>NC_141698.1:280324341-283263322 GCF_964263255.1 Lissotriton vulgaris
GGGGTGAGGGGTTGTGAGGGTGAATTAGGGTGAGAGGGGGGTGAGGGGGTTGAGGGTGTGTGAGGGGGTTGAGGGTGTGTGAGGGGGTTGAGGGTGTGTGAGGGGGTTAGGGTGTGTGAGGGGGTTAGGGTGTGTGAGGGGGTGTGAGGGTGAGTGAGGGTGAGTGAGGGTGTGTGAGGGTGAGGGTGTGTGAGGGTCTGAAGTAGCGAAATATGAAAGACAGTGGACTAAGGGGGTAATGAAGGAGCCGGTGGGGCAATGGATGGGTAGGTCTTGGCGGGCAAAAACAGCAATCGAAGGAGAGGCTGAGCAACACTGGAGGCGGGGGAGAAACATTAGCGAAAGCAACACAGAGCATGTGGGAGGGGTGGGTGTTTGGGCAAACGGGAAAACTAGCAAAATGAGGGAGACAGCAACAGAGAGAGTGGGACAGGTATTTAGGGGGCAAGCATTGCGCATGTGCTCCTGCAGAATGATGTGGGTGGCAATGTTTTTACATTTATATATATGAGATGGGTCAGCAATTCAGAAGGCATGAAAAAGAAGTTGTGCAAAAGTAAATTTGTTTAAGACTGAGGAGCTGACAGCAATTTGCTCACTGGTATGATCCCTGGCTACACTCCTCCCTCCGCACCAAAATTGTTAAAAAAAAAAAAATGTTGGGGGCATATGAGGCAACGGATGAGCAGGTGTGGAGGGTAAAAGCAGCACATGCATGCCAGCGGAGTAAAAGCTACAGAGAGAGAAAGCAACAGAGCGATTGTACATGGGAGAAGTACACAAAAAAGAGCTTAGAAAACAAGGCCTCAAGTGAGAGCAATAAAGCAACAAGCTCTCGGCGTTGCTGTGGCGGGGGCGAGCATTCCTTTCAGGTCTGATAAGGGGGAGCAAGTGGTGAGCGCGCGCCCGGCGCACATGCACTGGCCATAATCCGCATTCCAAAGCCCTCTGGCAGCATTTCCTGGAGCCCCTACATAAGTCTCGCTGGAGCAATGCGCAAGCGCATCGGCTCAGGCAAGACCTAAAAACAAAATAATCACAAGTTCATGGGATGGGTAGCACTTTTTACAGTAGAAGCACACAACTTCTACCCAACCAAAACATACTCCTGACTAATGTGGGCAGTCAAACGCCTTTCTATGCAGCACTTCTCAAACCATCTTTTTAGGAATATTACGTTACATCTGGAGACAACTTTACTGTCAAGTCAGGAAAAAACAGACTTGAGAATTTGTTCTAAAACTAGTTTGTAACTTCAACGGCAAAATTTGAAACATCTACAAACTCACAGAGTTACAATGTAAAGTTCCTTGTGGCAACAGTTTCGAACACGAACACACATATATACACATACATACATACACATATTATATATATATATATATATATATATATATATATATATATATATATATACATACACATATTATATATATATATATATATATATACACATACATACATACATACATTCATTCCGGTAGTGAAATTATGGGCTGTCATGGGCGGTCCGAAGTTAGGATACCGCCAATCCTTTGTATTAGCGCCACATATCCCTTGGTTCCAAGGAAATACTCTGACACCCAGGCTTCTTGCAGTTATATTTATTCAGCAAATGCAAAAACAACACGTTTCGCCATTACAGGTTATTCACGCTCGTAGCACAATCACCATCTTTAAATACACCTCTTAGTTCATCAATAAGAAATCACCTCACATAGTGAAAATATGAAAATCTAGCGGACATTTTGGAAAGTCATTGTACCAAAGTCATATCTTAAATTTTATGTTGCTACACATTGTATATGACGTATTTGCAAAGTGTGAAATACACATTATGCGTGAATGACAGTGATTGCAAATTAGAGCCCACAAAATACTTTTGTGGCTCGATATGGCAGTAAATTCAAATGAACATATATAGACAATATAATTACATCCATAATTCATTGAGATCCATATGGTTCAAATATAAGATCATAAACGCAAGTACATGTTATAAAAATCAGCCTGTATTTCTTTGTAGGCTGCGCTCTGATACCACCGCGTTCATTGGCTGAAACGACTGCTAATGTTCCTATGAGCGATCTGATAGGCTGTGATGTGATGTGATGTGAAAGGTTCTTGTAGAGCGCGACTAACACCTGAAGGTTTCTTGGCTTGGCTCAACATCATCACCCTTTAGTGGTTGTTCCCAACAACGAAACTAATAAAGTTATAAGTGGACAAAGTAAGTAAAGCCCAAGTGGGCTAATACATCTCTTGTATTGTACAAAAATGTCTACAGTTACTGCCCAAACTCATCATTGACGTATTGCCCAAGTGGGCGACCTGTATATACACAATAATATACTCAATACAATATATGCATCAAAACTTTGGTGAGACCAGTCACTTGTCCAATTCTCCACCAGTTGCATGAAGAAGTGGCCCCATCTGTAAAAAACTAATATTATAAAATACTTAAAAACCACAGACTAAATTGCAGATCTAGAAATCCAAAACAGTTATTCATACAGATGAATTGCTAATTCCTCGCTAAGGTTCAATCCATTGGGAGCCAGACTCTCTAATTCAATAATGTAACGATACTCCAACATTCTTAATGACCGTTCACGATTGCCCCCTCTGACACCTAAGTTCACACAATCAATCACCACTATACGGACACGAGTGTCATCCTGCATATGGTTATCAAAGAAGTGACGAGCAATCGGGTATGGTTTGTTGTTATTGCGGATTGCACGTAAATGCTCCAACACCGGGAGAGGAGCCAACGCGCGCCCAAGATGGCCGCGTAGGTCCGCAGCTCTGCCGGACCTGAACGAATAGTTTACCTGTCGGTGTAGTTTTGCAGCTTGAAGATCTTTCTGAATTCACTATGCTGTGCATTATTCCGCGGTCTTGTGGTTGGGTCCGGAATCGTAGTCTTTTCTTTGTTTTTTGTTTTTTTGTTTTTGTAGCCCAGGTGGGCGTTGACGTCCCACCCTTTGGTGTATTTCCGGTGACGTCGGCGCGCTTCCTGTGGAAGCACCCACTCTTGGGCGCCATCTTCGGATTCTTTTTTCTCGTGTTTGTTCTGATACCAAAGTAATGGCAATGTTCTAGTAAGTCATTCACCGCTTTAACCTTCAAGGTTTGTTTGTTCAAGTAGTTGTCCATGTTTTTAAACCCCCTTCCTCTCCAGCCTCTCTTTCTGGCAGAGGTGGGTGGGCTCGCTAGTGAATCCAGAAAGATCTTCAAGCTGCAAAACTACACCGACAGGTAAGAAACTATTCGTTTTGCAGCTTGAATCTTTCTGGATTCACTATGCTGTGCATAGACTTTGTAGCGGTTTCTTATTTTTGTAGCGGCTGGGTGGAAGACGAGCGTTGGTTATTGAATATGTGTTGAAGCACCTTTTGTCCGACTAGTGCTTCCTTGTTCATCTGTATATCCACGCAGTAGTGCTTCGTGAACGTGTGCGCTGAAGCCCATGTTGCCGCCAGGCATATGTCCTGAATGGGTGTGTTGGCCTTTTTCCTGGTAGAGTGGGCCTGTGTCCCCCCTGCCAGTTCTTCCCCTGCCTGTTTGTGGCAGAATTGTATCATCTGTGCAATCCATCTCGCAATTGTTCCTTTAGTTACTGGCTTTCCCATGAAGCTCTTTGCGAAGGAAACAAAGAATTGCATGTTTTCCTGTGATCCTTTGTCCTTTCAATGTAGTGCATGACAGCCCTTCTGGCGTCTAGGGTGTGAAGAGCTTATTGTTGTCGTTTTCTGGAAGAAACTTAGTATTTGTATAGTTTGATTCATGTGGAGCCCTGACACTACCTTCGGCATGAAGTGTGGGTTTGTTCTCATTACCACCCTATCATTGTGAATTTGGATGTAGGGTTCCTGTAACGTTAACTCCTGAAGTTCGCTTACCCTACGCAGCGAGGTGATTGCTACCAGGAAAGCTGTTTTCATTGTTAGCCTCTCTAGGGATACTTTGGGAATTGGTTCGAAAGGATGTTTCATCAGTTCTGTTAGTACCAAGTTAAGGTTCCATGCAGGTGGTGGCACCCTCTTTGGAGGTGCAATCCTCTTTGCTCCTTCTAGGAATCTTTTAACCACTTGTGAGGTGAAGAAACTCTTACCCGTCTCCCCTCTTGTGTAAGCGACTATTGCTGCTAAGTGAACTCTCAAGGAGGATGAGCTTAGTTTCTTGTCTAGTAGGTGCGTGGGGTACCTAAGCACCGTCGAGTCCCTTTGCATCTTATTGTGCAGCTTCTCTCTCCTGCACCATAGAGTGAATCTCTTCCATATTGATACATAGCACTTTCGCGTGCTGGGCCTCCGTGCCTCCCGAAGTACCCTCAGGGTGCTCTCTGGTAGTTTCAGATGCGCAAATTCTATGTCCTCAGGAGCCACGCTACCAGGCTCGGGCTCTCTGGCTCTGGGTGTAGCACCTGCCCGTTTTGCATGGTGAGCATGTCCTTTCTCCTTCCGAATCTGTCGGGTGCGCTGTGCCATCTCCATGATCTGTGAATACCATGTCTGCCTGGCCCACTGTGGTGCGACCAGTATCAGTGTCATGTTGCTCGCTCCGCACTTGCTGAGGACCTTGTTCATCAGCGGTATCGGGGGGAAAAGCATAAGCAAATGTCCTCGACCAGTCTATCCATAGGGCATTCCCCAGGGACCCCTCCCTGGGCCGCCTGGATGCGAAGCTTCGGCATTTTGGCGTGTTGCAAATAGGTCCACCGACGGTGTCCCCCACCTGTCGAACAGCCTTTTCGTCTCCTGTGCATTGAGCTCCCGTTCGTGGGTTGCTGATGTCTGTCTGCTGAGCCAATCTGCTTCTGCGTTGTTCTTTCCTGGAAGATGAATGGCTAGCAGGTCTATGTTGAGAGGGATGGCCCAAGCCCATATCTCCTGCGCCAGCTTCGAAAGCGTGGCCAATTGTGTTCAACCCTGCTTGTTGATGTAGAACATCGCTGTAGTGTTGTCCGTCTGGATCAACACCCTCTGGTTGTACAGTTTTGTTTGAAAGGCTTTTATAGCAAGGAAAACGGTCTTCAACTCCAGGAAGTTGATGTGCTTCATCGCATCTGCTGGTGTCCACAGACCCCTCACTTTGAGTTTCTCCATGTGAGCTCCCCATCCCTTCTGGGATGCATCTGTGGTGATGGTCACCGTTGGCGGCTTTGCCCTGGTCAGCTTCTCCATGTACCACCATGCCATTTCTTTCTGCATTGCGTGCGTTACAACCACTAGATCCGCCCAACGCCCTGTTGCTTGTGACCATTGTCCTTGTAACCACTCCTGCAAGGGTCTCATGTGCAGCCGCACATTTGGCACTAGGTGGATGCATGATGCCATCATATCCATGATCTTGCTCACTGTTCGAGCTTGCCCCCTCTGGTAGAGCCTAGTCTCCTTCACCAGTGCAATTGACCTCTTCTCGCTTGGGAACACCTTGCTCTGTACGGTGTCGATCTGAGCTCCCAGGAAGATCTTTATTTGTTCTGGTTTCATTGAGGATTTCCCCCAGTGTATGGAGAATCCCAGGTCCATCACTGTTCTTGACACTCTCTGTGCATGCTCCTTGCATATCTGGTATGACCTTGCTTTTATCAGCCAGTCGTCCAGGTAAGGGTATACGTGTATTCCCTCCCTTCTTAGGTGTGCTACGACTGTTGTTAGGCACTTTGTGAAGACCCTTGGCGCCGACTTTAGACAGAACGCTAGGGTTGATAACTGATAGTGGTATTCCCCTATGGCGAATCTGAGCAGATGTTTGTGACTTCTGTTCATTGGTATGTGTAGGTAGGTATCCTTTAGGTCTATGGTGACCATGAAGTCTCCTTTTTGCAATTGAGGGAGCACCTCTTGCAGGGAAGTCATTTTGAACTTTTGCGTTCTTATGAATTTGTTTAAGAACCTTAGGTCCAGGATGGGTCTTATTGTTTAGTCTACCTTTGGCAGCAGGAAGTACGTAGAATACAGCCCTCTGTTCCTTTCTATGTAAGGTACTGGTTCTATGGCATGTTTTTGCAGGAGCTCTCCCACTTCCTTTTGGAGTAGCTGCAGCTCTTTCTTTGCCAGCTGCCTTCTCTTTGGCTTTCTGCTTGTTGGTGTCTTTTCCAGCTCTATGCAGTATCCGAACTGCATGATGTTTAGAACCCATTTGTCTGAAGTTATTTTCTTCCTCTCCTGGAAGTAATGTTTTAGTCTTCCTCCCACTGGTCTCACATGCCCGCAGGTACTTAGTGCGCCTGACCCCTGCGTGCTGTCCTCGTACCTCACCCTGGGAGTTCTTATTTGGGTGGGCACACGTTGGCTGACCAAGTCACTTGGTGGGGGGTTGCTGACCTCCCCTCCTATTCTGGCCCGTCCATTGCCTCTCCCGCGAAAGGGCTGGCCACTCTGCTGGTATTGCCAGGACTGCTTTTGTTGGCCTTGCTGTGTTTGTTTCTCCGCCTGGTGGGATTGTTGGAACGCCTGGTGCGATGTCCCTGGCTGGTTGCCACCCCTGCCGTTGGGCCTTCGTGATCGGGTGCCCCTTTTGGACCCTCTGAACTGCAATGCCCCCATGGACCTTGCGGTTTCATTGTCCTTTTTTAGTTGGCTGAGCTTTTTGTCTACAGGGGCCCCAAACAAGGTCTGTCCGTTGAACGGGGTGTTCAGTATGCTGTGTTGTACTTCTGGCTTGAAGCCTGACACCCTGAGCCAGGCTTGTCTTCTTTCTGTGATGCCCATCATCATGAGCCTACTGGAGGTGTCCGCTCCGTCCAGAGCTGTCTTGATGCAAGAGTTTGCCACATTCTTCCCTTCTTCGACTAGGTTTTCAGCTCTCTCTCTAAATTCCTGAGGCATATTTTTTATCAACTTGCCCAGTTCCTCCATGATATGGTACTGATGTCTGTTTAGTAGTGCGTTGGAATTGGCCATTCGCCAGTGCATCGCAGCATTCCTCTCAATTCTTCCTCCAACCAAGTCAATCCTCTTGCTCTCCTTGTCTGGAGGTGGTCCTGAGGTAGTAGACACATTAGCCCTCTTCCTTGCTGTGGCAGCAATGATTGAGTCTGCTGAGACCGTGCCCTGGATATAGGCTGGGTCCTTGGAAGAATGTTTGTACTTCTTTTCAGTCCTTGGAGTGACTGCCTTGCATGTAGCCGGCTCCCTGAAGGATTCTTTCCCTAGTGCCATGACACTTTCTAGCATTGGCAGGTACTGGCTCTTGGTCTGTGTGGGGAGCAATGTCTCGAGGAGAAAGTCAGCCTTCTGCTGCTCTTCGTCGAGTTTCACCTTGAATACAGCCGCTGCATTCCTGATGACCGTGTTGTACACCCTAATGTCATCTGGTGGCGAAGGCCTCGAAGGATAAGTGTCGACGCTTTCTTCGGGACTCTCTGTGCCGACATCTTGCCAGTCGATCTCCTGACTTTCCGAGGTCGCCGAAGTCAGGAGCGTCCTGCGGTCGTCATCCTCCTCATAGTAATCGAAGGCCTCGTCTTCATCCGGTTCGTCGAATGTTTCGACATTCCTCGACTTCATCCTCTTCCTCCTCGACCACCTCATGCACCTGTGGCTTGGGCTTCGTCCGGATTATGTGGTCTTTCATCCTGGCGTCGGAATCCTTTCGTTGCAGGATGTTTTCCATTTCGGCTTCGAGACGCCTCTTCTTCTTCTCCATTTCGGCAGCCAGATCTGCGTCCAATGGGTCGGCCCATTTCTTCTGCGGTAAATTTTGCGCCGAACCAATTTTCGGCGTCGAAGGTTTCGGCGCCGAGCTGATCTTCGGCATCATCGCTGGGGCCTTTTTCAGGTCCTTCTCCCTCGGCGTCGGACGTTCCATTTCGGAGACGCTTTTCAACGGCTTTAGCTGTTCTTCAGCTCTCGGCGCCGGGGACGACTCCTCAGAGGATCCGCTGGGCCTGGGTTTAGGTGCGGGCGCCGAAGCTTTCGGCGCCTTCGAGGATTTTCCCTCGATTTTCGAGACTCCTGGTCTCTCGGGGCTTTAGGGGCCGTCGAGTCTCCTTTGGAGTGTTCGTAATATCGGTCTCTACGACCGTGTAGCCGTCGTCTTCGTCGGAGTTGTGGTCTTCTTCGTCTGAAGATAGGCCCAGGTCTCAAAGGGATGGAGGCTGGCCCTTGCCCTGCATCGTGGTGTTGGCTACTCTCTGTCTCGCTTGAACTCGAAGAATTTTCGGCGTAAAAACGGAGCAGCCGTAGCAGTCGCTGCTCTCGTGGTCTACTGGTAGGCAGAGGTTGCAAACCAGGTGCTGGTCCTTCTGTGCGTACTTGTGGTGGCAATTCGCGCAGAACTTGAAAGGAGTCTTGTACATCTCATGCGTTCAGGGGGCCCCCTGCGCTCGCATTCCTAGATGGAAAATCGAAGTTCTGGAAATTTCTTCCCTCTTTCGTCTATCTTCTTGATGATTTAGTCTCCTGAAGTCTTCTCCAATGTTTTTCGTCCAATAACTGCGTCTTTTCTTCTTTTTCTCCAAAAATGTGTGGAGCCCTCTCGGGAACGATCCAGACCCAATAGCGGAAAGAAGAATCTGAAGATGGCGCCCAAGAGTGGGTGCTTCCACAGGAAGCGTGCCGACGTCACCGGAAATACACCAAAGGGTGGGACGTCGGCGCTCACCTGGGCTACAAAAAAAAAAAAAAAAAAAAAGGACTACGATTCCGGAGCCAACCACAAGACCGCGGAATAATGCGCAGCATAGTGAATCCAGAAAGATTCACGCTGCAAAATCCCCATTTACCATCCTGGACATCATCCTGCTGCGCTGACACTGCCTGTGGTCAGCGGAGGTTCAGCGGTGCCCTCTGAAGTAACTCCGATCCCGCTGGAAGGTCGGGGACCGGAGCTGTGCGACGCACCAGTTTGGGCCTGCTAGTCCGGCGGAGCTGGGGACCCGAGTGAGGAGAGTGGCCGCCCGCCAAATGCACAACACCGGAGGCCGGGACCGGAAGTCGCCGGTCAGGCCCAGGTGTCCCTACAATCCTGCCTGCGCTGGTGAGCAGACTCGCGGCGTGAGGGCTGCGCACCCGGGGGCGCCCTGCCCGCCGAGAGATTGCGGAGACCGGATCCTGGCTGATGGCGGAATAGCAGTGAGGATGGCCCCGGCTGGGGTAGCGGAGTGATCGCCTGGTGTGCGGGTTTTGTGGCAGGGGGGCCAAACATTGCGGAGGAGCCCCCCCCTGTTTAGAGTGTCGGTGGTGCACCCTGGGGGCGCCTTGCCAGCGAAAGCACGTTGCGGCAAGACCCCGGTTGCTGGTGAGATTGCCGATGAAGACGGCCCCTGCCGGGGCGGCGGAGTGATAGCCTGACGGATCCCTCCCCCCCTCCCCCCCCCGGGATCTATCGTGAGTCTCTCTGTCAGAGTCTCTGCCTGGAGATAGGGGCGAGAGGCCCGGCGCACCTTTTGCGGAATCTTGCTCTTGCTCTACTGCCGGGGCCTGGTGAGGGCTTAGGCTCCGTACTTCATTGGAGCACAGATCTCGTACCGCTTTCCTCACCCGGTCCTTGGATGCTTGATTCCGGTCTAGGAAAGACATGGCTTGGTATTTCGGGCTGGACTGTTCCAATGAGGATCAAAAGATAAAGAGGGAGCTACCCTTTTGACAGGAAAAGTATTGGGTCAACAATCCTATGAAAACAAAAAACTCCTTCTCCTGAGTTTGGCAAATGATTAGTGATGCTGGATTCCCATGGGGGCCGTTTGCCTCAGTGAGAGGGGGTTAAATATTGCGTAGGTTACCAAATTTACAACTTAATATGTATCAGACCACAAGATAGCATGAAAACATTGCAGACACAAAAATTTAAAGTTTCATTCATTTATTCAAATAATTTAAAAATAATAACACATTATTTAAAAAAAAACAATCTTGTGCACATTCGACTTTGCTGTTAGTCAGCTTTAAAAAAACTTTTAAAAAAATGCTGTTTAAGCATTGTTACACAAGTCTACATATACATCATATTTATTATACAAAAGGAACAAACTGTTGACGCGTCGTTTCGCTGCCTCAAATAATCTTGCAGCTTCTTCAGGACTTGTTCATTTAAATCATATCTATAAAAAACATATCACAATGCATTTCATTAGGTCCAATATTTAATCTAACAATTGCACATTTGTGTATGCAATGTTTTCATGCTATCTGGTGGTCTGATACTGTTCCCATGAGGCACAGGGTCAGGGCTGATTTGCATATAGCCATTGTCTGACCTAGGGTGGTGTGGAGTGCAAAAAAACGATGGATTTAGGCCCAGATCTTTGTACTGTGGTGAATGTAAGACATTCTTCTGCATTCAGTCCATCAACTGTGTTTTTTGCAGCTTGTAAAAGCCCCAGCGTTGGAGCCGCGGACTGCTGCGGGGGGCGACGGGCACTCAGGGGGCTGTCAGCTCAATCCATTAATCTCGGAGACGAGTGTGAGCGGGGCGCACCTCCTGAGGGAGCTCTGGCACTACGGACTGATAGCTACCGTTGAAGGAAGCTGCAAATAGTCCCAGTTGGCGGCCCTGAACTGCCCATTGACCTACACCGACCTCCACTGAGTGGTCTGGCGGCCCTCCTGTCATACGTATCCGCCACCCTTAGTCGAGGCGGGTGCCCAGCGGGCAACTACTTGGGGTCTACTGGGTTTGAACCTACCCTGTCCCGACTTGCCAGTGGTTTCTGATTTTCACCAGGTCATTGGTCCTGGTGTTGTTTGTGGGTGGGCTCCCGTGTCGAGACTTGGCCCGCAGTGTGAGAGGCATCTTCGCCCAGTGTTGCTCGGTATTGCCTAGTGTGCTGTTGTCGTGCCCTTCGCAACAGTGGGCCCAAGTGGAGTTTCATAGATGGCGACCAAACAACAGTGAGAAGCAGCAATCCAGGTCCACTAAGGGGTCTCGCTACATCAAGGCCAACACACTTGACCGCTACACATTGCCTAAAGGGTCGCCGCCCGATCTGAGGAGAATACAGGAAACTGGTAGGGAGTCTGCCTGTCCTCCGTCGGAACCCACGTTGATAAACGTGACGGCAGCCATCGATGGTGTCAAAACATCCCTAGGACAAAAGATAAAGTCGCTCGACCACAAGCTCGATACAGTAACCATTGAGGTCAACCTTATCCAAGCTGATCTCACCAAAACCAGTGAAAAAGTAAAGTCACTGGACATTAAAACCGCTAGCCTGAGGGATGATGTATCGCTGCTACAACAGGAGGTGCGAGATCTCAGGGCATTCAGTGACCTCACGAGCCGAAAGCTGGATGACTACGAAGGGAGAGCTTGCAGAAATAATGTCCGCATCAATTGGTGTCCCGGAAAAAGCCCGGCCCGGGACCTATTTGTAGAAGAGCTTATCCTCAATCACCTTAAGACTAAGGGGCTGGGTAACTTTTTTACTATCGAGCGGGCGGAGAGGGTCGGATCGGGTATCACTGTGCTTAGTTGGAACGCAGAGCGGTAGGTGTAGCTCTAAGTGCAACCCCTCTCAGCTACTTGCCACCCACTTCGTTTGCGAAGGCTGTGGCTTCCCTCTGGAAGCACTCACCATCGGCCCCAGTAAAGAAAACGGCAAATCACCCGATCGTGAGCTGTCCAGGGAGGTCAAGGCCTGTCTCGTCAACTGTCGCTCCCTCCCACACCATGCAGGCGATATCTGGCTCTTGATAACCACCCATGCATGGGACTTGATGTTCCTTACCGAAACATAGGTTAAAGACTCTTCTAACCCAGACATAGCGTTAGCAATCCCCGCCGATTACCACTATATAGGGTTCAATCGACCAGGAACTAAAATGGGAGGGGGAGTGGCCATCATTTACCAGTCCCAATGGAAAATCACTTCCAGGAAATTGCCTAATTCAGGCCCCATTGAGGCAATGTATTTTAGCGTCACGGACCCCAGTCATCTGGTCCTGGCGGGCGCCCTAATCTACAACCCTCCCGGCACTCGGCCCTCTCACCTTAATGAGTTACTGGCCACTCTGGCCGACCTTTCACTAAAACACCCACATTTTACCATCTTAGGTGACTTTAACCTACATCTGGATGATCCTCACTGTCCCAAGGCAAGGGCCCTCGTAGAAACTCTAACTGGAATAAACTTGGACCTAAGAGTTCACAGTCTTACCCACTCGGCAGGCCATACCCTAGACCTGATTTTTTCAAAACTGTCATGTCTTTCTACTCTAACTCCGAGCCCTCTGGCATGGTCTGACCACTCACTTATCCCTTTTACTCTATCTATTCTCCCTCCAATAATTACGAATAGTATAAAACCTAACCTGGGCAGGAAATGGCATAAAGTCACCTATGACGCCCTTGAGCCTGCACTGGCTGACATGGAGTGGCCCCCGTCTAAGGACTTAGACGCAGATGTGGAAAAACTTAATACCACCCTCATTACAGTGATCAATAAGATCGCACCCCTTCTCCCCCTTTCCTCAGCTAGATCAAAGCCCTCCGCCCCATGGTTTTCCCCGGAGCTCCGTACGGAAAAAAATAAATGTAAAAAAAAAACTGGAACGCCAATGGCGACGCACTTATGACTCGACCGGAAAAAGCATGTATAGAGCTGCGCTAAAAAGGTTTCACAAATTAAAACAAGCCGCTATGAAAGAATACTTCTCCAACAAGATCAACTCCTCGAACAATTCGGCCAAAACCCTCTTTCACATTGTTAAAGACTTCACTAAGCCTTTAGCGCTAACCCGGCTCGCCTCTCCTGTAGGAGAGTAGAGTCTGCAATCCTATGATCACCCAGATTTTTTGCTTTTGTTTCACTGGTTTACGACTTTCTCTGGCTGTGGGCCTGCTAATCAGACCCACAGCCTAGCTGTTCTCTCACTAAATTGACATGTGTACCTTAGGTGCATTATCCAATTGGTACTGGGCCACCTTATCAGACCCTGTAACTCAGGGCATAGGTGTAGCCAGGGCCTACCAGGGGCTGAAGCATGTATTATGCCACCCCTGGATGGCCATCTAAATCTGACACAACTGGCTGCACGACAGCTGGGGCAAAGTGGTGTAATCACCCTTTGCTTTAGATATAGTATACCTATATCTAACCCTAAAATGGACACACAGATTCCTATCAGTCACTCCTATGGCAGGCCTTGACAATCCTGAAGGCAGAGTGCTTGGAATCGTGTGAGATGGTGCTCTGGCATGAGCTGAGCCCGTTTGCAGCTTGCGGAACCAAGTCCTAATAGCTGTTCCATGATAACGCATACCATATACTCTTAAGTGCATTATAATCCTCGCGGTTAAATGCTATCTCTGGTATCGCTTTATCAAAACATGTCGAGTAAGGTGCCATACGAATTGGAATACTAACCCCTCGCCAATTCTGGCGGCTGGGTTAGCATTCCACCCTTCTAGAGGGACACGACATGTATGTAACTGTGAACCCCGGTTGAAGTTAACTCAAGCCTCAGAATCACAAAATGGATGCTGCCACCACAGACACGAGTCTGACCCCCTGCAGCTGGGAGTCCTTCCAGCGAGGGGAGCTTGGACAAAGGGTTTCCTGTCAGGGGCGGTGCTAGCACCATCCCAGACAGGGTTTTGTGTATCCTGGGTAGGCAGGGCTTTACAGGAAGGTGACTGCAAGTGGCACCCCGGTGCTCACTACGCATCTGCCGGCTAGAACCAGTTCCAGGGGCACACCAGCCCCTGGCCTGGGGAAAGTCCGGCATGGGCGAGGGGTGTAACCACCCCCCTTCCTGGTCCCACCCCTAGGGCAGGACCTAGTCGCGTACCCACCCCTTTCTTTAGGATAAAGGCAGGAGCGGGGACCCTTCCAAATTAGATCATCTTTGAATCAAGAAACTACTTTTTACGAAAGGAACTCTCGACTTCTTCTCAAGATTTCTCCCTTGTGGCTAAGGAGTGGTCACCCTGCATCCGCAGGCACCATCTAAGAACTCTGCGGTTTGCTGCACGTCCTTCCTCCGGAATCCGACCGACCAGCACGACGAGACCGGCTTCCCTGGCACCTCTGACCTCTACCTACCTCTACAGCTAAGCTGAGAACCGTAGGTGCCACGAGACCTCGAGAGACCGGCTCTCATCAGAACTGTACGACTTCTATTCAGCACGACCGCCGAGGGATCCTCTGGTGAGTGCTTTGGGGTCCGAGAAGCCCCGACCCTGAGCAGCTCCAGCACCGAAGTCCAGCCCCCCAGCATCCACGAGAACTGTGTGGGGCCCTTTTGCTATTTGCTGCTCACCGTGTTGTCTGGCTACTAGCCCGCTGGCTTGTGGCCTTCCAGACGACGACCGACGACATCACCACTGCTAGTCTGGTTGCTCCAGACTGGCCCTTGCTCCCTTCCAAAAGAGGAGCACCCCGGACCCTCCTGGTCCACTCCAGACGCCATTTTAGGTCCACCGCGTGGGCTTGAATTTGCCACGACTTGTTGCCCCAATCCTGGGTCCAGCGACGTCGACAGCAGCAACCATCGTGGGACAGCTCGCACCTCCATCCTGGACGCCGACAACGCCTCCTGGTCCGTGAGACTGCAGAGCCCAGCGTCGCCCACTCACCTGGTCGAGGTGACTTCGCCCGGTGCCATCCTGGCGCCCACACAATCACTGGCTAGTGATTAAGAACTTGGTCCCCTCTGCTTTCAGGTGTCTTCCATCTTCGATCCAGGCTTGGATCCACCGAACAATCTTCACTGGTCGCCTGCCAGCAACTCCTTCTTTCAGGCTCCTGGTTCGTCAACGAGGATTCCCGACGTCTTTTCAGACCTATGCAGCCGCAGCCCCTGGGCTAGGTAACTTCGGCATTTTGGTGCCCCAGCATAGCCTCACTATCCAAGGGTCCAGATCCACTGTCGTTTTCGACCTACCTTATCGGGTTCGCCCGAGAACACTAACTTTGCTTTTACTAGCCTCCATAGACTTTGTCCCGCATCCCGCGTGAGAGTGCACACTCTGCACCCGAGTCCCCTAGGCCTCCTACTAGTAATCTGAAGGTTCAGTAACGTAGTCCTAGCGATTCCAAAGCCTATTAGTCCAGTACTTACCTGCTAGTAATTTTGCATTCCACTTTCATAGTATATGGTCTTTCGTGCCCCTCGGGCATTTGTGTAAATTGTGCAACTTAAAGTATTTTCGTAAGAGTTTTGTTGTGTGCTTAGTACCCTGTCCTCATAAAGAGTACAGGGCTGTTGTGATCTAAATAAATACACTGTTTATTTTCATAACACTTGTGTGGTGTCCTTTCACTTGGTGTTCAAGGGGTATATGTGATGGTATAACAGCTGGCTTAACACGCCCTTTAGAGTCTAGCCTAAAGACTGCTCTTGTCCATGCTACTAGGATAGCTGGTCTATCGGTTGACTTACAACCAATCATCAATAAGGGTTGTTTGGACTGATACATAGTGATCACTAGAATAGTGAGCACTGCATATCAGGCCAACTTCTCACATCTCCTAGCCAGGAACTTTGCGACAACCTATCTCATTTCTTTCATCATAAGATTGTGGATATTTTTTCCTCTTTTACTCAGTCCTTAGGGCTTGACCAGGTGTCATCAGTCTTACCCTCTCTACCGGCCTGTACCACCACATTAGGAGCATTCAAACCTATCTTAAGACATTCGGTCCAACACAGAATGCAAAAATTTAAGTCTGGCTCTCCCCTAGACCCTGTCCCAGCTCAAATATTCACACAGCTGGGCCCACTCATCACCACCCCTCTAACTTCCATTTGGAACGCTTCTCTCTCCACTGGCCAGTTCCCGTCGGAGTGGAAACAAGCAATGCTTATCCCCATTTTGAAGAAAGTGGATGCTGACCCGACGGTACTTGGCAACTACCGACCCATCTCTCTCCTTCCGAAACCTGCTAAAATTCTGGAAAAAATAGTACAGGAGCAATTGTCAAACTATCTGGAATCCAACGCCCTCTTACATGACTCTCAATCCGGATTCCGTTCCGGATATAGCACAGAGACGGCCCTCCTGGAAGTATCAGAGACCATCAGAGAGAGCGTGGACAGAGATGAGGTGGCCATGTTAGTTCTCCTTGATCTGTCCGCGGCATTTGACACTGTGTCCCACTCCATCTTACTGAAAAGGTTGCACCACCTAGGAATACAAGGCACTCCTCTAGCTTGGATGAAGTCATTCCTGTCAGGTAGAACGCAACAAGTATGGTGTCGCCCCTACCTGTCGAAAGATAAGATGCCCTTGAACTGTGGAGTCCCCCAGGGGTCGGCCCTCAGCCCCCTCTTTTTTAATGTTTATATATCTCCATCGACAAGAGTGGTTGAGGACTGTGGTGTCAGAGTGGTCTCTTATGCTGATGATACTCAGCTAATATTTTCCTTCAGAGAACACTCTGACAAGGGACTAGACAACTTTAAATCTTGCCTCACCAACATTGTACAATGGATGACATCCAATACATTAAAACTGAACACCGAGAAAACTGAGGTGCTATTTCTTAATCGTAAAACCCCTCTGCTGTCTTCTGCATGGTGGCCGACAGCTGAACCCACCTCCTATTCCCACCAAATCAGCCCGGAACCTAGGGTTTCATTTTGATAATGAACTCTCCTGCAAAACACAAATCCAGAATGTTACTTCCGCCTGCTTTGGCAAATTAAAAATGAATAAAAAAATCTCCCCCTATCTGTCTAGGGACTCGATGAGGACTGTCGTGCATGCCCTCATAACCTCACACCTGGACTACTCCAATAGTCTTTATGTAGGGGCTCCTGCATATTTACGGCACCGTCTACAAATGGTCCAGAACGTGGCGGCTAGACTGATCTGCCACGTTCCCTATCGTCACTCTATTTCCCCATACCTGAAGAGCTTGCATTGGCTTCAAATCTCTCACCGCATCCAGTTCAAAGTCCTGGTCCTAGCTTTCAGAGCACTTAATGGGTATGGTCCAGGCTACTTAAGGGACAGACTGAAGCAGTTCCATTCAGTCCGTGCCCTTAGATCCAACCATCTCCGCCTCCTACTTCCTCCTCGCCTCCTGCGTTCCAGAAGAGGAGGCCAAGCTTTTGCGGTGGTCACTGCTAAGCTGTGGAACTCCCTACCGCTGGACTTAGACTTATGGAACTGGAATCCTTTTTAGATCCAACCTGAAAACATACCTGTTCTCCTGCTACTAGTCGCTTTGATCACTACCGCTGCTGTCCACAGCACCGGAACACCACCGGCGGGGGTAGCCGTGCGCTTAATCAAGTTCCATAAATAAATAAATAAATAAATAAAAAACGTGACCGGCCTGGGTGATAAACTCAAAAGAGGGATGGTGAACCAGTTGATTAGGCGTCACTCCCCAGATGTTGTACTACTTCAGGAGACTCCTCTTATCGGTAGCCGATGTATGGCCCTACATAGGGGCGGTTATAAGCTGGTCGCGCATTCTGGGTTCAAGACAGGATCTAGGGGAGTGGGCATTTTGGTAAAGAACTCCTTCCCCCTTAATATTCAGTCCCTATGGACTGATCAGCGAGGCCGCTATATTGGCATTTCCGGGAAGTGGGAGGGGTCGGTGATCACCTTCATGTCTGTTTATGTTCCACCTGGTCTTCAGACAGACACTTTTCGTGACCTGGGTACGATTTTCTTTACCTTGCCACTAGGTCTTCTGGTGATCGGGGGGACTTCAACGCAGTGGTAGATGAGGAGCGTGATAGACACCCCGCCTGAGTGTTGGGCAGGCGCATACATGGCTCTCCGGCTTTCTTGAGATGACGGGTCTTGTGGACGGATGGAGGATGAATAACCCGACCACTCCCCAATCTGGCTACAGGTGGAGACCAGCCTTGCGGACGTAGGGAGAATAGCCCCAATAAATGTGTGGCATCTGAAGGATCCGTCCACTAAAAGGGAGGTCTCCAAGGCTACGAGCAGCAGATACTTCCATGAGAATACTGACACAGTTGACTTGGTCCAAACCTGTGGGAGGCATTTAAGACAGTTGTTTGTGGAGAGGTGGTGTGTCTGATTGCCTGGAAAAAGAAGAAACTAACCGCAGACCTAGATAGAGTAGAAGCTGAGGTGGTGAGGCTTGAGGCGGAAGTGGCACTAACAGCTGCCCCAGAAGATATGCATAGCCTAAAGTTGTGTCAGGATGAATATAAAAGCCTCGCTGGGAGCAGGGCTAGGGGCCAAAAGGAGGAGATACAGAGCAGGATCTATGAGCATGGCGACAAAGCTGGCAAATTGATAGCTTGGCTTGAGAGAGGGGAGATGGCGTCCAGGCTTGTGCCAGAGTTGCAGGGGGGAAATTCAAGTATGATTAGGGACCCACAAGCTGTAGCGGACAAATTCTCTGCTTATTATAGAAGGTGTACACCACCACTGGGTTATACTCAGAGGCAGATAATTCAGAGATGTTTAAGGATATCCAGATGCCCGTACATTCGGATGACAACCGAGAATACCTAGATTCCCCATTCACTGACGACGAGGTGGCACAGGCCATCAGAGGAGTTCACGCCGGGAAGGCCACGGGCCCCGATGGAATCCCCATAGAGCTCTACAAATTGACTGCTAACTAATTGGCCCCCGTTGTTCGGTCCATGTTTGAGGAGAGTAAGGAGAAGGGTCAGCTCCCATATGATCAGCGGGTGGCCAACATTGTGGTCATCGGGGAGGAGCTACGCTAGCAACCAAGATGGCCGCTTAGGCTCCCGGCTCCGCCAACCTCAGTCTTCAGCCAGATAATCCTGTCATATATCCTGATCGTACGCCCTTCCTCTATGTAGATGAACCGTTGCCGAGTATGATGGAGAAATCCCGGGAATTTTATCGCCCTGATTGACGGAGTTGTGTCGTGTTTTGAATCTCGGCCTAACCCAGAGTGTGAGTCGGGGCCTCGAGTACTGGCCCGGCCGGGTTACAGTAGAACAACATCGGCCGTGGGACTCAGACAGGGTCCAGTCTCTCGCAGTGGAGGTTATCCTGGCCCGATTCTGATGGCGGTCGTTTGGCCTGATTGATATCGAAGGAGTGGTGTCAATTTTCGTCTGTGGCTCTGTGTTTGCCGCCCCCGGAGTCTGCTGGGTTGGGGCCCATGCTTGCGGTAGCGGGACACACACGGAGGCTGTTTGTCCGATGATGCACCCTCCGATACCGTCCCCTCCGCTCTTGCTTATTTCCCCGGAGAAACCGGGCTCTCCGGGGAACATGCCTATGATTGAAATCGACAGAGCGGAGATGGGTCGGCCGAACTGTGAACCGTCATTGAATAACGTATTGGCCGCCATCGGGGCACTTCATTCACATCTGGAAGCCATTGTACATAAAATGATTGCTGGTATCATTGAAACTGGGTGCCTGAGTAGGGACACTGATTTATCGCAAGAACAACAACAACCTGAATTTCCCACAAGGTACATAGTGCCGGAGGATGAGGAAGAAGTGTTAATGCCCTTGGCCAGAACGCAGATTGGTTCTTTGACAGCATCGCAGCAATCACCATCGCTGCCGATTGCGACTGATCTACTTGTTTTTTCACTCCCTAGAACTTCCATTAGTGATTATCGTAAGGCAAAGCCGTTTCTTCCCTCCCTAGCGGTCTTCCTACATCTACGGAGGAAACAACATCTGGACTTAATGTTGGTGAGGGAGATCATATGTGTGGCGGAGGTTTGCAACGACTCATCGTTTTTTACCTGCCCAGACTGATCTTTATTGAACTCCTTTCGAACTTTGATTCTCCTGGGATTGTGATGGTGTTATCGGACAGAGTTCACATGAGGGATCGGAAGGGCCAAGGATGACATTGTTTGCCTGGGTCTGATTTCGGGGCTTTAGAGGACACGGGATCTGTTACCATAATGTTTGCAGAAGGTTGGGCGGTGTTTAACGTCTTCCCTGTTTAGCTCGGTCTATAACTTCTGGCTACTTCTTGGTTTCTACAGGAGTTGTTCGTTGCTGGTGGGGGGGGAATGGAATCCGAGAGCCTGTATGAAACTCTCATACTCCGTTTTCTTTTCTACTTTTAGAACTTAGTTAGTTGGGGCGACAGGCACACTGCTAGTTGGGGTTCGGCGATAGCCATATGCAGGGGTGCATGGTGAGGGGATGGGCTTATTGTTTCGTTTCGTCTTAGCTTAGTTTTTATGGTTTCCTTTTTTTCCCCACTCTCTCTTTCAGTTTCTCTTCAATAATATTTAGAATTATCCTGTACTTGTCTATATTCTAGTATCTGGTGAACGTGCTTCTTTTACAATCCTGATTCTATGGGTGGGTGGGTTCTGAGGATTTGCGCCTGATTTGGGAGGTAGATTAAAATGTCGTAAATCCTGTTTTGTAATTATTAGCGCAGGCGTCTCAGCTACTCTCTTATCGCATCGTTTTGATCCTGTTCTTGTACCGATTCGCCTATTAGTATGTTTGAAAGTATGACACCAGATATGTCTATCCCTTTTCCTTGCTTTTACAACAATAAAAAGATTTAAAAAAAAAAAAACATTGGGGTCATCCACAAGGCGGGTAAACCTAAGACACTCTGCTTATCTTATAGGCCGATTTCGTTACTAAACGCCGAGCCTAAAATACTGGCGAAATTGCTCGCCACCCAACTTGTTAAGGTTATTACCACCCTGGTCCACCCGGACCAGTCCAGTTTTGTGCCGCACCGCAACACTGCTCTTAACCTGCGGAGGCTACATGGAGTATTGGGCGGGTCCCCATTGATACAAGAGCCGGCTGTGCTCGTGTCCCTCGAGGCCACTATGGCTTTTGATAGATTCCAGTGGCCCTACCTGTTTGCGGTCTTGGAGAAGTTGGGCTTTAGACAGGAGTTCATGGGTTGGGTGCGTCTTTTGCATACCGACCCCCTCGCAAGAGTAGTGGTAAATAATCATAGGTCTGCTGACTTTCCCCTTGGTAGAGGTACGAGGCAAGGGTGCCCCCTGTCTCCGCTCCTGTTTGCCTTGGTGTTGGAACCACTGGCGGCAAGGGTCAGATGGGACCGTCCGATCCGAGGCTTGAGATGGACTCTGGATTGGGAGAATAAGATCTCATTATATGCCGACGACATCCTGCTTTATCTTACCAACCCAATGGGTTCCCTGATATGCTTCCTGGATGTGCTTGCTATATTCAGGAGGTATTCGGGATTTGCTATCAATTGGTCAAAGTCGGTGCTCTTTGTCCTTAGAGGTGACCCGCCAGTGATCCCACAGGCCTGCCCGATACAAATTGAACCGATAGGGTTTCGCTATCTGGGTGTTTATATCACACTTGACTCTAAATTAAGATACACCAACAATCTAGGGCCCTCTATGACCCGCTTCAAAGAAGATGTGGTGCGCTGGCGAGCTCTCCCACTTTCCCTCCTGGGCAGAGATGTACTTTTCAAGATGTTGGCTCTACCCAGTTTATTATATGCTCTCCATAACGCCATGGATCCTGTTCCGGCTTCCTATTTCCTGGAAATAGAACCCTCTAGAGGCAACTCCTCTGGGATGGCCGACCCCGTATAGCCTTCTCCAAGCTCACCCTCCCCTGGTATGACAGGGGGATTGGGTTGCCGGACCTGCGGAAATATTACTGGGCAGCTCAGTTGGCAGCGGCGAATCACGTCATATATGGGGCCCCTTTGGACCCAGGTTACGCTATGGACCGACGGCAAGTGCCAGGGGGAGATCTCGTGAGGGCATTATATGCCATAATGGGCAGGTTTCCCCTCACGGGTCCCACTGGCATGTCCTTATGACCGATGACCACCTCAAGCAGAACCTGAATAGCAATCCTCAGATTACTTTCAGGAAAGGGAGATCTTAACTCAGCCACAATCATGTAATGAAACAATAAACAGGCACCGGTGTGGGCCTACCTGGTTTCAGGTGTTGGCGCAACTGTAAAGCATGCAGAAACAGTACTGACTGTAAAAAACTAGCAGTACCGAACTCGAAGAGGGAGTTTGTTATTAATAAAAAACTTACCTGTAATACAGTATATATGTCCTGATTTGTCCTTGCAATGAAGGGTATATCAGGAGTACCAAACATGAGGCAAAGAAACGGGTGTTGGAGCATATACGTGCAATCCGCAATAATACCAAACCATACCCAATTGCTCGTCACTTCTTTGATAACCATATGCAGGATGACACTTGTCCGTATGGTGGTGATGGATTGTGTGAACTTAGGTGTCAGAGGGGGCAATCGTGAACGGTCATTAAGAATGTTGGAGTATCGTTACATTATTGAATTAGAGAGTCTGGCTCCCAATGGATTGAAACTTAGCGAGGAATTAGCAATTCATCTGTAGGAATAACTGTTTTGGATTTCTATATCTGCAATTTAGTCTGTGGTTCTTAAGTATTTTATAATATTAGTTTTTTACAGATGGGGACACTTCTTTATGCAACTGGTGGAGAATTGGACAAGTGACTGGCATCACCAAAGTTTTCATGGATATATTGTATTGAGTATATTATTGTTTATATACAGTTCGCCCACTTGGGCAATACGTCAATAATCATTTTGGGCAGTAACTGTCGACATTTTTGTACAATACAAGAGATCTATTAGCCCACTTGGGCTTTACTTACTTTGTCCACTTATACCTTTATTAGTTTCGTTGTTGGGAACAACCACTAACGGGTGATGACGTTGAGCCTATCAGATTGCTCGTAGGAACATTAGCAGTCGTTTCAGCCAATGAACGCGCTGGTATTAGAGTGCAGCATACAATGAAATACGGGCTAATTTTTATAACATGTACTTGCATTTATGATCTTATATTTGAACCATATGGATCTCAATGAATTATGGATGTAATTATATGGTCTATAAATGTTCATTTGAATGTACTGCCATATAGAGCCGCAAAAGTATTTTGTGGGCTCTAATTTGCAATCACTGTCATTTACGCATAATGTGTATTTGACACTTTGCAAATACGTCATATACAATGTGTAGCAACATAAAATTTAACATATGACTCTGGTACAACAACTTTATAAAATGGCCACCAGATTTGCATATTTTTACTATGTGGGGTGATTTGTTATTGATGAACTAAGAGGTGTATTTAAAGATGGTGATTTGCATTGTGCTACGAGCGTGAACAAGCCGTAATGGCGAAACGCGTTGTTTTTGCATTTGCCGAATAAATATAACTGCAAGAAGCCTGGGTCTTCGAGTATTTCCTTGGAACCAAGGGATTTGTAAATATATATATATATATATATATATATATATATATATATATATATTATATCTATATATCAAGGTCACCGTGTAGTGACCGAAACGCGTCATGCTGGCGATTGCGTGAAAATAAACCACCTTTGAAGTTACTTCTTGCGCTGTGGAGTGGTCTGTACCTGTGGGTTCCGATGGTTGCTTACGGAATTCTTGTCCTTGTGTAGAAAACGGAGCAGGACTGTGAAGCGTGTATATATTATATATATATATATATATATATATATATATATATATATATATACACACACACACACACACACACCCCCCTACATCGTTTCTGTAGAAACCCTGTATCATAATTTTAAAATGAATCAAGGAAGAATTTCAAAAGTTAAAACAGATACATCTGTAACCCAGAAGTGTCCAACACTGATAGCTTTCAGATTGACATATATCCCAGAATGATAGCCTAACATTCAGGTTTGTGGAGGGAAAATTTTGCAGGTCACAAAACTGGACTCTCAGTCCTCAAAGTATTCATAAGTTCCAGTAAATGACACAGTTAAAGGTCCAATTTTATTAAATAGGATTCAAGCTCTGTTCCACAAAACATTTAAATAAAGTTAATATGTAAGATTGAGGCTTTTCCATTTTATAAAATGTGATAAAAACCGGACTTATTGACTTACCATCTTCAGGAGTAGTTGGAAGTGGGTAAACATGGTGTGAAGCTTTAGACTTCTCTTCTGTGATCGTTCCCTAAGCAAAGCACAAATAAAATGAATACAAAATGGATTTGGATATTACCTTGTAAATGAAAGCAACTAAAAACAATATGACATCTCTTTTCAAAAACACATTTGGGAGGAAAATGGAAGAGAATTCAGACAATGGTGCAAAACTAATTTTTGCAGCCAGAGAACAGATATTCAATGTCATTTCTCTGGGATTTATGGGCAAAAGGCCTACCCCTCAGGGGAGTGGGGCAATATGTGGTATTGTTTTTTTTTTTAATCTTCCATAAAAAAAGGATTTATAAAATAAAAAATAAATGGTGCTACACTACATCAGATGTTGGGTTGGCTGTAAGCATCCGAAGTCTGTTGTCTTATTTTACACCATGATATAAATTCCTCAAGGAAAGGATGCACAATCCAAGTGATTGCTTCCACCTATGGGTAATCGATCATGAAGAACAAGAGAACATCCACAAATTCCAGAAGAGACAATTTTTATCAGGTTATTCAACCTAATAAGGCTGCTAACAAGATCTAAATTACAGAATCCTAATAAAACTCTGCCACACAAATAGTGCCTGCAGAGCCTGAATGTGCACAAAAAAGGTGGTACAGATATAAGAGGAAGATAGGCAGCTCCCATGACCAAAGACAGGTATGAGAGTACTCACTTCAAGCTTGATCAATGTTCACCTGGTATGTATATCCAGATGTCCTTCAATTATTTTACTGGCCCAATAAAACCAAATGACCATTGTTCCAAACATTTTCCAGTAGCACTAATCTCTTTCTTGTGATCCATAAACTGGTATACACATAATAACTATGCATCAAAGCAGTTGTTCCCTGTATGAACGTCGCAAATATACTAGCAATATTGGCACAAAACACCTGGTTACTGATTTTCAGTCATCATTCTAGATATTTTAAAGAAGACTATTGTTGGTACAATCAAAGACACTAACGCTGAACTTGCTTATAATTAAGGTACCTAGGGTGTTGAAATCATTTGAGTGTCCACAAAAGGCAAAATTAACATCAAATATGCAAATCCAGAATGGATTACAAGAAAAATACAATGTTAATCAATTCGCTATTCATTCTGACGACATCCTGCAGTAATTTCAAAATGAGACAGACAAACCCTCAAACTACAACACACAGACAATACCTGATGACGTTTGATAATGTCCTTTAGTTTATTGAGCAATTTCAGTTCAATGTCTGGAACGAGGTAGATATTCGGTCGAGTCAGACAGTTGTTCTACAAAAGAAATTGGAAGTCAAATGTTACTCTGCTCAACATATTCGCAATACAAATCAAACCTTAACTCCTCTCAGCACAGTGCCCTCAAACACAGCAGACAAGGAAAAAGCTACTAACCTGTAAAAATATGTTTGCAGCGTGTAGTGTTGCACATTGGTACTCAGCAACCTCCTGCCAACACATTTTGGGCTTGTAAGGTTTCAAAATGTTTTTATTGAAAGAAATACTTTTGTTATTCAGCTGACTCAAGATAACTCCCTTTGAGAAACAGTGTGCAGTTACAGTGCGGGTGGATTGAAAAGAATGAAAAAAGCACACCCCCCGGGGGTGCGACCCTTAAATGCACAGCTGGATAACAAATACCTGAAGGTTATCCGATTTCTCTATTCTGTACCAACAATTCTTATCAAAAGTTCCTTGGTTTAGTTATTTATTTTAAGACATTTCTTCCATTCAGGAATTTAATCATTCAAAAAATGATCGGTTGCCTCATAGGAATAGCATATCCACAATCGTAATGGTGAAGTACATCACATATTATTCGTCATCCCAATTCATTTCGGGCAGATATTGCCCTTCATCAGGGGTAATGAAACTAAAGTAAAAGATAAGGAAAGTAATGAAACGGCTGAAGTGATGACAAATGTCAGAGCATTGTGATACTGGTCCACAAGCCAAATAAGTGCATCCAGTCGAAAAAGAACCGTAATAGAATAGTAAAAACATGTCCGAAGAGTGCCTCAACACCTGTGAACATGCATAAAAATAAATATATGGCAACGTGTAACAAAAAATATTTAGAGTGAGTCAAGACATCAGTAGTGGGGATATTTAAATACCATTTACCACCGAAGGAAGGTGTTAGTTCAACAAGATGAGTATTTTTAAAGTGCCCAAAAATAACAGATAGACTGTGGATAAATGCTCTATAGCCAGCTCTTGACGGTTGAAAATGATCTCCTCTTTGCAGCAAGGGTGCCCTTTGTCCTAACACTTTTGTAAAGGCAGACAATAATAACTGTGATGAGGAGGGCCCCCAACAGTCATGGGTCCCAACGCCACTGCTCCTGCTTCACTAACTAAAGCTATTGCCTTGGAAAGCAAGCATGTCTTCTGCCCTTTGCGAAAAACAGGGCCCCACTTTCGGCCTTCACTCGGAAACAGAAGAGATATTTTAGCTTGGTTTTAATATTCACCTTTCTTGGGCTATGGGTCCAAGACCCAAAGCAACATTGGCACAGCAACTTTGTACTGAGCAATAATGCAAACAAGGAAACATAGTACAACAGCAACAACTGGGGTTTAGTTGGGCCTTCACACCCCTGAGCCCTGGTGGCAAGCACCTACATCAGTAGTGATACCTCCAGTCCAGTGAAGCAGGCTGTATCCTCTACCCACGTCAATGGGGCATCATTCCTAAGCCAGAGGCCCAATGCAGGATTCTCTGTCCCTTTCTATAAAATAAATACGTTAGAAAAGGCCCATCTCGCACCCCTTGTTGCTTGGGCACAGTCCCTGTGCACAAGGGTGACCTTGCCCCAGATGCTGCCAAGGAAAATGTTTCCCACCCCATTTTTGGTAGTAAGACAGATAAAATTGCGGTGACAGTCAAAACTCTGCCCCGGTGCCACTGCACCTGCTTTGCTAATGGCCTTAAAAAAAAAAAGAAGAAAAAAGCGCCCTAATAACTCCCCACCTTCCTCAAGGCATCTCTCTGAGGAACGTGTTTGTCGATTTAAATACTTTATTTCGTCCATAAAAGATTACATTGTCATACATTCATTCATAAAATGATCTAAAATGCACCCAACCATAAATTGTATAGTCTCAGTAGCAAGGTCATGGATCTCCAATAAAACAATTTAAAACAATGTCAACTGATCACCTTAACATTCCATTTTTACCACCCCAGTAAATTATATTTCAAAATTCATTAAACTTATAATACAATAAAAGGGAGAGTATCTGGGTATTTATACAATTCCAAACTGTAACCCAACTTTTTTCCTTATTAGGCCTACTATGAACAAGTACCTGGATAGGGCAAATAAAACATGTGGTAGGGTGCTAGTTGTCAGTACCCTAAGTGCCTCTTGATGCTTTCTGAATCCCATTGAATTGCATAATGGTCGGATCCATTTTCTCCTTACCATATCATACGCCGGACAGAAAAACAAAATATGTGCAGTTTGCAATATGGCTCTTGAGCTGTAATATATTGTATCTCAGATTTAGGTATAAGATTCTTGCCAAGTACGGCTTTACATTGTCAAGAAACTCCTCGCGACTCGGACTCGGCTTGATAATGAGGAATTGAGATGTTAACCTTCCCAATCTCGGGTCTCAGTGTTTCTGTCATTTGGATGTATTTTCAACCGATTAGCTTAACTTGCATTTATTTTTCAATTAAGGTTTCTACATTATCTTATATGCAGTCAAATGAAAAAGAAAAAACAAGACTCTTACAGATTAAACTTAGCTAAAACTAACAAAATATTCTGTGAGTGTAGAGTTTCTTGCTTCCAGTTAACTACAAATAAAAGAATGCAGAAATCTTAAATGAAAAATAAATGTAAGCTCAGCTAATCAGTTGGAAATACTTTCTTTTAAATAATGAATTCCCCCATATATTTAAGCACATCAAGGGCTGCATGTAAATCAAGACAGTCTGGAAACGCCCTAAATAAACAAAGTCCACTTCCAAGCCATCTTTTTTATAAGAATGTGCTGAGGCATTCAGACCCCCCTGGGAATGCATTCATGGACCCCCAGGGAGGCGCACACCACAGTTGTAAGATCTTTGCCCTAAAGTTTTTCTTAAACATAGAAATTCAATGAATGAAAAAATACAGAAGGTTAAAGTGACATTATAGTTAGGTGAAAATGTCAGTTGATATACATGTTCACTGAAAAAACAAAGGTTACAGGAACATTATAGTTAGGCTCAGATTTCACTCATACAAAACCAGTGAATTTCAGCAGTTGTAGTTACCTGAGCTAACTATAACTTATGCCCACACAATAGAATGTGTATGACCTCACATATTACATCACTCATTACATGGTCAGTGACATCACCGATGAAATCATCCAGTGAGATTGTTCTAAATGTTTATGAGTGTTAAACATATATATCAAGCTACTACAATAGTTAAAATAGTATACTTTGTGTACTACTGAGTGATACTTTTCTCACATATATTATATGTATGGCTGTGTGCATCAGTGTATGAGTGGGTGTCAGAGTGCCTCTATAAGTGGGTGAGTTTGTATGGGTGTATAAGTAGGTGTGTGAGTAGCTGTTTGGGTGAGTGGCTGTGTGAGTTGCTATATTGGGGAGTGGGGGTATCAGTGAGTGTATGGGTGAGTGAGTGGGTGGGTTACTGAATGGATGTATGTGTGAGTGAGTGGCTGTTTGGTAAAGTGAGGCGATGTCTGAGTGGCTGTATTGTGCATTCTGTGAATGGATGTATGGGTGAGTACGCGGATGTGTGAGTGCTTGTATTGATGTGTGAATGGGTATGTCAAGAGGCTGTATGGGTGAGTGCGTGGGTGGGTGGGTGTATGTGTGCCCAAGTGGCTATATGGGTAAATGACTGGTTGTATGAGCAGGCATGTCATGAGTGATTTAATATGTGAGGTAATAAGCAGTGCACAGCGGGGTGTAAGTTCTAGTTATCCCAGGTGTAGGAAGGTGGATACCTGACTATAGTTACCCAGATTTTTTGCCTAGTGTTTAGCTGGTTTTCGACTTAGTTGGCCAGGGATCCTGCTAATCAGGGCCCCAGGCTATCTGCTCTCTCTGTAAAATGGACTCCAAGTACCCTAGGTACATCTCCAATTGGGTATTGGGTCACCTTATCAGCCCCTGTACAGTGTACTATAGGTACCCAGGGCATAGGTCGTTCCAAGGCCTACCAGGGACTGCAGCATATCTTTTGCCACCCCTGGCTGGCCATCCATTCTGACAAAACTGGCTGATCACTCAGCTGAGGCAAGGTGGTGTAATCACCCCTTGCTTAGATATAGTATACCTATATCTAAACCTCTATCTGGACAGATATACACCTATAAGTCACTCCTATGGCAGGCCTTAACAATCCTGGAGGCAGAGTGCTTGGTTTTATGTGAGATAGTGCTCTAGCATGAGCTGAGCCTGTCTGCAGCTTTCGGAACCATGTCCTTTAGATGTTCTGGGATATTGCCATACCATATACTCTTAAGTGCATTATAATCCTCGCGGTTACTTGCTAACTTTGGTTTGGCTTTATCAAAACATGTCGCGTAAGGTGTCATACGCTTTGGAATACAACCCCCCCGCCAGTCCTGGCGACGGGGTAGCATTCCACCCTTCTAGCGGGAGAAGACATGTTACTTTCCTTAAACGCGGTTAAATCTAACCAGAGCCTCAGCATCACAAAATGGATGCTGCTGCCACAGACACGAGTCTGGCCTCCTGCTGCTGACCGAAACTCCGGCAGGGGAGGCTTGGACAAAAGGTTTCCTGTCACAGGGAGGTGTTACACCACCCCAGACAGGAGATAGTGGATTGTGGCAGGGAGGGCTGAAAGAAACTAGACACTGCCTGGGGCACACAAGGTGTCCCATGCAAAGTCCAGTTCAAACCGGTGCTGGGGCACTCCAGCCCCAGATCTGGCGTGAAACTGGACAAAGGGAAAGGGGTGTAATCACCCCCTTCCTGGGTCCCACCCATAGGAGGGACCTAGCAGGTGATCCAGCCCCTTGATTTGGAATAAAAGTAGGAGCTGTGCCATAGCACATCAGATCATCCTGACTGAAACTTTGATTAGAAACTCTGGACCCTTCGACATCCTACTCGACGTAGAAGACTGAAGAATCTCCCTTGTGGTCAAGGAGTGGCCACCCTGTGCAAGCAGGCATCATCAGCGCTTAAAGGATTTCTTTGCCATTGCTCCAGCCGGAGCTCGAACGACCGAGACCGACAAGACCTGGACTCCCAGACTTCCAACAGCCTGATCCACAGTCCTAGCAAAGCTGAGACCTGTGGAGACGTGAGCCGTGGAACCAGCCATCTTGGAAAGCAAGCGAAGTGCTTCCAGTGCAGCTCCCGAGACACCTTTGAGGCTGTGCTTTGGGGATTGAGAAGCCCCAGCACCGAGCAGCCTGTGCACCGAAGATCACCTCTCCACACTCACCGAGTGCTGCGTGGGGCCCTTTTGCATTTTTCCTGCTCAAGGCGTTGTCCGGTCACTTGTCCATTGGCTAGTGGCCTCTGAGACGACGATCCTTCAACTTTGAACTGCTGGTCTGGTTGCTCCAGACTGGCCCTAGCTCCCCTGAAAAGGAGCCACCGATCTAAGCTTCCCGGTCCGATCCAGAAGCCATTATCGAGTCCTGCGTGGGTTGCATTTGCCAAGGCTTGGTGACTCAGATTCGAGAACCGACACTGCCGACAGCAAGAGCCTTCGTGGGACAGCTCGTGTCCACCAGCTGGTCATCCTCGATCCTTCCTGGTCCACGTGGCAGCGGAGACAAACTACTCGACAGCACCTGATCGCAACCAGACATTGCCCGGTTCCGTCCTTGTTCCATCCTGGTCACTGGCTAGTGACCCAGACTCCGTCCCCTCTGCTTTCAGGTACTCTACATCTTCGATCCAACCGGACTCTTCTCTCCTGGCTGCCTGCAGCATCTTTTCCTCCAGGCTCCATAGAACTCCACGAAGAAACCCGACGCACTTTGGCACATATGCACCCGCTTCCTGTGGGTGAGATAACGAGGGTACTCCGGTGCCCCTGTAGTGCTTTACTTCCCTAGTGTCCTAGTTTCAAGTGGCTAAGTTCTAGTCCAGTCGGAAGTCTCCTAAACCTATAACTTTCTGATTTTTACGCACCATTGACTTGTATGGTAAACGCGGTTGCCTATAGACACTGCACCCGCATCCTGTGGGCCTCCTATGTCCTAACCTTCGTTAGTCCAGTGTAGGCCCAGCGATTCCCAAGGCCCTAGGCCTTACCATTGTTCATGAGGTGGTACATATACCACTTTTTTAATATATGATTTGAGTGGACACCCGGCCTATCCATAACTGTGCAGCTTATTGTATGTTATATTGAGTTCTTTGTTTAACACTTGTGTTTCTGTGCTCATAAAGAGTATAGGGGATTATTCTAGAAATAAATACATATATTTTATAATATAGAACTTGTGTGGTGTCCTTTCATTTGGTATTTAAAGGATTGCATATGGTAAAACAGCTGGCTTCACATGCACTCTTGAGTTTAGCCTAAGACTGCTTTTGTCCATGCTACCCCTAGGATAGCTGGTCTTATAACGTTGACTTACAACTAATCATCATAAGGGTTGTTTAGACTGGTGCAAGGTGCTCACTAGAATTAGTGATCATCATATACCAGGCCAACTTCTCACACCAGGTAACTAGAACATTTGAATTTCACTAGGTTTGTATGAGTAAAATCTGAGCCCAACTATAACGTCCATTTAACCTTTTGTTTTTTCAGTGAATCTCTAAGGTTTTTTTTAACTTTGAGTAAGATGCCCATCGCAATGCACAGATTGAGGTGGCTGAATGCACGACCTGACCTGGCATTGAGCTGCCCCCACCCAAGCTTGTTGCTCCTGGCATTTTCCTCCTTTCCATCCATCCATTATCCAATTCCATGATCCTGCTCCTTGATGACAGCCATGGGTGGCGGTTGTTCTGACACTGCCCTTTCTGCCCTAAACAGTGAGCTTGCTGCCCCATCCACCTCCTCCCTACCCTCTGTTGTCCAAGTCCATGCACCAGCCCCCTCCCTCCTGCCCTGCATGATCCAATGTGCTGCCAATGCTCTTCATTTAGCTTGATGTTCCTGCCCATTCATCCTGCCCTCTGTTGCCCAATTCTATGCCCCATCATTGCCATTCTGCTTAGCCTCTGTGTTTACCTTGCTGACATTACTCTCCATACCCCTTCCCTCCAATGGAGCATACCACAGCCCACCCTAAACATGCTGAAGCTCCTACACACAAATACTTGGGTGCAGGTGAAACTAGGCGGTGGCACCCATGTTTCCATGAAAATTCCTACAACAAAAGGCTTGAAACAGGGTTGCGTGCTTGCACCAACCCTGTTTAACCTGTACATGGCCGATCTGCCAAAAGCACTTGACGCTTGCAATTCACACTCACCGAGGATAGGCGGGAGAACACTGATTAACCTTATGTACGCAGATGACGTATTTCTGCTTAGTCATACATATGTCGGCCTACAACATCTACCGACGGCAATGCAGAAGGATTAGTTACTTACCTGTAATCCTAGTTCTCTTCCAGGGGTATCCTCATCAAAGTCATAAGCATTAGAATATTCCCGCCCATGCGCGGGACCCCGGAAACAATATATTATATGTGCCCCACATATATATAGACATATATATATAAATATATATATATATAAAAATAAGCAATTGCAGCCAAATAAAACAGTAGAGCTGGAATATGCTGTGAAGAATTTCCACCATACATGTGTATTTGCATTAGAAACAAGAGAAACAACACCAATGCTTGTTTAGAAACTGTTTAAATGCTTCGAAAGCAGTAGAAATTCTTATAACACACTGTAAGCATATACAGCTCCCAGGCTGCATTGCAAATACCCAGTCTAAAAAGACTGAAAAGCTAACCTGTAGCTGAATGTACTAAAACTGACGCTGTGCCTTTAAGGCACCTCTGCCCCTAGCTTCCCATCATGCCTCAGGGGTTACAGTTAGGTCAGTTGTTCTTTTCGGAGACTGAAAACCAAACCATGGTAATAACAGGTTAAAACATCTCCTACTTAATAAACAAAGTCCTTTGCCCGGGGAGGCGGGAGGGTTGCTTATGACTTTGATGAGGATACCCCTGGAAGAGAACTAGGATTACAGGTAAGTAACTAATCCTTCTCTTCCAGGGGATCCTCATCAATAGTCATAAGCATTAGAATAGAGTAGCGAGCCTCACCTCATCCCTGCGGGCAAAGGAATCAACAGATAACATTCATATTCGTAGGCCCAAACAGTAGGCCTTATTCTACCCAAATAGGTTTCTCAAGGAGGCTTGCCCTACTTGAGACTCCGCTCTGGAATCAGACTCTAGGCAATAATGCCTTGTAAAGGTATGGACTGATTTCCATGTTGCAGCCTTGCATATTTCTGACATAGGAATGTCATGTAAAAACGCTATTGTGGCTGCTTTTCCTCTAGTGGAATGAGCTTTGGGTGATTGTAACAAAGGTTTGCCAGCCAGCTGGTATGCTAGCCTGATACAGGAGACAATCCATCTGGAGATGGATCTTTTGTTTGCTGCAAACCCCGTCCTCATTGAACCATAATTGACAAAGAGTTGGTCTGTCTTTCTGGTGTCCTTCGTCTTTTCTAGGTAAAACTTTAGTACCCGTTTAAGATCTAACGAGTGCAACGACCTCTCAGCTGGGGTCGATGGGTTAGGAAAGAACGAAGGAAGGGTAATCGTTTGATTTATATGAAATTCCGAGACCACCTTTGGAAGGAAAGATGGATGAGCCCTCATTACTACTCTGTTGTGGTGAAACACAGTGTAAGGTTCCTTGGTGCAGAGTGCTTGTATCTCGCTAACCCTGCGAGCAGAGGTTATTGCCACCAAGAAGGCCGCCTTCCAAGTGAGATGCTGCAAGGAGGCCTTGTGTATAGGCTCAAACGGTGTAGACATCAGCCTGGAGAGAACCAGGTTCAACTCCCAGGGAGGAGAAGGATTTCTCACAGGGGGATATACCTTCTTTAACCCCTGAAGAAAATCCTTAACCACTGGGACTTGAAAAAACGATGTTTGTGTAGGTGATTTCCTGTACGCTACTATGGCGGATAGATGAACCCTAATAGAAGCGTATTTCAACCCTGATGTAGCCAAGTAAAGGAGGTATGGAAGGACTACCTCTTCTTGTCCTTTGGTGGGCTCAAAGCCATGGTCCTTACACCAAATGAAAAATCTTTTCCACTTGAACGCATAAGACGCCCTTGTGGAAGGTCTCTTTGCCTCTCTTAAAATATGCATACATTACGGAGGCAGATTTAAGTGTCCATATTGCAAGACCTCAGGAGCCATGCAGTCAGGTTCAGCGACGGGAGGTTGGGATGCAGGATCCTCCCGTTCATTTTGCTCAACAGGTCTGGCCTGCACGGCAGGCGTCTGTGTGGACACAGCGACAGATGTAACAGGTCTGGATACCACCATTGTCGCGGCCAATCCGGAGCAATCAGGATCATGTCCATGCTCGATCTGATGAGCTTGGCCACCACCTTCGGAATCAGTGCCAGAGGAGGAAACGCATAGGCGAACATTCCTGTCCACTCCAGCAGGAGAGCGTTCCCTTGCGTCCCTGGCCAGTGGAACCTGGACGCGAAGGCGTGGCATTTGGCGTTTTCGTCATCCGCAAATAAGTCTATGTCTGGACGACCCCAGCAACGGAAGAGTTCTTCGACTACTTTGTCGTTTAGCACCCAGTCTGGCTGATCTTCGAAGTGCCTGCTGAGTGCGTCTGCTTTTGTGTTTAGCTCGCCTGGGAGGTGCACTGCCACCACCAACAGTCCCCGAGCCAGAAGCCAGTGCCAGATTGTCTGGGCCTCCAGAGACAGAGGGCGAGATCGAGTTCCTCCCTGCTTGTTCAGATAGAACATAGTTGTAGTGTTGTCCGTCTGAACCAGGATTTTGTCCGTTGTTATTGCTGGAAGGAACGCTTTGAGCGCCAGATGAACTGCTCGAAGCTCCAGCATGTTGATGTGGTATGTGTGAAGGTTGGTCGACCAACGACCTTGAATCTGAAGATGACCCATGTGAGCACCCCAGCCTTCTAGAGATGCGTCCGTTACCACAGACAGCGAAGGAAGAGGTTGCTGAAAAGGGACTCCCTGCAGGACATTCTGAGGGCGAGTCCACCACTGTATGGAGGTCAATGCTGCTTGAGACAGGATGATTCGATCCTCCCAATCTCCTGTCGCTTGGTCCCACTGATCTTCCACAGACTCTTGTAGAGGCCGCATCCTCAACCTGGCGTTCGGTATTAGGAAGATGCAGGACGCCATGGAGCCCAGTAGAGATGCTACTTCTCGCACCTTTGGACGAGGAAACTGAAGTAACTTTTTGCATTTCTGCCCCATGGAAGATAGTCTCTCCTGCGAAGGAAACGCTCTTCCTAACTTTGTGTCTAGAACTGCTCCCAGATAGTGGATAGTTTGCGTGGGCTGCAGGACCGACTTTTCTGTGTTCACGTGGAGGCCGAGTCTGTGTAGTTGTTGGAGACACAGGTGACAGTCTTTGGTGGCTTGACGAGGGGACGGACTCTTCAAGAGCCAGTCGTCTAGATATGGGTACACAAAGAGACCTCTTTTGTGAAGACATGCCGCTACCACTGCCATGCATTTGGTGAATACCCTTGGTGCGGATTTGAGACCGAAGGGAAGCACTTTGTACTGGTAATGCTTGTTCCCTACCAGGAATCTCAAGTACTTCCGATGACCTGGTGTTATAGGAATATGGAAGTACGCGTCTTGTAAATCCACCGAACACATCCAATCTCCAATTTGTAGATGAGGACATATCTGATGAAGTGCCAGCATGCGAAACTTCTTTTTGACCACCACCTTGTTGAGGGTTCGAAGATCCAAAATCGGTCTGAACTTGTCCTCTTGGTCTCTTTTGGGGACTAGAAAAGATCTTGAATACACTCCTCTCCCCCTTTGGGATGGGGGTACCTCTTCGATTGCGTTTTTCTTTAAGAGGACGTTCACCTCCCTTTTGAGGAGTTTTAGATGGTACGAGCGAGTCTTTTTTGGAGGAATCGGTTGTGGTCTCTTCCGGAAACGTAGCGCATATCCATTGCGCAGTATATTCAGCACCCACCGATCTTTTGTGATGCTGACCCACTCTGCCAGGTGTTGCGAAGCACTTCCTCCCACTGGAGTGGGTAACGGCGCCAGAGGAAGCCACTGCTCAGGCCTTGCCTCCTCTAGGCGTGGTGGAGGACTGATGATGTCCGCCTCTGCCTCTGCCCGATTTTCCTCCTCTGTATTGAGCCTTTCCTTGTGGCTTGTTTTGAGACCATTGAGGGGTTTGAACCCTCTGTTGGCCTCCCCGGTTCTTGTTGGTCTTGAAGCGTCGTTTGAACGGCTCTTTCTTTTTCTCCAGACCAACCGCCTTCACTGTGTCCAACTCTGTCTTCATGCGGGTCATTTCCTGATCGGCATGCTCCCCGAAGAGTGAAGATCCGGAAAAAGGTAGATTGAGGATGCGCTGCTGGGCATCTGGTTTGAGACCAGTTAAACGCGGCCAAGATGATCTCCTCGCACATACCCCATGTGAGTAGGCATGTCCTGCTAGAAGGGCGTTATCTGCTGATGAACTAATCATTTGGTTCGCCACCAAACAGCCCTCCGTCACTGTCTCCACAAAGTCCTTCTGGTCCTCCTTGGGCAATTTCTCCTTGAATCGTTCCATGGAGTCCCAAAGGGCTCTATCGTACCTTCCCAGAAGGGCTGATGCACTAGAGACTTTCAGGGATGAAGCTGCTGTGCTGCATACCCTGCGTCCCCAAGAATCTTGCGTCTTGCTGTCTTTGTCAGGAGGGACCGAAGAAGGAGCGACTGTGTGATTCTTTTTAGCTGAGGCTACTATGACTGAGTCCGCCGCAGGCTCTCCCTTAACAAAGATAGGATCTGAGTCGGCCGGCCTATATTTCTTCTGGATACGTGCCGGTACCGTCTTGATCGTTGCTGGCGTGAGGAAAACCTCTTTGATTGGGTCCATTATCCCTGGAACCAATGGGAGTAAAGGTCGGGTATATGATTTGTGACGAAGGGTCTCAAAAATCACAGTAGTGGAAACCTCTGGAACAGCCATCTCTATATTAAGTTTGTGAGCCCCCCTTTGTAAGACGTCCAGATACGTGTTGACGTCGTCAATCGGGGAAGCTCTGGAGCGAGGGCTGTCTGCCAGCGTTGGAGAGTAATCCCCTTTAGAAGATCTAGATGAAGAAGAGGATGATGGAGTTCTCCTTCGGTGAGGTTTCTCCTTCCTCACTGGTGATCTTCTCGGTCGTTCTCCCCTTCGAGGAGAACGTGATTTTCTCTGATGCTCCCTTCGGGGAGATCTCGACCTCTCCGACCGTTCCTCCCTTCTCGGTGTTCGAGATCTGGGCTGCTCCCTCCGTGGTGATCGGGAGACCCTGGGGGTATGCAACCTTTCCGCTCTCCTCTCCCGAGAGCGTGATCGGTGCCTGATAGGACTCTGTCTGTCTGCCTCTTCTATCAGTCTCTGAAGAGGTGACCTGTGGAGTGGGCTTACATATCTTCGTAGCCTCTCCGTCGCTCCAGAATCCTTCCACTGGCTCAACGGAGCATTCCATCTTGGCGAGAGTCTTGTCTGTGTGACATACTGTCGCTGGGGCAACGGACTCCTACTCCTAGAAGAGGACCTCGATGAGCCAGAGGTACTTAAGGAGGAATGGTGAGAAGCCGATTGCGTCACCAGAACAGTTGAAGGCACTGAAGGAGATCTTCGTCTCACCGGTGTTGGAGGACGTCTCAAAAGTCTTTCCCTCGACGTCGAACGCCTCTGCGGCGTCGACGGAGTGATAACCTTCGATGAACGCCTCGACGATGACCCGTGGTCCCTCGACGTCGACCGGCGATGTTGAGCCGACGACTGAGTCTTCTCCCTCGACGTCGAACGGCATTGCCCTGCCTTCGACGGAGGTCTCGACGTCGAACGGCGCTGCCCTGCCGTCGACGGTCTCGACGTCGACCGACGTTGGTCTGCCGGCGACGGAGATGGCAATCGACGTTGTCCTGTCGTCGACGATGCCCTCGACGTCGACCGGACACGTGGCGACGGTGGAGGATTGGACATCCTCGACGTCGAGCGCCGACGCGCCGTCGACTATGATCCCTTCCTCGACGGCGAGCGACCGAGGGGGCTCTTGCTCCTCGACGCCGAGCGCCTCCGTGGAGACGTCGGCGGAGGTGTCACACTCTTCGAAGCCTGTCGACGTTGAGACGACGGCGAGTGTGATCTGTCTCTAGACGCCGATCGTCGCCTGGTTGACGACGGCGGAGTTGACTTATGTCTTGACGCCGATCTTCTCGTCGACGGTGATCTCGTGGCTTCTCTCGAAGCCGATCGTCGCCTAGTTGACGACGGCGGAGCTTTCTTCGTCTTCGGTGAACTTCTTTTCGACGACGATTTCTTCATCGACGCCGGTCCCGACGTCGACTGAGTTCTCTCTAGAACTGTCCATCAGATGTTTTTTCAGCGCCGAGCCCGGCGCTGAGGTTGATGGACGCTCTGACTTGCCTTTGGAGGGAGTTCTGGGTCTCTTTGAACTCTTCCTCTCTGTAGATCTTCCCCTGATGGATCTCTGGGCCAGACCATAGAGCCTGTTCCTTTCTCTGTCTTTAAGAGTCCTGTCAGACAGATTTCTACAATGTGAACAGTCTTTAGGATCATGATCCTCTGGCAAGCATAAAATACAGACCTCATGAGAGTCTGATTTTGCCTTCTTGTGGCCACAAGAAGGGCAATTATCAAATAGTGTGGGCATCCTGACAGGAAAACCTCACAAAAAAACGACTGCTAAGCAGTTATTTACTTGACACTGTTGTTAGAAGTCAAAGTAAATCAAAAAATTGTTCTTTAGAAGATTTTCTGACTGAAAAAGGCAGAAAAGTGGGGAGCTGTGTATCCAGGGTCCTTCCTGAAGGAGCCGGAAAGAACAACTGACCTAACTGTAACCCCTGAGGCATGATGGGAAGCTAGGGGCAGAGGTGCCTTAAAGGCACAGCGTCAGTTTTAGTACATTCAGCTACAGGTTAGCTTTTCAGTCTTTTTAGACTGGGTATTTGCAATGCAGCCTGGGAGCTGTATATGCTTACAGTGTGTTATAAGATTTTCTACTGCTTTCGAAGCATTTAAGCAGTTTCTAAACAAGCATTGGTGTCGTTTCTCTTGTTTCTAATGCAAATACACATGTATGGTGGAAATTCTTCACAGCATATTCCAGCTCTACTGTTTTATTTGGCTGCAATTGCTTATTTTTATATATATATATATATATTTATATATATATATATATGTCTATATATATGTGGGGCACACATAATATATTGTTTCCGGGGTCCCGCGCATGGGCGGGAATATTCTAATGCTTATGACTATTGATGAGGATCCCCTGGAAGAGAACTACGCCATAGAAAACAATTTAAGAATAAACCTGCAAAAGACACGGACGATGCCAATATAGATCAACAAAAAGAAACGCCAGAGAAACTGGTTTCTCGGTGATAATAAAATTGGGTCAGCTAACGAATACAAGTACCTAGGAGTCATATTTGACAATGGAGGGTCGTTAAAGCCCCAGATGGAGGAAGCGAGAAGAAAGGGTCTGCTAATGGCTCTAACAATGAAAAACCTCGCTAACAAACTGATGGGGCCGATCTTGACCCCACTACTAAAGGTAGCCCAGGCCAAATTACTTCCCTCAATTGCATATGGCAGCGAATAAGGCTGGAGTTTGGGCTCCTACGACAAGACCTTGCAAGGCATGGGGCACACATCATCTACTGGTTTAAGATTAGAAGCGCCTTGACTCACACCCTTAATCATCTGCTGTGGCATGATTTACAGCACAGGGAGAACTCCCCAAGCCAAAGATTATCTCCAGTCAGCCTTGGAATACACCAAACTCAAGAGGCTATGGGATGCCCAAACTGGCTATCATAACTGCAATAAACTGGTCTGGAAGGCTATTAAACAAATCTCATTGGTGGAAGACAAGGCAACCTTTTCAAACAGAGCTCACGCATGGATGACCCTTAACACATATAAAGCATTTGCTCCCCAAACATACTTCAACCAGGGGTACCCCAAGGCAACAAAAATGAGTTTTAATGAGGCACAAATTGGGAATCCTGCCTTATGCTCAGCACCTTCCACCATGGCAAAGGCCATCGGCACAAGACACTTGCAGCCTGTGCAACGCAAAGCAAGGCGCTATAATACATCTAATCTGCTTATGCAAAGAAATGCTCCAAGCACCGCGGAAACTCCTAAAAAAACGTTTAATCTGAAGAGCATTCGCACTACGAGGCAAGCTGTGCTAGACTGTGTAAATCCAGAAAACACCCAGTTAGACTATCATTAGGAATTTTACTAGTCGGCAGTTTAACAAAAATTGCTCAAAAACGCTAAAGAGAAACAAGGATCTGCCAACGCCTGCCACCTACCCGATGGGAACATGTTCCAACAATGACCACTTTTACGGACTCAACTCCTAACCGCACTGGAACAATGCCTGCAGCATGCAAATACATCTTGAACTATACCCCGATTAAGAACTGCGCTGTGGCCGATCTGCTATGAACTAATCCACTGAGAGTTACCTTTAAGAACATATAATAATCTCGAGTTTTACTGTACAGAATCTTTTGTACAAGGGCTTTTTTAACTGCAGGACATTTTGCACAAACTTAGAATGCACTGCTTATTGTTAAAAATGTTAATGGTTTTTAGAGCTGTTTTGAGACGTTTTACATTTTTGAAGTTCGTGATTTGGTTTTTAGGTCTCGCGACCTATCGATGTGCGCAAGCGCATCGAGCGGAGCGAGAATTCAAGTGGCGAAAACATCGTGAAACCAAAGGGCTTTCAGCCCCGCGGTTTTCATGCAGTTCCCGTGTACATGCACGCGCATCGCCGGCATCAGGCTTCTCCTCCCCTAGCAGCACTCCTCCCACACCAGCACCTCCCCCCTCCCACACCAGCACCTCCCCTCTCTCTCCCCGCTAACACAGCCTTGCCCTAACAGCACTCCTCCCACACCAGCACCTCCCCCCTCCCACACCAGCACCTCCCCTCTCTCTCACAAACACAGCCTTGCCCTAACAGCACTCCTCCCACACCAGCACCTCCCCCCTCCCACACCAGCACCTCCCCTCTCTCTCCCCGCAAACACAGCCTTGCCCTAACAGCACTCCTCGCACACCAGCACCTCCCCCCTCCCACACCAGCACCTCCCCCCTCCCACACCAGCACATCCCCTCAATTTGACGAGGGCTGAGACGTAAGCCTCTTGTTGTAATTCTGTACTGGTACACACTCGCCTTTGCACTTCAAGCGGGGTCCCAAGTCAGACAGTATTTGCCCATATGCATATTGCACATGTGGTATTTTCCCGTGTGCAAACTGCATCCCATGTGCAATTTACTCAGATTTTCAGTAGGTTTTTTCGTATTATTTCCAAACAATTCCAAAAACAGATCAAAAGACCAGCTGCCAATTGATCCAGTTAATTTTTGTACCGATGACGGCAGCAGAGAAGGCAGTGAAATGTGCACTGTTCTGAATGAAGAACATTAGAACAAGCTATGAAAGGTAATACTTTCATGACCTGCAGAGCTCTGGCTCAGCTTTTGCCCAGTATTTGACAAAAAGAGTAACACCTCCCTACTTCTTCCATACTTGCATTGTCGTGAGGTAACTCTACCGATAGGCAATGGATTGTTTTACCGGCTGTTGCTGTATGCAGAGTCAACAGACGTGTTCTCTAATGCAGATTGTGGCTTTTGATTCTAGGCACAGCACTATACGATACAAGGGTCTCCACATTTCTAACAGCATACAGGCCTTCCTGGCTTCCATGAACTGACAAACTTCCAGCCCCAAAGCAAGCCTCCCGCCACTGGCAGTATCCTCCTCGTGCAGCCCTGGGCAGTGAAGGGTTAATGCTTATCTCCGGGACGCTGGCACAGCTCATCCACAGCAGTGACTCATCTGCCCATCACCGGCAAACCCCTCCAGGCCCACACTCCCCCACATTCTGGCCATTCCGATTTCCAGAGTAGGTAGGCAGGGACACGGCCACATACGATTTCATGACACCTGCCCGCACACCTATCAACCAGATAGGGGCCGGTATCTATGCATCAACCACACCAACCACCTCCTCACGCAGGCTGCACCCCCACCCAGAACTCCACATGAAAGCCACACACACTTCAAAGGCTTCACACCCCGCCCCCCGTCTGCACATCGCACTTTCCGACTTCCCCTCCCACCTCCCACGGCTCTTCCCATTCACGCGCTCGTTACCATTTGCTCCCGAGCCGCATTTCTCCTCCCCCCCCCAATCTTAGCAATGCCAAGAGCTTGTTTTCCCCAAGGTCTCTGACTCGATTTCATCTTGTTCTCGTGCTCGCCAAGGATGTTTCACCGTGATCAGTTTGTGCCTTTGATTTCTCCAAAGAGAGATCCGAGTCCAAGGGCTCCCTGGTAGTATTCTGAAGCAGCCAGTGATGTCTTTCGTATAATCCTGCAGCAGCAGCTGAATGACCCCTTAGTCGGCGGTGCCTGAAGATCTGCCAGTGTGGGGAAGTCAACTGTCCTTTGCTGTGCTGAAGAGGCTGACTCAGGGCCGCCTCTCTTTTCAGGGTCTTTCTAGAGCTTTATTCTTCGCAGACGTGTATTTGTTGTTGTCTCATCATCTGTGCAGCACCCACCACAAGTGAATTAAATTATTAGCATCTTACACAGTTGTTTTTGACACCAAGACTCAATCAGCCAGTGTTTTCGAAACACCAGCAGACCTGGCGCTCATTCATCGTAGCACTGCATTTCAAATAAAACCTATGCTGGGAATATATGTTTATATGCAGAGATTAGAAGGGAACCTCACTCTGCCTTATGTAAATATAATACCACCGAACTTCCAACTTGCCACTCACCCACGCAACGCCACTCACCCACGCAACGCAACTCACTCAAAGCAACGCAACTCACTCAAAGCAACGCAACTCACACACGCAACGCCACTCATCCACGCAACGCCACTCACACATGCAACGCCACTCACACATGCAACGCCACTCACACATGCAACGCCACTCACACATGCAACGCCACTCACACATGCAACGCCACTCACACATGCAACGCCACTCACACATGCAACGCCACTCGCACACGCAACACAAATCATACAGGCAACGCCACTCACACACGCAACGCCAATCACACACACAACGCCAATCACACACGCAACGCCACTCACAAACGCTACACCACTCACGTTGCCAATAGGTCTTGCAGTAGGAAAGTTGGAGCCATTAAAATTGCAAATAACAATGCCTTTTATTTTTTTTTTCATTTTAAAAACATAAAGGGCTTTGTCATTTACAAAACCAATAGCTCCAACTTTCCTACTGCGAGACCTATTGGCTACGCCAGTGCTTGTTATTTCATGCAATGGTTTTAATTAACTATGCAAATAAACTTGATTTGCCTTCCCTTCGATGTCTGTGTGCACCCCCCTGCTCCCTACTTTTTGCCCACCATTTTCCAGGGTCCTGTAACCCTCCTATCTACCCAGAGGGTTCTGTTGAGCTGACACTGCCTCTCCCAAGTGCCCAGCATGGTTAGATGGCTTCCACCTGTCCCTGTCACATCCACTCTATCTATCCAAGTTCCATGTTCACCTATCCCCTTGCTCCTGTTCTCCATGGTCTATTTTGCTGCCACTTTTTTTAAGGACTTGGGATGAGATGGAAAGGAAACTGGTCTTGCAATAGCAAAGTTATGGCAATCAGAGATGTATCAGGTGCACCCATTCTGGACATCTGGCCATCATATAGCAAATTCATGGCTTTTCTCTGAACGTCAGAATGAAGGAAACAATCTTTAAGAACATTTCTAGATTCAAACTTACCCATGTATTGCTTTAGCACAAGTATCGATAAACTCCTTATTGATCTTCAATCATTGCAATGCTTGCTCCAGGAGCAAGAAGGGGAATCTGAAGCTTCCATGAGTAGTATGGCTGCAAGTTTCTTGAGATTTTCCCTAGATTGCAAGCTGTGCACTAGTATAACAGAGATATACTTAGCAAAACGAAACACCGAAGTTTGGATGGGATTTTTTTTTTTAAACCTGGAATATGTGAGGTCCTCATCTTTGTTCAAAACAGAGGATGATGGAGGAGCAGGGCCTTCCCTTTTCCATAAGGCTGCAGAAACTACTGCTGACAATCCCAAACATGAGGTAAAGCCAATCGACAACAGAAGCAGTCTGTAGAGCAGACATAAACAGGTGGCACCTCTATAATAGCTTAATGTTAAAAAAGCAAATTATGTACCTACCTGCACCAGTGTTTTTTCTATGTTCATGAACATCTCCACATTGCGATCCATTCTGGATGGATTCTGAAGGTCAAACCTGCGCCTGAAGAAAAAAAGATCAATACTGTTAATTGTCTTACAAAAACAAGCTTTCTCCTCACACTCTTATTACATACAAACAGCCTCTTAAGGAACGGATAGATTTTCTTTGAAACATGTATATAAACAGACACATATATAAATATATATATATATACACACACACACGTATTTAGATCAATCAATGTATCTCATGTCCTATTTAAATGTTAAATAGTTGGCCTACACGGCATTACAGAAGATGCTCTACTTATACACAGATCCTTTGCAGCATCATTCTGAGAAGTGGATACTTGGAAGACAGATCACATGTTCCTATTTACAATGTCTCCACTACTGAAATACAGGTGGGGGAGGAAGGAAGGAAGGATAGAGGGATAGGGATAGAGAGAGGGAGAGGGATGGAGAGAGGGATAGAGAGGAATAGAGATGTAGAGAGCGAGAGGATAGAGAGATAGATAGTTGGATCAAGATAGAGATAGATATAGAGACAGATAGATAAGAGGGATAGAGATACAATATATATATATATATATATATATATAGATATATATATATATAGAGAGAGAGAGAGAGAGAGAGAGAGAGAGAGATCGATAGATAGAGAGATACATAGGGATAGAGATAGAAAGACCGACAGATATAGATAGAAAGATATAGATGGAGAAGTGTGGCTCACTGGTTAGAGCAGGCAGACCCTCAAGCAGAGGTCAGACCCGGGACCAGGGTTCAATTCCCGACGCGGCAGGGTCTTGAGCTCAAATGTCCATGGACTCGATAATTCTCGCTTCGGTGCCTGACCTAATCATGGGTTCACACTCTGCAACTCTGGGCATTAAGCTTGCTTAATCTCCACAACGGCCCCCCACCGGCGGGATGCCTGGCTTGCACCTTGGGGATGCCCTGTAGGGGCTATCTCACAGGGAAAAGCCAGGACGGGTTCGCAAGGCAAGCGCGGAGATACCCCTTCGGGGGTCGATTCAGGCGCTATATAAGAAACATAATAATAACAATAATAATAATAATATAGAGACTGATCTTTTTTTTACAGTTAACAGAATTCAGCTTTCAATGAATGTGATAATCTTAAAAGCCAATAAGAGAAGTAGGGAAGAGATTGGTGCATTTTCAGGGTTGGCAGGTAATCTCACAATCGCAGCATTTTCCAAATTAAAGACCCAACAGTAAACACAATGTGTCCATGTTTGTAGTGAGTACATTATATCAACACATTAATGCATGGGACAGCAATTCTTCACATTATCACATCTAGAATCTAGTTTGCTTTTCAAGCAAGTGCCTACCCTTTTCTCCTTTTGGAGATAGTCTATAGAGAGGTACACAAATCATGTGAATTCTCACAGAAGGCAGTAGCAATATATACATTAAGTCCACCAGAGAATTGACACAATTGTCAGTTTTACTCTTTAACCAGGCCAATGCTCTCCAAAGAAAAGATCGGGGGAAAAGAATACACATGACTCTACAAAGGCTGAACCAACAATGCTATACTTACATATGTTGGGACCAGGAAGACTGAAAAGGACATGCAACAAGAAGGAGCTCTATTATTTTTAGGACTAGTATAAAAAGCGTTTTAGAGCTAAAACACTGTTTATTCACAGAAACAACAAGCTATAAGAAAGACATAGAATGCACCAGAGAATATAATAATTTTTAGCTTCAATATATTTTAAATGTAAATGGAGTACAAGTACAACTGGTAAGACCACAATCAATGTCCCACTTTCAAACAGACACCCTCTTTACAAATAACCTAACCGCGAACCCACTTCCCAAATGTATTTTAAGCATGCTGTATTTGATACAAATTAACTGCTCGTTGTTTTTTAATTCATACAAGACAGTGAAAGGGAAATGAGAAGAGAGTGAAAAAAGGAAGGACTAAAGAGGGCAGAAGAAAAACAGGAAGGAACAAATTCACATAAATGACTTGCAGTTTAGGTGGTCTCTACAACAATTTAATTAAGTCTATTGCCAAGCGCTCCTTCTACATCACTGCCAATTTTCATCTTCTATCCTCGTCACAGAGCCATCATCCAGTAACGTGAGAATCCTTTATGCTTGAGATTTTCCTTTAACACAATTGCATCCGTTTAAATTAGGTAAATTCCCTATGGATCACCGAAGATCGTGCATTTGTGGATGATTCTCCCATCTTGGATGCCTAGAAGGGTAGCCAACATGCACTTCTGACAACTAATGGGCGGACATAGTCTGACAATGAGAAGGGTAGTCAAGGTTTAACAATGAATTCCCTTAGTCATACCTAAAGCAGCCTTAAAAAGCAGGAAATCCCTACATTCTGATGTTTCAATTATCCAACAATAACCATTTTCACTCCCGGGCAGGGGACTAGCTGATAGAATTCGGGACCCTTGGGCTAGGCACTGCACTGTGTTGGAAATTGAGGATCAGGGAAATGTGGTGACTACGTCGGATGGCATACTTGACTGCTTCTCGAGACACTATGCGCAACTCTATGAACATAGAGAAACGGCGGACGAGGCAGACATATCACGGTATTTGGAGGATGTAGCGCTGGTGTGGCTCTCTAGGGGTCAACAGGAGTTCCTAATGCATCATGTCACCGAGGCGGAATTCAGAGACGCGATAGCTGCCCTGCCGAATGGGAAGGCAGCTGGCACAGATGGCTTGCCCGCCGAATTTTATAAAACATATGCGGATCTACTTATTCCGCGACTAGCCATGGTTCTAGAAGAAGCTTTTGAATGCGGACAACTTCCGGATACTATGAGAGAGGCACTCTTGGTGGCGCTTCCTAAGCCCGGAAAGCCGCTAAATAGGTGCGAATCATACCGTCCTCTATCACTGATAAACACTGATGTTAAAATAATAGCCAAAGTGCTAGCCACGAGACTACGCCTCCTTCTGCCGGTTATGGTATTACCCGATCAGTCGGGGTTTATCCCCCTCCGATCCACCACTCACAACCTGAGAACCTTGTTCGCAGTACTACATCTCCTTAAGCCGGACCTGGCCGCGGTGGCAGTTATGCTTGATGCCGCCAAGGCTTTTGATTCAGTGGCGTGGAAGTATATGCTGGCCGTTCTGCATCGGATGGGAGTACCTCTCTTCTTCACGTCACTAATCGCCCTGTTGTATAATGCACCCACGGCGAGAGTCAGGGTTAATGGTCACGTCTCTGCCTCCTTCCCAATACAACGGGGGACAAGACAGGGATGCCCTCTATCGCCCCTGCTGTTTGCCATAATGATGGAACCACTGGCCTGTGTCTTGCGTCAGAGGTATGCGGAGACAGCGCTCAAGTTCCCTCTCAGATCGTTGGCAGTGTCAATGTACGCTGACGACATGGTCCTATATGTCAGAGACCCGGCGCAACACCTGGAGCGCATACTTCGAGAATTCATTAAATTCGGCCGGCACTCGGGGCTGACCATAAATTGGGACAAGTCAGTAGTAATGCCCCTCACGGACATCACTCGCCAAGTTCCACTGGAATTCCCGCTGGAGTGGGCGGCGGAATCAATTAGATACCTGGGCGTTTGGGTGCACAGGGATTACTGAGAAGTCATACGGGCAAATTATGGCGTTGCCATTTCCAACCTGGAAGACCAGGTGGCGAGATGGACTCGACTCCCACTGACTCTGGCGGATCGCGTGTCTTTGATTAAAATGGTGGTGCTGCCGAAATTTCTTTACATATTCGTCAACATTCCGGTCCCACTACGTTCACACTTCTTTGCGAGGCTGCGGTCCCTGCTGATAGCTCTCACCTGGGCCGGTAAGAGGCCGCGAGTGGCTTGGGAGGTACTGACCAAGCCATACGATTTGGGTGGGTTTGCCTTACCGGATATGAGACTTTATTATCTTTGCGCACAGGCACACTTTGCGAGCTACTGGATAAACTCTCCGCCATACACTCCGCACGTGGCATTGGAGGCAAGCGCAGTTCTGCCATATCCACTACGGGCTATGATAGTAAATAAGCACTCGGTATTTGAGAAAGGTGAGATTGATACGGTGCGCCTAACGGCGTCTGCTGGGACTACCCTGGGTAAACGGGCTGGCAGGTTGCCGCTCTACGCTCCGGCCATGCCGCTACTTTATCACTCGGATATCTCTGTCTCGGGTGAGCCGGGTGGGCTCCAGACTCTGCGGGAGGCTGGACTGCAGACTATGGGGGACCTATTTCCAGGGGCCTCGTTCCTCTCCTCTCGGGAGATGACCGCCCGTTCGACGAACGCTACTATGTCCACCTTTGTGTATGTCAGACTGCGTGCTGCTGTGCGTGACTTATACCCAACATATCCGGAGGAACCATTGGCCCTGGGTGCGTTGCAGTTGCTCTACACGGTCAAGGACAGGACTAAATTACTATCTAAATTATATAAGGCTGCGCAGGAAGATGAGGGCGGGGGGGGGCGACCCTGGCCAGAGCAAGGTGGGATAGGAGTCTCCCGGAACCGCTGAGTGATGAAGACTGGAATGAATGCTGTGATATGACCGGGGGGTATGTGATCAATGGCAACTTCCGCCTTCTGCATTATAAGTTTCTACAACAGTGGTACTATACTCCGGCCCAACTGGTACGATATGGGCTCAGGTCCACTGCCCAATGTGTCCGCTGCGGGGCTGAGGATGCTGACTTTATACACCTGGCCTGGGGTTGCTCACGCGTATACGACTATTGGAAGGAAGTGACTGAAAGGCTAACTGTCATGGCCGCAACTGAGGTGAAACTGGATGTGCGCCTGTGTCTGTTGGGCATTGCCTCTGGGGTGGCTGCGCCGTCACGGCGGCTTGTAGTACTGGCGCTTCAACTAGCCAGAAGGAGGGTTGCTATGGTCTGGGGAGGAAGGAGAGCGCCTGAGGTGCAGATGTGGCTGAAAGATATGGCCTACTCCAGGGACCAATTGACCTGTTACTATGATGAGTTACCTGAGACATCTCGCCCGAGGGATGTCTGGGCTCCATTTACGCTCTACATGATCTCTTTAACAGACACTGATAGCGACGAGAGTGTGACTGCTGCGTTATCAGACTGCGAGGAGGGAGCGGCTTGAGGAATTTGTGGGGCGTAGGCGTTTGGTTAGCCCTGTATATGGTATGTATGCCTGGGCGGTGGTTACGACAGTGAGAACGTAGTGAGCTGTGAGGACTGGCATGGTACCCGTGGTCACTGGTCCTCGCTATGGCCTCTGGATGGCTCTGGGAGGAGGGTGAACGTTCCCTACCTGAGAAGTGCTGTTAAACATACGTTGAATTAGCTGCCCAACCACATCATGCCTACTAGACTTGGACTACTCACTGAAACCAGGATTGGACGGGGGGGGGGGGGGGGGGGGGGGGGTTGGGATTTGTTGAGGTTACCTTTCTTCATTAAAAACTGGAAAATAGACCGAGATCACATGGGGGTGTACGACCGCACTATACGGGTGCGCTGTAAATATTACATCTGGATTAACTGTGAGTGCCTACGTGAGCTAAGACTTTTGGACTCCTGCTATTGTGCCTATGACGTCTGATGTCAAGCTTATATGATACTTGTGGTGCACCGATTGCGGCCGGCCCCAACAGTGGGTTGTAGGCACTCCGCTGTGTATATGAATAATGTGCAATAAAGGTCTGCCAAAAAAAAAAAAAAAAACATTTTCACTCCAGTTTGAGCACTGCTTTGCAGACACCCCACAATAAATAATGCTATTTCTGTGTATACCGCTGCCATTGCAGTCATGCACTCCCCCGTGTAATTGGTACACATCTCCAATGAGGATATTCGAGTTATTAATTTTAGACAATCACCCTTCCATGTTTCCCATGTGTGATTCCAATGCAGCTACTCTTCATTCCAGTACCTCGAGATTTTTTACAATGAGTCTCGGTGTTCTCATAATCTCTTTCGGTCTCCTAAGAAATTCCTCCAGTTGACTTCTCACAGTCAGATTCTCCTGAACCTACCTTCCTCACTGGATGCAGAGACTCCATGTAATACTTAATTCAGACTTATAATGCAGACCTCTAAGCCCTGAAATAACAAGCAGCCGGTAAAAAGGAAGGCTGTTTTGGAAGCTGAATGAAATGCAGTAATCCTGTATGCTGCTCAGATACGCCCCCAAAACCATTTCCCAGTCACAGTCCTAAAATATGCTGCAATAAAAATAAAGTTGCATTTTGCCAACCCTTTAGGTGAACTCAATGGGTAAAAGGTTCGAAACCCATTCAAGGTGTGTTGCATAATGGGCAATTGCAGAATATATTAACATGTAATTAAACAATACAGGAATAATAAAATTAGGGCCGGTGCAGCAAACCAAGCACTCTCCAATACTGAGGGGAAAAAAACGTAGCCAAGTACAAAAGGTACACAGAATATTCTGCTTCGGACACATTAGAAGAATGCAACTCTTCAAAGAAAACTTTTTATTGCAATCACATTAAAGTACTGTTGATAACAACATTCAACCTTCTCTCATACATACTTTTTTTAACGTTGACAACTCAAATAGCTCAAAGAAGTCATTTAATTTTTCACTGAAGTCCAATATGCTATTATCAAAGATATTCATGGTCTTTCTTCTTGGGAAACTCTTGTTTGAGGTATACATATTGTAGACCTTAATCCAATAGCTAAGACTTTAAGGTTAGGTATGCCAGCATAATCTCTAACGACTGACCTGATATTTCGGCATTTGCAAAGCCACTTTAAAGCCTCTATAATTACCCCAGAAAAGGCATCAAACACAGTTTTTTTTGGATCTACATTTATCGGCCTAGAACAGGGAGCTACATGACCTAATATGGATATCATGCAACTCCATAAACAAAAGACACATCTTCAGACTTCTGCAAGGCTTCAATTTAACAGCATCTCACCAACCACATATGACACCCGAGGCAAAGCTACAAATGAAGAACTGGGGGAAAACCAGAAGCTAATACTTACATTCAACAGATTGAGGGACTCAAATGAGCCACAATACTGCCTAGTCTACTTTGTCAAAGAATGCTCCAAAACCAACATTTACAATATACGCCTCACTGAGTAAGCTTCTCTAAAACTTGCCTCAACAAATTGTGCTCCATTATCTTTATCCCAGAATATTTAGTGAATAATTATTTTTTCAGCTCCTTGTCTTGGTTTAACATAAATGAGTAATCATTAATAACATAGCGGCCTAAGGCCCTAGGCTTCTTCAACAAATACTTGAACTGAAATGGACGGGTCCAGTATCTCTCTGAAATCACTGGACTACGCAGGTAGCCGGAACAAAAGTAGATATTGAATAAAACATCTGTCTTCTGAGAGGACATCAGCACAAATATGCCTCTGTGTACAATTGGCTTTGGTAAGCACACCACTTATTTAATACATGCCTTTTCTTTCAACCAAGAAAATAAATATCTATTGCTTACACATTGCTACACTTCTAGAAAGTGCACTCCTGCTTTTATTTTAGGCTGAGCCTACCTGACAGCACAAGCTGTCTGGTTGCAAAAGACATTGTTTGCATACAGTGAGCTTAGGCCACCCACCCATTGCTTACCATTGGCTAAATTTATTGTCACTCATTTGGTTGCTGCTTCTTCAATGGCTTGCCTTCCACATCTTGGTTTTGTCCCTCCCTGGATAACAGCTCTTACGTCCTTCCACTGCTGACTTTTAGGGAACTTTGAGAGAGTATTTGTTTCCAAGTGCTCAGCTCTTCCTCCTGTGCTTCACCGTAGTGCTGTTCCCTCCGCCCCCACCCCCCCCTCGGTTGTTGCCTTTTCCCTTCTCCATTCTACTTTATTTTACTGTCGCAACACTTGTCCCCTGCTCCTATCTTGTCCTGATTAAATTTGTGCAGCTCACACTGCAAACCCTTTTTCTTTCAAGTGCGCCCAGCAGGATCATTTGTTTTTATATGTCTGTAACCCGAGCTGCTCTCAGCATGAATGAAAGGAGCCCAGAATCCGCAAGTAATATCAAACAAGTATTGGAAAGGCAAATAGGTCTTGCCTATGCAAGAGCTATTGGCTTTGCCAGTGTGTTTCAGCAATGTTAAAACCAGAGTGGCGGCCGGTACGCATGGCAAAAGGTTAGTGGTGTAGTGGCATGGAGTGGAATGTCGTAGAGCGGTATACAGTGGAGTGGCATAAAGAGTGTGGTAGCGCACTGCCATTACAGACAACACATTTTCAACTGAAATTACCATTACATTTGCACAGAAGTACAGTTATTCTGATAAAACGATACAGTGCACTAATAATGTGTGAAATAGCATCATCTAGAGTATTGATTTGTTTTGATGTCCTAAAGAACAAGTTACTTACCTTCAGTAACGCTTTTTCTGGTAGATACTATATCTGCCTGTGGATTCCTCACCTTGTGAATACCCCCCTTGCGTCAGCAACGTTCGGAAATTTTCTTCGTAGCACGCCGACGTGGGCGACGTCACAGGAGCACGGCATCGCGCGCGACTCCGTCTGACGTCACCGACCCCATATCAGGCCCACGCCGGCGTGATGACGTCAGTTCCGCCCTTTTTTCCGTGCCTTCGAGGCACACGGACGGACCAACGATAGCAAACATGCAAATATACAATGTACACAGTACATATAGAACTAAATCAATACAATAGTATTATAACCATATATACAGAAAGACCAGGTATAGCAGAGTGGACAACGGGGAGGCGGGTGGGTCAGTGAGGAATCCACAGGCAGATATAGTATCTACCAGAAAAAGCGTTACCGAAGGTAAGTAACTTGTTCTTCTGATAGATACATCTGCTGTGTGGATTCCTCACCTAGTGAATAGATTCCCACAGCAGTCCCCACTCCCGGAGGAGGGTGTCCACTCTGCTACACCAGGAAGTCTTGGAGGACAGAACGCGCGAAGTGGCCATCCCTCCTCACCTCGGTATCCAAGCAGTAATGCTTCGCGAAAGTGTGGAGGGAGGCCCAAGTCGCGGCCCTGCAAATATCCTCAACAGGTACACCCCTAGACAAAGCAGATGTTGCAGACTTTGCTCTAGTTGAATGAGCTCTAATACCCTCAGGAGGGTCCTTACCCGCAAGGGAGTAGCAGATCTTGATGCACAGGATTATCCACCTGGAAAGAGTGCGCTTGTGCACCGCTCTGCCCTCCTTGCAGCCAGCAAAGCCAACAAACAGCTGGTCGTCCATCCGGAAGTCCTTAGTCCTGTCCAGATAGAAAGACACCGCCCTCTTAGGGTCCAGGCGATGCTGCCTCTCTTCCTCCTTAGACGGGTGAGGGGGAGGATAGAAGGTAGGAAGGGTAATGGACTGCCCAAGATGGAAAGGAGTCACCACCTTAGGCAGAAAAGCAGCCCTGGTCCTAAGAACCATCCTTTCTGCATGAATGGTCAGGAATGGGGGTTTGGAACTTAGAGCTTAAAGCTCACTTACCCTCCTTGCCGAGGTGATTGCAACGAGGAAGATAGTTTTAAAAGAGAGAAGCCTCAATGGACACTTGTGCAAGGGTTCGAAGGGAGAACCCATTAAAAAGGTCAGCACAAGATTCAAACCCCAATGAGGAACAATAAAAGGAGTAGGAGGAAACATATTCATGAGACCCCTCGAGAATCTCAAAACCACCGGAGATTTAAAGAGAGAAGGCTGATCCGGCAAACAAAGAAACGCCGATAAGGCCAAAAGATAACCCTTGACCGTGGCCACAGCCAAACCTTGCTGAGCCAGATAAAGGGCAAATTGTAAAATATTAGACAAATGAGCCTTCAAAGGGTCAATATCCCTCTCCCTGCACCAAGAAACAAATTTTGTCCACCTATAGGAGTAAATGGACTTAGTGGTGTCACGCCTGGCAGAGAGAATGACATCCACCACCTCGTGAGGGAGAGAAAAAGAACTCAAGTTGCCCCGTTCAATCTCCAGGCATGAAGGTGTAATGTCTGGAGGTGGGGGTGTAGAACCTGCCCCTCCATCTGAGAGAGGAGGTCTGCCCTGTGAGGAGACGGAGCAGCGGGTGAGAGGAGAGGTGGAGTAGATCCGAATACCACACCCTTCTTGGCCAATCCGGAGCAACCAATATGACTTGGGCCCGGTCTTGACGAATCTTCCTCAGAACCCGAGGAATCAAAGGTATGGGAGGAAACGCGTAAAGGAGTTGATCTCCCCAACTCAACTGAAACGCGTCCCCCAGTGCTCCTTGCATCGGATACTGGAGACTGCAGAATGAAGGGCAGTGAGCATTCTCGCGAGTGGCAAATAGATCCACCCGAGGAGACACCCACATCTGAAAGATGTCGTGAACAACCTCCGGGTGAAGCCTCCACTCGTGGTCGGCAGAGAACTGCCGACTGAGACTGTCGGCACGCACGTTCAGAACTCCGGCCAGATGATTTGCCACCAGACAAATCTGATGGTCCTGAACCCAGGACCAGAGACGCAGAGCCTCTCTGCAGAGACACTGCGACCCTACTCCTCCCTGCTTGTTGATGTACCACATCGCAGTAGTGTTGTCCGTTAGGACCTGAACCGAACGACCGCGAAGGGAAGGGAGGAAGGCCTTGAGCGCCAAACGTGTCGCCCTCAATTCCAGAAGGTTGATGTGAAACAACCTTTCTTCCGGAGACCAAAGACCTTTGACCTCCAGGTCTCCCAGATGAGCACCCCACCCGAGAGTGGATGCATCCGTTATCACTGTGGCCACTGATGGAGGCAGTTGAAAAGGCTTTCCTTGCAACAGATTGCCTTCCACGCCCCACCAAGACAGATCCGCTGCAGCTTCCCTGGAGATCTTCACTGACTCCCTGAGATCTCCGTTGTGCTGATACCACTGCCTGCGGAGGCACCACTGGAGCGCCCTCATGTGCCAGCGTGCATGACTGACCAACAGAATGCAAGAAGCCATCAGACCGAGCAGGCGAAGGACCTTCAGGACCGGAACAACCGCTCCATTGTAGAATAAAGGAATCATTTCCTGAATGTCGTGAATCCTTTGAGGTGGAGGGAATGCACGACATACAGAAGTGTCCAGTACCGCATCTATGAACAGGTTGCGCTGGGAGGGCACCAGGTGAGATTTGGGTACGTTTATCGAAAAACCCAACCTGTGTAACAACTGAGTTGTCTCCTGCAGATGATGGAGCACCATCTCCGGCGACTCTGCTTTGATGAGCCAGTCGTCTAGATAAGGGAATACAGGTATCCCTGACCTTCTGAGATGCGCAGCCACCACTGCCATCACCTTGGTGAAAACTCGAGGCGCAGTAGTAAGTCCAAACGGGAGGACCGCAAACTGGAAGTGCTGCGATCCCACCGTAAAACGGAGATACTTCCTGTGCGACTTCAGGATTGGGATGTGAAAATACGCATCCTGCAAGTCGATCGACACCATCCAGTCTTCTTCCATCAGCGCCAGAAGAACCTGAGCAAGGGTGAGCATTTTGAACTTCTCCTGTTTGAGATAGAGGTTCAAAATCCTGAGATCCAGGATCGGCCGAAGCCTGCCATCCTTCTTGGGAATCAAGAAATACCGGGAGTAGCACCCTTGACCCCTCTCCTGCTCTGGAACCACCTCTATTGCACCCTTTCGAAACAGAGCCAGGACTTCCTCCTGCAGGAGAAGCAGGTGGTCCTCCGAACAATAACCTTGGCAAGGAGGGTAATTGGGAGGGAACTCCTGAAAAGGAAGTGCATACCCATTCTCTACGAGATTGAGAACCCAAAGATCTGATGTAACCGATTCCCAATCTCGTAAAAAGTGAGTAAGCCGACCCCCTACTGGCCCTACATGATCCAGAATGGAGGATGTAGGGCTGCTTTACTGATGCGGGTGGGGGTTGGGCATTATTGGAGGAAGTGGAGGAAGAGGAGACTTGACGTCCACGTCCACGACCCCTCTGTCTACCTCTATAGGACCTATATAGAGGAATCTGCTGCTGCTGCTGCTGTTGTTGTTGGCCCTGCTTGAAGGGACGAAAAGAAGATTTACCAAATCCCTTGAATTTTCTAGTCGTCGACCCTCTCATCTGCAGACCCAAAGATCTTGCAGTGGCACGGCTGTCCTTAAACCTCTCCAAGGCCACATCAGCCTTCTTACCAAAAAGGCCAGTTCCTTCAAAGGGTAAGTCCAGCAATGTAGACTGCACATCCGCTGAGAAATCAGATGACTTTAACCATGCGGCTCTCCTGGTCGCAATGGATGAGCCCATAATTCTAGCAACAGAATCCACAGTGTCCATGCCGCTTTGAATGACCATGCGGGCCGCAGCCTGAGTGTCAGAGACCACTTCATTAAAGTTGTTCTTATCCTCCTCAGGAAGTTTTGTAGACAATTGCTTCACTGAGTCCATCAGCGCGTGCACATATCTACCTAAAAGGCAAGTAGCGTTTGATGACTTCAGAGCCATGCTCCCAGAAGAGAAAGTCTTCTTCGCAGACTGATCTAATTTCTTAGACTCTTTGTCAGCTGGCACTTGAGGGAAAGAGCCTGCAGCCCTATTAGAGCAAGCCGCCTGAACCACAAGTCTTTCCGGAGATGGATGCGTAGAAAGAAATGCAGGGTCATCAGGAGCCACCCTATAGCGCCTTGCAATAACCCTTGAAACTGCAGGAGCAGACAACGGCCTCTTCCAAATCTCCTTAATTGGATCCGTCAAGGCATCAGTAAATGGCAGTGTAGGCTCCACAATCGAAGAAGGAGAATGCAAGACTTCAGTGAGGATGTTGGGCTTGTACTCCACTGTGGGCAGCTTTAAGCTAAGAAGGTCAGCAGCCTTCCTAATAACCCCATGATAGGGTGCCACGTCCCTTGATGGTGCATCAGAAGTCGAAGGCAGACCCCACTCGGGAGAGAGTTCCAGACCACTAGCATCCCGAAGCTCTTCGAAGTCATCACCATGATCAGGAAGCTCGCCTTCCTCCACATCTGAACTCTCATCATCCTTTTGTTCGAGAAGACGCTGAGCTCTTCGCCTCGACCACTCCAAACGAATCGAAGTCGACGGATCCGGTAACGACTCCGACGGAGCCGGTTCCGACGTCGATCGAGGAGCCGGAGCAGGAGGACGAGAGTCATGAACAGGTGTGGTACCTCGATCTCGACTGCGAGGTCGATCCGGAGTCGGCGAAGCCGCATGCGGAGTCGAAGACCTCGGTGGAGCCGTACCGAGCCATGGTGAAAGAGGCGCCGGCATGAAAGGCATAAATGGAGCAGGGGGTACGACTGAGGAATACCCAGATTGTACGATAATGGACCCATGGGGCCACCAGGCGCTCCAGTGGGGTACATTGCCCTAGAATATACTCCAAACATCGCATTGAGAAAATGTGAGGGATCCTGTCCAGGACCAGGAAAGGAAGGGTACGGACCTACCGGATGTTGCAATGGAGGCCGCCCCGACACATCCTCACCCTGACCTTCTGGGTTCACAGGAGTCTCCGCTGAAGCCGGTTCTTGAGGCGTCACCTCTTCTTCCTCTTCATGCTCCGAGGAAACCGGCTCCGGGTCCGGCTCCGGCACCGGAGAACCTTCTCTTGACAAAGCAGGCGAAGGAGAGACAAAGTCTTTACGATGTTTGTGAGACCTTCTCTTCGAGTCAGAGGATTCCTTCTCCGAATGATGTTTCGAACTGTGCTTCCTCCTCTTATGCTTTCTCCTCGAGGAGCTCGAAGCATGACCGGAAGCCGACTTAGATCTAGACCTAGATCTTTCTCTGGACTTTGACTTCGCTTTAGATCTCGACTCCTCTCCAGACCTCGAACCCGCTCTGGATCTCGACGCTGATCCCGACTTCGACCGAGACCTTTGCTTCGACTTCGATCTTCGTGACGTCGATCTCGAATGTCGTCCAGAATCCTGTTTCACTTTCGCCAAAAGTAATTTAGCTTCACGCTCTCGAAGCGCCTTTGGATTCATTTTAAAACAGGAATCGCAGTTCTTGACGTCGTGACTCGAACCAAGACACCACAAACAATCCTTATGTGGGTCAGTGATGGACATCATGCAGGCACAAGACCTACATGGCTTAAAGCCTGTTTTCCTCGACGACATCTCCGGAGAAGAACCAAGTCGTAAGAGAGAAACAGTGACAATTATTAAACAGAAAGATACTAGGTATCGCTGAAGATCCCGAAAACCGTTAGCGTCGGAGACGCGGAAAAAAGGGAACTGACGTCCTCACGCCGGCGTGGGCCTGATATTGGGTCGGTGACGTCAGACGGAGTCGCGCGCGATGCCGTGCTCCTGTGACGTCGCCCACGTCGGCGTGCTACGAAGAAAATTTCCGAACGTTGCTGACGCAAGGGGGATATTCACAAGGTGAGGAATCCACACGGCAGATGTATCTATCAGAAAGTATTTGTTTCCACCACACAGAAAAATTGTGTTTCATTGGGGCTCTCCCAATTCTGATATAATCTGTAATATTTGTACAGTGCATTTACAGACGTTTACATTTTGTTGTGCTAGACAAAAAACAACATTGTACAGCCTTCCTCCAGCACACCCCCAGTTCCGAGCATGATTGTCACATAAATTCTCTCACGTTGAAGTCAGAGAAAGAAAAATAAACACCAAGATCCCTTAGAAGACAGTGCTTGACATTTGATCTTAGTCTTTGAATGCACAGCAAATGAGACGAGAACAAAATTTAAGGCACAATATTACATTAAAAAAAAGTCTTGGTGGTGCCCCTCCCTAAACTAGCTAAAACCACCAAGCTAAAAAATATATCAACAAAAATAGCTCTTGCAGGGCATTATGGAGTGATCCTTTAAGGAGCAGTGAATAATATATGAGCAGCTTCCAACGCTCATGTAGTATTCATTTTTGTGTCCCTATGTCCAACTGGGACACCTTTTTCTTTTGTATATAATTATTGTCGAGGGCGATGCGTCGCCCCCACTCACCGAGCCTTTATAGGCCCTTGGATCCAACACCCTGCAGCATTTTTCTTTTTTGATGGAGAGGGGGCGAGCAGCACCTCTCTTCAATCCTTCACAGGCACATGGACGCTATCCCCTGGAGCCCAATAATTTTTAATGGGGAAGCAGCATGTACCCCGCCCCCTGGAGCCTTTACCGGCCGAGGACCCCATTCCCCAATGCAATTGTCTCTTATTAAGGGGTTGTGGGGGGTGGGGGGGGGGGGGTATGTCAGAGCGGCCATTCGACCATGCGCAGGGAAACAAATGTCTGCATAGAAGGATAAGACACCTTCCAAGATGGCCGCCAAGTTACCCATAGTACCTGTATTTAGTTGGTGAGGTTTATAAAATCTCGTGAGACTCGAGAGTTCAAGTTAAGTGCGTGCGCATTTTACCGCTCCCTTAAATTTGCTTTTGAGAGGAGAGGTTTTGTTTCGAGACCCGCTACCAAAGTAATTCTAATTGGGAACACGTAAACTTTAGTTCTTCAATTTAGTCATTCAAGTGTGACTTTGAACACCTGCCTTTCCCACACTGCGAGGCCGCCCTTTTTAAACTATCCTTATCCCCCAATTTCACCTTTTCAGGCGTATTGGTATATCGCCCACCCAACCCTTCCATTTCATGGATTACAAACTTTATCGAACTTACAACCCCACCAATTCTGAAAGCAGTCAACTTTTCCCTTCTAGGTGACCTGAATCTCCACTTAGAAAACTGATCAAATAACACCAACGCTAATCTAATTTCGGATCTTGCCTCTCTGAACCTTCTCCTCAAAAACTCCGGTCCTACTCATGAGGCAGACCACCTTCTAGATCCAGTATTTTCTAGCCTCACTGAGATTTTCTGTCACCCAGCTTTACCCACAAACTGGTCAGACCACTATTTAATTAAATTCGACCTGGCTATTCCGGCAAATCTCTCCCTCACTCCCAATATGCCTACCTCAAAGAGCAGAAACTGGAAAAAAATAGACGTTGACGATCTAAACTCCCTTCTGGACGCTCACATACCCAGTGCAACAGCCCAAGTAAAACATTTTTCATCAGCAGTACATAATTGGCTGACATAGGCTATAGACACGTGGATACCTATGACAAACAAAAAAATAAACCACCAACGTCCTCCAGCCCCTTGGTTCAGCACAACACTAAAAACAGAGTCATACTTCAAAAACTTGAAAAGAAAGTGGAGGAAGAATTATACTTCCCCGGCTAAAATTGCCTATAAGACTGCTTTAAACAAGTACCACAAACTCTGCAAGCAAGCTAGAGCGGAATAAGTCTTATCCACTATCACTGAAGCCACCAACTGCTCCAAGACTCTTTTTAACACGGTTAAAGAACTAACGGGCCCCAAGACACTAGCCCCTGCACCCGCTCCAACTAAACACAAATGCGATAACCCGGCTTCTTTCTTTGTACAAAAAGTAGACTAAATATATCATGATATTGTGCTCTATCAGGCAAAATTAACCCAGATCGCCCGTCCTGTCCCCAAACCACTTGCCAACACGCTGCTGGACATCTCACCCCATAACCCAGAGAAAAAAAATTACTCCTCTCGAACACACCCTGGCATTCTGGCCCGCACTCACGGTTGAAGACCTAAAAACACACCTGAAAAACATATCTAGATCACCGAAGGATCCCCTTCCTGCCCAGATACTTAAACATCTAAGCGACTCCTCACTATTAGTGATAGCCAATCTTTTGAACACCTCTTTACAGAAAGCGACTATCCCAGCAGACTGGAAACACGCTGTGATTCACCCACTCCTGAAAAAGGCAAACACTGACCCAGAGGAACCAAGCAATTACCGGCCCATATCATTGCTCCCCATCTTTTCTAAGATTCTAGAAAGACACATACACTGGCATCTCAACCACTTCATAACACATGGTCTCCTCCATCCATCCCGGTCAGGCTTAAGAGCGGGCTTCTCTACTGAGACCACCCTATTAGGAGTCACAGAAGAGATACGTCAACACCTGGACAACAGAGACACAGTAGCGCTAATTTTGTTAGACCCGAGTGCTGATTTTGATACCATATCTCACGAAGTGCTCACAAATACACTGCAATCAATAGGCATAAAGGGCTCGCTCTACATTGGCTCACTTCTTTTCTGGATAAACGCACCTTTCAAGTTCTCACACTCATCCTGCTCAGAAACCTATTCCTTCACCCACGGAATTCGTCAGGGCTCTATCTTGAGCCCCTTATTATTCAACCTTTATGTTAAACCTCTGGCCGAGGTCGCTGAAAAGTCAGGACTCTCTTCTCGTACGTCGATGATTCCCAAATCATCTTCTCCCGGTCTTCTCACAATACAAACGACCCTTCAAAGCTTAAAACTGGTTTACCTAATATAGCTCATTGGATGCAGCAACATTTTCTCAAATTAAACGGTGAAAAAACGGAGGTCCTAGTTCTAGGAAAGGACAAAGAACTATGGAACCCCATACACTGACAATCCAAAATGGGCAGCCTCCATTCACCTTCTTCCCAAGTAAAAAAATCTGGGCTTTATAATAGATGACTTACTTAGCATGCACCCACAATCCATCAAAGTTGCAGCTATCCGTTTCACCATTCTGAAATGGTTAAGGAAAATCTGTTGGATGCTGCCACAATCTACCAGGAAAACAGTAGTTAACGCTCTAATAACATCTAGACTTTATTATGGTAACATCCTATACCTAGGAGCAAACAAATCTGTAATCCATAGGCTACAGTTAGTACAAAATGCTGCTGTTACACTCCTATGTAAGGTTCCAATAGTCACTTCTGTCTCGGTTCATAGACGTAAACTACATTGGTTTAGAATCAAGAACAAATCAAATTCAAGGCATTGAGTTATATGCACAAAATTAAAAACAACTGCGCCCCCGTTATCTTCAATCCTTGGTCAGCCCATACCTCCCCTCCCGCAATCTCCGCTCTGCCACCCAAGGGAGATTTATCGTACCAAAAGTCAGACGTGCAAGGATGGGTGGCAAAGCCTTTTCCCATCTTGGTCCCGCAACATGGAATGCAATATCCACAACTCTTCGAAATGAACTCAACTATTCACATTTTCGAAAGGCTTTAAAAACTTGGCTCTTTGACAAATAACCACCTTAACCGTCTGTGCTTCTCCGTCCTCTCCGTCCCCTGCGCCGGGAAACCCTTTTTGGGTGTCTGTTGCTCATTACAAATTTAATAACTAAACTAGTCTGGAAGTCCCTAGACTCTAGTGAGAGTTGTACCCGTAATCTAAGAAAAGCCCCCCCTCTTGGCCCCTTTTGACACTGAGTATCCAGAAATAGAACTTGGGAGTGAATTCACCTTCCGTGAATCTAACTCGAACTCTCCGCATCTGTTCCTGAGAGGAAGTTCTGCTCCTGCCACCTTCGCTGCTGAGCTCAGGTAGGCTTACCGTTGAGCGCTGTTGCCCGAGGACGCGAGTGAGCTAAGTGAATTGGTCTTCAGTCCACAAGTAAGCTGAATTATCTACATTATCAGCATCTGTCGGAGAGAGCGCATTTGACTGCAGTACCGATTATTGTGCACAGACTTCAGTTACCTTGACTTTCCCTGTGTTCCTTCCTTATTCTGTCCTCCCTCTTCTTCCTCCCGTGAACCCCCTCCCTTTGAAGCTGTATATCTGGAACTCATCAGATATCATCCTAATTGAACCTACGGAGAAGTATCCGTACAAGAGAGACATTGACATTGACTCTAAAAAGAGTGGAGACTACTCTTCCTAAGAACTAGTAGAGACAACTCTTCCTAAGAACTAATCAAATATAAACTGTGTTTACTTCACTGAATTATTATATAGAAAGTTTAAAATTTTTCACATCAAGTTGGGAAAAGCCAGTGTTCGTTAGTTTGAGTAATAGGAAGGGAAGAAAGGTTAACCTAGTAATTGTATTTCCTATGTGCGTTCGGTATCATCAGCCCCAGAATACATCTTGCTGACGCTACCATTAAAAGAATGGAAGAGGAGCAAGTACTCACGGTGAATCTGGTAAGGGGGGGAGCAAAACCTGTAATTGAGAAGAACTAGGAAAAAGGAAGTTTAGTTTGACAACACTGAATCTCGCCTTCTGTACATTAGGAATTCCAGAACTGTCACGCCAGGTAGAAGTAGTAGTAGTAGTCTTGGTCAGCGCGAGTGTCTCTTCTCTGTCCCAATTCCCCTTTCCCCCTTTGGGGAGCAGTTGCATTTACACAGTGTGTTTCGGGGAGTGGGTACTGGAGAAAAAGCTACGTTCTACCTACGTGGATAATCCAGCACATGACAGATTGAAGTGCCCACGATTTTCCTCCTCCCGGGCAGAATGGCAGAAGGCTTTAGTTTAAAGTCGCTTGGAGAAATGTTGGAAGGGATACAAAGATAATTAGGAACTGTTAGAGAGGAGAATAAAAGTCTGAAGCAAGAGGGTTTGGCTTCTCGTCAAGAAACCATGTTGCCGACACAGAGAGTTAGTGAAATAGCTAGAGGGGCATATTTCCCATCTCAAGCTATGGCTAGTGGCTCCACACCCAAACTAAACGCTCCCACACACGGTAGCCCAAGTACTCCATTCTGTTTCCCCTCTTATTCCTTTGGCCTCCCAGAAAGATTTAGTGGGGATCCACAAAAAGCACAACTGTTCCTTACACAATACTCGTTACAATTTATGTGTTGCCCAACTCTTTTCCCCGATGCTCAGTCTAGAGTAGCTTTCATTTTGCCCTACCTCAGAGGGGATTCAGCCAATTGGGCTATGCCTTTAGTTTCCTGTGATGACCCGTTTTAGTATGATTTTGAAAGGTTCAAGAACGAATTCCTTGAGGATCTTTGACAAGAGAAAGATTTCCCAGGCCACGGACAATGAATTATTAGAACTGCGCCAGGGACAAAAGATCTAGTCACATATCTAACGAAGTTTAACAAATTGCTAGTGGAAACCAACTGTCCGGAAGAGAAAAGAGCCGCCCTGTTCTATCGGGGATTGCGAGATTAAATCAAGGACACCTGGCTCAGATTCCAAATCGTCCCACAGATTTCTCTGAATTAGTGGATCTAGTTTTGGTCTTTAAATTTTGTTGGTCAGAACGAAAGGGAGAAAAGAAGTTGAGAGAAACAAGATGGAATTTTCCACCGTTTGACAGAATCAAACCTCAAGGGGGCAAGACTTCTGGAACAGTTGCAGAGAGTGAGCCAATGCATATTAGGTCTGTAAGAGACCCCTTGAGTAAAGATGAAAGAGAGCAAAGAAGACTACAGAAATGATGTATGTATTGTGGGGGAGCCGGACATTTTGTGAAAGAAATGTTCCAAGAGGCCCAAAGTGACCACTTTGGAACACGCTCAAAACCATCTGTAGGCGGGGTCGCTCAGGTCGTGGAAATTGAGGAAAAACTGCAGACTCATCACTTAATGAATACCCTTTAGGCTCAGACACCTCATCTGATCCTTCAAATGACCCTTACATTTCTGAATCAAGAAATTACAGGAGTGGCCATTATGATGGATTCGGGTGCCACTGTAAACTTCTGCGACATCAAGTATGCTAGAAAATTTGAGTTCAGGCTATACTCAAAGAAAGAAAAGAACCCGTTCGGGCAGTGGATGGGACAAATCTCTCTTCTGGCCCCATCACTCATCACACCGAATCTATGAAATTAATTCAATCTAATGGTCATAGGGAGTTCCTTCAATTCAACTTAATCGATGCCCCACAGTTTCAGATAATTTTGGGGCTTCCATGGCTCTCAATGCACAACCCAACTATTGACTGAGAGAACCGGACTGTCAACATGAACTCTTCATTTTGTACAGAACATTGCTATACACTTAAAAAGGAGGTTAATGAACCATCTATGACCTCTTTGTTATCCTACGGTGGAGACTCTGTAGGAGTGATTGACACCCTGGAACTTCCCACTGAATACCAAGAATTCAAGGAGGTGTTTTGTGAAAAGAAAGCGGAAAGTCTGCCTCCTCATCGTTCCTACGATTTTACCATTGATTTGGAACCCGGAGCAGTTCTGCCTTGCAGTAGAGTTTATGCTTTAATCGAAGCTGAAAACAGTTCTCTAAAAGAATATCTAGACCAGGGGTCTCCAACCGGTCGATCGCGAGGCCCCGTGAGTAGCTCGCGTTGACACTTTAATTTTTTAGCCCTTCATAGTATATCATTTTTTGGGCCTTTTTTTTAAAGAACTGTTGCCCGCCCTTACCTTAATCAGGTGCTCTGATAGGCCTAAGCTTAGCTGGGGCGGGCTGAAGAGGATGACGTTATTTGCATCATCGTAGCGTAGCCCATCTGCTCCCCCTACCTTCAAGAGCCTGGCACCGCACCGCGCTTTTCACCAGCGCACTACTGAAATGGAGCTGCTCCTACTCCCTTCAGGAGCCCAATACAGCGATTACTGACATCCTGTGCGACGTGCGTACTGCAGGTGCGGAGCAGCAGGGCCGAAAAGCTTGTTGGTGTGCAAGTGGCGTGGAAATGGCAGTATTGAACTGCTACTGCAAAAGGCTCCCCTATACCGGACTCATGGAATGATGCTGAGATTATCCTGATTTTTAAAAAGGGGGATCGTTCAGATCCTGGTAATTACAGGCCCATAAGTTTAATTGACAGTATCCAGAAGGTGACTGCTAGGCTCGTGTTGAGCAGAATCCAAGGCTGGATTGACGAGTCCGATATTGTGCCTCCTTTACAGACTGGGTTCCGCTCACACACGAGCACTATCGATCAGGTTTTGAGATTTGTTTTATTTTACTGGCGTGTGGTTATCCTTAGAGGTGGCACGCTGTATGCCGCATTTTTAGATCTCAAGTCGGCATTTGACTTAGTGCCGCGTGCCAAGATGTGGAGTGTTTTTGCGGAGCAGAGCATGCCCCTTGATTTTACGAATCATCCTACTGATGCCCCCACACTTGATGGTAGGAAGATCCCTCTGTTTATGTTTACAGCCGACACCCTGCTAATCTCAAAAACGCAACAAGGTCTCCAGAATGCGATTGTGAGATTTGAGGTGTTTTCCAAGGACCACGGCCATATTATTAACGTGAACAAGACAAAGCTCAAGGTGTTACATAAGCATAAGTCTGTAAGAGGGAGGGTGGTTCTGAACGAAGCTACGTTAGAGCAGACCAAAGTCTTCTCCTACCTCGGTATAACCCAAGGCTCTAAATTAGACTGGAAACCTCATACTGATCACCTGGCCCTTAAACATGCGCAACTAGCTGGTGCCTTATTAAAGGAACATCGCCTCATTCACAAAACCGATTGCCGCCTTGCTTAAATTCTACAACACAAAAATGAGTGCCGTCTGTCCTGTATTGGGCCGAACTTTGGGGGTTCAGTAACTCAGCGGAACTGACAAGCTCTCAAAATAAGTTCATGAGGGGAATAACCGGCCTACCTCAATCCACGCCATTATTGCCCCTCTACTATGATTTGGGATGCCAGCGCATATAGGATGTGGCTCGTTACAGACCTGTGGCCTACTGGAGGAGATTGTGGGTTACCCCTGAGCTCTCCCAGTACGCCCAGGCTTTTCTTGAGGTTAGAGACGCCGATAGTGCGTGCAACATGTCATGGTTGAAAGAGGTTAAGGCAACTTACAATGCAATGGGTCTAATTCCCCTCTGGCAAAACCCTGCAGCTAATGTTTTTCTGCCTAGAAAAGCCTTTAGGTAGCTATACTGGAATATGGTCTCCATGAAACTTTCCAGGATCTTAACTAGTCCTTCACTAACAGATTTCCTGGAGATCAAACATGATAACTCTTATTAAGGGTACTGGGATTTTATTACGCTTTCTTGTGATAGGAAAAGGTACCACCAATTTAGGGTGGTTACACTCCCAGTTAGGAATATGCTACTTACCAGTATGCATCTGTTCTTGGCATGTAGGGCTGCTGACATTCATATCTGTGCATAGATGGCCGCCTAGTGTTGGGTTCGGATGATTGCACATTGTTGTCCTGGAAGAGTCTTCGAAGTATCACGAGATAGATGGCTCCTCCCCTGGACCACAGTGCGCATGGGCATCCTCTCCATCTTCAGATTTTTTTTCGCCATTGTGGCAGAGATGGAGTGTAGTACAGTAAGTGATGACCATGCCTGAGAATGATTCTGAGTGCTGCAGCTGCGACAGGCACCAGGGAGGAGGGCGGGCGATATGAATGTCAGCAGCCCTACATGCCAAGAATAGATGCATACTGGTAAGTAGCATATTCCATCGAGGCATGTGGGCTGCTGAATTCATATCTGTGCATAGCATAAATAGCAGTTACTTCCTTAGCGGTGGTTGCCCGTGCCAGCTGCAGCAGTCTGAAAAAGAGTTTTGAGGACAGCCTGTTCTACAGCAGCTTGCTGTTTGGAGTGTACATCTACGCAGTAGTGTTTGGTAAATGTATGTATTGTGGTCCATGTGGCTGCTCTACATATGTCCTCTAGAGGAATGTTACCCAGGAAAGCCATGGATGCCACTAGCATGCGTGTGGAATGCGCTCGTGGGGGAATTGTTAACGTGCGTTTAGCCTTTTGATAACATATCTGTATGCACTTATCAATCCATCTGACTATACCTGATTTGGAAATGGGGTTGCCTTTGTGTTGTGGGGAGAAGGCAACAAACAGTTGCTTAGTTTTCCTGAAATCCTTTGTCCTGTCAATGTAATACAGGAGAGCTCTTTTAACATCTAAAGTGTGCAGTGCTCGTTCTGCCACTGAATCGGGATTTGGGATGAAAACGGGTAGCTCTATGGTTTGGTTAATGTGGAACTGCGACACCACCTTAGGCATGAATGCAAATGCTACTTACCAGTATGCATCTGTTCTTGGCATGTAGGGCTGCTGACATTCATATCTGTGCATAGATCGCCGCCTAGTGTTGGGTCCGGATGATTGCACATTGTTGTCCTGGAAGAGTCTTCGAAGTATCACGAGATAGGTGGCTCCTCCCCTGGACTACAGTGCGCATGGGCATCGCCTCCATCCCCAGATTGTTTTTAGCCATTGGCAGAGATGGAGTGAAGTATGTGAGTGATGACCATGCTATGAGCATATAAATATATGAATACTGCAGCTGCTACAGGCGCCGGGGAGAAGGGTGGGCGATATGAATGTCAGCAGCCCTACATGCCAAGAACAGATGCATACTGGTAAGTAGCATATTCCATCGAGGCATGTGGGCTGCTGAATTCATATCTGTGCATAGCATAAATAGCAGTTACTTCCTTAGCGGTGGTTGCCCGTGCCAGCTGCAGCAGTCTGAAAAAGAGTTTAGAGGACAGCCTGTTCTACAGCAGCTTGCTGTTTGGAGTGTACATCTACGCAGTAGTGTTTGGTAAATGTATGTATTGTGGTCCATGTGGCTGCTCTACATATGTCCTCTAGAGGAATGTTACCCAGGAAAGCCATGGATGCCACTAGCATGCGTGTGGAATGCGCTCGTGGGGGAATTGTTAACGTGCGTTTAGCCTTTTGATAACATATCTGTATGCACTTATCAATCCATCTGGCTATACCTGATTTGGAAATGGGGTTGCCTTTGTGTTGTGGGGAGAAGGCAACAAACAGTTGCTTAGTTTTCCTGAAATCCTTTGTCCTGTCAATGTAATACAGGAGAGCTCTTTTAACATCTAAAGTGTGCAGTGCTCGTTCTGCCACTGAATCGGGATTTGGGATGAAAAAGGGTAGCTCTATGGTTTGGTTAATGTGGAACTGCGACACCACCTTAGGCATGAATGCAAATGCTACTTACCAGTATGCATCTGTTCTTGGCATGTAGGGCTGCTGACATTCATATCTGTGCATAGATCGCCGCCTAGTGTTGGGTCCGGATGATTGCACATTGTTGTCCTGGAAGAGTCTTCGAAGTTTCACGAGATAGGTGGCTCCTCCCCTGGACTACAGTGCGCATGGGCATCGCCTCCATCCCCAGATTGTTTTTAGCCATTGGCAGAGATGGAGTGAAGTATGTGAGTGATGACCATGCTATGAGCATATAAATATATGAATACTGCAGCTGCTACAGGCGCCGGGGAGAAGGGTGGGCGATATGAATGTCAGCAGCCCTACATGCCAAGAACAGATGCATACTGGTAAGTAGCATTTGCAGTTCGAGGCATGTGGGCTGCTGAATTCATATCTGTGCATAGAATATATAGCAGTCCCTCCATTAGCGGCGGCCGCCCATGCCAGCTGCAGCAGTCTGAAAAAGTGTTTTGAGAACAGCCTGACCAACAGCTGCCTGCTGTTTGGAGTGCACGTCTACACAGTAATGTTTAGTGAAAGTATGTGTGGTAGACCATGTGGCTGCCCTACAAATATCTTCTAAGGGAATGTTACCTAGGAAAGCCATAGAGGCCCCCAACTTCCTGGTGGAGTGGGCTCTTGGTGGGATAGTGAGAGTGCGTTTAGCTTTAGCGTAACAGATTTGAATGCATTTCACGATCCACCTAGCGATCCCAGCTTTGGAGATAGCGTTTCCCTTGTGGTGTGTGGCAAAAGCAACGAAAAGCTGCTTGGTTTTGCGAAAATCTTTTGTCCTGTCCACGTAGTACATCAAGGCTCTTTTAACGTCAAGGGTGTGGAGCATCCGCTCCGCCAGCGTCTCTGGGTTTTGGAAAAACACCGGCAACTCAATTGTCTGGTTCATATGGAATTGAGATACAACCTTGGGTAAGAATTTAGGGTTAGTGCGGAGCACAACCCTGTTAGCATGTACTTGGAAGAAAGGTTCTTGGATGGTGAGCGCCTGCAACTCGCTAACCCTCCGTAGCGATGTAATTGCTACTAAGAAAGCAACCTTCCAAGTCAGAAACTGAAGCTCACAAGAGTGCAGTGGCTCGAAGGGAGGACCCATCAGCCTTGTAAGAACCACATTGAGGTTCCATTCTGGGGCTGGTGGGGTCCTTGGCGGAATGACTCTCTTGAGTCCTTCCAGAAAAGCCTTGATGGCAGGGACCTTAAAAAGTGACAGGTGTTGCCTATTCTGGAGGTATGCTGCCATAGCAGACAGGTGAATGCGGATGGAAGAGTACGCCAAATTGCATTGATACAGGTGGAACAGGTAACAGATGATGTTTTGAATGGAAGCATCTAGCGGGTCAATATCGTGGTTAACACAGTAAATGACAAACCTCTTCCATTTAGCCGCATAACAAGCTCTAGTAGTGGGCTTTCTTGCCTCCCGAATGATGTTCATGCAATCGGGAGGAAGATTGAGGTAGCCAAACTCTAGGACTTCAGGAGCCAGATCGCCAGGTTGAGCTGTTGCGGATCTGGGTGCTGAATGTCGCCATGGCTCTGCGTCAGAAGGCTAGGAGTGAGATGAAGCCTTTGAGGCGGTACCACGGAGAGTTCCAGAAACATGGTGTACCACGGTTGGCGAGCCCACGTTGGAGCAACCAGGATGAGAGTCATCGAGTGCTGCCTGAGCTTGCGTGCCACCAGCGGTATCAGAGGTGCTGGGGGAAAAGCGTACGCAAATCTGCCTGACCAGTTCATCCACATCGCATTGCCCTGTGATTGCGGGTGTGGGAACCTGGCGGCGAAGCTTTGGCATTTTGCGTTCTCCTTGGTGGCGAACAGGTCTATCTCTGGATGACCCCACCTTTGGACGTACTGATGGATGTATCTCCCACTCATGCATTTGATGGCTGTGCCTGCTGAGCAGGTCCGCCATCTGGTTGTCCTTGCCCGGGAGATGCTCTGCCATGAGGAAGATGTTCCTCTGAATGGCCCACTTCCACATGCTCTGAGCCAGATGAGACAGCTGCGGAGAGTGTGTGCCTCCCTGCTTCTGAATGTAGTACATGGCTGTCATGTTGTCCGTCCGGATCAACACGACTTTGTTGCACAGATGTACTTTGAACGCCTTCAAGGCCATGAAGATCGCCATCAGTTCCAAGACATTGATGTGCATCTTCCTTTGCTGTAGTGTCCATAGTCCCTGCACCGTGTAGTGGAGTACATGCACTCCCCATCCCTGGAGAGAGGCGTCCGTCGTCAGGATAATCTGTGGCACGGGCTCTTGGAATGGTCGGCCCTTGCAAAGGTTTTGTGGATTCCACCAATGCAGAGAGTTGTATGCCCGACCGCTCACCAACACTAGGTCTGTCAGTTGCCCATGAGCCTGAGTCCACTGACGTGCTAGGCACTCCTGAAGCGGACGCATATGTAGTCTCGCGTGCGGGACGATGGAGATGCAGGAGGCCATCATGCCTATCAACTGCATGAACACCTTCGCTGGAAGCGAGTGCTGAGGTCTGAATCGTTGGATCAGCGTTTGGATACCGGCGATTCTCACTGAATTTGGCTGCGCAGTGGCTGCCAGAGTGTTTATTGTCGCGCCCAGATACTGTCGTACATGGGCGGGCTGGAGATGGGATTTCGGGTAGTTCAGAGAGAATCCCAGATCGTGCAGGAGATGAATGGTGCGGGACACGTGGTCGGCGCACTGCTGCTCTGTTTTTGCCTGAATGAGCCAGTCGACCAGGTAAGGGTAGACGTGGACGTTCTGGCGTCGTAGGTGCGCCGCCACAGTCGCCAGGCACTTCGTAAAGACCCTTGGCGCTGTGGTGACCCCGAACGGCAGAACCCTGAACTGGTAGTGCTGGTCTTGAATTGTGAATCTGAGATACTTCCTGTGGGAAGGATGCAAGGGGATATGAAAGTATGCATCTTTTAGATCCAACGTAGCCAGGAAGTCCCCCTGTTGAAGCAGAGGGAGTACCTGCTGCAACGTGAGCATATGGAAATGCTCCGAGAGAATGTACCAGTTGAGGGGCCTGAGGTCCAGGATGGGCCGTAGGGATCCGTCCTTCTTGGGGATTAGAAAGTACAGAGAGTAAACCCCTGTTCCCCATTCTCGTAGTGGGACGAGCTCTATTGCTCCTTTTTGCAGCATGACCTGAACTTCCTGCTGCAACAAGTGCAAGTGCTCGCCGGACATAGGACGGCTCCTTGGAGGTATGTTTGGTGGAGTGGAAGTAAGTTCCAGACAGTAACCGTACTGGACAAGAGACTTGACCCACCTGTCCGTGGTGATGGATCTCCACACGGGCAGGAACTGCTGGAGTCTCCCCCCGACCGGTGTTGTGTGGTCGGGGGGCAGTGACAAGACGTCACTGCTTGTTGGCGGCGGTGGACCTGGAGCTGTTGTTTCCACGTCCCCTGCCCTTGACATTGTTGCCCCTGTAGCCACCTCTACCCTTGTTGGTGTATGAGGATTGGGTATTGCTCTTGTAGTACTGGGTGGATTGCGATGCCTGACCCCTTGAGGTGCGCCTCTGGTATTGGAGCGGCGAAAGGAACCACCCCGAAACTGCTGAGACAGGAGGGCCCCCATAGACTTAGCAGTGTCCGTATCTTTTTTCATTTTTTCAAGCGTCGCATCAACCTCGGGTCCAAACAACTGGTCAGGATTAACCGTCTGGTTCAGGATGGTTGTTTGTATATCAGGTTTAAACCCTGAGATCCTAAGCCATGCATGTCTTCTGAGCAACACACTGGTGTTGATTGCCCTGGAGGCTGTATCAGCCACATCTAGCGCACATTTGATGGAAGCGTTTGTAATGAGCTTTCCCTCTTGAATTAACATTTCCCCTGCCTCCTTGTATTGGTTAGGCAAGTGCTGGAGCAGTGCTTCTAGGGTGTCGTAATGAGCCCTATCGTAGCGTGCAAGTAGGGCCTGCGTGTTTGAGATGCGCCAAATGTTAGCTGCTTGTGCAGCAATCCGTTTCCCTGAGGCCTCAAATATTTTCGACTCTTTGTCTGGGGGAGGAGCGTCACCAGTTGTCTGTGAGTTCGCCCTCTTGCGAGCGTTGGATACCACCAAAGAGTCCAGTGGCAAGTGTCCCTTGATATATGTTGGATCCGAGGGCGCTGCCTTATATTTCTTATCAATGCGTGGATTGATCACACGTGCCCGAGTGGGCTCCTTGAAGACCTCCTGCGCGTGCTTGAGCACTCCTTTGAGCATTGGCAGAGTCTTGATTGACCTTTCAGCCACTGAGAAAGTGTCAAATAAAAAGTCCACATCCACAGGATCGGAGTGCAGCTCGACATCATGGTTAGCTGCAGCTCTCTCGATCAAAGCGTTGAAGGCTGCAGAGTCCTCCGTCGGCGAAGTTTTCGCCGCAAAGAGCTGCGGTTCTTGACCCGACTGCGGGTCCTCGGGGTCGCCTCCGGCAGTCCAAGGCTCATGTTCTTCCTCCGGGTCAGAGTACGCTGGATAGTTGTACTCGACCTCCTCCTCGTCCCCATCACCCGCGGTAGAGGAGTTGGTGAACGCGGCAAGTCTCTTGGAGACGCCGGCTCCATAGGTGCTGAAGTACCCGCAGAGTCCTTCTTGTTTTTGAGAGGAATGCGAAAATGTTCCAACACCGGCTCCGTGGTGATTTTCCTTTTGAGGAGGGACAGTTTCCCGGTATTGGCGTCGATGATGACCTCACGACGCTCTTCCTCCGCAAGTGGCTGGAGACGAGGCTTAGACACCACTGGAGACGCTTTGGGCGTCAACACCTCCTTCGAGGGCACGCCTGCCCCATGCTTCGAAGCGAAAGCCTTCGGCGTCGACTTCGGCGGCAGGGTGAAGCGGATAGGCGTTTGCACCTTTGACGGCTTTAGTGCGGGCTTCGACACCCCCTCTTCCGGCTCGGGAAGCACAGCGACCTTCCGAATCCGTTGCAGGGACTCCTCGACCTTCTTCGATAGGGCTGGAGAGGGATTGACCGGCTCGGGCGATTTACCCGTCTTGGGAGTGGTGTCGGCGAGAGGCCCCGTCTTCGGAGCCGACGCTGCACCGTCCTTGGCCCCGACGGCCGGAGCCGGCGAAGCCAGAGCCTTGGGATCGCCTTGACACTTCTTCGAAGGCTTCTTCGTGTCATCGACCGCGACCATCTTCGGCGCCGACGCAGCCGCGTCGGTCGACTTCGCCTTCGGCGTCAACCCCGAGGCCCTCGGGTCGGCCATCTTGGCGTGACTCTCCATGTCGGCCATTTTGGATTTCTTAGACTTTGACGCCTCCAGAGCCTTCTGTACAGCTTCCACTTTCGGTTTTGAAACCGGAGTTGCAGATCCCGAAGGCCTCACTTTCGTTTTTGGAAACGTGAGTGGCACCTCCAAAATGTCCGTGGCCGGGCCCGGAGGGGGGGCTGCTAGACTAAGAACGAGGTCCTGGGTAAGGCCCGAAGGCGATCCCTCGACCTGGGCCGCAGGAAGGGGGTCGACCCCTGAGTCAGTCCGGGGATGCTCTTCCTCCGAGCTATCCCCCACGGTGGCAATGGCCCCATCGTTATCCCCTACCTCGTCGCCGGCTTCGTCAAACTCCTCGTCTCCTGCGTCGTAGGCATCCCCCTCGGACGCAGGGCTAGAGTCCGAAACCTGTTGGACATTGTCGTCTCCAACGTCTTCTTCAAAGATGTCGTCCGGCGGGGGCGCAGACATCTGGGCCTGGAGTCTCGCAGCGCGACGAATCTTGAGGGTCTTTTTACACCGGAACCGGGAGCAGGCCATACACCTGGCCTCGTCATGGTCCGGCGACAGACAAGTGTTGCACACTGGGTGCACGTCGAGGTGCAAGTATTTCGAGTTGCACACCGGGCACCGTTTAAACGGAGTCCGTTCCATGTCTGGAGCGTCGTGTAGGCCCGTCCGCGCCGACAGCACGCGGAAGGGCAGCAAGAGTTCGGAGCTGAAGAAACAGTAAGACCCGAACGAAAACGATACTGGCGCCAAGCCTAAAGACCTTTTGGTCTCGAGTTAAGAACTACCGGTTCCGACAGAGGCAACCGACACACATCCGAACCCAATGGCGGAAAAAAACAATCTGGGGATGGAGGCGATGCCCATGCGCACTGTAGTCCAGGGGAGGAGCCACCTATCTTGTGATACTTCGAAGACTCTTCCAGGACAACAATGTGCAATCATCCGGACCCAACACTAGGCGGCGATCTATGCACAGATATGAATTCAGCAGCCCACATGCCTCGAACTGTAGGGTTGGTACGCAGCACTACCCTATTAGAATGAACCTGCATGAAAGGCTCTTGAATAGTTAGTGCTTGAAGCTCACTAACTCTTCTTAGCGATGTGATTGCCACTAGAAAGGCCACTTTCCATGTTAGGAACTGTATCTCACAAGAGTGATGAGGTTCAAAGGGTGGTCCCATTAATCTGGTGAGAACCACGTTCAGATTCCAGACAGGAGAAGGAGGGTGTCTTGGAGGAATCACTCTCTTGAATCCCTCCATAAAAGCTTTAATGGCTGGCACCCTGAAAAGAGAAAGATGCTGTCTGTTTTGAAGATAAGCTGCCATTGCAGCCAAATGTATCCTGATGGAACTGTATGCCAGATTGCATCTGTATAGATGTAGCAAATAACAGATAATGTTGTGCGTGGACGCATCCAGGGGAATAATGTTATTATTGGAACAGTAAATGACAAATCACTTCCATTTGGCGCATAGCATGCCCTGGTAGCAGGTCTCCTTGCCTCCTTGATGATGTTCATACAGTCGGGGGGTAAGTTGAGGTAGCCAAACTCTATGACCTCAGGAGCCATATTGCAAGGCTCAACTGCTGCGGATCTGGGTGCTGAATGTCTCCATGGCTCTGAGTGAGGAGACTGGGAGTGAGGCACCACTGAAAGTTCTAGGAACGTGGTGTACCACGCTTGCCTTGCCCACATTGGAGCAACCAGGATGAGTGTCATGGAGTGTTGTCGCAGTTTGCGTGCCACTAGCAGGATGAGCGGTGCTGGAGGAAAAGCGTACGCAAATCTGCCTGACCAGTTCATCCATATCGCATTGCCCTGAGACTGCGGGTGTGGGAACCTGGCGGCGAAGGTTTGGCATTTTGCATTTTCCTGTGTGGCGAATAGGTCTATCTCTGGATGACCCCCACTGCTGTAAATATGGTTGGAGCACCGAGGGGTGTATCTCCCACTCGTGCATCTGATGGCTGTGCCTGCTGAGCAGGTCCGCCATCTGGTTGTCCTTGCCCGGGAGATGGTCCGCCATGAGGAACATGTTCCTCTGAATGGCACGACTTTGTTGCACAAATGCAACTTGAATGCCTTCATTGCCATGAAGATTGCCATCAGCTCCAACAGGTTGATATGCATATTTTGCTGCTGCGTCGTCCATAGTCCCAGCACGGTATAATGGAGGACATGCGCTCCCCAGCCCTGGAGAGATGCGTCCGTTGTCAGCACTATTTGTGGGACAGGCTCTTGGAACGGTCGTCCCATGCAAAGGTTTTGTGTGTTCCACCAATGCAGAGAGTTGTATGCATGACCGGTCACCAACACTTAGATGTCCATGAGCCTTGTTCCACTGTCGTGCTAAGCACTCTTGAAGGGGACGCATGTGTAGCCTCGCGTGCGGGACTATGAAGATGCAGGAGGCCATCATACCTATCAGCTGCATAAATACCTGCGCTGGAAGTGAGTGCTGGGGCCTGAACTTCTGAATCAGCAATCGCATGCTGTTGACTCTGGCAGCGTTGGGCTGCGCTGTTGTTGTCAGAGTGTTTATTGTCGCACCTAGGTACTGTTGCACATGTGCGGGTTGAAGGTGTGATTTTGGGTAGTTTAGTGAAAATCCTAGACTGTGTAGAAGGTGAATTGTGCGGAACATGTGGCTGGCACACTGCTGGGCTGACTTTGCTTGGACAAGCCAGTCGTCCAGATAAGGATAGACATGTATGTGTTGTCTCCGAAGGTGCACAGCCACTGTCGCCAAGCACTTGGTAAACACCCTGGGGGCAGTAGTGACCCCGAAAGGCAGGACCTTGAACTGGTAATGTTGGTGGTTTATGGTGAACCTGAGATATTTCCTGTGTCCTGGGTGAATGGGGATGTGGAAATAGGCGTCCTTTAGGTCTATAATAATAATAATAATAAAGGGGCTTATAAAGCGCTTGGTGACGCCATCCCGGCGTGTCCCCGCGCTATGGAGAGAGTGGCAGAAAGGCAGTGACAGGTCTACTGGGTGAACAAATGTGTTTTTAAAAGCTTCCTAAATATAGTTTCAGTCTTGGCCAGTCTAATTGCGGTAGGAAGAGTGTTCCATTGGTTGGCTGCTAACACTCGGAAGGAGCGTCCTCCCATTCTGGCCTTCTTTATACGAGGTACTTTCAGAAGACCCATGCCCATGGAGCGAAGTGCTCTGTTGGGCTGATAAGGGATGGCTAGGTCCTTCAGATATTCAGGGGCTTTCAAAACGGTTATCCTATAGCAAATTAAAAGTGCTTTAAATAGGATCCTTTTTTTTATAGGAAGCCAATGAAGGGCAGATAGAGTGGGTTTAGATGCCGTTCTTTTGGGGAGTCTGAGAACTAGTCGTGCTGCTGTGTTTTGTAACACCTGGAGCCGTCTTATGTTCTTCTCAGTAGTCCCTAGTAGCAATACGTTAGCATAATCTATGCGGGAGGTGACTAATGCTTGGGTCCTGGTGCGTCTAGCCTCCAGGGGCAGAAGGTCCAGCGTACGGTTTAAGGTCTTCATTATCCCAAAGCATTTCCCTACTACTTTGTTAACGTGGTTCTCAAAAGAGAGTTTGGGATCCACCCAGACCCCCAGATTTTTTGCCTCCCTGCCAGGGATAGGTGTAGGGCCAAGGCAAGGAGGCCACCATTCCTGAGTCCAACTGTTATCCTTTCCCCCTATCACTAGAACCTCAGTTTTTGAGCCGTTGAGCTTCAGGCAGTGTTGGTTCATCCAGCCTGCAAGCTCCTGCATGCAGGTTTTGAAATTGGCCGCTGCTAAATTGGGTGTCTGTGATAGGGAGATGAGCAGTTGAGTATCATCGGCATAAGATACTAATTATATGCCGTATGATTGGACCACATCTGCCAATGGAGCCATATACAGGTTGAACAGGGTAGGGCTCAGGGCAGAGCCCTGGGGCACCCCCTGTTCTAAGGCTATGCTGTCTGAAAGAAACATGCCTCTCTGAACCTGAAAGCTGCGGTCAGATAGGAAGGCTTTAAGCCAACCCAATGCCGCCTTGGTGACCCCAGCACTGCTCAGACACTGTAGCAAGATGGAATGGGCCACAGTGTCGAACGCAGCGCTGAGGTCCAGCATAATGAGAGCCATTGTATGACCTTCATCCGCTCCGATCCGCAGAGTTTCGGTCGCTCGCAAGAGGGCCGTCTCGGTCGAGTAGTTCTTCCGGAAGCCAGATTGGGAGCTGTGCAATGCTTTATTAGCTTCTAAGTGATCCATGAGCTGTGTATTGGCTATTTTTTCAGTCACTTTAGCAAGGAAAGGTAGGAGGGAAATCGGTCTTAAGTTCTCTAGTAAGTCCTGGCTTACATTTGGTTTCTTTTTTATTGGCAGCACTATAGCCTTCTTCCAGTCTCCCGGAAGAGAGGCCGAAGAAAACGATAGTTGGATAATGTGTCTAAAATAGGGCTCCAGTACTTCTAAACTAGCAGTCAGTACTTTAGGAGGGGCCGGATCTCGAGGGGAGCCCGATTTACCACATTTGCATACATTTACCAATACATCAGGTGGCGGGACCACAAAGCTATGTAAACCTGACTCCGTGGGACTGACCTCTCTGTCTTCCCTGAGATCATGGCTAGCGGTCAGGTTTCCAGAGAAATTTGCATAGATGTCCGAGATTTTTCCAGAAAAATATTTCGCAATACTGTTGCAGGTTTCCACTGAGTCGCTGGAGGACCTATTATCATTTGAGAGTACAGAGATCTCCTTAAAGATTTTAAAGAGCTCCTTAGAAGAGTTCTCTGCCTCATCAATCCGATTTTTATAATGGGCGGCTTTGGAGATGCGAACTTCTCTATAATACTCCCTTTGCATTTAGGTCTAGTGTTGCTAGAAAGTCCCCCTGACTGAGCAATGGTAGAACCTGCTGCAAAGTTAACATGTGAAAATGTTCTGACAAGATGTACTGGTTCAGGGGTCTGAGGTCTAGAATGGGCCGGAGAGATCCGTCCTTTTTGGGGGATTTAGAAGTACAGTGAGTACACCCCTGTGCCCTGCTGTTCTAAAGCCACGAGTTCTATGGCCCTTTTTTGCAGCATGCAGAGTACTTCTTGCTGCAATAAGTGCATGTGCTCTGCGGACATAGGACGGTGCCTTGGGGGTATGTTGGGTGGAGTGGAGGTCAGTTCTAGACAATAGCCGTATTGTATAAGTTGTCTCACGCACCTGTCTGTGGTAATGCCTTCCCAGACTGGCAGGAACTGCTGAAGTCTTCCCCCGACCGGTGTTATATGGTCCTGGGGCAGTGACAAGGCGTCACTGTTTATTGGTGGCGGAGGATCTGGCATTATTATTTCCACGTCCTCTGCCCTTGGTGCTGTTCCCACGATATCCACCCCTGTTGTTTTTGACATAGGTGGCCTGCGTGCTCCCTTTGTTGTATTGGGGTTGCTGTGATGCTTGACCTCTAGAGGCTCCCCTGTTACCGGAGCGACGAAAGGAACCGCCCCAGAACTGTTGCGACTGCAGAGCCCCCATGGATTTTGCTGTCTGTGTTTTTTTAATCTTTTCAAGGGCTGTGTCCACATCAGGACCAAAAAGAAAGTCAGGGTTAACTGGCTGATTGAGCAGAGTTGTTTGTATCTCTGGTTTAAAACCAGAGATGCGGAGCCAGGCATGGCGTCTTAGCATCACACTAGTGTTGATGGCCCTAGCTGCTGTGTCTGCTGCATCGAGTGCACACTTGATTGATGCATTGGAAATTAACTTCCCCTCCTGTATCAGCATTTCTGCTCCCTCTTTATAAGCATCAGGCAGGTGTTGTAGTAGTTGCTCTAACGTGTCGTAGTGAGCCCTATCATATCTGGCTAATAGGGCCTGTGTATTTGAGATCCTCCAAATATTAGCCGCTTGAGCCGCTACACGTTTGCCAGAAGCTTCCAAGATTTTGGATTCTTTGTCCGGGGGAGGAGCATCACCACTTGTTTGAGAGTTTGCTCTTTTGCGAGCATTAGCCACCACTAAGGAGTCTAATGGGAGTTGGCCCCTGATATAGGTAGGGTCCACAGGCGCAGGCCTGTATTTCCTCTCAATCCTTGGGTTTACAACCCTTGCCCTTGTGGTCTCTTTGAAAATGTCAGTAGCATGTTTAAGGACACCCTTTAGCATGGGTAATGTCTTTACCGATCTTTCTGAAGTCGAAAAGGTATCAAAGAGAAAGTCTTCCTCCACTGGGTCAGCGTGCATTGCCACGTCATGGTTATTGGCTGCCCTTTCAATCAGTGCGTTGACCGCTGCCGTATCCTCAGTAGGCGAGATTTTGACAGTGTAGGACTGAGTGTCAGGTGTGGTTTGAGGCTCATCAGGGTCAATCCAGGTTTGAGGTTCCTCCTGATTCATGTCAGCAGGATAAGAAAATTCATCCTCATTGTATACCTCCCCCACATCCTCATTGATGCGTGTGGGAGAATAGGCATAGTCTTGGGCATAGGACTCCACAGGTTCAAAAATAACAGGTGAGGGGGCAGAATCCCTTTTCCTTTTGAGAGGGATTTTGTATGACTCCAAGGGGTGTTCTGGAGCGATCTTCCTTTTGTGGATGGTGAGCCTGCCAGAATGGGAGTCGATGAACAGCTTTGATTGATTGTCATAGGAGGGTGCCTGGAACACCACATCCTCCTGAATAGACGGAGACCTTGAAACTACTGACGCCTTCTTGGACGTGTCAGTGCTTTTTTGTGGCTCGAACGCTTTAGGTCGAGCTGTCGGGGGTAGTCCGAATTTAAGTGGTGGCGCGAGCATTGGAGACGAACCGAACTTTTTTGGGGGTGGCGCTGTCTTCGATCCGACCGACTTCGTCTGATCAGTAGCTGGCTTGCGGCCTTGCGTCGACTCGAGCTCCTGGTGCGCAGCAGGTACGCTTTTTGGCTTTTACGCGACATGCTCTTTCGGGTCGGGTTTGCTTTTCGACTCGAAGGCCTTGCTCAACAGTGGCTTGGAGGCTGTAAGCTTCGGATCGACAGTCTTTTTAGCCTTGAGTCCTATGCCAGTGTCGCCATGTTTGGACGTAGACGTTGTCAATGCGACGTGCTTGACTGCAGGGACAGGCTTCGTCGCCCCGCTCTTCAGGTCGAAGTCCCCTTGTGAACCCGAAGGGTCGATGACACTTTTAGAAGAATCCGAGGCCGTCGATCCAAGTACTGTCTGTAGCAGTTTCGGTTTCGATTTTGCATCCGTCGGTTTCGATATCACCACTGAGATTGGTTGATCGACCGATGGCTCTTTAGAAGCCTTCTTAGCCGTGCCTTGACGCGGGGCTATCGAATGTGAGTGAAGATCTTGGCTAAGGCCTTCCGGCGATGCCGCGACCTGAGCCGTAGAGAGTACAGTGTCACTTTTGGGTCCCGCAACTGCGGGTGGGCCTTGCTCATCACTCGAGTCGTCATCGACGGCTCCGATGGCTTTGCTTCGTCTCCTACCTCGACGACGTCTTCCTCGTGGACGTAGTCTTCTTCCTCGTCCATATCGTAGTTGGAGTCGTGCTCAGACGCAGGGTCCGACTGCTGGTCAGGATCCTCTTCATCGACGCCTTTATCGTCTTCGGCCTCGAAGATTTTCTCCAGGTCAGGCGCCGTTCTCAGCGTAGACTGTCGTGCGGCGCGGCAAAGCCGAAGCGTCTTCTTGGACCAAACTTGGAACAGGCCATGCAGCTGGCCTCGTCGTGGGCCGAATATTGACATTTATTGCACACTGGGTGCACATCAATGTGAGGGTATTTGGAGTTGCAGACGGGGCATCTCTTCAACGGGCTCCGTTCCATCGTCGATCGTTGATGGGGCCTTTGGTGTCGAAGAAGGCTTCGGCGTCCTGTTCGAAAAACTGGATCCAGTAGGCACCGAACGAGAGACAATACCGACGCCCCGAAGCCTTTTGGCCTTGTGAAAAGACTTTGTATCGATTCCGAACTTGAGTCAAGAAAGTACATCCGAACCCAATGACGGAAAAACCCAATCTGAAGATGGAGAGGATGCCCATGCGCACTGTAGTCCAGGAGAGGAGCCACCTATCTCGTGATACTTCGAAGACTCTTCCAGGACAACAATGTGCAATCATCCGGACCCAACACTAGGCGGCGATCTATGCACAGATATGAATTCAGCAGCCCACATGCCTCGAACACTCATTTACAAGTAAATGGCACGCCAGGGTTCGCATGAGATGTCCATTTTGTCCTTCACAGCCGGAATGCATAGCACACATTTTATTTATATGCCCAGTGTACAAACATCCAAGCCCATTTGCATGCTGAAGGGCATCAAAACAGGCAAAGAGGCACTAAGGATACTAAAAACTGATTGTACAGAATCTATAGCCATTGCGGTTGCCAAATTTTTACACTGGATGTGGGCAATTCGTGCACATAAGTTAAGCTTGATGTAAAGGCTTTTAATGTAACTATTAACCCAGTCATATCAATTCTGTGGTACTCACTGCACTATTGGTTGGGATTTTTTAGTTTTTTTTATAGTTCTTATCTTGTTTTTTAAATTAAACTATTGTGTATATAGATGGAGTAACTTGTTGATTCACTTTCCTGCTGTGTTTTGTTATTTTTATGAGAATGGAACGACCAATGTTTTTTAATGTACTGTCTTTTATGATATGTGTATCGAAATAAAGACTTTTTGAATTGAACTGAACTGAACTGCTACCGCCCTATCAGTGCCCGCTGCACTTGAATTTTCCAGTCTGGCTCAGAGTCTTTCACTAGATAAGTCCTGGCCTGAACTAGTTGCTGCGCCCTGGCCACTAAATAAATTGTTGAATAATTGTTAGCCCCTGCCCTATACTTAGTCTTTCTAAGCCCCAGGCGCCAAAAATATTCTTGCCCAGAGCCAGAGTCAAGAGGGCATGCCGTGGAGAGGATGAGGAGGGGGAGAAATGATCAATTATGCATTTGTGATTTCTATGCCGGAAAAAAAGATCGGTCACAGGTTTGGAACTGAACGTTTTAAAAATGCGGTCTTGCTTAATTTAGATTGAAAAAAACTTTCAATTTTTCTTTGAATTGACACGTTCTCACATTAGAAGTGCATGCCTCCTTACTTGTAATATTTTGTTACATGTAGTAGTGATTTAGAAAAAACACACAATTGTAGTGATTGTGTGGTGGTTCCACATCACTACTTGCATGTAAAAAAACTATTTGGAGTTTAGAACTCTGCTCCCCCACCTCTGTACACTCAAGAATATGGAGCCCAATATTCCAAAGACGTTTTTTCATTTTACTTCAGAAGGTGGGCCGATCCCTTTGTCACTGGCCTTTCTAATGGCAAAAAAGGACATGGGTTTGGTAACTTCTCATCTACCTTGAACATGGGTGTCCACACCTGCTCCTCAAACCCTGGATCCATGGCACATTTTTAGGACAGTGATTGACCTCATAAATAATTTGTATTTTGATTCATGTTATGTTTCACCTGTTGCTATTCCTAACACCCAGCATATAACTGGACCTCATGAACTCATACTGGGTGCCCCGTGCTTAAAAAATCAGGTGTCCTTAAAAAGAAATCAGTCATATATGCTCTGCTGTTAGAGAACATGCTAATTTATTCAAAATAAGAATATCGTATTTCCGCTGTGCAGTGTCAAGTCTGTTGAATGGTCTGCTGCTTTGGAACAACTTTTTATTGGCAAATGCCTTCTTATGTTTCCTACCTTCACAAAGGAGTCAGTTTAAAATTAATTTTGTTTTAACCATGCAAAGAATTCATATTAAGCTTAAATCAAAGGCTCCCGGTGGGGTGGTATTCTGCTGTTACCATCTGCTTGTGACAACAAGTGTTACAGTCAATCGGCTATCCTTCTATGTCTATGATCAGTCTGGTTGTCATCCTGACATCCGTTCATTTTCCATTTCTGATCTGATTATCATTCTATATTTGTATTGAACAATGAAGAACAGACATGCCACTCTGCACACCTGGGGCTGGCTTCTGAAACATGAAAGAATTCTGGGTACCCAATATACCCTTGTAGGCTTGGGCAATGAATAATTCAGGGTAAAGAGTGGCTACAAGGGATTTTGTTTGTCTACTTGTTTAAGTTGATTCACTAGCATAAGTCTTCAGAGTTAGTTTTCAACAATCTAACCCAACCAACAAAACAATTCATTGATTATTAAAACATTAAATGACAAAAGAAAAAAGCAAACGGAAGAGTGTTTTTATCTGAAAAAGTGTTATATTGAGTCAATCAAAAAATCAATTCATGAGGATATGAAAGACAAATCAATGTACGCAAAAGAAGTTATGGACAGATGTACGTATAGATCAACAAATCAGTTCATAACAAATCATCAACTCCTTTGATTAACAGAGGGTGACCAAGTCCATTCATGTACAAAGGTAACTCTTAAAGAAATGATTGCTTTGGAGATGATGACAAGGTTGACGTTTCGGTCTTTGTTGCGGATGTCTACAAGACCATCATCAGGACTATTATATTTGCAAAGGAAGCCCCTTAGCTTCGTACATGAGCCACAAGGGAGAGTCTTCAGAAATTGTCAAGAGTTCCTTTCGTGGAAAGTAGTTCAAGATTCAGAATTATCTAATTTGGGAAGGGGGCCTGCTCCTACCTTTATCCTAAGACAAGGGGCTGGCACGCAACTAGGTCCGGCCCATGGGTTGGACCAGGAGGGGGGTGGTTACACCACTCTCCCTTGTCCGGACTTTCTCCAGCTCAGGGGCTGGTGTGCCCCTGGAACTGGTTTGAGCCGGCATATGCACAGTGAGCACCGGGGTGCCACTTGCAGTCACCTTCCTCTCAGCCCTGCCTGCCTACCTAGGATACACAAAACCCTGTCTGGGATGGTGCTAGCACCGCCCCTGACAGGAAACCCTTTGTCCAAGCTCTCCTCGCTGGAAGGACTCCCAGCAGCAGGAGGTCAGACTTGTGTCTGTGGTGGCAGCATCCATTTTGTGATGCTGAGGCTCGAGTTAACTTTAACCGGGGTTCACAGTTACATACATGTCGTGTCCCTCTAGAAGGGTGGAATGCTAACCCCGTCGCCAGAATTGGCGAGGGGTTAGTATCCCAATTCGTATGACACCTTACTCGACATGTTTTGATAAAGCGATACCAAAGTTGGCAAATAACCGCGAGGATTATAATGCACTTAAGAGTATATGGTACGCGTTATCATGGAACAGCTATTAGGACTTGGTTCTGCAAGCTGCAAACTGGCTCAGCTCATGCCTGAGCACCATCTCACATAATTCCAAGCACTCTGCCTTCAGGATTGATAAGGCCTGCCATAGGAGTGACTTATAGGAATCTGTGTGTCCATTTTAGGGTTAGATATAGGAATACTATATCTAAAGCAAAGGGTGATTACACCACCTTGCCCCAGCTGTCGTGCAGCCAGTTGTGTCAGATTTGGATGGCCAGCCAGGGGTAGCATAATACATGCTGCAGCCCCTGGTAGGCCCTGGGTACACCTATGCCCTGGATACCTAAGGTATGCTTTACAGGGACTGATAAGGTGGCCCAGTACCAATTGGTAAATGCACCTAAGGTACATGGTTGTCAATTTAGAGAGAACAGCTAGGCTGTGGGTCTGATTAGCAGGCCCACAGCCAGGGGAAGTCGTAAAGCAGTGAAGCAAAAAGCAAAATTCGGGGGTGATCATAGGATTGCAGTCCCCACTCTCCTACATCAGGCCCTCGCAATCCTGTGTCTCATCTCCTTTATTCTTTATACGGAAGAAAGTAGGCTCCTTGAGAACGTGCATTGACTACCACGCCATAAACCGGGTCACTGTTAAAAACGGTTATCCATTGTCTTTGATTTCAGTTCTCTTGGATCAAATAAAGGATGCCCAAATCTTCAATAAATTAGACCTTCGAGGAGCTCATCACCTTATCAGGATGAAAGAAGGTCATGAGTGGAAGACCGCCTTTAGGACAAAATATGGGCTCTTTGAATATCAGGTAATGCACTTTGGTCTTTGCAACGCCAGGCGGCCTTTCAACATTTCATTAATGACATCATGGGAGATTTGGTGGACCAAATAGCTGTGGTTTCCTTGGACGACATCTTGATTTTCTCGAAACATTCCCAAGAACATCCTTAGCCCGTCGCACAAGTTACTACTTGTGTAACGATATATCTGTAAAAGACATTAGTTAGTGATAGATTCCTTACCTTAGAATATCCCCAGGCGTCAGACTGGATCCGGAAAATTTTGCGTAGCAATACCCGGGCGCGCCGGCAGGCGTCATCCGCGGCTCCGCGTTAGTCGTCGGCGTCCTTAGCGCCGGAATAACATCATCGGAGTATTTATACGCCACCCATGCACGCTGACGTCAGTTCTGAAACACAGCTTTTCCGCGCCAGATACGCACAGCCATGATAGAACCAACACTGGTGCCATGAAACTAGGGCCCTGAAAGGGGATGACCTTAACCCTAGAAATCGGTTCGCAGAAAGGGGAGGATGGGTGGGTCGGTAAGGAATCTATCACCAACTAATGTCTCTTACAGATATATCGTTACACAAGTAGTAACTTGTGCATCTAAAAGAGACACGTTAGTGATAGATTCCTTTCCTTAGAATAGATACCCCAGCAATACCGACCCCGGTGCTGGGTCTGCGAACCAATAATCACACCAGGAAGTCCTGGAGGACAGAACGGCCAAAGAAGCCATCCCTCCGGACTTGGCTGTCCAGGCAATAATGTCTTGCAAACGTGTGCAGCGAGGCCCACATAGCTGCCTGGCAAATATACTGCAAGGGCACTCCTCGGCCCAGGGCAGTGGTAGTCGCCGTGGCCCGGGTAGAATGAGCCCGTAGTCCCACAGGGGGTTCCTTCTTTGTTAGGGAGTAACACGCCTGGATACACAAGATGATCCACCGTGAGATGGTCCGCTTGTGCACCGCCTTTCCCTTCTTAGCGCCCACGTAACCAACAAAGAGTTGGTCATCCACCCGGAACTGGCGCGTGCGAACCAGATAGTAAGAGAGCGCACGTTTTGGGGCCAGACGGTGGAGCTTCTATTCCTCTTTCGAGGGATGCTGAGGGGGAAAGAAGGTGGGCAAGGTAATGGACTGCCCGATGTGGAAGGCCGTGACAACCTTGGGCAGGAACGAAGGTCTCGTCCGCAACACAACCTTGTCTGGATGAACAGAGAGGAAAGGAGGTGTAGAAGATAGAGCCTGGAGCTCACTCACTCTCCTGGCAGAGGTGATGGCAACCAGGAAAGCAGTCTTCAAGGTAAGAAGACGGAGAGGACAGTTATGGAGCGGCTCAAAGGGAGCACACATTAGGTAGGTAAGTACAAGATTCAAGTCCCACTGGGGCATCACTAAAGGAACAGGAGGGAACATATGAGTGATGCCCTTTAAGAATCTGTTTACAACGGGGGACCTGAACAAGGAAGGCTGATCAGGTAACCTTAAGAAGGCTGAAAGGGCAGAAAGGTACCCCTTGAGAGTGCCCAGAGCAGAGCCCTGCTGGGCAAGAGAAAGAAGGCAATGAGGTACCGCTCGATGTCCTCAGGCGTCGCGTCTTGCCCAGGGACTCGAAGGTGTGGGGCAGGCGGCGACGACGACTGCGACTCCGGCGGAGCCGCGTGGGTGGTGTCACCTGAACCCCCGGCCGCATCGTGCGAGCGTCGGAGTGGGTCGGAGGAACGATGACGTCTCTCCGACCTATTATGCCTCTTACCTGAGGACTTGGATCCTAACGACCGATGACCACTCCCGGAGCTGCGAGGGCTCCGACCCCACGACCTGTCCCTAGACCTCCCATGGGACCTCCCGTGGGACTGGGACCGGGTGCGGCGCGGGGCAGACTGCCGGAGCTCCAGTCGCCTAGCCTTAGTCGTCAGGGCCCGGTAGTCGGGGCAATAATTCACATGTTAAAAGCTTTGTGGAATCTTGTGAACTTTGTGCTCATGGGAAAACCAGTAGACAAGCTCCTCAGGGTTTATTACAGCCTTTAACCCACCACAAATCATCCCTGGCATACAGTAAAATTGGACATAATTGTAGATCTTCCTTTGAATCGGGGCTAAAACACTGTTAGTTCTAGTGGACACTTTCACTAAAATCAGTAATTTTGTCCTGTTGAAAGGGGTCCCTACAGCAAAGGAACTAGCCAGACAATTCAGTGAACACATTGTGAAGATGCATGGGGTGCCAAAGCTCTTGGTTTCCGACAGGGGTCCTCAATTTGTGTCTCATTTTTGGAGGGCTTTTATGCAAGGTATGGGAGTGGAAGTCAGACATTCAATTAGTTACCATCCCAAGACAGATGGTCAGATCGAGGGGGTGAATCAGGACTTGGAACAATACCTTTGGCTATTCCTTCTGGATCAGGAGGGTGAATGGTCTGAATTGCTGTGGATGGCAGAGTTCACACACAATAATGCCAGGAATGTGTCCACTGGTTACTCTCCATTCTTTTTAAATTATGGACGACACCCAAATCCATTTATTTGCCAAGGAGATTTTGGAGTGTCTGCTTTAAGAGACCTTTAGAAGGATTTGTCCTCTGTACATAAGTCAGCTGAAATTATTTTGTCAAAGGCTGAGGAGACTTATAATAAACAAGCAGATAAGCATTGAAAGTCCGCACCCACATATCAGGAAGGGGATTTAATATGGCTGTCCTCTTGTCACCTTTGTTTAAAATGGTAACAGAAAATTCCAACCTCGTTTTGTGGCCCCATACTCCATAGAACAAGTGATAGGGCCAGTTAAGGTCAAACTTAACTGCCTCTAACCTAGGCATTCCCCCAGCTTTCCATGTGTCCATTCTCAAGAAAACTGCGCCCAAAATCCGTTTAGGAAAACCTCCACCCCTTTTGAGGATAGAGGGACATTCAGAATATATAGTGAAAGGAATCCTACACTCAAAAAAGAATCTGAGGAAGGTTGTTCTATTTAGTGGATTGGAAGGGTTTTAGCTCAGAGGAGAGATCTTTGGAACCCGTAGAAAATGCCCATGCTCTCCAGCTCACAAAACGTTTTTATTTGCAGCATCCTCTTAAACCAAGATCGATGAATCGGTCATTGAGATGGGGTACTATCAGGAATCAAGGGACTGTCAATTCCCTGGGAAGAAGTTCCTGTAAGAAGCGTAGGGTCCTTGTGACACCCTCTTGTGTTAATCCATGGATTTGACATAGAGGGATAAGACCCCTTCCAAGATGGCCGCCAAGTTACCCATAGTACCTGTATTTAGTTGGTGAGGTTTACGAAATCTCGTGAGACCCGAGATATCAAGTTACGTGCATGCATATTTTACTGCGCACTTCAATTTTCTTTTGTGAGGAGAGGTTTGGTTTTGAGACACGCTCCCAAAGTAGCTCTTATTGGGAATATGTAAACTTTAGTTATATTCCTTTAGCCCCAGAACTCTAGTGAGAGTTGTTCCCGTAGCCCTAGTCTAGGAAACACCCCCATCTTGCCCCCTTTTGACAAGGAGTATCCAGAAATAGAACTCGCAAGTGAATTCAACTTCTGTGAATCTCACTCGAACTCTCCGCATCTGTTCCTGAGTGGAAGTTCTGCTCTAGCCGCCTTCACAGCTGAGCTCCGGTAGGCTTACCGCCGAGCACTGTTGCAGGAGGACGAGAGTGAGCTAGGTGAATTGGTCTTCAGTCCACAAGTAAGCTGAATTATCTACATGATCAGCACCTTTCGGAGAGAGCTCATTTGACTGCAGTACCGATAATTGCGCACAGACTTCAGTTTCCTTGCCTTTCCCGGTGTTCCTTCCTTATTCGGTCCTCCCTCTTCTTCCACCCTTGAGCCTTTTGCGTGTTCCCCCTCCCTTTGAAGAGGTGTATCTGGAAGTCATAAGAAATTAACCTAATTGAACCTATGGAGAAGTATCCGTACAAGAGAGACATTCACTAACAAGAGTAGAGACAACTCTTCCTGAGAACTAATCAAATATAAACTGTGTTTACTTCATTGAATTATTATGTAGAAAGATTCAAATTTTTCACATTAGGTAGGGAAAAGCCAGTGTTAGTTAGTTTGAGTAATAGGAAGGGAAGAAAGGTTAACCTAGTAATTGTATTTCCTATGTGCATTAGGTATCATCAGCCCCAGAATACATCTTGCAGACGCTGCCAATAAAAGAATAGAGGAGGAGAAATTCCAGAACTGCCACGCCAGGTAGAAGTAGTAGTAGTCCAGGTCAGAGCGAGTGTCTCTTATCTGTCCCAATTCCTCTTTTCCCCTTCCGGGAGCAGTTGCATTTAAGCAGTGTGTTTCGGGGAGTGTGTACTGGAGACAAAGCTACGTCTGCCTCCAGTGAGAATCTGGCACATGACACCCAGCGGGACCTTTTTTAAAGCTAGCGCCAGGTGGGAGCAGATAGGTTTTCCATACCTGCACTCTTGTGGACCTGAAAACAGTGACCCTGGGGTGGGCTCCTCCAAACACAAGAACAAAAAAACACAAAAAGTACAATTGATGGGCTGAATGCTGAACAATGTTTGACATTGTTCAGCATTCCGCCCATCAATTGTTCTTTCTGCATTTGGCACCCTAATTGAGATGGGTATGCCAAGCCGTGGGTCCTGTGCTCGTCATGCCACTGGATTCAAGCTAGCTTGGCTGATGAGGTGTTAACCCGAAACCGGTCCCAGGACGTTTGTTTCCAGTCCAGGGAAGACCTGGCTTGGCAGTTTGGGCTGGACTTTTCCCAGGAGGACCAGGGTCAAGGCTGATTTGCATATAGCTGGGGCTAAACTGGGGTGGGGTAGTGAGCTAAAGAACAACGATGGATTCCACCCAGATCTGTGACTAGGCGGTGAGTGTCTGAAACATTTCAGTGCTCTGTCCATCATCTCCTTGTGATTGCTTTCTTCGCCCTAAGTTGGCAGGTTTTCCCAGCCGTGGGTCCCCTGCTCACTTTTTGTGAGAAAGTGGCTCTATATATACTGGACCCAAGTAAGGTTCAGTGTGTATAGAGACCACAAACCCCAGAGGTATAACAGAGGTTAAAGTCAGGTCTGACCTTACTCTCAAAAGTGGTAGCTTGGTCGAGCAGTACCAGAGGACAGTGTAAGGCATTTGTTGTACACAGTCAGCAAAAGGTTTCACGCGCTCAAGGACTGATCTCCAGGCCAATTGTTTTCATATAAACATATATAGTTGTTTTATTTTTAGAACCAATAGGTAATAAAATATACTTTTCTCATTGATGAGTGATCTCAGGTAATTACTTTGCAGAAAGGTAATGACTTTGTAAACACAATAGGTACAGGGGTTGCAGTAGGCAACACAGTTCTAAACACAATTTAGCATTGAACTCAATGGGTTTTTTCTACAAAAATACAGTTGATTACTTTGTAGATTTCTTTTGAAATTCCAGGACTGGATCCTAGATTCAGTCCTGGGGTCTAAGCTGAAAACAGTTTAGTAAAAACGTTTTGGTTATTGCAATAATTTGTAAGGAATATAAAGGTATTTTAAAAGTTCACACTTAGAAACTTTTCAGTGAAAATCTAGGAATGTTACCTAATGGGAGAAAATTCAGGTTACAGGTAAAGCACGTTCTAGTTACTTTTGTAATCCAGTACTGGGCTCCTAGGTCCAGCACTGGGATCTCTACTTAAGACAGGTAAGTAATTATGTTTCAGTAGTTGGTAAGATTTTTAAGGAATATTTCAAGTTTTCAAAAGTAGACACTTAGAAGAAAATTCACCGAAAAGCAGACAATGGATTCCTATGGAGAAAATTCAGGTTACTAGTAAACCCGGTTAGGATTACTTTTGTGGTTCAGTACTGGGCTACAAGGTACAGTACTGGCTTCTCTCCTGATCACAAGTGAGTACTTTGGAATTCGGTATTCGGCTGATTTTATAGGCATATTTATAGGTTTCCAGGTGAGTACTCGACTGGTGAAGTTGAGGTTCTGGGCTAGACTCAGGGGTCCCCCAGGTCAGGTAGGTACAGTTGGCACACCCTCAGCGGCACAGGTGCAGCCAGGTGCAGAGGTAGTTAGGCCCAATGTTATCCAATGAGAGGCCGGGGGCCTTCAGTTGGTGGCTGCTGGCTAGCAGGCCACGCAGCTGTGGGAGCTGGGCTCCTGGTCACTTGCTCAGGGCAAATGGGGAAGTAGATTAGGACGAAGGTTGAACTGCCAGAGGCACTTGGGCGACTGGGTGCAGGGTGCTTTTGAGCTGTCGGGCGCTTAATGTTATCCAATTAAAAAAGGTAAAAAGGGAACAAAGCCTGCAGACTCGGGGACGGAGATTCTTCAGGTGCGACCAACACTTCGAGAGGCAAGTTGGGATCTTGGAGAAGAGGTAGGTACCCCATAGGAGGGCACAGGGGGTTGTGGGGCGCCAGGTGCAGGGGTGTGTTTGTGAGTCGGGAAATCTTACTCTCGGCTGGTCGCGGTTGGAGGGGTCCCTGGTTCTGAGGCTGCGGGCATCGTCTGGGTCGTCGAGGAGGGTCTTTGGGCACTGGACTTCGGGTCCCAGTCGCCGGGGGGACGTCCTCGTGGTCTTGGATCACTCGGGCAGGGCCGGGCTCGGCGGGTGCAGAGTGGGTTGGTCTTGTGCTTCCTGGCTGGCACCAGGGGTATGGTTGTTGAAGCAGAGCCTCTGCTTATGGGAGTCCCAGTCTTTCAGAGGGTCAAGGCAGGCAGGTCCTCCGGGTGTCCTAAGGTTGCTGTCCGCAGGAGTCGCCAGGATTAAGCAGTAGCAGGTTCCAGGATCGACAGGCCGGTAGGGCTGGGGCCAAGTCAGTTGGTGCTGTCCTGTTAGCCAACAACCATAGAAAATTGCCAATGCTCCTACTTATTTTAAATCAATTTTAGAAAAAGATGTGCGAACCAACCGTCACTTCATCTTTAAGCTCATTTGTAGCTTTTATTTCACTTTTTTCATGCTGCTTGATTTTTTCAAAAAAGTGTTTTCAATATACAAAAATACATTAGACACTACCCCCACACAATACTGTACAGAAATTGCACAAAACTGTAAAATCTACTCAATTCTCACCATTCTTGCCACTCATGCATTCATACATTCCATACTCATAACATATATTCCTAATACACTCCTACAATATAAAGTATAAACCAAACAAAAATGCTTTTCACAATTTACATTTGATAGAAATGCTCAACTGTACAATTTTTTTACAGAGACTTTTTTACATTTAATAACCCAAATTGATTTGGAAAAAAAATACAACATAAGCATACAATTTACACCAAGCAAAATGTTTGGTTACTCCAATGGTCTACGGGTTTCAAACCCCAATGAGTAAGGGGTTCTCATCAGGAACAAACCTCACTCTGAGTGAGTTCAAAACCAGATGCCATAAGTGAATCAGTCAGCAACAGTGAGTATAATGAAAGTTGATTTAGTTTTGCCAATCTGATCAATTCTGAACCAGCGACGGTGGTGTGGGTGCCTCCAACTTGCTACAGTGTTGTTGGGGAGATTCTTGCCCGTTTTGTTAATAGAATCGGGGCCGTCGTGTGCTCAGCGATGGTACTTGTCTCTCATACTATTGTTAGTTTGCGAGTCGCTTCCGTGTAAAAAATTGTAAAGTTGAGTATTTCTAGCAAATGTAGATTGTGAAAAGCATTTTTGTTTGGCTTATACTTTATATTGTAGGAGTGTATTAGGAATATATGTTAAGAGTATGGAATGTATGAATGCATCAGTGGCGAGAATGGTGAGAATTGAGTAGATTTTACAGTTTTGTGCAATTTCTGTACAGTATTGTCACGAGGTACTGTCTAATGTACTTTTGTATATTGAAAAAACTTTTTTGAAAAAATCAAGCAGTATGAAAAAAGCGAAACAAAAGCTACAAATGAGCTTAAAGATGAAGTGACGGTTGGTTCGCACATCTTTTTCTAAAATTGATTTAAAATAAGTAGCAGCATTGGCAATTTTCTATGGTTGTTGGTCTTGGAAAGCAGACAGACACTAGTGCTCCAGGCTCAAGGGCAGATGTTCTTGGTTTCCCTGAGGGACGTACCTTCACCCAGCAGGAAGACTAGCCAGCCTTGGCCCCAGTCCTAGTTACAAGCAGAAGCCTTGCAGAGATTTCTCACCTCACACAGGTCATGCATACATGCGATGACAGGAATGGAGTGTAGAAAAACGCTGCTCAATTTCACCAGTATGACTACAATGGATAACAAGCACTGGCGTTGCCAATAGGTCTCGCAGTAGGAAAGTTGGAGCTATTGGTTTTGTAAATGACATTTTCTATTTACGTTTTGTGATTTACAATGCCAATACTTTTAACTTTAGCATATGTGTCACTTTTAGTATTTGTAATGTCACATGTTTTGTATTGCCTTTACTTAGATGTATTGATATTACAATTAACATTGGCTTTTAATTTTTTTAAATAATTAATACTGAAATAAAAGTGATTGTAATTTTTAATGGCAATAGCTTAAACTTTTGTAAATAACTGTTGTGAAGATTATGTTCAGTGACTAAAATCCAAGAACAGAAGTGAAATATTAACTTTTTTTGTGACATTTGCAATAAAGCTTCAAACATTGAGAGAACATATTTGAACCAGTGATGCTGTGGTAGTGCTGAATGATGCTGTGGTAGTGCTGAGTGATGCTGTGGTAGTGCTGAGTGATGCTGTGGTGCCCCTGAGTGATGCTGTGGTGGAGCGATAGAGAGATAGATTGATAGAGAGTGAGGGCGATAGAGAGATAGATTGATAGAGAGTGAGGGCGATAGAGAGATAGATTGATAGAGAGTGAGGGCGATAGAGAGATAGAGTGAGGGCGATAGAGAGATAGAGTGAGGGCGATAGAGAGATAGAGTGAGGGCGATGGAGAGATAGAGTGAGGGCGATGGAGAGATAGAGTGAGGGCGATAGAGAGATAGAGTGAGGGCGATAGAGAGATAGAGTGAGGGCGATAGAGAGATAGAGTGAGGGCGACAGGTGTGTGAGTGGTTGTGTGTGGGGTGGTTGTATGTGGGGGTGGTTGTATGTGGGGGTGGTTGTATGTGGGGGTGGTTGTATGTGGGGGTGGTTGTATGTGTGGGTGGTTGTATGTGGGAGTGGTTGTATGTGTGGGTGGTTGTATGTGTGGGTGGTTGTATGTGTGGGTGGTTGTGTGTGTGAGTGGTTGTGTGTGTGAGTGGTTGTGTGTGTGAGTGGATGTGTGTGAGTGGTTGTGTGTGAGTGGTTGTGTGTGTGAGTGGATGTGTGTGAGTGGATGTGTGTGTGAGTGGTTGTGTGTGTGAGTGGTTGTGTGTGTGAGTGGTTGTGTGTGTGAGTGGTTGTGTGTGTGAGTGGTTGTGTGTGTGAGTGGGTGTGTGTGAGTGGTTGTGTGTGAGTGGTTGTGTGTGAGTGGTTGTGTGTGTGAGTGGTTGTGTGTGTGAGTGGTTGTGCTGAGTGATGCTGTGGTGCCCCTGAGTGATGCTTTGGTGGAGCGATAGAGAGATAGATTGATAGAGAGTGAGGGCGATAGAGAGATAGAGTGAGGGCGATAGAGAGATAGAGTGAGGGCGATAGAGAGATAGAGTGAGGGCGATGGAGAGATAGAGTGAGGGCGATGGAGAGATAGAGTGAGGGCGATAGAGAGATAGAGTGAGGGCGATAGAGAGATAGAGTGAGGGCGATAGAGAGATAGAGTGAGGGCGACAGGTGTGTGAGTGGTTGTGTGTGGGGTGGTTGTATGTGGGGGTGGTTGTATGTGGGGGTGGTTGTATGTGGGGGTGGTTGTATGTGGGGGTGGTTGTATGTGGGGGTGGTTGTATGTGTGGGTGGTTGTATGTGTGGGTGGTTGTATGTGTGGGTGGTTGTATGTGTGGGTGGTTGTATGTGTGGGTGGTTGTATGTGTGGGTGGTTGTGTGTGTGAGTGGTTGTGTGTGTGAGTGGTTGTGTGTGTGAGTGGATGTGTGTGAGTGGATGTGTGTGTGAGTGGTTGTGTGTGAGTGGTTGTGTGTGTGAGTGGTTGTGTGTGTGAGTGGTTGTGTGTGTGAGTGGTTGTGTGTGTGAGTGGTTGTGTGTGTGAGTGGGTGTGTGTGTGAGTGGGTGTGTGTGAGTGGTTGTGTGTGAGTGGTTGTGTGTGAGTGGTTGTGTGTGTGAGTGGTTGTGTGTGTGAGTGGTTGTGCTGAGTGATGCTGTGGTGCCCCTGAGTGATGCTTTGGTGGAGCGATAGAGAGATAGATTGATAGAGAGTGAGGGCGATAGAGAGATAGATTGATAGAGAGTGAGGGCGATAGAGAGATAGATTGATAGAGAGTGAGGGCGATAGAGAGATAGAGTGAGGGCGATAGAGAGATAGAGTGAGGGCGATAGAGAGATAGAGTGAGGGCGATGGAGAGATAGAGTGAGGGCGATAGAGAGATAGAGTGAGGGCGATAGAGAGATAGAGTGAGGGCGATAGAGAGATAGAGTGAGGGCGATAGAGAGATAGAGTGAGGGCGAGAGGTGTGTGAGTGGTTGTGTGTGGGGTGGTTGTATGTGGGGGTGGTTGTATGTGGGGGTGGTTGTATGTGGGGGTGGTTGTATGTGGGGGTGGTTGTATGTGGGGGTGGTTGTATGTGGGGGTGGTTGTATGTGGGGGTGGTTGTATGTGTGGGTGGTTGTATGTGTGGGTGGTTGTATGTGTGAGTGGTTGTATGTGTGAGTGGTTGTATGTGCGAGTGGTTGTATGTGCGAGTGGTTGTATGTGCGAGTGGTTGTATGTGCGAGTGGTTGTATGTGTGAGTTGTTACGTGTATGGTGGTGGGGTTGTAAGTGGGGTTGTGTGTGTGGGTGTTTGGGGGTGTCTGTCACCCTCATGCACAGAGGTAAAAACTTATTAACATTTGAGGTAAAAATGGGAAGCAAATAGACATTTAGTGGCTGATTTGTACACAGTGAAAGTGGTTTGTTTGCTCTGAGAAAAAAATTGGGTGTAGGTCATTAAGAACTGAGAACTTAGTCTTCATGAATCCTAGAAAGGCAAGAGAGTTGGGTCCAAGTAGAAGACCATGTAGAGGAGCACAAGGCTTTGCGCCTATAAAAGGGTTTGTTTTAGGTGTGTGTCTGAAGAACAATAGTGAAATCTTACTGGAGACCGGGTGGTTATTTCAGATCTGCTGCCTCACCTGAGGTCGTGAGATCTGTATTGTTAAATTAAATATGGTAAACTTACTTTCTCTATGTAGAATGTTTAGACTCCGATAAGTTTTCGCCATAGAGCTCTACAAATTAGAACGCCCATTTCACCTACAAACATGGGTAGAATACAACCCTTATTTATATGCAAAACTAAGACAAATTTTCCTTCTACCCACTAAATTATTACTTTAATAATATGTGGATGATAAAAATATTTATTTTGGGATATACAGCTCAAATATGCGCAAGAAGTTCACTGATAGATCCTCTTTTCGCGTAAGGGTTAACTGTCAGAAATAATGATTGAAGGAGCATGTGGAGACTGTCAGGGACCTAACAGGGGAGAAAAAAAGTTGTGCAGTCAAAGAGTTGTACGAGCACAAAGCCGTCAAAACCTTTTTAGCACAGTCATTAACGGCCAGAATAAAGGCACCTTGAAGATGCCACCCGAGAGTAAAACGCCTATGTTAAGTAAATCATATCACAGATATAGGAGCACAAAGAATTTGTATGTAACCAATGTAGGAACAAACATCACAAAGAGAAAATTATAGGAGCAAGCTGTTGTGCAAAGGCATGGGTAAAATACCAGCAGATAAACATCAAGGGGTGTGCAGGTGGAGATACTTAGGGGGACAGTTTTATAGGTAACTTGGGCACATCGAACAACTGAAAAGATATTCGGAAATAAGAGGCAGACAAGAGATTTGCATAGACTGGCCTCCAAGAACCAAGTTAACGCTGAAAAAGTACAGCCACTACAGAAATAAGGGCTGTTTAATTAGAGGGAGATCTCGAGAGGGCGGGCAAACAAACAAACGGTGTGGACGATGCCAAATGCAAGGAGTCTCGTCTTCGCTACCCACTAAGTTATTACTTTAATAATATGCAGATGAGAAAAATATTTATTTTGGGATATACAGCTTAAAGATGCGCAAGAAGTTCACTGATAGATCCTCTTTTCGCGTAAGGCTTAACTGTCAGAAATAATAATTGAAGGAGCATGTGGAGACTGTCAGGGACCTAACAGGGGAGAAAAAGTCGTGCAGTCAGAGTTGTACGAGCACAAAGCCGTCAAAACCTTTTTAGCACAGTCATTAATGGCCAGAATAAAGGCACCTTGAAGATGCCACCCGAGAGCAAAACGCCTATGTTAAGTAAATCATATCACAGATATAGGAGCCCAAAGAATTTGTATGTAACCAATGTAGGAACAAACATCACAAAGAGAAAATTATAGGAGCAAGCTGTCGTGCAAAGGCATGGGTAAAATACCAGCAGATAAACATCAAGGGGTGTGCAGGTGGAGATACATAGGGGGACAGTTTTATAGGTTACTTGGGCACATCGAACAACTGAAAATATATTCAGAAATAAGAGGCAGACAAGAGATTTGCATAGACTGGCCTCCAAGAACCAAGTTAACGCTGAAAAAGTACAGCCACTACAGAAAGAAGGGCTGTTTAATTAGAGGGAGATCTCGAGAGGGCGGACAAACAAACAAACGGTGTGGACAATGCCAAATGCAAGGAGTCTCGTCTTCGTTCACAACACCAAGTTGCAACCAGAGGAGGAGGAACAGTTACAGTTTCCAACTATGCTCGGGTTAACATTTATGCTCCAACAGCTTGATGCTGCACCAATTACAAGATGCGGTCTCCAATATCACTAGTGGTAGCAACTTAAGTAATTAAAAACATAGAGAACTCTGAAAGTTAAACTGTACGGTGTATAAAAAATTAGCATTTAAGGATTTTGGCTTTCGCTGCAGCAGATTATGGAAGTATACGATCCCCAAAACGTGTGTGGTAAAAAACGAAGACATTCCAGCCTCAAGTTTATTCGAACATAACAGGATAGTGAAACGAATACTTTCCGAATGGTCTGTGAAACTGCGAATGCAGAGCGCACGCTGGGCGAAGCCCTTTGATGTGCTGCGAAGATGAGCGGCCGGGAAACTGAAAGTACGGCCGGCCGGCCAGCCATAAATAATTAAGGGAGGAGAAGCCGAGAAGCCGCAGAGCACACGCTGGGCGAAGCCCTTTGATGTGCTGTGCGGCCGTTAAAAAAAAATGCACTTAGGAGAGAGGGAGGCCGATGCGCGTGCTTGTTTGGTCACGTGATTCACGTTAACTTAATGAAAACCGCAGCGCAAGCCGCCCTTGGTTTGACGAGGATTTCGAGCACTTGAATTCTCGCTCCGCTCAATGCGCTTGCGCGCATTGATAGGTCGCGAGACCTAAAAAACCTCATTCCCATTGTCCTATATGAGCCACGTAATTGCTGCGTGGTCACACAAGATGAACGTTCTGAAGCACGACCACCACCCCATTCCCCGACTGCAGATATGGGACTCGGGAAGCAATACCAAATCAATGGTAAACATCGAGCGGGCAGAGCAGCAACTAAATAGACAACAGAGGTGTGGTACCCTTGGAATGATAAGTGCCATGTAAAGCTCAGACAGCAGAATTTATAACAAAGGTAAAGCCAGGGATCCAAGCCAACGAATGGGCTCATTTGTATACCTATATATAGACTGTAACATAATAACCAATCTATGTCATATAGTACTTTAAAAAAAAAACATTTTTATTGAGTTTTTGTACTGGACAAATCAGGCATGGCTCGTATAAAATACAGAAGGCAGATAAACATACAAAATATTTAGTTGTAATTATCTATGACAACACCATTGGTTAAACAGCAAACAAATTATTTGTATCTAATAATTCTAAATTATATAGATTCCTAAGTCCAAAAATAAATAAACAAGGAGAACGGCGGCCATGCATTGATTGGGTCACTGCGCGTGCAAGGCCGTCCATGCCTCTGCGAGCTGACCGCCTCATTCTAAACTGGCAGCAACTAAATCAGCACACTCGGAGCCATATTATGATGCCGCTTTTTGCGTCAGCGCAAGATACGTCTGTGCGTCTTGGACACATACATTAACTCGAAATGTCTGAGGTAATGCATGTTTTGCTTACATCAGAGCTCGGAAAAACAGGGTATGTATTGACTGTTTCCGAGCTCTGCTTGGAGATGATTTCAGTTGATGTATGCACTCAAAACGCTGCAGAGGCAACTGCGCAGGCGCAGCTCAGAAAACGACATCCAAGTACGGCCCCTGGAGAGTCCGGTCTGAGACGGACAAGCCGCCGTTCACCTCCCCGGCTGGTGGCGCATTCCCACCTTTAAGGTCGAATTGGATACTGGCCTCATGAAAGCAAGAGTACGTAAAATGGGCTAATTGGATTTGCAGCAGTTCACAGTCGAATTCAAAGCACGTGTTCTGGACGGGAATGAAAGCCCCAGCTGCTGCTGTCTGTTCTTGTTCCTTAAAGCCAGATGAGTGACCAGGATGCTTTAACACACTGTTCCAGACAGAAGTTTCCACGGAGAGGCGTTTATTTTGCAGGCTTTCAGTATACTTTATTCGATGGCGCAGCAGGGATACCATGTCCCCTTCCCCTGTTTTTAAAGAAATAAAACGCCATTTTTGGAAGTCACATGGGTCCCTTATGTCCTTTACCTGTTAACTACTTCCCTGCAGGTATGACACATTAACGGATAATTTTGGGTGATTTGTAGCGTTTGGCCTGACTCTGACATTGGGTTACATTTTAAACCAATTTAAATGCCCGAGGACTGTAGTGTGAGTAAAAAGATACAAGGTGAGCCATGATACTGACAAAGTTCTACAATTACGTGATTTTGCGAAATGCCATGACTGGCCGGATCATAGCAGTTTTTTTTAATGGCAGACTGGAATGGGGGGCATGTGGAGGGGAAAAATACACTATGCTGAGAGTGGGTAAAAAAAAGCACTACGACACGAGGGCTTAAATATACAGAAAAAACAAGGCGACACGGCGGGAGGGGGCGGAGCGGGTAAACAAAGACGGACATGCACGCGCCCGTGACTTTTAAGGTCAATGCGCATGCGCATAAGCTTAATGCGCATGCGCATTGACCTTAAAAGTCACGGGCACTGCAAGGAATCGCCACGATTCCTTGCAGTGTAGATAAAGAGTGGATAACTCGCAATACTCTCGCCTTGCTCGATGCGCATGCGCATCGACAGGCGAGACCTAAAAAGGTAATTGTCGGATCTCGATTACATGTGGAGACCCGGGTGTAAGAAAACTCGGGATTATATATTATTCTATACAGTACAATATTAATACATCAAATTCCCCCCAGTTCCTGGCCCACTTTTATATAGCGAAACATATGATGTATTGGTATTCACTTAAGTAAAACAAAGATATAAACATATACATTTATACATCCCTAGACAATAAAGGCATGGAAGAGTATAGTGTTATACAGATTTGGTCAGGTTGACTGATGGGGATGTGGGAGATAAGGGTGGAGATATGGGTGAAGAAGGCCTATTTGGATAAGTCGAAGGAGTGTGAATATCTATGGCTTTAAATGTTTCTAGCATTTGGTCCCACTCCATAGAGATAGGAATCTTACGCAGGCCTCGAAATTCTTCTTGCCTAATAATTGCACTCTCTGCAGTACTCCACCGGACCATTTCAGTGTGCCAAGAAAGTGGTGCGGGGGGAGAAGCAGATTTCCACCTCATTGTGATGGCTTGTTTTGCTATGAGTATTGCCAGATAGGCAAACGTATACTGAACCTTCTGTCGCTTGGGGTATTTCTGTAGACCCAGCAGACAAATGTCTGCCGCTGACCAAACATCCGCACTGGTGCCCTCATGCACTCTATGTCTAATCATGTGGCAGTATACTTTTAGTAGCGGACAATCCCATAGCATATGCAGTAAATCCGCGTCCGCCCCCTGGCATCAAAGACAGGAAAGCTTTGTGTTAGGATATATATGGTTAAGGCGGTGCGGTGTACGATAAGCCCTATGTAGGATCATGTATTGGATATATTTACTATGTTATATAGCACTTTGCTGTGTTTTTAGGTCTCGACTGGCGCACACTGCGCAGCAGTGTCGGGCAGCTCGAGAAATTTAGTTTTTCAGTTACTGGGGTTGAACCCGCCTCTCTCTTCCATTGGCTAGCTCCATAAATGGAGGCTAGCCATTGGAAGAGAATAATGTCAATCATTTTTAGAGCAGATTCGTGGGCGTTTGTTTTTTTAAGCCCCGCCCCCATGCAGAGGTGGGCCATAGTGGGTGTTTCCCTTTTTTTTTTCCAGGATGTTTGCGGCCGCCATTTTTGATGTGAAAGCAGAGCGTTCGGGTCCGTCAGAGCAGCTTGGGTGCACACACAACATGGTTTATAGCTTGTTTTCTGTTGCTGCGACTTTCTGGATCGGCGCTAGGTAAGGGGAATGGGATCTAGTTGATTGCACAGTAGCGCGAGAATTGTTTGTGACGGGTTTGGACTTTACCGTTGCGCCCTGCATACTTTGTCGGAGTAGTGACCGAAGCCGGGTAGTTAACTGGGTGGTCTTCTCAGGGCCGGGGTCTCTTGAGCGCATCTCTCACCATTTTGTTGGGGTATACCCTGTAAATACATTTCTCAGCTATAAAACAGCAGCGATCATTCCCAATGCAGTTCAAATGAGTGACCTGGTCTAGTGCCTTGAAATGAATGATCGGCGCTGCTGACCTTCGTTGGCACTGACACAATATCTCCTAGTTGGTTTGAACGTTGGCTGCTCTGCCATGACCTCCAACAGAGCTCCAGACTCCCGGGGGTGCCAGGGCGCGGGATGGCCCAAGGCGGTGGGCGGCCAGAGCCCAGGGTCTCGGCTGACCCCTGCAGGAGTCATGGCGGTGTGAGGTCCGGGGCTCCAGGGCAGCCGATCACGGGTGTGCTGGTTCCACATACCAGGACTTCGGTCATTAACAGCGGATTACAGTTCGGTCGCATTACATCCGTCACTGATTCTGATAGGACTACGTGCATTCGTATGTGTAATGTGTACAGTGGTTTCAGGGTTAAGAGATTTCTTAAGTTTTAGGGATGAGTTATAAATAGAAGTTTTTATGGTTTCGTGGTGTATATTTGAATCGGGAAAAATATATTCTAGAAGGGTTTATAGGTGTGCTTAATACATATACATTAATTAAAAAGCGAGATGTTGCTGTTTGCCCCAGTAATGAACAGATCCATCCATCCGTAATTTTTGTGTTTGTCAACATTTAGAAACGTATACATTTAACCTCTTCGCCGCTAATGGCAAGGGTAACTCGTCATGGAGTTTCCATTGATTTCAATGGAAATTACATGGAAGAGCCAGAGGAGCCATAGCATCCAAGTGGTTAAAGATTTTAATAACAAATATGGACTCAAAACGAGCTAATGAAGTCCAAATTTATTGTAAATGCGTCTTCTGGATCTGTATGTCCTGTGGTGTCCTGGGCCATCAACTGTTTATTCCCAGGTTTTAATCCTTCGCCAGGGCAGCCTCTTGACGGGAGGATGTAGACATTAAGCCACCGGGAGTTCTCTTGTCATAGAGGTGGGGGGGGGGGGGGGGGGCGCTTTTAAATTTGTGGGATTGAGCCAGGATTTCGCTCCCTCTGTATCTATCGGTGCACTGAGGAGGTTAGAACTCTGCTTCCAGCAGCTTGTGTCCTATTTACTTTGAGGCTCCTCCATCCCCACAGCTGTATCTTCGTGTGCACCGCTTCAGAGACCAGCCGTGGCTTTGTCTCCTAAGGCAGCATTGTTCTGCTGTGGGGGTCGAGGGCCGGTGTGTGTGCGTGTGTGGTTGTGTGTGTGTGTGGCTGTGTGTGTGTGTGTGTAATTGTAATTTATATAGCGCATTATCACCAACGGTCTCCAAGCGCTTGCTTTGGGAACCCGTCCAGGTTTTTCTCTGTGAGATAACCCGTACTGGGCACCCCCAAGTAGAAAGCCAGTCATTCCGCCGCGGGGGGCCATAGTGGAGATTAAGGAAGCTATTGCCCGGAGTTGCAGAGTGTGAACCTGTGATTCGAGCAGGCACCGAAGCGAGAATTATCGAGTCCGTGGACATTCTGGGCTCAAGACCCTGCCACGTCGGGAATTGAACCCTGGTCCCGGGTCTGACCTCTGCTTCATAGTCTGCCTCTTCTAACCATTGAGCCACACTTCTCTGTGTGTGTGGCTGTGTGTGTGTGGCTGTGTGCGTGTGTGTGGCTGTGTGCGTGTGTGTGGCTGTGTGCGTGTGTGTGGCTGTGTGCGTGTGTGTGGCTGTGTGCGTGTGTGTGGCTGTGTGCGTGTGTGTGGCTGTGTGCGTGTGTGTGGCTGTGTGCGTGTGCGTGGCTCGGAGTGTGCGTGGCTCGGAGTGTGCGTGGCTCGGAGTGTGCGTGGCTCGGAGTGTGCGTGGCTCTGAGTGTGCGTGGCTCTGAGTGTGCGTGGCTCTGAGTGTGCGTGGCTCTGAGTGTGCGTGGCTCTGAGTGTGCGTGGCTCTGAGTGTGCGTGGCTCTGAGTGTGCGTGGCTCTGAGTGTGCGTGGCTCTGAGTGTGCGTGGCTCTGAGTGTGCGTGTGTGTGGCTCTGTGAGTGTGTGTGGTTCTGTGAGTGTGTGTGGCTGTGTGTGTGTGTGTGTGCAAATGCAATAGGTCTCGCATTTGCGAGACATTAAGCTATTGGCATTGTAAATGACAATTCCATTTATTTATCTGTTTTCAAAACCACACATACATAAAATAAAATGTCAATTACAATGCCAATAGCTCCAACTTTTGCAAAGGTGAGACCGTTGCATTGTAAATGCTTGTTATATGGTTGCAGTGAAGCAGAGATTAATTCACTAAAAGCGTTAATACCAGTGGCAAAAACGTTAATGAATGCACAGTGATCTAGCAACATCTGGACATGGTGCTGCATTTAAACGCATGCTAGTATGCAGTGTATGTGTTATGTCTCACACCTTGTCTATCAGAGTCAATAATTGTGACTTGAATCCATCACTCAGTGAATTAATTTACTCTGTTTTTACCATATTTTATGCTACAGGCATCAATTTATGATCCTCCAGAGTAAACAAGCAAGTAGGTGGGTATACTTTTTTGTTATGCGTTGTACATCAAGTGTTGTCTTAAATGATCCTGGCTTATAAGACTATAACAACCGGGTACAATCAAGATAGCACAACAAATACACAGGTCCGGACGAAAGCCCGAACCCTAGGTGGCCTAAACATGAGAGCCGAAACATGTGAAAACACAATAGGGTGTTGAGACATTACATCTTTTTCAGAACACCCACCTTTTCTATTTTTTACCATATCAAAGGCACCCAATATTAAAGGGATACTGGGGGTGCCCTTAAGGTCTTTATTTTGTTTAACAAGTATATCCCCATAAGATAAATTATCAAAACTGCTCCCTGCAAGATGGTCTAGCCCATCCTGGTTTCTATGAACCAGGATAGACCCTAGGATGAAAAATGACCCCAATAGGGTGTACAGGGGTCACAAAAGACACCCACATGGGGCATCGTATTTGAGGCTTTGAGTCTAGACCACAATCTGGAACCAAGGTTATGAGATATCTTTGAAGTGACTAATATGAAAGTGTGCACCTTCAAGATATAATTAGTTCAGAACCAACACTGAATTTGGCCATTTTTCCAACCATTGTAACAGTCTCCTCCACATTATTATGACCAGCCTTAACAGCACTATACACTGAACTTTAGAGCACCAAATAAGTTTTAAAGAGGGTCAAAAGAAGAATAATTGTATCTGTTCTAAAGGAACCGGCTATATCAAATTTGAAGTCTGGGCCTCCTGGGACAGTTGACAGGGCACTACATTTTCATGGTTAGATGGGTGGCCAATAGGGCCCTGTGGGTGTTTCAGAACCTGCCCCACTCATTGGGCCTGCCTGATGGCAGGAGCACTGCGTGCCAAAATATATTACAAAGTTAACATTTGTCAAGGATAATATTTATAATGCTTGTTGAATGTTAAAGTTTTTAACAGTGAGCCACTTTGAAATGTGACAGACAATAATTTGGTTGCCCACCTACAATAAACATATTTTTAATCTAAAAAGTCCACTGTATGTCACTTTTTTAATCTTTAAAGTGTATTATCATGAAATCTTTGGCAAATACGAGAATAAATTAATACTTACCAGCCTTGCTCGTTTTTGTACTTGTAAGCAGCTCCAAGAATATGGCACAGAGGTCCAGCACCCTTAAAATCCATAAAGCACTTTGCCTAAAATGAAAGAAAAGGCATTTAGGGGGTAATTCCTAACAAAGATGTGATTAACTAGGTAACTTTCTTTCTCTGGAAACTAAAAAAGCTAAACTTAAGCACTATGGTCAGCTGGTTAAAAAGAACAAGCATTGGAAATGCAATAGGTCTGCCATTTGTTGGAGCTGGAGCTACTGGCATTATAAATGACAATGTTTTTGTATTTTGCAATAAGTCTTGTATTTGTTGGAGCAATTCACATTGCAAATGGCAATGTTTTTTAATTTATCTTTGGGGTTTCATTTTGCGCGAACTTAACAGCCTCAGTTGTGAATTTCGATTCATCAAAGTTTTGTGATCCCTGCCATTTCCACAAGTAAAGTGCTCACAGTATAAATATGGGCACTGTTTAATTAATGAAGCCACTGCAATACAAGAGCAAAGGTGACCGAGTGACTGCTTCTGGGTTGACAGAGTTGCTTACAGTCAATGCCCGTTAAAGCTAGCTAGCCCGCTACTATGAATCCATCATACTTAATGCTATGTTTTGTTACGCTATGTTATGCTACGCTTTGTTTTGTTACGCTATGTTATGCTACGCTTTGTTTTGTTACGCTATGTTATGCTACGCTTTGTTTTGTTATGCTATGTTTTATGATTTGCTATGCTATACTATGTTGAGTTTTGCTATGTTTCGTTATGCTAGGTTTCGTTATGCTATGTTTCGTTATGCTATGTTTCGTTATGCTATGTTTCGTTATGCTATGTTTCGTTATGCTAGGTTTTGTTATGCTAGGTTTCGTTATGCTAGGTTTCGTTATGCTAGGTTTCGTTATGCTAGGTTTCGTTATGCTAGGTTTCGTTATGCTAGGTTTCGTTATGCTAGGTTATGTTATGTCCCCGCAAACCGTCGATCGGACTGATTGGGACCAGCCGAGGCACCTGGTGCAACTCGAACATGAGTTGATCCGACGGAAAATCGAAGTTTGTGGACCCGCGGAGTGCGGCCCAACATGGCGCCCGGACCTCTTTGTCCCCTTGGTCGGGACCTTTAGTCTGGAGGAGCGTCGTTAGCTACAGCGCACCCTCCACCTTTTTATCTCCCTGTGATGTGATGGTCTGGGTGTCGTTCTGATCGGACTTTGAACACGGCGATCGCTCCTGGATGATCGGATGCCCATACTACAGTGGACCTCGACTCACGGTCGCCTGGCGGCCCTGGCTGCGATGCCGACCCCCTGAGCCGCGCCTGGCTGCATCCCCCCGAGTGCCTTACTTCCATGGGCAGCACGGCGCCTTTGCGCCGCAAAGTCTCCGGTGGTGTTGGTGACCCTCGTTCCAGGTCCTCATCGGCCAAACTGGCCTGCCCGACCTGGCGCCGATTGTCCCCGCCTCCTCCTCAGTGCCCTCCGACGACGCGGTGGTGGCGCGGCCCGAAGTTGTGGAGGTCCAACAGGCCCTGGAGACGGAGATCGCCGGCCCTCGGCCCGAAGGCCACTAGCCGAGAGAGACATAGCCGACGCCCGCACTCGGTGGCGCCTCTGACTGACTCTCCACCGTGTGACTCCTGCGCCATGGGGAAACCGAGGGGAGCCAAGGGGACCACCCCAGCCGCCTCAGACTCGGAGGCCCCGGACAAAGAAGAACGTGGGGACCCGGAGAGTTCTGGTGGTGCGCCATTGCAGCAACAATTTGACCGGGTCCTGGAGGCGATCGCGACCACACGCTCGGCCCTCCAGCAGGACATTGCCCAGGTGACGACGAGTCTGGGCCTCCTTAGAGCGGACCACGGCAAGCTTTCGGATAGGGTCAAGGAAGTAGAGGGCTCGATAAAAACCTTGGAGCCGGCACAGAGAACCCTGGCCGCGACGATGAAGGATGCCCTATCCCGGATCGATGCCCTGGAGCGGCGAGCGGAGGACGCGGAAGGTCGCAACAGGCGAAATAACATTCGAGTGGTGGACCTGCCGGAGAAGATTGAAGATGGCGACATGGTGGCCTACTTGGAAGCCTGGCTACGGGACACGGTGGCCCCGGAGGGTCTATCCTCCTTCTACACTCTGGAGCGAGCACACAGAGTCCCAACGAGGCCGCCGCAACAGGGCCGTGCCCCGCGACCGGTAGTGGCACGGTTATTGCACTTTCGGGACAGAGACCTCATCCTTAATGCCGCCAGACATAATGGCCCATTCAAGGTGGGGAATAGCCAGGTGAATATCTTCCCAGACTACACCTATGAGACCCAGCGCAGGCGGTTCTCATTCCTGGCGGTCAAGCGCGAGCTCCGGAGCTAGGACATCCAATACTCGCTCCTGTTTCCTGCAAGGCTCCGCATAATCGTCGATGACAAGACTCAGTTCTTTGATTCCCCGGAGGATGTCTGTAACTGGCTCGAACTCTATAGAGCCGGAAAGGATGGCTTTGGCTCCTCATCTCAACTAGCAGTGGAGCCTGGACAGCGGCGGCGGTCCAAAAGAATTCGGAGTCGCCGTGGCCGGTCAGGCGGACCCTCGACTGCGGAGACGTCGACGGAGTGGAAGGGAGTGTTGGAGGTGTTGTCTGCACTGTCTGGCTCACGGGATGGTACCATTAAAGAGGAAGCGGACCTTGGTGACGAGGGGGTACCAACGGACTCGGAGGAATCGGTGACCGACAGTGTCCACACGCCGGTGATCACTCCGAACTCGGTTGAGGACCTTCTGGATGGACAGGGTTGACGGGGTGAGCTGCGTCCATTTGGGTGGGGGCCCGCAGCGGGGGTGGCGGGGGAAGGCGATTGATCATAATCCCCGGGGAAGTGGAGGTGGGGTGCCCTGCTCGTGCCATGAGGGTTTTCTCTTATTGTTTTAGGCTCACTTTAGTCTCGGTAGCCCGAGCATCGAGGGCCCGTTGCCAACGCCCAGCCCGCACCTGGCCCTTAAGGCCTTCCTGCGGTGGCGACTGCAGGATTAGTCGGGGACAGAGGGTTTGTTGGGGGTATGGTTTGGATGGGAACTAGATGGTACTATTTGGGTCCTGTTCTGGGGAGGGTGGGCAAGGGTTTGGGTCGAACCGGGGTTGTTGTGTTTTGGTTGGGGAAAATGGCCGCCATCGGTGCTGGGTTGATTGTTGCTCTTTCTTTGTTGGGACCCGGATGGAGAGACTTTGCACGAACAATATGGGACAATGGCTGATGTTGCTAATGTGAAATGCATTACTTGGAATGTACGGGGGCTTCACACTATGTCTAGACGTCACAAAGTCCACGCTTATTTAGTGCGTAGAGGGGTGCAAATGGCCAGCTGCAGGAGACCCATCTTAACAAGGCGGAAGGGGCGGCGCTACAGCGTAGGTGGAGGGGGCAGGTTTTTTGCACTTCGTACTCCGCGTATGCCAGGGGGGCGCTAATTTGGATCAGAGCTGGGGTTCCTTTTCAGGTTACGAAATCAGTGGTGGATCCGGAGGGTCGATACGTGGCCATTTCGGGCAATCTGGGGGGGAGGGACCTAAACATTTGCTGTGTTTATGCACCCAATGTGGACCAGCTTGCCTTCCTTTCCAGGTTATCGGGCTCGTTGGTCCACTTCTTTTCCGGGCCCCTCCTGCTCGGCGGGGATTTCAATTCAGTAGTAGATGTGGAGAATGACCGCTCACATCCCCCCCTCCCTGATTCTCCGGTTCGCCGTGTGGCTAAAGGTAGGAGGGACTGGCAGTCGCACTGGGGTCTGACGGATATCTGGAGGGCACAGCACCCCGACACTAGGGACTATTCTTACTTCTCGGGCTTGCACGAGTTACACGTCCGACTGGACGGGTTTCTGGGCTCGGCAGAATTGGTTTCAGCGGCGGTCCGGTCTGAATATTTGACCAGGACCATCTCAGATCATAACCCTCTCCTGCTGGACCTTCGCTGGTTTCCTGGGGTGCCTGCTGTGCCCACCTGGAAGTTGCGTCCCGAAATCTTGGAGGACATCGTATTCAAGGCGGACCTAGAAGATAAGATCTCGGAATACTTCGCGTCCAACGGGGGCACTGCGGGTTCGAGGGCGCTGGAATGGGACGCTTTCAAGGTGGTGGTCAGGGGCTTCTGCATTTCCAAAAAGGTGGGCATGAGACGAATCATCCTTGACGATTTAGATATGGCCGATCGGAAACTCCGTGAGTTGGAACTCCGCCGCCCCGGGCGCCCGGAACTCCAGGAACGCACGGCAGCGGCGAAGGAGGCGGTAGCGGCGGAGGTCGAACGGCTGCGCTGTTTCGACTATAAGGCCTATACTGTTAGGTCCCTCGCAGAGGGGGATAGATCGAGCGCATTGCTGGCGTGGCTAGCTAACCCTACGCGCCAGACCGCTCTAACGACGTCCATGCGTACGGCGGATGGGACCGAAGTGCCACTCAGCCTGAGATTCTGAGCTGTTACCTGCACTACTACGAACGCTTGTACCGCAGTCGCTCTACCAGAGACCCCGGCCTGCTTGATGACTACCTGCGACCCCTAGAGCTCCCAATGGTGGAACCTGACGTAGCGAAAGCCCTCGGTTCCGACATTGAACTGGGGGAGATTCGCAGCGCCATTAAAAAGATGGCGAGGAATAAGACCCCGGGTCTGGACGGCCTTCCGGTTGAATTTTATGCCGCTTATGCTGATCTCCTGGCACCGCGGTTGCTGATCGTTTACAGAGAGGCGAAGCGGCTTGGTCGGCTCCCCGGCTCGATGTGCGAGGCCTTAGTGGTTCCCCTCCTCAAGCCGGGAAGGGACTTGTCCGATCCGGCGTCCTACCGTCCTTTATCAATGTTGACGGTCGATTATAAAATACTGAGCAGCATCTTGGCATCGAGATTGCTAGGCCACATGAGCTCTCTGGTACATGAGGACCAGGCTGGATTCATCCCCAAGCGAAATACGACCATGAACATCCGTAGGCTGTTCCGCTTGCTGGGAGAACCGCTCGTGGACGCCCCATGCCCGGTGGTCCTCTCGGTAGATCTGGAGAAGGCTTTTGACAGCCTGGAATGGGACTACCTGCGCACTGTATTACTGCGATTCGGCCTCGTGAGGGTTTCGTCAGATGGACCACGGTACTGTATGCCTCGGCGTCGGCCAGGGTACGGGCAGGCCCGCTGATCTCCTCGCAATACCCGGTGGAGAGAGGCACGAGACAGGGTTGCTCATTATCCCCGCTTCTCTTCGCGTTAGCGGTGGAACCTCTGGCGCTGCTACTCCGGTCGGGGGCCCACTATAATGGCTTATGGACACCTTCGGGCCCACATTATATCTCGCTGTACGCTGATGATCTGTTGCTCTTCCTTGAGGACCCGGTTGCTGCCCTGAATGGAGCTGCGACGGCGCTCACGGCGTTTGGGGAGGTCTCGGGCCTTCAGGTGAATTGGGCTAAGACCTGTCTTTTCCCGGTTCGCAAGGGTACACCTAGCCCTGATATCAGTAGAGAGATTAGGTGGGAACCTGACTGCTTTAAGTATCTGGGGGTGTACGTCTACCATGAACCGTCTGACCTCCTGGATGGAAACATAGCTCGCAGCACTCGCGCGCTGCGTGGTAGCATGGACTTCTGGGCTACTCTACCGCTCTCGGTAGCAGGACGGATCGCTTTGCTTAAAATGGTGGCGCTCCCCCGGTTGCTGTATTATTTCCGGGCGCTGCCGATTTGGGTCCCGCCAGCCACATTTCGACTGTTACGGTCAATGGTGGTCGGATTCCTCTGGGGTTCGGGCCGCCGAAGAGTGGCCCTCAAGACCCTGACGAGGCCGAAAGCTGAGGGTGGGCTTGCGGTGCCGGACTTCGAAAAGTATTACTTGGCAGCGCAGCTGCAGACTTTCACCCAGGAGGTCGCCAGGGAATTCCGGGGCCCAGAGGACAGGAGGGGCACAGGGATGGCTAGGCATGTTCTCTCCTTCATAGCGCTGCGACAGCGTTTGGCCTTGCAGGACTTGACGCTTGAAAAGAAGACCATTCGCTTGTGTTGGAACCGAGCCCACGCCCGGGGCCAGTTGCGGATACCGTATGCACCCGAAATCCCTCTGGGCATGCTGACGGCCCTGCCTCATGGCGGTGATTGGTCACGATTAGCGGACTGGGAGGACGCGGGCCTACAGTTGGTGGGTGACCTTTTCGAGGACAGGGCGCTTTTGCCCTTTCAGGAGCTCATTGATCGCTTCGAGGTTCCTCGCGGCGATTTTCTTTTGCACTCGGCCCTGGTCCGAGCGATTCAGGCGCACTGGAAGCATGGGCAGGAGGAACCTCCTACATCTCCGGTGTGCCAGTACGTCATGATGTCTGCGGGAACGGTTAATGCGGTCACTTGCCTATACGGCAGACTGCTCAATGAGGGGTTGGCCCCCCTCACTACTTTAAGAACCCGTTGGGAGGAAGACTTAGGGAAGGAGATCCCGGAGACGACCTGGTCCCAACTCATGAGACGGGCCTGGAAGGGCACGCGCCACGCCCGCTTTCAATTGGTCCACTACTATGTACTCCATAGGGCATACTTGACCCCGGCGAAGATCCAACAATATTTTGCCACGGACTCCGCGGACTGCCCCAGGTGCCAGGCGCCTGATGCAGACCTTCTCCACATGTTGTGGTCCTGCCCGGGACTGTCCTCCTACTGGCTGGAAGTGGGGGATACCCTGGAGGAGGTAACGGGGAGATCCTTATCGGTTGATGCGGCAGTGGGGCTCCTGCACTGGTTTCCACATACCCCCAAAAATAAAATCACTAGTAAATTCATTGATCTGGGGCTTCTCCTTGCTAAACGGGAGGTGACCAGGAATTGAAGGCACGGGTTGGTCCAACGGGGGCCCGATGGCACAGCGAACTCTTGAAATGGGCGGCGGGGGAAAGCACGCTGCGGTACCAGTTAGCTAGGAGACAACACAACGAGAAGGCGCAGGAGGCAGCGCTAGAATGGGAGACATTAGTGCAGGCCCTCAGGGATTATTGCGCTCCCAGCGATTCCGAAAGTGAGGATGCTGCTCGCCCCGAGTCCCGATAGACGATTGCACTTTACATATCTGTTGCTTTCCTCGTGGGTCCTCTCACAGATCCTATTACTGCTGTTACCGTGCACTGATGGCGGGGTTGGGGGGGGGTTTTGGTTTGGTTCATAGTGTTTTGAGGGGGGGGGGGTTTCTTTTGGCTTTTTTTGTAGGATGGTTTAGAAAAGCAGATGACGGGTAGTGGATCATCCGGACCGGCTTCGACTTCCTGTTGAGTCCCCATTGGGTATCGCCGCCCGACCCTTGGGTTGTGGGCTAAATGGCTGTGCAATGGTTCATCCTGCTGGGGGACGGAGGGATGGATTCTACTAATTTTGATTGAACTTATAATGCTGGTCCGCTTTGTAAAAATTTACTGATTCCTGCAATAAAAATATATTTAAAAAAAAAATAAATAAAATGGAGATGAACGCCACGGAGCCAGCGTGCGAGGACGGCAGCGAGCCTCTGGAGGCGGGGTCGATGGTGGAAGCGCGGCGGGGGAGGAGAGTCCCGCACCAGTAGCAGCAGTTGGCTGGACAAGGGCTGCCCAGGAGGTAGGAAGGGGGAGACGGGCGGCGGCAAAAATAGCACTGAGAGCCGGTGGCGGCCGCGGTAGAGGACTGGAGCACATAAACGCCATAAACGCCAAAGCAGGGAGCAGCAAGCCGGCTCCTCTAGTTGATGCTACTACCACAGGTACGAGGGTGGACTCGGGGAGGTCCGCATATGTATTAAGGGGCGCAGGTCTGGTAGCAGCAAGTAAGGCGGAGGTGGGAGGTTCCCAGAAACAGACGGAAAATTTCAAAGAAGGAAAAGGGCATACTCGAGGCAGGTCATTAAAGCGGCACAACGCAGTTTGGAGCAAAAAAACAAAACATAAAGCAGCTCCTTCTCCTTCTCTTAACACATACTTTAAAACAATCCCAAAAACGCTAATTTTGCGACCGAACATCGACAGGGTGAGTTCTGAACAAGGGTGGCAAGGCCAGATCCTTCCATTGAGTCCTAATAGGTACCAGGTTCTAGGGGAGGATTCGGGAGGCTTGAGTCAGGGAGAAGGAGAGGAGAGTATGGCTGACGGAGGAGAGGTGGATAAGGCTGTAATAAGCATCTCGGGCAGTGAAGACATGGAGCCTTTGACGGTGGTTGAGAGCAAGGTAGAGGTCATAAGAGAGACGCAGGAACCCTCAACACAAGAGGACAATTTGCACTCTGGGGGGGAACACAGGGTTGCCTGAGCAAGATGAGGCTAATCCAGATATACACATAGTTACCCTTCTGAGGAAATTAGATAGCGATATGAAGGAAGGATTCTACGTTGTGACGGCTAATCAGGCAAGCATTCAGGCTTCATGTAACAGTTTAGAGGCCAAGTTTAGAGAACTAAGTCAGCGTACAGAGGCTCTGGAGTTAGAGGCTAAGAAGCTCCGCGAAGAGGTTGTGACCAATCAAAAGGAAATTGATGAGATTAAATTTCGAGAGAGAGCACAGGATGAAAGGATGGAGCGCTTAGAAAATATGCAGAGGAGTAATAATTTAAAAATCTTGAAGTTGCCTGAGAACAGCTAGGGTACAGACATAAAAAGATATGTGGCGCATCTTTTGAGCACAGAGTTAGAGGTAGACGAGGAGACTATTTTTGCTGATATACAGAGGGTACATTGAGACCCTTTTAGGTTGAATTTTAATAGGACTAAACCGAGGAAAATTTTAATTAATTTTTGACATATAATCTAAAAGAGAGTATTTTGTCAGTCGCCTTGAAAAAGAAATCCTTAACAGTTGACGGAGCAAAAGTAGAAATTAGATCAGATCTGTCCCCAATAACGGCGAACAGGCGATGGGAAAGCGAATGGGGCCTCTAAGGAACTTGGGTGCCACAGTTCCGCTTAAATTTCCGGCATTTCTTAAAGTTATGTGGTGAAATAAGATGCACTTTCCGTACAGTTGAGGATGTGGATGACTTTATTGAGATGTGCAGAGATGACACGAGATGCATCCACTCTAAATTAGGGATTGTAAGTGTTCCTTTTGTTATAGGCCTAAGACAACACATGTATAAGATTACTCGGAACTAGAGAAGCACCACCACCATCGCACTCACAAGGCCTATATGGCCATGGGCAGACAGGAAGGGTTTTCCAGAGGGAGGGGGGGAAGGGTAGGGGGCGCGGAAGCAGGGGGGGGTAATTAAAAAAATAATCCTCAGAGGCCAAAGGGTCACCGGCGATGTAAAGATCAGTTGTTTTTTTAGAGAGAATGACGGGGGCTAACAAGAAAGAATTAAGGATTTTGTCCTGGAACGTTAACGGGCTACGGGTGAAATCCAGGAGAATGATTATTTTCAAATATTTAGAAGACTCATTGGCTCATATAGTTATTTTGCAAGAGACTCATTTAAATGCAGTAGAAAGCAATGATATGTTTGGAACACAGAAGTGGATAGCTCATAAGTATTATACACCCCCAGACTATGGTGACTAAAGGGGTTGCAATTTTAGTTACGGAAGGGGTGCAGTTTTCTTTTGGTGCTATGGTGGCAGATCCTGGGGGAGGTGGCTCATAGTACAGGCCACGGTGGCTGGGAAAGACCTTGTCTTGGTTGGATATTATGGGCCAAATATTGATGATTTGGGACCTTTGGATAAATTAGCGGCTGAATTATTAAGCTTTTCTGGCAATATTGTTATGGCAGGAGACTTTAATACGGTCATGGATAAAGACCTAGATCGTTCAGGAAAGAGAGTGCAGAGGAATGTTAAGATGTCTAACAGAGTAAAGGTGCTGTTAACACAGTTTGGAAGGTGCGATATTTGGCGTATTAAATCAGGCCAGAAGGTGGGCTACACATACTATAATCAAAAGTATAGACATAAGTCAAGGATAGATTATTTTTTGTTAGATTTAAGGATGGTGGAGCAGGTTACAAGTATTAGTCATGTAGGTGTACATCTATCGGATCATTCAGCTATCCTTTTACATCTGACGTTCGGCCAAAAAACGCAGAGCCCGGTTTGGAGATTAGATCGTACGATTCCGTTAGATCAAGAAGCCATGGAGACTGTAGAAGGCGAACTAGATGTTTTTCTGACTGCGAACATAGACTCTGCCAAGCTAGATGTGGTTTGGGACACGTGTAAGGCCTTTTTGAGGGGGAGGCTGGGGGCCTTAGGGGCAAAGAAGAGAAGGTTATATTATAGCAGAATTACTGATCTGGAAGAAAAAAAATCAGACAACATGAGGCAAGGATCATGGGAGAAAATGAGCAGCAGCTAAGGGACCAGGCCATTTTTTACATTTTAAAACTGAAGGCTGAATTAGTTACAGTTCTTGCAGCCAGAAACAAAGAGAGGTGGGATGCTAGCAGCCTGGCACATTTTAGTTATGGAGAGGGGTGTGGTAAGCTTTTGGCATGGAAAGCAAAGAAGGACCTGGTTCGAAACTTTATCAAGGAAATTAGAGTGGATGGGTCTGAAGGAGACACAGCTATTACAGATAGTGGAGAGATTGCAGAAGCTTTTTTTGAGCATTGCTCCACGGTTTATAAGGAGGAGTTAGTACCAGACCTACAAGAGGTGATAGCATGGGCACAGTTAATAAAGCCACTTCCAATCCAATATAAACAGATTTTGAATTCAGAAATTTCACTGATGGAGGTGGAAAAAGCTATAAAGAATGGTAAGAGAGGTAATGCCCCGGGGCCAGACGGTCTTCCTCTGGAGGTCTATAAGACCCTGATTGGCTCAATTGCTCCTCTATTACATCGAGTATTTAATAACATCTTTAGAGGAGACACAGCGATGCCGGAGTCTTGGAATGAGGCGGTAATAGTCTTGATCCCAAAACTCGGCAAATCACCTAAATATTTAGATGCATACAGGCCAATATCATTATTAAATAATGATTATAAATTGTTCACTAAAATTATGGCCAATAGATTCTAGTTATCTCGCACTTAGTTCACGAGGACCAAAAGGGATTCATGAAGGGGAGATATTTAAAAGAACTCACCTTCTCAGTGGTTGGCGCAATAGACATGGCAACAGTTTTTAATCTCCCTCTTGCTCTTATTGCCCTTGAATCCGCCAAGGCGTTTGACCGTGTGAATTGGCTTTATCTGAAGAAACTCATTCAGCATCTAGGATTAGGTCCAAGCTATACTAACACCTTGCTATCACTGTATAGCTCCCCTACCTCTAAGGTGCTTGTTAACGGCATTTTGACACCCTCTATTAGGGTAATGAGGGGTACGCGTCAGGGATGCCCTATTTCTCCATTATTATTTAATTTGTATATAGAGCCGCTTGCTTGTAGGATTAGAGCTATGGATACAATAGCCCCCTTTAGGGCAGGTGAGTGGAATAAGAAGATTGGTCTTTACGCGGATGATATTATTTTCACTTCAAACTTGAAAGAGTCAATGGGAAACATATTTAAGCTCACTAAAGAATTTGGCAAGGTTTCAGGGTATGAAATCAATGAGAGCAAAACAGAGCTAATTGCATGGAGCTTGGATACTGAAGACAATAAATGTAAGAAGGAGATGAGATACCTAGGCGTGAGAATAACGCAGAATATAGCGGACTTAACAAAAACTAATTTTTTTAGGGTGAAGAAAGAAATAGGGACTATATTGCGAAGTTGGAGTCATCTACCTCTTACTCTGTTTGGTCGTACTAACCTGATTAAAATGGTGATTTTACCAAAACTTACTTTTCTGTTTGAAACAATTCCCTGGGACTTTGACAAGAATGGGCTTAAGAGATTACAAAGCGAGATTTGTTCTTTTATTTGGGCCTCTAAGGGATCTTGCCTATCTTGGAAGAAAATTAGAAGAAGATGGGACAAGGGCGGGCTGTCAGCCCCAGACTTTTTGTTATAGGACTGGGCTTTTCGTTTAAAAAATTTGAGAGAGCTTATGGGAGTACCGAAGGCTACAACCAACGGGCATATCTTTTTGGCTATGTTAAGCTTGAGCAACTATGATGAGGACGGATTCATGTATAAATTTTCAGACCCAAGATTTTTCACAAAAGTGAAACTGAAAACTTTACAGGAAGCGGCAGAGCTCTGGTATAATATCAGGAAACTAGCAAAGTTATGTTATTATGGGTATAGGTCGTCTATTTGGGATACACCAGGATCACCATCTTGGGCAGAGGATGCATTGGCTATCCCGTTGAAAATAGCAGGATTAAAAACTTGGGGAGACCTATTTCCAGAGGGAAAGCTGATTGGCTGGATACAAGGGGCACAGGTGTGGGGTAAAGGGTTATCTAAATTTAAATACTTGCAGATGCAAAGTTGGGCAAACAAGTCGGACACTGTTATCGGCCTCCAGAATGACTTTGAAGACAAAATATTTTTACCACAATCATTTAAGAAGGAAGTTGCGATATGGTACTGGGCAATGGTGGAGATGGAAGATGGCCCGTTCACACTGCCGGAACTGCTATGGGGAGATTGCTTGCCGGACATCGCTACAGAAAACCAATGGCAAGTAATGATGACTATACTTTATAAAACAGTAAAATCTGCAAATTTAAGGCGAAATGTTCTGTTTACTATCCATAGAGCCTATTGGACTCCCCGTAGATTATCAAAATTTAAAGCTGGTGGACGGGTTGAGTGCCCAAAATGCAGAAATATAAATGTGGACGACCTGTACATGTTCCTGTATAATTACCTGTACCCCAGGTCCCTCTCAGATCACTTGGGTTCCCTAGTTCTTTGCTAAATATTTTATGTAATACAAAGCAGCTTGGAAGTGGATCTTTTGGGAACTGGTAACCAGTGCAGGGCCATCAAGGCAAGGGATGTGTGTGCTTGTGGCTTTACATGTAGAGGTAGGTTAGGAGCAGTGTTCTGAATTCTCAGATATCTTCTCGTAGTAGACAAAGTGAGAATACAGGCCATTAGTAGATGGCAGCTTGAACCTTGTGAGGGAATGCTAGGTGCAGGAAGATTAGTCACAATGTTTTAATATTAAGAAAGTTTGATTTGGCTACCTTGTCCACTTGTTCATTCATTGGTAGCTTGGAGTTCATGGTAGTTCAGAAGGTTCCTTATCTCTTTATATATTTTTGGCAGTGGTCCTAGATAGTAAGGGTGAAAAGCAGAGTCTCTTCGATTTTCCAGTCACCACAGTGTGTATTTTGGTTTTGGGGACATTCAATTTTATGAGCCTTTATGTTATCCATTGGTCAACGGCTGGGTGGAGGCTGCCCGAGACAGGCATTCCAATGCCCCCAACCCCCGATATATATATCTGGTTGATGCGCCTGCGCCCAGCGAGTGGTACTGAGACTGGAGAAGAATTTGGGCAGCATCTTCAGCACCCCCAAAAAAGTGTTGCTCTCTACTGAAGGACAATTATCCTGAAACACGTGTCTAGAGATACACAGCACTGGCTGCACCAACAAGGGTGAAAAACTAAAGCCTGACACCGAAGAAAGTGTTATCATGCACTGCATTTATTATGATGCATCGGGCAAACTGAGCGCTGGAGTGTGAGGCAGTGTGCGCCCACCACCTATCGATATCGATATCTATATCGATATCTATATCGATATCTATATCGATATCACTTCATGGTGATGTGTGTAGATTGGCGCTTGCCTAGTGGTGTCCAAGGAGTGGTGCTTAGTAGTTTTTATAAAAAAAACTTTAAGGATCTACACAAAAGACCCCTTGCTGAATTCAGAATTTTGTCTACTTACCAGAAATGTATAGCTCTCCGGGATCCATTACTGCTTTCACACCCATTTCTACACTAGAAGGAGGTTGAAAGCACAAATAGTAAAATGCCAAAACTGCAATAAAAAGGAAAATGCTACTTACCCAGTATGCATCTGTTCTTGGCATGTAGAGCTGTAGAGTCACTTGCTTTGCATAGCCTGCCATCTAGTGTTGGGTTCGGATGTTTGCACTTTGGTTTTATTCGGAGAAGTCTTTTTCAGTCACGCGGTAGGGGACTCCTCTTTTTGGTCATAGAGCACAGGGACATCAACTCCATTGTTAGATTATTTTCCCGCAGAGGGTGATAATGGAGTTAGTAAGGGATGTCCATGTGTATATGTATTTAAGTAAGATGTTATTGCAACAGGTATAGGTACTCGTGAAGGCGGGTGGGCGCATGAGAATCTACAGCTCTACATGCCAAGAACGGATGCATACTGGGTAAGTAGCATTTTCCGTTCGAGGCATGCGAGCTGTAGATCACATGTTTTGCACAGACTATACAGTAGTAATCTCCCAAGCGGTGGCTAGCCTGTAGCTGTTACAACTGTCTGAAATAGTGTACGTAAAACTGCTTGGCCCACACTAGCTTGCTGTCTTGCTAACACATCTACACAATAGTTTTTTGTGAATGGGTGAGGTGTAGACCATGTTGCAGTTTGCAGATGTCATCCATCCTGTCATCTATAGGTATATTTCCTAAGAATGCCATAGGAGCCCCTAGTTTGCGTGTGGAATGCGCTCTAGGGGAAATTGTTAATGTTTATTTTGCTTCTGCATAGCATGTCCGAATGCATTTGACTATCCACCTTGCAATACCTGATTTTGATATAGGATTGCCTTTATGTCCAGGAGCAATAGCCACAAATAGTTGTTTTGTCTTACGGAAAGGTGCTGTCCTTTCTATATTGTAAAGTAGTGCTCTTTTCACATCTAAGGTGTGTTAAGCACGTTCTGCCACAGAATCTGGTTGAGGGAAGAACACAGGCAACTCAACAGATTGGTTGATATGAAAGGTAGAAATGACTTTAAGTGGGAATTTTGGGTTGGTCCGATGAACCACTTTTTTTTGGTGTATTTGTAAAAATGGATCTTCTAGGGTTAGTGCCTGAAGCTAACCTACTCTCCTCAGTGATGTGATAGCTTTGAGGAAAGCTACCTTCCAAGTGAGAAATTGCAGTTCACCCCTATGGAGAAGTGTGGCTCAAGTGGTTGGAGCGGCAGACCCTGATGCAGAGGTCTGGCCCGGACCAGGGTTCAATTCCCCGCCTCAGCGGGTCTTGGGCTCAAATTTCCCCGGACCTGACAATTCTAGCCTCGGTGCCCAATCTAATCATGGAGTACCACTCTGCAACTCTGGGCAATAGCTTGCTTAATCTCCACGATGGCCCCTCGCAGCGGGATGCCTGGCTTTCACCTTGGGGGTGCCCAGTAGTGGGTTATCTAACAGGGGAATACCAGGACGGGTTCCCGAAGCATGCGCTTAGAAACCGGTCGGTGATACAGCGCTATATAAATGAACTACATTTACATTTACATTTATGCAATGGCTCAAAAGAAGGACCTATTAGTCTGGTGAGGACAATATTGAGATTCCACACTGGAGCAGGTGGAGTCTTGGAGGAATTATTATTTTAAGTCCCTCCTTAAGTGCTTTAATGACAGGCCCTCTGAAGAGAGACAGGTGTTGTCTGTTCTGTAGGTATGCAGCCATTGCAGCAAGATGTAAGCATATGGATGTGTACGCTACATTGGAATGCTGCAAATGTAATAGATAGCAAACGATGTTCAAGCGGGTGATTTGATTATTATTACAGTATGTCCCGAACCGCTTCCACTTTGCTGCATAGCATGTTCTTGTGGTAGGACGTTGTACGGGATCAGGACCAGGAGAGGTGAGAGGGAACGACTCTGACACGTTGAATAATGTTTTCAAAGAGGGTTTTATTTTGAAGTATGCTTTCCTCCTTCTACTAGTTTGTCTAATGCGAGCAAACTAGTCGTGTTCCGTCCTGAGTCCTTTAGGAAACGATGAGAGTTCCAGGGAGTTTCTTCCACGCAGGTGCCGATAGTTCTCCAGACCGGAAGTGATTAGGGGTCGTCGGGGTCAAGGTCCTCAACTCCAATCATGCGGGGGAAGAAAAGAAACAACAAGGAATCAGGCTGACGTCCTCGCAGGATTATAGGGGACCAGGGGGTGAGGGACACCGAGTGAAGGAGTGCAACTAAACGTAAGCTCTAGTGCCTATTAGTGCTCGTGAAGGGAAAGGGACAACGAGGCTACGCTTTTAGCAGTTTCACTCGTTTACTGTACTATTACGATTCACCCAGCCCGCCACTTTGCCCCGTACCTTAGCAAGCCACGCGGGAGTGTCAGGGCTCCGGTTCCGTACTTCGTCTCCAGCCTCGTCCGTCTTCTCCTAGGAAAACGCTGTTCGCCGCTTTCACCTTCTTTTGAGCGTGTGACGTTGCAGGTGGGTGGAGCCTCGTCTCCCTCGTCGGTAGAGTTAAAGGGGCCGTATTCGATTCCAGCTTCGTGTCCCCAGGTTGCTTCTGCGCCTGCCCGAGTCCACTCGTCCAACCAGGCTGAGTCCGGCTGCTTGTCAGAAACAGAAAGGGGAACAGCTGACCACCAGTCTTTTAAGTTATTGGGTCTGCATTTTCCAGTATCGTCGGACACGAGTCCCACCCCGTCACAGACGTCTAGCACCTTTGATAATGTTCATGCAGTCTGGCGGGTGATTATGGTAGACAAACTCTAAGATTCCGTGTTTAGGTTTGTGGCGAACAGATCTAGGTCTGTAAAGCCTCACATTTGAAGGAATAGGAGAACATGTGGGTGGAGTTCCCATTCGTGTATCTGTTGTCTTTGATGACTGAGCAGAGCTACAATCTGATTGGCCCATCTCCAGATGGTCTGTGCTAGTTGTAACAGCTGGAGAAAGTGTGCCCCCCCCTGTTTCTGTATGTAGTACAGTGCTGTCATGTCTGTACGAATCAGGACAGCTTTACCTACTAGATGAACTTGAAAAGCTTTGAGCGCTAGAAAAAAAATCGCTAGCACCTCAAGATAATTTATGTGAAGCTGCTTTTGCTGCAGGCTCCACATGCCCTGAATAGTATGCGCCTGGAGAGGAGCTCCCCAACCAGTGATCGATAAGTCTGCTGTTAGCACTATTTGTGGAACCAGGTCGATGAAGGGCCACCCTGTTGAAAGGTTTTGTGTATTCCACCACTGCAGAGAGCGATGGGTGCGGCTGTCTACCAACACTAGATCTGATAACAGACCCTGTGCCAGGTTCCACTGACGTGCTAAGCACTCCTGGAGGGGACGTATTTGAAGTCTTGCATAAGGGACTATTAGGATGCAAGACTCCATCATCCCTAGCAACTGTATGAACACCCGAGCTGGCAATGAATGTTGAGGCTGAAACTGACAGTCTGCACAATGCGGATTCTAACCGCATTCCGGTAGGCCGGAGCTTTATGTGCATCTATCGTGACTCCCAGATACACCTGTGTTGGATGGTTGGAGATGGGCAGATTTACTGTGAATACAAAATCGTGGAGCAACTGCACAGTTTTGGGAGTGTGACGTAGACAACTTTGTTGCAAGCTGGCTTTTATGAGCCAGTCATCTAAGTATGGGAAGACGTGAATGTATTGTTTTCGTAGATGAGCTGCGACTACTGCCAGGTATTTGGTAAAAACCCTGGGTGCGGTAGTTACTCCGAATGGGAGCACCTTGAACTGATATTGCTGGCCTGCTACTACGAACTTGAGGTATTAGCGGTGAGCAAGGTATATTGGGATATGGAAATAGGCGTCCTTTAGACAAGCATATCCATCATTGGCAAAACAAATTAGAATTAACAGAACCTCTTGAGCGAAAAGCTCTAGAAATCTCAAATTGCTTATTAATGTCAACCAAACTTCAAGCCCAATTTTACAAGACGTTTTTTCAACTTTATTATACACCAGCTAGAATATCCAAATGGAGTACCAGTAAAGGCACATTATGTCCTCGATGTGCGAAGTCCGAAGCAGATCTGGTACACATGTTAGCTACATGTCAAACCCTAAATACTATCAGACAAGATATATCAATGTTTCTGTCAGGAATATTTGAGAGTAATATTGAGATCACCACTGCGGATATAATACTGGGGGTAGATAGGAACGTTAGATCCGCCAACATGTAGGGATTACTGTTTATCTCAATGGCGGTACTTAGAATCTGCTTAACATCTACATGGTTGGACTCGTACCCGCCTACATTCCAGCAATGGCGGGCACGATTCCTTGCTACCTATAGCTTGGAAATAGCCATAAACAAACATAAGGGCCTTAAAAAGAAAAAAAAAGGGTTAGAAATATGGTATCCCGTTACACAATGGATCGAGAGATCAGACTGATTAATTGCTTTTATATGAAAGGATTTTCTTCGTATAGATTTGCACTCATCCGTTGTGTGTCTCGCTTATTGTTTTCATAACGTCTTATTTAAAATATTCCTGTTTATATTCATTGCCTGTTTGCGTGGGGTTGTTTTTATAATTGGGTGGGAAAGAACGATCAAAAAATCTTCAATAAAGAATTGTTTAAAAAAAAAAGGAAATAGGCGTCCTTTAAGTCCAAAGTGAACAGAAAGTGGTCTTGTTGAAGAAGCGGGAGCATTGTTGGCGTGACACCATGTGAAAGTGGTCTGACTGAATGTATAGATTTAGTCCTCAGATCTAGTATAGGCCTGAGAGAGCCGCCCTTTTTGGGATTGAGAAGTACAGGGAGTATACCACGGTCCCTTTATATTGTAATGGGACTGGTTCTATAGCTCCTTTTTCTAACAGAGAGAGAACTTCTTACTTCAGAGGGGTGAGATGTTCTTCTGACATTGCGTGTGATCTTGGGAGAAAGTTTGGGGGAGTGACTGTCAGTTCTAGGCAGTAACCATATTGAATAATTTGTAGAATCCATTTGACTGAGGCGATTGTGTTCAGGCAGGGAGAAATTGGGAGAGACACCCCGACAGGAGTGGAATGATGGGGGGGGGGGTTAGCAGAAGGAATTCACTGCTTGCTATCTGCGGGGGAAGTGCGTGTGGAGTTGCCTCTGCCTCTTCCCTTACCGATGTTTCCTCTAAAACCTCCTCTAAAATAGCCTCTTGATGACATTGATTGGTTGTTGCCCTTGTAAGAGGAGGAGAGATTCTCTGTGGATATTGTGAGAAGTTGGCCTGATATTCAGTGTTCACTATTCTAGTGATCACTATGTATCAGTCCAAACAACCCTTATGGTGATTGGTTGTAAGTCAACCGATAGACCGGCTATCATAGTAGCATGGACAAGAGCAGTCTTCGGGCTAAACTCTAGAGGGCGTGTTAAGCCAGATGTTATACCATCACATATACCCCTTGAACACCAAGTGAAAGGACACCACACAAGTGTTATGAAAATAAACAGTGTATTTATTTAAACCACAACAGCCCTGTACTCTTTATGAGGACAGGGTACTAAGCACACAACAAAACTCTTACGAAAATACTTTAAGTTGCACAATTTACACAAATGCCCGAGGGGCACGAAAAACCATATACTATGAAAGTGGAATGCAAAATTACTAGCAGGTAAGCACTGTACTAATAGGCTTTGGAATCGCTAGGACTACGTTACTGAACCTTCAGATTACTAGTAGGAGGCCTGGGGACTCGGGTGCAGAGTGTGCACTCTCACGCGGGATGCAGGACAAAGTCTATGGAGGCTAGTAAAGGCAAAGTTAGTGTTCTCGGGCGAACCCGACTAGGTAGGTCAAAAACGAAAGTGGATCTGGACCCTTGGATAGTGAGGCTATGCTGGGGCACCGAAATGCCGAAGTTACCTAGCCCCGGGGCTGCTGCTGCATAGGTCTGAAAAGACGTCGGGAATCCTCGTTGACGAACCAGGAGCCTGAAGAAAGAGTTGCTGGCAGGCAACCAGTGAAGATTGGTAGAAGTGATCCAGTCAAAGATCAAAGATGGATGACACCTGAAAGCAGAGGGGACCAAGTTCTTAATCACTAGCCAGTGATTGTGTGGGCACCAGGATGGCACCGGGCGAAGTCACCTCGACCAGGTGAGTGGGCGACGCTGGGCTCTGCAGTCTCACGGACCAGGAGGCGTGGTCGGCGACCAGAATGGTGGTGCGAGCTTTCCCACGATGGTTGATGCTGTCGACGTCGCTGGACCCAGGATTGGGGCAACAAGTCTTGGCAAATTCAAGCCCACGCGGTGGACCTAAAATGGCGTCTGGAGTGGACCAGGAGGGTCCGGGGTGCTCCACTTTTGGAAGGGAGCAAGGGCCAGTCTGGAGCAACCAGACCAGCAGTGTTGTCGTCGTCGTCGGGAAGGCCACAAGCCAGCGGGCTAGTAGCCAGACAACGCGGTAAGCAGCCAAAAAGCAGAGGGGCCCCACGCAGATCTCGTGGATGCTGGGGGGCTGGTCTTCGGTGCTGGAGCTGCTCAGGTTCGGGGCTTCTCGGACCCCAAAGCACTCACCAGAGGATCCTCAGCGGTCGTGCTGGATAGAAGTCGTGCAGTTCTGATGATGGCCGGTCCTTCGAGGTCTCGTCACACCTACGGTTCTCAGCTTAGCTGTAGAGGTAGGTAGAGGTCAGAGGTGCCAGGGAAGCCGGGTCTCGTCGAGCTGGTCAGTCGGATTCCGGAGGAAGGACGTGCAGCAAACCGCAGAGTTCTTAGATGGTGCCTGCGGATGCAGGGTGACTACTCCTTAGCCACAAGGGAGAAATCTTGAGAAGAGTCGAGAGTTCCTTTCGTAGAAAGTAGTTTCTTGAATCAAAGATGATCTAATTTGCAAGGGTCCCGCTCCTGCCTTTATCCTAAAGAAAGGGGTGGGTACGCGACTAGGTCCTGCCCTAGGGGTGGGACCAGGAAGGGGGGTGGCTACACCCCTCTCCCATGCCGGACTTTCCCCAGGCCAGGGGCTGGTGTGCCACTGGAACTGGTTCTAGCCGGCAGATGCGTAGTGAGCACCGGGGTGCCACTTGCAGTCACCTTCCTGTAAAGCCCTGCCTACCCAGGATACACAAAACCCTGTCTGGGATGGTACTAGCACCGCCCCTGACAGGAAACCCTTTGTCCAAGCTCCCCTCGCTGGAAGGACTCCCAGCTGCAGGGGGTCAGACTCTTGTCTGTGGTGGCAGCATCCATTTTGTGATGCTGAGGCTTGAGTTAACTTTAACCGGGGTTCACAGTTACATACATGTCGTGTCCCTCTAGAAGGGTGGAAGGCTAACCCCGTCGCCAGAATTGGCGAGGGGTTAGTATTCCAATTCGTATGACACCTTACTCGACATGTTTTGATAAAGCGATACCAAAGATAGCATTTAACCGCGAGGATTATAATGCACTTAAGAGTATATGGTATGCGTTATCATGGAACAGCTATTAGGACTTGGTTCCGCAAGCTGCAAACGGGCTCAGCTCATGCCAGAGCACCATCTCACACGATTCCAAGCACTCTGCCTTCAGGATTGTCAAGGCCTGCCATAGGAGTGACTGATAGGAATACAAGTGTCCATTTTAGGGTTAGATATAGGTATACTATATCTAAAGCAAAGGGTGATTACACCACCTTGCCCCAGCTGTCGTGCAGCCAGTTGTGTCAGATTTAGATGGCCATCCAGGGGTGGCATAATACATGCTTCAGCCCCTGGTAGGCCCTGGGTACACCTATGTCCTGAGTTACAGGGTCTGATAAGGTGGCCCAGTACCAATTGGAAATGTACCTAAGGTACATGGAATCCATTTTACAGAGAGAGCAGTAGGCCAGGGGCCCTGAATAGCAGGGTCCCAGGTCAACTAAGTCGGAAAACCAGCAAAACACCAGGCAAAAAGTTGGGGGCAACCATAGTCAGGTATCCACCTTCCTACAGATATATTCTTGGAACCACCCTTGTAAAATGAGCGACTAAAGGAACCCCTATTTGAAGGTAACCCCCATGGACTTTTGTGACCACAGTGTCTTTTTACACTGATTTTGGCTCGGCACCGGCATGGAGCAGACTCGAGCCCAAGCCAGAAGGCTTTTCATTGTGTTTCGGCGCCAGGCCCGAGAGCGGGGAGCCCGAAACATTTTCTCTGTGCCTACCTTGGCTCGTAGGCAGAGACAGGACTGCAGCCTTTTTGGTCTTATATTGTTGGGGCAAGGGGACTTCTGTACTCATGGTACGCTGACCTCGTGTAACTTGCTCCTCTTCTTCTATGTCGGAGTCAGCCTCGGACATCAAGATGTGTTGTGCTTCCTCGGCTCCTTTAGCCTGTAGTTCTTCTGTATAGGAATCTTCGCCGAAGATGTCCGGTACGGACCCGCCCTGATGTCGCATCTCGTGATGGCGAGCCCGGCGGTCATGAAGTGTCTTCTTCGATCGGAACAATCGGCACGCGTCACAGTCTTTCTCGTCGTGTTCCGGGGATAAACAGAGATTGCCTATTTGTGCAAGTCGGTGCGGTGAAACTTGGCGTGACATCCTGGACAGAGCTTGAATGGAGTGGTTCCATCAACTGCTAGCGAGATCGGCGCAGGTGAGCGCCGAAGGTCACTTCCCCTTGGGGCACTGTGATGATGTCTTCTCACATGTCTGTCGAGAATTGTAAGATATGTGAAGTTTGTTAGCTTTTTTTTCTCATTAAAATTTTTTATTAGAAGAGATTTTCAACTTATCACAAGATAACAAATAGAATCATACCAGGCGTTAGACAATAGTACGTATTTATCATCTGTGTTTCTGAAAACAGGACCCCCCCACCACCCTCCTCGTGGGTACTAAATAAACTGAGTACGGAGAGCAATTCCCTCGTGCGCTCTAAAAAGTAGACTCGGAGTGCCATTCATAGACGTGGTCCCTTAATAGCAGCATGATGACTCAGTCAGTTAAACGCTCCCTGCTGAAAAATACTTTCAAGGTCACAAGTACATATTATTGCAGCTCTGCCTCAGCCTTCCATCCTTAGGAGGTCGGTAAATTGAATGTGCTTGTTTTTATCTGTAAGCCTTATTATGCTCACAAAGGCTTTTCCGCCTCCTCTGTCACTGCTGTTTCCACCATCTGAAGTGGAAAGCCGCGTGCCTCTTAAAAGGTAGCAGTGCTGCCGTTCAAGCTCCTAACCAAGATGTTGTGTGATAAAACAAACAGTCAATCTCTTAACATTTCCTTTTCTTTTTGTGAAGCAAACTTTAAGTTTGAAAGAAAAGAACTCTAGTGTGACGCACACTTAGGCGCGGTACAATAAGAGTGTCAAAGAACTAGACAGATGTCTTATTTTTGGGTGCAACACAATGTTGCCATGAAGGTTGCTACGGTGTTGCACAAGCCGAAGAAAGCAGTACAGAGCCATGATTATTAAAACTACCCTGCCGCTTCTTTCAGCCTTAACGGTGACGCACAAAAACGTGCCACATACATTTGCACTATGGTACAAAGGTGGGTGCTTTATGTATTGCATAGGTTTTTATAATGGACGCCTACCCTTTCATTGCAAAATCTCGTCTTTTACACGTAAATTTTTAAAAAATTTATTCGCATTTATAATGTTTTCAATTTAAACCAGACGCAACCTTCCATGACTTGTCATAAACTGCGCGCTCATTCGCATCCTTCATTTATCTCAGTTGGAAGAGAGATTTTCCAAGTAGGGGGGATGCCTACAGCAGACCCTTAGAAGAGAAAGCAAGTGCTCGACAGTGTGGTGAATACTGATCTCATGTGGTGTTGTGTACTTACAATGCATTGATAGTGTGGATTCTTGTGTTGGAGGCTTGTGCTGCACATTTGTGTGTGTGTGACAGTGTGATGGATTGTGTGGTTCTTGTGTGTATGCGTGAGTTGCTGCTGAAAGGTGGAGACTGTGTGAGTCCTCATCAAAAAACAGATTTCTTAAGGCTCTTACTTTCAGCCATTGGGCCTTCAACAAGCCTCTGGGCAAACCACTTCATCTGGCCGTGCCTTAAAAACATGAATGTGTCCTGAATGGTATCCTGGCTGCTTTAATACGGCCATAGCATACCCTAAAAGCAACATTTGGTGGCTGCTTTGTGCAGCAGCGATTTCAACATCCATTGAGGAAGTGCAACTGCGACTGTAAGGAAAGTATGTCTGTGAAACACGGGCTGAGTAAGGAGAGGCCCTGCACCTGCAGGGGGACGCTAGACGACTCCGTGCGCATCAATCACAAGGTAGGAGTCTTGTGTGCTCCTTTCTAATGTCATGACCTGTTTATTCCCACCATGTTTTTTATAAAATGTTGTAGCATAATTAGTTTGTGCAAACTGTTGAGTAGTCAAGTTTCAAGTTTATTATGATAACGGAACTCTTTACGAGGTCCACATAAAAAGACATAAAATATGCATACAGAAAAAGCATTAAACGTAAAATTTCAAACATGCATCAAATACACAACAGTTTAAAAATTACCAACTTAATACAGATCCAAAAAACATTTTAAGAATTTGTACAGTTTAAAACAAAACATTTCATTTGGCGGGTTAATCATAGCCGCCCGGAAAGCAGAGGCTGACAAAATGTTAAGTTGAAGGCAGATTGGTCTTAACCATCTTCGCCTAAGAGTCATCAAGGCTGGACAAACGAAAATAACATGAGCCAAATCTTGATCATACATCTGACAAAAATCACAGACCGCTGAATGGCCATACCATCTGGAATAAAGAGATTTCAACGGAAGCAAATCCTGTCTTACTAAAAACACTAGGCGTCTAACGCCGTGAGGAATGTTCCATTGAGTATACGGTTGAGCTTTCCTCAATAGACAAGACTCAATAACAGGAGTGCAGCCTTTTTTCAACATCCGAAAATCTCTATCCAGTCTAAACCCAAGTTCCCACGTGGAGGACTTCAAAAGGGTTTTTAACTGATAGGATGATAGAGAAAATAAAACCTCTTTATCCAATTGCAATTGACCCACAGCATATCTGAATTTTTTTACAATCGATGAATAGTTATTAAAGTTTCCCAACAACTCATTTTTTATAAGATGTCTTAAGGTATTGGGCTCACTCTTTGCAAGACTTACAACCCAACGTATAATACCAGCCAGACCTTGGACCCAGCTGCTACGTAAGCCGAGTTCCTGTCTTAAGGTAGAAGTTGAATTTGCTGTGCTAACGGATAACAAACTACGTAAAAATTTTCCTTCCGAGGAATTTAAAAAGCTCCAATTTTTTTGGTCAATTAACTCTATTCCGTATAGTTGGGAGGCAGGAACTTTTGCTCTAAATACATCCAGTAATATAGAAAAATGCCTTCTACCTGTAGCTTTATACAAGGATACCAAACTCTTTCCCTGCGAGATAGCCTTCCGGGAATTATTGGCCATATGAGCTTTCTCGCTTAAATTACTCGTAACAATTTTACCAAGGAAGGCATAAGATCTCACGGTTTCCAATTTTTGACCCCCTACTGCCCATGGAAAGTTAGAAAATTTAGGTTTCTTCCTTCCAGCCATGCACATCACTTTGCTTTTTGCAGTATTTATCAACAGATAATGGTTTCCAGCGTATTCATAAAGAGCTTGCAGGCGATTATTCAGGCCCTTTGGAGTAAGATCGAGAATCAAAATATCATCAGCATACATGAGGCATGCAATCGGAACGCCCCCCAAGGTCGGGGCAATACCAGAGCATGCTGAGAGAGCTAGAGGTAGATCAACTGTATATAGTGAAAAAAGTAAAGGAGCCAAAAGGCACCCTTGCTTTAACCCGTTGGAAGTGGGTATTATTTTAGATAAACCTCTTTCACCGCCAAGCAGCACTCTGCACCAGGTGTCTGAATAAAGGGCACGGATTAATTTAATAAGGAAGGGGGCATCCCTAATTCAAATAGCTTTCTCCACAGCAATGTTCTGTCCACTTTATCAAATGCCGTGGAGAAATCGATAAATGCACCATATACCTGCCCTCCACGAACTTTCACATATTTTTCCGTAATAACCTGAAGTGCAGTCAAGTTATCTAATGTTCCATGCTTTTGCCTGAAACCAGTTTGTTCAAAAGGCAGAATTTTGAACTCAGTTACCCAATCGTTAATTAAAGTGAGAATACATTTTGCAAAAACCTTACCGATGGCATCAAGCAAAGCAATTTGACGATAATTTTGAGGGAGGTCTCTTGCCCCTTTTTTATACAGGGGAACGAGGATACTCCCTATCCAGGAAGGAGGGACTATTCCGCTAAAAAAGCAAGATTTAAACACAGGAAAGAGAATTTTGCTCCATAGCTCACTCTGTTGTTTTAATACAGAGATGGGAACCTCGTCGGGGCCCATCGCACCGGAGGAGTGCATGTTCTTAATAGCAAATTCAATTTCCTTTTCAGATGGAGAATCATATACACAAGAGTCAACATAAGTTACATCATTATTTAATTGTAAATTATTATTACTGTACAAATTCTCAATATATTGGACCCAAGTCTGTTCATCAATGGCAATAGGCGTAGGACTGACTCTAGTACCGCAGCCTTTGCCAATTAATGACCAAAATGTCTTGGCTTGGCCGTTATATGAAGCTTCCCTAAGTTGAATCCATACTGAATCCTCCTTATTTCGTTTTAAACGAGCCTTAAGCCTGGATCTTCTTCTTTTTAAAAGTGCTAACTTCTGGTTGGCTTCCTGACTGAATGATAAATATTGCCCCCTTATTACTTTATTTATTTCTATATTCAATGCCCGAAGCGATTGGGGGACTACTAAGGATTTTTTGACGAAGGAGTTCTTTTTGGCTATTGACGTTACTAATTCTAAAAAATCTGCAAATCCTAACAGTTCCCTCCCCTCCCATTGGAATAAATTTTCCACAGTAGAGATTAAGAGCGTCAACAAGCTCTCAAAAGAACGGAAATTCCAAAAACATTTCCCCGAGTTGGAGTCAAAATTCACCATATCCGTATCGATGCTCCAAGAATCCGCCACAGGTGGACTGAGGGAAACTGTGAGCATCAACGCATTATGGTCACTAAGATTAGTATCTATAACCAGAAGGTCCTTCAAAAAGGAAAAAAAAGCACAATCTGCAATTACATAATCGATAATAGAATTTCCCTTATTTGAATTATGAGTAAAAGCTGCCGGAGTGTCAGAAGGGAGTCTCCCATTTACTATTAGACAATCCACTTTATATAGACCTTCCAGAACTAATTTACCTCTTTTATTGGATTTGACATTAGGCGGGAACTGGGCCTGAGGTGTAATCAGAGACTCTTCCCTAAGTTTGTTTCTGAACAAGTCAAGCCCACAATTAGATATGTTAAGATTCAAGTCCCCGAGTACTAATACATAAGGGGGGGAGGGTGGTGTCCATAATTTTAGTTATAAAAGAGAAGAATGTTTTTAAACCATCATTGAAGCAGCAGTTTGGGGGAATATAAGTATTTATCAAAACAAGAGATCTATTGGGGCAATCCTTGAATACATTTTTTAAAGTTATTGCCTGGAACAATTTACCCGGATCAAGATAGTGAGAATAGTTCCAATTAATTCTATTTGATAACAGACATGCTATTCCTCCCTTCGCATGACCTCTCCTAGAATGGGTTGCACTATCTTCTAAGACAAAGTACTCTTTTTCTAGTATTAATTTACCTTCCACCCACGTTTCTTGTAGACAAATTATGTCTGCCTCTAGGGAACGCAAGAAACATAATTTTTCCTTTTGATCTTTAAAACCAGCACTATTCCAAGAAATAAGCTTCAAGTCTCTGTTAAAAATTAGAGTACGGTTTAGGGCAGGAAGAAGATTTACTAGACAGAACTCCTGGTAACCAACTCCATTTAGAATTATCATCCTTCAGAGCTTGTTTGAGCGGAGGGGGTTTTTTATAAAGAACTTGCCTTTCATTTCTTGACACACATATTTTTAAGTCCTCAGATCTAACAGAGGACCAATCTGAAGGCATCAAATTAATATTAGAGGAAGAAGACAAATTGGAGGGTACATTTTGACTTTGTTTTTCCACGAAATATGGAGTAACATCAATCCCTCTGATTTGTAGTTCCTCAGCCCACTGTAAAATATGATTTAACACCACTTTAGACTGAAATTTCACCCTTGTTGTTCTCCCTACTGAAGTGTTAAGAAGAAATACCACATCCAGGTCCGAAGTTTGAATTAATTTTAAGCCATCGATCTCTTGTAAACAGATAAGTAAGGCTGATCTGTTTAGAATTAGATCAGTATCAAATAAAGGTGAAAAATCAAGAAAAAAAGTATCTACATTTGTTTTTTCCCTAGAAGGCACCACAGGAATAACTGCAATTGTAGATGAATCTGGAAAAGGTCTTGCTGAAGGATTAAGAGAGGAAGGGAAAGGATTAGCAGAGGGTAATAAAACATTAGGGAGAAAGGGGTTAGTGGAACTTATAAGACCAGACCCTATGGACGTTAAATCTACCTTAGGAGAAACAATCCTATCTTCCTGTGTAGCAAAGGACTGCTCAGTCTGGGCGGGATTTTCTAGTATTGGATTCAAATTTTTTTCAAACAGGAGTTTCCTCTGTCTTTTTTTAGAAAATCTTCGAATGGGTTCTCTTTTTTATTCTATTCTTTTTTTGTATTGAAGAGACTATCTTTTCAACATTACCTGGAGAAGCTATAAGGGCCTCATCCTCTTTTTTTGTCTGTAGCGAGAATATAGGAAAAAGAGAGGGAGTTTCCAAATTTTGAATAACAGGGGAAGCAGGCACCACATCTATCTCGTCATTGTGAGTAACTATGCAATTAGCTCCGGCCGATACCGCCTTGAAAACCTTAGGATCAGCTGATATAACTACTGGTTTATTTATTTTCTGATCTTCAAGATTAGACAGCGTTTGAACTGGGTCTAATATTACTTTTCCACTCGGAGATCTCTTATTAAGGGTCTCCAAGAAATTAGCGGGCATAGAAAGACATTCAAAAACTGGCCCGCACTTATTCTGTAAAAGTACTCTTAGGATTTGAGCTACAGTATCAAGGATACACTCCGAACCTCCAACAAATTTTTCAAGTAAACTCAAAATAGAAGTTATTAAAGATTCCAAAGAAGACAATGAATTGGAGATTAGCTTCTCATTAATACCTGAAGGACTCACAGGTAAATTATTCAAATTGGGGCCAGAACAGGAAGTAAAATTTAACTGAGCTAGAGAAAAATCTAATTTGTTTGAGGGGGTACTACTAAGAGGACCAGAGCTCGAAATTGTTATAGCTTCATTAATATTGGAATTAACTCTGAGATTGTCCTGAGAAGGTCTCAACAAACCTTTATGAGCTATCAAATCAATATCTGGTAGTGTAAAATCACCCTCTGGGATGGCAGAATTAGTTGGCAAAACTGAAGAAATAATAGTATTCTCTATGGTTTTAGGAACTGCCATATGAGAAGCTTGAGGGAGAATGGCATTGTCGGATTTCCTAACATTACATCCCGAGGTCTCGTGAGGCGGCTCCAATTTCTGTTGCAAAACAGGGGATACCAAAGGAAAACCCCCCACTGTTTCTGGACAGAAAGATGCAAACTGAGGCTGAACAGGAACCAAGCCCAGAGTAGTGTTATCCTTATTGATGATGTTAACTGGCTCAGGAACATTATCCTCTAAAGCTTCACTGAGGTGGTGGGACTCTTCAGCCTTGTCCTTCCCTTTATCCCATAAATTAAACAGCTGACATTGGCCTTTCAGTTGCATTGTAGACGTAATTTTATTACGTAAAGGGTTCGATTTTGTTTTAGAACCAGATCTCCCCACTAAGACGCGACCAGAACGAAGTTTTTTTGCTGTCATGTGTAAACTGAGGAAGATACTATAGGGATTACAAAGCAAAATAACACAATATAACCCTATCAGGACAAAACCGCCGTAAGAAGGAAGAATAACAAATATAAACAATATTAATTATGATGAGAATCAAAGGGATGGGGCCCAGCCCAGCCTACTTCGGCCTCTGACGGTCCCGCCCTTGTCCTGGGCTTCTCCCGGCGCGCTCCCGCGTTGCGGAGGTCCACTCGGTATTATGTAGTTGAGAGGTAACAAGGGGGCGTGGCCAACAGGGAGAGCGTCACCAGGTGCTTCTAGTTAGGTGAGTAGGAGGGACTCTTGGGAAGTGGAGTCCTGCTATCGGTACGCTCGCAGCCCTGTTTCTTCTAGTGCCCTGCAAATGTTCTCACCAGTTCTGCACACCCTTTTCTCCAACCGCCCCACTCCACGCAGCGGGACCCGCGAAGCGGGTCCGGCAAGGAGCGGCGGTTTAAAGGTGCAGGCAGCGGCAGGACAATACTTGAGACACCGTCCAAAATCACAGCGTCTAAGTTCCGAGGTCAGTGGCAGCAGACAAAAAAGCAATCCAACAGAGGTTCCAATCCGGCAGCTTTGAACGGGCAATAGGGGGCGTGGCCAACAGGGAGAGCGTCACCAGGTGCTTCTAGTTAGGCGAGTAGCAGGGACTCTTGGGAAGTGGAGTCCTGCTATCGGTACGCTCGCAGCCCTGTTTCTTCTAGTGCCCTGCAAATGTTTTCACCAGTTCTGCACACCCTTTTCTCCAACCGCCCCACTCCACGCAGCGGGACCCGCGAAGCGCGTCCGGCAAGGAGCGGCGGTTTAAAGGTGCAGGCAGCGGCAGGACAATACTTGAGACACCGTCCAAATTCACAGCGTCTAAGTTCCGAGGTCAGAGGCAGCAGACAAAAAAGCAATCTTGAGTAGTCTATTATAAAAAATGTCATACTCCTAATTTCATTAATTCTTCATATGTCCGGCATTCACGCAGGTTGACGTGATCTTTTTATTTAATTATGCTAATTTGAATAATTTCCCTTTTTAGTCAATTTTTTAAAAAGTTTAGTTAATTCTCATAAGTGGTCCATCAGGACCAGCCGCCTTCCACTCCAATTTAGGGAAGAGTTGAAGACGCACCTACTAAAAGCACACTCCATCACTTGGCAACATTACACCTCTGCTCCCAGAGCCCAGCTACCTCTTATCACTCGTTGACTGCATGTGCCTTTGAGCCTTAACCGTGCTCCAATGACTGCATTTGGCATATTTAAATACCACATACATACAATAAAAAACGAAAGTGTCACATCACTACTTTTGTGTAAATATAGAAAATGTAAGAAGGAACCCAGTGGATTTATACGCTGTGGGTTTATAATACCTGCTTGCTCCCTTATATGGTGATCATGGATCACCACCATGTCCACAACCACAAAGCCACCACCACGTCCACCACCACCACCACGTCCACCACCACGTCCACCACCACCACGTCCACCACCACCACGTCCACCACCACCACCACCACGTCCACCACCACGTCCACCACCACCACGTCCACCACCACAACCACCACGTCCACCACCACCACGTCCACCACCACAACCACCACGTCCACCACCACCACGTCCACCACCACCACCACCACCACCACCACGTCCACCACCACGTCGTCCACCACCACCACCACGTCCTCCACCACCACCACCACGTCCTCCACCACCACCACCACGTCCTCCACCACCACCACCACGTCCTCCACCACCACCACCACGTCCTCCACCACCACCACGTCGTCCACCACCACTACCACCACGTCCTCCACCACCACCACCGCGTCCTCCACCACCACCACCGCGTCCTCCACCACCGCCGCGTCCACCACCACCGCCGCATCCACCACCACCGCCGCGTCCACCACCACCGCCGCGTCGTCCACCACCACTACCGCGTCCACCACCGCGTCCACCACCGCGTCCACCACCGCGTCCACCACCGCGTCCACCACCCCCACCGCGTCCACCACCCCCACCGCGTCCACCACCCCCACCGCGTCCACCACCCCCACCGCGTCCACCACCCCCACCGCGTCCACCACCCCCACCGCGTCCACCACCCCCACCGCGTCCACCACCCCCACCGCGTCCACCACCCCCAACGCGTCCACCACCCCCACCGCGTCCACCACCCCCACCGCGTCCACCACCCCCACCGCGTCCACCACCCCCACCGCGTCCACCACCACCACCGCGTCCACCACCACCACCGCGTCCACCACCACCACCGCGTCCACCACCGCGTCCACCACCACCACCGCGTCCACCACCACCACCGCGTCCACCACCACCACTGCGTCCACCACCACCACTTTTTCCGCCACCTTAGCAAAGTGCGGCAAATGCGAGATGGGGCGTAGATTGTCCAGTTGGTCTGGACCAATGTGCGGTTTCTTTGGGAGCAGAAGGACCACAGCTTCCTTCCAGCAGCTAGGTACTATACAGGTAATGAAAGATGTCTCCACCTGTTGTCTTATGTAAGGCTCCAGGCTCTCCAAACTTCCTCTCAACCTTTTAGGTGGTGCCGGGTCCCTGGGAGAACCTGATTTTATACTGCTGCAGATTTCAATTAGCTGTTCCCTTCCTCTCCTACTCTGGCTGAGTCAAGGAAGGTGAAGTAAATTTTCTTCACTTTATCAGAGAAAAAAATCGGCTATCCGATTACATAGCTCCTCTGAGCCCACAGCCGGAGCAGATACAGTTGTTAAGGAGGTTATCTCCTTGTAGACCTTAAACAGTTCACGAGTAAAGTTACTAGCCGCATCAATTCTCTCCAGATAATGAGCTGCTTTGGCTCCTCTAATGAGCCTGTGATAATTCCTTAGTGCCTCTTTATACTGCCCTCTCCCCTGCTCTGAGAAATCTACCCTCCAGCACCTTTCCAGTCGTTTGCACCCAGCTTTCGCTACTCTCAAGGCGTCCGAGTACCACAGGCCGATCTCTGAGCTCTGCCCGGTTTCCTCTGTGCCCAGGGGGCAGTACAGTCCAGCGCCTCCGTGATCCGTCTCTCCAAGTTCCTACATGCCTCTTCTGCACCTATACCACCAGGAGGGCCCTCTCTTTCGGAGCTATTATTTCATGCTCTGTATGTTTAGTGCTTTAAATGGAAATATACAAGTGGTGGTACCTGGGAACCCTAATCATGATGCACATGTGCATAAATACACAGCTATGATGTTTAGCATGGGCAATACATTTTTTTTCTGGTTTGAAAGAGCATTGGCTAAACACATTTGCAAAGCCAATAAGTCTGCATTAGCAAAGCCAAGAGGGAAGATATAACAATTGGCTTTGCCAATTCTTGTTCTTCTGGTGACTCCCTCTCTCTTCCCGTCTTCCCACACATCTCTCCATCTCCTTTCCCTATTCATGCCTTCATTTCTCATGCTGTTCCTATGTCTTGGTGTCTCTTTTCCAGCCTTTCTTTCTTAACCCGTCTCCAACTTTTTCTTTCCAGACGGATCTCTGCCCTCCTGCGTCTCACCCAGCATCTCACCCTTCACATGTCCTGGTATCTCCTCCCAGCTCTCGCCATGGTGCCCATCGTCATCTCTCACATTTCTATCTGACCTCTGTCCTTCTACCGGTTTTCTCTTGGTCTCTCTTCCTGTCTCAGCCTCTCACTCGCTTTCCCTTCTGGTGATGAGTTTACTGATTGTCATGTTCCTACTCTTGCATTACATTTGATACTTTTCCTTTCTTGTTGTCTCCCTCACTCTTCGATTCTCTTTCTTTGTGCATTTCCCATTCTTATTTTTCTCAGTTGGTTTCTTCTGTCCCATCACACTAGTCTGTTTCTGTCTTTCTCACACTAGTCTGTTCTCTCTCCATTCCCCCTAGCCTTCTCTTAGCCTCTTTCTATCCCATACGAGCATCTCTTTCTCTCCTCTCTCTCCCTTTTCCTACCTCTTGCGACTTGGCCTAGCTCCTCTTCTCCCTATACCTGCGGAGTTCTCTGATCTATTTTATTGTCATTATTTTGTCTCCCTCCCTCCCTTCACTGCGGCCTCTTTCACTTTTCCTGCCTTGCTTATGTCTCTAGGAATCTCTCTTCTTGTCTCCCTCGCTTCTTGGGTCTATCTTCCTGCCCCACCCCTATCACACATTAGTGTTTTTTTCTTGAAGTTCTCTTCCATCCTTTGCTTCAGTTCTGTCTCTTTATGTCAGCTTTTCTCGTTGTACTCATATTTTTTTCTCAAGTCTTCCTTTTTTTTCAACTTTCTTGTCTATCTCCCTGCTTTTACCTCGCTCTCTTCATGTCTGCTTCACCCGTGTCTCTCATTATGTACCTTCCCCTCTATTATCCTGTCTCTTTTCCTCCTCATGCTCCCGGTCTCCTTGCCTTCATTTCCTCTCCTCGGGTTTCATCCCGTTATACAAGTCTCTCTTTGACTGCCTCCTCTTACTCTACTCCCCTCTCCAGGTGTCCATCTCTCGCTTTACCTCCAGCTCTGTCTCTCTCGAGCTCCTCTCTATTTATATATATTCCTTACGCTGCTAACACCTCGCCGGCTGACCTAGATAGAGAACTCTGCAGGGCACATACACACAGTGGTGTTCTGGTGCGCTGGCAGGCTACGGAGGGCCCAGACAGTCCTGTAGGAGAGGGAGACAGACTGCATCTGAAGGTCCGCGCCGAGCCGCTCGGCAGCGGGAACAGCCCCAGTCGATAGAAGGGAAGGAGCTCTGCCCATGCCCCCTGTGATTGTGGGCACAGGGGAGGGGGGCTCCTAGAAGATGGATGAGCAGAGATCGAGCTTTGGTCCTTGTAGCCGGTGATAACAGAGAGGATGGACAGAAAGGTAATTGGGTGCTTGACAGCATGATGTGTCCTATCTAAACACCAACTTTCTTCCTTCTACTGTGACTGCTTCCTTCTCAGACATCTGAAACATTTCACACTGGGGGAACGGAAGTACAGCCCGATGATGCAAGGGAAGAGGACTCAAGGTTGCCTCGATTCCTACCAACTCCAGTTGCAGGAAGAGAACGCAGATCTGAAGAAACACCCATGAGGCTTCTGTAGAGTGGAGGTGAGCAGCAATTACTTACAGCTCAGCCTAACACGACAAGGGGTTAAATGCACTGTAAAAAAAAACTTGCGCGTCCCGATAGCAAAAGAGGACCGTGCTGCAGCCAAATCTCTTGTCTTTATGGGGCCATGTGTTTGAAACTGTTGAAAATGTTTACGACAACCGAAAGCATGCGAGCCCGTCAAAGTGGGACGGCAGAAAAAGCCTAAAGTCCACGTCACAAAAAGCTCTTTTCCAATGGCTGGTCACCGTTTAACATAAACGGTGACGCCAGCCAATGAAAAAGAGGGGTGGGGCTTAAAGCCCTTTACTGAAGTTACTCAGAAACATAAAATCTCGCTTAGCGAGCTGCGCATGTGCGCAGCCACGCTAGCCGAGACCTAAAAAGGATCTTGTAAGAGGTCAAATGGATGATGAATATGCTTGAAAAGAAGAGGCCAATTCATTGAGCAAAGGGACCCTTTCATCTGCTCCTCTAAAACGTTCACAAAAGCATAGAAAGGCAATTGGAAGAGAATGTAGATAGCGACAATCTTTGAAAAAGGAACAAACTTATAGAGCAATGCCAAAAGGTTTTGCATACAGCGGTAATATCTACTTACTGGAAGCTTGGTGAATGCAGGGTTAGTAACATGTCTTCCAAAGGCATCCTCCTGGAACTGCAGAAGTTGCACCACAAGCCCAGCCAAGGCTTTACTGGTGGGAGCATCTGCTTGGACATACTGCAAAAAAAAAAAAAAAGTTTGAAGCCACTTTTCCACATTATCATGTACACAACAGTTTAGAGAATTATATAAAGGTCTGACACCATCATCACCCATTTCAGTAACACCCAATGGTTAAGAACAATTCTACGGACTGCTAAAGCAATTAAATCTGGCAGGCCCAGATTTTCTTTCATATCTTAAAACCCACCTCAGACCACTTTCCCTCAATGTCTACAAAACACACAGTAATGTGCCACAGTAAACATCTTTAAAAACAAACACTGGCAAAGTCAATAGGTCTAGAATAAAATTGCAACACGTCAACAAAGGCATTCAGAAATGCTTTAGGCAAACACTGTAAGCACAAACGCCATTTATCACATTATAGCATGTTCTGCGGGACTTGGGGAAAAGTAGCACAAAAAAAAGGACGCCTTTCGTAATAAAATGCATATAGGTGAAAAAGAAGTGAATGCGACAACTTTGTGTACTTTCAGGAGTAAGAGTTCCTCAAACATTTTAATATGAAGCACTTCAAGGAAGGAAGGCTGCTCTACCCACTAGCAAACAGCATGAGATGAGGGATACTCCGCTGGGTGGAACAAAGGTCTCGCCTATGTAGCATTTGTGCTGTCTCTGTGAGACATGCTGTATTCAGGAAATGGGCCTTAAAAGATCTACCCATTTTCAGGGACTGGCCGTTATATGTGTTGTTACTCAAAGCTTGTGAGCACTATTTCTTTCTTTAAGCTGGAGCACTGCAGACCTGTGCTAATAGTTTACAGAGCTTTGTTGTAAGCAGGGCTGTAAATGTTGCCCTTATCTTGCCCATTTGCCGTGCATTCAAAGACCGAAGTCTGTTTTTATTCCCCTTGTTGCTCGGTACTGATGATTCCCGGTCCTAATATTAAACTGATTAATATAATAGGTAGTGGCCAATGTTTAAAATAAATGGCTCTTCTCTTGCTCTCTTTGTAGCCTCTTTCCCCTCTCCTTCCCACCCGATCCCAATCCTGCCAGATGGCCCTCTAATCTGAACGCTCCATTTCTGTAATCAGGGTACCAATTATTCAGCTTTATGTTGCTGCCAATACTGTTTATGCACATATTCACAGTTTTGGTATTTCTACTTCTGCAGTTGAAGTACAATTCTCTGCTCAACCCCACTCTAATCTACGCAATGCCACTCCACGCAACACCACTCCTTACTCCACGCTACTCTGCTTTACTCCACGCCACGCAGCTCATGGCCACTCCATTTTACACAACCAATCTTTACTCCATGCTGCTTTACACCACTCAATACCACGCCGCTCAATGCCACGCCGCTCCGATTTACCACAACACGCAACATAATTACAATCCTCATTAAGACACCCCGCTTTACGCCACACCGCTTTGCTCAGCTCAATGCTACTCCGCTCAATGCCACGCCGCTTCAATTTACCACACCAGACATCATAATTAACCTCCTCATAACACTCACCACATAATTCAACTTCACCAAATTACCCTCTGCTCAATACCACATAAATAAACCCAACATATATCCACTCTGTACCACATGAAAACATTCCACACCGTGCCACATAATTCCACTCAACATTTCACTCTATACCATGGTTCCATGCGACACTATTTAACTCCACGCAAATCCATTCCACGCCACATTAAAAAAAATCCGCACCACAACATAATTCTACTACACACCACATATACCCAATGTACAACGCATAATTCATCATACCATAAAACTCAGCACACCACATAATTAAACAGCACTACATTACACTCCACAACACAATTCATCATAATTACACTCCATTACACACAATCCTGCTCCACATAATTCCAATACACTAGGAAACATCCAGCCTTTTGGATTCCCAGTCCAGGGGTGCGGTCAGGAAGGCGGTTTGGCAAGTGGAGGCCTGGATAAACAGACTCTCAGGGGTGGGGTGGGTGGACAGAAAGCAGGAGTCGCCCGGAGCTGGGCGGTGGCGCCGGGCCATGTTCCGATCCACAGGGGGAACTGTGGTGGGCTTGGACCAAGTGCCCATCAGAACGTCAGTGAGGGCTTCATTAAACTGCAGTAAAGGCTCCGAGGAGGTTACTGGCGGTTGAAGCACCTTGGTGAGGTGGTTAGACCTCACGGCCACTGCAGGGAGCTCAAGGCCCTAGGCCGTGGCAGCACCACAGCATAAGTTGCTCCCTCCTCCATATCCACGGAGGGAGGAGAAAGAAAATCAGTGTCAGGCGAAGTGTCTAGACCACTAGCCCCCCCCACCCCCCCCCAGCTCATCTGCCCAGTCCTGACTTAACTGGCACTGCTGTGCCAGAGGATCCTCAGACCACTCCCAGTACTCCCCTTCATCAGTGTCCTGATAAACAGGCAGAAATGACGGACCCGGGGCCTAGGTGAACAACTCAACAGTCTGCTTCGGCGACGATCTGCGCCGGTCCGACGCCGGGGCCAGTGTCGCTCGAGGCTGACGCCGGAGGTGGCTCTGAGGGGGTCGGCGGAGGAGTCGTGAGGCCAACCGGCATCGACCAGGATCCAGGCCTGGATCTCACGGGGTCCTGCGGTGCAGAGACCGAAGTCGCCGGCAACACAGGGATAGGACCCCCAGTCGGACCCGCGGTGCCCGAAGGCGTGCCGGCAGGGCCCAACGGCGGAAAGAGGGTACTCATGGCCACGAGGAAGTCTCGAATCTGCTACGGAGTCGCATTGAGCCCAGGAACCGGAGGGTGTGGGGCTGGATGCAACGGCACAGACTCCGCCGGGGACGCGAGGGCGGTGCTACCTGAACCATCGGCCAAGTCGCGTGACCTGCGAGGGGAGGTTGAAGAACGATGGTGTCTCTTAGACTTCTTTTTGGCATGCGATTCCTCAACTTACCAGAGTGCGAGGACTTATATCCCGATGATCGATGATGACTCCGGCTCCACGACCGGTCCCCTCGACTTCCTCCTCGACCGGGACCTTATGCGGCGCAGAGCAGACTGCCAGAGGTCAAGACGCTCCAGTCTAGCCTTCGACGTCAAGGCCCAGCAGTCAGGGCACGACTTGTCATCGTGGTTGGCCCCCAAACAGTAGACCAGCGGTGGGGGTCGGTTACCAACATCAGTCGGTGAAAGGCTGGCACGGAAAAAAGAAGAACTGACGTCAGCGAGCGAGGGTGGCATCTAAATACTCCAGCTACGCCATCCGGGCGATCACGGCAGACGCGAAGCCGCAGACGACACCTACGGACGCGCAGGGGTACTGCTTACGAAAACCTTCGGGATCCAGTAGGACCCTGGGGACATTCTAAGGCAAGGAATCTAACACTAACGTGTTTCTTTCAGATAACTCTATACCACACAATTCCAAGCCACACAATGCCACAACTAACAATTCCAATCTAACTCACATAATTCAACTACACACCACATACATCCACTTAAATTCATTACATCTAGATAAGAGACATTTACTACGTCAATAGCTCCAACTTTTTTTTACAGCCAAACACACAGATCTGAAGCTTTGCTCCTACAAACAAGTATAGCTATACATACAATTCAACTCTACACATTTGTAATCCACACCACATAATTCAACACCAAACCACATAATATAACTCAACAACACAATTACAACAGATCTCATACATCTAATCCACACCACCCAATTCCACACAGTGCCACAAAATTCAACAGCACATTATATAATTAAACGCCATTCCACACAATTACACTCCATAACACCCAATCCTACTCCACATAATTCCAGTACACTCAATACCACATATTTACTATCCATATAATTAGATGGCACACCATGCCACATAATTCCACTCCATACAATTATATGATTCAGAAAAGGGGGTGGTGATGAACAGAGTGTCTGAATTAAGCAGACCACTCTTACCCATTCCAAAGATCAGGGCTTGATCCATCACCGTTTTTTAGCTCACTGCACCATCCCAGCTCAGAACTTGGCTATATGCAAATTAGTCTGACCCTGGCCCAGTGCATCATGGGAACAGGGCAGACCAAACTACCAAGCCAATTCTTATACTGGGAAGGAAACAAGCTACCAGGGACCGGTTTCTGGCATTTCAGCCGTCTTCGGCCCGGCTTGCTTGAATCCTGATGGTGCAATGAGCAAGGGACTCACATCTGAGTATACCCTTCCACGCTTATGGTGGACAAAAATGATTCAGAAAAGGGGGTGGTGATGAACAGAGTGTCTGAATTAAGCAGACCACTCTTACCCAGTCCAAAGATCAGGGCTTGATCCATCACCGTTTTTTAGCTCACTGCACCATCCCAGCTCAGAACTTGGCTATACGCAAATTAGTCTGACCCTGGCCCAGTGCATCATGGGAACAGGGCAGACCAAACTACCAAGCCAATTCTTATACTGGGAAGGAAACAAGCTACCGGGGACCGGTTTCTGGCATTTCAGCCGTCTTCGGCCCGGCTTGCTTGGTGATGGATCAAGCCCTGATCTTTGGACTAGGTTAAAAGAGAAGTCTGCTTAATTCAGACACTCTGTTCATCACCACCCCCTTTTCTGAATCGTTTTTGCCACTAATGGTGTGGCAGGGTATACTCAGACATGAGTCCCTTTCTCACTGCACCATCAGGATTCAAGCAAGCCGGGCCGAAGACGGCTGAAATGCCAGAAACCGGTCCCCGGTAGCTTGTCTCCTTTCTGGTCAAGAATTGGCTTGGTAGTTTAGTCTGCCCTGTTCCCATGATGCACTGGGCCAGGGACAGACTGATTTGCATATAGCCAGGTTCTGAGCTGGGATGGTGCAGTGAGATAAATAACGGTGATGGATCAAGCCCTGATCTTTGGACTGGGTAAGAGTGGTCTGCTTAATTCAGACACTCTGTTCATCACCACCCCCTTTTCTGAATCGTTTTTGGCCACTATAGGTGTGGCAGGGTATACTCAGACATGAGTCCCTTTCTCACTGCACCATCAGGATTCAAGCAAGCCGGGCCGAAGACGGCTGAAATGCCAGAAACCGGTCCCCGATAGCTTGTCTCCTTTCTGGTCAAGAATTGGCTTGGTAGTTTAGTCTGCCCTGTTCCCATGATGCACTGGGCCAGGGACAGACTGATTTGCCTATAGCCAGGTTCTGAGCTGGGATGGTGCAGTGAGATAAATAACGGTGGTGGATCAAGCCCTGATCTTTGGACTGGGTAAGAGTGGTCTGCTTAATTCAGACACTCTGTTCATCACCACCCCCTTTTCTGAACCATACAATTATAAGCCACACAATTTCACAACTGCCTAATTCAATCCAGCATACAATTCCACTACACACCAAATACATACATTCCATAACACATAGGTAAAAGACAATGCCATTTATAATGCCAATAGCTCTAAATCAAACAAATGCAAGACCAATTGTATTTTCAATGCACGTTAAGAAAGTGGTAACAGTATGTCTAAAGAGCTGTGCTGGTAAAGCAGACAATACAAACGGTAATGAAAACGTATGTGCAAGCATCCAGTAATTTGGCACGAACAGTGAAAAGTAGCAACCGGTCAGTGGTAAAGAAGGGAAAAAAAGATTAACAAAAATAAGCTCACTGAGCATTAGTATAAATCCTTTACTCTTAACTGAATTATAGAGCTTTACATGAACTTGTGCTTATATATGCCGCAACGACGGATCATGTAAACATTTTAATGGGACAAGAGGGAAAATTCTTAAAGCAAATACAGCGAGTGCATTCATTATCAAAACACAGGGTGTCACCAATTACTTAATTTGACCCGGAGGAGTAGGGTAGAAAGATATGGGCTTTTATTGCTAAAATGCAAGGTATGAAAAGTTTTTTGACACATGGTATTCACAATATGCCTAAACAGGTGTTTTATATAGAAGGAATTGTTTCATCAATTATTAATGCTACTATTTATCAGTGCTAAACATAGTTGGACACTATGCATAAACAGCCAGCAATCCCTGTGCTAATTTCCTTATTACCATGAAAACATATGTACAAAACATTACCTCATACAGCAGGGATGTGGAATTCCTATAGTCCAACGCCCAGGACATATTGTTTGGGGTCAAGGGCATCAAGTTTTAATGTGCATTTTGTCCTTGGGACAAGCAGGCCCAACCCCTTGCAGCGTAAACCCTTTGGCTGCCAGTTTGCAGTACCACATTAAGGATCAGGGAAGGGCACTGCCTGCAGTTAAGTTAATATTTGTGTGCATATGTTAATGCTGTTCAAACTTGTATTTATGGTTCATTAATTGAGAGCCTTTAATATTAGGCTGAGCGCTCTCAGTAAATGTAAGTTCTGACTGCACTACGGACAGTGGTTCCAGCATAAAAATGAGGACACACGATTTCAAAGTTTAGCAATATGAGGCTGTGCATAATGCTCCCAGAATGCTCTCCGAATAGATGCAAATATTTGCAGAGGCTTGAAAGCAAGATTAATGAACTTTGCTTTCAATATAAAATGTTCCTAAAAAATGGAAGTAGAAAATATATGTTTTAGCTTAACTACTGTAAAGTTTCAGTTACCATTTCTTTTCAGCAATATTTTGTAATTTGTGTTGATGCATGCTAGTATTGCCGCAAAATATTCATATTAGAAAAATCAGTGTAACCAGTTTCAATAAGACTTTGGGAAACAAAAATAAACAAGCATTGGCAAAGCCAGTAGGTCTGACATGGTACTCTGCTTTTTAGTTTTGGCAATGCGTGACTTGTTTTGGCGTGCTTTTTAGGTTTCCCCTCGTCAAGAGCTGCGCACTGCGCAGCTTTTCGGCACAGGCGAAATCTAATGTTAGAACAGTGTGGCTTGGGAATCCGCCCCTCTGTTCCATTGGCTAGCTCCATAAATGGAGGCTAGCCATTAGAACAGAGATCTGTCCGTCATGGGCGGACCAGATTCGTGGGCGTTCCGGCGATTTCTTCCCTCCGTAACGTCATGCGGCCGTGGGCGGGGTTTATTTTTTTTGTCTTCCAGGTTTGCTTTTCCTTGCCTTCCCGCCCCCCCTGCCGCTGTCCGTTCCCGCCCCCCCCCCTTTGTTTTTGTTTGCTCTAACGTGATAATCAACACTGAAAGAATGCAAGAAACATATTTCTTTAATTAGCTCTATTCACTTCTATACGTTCAAGATGAACAAAAAACGCGCTCTACACGTATATCTGATGAGAACATTATTTTGCTTCCGGTCGGTTGGCTTGCGCGCTGTGACCTGCACGCATAAGGCCCGCAGTATCCAATCGCAAACTTCAAACTCGAGACTCTAGTAGGAACAAATTACGTGCCCAATTAAAACCCATCCGCTGGAGGGTTGGATGGGACGCATTAACCAATGGGCGTAAATGGTTCTCTAAGAGCCGTCTAACCAATGACAAACTGAGAGGGCCTTTTAAACTAGTGACACTGGGAACCCGGGGAGTAGAAAGGCGGTGGTTTTAATTTCTGGTGTTGGTTCATTCTGTGCGTTAAGGTAAGAAATGGGCCTTTTCCGGGTGTATGTGGGGAGGCTGTTGTAAAACTATCAGACGCATTAACGTATCCGTTGGTTTCCTTCTCCCTAGCGCGCCGGTTTCGCCGTTAACATGCACAGCGAAACTGGTAGTGATGTTGTTTGAGATAGGAGATTTGCAGCTATCTTCTCTGCCTCATTAAATTGGCAACACGAAGGACCTCTGTTATGGCTTACTTAATTGGTCACATACCTTCTGCATTTTGAAATAGCTTACCTGGGTAAGGGCCCTGCTGTTGAGAGCTTTGTGTGCCCAGAAAGCTTTCACGAAATAGAAATACCCTTAATGGTACTTTGGTGGTTAATACACTTTCCGTATACCTCTGTAGTTTGTTACGCCACAGTTATAACTCCTAAACTAGGGTAGAGGTACTAATGTGCCTTTCTGTAAAGACCAGCGTCTACCATGTAGATCCAATATGCTTATTTTATGGCTAGGGAGTGCAGAGTGGCTAGGGAGGGCAGAGTGGCTAGGGAGGGCAGAGTGGCTAGGGAGGGCAGAGTGGCTAGGGAGGGCAGAGTGGCTAGGGAGTGCAGAGTGACTAGGGAGTGCTAGGGACTGCAGAGTGATTGGGGAGTGCAGAGTGACTGCAGAGATTAAGCTAATGACAATGTAAATGACAATGCCATTTATTTATCTGTTTTCAAAACCAACACATAAATACAAATTTTGTCATTTACAATGCCAATAGCTCTAACTTTTCCAAAGGCGAAACCATTGCATTGTAAATGCTTGTAAAACTTTATTGATGTGAGCGCTGCCGGACCCTTACCAATATAACAAACATTGGCAAAAGCAAAAATTGTTTTTGGTCTCAAAAAAGCACACCTTGCCACATTAGTTACTGTCACTGAACAAAAACTACTTTGTGTGCCGATATGCTCCTTGTGAAAGAGCAGAATGCCGTCACTCACCGTGAAGCCAGCAGATACAGAGTGAGAATTTTAATAAACACAAAAGGTCATAGTTAACGCTGGACCAAATTAGGGGCCCAATTATTAAAGAAAGTCTCAAAAGTGCACCCTTGGTATATGTCTGTGCATTAAGGGCAACTATATGGCTTTCGTGAATTCACAAGAATTTATAGCAGTAGGGCAAGAAATAGTACTCCTAGAAAATATCTGTGAACTGCATTTTAGCATGAGCAAATATGCATGTGTAGATTTGCTCATGCGAACACCTGAGTGTTCGCAAGTTTATTTTCCCTCAAACCACTTTTTTCCCACCTCTGGCAGAAGGTTTACATCTGCCATTGTCAGGAGTAAATTTCCAACACTTCTCAGTATTGGAAAAGATTAGAGAAGAGTTGTTGAAAACCCTTAAAACTTGCAAATTAGTAGGTTTGCACAGAAACAAAAGGACATTCCAACCCTGGAACTATTGTTTACCACTGCTTTCAGTCCCAGTATGTAGATCTGCGGAAACGTAGCAACATAAAGGGATTGCTAGTATTCAAACACTACTATGGTATGAGCCCTGGCATAATCTGAGAGGCTATATAAGAGCTCTTATATAATGAGATTGCTGCCATAATTTGTCGCCGCCCAACATGGCACCAAAGGGACAAGTGGATTTTGTTACAGGACAAGTAGATTTATGAAGCAACCTGCCCCATGGACAAGTAGATATTTTAATAAATTCCAAACCCCTGATACAGGTATATTTTGCACATTGTGCAGACGACGTCCGCACCCTCCTGGACCAAGGCCAGTCCGCAGGCCTTATCCTACTTGACCTATCAGCAGCCTTCAACACTGTCTCCCACTGCACACTCGTCGCCAGACTACACAACGTCGGCAAACAAGGAACAAGGCTAGACTGGTTCCAATCATTCGTCACTGGAAGAAGCCAAAGGATCAGACTACCGCCCTTCCTCTCAGATCCCATGAAAATCACCTGCGGAGCCCCACAGGGGTCATCACTGAGCCCGACCCTCTTCAACATCTACATGCCCCCCCTCGCCGCCATTATTCGACAATAAGGGCTCAACATCATATCCTACACAGACGACAGCCAGCTCATCCTCTCCCTCACCAAAGACCCCACCACCACCAGACTCAACTTCCAGAAAGGAATGCAGGAGATCGCAATATGGATGACCAACAGCTGGCTAAAGCTAAAAGCTATGAAAACCTAAGTCCTCGTCGTTGGAACCGCCCCTTCAGCATGGGAAAATACCTGGTGGCCCCCGAAACCCACCGACCTACTCTGACCATGCCAAAAACCTCGGCATCGTACTCTACTCATACCTCACCATGAACCAACAGGTCAACGCCGTCACCTCCAGCCGTTTAAACACCCTCCACAAGACTTTCAAATGGATCCCCCTGGAGTCAAGGAAGGTAGTCACCCATGCACTGATCACCAGCAGACTGGGCTATGGTAACGCACTCTACGCCGGCATAAACAAGTCGCTACTACGCAAACTCCAGACGATACAAAACACCGCCACCAGACTCGTCCTCGGCATCTCTTGGCACGAACACATCAGCCAACACCTACGAGGGTTCCAATGGCTCCCCGTGGAGAAAAGAGTGATAATAGGATAAGAGGTGTGATAATAGCGCCTACAAAAGGTTTCTGCTAACAGACAAAATAGAATATTGTATTTGCGCACACAAATCCAATTTTAAAAGATATAATACAAATTTGACATGTGAATCTATAATGATGCAAGTTGTCTTTTATTTTCATTGTTGCCACAAATGGGTTAATGGTGTGGTTGTTTTAGATGCTAACAGCGATTACATGCATCTGGTCCCCCTTAAACAGCCCGCAGCGGTCAATAAATACAGGGCCCATCAAACCAGTAACTTCTTTGCCAGGCTTCGAAAAGTCACCAGCCCAGAAAGACATTGTTCAAACGAGAGACCATTGCTTGCTGATATCTTTCTCTTTGGGCTCGGACTCAAAGAAAGGTGCACTGCTGCCTCCCTCATTCAAGAAGATGAAAGGACCTCCTTCACCTGACAGAGCACACAGTAAGGCCATCTAATTGACGCTACATAAAAGATGCCTTGAAGAAGCGCGACACATAAGAAGCCATAGGGGCGCTGCAGAGCAGCTTCTGAGTCTTGATCCATAGAGCAAGGGAGTGACGAGAAATCAAGGTCAGCAGCATGGAAAGCTTTCAACATCTTGGTCTGGTTGGATCTAATCCCCAATGCAATTAAAGCTTGCATGTGCACAATTTCCAACAATAAAGGACCTCAGGCTTTGACTACCCACCACAGGCCTTCTGGTAACAGCACGTAGGTTGTAGCTGGTCACTTTGTTTCCGGATCCATGCGAAGCATCTTTTCAGCCCTTCCTGTTCCAAAGCTATTTCTGTTCGGAATGGAGTTTGTCTTATGAAAATAGACCAAAAGACAATTTGCCCAAATTCAAATCATGCCCGATTTGGAACAGGATATGTCTTAAGTTTAACTACAAAGTGAATTTGGTAAATAATGCAAAGCCACAGACAGGGTTCCTGTCTGGAGCTTTGCGTTATTTAAAAATTTGAAAACAGCAAGAGAAAAAAATATTCAGTTAACTGGAACCAGGTTTGACCTCAGTGGACAGCATGTGGAAAAATTAATTCACCAATAGGCATTATGCAAACGACAAACTTAAATAATCAGAAATAACATTAAAAAAAACACAGGGGATCATTAGGGCAACTGTGTTACATGTGTAAGCAGGTAAAATAAGAGTTGCATAAACAAATAAACAGTCAAAGCGGCTTGCGAGTCAGGGGCCTCGCTGACCAAGTTAGATATCAAGGGAGCCTATTGGGAATGGGTCGAGAGCCAGGGAAATAGAAATACCAGCCCAGGCAGACTGACCGATGAGTTTCGTCAACACAAGCAGATGACCCGTTTGGAGCCCTACTTAGATTTTATTCAGAAACCATGGGATAGGGCCCTTTTCATTCAGTTTAGATTGGGTCCGCTTCCCATTCGTGAATATACAAATAAATGGAAGCCTCCCCATCAAACAGACCCAACTTGTCCGCTCTGTGAAGGAGTAGTTGAAAGCGTCCCACATTTCCTGTTTGCATGCCAAGCTTATTATAAACCAAGAACTAGATGGTTAAAACCCATTTGTTGGCAATTAGGAACCACCACGAAGCACTTTTTGCGAGCAGAAACTAATAAAACTTTTTCTTGCAGTGTGGCCAAATTCCTTAGCTGGGCCTGGGTGATAAGATTAAAAGCGCTATGACCAGGCTGAAGATTCTTATTAAATTTGTTTTTAAGTTCCATCAAAGCTGAGATAGTTTAATTCACTTTTAACTTCCCTTGTGGGTTTTCATCCTTTTGAGCTGTTATTTATTGATGGAATGTTTATGTCAAATGAATTTCTCAGGAATGTAACTTACAAATTGTCCTAAACTTATAATAGGTATTCCACTGTTCTGTAAAGTAATTTGCATCCTTTGAGAGATGTCAAGATTTTTAATCTGATTTCTTTGTGCAATTATTATAAATGGTGCTTTTTTTTTATATAATCTGTAAAATGCTTTTAAGATATATTTATATCGAGAAAAAAAAAAAGTTTGGGGGGGTTTCGTCAAGCGGGGGCCGAGAAAAAAGGGGGGTCCCAAAACGTGTTTTTAACATTGAGTTTTCCATAGGGCGGTTGGACTCACTTTTAGCTCGAACGGCTGAATGGATTTCTATGAAACTTGGCTAAATTGCCTTTGCTAGGTTTCAAGATATGTGCTCCAGTGGATTTTGAGAAATTAACGTTCAAAAAAATATATATATCTGTGACAGCGTCCCGGTTCGCGTACCAGACGCGTAACGGAACTTCGCGAGGAGAAGCGGATTGGCTCTCCGGTGACTGTCAACATTCTAAACAGTCCGGAGCGGCCGTCATCTTGTCTCTCGGTAGGATCGAGAGACAAGAGGTGGAAATAAACGAAGGGGGAAATGAATGAAAGGGGGCAAGGTAGACCCCTTCTGACCCCCTAGGATTGATGTGGGGGGCTATTAAAGGGCCCCGCGGGGCAAAAAAAAAAAAATTTGATTTTTCGCGGTGGAAGCGCTACCCGGTACGCGAACCAGGTAGCTCACCGGTAGCGTAACGAGAGTCCGCCATCTTGTGTTTCGGACGAATTTAGTCACAAGACGGAGGATAAACAATGTTGGGAATGGGTATAAGGGGGCACGGGAGACATAACCTTACCCCCTAGGTTTTCTGATGGTGGCTGAGGAGGCCCATATATGTAAAAAAAAACAGCCTTTTTTTTCAAATTTTTGCACGGTTAGCGCCCGATCCGCGCACCGGGTAGCGTTCCGGCAAGCGTAACAAGGGGAAAACCAAGGGAAACAGTAAAACAATATTGGTGGGTTATCCTGGAGGTGACGCACCTCAGCAACGCTATAATTGATTGGATGCCACCTCTGCATGTGGCGGTGCATAGTATAGTTTCCAAAACTATACTTTTTGTCTGTGCCTGGGGACAGAACTGCATCGCAATGAGGCATGTCACCAGCCGGGCATTGACCTTTTTTTGCCCTCGAGGGTAAGAAAAAAATTGCCATATAAAATGGTCTAAGCTGTGGGATTGCCGGGGCTCTTCACGCAACAACTGCCTCGGCTCTACCTCCTCTTCCTCTGGGTTTGGAAGGAACTTTGCAGGTGGTCCTTCCTTCCTAGGTGGTTGTGGTGGTGGTGGGGGTCCACCAGCTGCAGCTACTACAGATGCCATGACTGAACAAGCAGAAACAGGTCTTCCTCTCACAAAGATGAAAGTCATAGTGAGGAAAAAAGGTGGGGGCTTTCATCATTTGGGAAAAAAAAAAATTCTAAACCAGTGAAAAGTGTTATTTTCAGGTCACATGACCTGTTACGCTTACGTTACGCGTCCCACTCCGCGCCCGGAGCGCTTCCGGGGAGCTGCGCTTCGCGCCTCGGGTCGCGCTCCGGAGCACTTCCGAGTGCGCTAACGTGGCGCTTCATAAGACGCATTACGCGGCAACGCGATACGTCGCGCTTACGTGACGCGTCACGATGTTGTTTTCGAAAGCGGCAGTTGCGCTAACGGAACGTTTCCCGGTGCGCGGATCGGGTCGCGGCCCGGTAGCGGAAAAAAAAATACAAATTTATATGCATAAAAAATTATATTAAATACATAAAAAATATATTTTTCCTTTAAAAGAATACATTTCACAGCTTTTGATATTTGCAATTAAAAAACCATTGAAATTCACTGAAAAAACCATAGGTTATAGACCATATATAGTTAGGAATTAGCATTTACAAAACCTTGAAAATTCACTGAAAAAACCAAAGGTTATAGACCATAAATAGTTAGGAATTAGCATTTACAAAACCTTATTTTACTCACACAAAACCATTGAAATTCGCATATATAGTTAGTTGCACTAACTATATATCGCGCACCCGCAAACCACTGCTGCTGATGTCACATATTACATCATTCATGACATGGTCAGTGACATCACTGATGACATCTCAAGTGACATCACTGATGACATCACTGATGACATCACGGATGACATCACGGATGACATCACGGATGACATCACGGATGACATCACGGATGACATCACGGATGACATCACTGATGATATCATTCATGTGATAATACGATGAACCTCTTCAGACTCTAATATAACCTTAGATACAATCAGTGTAAACAGACACTCACAGACTGTCACTCATCCATGGAGTTACTCACACACCTAGTCAGTCATGCAAAGAATCAATCACACCTCCATTTCCTCAACTATACTGTTATACACACCTTACTTATTCAAACATATACTAACACATATTTACTCTCTTATACAATCCCTGATACAAGTTCACAATGATCCATACAGCCACTCACACATTCACTGGCTCTTATGCGCAGTTATTTATATATGTCAACTCTCACATGTACTGTGTTTTACATATGTACTTACTTTGACATGTAGCACTGAGATATCCATTCACTCACCAATACACTCATGCACACAGTCAACCGCCCATACAACTGTTTCCACATGCACTTTTGAACCCATACATCTAGTAAATCAACTGCTCACACATCTATGCACAGAGTCATACACCTCCCAGCCACCCACACACACACACACACACACTCTCCCATACAAATACTTGGGCAACCAATCAATAACCCATATAGTTACTCATATAGCTACTGATCAACACATGCAGCAGTTTACAGAACAACAGACATAATGATGCACAAATTAAGACAGTTTAGTCACTAACCCATGCACTCAGTGAGACACATTTAATCACTCACTCATACAGTCAGTCATGCACCTACTAAAACCTCCATCCAGACAGTTATACATCCACTCATTCTTCAATATGTAAGACATATTTTAACTTTACAGAAACATACAGTCACTAGATGTTGTCATCAGTGATGTCATTTGAGATGTCATCAGTGATGTCACTGACCAGGTCATGAATGATGTAATATGTGACATCATCAGCAGTGGATTGCGGGTGCGCGATATATAGTTAGTGCAACTAACTATATATGCAAATTTCAATGGTTTTGTGTGAGTAAAATAAGGTTTTGTAAATGCTAATTCCTAACTATATATGGTCTATAACCTATGCTTTTTTCAGTGAATATATATATATATATATATATATATATATATATATCCACACGGGTTCTCAGCAGGGCACTCGAAGCATCCTGCAGCAACGCAGCCTCAAGAAAACATATATATATATATATATAAAATGGTAGCACCTTCTGTGTCCTGTCCTTTTCTAAATCTGGGGTGTAGGTGCTACAGCAATAAACAATTCATGTCCAAGGGGGTGTATCTACATTGCAAAACTGTCTCAAGACTTTATTACATAGAACTATGTGTGTGTGTATAATGCACCGGTTTCGCACGTATTGTAAACAAAGGTTTGCTGAGCAAAGCACTGAAATGCATGATCAGTTGCTTGGTGCACATAGCCTTGGTACCAGCGCACAAATCTTGAACTACCGCACACACAGGAAAATAATTAGAGGGAACATTGTTTACCATACTATATGTAACCCTCCTAACCCACACTAATACCATAGTACTAGGAGGTTGGCCAGTCGACTGCAGTTCGTACAGACTATCTAATAATTCTCTTATGCTTCCTGAAACTCACTCACATTAGACAAAATCGCTATAGGTCATGTCCATTACCCAATACTGCATCAGTCCACAGCAAAAAAAATGTCACCAACTGACCAGGCATAGTATAACTGAAGAGGTCTGCCACAAGCTGCGGGTCAACAAAAAACTAATCTAGTCCACCACTGCAGGTCCCAACGAGCTACATACTATGACGGTTTCTTGACATTTGACAATCAGATATGGGATGATATGAAACAAAGGCAATTCCAGCAAATCTCTCCCTCCAACCTAAGTCTACTTTGGGTCATAAAGTAGAAACAAAATAGCTCATAATGGACAACCCAATACAGTAACAAGCTAAGTGTTCTATGATTATAATTAATACCATAAAGAGGCACTCAAAGCTGTCAGCTGATATGCGCAAAGTGTCTGTTTTGTAATCTCTTGCATTTCTTCATCTATCACACTGCTGGGCAATGTGTTAAACAACATGAAAATCTAAACTTAATGGGCATCACGCACGACATGCAAAAACTTAGAAACCATTCCCACACAGGATCAAAACAAAGACAACACCTTTTTAACCAGGCACCAAACACGATGTAGCATGCTATATGTAGACAAGCGCTTCAGCAACCCACGGAAGACTAGTAAGTGCTATATAAATGCTGCAAGACAATACATAAGATAGACATGATGTAAGCAAATTCTGAAAAAATAACACCTTAAAAATCAAAGAGAAGGCGTTAGAGTGAAAATGCACCAATCTGGTTATAAAAACATCAGCCATCAGGATTCACAGATTGTTGATACTGAGATGTATCTAGTAAAGTAACGTAACATTCGATAGTAAGGAACAAACTTTCGCTTGAACCCATTAATTAAGAGAATGCTGACAGTTGTGTATTCAACATCAAAGCGGTGCGCAGTTTAGGGAGTTGTTTGCCAAACTTTCTTGAGTCTATGATTATACAATGTATGTATGTGATACTGGCGTGGGTGATGGATGTGCGATTAGACTGTATCATGCATCAGATAGATCCTTGGGAGGCAATGTGGGGTCACTATGAATCTCCGAAGAACTATTGGCTATCTGCTCTCCTGAAGTCATAACTCCCTCAACTTCACAAAACCACCGGGCTCTCTGGGCACTTGTTGATATCCTTTGTAAAAGACCCCTCCTTCCAGAGTATTCCAAGCCCTCTGTGAATTAAGGACCCTCACCTTCTTGTAGTGTTTGCCCAGCCAGGCCCGTACAGGTTCCAACAGTGCCAGGGTATCGGGACTCTCCCAGTGCTTGGTGCTGGGTCCCCCATCCTTCTTGCGGGCAGCTGCAGGAGGCGCGGAGGGCGGTGCGGGGGTATCTTCAGGCGGAGAGCCAGACTCCTCGTCCTCCTCCTCATCTACCTCATCGTCCTCTTCTTCTTCCTCCTCCTCTTCCCCTGGAACTGCGGGGCTAGTCTCCCCGTCCTCCTCTTCATCGTCTTCGCCGGGCTGGGCGGCCTCCTGCTCCGGGGCCCGGGCGGCTGGGCTGCTGCTCTCCTCCGGCTCGTCAGGCTCGCGCGCCCCGCCTCGCCGGCGCCGCCTCCGCCGCGCACCCCCCGACTGCTTGGCGCTGCTCTCGCTGCTGCCGTTGCAGCCGCTACCGGGCGGTCCCAGACCGGGTTGCCTTTGTTTCATGTCTGCTCAAAGATTCTCTACAACTGCCGCCTCAGTAACACAGGGCCGTGGAGGGTAAGCATGCGCAGTACGAAGCAGACTTTAAGGCATGGACATCGAAATAGGACAGGCACGGCTACTGAGCATGCGCGTCCCAAGGCAACCCTGAAAGCATGGACATAGAAAAGGAACCAAAACCACCGCTCTGCACAGCACTAGAAGAGCCTGGTCTCAGGGCTCCTCGGAGTCCGTATGGGTTATATTACTTTGCATCAGGCTTCCAGAGATTAAAGAAGATATCCAACAAGATTTAAAGTGATAACGGTAATACCAATGCTCAACGTCGGTCTAAAACAGCACTTGGTCCATAGCTGCCAAGGTTTCAGATTGCTATGTGTGACATTTTCATAGCTTCAGTGTAATTATGAGTGACATTTCAACTGGGGTCACTCCACTCCATCAGGGGTAATAAGCGCTATATAAATACAAACCTTTTTTCCTCCTCTATCCTTCTGCTATCATTCCAAATCCAAATAACTGACTAACCTTGCTACCACTTAAAATGTACTTGCATGTTTCACTATATTAATTTAACACTAATCCTCTATGGGTCCCAAAGTAGCGTGCTACTCTCAGAAAAAAAGCGCTTCGACGCCTTGTCAGGGGTAGTAAGAGCTATATAAATGCAATTACAATTACAACTATGAGTGACCTTTCTCGCGAGCAAAATTAAGCAATGAAGACGAGGGAAAAATAGAAATATTTGAAATTACACCCCACTGAGCAACGAAAAACTCTAAGAATATCTTAAAACGACTGAAAAGCACCAGAAATGGAAGGACCCTAACGGGACACATTGTGTGACTGCAGTGCTCATCAAAAGAGGGCAGGCAGGCTTCCCAGCTGCTCAGAAGATCTCAGCCACACTATCAGAATTTTGATTATTGATATTGAGTACACCAGGTTGACTGGTGATGGCCGTTGGTCAGAGCAATCACCACTGGAGGAAGCAACAGGATGTTGTTTAACGCCACCTGAGAGAGTCCTGTGATTACTTTGCTGTGTCTCTCCCTGCTCGAGAAACTACATCTTACCAGCCAGTTAACTCATTTGCTGTTGTTTCAATAAGTTTTTTTATGTAGGGGTTGGGTCCTCTGGTTTCTTGCTGGCATGTTCATAGCTGCCAGGTTTTCAGTTTGCTCATGTGTGACATTTATAGGCTGTCAGGGTATTTATAAATACCTTTTCACTGCCTTATGTTTGACACTTTGTAATGAATTAAAGCCAGCTCTCAATATCTTTTTTCTTTCAAGTTACATTTTTTCATAATTTATTCCAGTAACCAGGATTTCTAATAACCCATAGATTGCTGTGCGAAGTGAGGACGTTTTTGACTATAGCTTTCACCAATATTCCTTCTCCTTTACAGACCCAAAATCTGCTAATATTCTTGTTGGCTGCAGAAGTAGTTAGCAATTTAAACCAGTCCCACTCATTAGGTGCAAGATATAACTCAATGCCAGTAATAATGTCATCAGGCAATGAATCACATCGCTGACCAATGGAGGTTAAAAGGTCACTTTTATTTAGCAACAACAAAACAGAATCATAATGCAAACAATGACTTTCAATGAAAATGCCCCGCCCCGCCACCCCTCCATGATCCCCATGAAAAATATTTAGTTTCATGGCGTACATAGTCACCATGGCAATTTGACAATTTTATTAATGAACTGCACGATTACTTAAAATCTTTACAGTATAAAATAAATAAAAGCTTGATGAACGTCCCGTCTCCCCCCCCAAATGTCCCGTCTTCTTATAAAAGTAAATATCACTTTAAGTTAAAATGCTAACAGTTAGTACAGTTTAGTTGTCCAAAACAGAGTTCTTTTAAGAGGAGTAGAGTGTAGGTTGCTCCGTTGTTTCACAACAGGTGAAGGGAGGCACATGAAAGTTCGGTAAAATCTATTTGTACGCCAAGGGCGGTTAACGATAGATGGATTCCTTGTTAGACCTTTGAACCAGCCCAGGTTGGATGACTGGGGCCGAAGAATTCCAGTTACTTTGCAGACACACTCTTTGAGTGGGAGTCAAATGCCATTTTCACCTGGTGTATGAATTTCCCAACTCTGGCTATCAAACAGGTCGTGGAGACAGAGAGGCACCAGTCCGAGGCCTCTCTGCAAGTTCTGTAGCCCATAATCCGTAAAATCGGAAGCAACAGACGATGACGGTCATTGACCAACTTTGTGCAGCAGCACAACAAGTGTAGCCAGGATTCTCTGCGATAATTGCATAGACAACAGGCTATGGCGCCATCCGTTCATGCCCATTTGGGGTTAGAGTCCGCGATCCTGAGGGCCAAAAGGCGAAAATGCAGAATTTTCTTTCTCGCGTGAGTGGATACTAGGTCTTGCAGGTATGGTTGGGGTTTACCAGGAGTGTATGATTTGTCCAGGGCCTGAGTTAATGGATTTTGTCGAAGAGATGCAAGGTCAAGCCCAAAAGAGATGGTCAGGACTTGGCGCTTAACAGCTTGGGCCCAGGCTGAGAATGGGATTTCGTGCAGGGGCAGACTCCTTCTCTCGATTTTCAATGCTTCAATGGCTAGTGCTACCTTTGAGTGCCAGGGAGAGACCACCTCACCAAAGATTGATTTTAGGAAGTGCTAAAGGGTGTGTTCTGGCGCTTTCAATACTCTGATATAGAATTTTAACAGGTCCCCCAGTAGTGCCAGCTCTGGTTGCTTAAGGCCTATTTCTAGCCTTAATCTGTTGTTCCTTGCATATCTGGGGGCCTGTAACACCATCTTGTAGGCTTTCGCCTGGGCCGCGTTGACCACTTTGTCAAATGCGCCTGGGTAGGCTATGTGCCCATACAAGATGGCGGGGATCAGTTTTGCCCTGAGCACTGTCAGCATTGGTTCGGCTGAGGGACTGTCCAAGCGATGACTTAGGCGTCTTAACAACAGAATGGTATTGTCTGTTTTTGGTTTAAGCACCTTCAGGTAATTTGACTGCAGTGGCACTCTCAGAGACCCAGGTGCCCAGATAGTAATAGGATGGGGCAGTAACGATACGGTGCTCCCCCAGGGTCCATGAAGCTTCTTTTTTGTGGGGATATTTGCCAAAGATGACGATCTTAGTCTTGCTCACGTTGATCCGTAAGTCATTTGCCTTATTATATGAGGCAAGGCTGCTTAAGGCTCTTTGGAGCCCCACCCTAGTGTGGTCCATGATCACCGTGTCATCTGCATACTGGAGCGTTCCCAGGACGAGCTTCCCCAATTTTGGGGGTGCTAAGTTGGCATCTTTCAGGGCTGCCCCATGTCCGCAGTATACAAGTTAAAAAGCATGGGGGCCAGGACGCACCCCTGCTTAAGGCCGGAATTGGTGTTGATTCTTGCAGTTGTTATTGTAGGACTTAGCTTCACCTTGACCCAGGTACCCTTGTAGAGCGCTTTTATTGCTTTCAGCAGAGCCTGTGGTAGTCCCCAGGAATCAAGTTTTACCCAGAGCCGGCCTCTGTTCACTTGATTAAAGGCTGTGGAGTAGTCTATGAAACAGCAAAACAGGGGCGGCTTATTCCTCAAATTGGCCTTCTTCGCAAGGTAGGAAAGGGCTATGATGTTGTCGAGGGTGGAGCTGTAAGCCCTAAAGCCGGTCTGTGTGGGCGGGAGAATGCCGTTCTTGACCAACCAGTCCTCCGGATCACTGAGAAGAAGGCGGGCGTATATCTTTGCTTCTATGTCGAGGAGAGCTACAAGCCTGTAATTGGCCGGGTTCGTATGATCCCCTTTTTATGGATAGGGAATAGAATTGATCCTTTCCAAGAGGTTGGCAAAATTGCAGTGGCAAAAGAGTGTTTGAATAAAGGGGTAAGTCTAGATGCAAAAAAGGCTGAGGCGGTTTTCAGGACCTGGGCCGGAATCCCATTTGGGCCTGGTGCGCCATCGGTTCTAATGGCCTTGATGCACTTTAATACCTCCACCTCTGTAAACTTTCCAGGCCAGGTCGAATTTAGGCCTTCTGTCGTGGAACTTTCGGGTTCGCTAATTTCCGCCGCCACCTTGGACCACGCAAGGCTTCCTGGGGTGGACCGGTTTGACTCACAGGTGTACAGCCCCATGGCATATTGTTCCCACACTTTCCCTGCGACACTGTTTTCGTTTTGCTCTCCTCTGGGGGTCAGACTGTTAATAAAGCGCCAGAGCTTGCTGTTGTCATTTCCTTTTATTAGGGAGAACACAGTCAGCCAATTCTGTTCGGTCTGCAGTTTTTTGTGGTCCCATACTTTCTTTTTATAATCAGTTCGCAAAGCGGCAATGGAGTGTATCCCTGACAAGCGAGTGCCTTTCTTTTGTGCCCTAATTGCCTTGTTAAAAGCGCGCTTACTCTGTAACAGGCACCACGATTTTGAACGGCGAGGCCCAGTGTGGTAATGGCGACTTCTTAAATGGTGGTTATTGCCCAGGCATTCCAATAAGTCGGAGGTCAGAGTTTCCCAGAGGTGGATGATGTTTTCAGTGTGGACTGGGTTAGGTTCTTCCTCCCTTCTGGCTACATAATCTAGCAGTCTCTGGCTGAGATTGGTTGTCCATTTTATTCTTTTAAGGACTTTATGATGTTCTTCCCCCGTGGTAGTTCCAATGACTACTTGTGATTCTGTTTGTACCCGCGCCAGGTTGAATGTGGCGCGGAGGGGCCTATGATCGCTTTCATCTCTGTCGTCCACTTTAAAGTTGCAAAGATTGTGGGCATGCCCTTCGTTGATGAAGATGTAGTCTATGGTAGAGACATTTTTAAAGGTCGGATTGGCGGTCCATTCGGGGTGGGTCTTTTTTTGTATACTGTGGGAGGAGTGCAGCTTAAGATTTGCGAGAAATTCAGTCAGTGGGGCTGATGTCTTACTTGGAGGTACCTCCGTAATTAGACCCAGGCCTCTGTGATTGAAGTAGCCCGCGATTATTACATCTTGGTCCTCATGATTTATTAAAAGGTCTTCCAATATTGTAATAAGTGATTCCATGGCCTGGGAGGGCTGATACTTAATTGGGTTGAGATAGCAATTAATTAGTATACGGGGCGGGCTTTTTGACCCGATAACAACCCCTCGATTAAGATGGCTTGAAGGTCAGGAGACCCCAGATTTAGTTCAGTTGTCTTCATTTTGCACGCATGACTTACATAGATGGAAAGGCCCCCTGACTGGCGACCAAAGATTGTCCTTTTGGTCGCTGGTTTGAAATGTTCGTAAAAGCCACCAATGGCGGTCGTTGCCCTTGCCCAGGTTTCCTGAATGCACAGTATGTCCCCCTGTGCAAGGTAATCAAGTGTAGTTGTGTCCCTAAAGATGTTGCGCAGCCCGTTAATATTCCATGAAATAATGGTTAACTTGCGAACTAGACCCCTGAGTGGATTTGAACGGGCATTATTTACATGGCTGTTTATTAGTTTAGGGACACTGTCTCCCTTTGGCCTCCGGGTGATCTGAAGCCTGCTGAGGCCGCTGCATTCTCCGTTGCCAGTCATTTTTTTGAATTTTGATTTATAGCGGGGTTTTTGCCCGCCCTGATTTCGCCCCCATATCTGGGCGGGTGGGCCCTGTGCCTTTGAGAACGGATGTCGGTTCTTGTGTGTCGTGTTGCAGCATCAGGACATGTGGGTATTTCAAAACCCTTGGCGCAACAACTTCAATGCCCCACTCAGTGAGTAGTCTTGCTTCCTTAAGGACGGCCTGTTGGGCTTGCTGGCTCACAAATCCGATTATTGTGGAGTCGTCGTGGGTGTCTGTCTCCAGTCTCTTGAATTTCACCCATTCAATATTTTCTGAGGTGATTTGTGCCAGCGAGTCAATGTGGCCAAAGAGGCGGACAATATTTGACCTGTTCAAGATGTCAAATGAACCTTTAGCTGTGTACCTTGGGGTTAACCGCAGCTCGTAGGGGGTTAATTTATTTTTGTGTGCGATGGAGCACCAACTCGCACCTTCTCCCCTGAAAGAATTGGGTGATGAGGCCTTGTGGGAGGGAATTGCCAGTGCTAGTGACTAGGTCCTGGGGTTTTTCAGTACTTATGCTTCTGATTACCCTTCTTTGTACTAAACTCTCAGGGTCCACTTCCGTCTCAACCTCTGTGCAGGATTTAGTCTTCCTCAGCGTCATCTTTTTTTGCTCCGTTGGCTGGGGCTGGGGCTAAGACTGGGGCTGGGGCCCAATGAGCGGAGCCCAGAGTCTCTGTGTCTCTGTGGCTCTGTGTCTCTGTGTCTCTCCACCCCTGGGCTTGTTTGTGCCTGTTCGTGCTGATCGTGCGCGAGGAGGGGGTAATAGTGTGAGCCCTGTATTGAGCTCTGTTTCTTAAGGGCGGAGGGGGGGAGGGAGGGGTGAGCAAGCGGTGCACGCGGGGGGGGGCCGCAAGCTAGAGACCTAGTCTAGCAGCCCCTCAGGCCACACCCTCGGGCTCTTACTTCGCGGCGGCCTCTAACAGCTGCCGCGCTCGCCACCACCTCTTACCTCTTGTCTCCCACGTCGACTAGGTCCTGGGGTTTTTGAGTACTTATGCTTCTGGTTACCCTTCTTTGTACTAAACTCTCAGGGGCCACTTCCGTCTCAACCTCCATGCAGGATTTAGTCTTCCTTAGCGTCATCTTTTTTTGCGCCGTTGGCTGGGGCTGGGGCTAAGACTGGGGCTGGGGCTGGGGCAAAATGAGCGTAGCCCAGAGTCTCTGTGGCTCTGTGTCTCTGTGTCTCTCCACCCCTGGGCTTGTTTGTGCCTGTTCGTGCTGATCGTGCGAGAGGAGGGGGTACTAGTGTGAGCCCTGTATTGAGCTCTGTTTCTTAAGGGCGGAGGGGGGGGGTGAGCAAGCGGTGTGTGCGGGGGGGCCGCAAGCTGGAGACCTAGTCTAGCAGCCCCTCAGGCCACACCCTCGGGCTCTTACTTTGCGGCGGCCTCTAACGGCTGCCGTGCTCGCCACCACCTCTTACCTCTTGTCTCCTACGTCGACGGCTGCACTTGACAGTCTACGGCAAAGCACAGCACACCACTCGTCTCCGCCGTCTCCCAAGGTCTTCTCTCGACTGCTCTGTGCTCTCTGCTCTCTTAGGATGTGGTTTGGTTTAGTTTGGTTTGGTTTGGTTGCGCAGTCCACAGTCCGCAGTTCACAATCCACAGTCTGATCCTGAAGGTGACCAAGAGGCTAGAATGACAAGCCCCCTCCTCTGCTTGGTGGTGTTGTTTTCACAGCGCTTAAGCAGCGCTCACACCGACCAGCAGCCAGCAGCACTCTGCAGCACTCTACAGCAACTTGGGCTCCTTGGGCTCCTTTGGGCTCCTAGGGCCTCAGAGTTTGCTCCGTGCCAGTCTTTCCAGTCTTTCCCAGACTTGTGGCTTACAGAGGAGCAGGCTTGCGGCGGCGTAGGCGGAGGCAGTGGCAGCAGGGTGCTGTTGTCACAGCGCTCAGCCCTCAGCCCAGCTCAGGCAGCTCAAGCAGCGCTTGCACCTCAGGAAAGCAGAAACAGCCGTCAGCGTCAGGCCGTGGCTGTGGCAGGAGTAAGTAGCAGGAAAGTAGGGATGACAATGCTGGAGCACCGATGCCGCGGTCGAGGGGCCAAGGCGTCCAAAAGATCCTGGGCACAGAAGAGCAGCAAATAATCCTGGGCGAGGTCTGATAACCTCAGATAGCCGACCGGCCGACCGGCACAGCTTCCAACCTCCACGCAGCCTCCGGGCGTCCTCGCTCCTCGCAGCTGCAGCTGCTTGTCTGTGACTCCTCCCACGCTCACGCTGACAGTGAACAGAAACACACCTACAGCTCCTCCGCTGTAGTCACCATGGAAGAAATATCTTTTTTAATATACCTAAACCTATTTAGGTATCCCCTCTAGGGGAACCGGCTGAGTTCATTCAAGTTTTAGATTGGTACCTCCAAAATAAGCAGCACATTCTTCGATGTGCGCTTGAAACAGGCATGCCAAAAATATTGTAGCATGTACAATATTATACAACCGTGGCACTTAACACAATATGTGCCGTTCCAAATTTTCACAAATAGAAAAATCTCCTCATTACCTGCCTACATAAATTGCAATTTACATATATTTTCAAATTCCAAAGTCTTTGGCCAAACAAACAAATCAAATGTCAACGACCTTACCAAGCACAAAACTCCAGCCTCCACTGCCAACTGAATGACCTAACAGTCGTTTTTAGAATACTTATGTCATAAGCGTAATCCAGTGAGCGCACGCTTCCTGATACGGAACACTTCACTGTGTTCGTTCCGGTGAGGCAGAACTACAATCCCCATTATTCCTCGCGCGTCACGTCCGACGTCGCGAGAAGACGGCATGATATGAAAAGGATTCCAGAATCTGCGTCGGAATTCCTCATCCCTGGTTGTCTCCCTTAGAGGTGCCAGATCCTGTACCCATTGACCGGTACGGGTGCTCTGCACCACTCGCTTTTCCTGCCTTAGCCATCCTCCGTTGATGAGCGGTTGCTTGTGCGGAGGCTGACTCGTTCCATAGTTTCTTACTCAGTCAGCATTTTCGGCTGGCGGCGAGGGAGTAGGAGTTTCCTGGAATTTGCTAGGCCTGAATTGTCGGCTGACAGGGGGGGTCCATTGAAGAGCGGATTTCACGCTGTTTGATCAGAGTCTTTTTCTTGTCGTTCTGGGTCCACCCTCTATAGCGCTACCCCTGGTGTTTCATATACTTATACTTTGGTTTGCTGCATTTCTAAGATACTCTGTGTAAGTAGTATTACACAGGAGGTACTGTAAGTACGGTGGAGTCTAGATAAGGGTTGGTTCTAGATACATGTTTTGTGCAAGGGTGTTGATGTTTGATATCTATCAGAAAAAGAGTGAGCTTATGAATATATGGCTATATGTTCTTGTTTTATCCCTGCAGTTATAACACTACAAGTTTGTCCACACAGAAGGCATCCCCTTCTATCCAAGTAACATCCTCGACGAGGGTTATTCATTTTATTTACAGTTATAACAGGTGTATCCATCCCTTCAGGGTCTGTTCTTGCTAATAGGTTTTCACGATTTGGGATATATGAAAGAAGGTGTACTCAGTGTGGTGTGTTTTTCTTGTTTCAGATCTCCCTCCCGCTGTTCCCTTCCTTTCCTTCCCACACTTGATCCTTCCGATGACCTTTGCCATTATGGCTTGTAGGCTTGGTTAGATCAAGAGGTAGACCACTCCTGGCAACAAATCGATCCTGAGGACTGACCACTGTTACAGAATTTCCAACCCACAAAATCTGGTCCTCCTGGTCGGGTTGTGTTAAGTATGGCCACCCTAGAAGACTTAATAGCCATGTTAGCAACCCTTCAGGGGGAATTTGCTGCTTCGATACAGGAAGCAGCAGATTTAAGGGCAAAGGTGGATGGTATACAGAGGAATCCGTTTCATATAGGCACTGCAGCAGGCCCTCCTACATCAGTGGTACTAGAGATGCCTGTATCCATACCGTTAGCCTCGCGAGGTATCATGGTGGATCTGACAAAGTATAGGTATTTCTAACACAGGTGATGCTTAATTTTTCATGTTAGCAGAAGTCGTTCCCTACAAATTAGGCAAAGGTTGCCTTTCTCATATCCTATTTAGCAGGGGACGCAGAACAATGGGCGGTGCCATTTGTTAATCGTGATGACCCTCTTTTACACGACTGGGAAGCATTCAGAGCAGAATTCTTGAGGGTATTTGATAGAAGAGCAGACTCCTGTACTGCAGACAGAGAATTGTTGGAGTTAAGACAGGGTAATAAGGAGTTGCTGGTATATTTAAAGACCTTTCATAGACTGGTGATGGAAACCAAGTGACCTGAAAGCAAGCAAGCTGCCCTCTTCCATCAGGTGCTACGGGAAGATCTCAAGGATATAATAGCGCAGGTAGACCCTCATCCTACCTCATGTGAGGATTTGATTAACTTAGTGTTACGCTTAGATCATAGGCTACGAGAGAGAAAGGGGGACTACAAAAATAAGGAGAGACACATGTAGCCTTATGAGAGACAGAAGGCTACCAATATGAGCCCTGCCTCTGCCACCAAACCAATGGAGATTGGGGCGTTAAGGGGGGCATTGACTACCGCAGAAAAAGAAGTCCTATGTAAGCAAGTACTTTGCTTAACACCTTGGCTGCTAAGGGGTTTTCCCCTCCTGCGCTGATTTATTGAATACCCCATTATACATGACGAGTTATCCTTGTCATCAGCACAGGTCAACCAGTGCATCATGACGAGTTACCCTTGTCATTAGCATTGAAGAGGTTATATTGCGGCAAAAGAGGGCACTTCGTAAGAGAGTGTCCTGTGAAACCCAAGACTAGTCGATTTCGTAACCCTCGAATAGCAACTGCTGCCACAGATAACTAGTTGACTCGAAGAAAGATGAAGGGGTTTCTTGGAGTCAGGCTGTAAAGGGGTGGTAGTGAGAGGCTGTAGGCTTCGTTTTGGTAATGCAGGTTTTATTTTCACATACAGCTTTTTACGGCGGAATGTCAATCTTTCCCGGGCGAACTCTGAGGGATCCGTGGTAAGGCTGTCTCGGTTGTATTCCGCCTGTCTTGGTAGCCACCCTCCTGGCAGTTCCTTGGAGCCCTCTCTCGACGTGGCCGTGTAGGAAAAACACAAACAGAAGGACTGTTAAACACACGTACTCATACCGTGTCAATCCCGAGGGGAACCGGGGAAGTGAGGGACACCGCTGACTGGTGCTATATACGGCAGGCAATAGTGGAGGTTTCGTGGTGGGGAAAGCGTGAAGGGGAAAGGAGGTAGACAAGGGTGACGGGTTCAGGTATATTTATACTATGTACAGCTATGTACAACCGGGTGTAGTGTAACAGCAGTATTTCCAGTTCTATGGCGGTACTGAACTCCTCCCCGCCCAACTTGAAAGCTTCTGCCGTACCTGCTTTAGCCACACTCCTCCCTCGGGAGTGTGGCACGGCGAAGCGTGGATGCGTTGGCCTCCTGGCTCGTCTGCTTCTCCGCCTTGCTTGTACTGTCCTACGTTCTCGTCTTCTCCCGCACTCCTCCCTCCGTCTCCTCGGGTGTCGTCACACGCCGACTGGTGTTCGTCCTGGTCTTTACCCACTGCCGCGAGGTCCACGTCACCCTGGGGTGGTTCTTCGTTTGTAGTACATGCCCACTTAAAGGCGCCGCTTGGAATTCTCTCCCTTTGCGGTAGTGGTTGCCAAGGTTTCTGGGAGTCCTGAAGAGAAGGAGGGGAGGAATCCATGAGCCACCATTCAACCCCTGCGTCCAGTGTTTCCACTCGCTCGTGGCGGTGTACCTCGTTACACTCCTCCCCCCCTGGTCTCTCCCGATCGGGGAGAGAAGGTGCTCTGGACAGGAAGTCTGCATTACAGCTGTCCTGCCCCTTGCGGTGTTTCACTATGAACGAATAGGGCTGGAGGAATAAAAACCATCGTAGTACTCTGGGGTTTTGTGACTTATTCCTCTGCATCCATTGCAGAGGGGCGTGGTCAGTATACAATACAAAGGAACGTCCCTCTAGGTAGTACTTTAGCTTGCCAATGGCCCATCGTATGGCCAAGCATTCCTTCTCGATTGTTGGGTAGGACCGCTCTCGAGGATGCAACTTTCGGCTAAGAAACAATATGGGATGTTCGGTACCGTCTTCCCCTTCTTGTGACAAGACTGACACAACTCCTTTTTTGAGGCATCTGTGGCCAGCGTAAAGGGTCTATCAGAGTCAGGAGGTATCAGGACCGGGCTGGTCGTTATAGCTCTTTTGAGGTATTCAAACGCCTCTTTTGCTTCGTTGGAGGGCTGAATCAATTGGGAGGGTTTTACAGTCTTTTTTAACAGGTTGGTCAGAGGACTGGCGACCGCTGCAAAGTTCTCGATAAATCTTCTGTAGTAGCCGATTAGGCCTAGGAACGCTCTTAAGTCACTTTTTGTTATCGGGAATGGGGTTTGTACAATGGCCTTCACTTTTTCCTCCTGGGGGGCTATCACGCCTTCACCTAGCAGAAATCCAAGATACTTCACCCTGGGATAAGCTGCTTGTGATTTTTTTGCGTTTATGTGTATGCCTGCTTCCTGGAGTGACCCCAAAACTCGTTTTATGTGGTTTAGGTGTTGTTCCCACGTTTGGCTAAATATAACAATATTGTCCAGGTATACTGAACTATAGTCAGTATGTTTTTTTAGGACGTTGTTCATTAGTCTCTGAAACGTGGCCGGGGTCCCGTGTAACCCAAAAGGGAGAACATTAAATTCGTACAGCCCGTCCTCGGTAGCGAATGCTGTCTTTCGCCTGTCCTCTTCTTTCAGGGGGACCTTCCAGTAACCCTTCGTCAGGTCTAGGGTGGTTATGTACCTGGCTTCTTCTATCCTCTCCACTAGCTCATCTACCCGGGGTATGGGGTAGGCGTCAAAGGCTGATATGGCATTCAGGGCCCTAAAGTCCATGCAGAACCTTGTTGATCCGTCTGCTTTTGGAATTAACACTATGGGCGAGGACCAGTTGCTGCGTGAGGGCCTGATCACACCTAACCCGAGCATGTCTTGTACTTCCCTTCTAACCTCTGCTCTCCTTGCAGCAGGTATCTGATAGGGTCTCTGTTTTATTAGTTTACCTTCTTCTGTGTCTATTCGGTGTTCAGTCAAGTGTGACAACCCCGGGGTGTCGGAGAACATTGAGAAAAAAGGGCACAGGGCGCTTAAGAGTTCCTCTTTCTCCCTCGGGGTTAGGTCAGGGTTGACAGGGAAATGCACTACAGTGGACTGGTTCAAGCTCACTGGTAGGCCAAAATGGGTAGACCGTGGAGGGGCCCAATCCATTTTTTTAGCATGTTAATGTGAAACGTTTGTTGGCTCGTTGGGGATATTTTAACTTGGTAGGTTGTATTACCTATCGTTTCAGCTATAGGATACGGGCCCAACCACTCGCTCTTGAATTTCTGGGTTGAAGAGGGAAGTAACACTAATACCCAGTCTCCCTTTACCAGCTTTTGCCACTTCTTGCCCTTATTGTAATTGAACTTCTGCTTTCGTTGGCTTTGTTCAAGATACGAATAAGCCAGGTCCCTCGGTTTCCCTAGCTTGGACCTGAGTTGTTGGGTGTAGTCTAAGAGGGACCTTTGTTCCTCTGTCTCCTCTTGCTCCCATGCATCCTTTGTTAGTTCTAGCAGAGAGCGAGATTGTCTGCCATAAAGCAGCTCGAAAGGGGAAAAACCCACACTGCTCTGGACTTGTGCTCGAAGTACATAGAGGGCAGGTGGTAATACTTTGTCCCAGTCTTTGTTCTCCACAGTCAACATTTTCTTTAGTGTCGTTTTTAACGTAAGATTATATCCCTCAATGAGACCGTCCGTTTGTGGATGGTAGGCTGACGTTTTTATTTGGTGTAGATCTAACATTTTACACACCTCTTTCATCATTCTAGACACGAAAGGAGTCCCCTGGTCAGTTAGGATCTCCTTGGGGAACCCCACCCTGGACGACAATTCCAACATTTTGTCGGCCACATATTTCGTGGTAGGCGCCCTCAAGGCAAAGGCCTCGGGAAACCGTGTGTGATAGTCCACTACAACCAGTGCATATGTGTGTCACCTCGAGGTACGAGGTAGAGGGCCTATAAGGTCAATTCCAACCCGTTCGAATGGTTTACCTACGAGGGGCAGGGATTGTAGGGGAACAGCCTGGGGTCTGGTCATATTCTTCTTTTGGCATAGCTCACAACTCTTACAGTAGATTTCTGCTTCTTTGTAAATGCCAGGCTAAAAGAAATGTCTGGTGATGTTTTGCGTGGTTTCCTCCGTCCCGGAGTGTCCTGCAGTGAGGTCAAAGTGAGCATAGTATAAGACCTGCTCTCGGAAGTCAGTATGGACCACCAATTGAGGTGGATCACCGGCCTTCCCTTCCCTGTAGAGGAGATCCTTGCTTATGAAAAACCATGTGTAAGTCACAGCTGTGTTGGACTGGGCTGCATGTGGCGCTTCCCAGGCATTAAATAGGGTGGCATCGTTGATTTGTGCGAACCTAAAGCTTCTGTCCAGGACCCAGGGTTCTGTTGCTAAAAGGGCAGGATGTTTGGTTGGGGGGGCCTTCTGGGCTGTTAAGGCACTTAGCACCGAACAGAGACATGAAGACAGGGTTGTCTACCCCTATTATAAGGTCTTAAGGAAGAGTTTCTACAACACCCACTTTAACCGTGACAGGGGTTCTGTTTTGGGGTACTATAGTGATCTGAGCTACTGGATAGGGTTTCACATCGCCATGTATGCACCTAATGTGCGCAAGCGCGTTGGGAAGAATGTGGGAAGGTAATACTAGTTTTTGTTGTACTACGGACTGGCGGCACCCCGAGTCTAACAACCCCAAGATATGTCTCCCGTTTATCGATATACGTACATAGAACGATGGGCCCATCTCAGCTGTATGCATGAATGCCCTGGGGATATACCCCACCTCCATGGGTTCTTCCTGGGGTTTCCGTCATGGTCACATTCTGGCTATGTGGCCCCATTCGCCACAATCGAAACATTGAGGACCCTTAAGGGAGTTAAAGTCCATCCTTGTCGGGCGGGGTTTCAAGGTTGGTATTGGTTCTTGTTTCTTCTTTTCTTGCTTTGGAATCAGATTCGCTTTAGGATTTTTGTCGGAGTCCCATGTAAAGGTCCGGGGTTGGGCTCTAGAATAGTTAGTGGCCATTTCGATAGCTTGTGCTACCGTCAGTCCGAAGTGTTGTCGCAACCATCTTTGCGTGCCGTGGGGCAAGGCCTCCATGAATTGCTCTAAGATAATGCTGTTCATAATGTCTTCTTTGCTTCTCTGCTCAGGTCTTAACCATTTTTCTGCAGCCATCTTCAACCTTAGGTATAGGGTCTTGGGGTTCTCTCCTGAGACTCCCTTCTCTTTCCGGAAACGAACCCAATAGGCTTCAGCATCCAACCCGAGATGGTCAAGGATGATCTCCTTGATTTCCGCATAAGGAGTGTTTCCAGCATGGTTGGCCACTTGATAGGCCGCTTGTGCCCCCCCTCCCCGGATAGCAGCGGGGCTAAGAAAAACTGCAATTTCTCTGAAGGCCACCCACATGCCTGGGCTGCTCTTTCAAAATTGGACAGGAAGGTGTCGGGGTCTTCCCCTTGTACATACTTTTGGAGGGAGACCCCCGAAGGGTGTGGCATTGCTGTTCTGCGTTCAGTTACTGGACCAGACGTTGTACGACCTTCTGGAAGTTTTCAAGTTGGGCGCTTATGGCTTTTTTAAACAGTTCTCTATCTGCCTCCGCCGTCGTTATCTGGGATTTTATGGCCCGTTCTAGTTTGCCTTGTCCCTCAATGAGGTGTTGTATCACTTGCTCCATCAGTGGTTGCTAGTGGGGGTCAGGAGATCCCACTTCTGACACCACTTGTAAAGGGGTGGTAGTGAGAGGCTGTAGGCTTCGTTTTGGTAATGCAGGTTTTATTTTCACATACAGCTTTTTACGGCGGAATGTCAATCTTTCCCGGGCGAACTCTGAGGGATCCGTGGTGAGGCTGTCTCGGTTGTATTCCGCCTGTCTTGGAGCCCTCTCTCGACGTGGCCGTGTAGGAAAAACACAAACAGAAGGACCGTTAAACTAACGTACTCATACCGTGTCAATCCCGAGGGGAACCGGGGAAGTGAGGGACACCGCTGACTGGTGCTAAATACGGCAGGCAATAGTGGAGGTTTCGTGGTGGGGAAAGCGTGAAGGGGAAAGGAGTTAGACAAGGGTGACGGGTTCAGGTATATATATATACTATGTACAGCTATGTACAACCAGGTGTAATGTAACAGCAGTATTTCCAGTTCTATGGCGGTACTGAACTCCTCCACCCCGCCCAACTTGAAAGCTTCTGCCGTACCTGCTTTAGCCACACTCCTCCCTCGGGAGTGAGACACGGCGAAGCGTGGATCAGTTGGCCTCCTGGCTCATCTGCTTCTCTTCCTTGCTTGTACCGTCCTCCGTTCTCGTCTTCTCCCGCACTCCTCCCCCCGTCTCCTCGGGTGTCGTCACACGCCGACTGGTGTTCTTCCTGGTCTTTACCCACTGCCGCGAGGTCCACGTCACGCTGGGGTGGTTCTTGGTTTGTAGTACACGCCCACTTAAAGGCGCCGCTTGGAACTCTCTCCCTTTGCGGTAGTGGTTGCCAAGGTTCCTGGGAGTCCTGAAGAGAAGGAGGGGAGGAATCCACGAGCCACTATTCAACCCCTTCGTCCAGTGTTTCCATTCGCTCGTGGCGGTGTACCTCGTTACACAGGCATATATCCATTCCTTATGTAATAGAGACACAGTAACACAAGGCCATTTATTCATCCAGGTACTGTTGGTTCTAGAATCTGATAGGATCCACAGATCTGCCATGGTGGACGCTGGGGCCACCGGTATATTCATGGACATGGGTGAACCCCAACATAGAGGTATAAGTCTAGTGCCTAAAGACACACCAGAAGAAGTATGTGCCGTAGATGGTAGGAAGTTTTGTACCGGTCCCATTGGGTTTGATGGAGTGAGGTGTTAAAGCAAAATTTTGTGTACCCCTCGTGAAGTCAATGTTCCATAACGTTAATATTAACTAATGGTGTGTTGTAATGAAATAATCAACAATAGTATAAGTTGCACACATAAGCACACGTGGGAATACTAATTTTGCCTGCATGAAGCAATATAATTAACTGTTGTAATACTTTATTCGAAAAAATATTTCATAAAAGTACGAGCATTCAAACATACAAAATACATAAGACAATGTTACAAGTATTACAGATCCATAAAACGTTAAAAAAGACATGAGAAGAGGGGGCGTGGCTAGCGGCCAAGCATGGCGGCAGCGTGAAGTGGGAGCTCCTCACGGCATAACGGCCTTCTGTAAAATCCGGTAACTTAATCCGTCACAAAGCCTGCCCGAAGCGGCGGTACCTGCTCAGGAACCGAATCTGCACCTCCTGATCCAACCCCGGTGAAAATCGATTATCGAGAACTGCACTTTTCAACTTGTGCGCAGTGAGGCCTACAACGAGAAGGAGACATCGGCCTGGAGTATTCTTCTACCCCGGCGAAAGTGCGACCTTCCTGGGCTGAACTCAGTGGCAACGACCGGCCCCCCGTGGGACGGACCGTTTTGAACATCTGCTGGTGAAAGACTTTCCGGGGACCGTCGAGGTCAGTGGTTGGGAGTGACTGCTTGAGCTGTAAACATCCCCAGAGAACCACGGCGGTGGCTGCACTGTGAAAGTTTCGACAAGAAGGGCGGCCCCTCAGGACCCTGTTGAGCGCCATTTTGGAGTCGAAGTCTGCCCGCCTCGGACGCCCGGGGACAGGAGTGAGCGCCTACTGGGTGTGAAGCGGCAGAGCGGGACCATCGTCGAGGCTGCCTTTGATACAGTCGAAGGCTTACAGACCCCTCACAACGGTCAGATCCTGATCAGAATCCTGAGGCTGCATTGCCGCGGCGACAGTGTACAAAAGAGATTTGTACCAGACATAGCTGCCGCCTAGTTGGCGCCTGGGCTCCCGGGACAGCGACAACTCGGGACTCCACTGCCTTGTATCATGGCGGGCAAAGGGACCAGGAGCTCGTTGACGCAGGCGAAATTGGACAAGTTTGCTTATAGCCAACAGGGACACTCGCAGGTGGGCGGCCGACACTCCTCGGGTGCCACACCGGACGTGGATGGCACCAAAAAAGTGACACTGGAGAACATTATGAGAACCCTCTCAGAGGTACAGACAACAGTGGGCTCCATCTCCTCTGAGGTTACTCTGCTGCGGGCGGACTTTCAGAAGATTACCGAGAGGGTTTCTCAAGTTGAAGTGGTTACTAAATCACTTATTCAGGACACTTCTGATCGGCAAGTGGCAATGGAACGTATGGAAAAAGTCACCAAGATGTTGCGAGAAAAGCTGGACGACCAGGAAGGGCGTTCCCGCAGGAACAACGTACGCATTCTTGGCCTACCGGAAACAGAGGGGAAAGGAGCCATGGACCTTTATGTCGAGGACCTTATAAAAAATAAACTGCAGCCTAAAGGTCTGTCCCATTTTTTCTCCGTTGAGAGAGCGCACCGGGTCCCGGGTGGGACGCCCAAGCCGGGAGCGACACCAAGGCCTATACTGGCTAGATAGTTTAATTTCAGGGACAGGGACGCCATTTTGCAAGCGGCGAGAGTTTCTCCACCGGTCAAGATCCAAAACTCTACTCTGGCCTTCTTTCCGGATTATACGGCGGAGGTTCCCAGACTCCGGAAGTCATTCACGGAGGTAAAGAAAGCACTACGAGACAAAGGCTTGCAATATTCAATGTTGTTCCCCGCCAAATTACGCATTGTGGCCGATGGAAAAGCGTGGTTCTTTGATACACCAGAAGTCGTGCGCGACTGGCTCGGCGGATGGAGACAGGTGGGGCAGCAACAGCGTCCGCACAGAGAACAGCCAAATCATCGTAACGACAAGCAGGCGGACGACCAGAGTGCTCGTCCTTCACAGCAAGCTGAGGCGGCCGGACTAGACTCTGATCTGGAGAGGGACCCTCTTACCTCTGGACAACCGGCTTCGATCTAGAGGTGAACTTTACAGGTGACAATTCATGTGAGCTACAAGGACCTAGAGTTGGTTAAGCTGAGTAGGGTGGGCATTAGCCGGTGCCTGTAGGGGACTCACCAACCCCACGAGCAAGTAAGATAGTAGGGAATGGGGAAAAGCACTCTGCCAAGTTGGGGAAGCGGGCGTGGAACGGTCCGTGGAGCAGGGGAGCAGGGAGGGGGGTTGGAGGGGAAGTTTCGTTGTTAATGTTATTGTATTTTGTCATCACTTCTACTTTATGGTACACCACACTGCCACAAGCCACACAATTATGGTACACTGTCACATGGTGCCACATCTGGGTGGATGTCGGCTACCGATCGCCCGTAACGATGATTATGCGACCCGATGGCCCAACAGGAACACGCAGCGTCCGTTGAGGGCGCGCCTGCGGTGGCTGATGTGACTCCCCTACGTATGTTGACCTGGAATGTTCGGGGTCTGGGGGATAAAATTAAAAGAGGTCTAGTCTTGCAAGCGGTTAAACGTCAGGGACCTGACCTAGTGCTGCTTCAAGAAACACACCTTGCAGGATCCACATGTAAAGCACTCAACAGACGTGGGTATGTTATGGCAGTACATTCGGAATTCACATCGGGATCCAGAGGCACTGGGATCCTCATGAAAAAAACATCACCCTTTCTTGTCGAGGGCCACAAACTAGATGACCAAGGTCGCTTTGCGGCGCTGCATGGACAGTGGGAAGGACGGCCTCTAAATGTGGTCTCCGTGTATATTCCCCCGGCGCTTCACTCAGCAGCACTGCCTGCACTTGGTTAATTTCTCCTAGACCTCCCGGAGGGGGATACAATACTTGGGGGAGACTTTAACGCCATAATGGACCCTGCACTGGACACCCTACCCGTGCGTACTCGCCCGGGTGGTTCTGCCGCACTTCCTGGCTTTATAGAGGCGATGGGCCTTACCGATGTGTGGCGACATTTGAACCCAGCGACCACCCACTTCACATATTACTCTGCTGTACATAATAGCCTTTCACGAATAGACTACTTTTTATTCCTAGGGATGGGTTTAGGGTTGGTAGACAAAATGGATATTCTGCCAAGGGGAATATCTGACCATTCTCCGATATCTCTATCACTTACCACCAAAGAAAAGAAATGTGCAAGAACCTACCCACTATATCCCAATTATTTGAAAATCCCTAAGATGCGTAAAAAACTTAAACGGGCGACCGTGCAATACTTCAACGAAAATGAAGGGACCGTTTCTTCACCCTCTATCCTTTGGGAGGCCTATAAAACCGTCCTCAGGGGGGAGGCAATAGCAGCGATAACGGGACACAAACGGGATTCTAGACGGGAACTCACAGAACTGGAACTCACACTTCACAACGCGAATGTTGCTCACATGTCGAACCCCACACCGGAAACGACACACTTACTGCAGCTCCGCCAACAACAATACCGGGATCATCTTAAAGCAACCGTCCAAAGTCATCAGGCAAACACGCTACATAGGGTGTATGATGTGGGGGACAAGCTGGGAAAATGCTGGCGTGGCTGGACAAGAGAGGGGGTAGCAACAGGGGCATACAGAGACTATACACACACGATGGTCAACTAGAGACACACCCTGAACAAATCGTACATACTCTGGCAGGTCACTTCCGGGACATATACACCCCAGACCGTGACGTCACTGCACGGACGGCGATGATTTCCCTAGAGAATATAGTCATCCCTGCGCTCACACAAGAAGCACAGAAAGAATTAGATACTGATCTTTCGGAAGATGAAATTCAATTGGCGATCCAAAATTTGCAGTCTGGTAAGGCGCTGGGCCCCAATGGCCTGCCTGTGGAATGGTATAAAGCAGTGGCCCCCATGCTCAGTAAACCATTGCTGAATATGTACAACGACAGCCTTGATGGGGCGATTCTGCCGCTTGACCAACGTACTGCCACCATAGTGGCTATACCTAAACCAGGTAAGCCGCCGACTGCGTGCGCCTCCTACCGCCCCATTTCCTTGCTTAATGTGGAGGCTAAAATCCTAGCTAAGATCCTGGCCAGCCGTCTTACACAGCATCTTCACACACTGATACACCCTGACCAATCGGGCTTCATGCCCCACAGGAGCACGGCAATGAATCTAAGGAGGGTCCATGGAGTGATGGCGCGTGCGCACCTTCTTACTGAGCAAGCGGTGATCCTTTCCCTCGATGCCACAATGGCTTTCGACCTAGTGGAATGGGAATACCTATTCGCAGTGCTTACTCACATGGGCTTCGGATCTAAATTTAGGGCATGGATACGCCTGCTGTACACGTTGCCAGTGGCACAGGTGGTAGCGAATGGACATATTTCAGCGTCATTCCCACTGAGACGGGGGACTAGACAAGGATGCCCGTTGTCTCCTTTGCTCTTCGCCCTGGTACTTGAACCATTAGCAATCCTGATCAGAACTACGCCACTGTTTCGAGGTATCACTTGGGAGGAGGGATGGGAAGATAAGATCTCCCTGTATGCAGACGACATGCTCATCTACATGGTTGACCCTGACAACGGAATCCCTGCCCTACTACATCTCTGTAACACGCATGGGGAGGCATCAGGTTACACATTAAACTGGTCGAAATCTGTGGTATATGTCCTCCAGGGCCCAGAGCCATTGTTACGGGAGGACTGCCCCTTGGCCGTAACGACGACCTCCTTTAAATATTTGGGCATTTTCATTACGAGAAACGCCGCCGAGTTCTATGATGCAAATTTAAAACCACCTCTAGAACGTCTAAAGGCAGACGTTAAACACTGGGCAACTTTGCCCCTGACCCTGCTGGGAAGGGCGGCTTTGTACAAAATGATGGCGCTCCCCAGGTTTTTATACGTCTTGGAAAATACCCCTCATTTGGTTGCACCACGCTATTTTAAGCAGATTGCAGCGCTGGTTTCCAGCTTACTCTGGAACAATGGCCCGGCGCGTATCGCCCATGATAAACTAGTGAAGAGTTGGTACGAAGGAGGGATTGCACTGCCCAATGTCCAACTGTATTACTGGGCGGCCCAACTTAAGATAATTAATCAATGGGTTCATGCCCCACGTGAAGATCCAGCGTGTAAAACTGACTGGTCTCAACTTGGGACAGGCGGCATGCTTTCGGTCTTGTATAACAAATCCCAAGTTCGACAACTGGTCGGCCCGACGCAACACACAGCTGCATTATGGCACAAAGCACAAGCACGATTGGGCTGGGCAGGCAAACTTACCAGACTAACACCACTGTGGGACACCAAATCATTGGTAAACCTTAGGGCATGTAAAGGATTTACACAGTGGGATCGCATAGGAATCTCCACGGTGGGGGACCTGTGGGAAAAAGGCACAGTGATTGCATTACCACAACTTCAACAGCAGTATGGTTTGGGGCCCAACGAGACATTTATATACGTGCAGATACGCCACGCACTACTCCAGGCGATTCCGCCGGGCACTGATTTGCCAGAGTCATCGCCATTAGAGGACAGACTACTGACGGATTATATGCCTCAGAGTGCTACTTCTCTTCCATATAAGAAGTTGGTCAATAATCTGGTGGACCCCACATTACACCTTCAGGAGAAATGGGTAAGGGACATAGGGGAGGTTGATGAAACAGAATGGAATGAGGCACTTGCCTCACCGAGGGAAGTGGGCATATCGTCGAAATTCAGGTTAGTACAACTCAAAATTCTGCACTGAGTCTACTACACGAGAACGCTACTGCACAGGATACAACGAACACCACACCCATTTTGCCTCAGGGGATGCGGGGAGGAGGGGACTCTGTACCACACCCTATGGGAATGCCCGCTGATACAGGAGTATTGGAAACAAATTATGCGTACAGTCTCTCAAGCAGTTAAAGTGCCTGAACCTCGAAAATGTTTGTTGAACATTTGGGACCCCAATGATTTGGACCGGTATGGACTGTTGTGGGTCACGCTAGCCATTACAGTAGCCAAGAGAGACATAGCACAAAAATAGGGTGTTCCAGAATTGCCTACAGTAACTCGATGGGCTAAGAATATGGACCTGTTGATGGTGACGGAAAGAGCAGTGTATGTGCTCAGGGCGTGCCCCCGGAAATGGAAGAAGATCTGGGCTCCCTGGAACATTTATAGAGGAGAAATTTGTGAACCTTTGCCAGAGGACGAGGATCTAGATTCTGAGGAGGAGGACGATTAGAAGGGTAGGACGTTTGGTTCCTCACGCACTGGGCTATCACATAATTATGCCTGTTCATGTACCGAATTGTGAATAACCTAAATGGCTGCTGTATGTGGGAGTGTACAAATGACACACGTTGTATGATGACAAATACGTTGATTTTCTTTCTTTTGCTTTTTCTTGTTTAGTTTTCAAAACAAAAAGGACTGCACACATGGCTGAACATGACGTTAAATTTAGAAGGGGGTACCTTAGGTAGAATTGAGATGGATTAGTGTTATTCCTCGCACTGTACTGTGATCGATTACTGCCACAAATCCAAGTATCTGTAGGAACTATGTCCAATACATGCTCGAACATGCATCTCCATATTGAACACCAGTATACTGTGAAGTACGACCAGTCTACATCCTTCTGCGATATTGTACGTGTTAATGATATTTTCATGTCAATAAAGATTTTCAAAAAAAAAAAAGACATGAGAAAAGATTCTTTTCTTAGAGGAACAATCAAACATCGGATAGCAATTTCGACCTGATAAACCAAGCACTCGCCAAATATTTGGCTACCCCACAAACAATATACATGGAAGAAGCGTTGGTTAAAATGATACGCATCGCTGATTTATGGTCCCTAACTCCAAGCTCTCTACAAACAGGTTTCAGCCATTTTTCTCTCGTCTGTTTATATGCAACACATGCAAACAAAAAATAGCCAAGAGATTATTTCGGGCAAGAACAGCCTGGACATTTTTGGTCAGATTCCCTCCATCCCTTCCACCCTTCCTTAAATGAATTAAGGGGCAGGATACCATATCTTAATTTCAGAAACAAAGTTCTATCACGGGGGGTCTGAATGAAGTCCAAAAATGACTCTAGCTTCCTGAGGGGCTTGTGGTCAAGGAAATTATTTGTCAAGGGGCCCCAATTTGGGTTCTTTAATTCCTTTGCCACAACCCAATCCCAATAAAGTTTGTTAACAGTTTGTTTTGACGGGGGGGGTTGGGAGGTCCAACAATCCCCTAGACCTATACATACCACCAACTTCTTTAAATTGTTGAGCCATTTTATTTTATTAGCTACATTCAAGCTAATTAGCTCATCCGACACTAAAGCATAATTGGAAAGTTCGGGGTCCTTCTAAGTCGTACCCAGTATAACAAGGGGCGAATTTGGACTATGTCAGAGATCGTTCTTTTGCCCAAATCTAAAAATAATGGTTTCAGTGGGGTCGATAGAGGCAGCAAGACTATATCTCTTATAAACTTGTTTTCAGCCACTCCCAATGCTTTGGTGTTCTCCGCACCCCAAAGTGTATAATTAACTAATTTGTATTGGTATTGTCATGTGAACTAATGTACAGCTTAAATATAAACAAACACAGTGTGAATGTGCTTATTGTACACGTTTTTGTGCTAGAAAGTCATCGGATATGTAAGTATAAAACGCATTTATGTGGCTTATCTGCTAGGTAACAACTAATGGGGAAACATTAGTACTGTGGGAGGTAAACAGAAGGGCTTTAGTTCCATATTTAACATGAATTTGTTTGTTTCTACGATAGTTCCAAAAGTGGCCTTTGAGGCCTAGTGAAAACATGGCTGCTCTGGTAAACTGCGAGCGAGTGCTGGACTGCGCATGTACGCCCAAAGCCTGCAAGTGAGAGTGAGCTGCCTGTGCACGGATGGGAAGTTCAAGGCTACTATGCCCTAGAAGTCAGGATGGTTGCCAAAACATGGACACTCAAGTGTTCTGAACGTGGGAAGAAGTGGCAGAGTTGCCAGTCGAGGACGTGACTAGGCCAAAGACTTTCCTAAACAATACTCTTTTATTAATGTGCTGATTCACCGTGAATATGAATTTGTAATGGTGAGGATATGCTCACCCACCATAATTTGTCCAATCAGAACCCGAATTGGTGATGTTAGATACTTTTTAGATAGATTATGTTAGGAAATTAGTGTATAAAAATACCTGATTTTGCTTCGAAGTATCGCTCCTTTCGATTTCATCTCGAAGTGCTGTCGGATTGCAGATCGATTTCTGGATGTAAGACTTTTTGTTTTATTTTTATTTTCTTTGCAGGAATGAAGGATAAGATGAGGGCGTTAGTTAGGGATCTTAGGAGATAATGAACTTGGAACTATCTGTTCTTTGCTAAACTTTTCCACTGAACTTTGAAATAAATGTCTATTTTCCGAGCTTTAAAATAAATGATCATTTTTAAAAGAAAGTTTTAAAGATTTTTCTTGAATAAATGCCAAAATGTCAGACATGCTAAAAGTTTGCTTTTAATAAAAATTAGATAAATGGAAAATTAAAGCTGGCCTTGTATTTTCCTACGCCTATTTATTACTAGCTGATCCATCACTGTTATGGTGGTGTGTCTGAATAATTTGACATTTGTTGAGAAACCATGGTAAATCGTTTAAAACTGCAGGTGTAAATAATAAATAGTTGAAATAGGTTTAGACACTCTGCAATGTTACAGCATTACTCCTTTGTGTTTCACCAATCCCTGAAGTAGTGCAGTGTTATGGGCCCCACTGGTGAATGAATTGAATTTGAATTTAAAATATTTATATAGCGCGGCGTACACCATGCGGTTTCTTGGCGCTTTGGAGGCTCAATTAGCAGTAAAAATCCAGGACTAATAAAGAGTAAAAAAGATCAGTTTATATTAAGAAAGGCCTGGGTAAAAAGGAGGGTCTTAAGATCTTTGCGAAAGGAGGAGTAATGTGTGGCCAGGCGCAAGTGATCAGGAAGGGAATTCCAAAAGGAGGGTGCCAAAAAAGAGAAGTTGGCTCCACCCCATTTCTTGCGTCTGTACCGGGGAACCTGAAGGAGTGATTGTGTGGATGACCGAAGCTCGCGGACAGGGATGTACTCTTTAAGTAAGGAGGAGATGAAGGCCAGGGCAGTCCCTTGGCGCGCCTGAAAGACCATACATCCGGTTTTAAAGAGGGAACGCTCCCTCACAGGTAGCCAATGTAGTGCTTTCAGCAGGGGAGTAGAGTGACAGGATCGGGGGAGGCCATACACCAATCTGGCCGCCTGGTTTTGAACCAGCTGGAGCTTCCGCAGGCTATACGCTGGGATGCCGTTGTAGAGGGCATTGGCGTAGTCCAGCCGGGAAATAACCAGAGCGGACATGATTAGCTTAAGTGCGAGAGGAGAAAAAAAACGAGAGACAGAGCGGATAGTTCGAAGAATAAAAAAGCAAGAAGAAACCACAGAAGTAATTTGAGAATGAAGATTGAGGTGGTTATTAAGTTTAATGCCCAGAGTTTTAACTGAGGAAGAAGGTGCAGGAGGGGAACCCAAAGAAGAAGGCCAGAAGGAAGAGTTCCAGGGACTGGAGGAACCACCCGTAAGGACCAATTCTGTTTTATCTGGATTCAACTTCAGATGGTTGTGGTTCATCCAGTCTCTGATGAAAATCATAATTGACTGAAAATTAGAGATAGAATGAGGAGAAGAAGACAGATTAAAGATAAGCTGGAGGTCATCTGCGTAATTAAACACAGTGACCTCCAGTTGTTGAAGTGCAGCAATCAAAGGATAGATGTAGAGATTAAACAAGAGGGGGGAAAGAGAAGAGCCCTGAGGGACACCACAGGTGACTTTGAGTTGGGTGGCCGAGAAATCCCCCAACCGGACCGCCTGGGTGCGGTCCCTCAGGAAGGACGATAACCAGACCAGGGCTGAGCCCTCGATCCCCGCCGCACTGACACGGGAGAGTAAGATGGAATGGTCCACCGTGTCGAATGCGGCGGAAAGATCGAGGAGCACCAGAGCCTGGTAACTGCCATAGTCCATGCCCTCCCTGAGATTGTTCAGGACCGACACCACGACGGACTCGGTGGAGTGCCTAGGCCGAAAGCCTGCCTGGCGGGACGCAAGGCCCCCATTAGTTTCTACATGGGCACTGAGGACCGATGTTACATGCCGCTCCAGCACCTTGCCCAGAAAGGGCAAGAGAGAGATGGGACGGTAGTTGGCTGGAGCGGAAGGGTCCGCGCCAGGCTTCTTGAGGATGGGGACTATGGTGGCAGATTTAAGAGATGGAATTACCACCCCCTGGGCCAGCGAGCTATTGAGAAAGGATATAGGCGGTTCGGGACAAGCGGAGTAAATCTGTTGCAGAATGTGGGCTGGGCAAATGTCCGCCGGGGAACCAGATTTTACTTTGGGAAGGATTGCCAGAAACCCTTCTTTAGTGATCGACGGGATAGAAGAAAGAGAACCGTGAATAGTCGGGAGAGAAGGCTCAGAAAAAGTGGGGGAAGGGGGTGGAATGTTAGCTCTAATGTTGACAATTTTTTCTAGAAAATAAGTATTCAAAGAATCACAGAGGGACTGAGAAGGGAGGGGCTTGAGAGTGGCTCTGTCAGAATAGGCCAATTCCTGGACAATGGAGAAAATCTCCCTGGATTTGTTTTCCGCTGCCAGGATTTTTGCTGAGAAGTGTGTAGTTTTAGCACTTAGTATGGCTCTTTTGTAGTCACTCAGCAAAGTCAGGTATCGATTTTTTTGTAGCGGGCAATAGTCCTTTCTCCATTGTCTCTCGGCCTGCCGAAGGGTCAGTTTTTTTGCCTTCAAGTCGTCACCAAACCACCGATTAGACTCCTTGGATCTACGGATCGAAATCCGTCGTAATGGGGCTACCGTGTCACAGCCTCCAGCAAGCCAGGTGTCAATTGCTGCGGCTTGAGAGGTGGAAGATAAGCCCTCTAAGTTGGGTGCGGCGTTCAAAAGCGAGGATGACAAAGCGGGAAGGTCTACCCTATTCCAATTCCGTGCCCAGGTGTTTTTGGCCGGCAAGATCTTTTTTGCCGATTTAAGGGAAAGGGAAAAGGAAATCAGGGCATGGTCTGACCACGGGCAAGGGGACACAGTCATGGAAGAGACCGAGGCATTGAGCGACCAAACCTGGTCAAGTACATGGCCATGGGTGTGCGTAGGGGTATGCAAATGGGAAATAAAGTTGAAAGATGCAAGTGAATCAGAGAATTGTTTAGAGGCAGTACATTCCTGGGGATCTGAAGGCCAGTAATTAAAATCCCCCAAAACCAAAACTGAGGCGTGATTAATCGCTAGAGTGGCCAATAGGTCCTGAAAGGCCGGCAAAAACAGGTGAGATGGCTGGGGTGGGCGATACATTAATAAACAGGTGAGCGGGGGAGAAAAGGCAAGTGAACGAGCTACCAAGTGCTCAGTAGGATTTACAGTAGAGGAGGGGAGAAGTTGAAAGTTATGCTCGGACCGGGCAATGAGAGCCACTCCACCTCCTGCCTTACCCGCTGGTCGATCAGCGCGAAGGGCCACATAGGAGGGGGGAAGGGCAGCCAACAAATAGGGCAGGGAGGAGTCGCAAAACCATGTCTCTGTTAGCAGTAACATGAATGTGTGATTGGACATTTCAGGGAAATGGTGATGCTGGTTTAGAAATTATTTTTGGAGTACCGCTGGAACAGGTTCAACACTGAAAACATCGAGGTGCATTATGGGGGATCTCATAGAGAGCAGATAACTTTGACTATCCTTCATGCCCCCCAATATGGGATCATATTTGAGTTGCCATTGTTGCAACGTAACAACCCTGAGATAGACTGGGCTACAAGAACAGTGCAAATGAACTCTCTGTACTGTCTTAAAAACTGTCACAACATCCCGGATGAACTTGCCATGGCCTTGGCTTGTGGCTCAGTTATTGCCACTGCAGCTGAAAAGAACGTCCAGCTTCCAGTTGATTACCAAGAGTACGAAAAGGTATTCATCGAAATTCAAGCAGAGGAGTTGCCACCCCACCGACAATATGATTGTCAGATCGATCTGGTTCCAGGGGCAGTGGTTCCATGTGGTCGAATTTATGCCCTGACGGAACCTGAGAATCTGCATCTCAGGGCATATTTGGATAAACTGCTGGAATTGGGCTTTATTTGCCCCTCCAAATCCCCTGCCCCTTCCCTCTTTTCTTTATTCCTAAAGCCAATGGCGAGTTGCGCGCATGTGTGGATTATAGGGCGTTGAATGCCATCACTGTGAAAAATCGATACCCTTTACCCCTGATCAGTGTGTTGTTAGAACAGGTGAAAAAGGCAACCATCTTCACGAAGCTTGACCTTAAAGGAGCCTACCATCTGGTTTGCATGAGAAGCGGTGACAAGTGGAAGACCGCTTTCAAGACCGTTATGGGTTATTTGAGTATTTGGTAATGTCGTTCGGGCTGTGTAATGCCCCTGCAGCATTCCAATACTTCCTGAATGATGTTCTTCAAGAAATTCTAGACCACTATGTAGTGGTTTATATTGATGATATTCTTGTATATTCTGAGGGTAAAGATGCACACATCCAACACATAGAAACTGTGCTCAGAATACTCCAAGAACATCATCTATTCTGTAAGCTGGGCAAGTGTGACTTTCATATCCACACTGTGGAATTTCTTGGGGTTATGTTGAGCCCGTCAGGTCAGGAAATGGCTGAACGAAAGATCACAGCTGTGAAGAATTGGCCTCCTCCACAGAATATTCATGATGTACAATGTTTCATTGGCTTTACCATCTTCTATCGGAGGTTTATCAATCAATTCTCCAAACTAGTCGCCCCGATAACCCAGTTACTAAAGAAATCACAGAAGTTTGAATGGAATGAGAAGGCCCTAGAGGCCTTTTCGGCCTTAAAAACGTCCTTTGTTACTGCTCCAATTCTCTCTCACCCGGATCCAGAGAAACCCTACATTGTGGAGGCTGACGCTTCAGATTTGGCCTTGGGAGCCATTTTGTCACAGAGACATTCTGCCACCGGTCAGCTCCATCCAGTGGCATATATGTCTAGGAAGCTCAATGAGGCCGAAAGGAATTATCACATCGCTGAAAAAGAGTTCCTGGCCATCAAGGAGGCTTTCATGGAGTGGAGACATTTCCTTATGGGAGCCAAGCACGTGGTAACACTGTATACTGACCACAGAAATTTGCAGTTCATGACTGCAGCCAGACATCTCACTCCACGTCAGCTCCGCTGGATGTTGTTTTTCTCTGGTTTCCACTTTATTATTACTTTTCGTCCTGGCTCGGAGAACCGGAAGGCTGACGCTCTTACACGCCAGTCCTCTGTCAAGAACCCTTTAAAAGCATTATTGACCCGGTGAAAGTGGTAGGTGCAATACAGCCTGATGCCTTTCTCAAAGACATACTGAAGGGGGTGGCGTCCTTTACTTGGAGAACCTGGATTAAGAGCCATCCAGAATGGCGGTTACATGGGGGCTTCCCTATGCTCAATAACCGTCTCTTGGTCCCCGCGGTATGGCTGAGGAAATAGGTGTTCATGTGGTGTCATGTGTCCCCTAGTGCCGGCCATCTCGGGGTGGAGAAGACGGTGGAGCACATTGCCCGTCAGTTTTGGTGCCTTCATTGAGGTTGAACGTTAAAGAATGGGTGTCCTCTTGTGCCCAATGTGCATTGATGAAATCCGATCATAGTCGTCCACAGGGTTTGCTTCAGCCCCTTACAACCCCTACCAAGCCATGGGAAAGCATATCATTAGATTTCATCATAGGTCTACCTAAGGATCAGGGGTGCACAGCCATTTTGGTAGTTATCGACTATTTGACTAAGATGGGGCACTTCATTGCTTGCAAGCAGGTGCCTTCTGCTGGTCAATTGGCTGGATTACTTATGATGAACATGGTTCAGTTACATGGATTGCCAAGTGTTATCGTGTCCGACAGGGGCTCGCAATTTACAGCTAAGTTTTGGAGGAAGTGGTGCTCATCCCTGCACATTAGCAATGCGTTGTCAACCAGTTTTCAGCCCCAAACTGACGGACAAACTGAGCGTCTCAATCAAACACTCAAACAGTATCTGAGATGCTATGTGGACAACAGTCGGGAAAACTGGGTGGATTATCTTTGGCTAGCTGAGATTGCCTATAACAATGCTACTCACAGTTCCACTAAGACATCACTGTTCTATTGCAACTATGGTCGGCATCCAAGGTTTCTCCCCTTCATACATCCAACAGCAGATCACACTCTCCCAGAAGTGACTAAGAGAGTTGTCCATATACGTGAGACCTTGACCAAGGCACAAGAGCATCTAAAGATTGTCAAGATAAAGTACAAAGCTGCAGGGGACAAACACCGGAGGCAGGGTCCTTTGTACAGTAAGGGGGATACTGTCTGGTTGTCCACCAGGAACATACGCTTCAGGAAGCATAGTGTGTTCAATACCAGATTCATTGGATCTTTCAGGATCGTGAAGCGCATAAGTCCGGTGGCTATGAAATTGAAGCTCCCGTCTCATTTACTCATCCATCCGGTATTTCATGTATCCCTGCTGAAACCTTCTTCAGCCTCTGTCAAGAAACTACCTCTGCCTTTTTTGGTGGATGTTGACTTGGAATACGAGGTACAGGGGGTGTTGGACTCTAGGAAGCGGGACGGAATTTGTGGTATCTGATGGCTTGGAAAGGATATGGCCCTGAGGAGAATTTGTGGGAGCCTGCGTCGGGTGTGCATGCGTCCAGATTAGTTGCTTCCTTCTACCGTGCCAATCTGCTGAAACCTGGTCCCTTGGTGCACTCTTGTTGGAGGAGGGATGTACTGTCATTCAGTTCATAGAAACTTATGGTGTCACTGCGCTTTATAAATCTCGGTTAAGATAAGATAAGATAAGGTAATCCAGTGAACGCACGCTTCTTGATACGGAACACTTCACTGGGTTACGTTCCGGTGAGGCAGAACTACAATCCTCATGATTCCTCAAGCATCACGTCTGACGTCCCGAGAAGACGGCATAGGAGGAAATGGATTCCAGAATCTGCGTTGTAAATCCTTCGTCCCTGGGTGTCCGGGAAGGGTACCTGCACCACTCGCTTTTCCTGCCTTAGCCAACCTCCGTTGGTGAGCGGTTGCTCGTGCGGAGGCTGGCTCGCTCCATCGTTGCTTCCTCTGTCAGCATTTTCGGCTAGCGGCGAGGGAGTAGGAGTTTCCTGGAATTTGCTCGGCCTGCATTGTCGGCCGGCGGGGGGGGGGGGTGTCCATTGAAGAGCGCATTACACACTGTTTGATCAGAGTCTTTTCCTTGTCATTATGGGTCCACCCTCTATAGTGCTACCCCTGGTGTGTCATATACTTATACTTTGGTTTGCTGCACTTCTAAGATACTTCTGTGTAAGAAGTATTACACAGGAGGTACTGTTTGGATACTTTCGTATGAATCTATAAAAATTCTATTGGAGGATCATAGTTACAGATATGCATTACCACACATGTGCTGAATTATTCATGAATGATTTAGTTATGTTCTTGGAGGATATTTAAAGTATTGTTATAAGTGTTTCTTCTGGCTCTATCTTTAACAGGGGTTGGTATGAGTGGTAGAGGACTACGCTGTATCCCTGTGAAGTACGGTGGAGTCTAGATAAGGGTTGGTTCATGATACATGTTTTGTGCAAGGGTGTTGATGTTTGATAGCTATCAGAAAAAGAGTGAGCTTATGAATATATGGCTATATGTTCTTGTTTTATTCCTGCAGTTATAACACTACAAGTTTGTCCACACAGAAGGCATCCCCTTCTATCCAAGCAACATCCTCGACGAGGGTTATTAATTTTATTAACAGGTATAAGAGGTGTATCCATCCCTTCAGGGTCTGTTCTTGCTAACAGGTTTTCACGATTTGGGATATATGAAAGGTGTACTCAGTGTGGTGTGTTCTTCTCGTTTCAGATCTCCCTCCCCGCTGTTCCCTTCCTTTCCTTCCTCCACTTGATCCTTCCGATGACCTCTGCCATTATGGCTTGTAGGCTTGTTTAGTTCAAGAGGTGGACCACTCCTGGCAACAAACCGATCCTAAGGACTGACCACTGTTACAACTCACGCCAAAGAGGATCTCAGTCAGGAACAGCTACACCTGGAGAGCCAGATTCAGGGAAACGAGAAACATATGGGTCTGCAGAGACAAAGAATTTCCATGCACGGGTACCTCCTCAGTAGATTCCTGTCCTGTCCTCCTTAGTAGATTCCTGCCTCCCGTCAAAACCACTCCCTTGGATAGCTGCTTCACCGATGAACCCCGCGTCCGGCGCCATTTGAAGAAATATAAACCTTTTAAGGGGTTCACTGATGCACCTGGTCCTTAAACCAACAAAAAAGAAATTGGCACGGAAGCTGTAATATCCAAAGAGAAATATTTAATAACCTCACAGGAGGGAGACTGCGTCATACAGTGCCCTCAGGAGACAGACTAAGGAGTAAAGAGAGCAGGGGCCTTTTATGGCCAGTTTATTGCTGAGTTAGCATGAAGACTCAAAAGGAGCCAGTACAAGTGTGCCCATAAATGCATATACGGATACATAAGAATCGCTTAGTCAACAGAGTGGGAGAAGAGATCTAAACTGCTTTATCAGTTAGAATAGCCTGACAGTTACGCAGTAGGAGCAGATGCATTCTGGCAGCTACAGGTCTTTCTGAGCATGTGCAAGGCTCTGGAAGAGGGAGAAAGCACATGGCGAGCACATGGTTAACTAAAATGGATGCCAAGAACAAAATGGCTTTTAGCGCATGCTAACAGCGATTCCTGCAATCTTTAACAGATGTGCGTTGTATTTTGTTTGTGTTGCGAAGTTATGACTTTCAGTGTGCTGTCATTCGTTTTTACACGGTCTGCCAATTTAGCATGATCTGCTTTGAGCAGCGTGAGTCCCGTCGTAAAAAAGCCAATTTGTTGCTCGATGGCCTTTCTTGAGTCTCTGACTTCTTGCAGGATTAAATTTAGTTTGTCAACCTGGCCCTCCTCAATAGTGGGCGGCATGCAACTCTGTGATTGTGAAGAGGTGGCTTGTTCCAGTTCTGTCGGGTCTTGGGAAGTGTTGGTGGCGGCCTCCTGTGTTTTGCCTTTTGGATGCCCCATGTTTATGTCCGGCAAATTATGCACCAGGGTTATGATGGCAGCAGTGTCGGATCGGTAGATATTTATTATATATGGTCTGCGCTGCGCGAAGTGGTGGCACCAACCGTCTAATATATCTGTTCTCCAGTGGCGGTTTCTCCCCGATGGCGTCTGGGCTCCTCCCCTGTTCCCAAATGCGTCTCAATCATATTTATTTCTTTTTTTTAAATACGTTTTTAAAGTCTAATTTTGGCTCTAGTGTGTTAGTTACACAATCAACACACCACTACTGTCTTCCCTAGCAGCCCTGGCCACTCACCAATACCGCCGCCGTGACTCAAGGGAAACATCACTTGACATGAGACTGACTGACTGACAGAAGCCTACGTTTTTGCCAGGCCGACAACCTCACAGCCCTGAAGGCTGTGATGTCTTCAGCTCGGCAAAGACCTAGCTTCAAGGCAAAGTCTCCACCCACTGATGGCGTGGAGGGAAAGTTAGCCCCGGGCGTTTTAGGTCTAAACCCCGGTATCATTAACCCTCCACGTCAATCAGAGAGTGGAGACCGTCACCCACCCCTTTCCCAATTCATTACAGAACGTGGTGAGACCCATCCTGTGACGAGTTGGGAAAGGGGTGTGACAGGCGGGAAGCCGAGGATGTGAGTCTGCGCAGACTTGACCTCAGGCTCAGGCTGCTTCCAGCGTGTCTGTCTGCACTGGTGGAAGTTTCTGGAAGGCGCTGTGTCACACAGGCCATGGACTCCGTCATTGGCTGAAGAAACGACTCTCTCTGACTCGAGTGCCCCGAGAGGAGACACTCCATGGTGCGCCACGACTGACTTAACTGCAGGAGGTTAGTAGGACATGATTCGGAATTCCAATACGTTATTATTGGTGTTGTTGTAGTCGTGAATAATACTGGCTTGGCTGCCTTGGTTATTATTGGTGTTGGCTGCCTTGGTTATTGCTGGTTATTATTGGTGTTGTAGTCGACTCATGTATAATACTGGCTTGGCTGCCTTGTGATTAAGGGCATGTGTCTGTATGCCATTGCCACCCCGGGTGTGAGACAGTGGACATTGCTCGTCCGCGATGTGACTTCCTCCACGGATAGGTTTCCCAAATTAGTTCTCTCTGTGCTCGCACTCAGCTCCTGGCCATGCACCTGCTCAATGTGGCCTTGGCTTTACCAAAATCAGACCTAAAAACCCACCATCCACATGCCGCATTAAGTTGCGCTTACTGCTTGGCAGGCTCACAAATCATATTTTATCTGCGCAAGTGAAAGCTAGATGACACTGGCAGGCCAGTTCAAAGGTTTATCTTGGATAATGCTTCCTCAGAAGAGAGACGGGGGTACTCTCTATCTGCTTGGGTTGTGGGTTGAGAACCAAAACTTGCCTTAAAAATTGACCGGGGGCAACATCATTAGACTTTGCTTGTAAAGTCTTGCATTTAAATACAGTTTAAGAACAACTCACGCAATGCTATTTGACACTCACCAGCCACCATGAAGGGGCCTGTGTTTGTGTCTACATTGATTGAATATAAAAGAATTCAGGGGTTTTCGGATCGAATGCTGTGGCAATTGGCAGCATGTTTTCTTTTTTTGGCGCCTGGTGGAGTGGAGGCCTGCCACAGGGCAAAGTGGGCCTCTGCTCCCCAAAGCTCTCATTGTCCTCAGCCACCCCATGCCGAGCCTCCATGCTGGGTTGTTGGCTGCCAGGGGCACAGTGATGTGTTTATCATGAATGGGAGGAAGGGAAGAGAGCCTGAATAGGTGAATGTGCCATTAAACACTTGGCCTCCCACTGAGGCCTGACCAGTTGTTGCACCCCCACCCCTGTCCACCTGTCTGGAGGGTATTTACTTAGGAGGTGGCTGGGCTGCCCCCACCCCAACTGCATAAGTTTAACCCTTTAATACCTAAAATGGAAGAAAACACACATCTAGCAATTTCAAAATGGCTTGAATATTTATTTGCTTTTTTTTCTTTTTTTTTTTTTACAAGTAAATAGCCATTATTAGCTTGATATCATCACTGCACTTACTTAATTTTTCAGTCATGTGCTTGGTTTGCTCAACTGACATCAAAAGCAAGGCAACTAGGTCAGTTTTATCTAATAGTGCAGCACAGTTTTTTCACCTGTGTACGTTTGTAAATTTATCATTTAAAACATGCCGGAGTGATAGCATGAGAAACAAAGTGTGTCTGATAAACTGAGGGATAGATAATTCATATGAGAAATAGGAGATGCGAAAAAGAAGTAGAGATGCATGAAAGAGAGAAGAAAGAGTTTGAGGGAAGTTATGGCCTCAGAGATTCAGGAGGAAGAGGTGTCTGATAAGGATTAATGAGGAAAAGTTGGAATTAAGAGAGGGTGTCTGTAGGCAGAGTTATGTGAGGGGCTGGTGTGAGAAAGTCAGTGTGTGTGAGACAGACAGCAAGTTGATAAGAGAAGATGTGGTTACAGGTGAACCTTAGAAGGGGCGAAAAGCAGTAAAAAAAGATGTGGAAAATTAATTTTAAGAAAGTTTTGAGAAAAATCTGAAGGTGACGATAGTGAGGAAGGGAGTCAGTCATGCGTATGCTGTGAAGTGGAGGAAGGAAAATGGGGTGTCAAAGGAAATCGTAAGACTCCCTTTTAGGTGCCAACTGGACGACAATTATTTCTATGGCCTCTCGGACACAGGCTGGAAGGCAGGGAAATTAAGGGAATTTTCTTACATGGGCTGAATAGGAGATCTGGAAATCGGGCAACTTCCTCACACTGTCCAATTAAGCTTTAGGGAAATCTGTAGACTCTCCGAGGGATGTGGACTGGGAAACAGGGAAATCAGGAGACTTCTTGACAGATGGCAATAAAGAAATCAGAAGTCTCCCCAACAGCTGGGCCATAAAGAAACCAGGTGACTCCCCAACAAATACTGAATGTCCAAATGGAGACTCCACAACAGACTTCCCAAGTGTTACCACCTTTCTTAGGAAAAAGTGTGCGGTGCTTGTTCATGTTTTGCTATTCTGGATAAGCCAAGACCTGGAAAGTGAAAAAGAATTTGTGTAAAATTGTCAATAATTCTTTAATAACACGACAAGTTTGATAGCAGTGCGTCTGCGGTTGAAATGCTACATTATTAAGGGTGTTTGTCTGAAACAGAACTGTGTATGATTTGAAGGAAGGCAGTGACTCACATTTTGTACCACTATTTGTTTAGTGAGCATATGTCACTAGAAGCATATATAGCCCATTTGAATGTGACTAGTTCAGTGTTGGTGAACAGGGCAACTGTGTAGTTCTATGTTTGTGTGAGTGTGTAGTCGTGAAAATTGCATATTTATCTGACAAGATATTAGCGTGGTGCAATAAATTGAATGCTTCTTAGTGGAACTGACATGGTCACGAATGGCATATATGTCTGTGGTTTAGTGTTATAGATGTCAATTGAACTGTACATGCCACAGCATTGGTGTTTTCATTTAAGCTGACCCGGTTTGCTTCAGTTGTTAACATACGAGACACACATGCCTAGCTGATGGCTGCTGTGGACATGGTATTTGTGCATTCCTCTGGCTCCTCTTTGGTGTAGTCAGCTGCACTATACTTCTTTGTGTCCAAGTATTAAAACAGTTGAATAGGCCTTAAGTGATCACATTAAAGATCTTTGGGCCTCACAAGAGTTAAGTTACAGAGATATCAGTAAATCACAATGTGCCTGGCCTGGACCACAACTTAACCAATGTACATATTGTTTCCTAATTTGCACGTAGACTACTGCTTGCAGAGTAGTGCTTGCAGAACTTGGTTTAGCACCACTGGATCTGTCAGCACAACCCCATGATGTGCACCCACCCAGGCTGCCAAGGTGTGCTTCTACTGAACAAAGTCAAATGGCGCGTACGTAAGAACTGCTCCACCCTATATCCCGCTCCTGGAACTGACCAGCATGGCATGGTGTGAATGGTTCAGTAATAGAGTTGTGACACTCTAAGAGTTTAAGTGTGTTGGCTCAAAGGCCAGAGTCTCAATGCTAGTAGGACCGTTTTCTGCTGCAGGGCAGGTGTTAGGTGAGCGGCACACTTTAAATCTTTCTGGGCCAATTTGTTAGCCGTTTGTCTATGGAATGTTTTTCTCTTAAAGACGCTATATTATCACGCATCCTAAAAAATGGCTATTCACTCATCTGTGAAATCTGTAGCCACTTTGCATAATAGCATAATACTTCGTTCTCTCTTGATCTTGTTTAACTTGATTAACCTGTTTCCATAAAATTGTCTTAAAAAGAAAGTATTGCAATGTTTAATGTGTGCACTTTTTTTAAAATACAAATTCAGCACGGGTTGTGAGGGGGCGCCAACATAGATTCCCACACAGGGCACCACCAACCCTAAAGCCGGCCCTGGTGACATGCATGCACAGTGCGCTGTCACCGCCACATGGCCTGCGTGTATTCTAGCGCTGTGTTAACGTCCCATTGTGTCTTACTCTCCGCTGTCATCTGTGTCAAACCTCTCTCCCCTCTCACTCTCCACTTTCATATGTCAGACCTTTTTCCTCTCACTCTCTGCTCTTGTCACAGTGCCAGACCTCTCACCCCCTCACTCTATGCTCTTGTCTCTGTCAGACCTCTCACCCCTTACTCTCTGCTCTTGTCTTTATGTCAGACCTCTCACCCCTCACTCTCTGCTCTTGTCTCTGTATCAGACCTCTCTACCCCCTCACTCTCTGCTCTTGTCTCTGTGTCAGACCTCTCTACCCCTCACTCTCTGCTCTTGTCTCAGTGTCAGACCTCTCTCCCCTCTTACTATCCACTCAGTCTCCCCTCTCACTTTCACTGATGGCTGGAGGGGAGGTGATTAGAGTAATTTAAGCTGTTCACAAATTACTTTGCTGCTGAATTAAAGCATTCCTTGGCTGCAGTTTGTTCCTTCATTATATTTAAGCGGAGGGTGCATAGTTTCCCATAAGAAGTTTCACCCACTGCCGCTTCCTGTACGTTTTCTCATGTCTATTGATTGTAATTCCATCCCAGCTGCCTTACTAGCTTTTATTACAAAAAACAATTTGATGGACAGAATGTAGATCAATGTCTTACATTCACCCCAGTACAAGGATCTGGGCCTAAATCCATCGTTTTTTGCACTCCACACCACCCTGGGTTAGATAATGGCTTTATGCAAATCAGCTCTGACCCTGTGCCCCATGGGAACAGTCCAGTCCGAACTACACAGCCACATCTTTCCCAGACCGGAATCAAGCATCCGAGGACCGGACCGGTTTCGAGGTAACACCTCTCATCAGCCCGGCTAGCTTGACTCCAGTGGTGTGGAGGCTCTGGGACCCACGTCTGAGCTACCCCAGTACACTCAGGGAGAAAATTACAAAAAACAATTTGATGGACAGAATGTAGATCAATGTCTTACATTCACCCCAGTACAAGGATCTGGGCCTAAATCCATTGTTTTTGCACTCCACACCACCCTGGGTTAGATAATGGCTTTATGCAAATCAGCTCTGACCCTGTGCCCCATGGGAACAGTCCAGTCCGAACTACACAGCCATATCTTTCCCAGACCGGAATCAAGCATCCGAGGACCGGACCGGTTTCGAGGTAACACCTCTCATCAGCCCGGCTAGCTTGACTCCAGTGGTGTGGAGGCTCTGGGACCCACGTCTGAGCTACCCCAGTACACTCAGGGAGAAAATTACAAAAAACAATTTGATGGACAGAATGTAGATCAATGTCTTACATTCACCCCAGTACAAGGATCTGGGCCTAAATCCATCGTTTTTTGCACTCCACACCACCCTGGGTTAGATAATGGCTTTATGCAAATCAGCTCTGAACCTGTGCCCCATGGGAACAGTCCAGTCCGAACTACACAGCCATATCTTTCCCAGACCGGAATAAAGCATCCGAGGACCGGACCGGTTTCGAGGTAACACCGCTCATCAGCCCGGCTAGCTTGACTCCAGTGGTGTGGAGGCTCTGGGACCCACGTCTGAGCTACCCCAGTACACTCAGGGAGAAAATTACAAAAAATAATTTGATGGACAGAATGTAGATCAATGTCTTACATTCACCCCAGTACAAGGATCTCGGCCTAAATCCATCGTTTTTTGCACTCCACACCACCCTGGGTTAGATAATGGCTTTATGCAAATCAGCTCTGACCCTGTGCCCCATGGCAACAGTCCAGTCCGAACTACACAGCCATATCTTTCCCAGACCGGAATCAAGCATCCGAGGACCGGACCGGTTTCGAGGTAACACCTCTCATCAGCCCCGCTAGCTTGACTCCAGTGGTGTGGAGGCTCTGGGACCCACGTCTGAGCTACCCCAGTACACTCAGGGAGAAAATTACAAAAAACAATTTGATGGACAGAATGTAGATCAATGTCTTACATTCACCCCAGTACAAGGATCTGGGCCTAAATCCATTGTTTTTTGCACTCCACACCACCCTGGGTTAGATAATGGCTTTATGCAAATCAGCTCTGACCCTGTGCCCCATGGGAACAGTCCAGTCCGAACTACACAGCCATATCTTTCCCAGACCGGAATCAAGCATCCGAGGACCGGACCGGTTTCGAGGTAACACCTTTCATCAGCCCGGCTAGCTTGACTCCAGTGGTGTGGAGGCTCTGGGACCCACGTCTGAGCTACCCCAGTACACTCAGGGAGAAAATTACAAAAAACAATTTGATGGACAGAATGTAGATCAATGTCTTACATTCACCCCAGTACAAGGATCTGGGCCTAAATCCATCGTTTTTTGCACTCCACACCACCCTGGGTTAGATAATGGCTTTATGCAAATCAGCTCTGACCCTGTGCCCCATGGGAACAGTCCAGTCCGAACAACACAGCCATATCTTTCCCAGACCGGAATCAAGCATCCGAGGACCGGACCGGTTTCGAGGTAACACCTCTCATCAGCCCGGCTAGCTTGACTTCAGTGGTGTGGAGGCTCTGGGACCCACGTCTGAGCTACCCCAGTACACTCAGGGAGAAAATTACAAAAAACAATTTGATGGACAGAATGTAGATCAATGTCTTACATTCACCCCAGTACAAGGATCTGGGCCTAAATCCATCGTTTTTTGCACTCCACACCACCCTGGGTTAGATAATGGCTTTATGCAAATCAGCTCTGACCCTGTGCCCCATGGGAACAGTCCAGTCCGAACTACACAGCCATATCTTTCCCAGACCGGAATCAATCATCCGAGGACCGGACCAGTTTCGAGGTAACACCTCTCATCAGCCCGGATAGCTTGACTCCAGTGGTGTGGAGGCTCTGGGACCCACGTCTGAGCTACCCCAGTACACTCAGGGAGAAAATTACAAAAAATAATTTGATGGACAGAATGTAGATCAATGTCTTACATTCACCCCAGTACAAGGATCTGGGCCTAAATCCATCGTTTTTTGCACTCCACACCACCCTGGGTTAGATAATGGCTTTATGCAAATCAGCTCTGACCCTGTGCCCCATGGGAACAGTCCAGTCCGAACTACACAGCCATATTTTTTCCAGACCGGAATCAAGCATCCGAGGACCGGACCGGTTTCGAGGTAACACCTCTCATCAGCCCGGCTAGCTTGACTCCAGTGGTGTGGACGATTCAGAAAAGGGGGTGGTGATGAACAGAGTGTCTGAATTAAGCAGACCACTCTTACCCAGTCCAAAGATCAGGGCTTGATCCATCACCGTTATTTATCTCACTGCACCATCCCAGCTCAGAACCTGGCTATATGCAAATCAGTCTGTCCCTGGCCCAGTGCATCATGGGAACAGGGCAGACTAAACTACCAAGCCAATTCTTCACCAGAAAGGAGACAAGCTACCGGGGACCGGTTTCTGGCATTTCAGCCTTCTTCGGCCCGGCTTGCTTGAATCCTGATGGAGCAGTGAGAAAGGGACTCATGTCTGAGTATACCCTGCCACACCTATAGTGGCCAAAAACGATTCAGAAAAGGGGGTGGTGATGAACAGAGTGTCTGAATTAAGCAGACCACTCTTACCCAGTCCAAAGATCAGGGCTTGCTCCATCACCGTTATTTATCTCACTGCACCATCCCAGCTCAGAACCTGGCTATATGCAAATCAGTCTGTCCCTGGCCCAGTGCATCATGGGAACAGGGCAGACTAAACTACCAAGCCAATTCTTCACCAGAAAGGAGACAAGCTACCGGGGACCGGTTTCTGGCATTTCAGCCTTCTTCGGCCCGGCTTGCTTGAATCCTGATGGAGCAGTGAGAAAGGGACTCATGTCTGAGTATACCCTGCCACACCTATAGTGGCCAAAAACGATTCAGAAAAGGGGGTGGTGATGAACAGAGTGTCTGAATTAAGCAGACCACTCTTACCCAGTCCAAAGATCAGGGCTTGATCCATCACCGTTATTTATCTCACTGCACCATCCCAGCTCAGAACCTGGCTATATGCAAATCAGTCTGTCCATCGTTTTTTGCACTCCACACCACCCTGGGTTAGATAATGGCTTTATGCAAATCAGCTCTGACCCTGTGCCCCATGGGAACAGTCCAGTCCGAACTACACAGCCATATCTTTCCCAGACCGGAATCAAGCATCCGAGGACCGGACCGGTTTCGAGGTAACACCTCTCATCAGCCCGGCTAGCTTGACTCCAATGGTGTGGAGGCTCTGGGACCCACGTCTGAGCTACCCCAGTACACTCAGGGAGAAAATTACAAAAAACATTTTGATGGACAGAATGTAGATCAATGTCTTACCTCGAAACCGGTCCGGTCCTCGGATGCTTGACTCCGGTCTGGGAAAGATATGGCTGTGTAGTTCGGACTGGACTGTTCCCATGGGGCACAGGGTCAGAGCTGATTTGCATAAAGCCATTATCTAACCCAGGGTGGTGTGGAGTGCAAAAAACGATGGATTTAGGCCCAGATCTTTGGACTGGGGTGAATGTGTGACATTGATCCACATTCTGTCCATCACCTGTTTTGTTTACTAGCTTTTATGGCATGTGGTTTCCCTGCTTTTTTGTGTGCGCGTCTATCCGGTAACAGTAATGCTGTCACTTCCAATACTGCGCTGTGTCGCTGCAAGTTGTGCTTTTCAAACTGTAATCTCTCCGCACTTTAATTTCATTTTCTATAACTCGTCTGAATGCCAACATTGCCTACTTGCAGTAGTTGCTCGGGTTGACTCGTTATCACATGGGCCTTTGCAACTGGCTCAATAGTGAGTATATTCCCGAAATGTGTATTCTGTTGTTGCAGAACTAATTGTATGTGTGTTCTTTGAAAGGCTGTACAATATTTTTTCACCACAAGCTGCAAAAGTAAAACATCTGCGGCCTCGAATCACCGAACATTTGTTCATTTTATTCTCGCCTGTTGTGAGGTGAGGTAATATTCCACGGCATTACGTGGTATCAGGTAGGGTAGCTCTGTAGTCTAAAATGTTATCTCTAATGGCAAGTCGCAACATCCTATAATCTTTCTTCTTTTTTTAAAAATTCTGAAGATTTGTTATATGTTCTTTAGTATAATCTTTGCATTGCAGGAAAGCTACAGTGATGTGTTTCTGTGTTCACTGAAAGCAGATAGGATAAGCCTGTTTTCTCCCCATCGCCTCTATTCGCAGGTATGCAGCTCTGATGCTGATTGCAGATAGGATTACCTTATGTTATGTTATGTTGCATCTTCTTTCGAGGTAGTTAGATTCGAACTGCTACTTCTTTCGAGGTATTTAGATCCGAACTGCTACAAAAACTATCGACCTATATCGCTCCTGCCATACTCAGTTAAGATCATGGAGAGGCTTGTTAGCAGGTCACTAGCCCTCTTCTTGGAAACTAACAACATCCTTGAAGAGGAGCAATTCGGTTTCAGACCAGCCCATGGAACCGAGTCAGCTTTGCTGACGGTTTTGGACGACCTACGATTAGGGCGGACAGGGGAGAATCAGCAATTTTAATCTTGCTAGACCTGTCCGCCGCTTTCGATACGGTGAGTCCCGACATTCTGCTGACAAGACTAAAAAGCATTGGAGTTGGGGGACCGGCGCTCGACTGGTTTCACTCCTATTTGACGGACAGATGGCAGGCGGTAACAATCCCCCCGTACCAGTCTGAGTTTGTTACAGTTCCACATGGGGTCCCACAGGGGTCTGCAATTAGCCCGATACTTTTTAATATATAGATGCAACCCATCAAGGCTCATGGCATCAGCGTGATCAACTATGCGGACGACACGCAACTGATGATTTCTCTTGATGGGACATACGCAAACTCTCTTGAGACCTTTCATACCTGTATGCTGGAAATGTCATCCTGGCTAAATCAGAACTCACTACAATTCAATAGTGACAAAACCGAAATACTACATTGTAAAGTAGGTAAAATCACTAGAAGTCTACCCACGGACTTCTGGCCTCTGGAGCCAGGGGAGTCACTGACCCCAGTAAAATCAGTGAGGAACCTTGGAGTCAGCTTTAATGAAAGCTTGAGCCTAGAGACCAATGTTAATAAACAGGTAAGTAGCTGCTTCGCCTTAATGCGAGGACTTCGAAAGCTACTACCCCTTTTACCACCACAGGTCAGAACTACCATAGTTAGGAGCACCATTCTAAGCCGCCTGGATTACTGTAACGCTCTGTTACTGGAATCCCCTGCCTATCTGATCTCCAGACTTCAGAGCATCCAGGCGGCTGCAGCAAAACTGGCACTCTCCCGAGAGCGAAGATCCTCTACCACCCTCGCAAAGGCCGACCTACACTGGTTACCTGTACATCAGAGGATTCTCTTTAAATCCCTATCCACAGTGTTTAAGGCAGTGCATGGGATGGGCCCCCGACCACTTCAAAACAAATTTAAGTGGTATGAACCCACTCGGTCCCTTCGTTCTTCCTCATCCAATCTCATCAACATACCCAGGATTAGGACAGCCACCTGCGGTAGCAGAGCCTTCAGTATAGCGGCAGCTCATCTGTGGAATAGGCTACCTATTGATATCAGGAAAACAGGTGATCTGATGGCCTTTCGAAAAAAGGTGAAAACGTGGCTCTTCCCAAAAATCTAACTCCAACTCATGATATCCCTTACGCCCATGATGCACAGTGTTAATTAGCTATCTGAACACAGCGCCAGGATGGCCGTAGGGTTACAGAAGCACTCTATAAACACTATAAATAAATAAATAAATAAATAAATAGTTAGGTTGGCCCTTTATTCTGCAGTATTTACTTTGATGGGTGGGAGCTAGTTTGTTCTGCTAACGGGCAGTCCTACATAATAAACTGCTTGCTAGATTTTGAGAGGATGTGCACGTTGTATGCCTGATGGGTTGTGAAGGAAAAGGGGGTTGGATAAGTGGAAGCAGTGGGACCTCTGGTATTTAACCACCTTTCATGGCATGCCCACAACGTTAAAAGCCCTTTCGTTTGCTTGGTCTTAAAGTGTTTTACATATGTGGTGCACACATACACAAACTCTTTATCTCTCTCTCTCACCAAATCATGTGGCCACGTCCCCAGGCAGATGGGACCGTGCCATTCTACGAGCATGAAGTATTTTACGTCGCACAAAACATCTTTTTTCACTTGCTATGGCTGAGAGTTGATGGACAACGTCCCATGTACTCTGGGATATTTTAGTCTGGGTCAGTAGTTCCCCCAAAAGAAATGTTGTGCAAATTGTTTTTTTTTAATGAATTGTGGTTTATTGCAATTTAGAATGATTTATTCATGAGGCCTTGGAACTGAGTTTAGTTTGAGGGGAGGCATTGGCCTGTTTCTGTTTAGCACAGTGGCTTCTGAAAGTCTGAAACCGGCACCATTTGCCTACTCATTTTTCAAACTTTTCTCGGGAGGAGAACCCCCCGAACCCTCCTTAGACGGTTCAGGCTCGCTCACTGTGCTCGCTCTCGAGGTGTGCTCCCCCACCAATTTCACGCCTCACCACTTTCAAATGTCACCAGCCGCCACTGTCCATTCAGGATCAGGAACATTCAGCGCTGCGCAGGGCTGTCAATCATTGGTAGCGCTTTCGCGTGCTACAAGATTGACAGCCCTGGGGACTCACACTCTACTACCAAGCTAGCCGGTGCTGGTGACAATTACATGATGTGCAGCGTGTGTTTGGAGGGAGGGACAACTCGTGTGTGTGTCGTTGCTCATTGCTCTCGGGTAGGGTGAGGGTCATGTCAGAGAGCACAGGCCAGTCACGGGGTCCTCCTCCAATCATTTTAGTGCGTGCTGCCCACTCATTCGCCAGCCATGGACTGCCAGCACAGACGCGCCACTGTGAAAGGCGCACGCCACGGTCGGCGCCGCCCAAGCCAGTATTTTGCACACACTGGCCTTAATTCAGTCCAAAAAGTAGCCACCCGCCCGGTATGGGTTTTTCCCGCACAATTGGGAAAAATGTCGCCCAATTGTGCGGGAAATAGCCCAATCTGACAACACTGCCGCCATGTATGGTGGTTGGCCACGCCCCCCTCCCTTATGCCAAACTTTACAGCATTTCTCTATTCTGGTATTATTGCCAGGGAACACCTTCACCATGTGTTCTAAAGAAGTCCCAATCATTTATTGAATGTATCTGGTCTCGTTTTAGTCTTGTAGTTAGGCCTAACCTATTCTTGCAGTAAGTATTAAATCTTCCTAATGATGTAACCTATTCAAAATGTTATTGTATTTTCTACCTAATATCTTTAGCTACTTCATGGGGTATTTCCTGACTTATCAAGAAAGGGTGTGGGAGGTGCACAACTGGATTACGTGGGAAGTTGATGCTAAAGTTGTTGCGCTTTAGGGTGCTCTCACCGGGTGGTGTTGTCCGTCTGCACACCACTAGATACTGCTATAGAGTTGTGTTTGCGGGAACCGCAGGTACATCCCCAATGAGGCACACCAAGAATGATCACAAAAAGTGCTTCGTAAATTCTTTGAACTTATAACGTTTATTTTCTTTGAAGTTGTTTCATTTGTAGTTTGTTTGTAATTTGCTTTAAAGCATATCAAAAGACAACATCGTTGTACATCCGAACAGTTATATCCTATGCATTTCGGGCTGTTTAGCCCTTGATCACGGATAAGCTGAGGAGGAAGAATACATAAAAGGGTGTAAGGGGTGCTGCTGTGGGGTAACGTAAGTACATTATACAAAGTGCTCATGGTGCAATTTAAACGGATTATCTACTATTGGTAGCGTGAGGGGATTGTGACCAAAAGGATACAATGATAGCAGAACTGTACGGGCAAGGTTAACTGATAGAGTCAGGTGATGGGGCTCTAGTTGTGAAGTAACGTGCAAGTCCTATGAAGATATTTAAGCCGGCGAGGGCGTGCTCCGCAAAAAAACGGTTGCGTGTAGGTTAAAGCGAACAAACCGCGCGTTGGCATGCACTTACTTCGAGATGAATAACATAGCGGCGTGAAAACGCGTGCTCATGCGAGTAACAGCCGGTTGTCTGTCGTGCGAGGAAAAACACGAACAGATAACTAATTACAAAAGATGAAAAGTGAAGGTGGACTAACACATAAGGGTGATGCTAGAAAAGTGTGGCAGCCATATTAGAGTGGTGATGTTATGATAGATATAGGAACAAGGTAAATTCAATGTGTGAGCAATATCAAAATTGTGCATGGCAGAGTTATATAAACTGTTTTCAAAATTATAAAAAACAACTGAATTCAGTACGATCATTGAGCCCATTCGGCTTAAGAGTCTGTAACATATAAATCCATTCAAGTTCTCTCTTGAGTAGGAACTTGGTGTTATCAGTTCCTTCTCTTTTCGAAACCGTTTCAAGAATAATAAATTTCATTTGGGCGATGGTGTGGCGAGCCTCAATAAAATGCATGGCAATATTTGATTTTTCCGATCTCAGTCTAATATTAGACTTGTGTTCGTTGAGGCGTAATTTCATTTTCCGTTCTGTCTTGCCAATGTACAGTTTGCCACACGGGCATTTTAGTGCATAGATCACATTGGCTGTATCACATGTCGCGTCCACCTTAAGTTTCACGTCATGACCTTTCATGGGGTGCTGTATGGTATTTCCTTTGATTACACTGTTACAGTGACTGCAATTTCGGCACGGTTGGGTGCCACGATGGTGTTTTAGTGGCTCAGTGGGTTTTGTCAAAATTTCTTTCAAGTTGTTACTTCTGGTATGTGCAAAAATTGGTGGTTGCTCGAAGATTCCCTGGAAATCGGGTTCATTTTTTAACACAGGCCAATGTTTGCAGATGATTTTTTTATATTTGTAACTGGCTGTTGAATACTTGGAAACAAGCACCATACGCTGATTTGAGTTCTTTTGAGACTTAGTCATGCTTTCCGATATTGATATGGTGGTGATACGATCACGTGCCTGTTTCAGGACGTTGTCAGGATACCCTCGTTCAAGGAATCTGTTTTGCATTTCTGTGATGCGTTCTTCAGCCAACAGTTCATCAGACACTATTCGTTTGACGCGTAGCATCTGGGAGAATGGGAGGTGTTTTTTGAGGGAACCTTGATGAAAACTAGAGTAATGTAAGGCATTGTTTCGATCAGTACTTTTCCTATAAAGGTCGGTGACCAATCCTTGTGGGGTATTTTTTATGTGTACATCCAAGAATGCGATATCTGTATCGCTGATGAGCCATGTCAGTTTGATGCGTGGATCTTTATCATTGATTTCAGTCATGAGGTCATGTAGAGTTTCCTTGGTGTCTGACCACAGGAAGAAAAGGTCATCAATGTACCGTGTGTACAGTTTGGCATGATTCTGAAAATTCGTGTTGGTGAATATATGGTTCTTTTCGAAATTTTCCATATATGTATTTGCGTATGACGGGGCAGCACAATTCCCCATGGCCATCCCTGAGAGTTGTAGAAACCATCGATCATCAACTTTAAAGTAAGAATGGTATAGTGTGAAAATCATTAATTCAATTAGAAATGTTTGCATTTTCACATCGATTCCACTATTCAGTAAGATTTGTTCAATTGCTTCAATTCCTCCTAGATGCGGTATAGAGGTGTATAATGAACTCACATCGGCTGTACATAACACGTAGGATTCATTGTTGAGGTTTGGTATTTTGGAAAGTTTAAACAAAAAGTCAGTAGTGTCCTTGATGTAACTGTGAGATTGAATCACTAAAGGTTGCAGATATTTGTCAATGAATTTGCCAGTCCTCTCGTGTATAGACTTCTTAGTAGATACTATGGGCCTGAATGGTGGGTCCATCAGATTTTTGTGGATTTTGGGGCTCATATGTATCGTAGGACTTTTTGGACAGTCGATCAGCAAATATTTTTTGGTGCGTTCTTCAATGGTTCCGTTTTGAAATGCTTTGAGAACGATATCTTTCAGTAAATCTTGATATTCGTTAGTAGGGTTACAGTTCAGTACCATATAGGTAGAGGTGTCTTCTATGTGCTCTTTTAGTTTGTTTTGATACATCTCACTGTCCAGAATAACTAATGCACCACCTTTATCAGCTTTAGTGATTTTGATATCGGGGTTGTTAGCCAATGATTTAAGTGTATCACGGTCTTTGGTAGTTAAGTTCTGAATCTTCCTTGGTGTTTTGAAGTTGATGCTGGAGAGATCCTGGCGAACTAAAGTTTCAAACAAGTCTATACATTTGTGGCTGGTCGGTGGTAGGTATGTACTTGGTGGTCGTAATCCTTTGAGTTCATCCTCTTTGGTGGTAGCTGCAGGAGGTAAAACATTATCGAAAAAATGTCTGAGTCTGAGTTTGCGGGTAAATTTGAAAGTGCTTACTTCAAGTTCCAAAAGGTTAGTTGAAGTGGTTGGGATAAATGAAGTACCTTTCTCCAATAGTTTCATTTGATAGTCGCTGATTTCTGCCTTCGAGATGTTAATTACGAGACTTGTTTCTTTTTGGCAATTGTACTTCTCGTGGCTGGTGGACTTTTTTCTCTGTCTTTTGTTTTTGCTCCTCCTGGGTCGTCGGGTGGAGTTTGGTTTACCTCTAAAAAAGACTGTGACGGTGCAGTTACGTCTTGAGGTTGATTAGCACTTGATGTGCTGGCTTGTTCTTTATTAGTTGGTTGCCTAGACGGTTGAGGACGTTTAGGTGGAATTCTAGTTGAATCAGAATCAGATGATGAAGTGTCGGTGTTCATGGTTGATGGTTTATTACGGCGTCTTTGGGCGTAGACATCGGCCCAAGAATAAACTTCATCCAGCTTGTAGTCAAGCGTATCCCGTCGAAATTTTCTGACTTTACGTTCAAGAATTTCCTTCTGATATTTGTCCAAGATGGTTTTGCTATCTTCAAGTATAGATGTTAATTCTTCCGGTGTTAGTAAATTTTTCACTTCTTCCTGTATTTCTTTCATTTCCGTCTCCAATTCTTTGAGGATGCCTGCCAATTCCTCGACAATCAACAATATAAGATCTAAGCTGCATTTATTCAGTATTCCATTCCATTTCTCGAGGAAGCTTTTGGAATTTTTGCAGAGTGAAGGTTTTAGTGCAATGCGAAGGCCACGTGGGATCCTGAGTGCCCGGTGATACCGTAGTAAAGTGCTCGCATGTAGCTTCTGGTTAATATGTCTTTTTGACAAGTAAATTAATTGCCTCACACATTGTTCCTTGTTTCTAGTGGTTGTGGTCGGGCTTATATCTTCCTCAATCAGCGCATAGATTCTGTCTTTTTCTGTGTCGTCGTATGCCAATGTGTGTGCTCTGGCTTCCGTGCTTCTGCTGATATCTTCAAATTGCATATTGGAAAGTGTGCTACCCCTCCGTGGGCGGATATGGGATATATCAAGAAAGGGTGTGGGAGGTGCACAACTGGATTACGTGGGAAGTTGATGCTAAAGTTGTTGCGCTTTAGGGTGCTCTCACCGGGTGGTGTTGTCCGTCTGCACACCACTAGATACTGCTATAGAGTTGTGTTTGCGGGAACCGCAGGTACATCCCCAATGAGGCACACCAAGAATGATCACAAAAAGTGCTTCGTAAATTCTTTGAACTTATAACGTTTATTTTCTTTGAAGTTGTTTCATTTGTAGTTTGTTTGTAATTTGCTGATATTTAAAGCATATCAAAAGACAACATCGTTGTACATCCGAACAGTTATATCCTATGCATTTCGGGCTGTTTAGCCCTTGATCACGGATAAGCTGAGGAGGAAGAATACATAAAAGGGTGTAAGGGGTGCTGCTGTGGGGTAACGTAAGTACATTATACAAAGTGCTCATGGTGCAATTTAAACGGATTATCTACTATTGGTAGCGTGAGGGGATTGTGACCAAAAGGATACAATGATAGCAGAACTGTACGGGCAAGGTTAACTGATAGAGTCAGGTGATGGGGCTCTAGTTGTGAAGTAACGTGCAAGTCCTATGAAGATATTTAAGCCGGCGAGGGCGTGCTCCGCAAAAAAACGGTTGCGTGTAGGTTAAAGCGAACAAACCGCGCGTTGGCATGCACTTACTTCGAGATGAATAACATAGCGGCGTGAAAACGCGTGCTCATGCGAGTAACAGCCGGTTGTCTGTCGTGCGAGGAAAAACACGAACAGATAACTAATTACAAAAGATGAAAAGTGAAGGTGGACTAACACATAAGGGTGATGCTAGAAAAGTGTGGCAGCCATATTAGAGTGGTGATGTTATGATAGATATAGGAACAAGGTAAATTCAATGTGTGAGCAATATCAAAATTGTGCAATGCAGAGTTATATAAACTGTTTTCAAAATTATAAAAAACAACTGAATTCAGTACGATCATTGAGCCCATTCGGCTTAAGAGTCTGTAACATATAAATCCATTCAAGTTCTCTCTTGAGTAGGAACTTGGTGTTATCAGTTCCTTCTCTTTTCGAAACCGTTTCAAGAATAATAAATTTCATTTGGGCGATGGTGTGGCGAGCCTCAATAAAATGCATGGCAATATTTGATTTTTCCGATCTCAGTCTAATATTAGACTTGTGTTCGTTGAGGCGTAATTTCATTTTCCGTTCTGTCTTGCCAATGTACAGTTTGCCACACGGGCATTTTAGTGCATAGATCACATTGGCTGTATCACATGTCGCGTCCACCTTAAGTTTCACGTCATGACCTTTCATGGGGTGCTGTATGGTATTTCCTTTGATTACACTGTTACAGTGACTGCAATTTCGGCACGGTTGGGTGCCACGATGGTGTTTTAGTGGCTCAGTGGGTTTTGTCAAAATTTCTTTCAAGTTGTTACTTCTGGTATGTGCAAAAATTGGTGGTTGCTCGAAGATTCCCTGGAAATCGGGTTCATTTTTTAACACAGGCCAATGTTTGCAGATGATTTTTTTATTTTTTTGTTTTTTATATAGTCATAGGACTTGCACGTTACTTCACAACTAGAGCCCCATCACCTGACTCTATCAGTTAACCTTGCCCGTACAGTTCTGCTATCATTGTATCCTTTTGGTCACAATCCCCTCACGCTACCAATAGTAGATAATCCGTTTAAATTGCACCATGAGCACTTTGTATAATGTACTTACGTTACCCCACAGCAGCACCCCTTACACCCTTTTATGTATTCTTCCTCCTCAGCTTATCCGTGATCAAGGGCTAAACAGCCCGAAATGCATAGGATATAACTGTTCGGATGTACAACGATGTTGTCTTTTGATATGCTTTAAATATCAGCAAATTACAAACAAACTACAAATGAAACAACTTCAAAGAAAATAAACGTTATAAGTTCAAAGAATTTACGAAGCACTTTTTGTGATCATTCTTGGTGTGCCTCATTGGGGATGTACCTGCGGTTCCCGCAAACACAACTCTATAGCAGTATCTAGTGGTGTGCAGACGGACAACACCACCCGGTGAGAGCACCCTAAAGCGCAACAACTTTAGCATCAACTTCCCACGTAATCCAGTTGTGCACCTCCCACACCCTTTCTTGATATATCCCATATCCGCCCACGGAGGGGTAGCACACTTTCCAATATGCAATTTGAAGATATCAGCAGAAGCACGGAAGCCAGAGCACACACATTGGCATACGACGACACAGAAAAAGACAGAATCTATGCGCTGATTGAGGAAGATATAAGCCCGACCACAACCACTAGAAACAAGGAACAATGTGTGAGGCAATTAATTTACTTGTCAAAAAGACATATTAACCAGAAGCTACATGCGAGCACTTTACTACGGTATCACCGGGCACTCAGGATCCCACGTGGCCTTCGCATTGCACTAAAACCTTCACTCTGCAAAAATTCCAAAAGCTTCCTCGAGAAATGGAATGGAATACTGAATAAATGCAGCTTAGATCTTATATTGTTGATTGTCGAGGAATTGGCAGGCATCCTCAAAGAATTGGAGACGGAAATGAAAGAAATACAGGAAGAAGTGAAAAATTTACTAACACCGGAAGAATTAACATCTATACTTGAAGATAGCAAAACCATCTTGGACAAATATCAGAAGGAAATTCTTGAACGTAAAGTCAGAAAATTTCGATGGGATACGCTTGACTACAAGCTGGATGAAGTTTATTCTTGGGCCGATGTCTACGCCCAAAGACGCCGTAATAAACCATCAACCATGAACACCGACACTTCATCATCTGATTCTGATTCAACTAGAATTCCACCTAAACGTCCTCAACCGTCTAGGCAACCAACTAATAAAGAACAAGCCAGCACATCAAGTGCTAATCAACCTCAAGACGTAACTGCACCGTCACAGTCTTTTTTAGAGGTAAACCAAACTCCACCCGACGACCCAGGAGGAGCAAAAACAAAAGACAGAGAAAAAAGTCCACCAGCCACGAGAAGTACAATTGCCAAAAAGAAACAAGTCTCGTAATTAACATCTCGAAGGCAGAAATCAGCGACTATCAAATGAAACTATTGGAGAAAGGTACTTCATTTATCCCAACCACTTCAACTAACCTTTTGGAACTTGAAGTAAGCACTTTCAAATTTACCCGCAAACTCAGACTCAGACATTTTTTCGATAATGTTTTACCTCCTGCAGCTACCACCAAAGAGGATGAACTCAAAGGATTACGACCACCAAGTACATACCTACCACCGACCAGCCACAAATGTATAGACTTGTTTGAAACTTTAGTTCGCCAGGATCTCTCCAGCATCAACTTCAAAACACCAAGGAAGATTCAGAACTTAACTACCAAAGACCGTGATACACTTAAATCATTGGCTAACAACCCCGATATCAAAATCACTAAAGCTGATAAAGGTGGTGCATTAGTTATTCTGGACAGTGAGATGTATCAAAACAAACTAAAAGAGCACATAGAAGACACCTCTACCTATATGGTACTGAACTGTAACCCTACTAACGAATATCAAGATTTACTGAAAGATATCGTTCTCAAAGCATTTCAAAACGGAACCATTGAAGAACGCACCAAAAAATATTTGCTGATCGACTGTCCAAAAAGTCCTACGATACATATGAGCCCCAAAATCCACAAAAATCTGATGGACCCACCATTCAGGCCCATAGTATCTACCAAGAAGTCTATACACGAGAGGACTGGCAAATTCATTGACAAATATCTGCAACCTTTAGTGATTCAATCTCACAGTTACATCAAGGACACTACTGACTTTTTGTTTAAACTTTCCAAAATACCAAACCTCAACAATGAATCCTACGTGTTATGTACAGCCGATGTGAGTTCATTATACACCTCTATACCGCATCTAGGAGGAATTGAAGCAATTGAACAAATCTTACTGAATAGTGGAATCGATGTGAAAATGCAAACATTTCTAATTGAATTAATGATTTTCACACTATACCATTCTTACTTTAAAGTTGATGATCGATGGTTTCTACAACTCTCAGGGACGGCCATGGGGAATTGTGCTGCCCCGTCATACGCAAATACATATATGGAAAATTTCGAAAAGAACCATATATACACCAACACGAATTTTCAGAATCATGCCAAACTGTACACACGGTACATTGATGACCTTTTCTTCCTGTGGTCAGACACCAAGGAAACTCTACATGACCTCATGACTGAAATCAATGATAAAGATCCACGCATCAAACTGACATGGCTCATCAGCGATACAGATATCGCATTCTTGGATGTACACATAAAAAATACCCCACAAGGATTGGTCACCGACCTTTATAGGAAAAGTACTGATCGAAACAATGCCTTACATTACTCTAGTTTTCATCAAGGTTCCCTCAAAAAACACCTCCCATTCTCCCAGATGCTACGCGTCAAACGAATAGTGTCTGATGAACTGTTGGCTGAAGAACGCATCACAGAAATGCAAAACAGATTCCTTGAACGAGGGTACCCTGACAACGTCCTGAAACAGGCACGTGATCGTATCACCACCATATCAAGAACGGAAAGCATGACTAAGTCTCAAAAGAACTCAAATCAGCGTATGGTGCTTGTTTCCAAGTATTCAACAGCCAGTTACAAACAAAAAAATCATCTGCAAACATTGGCCTGTGTTAAAAAATGAACCCGATTTCCAGGGAATCTTCGAGCAACCACCAATTTTTGCACATACCAGAAGTAACAACTTGAAAGAAATTTTGACAAAACCCACTGAGCCACTAAAACACCATCGTGGCACCCAACCGTGCCGAAATTGCAGTCACTGTAACAGTGTAGTCAAAGGAAATACCATACAGCACCCCATGAAAGGTCATGACGTGAAACTTAAGGTGGACGCGACATGTGATACAGCCAATGTGATCTATGCACTAAAATGCCCGTGTGGCAAACTGTACATTGGCAAGACAGAACGGAAAATGAAATTACGCCTCAACGAACACAAGTCTAATATTAGACTGAGATCGGAAAAATCAAATATTGCCATGCATTTTATTGAGGCTCGCCACACCATCGCCCAAATGAAATTTATTATTCTTGAAACGGTTTCGAAAAGAGAAGGAACTGATAACACCAAGTTCCTACTCAAGAGAGAACTTGAATGGATTTATATGTTACAGACTCTTAAGCCGAATGGGCTCAATGATCGTACTGAATTCAGTTGTTTTTTATAATTTTGAAAACAGTTTATATAACTCTGCCATGCACAATTTTGATATTGCTCACACATTGAATTTACCTTGTTCCTATATCTATCATAACATCACCACTCTAATATGGCTGCCACACTTTTCTAGCATCACCCTTATGTGTTAGTCCACCTTCACTTTTCATCTTTTGTAATTAGTTATCTGTTCGTGTTTTTCCTCGCACGACAGACAACCGGCTGTTACTCGCATGAGCACGCGTTTTCACGCCGCTATGTTATTCATCTCGAAGTAAGTGCATGCCAACGCGCGGTTTGTTCGCTTTAACCTACACGCAACCGTTTTTTTGCGGAGCACGCCCTCGCCGGCTTAAATATCTTCATAGGACTTGCACGTTACTTCACAACTAGAGCCCCATCACCTGACTCTATCAGTTAACCTTGCCCGTACAGTTCTGCTATCATTGTATCCTTTTGGTCACAATCCCCTCACGCTACCAATAGTAGATAATCCGTTTAAATTGCACCATGAGCACTTTGTATAATGTACTTACGTTACCCCACAGCAGCACCCCTTACACCCTTTTATGTATTCTTCCTCCTCAGCTTATCCGTGATCAAGGGCTAAACAGCCCGAAATGCATAGGATATAACTGTTCGGATGTACAACGATGTTGTCTTTTGATATGCTTTAAATATCAGCAAATTACAAACAAACTACAAATGAAACAACTTCAAAGAAAATAAACGTTATAAGTTCAAAGAATTTACGAAGCACTTTTTGTGATCATTCTTGGTGTGCCTCATTGGGGATGTACCTGCGGTTCCCGCAAACACAACTCTATAGCAGTATTTCCTGACTTAACATAAATCTTTGGCAGGCCATTAATGTGGAAATCTTACATACTTATACCCAATCTCTGGAGAACTTCAGTTATGCATATGTCTTGGGATGGAGCATTTATGGGTGGCCTAAGCGGATTGTTTCCGGATGCTATAGACACAATAACATTATCATGAATTTAGACAACAATTTGTGGAGCCTGTGGGTTATCGTTATTCATATTCTAAACCCCACACTGAGAGATTCCTACTTAAATGCATACAATAAGAGATCTAACACCCGGTGTTTGTTTGTAACTATGTTAGGATGATTCAGAAAAGAGATGTTACTATTATGTCAATATAGTCTTTTGTTGACTACACGATGGCAGCAGTTTCACCCATAAATATTTAACCTAAATATTTTCAAGAGACTAATCACTTTAAACTTGCCCCGTCCTGTGTGTAGGGCAGAACGTTTCCCCACATCCAATATCTTTTAGGCTTCTCTTTAACTATGCCATAAATATTAATTATATTTTGATATGCCTCTTCTTCATGTATATTTGGTTGGGTAGGGGGTTCTGGGGCGTTTGGTGGCCAATATTTAATTATCTGTCCTTGGTGATTATGATATAGTTTCTTCAGACCACTCTCCTTACTACTCATATAGGTAATCAGTTAATTCCTTGGGAGGGGGGGGCTTCTGATGGGTGTCTCTCTGTGTGGTGAACACCTGTGATAGGTTTTGTGGATTTTAAAACCAACTCCACTATTCTAATTGCGGAAAGGTTCTGTTCAGAATCACCTGCAAGATAATTAAGGACTTTCCTATCAAGCCTATTTGTTATTTCTTCTATTGTATGTGTACCCAGGAAATAGCTATTTAGGTCCTCATCTATACTTTTTGATAGTTCTTCAAAGCTCCAATCTGGAGGTTCTGTGGATTGACTATAGGAATAATAATAATAATTGGTAATATCATTATTTGTTGTGGGGTTCATGAGGTACTTTACACTATTATAACACTGTAACGTGGAGGACAATGTCCTTGTATTTAATTCTTTGGAAGCGTTCCTTTAGTTTTCTGACAAGTGTACTACTGTCACATCAATGTGTGTTGTCATGAGACCTAGTGGTGATGTATTGCCAGTACCTAGATTCTCACAAATCTCTAACATTAAAGGGTTATCAGATGGTATTGGTATTTGTAGGAAAGTAGGATCTGCTTCTATGGTTACCCCCACTTTTTGTCTGGTGCTAAGCTGTTATTGACTAGTCTGATGGGGATCCTGCTAATCAGGACACCAGTCTATCTGCTTTCCACCTAAATTGTTGTGTTACGTATTTAGGTACATCCCAGATTGGATACTGGGGTACCCTTATAAGACCCTAGTATATGTTACTAAGGTACCCAGGGCATAGGTACCCCAAGGTCTCCCATGGGATGAAGCATGTATTATGCCACCCATGGGGAGACCATTCAAAATGGAACTACAGGCCTGCCATTACAGCCTGTGTAAGCTGGTGCTTGCACCACTTACTAAAGATATAGATTTCCTATATCTAGGGTCACTGCATTTAAAACCTATAGGTCACCCCTATAGCAGTCCTTTGCAATCCTGAAGGCAGGGTGCTTGGTTCTAAGTGAGAGGGTGCCCCTGCATGAGCAGGACACCCCTCCAGCCTATGGAGTCCATTCTCCCGGGTTGTCACTGAAGCAGCCATATACTATATAGAGGGGCATAGCATAATTACACGATGACCATCACGAAAACAACTGCAACAAACCCTATCATGTTTGGTGTCAAACATGTTGGAATCATACTCCCACACCGTAAATGGTGTGGGAGGTATGATTCCAAGCACTGGAAGAGCCCTCCGTTAGGCTCTCAGTGTTCCCGGTACCAGCCTTCTTGACCCAGACAGCACAAAATGGTTGCTGCCGACCAGAGACACATCTCTGCCCGCCTGCTGCTGAGCCAAGCTCGAGCAGGGGAAGGCAGAACAACAGGTATCCTGTCACATGGAGGTGTGACCACCTCCTAGACAGGATTTAGTGTATTGGGACCGGGTGGGTGCGCTTGCCAGCGCCACTCAGTCTGCATGAGGGGCACCTTTGGTGTCTCAATGCATAGTCAAGTTCAAACCAGTCCTGGGAGCCGTGGGCTCCCGCTCTGGCGTGAAACTGGACAAAGGACATGGGAGCAATCTCCCCTCTATCCAGAACCTCCCTGGGAGGGTCCTCTGAATCATCCCCACCTTTTTACTAGGGCACTGAAGGGCTTACCTGGGTGTAGGCCCCTCCATTCGTCGTGGGATAAGATTGAGATCAGACACCACTTCTTCTACCGTCTGGGCACTCTGGACTTAGCTGGATTTATTTGGGCTCGACTCCATCCCCCTTCCAGTCTGCTGCATCATCTGTGCCTGTGTACCATACAGGAACCTTCCAAGGCCTGTGGGCATCAAAGACACCTGAAGGAATCTCCCTTGAAGTGAAGGAGTCACTTCCCAGCATCCGCAGACACCACAACTAAGTTGATCGGTCTGCTGATCCTGAGCTCCTCCAGACTCCAAAGGCTGTGCAATTCAAGTGGTGGTTTTCCACAGCTCCTGAGGCCTGTCCAGCCCTCTCACCAAGTTTGATGCCAGTATCCATCGTGGGGGTTACAATAACCGAACCTCTCTGCACCACGTCAACTTGCAGTTGCAAAGGCTTGTTGACTTCCTTCCAAGAAGATGTTCGGGCTCCAACAAGCGCCAACCTCGAGCACCTCCAGTGACCAGAATCTTGGGCCACACCACAACGTATGCATCGTGTCCTGCATCATTTGGTGAGCTGCTTGAGGTCCTTTTGCGACTCCAGTGCCTCAAGCCATGTGGGTCCATTTGAGGTTGAAACTTGTTTCTTTTGGGCTTCCCTGATTATTTGGTGCCTGCCCTGACTCCCCTGCTTGTGGTGAGTCCCCTGGATCTTCCTGGTCCCGACGTTGCTCCTTCTTCAATTCCTGCATTGGTTGCATTTGCCTAGGCTTGTTGGTGCTCCTGCCAGACACCGACCTCTCAGCGCCCGACATCCTTCATGGGACAGCTTGTGCATGGCTCCTGGTCTTCCTTCGCATCGCCTGGTCCTCACAGCTGCAGAATCAAGGTCATTGTCGCCCATCCTGCAACACCCGACATCGGAGGGCATTCGTCTTCCAAGTCTCCTGGTCACACCTGAGTGACACATACTCTGCCCCCTCTGCTTGCATGTATCTCTCATCTAGAATCCCCCTTTGGATTCCACTGACACTTTCTCCTTCTTCAGCAGTTGCAGTTTCCTGAAGTCCTCCATTGTGTTCGGTGGCAGTTTCCGACACCAATTCACACGTATGCACCTGGCTTCTCTGGTGTAGGCAACGTGGGTACTAGGGTATCCACTAGTGGGGTGTCTCCCCAACCTTTTGTCTTACATGGGGTTTCTTCAGGGTCCACTGGGAAGGGTCCTTAATCTTTAGAAATCCAACCGCAACTTACACGTAGAGCTGTACGGAGCATGCGGTTGTGTTCCCACACTGCACACACTCTCCGTGGCATCTCTATCTACTCACCTTGGGTGGTTCCTTGGGTCCCCAGCACTTCTAAGGCCTCTCGACATTGCCTTGACCTGAGTCGTGGTTCATATACCACTTTCTTAGAATATGGTTTGGTCCACACCTGGTGTCTACTCTGTATTCTGTGCTATTTAATGTGTTTCTTTGCTAAAGTATTGCGTGCATTGTGCATATCTCCAGGTAGAAGATATTTCTATATGTTAGAGAGTATTATATAATAAATACATATTTTTATAAATACTTTGTGTGGTTCTTTTTCACTTAGTCTATACTATAAGATTGCATTATGGTAAAACAAGCTGCTTTACACTCCTTCTGGACTAAGCCTGAAGGATGCTCTCCACAGCTACCACTTAGAGAGCTTTCTAAGGTTGTCTAAGACCTCTTAAATCACCATAAGGGTTGTCTGGACTGGTGCGAGGTGTCCACTTACATAAATGTACATTATATACCAGGGCAGGTTCTCACATTGGTGTGCTGCGGTTGGGATTCAATCCTTCATTGTTTACCAGATAAATCTTAGTGTTGATTAGTTGAAAAACCATCACTAATACTAGGCACATATAATACAAGTTTGAATAACTGAACGTAGGGTTGGGTAGTTAGGGTATAGCACATCCTTTCCCCAACCTCATAGAGTTTTCACTAGGTTAGGTAGGTGCAACACCACACCACACCACACTTAGTATGTCTTCCAAAGGAGATGCCAGTGGCTCTCTAACTACTAGATACAGTGAACTTTCATTCCAAGAACTGAAAGCACTGTGTGCCTCTAGAAGGTTGAAGACAGGCAAAGGTGCCAACACTTAACGCCTCCTAGAGGTGTTACTGTTAAATGACCTCAGAAAAAAAGTGGGTCAGATGAACAGAAAAGAGTGGGTGGGGTAGGGGATGAATATAGGTCAGTAGGGGATCCCCTCTTTGACCTAGAATCTAACCCTGACCAGGTGGAGCCTGATGACTCCCACCTGGACAAGAGGAGAACACAGGTGGCCAAGAGGATGCCCCCTTTGATCTTCTTGGGAAGCTGCAGAGTAGACCAAGGAGGTCTAGATCCTCCTCTGCAGAATCCAGTGCCTCAGGACAGTCAGTAGGGACCTCCATTTCTAGTAAGAGGGGGAACTCTTTGGATAGGGAGTACCAACTTCTTGAACTTGAGAAAGCTAGGCTTAGGCTCAAGCAAGAACAGTTGGCCCTTGACAGAGAATCCCTAGAAGTCTAGAGAGCTAAGAAGAAATTGGGACTAGAGTTAAAGAACATTCTTTTGAACACAGGAACCTGAACAAGATTGTCCCGCCCTACCATGTTGGGGGTGACATCTACAAATGGATAACTGCTTTAGAAAAGGGCGTGTAAAGTTCAGAGGGTCCCTTAAGAGCAGTGGGTAGCTATCTTGTGGCTCTCCTTTGCTAAAATAAGGTAGAGATAAGCTCCTCACAGTTAGATAAGAGGATGCTGATAATCACTCAGTTTTGAAGAGTGCTCTCGTTGATGGGTTTGGCTTAACCACTGAGTAATACAAGATTAAGTTCAGAGACACCCAGAAAGCACAAACCCAGGACTGGGTAGATGTTGTCGATAGTGAAATTAAGGGTCTAGAAGGATGGTTACTTGGCAGCAAAGTGCATGACTATCAAGGATTGTACAGTGTGATTATGAGGGAGCAGATCCTTAATAATTGTTTGAACCAGCTTTTGCATCAGTACCTGGTGGACTCAGATCTGACTTCGCCCCAAGAATTGGGAAAGAAGGCAGATAAGTGGGTCAGAACCAGGGTTACGCAGAAAAATCAGAGCAATGATGGTGACCAGAAGAAACAAGATTCTTTTAAAACTCAAGATAAGGGTGAGGACAAGGGCAAAAATAAAAAAGCCTCTTCCCAAGGGCCCCAAAAACTTGCATCTGGGGGGAGAGTCACAAACATCCAAGAAAGTGAAGAAGAAACATTGGTGTTACTTTTGTAAGGTGAACACCCATTGGACAAAGGCTGCTGATTGTCCAAAAGCCAAGGAGAATACTCCTAATACCACTGCCTCTAAGGCAACTACGCCCCCTAGCACAGGTACACATGGCAGTACAGGAAACAAGGGATTAGTGGGGTTAACCTTGGGTTCTGAGGTGGGTTTTGACTTAGTCGGAGCTCCAGCTCAGACTGTTTTGGTCTGTGATGGTCTATTGTACAACACCGTACTCCAATTTATGACACTTTACTCAAGTGTTTGCTGTGCCACTCCACTCTACTGCACTTCATGCCACTATAGTCTACGACACGACACTCCACAACACTTTACTCCATTCTACACTACCCCACTCCAATGTACTCCACTCCATTATACTCCACTCTACTGTACTTTATCCCAATCTATGCCACTGTACTTTACTCCGCTCTACGCCGCTCCACTGTACGTCAATCTACTCCAATGTATGCAACAGTGTTCTAACATGCCTCCAGACACTCTCCTGCATGCATATCCTGACTTCCCAGGATTTGGACATCATTTAGGAATTTACATCCATTCCCAATCCATGCCAGGTTTTGTGGAAGCCAGTCTGCTCATGCTGGAAACTCTATTACCTAGAATTCCCTGCTCACTGCTTCATATTCACCCCTGCAGGCCAAGGATAGGTGGAGGAGTTCAGCTCCCCTGTGGCTGGCTGCTGCTAGCCTGCTCACACCTGATTCATATGATTACTGTGAGCTTTTTAAGCCCCAGCTCCCTTCAGGCCAAGGTTGGTCATTGTAGCTGTTTAACGGTGAGACCGATCCTTGTTTCCAGTGCTCCCTGAGCTTTTGCTATTCTTGTTTCCAGTGTTTCCTGAGCTTTAGTTATGCCTTGTTCCTGACCTGCTGCCGTTTTCCTTGTCCCTGAATTAGCACTGCTTGCAGTGCTACCTTGACCCCTGAGCCTTAGTATTCAGTGTTCCTGAACTGCAGCAGTTTCCCTTCTCCTGAATTAGCACTGCTTGCAGTGCTACCTTGTTTCCTGAGTTCCTGAGCTACAGTTATTCCTTGTACCTGAATTAGCACTGCCTGCAGTGCTCTTGTTTCCTGAGTTCCTGAGCAATAGTTATTCTTTGTTCCTGTTCCTGGACTTCAGCGATTTCTTGTTCCTGGTTTGCACTGCTTGCAGTGCTCTCTTGACTCCTTGTTTCCTGAGCTGTAGCTGTGTCCTGTTTCCTTGAACCAGTACTGCCTGCAGTGCTACCTTGACTCCTGAGTTTTAGTAATTCCCTGTTCCTGTACTAGCACTGCCTGCAGTGCTACCTAGACTCCTGAGCTTTAGCCCAGTTCTTGTTCCTGCCCCAGTTCTGCCTTCTATGCTACTTTGTTTTCTTGATTCCTTAACCTGCAATAGTCTTGTATACCCTTGTAGTCTCCCCTTCTATATATCCCTTTCCAGTCACTGACTTTCTTCCCAATTCCTTGGTTCCAGTTCCTAGTTTGCTGTTTTTCTATTCTGCTGTCTTGCTTCTGTTGCCTTATATGTTTGTTACCTGCTTTCTGCCAAGTGTGCCCTGTGATTTCCTTCCTTTCCTGGTAAGCACTCCTCCTTGCTAGCTCCTTGTCTATTGTGCTTGTGTTTAGTTCTACCCCCTTGCTGTTACTGCCTTGCGTGTTCCTGTTTAATCACCAGGATCCGTAGGCACAGCTGACTACCTAGGTGGTGTTTCTTGTTCACTGTGAGCATTGTCTTTGAGTTACATTTATAACATCACCATAGGTATAAGCTCCACAGACCCTGCCTTTGCATGCATATCCTACATGTGGGTATTTGCAGTCAGTATCTGTAACAGCAATTGTGGGTAACTTACTGAGCTTCAGTCTTGCCGTGTGGAGCTCCCGAGTGCTTTACCCTACACCCCCTCTTCATTGTTAATGTTGTTTCATGTATATGTCTTGCACATTCGTCCTGGGTGTAGTTATTCTGAATGCTAAATTGCCTTGTGAATGCCATTTCTTTCTGAGTCTTACGCATCTTGTTCACTTGTACGCGCTTCCGCTTTGGATTCTTTTTCTCCGCTAACTCCATGTATGATCCTTGGCAGCGTTGTACTCCTCTTTCTGTGTACGTTTTCTACCCAGTTCCCAGTCCTTGCCCAAGTCCCTGTCTGTGTTCCCCACATAGTCCCAGGCAGTCTATGACAGTAAGAAGAAGACGGACCGCAATGCCAGTGCAAGTAGCCAGCAAGGATTTCTTTCACACACTTTTTGTATGGAAACTAGGTTCTAACTATAAAAGCCTACTGTCGACTGCCAGTAGGTAGTTATAGTTAGGACCTAGTTCCCTAGAGCATTTTTTAATTTGCCAATAACTTTGGTGTCGTTTGACGAATCCTTGGGAAATTTTGAAAACGAATAAACTAGTCACTTCAGCTGCTGTCTTCATCAAAGTTTCTGGGTGATCTGTAAAGAGAGGGCTGAGAAAAGGGGGGGGTGGTTCCAAAACGCTTTTTCTCCATGTTAATTTCCTTAGGAAACTTTAGACAGGCTCCAGCCCAAACTGCTGAACAAGATTACACCAAATTTGGCAAAAAGGTAGCTCTTGGTCCAGAAAGCACTCTTTTTGTTAAATGGTGTAAATCCATTCAGTAGTTCCTGAGAAATGTAAAGATTTCTCAGAAATACAACTGCTTCCGCAGTGGATCCACAAACCCTCCCGATCTCCAGTGGCGGTGCGTCCATTGGGGACGCTGGGGCGTTGCCCCACTAATGCCACATGGCCCCATTGCAGTAGTATAATTACTCTTGCAGCAGGGCTGTCTCACGCTGAACGACCGAGGCAATCGGCCCTTGAAGGGGGTGGGGCAGCACTCAAGCCAGGGTTTGTGTGACAGGCAGCAGCGCGCACTAAGTGCAGCTGCAATAATGCGCATGCTCGATTTTGGGCTGGTCATTTTTATGACCAGCCCGAACATGCGCACTACAGACACCTACAGTAGGAGAGCGAGGGGGGGCCCAAGAGGCCGACGGTTGCTTCATGAAGCAACCCCCGGCCTCCTAATAGGCGGGCCGTATCCCTGCTTTAGCCAATCCAGGCGCTGCTAATGCACCGCCTGGATTGGCTGAGACACTGCGCAGCCCAGAGGCATAAAATCATTGGGTACAGCTGTCTGTCAGGGCGGCAGAGGCATCTTTAGCGGGCTCCTTGCCCTTATCCTGACCGGAACCATCACCTGGCTGCAGCACCGTACTTTTCAGAGGAGCCATGCGGGGGAAAAGAACATGATGCAGCAGTCCGATTCATGAAGATTGGCTCCGAAGACGCCACCTGGCCTCCCGGAGCTTCAGCAAGAGGTTACATCTCTGAAGAAACCACCAGTTCCTCATCAGGTAAGACGGGCTCCGTTAAAAAAAAGTTAATCAACAAATCTGCCAGATTCACTTCTCAATACTCCAGTCCATGGCCATTTCAAATTCCTCTTCCTCCCACCGTTTTTCTACAGTTACTCGGCTGAAACTTTCTTTTCTTGCTCTCCCGGACCAGACGCCATGCTAAAGCTTGTAGGCTTCCGCAGGTCGCTTAGCCCAAAAATAAAACCACATACTGTGCTTATTATTTCAGTTATTGGCCACTATTTATAATATTTGAGGGGCTGGAGATTTAAAAAAAAGGTGAGAGATATGCAGGGATTGCCTGCTTTTAAGGCAATGTGATGCAAGCTGTTGCAGTATTTGCTAGGATTCAAAATACTTAAAAGTGTTCGGGCTTGTAACTGGGAGGTGGGTGCTGGGGGTCGGGAGAGTTTGAGTCCTGCAGAAATGAATTATATTATAGTCAGTGGAGAAGTGTGGCTCACTGGTTAGAGGAGGCAGACCTGGAAGCAGAGGTCAGCCCGGGACCAGGGTTCAATTCCCGGCTCGGCGGGGTCTTGAGTCCTAAAAATGTCTATGGACTCGACAATTCTCGCTCCGGTGCCTACTCGATTCACGGGTTCACACTCTGCGACTCTGAGCAATAGCTTGCTTAATCTCCACAACGGCCCCTCGCGGTGGGATGCCTGGCTTTCACCTTGCGGATATCCTGCCGGGGTATCTCACAGGGGAATACCAGAACGTGTTCCCTAAGCAAGCGCCTTGATGCCTTCTGGTGATACGTGCGCTATATTAATCGCAATACATTTACATTTACATTTACACCCAAGATACCAACTGGTTGAATAATAGTCATCATTCATACCATTTTGTGACACCAGTCTTATTCAAGGGTGGAGGACCTTTCTGCCAACTGGAATCATGACATCTCAGGTATTGTGTGAATTTCTTTAGAGGATTGGCTATGGCTTCCTGATTGCAGGTTGCTCTGGTTGTTTCCACAGGGTCAGTCTTGGTTTGGGGATATGTCCCATTCTGATCTGACTACTGCTACATATGCGAGGCTGAAGGACTCGGCAAGAAAGTCTATACAAGAATAATTGAGAGCCAGGCTGGATCACTACAGGAAGATCGATAACAGCGCCAAATCAAATGGTGAGGCGTTTTGATGTACCCAGAGGAAATGAGTGATTTTGTGTAACTGACTGGTCGCAAGTGGGACAGCTGTAGAGAGGATTTATTACTGTGCTTTTTGCGAGTCTGTTTGGAGGCTTTGTTGGTGCTAGACTCTGGTCTATGGGAGCAGTAAGGAAATAGAGAAAAGACTATAATTCCCGTAACTCAGCAGTGGTATAATAGAGAACAGAGGACTACACCAATGAGAAGGGGTCCTAGAAACAATCAAAGGACTAAGATACTCTGAGAACTGGTTCCACGAACAGAGACATAGGACTACACACCAGTTTAATACTACATGGTAGCCATCTTGGAAGGGGAAAAACCTCTGCAAATAACACATATTCTGTTTTTACAATACTAGGGAAGCTGAATAGTGGGCCATAATGCCAGGTCAACACCTAAAACCGGAAGGTATAAACTCATACTCGATAATTTACCCTACCACTATCTCTAAAAATGCCTCCAAAGCCTTCAAACACAACCTTCTCAGATCTAACCCTGAAACACTGATACTTGACCCTTCCTTTAACCAAAAAATTGGTGCGTTTATAAACGACTTTATATTCTTTTCTACTAAAACGGCCAGATGGAGGGACGCAATAAATTACCTACTGAAAATTCAAGATACAAAAAACATTCCCTATGGAACGAAGTTGGTCCTTACCCCGTCTAGGAAATGTAGGGCTACTCTAAATATTACGTGCTATAAAAATGGCACGTTTTTCATCCAAGCTGCCAATAAAGATCTGGAACGCTTTGACGAAATGTTCTTAACACTAAAAAACTACGTCCTCAGCAGCACCACTCTAAAAATCCAGCATAACACCAAGCCCCAAGCTAGCACTGTGCCACATGTGCACATACAGACTATGGCTACAGTTGAAATCGACAGAGAGATGGAATCTAATCACCCAATCCCAACTACAGCGACAGTCTGCTACAACTCTAGTGATGAAACTCGAACTCTTCTTCATGAAAACAGTAACTCACAGGTTAATACCAATGGTAGCACCCTTGCGCCTGTCAGCAGAAACACCATTATGGATGAAAATCAAATATTACTGCGGGCAATCAGGAACTCACAGACTAATGCTAATGGTAACGCCCTTTCATCGATCGGCAGAAACACCAATACCGAACCGCAATTAGTTCGTCAGGATGACAATTTCTTGAACGTTAAGGACTCTGAAGCTGACATGGCGATAGAATCACAACAGACTGATCTTGCTGTGACGCTTAAAATCTTCCCACCCAATGTAGTACATCGTCTTTGTCATGATTCCAATCGAGAAATAGACAGGGATAATAACTTTCAACTTGAAACTATGCCCCCGACTCTTGAATCAAGCTCCCAGCCTATCTCGAACACTGATACCGAACCACCAGTGGGAACTGTCAACATGATGGTAACCTCTCAGGTGGCGCAAGATCAAGCCAGCGAGAATGGAGCACTGGGGAACCTCATAGGGAAGCGAGGAACTATCCCTATACTTAATAGAATATGCTCTGATCCTACGGGGATAACCAAAGTAAAATTCCCCAAAGAGACATTCTGCCCTCAACCTACTAGCACCCCTGATAGTTTAGATTCGGTTTAGGATCAGAATCCATCAATCCAATAATGATCTTATAAACATCAACGCGCAATCTTGTAAAACTTACAAAGCCATGCTCGCCGCCATTAAGGATATAAAAAACCTGCTGTGCTTATCTGAAAAATGGCTGGCAAAAATGGAGGTTTTTCAATCTCCCCCCCCCCTGAAATGCATGATAAACATAGATCCACCCCATTGGCACTATCGAATAGAATTTACCGTCCTCGCACGCAACTCAACTATCTGTCTGATAGTGAGTTACTATCTATTGTGTCCACATATGAACCATGGCCTATCACTCAAAGTAAGCTAGGAGACAACTTCAATATTCAAACTATGGTAACGAAAGCCTGTAGAAACTCTCAGGTTAATTCCAGAGGGATCAATACCAACAATCTTAGGAAAGTGACATTAACGCCCGAAGAATCTATGCCACCCTTGAGCATAGAACAGAAGCATGTTAGCTGTTCTCTACTCAACTGTCGATCGGCAAATAAACATGCGGCAGACATAGTCGACCTCATTCTTAACCATAACTTTGACTTAATCATTCTAACGGAAACATGGCTTTCTGAGTCATCAACGCCCTGCCTAGACCCACTTGTCCCCCCGAACAACCAGATACTGAGACAGGACAGAATTATCAGAAAGTGTGGTGGCATTGCTTGTATACATAAATCTGACATTTCCATCACAAAGATACAGGCTGAGCCTTTAGTATCTTGTGAATATCTAGGTATGTCCTTTAGAGCAGCAAAAAAACAGAACTGTAAACTCCATGCATTATACCACCCCCCCGGGTACTAAGACCAAATTCATAGACCAACTGATAGAAATCATTACTACTAACTTTAATCTGCAGACGAGAGATATATTCTTAGGAGACTCCAACATGCATTGGGAAGATGACGATGACAATCAAATCACCCAGTTGAAATTCTTCCTGGATAGCCAATCCTTAGTCCAAGGATGTCACCTCCTCACCCACAATAAAGGATCTATACTTGATTGGATCTTAGCTAAAGACAAATATATTGAGAACATTGTAATCACACCTTGGTCGGATCACCACATAATTACCTTCGAAATTCCTTTCAGAAAATCTAAATCATCCACACAAGCCATCAAACCCAAAAAGTGGACAAGGGGCACTAGAGGAATTAATATGGAAATCTTAGCGGCTCACTGCAATATTGATCTGCAACCACCCATGAGCATGGTTGACGTCAACGACCTCACGATACATTACAACAAAAAAATGTCCAGCATCATAAATGATTCAGAAAGGGGGTGGTGATGAACAGAGTGTCTGAATTAAGCAGACCACTCTTACCCAGTCCAAAGATCAGGGCTTGATCCATCACCGTTATTTATCTCACTGCCCCATCCCAGCTCAGAACCTGGCTATATGCAAATCAGTCTGTCCCTGGCCCAGTGCATCATGGGAACAGGGCAGACTAAACTACCAAGCCAATTCTTCACCAGAAAGGAGACAAGCTACCGGGGACCGGTTTCTGGCATTTCAGCCGTCTTCGGCCCGGCTTGCTTGAATCCTGATGGTGCAATGAGCAAGGGAGCTTGTTTCCTTCCCAGTGTAAGAATTGGCTTTTGTAGTTTGGTTTGCCCTGTTCCCATCATGCACTGGGACAGGAACAGACTAATTTGCATACAGCCAGGTTCTGAAACTGGGATGGTGCAGTGAGCTAAAAAACGGTGTTGGATCTAGCCCTGATCTCTTGACTGGAGTCTGGATACTTGCACTTGGGAATGGTGTGTACACTGAGCAAATGAACCATTGTTGTCAATCCTATGAGAATGCACTGGTTTGCTGTTGCATCCCTCACTCAGAGTCAGCATGTGGCTCAGTGAGTAGAACACTTGATGTTGAAACAACAAAGGCCACTCATCCTCCTACGGTCGGTAAACTGGCTGTCATTAAATTAAATATTAGTTACTTCTCTTGCAGAAACAATTGCATTTGTCCAGGCGGCCTGGGTAGAATGTGCAAAAGGAAGAGGTAGAATTCAGCATATGGGGAATGGAAGGGGTGGAATGACTCCCAGCACTAATGGAGGACAAGGGGAGTGACAGACCCTGTCTGTGCACAGGTGGAGGAAGAAAGAAATCAGAGAGTATATGTTGAAGAAGATGAGTGGAAAACCAGAGAGTACAGTGCGACTAAGAGAGGTGATAAAAAAACAGATCATAAGTACTAGAGACAATTTGACAGAGCGAGATGCAGCCTGAATTTGAATGTGAATATGCAATGAATTAAGACATTTGAATATGCACTGAATTAAGACATGTATGTCCTTCATGCGCAAATCTTCTTCACATAACTAAATCTTCCTGACCTTTGATGCACATTTCTGGTGGTAATCAATCAGCACATTGGGAAATTAATTTGATGGTTGATCCGATATGTGGTGCATGCGCACTGATGTTATAATAGTAGAATAAAGTGTGATTATCTTCCTGCATACCTTTTCTCTACCAAGTGCGTCTAGTTACCTTAGTATGTAAATGTAAGTGGCTGATTCCACTGATTCAAGTTTGCGCTCTTTTATGCATTTGTCAGAGACAGCGTGAGGCGTTTTATAAATCAATGTATGCAGTTATCATGCCTCCTATTCTTTTTACCCAATCTATTCTGAGTTGATACTATATTCTTACCTTGAAACTTAGGATGTGTCCATTTTAATCTGTAAATTGCCTTCTTTACATGACTTATTTCCCTTGTTCAAGTCATACTTTTCGAAGTATCCCGCGCTCTGATTTCTCAGCTGTGTTAACACAGCATTATTTGTGTTTTCTATGATTGTAATGCTACTTTAAGAAAGCCTCACCCCAATTGCGTGACACTTAATGCCAGTTCTAAGTGTATCCCATCATCTATTTGATTCTTACATTTTAATGTAATAACTGCACTTTCACGATTACTTTATTAACGTTTCTGCTTTCTCAAATTTGCTTGAAAATTCACCATTTGTCCACTCTTTTTTCAAAATTTTCTCTGGGGGAGAACCCCCTGAACCCCCCCTTTAGGTTGTTTGGGCTCACTTGCTATGCTTGCTCCCTATGGTGCAATACGAAAATCATTTTACGCCTCCCACTTTCAAATGCGATCAGCTGCCACTGACGGTCTCGTACCTGAGATCTGATTAGCTGCCCACACTTCAAACCTGGAAGTGTTGGTAGCCACCTTGTGACTCGGTTGAACCGAGTCACAAGCAAAAATGTTACACAAAAGAAAAGGGGACAGGGTAGAAACATACAACAACAATTAATACCTGGGGGTCTGAGAACAAGTAAGTGAGTCAAACAACATAGGATCACTATACCAGAACTATACAAAACAACATCAGTGAGAGAAAGTTGGTAACTACAGGCCAGGTCAAGGCTCAAGAGTATGTGGAGAAAAATATAGTTCCCATCAGAAGCCACACTGTACCGCCCTCATTGTCATCATTTGGGTTCTCCTTACCCAGGAGACGTAACGGCCAGTAAGTTGTTACCGTGACCGGAATGTGGTATGCGGGCAGAACAGAAAAGAATGTTAGTGGCTAATGAAAAAAGCAGTGTATGGTGGTTAAAGTGAAAAGTGAGGGGTAATAGTAAAATTAGGTGAATTGGGTAGAAAAAGAATTTTATTGATATCCCCCAATCCCTAAGATTAAAAGGCAGGTGTGGGTGCGGGTTTTAAATAATAACCGCACTTCATGGTGGTCCACATGTTTCTGCATTCAAAAGAAAAGAGTTTCTAATGCATTCTTCAGGACCTTGTTGGAAATACACTACTGCTTTGTTAATAATGACTGGAAAATAATGAAAAAATATCACCTGGGGATCCCAGGCGTACTCAACCGTATACTGTTAATGCATAGTGGCAATGGATCCAACATGAAAGACAAACAAACAGATAAACAAGGAAACAAATGAACATCAATAATTATTCACGTTGTTCCTGTTTCTAAACATACTGAAATTGCAATATGTTCACTCATACCAGGACACAGTCTCTAGTGTACACTCACCCATATATGTTGGTTGAGAGGCTTCACCCCACCTGGCTGCAGCGCAGGTAAAAGGAGCACCGCTCTAGAGATAATCATAAAACATTTACAGAGCGGTTTCATAAAGCGAAAGGAAATAAAATAGAGTTTACTTGGAGACAAGAGGTGGTCTAAACCTTTAATGCATCAATTGATGGTTGAATTGTAGACTCCCCGCCGTGATCTGGCACACTCAGAGAAGGCAGGTACCAAATATTTGCGCATACAAAGTCTCCCGAACTATACAGAGACCAATGTGAAGGGTTAAGCGAAAAGATGCGTGGCTTAACAATGAAACGAGTTAGCACTATGATAAACTACCATGATTGTATGGTGGTAGATGGGTCTCGTCTCAGATGCCGGCAAGTGATATGTCACACCCTTTGTTATAGAAAAGTAGGTAACTTTCCAAATGTGAGTATTAACAGGCTTATCAGTAAGCGCCACGAAGAGCGCAAAGCCATCTGTCTCTAAATCGCGGAGAGCCCATTAGAAGCGGTAACTGCTCCGTGTGAATGTTAGCACTATGAAAAAATGCCCCGTTCTTGTATGCTGATATTGTCGGGTATTGTCTCTGTTACTGCCACGTGATGTAAAACACCCTTTATCCCAGAAAAGCAGGTAACGTTTAAATGCAAGTATTAGTAGACTTATCAGTAAGCGCCGCGATGAGCGCACAGCCCTTTGTCTCTCTAAAGCGGAGAGACCATTAGAAGTGGTAGCTTCTCCGTGTACCTGTTAGCAAGCCTGTCAGAACGCGCAACGAGGAGCGCGATGGCACGCTTACCTTTCCGTTGGTGTCTCCGGGCAGTCCTCAGTACTGCTTGGGGGGGCACCGGCGAAGAATCGCTGAGTTATTTTGTAAACTCGTATTTTGCTCCCTGAGCGTCACGTGACCGGGGCCGGTCACGTGGTGTCAGGAATTCTGGGATATGTAGTTCAACACGCGTTTGCGCTTGTTGGTGATTAAAAACCAGGGATCGGGCAATGTGCATAGTGCGAAAAACTGGCTCAAGGTGGTACACTACCTAACTAAAACAAAATATGTCCGTGTAGTTAGGAACAGACCCCTCCCATGTGTGTTGTTAATACACATTGATGTTAAGGAGGTTGTTTGACAGGTAGAGACAAGAGTATAAAGGGCAACTAGAGACCACACTCGATAGGGTATTTTCGAGTGGTGCGAGATGACACTATGCAGAGCATAAATCAGAGGGACATCCAGGGTATTGGCTCGTTGAGGCCCTCCTTGTCGCTATTAAGGCGGTACACCCATTTTTGTTCAATTTTAAACAGGAAGCGACTGACATCCGCACATGAGTCAGGAATATGCGGTTGTTCAAGAACAGTCCAGCAGAAATCCTCAGGACCATGACCCTTCTCCAAAAAGTGTGCTGTAATGTCGACCACCATGAAGTGCGGTTATTATTTAAAACCCGCACCCACACCTGCCTTTTAATCTTAGGGATTGGGGGATATCAATAAAATTCTTTTTCTACCCAATTCACCTAATTTTACTATTACCCCTCACTTTTCACTTTAACCACCATACACTGCTTTTTTCATTAGCCACTAACATTCTTTTCTGTTCTGCCCGCATACCACATTCCGGTCACGGTAACAACTTACTGGCCGTTACGTCTCCTGGGTAAGGAGAACCCAAATGATGACAATGAGGGCGGTACAGTGTGGCTTCTGATGGGAACTATATTTTTCTCCACATACTCTTGAGCCTTGACCTGGCCTGTAGTTACCAACTTTCTCTCACTGATGTTGTTTTGTATAGTTCTGGTATAGTGATCCTATGTTGTTTGACTCACTTACTTGTTCTCAGACCCCCAGGTATTAATTGTTGTTGTATATTGTGTTCGGGGCACATATCTGGCCGGTCGGTAAACTTGCCCTTAGACCCTTCTCAATTGTTTGTTGGATGTATACAGGGTAGAAACACCCTGACCCCCTAAGCCTGTTCAGGGGTCCCACAGGAACCCCAGGGGTAAAATTTTTAAATCTTCAGTGGAAGTCGGGAAGGATCCGCAAATCCGGCAGTAAAACCCCCCTCCAAAAAACAAAGCACGGGCTCCCGCGCTTTGTTAAATTAAGCTCACTGGTAGGTCAGGTCCCGGGGCAATTAAAAAAATGTGGCGCCCCATGTGGGCTCCCGCAGCCCCGGTGACCGCCACTTCATTGGGGCTATTTTTACTTATAATGAGTGGGGGGCTCTAGCCCCCCATGCAGCCCTGGGGAGTGCTACCTCCCTGGAGCTAATTAATTCAATCACGGGGGGACACGCACCCCCGCTGCCCCGGGGACCGTCTCCTCCCCGGGGCTATTTTTAATAAGATGCGTGGGGGCTCCAGCCCCGAGGACCATCTCCTCCCCAGGGCTACTTTGTAGATGGGAGGGGTTCCGTGCGGCTCCCCTCCCGGAGTTGTAGATAGCCCTGAGGACCGCCACTTCCCAAGGCCATCTCCAGCAATGTCCCAGGGTGCCCCCCCCAGGACATTGCAATTTGCTGTGGCTTGGCAGGAGCAGTAAAAATGCTCTCACTTCCATGAAGCAGAGCAGAATTGATTTTGGACAGAAGGAGCTTGCAGCTTCCTCTGTCCAAAAGCAATGCCGGCTCCTGCAGGAGGCGGGGAGCCAATAGGATCTGTGGGAGCCTTGGGGCTCACCCCGTGGTCCCCAAAGAGCTGGCGATGCCCCGGGGTATGGGGTCCCCAGGGCATGGCCAGCCCGGAGAGAGGGGCCGCACTGCCCCGACAATTTCTTTACAAAGTAATGAAAGCCTGCACCCAGGTTATGGGGTTCCCGTGGCCAAAATAGGCTTGGGGAGGAGGGCCATTCAGCCACTCCCCCTTTTTCATTTTAAAACAAAAAATAAATAAAGGCCTGGCTCCGGGGATGGGGTCCCGGGGCCGAAATTGGCCATAGGAGGGAAGCCGTGCGGCCGCCCTGCCATTAAAAGAATAAATAAAGGGCAGGCGCTGGGGATGGATTCATCAGGGCTAACCTTCCTTTATGGTTTAAATCTTTTTATTAATTTTTAGCACAGAATAAAGAAAGACAAAGACCCTCAGCCCCTCAATGATATGCAGAAAGACAACAATGTTGCGTTGCATTGTTACCATAGGTAATAAGCATGGAGCAGGCCCTTTGAACAAACAGGGACAGAAACAAACAAGATACTAAAACCCGACCCCTTCCGACCCACCCCTTACCCTAATCCCACCCGCCCCGCCCACCCCTCGTCCACCTCAAACTAAACGAACCCCAGGAAAGAAGGGGAAAAGGGAGGGAGTGTGTGTAGTGAGAGCAGCTGGGCACTCAATGGCCCTTCTTGCGGAATGTCTTGGAAGTGCAGCTCGGTATCTTCGTGTCAGGTAGGCGAAGCAGACGCAAGTATCGAGGACCGGTTAACTTCCTGAATTCAGACACCAGATGCGTCAGGAAGGGCCGCCACAGCTCTGGAAATTCTGAAACCCCTACCAGCCAATGTAAGCATGAGTTTCTTCATGCCCATTACTAGCCAGAGTCTCTGGAGCAGCCAGTGTGCGTGGGAAGTTGGGTGGAGCACCAGCATACTACAATATTCTGTATTGCTGATCCCAGAGCAATCACAATTTGTTGACCTCTCCTAGATTTGAGTGGGTATGTCAATGAGTTAGGGAGACCTAAAAGAATATAGGAGGGGAATCTTGGGAGCAGTGTCGCGAAGTGTAGGTCAATTTCGTCAATCACTTGGGTCCAATATGAGTGTATGCATGTGCAGCTCCATAGCACATGTTCGAGTGTGCCCACCTCCCCGCATCCCCTCCAGCAGAGATCACTCCGTTGAGGGTCAAACCGATGTAAATGTTTTGGTGTGTAGTACCAGTAATTAACAATCTTGGTCAGCAAAAATGGCCGCATAGACGCCCGGCTCTGCCACTCGCCCTCACCTCCCACACCATCCTGGCGTCGATCCTGCACCCCGATTGCGGCCAAGTATAGATGAATGCCTGTGGAGCCCGGCGGTGTTACTCCGGCACGAAACCTGCCCCTGATGGCCGAGATCCGTCGTCCCAAACTTTCCGGACCTTACAATGAGTGAGCCGGGACTTTGAGTGGCGCTGCAGCCGGCGCGCGGCTGAACAACATCGGCTCCGACCGGCCATCTTCGCCCGGTGATCCAGACCGGGACTTATGATTGGACGCAGCTAGAGACGGCCGATCAGAGATTGGCGCTGGCACCCCGCAGCAGCCCAACAAAGGACTACGCCGGTGCCTGATATTGACTGTAAACTCGGTTACACCTACCGACATACGACCAGGCTTCGCCCTACCCCGTGGACTGCCGGCGACCGATGGATCTCCTTGCACTGCTGTTTTAAGGGAGAATTCGGATGCGCCCGGTAAGCGATTTGCAACGTGGTGGGTGATTATGGTCTTGAGTGTGCCTGATAAGACCCGCTAGTGTATTGTGGGCAGCGATTGACTCCTGGCTACCGGTGGGGCTTGCTTCCTCTCCTGCTCTGGGGTTCCTTGGAAGAGAGGTGCACTACATTGATCCGTGCAGTGGCGATGGAACCCACAATGCGAGACATCCTACTGGCCCTCACAGATCTGCACTCCGCATTGAGGTGTCGCTGGACGTTCGTGGATGGCCCGCAGATGGCGGTGAGTTGTACAATGGCGGACGGCCAGAATGTTGATCCGGAGCCCGACCTTTCCCGGTTTACCGACGCTGAGGACTCCCTGAAGTGCGTGAAATTAGACTGTGGACTTGGCGGGTCCTGCGGCCGAGCTTATGTGTCTGCGGACTTTTCCACTCTCCAGCTGGCTATTACCGCTCCTGACTTTCATTACCCTGCTTTCTCAACGGCTAGTGTGCCATGGAGTTGCATTATCGCATTAACTTTTTTGCCTTCACTTGCTGCTACATTAGCTCCAAAAGGGACTGCGGACTCATGGAACCTGCCTTCCCACGCTGTGCGATGCCTTCCTACCTCAGTTCGGACCGGACAAGGCTGAATCTGGACTGTTTAAGTATTTGCTGGATGTTTTTGATGCCGGATTGTGACATGGCCTTTGGTTATATCTTGGAGTGATTGGGATGACTGTACATTGCTGTTTGCCCTCCATTATGGTGGGCTTACTTGTTTTTCAGGATGGGTGGGGGAGGGGCGCGTCTGGGGCCGGAGCTAGGGCCCTCCTCCTGTTTTCCCTTTTTCGGGGTTCTCTGGGGCGACAGGCATGCCTATGGGGGGGGTGGGCCGTGGCATTCCGCTGCATGCAGGGTGGGGGGTGGGGGTGGGACGTGTTTTCTTGTCTCTTCTTTGTCTCTATGGCCCGCTTTTTCTTTCTTCTTTTCTTGCTCCTTCTTGATAAATCTTCCTTTTTATATCTTTCTTATAGTTGGAGTCGGGGGTTTGGGTTCCTTGGGAGGATCATTGCTTGTGTCCTTTATTTTACAAAATTCTGTTAACATTGCTCGCTTCGTGAGCGGGTTATTGTGGTTCGGTGGATTGCTCTCGGACTTATGTCTTCCTATTGTTCTCCCAATGGTGCGCTTTCTTAAAGGCTGATGTACTGTCACGTGAATAGCATGGTAAATGACGTCGTGATATTGCCTTAGTCTGATCCTTCAACTTTATTATAAACTGGAATCCTCCCACATCCTGTAACACTGTGGACAATTTTGCTCGTAGATCCTGATTTAATGTGACCGGTCTGGCCGGAGAACACAGTGTAGTTATCCTCTGTTGCACAATATTTTGATATCTGGATGTTATTGTTTGATGGCCTTTTGGCCTATCTTTACTTTGCATACAATGTAATCCTGAGGTTTCCAAATAAAAATCTTTAAAAAAAAAAAAAAACAATCTTGGTCAGAGTTTCTGTGAGGCTTGTATGGTAAGCAGAGTGTCTTGCCCTGTGGTATATATGCCCCCATTCCTCATGGTTCAATGTTCTGCCCAAGTACCGCTCCCAGTGAGTCCGGCCTGCATTGTACGTGTAGGTGGTGTTGGCTAGAAGCATTCTATAAAGGTCAGAAATCATCTTTTTGTGAGAAGTGTGTGTCACTAACCATTTCTTGTAGGGGGTCCACAGACCTGTGGTTTGACTTGTGGATGTAGTGCCCAGTGTCGAATCTGTAAATATGGTAAACGTTCAGTTTTGGGGATATCATAGTGTTCTTTGAGTTGTGGAAAAGTGAGGACACCTGCCAAATCAAAGAGATGACCTGAAGAGCGTCATGCTCGGAAGGCCCGATTGTCCATACCAGGTTGAAAGTCCAGATTGTCAAAGAGTGGCATGAGAGGAGATGGATAGGGGGTCAACTGTGCGGACACACTGGTCCGGTCCCACGAGTTCATAAGAGTACCCGTGATCAATGAGGCATATACGTTAGGAGGGCGATGGGACTTGCAGAGGAAGGGGATACCCTGCAGTGGTCGACCTGCGACTGCCTGATCCTGAAACAGCCAATGTTTCTCTGACTCCAACCGTTGCCACTCCATGATATAGCGGAGCTGGGCAGCATGATAGTTTAACTGAATGTCTGGTACCCCTACACCCCCCTCCCCTGGCGGGAGCACTGCGACTTGGTGTCGGAAGCGGGGTTTGCGGCCGTGCCAAATAAAGCGTGATTGGTCTGCCTGGGTTCGTTGGATCCAGCCAAATGGGGGTCGGAGAGGAAGAGTCTGGAAAAGATATAATATTTGAGGGAGGATAGTCATTTTGGTAGTCACAATCCTGCCTATCCAAGACAACGTGCAATGTTTCCACCTATTCAATTCTGAGCGTATGCGAGTGCAGAGTGTAGAGTAGTTGATGTCAGCGGTGGCCTGGATGGTTGGAGCCAGTTGGATACCTAAGTAGGGTATCGCAGTAGATGCCCATTGTAACAAGTGCTCCTCCTGGAGGAAGGAAAGGGCATGTGGGGAAAGGGAAATGTCTAGGGCCAAGTATTTATCCATGTTAATTTTAAACCATGATCTACGTGTGAAACTATCCAACTCTATGAACAGGGCGAGCAGGGCTGTGATAGGTTCTGATAAGGAAAGCAGAATATCATCTGCATACATGCTAATGGTGTGAACATCCCGACCAAATTTAATCCCAGTTATAAGGGGGTGTTTTCGAACCCGTAATGCTAGAGGCTCCATATAGAGCGCAAAAAGGAGGGGTGACAGAGGGCATCCCTGCCGTGAGCCCCTGCCGATTGGAAAATGAGAGGACGTATGTTCATTAACTCGGAACGTAGCCATAGGGAGGTGGTAGCAGTTGAAAACTCGAGTTCGGAACTTCTCGCCAAAGCCAGCAGCCATGAGTACCATCTCAAGATAGGGCCAGTGCACTTTTCGCCCTGGGTGCGGGATGCCTTCTCTAGCAAGTGTAGGATTTGTTTGGCGTTATCACTAGTCTGTCTTTGTGGCACAAAGCCAGCTTGCTCGGGCTCTATTAGTTGGGCAATATATGGTGCCAGGCGAGCGGCCAGGATACTAGTGTATAATTTAATATCAATATTCAATAGAGAGATGGGTCTATATGCGCTACACTCCGTCTTGGCCTTCCCCGGTTTCGGAATTACCACCACTGCTGCTTCCAGCATCTCTCCCAGGATGGCACCCGCGTGGTCGAAGGTGTTAAAAAGGTCTGTTAAGACGGGAGCCAGCAGACTGCAAAATGACTTTTAAAAGGCGGCCGTATATCCACCTGGTCCGGGTGACTTTCCCAGCTTAAGGCAAGAGATTGCCAAGATGACTTTCTCATTTTATATAGGCCTATCCAGATAATCTGCCTGTGGTTTGTTCAGGGTGGGTATGTTGGGCATGTACTATATGCTCGGCGCTGTGCTGAGCATCAAGAGAATCTCCAGAGTAGAGACCTGCGTAAAAGTCTCTGAACACTTCGGCTATTGCCGCGTCCTCAGAAACTAGACTGCCCCCGGGTGTGCGGATGGCTTGCACCACCTGCCGTTGTCGGGCTTCACGCAACTTATTGGCCAGGAAGCAACCACATTTGTACCCTGCTGTGTAATAGGAATGTCGGAGTCTCAACGCCGCGTGCTCAGCCCTGTCCTGATCCAATGCCGCAAGCTGCTTTCGTTTCATACATAGCTGCCGCCAGGCGCGGGAAACCCTGGTTCTTTGGTGCAGCTGTTCAAGCTCCGAGATTCGCTGGGTAAGTTCCACTCTCTTACGGCTCCTCTCTTTGTTCTGGGAGGAAGAAATAGCAATGAATTCCTCTCTGAGGACCGCCTTCAGGGCTGTCCATTGAGTCGCTAGAGAGGTATCTGTGTTAGCAATAAGGGCGAGGATGCTAGTGATAGCCTTCTGAACTTGATCGACTACTGTGGGGAGATGCAGTAGAGTGTCTCGCAGTCGCCAATGTCGAAGGGGCGAGAGGAGCATGGCAACTGGAAGGTGGCCATAACCGGTGAGTGGTCAGAGAGTGAAGTTGTCAGAATTTCAACATCCGCTGCATAGGCTCGGAGCGAGGTAGTGCAAAGAAAATGGTCAAGGTGGGCATAGGACTTGTGAGCCCCTGAGTAAAAAGTGTAGCTGCAGGTGCGGGGTTGAAAGTATCGCCAAAGGTCAGTGAGGCCTAATTCGCGGAGATGCGCCTGTTCTGCGCGTGGAAGTACTCCAACCTGCGTCGCCCTCTGTCATGAGCGGTCTAAGTCGTTGTCGAAAACAATGTTAAGGTCGCCCATTAATAACAAGTGGCGGCCCGAGGCTGCAGTTACCTCCCGGAGTGCAGCACAGAGAAACTTGGCTTGTCCCTCATTTGGAGCGTAAATAGACCCGACAACAAAGTCACCCCTCCCAGTAGGAACTGGTACGTTAGCAGGTGACCCCGGATCTCGGCCTCTTTCTGTATAAGTCAGCCTGAGAAGGAGCGGGAAACTTGGATAGCTACCCCTGCAGTTATCGAGGGGCAAGAGGAAAATAGCTGCGTGGGGAAGAACCTAGACCACAGCCTGTGGTGGTCTTTCGATAGAAGATGAGTTTTCTGGAGAAGGCAGATGTAAGCCCCGGAGTGTTCCAGATAATTCAGGACTGACCTGCATTTAATCGGGTTATTTAGACCTTTGACATTAAGGGTAAGGACCTTGAAGGGGTCATGTGACATTGGAAGTAGATGAAAAAATAGTGTCTCTGTGGGCGCAGCCGGGTGCTACGCGCTCCTGGGTGCAGGAGATCGAGCCAGAAGAACATGAGGGAAGCATATCGGGGGAGCAGGAGGGGAAGGTGGACGAGGGAACCCCAACATAAAAAACCCCATGAAAAATTGGAAGCAAAGCAGAAGCCCCAACCGGGGACAAAAAATCAGTCCATATAAAAGAATCAAGACTTGACAATAGTGTCTGCCTACCCGTAGGGGCCGGGAGGTCGTTACTTTGGGGCACATGATGTGACCAAGGAGAGCAACCGAGCCCCCCGCCGCTCGCCCTTGCGAGGGGAGTCGTCATGCAGGAGAAGTAGGTGCCAAGATCTCAGTCAGCAGTAGAGCTTGGTCCTGCCAGCGCATCTGCAGCAGAGGCGAGTGCATCTTGTTGGCCAGGCACAATGTCTCGTTTGTCGGGTTTCCGGAATCGCCGCTGCCGTTTGGGTCCCTGCCACCCAGAGGGGGAATCCTCTGGCTTTGACACAACACTACGTTGTTCATCTTTGTCGCTGGGCACCGCCAGGCCCAGCAGCTGACAAGCATCAATGAGAGAGCGCAGTTGGTGCAGTTTACCATTGAATCGAAAAATAAGGCGGAACGGGTGTCCCCATGAATATGTGATGTTCTGTTGCCTGAGGTGCTCCATCACAGGACGGAATTGAAGCCGCCGCTGCAGGGTGATCAGAGCCAGATCTTGATACAGTATCGGAGAGTGAAAGCGGAACTGTGCCGGGAGACCTGGCCTTTGAGAGAATTGCTTCTTTAGTTTTAAAGTCCTGTAAACAAACAAGGATATCAGCCGGGGGGGGGGGGGGTGTTGGGCGCCCGGGGTGGACCAACTCTGCGTGCCCTGTCCAGGACAATGGGGACATCAGGCGGTGCCGACAGGATGTGGTGGAAGAGACCCTCTGTGAAGGCAAACAGATCTTTGGTGTCCTCTGTGGATTTCACCCCTCGGATTCTGATATTGTGGCGGCATGATCTGTTCTCTAGGGCGCCCGGGGTGGACCAACTCTGCGTGCCCTGTCCAGGACAATGGGGACATCAGGCGGTGCCGACAGGATGTGGTGGAAGAGACCCTCTGTGAAGGCAAACAGATCTTTGGTGTCCTCTGTGGATTTCACCCCTCGGATTCTGATATTGTGGCGGCGTGATATGTTCTCTAGGTCCTCCAAGTGCATTTGAGTATCGAGGTGCTGATCCTGCAGGCGAAGATTCTCTTGCTGGAGCGTGTTCACATCTGATGTCACGTTGTCACTCTTTACTTCTAGAGTCGCGACCCGCTCTCTCACGCCGTCTACATCCCTGCGTAGTTCTCGCATTTCGGCAGTGTGATCTGTCTTCACCGTCTGTATGTCCGCCCTGAGGGTGTTAAAAAGCGATTCTAGAAACGCTTTAATGATGAGTTTGCCCCCGGCTTCGGGCTGTACTTGTGAGGACGCCATTTGTGAGGACGCAGTCGTCAGGTCAGGGTTGGATTGCGCTCTCCCTAAGATGTCCTTCAGAGATTTCTGCTTCCTTGTCCTAGCTGAGGTCATAGTCGGAAGGACTACAGGGGGCACTGCCGTCCAACCCGCCCTGTGTTTGTCGCCAATCTCCGTGTCTGTGTGGGTGGTCGGGTAGGGTGCCAACCACGAGGTTCAAGCCAAAGTCTCTGAGCTGCCAGTGCTGTCCCAGGTCGCCAGGGGTACGACCCAGTTGAAGGGGGTCTCTTTGTGCCTTCCGACCCTCGCGGTCAGGAGAGTCGCGGCTGGGACCCAGGGTCCAGAGCCCAGACTAGGGTGCCTCTAGGAAGTCTGTTCCGTCCCTGCTCTAGTATGCCATTGTGTTGCGCTTCAACAACTCGGTGTCACCCCAGGCCGCCTCCTGCCATCCTTCCGCGCCACTCACGGCCCTGACCCAGTCAGTGGGCCCCCGGGTTGACCACCAGCCTGGGGCACCTCAGCAAACTCCGGCCAAGTGGTGTAGAGATGGTACGGCCCCAGGTGTCTTGCTGCGTGGGAGACATGCTGGCGCTGCGGTGCCATGTGGACTCCTAGTTACGACTCCAGGGCCTAAAAGAGTGCCTATTGTGTATTGCATGCCGCAAATTCGCCATCTGGTGCCGTGTGGGCTGACACCACGCCCTCCCTTTGGGCCACCACCAGCTTCTGGCCGCCTACGGGAGTCCTAGGACCGGGAATCACCTTGGGCCTTGCAGTGTGTTAGAAAATGGCCGCCACAGTTAACGGGCCCCTCCTCCAGTGAGGCCGCAGGTGTGTCTTGCAAGCTGTACTCACTGCGATCGCACAGGCCGTGCGCCGTCCACACCTCGGCAGCAGAGGTGGGTAGCACCCTGGGCTAAGTCAAGAGGGAGCCTCTTAGCAGCGTGAGGCCGCGCAGTGCCGGTCGGCCTTCCTGTACTCCAGGCCCCGGCTCTGTATGCGGCCTAGTCCTTGTACAGCTGGTAAGGGTCGCCAAGATTCCAGTAAATTTGGGCCAAATGCTGTGTCCCCCAACTCAGAAGGGAAGAGGGTTCGTCTCCTCTGCTACTCGCCTCTATGCTGGGCGCACGGCGTTGAAGCCGGCCGACAATCTCCCGGCACAGTTCCGCTTTTGCTCTCCAACGTCACTGACCCTCCCGCTATGTGGAATCCCGAGGCCAGCGACGCGAGGCTCCAGGCTCGGTGGGGGCGGCCCGCGTGTCCTCCAGGCCCCAAGGCAGAGGCCCTTTCGGTGGAAGTTTGCCTCGGCGGCCCTTGGAGTGGGCCGTCCCTGATGCGGGGCCTCTGCCTCGGCGCAAGCCACGCGGGCCTGCCGGTCTCCCGCTGCACTCGCAACCTGTGTTGGCGCTTGAGGTCTGCGGGCCCTGACTCTGGGTACCGAGTGTGCCGATGCTAGGTTCGGAGTCCTCCGATACAGGTATGGGGCACTTTCACCCCCCCAGGAGCAGTAGGATGCTGTATTCGGCGGGCGGCGAGGGAGAGCTCTACAACCCACTTCTTATCTCACCGCCATATTGGCCACGCCCCTAACCTTCCATTATGTTGATTTTTTTTTTTTTAAGGAAAAGGCCCGGGGAGGGAGACGGTGCGGCCTCCATCCCCATTTCCAAAAAAAAAGAGTGGCCCTGGGGGATGGGGCCCGGGGGCGAAATTGGCCTAGAGAAAAAACAGAATGTTAAAAAAAACTCCGCAAGTCGCTCCTTGACCACCACTCTGCAAACGCGGCTCTTGGTGAAATGGTGGTTAGGGAATCAAATCCACTTGAATGCTGAGTGTCTTTGAGGGCTAGCAAGCCCTCTTGTTATATCCAGTAAGTCCAAGAGAGCGGCATTGCTGAGAGGACTTGAAGGCCATGCCCCCTTTATCCATCACACTGCAAACACGCCTCCTGGTGCACTTCTAGTTGGGAAATGAATTCCACTTTACTCCTGAGGGCCTTAGGACTAAAGTGGCTACCTTCCCAAACCAGTAGTGTGTCAGCAGCCATGTTTGCAGAGTGGTGGAGAAAGGAGGCGTGGCCTCTGACAACCTCCCAGCAATCCAGCTGCGTAGGTGTTACTGAAAGTGACAGGAGGGAAAGTTGGTCCCCAAAGACCCTCAAGAGCCGAGGGGGCTTCATCCCCAACTAGTAGTGCACCAGGAGGTGCGTTTGCAGAGTGGTGGAGAAAGGAGGCGTGGCCACCGGACATCTCTTAGCAAACCCACTGTGTGGGATTACTGGAGTTAACAGGAGGGGTAGTTTGCCCCCAAGGACCCTTAATATCTAAGGGGACTTCATCCCCCTACTAGTAGTGCACCAGGAGGCGCGTTTGCAGAGTGGTGGTGAAAGAGGGCGCGGCCTCCAATCAGGTCTCAGCAATCCTGCTGTGTTGGACTTAGTGGAGGTAATGGGAGGGGTAGTTGGCCCCCAAGGACGTCCTTGGGGGGCCAACTACCCCTCCTGTTATCTCAAATAATTCCAACACTGAAGGATTGCTAAGTTTTCTTCGCAGGCCACACACCCTTTCTCCACCACTTTGCAAACGCGGCTGGTTGTGCACTGCTGGTTGGGGGATGAAATCCACTTTACTCCTGAGGCACCTTGGGCGCCAAGTAGCCCCCCTGGTACATCCTGTAAGTCCTACACAGTAGGATTTTTGATAGCTGATCGAAGGCTCAGCCCCTTTCTCCACCACTCTGCAAACACGACTACTAGTTAAAAAAACCTTAAAAAATCACAGAAATAAACAAAGGTTACAAGGACGTAATAGTTAGCAAATAGAATTTTTTTTAAACTTAGAAATTCACTGAAAAAAACAAGGGTTACATGGGACGTTATAGTTATGAATTAGCATTTTTTTTAAAACTTAGAAATTCACTAAAAAAACAAAGGTTACAGGGACGTTATAGTTAGGGGCAGATTTTACTCATACAAAACCAGAGAAATTCAGTGGTCATAGTTACCTGAGTTAACTATAACTTGCGCCCCTGCAATGCACTACTTATGACCTCACATATTAAAACACTCATGACATGGTCAGTGACCTCACTGATGACATCTCAAATGACATCACTGATGACATCATCCACAGCATCTCTGACGATACAGGGCAAAATTCAACATTAATGCACAGGGGTCTGCATCCTCCCACGGCAGCCCAGAGAACCGCCAGCTCCAAGGGTCCTAAATTAAATAAGTGCAGGGGGCCCAAGAGGCACCTCCGCCGCCCCGGGAACCGCCACCTCCCCGGGGAAAATTTGAAAACTTAAAGTGGAGGGCCTCGTAGCCCCGGGCACTACCACCATTGATGTGTTCTGCAATGGAGTGAGAACGAGCAGCCCCCCTCCAGGAGCCATAAATGGCTCTGGGGATCGCCACTCCCCAGGGCCGGCTCCAGCAATGTCCTGGTGCGCCCAACCCCGGGACATTGCTGTTTGCTATGCCTTGGCAGGAACACCACTCCCACCAAGCCACAGCAAATTCTCCTCTGCTCTAGTAAGCAAGAGCATGGAAAATGCTCTTGTTTACTCGAAGGAGAGCAGAATTGCTTTTGGACAGAGGGAGCTGCATGTTTAGCTCAGCTAACTATAACTGCTGAATTTCACTGGTTTCGTATGAGTGAAACCTGAGCCTAACTATAACATCCTTGTTACCTTTGTTTTTTTCCACTGAATTTCTAAGGTTTTTTTGATTCCATTTCCAAACTACAACGTCTCTGTAACCTTTGTTATTTTCAGTTTTTTACTAGCGGTTGCCAGTAGGTAGTTATAGTTAGGACCTAGTTTCCATGGGAAACCCGTTTTTAGGCCTCGCCTAGCGTCGCAGCGCATGCCAAGTCGAGATCTATTGTTGTCGACTTGGTTGCCGAAGGTGGACAGGAGATGTGCACGCGCCCAGACAGTCGATGTGCACATCTCCGGCTCGCGGCATTTTCGAACAACGTGCGCATGGCGCGCTGTCAATTTTCCTCCCTCTCTGTGATTTTCTGCGCGTGCACATCTCCAGCTCACAGCATTTCTAGGACAACGCGTGCATGGCGCGCTTTCCCTTTCTCTGGCGCTGAGTTTGAGAAACCCGAAAGTGCTGACCAATAAATGTTATAGACACCAAATGGAACATGCAGCTATGGATCTGGCGGCTTTGTAGGGGTGCGGTATTAAAAGTGTTCGTACAACAAACATGCTTTACAAATGGAAGTATCTGCGGCGCTTAAGGTAAAAAGTCATCGTAAGCTTGAAAATGAGGTGCATGGAGCAGCACAGACCATTGGTAGTTGCTATGTATGAGTAGGCATACAGCTTGTCCTCTTCTGTTTTTGTCTGCCTTATCCTCTCTCATCCCATTGTGTCCTATTTATCTTGCCCTTCTTTTTGTTACCCGGTATACTGCAAAACCCCTGTCTAAACTTTCACGTGATAGACTTAGAAACAGAAGAAGCGTTCAAGATCAATGAGGACAAAAAGATTGCACAAGTGACCTTTGACCAATTAAGAAAGCATTTATTTATACTTGATTATTAGGTGCAAAAGAGACTAACCTCCGTAAGCAGTTATGTCTGTGGCAAGATGCACAGCTGAGCTTAGGTGGTTAGTAGGAGGTGCCTGAGTCACAGACTCAATATCAGCAGCTGACTCCATCTGCTTTGACTGTTGATACAAGCTGAAACCTTATAGGACTGCCTCGTACGCTGCTTTTTATTAGTTGAGCTCTAAGTGCTGCTTAACTCAGTGCTGCTCTCATCTGAGATGTTGCCTTTATCTGTGCTTGATGGGACGGGGCGCTCGATACAATCTTGAGGCTGGTGCAGCGCTTAAACTGTGTTACTGCCCGGACCGGAATTGAACTGTTCTGGGGCTGGAACAGGTGAAAAGGAGGCGCCAGAAGATGAGGATTGGGCCTGGAGTTTGTTTCCTTTCTATTTTTATGTGAAACCAAATCAAGCGGGGAAGCATAGCAGGCATAGAGACTACACATTCACTGTGAAAGTTTCAAAAATAATTGTGATGTGAACAACAACATGGCTGGGGACCATGCTGCTGCTCACCAGAGCAAAGACGTATCTTGACGTCTCCCACCCCCCAGCCCAGTGTGACGTCATTTCAATTTGATTTCGTAACAGCTAGTTTGCTGCTTCTCTTTCTTCCATGATGTTCTTCTGTGGCCTTTGTACAGACAGACCTCTGACCTTTTTGCCTCCCTGCAGCGGGTTGAGAGTAAGGGAGCTCTATTGTTGACGAATGCAAGTTTTTGTAGCGCCTAGTGCCATCCTTGTGATGTGTCTAAGCTCCTACCATATTATTAAATGATGGGAACAGGTGGCAAACATCTTTTTGAGGGAGTGGGGCTGATTGAGTCGACAGGCTGCTGGTTGATGACTGAAAGTTCTGGAAAGGGTTTAGCAGCCAAAGACCACATCAATCCTTTAACAAGCATTTGCAATGCAATAGGTCTCCCATTTACACAAGTTTAAGCTATTGCCATTGTAAATGACAATGCCTTTTATTTATGTTTGGTTTTAAAACATAAATAAAAGGCATTGTCATTTACAATGCCAATGGCTTAAACTTGCGTAAATTTGAGACCTATTGCATTGCAAATGCTTGTTTGTTTGTTTTGCCAACAACTTTGGCATAGTTTGACGAATCCTCCCAAACATTTCAAAACTAGTTTGCCACTCACTTTAGCTACTGTGTCAAAAAGTGTTGGGGTGCTTTAGCAAGCAGGGGCTGATAAAAAGGGGGGTGCCAAAATGCACTTTCCCCATTCAGTTTCCTATAAGGATTTTGAACATGACTATAGCCCGAACCGGCTGTAGTCATGTCATTACACTAAATTTGACAGAAAGTTAGATTTTTGTTATATGCTGTAAAACCATTCAGTAGTTCTTGAGATTTTAAATGAAAAACAATGTGTATATCTAGGGATGCCAACCCTTCGAGGATCCACCCACGATGGCTTCGCAAATTCAAATGCCAAAGCAAAATCTTGATTGGTTGGCCACAACTTGACAGAAAAGTTGCGCCCGCCATTTTATACATCGGGAAATGGTCCCTCGGGGCAGAAAAGTAGCATGTACACAAAATGAAGGGGTCAAGTTAGAGCTATCCTGACCCCATGTGTGTGCAATAGATGTTGGAAAAGCATGTATAATGGGCAACAAAATGTCACAAACTTCTTACCTATACTTGCACAGGAACAGAATGACAACTAGTCTCAATGACCCTGCAGGAACCCCCCCCACCCTCCAAGTAAAGCTGGGTGATAAGAGAGCCCGAATGGGGGAAAGATGATGGGGAGAAAAATATGAGATCGCCTTTTCTGTTTAGTTAGTGCATATATGAGGTGTACATTCTTTTGTGTGAGCTTTAGAAAACATAACACCATGTATTCTTCTTTGTTGTGTTTTCTTCTGTCTATAACCTGTCACTACTCTAGAAGAACTTTTTAGGTCTCGTAGCGAAAACACAGTGCGTCAGCGCTGTGTCTCGCCAGAGATCTTTTGTTGCCGACTGTGCTTCCCAGGAGACAGTGCCGGCCGCGCGCATCGCCTTGGAGGCGATTTGAAACTGGAACGCGCGCTGTGACCAGGCGCTGTCTCCTGGGAAGCTCAAGCACCTCACACGCATGCGCATACACACAGACACACACACAAGCGCCCACGCACGCACATACATACAATCAGAGACACCCCCCCCTCACACATACACACACGCGCGTACACACACACACACAAGTGCACCGAGGCCCCCCTCCCCCGCCGTCACCGTCGCACACATACATACACACACGAGCATACACACACACACACAAGTGCACCAAGCCCCCCCAGCCTTTTGGAACTTACCTGGCCAATGTCGGGGACTCTGCTCTCAGCACGCGGCGCCCAACCTCCTGCTGGCGCGGCCCCGGGGCTCTACACCGCTCACAGGAGCCCCGGGCCGCGAGACGCATTGACTCCGCCTGCCTCTTCTTCTGGTCTGGACGTGGCCCCGCCCCCGTCACAGGCGACCGTGCCTGACTTCCGAAGCGGCCGCAGTGGGATTCCGGGGGCATTTTAATAGCAGCCTTGTAGTATCGTAGCAATTATACACGAACAGAGGAAGTGATTTTTATATACATGTTTATTTAAAAGTATAAGTAATGAGCTTGCGGGGAAGAAAGCAGATGTCGTGAGGAAAGTCGCAGCATTCCTCATACAGTGCCACTGACGTCATTTAAGTAGGAAACCAACATTCTAAATGACGTGTGGCCAACAGCCAATAAGAACTGGACTCCCGCAATGAGAACTAGACCTACAACATCTCCCTTTCTTAAATGAACAAAAATACATCAATGCATGGTCTTCCAAGTGCTGGGAACTTTGGGAAAAGTGCACGACCTAGATCGGATGCTAAGACACATCGATGAACCACGGGGTTTGGGGTTAAAAGGCAAAGAGGTGGTGGAGGTAATACAGATGTCACCAAAAGTGTTAGATCCTAAGACAACATTTGAAAAGTGAATTGCACTGCTATTATCTAACCATTTACAGTCTTCACCTTATACTTCAGCTGTTGATTAAAGATAATACTATCTGAGATGCTCACATTAACAACCATTGAATGGGTGTGGGTATACGGAAAGGAATATGTAGGTACAGTGAATAACACACAGACACCACCACTGCCATGCACACACAGACACCACCACTGCCATGCACACTCGGACACCACCACTGCCATGCACACACGGACACCACCACTGCCATGCACACACAGACACCACCACTGCCATGCACACACAGACACCACTACTGCCATGCACACACGGACACCACCACTGCCATGCACACACGGACACCACCACTGCCATGCACACACGAACACCACCACTGCCATGCACACACGTACACCACCACTGCCATGCACAAACGGACACCAGCACTGCCATGCACACACGGACACCACCACTGCCATGCACACTCAGACACCACCACTGCCATGTACACACGGACACCACCACTGCCATGCACACAGACACCACCACTGCCATGCACACACAGACACCACCACTGCCATGCACCACATCACTCAGGGGCACCGCCACATCACTCAGGGGCACCGCCACATCACTCTGCGGGCACCACCACATCACTCTGGGGGCACCACCACATCACTCAGGGACACCACCACATCACTCAGGGACACCACCACATCACTCTGGGGACACGACCACATCACTCGGGGACACCACCACATCACTCTGGGGACACCACCACATCACTCGGGAACACCGCCACATCACTCGGGGACACCACCACATCACTTGGGGACACCACCACTTCACTCGTGGACACCACCACATCACTCGGGGACACCACCACATCACTCGGGGACACCACCACTTCACTCGGGGACACCACCACTTCACTCAGGGGCACCGCCACATCACTCAGGGGCACCGCCACATCACTCAGGGGCACCGCCACATCACTCTGGGGGCACCACCACATCACTCTGGGGGCACCACCACATCACTCAGGGACACCACCACATCACTCTGGGGCCACCACCACATCACTCAGGGACACCACCACATCACTCTGGGGACACCACCACATCACTCAGGAACACCGCCACATCACTCGGGGACACCGCCACATCACTTGGGGAAACCACCACATCATTTGGGGACACCACCACTTCACTCGTGGACACCGCCACATCACTCGGGGACACCGCCACATCACTTGGGGAAACCACCACATCACTTGGGGACACCACCACTTCACTCGTGGACACCACCACATCACTCGGGGACACCACCACATCACTCGGGGACACCACCACTTCACTCGGGGACACCACCACACCACTCTGGGTCACCACCACATCACTCAGTGGCACCACTCGTTACTCGGGGACACCACCACATCACTCGGGGGCATCACTCGGGGACACCACCACATCACTCGGGACACCACCACATCACTCGGGGACACGACCCCCTTCACCCTTCCACCAACTCAATTACAATAACTTTTATTTAAGTATTAAAAAAATGAAAATCCATTGTTATTTGTAATATCAATACATCTAAGTCATGTAAATACAACTCATATTGCATTACAAATGCTATATGTGTCACATTTTCAAATGTTATAGCTATTGGCATTGTCATACACAATGCCAATAACTCTAACTTTAATGCTGCGAGACCTATTGCATTGTAAATGCTTGTTATTGGTTGGCCAGGACGAGGTTGTCTTCATTCTTAAAGCGACACTAATCCTTTTAAGAGAGTATTTCCTAGGATAAGCATAGTGTCTTTCAATGTGAGTAACTCACACTATACATTTAGAAGGAGATGCTCTGGAAAGACACTTCTCCTGACTGAAACAACCCCGTACTGGAAACACTACTTTCCTTGACAAATGACACACTGGGTGACTAGAACGTTACTTCTTCAGATGAAGTGTCAACTCAGAGCTGAGACACTTCTTGTTTTAAATCCGCTCAGCACGCTACTTCCAGGAAAAAGATAACCCACAATGAAATACTAAAACAACGCCCTTATATAGCAACAACTGTACTCTAAACTAAACTTTCAGGATGAGACACAATGGTAAGGAATGAGCACTGCTTAATCTCCTCAGTGAAGTCTGCTTTTTCTCAGGCAGCGCTCGTTTAAGATTCTATTCCTTGACTGGGAGAGGAACTGCTAGAGCGGAACTAGGGAAGGGGTACTTTAGCAACCATCTTAGAATTTTGCAGATTCCAGTTGGCTCTCCAGCCATTAGCCCTTGTCTTTTCCTTTGTCTGGAATTGTTTCCCAGAGAAGACTACACTCATATTGTGAAATCTTAATTTAGGAGTTCTCTTTGGAATCCTGACACAAAATGCTGTAATGTTGCCACTTGGGGTAATAATAACAAGAGGCAAGGTTATGGTTAACGTTGGTTTATTCACTTAATTATCTCTATCTACGGAGAGCGCCGGGCAAATGCTGGCTCTCCCAGCCCCGACCGCCGATTTTCCGCTCTACACGCGAACCCCAAGATGGCCGCCGTTCACGCTAAGTGATGACGTAGTGTGAACGCTAGACCGTCACACTACATATCTCCCCCTTTTGTATCGACAGGGAAAAGTGTGCTGCAATGTCACATCCCATCACTCACATTCATAGTCCTGGAACTTAGCTGGCCTCACAATCACTCTGCCCCCTCGGGTTTGCCTTACCGGGGTGGAAGTCACTTCTCTCTCACTGACCGCAGGCGACCTCATCTCCTGGCTACCACCGATGCTGGGACCCAATCTGCCGGTCGTATCTCTCACCTCCCGACCTGGAGTCTCTGCCTGGGGGCTTTCGCTTCCTCCCTGCTCCCACACTGTCCCTGCATCTCCTGGGTCTTCTTCGAGTGCCGTGTGGTCATTCTCCAGAGTGCTTTGGTCCGCCACTTTTGATTCCCGATCTGCGGGGAAGATCGGGATATTGTTACATCGGGCCATGCGGTCCTGGGACCATACGTTTCCATCACTCTGCAACGCCGCTCGATCATACACCTCCTTTACTTGTAGGGGCCTGCTGTATTTGCTGTCAACCTTTTTCTGCAACGTCCCCAGCTTGACCCTCACCCATTCTCCTTCCTCCAAGACCGTGTCCTTCACGTTCTTCCTTTTATTGTAGTTCTCTGTGAAGATGTTCTGAGCTCTTTCCAAGTTCTTTTGTACTACCGCAGGCGACCACTTGCTTTCCATGCAACATTGTCCCTTGTGAAGGGGTCCCTGCTTCTGAGAATCTGGAAGGGGCTGTATCCCGTGCCCGTGGGTGTGATTCGGTAAGCCCAAATCATGTGTCGGATTTCCTTCTCCCAGTCTTTCCCCATCATGATAGCCGTCTGTATGGATCCCATCAGAACTCTGTTGAATCGTTCCACTTGTCCATTCCCCGCTGGGTGGTATATAGACATGTGCTTGGACGTGATTCCGTTCCTTTCCATGTACCTTAGCCACTTCTCTGACACGAACTGGGGTCCATTGTCGCTCAGAATGGACTTGGGGATTCCCTCTCTTAGGAAGGTCACCGTAAGGAACTGAAGTATTGTTTCAGTGTCCATTTCCTCTCGGACGTGCACTTCTGGCCATTTTGAGTATCTGTCCATGTGATCGTGGGCGGACAGCGGACTGGAAAATCAGGCGAGGAGGCCGGATATAGTGAGCGATAGTGTTTTATTAAGTCTATACACAGTGGGCGGTGGTGACCAAGGAAGGGGTCGGGTCCAGTGTTGGGGCCGGCGGCGTGTCTTCTTCTCTCTTCTTCCAAATCTTCCGAGGGGCAGATGGGCGTCCTGGTCTTGCGTGTAGCCGTCTCTGGGTGGTCGGAGAACACCTCGGAGGGCAATAAGAGAAGAGAGAGGAGCCGTTAGTAAACTGGACTCGTGGTCTGATCCCGTCACCGGTACCCGGGTCGTGTGGGGAAACGGAAAGGGAGTGAGGGAGGTACGGGTAAGAGTCGAGGAAGGTAGAGTCAAAGAAGTGCACAGGGTGGTGGGGAGAGGTGTGCTCTTTATACAGTGCTAGGTGGATTTCTATATACAAACGGTCTAGTGCCTAATGGTGACGTGCCTAGGATAGCGGGGAACAATTTACAGCGAGAGGGGATTTCTACTATATACACAGTGCACCTAATGTGCTCTCAAATGGAACTGGTACTCACGCGCTCCGCCGTAACTCTCGTCCGAGTTACGGCCGCTCTTCAGCCACCTCCGTGGGACTCCACCACTCTTTGGTCCACTCCTCGCTATCGCCGTTCCCGTCTTCTCCGTCCGTCACCGCTCCAGCCGAAAGCTCCTGCCACGATCCTTCGACGCCGCCAGTCTCTCTCCTTCCGTCTTTTCTATCTCCGGCTGGCTGTAAGGAGGCGGGACTTCCGGGGTCGTAGGAATGTCCTTCCGGTTCCCCGTTCCACTGGATTGGATCCTGCAGGGGAGAGAGGGGCGGGATTTCTGTCGTCATGGACGCGGTTGTTGTGGACCCTTTTCGTCTACGCGGGCATGATGCGGGGTGAGATGGTAACAAAGGTGAGGGGTCGGCTAGGGGTCGGGTGCCCCGGGGAGCTAGATCACAGTCCACTATTACACATATGTATTTGGGAGTTCCTTGGTCATCCAATATTGGTCCCAAAATGTCTATTGAGAGTTCCTCCCAGGGGTTCTTTGGAGTGGCAAACTTCCCCAACGCTGGTCTCAGCGGCATCAATGTTTTATCAGCTCGCTGGCATTGACCACACTCTCTTACGTGTCGCTCTGTTTGAATGTCCATGCCAGGCCACCAGTACCCTTGTTTTGCCCTCAACTTCCTCTTTACGATACCTAGGTGACCCTCATGTAGTATTGCCAGGAGCCTTGGAATCAGTCCTTCAGGAGGGACCACTTTGTCTCCTCTGTATACAAGCATTCCTTTATCATCCAACGACAATTCCTCTCTCACTTTAAAGAATTTCTTGATGTTCCCTCGTAGATGCTTTTTCTCGGGCCATCCACCTACTATATAGTCCTTCACTTCTTGCATATTCTGGTCCTCTCTGTACGCTTCTCTCCATTCTTGGTTGCTTATTACTTTTTCTGGTTTTCCATTAAGGTCACCATCTCTTCACTTGCTTCCGTCCCTTCTGTGACTTCTTCCATGGCAGCAGCTCTGCTCAGGTAGTCTGCTACCTTGTTCTTGCTTCCCGGAATGTACTCTACGTCATAACGGTACTTCAGCAGCTTCAGAGTCATCTTGGCTATTCTAGGGGTAGCACTCGCATGCCCACTGGATGTGAGTACACGTACCAACGGTTTGTGGTCTGTCTTTAAATGGAACCTCGTTCCCCACAGGAACTGGCGAAATTTGCCCATCGCCCATGCCCATACCACTGCTAACATTTCTTTTTCTATGACACTGAACTTCTTCTCTGTGTCGGTCAAAGCTCTGGGTGCAAAGCTTAGAGTTTCCATCATACCACTGCTCCTTTCCTGCATTAGGACTGCTCCCAGCCCCTTGTCGCTTGCATCCGTCGTCAATACCGTTTGTCCCTGTGGATCATACCCCTGCAGCGGAATGGACTTACTTATATCCCTCTTTATGTTCTCAAACTCTTTCTGCGTGTCTTCGGTCCAACCTAATGCTGTCTTTTCTCTCGTTAGTTGCCTCAAGTGGTGGGTTTTCGTGGCAAAGTGTTGCACAAATTTACTATAATACTCAGCCATTCCCAGGAAGGACCTGACTTCTTCTTTGCTGGAGGGAGGTGGGGCATCACATATGGCCTTCACGTTGTCCCTTTTCGGAGTGATGCCCTGCTCCCCTATTTCATGTCCGAGATATGTGACAGAGGCCATTTCCAGATGGCACTTTTCCCATTCCGCAGTTAGTCCTTTCTCTTCCAGCACCTTCAGTACTTTGGCTAACTTGATATCGTGGTCTACTCTGTCTTTACCCATCACCAGAATATCGTCCTGGAAGTACTGAATCCCTTCCATGTCTTTAAAGAGCCAGTGCATGAGTTTTTTGAAGACGGCCGCTGCCGAAGCCAGACCAAACAGCATCCTGCAAAATTGATAACACCCAAAGGGGGTTATGAAGGACATCAGCTTCCTGCTCTCCGGGTGTAGTGCTATCTGATGGTATGCCGATGTTAAATCGATAGTTGATTACCATTTTATGCCCTTTGTCTTGGCTAGCATCTCCTCTATGCGGGGTAATGGGAACTTCTCCATCACTATGTTTTTGTTCAGTTCGCTCAGGTCCACGCACAGCCGGACCTTGCCGTCTGGCTTCATTACCACCACCAGGGGCGCTAGCCATTCCGCACACGTTATTGGTTCAATTATTCCATTCTTTTCTAGTGCCCGCAAATCCTGTTGTACTGCATCCCTCACTGCTATAGGGACGTTCCTTACTCTGTGTGAAACCGGCGTGGCATCATTCTTGAGGATTATCCATCCGAGAACTTTTCCAGCTTCCCTACCTTCCCGCCAAACACTCTTGGAAAGTCCTTCCTCAGTTTCACTAGGTCCGGCCTTTGTTCTGTTGCCGTCAACAACACTTGTGTGGTTCCCCCCGGGTCCAGTTTTATGCCCAGGTCTCCTTGGTCCATCCAACCTAAGACCGAGGGGCCCTTTTCCGCCACATATAGTTTGCATTCCGCACTCCGCCCACTGAATTCAAATTTGAGCGGTCGATATCCCACCATTGGGATGCGGTCACCTGTGTACGAGACCGGTCTCATGTCCGGTGGTTCAAATCTTGGTCCCAAACCTGGTTTGAATTTCTCCTCCCATACCACTCTCTGTACTATTGTGTATGGTGACCCTGAGTCCGCCACGATGCTGATCAGCACTCCTCCTATAAGCATGTCCACTAGCGACTTGTTTGATCTCGGGATGTCTATTCTTCTTCTTCCTGTTCTCTCTCTTCCGAGTCCTTATGGTCTTGATCCACAAACTTTACCATGTTGCGGCCTGCCTTCCTCCGGCAAACCTTTTCATAATGCCCCTTTATTCCTCAGAACAGGCATTTGGCGCGAAACTCCGGGCACCTCTTGTAGTGTGCTTCATGAGCAGTGCTCCCACATAGGTAACACGGGTACTTGGCTCCTTTGGTCTGTTTCCCTTGTGGTCCTGCTTTTCCATCGACTTTGTTCACCATCGGTCTCGCCGCCGGTTCCCTCTTAGCTGCATATGCGCATCTTTTTGCTAGCTCAGCCTTTTTAACTATCGCTATTACCTCTTTCAACGTGGCGTCGCCATTTGCCCATAGTTTTTTTTGCACTGTCTTGTTTGTCGTGTGCATCACTATCTGGTCCTTGATAAATATGTCGTGGAATGCGCCATATTTGCACGTTGTCGCTAACCTTTTTAACGCCGCCACATATTCATCAATGGATTCTCCTGGTTCTTGTTTCCGCTGCTGAAAGTTGTATCTATCTATGGACACACAGACTGCTGTCCGGTAATGTTCGTTGAGATCTTCTATAGCATGCGCGAATACATCATTGTCACTGTCCCGCCTGGTCCTGGGCACCAGGTTCTTGAATACCCTTATCCCTTCTGGGCCTAGATTGTGAAGTAATATCCTCCTTTTCCTTTCTTTTGTGAATGCTTCTTCATTCTCGTCTTCTAGGACCTCGATGTAATTGAGGATGTACTCTCTCCAATCATCCCACTTCATTAAGGGCTCACCCGGTTTGGGCAGGAATGGTATGGGGGCTGTCGATGACCACGCTTGTGCGCACATGTTCGCGCGTTTCTCTGGTTCTGTGACCGGTTTCTTGGGGCTGCCTGGTGCACTGCTCCCCTCACCTTGTTCAAAATGTGGCTGATAACTTCCTGTGCCCCCTGTCCCACTACTCCTTGGTTCCGCCAGGGCCACTGTTCTGTTGGGGGTTCTATCTTCCTGCTCCGGCCCCCCTTGCACGTTCCCATGTAGTGTCTTTTGGGTGCTGGTCTTCGCACTGGCTGCACTCTTCACCGGCTACCCCCTGATGCCATCCTCTGTGTTCTGGGTCAGTATAAGGTGGTACCTTGTCTCATGGGTCCTCTGCCAGTGCTGGTGTGTTTTTCTATGCCACTGCCACGCTCTCCATGGTGACCTGGTTCTCTTGTTTCTTCAACGTGGGGTTTGGGTGCATGTCTCTGCTGCCCCCTCCAACTTTCTCCTTCTGTGGGTCCTTGCTTGTTTTCAGATCCCACCCTCGTCCCCACTGTAATGTTGCCACGTGGGGTAATAATAACAAGAGGCAAGGTTATGGTTAACGTTGGTTTATTTACTTAATTATCTCTATCTACGGAGAGCGCCGGGCAGATGCTGGCTCTCCCAGCTCCGACCGCCGATTTTCCGCTCTACGCGCGAACCCCAAGATGGCCGCCGTTCACGCTACGTGATGACGTAGCGTGAACGCTAGACCGGCACACTACAAATGCCAGAAAACATTTTTTTGGACATGTGCGAGATCCGCAGATTCATTGCAGGTCTTAGCGCTGCCCTCATGTAAATCCACGATGGATCAGCAGATCTCGCCTCAAATCAAAATAAACATATATAATTACACACCCATTTTGATACCCATATAGACACTCTCACACCCACTGTGACACTCAAACAGACACTCTCACACCATGTCACACACCCAGACAGATGCTCTTACACCCACTGTGATACCCAGAGACTCGCACATCCACTTTGACAGCCATACAGACACACTCAAATGCAGTGTAGCACCTAGACAGACACTCATACACCCACTGACACACAAACACTCTCACACCCATTCTGACACCCACTCACACACACACACACTCAAACCCACTCACACACCCAGACACTCTTTCACCCACTCTGATGCCCATACAAACACGCTCAAACATGCTCACACACAGACACTCTCACTCTGATACAATACAGAATCACACACCCACTCACACTCACAAAGTCAAACCCACTGTGACGCCCAGACAGACACTCTCACACTCAGTCTGAAGCCCATACACTCTCTCACACCCACTGTGACACCCAGACACACTTACCCACTGACAAACACAGATTCTCTCATATCCACTCACACACACAATCTGATACCTACTCTCTCACCCAGTTATACACCCAGACACTTTCACACCCACTCTGATGCCCATATAAACAGTCATACTCACTCATACATCCAGACACTGTGTCACCTACTCTGACACCCATGCAAACACTCTCACACACACATACACTCTGACACTCACTCACACACACTCAGACACCCACTTACAGACTGACAGAGACAGTCAGACACCCACTCAGAGACCCACTCAGATACTAACAACCCCTCTTACAGATCCAGACCCTCTTACACATCTACTCATACACACACAGATTTACTTACACACCTACTGTTGGCGTGATTAACCACTCACATATCCAATAAAACATTCTGTAGTGTTACTGGTGTGTATCGGATGAGTGCTTTTGGTTTGTGAATTCGCAACGGATCCGCATGAGATTCAAAATCTTTTATTTGAAAATTTAAAAAAACTGTCTTTAGTGAAAGGATTGGCTCTAAAAAGAGCTTTTGAGTCTTTCAAGTTCTTGAGGAACACCCTAATGCCTCTCTTTGTCAAGTGAGTGCCATCATTTCTATATATACTCTCCATGTCACAGCGTAAATTGTTGCTGTAGATGGAGCCCATGTTGTGGTCTCTGAGGAATGAGTTTTATTGACATGTTTCCTGGTTTTGTCTTTCTGTGGACAGACTTTGTTTGACCACTTCCATTTCTGCCTTTGGCAAATGTTAGAGAACACCAAAGCAGTGTGAGGGAAAAGTGTAATTAATTGACCAAAGGTATCCCTTATTAGGATTTACAGTCCTACCCCAGTATGCTGGAGTATGTGGAGAAGTGTGGCTCAGTGGTTAGAGTGGCAGACCTTGATGCAGAGCTCTGGCCCAGGACCAGGGTGCGATTCCCACCTCGGAGGGTCTCGGGCTCAAAAATTCCTCGGACCTGATATTCTCGTCTCAGTGCCTATTCCAATCATGAGTCCCACGCTGCAACTCTGGGCAATAGCTTGCTTAATCTCCACAACGGCCCCAACAGCGCTAGGATGCCTGGCTTCACCCTGGGGGTTCCCAGGAGTGGACACTTCACAGGGAAAGCCAGGAAGGGTTCCACAGCGGTATGAGCAATAGCGCCACGAAACCGCTTGGTAGCAGTGCGCTCTACAAATACTTTACAATTACATTTTACATTTATGCTTGCCTAGGTCATTGCCACAACAGTGCACAATCATGAGGTCTGGATGTTGGCAAGCCGCAATGCTTTCAACTAAATGCAGCAACTGATGCCATTTTACAGCTCTCTGGCCAACCCAAGTAATGTCCACATTAGTCATTCTAGCACACTTTCTAGCCCAAAACACAAAGCTATGACCCGCAATCCACACCCTAACCCTTTTGACGACAAGGAGGAGTAGCATACAGGAGAAGGCTGGAGCTGAATGAGACCGTTTTCAAAATGAAAGGCAGTTAAAGTGGAGGCCAGCTTCTATTTTAAAAAAGAACATATTCCATTGGATGGTGTAAGTATGCAGGTAGCTAACATTAGGAAGAGATTTTCAGCAGAAAGTACGTAGACCTGTAATTGGCTCTGGAAGAATTAAAATAATGTTATGGTATTTTGGATTTGCTTATATTTCCAGTCAACCACACCTGCTAAAGTTGAACTTGAAGCCATTACGCTGCTCGCAGAAAGTGTTGTAAACTTTTGACCTACTGGCACAAGAGAGTGTGCCAAAGGGGGTTGCTATGGAAACTGAGCTAAAATAGTGTGGGGAGAAGGGTTCTGAAGAGACTGTACTTTTAAAGAAAAAGTAGAGTGGTTTAGGCACATTCTATATTATAGAGGAGTTCTTTTTTAAACCAGTACTATCTAATAAGGTAAAATGTTGATGCAAACTCATAGTACAATGTTAAATGACTTAGTGGGCGCCTGCATATATTTGCAAATCTGCTGTGAAGTTACAAGTGGGCCGCGCTGAGTGTCACGATGGATTCGCAAATCCGCCCAAAACCAACACCAAATTGGCCTTTCTTTAGAGGAGCGTCAGAAAGACTTAACAATGCTGACCATTTAGAAGTGGAATACCATGAGTTAAATATGAAAGGGATGTTGTGATTTGTTTTATGACTGAGTAACCTTGAATTCTGATGCTTACACTGACACCAAGGCACACACTGATGCATACACTAAAACATCCAGGCACACACTGATGTATACACTGATACACCCAGGTACGCACTCATACAAGTACTAACACACCTAGGTATACACTCATGCATACACTGATACACCCAGGCACACACTGATTTGATTGATTTGATTTGATTTATAGATTTGTATAGCGCGCATATGCCCGAAGCTGTCTTGGCGCTGGAATTGGCAGGACGTACGAGTAGGTGGGACAGAGTGATGCTTCTATAAGATTCCAGCAAAAGCAGTTGGAAAATAGCCATGTTTTCAGTAGTCTTCTAAAGGACATGAGTGAGGTATTGCTTTTTATCGAGACTGGCAGGAGGTTCCAGGTTTTCGCTGTCCCCAATAGGAAGCTTGCGCCTCCCCAGCGAACCTCCTTATACTTGGGTATTTGTAGCAGTTTTGACTGACATGATCTTAGATTTCTGGCTGGTACGTACCATTTCAAGTGTGATCTCAAATATAGTGGTCCTTTACCCTGAAGTGCTTTATAAGCTAGACATTGTGATTAAAATTGTATTATTTTTTCCACTGGGAGCCAGTAGAGTGCTTTCAATCTATGGGAGACTGATTCATATTTGGGGCTGTCCAGTATTAATCTGGCTGCAGCATTCTGCAGTCGCTGCAGTTTTACAGTTTTGCATACACTAAAACACCCAGGCATACACCCATGCAAACACTGACACACCCAGACACACAATGATGCATTCACTAATACACCCAGGCACACACTGATTGTATATATACACTGACATGTCCAGGCACAAACTGATGCATACACTAACACACCCATGCACACACTGATGCATACACTGACATACCCAGGCACACACTGACGCATATGCTGACACACCCAGGGATACACTGATGTATGCACTGACAAACACACGCAGACACTAATTAAGTCACTGACACACCCAGAGACACGCTGATGCATAAACTGTCTCACCCAGGCACACACTGATACATCCACTTATAACACTCATATATACACTGACACACCCACGCAGACACTAATGCATATACTGACAGAACCAGGCCTACACTGGTGCCTATACTGATACATTCAGGCACACACTGATGCATACACTGACCAATGCAGGCACACACTGATACACTCAAAGACATACACAAATGCTTACACTGAAACAAAAAAATCACAGATTCAGCTCTTTGATTGACCAAAAGGTGGTTCTAAAAATAACTTTTGGTTTTTCAATGTTTTTAAAGTTTTTTTTATTTTTTTGAACAAATACCAAACAGGGTAGAAAAGAAAGAGAAGGCAATAGCAAAGAAGCAACTTGCTTCATTTAAAAAAACATTATGAACCAACTAGAGGAACCAAAACAAAAGACATAACAGCAATGCTTTTGACTGCATCCAGAAACTCAGGAACAGAAGAGATTTTAAGTGCAACAAGCTTTTGGCGCTTTTCACAGCGAGTGACCATACCATAGAGTTCTGCACAGATAGCGAGTATGGTTACATGTGGAGCAGACAATGGTTTTCCAGAAGTTGTAGCAGAGCTGGACTCCCCTGATGCACCTGCTTGCTCCCATGTCATCCTATTTTACACTCTCTCATGTATTGTCTTGAGGTGTTTCCACCTGCTGCTAGTGCAGTGAGATTACTTTTTAGCAGTCCCTCGTGAGAACTGCTTGCCACAAATAAGTACATTTGACATACTTCACATTCACTTTTTTTTCCTGTGAAGGGATAGTGAAGGCATTTCCAAACATCACTCTGTCTTTTAGATGGTGTAGATTATTGTCCTCCTCTTGAAAAATCTGTGGATCTTCCTCCTGCTGAGAGGTTGAAACTTCTGCCATTTTTAAAAAAAACAACCACTCCTTCTGGATCCTATGTGAAGAGAGTTCAGTAGAGAAATAACTGTTTTTGGGTGCGGCATGCATGTATATGGGTGGGGTCCAAAATTACCCACTCAAAAGGCAAGTTTTACCTGTGACATCGAGTGAATTTGCAAATCCAGTCCGTAGATTTGCGATTTTGCGAGACTCGTAAAATGACGACGTTTAAAAAAAATCAAATTTAGGGTACAATATATGGACTTCCATATATGTTCACCCTGATGTAAGTAATCAAAACAAAGGTACCTGTATACTTAATTTCACTTTTTGGTTGACACTGTAGTTCTGAAGTCATGCATTCTTTCCGATCACGTGATCAGAGTACAAACCCCAGAGAACGTCCTGTCTATGTTTTGCGGACTTTTTGAAATCTTTTGGATCCGCAAATTCTCCACATTCTATAAATCTATAAATATTTTTTCTTTAAAAACTCCAAAACTACTAAACCAATTTATACCAAATCCCAAAAAGAGATCTTTCTGGACGAGATCTATCTTTCTGCAAAAGTTGGTGTAATTCCGTTTAGCGGTTCACGCTGTAGTCGTGTTTAAAATCCCTATAGGAAATTGCACGGGAAAAACGCATTTTGGGACCCCTCTTTTTCTCGGCCTCACTTGACAACTCACTCCAAGACTTTCCAGACAGCAGCTCAAGTGACTGGCGTACTAGTCTTGAAAATTTCATTAAGATTCTTCAAACTGGTACAAAGCTTAGGAAAACAAAAACTGCTTTGTCAATGGTGGAAACAAGGTCCTAATTACAATTAATATGTCTAATTAATATATATATATAAATACCTAACAAAATACAATTCATACTAACCTTATAGAATCGGACATGGTGTTACTTTTCAATATAACTTTATGGAGTTAATATGGCACCCGTACCCGTGAACAAGCAGCGGACGCTGCAAAACGTGTTGGGTGATTGAGCCGGAATAAATATTCACTAAGGAAACGAATATGGGCCTCAGCGTGTTGTTTTAATGACCGAGAGAACAACTGTTGTTTGGATTAATTTGGGGTTGTCGAGCCCCGCTGAGGCCCGCCGTGAGTAAGTTTGTTTGTGTGTATATATATATATATAGACTTCACGTTTGGGACACCACTAGGTGTTGGAGGGAGCAGTTCACTGTACCTGCAGTCTCAGTGGGAGACATGAAAACTCCGACATGGATCACCAGAAGGATGGGCGGTGGTGCAAGCCGAGGATAGTGGGCCAATCAGAGATCATCATGCTGACTTTCAAAATCACGACACCCTTGTCTTTATGTCATTCAGAGCGAAGCGGGCACTGAAGAAAGTCGTAAGGCTGAAACGCGTCTGCCCCAGCGTTTTGCTATTTTCAACAACAGAGCTGCTTTTAATAAAAGTGAACTTGAGTCACCGAGCATGTGTCGGACCTGTCCTCTTGGGATGGGAGTTTGGTGTGGAGATATAGACGGTTTGCAAGTACCGTTGTGCCGGCACGCCTTTCGGTCAGGAGCACCGCGTCAACTTGTAAACTAAAAGTGGTGTGGTTTCTAGAAGAGACAACGCGGCGCCCCCCTGGATGGTTAAGCAATACTCACCTGAGTGCGAGACTATGCGGGGGGAAAGCACGCGGCGGTCTGTAATGGGCCGCTGCGTGTTAAGTGACTCAATCTGTAATTTTTAAACATCGCTGCCTCTCCGCCATGTATATCGGAGGGAAATGCCTGCCACCACCAGACTTCACGTTTGGGACACCACTAGGTGTTGGAGGGAGCAGTTCACTGTACCTGCAGTCTCAGTGGGAGACATGAAAACTCCGACACGGATCACCAGAAGGATGGGCGGCGGTGCAAGCCGAGGATAGTGGGCCAATCAGAGATCATCATGCTGACTTTCAAAATCACGAGACCCTTGGCTTTATGTCATTCAGAGCGAAGCGGGCACTGAAGAAAGCCGTAAGGCTGAAACCCGCCTGCCCCAGCGTTTCGCTATTTTCAACAACAGAACTGCTTTTAATAAAAGTGAACTTGAGTCACCGAGCATGTGTCGGACCTGTCCTCTTGGGATGGGAGTTTGGGGTGGAGATATAGACGGTTTGCAAGTACCGTTGTGCCGGCGCGCCTTTCAGTCAGGAGCACTGCGTCAACTTGTAAACTAAAAGTGGTGTGGTTTCTAGAAGAGACAACGCAGCGCCCCCCTGGATGGTTAAGCAATACTCACCTGAGTGCGAGACTATGCGGGGCGAAAGTATGCGGCAGTCTGTAATGGGCCGCTGCGTGTAAGTGACTCAAGCTGTAATTTTTAAACATCGCTGCCTCTCCGCCATGTATATCGGAGGTAAATGCCTGCCACCACCAGACTTCACGTTTGGGACACCACTAGGTGTTGGAGGGAGCAGTTCACTGTACCTGCAGTCTCAGTGGGAGACATGAAAACTCCGACATGGATCACCAGAAGGATGGGCGGCGATGCAAGCCGAGGATAGTGGGCCAATCAGAGATCATCATTCTGACTTTCAAAATCACGAGACCCTTGGCTTTATGTCATTCAGAGCGAAGCAGGCACTGAAGAAAACCGTAAGGCTGAAACACGTCTGCCCCAGCGTTTCGCTATTTTCAACAACAGAGCTGCTTTTAATAAAAGGGAACATGAGTCACCGAGCATGTGTCGGACCTGTCCTCTTGGGATGGGAGTTTGGTGTGGATATATATATATATATAATGTGTGTGTGTATATTTATAGATATATAGATATCAAAGTTGATGGCACTTACATACCGATAGCACCACATGGCGGCAGGCAGTCATAGAGAGGAAGGAGATATAGAGGGGAGACATGATACCCGGGCTGGACACTTTGGAGGATACTGCAGACATTCTATAATTGAATAATATTCTGTATGTTTACTGCTGATTCCAAAAATGCCAATAAAGTTTGTTTAAAAAAAAAATATAGATATAAAGATATGTAGATAGATAGATAGATAGATAGATAGATAGATAGATAGATAGATAGATAGATAGATAGATAGATAGATAGATAGATAGATAGATAGACAAAATACAATTATTCAATGTTATGCTGACTCAAATGAAACAAGCATTTGCAATGCAATGGTCTCGGCATCATTAAAGGTAGAGCAATTGGCATTGCTCATGACATTTCTTTTTTTTTCTTTAAATCATAAATAAATGGCATTGTCATTTACATTGCCAATACACAGCACTCTGCACTAAACAGCACACACCACTCTGCACCTGCACTCACTGCTCTGCACACTCACTCTGCACACTCACTACTCTGCACTCTGCACTCACTACTCTGCACTCTGCACTCACTACTCTGAACTCTGCACTCACTACTCTGCACTCACTACTCTGCACTCACTACTCTGCACTCACTACTCTGCACTCACTACTCTGCACTCACTACTCTTCACTCACTACTCTGCACTCTGCACTCACTACTCTGCACTCACTACTCTGCACTCACTACTCTGCACTCACTACTCTGCACTCACTACTCTGCACTCACTACTCACACTCACTACTCTGCACTCACTACTCACTACTCTGCACTCACTACTCACTACTCTGCACTCACTACTCACTACTCTGCACTCACTACTCTGCACTCACTACTCTGCACTCACTACTCTGCACTCACTACTCTGCACTCACTACTCTGCACTCACTACTCTGCACTCACTACTCACACTCACTACTCTGCACTCACTACTCACTACTCTGCACTCACTACTCACTACTCTGCACTCACTACTCACTACTCTGCACTCACTACTCTGCACTCTGCACTCACTACTCTGCACTCTGCACTCACTACTCTGCACTCACTACTCACACTCACTACTCTGCACTCACTACTCTGCACTCACTACTCTGCACTCACTACTCACTACTCTGCACTCACTACTCACTACTCTGCACTCACTACTCACTACTCTACACTCACTACTCACTACTCTGCACTCACTACTCTGCACTCTGCACTCACTACTCTGCACTCTGCACTCACCACTCTGCACTCACTACTCTGCACTCACTACTCTGCACTCTGCACTCACTACTCTGCACTCTGCACTCACTACTCTGCACTCACTACTCTGCACTCACTACTCTGCACTCACTACTCTGCACTCACTACTCTGCACTCACTACTCTGCACTCTGCACTCACTACTCTGCACTCACTACAGCTTCCTTCCACAGCTAGAACTAGTGCATAATGTCAAAACAGAGAAAACAAGGAAACACACTGAAGCTGTCTGTACCACGCCAAGTTCACATTTCGAGCAGCATGTGTTAAATCACGCTTTAGACTACTTCTCTACTCAAAAGTAGTACATTTCCTTCAAAAAGATAAAAATATGACATGCAAACAGTAATGCCGAAACAAACTGTTCAGCATGGGTTCTGATTTACATGAAAACATTAATTTCACTTAAAATAATAATAGTTTTTAGCTAAATTAAATTTACATTTGGATTTAGGGCATATTCACATATTTTTAGTAAATTTAAATGAATTTATTTTCTCATGTACGTTATCATAACCAATGCTAGACTATAGTGTACTACGAGATTATTTTGGATTGGTATTATTAGTTGGCTTTAATAGTACAGTACTTAACAAGAGAAACAGTATTTTGGAGTAAAAAAATAAATCAAACATTGCAGTATTTTAATAATGGGATCTCATTAGGAAATAGTTTGGGAAGTGGAATGATAAACTAATTGTAATCCAAAAAGTAACAGTAACACTAAAAGAAATCACTCACAATGTTTCTTCACTTTACTTTTGCATTAGTGTTCACTTAGCACCTAATATTTTTTGACAAAACAGAAAATTTAAAATATTCACAATAGACTACCTCTGTCCTTTTCCTCATCTTCAAGTTGCCCACCCCTCTCAACTCCTCTTTTTTAATACTGTTGAATAATGGAAACCGAAAGCAAAGAGTTATTACTGCAATAACCCAAAGACTACACCAAGAATAACTATAATTAAATTAACTATTATCAAAAGTAAGATGTATTTTAGGTTTAAAGTATTTTATTAAGGTACAAAAAACATGGGGAAGGGAATAGGAGGTCAAGCGAACATACAGTACAAGACGCGAAACGTTGCAGCGATTCAGAAGGAAAGTAGGGAGGCAGGAAGCCCCGGAGGGTAACAGGGCATAAGTCAGAAGGCAATAAGGCAGTGCGAATGACCCTCCAGTAGACCCCCATTCCCCGAGCAAGGCCGAGCTGGAGTAGCGTCCCGCAACACAGTGAAAAAACACACCATCCCTCCAACCCCCCGTCCCCGGAAAAATAGAAGAAAGAAAAGCAAAGGAGAAAAAGGAAGAAAACATTACCCCAAGATCCCCGTCCGAAAGTCAGCATTTAGAAGCATGTAACCCCGCCCCCCACCCCCAGCCCAAACCCCCCGATCCCGCCACATTCACTCCGTTGGAGCCGCCGGCGGCGTCAGCCTAAGGAGTCGCAGGTACCGTGGACATGTGAGCTCGCGAAATTCCGTGGACAGCCGTGCTAAAAAGGGGTGCCAGAGCTCTTCAAACTGGTCTACATTCCCAGCTACTGTTAGCGACATCTTCTCCATACCCAGTACCTGCCAGAGCCGGTGTAGCCAGCCAGTGATAGAGGGGGCAGTGGGGGTACGCCAGAGTACAAGGATGTTTTGAACCGCTGAGCCTAGCGCAATCGCAATCTGTCTACCCCTGCGGGACTTCAGCGGGTACATCAGGTCATTGGGGAGGCCTAGCAAGACATACGCAGGGAAGCGCGGGAGCTCGATCTCAAAATGCCTATCTACCTCATCCAAGACCTCCTTCCAATAGGCCGACAGCACCGGGCACTCCCAGAGAATGTGCGTGAGGGTGCCTTCCTGTCCGCAGCCGCGCCAGCAACCTTTATCGCCGATTTTGCGCATCTCGTAGAGCCTCTCCGGGGTGTAATACCAATAGGTGGACACCTTAGTAAAGGTCTCCGTCAGCCCAGTGTGGTACGCAGAGTGCCTCGCCCGATACGCGATCCTGTCCCATTCCTTGTGGCTCAAGGTCCTGCCCAATTCCCTGTGCCAGCGCTCCCTCCCAGGGTTATGGTAATGAAACGGCGGGGGTTGGAGAAACTTATACAAGTCGGTGATAAGCTTGGCATCCGAGGTCCGGGTTACCAGCCACCGCTCATAGGGCGTAATCGAACGGGCAGCAACATCGCGCACTGGGTGTTGAAGAGCCCAGTGGCGAACTTGCATATAACGCAGTCTGTCCCCCTCCGTTAGGCCAAACTCCTGACGGAGCTGCTGGAAGGGGAGCACACCCTCCGGCCCGTAGATCTGGAAAAGCGCCCTACAACCCGCGCTCACCCAGTGGGAAAAGGCTCCCGGTTCCAGACCCGGAGTGAAGTCTGGATTGCCAGCAATGGGAGTAAACGGTGATGGAAAAGTGGTGAGCTCACGAAGCTCACACACCGCGTCCCACACTCGCAGCGGAACCCGGGTGATAAAGGAGGCGTAGAGATTAGGCGGGCGGTGAGTGCGCCGCAGGAACGGGACTTCCTGGAGGGTACGGCCCGCAACTGCCTGGTCCTGAAAGAGCCAGTGCTTGTCCGATTCCCACTGGCTCCACTCCACCAAATATCGAAGTTGCGCCGCCTGAAAGTACTTCCGGAGGTCCGGGACACCGAGACCCCCCGCCTCCGAGGCAAGCATGGAGAGGACCCGTTTCATCCGAGGCTTACGGCCTTGCCACACAAAGCGGGAGATGTCAGCCTGCGCCTGCCGTATCCAACCTACAGGGGGCTGTAAAGGCAGAGCGCGAAAAAGATACAGGATCTGAGGCAGTATCGTCATCTTCACCGCTGCGATACGGCCCAGCCACGAGAGCAGGCCTTTGTTCCATCGGCTGAGTTCCTCCTTGATCTTTTTGCCCAGGGAGGAATAGTTGGCTGTGACCATTGCAGGTAGGGAGGGTGCAAGCAAAATCCCCAGGTAAGGCACCGTGGAGGAGGACCATTGCAAAGGAAAAAGACGCTGGAGCTCCCGCCTAGTGTCAACAGAGAGTGACACATCCAGGGCAGCCGATTTAGACATATTCATTTTGAAGCCCGCCACGCGGGCAAAGGAGTTCAGTTCCTGGACGCAGGCAGGGAGCGACCGCTTGGGGTCATCCAGGGTCAGCAAGACATCGTCCGCATATAAGCTGACAGTATGGGTGTATTGCCCCATCTTCACCCCAATAGCATCCGGGTTATCACGAATCCTCTGGGCAAACGGCTCCATATAGAGGGCAAACAGGAGCGGCGAAAGGGGGCAGCCCTGTCTCGTGCCGCGCTCAATGGCAAAGCTGCAGGAGCTGTGTCCGTTGACACGCACCGATGCTGACGGCCTCCTATAACAATTAAAGACCATAGTGCGGAACTTCTCGCCGATCCCCAGTTTCCCGAGAACCAGCTCGAGGTACGGCCAATGAACCCTATCAAAGGCCTTCTCCGCGTCGACCGACAGCAGCATCCGCTCCCCCGGGACGCGTGAGGCCTTTTCTAGCACGTGCGTCACCCTCTTGGTGTTGTCGACCGTTTGCCTACCGGGCACAAAACCGGCCTGGTCCGCCTCCACCAGACCTGGTAGGTGCAGACCCAATCTGGCCGCCAAGATCCCCGTGTAAAGCTTGAGGTCCACGTTTAGAAGCGAGATGGGCCGATACGAGCCGCACAGAGTCCGGTCCTTCCCCGGTTTCGGAATAACCGACACAGTCGCCGAGAGGAGGTCCGGTGGGATGGCTCCCGGTTCAGAGAAGGAATTGAATAAGCGAGCCAGGAGAGGCGCGACAGTGGAACAGAAGGTCTTGTAAAACAAGGCTGCATAGCCATCCGGGCCCGGGGCCTTGCCGTGCTTTAACCGTGCAATAGCGGAGATGACCTCCTCCACATGAATGCTCCTCTCTAGGTGGTCCGCCTGGGCGGGATCCAGGACTGGGAGGGATACTGATTCCAAATAGGCCTCAGCCTCTCCCGGTGGGGAGGGCTCTGCAGCGTACAGCGCCTCGTAGAAGGCACGGAAGGAATCCGCCACCTCCGCGTCACCGGAAATCGGGACCCCGTCCGCTCCCACTAGCTCCTTTACCACGTTGCGCTGCTGCGCAGCCCTGAGCCGGTGGGCCAGGAGCTTACCGCATCTGTCTCCGCCGGTGTAAAAGGCATGTTTCAAGCGCAACGCCGCATACTCCGCCCGGTCCAGGTCCAACGCAGAGAGGAGTTTCCGCGCCGCCTTCAGCTGCCTCCAAACTCGAGGAGCCCCCGTCCGGCGGTGAACCTGTTCAAGTTCCCTGACCTGCGCCGTTAGTTCCTCCCTCTTACGTTGCCGCTCCTTGTTCTCCGCCGAGGAAATGGAGATAAACTCCCCTCTGACGACCACTTTCAAAGCCGCCCACTGCGTTGCTAGGGACGTGTCGGAGTTGTTATTGTGGGTCAGGTACTCCTGAATGACTTCCTCCACTCGCTTCACCACCGATTTCTTATGGAGAAGCGTGTCCCGAAGCCGCCACATCCCTCTAGAGGGGGGGGCCGCCGGCCAAGCAAATATTCCGGAAACCGGCGCATGGTCGGACAGGGACAAAACCCCGATGTCTGCCGCCGTGGCGGCCGAGCGAAGCGGTCCGCTCACCAAGAGGTAGTCCAACCGCGAATAAGTGCGGTGTGCGTGGGAGAAATATGAGTAGTCCCTATCGGCGGGGTGCATGGTGCGCCAGAGGTCATGCAGATCCATCTCTGCAATCTGGTCCTGAACCGCTCTAGAAAGCTCCCCCGTCTGCGGAAAGCGCTGGGCAGACCTATCCAAAGTGGAGTCGAAGACCATGTTCAGGTCTCCCCCCAGAATGACGTGGCGATCGGGCGAGGCAGTAACGTCTACCAACACAGATTCCAGGAAGCGATCCTGGTGGTCATTTGGGCTGTACACGGAGCCAACCGTGAAGGCAACACCCCCCAGACGCATGCGATACACCAGAAGCCTCCCCTTCTGCTCGGCATGTTTATACAACACCTCACCCCTGAAGGAGCTGGCTAGAAGAATGGCTACCCCCGCAGTCTTAGTCGCAGCCGAGGAAAAGAGTTGCGTGGGGAACTTGGCAGAGCGCAACCTATGGCAATCTTTAGAGAGTAAATGGGTTTCCTGCAGGAGGCAGATATCCGCCTGCGACCCTTCTAGCAGGGAGAGGATCGCCCTACGCTTCACAGGATTATTCAGACCCTTAACGTTAAGGGTCACTACTTTCAGGGACGGCATCGCTCCCAGGGAAGCAAAGCGCTATGCAGCAAGCGGGGGATCAGTGGAGGGGGCGCGCGGGGCAGGGGCGCAGGGAAGGCCAGAGTCGGCTTCGCATGTGTTCGGACAGTATCGGACGGGACCCCCCCAACACCAAACCAGCTCTTGAACCCCCCCAAAACCAACCCATGGCAACCAGCCAAAACCAAAAACAAGAAAAAACACCCCATTGTCTCAGTCTAGCCCAAGTGGGCGAGTCTGTAGAAACCAGTCATGTGGACGTCCAGCCACACACCTCCAACCTCTCCCCCCCAACCCCCAGCCCCAACCCAGCATCGTAGAAGCTAAGAGTCTCTCCCCCCGGAGTAAAGTTAGGCCGTTTGGGCCACGCCATTAGAGTCAGGCAAGTTCCTGGCCGCAGTCCTCAGGGCCTCCGCCATATCCGCCCAGATGGTAGGGGAGTCAGGGCGACTCGCCGTCGCCGACGATTGGCGCCTCCTCGATCTCCGTCGGCCCCGCCGCTCGGGGCGCCTCCATGCGGGTGTCGCCCCTTCTTCCTCTGTAGCTGTGAGTCCCAGCACCCCACAGACATCTTGTAAGGAGCGCAGCTGATGTAGCACCCCATTCCATCGGAAGATAAGACGGAAGGGGTGACCCCAGGAGTAGGCCGTCTCATGCTCTCGCAGAAAGTCCGTAGCGATGCAGAAAGACCTGCGCTTCTGCAGTGTGATGGCGGACAGGTCTTGATAGAGCGCCACAGGTCGTTCTCGGAAGGACAGCGGCTGCTTCCTGCGGGCCTCTGTCATGATGCGCTCCTTCAGGGGGAAATCCGGCAGGAATGCCAGGATATCAGGTGGGGGTGCCGATGACTGGCGTTGGCGGCCCACCCTGTGTGCTCTGTCGATGCGGATCGGGAAGTCCGCTCCTTCTCCCAAGATGTCGCGGAACAGGTCCTGCAGATAGGCCACTAGGTCCGCACCCTCATCCGCGGACGGCACGCCTCGCACCCGGATGTTATTCCGCCTGGACCTGTTCTCGAGGCCCTCAGAGTGGGCCTGGAGCTCGACACACTGCTCCCGTAGGCGGAGAACGTCTTGCTGGAAATGAACTATCTCTTCATCGCGACGTTGGGCCGCCGTTTCCACAGTGTCGACCCGCTCGCCCAGGCCCTCGATTTCCCTACGCACTTCACGGACCTCTCCGGCCACCTCGGTCTTGAGAGTCTGGAATTCCTCCATGAAGGACCTCGTGACTGGTGGTTCGCCTCCGGCGGTGTCTGTTGAGGCCCGGGAGGACCCCGGGGACGGCTGCGCCCTGTCTCGCAGTTGCTGGGCCCTGCCGAGCATGTCCGGCAGAGTGCGATCTCCCTGTGCCGCGCCTCGTCTCCCAGCCATCCTGGCCTCCGCGGTGGGCGAAGCCTAGAGCTGGCCGCTGCAAATGTACTCAGCCGCTCGTGGGCACCAGATGTGAAGACCTCGCCGAGGACAAGGGTAGTGCGTCACAGGCGACAAAATGGCGGCACGGGCCAGGGCGAGACGACTATCGAGCCAGTCAGGGCGATAATCAAGGTTCAGGTCGGAGGCCTTCGATCGCGTGCTTCCAGGGAGGGCGGCAGATGCATAGGCACCAAGATGAACCGGGGCGTCTGTATGACAAGGGCGCGGGCGAGGGTCACCAGTACCAGCTCCTCAACGACAAGATGGCGGGAGGGCGGAACCTAGGGGGGCAGCCCAGGCCAGCAAGTCTATGGGCGACCCTCAAACAGCAATGGGTCGGGAAAGTGCGTAACCAGTGTCCCCCAGTTTCACCAGCTAGTACGCCCGGCTCGGCACCGCACAAACTCCAACGTCCCTCGCTTCCAGGCCGGGGTCCGCAAGGCGTCACACCCCGACACCCATGGCAGGGGGGTAGATCGCCGACGCAGGTCTGGGGTCTGTCGTCCAGCGATGACTCAGGCCACCAGGCCGCCGGCCAGGAAGCCTCCGCACTCCACGGAGTCCGTCGAGTCCGTTCCCTCGGGATCCCCAGCTTTCAGCACTCGGCCCAGTCGAGGCGCGCGGACAGCGCCGCACTACGCTCCGCCTCCAGGCCCTTCTCCTCGGGGCGATCCAGGCTCCACTCCTCGAATCGAGCGTTGAAAAAACTTTTCGGGGACTTCCCCCGGGGCAACAGAAGGCAAAGTGGTATCAAAATGTGCCCCAAGAACTCCGGCACAGTTCTCTCGCCCGCAGTGCAGCCGAGGGGGGAGAGAAGCGCAGGAATCGGGGCTCGAGCTGAGCCGGGCCGGAGGAGCTACGGGAGGAAGCGTCCGCTCACCCCGCCATCTTGGCCACGCCCCCGTAAGATGTATTTTAAAGTAAATGGGAACTAAAGATGTGCAAAAGAAAATCACGAACTGATAAAGTTGTAACATCTGAACATCTGTGAGAGGAAGAGTAAATGACCAGATTTCATTTAGGGATCTTACACAATTAAAGATATACAGGAGCAAATGTGTTCAGTTGCAAAGATGCTAATACAATATATTTATCTACAATAAAATCAGGCTCTACTAAAAACCTCCCTTTCCCTACCATCACCTAGATGAAATCTTTACCACGTGCCCCATGCGCTTGGACAGACCACGAACATAGAATTTACACAAGAATTGAAAAGAAAACACATAAAAAGATGCTTAACTAGAAAATCTTTCTACAGCATAATACAGTTTAAAGTCCAGGGAACGTAAATAATGTAGGTTGCGCAGAAACTCTAATGGGGATGACAACCATAGACTCCATATGCCTTTTTACAATAATGTATCGAATTATCAAACATATTTCATTACCGAAAACAAATGCTGGAGATCTGTTTCAGAGAAATTAAGAACACTCTCAGAGCATCAAAAGCTAAGACACTTGGACTTTGAAAGAAATGTCAGTGGCAGATGGACACGCTTTCATTTAGCAGCCAAATATACAATAACTCTTACTGCCCCCGGAATTCCGCCGCGGCCGCACCGGAAGTCAGGCAAGGTCGCCTGTGACGGGGGCGGAGCCGCGTCCGGACCGGAAGAGGAGGCAGGCGGAGGAAATGCGTGGAGCGGCCCGGGGCTCCTGCGAGCGTGGAGAGCCCCGGGGCCGACAACAGGACGTTGCACGCGTGTTGCGGGGCTCCCTTGACCAAGAGGGAGTCCCGGGATAGGAGCCGCAGCGTCAACTCTCCCTGCCGGTGCGGAGAGCGGAGTCCCCCAGATTGCCACAGTAAGTTAAAGGGGAGAGGTGGGGCCGGTGCGCGCGCGCGTGTGTGTGTGTGTGTGTGTGTGTGTGTGTGTATGAGTGGGGGGGTTCTGTATGTATGTGCGTGCGTGAGCGCTTCTGTTTCTATGTATGCGTGTGTTGTGTGGGAGCCTCGCGCAGCGCTCGTACTAATGCGCGTGCCAGTTTAGATTCGCCTGCGCGCGGCCAGGAGTGTCTCCTGGGAAGCACGCTCGGTGACATAAGATCTCGGCGGAGACGCGCTTCCGCGCGTCTTTAGCCGAGACCTAAAAAAATGGATGGACTATTCCGACAGCTATTGAGTGAAAAAATATATATATTTATATATATATATTTAACTTCAATTCTTCGCTTTCAATCCTTACTCTCAGAAACAACAAGACACGGACTCTACTTTTGCTGGTCCGATTATTTATTGCTCTGTGCTCCGCCATGACACGTTTCAGCTATGCAGGCCTTGATCACTTAACGCGACTAAGTGTCTGTGCTCAATATTCAAAGTGACAAGTGCAATATAGATATAAAAACAGACTCATGTTGTTGGCAGAAGACAGACACATCTGTTTTTTTTTGTTTAAATTTCTTTATTGATCACAATGACCCCACTGATGTGGACCCCAGACATTGAGGGTCAGGGTTAGGAGGGTGTCTTGGCAGGGTTTTTGGCTCTATTTAGCAGTGATATAGACTTTAATCTTGCTCACATCTAGGATAGGTATTCTTAGCTTGTGTTGGCCCTTTTAAGCCCTTTTTCCCAGACCTAGAAGAGGATAGCTGCTTAATATGATGATAGATCCTTTATTCTTGACTCTAATCTGTCTATTGCCTATTGGCTTTGACATACTTGCTTATAGTAGACACATTGGTATGGTTTATGTAGGTATTCTGACAGAGCTAAGGGGTATTTCATCCCTTTCAGGCCTACAGGCCTAGAACTAGAGGGACTCCATCTTGATGAAGCTGAGAGGCTTTTAGAGTAAAGGTAAAGTTTACAGTAAGGCTGTTTGTGTGCTAGAGGAAGACCGGTCAGGACTGCTTCTTATCCGAGGAATGTGTTTTTCTCTTGGGCCCAGACGTAACATGCAGATGCGCACTGTGGTTGCGTGGAAGCCTGGGAGCTGGCACAGGAATTCGGTAGGAGGCAGCCCTCTGGTGGAAATTTCCATGAGGGGGGAGGAATCCATATTAGCGAGCTACAGGAGAGGAGGAGTGTTCATTCCAGCTTGTGTGCAGTTCAGTCTGGAGCTCAGTTCAGCTTGGAGCTCAGTTCAGCTTGGAGAGAGAACAGGATGTCTGCTGGAGCTGCAGAATAGAGTGCAGTTCTGGAATGGAGAAAGAAGGCGGACGATTGCTGAAGATGAGGAGAGAGAGAGCAGTGCAGAGAGCATCAAAGAAGGCTGTCAGCTGGAGCAATTGAACCAGAGGCGTGGTGATGTGGTGAAGGAGGGAGAGACAGAGAGAGCCCTAATCCCACCAGAGGCAGAGAGAAATCTTCCTTCTAATAGGTGAGCTAGTCTGAACTAGTCCCCTTTACACTTACACCTTAATCTTGTTCTTATTCCCTAGGCTATTGTATGTCTAATCTTTTCTCTTTCAGCGGTGTGTTAAAAGTTCCTGTTACCCCGCAGATAAATTGTGTGTCTAATCCTTTTCTTTCAGCGGTGTGTTAAAGTTACTGCTAGTTATAGAGACCCCATAGTTTTGTGTATGTGTACTTTATCATTGTTACAATAAAATGACCCCATTAATTAGTGAACTAGTGTGGTGTATATCCTTTGTCCCCATACAGTGGGGGTAGCCTTATTTTCCTAGCCAGGTATTACTGTCTGAACAGATGTTACCCCTGATCAGGTAAGTGATAGTGAGTAATTAGGGAGATAGGAGACCTGCAACTAAGGGATAAAGTTACACCATCCCATAATCCTGTAAACAGCGTCTTCTGTTCCAAAGCATAGGTAACCTTTTTCTCCTAGTCAGATGTTACAGCCAGAACAGATGCTGCCCCTGATCCGGTAAGTCTGAATAAATAGAGAGAACAGGGAGCCCTTGAGCTAGGGAATTGTTGACACTAAGTAATTTGGCCATCCCATAATAATATTGTAGTAGCAGACCCTTAGTGAATAGACAGAGAGCTGAAGGTATTCATAGGAAAGTGGTCGTCGTTAGTGAACGGCGTTAATGAGAACACTGGGGGGATACAGTGTGGAGGTTCGCTGGATTGTGAACCGTGTGTATAAGTGAGAGCACTGGGGGGACACAGTGTGGAGGTTCGCCTGATTGTGAACCGTTTGGAAAATGAGAGCACTGGGGCTGCAGACCCACGTGTGTAGACACGCCAGATTGTGTGTCATATCTGCCCAGGGTAGATTAGTCTGGGTCTGAGTGGCCGCAAGACTATAAGGTATGAGTGTGGTGTAGGGCATGGATATCCTTAGTAATCAGTGAGTATTCTTAGTATCCCTATAGATTTAGTGGTGTTTCTGATAATATGAGCTTGTATATTGCGAGTTCCCCATCCTCAGGTAGGTACCCAGGTGCCTGGATAGATGGTCCTGAGGAGGGATGTGGTTACGTTCTGGCTGGGTTAGAGGGGCCCCTAGGGGCTGATCCCATCTAAGCAGAAAATCCGGCCATAACATCTGGCGTCACGAACTGCTTACGTATCCTGTGTGCCTGGCCATGTGCTTAGATTGTTTCCCATGTGTTGTGAGGGAGTGCCCTGAGCGCCGGTTCCATCTGGCATAGTTTGGCAGTTTATGTAGCCTGTGTGACCTATGGGCTTGAACAGTTGCAGTGTGAGGAGATTGCATTACATCATGGCATTTGGCTTATTCAGGGTGGAAGGAATGGTTTTCATCTTGGTGTTTGAACTGTCAGGGTTGAAGGATGACATTACATGAGGGAGCCAGTAACATCTTTGTGATGGTCCAATTGTACAAATGTGTGTGAAAAATGCTTTTAAATTGTCCATTAAATTGCTTGCTGCATCTGCTTATGCTGTGCAATGTGAAATGTGTTCATTGTAATATGATTTGTGGAGTTCTTTGCATATAGCTCCTTGTAAATTTGGCTTGTGAATAGCGCCGTGTGGTCATGTCTTGGATAGAGCATGTTATTGTTGTATTAGGTAGGAGAGAGCTGGTTCTCTTTCAAATGCTTGGAGAAATTGTTTTGTAGATGTGTGTACGTGTTATCTGTAAACGTGGAGAGATGAGTTCATGACTTTCCCATGTACTGCAGTCTTGGGGAATGATTGTGTTTGAGCTGCCAAAGGGTTAATATCTTGGATTGAGATGGCAGTATTTGTTTTAACATGCTGTTTAAAATGCATGGTTATTTGAGCTGACTCTAAAAGTCAGTGAATATTTTGATGGTTGATGGTTTGATTTTGACTTTTATTGGTTCCTGGGTCTGCCTACGTGCTTTGTCAGCTTCTTGAAGGAGAGGTAACATCTTGTGCTGAGCGTAGGGCTCTGTTCATTTAACATTCTTTTTGAAATGCGTCTACGCATTTGTGTGGGTTTGCCTTGGAACTGATGACTTCATGTGTCTGTCCCTTAGAGGTCGGTAAGTTATAAATCAGCCAGTCGGATTGAGATAAGGGTTTGCACGGAGAGAGCTGTGTTCTTTTAAATGTGCTTCTTAATATGCATCCACAGACGTGTGGAGAATTATTTTTGAATGCATGATTTAAGATGAGTGAAATATTAGAAGATGGCCCAGTTGGTGTGCGCGCGCTACGGGGCTGTTTTCATTAATTATTTCTTTGAGGGTTTTCCATCTAGAAAGGAATGTGCTGGCCGGTGTTTTGCAATGATCACAGGTTGAGAATTATCAATCTTGCCCGACAGTGCATGGTAACATGTGCTTTTAATTAGTGAAAGGCAACCGTGTGCTTTTAAAATAAATGTATTCTCATTATTATTTTCCCTGATGCAAGCTGAACATTTTTTCAAATGTAGATGTTTTAATATGCAGCAAACCGGCATATGTAAGTTAACCAACTCATTTAGAAAATAAATGGATGTTTGATAATATATGAATTTGGCCCTTTTATTAGGTTGGATTGAATGGCTTGCATGATTAATTACGCTGTAATGCAAAGTTACATGTTGCCCCTGGTTGAACAAAATACAATAGTGAAATGTGTCTGCATTTTATGTTGTTTTAAATTTATTTCTCTTTCAACAGCTGACAGTATATATTTTTATTTTTTGGATGATAGTGTGTATAGTTAGGGTGGAGCAGAATATATTGTTAAAAATGATAACTATAACACACTACCATCTATCTATGTGTCCCTTACATTAGTTTAATTTGCATTTAGTTACAAGGCTCGCCTATGTACTTTGACAAGCTGTTGATAGAAAGGTAATACCTTGCACGGTAAAAGATATGTGCAGAGAAATATTAAACCCAATAGTCCATGATAATTCGTTTTTTCAATTGCAGAATGCATTTTCTTGTGTGCAGAAGTAAATTGCCCCTTTTTGTGTGTTGATCTGCATGCTAAATAAATGCCCATGTTTCAAATGTCTTGTCTTTTAGCTGAATTAGTTAGACTAAACTCTTTTTAGAAAATGGAGCTTTTAAGTAGCAGTACATTGTAACAGAATTGTTTTTTTTTAAATGCTAGCTTTCGTTAGTTAGAGAATTAGGCCTGGGAACAGCTTACAAAGAATGTGTTTGTTGACCTTGGCAGACCAGCTGGTTTGTGAAGGCGGGTTTTTTCCTCTGCAGGCTCTAAACACGGCCTGTCTTGTTATGATTGGCCAAAATCCAATTTTGTTCCGCGGACGGAATGTTTATGTAAGGAGAGGTCAACTCGCTCCTCCTGGCTGTCGGTGCAGACAGCTTCATTGCCTGCTGATGAGGGATTCTTGCACATGCAGAGTAGTTGGCAGACTCTTGGCCCTTGCAGTTAGTTAGATACAGTAGGCCTGGGCGGGCCTCCCTGATTGGGGAAAGTGAGGCTTGCAGCGCCGTGCTCCTGCTATGAGATCATCACTTGGCAGTGATTCAAATTACTTCACACTGTAGCCTGGCTTCTGCGTATTTTTTGGAGCAGATTCAAAACTCTGAGCACGAACCTCCTTCTGAAGGGAGGGGCTGTCTCACAGAGGATTAGGGTATGATTAGGCCCTTCTGGATGTGTTTAAAAATTAGATTTTGATAATGTTTTTAATTAATTAGGATATTTTCTTTTCAATAATGAAAAGCACTTGGGGTGCTTTTTAAATAGAAAAGTTTATTTTTCAAGATTAATGATACTTGTTTTCTTGTCCTAGGATTGCTGGGTTGTGGTGTTGGTGTGTGGGTCGCCCCCCCCCCCCACTTCCTTTCTTATTTTAGTTTTTTACTTTCATGTTTTTATGTTAGTTTATTATTTTTGGAAGATGGAACCAGACCAGACCAGACCGGATTGGTGGTGGATGGCCGCATCGGAGGAAGTGACAGAAGATGCAGGGTGGTGACCTACACTGATGTCCCAAAATTGACATTGGACTTATATTTTTGACAAAAACAATTCAATTTTTTTTTTTATTTGTGACAGAATCCATCATGATACGATTTCCCGCGAAAGGATTTTGTTATGTAATTCCTTGGCCTGCATTATTCCCATGTTTTTCTTTGCAATCACTACGAACAGGCCCCACTGTTAAAAAAAAAAAAACATGTCTTCATGGTTTTGATGTTTATGTAGTACTATCTTTGCTTTTTAGGATGCAGTCACCTATTATAGTTTTCCTGCTTTCTGCAAAACAGTATGGAGGGATGACAAAAAAAAGAATGGCGGTGCACACATGTGTTCCACGGTGTGATGAAAACTAGGTGCTAACTGTTTTGTGCTTTTATGTATGCATCACGTTTAGATATGCATAGTGTTACACCAGCTATATTGTAGGAATGGGGTTGTCTTTATTTTCCTGTTATTACACTTTCACTTTGATTGATCAAAGGGTGGTTACCCTAGACTTTAGGTTGTCCTGGGAGGTGTGTCTTTTAGTATGATTATGTATTAATGTTTGCCCAGACCTTGAGAACCGTTTGTCATGTTTACCTCTCAGATTTCACCAAATTTTTCCTTAAGTTGACCAATGTCAGTAGGCCTCATTTAGGCCCATTGTTATTTTCATCCCACAAACAAGCCCCTACACCAATAGATTTCATGAGTCATCATTAGCTTAAGTTGTCCGAAGTAGGTAGGCCCCATTTAGGCCCCTTGCTGTTTTCATTCAACCCATAAGTCCCTACATCACTAGATTTCACCAGTTATCACTAGAAGTTGAGGCACATTTAGTTTGAGGATGCTTTGGATAGTTTCTGTTGTTATCAGATCCAATCTTAGATATGTTTTAGCATTCAAGTCAAGGGTGCTTTGCTTTGTTTTCAGTTGGTTGTTAGATTTGTATTCCCTACATTGAGTTTCAGGTGGAATTTCCTTAAGTTGTCATTCATTTTAGAGAGTTTTTTGGTTTTTGATTTGTTGATAGATTGTGTTGATGTTTGTTTATATGGATGTTGTTGTTTATAGATGTTCGAAAAATAAAGTCTAAGGGTGGAATGTCTTGGCAGGGTTTTTGGCTCTATTTAGCAGTGATATAGACTTTAATCTTGCTCACATCTAGGATAGGTATTCTTAGCTTGTGTTGGCCCTTTTAAGCCCTTTTTTCCAGACCTAGAAGAGGATAGCTGCTTAATATGATGATAGATCCTTTATTCTTGACTCTAATCTGTCTATTGCCTATTGGCTTTGACATACTTGTTTATAGTAGACACATTGGTATGGTTTATGTAGGTATTCTGACAGAGCTAAGGGGTATTTCATCCCTTTCAGGCCTACAGGCCTAGAACTAGAGGGACTCCATCTTGATGGAGCTGAGAGGCTTTTAGAGTAAAGGTAAAGTTTACAGTAAGGCTGTTTGTGTGCTAGAGGAAGACCGGTTAGGACTGCTTCTTATCCGAGGAATGTGTTTTTCTCTTGGGCCCAGACGTAACATGCAGATGCGCACTGCGGTTGCGTGGAAGCCTGGGAGCTGGCACAGGAATTCGGTAGGAGGCAGCCCTCTGGTGGAAATTTCCATGAGGGGGGAGGAATCCATATTAGCGAGCTACAGGAGAGGAGGAGTGTTCATTCCAGCTTGTGTGCAGGTCAGTCTGGAGCTCAGTTCAGCTTGGAGCTCAGTTCAGCTTGGAGAGAGAACAGGATGTCTGCTGGAGCTGCAGAATAGAGTGCAGTTCTGGAATGGAGAAAGAAGGCAGACGATTGCTGAAGATGAGGAGAGAGAGAGCAGTGCAGAGAGCATCAAAGAAGGCTGTCAGCTGGAGCAATTGAACCAGAGGCGTGGTGATGTGGTGAAGGAGGGAGAGACAGAGAGAGCCCTAATCCCACCAGAGGCAGAGAGAAATCTTCCTTCTAATAGGTGAGGTAGTCTGAACTAGTCCCCTTTACACTTACACCTTAATCTTGTTCTTATTCCCTAGGCTATTGTATGTCTAATCTTTTCTCTTTCAGCGGTGTGTTAAAAGTTCCTGTTACCCCGCAGATAAATTGTGTGTCTAATCCTTTTCTTTCAGCGGTGTGTTAAAGTTACTGCTAGTTATAGAGACCCCATAGTTTTGTGTATGTGTACTTTATCATTGTTACAATAAAATGACCCCATTAATTAGTGAACTAGTGCGGTGTATATCCTTTGTCCCCATACAGTGGGGGTAGCCTTATTTTCCTAGCCAGGTATTACTGTCTGAACAGATGTTACCCCTGATCAGGTAAGTGATAGTGAGTAATTAGGGAGATAGGAGACCTGCAACTAAGGGATAAAGTTACACCATCCCATAATCCTGTAAACAGCGTCTTCTGTTCCAAAGCATAGGTAACCTTTTTCTCCTAGTCAGATGTTACAGCCAGAACAGATGCTGCCCCTGATCCGGTAAGTCTGAATAAATAGAGAGAACAGGGAGCCCTTGAGCTAGGGAATTGTTGACACTAAGTAATTTGGCCATCCCATAATAATATTGTAGTAGCAGACCCTTAGTGAATAGACAGAGAGCTGAAGGTATTCATAGGAAAGTGGTCGTCGTTAGTGAACGGCGTTAATGAGAACACTGGGGGGATACAGTGTGGAGGTTCGCTGGATTGTGAACCGTGTGTATAAGTGAGAGCACTGGGGGGACACAGTGTGGAGGTTCGCCTGATTGTGAACCGTTTGGAAAATGAGAGCACTGGGGCTGCAGACCCACGTGTGTAGACACGCCAGATTGTGTGTCATATCTGCCCCAGGGTAGATTAGTCTGGGTCTGAGTGGCCGCGAGACTATAAGGTATGAGTGTGGTGTAGGGCATGGATATCCTTAGTAATCAGTGAGTATTCTTAGTATCCCTATAGATTTAGTGGTGTTTCTGATAATATGAGCTTGTATATTGCGAGTTCCCCATCCTCAGGTAGGTACCCAGGTGCCTGGATAGATGGTCCTGAGGAGGGATGTGGTTACGTTCTGGCTGGGTTGGAGGGGCCCCTAGGGGCTGATCCCATCTAAGCAGAAAATCCGGCCATAACAGAGGGGTATGGGAGGTTTGATTTAGCATGATGGCCGAGATGATGACATGTAATGTAACTGAGAATGTCTTTTTATGTATGAATGTATTACTACTGCCGACCACTGTGTGATTTGACTGGAGCATGTTTTATAATAAAAAGATTTTTTTTTAAAAATCTTTATTGATTTTACATATATTCATGCAGTACATCGGCATCTGTAAGTCGACTTTAGGCGTTGCATCTTCTACAGTCTTCTCATGTTACAATCACCAAGCAGTGCTGCCGCAAACATTTGGTAATATACAAACAGTATTACCTATAATAGCATGTTATCTGTTATGGGAAAAACATATAGGTGGGGAAGGGGGGGAAAGACAGACACATCTGTTAAGAGTATGGAGGATTTGTTTAAAGACAGGGATAAGGTGGCAGAGGAGCTATTTCAAAATTTACAGACAATAGACAAAAGAATGGGCATGAATGCGGAAAAAGTTGAACAACACCCTAACATAAGGAGTTTACTTAAATTGCTGGAAAAACACCACAAAAGTGAATTAACAAAGTGGTGGGAGGTCAAGTGCCTGGAGAAATACCATGAGGCAGGAAGAGTACCACGGGGATTAAGGATTATGTTGGCGCCAAGCTTTGACAAACCAAACCCATTACTTTTAAAGGACTGGGCGGAAAGCAACTTGGAATCGTATATGCGCTTAGTTTGCCTCCTGATTAAATATGCCAAAATAGACAGTGAAACTGACCTCAAAGAAATTACCGGTATTCAAGGAGAAATTGACACCCTTAAAGACGACAGCAATAAAGACATGATTGAAAAAACAACAAAAGAAATGCACGAAAGACAAAGAAAACATGAATAAACTATTAAAATCAGAAAAATTTGGAAGTTTGCCAGAGATAAAAATGATTATGAACTGGGACAGGTGTTTACTTTTTCTCGTAAATACGACATGGTGAAAAAGCAAAAGGCGGGCAAAGCTTTGCAAGGCGTCCCTAGTGGACCGAATTGGAACAGTCAGCCAACCACCATGCACAGTGGAGTGTCAGGCTCAGAATCGAGTGTAATTTCAAGTGACAATGATTCAGATCAAGGTAGTGACTCAAGCAATAAGTCAGCTGCCATGGGCCCTTTATCTTACGCGGAAGAGATGGATTTCATTCGAGAACAACAAATCCAATCTCTTCGACCGCGAAAACAACAAGGATCACAAACAGCGAAAGGAACAAACGCCGGCGGGAACGGAGGAATTGTTATAAGTGGAAGAGGAAGAGGGCAATCATGGAAACAAAATTGGAAAAAATTAACTACTAGTAATAATCAAACCATTGTCAATCTTACCGACATCCAACTTAACGAAGCGGAGAAACAACTGCTTACGCTGGGATTGAGTTTCTGCCAAGAAAGTAACTTTAATTTTGTGCAAACAAGGGTAGACGCGTACAAATTCATCCGGAAATTAAAATTAAGGAAATACTATACAATTAAAAATCATGGTCAAAATAAAACTACGGCATCTACAACAAAACAACAAGGTGAAGGGAGACTAACGGTGGGGGAGATCCCATTATACAAAACACTATATAATTTAAGGGAGAATGCTGCCCAAACCGATACACTTAGCACACAGGCATTGGTGGAACAAAAAGATATCAACATCAGTGCACCAGGGAATAGTCCATTCAGAGCACCCTAAACCTTTGTTCCGACAATGCCCAGGGATGCCATAGATGTATTCCATGAAAGAATAACGGATGAATTAAAACTAAAGCTTTACACAGAAACACATGCAACAGTAAATCGATAATCAAAAATAAGGATAAGGCATACTTCCAACTTATGAGCAGACTGAAAAACAATGATTCTGTGGTGATAAACAGAGAGGACAAAGGATGAAATATTGTCCTGTGGGATAAGAAAACTGTAGTGTTTACCCCAAGGATGACGGACACGGCGTAGGGGTAAACAAGTGTCTTTATTAACCCTTTTGCTGCGGCGGCTATTCCGCCGCAGCGCTAACGGTCGTGGGGGGGCGTGCGGGTGAGCTGCGCGGGTGACAGAACCATTCCGTCACGGCTCGCGGGTGAGCTGTGCTCATGACGGTACGGTTCCGTCACGGCCCCGCCCGCTCAATTAAACGAGCAAATCAGCGCCGCGCAGGCGCGGCGGCCGGGCCGTGAGGGAACCGTTCTGTCATGAGCACAGCTCACCCACGAGCCGTGACGGAACCGTTCCGTCAATAGCCTCGAAGAGGTTAAGGTCCGTAACATCAGACACAACAACCTAAGCCACAGCTTGCTGCCACAACAGGTGACAGTCCATTCACTGCCGCGGCGCTCGTCTTAGAATCCTGGTCGCGGTGGCATTCTATGTGATGTCACCGCGAGCAGTACCATCACTCGAAGTGCATAGTGAGGGGGGAACGCAGTGTGTGGAAGATACCACACATCCCCCTTCCCTACGAACAAAAGAACATCAAAAGAACAAGGTATGCAGCAAAAGGTTACATCATCGCATATTGTTCCAAATGTCTTGGTGGCCTAGACACTCTCCGGCTTGTTCTGCTAACCGGGTGAGGGATCGTCCCGTGTACCCTGGGAGGGGGTTCCTTGGGCACCCATGATTTATTTTCACTCCCTCCCTCCACACTACTATCCTGCTTAGGAGGACGATACCTCACAACTCTTCCCAGGTTCCAGATCTTCCCTTCCTGGGTTTTTACAGCATTTCTGAACAATTTTACTATCTTTGTGGGCCTGCTGTATTCTGACCAACTCGCCCTGCCAGTGGGTGTTCTGATCTTAATGTCATCCCCAACTTTGAACCCAGCCTCTTGTGTGGAGTGCAGTCTATCAAACCTTTCTTTCCTCCCTGCCATGGCTATGCTCTGTCTCACTACCCCCCTCGATTCCTTGGAGTGGTCGGACCATCCCTTGTGCCACCCCATCCAACCTGGTGATATTTTTGTGTTCGGTACCCTCACTCTGAGCAACTCAAAAGGAGTGATGCCCGTCGTCTGGTGTGGCGTGAGCCTATAAGCTTCCAACCGTTTCCACACTTCTTCCTTCCAATTCAGGCCACTGGTTTTTGCCAACTGGATGCTCTCCTTGAGAGTCTTATTGAACCTCTCGACCATTCCATTGGTCTCGGGGTGGTACAGTGCGCAACGTTTGTGTTTGATCCCTCGCTCTTCGAGGAAGTCTTTCATTTATTGCAAGCACAGTTGAACCCCATTGTCTGTGAGTAGACTGCTTGGTAGCCCCTCTCTGATGAACAGTTCTTGAAGGAACTCAATGACAGTCTTCGTCGTGATTTCACTTACAATCTTCAACTCCGGCCACCTTGAGTATAGATCCATAAGCACCAAGATGTAGGGTGTGCGCACCTCTCCCGTTAGTGGGCCTACAATGTCTAACGCCACCTCCTCCCACAGCCCTGACGGGGGTGGCCTACACACCATGGGCGGCGTCTGTAGTCTCAACACTTTGTCGCTAACACTGCACGGGATACAGTCTCTAACTTTTCTCTCGATTGCATGGTCCATGCGTGGCCACCAGTAGTCTTCTCTCAGTCTTTGTTTGGTGTTGGTGATGCCCAGGTGACCGTCATGAGCTATATCCACTAGATCCTCTCTCACCGCTGTGGGTGGGACCAACCTTGTTCCTCTGAACAAACACTCGTAGACCACTGATAATTCGTCTTTGACAATCCAGAACGACTGTAGGGCCTCGTCCCGTTTATCTTCATGTCTCCACTTGCTTTGTACTCTGCCGCACACTTTGAGAATGGTCTCGTCTGTCCTGAGCGCTTCTTTCCATGGTTCTTCACCTATGGCTCTCTGGATTATCGCGCATACGTTTTCAGTTTGGTAATCCTCCTTCTCTTCCTCGTCTATACCTTCTGTCTTGTCTCCTTCACTCTCCGTTACTAAGCGCGACAGGCAGTCGGCAGCAAGATTCCTGGTTCCAGGGACATATTCGACCTTGAACGTGTACTCTTGGAGACCTACAACCCACCGCCTGATCCTGCTAGAGATCACATCAAGGCCCTTCTTTCCGAACACCTCTACCAATGGTTTGTGGTCCGTCCGAAGAAGGAACCTTGTTCCCCATAGGAAGTCCCTGAATTTGCTCACGGCCCAGAACACCGCCAAGGCCTCTTTTTCGATCACAGAATAGTTGCTCTCTGACTTCTGTAGTGATCTCGACGTGAATGCAATTGTTTCTTCCCCGCTTGCTCCTACCTGAGTGAGGACCGCTCCTAGCCCCTTAGCACTAGCGTCAGTGGTGACTACGGTCACCCGATTGGGTATGAATGACTTGAGGTTGGGAGCCTCTGCGAGTGCTCTCTTCACGTCCTCAAACTCTTTCTGGCACTCCCCACTCCAGCTGAACGTTGTGTCCTTTTTTAGCAATTGACGTATTGCAAACGTTCTTCCAGCGAAGTTCTGCACTAATTTGCTGTAGAATTCCAGAATTCCCATGAATTACTTTATTTCGTCTTTGCTCTTCGGTGGCGTCAAACTCGTTATGGTGTTTTCAAGTTCTGTTTTCAGACGGATTCCTTCTGCTGTCACTTTGTGCCCCAACTAATCCAGTTCCTTGCAGCCAAACTTGCACTTTTCTCTTCTCACCGTCAGACCTTGTGACCTAAACCTGGCTAGCACTTGTCTCAACCTCTTGTTGTGTTCCTCATTGTCTTTTGCGAATACCAGCACATCATCCTGGTAGCACATTACACCTGGGATCTCTCTCAAAATGTTGCACATGAGTCGTTGGAACACTGCTGCGGCCAATACTAGGCCGAAGGGCATCCTCTTAAACTTGAACGCACCCATGGGCGTCACGAATGCCGTAAGCTCCTAAGACTCCTCATGTAGCTTGATCCGGAAATAGGCCGAGGTGAGATCAAGTGTTGAGAATACTTTTGCGCCTTCTAGCATACTCATCATCTGAGTGATGTTGGGCAGAGGGAATCTGTCGACCACGACCTCTTTGTTCAGGGACCTGAGGTCAATGCACAAACAAACCGACCCATCCTTTTTCTGAGCTGCTACAATTGGCGCCAACCATTCCGTGGCCTCCACAGGTTCGATGGCTCCTGCTTTGCACAGTTTTTCAAGTTTAATCTTCACTGCTTCCTGGATTGCTATCAGTAGTTTCCTCACTTTTGCTACAACAGGCGTCGCGTTTTCCTTTAGTTTGATCTTGTGGCAGTAATTCTTCAAGCATCCTAGTTCTTCTCTGAAAACTTCCTTGAACTCTGTGACAATATCCTCCCTCGTTTCATGCACTTCCTGTATTAGGATTTGAGGATCTTTGTTGGGATTTAGATAGACCCCTAATTCTTTCTGTGCCTGCCAACCCAAGATGTTGTCACCCACTGTAGATACATAGATTTTAGACACAGTTGCTCTATCCTTGTACTCTACTGTGTCCCAGAAGTAACCCTTCACGGAAATGGGACGACCTGCATAGCCCCCAGGCCTTACATCCATCCTGTTCAATCTAATTTTCCCCCTGGACACCCGTGAAAATTCATTTGCGCTGATGATCGTTATTCCTGAACACGAATCAAACAATGCTACTACTTCAGTGCCTTTTACTTTTATGGTGTCTTTGGGGTTGCTGACCTGATCTCCACCTACTTGCAACACTATCTCATCACACACTGTGTTTGTCCTGTCTTTGTTCTGCTTGCTAAACCCCTGACCGCTCCTGAAGTACTGCCTAAAATGGCCCTTCCTCCCGCACTTGTTGCACGTGAATTTGAGTGCAGGGCACTCCTTATCGTTAGCCATGTGTCCTTGCTTCCCCATGTATAGCAGGTACCTTTGAACGACCACCCTGTCTTGTTCTCCTTCTGCACTCTATGTACTATCTTCTGGCCCTTGACTTCTGACACCCCTTCACTTTCAGTCACGACCTCGCTTACTTTGATTTTGTCTTCGCTTCCTTACCCACCACTGTCCTGCTTTATCTCGCTCACGCACTGCAACATGTGTTCCACCTGTTTTGCAACTATTAGGACCTCCCTCAGAGGCGGGTCATCTTTCAGCAACAACTCTTCCCGTACGCGTTCTGTCCTACACCCTAACACAAACTGGTCCCTTATTCTCTCTTCGCATGCACCCCCAAACTTGCACGTCGCTGCCAGTTTCCTTAGATCAGACACAAAATCTTCTACTGATTCCCCATTCTTCTGCACTCTCTTCCCGAAATGGTACCTTTCCATTATGGTGCTGGTCTTAGGAAGGAAGTGTAAATCTAATTTCTTAAGGCTAATTTCTAACTCATTCAACCCTCTCGCTTCCTGCGCACCTAGATCTGGGAGGTGTTCCAACACCTCTTCCCCCTCTGCTCCTAAGTAGTATGACAGTAAGGCTACTATCCTTTCTAACCCTAGGTTTGGGCCGCATACCGTTGCATAGTTCAAAAACACCTTTTTCCAGTGTATTGCAGGCTCTCCAGGGTTAGACTGAAAGAAAGGTGGAGGTGTCACACTCTGCATCTTAAATACTGTATTTGGGAGTCTACCCTGGGCAATGTAATCCTGAGCCCTGGATGCACAACAGAATAGTGTTGAATGCCAGCAAAATACTCTCTCAACGAACACAAAAGGAGTAGAATGAGATCCCTTCACACATCTCCCTAAGCACAAAATTAACCATTAAGCATTAACTGTTGGATGAGAATGTGAAAGAAAAACCATCAAAACATTTTCTGTCCACTAGGTGGCACTGTGGCGCCTAAGTCAGCTAATGGTATTGTATAGCAATGTAAAGGGCTTTAACTTAATGAAAGGCGAGACCTATTGCATTTTTAATGCTTGTTCCTATTGGTCACAGTTACAGTGTCCAGGTCCTGACTGCAGATTCTACACGATATACAGGACACAATTTAATTTTCAAATATAAGTCAGGAATGTGAGACGCGAACAACGAGGTGGAAAAGAGAAGCAATGAATAAAAAAAAGTTTATGCGCATCAACTTGGGGAGGCTAAGTTGCGCGCTGATGATCTAAAGCGGTGGCATGAAGGTCCCAAATTGAGGCAAGTCCCATGCTGATCACGTCTGAGAATTAGAGGGGATTCCACTGTCATGAAGAAGGTCTGGACATGAGGTCTCCAAAGGAGTTAGGGGCGGCACCATACATAAAAAAAAATTGTGACAGCCTGCCTCAAGCACTCCTTCTAAGCAGCCCTGCCTGCCAATCTCATAATCTTCCTGTGCCTGAATGTGCCCTTGTGTAACGTAACTGGAGTTCATGTAAAGCAATCCAATACCTTTGGGTATTGTTTTGTAATTGCATTTATATAGCACTTACTACCCCTGCCGGGGTTGTCAAAGCGCTTTTTAGGCGAGTAGCAAGCTACTCCGGAACCCCTAAAGGATTAGTGTTGAGTTAATATAGTGAAATATGAAAGTAATTTGAGTGGAGGATAGGTTAGTCAGTTATTTGGATTCAGAAGGATAGCAGAAGGATAAGGGGGGAAAAGGCTAGCATTTATATAGGGCTTGTTACCCCTAATGGGGTGTTGAAGCACTTTCTTGGAGAGTAGCAAGCTACTCCAGAACCCATAAGGATGAGTGGTGAATTAGTGTAGTGAAATATGAAAGTAATTTGAGTTGTGGATAGTAGTCAGTTATTTGGATTAAGGACAGCGGAAGGATAGAAGAGGGAAAAAAGGTTTGCATTATGTAGCTTTTGTTACCCCAGCAAGATTGTCATGTAGGTCACTCACATTTTACAGTAAGATAAAAGAAAATAAACACCTTTTAAAAGAATAAGCAGTCATGTGTCAGAATACTAGACTGAATGACAAGATACAACACTAAATTCCCTGTCATCTTTAATGCTCATTCACCTTAAGAACTCCAGCAGCACCTGCGTCTCTATCCCAGAGTATATGCATGCTTTGCTACTCTTTACTGAAAGCACAGTTCTCCAGCCCTCAGCTTTGCTATCCCTGTCTGCACCTCTCAGTTCCACCGCCCCAGGGATCGCCGACTCGGCTATCCCGGAATGAACCCTCACCTCTAGCAGTATTACCTCCAGCGTGGCTGCCTAAGTACGAGCGGCTGCCCCTCGCACCTATACCAATGCCAAAGGTGCAGACCCAATTTTACAAATTAAGACTCATGCCTCATCCCCTTTGTAGAGTCTCACGCCTCATCCCCTTTGCAAACCGATGACCATTTTCTCTGCTATCCAAACGCCTTAGGTTTACAGGCTACACCATCCTTCACAAGCACGCCAGCCCACAACACCTGAATCATGCCCCCCGATGGTCAGATTTGGCCCAGGCCGATACCTGCTCTGCTGTCCGTTTTCACTGCAGCGTGCCAGTGCATTAAACATGGAGCTGCCACCCACCTCAAACACCCCTTCATTGTCAAACTCCGCAGTCATTGCTCTTAGCCATGCTTATCCGCTGCACTACAGGAAATGTCCAACTGTTGCCTATATGTTGTCTGCCTGGAGCGCGACTTGGAAGAGACGCGGGAGGGCAGGAGCGTGACGCCGTGAGCGTGCACGTTGGCGTTCCCTGCAGCTCGCGCGTTCACAGACCGGTGTCTGCTTGTGCACCGGTCTGTACCACTTGGGAGGCCTTCACAACGACAATAAGGCTCGCTAGCTGCAGCGCTTTGCACTGCAACGCCAGGCGAGCCCTAAAAAATAAAACCCTCAATATGTTTATTTATTTATTTATTTATTTTTGTGTTTTCTATAGCGCGAACATGACCCTAAAACAGGGTATCAGAGCGCTTTACAGATCCTTATAAAAATCCAAATCATACGTATTCCGAGTCATTACTGGTTTGAAACAATTAGAATTGCAAACAGCATAGTCCAATATATAGTATTCACACAGATAGCTTATTTTAGCAATAAACCACATAATACGACACTAAAAAGATTATACAGTTTCTGTAGTTGGCGCCATAAAACACATCATGATTGAACAGGTCTCATGATTGCAAGGAGGGCTTGAGTTCGCCTTCGAGCAGCACGGGAGCATGACACTTACAAAGTTCGGCAGTAGGGTATTAGGGAAGAAATTTCTTCATGTAAAATAGTTTTGCTTCCTTTTTGAATGTTGAGATGTATGGAATTCTTCTAATGTCAGGGGGGAGGGCGTTCCAAATTCTCGGTGCTGCCCCTGAGAATGCTCGGTCACAGGTTTTTTTCTTATGGAATCGTGCCGTTTCAGTAGAATGTCCTCTTTGCTCCTGGATGCGCGAGACCCTCCTGACAGAGTGAGTTTCTGGGCAAGATAGACTGGGGATTTGTTGTGCACTGCTTTATGAGTGATGCATGCTAGTTTGAACTGGATTCGTGCTTCGAATGGGAGCCAGTTGAGAGCTTTCAGATGCGGAGAGATATGGTCGAGTTTTTTTGATCCCGCTATCAATCTTGTGGCTGGATTAAGGCATGCTTTCAGTGGGGCTGTTGAGATTTTGGGGAGCCCTGCTAGAGTAGTGCAACCATATTCAATCCTTGAAATGACCAGTACCTGAACTGCTGTTTTAAGGTCAGCTTTATTTAGAACAGTGTGGAACGGAGGCGGCACATACCGCTGTACAGCGATGTCCGAGCGTGGGGGTCCTGTTCCCCGCGCCCGGTCGATTAACGTCCCGGTCTCCCAGGACTCCTTCTCTTTCTCGTCCCCTGCAGGTACCGACACCCGAGCCTGGAGGACCGGAAACGCTCGCCAGCGATCCCGGAAGCGGAAACAGGACGACCTCTATCGACCCGGAGGCACCTGCCCCTGACCCCGGAAGTGGTCGGTCAGACAACAAGCCAGAAGATAGAAAAAGGCCCGAGGACGAAGGAGAGGCATTCGGAGCAACCGACTCGTGGCAGGAGGCAGCGGAGAGCGACGAACCCCCGACAGAGAGCGGCGCAGCACGGCTAGATCGAAGCGAGGACGAGGACGTCTGGACGGAGGACTGGTGGCGTCCTCAGGAGGTGGCTGGAGAGCGGCCGCAACTCGGACGAGAGTTGCGGCGGGGCACGTGAGTACACGTCACCCTTTCTCAGTGCCCCCTCCTGTACATAGAGTTGTATATATAGTTGTATATAGCATGGATTCACGCGCACAGAGACACTGTATATTTATCCCCTTTGTCACGCGCACTGTATAAAGCCCGAGCACTGCCCAGCACCTGGCACCTCTCTTCCCTCCCCTCTCTTCCTTGCCTCTCCCACCTTCCCTTACCGCCCCCCCCTCACCGGCACTCTTTCGTATCCTCCCACTCCCGGGTGTAGGTGGTGTATTCCGACTGTTTTGCTCGGACTAAAGCCCTTACGCTTCTCTCCTTTTTCCAAGCCTCCGAGGAGTCCCAGTACCATACCGAGGAGACTACTGGTGGTAAAGGAGAAGCAGGACCTGATCCACAATCCACCTCGCCGAGCCTGGTCATCAGCCAAGTCAACCAACCCTACCTACCTTGTGACTTTGTGCATCTTGTCATCTGTTGAATAAAAACCTCAGACATAGCTCACTATATTCGGCCTCCCCGCCTGTTATTTCGGTCCGCCCGTTCCCCAAGCCCACAAACAGGTTTTAGCTTTCGTAAGTAGCTTAAGTGGAACCTAGCGTTTTTTGCCATTGTGTTAATATGCGCTGACATGTTAAGATTTTTGTCCAGAATGATACCCAGAGATTTGGTTGATTCCACAATCTTCGGATTACAATTTAGAGCAGTATAGAGGTTGGCCCAGTCTGCAATCATTCTTTTACTTTTCTGTGGAGTAATCAGTAGGAATTCAGTTTTCTGAGGGTTTAGCTTTAGGTGGTTCTTGGATAACCATAGTAGGGTTCTCTTTAAGGCTAGATTCATTGACTTTATGTCATCCTCTGAAGCGATCTTGATGTACAGCTGAGTGTCATCAGCATACATAAGGAAAGCAATGTTGTCTTTTTGTAGAATTTCTGTGAGAGGTTCTACATACAGATTGAAAAGAGCCGGAGATAGCGTTGATCCTTGCGGAACTCCTATATTATTGTTGGTTGGGCGTGAAAGGGTTTGGTTGATAATGACTTTTTGTGATCTATTTTCCAGAAAGGAGTTAAACCAGGTTAATACCGTATCTTCAAAACCCATCCTGTTTTTCAGACGTTCGAGTATATAGGCATGATTAACCGTATCGAAGGAAACCAAAACATAAAAATAGAACACATTCAGGAAGAATCGTGCTGTTTTAACTTCACTCGCAATAAGCTGGGACCTCCATGACCCCGTGATATTAACTCCGCTGCAAATTGGTTCACCGGTAATTGACTTGTGATTTAGACTACGGGATCAGAGTTCAGGTATGCTGGGTCTAGAAACAACTTAATTCTAACACGCAGAAGGCAGGGAAACACAGAGATACTCAATGTGTATCGGGGCTAAGCACCACAAAATGAAATGAGATATATAAGTATGTATGTATGTATGTATATATATATATATATATATATATATATATATATATATATATATATATATATATATATATGTGTGTGTGTGTGTGTGTGTGTGTGTGAAATATATGTTTTACTCTCATAGCAGTAGTATATAACATGCACTGCACTATACTCTAGCCAAATACTCAAATACTGCAGGCCATTTTTATTACACAAGGGTAATGATTGCGAACTACGCAAAAACATGACTCACGTGCTAAGGAAGACATAATGTGTATGTAAGAAATCCCTATCCAAGTATCAGAACCCGCCCCTTCAAGAACCTTGACGTGGGAGTAATCAGCCAGTATCATTCTCTTAATAAGATGCTATCCATAGCTCAGAGGCTGGTAGAGCACGTGTTGCTGAGCTCTGAGGGCGTGGCTGCGCTCAGAGCCTGGGCCCATCTGGAGTGAGTCTGAGCTGCAGCGCGAGCAGCTGCTGGAACCCTCTGGAGTCTTGCATTTACTTTCACTTTTGGTTTCTTCTGTATTAAGGCTAAGAAGTCTGGAGGTACTGAAAAATGCCTGCAGAGGAAAACAGAGACGGGCCTGCAGTCCAGGCGCACGTGGCATTGGGGTCCTCTTTGGAAGATGCATCCGTGGCCCCTGCAGCGCCTGAGCAGTGGGGCTGCACAGTCACTCACTGCAAGCCCTGTGGCCGCATGTGGGCGCTGCTGAAGGCACTGGAGAGCAGAGTCAGGGCCATCGGTGGGAGGCTGGGCAGCATTCACGAGCGGACAGAGGAGCCCTTGAAAGTAGTCTGGAAGGTCTGGGTGAAGAAGGAGGCAGCGATGGAGCCAGGTGAGGCCTGAATCTTTAACTTGTGACTTCTGGGTTGGAATACTGTTAGGCCCTGTCACCTCTCTAACTGCCCTGGTTTGTACCTCACTGGCAGGCCCAGAATCTTCTCACTGTCCCCTCCCTGCGGTCTCTTCCAACCTCAACCTCTGCTCGAACTGACACCTCGATCTGTGTGTGGTCTGCGTGTCATCAGCAGCCACCATAATAAAGCACAAAATGCCACGGTAACCTGCCCTGATCTTGAGAGCTAGTACCTATCTTTGGCATAATGTTACATTTTTCTGATCTGAGGTAACCAGTTTTCCAACTGCATCCGCTATCTTATTATGATAGGATGCAACAGTGAGTGCCATTACAAGAGACCACCAGGGAGCGAAGCCGGTACCTCGTCATCTTGGGGCCTATTATAATCAGAGCCGAGCTGGGGAACCAAAAGCAGGCCTGAGAAACATGCTCAAACCAGCCGCACTCCCTTCCTCTGCGCCCAATCTCCCTTTCCATCCATCCATTGTCTCTCCTCTCTCTTCTCCATCTCTGATCGCGTTCTCTCTGTCTTCCTCCTCCCTCTCTCTCTCGCTTCCTTGATGCTTCCCGGTGCCTGTTGCAATTAACCGCGGGGGCTGAGGAAAGCGACCGAGGCACAATGAGTGGTCCAGGGCCCCTGTCCGCCCATGATTTTATTTATAGCTTGACATTGAAAATTGCTGTGTAGGTGGTCATAGCGCTGCTGTTTATTTGTGGTTGTGTTGTCTGTTTCCTAGGTATCCAAACCCCTACCTTCTGCCCAAACGGACTGGACGTTCTAGGACGCCAGAAACCACAAAAAGTGGCCAGAGACACCCTAAACATCAACATGTGCAGCCAAGTGTCCCCACCGACACCTGCTCGGCACAAGATGCCCAGGGCCCTATGCTGCTCAGTTAAGGCTCTGAGGGACTCGGATGATGGACTTACATTCTAAAACTAGAACTACTGCAACACACCTGTAACAAGACTGCTGTCAGGACTGGCAGTGGCCCCACTCCTGAACACACCCAACAGAAATCTTGGGGCTGATTCACAGAAGTAATCTGAGATAAAATCCTAAACTTACCACTTTTGGTATTCACAGAAGACATTTAGAAGTAGTAAAGTTAGGAATCCTAACTTTACTACTACTAAACTGGGAAAAAATCCTAACTTTACGACTTCCGGTATTCACAAAAGGTATTTAGTAGTAATAAAAGTTAGAACTCCTAACTTTACTACTACTAAATGCCTTTTGGGAATACCAAGAGTAGTAAGTTTAGGATTTTATCTCAGTTTAGTAGTAGTAAAGTTAGGAGTCCTAACTTTACTACTACTAAATGCCTTCTGTGAATACAGAAAGTAGTAAGTTTAGGATTTTATCGAAGATTAGTTCTGTGAATCGGCCCCCTTCCGATTAGGTCAAATTTTTTCTCTATACAGATGACTGAGCTAGGGAACTCGCTCCTGGCAAAAATATGGATCATTCACTACAACTGAATTCCAATGTGCAATAATGTCCCAATGACCCGATCAGGCTAACCTCAGATTGGAGAATGAGGTATGGCATCCACAAGCCGGACTCACTCTGTCTACGTCTTCCTGCACTCATTGCCTAAGCACAGCTGCACCATTGGAGCATCATGACTGGAGCACTGCTGAACATCCCCCACAACATGACTGGAGATTCCATCTGAACTTCGAGCATGACAACCAGATCAAGGCCACAGGGTCTGCCAAACATGCAGCAGAACAGCCTCTTCCCCGACCATCTGGTGCTAGGTCTGCCAAACATACAGCAGGATGAATGGCCTCTTATGCAACCATCTGGTGCTTGGTCTATCAAACATACAGCAGGATGAATGGCCTCATATGCAGCGATCTGGTGCTTGGTCTGCCAAACATGCAGCAGGATGAATGGCCTCATATGCAGCCATCTGGTGCTTGGTCTGCTAAACATACAGCAGGATGAATGACCTCTTATGCAACCATCTGGTGCTGGGTCTGCCAAACATACAGCAGGATGAATGGCCTCATATGCAGCCATCTGGTGCTTGGTCTGCCAAACATACAGCAGGATGAATGGCCTCATATGCAGCCATCTGGTGCTTGGTCTGCCAAACATACAGCAGGATGAATGGCCTCATATGCAGCCATCTGGTGCTTGGTCTGCCAAACATACAGCAGGATGAATGGCCTCATATGCAGCCATCTGGTGCTTGGTCTGCCAAACATACAGCAGGATGAATGGCCTCATATGCAGCCATCTGGTGCTTGGTCTGCCAAACATACAGCAGGATGAATGGCCTCTAATGCAACCATCTGGTGCTTGGTCTGCCAAACATGCAGCAGGATGAATGGCCTCTAATGCAACCATCTGGTGCTAGGTCTGCCAAACATACAGCAGGATGAATGGCCTCATATGCAGCCATCTGGTGCTAGGTCTGCCAAACATACAGCAGGATGAATGGCCTCATATGCAGCCATCTGGTGCTTGGTCTGCCAAACATACAGCAGGATGAATGGCCTCTAATGCAACCATCTGGTGCTTGGTCTGCCAAACATGCAGCAGGATGAATGGCCTCTAATGCAACCATCTGGTGCTAGGTCTGCCAAACATGCAGCAGGATGAATGGCCTCTAATGCAACCATCTGGTGCTAGGTCTGCCAAACATGCAGCAGGATGAATGGCCTCTAATGCAACCATCTGGTGCTAGGTCTGCCAAACATGCAGCAGTATGAATGGCCTCTAATGCAACCATCTGGTGCTTGGTCTGCCAAACATACAGCAGGATGAATGGCCTCATATGCAGCCATCTGGTGCTTGGTCTGCCAAACATACAGCAGGATGAATGGCCTCTAATGCAACCATCTGGTGCTTGGTCTGCCAAACATGCAGCAGGATGAATGGCCTCTAATGCAACCATCTGGTGCTAGGTCTGCCAAACATGCAGCAGGATGAATGGCCTCTAATGCAACCATCTGGTGCTTGGTTTGTCAAACATACAATAGAATGGCCTCGTACCCAACCATCTGGTGCTGGGTCTGCCAAACATGCAGCAGAACGGCCTCTAACTAGACGATCTGGTGCTTGGTCTGCCAAACATACAGCAGGATGAATGGCCTCTAATGCAACCATCTGGTGCTTGGTCTGCCAAATATTCAACAGAACGACCTCTTACCTAACAATCTGGTGCTTGGTTTGCCAAACATACAATAGAATGGCCTCTTACCCGACCATCTGGTGCTAGGTCTGCCAAACATGCAGCAGGATGAATGGCCTCTAATGCAACCATCTGGTGCTAGGTCTGCCAAACATACAGCAGGATGAATGGCCTCATATGCAGCCATCTGGTGTTAGGTCTGCCAAACATACAGCAGGATGAATGGCCTCATATGCAGCCATCTGGTGCTTGGTCTGCCAAACATACAGCAGGATGAATGGCCTCTAATGCAACCATCTGGTGCTTGGTCTGCCAAACATGCAGCAGGATGAATGGCCTCTAATGCAACCATCTGGTGCTAGGTCTGCCAAACATGCAGCAGGATGAATGGCCTCTAATGCAACCATCTGGTGCTAGGTCTGCCAAACATGCAGCAGGATGAATGGCCTCTAATGCAACCATCTGGTGCTTGGTCTGCCAAACATACAGCAGGATGAATGGCCTCATATGCAGCCATCTGGTGCTTGGTCTGCCAAACATGCAGCAGGATGAATGGCCTCTAATGCAACCATCTGGGGCTAGGTCTGCCAAACATGCAGCAGGATGAATGGCCTCTAATGCAACCATCTGGTGCTAGGTCTGCCAAACATGCAGCAGGATGAATGGCCTCTAATGCAACCATCTGGTGCTAGGTCTGCCAAACATGCAGCAGGATGAATGGCCTCTAATGCAACCATCTGGTGCTTGGTCTGCCAAACATACAGCAGGATGAATGGCCTCATATGCAGCCATCTGGTGCTTGGTCTGCCAAACATACAGCAGGATGAATGGCCTCTAATGCAACCATCTGGTGCTTGGTCTGCCAAACATGCAGCAGGATGAATGGCCTCTAATGCAACCATCTGGTGCTAGGTCTGCCAAACATGCAGCAGGATGAATGGCCTGTAATGCAACCATCTGGTGCTTGGTTTGTCAAACATACAATAGAATGGCCTCGTACCCAACCATCTGGTGCTGGGTCTGCCAAACATGCAGCAGAACGGCCTCTAACTAGACGATCTGGTGCTTGGTCTGCCAAACATACAGCAGGATGAATGGCCTCTAATGCAACCATCTAGTGCTTGGTCTGCCAAATATTCAACAGAACGACCTCTTACCTAACAATCTGGTGCTTGGTTTGCCAAACATACAATAGAATGGCCTCTTACCCGACCATCTGGTGCTAGGTCTGCCAAACATGCAGCAGGATGAATGGCCTCTTACCCAACCATCTGGTGCTGGGTCTGCCAAACATACAGCAGAACGGCCTCTTACTAGACCATATGGTGCTTGGTCTGCCAAACATACAGCAGGATGAATGGCCTCTAATGCAACCATCTGGTGCTTTGTCTGCCAAACATTCAACAGAACGGCCTCTTACCCGACCATCTAGTGCTTGGCCCTCCAAACATACAGCAGAACGGCCTCTAACTAGACGATCTGGTGCTTGGTCTGCCAAACATACAGCAGGATGAATGGCCTCTAATGAAACCATCTGGTGCTTTGTCTGCCAAACAGTCAACAGAACGGCCTCTTACCCGACCATCTGGTGCTTGGCCCTCCAAACATACAGCAGAACAGCCTCCTATCCGACCATTTGGTGCTTGGCCTGCCTAACATTCAACTAAATGGCCTCTTATCCAACCATCTGATGCTTGGTCTGTCAAACATACAACAGAACGGCCTCCTATCCGACCATCTGGAGCTTGGTTTGCCAGACATGCAGCAGGATGACCTCTTACGCTACCATCTGATGCTTGGTCTGCCAAACATACAACAGAATGGCCTCCTTTCCGACCATCTGGTGCTTGGTCGGCCAATAATGCAGCAGGATGGCCTCTTACGCAACCACCTGGTGCTTGGTCTGCCAAACATACAACAGAATGGTCTCTTACCCGACCATCTGGTGCTGGGTCTGCCAAACATGCAGCAGAACGGCCTCTTACCCAACCATCTGGTGCTGGGTCTGCCAAACATGCAGCAGAACGGCCTCTTATGCAACCATCTGGTGCTCGGTTTATCAAACATACAGCAGGATGATTGGCCTCATATGCAACCATCTGGTGCTTGGTCTGACAAATATGCAGCAGGATGAATGGCCTCTTATACAACCATCTGCTGCTTGGTCTGCCAAACATACAGCAGGATGAATGGCCTCTTATGCTACCATCTGGTGCTTGGCTTGTCAAACTTACAATAGACTGGCCTCTTACCCGACCATCTGGAGCTTGGTCTGCCAAACATGCAGCAGGATGAATGGCCTCCTACCCGACCATCTGGTGCTTGGTCTGCCAAACATACAATAGAATGGCCTCTTACCAGACCTTCTGCTGCTGGGTCTGCAAAGCATACTGCAGAACGGCCTCTTACCCGACCATCTGCTGCTTGGTCTGCCAAACATACAGCAGGATGAATGGCCTCTAATGCAACCATCTGGTGCTTGGTTTGTCAAACATACAATAGAACGGCCTCTAATGCAACCATCTGGTGCTGGGTCTGCCAAAAATGCAGCAGAACTGCCTCTTACTAGACCATCTGGTGCTTGGTCTGCCAAACATACAGCAGGATGAATGGCCTCTTATGCAACCATCTGGTGCTTGGTCTATCAAACATACAGCAGGATGAATGGCCTCATATGCAGCCATCTGGTGCTTGGTCTGCTAAACATACAGCAGGATGAATGGCCTCTAATGCAACCATCTGGTGCTTGGTCTGCTAAACATGCAGCAGGATGAATGGCCTCTAATGCAACCATCTGGTGCTTGGTCTGCCAAACATACAGCAGGATGAATGGCCTCTAATGCAACCATCTGGTGCTTGGTCTGCCAAACATACAGCAGGATGAATGGCCTCTTATGCAACCATCTGGTGCTTGGTCTGCTAAACATACAGCAGGATGAATGACCTCTTATGCAACCATCTGGTGCTTGGTCTATCAAACATACAGCAGGATGAATGGCCTCATATGCAGCCATCTGGTGCTTGGTCTGCCAAACATACAGCAGGATGAATGGCCTCTAATGCAACCATCTGGTGCTTGGTCTGCCAAACATACAGCAGGATGAATGGCCTCTAATGCAACCATCTGGTGCTTGGTTTGTCAAACATACAATAGAACGGCCTCTAATGCAACCATCTGGTGCTTGGTTTATCAAACATACAATAGAATGGCCTCTTACCCAACCATCTGGTGCTGGGTCTGCCAAAAATGCAGCAGAACTGCCTCTTACTAGACCATCTGGTGCTTGGTCTGCCAAACATACAGCAGGATGAATGGCCTCTTATGCAACCATCTGGTGCTTGGTCTATCAAACATACAGCAGGATGAATGGCCTCATATGCAGCCATCTGGTGCTTGGTCTGCTAAACATACAGCAGGATGAATGACCTCTTATGCAACCATCTGGTGCTTGGTCTGCCAAACATGCAGCAGGATGAATGGCCTCTAATGCAACCATCTGGTGCTTGGTCTGCTAAACATGCAGCAGGATGAATGGCCTCTAATGCAACCATCTGGTGCTTGGTCTGCTAAACATGCAGCAGGATGAATGGCCTCATATGCAGCCATCTGGTGCTTGGTCTGCTAAACATACAGCAGGATGAATGACCTCTTATGCAACCATCTGGTGCTTGGTCTGCCAAACATGCAGCAGGATGAATGGCCTCATATGCAGCCATCTGGTGCTTGGTCTGCTAAACATGCAGCAGGATGAATGGCCTCTAATGCAACCATCTGGTGCTTGGTCTGCTAAACATGCAGCAGGATGAATGGCCTCTTATGCAACCATCTGGTGCTTGGTCTGCTAAACATGCAGCAGGATGAATGGCCTCTAATGCAACCATCTGGTGCTTGGTCTGCCAAACATACAGCAGGATGAATGGCCTCTTATGCAACCATCTGGTGCTTGGTCTGCTAAACATACAGCAGGATGAATGACCTCTTATGCAACCATCTGGTGCTTGGTCTGCCAAACATACAGCCGGATGAATGACCTATTATGCAACCATCTGGTGCTTGGTCTGCCAAACATACAGCAGGATGAATGGCCTCTTATGCAACCATCTGGTGCTTGGTCTATCAAACATACAGCAGGATGAATGGCCTCATATGCAGCCATCTGGTGCTTGGTCTGCTAAACATACAGCAGGATGAATGACCTCTTATGCAACCATCTGGTGCTTGGTCTGCCAAACATGCAGCAGGATGAATGGCCTCATATGCAGCCATCTGGTGCTTGGTCTGCTAAACATGCAGCAGGATGAATGGCCTCTAATGCAACCATCTGGTGCTTGGTCTGCTAAACATGCAGTAGGATGAATGGCCTCTTATGCAACCATCTGGTGCTTGGTCTGCTAAACATGCAGCAGGATGAATGGCCTCTAATGCAACCATCTGGTGCTTGGTCTGCCAAACATACAGCAGGATGAATGGCCTCTTATGCAACCATCTGGTGCTTGGTCTGCTAAACATACAGCAGGATGAATGACCTCTTATGCAACAATCTGGTGCTTGGTCTGCCAAACATACAGCAGGATGAATGGCCTCTTATGCAACCATCTGGTGCTTGGTCTATCAAACATACAGCAGGATGAATGGCCTCATATGCAGCCATCTGGTGCTTGGTCTGCCAAACATACAGCAGGATGAATGGCCTCTTATGCAACCATCTGGTGCTTGGTCTGCTAAACATACAGCAGGATGAATGACCTATTATGCAACCATCTGGTGCTTGGTCTGCCAAACATACAGCAGGATGAATGGCCTCTTATGCAACCATCTGGTGCTTGGTCTATCAAACATACAGCAGGATGAATGGCCTCATATGCAGCGATCTGGTGCTTGGTCTGCCAAACATGCAGCAGGATGAATGGCCTCTAATGCAACCATCTGGTGCTTGGTCTGCTAAACATACAGCAGGATGAATGACCTCTAATGCAACCATCTGGTGCTTGGTCTATCAAACATACAGCAGGATGAATGGCCTCATATGCAGCCATCTGGTGCTTGGTCTGCCAAACATGCAGCAGGATGAATGGCCTCTTATGCAACCATCTGGTGCTTGGTCTGCTAAACATACAGCAGGATGAATGACCTCTTATGCAACCATCTGGTGCTTGGTCTGCCAAACATACAGCAGGATGAATGGCCTCTTATGCAACCATCTGGTGCTTGGTCTATCAAACATACAGCAGGATGAATGGCCTCATATGCAGCCATCTGGTGCTTGGTCTGCCAAACATGCAGCAGGATGAATGGCCTCTTATGCAACCATCTGGTGCTTGGTCTGCTAAACATACAGCAGGATGAATGGCCTCTTATGCAACCATCTGGTGCTTGGTCTGCCAAACATACAGCAGGATGAATGGCCTCTTATGCAACCATCTGGTGCTTGGTCTATCAAACATACAGCAGGATGAATGGCCTCATATGCAGCCATCTGGTGCTTGGTCTGCCAAACATGCAGCAGGATGAATGGCCTCTTATGCAACCATCTGGTGCTTGGTCTGCCAAACATACAGCAGGATGAATGGCCTCTTATGCAACCATCTGGTGGTTGGTCTGCCAAACATACAGCAGGATGAATGGCCTGTTACCCAACCATCTGGTGCTTGGGTTTTGGTAAACACAAATGTGCTGTGAACTTGTTGACTTGATGCTGTGCTGTTTGCCAACTCGCACTGAGGGGCTAAATAAAAGAATCAGCTGTGCTTTTCAGTCATTATTCCATTATACCAGCGTGTATCACTACACCCAAGAATGCGCACAAGAGCTCTTTTATGGTTGAACTCCTGTTAAACTATAAGCAAGAGTGTGCCTTCACATAAACGTTATATGCGCATATTTATTCCTGTCTGTGATGCGATTACGAGTCATGTACCTAATAAAAAGTACCAAAAAAAAGTGTTCCTTCACACCTAGCCTAGTGGTCGCCCTTCACCCTTGTACATGCACCTGTCAGTCTCGCGTTTGTGCATGAAGCTGTGGACACTGGCTCTAGGCTATTTTCTCATGAGTCCATTTGTTGCATAATTTGGACAAGCCATCCCTGCGTTCTCATTTCGCGCCAACCTATTAAATATTGTGACACTATCACCTTTGTGCTATGTCCTGTTTACGTGGTTCTTTGTCTGTCTATAGCTTGTTGATGTTCTTGTCTTCAGCAGGATGTTGGATATTTGCGCTAGAACGTTTTCCAGAGACGGATTAGAAAGCTCAGATGATGATAGGCTGAGCTGATGTCAATATAGTCAACGAAAGTACACCTATTCAAGAAAAGTGTGGGAATAGCAAATAATTACCAAAAAGCCGCCTCATGTTGGCATCCAAGAATAACAAAGACATTGTCATTAAGCCAGCTGATAAGGGGGAAGCAATTGTGGTGCAAGATGCCAAAAAATACAAATTGGAAATCTTCAACCAGCTTGGTGATGGGGTAAGCTACATAAAATTACGCACTGAACCTTCCAAAGGTCTGGCTTTGGAGATCCTCACCCTGACAAAGGAAGGTAAAGAGCAAGGTTTTTTGAGTGAGCTTGAATTCCGTTACCTGAACCAGCAGGACCCTCGGTTACCCACAATTTATACCCTGCCCAAAATCCATAAGAGTATGCAGGAACCACCTGGAAGGCCGATTGTGTCTGGATGCAGCTCGGTCTTGGAACCACTGTGTAAATACATAGATATATTTCTTAAACCGATTGCTAAAACATCTGAAACTTACCTACGTGATATTCTCCAGACCATCAACTTGGTGGACAGTCACCCTTTTGACAATTAGAATCAACTACTGGTCACTTGCGACATTGTGTCACTGTACACCAGCATCCTGCAGCAAAAGGCCCTTGAAGTGATTCAACAGGTACTGGATCGACGCCCTGCACCCATGGGCGTACCAACGGATTTCATTATTGCTTTATTGACCATCGCCATGATGTGAAACGTTTTCATCTTTCAAGGTGGGTTCTACCTACAGACCAAGGGCGTCGCGATGGGGGCAATCTTCGCGCCGGACCTAGCCATCATCTTCATGGATGACTTCGAACAGAAGCATGTTTTCAACTGGACTAACCCCTACTACAATCATGTTACTTGTTAGCGACGCTACATCAACGATGTGCTGTTGCTCTGGACAGGCATGAAAGCAGAATTGTTTAACATAAATTGAAGCACTCCAACTTGTAATAGCCCAAATTTAGCTTAGTCCATACAAAAAGACATACAAAAAGTTTCCATGAAGATTTTCTTCCTTTATTTCTTTTTTTGTTCCGATCCAATCCCAACCAACGCGTTTCGCCGAGGTTATTAAATACCTCTCGGCTTCGTCAGGGCTTATCTTCAAATTGAACCTGCCTCCAGTTTTTTTCACGCGGGTGCTTTTATGTATTATCTGTTGCAATTTAGCTTGGCGGAGGGAATAATATCCTTATATTCGCAAGTCCTGCACTTTTATCTAAAGTATCCAAATTGATTTCACTTGTATATGTCGCCTTTTATCTCAATTACCGCAATCCACTCTTCCTGTCGTTTATCTGCTTAGCGCTGATATGAACACATTTCCACTCCGCTGCCCTTCATAAATCTGCACCAATTCTCACTCTTCTCGAACTGGCGGCCCAGAATTGGATTCCTTCCATATCTGGCTGAATCAGCAAAGCCAAGATATACAATTCACTTTACAGTCCAGTAACCACCAAGTGGACTTCCTTGATATTACCATTTTTGAAGAAAATAACCAACTCTCCACGACTCTGTAACGCAAACCAGCAGAGCGTAATTCATTACTACGCTACAATAGCCACCATCCCCGTGGTTTAAGGGACAACCTGCCGGTGGGCCAATTCCTGCAGATACGCAGGAATTGTACAAAAAAGGAAGATTACTTGAAGGAATCTGAAGATTTAAGCAAAAGACTTCTGGAGAGAGGTTACCCAAGACTACTAATCAAAGAAGCTCAGAAGAGGTCATGGTACAGTCCCCGAGAAGCACTCCTCACTACGCGGAACAAAAACGATGAGAGCCTTCAGAGAATGATCTGCGTAACCACTTACTGTACTCAGAGTAATGCCATACGCAAAATTGTGAACAAACACTGTGGTCTGGTTGCTGAAGATATTGAACAACAGACTCTCCCTATGCACTCCTTCAAAAAGGCTAAAAGTATCAGGGACCACGTGGTCACCTCCTTCCTGGATAGCCCTGATCCACCCACATTACAAACTTTGTGGAATTTACCAGTGACAATTGGACATTTCAGATGTGAAGGATGTAAGGCCTGCGAAGTAGCTGTACAAACCAAGCAATTTACCTACAAACAACACAGGGTGGAGCTTAAATCATTTACTAATTGCAATACTAACAACGTAATCTACTGCATCACATGCCCCTGTGGGCTCATATATGTAGGACAAACACAACAAAAGATAAAAGCGCGAATCCTGCAACATTGCAGTAGAAAAAGATGCGAGGTACAGGGAGCACCCTTAGTAGACCACTTCAGAACAGCCAATCACAAACCAGAGGACTTGAAATGGGTCGTCCTTGAAAAAGTGTCTTTGGGCCCAAGGGGAGGGAACTTAGGCTCTATTCTAAATCTAAGGGAAAGCAAATTGATGAGTCGTTTTGATTAAATCTCTAACGGGCTTAATGAACACGATGCCAATTATGCCCAGTTAGCTTGTCTTTGATAGAACAATGAGGTTTACACAGAAGTAACGCTGCATGCACAGTTATAACCATACTACTTTGTTTATGTATTGTCGTCCCTTTACAGGTGAACAAAGTCCCCAATATCATGACTACTGCCAGTCCTTATGTGCTGAAATTGTCATTATGTTATTTAATACCGTATGTGGAGACATATTTCTCCCTCCTAATGTGGCCTGTACTTCATTTTTTGACTACTGCCACTTTGTATGTGCTTACACTGTGATTATGTAATAACGTTTGTGGAGGCATGTTTTACCCTCCCAATGTTCACTGCACTACTTCTGTTTTTACCGCAAAACGTATGTTAATGCAACTACAATGCCGAATGAGACTGTGCACTGACTTCGTTTCACATGATATGACTCCTACTTTTAAGCACTGAACTTGTGTCTACTGTTAGCCATATCAGCATTTGAATTTCCAACAGTTGTTATATGGAACAGCATTAGATTGGACTCTTTTGGGCCACGTACCTACCTTCACCTCCACCTATGAACCATTTATCTTGGTTATTTTTTATTAATCTAATTAGGTTATTCCTTTTTAGGTCTCGGCCTAGCGTACACTGCGCAGGCAGTGTCGCGCAGCCGAGAAATTTTGTTTTACAGTACTGGGCTTTATCCCGCCTCTCTCTTCCATTGGCTAGCTCCCTAAATGGAGGCTAGCCATTGGAAGAGAGATGTGTCAATCTTAGCGGGAGCAGATTCGTGGGCGTTTCTGTCTTTTTTTTAAGTCCCGCCCCTTTTCTCTCCTTCATTCGGAGGTGGGCGGTTACTTTTTTTTTTTTGCCGGCGCTTTTGATTTCCATTTCCCCCGACCGCCGCCGGAAGAAGTCATCCTCGGGTGAGTGCTTGCTGTCCTGCCCCCCCCCCTTGTTCGTGCTTGCTGCAGACACCACAACCGGGCGCGAGATATGTGGACAGTGTTTTGGGGTTGCAGGCGGTCAAACACAGCGGGGTGGTGCCGGTGAGGCCATTAACGTGTGCACCGAACGAGAGGGTTAGGCGGGCCGCGGTCACAAGTGGGGACTGGGAAGGGAGGTGCCTTGGGCGCGAGACGTAGACAGTGTTACGGGGGTGAGGCCGTTAACGGGTGTTGTCTCCATTAAAACATGTCCGGGGCTTCTGTTCATATTGGGAAGGGGCACCGAACGAGAGGGTTAGGCGGGCCGCGGTCACAAGTGGGGGCCTGGAAGGGAGGAGTGTGTGTGTGTTTGACTGTGATCAGTGCACTGGGGGCAGCTGCTGAGCCCGATCGGGAGCCCCTGACAAAGAGGCGGGCTGGGAGCGCGCTCTTTTTCAAACAATATATACATATATATTCGTGCTTGCTGCAGACACCACAACCGGGCGCGAGATATGTGGACAGTGTTTTGGGGTTGCAGGCGGCCAAACACAGCGGGGTGGTGCCGGTGAGGCCGTTAACGTGTGCACCGAACAAGAGGGTTAGGCGGGCCATGGTCACTAGTGGGGACCGGGAAGGGAGGTGCCTTGGGCGCGAGACGTAGACAGTGTTACGGGGGTGAGGCCGTTAACGGGTGTTGTCTCCATTAAAACATGTCCGGGGCTTCTGTTCATATTGGAAAGGGGCACCGAACAAGAGGGTTAGGCGGGCCGCGGTCACAAGTGGGGGCCGGGAAGGGAGGCGTGTGCGGGTGTTTGACTGTGGTCTGTGCACCGGCGGCAGCTACTGAGCCCGATCGGGACCCCCTGACAAAGAGGCGGGCTGGGATTGCGCTCTTTTTCAAACAATATATACATATATATTTTTAATTTTTGGGGGACACATTTTGCAGGCTTGCCCCAGCCGGGCGTGAGATGTGGGCAGTGTTACGAGGTCGCAGGCGGCCACACGCAACGGGGTGAGGCCGTTAACGTGTTGGCTCCATTAAAACATTTCTGAGCCTTCTGCTCATATTTGGGAGGGGGCACCGAACGAGGGGGATAGGTGGGCCACGTTCACAAGTGGGGACCGGGAAGGGAGGTGCCTTGGGCGCGAGACGTGGACAGTGTTACGGGGGTGCGGGCGGCCACACACAGCGGGGTAAGGCCGTTAACGGGTGTTGGCTCCATTAAAACATGTCCGGGGCTTCTGTTCATATTAGGAGGGGGCACAGAACCAGAGGGTTAGGCGGGCCGCGGTCACAAGTGGGGGCCGGTAAGGGAGGCGTGTGCGTGTGTTTGACTGTGGTCTGTGCACCCGCGGCAGCTCCTGAGCCAACCCAGACAAAGGTGGGCTGGGAGCTTGCTCTTTTTCAAACAGCAACGGCCTCTCCAGCCCCCGCTCCCTGCAAAGGGCGAGCCGGGGCCGGGCTCTCCCGCCTCATAGGGCGTCACATGGCCGCTTGGAGCTCCCGCGCCAGTCCGCAGCTCCTCCATATAAGCAGCCGTGCTGGATCTGGCCTCATTTCTGCTCACAGCACCGAGAAGAGAACATCTCTGGACGCAGCAAAGGAGGGAAGGGGCTTGGCAAAGGCGGCGCCAAGAGGCACCGCAACGTGCTCCGGGACAACATCCAGGCATCACCAAGCCGGCCATTCGCCGCCTGGCGCGCCGTGGTGGAGTCCAGCGCATCTCCGGCCTCATCTACGAGGAGACTCGCGGGCTGCTCAAGGTTTTCCTGGAGAACGTGATCCGGGACGCCGTCACCTACACCGAGCACACCAAGAGGAAGACCGTTACCGCCATGGATGTGGTGTATGCCCTGAAGCGCCAGGGCCACACCCTCTACGGATTCGGCGGTTAAACACTCGACTTGCCCACGGAAAAAAAAGAAAAAACAACCCAAGGGCTCTTTTAAGAGCCAACCACCATGTCCTGTGAGAGCTGTGTCTATGAACTATTATTCCCGCAGCGCAGGGCTGCTATCTAGGCCCACACTCGGTCGGGAGGGGAGGAGGGGGAAACCCGGGGATTTGCTCCGCAGCCACTCTGCTCTGGAAGGCACGGCCGGGAAGGTGGGTTTACTCCGTCCCAGGGGCCCGCCACCATGGAGCTCTAAACTAGGTATTTAAGGCGGGTTCAGCCCGCCCCAGGGGCCTGCCACCTTGGAGCCCTAAACTGGTAACCTAAGGTGGGTTCAGCTCGGTTCAGGGGCCCACCATCATGGAGCCCTGGACTGGGGACCTAAGGCGTGTTTAGCCCGTCCCAGGGTCCCGTTATCCTGGAGCCCGAAACTGGGGAGATAAGGCAGGTTTAGCCCGGCCCAGGGGTCCGCCATCATGAAGCTCTGGGTGGCTCTGTGTGGGTGGCTCTGGGTGGGTGGCTCTGTGTGGGTGGCTCTGTGTGGGTGACTGTGTGGGTGGCTCTGTATGTGTGTCTGGGTGGCTTTGTGTGTGTGGCTCTGTGTGTGGGTGCAAATGCAATAGGTCTCGCATTTGCGAGAGATTAAGCTATTGGCATTTTGAATGACGATGCCATTTATTTATATGTTTTAAAAACAAAATAAATAAAAATAATGTCATGAGCAATGCCAATAGCTCTAACTTTAACAATGCCGAGACCATTGCATTGTAAATGCTTGTTCATAATTGTACAGCCCTATTCACAGTTTTTCCAAACGGATAATACGATTAGAACACCACATTGCTTTCCGATTGAGCTCCCGTATAGTCTGTTTATAGTGGCGCTAGGCAACCGGGCCGCGGAGATGCTGTCAGCATCGAGCGGCTGCAGGGAAAGACGCAGTAGGTGCACGCCTTCTTAAGCGGATTCCTTAGTCGGCTGTCATTCTTTGTGATTCATTCCAGCGGCAGGACCAGTTTCCTGTGGTAAGCGTTGCGAATCTTGATATACTATATCTGATTTTCATTTAGGTATGGTGCTTTGCACGTAGTCCCAGTTATTGATAGAATGCTATTATTGACCCCTTCTAGATTGAGGCACAGGCTGTCCCATTTTGTAGTTGACTTTCCCGGCCACAGCGAATCGGTGAGTTTTTTACTCACGTTGTTTAGATGTAAATTAGATTTTGCGAATTCTATATGGGATAGAGGTCTCATTTTCCCCATGTTTTATCCACAGATTACAAACCTAAATAATCAATGCGTATACCTGCTGAGAGGTATCTATTCATTTATTCATTATTTTTATCCTTTGCTTTTTGTTTGGAATTATAATATTTGGTTAATCTGGTTCATTGCTTTGTGTTTGGAGATACACATTTTGGTTAATCTGGTACGCTCACTAGCACTCTAGAGATGTTGCCTTTGAGTAGGCCACATTTATTGACACTTCGTGTTCCCCATCGTTTAAGCCAAACGATTAGGTTGGAATATTAAATAGCCAATACTCGGCTTGGGCCCCATGTTTTTATGTTAATAATGTAATGGTTTATGGGCCATATATACATTTACTTGTCATTTTGAGTATCCAAGTGTGCTCTGCCCACTTTTACTATCGAGAGGAGAGAATCCTCTGTTCCTCCCTATGGTGATAACATGATGTATGTTCAACATGAAGTTACATTATTTTGTCATCAGCTCTGACACTTACGAATACGGCGCTCTTACCAGGCCACTCATGTATACACCTTATGTTTCAGGTGATATTTCGCTCTCTGCTTTCTAGGAGCCTACTGGCGCTCCATTGCTCGTTGAATCAGCGCCACAAATGAGGCGGCTTTTTGGTAAATATTTGCTATTCCCACGCTTTTGCTTGAATAGGTGTACTTTTGTTAGCTTAATTATAATTTCCATTGACCCTAGGTGCTCTCACACACCCCACCATACATTCCAGTCCTGAGGAAGTCCCCATAGTAAGGTGGAAATCAACCTACGTCTATCAGGGGTCGAAACGTCGACTTTTATATCTTCACCTATCCATGAACAACATATTACTGTTACTGTGTTTCGTTATATGGGCTAGTTGTACAATTGGTCTCTTATGTGGCTTAGTAAATATGCTTGTGTGATGTCAACTATACATTTTGTGACCCCACTGGGTCTCTAAAACTTTCCACTAAACCCAAATCCTCACTAAAACCACCTACTTAACCCCACTTCCTCCCTCCTTCTTGGCACATTGTATATACTCAGTGAAGATTTTTTGTCATACATATGTTTTGAAGAGGATGTGATTAAATAACATCACTCTTTAATCAATTGTGTAATTGTTTTCACTCCTGATTAAGTATTAAGTATTATGTGTGTTCTCTGAATGTACATACTGGGACCACTTTCCCTGTAACATTACCCAGGTCCCAGTACTTTTGGGTTTACCCTCCTATGTAATGATGTCAATATAGATCATGGTGATTTGCACTGAAGTGGATTTAAACTGGTAACTATGCTTGCACTTCTGGCAAAACACCTACATGAAGTTCCCTACACTCTGTGGGCATTCTGTCATCTTCTGTGGTTGCCATTTTGTTTCTCTTGGGGTGAGGGCTGTGTAGGACTCAGCACTCTGTGACCATCTTGCTAAATGTATCTCTGAGTGCCATGGTGCTCGCAGCAGGTCTCGCTTGCCTCTTTACTCCTGTGCGATTTATTCCTTGAGCCTCCTGTTTCGATTGAGGTCTGGCACTGTAAGATTTTTCTTAAACTTTCCCTTGGGCTATCGGCCAACTGCTGACAGAATAAGATGCCCCTGAGACGGGGTGAGTGCACAAACTGATTTGCATTTCTTTTTTATTTGTAAATACTATCTTAAATACATAAAATTGCTTTTAATCCCTCTTTTTTAATAAACATAGACCAATTACAATGGGGTAATCTTATCAATTGCTGCTTTCCCTGAACAATGAAAAAATAATTTGTTGCACTAGCACTTTTTTAGGTCTCGACTAAATAGACGAGAGTATAGGAGTCAAACCAAGCTCTGAAACCATCGCGGATTGCGTCCAGTTCATGTGGTGCACTCGTGCGGAACGTACGTCCACCTGAAACCCATCAGCCTCCCTCCCTCAGGCATCTGAAGCTTCCCCAGCGTGCGCTCGGCCTCACTTCTCCTCCCCCCTAATTACATCCCTGCTGTTTCACTTTCACGCCCGCGAAGCCGTGCTCTGCCGAGAGCTTCACTTCAAAGGGATCCGCTGCCCCGCCCCCTGCTTCACAGTTCAAAGGAATGCGCACCCCGCCCCCGCGATGCCGAGAGCATTTCCCGGCCGCTTTTAATTCCATTTTTAGGTCAAGCGTCAGCGAAGGACCTATTGTCAGCGCTTTTGGGGGAATTTGAGACAGCGTTCGGGCACGCGCCTCTGCTGTCTCAGATTCCTCCTCGAGGGCGCTCACGGCGCCGTGCACATCCCCTGCCTCCCATTCACAGCCTCTCTCAATCACACACAGCCACACTCACGCATGCGCACACACATTCCCACGTGCACACACTCACCCCCCTCCCCACCAGGCATACACACACACACACAGGCAGGCACGCACACACACACACACACACACGCACGCACCCCCTCCCCCACCACTCACGGGCTCACGCGCACACACACGCGCGCACACACAGACACACATATCCCTCCATCCACTCACCGTGCTCTTTTGTTGCGTCGCCTCGCTGCGCTCCTTTTCTCCAGCGCATCTCCACATGCGGGGCACTTCTCTGGATTTTCACGCTACCGCGGGGCTCTCCCTCCATGATGGGAGCCCTGCATCAACGAGCAACACCGGCCTCTTCCGGCCGCGTCACAGGCCCCGCCCATTTCACAGGCAAGGGTGGCTGACTTCCTGGGTTCGCCCCCGCCGGCAACACGTGCAGCAACCTAGACCGGTAACTTGTGATTGCGGGCAAATTACTTGTTTATTATAGTATATGCAAATGATCAACAGGCTTGGTGTCAGTGTAACTAATGAGTGAACTATATCACGCATATGAACTACTAAAGGCCTACGTATGAGTTGACAGTGCAAATATGCAAAAATTGCCGATTGTAATTGCACAGATGCACCGTACATTACACAATATGCGTCCAGCTCCTTCCACAGAGTGCCTCGGTGAGCTGCTCTCACACGGGCGACTCCAGCCTCTACAATGTTTCATTTTACTACCGAAGTCTTTTTTGTGTAGCGCAACCACGACACGAAGTGATAGCGGCGCTTTACATGGGCACCAGTTACATTACACAATATGCGTCCAGCTCCTTTCACAGAGTGCCTCGGTGAGCTGCTCTCACCGGGGCGACTCCAGCCTCTGTGAGTAACTCCAAAGATGTTAACTGCCAGTGAACGCAATAAGCGTCCAGCTCCTTTCACACAGTTCCTCTGTGAACTGCTCTCACACGGGCGACTCCAGCCTCTACAATGTTTCATTTTACTACTGAAGTCTTTTTTGAGGTGCGTTTGCACTTTTGTGTAGCGCAACCACGACCTGGAGTGATAGCAGCGCTTTACATAGGCACCAGTTACATTACACATGGACAAACCCTTCTCTTATTTTTATTATAGTATATGCAAATAATCAACAGGCTTGGTGTCAGTGTAACTAATGAGTGAACTATATCACACATATGAACTACTAAAGGCCTACGTATGAGTTGACAGGGCAAATATGCAAAGATTGCCAATTGTAATTGCACAGCTGCACCGTGAAATGAGGGGTTTCAGTCTCCAGATCGGTAATAACCATGTCCACCTGTTGTTGTCGGTTCCCTTGCCACAGGCTTACACCTGATTTCAGGGACATCTCTGCTACCATTTACCACATGCTTTGACTCTTTGAGCTAATGGTAACAGGGTTTAGGGGGGTTGGAGGAGGGAGCAACGTGAGTCACAGGTTGGTCCATCGGTGTACCTTGACTTAGACCCATGTGGCTCCTTGGCCTTCACTCGTTCCTCTGAAGTGGACAATTTCTGGGTCATCAATGCTTTCTTTGAGTTCGAGGTCCTTGCACTCTTCGAGAATGTGCGTGTTTTCCGGCTGTCTCCCTCATGTGCTTATCTGCCCCTTTGTCTCCGTAATGCTCTGTTTTGCTGTGTGCTTCTTACCCCGTCTCCATGCTGCCCTGTCTCGCTGTGTGCTTCTATGCACACCAACCCTCCAGTCTTATGTTGCTCTGTCTCACTGCGTGCTTCTCTGGGTCCCATGTTTTTTCTGTCCCTTGTGTTGTGTCCCCTGCCTCTGTGTTGCTCTATCTCACAGCTGTGTTCCTTCCGTGTTCTTTTGTCTTGCCTTGCACTTCTCTGTTTCATGTCGTTTTCGACCCTCATGTGGCTTCAGCTCTCATCACCATCCTCACTATTGCTTCCTCACCTGACCCAGCCTCCCATTTTGCTTCCGCTCTTCTCCTTGGTTTACTTTTTTCCTTTTTAGTAACTAAAAAAAACAAAAAACACTGGCATAATTTTGTAGGCACGTGTGCGTGCCTTTAAAATGACACTGCCATTCGTATCACATTTTTTAATAAATTCTTTAGCCATGCAACACAGCACCATGCATACTGTGCAGCATGGCTAAAACCCAGTAGCAAAACTAATAGTTCCCAAAGACAAGACTGGTTGGCTTTGCCATGGTTGTAACAAGTCAGACCAAGATATAATTACACGCCACACAATTACACTCTACTGAATACAACATACACTCCACATAATTATATGCTACATAATTCCACTGCGCTCAACGCAACATACACTACAAATACCACTCAGCACCACATAATTACACGTCACATAATTACACTGCACTCAATGCAACATACACTCCAAATACCATTCTGTGCCACATAATTACACGCCACATAATTACACTCTACTGAATGCAACACACACTCCACACAATACCACTCAGTGCCACAATTATATGCTACATAATTACACTGCACTCAATGCAACATACACTCCAAACAATACCACTCAGTGCCACATAATTGCACGCCACACAATTACACTTTACTGAATACAACATACACTCCACATAATTATATGCTACATAATTACACTGCGCTCAACGCAACATACACTCCAAATACCACTCAGTGCCACATAATTACACTGCACTCAATGCAACGTACACTCCAAATACCACTCTGTGCCACATTACAAGCCACATAATTACACTGCACCCAATGCAACATACACTCCAAATACCACTCAGTGCCACATAATTACACGCCACATAATTACACTCTACTGAATGCAACACACTCCACACAATACCAATCAGTGCCACATAATTACACGCCACATAATTACACTGCACTCAATGCAACATACACTCCAAATACCACTGTGTCACATAATTACACACCACATAATTACATCGCACTCAATGCAACATACACTCCAAATACCACTCAGTGCCACATAATTACACTGCACTCAATGCAACATACACTCCAAATACCACTCATTGCCACATAATTACACGCCACATAATTACATTGCACTCAATGCAAAATACACTCCAAATACCACTCAGTGCCACATAATTACACGCCACATAATTACACTCTACTGAATGCAACACACTCCACACAATACCACTCAGTGCCACATAATTATGCTTCATAACTACACTGCACTCAATGCAACATACACTCCAAACAATACCACTCAGTGCCACATAATTACATGCCACATATTTAGACTCTACTGAATACAAAATACACTCCAGACAATACCACTCAGTGTCACATAATTATATGCTAAATAATTACACTGCGCTCAATGCAACATACACTCCAAATACCACTCAGTGCCACATAATTACACGCCACATAATTACACTGCACTCAATGCAACATACACTCCAAATACCTCTCAGTGCCACATAATTACACGCCACATAATTACACTGTACTCAATGCAACATACACTCCAAATACCACTCAGTGCCAAATAATTACACGCCACATAATTACACTGGACTTAATGCAACATACACTCCAAATACCACTCTGTGCCACATAATTACACGCCACATAATTACACTCTACTGAATGCAGCACACTCCACACAATACCACTCATTGCCACATAATTATGCTACATAATTACACTGCACTCAATGCAACATACACTCCAAACAATACCACTCAGTACAACATAATTACATGCCACATATTTACACTCTACTGAATACAACATACACTCTAGACAATACCACTCACTGCCACATAATTATATGCTACATACTTACAGTGCGCTCAACGCAACATACACTCCAAATACCACCCAGTGCCACATAATTACACGCCACATTATTACATTGCACTCAATGCAACATACACTCCAAATACCACTCAGTGCCACATAATTACACACCACATAATTACACTGCACTCAATGCAACATACACTCCAAATACCACTCAGTGCCACATAATTACACGCCACATAATTACACCCTCACTCTATCTGTCTATCGCCATCACTCTCTCTCTTTATCTACCTATCTATCTATCGATATCACTCTATCTGTCGCCCTCACTCTATCTGTCGCCCTCACTCTATCGCCCTCACTCTTATCTATCTATCGCCCTCACTCTTTCTGTCGCTTCATTCTATCTGTCGCCTCACTCTATCTGTCGCATCACTCTATCTGTCGCCCTCACTCTATCTATCTCCCTCACTCTATCTATCGCCCTCACTCTATCTATCTATCTATCTATCTATCTATCTATCTATCTATCTATCTATCTATCGCCCTCACTCTATCTATCGCCCTCACTCTATCTATCGCCCTCACTCTGTCTATCGCACCCACACTATCTATTGTCATCACTCTATCTATCACCCTCACTCTGTCTATCGTACTCACACTATCTATTGCCATCACTCTATCTGTCTATCGCCCTCACTCTATCTGTCGATCTATCGCCCTCACTCTGTCTATATATCGTCCTCACTCTGTCTATCTATCTATCGCCCTCCTTCTATCTATCTATCGCCCTCCCTCTATCTATCTATCGCCCTCCCTCTATCTATCTATCGCCCTCCCTCTATCTATCTATCACCCTCCCTCTATCTATCTATCGCCCTCCCTCTATCTATCGCCCTCACTCTATTTATCGCACTCACTCCATCTATCTATTGCATCACCACAGCATCATTTAGCACCACCGCAGCATCACTCAGGGACACCACAACATCACTATGCGCTACCACAGCATCACTAAACGCAACAGCATCATTCCGCGCCACCATAGCCTCAATCTGTGCAACCATTCAACAATAACTGGTTCAAATATGTTCTCTCAATGTTTCAAGCTTTATTACAAATGTCATAAAAAGATGTTAATATTTCACTTCTGTTCTTGGATTTTCGTCACAATAAAATACACTGAACATAATCTTCACAAAAGTAATTTACAAAAGTTTAGGCTATTGCCATTATAATTACAATAACTTTTATTTAAGTATTCATTATTAAAAAAATTAAAAGCCATTGTTATTAGTAATATCAATACATCTAAGTCACGTAAATACAACACATATTGCATTACAAATGCTATAGGTGTCACGTTTGCGAAAGTTAAAACTATTGGCATTGTAAATGACAAAGCTATTAATTTCGCTATTTTCAAAACCAACACATAAATATAAAATGTATCATTTACAATACCAACAGCTCAAACTTTCCTAATGCGAGACTTATTGTATTGCAAATGCTTGTTTTCTTTTGGCGATGTTCTTGTTTAGAGTGAGTGCTCTCTCCTAGAGGTTGGAAGTCTGCTTGGCTTGTTTATTTTTTATTTTCTAAGCTACCTGGATCAATAATCGGGCCACTTTTATTTTAGTGCCCAGGCCTATTTCTTGTCAAAGTCCGACACTGGACACGCTCAGAGTTTACCCTGCAGCCTAATAGATGCCAGCTAGTTTCTCATTTAGCGAAAAGGTACTCATAAGTTGATTGCAGCTGAGTGGGTAAATGCTGTCCCCGTCAAAGGCTGTGAACGGGCTGCAGGTCAGGCACCAGTTCATACCCCCGCATGGCCAACTCAGCTTCCACCATTCCAATGTCAGTAATTTCCGCACTATTGCATTATCTGTTAACAGGGGCGTAACGCAAGCCCTGCATCGCAGGGGGGGCCTAACCATCAGAGGGCCCCCCAGCTCTTCAAGCAGGCCCTTGGCAGCCCAAGCTTAGTGAGATATGGGTGACTAAGGCCCCTCTCAACACATTCTGCAACTGGCTCGCTGCTTTACAAAGGGTGAACTTTTGAACGAGCACGTGTCCAAACCCATCTCCTTCACTAAAAGACTATCATATGCTCATCGTCCAGCCTATGTTACTGACCTGATACCTGCCAAACGGTGTCTTGCGCCGCCCACACACCCCACCGACGTACTGCCCCCCTATGGTACCATATGCATGAATTGTAATATATACACATACACTGCTTTTCTGGACCAGCAGGCAAAAACATCTTTTGTCATCATCAGAACAGGACATTGCACGCCTTTCTAGGCTTTGCTGGGGGATGCTGGGGGATGCTGTGCCCACAGTGCCTGGTCCGGGCTACGAGTTGCCCGTGCAAGTTCCCTAAGGCAGTGTGTTCACAGCAGAGGGGCACGCAGCTCCGCTGCACCTCGTTCTACACAATGTTATGTATTAATCCTCTATAAACGGAGCTGTCCCGGAGTCACACGGGTGATTTGATCCTACAGGCTAAGTCAGCGACAGCACTACCCCTCCCCAGAGAAGTGGAAGGGAGACTCCCTAATCTATGGGCTGTCCCCTGAGAACGGAAGGAATCCTGGCCCGCCCTCTCTATCAGCCCCCAGCTCCGCGAAATCTGCTCGGGGTTGGCGTGTCCCTCCGTGTACTTACTGATCCCTTCCTCAGTCTGAACCTTCATTGTAGTTTGTTCTTCTCTGGGGAACCTTTAGCGACAGTTCAGATGAGTGGGCCTCTTCGGATCAAAAATATTGAAAACATCTCCCGGAAAACACCGATACCTCATCGACGGACTCCGCATCCTCCTATAGTTTCATCCGATCTGGGTGTAAAAACGCGCTAGCATGACCTATATGTAAAGTAGCAGCTAACAACTTCCCAATACCATAGGGCTTATTTACAAGCGCCTTGTGTCACCGGTGCGTAACTTTTTCCCATGTTAAAAGTGACGAACTGGCGGCGCAAGTGTCTTGTAAATCGTGCACTATATGCAACAGCGTTTTGCTGTGATTGGTCCATGTGAGAGAACCCCGAGGCAATGTAAACAGAATACATGCAGAAAGTGTCATCAGCTTGTGGGCTGCATACCTCTCAAGATTCCTAGGTCCACAAACGAGTAGTGCATTCGGTGCGTTATTTTATTATTATATTTTTTTTGCTTTGTATTCTGAGCCTTGAAGTCCTGATTTTATACTGGGATGAACCGGACTACAAATCTTCGAATGCAAAGTAAAATCCTGACCACCACAGCACCACTCAGCACCACCACAGCACCACTCAGCACCACCACAGAACCACTCAGCACCACCACAGCACCACCACAGAATCACTCAGCACCACCACAGCACCACCACATTATCTCTCAGCACCACCACATTATCACTCAGCATCACCACAGCACCACTCAGCACCACCACAGCATCACTCAGCACCAGCACAGCACCACTCAGCACCACTCAGCACCACCACAGCACCATTCAGCACCACTACAGCATCACTCAGCACCATCACAGCACCACCACAGCACCACTCAGCACTACCACAGCACCACCACAGCATCACTCAGCACTACCACAGCATCTCTCAGCACCACCACAGCATCACTCTGGAACACTACAGCATCACTCTGGAACACCACAGCATCACTATGCGCTACCACAGCATCATTTTGCACCACCACAGCATCACTCAGGACCTCCACAGCATCACTCCGGGCCTCCACAGTATCACTCAGGTCCTCCACAGCATCACTCAGGGCCTCCACAGCATCACTCAGGGCCTGCACAGCATCACTCAGGGTCTCCACAGCACCTCTCAGCACCACCACAACATCACTTCGCGCCATCACAGCATCAATCCGTGCAACCATTCAACAACAACTGGTTCAAATATGTTCTCTCAATGTTTCAAGCTTTATTACAAATGTCACAAAAAGATGTTAATATTTCACTTCTGTTCTTGGATTTTCGTCACAATAAAATACACTGAACATAATCTTCACAAAAGTTATTTACAAAAGTTTAAGCTATTGCCATTATAAATTACAAATCAAAAAAGGGGGGTTGCTGCACTGTTCCTAGAGGAAGAAGAGGTGGGGGAATTTTTGCTGGCGTGACCAAGGGGGGGATTTTAATGATACCCTGGGGCATCCATTATGTTGGATGTATTTGCCTCACACACCCCGAGGAGTGTCATGCTTCATCATCGGCGGTTGCTCCTCGTCGGGGAGGCGGTGCAATCCCCGACGGGCACACCTCAGAGAGGGGCTCTTTGGCGGAGATCTTTTTCCAACTGCCTATTGGTGAAGTGGGGGTATGTGGGCAGGGTGGTGTATACCTATGATAAGGCGGCTAAAATGTAACAAGGGGTACCGGAATGGACTTTATTCTGGGGGTCCCCTGGCTACGGTTAAAAAGGTGAAGCTAGTTTCCTAGGTGTCAACCTATTATGTTGTGTGACCCTAGAAGATACTAGCGGTGCATGTGGTCAACATGTTTCTCGCTAATGGTATATTAACCGCGATTCTTCAGGACCAAAGTGAAAACAACAACATGCTCGTATCATATGTGTTGTGTTGTTACCTTAGTGGATCCTCCTATGCCTACTGATCGTATGCTAGAGGCCACATGAGTGTTCGGCAGGGCGGGGATGGGTAGGTCACTACACCCGGACACAGCAGACTTCAGCCACACCTTGGGCTCAGCGCTGTAGTATCTTCTAGGGTCACACAACATAATAGGTTGACACCTAGGAAACTAGCTTCACCTTTTTAACCGTAGCCAGGGGACCCCCAGAATAAAGTCCATTCCGGTACCCCTTGTTACATTTTAGCCGCCTTATCATAGGTATACACCACCCTGCCCACATACCCCCACTTCACCAATAGGCAGTTGGAAAAAGATCTCCGCCAAAGAGCCCCTCTCTGAGGTGTGCCCGTCGGGGATTGCACCGCCTCCCCGACGAGGAGCAACCGCCGATGATGAAGCATGACACTCCTCGGGGTGTGTGAGGCAAATACATCCAACATAATGGATGCCCCAGGGTATCATTAAAATCCCCCCCTTGGTCACGCCAGCAAAAATTCCCCCACCTCTTCTTCCTCTAGGAACAGTGCAGCAACCCCCCTTTTTTGATTTGACTCTCTAGTACTCAGTACGGACACTAAGCTGCTACTGGACCTTCCACCATTTTGAGTGGGTAATAGTGTCCTCTCGCCTCCCCCCTCTTTGTAACCCATTATAAATTACAATCACTTTTATTTAAGTATTAAATATTTTAAAAAATTAAAAGCCATTGTTATTTATAATATCAATACATCTAAGTCACGTAAATACAAAACATGTTGCATTACAAATGCTGTAGGTGTCACATTGCGAAAGTTATAACTATTGCATTGTAAATGACAAAGCCAATAATTTAGCTATTTTCAAAACCAACACATAAATAAAAAAATTGTCATTTACAAGACCAATAGCTCAAACTTTCCTAATGCGAGACCTATTGCATTGCAAATGCTTGTTTGAGGATTGCTGTTCGGGCACGAAAAATGATGGATAATCCCTGACTTTTCTCTGTCTAATAACGGGTAATTTTGTCTGATGTCCAACTGATTTTAATTCTGTATGGTTTTATTTTATGATAACATTGTCAATCTGTGTGTGTGCTTTTATGAATTCTTGGAATTCGAATAAAGATTTTTGAACTGAACTGAACATTCTTTGAGCCAAAGAGAACTTATTCTAAGATGATTCTATACGTGCCAGAGAAGCAGAGTAAGCTATAAAGCCATTCCCATAATGACAAGTGTCCAGCCTGGCCCACTTCAATTACTGGAGTCTGAAACTTAGGCAGGGTCAATAACATTTCCCTATGCAAAGTAGTCCTGAAGAAGGTCTTGGGTATTCTATACACTTAAGACTAAAGATCAAAGGTGGTTCCACTTTTGTGCTATAAATTTTCATCACCCATGACTAAGTGCAACATTTAATGTCTGATTACCTACTAAGAGTGGGCTGGCCATACATTAATCTAATGCCTCTATACACACACACACACACACATACACACACATATATATATATATATACATATATTACCTAGTTATAGTTAGGATTTTTTTCAATGTTAAATCTCAAACTTCTATTTGGAATTACTTTGGCGCCGGTTTACGAATCTGCCTGAAAATTTCCTCAAAATGGCCTCTTCGAACTCCGGTCCTTCCCTGAAAGTTTGGGGGGGATTCGTCAAGCGGGGGCCGAGATAAAAGGGGGGTCCCAAAACACGTTTTCCCCATGTTAATTTCCATAGGGCGGTCGACCTCACTTTTAGCCCGAACGGCTAAATGGATTTCCACCAAACTTGGCAAAATTGTAGGGACTGGTAGCCCGATGTGCCTTTGCTATGTCTCAAGATATGTGCTCCAGTGGATTTTGAGTAATTTAGGTTCAAAAAAATATATATATCTGTAAGCGCGCCCCGGTACGCACACTGGGGCGCGAACCAGCGCACTACGCGACTTGCTCACGGAAAGCTGATTGGCTCTCGGGTGTCGGTAAACATTCCAAACGGTCCGGAGCGGCTGCCATCTTGTGTCTCGGTAGGATCGAGACACAAGAGGTGGCCAAAACAAAGGGGGAAAAGACCATTAGGGGGCAGAGTAGACCCCCCTGACCGCCTAGGTTTCATGTGGGGGCTATAAAAGGGCCCCGCGGGGCAAAAAAAATATATTTTTTTTTCCGATTTGTGCGGGGGGAGCGCCCGGTACGCGCACCGTGGAGCGCACCGGGGAGAAAAGAGAATGGCAGAGTTTAAAAATTTAAGTCATTTTATATAAATGGGAGGTAATTCTGAAAAGAACTGTTTTTTTTTCTTTTTGTTGTTTTATATTTTTTTGTTGTTTTTTTAACATTTTTTTACTTTTTATGGCTTTTCTGAACAGTTTTATATATTTTTTGTATTTTCTTAGGGGAGAAACAAAAAACAGGGAATTGTAAATGGCTCAACTGGAGCAAAAACAATTCTGCAAAAAATTAGGGTTTTTTCGGGCACTTATGGTTATCCCCAGCACAGATGATAAGTTTAACACTTTGCTCACCATAGCAAATTAACTTACCACAATATTTGCACATGATTTTAAAATCGTTAAATTTGGGTTGTATGATAGGCATTGTCTCTGTTGCCTCTGAACCCGATGGAGTTGGTTCTTTTGATGTTGAGGGTCTAGATGATGATTGGGGTAGCTTACTGCAGAGGTCCCTTACCTCTGCAGCAGAATAGTTGATTGGGTGCCAACGGATCATGTGCCGAATCATGGTATGATTCCCGAAGGAATATTTTTTGTTAGGGTTTCCCCTGGACAGCTCTGTGTAACGTCCTGAACGTCTCAGGATCGTTTAACAAACACGATAATGAGGACGCAACCACTTGTGTATGCTTAGATACTTTAATGAAGGCACAAATATACAAAGAGTAAACAAAAGTTATAGTCACTGGAGGTCTTCAGTCTATCTACGTTACCAGCCCACAGCACGGATGGTCTTCACCGTCCTCTGCAAATACGCCGATCCCCATTGTATCTTTCTGGTGTTGCCAAGGGTATGGCGACCGGCATTTCCACTACTACCGCAGGGTTTTGGTTCGTGAGGGAGGTGCTGGGCGTGAGCGGGTCCAACTGTATAGCATCCAGTCTGGCCTTAACATCGGCTGTTTCTTGTCTAGATGCAGCCAATTCAACTTGCACGGCCGCCAATGCAGCCAGCACATCATCAAGTGTTGCCATGTTTGTTTATCGACCAGGAGACAGTTAGGGTTTATGGGTCGGATATTTTGTAATGTCCTGAACGTCTCAGGATCGTTTAACAAACACGATAATGAGGACGCAACCACTTGTGTATGCTTAGATACTTTAATGAAGGCACAAATATACAAAGAGTAAACAAAAGTTATAGTCACTGGAGGTCTTCAGTCTATCTACGTTACCAGCCCACAGCACGGATGGTCTTCACCGTCCTCTGCAAATACGCCGATCCCGGCGTATGCCAACAGAGGGCAGGAAACGTAATGGCCGGCAATGCCACTCGGTATGCTGTGAGGGGCTCGAAGAGTGATGGGGAGAAACGAGGAGACAGGGAAACACCCAGCCGGGGTCTCTACCTGAAGGGAGCAGCCGCTCAACCTCTTCCTCGTACTGCACCGGGACGCGGAGTCACCTCCGGGTGATGCGTCACCGATACCCAATTCACAACAAGGGGACAGAACTGAGAGCAGCCGCTCGATCGATCCTATGGACGTCCTAGCCTGTAACGCGGCAAACACCTCCTGGTGTGCGTTACAGCTGGTAGTCCTTGTATCTCGGGTCGGGCTGGGAGCTACGACTCCTACCAGCTCAAAAGCCAATGCGCCTTGACTCAGCCGAGTCAGAGCGAAACTCAATGGTGGACCGGTAGAGCTTCCGGGTCAGTAACAGGTTGCCGTTGGACAAGACACGGCCCAGGGAGTAACGACTCAACCTACCTCCGTTCTTGTCTGTCTGGAGCACCACTCCGGAACACTGCTCTTCACGAAGCAGGTACGTCGGTGTAAACACAATATCCGACAGCGTTGTACCTCCAGGTTCCTCCCTTTATAGGGCGTGTTTTCCTTGAGTTATGTAACGGCTCTCCCGTTTACATAAGGGCGTGTTTTCCTTGAGTTATGTAACGACTCTCCCGTTTACATAAGGGCGTGTTTTCCTTGAGTTATGTAACAGCTCTCCCGTTTACATAACCTCTCAACCGCTAAGCATCCTGGGAGATGTAGTCCGTTTTCGCTGGTTACCGTTTTCCTCCCCTCGCACGACAGGAATTCTTGACAGTACTTCCTCCCTCTCAGCAGCTCCCCACGGGGCCAGCGCTGGCAGGAAAACGCCGATGGAACAAGGAGACCAAGCGCGGAGCATGAACCCCTTCAGCCGGTTCCCATGATTGCTCCTCCGGGCCATAGCCTTTCCACGCAACCAGGTACCACAGCTTCCCCCTGCGCCATTTGGACGCCAGTATGCCCGACACTTCATACTCCACCTCCGACTCCACGCATACCGGCCTAGGTGTCCCAGACGGCTTGGAGGATGCTGGTTTGAGCAATGATACATGAAAGACAGGGTGTATCCGCAATGACTGGGGCAAGCACACCTTCACGATCACGGGACCCATACACTTGGTAATTCGATAGGGGCCCATGTACTTGGGATGCAACACACTGTTCTTTCGAAACCTCATGTTTCTTGTGGATATCCAGACGTAGTCTCCAGTGCCGTACAGTGGCCCGGGCCTTCTCTTCCTGTCTGCAGCAGCCTTGTATCTTCTCTTGGCCTCAATCAGGACAGCCCTTGAGCGCATCAACGTGTCTTTTATGTGTGCCACCCTGTCCGCTGTGGCGGGAATCCTGTCCTCTCTGAACGGATGTAGAAATGGCAAGAACCTGGGATGTTGGCCATAGTTGCTATAGAACGGAGATGACTGTGTGGAGCTGTGAGTGGCGTTGTTGTAGGCTATCTCTGCAACCCATAGCAAGTCGACCCATTCTTCCCTGCCCTGGTCCACAAAACATCGCAGATACTGTTTGAGCGTTTGGTTCAGGCGCTCGGTTTGGCCGTCCGTTTGAGGGTGGTAGCTGGTGGACAGGGCGGTCTTAACGTGCAGCGCAGTGCACCAAGTCTTCCAGAATTGCGCAGTAAACTGCGACCCCCGGTCCGACACGATCACCCCAGGTCATCCATGCAGTCGTACCACATTCTTTAGGAGTAGTGACGCCAATTCCCCGGCCGTAGGGACTCTCTTGCAGGGGATGAAGTGCCCCATTTTCGTCAAGTAGTCCACCACCACCAGTATTGCCGTCATCCCCTGGTCTACCGGTAGGCCCACCACGAAGTCCAGTGATATGCTATCCCATGGTCTATCCGGGGTTGGAAGTGGATGTAAGAGCCCTTGGGTTCGGCCATGGTCGGCCTTCATGGTAGCACACGTAGGACACTCCTGTCCCCACCTCCTGACATCCACTCTCATGGTTGGCCACCAGAAATGCCGTCCCATGCTAGCCACCGTTTTTTCAAAGCCCAAATGACCTGCGCATGGAGAGTCATGACACCAGATGAATGCTTGTTTCCTTAGCCTAGGCGTGGGTATCAATAGGCACCTGCCCTTCAGGGATATCCCGTCCTTCAGCTGCCATTCTCTGTGACTGAGGAGCCACCTCCGCCATGCAAATGACCTGATCCCTCTCCTTATTCCCCTCAAAAAACGTGTCCGGCTGGATCACCCCCAATACCATTCTCGGGGAAATGATGGAATGCTCGTTCGCAGGCAATGGTTCCTTAACTGCCGATTGACGTGACAGGGCGTCTGCCTTCCTGTTTTCCGTCCCAGGCCGGTATGTGATGCGGAAGTTGAACCCCGCAAAGAAGATCATCCACCTCAACTGCCTGGGAGACAGGTGTCTTGCGGCCGTCATGAACTGTAGGTTCCGATGGTCCGTATACACCGAAACCACATGTCGTTCCCCCATCAGCCAATGCCTCCATTCGGTGAAAGCGTCCTTGATAGCGAGAAGCTCCTTCTCTGCAATGTGGTAATTGCGTTCGGCGTCGTTGAGCTTGCGGGACATGTAGGCAACGGGATGAAGCACCCCAGTGTCATGGTTGCGTTGGGACAAAATAGCCCCCAGTGCCACATCCGAAGCGTCCGCTTCCACCACATAGGGGAGATCCGGATCGGGGTGAGCCAACACCGGTGCCTTACCAAAGGCGCTTTTCAGGGCCTCAAAGGCTGTGTTCGCTTCAGGGGACCAGACAAACTCCTTAGACTTCCTCAGTAGCTGTGTGATTGGGGCCACCAATCCCGAAAATCCATCTATAAACCGCCTGTAAAAGTTGGCGAACCCAATGAAACTTTGGACGTCCTTCACGCTTTGAGGCACCGGCCACTCTTTCACCGCCTTGATCTTGCGTTCCGCCATCTCCTGACCCTCCGGACTCAGCATCACTCCGAGGAACTCCACCGATGTGACGTGGAAGTCACACTTGCTGAGTTTACAAAACAGCATATTCTCCCTGAGTTTTTGTAGCACTGCCTTGACGTGGTGTACGTGCTCCTCCACACTGGACGAATAGATGAGGATGTCGTCGATATATACGACCACGTATATATCCAACACATCTCTAAATACCTCATTCAGAAAGTACTGAAAGGCAGCCGGGGCGTTGCACAGTCCGAACGGCATGACGAGGTACTCAAAAAGGCCGAACCTGGTCTTAAAGGCGGTCTTCCACTCGTCTCCGTCTCTCATGCGCACCAGATGGTATGCCCCTTTCAAATCCAACTTGGTGTAGATACGTGCTTTCTTGACCTGTTCCAGAAGTACACTGATGAGAGGCAAGGGGTACCGGTTTTTTATTGTTATCGCATTTAACGCCCTAAAGTCCACACAGGCCCTCAGCTCCCCATTGGCCTTCGGAATGAAGAAGAGCGGCGAGGCGGCCGGAGATTTGGACGGACGGATGAATCCTAGCTTGAGGAGTTTATCCAGATACCCCCGGAGATGCACGTTTTCAGGCTCTGTCAGGGCATACAGCCTGCCACTGGGAACGCTGGCCCCCGGCACCAGGTCGATCTGGCAGTCAAACTGTCTATGTGGCGGTAGCACTTCTGCCTTCACCTCATCAAACACGTCCTCAAAACTGTGATAAGCCTGGGGGAGAGCCACATCTTTCTCTGCCGCTGTAGCCACCGTCTGACTCCCGCTATTTTCTGCGTCAATGGGTTCCGGTCGTATGCCACAATGCAGGGTGCAATATGGTGACGTCATTTCGATGCGATGCGTTGGCCAATCCACAGAGGGGTTGTGTTTCTGTAGCCACAGCAATCCCAATATGACACCGTATTGGGGTGCTCGGATGATGTTAAAATCAATGTTTTCCAAATGGTTCCTCCCATATTTCACCGGGATGGCCCCCGTGTGCTGCCCGATGGGCCCTGTCACCAATCGCCTTCCGTCTACTGCATAGACGTCTTCGGGTACCGCTTTGGGAATAAGCACTAGTCCTAGCCTGCATGCCTCGTTGTAGTCCATAAACATGCCCGTGGCCCCTGAATCCACCATGGCCACAACGGGTATCCACTGGTCGTGCACTCCCACGTGCACCGTGAGAAACAGGTGTCGTTGCCCTTTGGTGACCGAGTTGGAAAGTGAAGGGATGGATGAGTGACTCCGAGATGCCCCTTCTTTGGTCTGGGAGTCCTCTAGTTTTCCGCCGGTACGTCCACTACGGCTGTTACCGACCGGTTGGCCCGATAACGTGACGTCTTCGGCTTGGCAGGGCATTCACGTACGCAGTGGCCTTTTTTGCCACAATACAGGCACAATCCTTGTTTACGGCGTGATTCTTTCTCCGTGGCTGTGAGACTCGCTCGTATAGCGCCAATGTCCATGGGTTCCCCCTTGGATGTGGTGGAAGTTTCAGGACTTCCCACCATCACATACGATGGAAGGGCTTTTCCTTTTCTCCCATGTTCCCCCTTTCTTTCGCTTAGCCTATGGTCCAACCGTAAGACCAGGTTGATAAGGCCTTCACATGTCTTGGGTTGAGGGTCAATATGAGCCACAGCGTCCTTGAGCTTATCGCACAGCCCTTGATGGAAGAGCGCCGTTTGTTTAGCAACAGGCCACTTGGTTTCCGCAACCAACCTACGGAACGCGTTGAGATACTGTACCAGGTCGTTGGATCCCTGTCTTAACTCAAGCCAGTGGCGGTGCGTCCATTAGGGGCGTTGGGGCGTTGCCCCACTAGCCATGGACGACCGCACGCTGCAGGAAGTAAATACTAAATACTACTAGGCTTCAAAAATAAATTATCCGCTTCACTAAGCGTACTCGGCAGTTTGCGACAGAGAGAGCCAGCGGGACAAGCCTGACAGAATCGGAATCGCGGAAGGCAGTGGGGGCGGGGCTTCGGCAATGAGTGACAGCGCAGCCATAGGCAGCGCAGCAGGCACTGTCTGTGAGTGTGTGCGCATTTTGGGCTAGCCATTTTTTTGACTGGCCCACGCATGTGCACACCCAGTAGTACCTTCCCTCCTCCTCCTCCCCCACAGCACGCAAACAGGCAGGGACCCGGCTCCCCCGGGTCCCAAAATGGGCAGTATTGACCCTGATCTTTAGCCAATCCTGGCGCAGTGGCACTGGTAATGCTGCGCCAGGATTGGCTGAGACACCGTGGAGACTTCAACACTGTGGTGCCGCGCGTGGGTGGTGGATGTTTCCTAAGTGCTGCACTGTAATGGCCAATCACATGTGGCTTATGTCAAGCCATGAAGTGGTGATTGGCCATTTTCCCATGCTGCTGTAAGCACGTCACCGCGCCTGGCGTGCCTCAACAGCACACGACGAGGAGTAAGAGAGTCACGAGGAGAGTGTGTAGTATACTACTCTGTCATGTACCCTCGTGACTCGTGCGTGCCAGCGGCAGTCTCCATACAGTCAGCGAGTCGAGTCTGTCGAGTGTCACGTCACCTCATAAAAAGTACGTTTTTTAAAAGTACAACAATCCAGTACAGAAGTGAGTCAGTGTGCGTGGTGTGTCGTGTGTGTCTCTACTAGTCTTTGCATATGCGGTGTGTGATAATGATTGCATGACTGACCTAGTATGTGTATGTAATGTTGGTGACTGCTTGAACCCATGTGCGTGTGCCTATGTGTGCGAGTGCGACTGTAACTGAACTCACATGCATGTATGTTGTGTTGTTTTTTGTGACTGCCGCTGTGTGTGCTTGCTCGTGAACAGTGGTGAAAGCAGCCGTCTCAGACTTAAAGAAAACTGGTTAAATTAATTTCTGCAACAGTCACTGATATCAAATCTTTTATTTCTGCTGCCCGGCTGCCGATCAGCGGCCTTTACATTTTACACTCAAGCCGGTGCGCTGCGCAGCGCACTCCTGCTGCGCTTCACGCATCGCTCGGCTCATGATGTTATTAAACTCCGATTATGGATCGGACACAGACAAGATCAGGCCTGGTTTTATTAGGAACCTATGATGACTGCTGAGACTTCGATAATATTGCATGATTGACTGCTGAAAAACGGAAAACTCTGGCTAAACAGAAAATCAGTGCAGGCTGCTGGCACTAGAGTCCCTGCACTGATGGTAGTGTCCCGAGCTGGCAGGATGGATGCCACACTCTCAGCGTTGCTGCAGGCGGTAGATTCCCAGGGCCGCCTTGGCTGCTCCTGCTTCCCACCACGGGCTAGGGGGCTAGGTTGAGAGCAGCGGCTCTGGCTGAAGTTACAGTCTGGGCTGCGCGAGTTCCCATAAAGGTCCTCTTCCCTGGTCATCACCCGCATTCCAGGCCATCCGAAATCAGGCTTCTGCCGTTCCAGCATACGCATATTGCTTTTCCTGTTCCCCACTCACTGCATCTCCGACCTCCCCCACATGCACTTCACCTCATCTGCTCCCCTAAACTGCCCGGCCACAAACGATCTGTCACATTGTCCTTTCCTGCTCCCGATCCCTACATTACAATGTCTGCTGCTCAATCGACAAACACCCCCACACACTTACCTGTTCTCCTGCAGAGCACTTTCAACCTGCCTGGAACACACAGCTAAGAATGCACAAATGGCCTTTGTTAGCTGCCAGAAATGGACATGCGGCCTCACAGTGGACCCTACAGAAAGACCATTCATTGTGCTGTGCAGCCGGCGATCAGTTCTTGTCAGACACCAGGCCATTAAAGGTATTGCTGTAAACAGGTCTTGGGTTGCACATTTCGGCCACCACAATTCCTAGTAATGTTCTCTGGACAGGGAGGTTTGCAGTCAGGTAATGTGCCCTGGTGCACTGCAGTGCTCGCGTTTCACTTTCTTTGTGCCTGCTGCTTCAGTCTACTGCTCGTGGTCGTGGCTAATAATCTGTTGTTGTTCGTAATCGTTGGCTTGGAAAACATCAAAACAAGTAAGAGTCGGGCGGGGGCCCCAGCTGTGACCCGTGCCCTCTGACCGGCCCTCGTATTATTATACACACATGTGATGATCACTGACTGATAATTTAGTGCTATAATGGCCTGGTCTCTTTGATTAATGATGGGGACTGCAGTGCTTTAACTAACAAAGGTGATTCTGGCAATTATTCAGAGCCTGACGCGCGTTGCAGATACAACATGAAACAAGTCAATTTCTCCTCAGTTCCTTGTAATTAGTGGCCACAATCCTTTACTAGTGCACACTGTCACTGATCACGTTTAGGAGGCCAGGCAGGGTGAAAGAGTCTTTGAATCTTTCGAATCAAAAGCTTCCTACGTGGGAGTGAACAATCAGCAGCCAAGCAAGAGGCAGCAAGCTTATATGTTCGAGAAACGATCGTTTTGTGCTTTGTTTTGTGGTCACCAGTGTCATTATTGGTAAGAAAAGGGGACCTGTTAAGAAAAAAACACACATCATTTCATGTTGATTTTTGAGTTTAACAGTGCTACTAAATTTATTTTCAAAAAGTAGCTTAATCTTTCCAGGATGTGATTGTATTAATTAATGTGCGATGAAACTTTGCTCTAAATATGCTGATAGCCCTGAAATAGAAAGATTGCAGCATCAATCATTTGTAAGGTTGAAACACAGAATTAGTATCTACTGCGTTTCTCTTGCTCATACTCATATTCGTGGTTGAATGTCTCCTTTATCCCTGCTCATACCTGGTATAGGAGCAGACCCATCAGCCCCCCTTCCCTTTGTGGATTTCCCAGTGTTAAGCATTTCTACTTTTATTAAATTAAATGAATGAACATTTAGAAAGCCAATGTTTTAAAGAGCGCATAAGAGAAGCTGAAAGATTGCTCATGAAGCAAAACTTTCCTTCTGCATCTGCATGCCTTATCAACACACCATTCATCATTTTTACTTTTGTTAATGTTGTACTATTTTGCTTCAGAATTTTGACTTGTGCTGCATCCAATTACATTCTTGCCTAAAGTATAGACAAAACAATATACAGTTAGTGTGGTGACTGAAATGATGGCTCAGTGAGCTGATGGTTGGACATCAGGATCATGGTTTTAACAGTCATAAAGTAATAGCTGTCCTGATATATTTCTGTAATACTTAGTTAAATGTTTTTTTGTATTCTACCTTATGATACGACCGTGGACAACCGTGTTACAGGCTTATTTTCTCTTGTGTCCTAATGATGGCCTAACTATAATTCCTTTATTAACCTTCTTGCTTTATCAAACTTGCTTGAAAAGGCACCATTTGCCCACTCTTTTAAAAAAAATAATGCCCGGGGTGGGGGCAACTCGCCCTTATGACAATCGGGCACATTTTCTACACTTGCGCGGCACAGGGGACTCATCCTAAACATTTACGCCCCACCACTTTGAAATGTCACCAGCCGCCACTGACTCAAGCATTTCACGGTCCGCCGTGTACGAGTCAGCCCTTCGGTCAAAAACCTTCAGGAATTCTTCGCGGAAAGCACCCCAATCACACAAGATGGGGTCGTCCCTGCTCACCAGAGGTACGGCCCACTGTGCCGCGTTTCCAGCCAAGTAAGAAATAAGGAAAGCCACCCGAGACTGACTCGTGGGGAACGCCTTCGGTTTGCACGACAGATGCAGTGCCACTTGAGTGAGGAATACCTGCACTGTGTTGGGGTCCCCATTGTATCTTTCTGGTGTTGCCAAGGGTATGGCGACCGGCATTTCCACTACTACCGCAGGGTTTTGGTTCGTGAGGGAGGTGCTGGGCGTGAGCGGGTCCAACTGTATAGCATCCAGTCTGGCCTTAACATCGGCTGTTTCTTGTCTAGATGCAGCCAATTCAACTTGCACGGCCGCCAATGCAGCCAGCACATCATCAAGTGTTGCCATGTTTGTTTATCGACCAGGAGACAGTTAGGGTTTATGGGTCGGATATTTTGTAATGTCCTGAACGTCTCAGGATCGTTTAACAAACACGATAATGAGGACGCAACCACTTGTGTATGCTTAGATACTTTAATGAAGGCACAAATATACAAAGAGTAAACAAAAGTTATAGTCACTGGAGGTCTTCAGTCTATCTACGTTACCAGCCCACAGCACGGATGGTCTTCACCGTCCTCTGCAAATACGCCGATCCCGGCGTATGCCAACAGAGGGCAGGAAACGTAATGGCCGGCAATGCCACTCGGTATGCTGTGAGGGGCTCGAAGAGTGATGGGGAGAAACGAGGAGACAGGGAAACACCCAGCCGGGGTCTCTACCTGAAGGGAGCAGCCGCTCAACCTCTTCCTCGTACTGCACCGGGACGCGGAGTCACCTCCGGGTGATGCGTCACCGATACCCAATTCACAACAAGGGGACAGAACCGAGAGCAGCCGCTCGATCGATCCTATGGACGTCCTAGCCTGTAACGCGGCAAACACCTCCTGGTGTGCGTTACAGCTGGTAGTCCTTGTATCTCGGGTCGGGCTGGGAGCTACGACTCCTACCAGCTCAAAAGCCAATGCGCCTTGACTCAGCCGAGTCAGAGCGAAGCTCAATGGTGGACCGGTAGAGCTTCCGGGTCAGTAACAGGTTGCCGTTGGACAAGACACGGCCCAGGGAGTAACGACTCAACCTACCTCCGTTCTTGTCTGTCTGGAGCACCACTCCGGAACACTGCTCTTCACGAAGCAGGTACGTCGGTGTAAACACAATATCCGACAGCGTTGTACCTCCAGGTTCCTCCCTTTATAGGGCGTGTTTTCCTTGAGTTATGTAACGGCTCTCCCGTTTACATAAGGGCGTGTTTTCCTTGAGTTATGTAACGGCTCTCCCGTTTACATAAGGGCGTGTTTTCCTTGAGTTATGTAACAGCTCTCCCGTTTACATAACCTCTCAACCGCTAAGCATCCTGGGAGATGTAGTCCGTTTTCGCTGGTTACCGTTTTCCTCCCCTCGCACGACAGGAATTCTTGACACTCTGCATCACAAATCAAACAAGTCACCTTCGCAGCGTTGACTTTTTTGAAACCCCTTGGGATTTTGTAGAACTGCCATACGAAGTGCTCTTTTAGTTTGTAGGGCTGATGAACTTCTTGCAGGAACTGCCTTGAGCCTTCCTCCTCTTCCTCCTCCTCCTCCTCTTCTTCTTGACCACCAATGTGATCTTCTGGTGGTCTTTTTGATGGTAGTGGTGGTGGTGGTGGGGCAGATGCTCCAGCTGCTGCTGCTAATGTAGCCATTTTTAAGTAGAATATATTAGAGACAGATCTCAAAACAGGTCTTTTTTTGAGATCTCAGTCAAAGGACAAAGTCAGAATAAAGAAAAAAGGAGGGTGCTTTCATCATTTTGAAAAAAAAACTGTTCTGGACCAATGAGAAGTGTTATTTTCAAGTCACATGACCAGGGCTTTCATCATTTGGAAACCAAAAGTGTTGTGAACCAATGAAAAGTGTAATTTTCAAGTCACATGAGCAGGGCTTTCATCATTTTGAAACCAAAAGTGTTGTGACTCAATGAAAAGTGTTATTTTCAGGTCACATGACCCGGCGCGCTTACGCTACGCGACCCGGGTCGCATAGCGTAAGCGCGTCAGAACGTTTTGCGATCGTATGCTCATGCGTGCTTCCGGGTGCGCTTACGCTGTGCGTCATATGACGCATCACGCGGCTACGCGATACGTCACAAAGTTTTTTTCGTTCGCGGCAATAGCGCTAACGGGACGCTCACCGGTATGCGCCCCGGGGCGCGCCATAGCACTGCGCTTACCGGTGAGCGCATCGGTACGCGCCCCTGGAGCGCACCAGGCCAAACAAATTTTAAAAATATATATATATTACATAATTATGAAATATAAAATTCGTTATAAAAAATATTACATTTCATACCTATAGAGATTCGAAATTTTAAATTCACTGAAAAAAAAATAGGTTTGAGGCCCTATGTATAGTTAGGAATTAGCATTTAAAAAACCTTTGAAATTCACTGATAAAACCATAGGTTTCACACCAGTTATAGTTAGGAATTAGCATTTAAAAAACCTAGTAAATTCACTGAAAAAAACATAGGTTTCACACCAGTTATAGTTAGCTGGAAATTTTACTGACATAAAACCATTGAAATTCCACGTTATAGTTAGTTGGACTCACTATAACTTGCGCGCCTGCAATGCACTGCTGATGACGTCACAGATTACATCACTCATGACCTGGTCAGTGACATTATGGGTGCCTGCATTACCTCAATGCCACATTTTGGGTGGTTCATTGTGTTACTTGTTGGCTCCCTGTATAGTCAATTCATCATATTTAAGATGGTTGTGCAATTGTATTGGTTATTTCGTTGTCTTCTGTACCTTAAGTGCAACATGCGACACACAAAATGTCATTTACCTAATTAAATGCCCGTGTGGCATCATTTACATTGGCAAAACGGAAAGGAAAATAAAAACCCGCATCAACGAACATAAGTCCAACATCAGGACACATAACCCCAAGTCCAATGTAGCTGTACATTTTACAGAATCCAGACACAACGTGTCACAACTGAAATTTCTGATACTTGAAGTGGTGGAAAGACACTAGGGCAAAGACAATCACAAAGAGCTCTTAAGAAGAGAGATGACATGGATTTATAAACTGCAGTCCATGAAACCCATGGGACTGAACGACCGTTTGGAATTTTCGTGTTACTTATAAAAACACCTATCTAAGGTGTTTCATGCCGTGTACAGTTTTTCCTGAAGTACGATTGGCCATGTATTCACCCAATGGTGTAATCGTCCAATTCCTATTGTTTTATTATTCTTGCTGTATCATTTATGTTTGTTTAAATTCCTTATATGCCGACTGCATTAGCTTTCCCTCACGTAAAATGCTTTTTATATCTATCATATAACCCTGAATGTTATACACCCACTTCCTGGTACGCGGGGTTCAGTCCATCGTTTATTTTTAGCGCACACCATTGAGCGTCATTCACCCACTTCCTGGTTCGCGGGGAGTAATCTAGTCCGTTGTTTATATTTAGCGCACACCATCGAGTGTCATTCACTCACTTCATGACTCGCGGTGAATAGGAACGCCGAAGTTTTACCCGTAGAGCACGGAGCACTCTAACATCCTGTAAGTATCACGCGACGAATTAACTAGCGAAATCTATGCAGGTGCCTGATACGCACGTTACATAGAGACAGATTAGCTACTAACACACGCTCCAATTTACCTTTTACAGACGCCCAACAACACCGAGTATACGTGAGTGTTTATGACATCAAACTTAACCTCCGCGAACGTGATTAGACACTTTAATGTATAACTTTATGCACTAAACCTCCTACGCCTCACCATCCGGCTTAAACACACAGAGCACTGACAGAGACACTTTACTTTACCCTCCCGTTCACCTCGCTATTTAAGCCGATCACCCACACCACCAACCCCATCCGCATGCTACGATTATCACCTACCAGATCATGAACTTGTACGCTGCTATATCTTATATTGTTGTTTTCAGAAACCTATGTTGTTGTTTTCAGAAGCTCCCAGATGAAGGGTTCATTACCCGAAATGCATTGGAGCCATTTCAAGAATATATAATGTACATACAAAGAGAATGAATCAAAAATCATGAAGATAATGATGAAATACGATTAAAGATCATCAACAGCTTATCATTTGGAAGCTTGTTTTTTCAAAGCACCTACGGTGTGCACAAGACACAGGGATGTTCCCAAGTTAGATGGGATCACAGTGACTATCTGTATTAGTAAACGCGCGCCGGACGGACGCGCCACCTGTATGTAGCACCCAACCTTCAATCAAACTCAATCAAACATCCCTATAATAACTGCTGTGCGCCCTCCAACCAAAACATTTTCAGTCATTTCCATATTCCGCCCAGTGGAGGACGGCACGCCACACAAAGACAACATGCAATATGAAGAAATAGCCAGATCAACAGAAGCCAGGGCTGATATACTGCCTTTTGATGAAGGAGAAACAGCCCGCATATATGCATTGATAAATGAAGATATAGCCACAAGCTCTTCCAACCGCACTAAGGAACAATGTATCCGGCAATTAATGTATTTATCCAAACGTGAAATCAATCAAAAACTCCACGCCAGTACTCTGCTAAAGTATCATCGCTCGATGCGGATCCCCAGAGGGTTACGGATAGCGCTGAAACCGTCACTTTGCAAGAACTCGAAATCCTTCCAAGAAAAATGGAACGCCATTCTAAACAAGTGCAGCTTAGACCTGATTTTACTCATTGTACAAGAATTATCGAACATACTGATTGAACTTCATAAAGAGATCAAGGAAATAGAAACCGAATTGACAAACATGGCCACCCCTGAGGAGTTAACAAAAATTCTTGAGGATACGAAAGCACAAATAGAGAAACACACAAGAGAGATCAACGACCGAAAAATTAGAAAATTCAGGAGAGACACACAAGATTATAAACTGGGGGAGGTATACACGTAGGCAGACGTGTATGCCAAAGAAGACGAAATAAACCATTCAACCCCCAAACAGACACATCCTCCTCAGGAAGTGACACGTCAAATCGACCCCCAAGAAGGGACAAAATGCATGAACAATCACGAGTTAATGAAACTACACAGGCCACAGATGACAATACAGCTGAACCATCAACTGCGGTTGCTTTTTTATCGGAAGGCCAAAACAATCAAGACGACCCAGGAGGAGCCTCAGAAAAAACAAAAGAAAAAGAATCCCAACAATCCAATACACGGAGCATGAAGAAAAACAAGAAGAGAAACACCTAATCATAAACATTTCTGACACCATCATGAATCCACACGAAATAAAATTACTATCGAAAGGCACATCCTTTATACCCACAGCTAAAACCAACCATCTAGAACTGCAAATAAGCACATACAAGTTCATACGGAAACTCAAGTTGAGACATTTTTTTGATCACATGATCCCACCCACCACCAAAAAAGTCGACCAACTCATGGGACTAACACCAATCAGCACGTTTGAAGCCCCTACTAGTCACAAAAGCATCGACCTCTTTGAGACACTGATAAGACAAGATATATCAAAACTCAATTATAACAAACCATCAAAAAGAAACATAACACAGAAGGATTTCGACACATTGCGAAAAATTTCTAACAATGTCAATATCAAATGTGGAAAGGCAGACAAGGGAGGCGCACTAGTAGTGATGAACTCCAGTATGTACAAACAAAAAATGGAAGAACACATCAATGACGAACAATTATATCTGAAACTTCCCACCAATCCAACGAACCAATTCAAAGAGAAACTTGCCCAAATTGTTAATAAAGCACATGAGACGTCCATCATCAATGATAGGACCAAGAGATATAATTACGCAGATGACCTCCAGCTCGTTTTCGACCTCTCCTCTTCTTCTAACTCCCTCTCATTTTTTCGTTCCACTCTGGTTTTTATTTCCAGTTGGATGAGCGCCAATCATCTCAAGCTCAATCCAGACAAGACTGAGCTTGTCTTGACTGGTGGCTCATCCAGTCCATGGTGCTTTCTGCCCCCCCATCCTTGGTCCCCCTCCTACCCCGGTTTCCACTGTTAAAACGCTGGGCATCAAGTTCAGCCAGGACCTGTCAATGCATGCACAGGTTAGCTCTGTAGTGTCCTCCTGCTTCCTCTCCCTCCGCTTGATCCGAAAAATCTCCCGCTTTTTTTCCCTGGATTCCCTTAAAATTATCATTTCGGCCCTCATCACCTCCCGCCTTGATTATGGAAATAGCTTGTTCGTGGGCATCCCCGCCTACGAAACTCGCCGTCTTTAAGCAATCCAGAATCAAGCTGCCCGTCTTATTTTTCATTTTCCCAAAACTCACCATATCACTCCTGTTCTTAAATCACTTCATTGGTTACCTGTTCTGCAGAGATCCCTATTTAAACTAGGGAGCCTAGTTTTCCGGGCTGTTGATCGCTCTGCTCCGGCGTTCATCAATACCTTGATCTCCACACATACCCCTGCCCGTACCCTCCGCTCATCTACTTCTGCCCTCCTCACTGTTCATCGCTTTCGCAAATCCCGCACTGGTGGTACAAGATTTTCTGTGCTGGCCCCCCGGTTTCTGGAACTCCCTCCCTCTATCTATGCGCTCAATTCCCATCTTTTCACACTTCCGCAAAGCGCTCAAAACATTCTTGTTTGCCCAGGCCTACACCTGTTAACTTCCTTGGCCCTGTCTGTATCTGTTGTTTAGAGCTCTCAGCGCCAGGAAGCCGCTTGGCCACAGTCCGCTTAACAAATATCTTATTCATTCATTCAGATATCTATTAAAATTATTTCCAAAAAGTCCCACCATTACCATGATCCCCAAAATTCATAAGAACCTAATGGATCCTCCATGCAGACCGATCGTCTCAACAAAAGGTTCCCTTCACGAACCTGTGGGAAAACTAATAGACCGCTATTTACAACCGATTGTAAGAAATATGAGGAGTTACATCCAGGACACCACAGACTTTTTAACCAAATTGGCACAAATCAAAATGAACACCAACCAACAACTAATTCTATGCACAGCGGATGTACGATCACTTTACACCTCCATCCCCCATAGCGGAGGGATAGAAGCCATCGAGAAAGCCATCCTCGAGAGTGACATAGAAACAGGGATGCAAACTTTCCTAATGGAATTAATCTTCTTTACACTTTACCATAGCTACTTTCGACAAGATGACACCTGGTATCTGCAACGGTCCAGAACTTCTATGGGCAATTGTGCCGCACCGACCTATGCGAATATCTACATGAAGCTCTTTGAAGAGGAGAACATCTACAACGACCCTAACTGGACGGACAATCTAGTAATGTACGCAAGGTACATTGATGATGTTTTTATCATTTGGAGAAGCACAGAAGAATCTTTAGTACAAGCACTGACGACCCTAAACTCAGCAAATGAAAGAATTCAATTCACATGGGAGATCAACCATGAGACTATAACCTTTCTGGATGTTAAAATTACTGCCACTGAGACCGGTTTCGAGACAGATCTGTTCCGCAAACCAACAGACAGAAATAACACCCTGTTATACACTAGTTTTCACCAAGGATCCCTAAAACAGCACCTACCTACATCATAAATGTTACGGGTAAAAAGGATTATCTCGAACCCGCAACAAACAGTAACACAGTTAAATGAGATGGGAAAAAGATTTCAAAAAAGAGGCTACCGGGGGCGTGGCTAGCAGCCGATCATGGCGGCAGCATAAGGGACGAGCTCCGCGGCTGAAGCGGCCTCTTCGTCGATCCGACACAAAATCCGTCACAATTACAAGCCCCAAAGGCAGGTACCGGATCCCAGGACCGGGCGGAGTGAGCAGCGGCAAGCAGCGAGAAAATCCGACGTCCGTAGCCAAAGATACGTCGAAGCCTCCGGCCGGCCTACCAACACCTCCAGAGCCGGGACCTTCCCCGGACTTTCACCCCGCCGGAAGTGCATCCTGACCGGAGAACTTAGACCGGAAGTGCCCGTGCGGTGGTAGACTCAATAGATCGACTGCACCTCGGGAAGTCGGAGAAGGCGGCACATGCGAATCAAGGAAGCGGTGCCTACAGGAGGGGCCGCTGGAGTCCTGAAAGCCTTGAAGGTCGTCACCTAACGTGCCGAGAGCCTGGGCATCGACGACGGAGTGGACGCCCGCCATCTTGTGACCTGAACAGTCGCTACGCACTTGGCGACTAACGGAGCACCTCGCGCCCCGAAGACGCACACCCGACCTGATCGTTGCTGGACCGGACCGGTCAGGAGGCTTGCACCGATCCTCACATCCTGGCGCGTAGGGGCACGAGGAGCACGACACTCGGCGGCATGGCGGGGAAAGGCCCTAAGGGCGGCGTCACACAGACTCGTATAGATCGCTTTACCTCCGACAAGCCCGCCGGATCCCCGGCAGGGAAGGAACAGCCTGGCAAGACGGCCGACTCCCCTGGGGGAAAAAAGGCCACACTGGACGACGTCATGGTTGCATTGGCACAATTACAAACTACTGTTGGTGGAATCTCCACGGACGTCACCCTACTTAGAGCGGACCTCCACAAAATGTCGGAAAAGGTCAAGAGTATGGAGGTGATCACAAAATCACTGGTGGAAGACGTCGCGGAACTCCAGCGTGAAATGGGGAAGATGGCGCAGGACAATAGAATGCTTCGGGAGAAGCTGGATGAGCAGGAGGGGCGTTCTAGGCGCAATAATATCCGCCTTATAGGGGTACCGGAATCGGAAGGTGTGAAGGCGATGGATCTCTTCGTAGAGAACCTGATCACTAACGAACTAAAGCCGAAGGGACTGTCCAACTTCTTTTCGGTGGAGAGGGCCCATCGAGTCCCGGGTGGCCAACCAAAGCCGGGGGCTAACCCGCGACCCATAGTGGCACGCTTGTTTAACTTCCGTGACCGGGACACAATCCTGCAGGCAGCCAGGTCCTCCCCCCCCTCAAGATCCAGAACGCCACCGTCGCCATCTTCCCCGACTACAACGCGGAAGTCGCCCGTCGGCGACGCACATTTTTCGACGTGAAAAAGGAACTGAGGTCCAGGGAACTGCCGTACTCAATGTTATTCCCCGCAAGACTAAGGGTGGTAGCGGAGAACAAAACCTGGTTCTTCGACAGCCCGGAAAACGTGCAAGAATGGCTCGAGGGATGGAGACCGGGTCAGAACCACAGACGGACGAATCGCTCCAGAAAAGATCGGGCTGAAGGCCATCGCCGAGACTCACAGGCCTCCGGAGGGGGACCGGACAACAGTGACTCTTTGGGAGCTGAAGGCGGCGGGGACCAGGCTGAGGAACAATGAACGCCTGGGAACAATTCATTTTTTGCTTCTGTATTGAGACTATTAAGCTGTGAAGCGCTTCCCGCCATTGGACACTGGGTGAAGGGCCTCCGGGGGTGTGAATGAGAGACTGCCGGCTGCGGAGAGTCCCTCACCCCAACGCGCAAGTACACTGTTTTGGGGATGGGGTATGCACTCTGCTAAGTTGGGGGGGCGGGCAGTTTTGAGTCCGTATAGCAGGGGGGCAGGGAGGGGGGGAGAGTTGAATAAGTTTTCTCTGTGGGACTTTTCGGTCCTACAAGGTTATGTTCTATGCACACTTAAGTATCTCGGCATGTCTTATGTAACTAAGAACTACTGGTACACTCGGGCGCAGGGAGGTCTGATTGGGAGACTGGCAATGGCTGCAACGGATAGTCCAACCACGAAGAACTCACTAACTGTCATGTCCTGGAACGTGAGGGGCCTGGGGGATAAGATTAAGCGAGGGCTAGTGTTGCAGGGGATAAGGAGACGGGGACCGGCTCTCATTCTCCTCCAGGAGACACACTTGTCGGGAGCGGCCACGAAGGCCCTAGATAGGAGAGGCTATCACATGATAGTGCATGCTGAGTTCACTTCGGGGTCCCGTGGCACTGGCATCCTGCAAAAAAAATCTTCCAAATTCATTGTCAAGTCTACTGCAACGGATGGCCATGGCAGATTCGCGGCAGTTCATGGCCAGTGGGAGGGGAAGCTCTTTAATGTAGTCTCTGTCTACATACCACCAGCACTGCACTCTGAGGCCTTGCCGGATCTGGGCAAATTCCTGCTAACACTCCCCGATGGGGAATTGCTCATAGGTGGGGACTTCAACATGACACTCACAAACTCCGAGGACCGCTTTCCCCCACGTACGCACGCAGGAGGGCCCAACAGGCTCCAGACATTCTTGACTGCACAGGGGTTGGTGGATGTATGGCGCGCTCTGCACCCTACTCAGCAACAATACACATACTACTCGGCCACGCACAATAGCCTGTCCAGGATAGACTACTTCTTTACTTTGATTAATGGTCACCTTACTGTAGCCGAAGCCGAGATACAACCACGGGGGGTCTCCGATCACTCGCCACTCACATTAACACTCACCACTACGACCATGGCACGGCGCAGATTATTCCCGATTTTCCCAGGCTACCTCAAGGTACCTCGGATTACCAAGGACTTGAAGAGGACAACCCGGCTGTATTTCGAGGAAAACCAATCTTCGGTGGCCTCCCCCTCCATACTGTGGGAGGCGTATAAGACAGTGTTCAGGGGTCAGGCCATAGCAGTGATCGCAAATCACAAAAGGACGCACAGGCAAGAGGCCCTCGAGATAGAGTTAGGCCTGGAGAGGGCCAACACGGCCCATATGGCGAACCCCTCAGACGACACGCTTCACGAACTCCAGGTCCACCAGCACCGCCTTACAGATCACATGCGCAAGGTCACGATGTCAGACATTGCGGCCACGCAGCACAGGGTATATGATATTGGGGACAAGGCCAGTAAATTGCTGGCGTGGTTGGACAGGAGACAGGGGGGGGGAAGAATATCCTACAACTTACGGACCCACAGGGCAACAACCACACCCGCCCCGACGAGATAGTAGACGTCCTCGCCGATTATTTCACTTCAGTCTACACCCCAGAGATAGTGGTAGAGGAGGGGGAGGTACAGACTGCCCTTGAACACGTTCCTTTGCCAGAGCTGACACCAGAGATGTCCGAGGACATAGACGCGCCTCTCACGGTGGAGGAGATCCAGATGGCTATAGGCGCCCTCCATCCAGGCAAGGCGATGGGCCCCAACGGGATTCCCATTGAATGGTTGAAAGTCATGGCCGAATCCTTAAGCACGCCCCTACTCAATATGTATGAGGAATCTAGAGCACAGGGTACGCTGCCGCTAGATCAGCGGATGGCTACCATTGTGGCGATACCGAAGCCAGGTAAGCCCCCCAACGAATGCTCATCATATAGACCGATCTCACTTTTGAATCCGGAGGCCAAAATTATTGCCAAAGTGTTGGCAAACAGGATCTTGCCGACTCTGTCCCACCTAATCCACCCGGACCAGTCCGGATTCATGCCACACCGCAGCACTGCTCTAAATCTCCGCAGGGTGCATGGTGTAATGGCGCGAGTTCCACTACTGCAAGAACCGGCTGCCATCCTCTCCTTAGACGCCAAGATGGCGTTTGACATGGTGGAAGGGAGCTACCTCTTTGCAGTGCTCACGCGTATGGGTTTTGGCCCGGTGTTCCTTTCCTGGATACGAATGCTGTACAGAGACCCAGTGGCGCAGGTGACGGCCAATGGCCACATTTCAAGAACCTTCTCCCTAGGCAGAGGTACACGACAGGGCTGCCCGCTTTCACCCCTACTCTTCGCCTTAGTTCTAGAACCGCTGGCGGTTACGATACGCACCACCCAACTCCTGAAAGGGATACAATGGACCCCGTTATGGGAGGACAGAGTGTCCCTCTACGCAGACGACATGCTGATCTATCTTACGGATCTGGAAGAGAGTCTCCCTAACCTCCTGGCTCTCTGTACAGCTCACGGGCGAGTCTCGGGTTACACCATTAACTGGACCAAGTCCATCATTTTTGAACTGCGGGGGCCACTCCCGCCTCTCCCGGACTCCTGCCCACTGGAACCGGCGCACACGTCCTTTAAATACCTGGGGATCCATATCACCCGGAATGAGGCGGATTTCTCACGGCTCAACCTACAACCTCCCTTGGCCCGGCTCCGAGAGGACGTGCGCCATTGGAAGGATCTCCCCCTAACGCTCCTTGGCCGTGCAGCGCTATTTAAAATGATGGCTCTGCCACGTTTCCTATATGTGCTGGAGAACGCCCCGTACTTGGTGCCAGATGGCTTCCTTCAGAAAATAACGGCGCAGATCTCGGGCCTGTTATGGGGCAACCAGCCAGCCCGCATTTCTCACGCCAAATTAAACAGGGGATGGTACGACGGGGGAATCGCCCTCCCAAACGTACAGTTGTACTACTGGGCGGCCCAACTCAAAATCCTTAACCAGTGGATACATGCCCCGCAGGATGACCCAGCGTTCAAGGCTGACAGGGCGCAACTGGGTGCAAACACCTTATTGGCCCCACTGTACCACCGTGGAGTGGCGGCCAAACTCACTGGGCCTACGAAACACACAGTCCGCATATGGTACAAGGCACAGGCAAAGTTGAAGTGGGATGGCATCATTACGAAACTTACGCCCCTATGGGACGCAAAGGCGTTGGGCCATTTGCGGCGCTCTAAGGGCTTCACACAATGGGACAGCATCGGCATCTCCACGGTGGGGGACATGTGGACAAGGGAAGGAGTGATCTCCTTTGCCACTTTACAGGACCAATATGAGTTGGGGAACACAGAGCTCTACAGATACATCCAGGTCCGACACGCGCTACAGGCAGCGATCTCACCCGACACATCCCTGCCCGAATCCTCCCCTCTGGAGGATCGTCTACTTACCGACTTCATGCAAGAAGGGGCGACATCGCTGACATACCGCAAGCTGATTAACAATATGCCTGATCCACTGGGGAAACTGAAGGACAAATGGATGGCAGAAGTGGGTGACCTGGATGAAACTGACTGGAACACAGCCATGGCATCCCCACGTGAAGCAGGCATATCGTCTAAATTTCGCCTAGTGCAGCTAAAATTCATTCACAGAATCTACTACACCCGTACGTTGCTTCATAAACTGCGCAGGGCGGATCATCCGTATTGTCTGAGGGGCTGCGGGGCAGAAGGGACCTTCATACACACGGTGTGGGAATGTCCGTTGATAGTCAGCTACTGGCAACGGGTAGTACGCACGATGGCCCAAACACTTCACACCACCCTCACCCTAGACCCACGGCTCTGCCTGCTAAACATCTGGGAGCCGACTGACCTCACCTTTTATGCACGGACCTGGGTCACAGTGGGGATGGTAACAGCGAAACGGGACATAGCACAGAGGTGGGGGTCGGCTGATCTCCCCACGCTGCCCCAATGGCTCCGCAACATGGACATGCTTATGTTGACTGAAAGGGCGGTGTACAAATTGAGGGGCAATCCACGTAAATGGAATGGGGTGTGGCAATCCTGGAACACATATAGAGGGGATATCTGCGAACCACTGGAGGAGGATGACGACGAAGGATCTGAGAGTGACGAGGAGCGTTGATTGGGTTATAACAATGTATATAGGGCGTGCGCAACAGAAGTGGGTGGGTCCAGCCGTGGGAGGTGGTATGGGAGGGAGTGGGAATTGGGGGGTTTGACACAATACACTGCTCTCTTTACAGATGGACTGTGCTACGAGTGCCGAAAGCTACTACTTCAAGTACGTGCCGGACTAAGTGTGCTGTTTTCATTGTTTTATGTTTATTGCAAGGTGAAAAAGGCAAAACTCAGACGAATAGTAGCCAACAAAACACAAAATCGCAAACTGTATTTCTACGACACAAGTATATCCCTATTCATCACATCGTCGATATGACCTGAAATGCTTTGCACTAATGTGGATGTTATAAGTTTTATCATTGTAAATACTGTATCACTTCATTCACCTAGTAACTTATATGTGAGAACGCGATGGATGAAACTGTACATACTATCTTTGTTTTGCACCAAAAATAAAAATTTAAAAATTAAATTAAAAAAAAAAAAAAAAAAAAAAGAGGCTACCCGAAGGAGCTCATAGAAAAAGCCATAGAAAAAGCTCAAAAGTCTCCAAGAGAAAAGTTATTGATAATAACAACCAAAAAGCAGGAGGACAGAATGGTCCTAGTATCAAGATTTTCCACGCTAAGTACAGCATATAGAAAAATTATTTTAAGACATTGGCCAATCCTAACTGCAGAACAAGATTTTGGAGACTCGTTCAAAAGTCCCCCCATCTTTGCATACACTCGTAGTGCAAACATCAAAGAGATCCTTAACAATACCTCAATCACCAAAAGCAAATATAAAGGAACCCAACCATGCATGAATTGTGGCAATTGTAATTGCATCATCAAAGGCACATCTATAAACCATCCGATGAAAGGGAATGAAATCAAACTGAAAGTCAGTGCAACATGCGACACACAAAATGTCATTTACCTAATTAAATGCCCGTGTGGCATCATTTACATTGGCAAAACGGAAAGGAAAATAAAAACCCGCATCAATGAACATAAGTCCAACATCAGGACACATAACCCCAAGTCCAATGTAGCTGTACATTTTACAGAATCCAGACACAACGTGTCACAACTGAAATTTCTGATACTTGAAGTGGTGGAAAGACACGAGGGCAAAGACAATCACAAAGAGCTCTTAAGAAGAGAGATGACATGGATTTATAAACTGCAGTCCATGAAACCCATGGGACTGAACGACCGTTTGGAATTTTCGTGTTACTTATAAAAACACCTATCTAAGGTGTTTCATGCCGTGTACAGTTTTTCCTGAAGTACGATTGGCCATGTATTCACCCAATGGTGTAATCGTCCAATTCCTATTGTTTTATTATTCTTGCTGTATCATTTATGTTTGTTTAAATTCCTTATATGCCGACTGCATTAGCTTTCCCTCACATAAAATGCTTTTTATATCTATCATATAACCCTGAATGTTATACACCCACTTCCTGGTACGGGGGGTTCAGTCCGTCGTTTATTTTTAGCACACACCATTGAGCGTCATTCACCCACTTCCTGGTTCGCTGGGAGTAATCTAGTCCGTTGTTTATATTTAGCGCACACCATCGAGTGTCATTCACCCACTTCCTGACTCGCGGTGAATAGGAACGCCGAAGTTTTACCCGTAGAGCACGGAGCACTCTAACATCCTGTAAGTATCACGCGACGAATTAACTAGCGAAATCTATGCAGGTGCCTGATACGCACGTTACATAGAGACAGATTAGCTACTAACACACGCTCCCATTTACCTTTTACAGACGCCCAACAACACCGAGTATACGTGAGTGTTTATGACATCAAACTTAACCTCCGCGAACGTGATTAGACACTTTAATGTATAACTTTATGCACTAAACCTCCTACGCCTCACCATCCGGCTTAAACACACAGAGCACTGACAGAGACACTTTACTTTACCCTCCCGTTCACCTCGCTATTTAAGCCGATCACCCACACCACCAACCCCACCCGCATGCTACGATTATCACCTACCAGATCATGAACTTGTACGCTGCTATATCTTATATTGTTGTTTTCAGAAACCTATGTTGTTGTTTTCAGAAGCTCCCAGATGAAGGGTTCATTACCCGAAATGCATTGGAGCCATTTCAAGAATATATAATGTACATACAAAGAGAATGAATCAAAAATCATGAAGATAATGATGAAATACGATTAAAGATCATCAACAGCTTATCATTTGGAAGCTTGTTTTTTCAAAGCACCTACGGTGTACACAAGACACAGGGATGTTCCCAAGTTAGATGGGAACACAGTGACTATCTGTAAGCAATTCATAAGGCATAGAGTACAATAGAATTATTTACTATATGGGTATATCCATTTGATTATTCTTGAGTTTTCCTCACTATGCAGTAGGATCTAACAAGGCCAAAACGGGAAACAACCATTGCAACTCAGTCATTACAACGTGCTACCTTTACAACATGGGTATTACAACGCATGTCACTACAACGCATGCCATTATAGACCACACCATCACAATGCATGCCATTACAACGCATTTTAAGGTAAGTAATGTTTTTTTTGTTTTAGTATGGGTGTGGGGGTACATGGGAATAGTAGCCTTTACCCCTACACTATCCAACACTAACCCTACTGTTGCACTCATTGGAGTGGGAATAGTAATTTTTACCCCTACACTATCCAACACTTACCCCACTGTTACCCTAAAAATATTATGCATAGAAAGGGTATGCATTGTAATGGAATGTGTAGTAAAGGTAGTTTCTAGAAATGTGTTGTAACGGCATTCATTGTAAAATCATGCGTAGTAAAGGTAGCTGCGATGTAAAACCCACGTTGTTAAGGCATGTGTTGTAATTGTTTGCGTTGTAACGTCATATATTCGGTCTAGAATTGCCTGTGTTCCCTTCTGGAGCGGTCCATGTCTGCCTATTCAGGATAGACTGTTGGTGGGTGAAAAGCTATGTGTGGTAATGCTACCCTTAAAAATTGCCAGTGTTTTAGACTATTTGCAAGCATTCCACCCATCATCTTCTGATGTAACGCCCTAAGTGGCCAAGGGAATACCCAGATCTGGGTCCCTTGCTCACTGTGACAGAGGCTTCAAACGATACCTCATTAATGAAGCCTAACAATGTTTTAACAACCTGGGTTGATTGTGTTCCCTTCTGGAGGGGTCCTTGTCAGGTAATTTGGGGTGGATGGTCTCATGAGGAACAGTATCAGTACTGATTTGCATAAGGCAGGTCTCTGTCCAGAGTGCCACAGTGGGAGAGCAACTGCCAATGGTTTAGACTGTTTTCAAGCATTCCTCCCATCACCTTCTGAACAGTTGTTCCTGAGATTTGCCATGAATGGTATCTGTGTCTGTGTATGTAGGGTATGCAAGTGCATTTTTTTATGTATTCAGCGATTTCGATATTCTGAGCTATTACCGTTGTATATTATTCTTTATATGTTTAGAAATAATTTCGGAAATAGTTTTCAATGCAATTCAAAAGTTTTCAGTACTTGTTAATGTTGACTGTTTAATGCCAAATTTCTTATAATGCTTCCCCTCTCTTGGTTAAGCTTATTGTGCATATTATTTCATTTTTGGACAAGTTTTTGAATCTTACTATGAGAGCTACACAATAACCCGACCCCTTACTCTTGGAGCCAACAAATTGGGGGCTTCCTTAACTCTGATGGGTGGGGGGGGAGGGGTTCACGAGGGATTACAAATCAGAAACTGAGGGTACTCTTGGAAAAGAGGAACTACTGGGGGAATTATCAATCCAATCACAATTCCCCCCGTAGTCCTCATTTTCATCCAGTATTCACCCAAAGACTCTACCTGCTTTTTGAGTTACTGCAGATTTTGTCATTCTGATGGGCAGATAACGTGTGTTGCCGGCCTCATCGAAATTAAATGGAACCTTGTAATGGGTGCATGAGTATATTATGGATGCTGTGTACAGTCGTTGATATTCTTCTTTACCCAGCTTTTGGAGCGCGGGGTGCCATGTGTGTTTCCTGTGTGCTGTGCATTCTGGTCAGATTCTGCGTTTTGTGGTTTTGGGGTCTGCTATGGGCAGGTGTGTGTTCTTGAGCGAGTTACATTCTGTCTGTGGGAAGACATTGACATTTTTTGGCATCCTAATGCACTTTTTGTTCCAGGCCACATACCAGGGAGGTCCAGTGTATTAGCTGTGCATCACTGTTAATAGTCTAAAGCCAGATGTTCATTGTCTTCAGCTGTTCAGTCATGCACCATTTGGGGTGGCTGAATGCTGCATTACCAGATATGGGTGGTCCAATGTGCTAAAGTTGTATGACACCATGGTGGTCACATGCAGTGTGACATTTATGATGACCAAGTGTTCACTCTGCCCTAGTTGACTTGTCATGCGCATTATGGGTGCCTGCATTACCTCACATTGTGTTACTTGTTGGCTCCCTGTATAGTCAATTCATGATAGTTAAGATGGTTATGCAATTGTATTGGTTGTTTCGTTGACTTCTGTACCTTAAGTCCGCAGTGGTAACTAGTGGAGGGTATTATCCACGCACAATACGGATCTGTTCTCAGTTGTACTTGCACTACAAAGAGGATAGTATGATTTTTTGGGTTGGTCATATTCAGGGTATGTGGTGACTCTTATGAAGAATGAAATGCATATTGTGGGCTACACAGTATTTTGTTTTATAGTTTCTATTGTGGTCTTTCTGCTTTTCGTCTGTGCCATTGTCATGTGGCTGTGCAACTTCCTACCATTTGGAGGTGTTTGGTGTTCATACGTCACTTGTACTCCTGAATGCAGTTTCCACATTGTAGGTCCATTCTTGTGCTGCGGAGGGATGTTTTATGTTAGATGTAGTATGTGTTTTGTGGTATGTCTGGAGTTGTGAAAGTAATTAAGTTTATTTTTGAAGGATTAAAGTTTAATGTGTTTTTGTCTTTATCAATCTTGTGGAATGCAACATTGTTTGGTCCTTTGAAAACAAATGGAGATGTGCTGTGTACTGTCTCTTTTGGCCTTTGTCTGTGAATTACTTGGCAAAGTAACTATATTGTTGAGAATAGGAAGTATGTGGAATGTTTGTACTTGTGAAAGGTAAGCTCAGATGCAGCTGTGTTGAGCTGCTGTATGCATAGCTACTTGTGTGGTGAGTTGCACGTTGGAGACGCACAAGTCTGAAAGTGTAATGCCCCGGTTACTTACCGGTAATCTTCATTACTCCGAGTATAGTCTTCCTCGCCACATGACTTACATAGTGAGCTTCAGCTCCACACCAGAACCCTCCAAAGCAAAAAGTTAGCCTCCCATGCCTCCCATCCCTTCCCAAGATGGCCGACCCATTACCACCTGACCTCTATAAGAGGCGGGCCGGCCCAACCCATCAGCCTGAAACAACCAAGCACAAACATGAAGCCGATAGCCAGACAGGGAGGGAGGGATGGGAACTCATGTGGCGAGGAAGACTATACTCGGAGTAATGAAGATTACCGGTAAGTAACCGGGGCATTACCTCCTCGTTAGTCTTCCTCGCCACATGACTTACATAGTGAGCATATACCAAAGCCAAGCGGCTTCATGGAAAACTCACAAGAAACCAACAGACCAGAAGGGGACGCCCACGAAAGAGGGCAAACCCAACAGACCAGTACAAGTGGAAGGACCGCCCAGGAGAGAGGCAACCACGAGTAGGAGAACCAATCCAGGACCGAAGACACAGGGAAGGCTGAAAAACAAACTGGACCCCAGAGACACCAAGTGCCGCCAGGAAAACCGCCCCAACCGAAGGAAGGCAGAGAAAAGGCACAGGACCGGACCGCACGGAGCCAAGAGGGCAACAGCAACCAGGGCCAGAACAGAAAAGTGCAGGCTGACCAACACACCAGAGCAGCCCAACAGGCAGCACAAAGCGAGAGGGGAGCAAAAGTCCAAAGAGAGGAACCGAACGAACAGAGGGCATCCCCACCACAGCGACCCAACAAAAAGAATCACAAGCAGAAAGAGGCAACCAGTCCGTCCAACACAGCAAAACCGCAAGGGCGACCACAAACCCCGAGAGAGCCGAACCAGAAAAACTGGGAAGCGGCACCAGAGTCTTCCAACAGAGAGGCAAGAGCCGGAAAAACGGAAAAGGGTGCCGAAAAGAAACAGAAGGGGGACAAACCCCCGTCACACAAAGGACCCCCGGAAGGGACCGCGACTCCAAGGAGAGAATCCAGGCAGGCACCAGGGAAAATGAACCCAGGAAGGAGCCGGAAACGACACCAAAGAGACCAGGAGGAGAACCAACCAGTCAAAGGAGAAAAACTGAAAACCCACAGGCCCGCCCACGGCCAGAAGGGAGGAGAAGAGGCAGAAATAGCCAACCGGACAGGCACGGAAACACCCCACACAGGGACCAAGCAAACCGGCCCAGGAAGAAACACAAGAAGGGAGCGAACCGCCGAAGAGAGCACCCAGGCAGCCATACAGACAGCCAGCCCACAACCAGGCCCAGCCCAGCGAGACAAAGAAGAACCGACTGGCACAGAAGCGCGGCAGCAACACACCAAAAGGCGTGAAGAACAGAAGGGCAGGGCGAAGACGAGTCCGAGCCAAGACAAGACACCCAGGGAGCCAACAGGACCCGGGACTCTAGACCCCGCACCCGGAGGCCGACCAGCGAGGCCCGTTAATGGCCAAACCCAGGAGGAGAAGCAAACAGCCCGACCCCAACACACGGACGGACACAACGGGAAAAGGCACCCGCCGCGCCGCAGACCCTCGTGAAAAGACCCAAGCAGACCCCGGAGCACCGAGGAATGCACCTGCCCCGGCACCCGAAGGTAAGAAGAGGAGACAGGGACAGGGGGCGCGGCCGAAAAAATGGAAGAGCCCCGCCGCCAACAGGCACACACAGGGAACCAAAAGGCCGGCAGCCGGGCACCAAGCCGAGCAGGCAGCACCCCGGCCCGCCACATAGGGAATCAAGAGGGGCCGAGGGGAACAAACAGAAGCCGGGGAGTCATGAAATGCAGGGAAGGCCCCCACAAGGCCGAAGAGGCAATAAACGCCCACCCGGAAAAAACCAGGAGATGAGCACACCCCACCAGACATCCCACTAGGAGCAGGACACAAACAACAAAGCCCGCTAAAGCAGGGCATAAAGCAAAAACTGGAGGGGGCGCAGGGCAGAACTCCCAAAAGCCCGCAAACACTAGGAGCCCGCTAGAGCAGAGCAGTGAACCCAATGGGACAGTGTGAGGGCTAGAAGGCAGGGGAACCAGAGAGCGAGCCCGCTGGAGCAGGGCCTCCCCCTAGGGCACTGGGACCCGCTGGAGCAGGCCCTCAGCCCAACTTACCTGATCAGACGCTCAGGAGAATCTGCAGCGCAGAACTAAAAAAACAGGCTGATGGGTTGGGCCGGCCCGCCTCTTATAGAGGTCAGGTGGTAATGGGTCGGCCATCTTGGGAAGGGATGGGAGGCATGGGAGGCTAACTTTTTGCTTTGGAGGGTTCTGGTGTGGAGCTGAAGCTCACTATGTAAGTCATGTGGCGAGGAAGACTAACGAGGAGGTAATCTGTGTTTTTAATTTTGCCGAATTGTAGATTGTTATACCTACTTATTTAGGACTTTTAATAAACTGCTGGTAACTTTAAAGCACTAAAATTAGTGCAGGTTTGATACAACTCCCTTTTTTTAGGTCTTGCCTGAGACACCACATACCCTGTCACTTGTGAGACATTTTGTTTAATTACAGTGGTCTTAGGACCAGTCCATCGCTTACCATTGGTTGGCTTCATCGTCACTCTTATTTGCTTCCTTCTGATTTGTTAATACATGTGGGCTTCATGTCATCTTCTTGTATTGGACCCTCCCCTGGGCATGGGCAAAGTACTCGTGTCCTTCTGCTGCCTGCTTTTTTGGGGGTACCCTTTTTCTTTTTGTTGATGCACTCCATGGAAGTTCATGTGTTTATGAGTTGTTTACCTCATTCAGAATCGCATAATGTACTTCTTTTCACTTGCCTCTACATCAATCAGTCAGGAGTTTATAAAGCGCACTTCTCACCTGTGAGGGTCTCAAGGCGCTGGGAGGGGGGGCTAGGTAGCTCTGGCTCAGTCGAAGAGGAAGGTCTTGAGGTCCTTCCTGAAGATGTGCAGGTTAGGGGAGCGTCTGATGCTGACCGGGAGCTTGTTCCAGGTTTTGGCTGCGATGTAGGAGAAAGCCCTTCCTCCTGCTCTGCTTCTGCGGATGCGGGTGGTCTCCGCTAGGGCGGGGTCGGTGGATCGGAGAGTTGTTTTGGGTGCGTGGAAACGGACTCTTATCGCTATCAGTTCCCTTTTAAGCTGCCAGCCTTTCACTGCAATTTGTCCTTCATGTTTGCTGTGCCGTTTCTTTCAAACTAGGATGATTACATATATTTGGAATGACAATTGTCGTATGTGCCTGTGTTATTTACACCTTAAGTGTTTCACTCTTACTTCTATGCTTTTGCACTCGCTCCCTATGTTGTACCTTCCAGTTGCATTGTTCATTTTCTATTCGATTTCATTGGTTTTCACCTCTGAGTTTTTGCATTGGCTTTTATGTTTGTTTACTGTCAAGAAATCTTACTTTAGATGTACTCAATTTCTCAATTTTTTTCTCTCATCCACACATACAACTTTGCTTTCTCATCCCACCCACCCTCTGCTCCTCCGTTTAGTTGAGGCACTCATGTTGCTCTCATCTGTTAATTCTTCGGCATGTTGTCAATGTTTGTTCATTTGGTGTTACCTGTGCACGGCAAGACAGGCTCCTCCAATGTTTGTCCACTCCTGTAATTTTGCTTCGTCCTTTAATCCTTGAAATAAATTTGGAAGTAAAAGAATACATACTTTCACGAACGTGCCACATTACAGATTCACTGCTAATTTACAATTAAGCCGTGCATTACTAAAGTGTATATACTTGTAATAGCTGAAAAGGGGGCGGGGGATAAGGAGCTGGATATAGGCCCAGTGGCTGGTGCTCCCGAATAGTAGATAAGTCACTAAGGAGAGTCACTGTTCCTGAGAGAAGAATTGGAAAGGAGTCATTTTAGAGAAGTTGGAGGGACTCGGAGAGACTTCTACTTGATGTCCTCACACACCCCGAAGGATGTCATGCTTCATCATGGAGTGGTGCTCAGTCTAGCTACTGAGGGTCATAATGAGCAGCACTCAACCTTTTGCTTTTTTAAACCATGACAGAGGGGTCCCCCTCATTAAATAAGTTTACCTTAGATACCCTCTAGGCATTAGGTCTCGTGACCTATCAATGCGCATGCGCATTGAGCGGAGCGAGACTATAGGGCTTTAAACAGACTTTAACTAACTGGCGATTTGGTGCTGTGCCCGTGCGCTTTTAGGTCAATGCGCAAGCGCATTGACCTAAAATGCGCGTGCACATCATCAAATCGCCATCTGTTCCCTCAGCCACACTCCTCCCACACCTTTGAAGTGAAGCTTAGCTTCACTTCAAAGGCCCCTGCTGCTTCACACCCTCATCGCCGCTCTCCCCGCTCCGCCCCCTCCCCTGCCCGCCGTGTCGCATTTCTCCTCCCCCCCCCCACAGCAATGCCCTCCGTCTTGTTTGCGTTTTGCTTCGTACTAGTGGGTGACCTGTATATTAATGTATGCCGGCATGTGGTGGCAGGTGGACATCTGTGAAATGCCCCAGCCTCTGTATAGGGTGTTCTGGCTGCATGTGCACTTGCACCTGGCTAAGAATCCTTCTGGTCCATTGATCGGGGATTCATGCGTTCATTTGCTGCTTAAACTGCTGGCGATCTGTCTGCTTCACATTGAGTTTGCCCCCCGCCCAAACCACCATACACGAATTGAGAGGCTGTCGGATGCTAGCTAGACCTCTTCAAATACATTGCTGTGTCTGGACAGTGCATGCACAGAGACTTCACACTATAGGAGTTTCACCCCTCTTCACCTCCTAAACCCTGATTTTATTGCTGCACTGCCCTAGCCATTGGAGCGTTCCGACCTACGGAGGTATTCATTTATTTATTTACTAAATTGTACAAGCGCGGTCCGCATCGGATGCGCTTGGTTCCGTGTCTCGTCTTTTTTTTTTTTTCATTAGTTGTGTTTGTGCCTACAAGAGTTCTGCAGTATGCGGCTGTATTGAACAGATCTACTCTTTAAATACATTGCTGTGTCTGGACAGTGCATGCACAGAGACTACACACTGTAGGAGTTTCACCCCTCTTCACCTCCTATACCCTGATTTTATTGCTGCAGTGCCCTAGTTTATTTATTTATTTAATCAGTTGCACAAGCGTGGTCTGCTTTGGCCGTGCTTGTATATTTATTTATTTAATTAGTTGCACAAGCGCTGTCCGCTTCGGCTGCACTTGCTTATTTATTTTTTTCATTAGTTGTGTTCCTACAAGAGTTCTGCAGCATGCGGCTGTAATGAAGAGATCTACTCTTTAAATACATTGCTGTGTCTGGACAGTGCATGCACAGAGACTTCACACTGTAGGAGTTTCACCCCTCTTCATTCTCCTAAACCCTGATTTTATTGCTGCACAAAATTGGTTTGCTTGGATTGACATTCTGAGGCTAGTACTGATAAAATCTTTTTTAAAGGATTTAAAGGAACAGCGTGCCATCCGTCACTGGCCCCCACTCTCATATTGTTTGTTGCTGTGAACACCATGTAATGAAGTACAGTCCCAGGGGAATTGAAAAGGTACTATATTTACAGGATTCGCACAGACTTTTACTACATCGCCCTGCCAGGGCTGAAGCTGCTCGGCATGGTGTGCCCGTGCAGACTCAACCCACCACACCCCGAGCTCTGGCTTTTCAAGCTAGTTTGCAGGAGGAACTCGCTTCTTGTTCTCCCTCTCCCCATCTCCCCCTCTGCCTGCTCTCCTCTCTCTCTCCCTCCCTCCCCTCTCTCTCCCCTCCGTCCTTCGCTCGCGTCCTCCCCCTCTCTTCTTCCCCTCCCTCTCTCCCTCTACCCTCTCTCCTTTTCCCTCTCTCCCTTTCCCTCACTTCCCTCTCTCCCTTTCCCTCTCTTCCCTCTCCTCTCTCCCGTCTCCGTCTCTTTCTCCTCTCTCCCCCTCTCTCTCTCCTCTCTCCCTCTCTCTCTCTTCTCTCCCTCTCTTTACCCTCTCCCTCTCCCTGCTCTCTCCCTCTCTCTGCTCTCCTTTTTCTCCCTCTCCCCATCTCCCCCTCTGCCTGCTCTCCTCTCTCTCTCCCTCTCTCCCTCCCCTCTCTCTCCCCTCCATCCTTCGCTCTTGTCCTCCCCCTCTCTTCTTCCCCTCCCTCTCTCCCTCTACCCTCTCTCCTTTTCCCTCTCTCCCTTTCCCTCACTTCCCTCTCACTCTCTCCCTTTCCCTCTCTTCCCTCTCCTCTCTCTCCGTCTTTCTCTCTCCTCTCTCCCCCTCTCTCTCTCCTCTCTCCCCCTCGCTCTCCTCTCTCCCTCTCTTTACCCTCTCCCTCTCCCCGCTCTCTCCCTCTCCCTGCTCTCCTTTTTCTCCCTCTCCCCATCTCCCCCTCTGCCTGCTCTCCTCTCTCTCTCCCTCGCCTCTCTCTCCCCTCCGTCCTTCGCTCTCGTCCTCCCCCTCTCTTCTTCCCCTCCCTCTCTCCCTCTACCCTCTCTCCTTTTCCCTCTCTCCCTTTCCCTCACTTCCCTCTCACTCTCTCCCTTTCCCTCTCTTCCCTCTCCTCTCTCCCCGTCTCCGTCTCTCTCCCCCTCTCTCTCCCCCTCTCTCTCTCTTCTCTCCCCCTCTCTCTCCTCTCTCCATCTCTTTACCCTCTCCATCTCCCTGCTCTCCTTTTTCTCCCTCTCCCCATCTCCCCCTCTGCCTGCTCTCCTCTCTCTCTCCCTCTCTCCCTCCCCTCTCTCTCCCCTCCGTCCTTCGCTCTCTTCCTCCTCCTCTCTTCTTCCCCTCCCTCTCTCCCTCTACCCTCTCTCCTTTTCCCTCTCTCCCTTTCCCTCACTTCCCTCTCACCCTTTCACTCTATTCCCTCTCCTCTCTCTCCGTCTCTCTCTCCTCTCTCCCGCCTCTCTCTCCCCTCTCTCTCCTCTCTCCCTCTCTTTACCCTCTCCCTCTCCCTGCTCTCCTTTTTCTCCCTCTCCCCATCTCCCCCTCTGCCTGCCCTCCTCTCTCTCTCCCTCGCCTCTCTCTCCTTCGCTCTCGTCCTCCCCCTCTCTTCTTCCCCTCCCTCTCTCCCTCTACCCTCTCTCCTTTTCCCTCTCTCCCTTTCTCTCACTTCCCTCTCACTCTCTCCCTTTCCCTCTCTTCCCTCTCCTCTCTCCCCGTCTCCGTCTCTCTCCCCCTCTCTCTCTCCTCTCTCCCCCTCTCTCGCCTCTCTCCATCTCTTTACCCTCTCCCTCTCCCTGCTCTCCTTTTTCTCCCTCTCCCCATCTCCCCCTCTGCCTGCTCTCCTCTCTCTCTCCCTCTCTCCCTCCCCTCTCTCTCCCCTCCGTCCTTCGCTCTCTTCCTCCTCCTCTCTTCTTCCCCTCCCTCTCTCCCTCTACCCTCTCTCCTTTTCCCTCTCTCCCTTTCCCTCACTTCCCTCTCACCCTTTCACTCTATTCCCTCTCCTCTCTCCCCGTCACCCCCTCTCTCTCCCTCTCTCTCCTCTCACACCACCACAGCACCAACCTGCACCACCACAGCACCACTCTGCACCACCACAGCACCACTCAGCACCACCACAGCACCACTCTGCACGACCACAGCACCACTCAGCACCACCACTGCATCACTCAGCGTAACCACAGCATCACTCAGCGCAACCACAGCATCACTCAGCACAACCACAGCATCACTCAGCGCAACCACAGCATCACTCATTGCAACCACAGCATCACTCAGTGTAACCACAGCATCACTCAGCGCAACTCAGCATCACCACAGCATCACTGGTTCAAATATGTTCTCTCAATGTTTCAAGCTTTATTACAAATGTCAAAAAAGATGTTAATATTTCACTTCTGTTCTAGGATTTTCGTCACAATAAAATACACTGAACATAATCTTCACTAAAGTTATTTACAAAAGTTTAAGCTATTGCCATTATAAATTACAATCACTTTTATTTAAGTAATAATTATTTAAAAAAGTTAAAAGCCATTGTTATTTGTAATATCAATACATCTAAGTCAGGTAAATACAAAACATGTTGCATTACAAATGCTATAGGTGTCACATTTGCGAAAGTTATAACTATTGGCATTGTAAATGACAAAGCTATTAATTTAGGTATTTTAAAAAACAACACATAAATAAAAAAAAGTCATTTTTGAGACCAATAGCTCAAACTTTCCTAATGCGAGACCTATTGCATTTCCAATGCTTGTTTTTAATTGTCACCTCTTACATAACACTGCACACTGACCCGTACACACCATACGGCTAGATCACAAAAAGATCTCCGATGAAGTGACCCTTCGGGGGACCCGTAGGGCATTGCAGCACCGGCCCGACGAGGAGCACCGCCCCATGATGAAGCATGGCATCCTTCGGGGTTTGTGAGGGCATCAAGTAGAAGTCTCTCCGACTCCTTCCCACTTCTTTAAATTGACTCCTATACTTGTAATGCCTTTTACTTTGCAGCATATTATTCAGTTATAAATTTAAACGTTACATTGGTTACCTAAGGTATTTATTTTAAATTCACAATTTTTTCAGTTGTTAAGATGATATGTACTCTGTTTAATATTCCCAGTCATGCACTATTCCATAACACATTTATTCATTCCCATTGCGCGAGTCAGCGCAGAATGACCAGGCCAATGTAAACGGGTGCTTTATTAGGACAGGTATGCAGCTGAAACTTAATACATTATAACATACGTCCCACAACCCCACCTCCATGATACAATTATACCAACTAACTTCCCCCACCCTTAAGCCTCCTTGCAACATGAACAACTCCACCAAAAATTTCACCGTACTTTCACAATTGACTCAACCATTGCTCCCCTGTACTACCTCTGCCAAGGTCTGCCATGCCAGGCCCTAACCCTTCCGACCTATTACGTGATTCCTATGCTTTTGTGCCACCTGTCCAAAGTGACAAATTAAAGCCTCAACCCAACGTTACCTAACTAATAAAGCAAGTCATGGGTAATAAGAAACATCATGGGTAGGGAGGAAGGAAGTAAAGAACCCACTAACGAACCTGCCTTTCAGGACCACAGTGCACTATCACTGTGTCCCAGTCACCTGATGAGTCCCTAACTGCCACCAAGCTGCTCCCCAGGTACCCAACACCCAATCCAGTGCCACTTAGGGCCCAGGCTACGACACCCACCCTAGGCAACCTGGGGGTGGACATCCAGATAGATGCCAGCCCCAAGAGTCCATATTTGCTTTTCACTTGCTGCTCCTGGGAAACTTACACTCACATGTGAAGCCCAGTTACATTTAGCTTCACTACTTTTCTGCTGTTTTATTCCTTTCAAGGCAACCCGCGGCATTGCTTTTACTTTATTTATGTGTTTTTCTTTAAATTCTTGAATAGCGATTGCAGATATTTCATCTCTGTGCCCACCACTATTGCGCTTCAATTTGAGCGCCAACCTACAACCAAATTTCTGGCTTCTTTCTCTAACAATATCTGCTCCTTCAAAACCTTTGGTCATCCACATATAGAACTTTCTTCTCTTTTCTTCCCTCTGCTTGTCCGTACATTGATGCACGCTTGTTGCCCTTGCCCCTTCACACTCCAGCCTGTTATTCTCTTTCCTTTGCATCATAAGCAGTGCTTAATTTGTAAAAACGTAAGTTCCAGGGCGATAGTTATATTTCAGGGAGCCACTGCAGCTTGCAATCCACTGCCCGTGAAAGTCCTGTCAAAATGGCAGTACCATTGCTACTATCAACTAACCATCACGCTTCTACTATGGGTTTTGCGGGGCAGGCGACTGCAAGGAGGTGTGCTTCCTGGGTATTTTGGAAAAATGGTGCAGCCCAGGTTGCAAATGGGCTTGTGTGGGCTACATGCCTTTGGTAGGTAGCCCAACATAAATACGGCCGTCTTAGGGTTAATAGTCACCAGTTTGGGAAGGTGACGCAGCGGTTGCAGTAGGAGAATTTTGATCAGTAGGAGAAATTTGATATTGATGGTAGTGACAGGATGGAGGATTACATGTAAAAGAAGACATACGCCCCCTCGCAGAGGTTGGTCGCATGGATTTACTTTCTCCAGGAGCACGGGTGACAACGCGTGTGCCACAACGAGCAGCGAGTGGGTTTGCCGTGGCGATGAGGGCTTGTTTGCTGTCGGGGGGAGTATGGAAGGGCAGGAGCGCATCTAGGTAAGCTTAAGGGGATGTCCCAGAGGCAGGAGAGCGACCTATGGGTCAACACACGGCACGCACCGTGTCCACACTGTGGTGTACCGCCTCACCTTGTCATTTGTGAAGGGGGAAAGAGGGAGGGGCCCATGGGAACAAGGTGGCACCGGGCAAAGACAAAAGGAATGAACCAGCGGGGATTGTTAGAAGCGAGTCCCTGCTGCCAGAGCATGAGCTGTTTGGCGCAGAAAGAATAGCGGGGACTGCAGGAGACACGGCCTGATAGTGTTTGTAGAGGAGATGGAGTGACGGAGCCACCCGGGCCGTCCACGTACTCCTCACATGCACACACGCACGCACAATGAGGGTGGGCTCGCCCCAGGGTTTAAATAAAGGGGCTCAGGACTGCTCTGCGTCTTGGCCATGTACTATACCACAGTGTACGCGTCCCTTATTTACTGCTGCTCAAGCATGCAGCCTAACCAAGTGCAGCGAGTGTCCTGCTAGTCTAGGACACTACACTGGCGACGAGGGTAGGATCACACCCACGCCTCGTGTTGATCTCACCTGCAGTGCTCCCCGGTGTCCGTGGTCGCGGCCGGCTGCAGCCACCAAAGTTCTAGGAGCATGTGGTCTGCGCAGCCGGGACGCGTGTGCTGCCCAGTGGGTGCCTACCCCGCGCAGCTCTGGTTGCCCTGGAGAAGAGGTGCACCGGCGTGTGTATCCTCAGCGGGTGCCTACCCCGTTACACGTCGCTGCTGGCCTGATGTCTTCGGCGCATGGAGCAGCACCACGAGGTGAGGCCAACTATGCCCACGCATGTCAGCGCCGTCCGGGCCTGCAGACCCAAACCTCGCCCCATCTTGCCGATGCCCCTGCGGTGTCACGGCCTGGCCGCGCTCCCACAGTCACGTGGCCGAGCCGGCGGTTAAAACACATGCTTGTCACCGCGTGTTTGCCGTCTGGACCCTGCTGCGCGTTGCCCCGCACGAGCGAGCTCATCACGCCTATCGGCCCAGCAGCCCTTCGGCCCATCGGCCCTTCAGCCCATCAGGTCAAGGAGGGGGAGGCCTACACCACGGGACTCATAAGGAAGCCACGCACGGGCCTGACACTTGATCCTCTAGGGAGCTGACAAGCCTCCCAGCGTGAGAGCCTACACCTGAGCCAGACTAGTCACACAGCCAGCCCTACCAGCCACTCAGAGGCACCCCTGTTCAGCACCAGCAGCATTAGCATGACCCCACGGTGTGCATAGCGACGCCACACACGGCACAGACACCGTGTGCTTGCCTCACACACCCCACACCAGCGGGACATCAGCTCTGATACGAGCCCACACGCCAATCAGCGTCAACGATCATCACTGCCCACGCACTTCCCCAGGCAAGCTAACAGCCGAGGATGAGCGGCCAAGATGCTAATGGAGGAAGCCCTCCCCCGGTAGCACAGCCGCCACCCCCTCAGCAGGTTGACCCACTAGCTCACACTCGGCCTGGCCAGCCCACAGCTGCCCCATTACCACCTTTCAGTGAGCTCTCCGACCCATCCACAGCCGCAGCGCGCTGGAAATCTTAGATTGACCGCCTTGACCATTATTTCATTGGCGTGCGAAAAACCGACGGGAGGGTGAAAAGGTCGCTCCTCATGTGCTACGTAGGAGGCAAATTGTATGGGCTTTTTGAGACTTTGCCAGATAGAGGGGTGGACGACGACTACAACAGGGCGGTCGCTGCTCTTAACCGACATTTCGATCCACAGATAAACCCCGATTTTGAGCGCTTCAATCTCCGGCAGGCACGGCAAGGAGAGGCCGAGACCATCGATGTCTCCTATGCTCGCCTAAGGAAGTTAGCGAGCTCCTGTACCCTGCCGAACCAGAGGGAGGAGATCAGGGCACAGGTCATCCAGGGATGTCGGTCAGTCACGCTGCGACGCCTAATCCTACGACAACCCAGCATCAGTCTGGATGAGATTCTCGTGCTCGCCAGGTTCCACGAGCTGTCCAACGCTCGCACGGATGAAATGGAGGTGGGCCTCAACCGGCCAACTCCACAGCCCGCATTGACGCAGCTACCCACGATCAAAGAGGAGAGAGTGGACCCGAACTGTGGTTTAGATCACCTTCGGGCGGGGAGGCCTTTCACGATAGGAAATACGTGCTCCCAGTGCGGAAAATGTAACCATTTTGCAAAAGTCTGCAGGAGAGGAAGAGGAAGGAGCAACGCCCTTGGCCCACGTGGGCCCTCGACGGCAGTGAGGCAACTGACGCTGGAAGATCCAATGGAGCAAGTTGACAACACCCCACCAGGTTTTGGCCTAGGAGCTTGTGGCAGTTTGGGTGGGGATAGGCAAGAGGCGAGTCTTAGTTGGGGTTAGACTTGGTTTTATTGCGTGAAACAGTCTATCAGTACAGGTGGGGCGCACAAACAAAGGTCGAGGAGACCGACTTCTTTCTCGTCGGGTCTTGCTGTGTCCGTCGGGCTCCCGGCGTCGGGTCGGGGTCCTCCTCCCAGGCACTCCGGGCTCCGTCTCGACCCAGTCTCCACCGAGGGGGGGAAACAGAAAACAGAGGAGGGGTGAGTATACGGTACGAGGCTACAACCAGTACAGGGGGGAAAGGTAGTGAGGGAAGACTGTGTGCTTTGCTAGATATACGATCAGTGAGGGAAGTGCATGAGGGTCGCTTTAAACTATGGGCCAGCCGATCGTCCCTTCCCCAACCTCAACCACCCCTTGACCCGACCCCGTACCTCTGTTAGCCACGCCCCTCCGGGGGAGTGGCTGGGCGGATCGTGGGTCCGGTGCCCTCCTGGGATCGTGGGGGTTGCCTGCCTTCGCAACCCGTCTGGCTCGGCGCAACTGGGAACTTCCTCCTCTCCGCTCTCCGGTGCTCCCCTGACCGTTCTTCCGTCGCTCTCCCACTCGTCGGACTCTTCCTCGGCCGTCCTGATCCGGGCTGGTTGAACTGTCCCCGTGGGTTCGTAGAGTCCCGCTGTACTCGCTCTCCCTTGCAATCCGCGATTCTGGTGTTCTCCTCTTCTCTCCGTCGCCTCTTCGCTCCGCTCCGCGCTCCACTCAAATCCTCTGCTCCACGCCGCTCCTCCACTCTGCAACTCTCTGACCACTCCTCCGGTGTATAGACACCCCTGGTCCTGGGTTCGTGCTTCTTTTAAAGGGAAGGTGAGTCCCTCCTCCTCATCACCTGCTCCGTGCCAGTTAAAGGGGCCGTGTTCTAGATCCTCTTCATCGCAACTATACTGGATCGCCCCCGGGGCCCAATTCGAGGAATCGGTCACCTGCGGAGAGAAGAGGGGGGGGTCACAGAGTTTAGACACACTCCGGGGCGAAAGGGGGATCGGCCCCTCGGCCCGGTTACACACCTCCCCCCCTGGACGCTTCCGTTCGGGAAGGGGATTACGGGACAAATAGTCGGCCCCCGTGTTGTCAACCCCCCTCTTGTGACACACCGTGAAGGAGTATGGTTGAAGAGCCAAAAACCACCGCAACACCCTCGGATTGTTAGACCTGTTGCGGGCCATCCACTGGAGGGGAGCGTGGTCAGTGTATAGGGTAAACGGTCTCCCCTCCAGGTAGTAGGCCAACTTCTCCACGGCCCACCGAATTGCCAAACACTCCTTCTCCACCGTGGAGTATTTTAACTCCCGTGGGAACAGTTTACGGCTTACATACAGGACCGGGTGTTCCGCCCCATCCTCCCCTGGTTGGGACAGAACCGCCCCGATGCCATAATCCGAGGCGTCCGTGTGTAGGGAAAAGGGTCTGTTGAAATCAGGGGAGGACAAGACGGGCGTCGTGGTAATTGTTCTTTTTAGGGCGGAAAAGGCATCCAACATCTCCACTGTAGGGTTCGCTAGCCCTGCTGCTTTAAAAGTGGTCCGAAGGGTGTGGGTGAGCGGGGCGGCCAGCTGGGCGAACCTGGGGATGAACCGCCTATAATACCCGATCAGCCCCAGGAAGGCACGCATCTCCTTTTTAGAGCCCGGAAAAAGCGTCTCCTCTATTGCTCGGACCTTCTCGATCTGCGGTTCTATCATACCGTGTCCCAGCACGTATCCTAGATATTTTACTTTCTGGAAGGCTATTCGGGACTTCTTGGCGTTGATCCGTAGTCCGGCTCGCGTGAGGGTGTCCAACACCTGTTCCAGGTGGGCCAGGTGAGACGACCAATCGGGACTGAACACGACAATGTCGTCTAGATAGGCGGATGCACAATGTTTGAGGTCCTTTAAGACGTTATTCATCAGTCTTTGGAAGGTGGCAGGGGCTCCATGCAACCCGAAGGGTAAGACATTGAATTCATAGTGACCCGAGTCAGTGGAGAACGCTGTCTTATGTTTGTCTTCTTCCCGCAGGGGCACCTGCCAATATCCCTTGGTCAAGTCGATCGTGCTGATATATTTAGCTTCTCCGAGTTTTTCGATCAATTCGTCTATCTGGGGTATCGGATAGGCGTCAAAGGAGGAAATGTCGTTAAGGGCACGGAAGTCCATACAAAACCGGCGACTTCCATCCGGTTTGGGTATCATCACTATGGGGCTAGACCATTGACTACTGGATGGACGGATGACCCCTAGTTTCAGCATGTCTTCTATTTCCTGTTGGATGCCCTTCCTTCTTGCTTCTGGGACCCTATAAGGACGGATTTTCACCACTCTTCCCGGAATTGTGCAAATTTGGTGTTCGGCCAGAGCGGTTCTTCCTGGCTGATCGGAGAAGACCGTGTGATGTCGGTTCAGGGTGGTCATCAACTCTTTCCTCTCTTGGGCCAGCAGCTCCTCATTGATCACGAGTTGGTTCAGTGAGCTCCCCTGGGTTGAGGGAGGATGGTCGGCCAAGTGTACTGCAGTAGGAGGGCGTCCCAGCCATTTTTTTAGCAAGTTGATGTGGTACACCTGGGTTTTCTTTGGGTGTATCTGAAGTCTATAGCTTGTATTGCCAATAGTAGAGACCACCTGGTAAGGGCCACTCCATTCTGCTCTGAACTTCTGTAGGGAGGAAGGTAACAACACCAAAGCCCAGTCTCCCTTTTGTAATTTCCTCCATTTTTTTCCCTTGTCGTAACACGCTTTCTGTCTTTTCTGGCTACTGTCCAGGTGGGCATAGGCCAGGTCCCTCAGCTTACCCAGCTTGGACCTGAGATTCTGGGCGTACTCCAAAGCGTGCAGGGTCTCCTCAGGGGCTTCGTTCTCCCAAGCCTCCTTCGTCATGTCCAGGAGAGACCTTGGTTGTCTCCCGTAAAGTAGTTCGAAGGACGAGAATCCGGTACTGCTTTGTTTCTGCCCCCGTATCACATACAATGCAAGAGGCAATACTTGGTCCCAATCCGCTCCATTCACTTCCAGCATCTTCCTCAGTGTGGTCTTCAAGGTACGGTTGTACCTCTCCACTAGTCCGTCTGTCTGTGGATGGTACACGGCGGTGCGGATTTGTTGGATGTCTAACATCCTGCACACTTCCTTCATCAGTTTGGAAACAAATGGGGTCCCTTGATCCGTTAGGATTTCTTTCGGGAACCCCACTCTGGAAAATAGTTCGAGCATTCGATCAGCTACTTGCCTAGTGGTAGTAGATGCCAACGAAAATGCCTCTGGAAACCTTGTGGCGTAGTCCACCATGACCAACACATATTGGTGTCCTTTTTTTGTCTTCGGTAGGGGTCCGATCAGGTCCATGCCCACGCGCTCAAAGGGTACCCCTATGATGGGCAGAGGCTGTAGAGGCACCGCTGGGGGACGAGTCATGTTCTTTTTCTGACATGTTTCACACTTCTGGCAGTATTCTAATGCATCCTTGTATATTCCGGGCCAATAGAAATGGCGGAGGAGGGTCTGTGTTGTTTTTTCAGCCCCTGTGTGTCCGGCAACAAGGTGTGAATGAGAGTAGAACAGGATCTGTTCTCGGAACACCAAGGGGACTAACAGCTGTTCTGGTTCGTCCTTCTTTCCTTGTCTGTAGAGCAGGTTGTTTCGGACCAAGAAGCGTGGATATGTCGGGGGGTCCTGCCCTTGCAACCGTTGCGCGGTGTCCCATGCGTTGAGCAATGTGTTGTCGTTGGCCTGTGCAAACTTAAAGCTGCGGTCTAGGACCCAGGGTTCTTGGGACAAGAGGGTGGGCCTAGGGTTGTTTTCTGAGGTCGATCCCAGACTATGATGGAACATCTCCAGGAAAGAGGGGTTATCGGTCCCGATAATAAGATCCTCAGGGAGGGTATCTAAGACTCCCACTTTGATGTTCTGGGGGCGGCCTTCCCTCGGGTATATGGGTAATAGAGCCACTGGATAGGGGCGGACGTCCCCGTGGACACAGCGTATAAACACCTGATCTTTGGGTATCAGATTGGCGGCTGTTATATGCTTGGTCTGTACCACTGACTGTCGGCACCCCGAATCTAACAGGGCTTGTATGCGAGCCCCATTCACTGTCACACTTACTCTAAAGGCTGGTCCCATTTCGGCGGAGTACAGAACTGTTCGGGGGAGGTACCCCACCTCCATGGGTTCTTCGGTGGACTTCCTCCGGGGACACAACCTGGCAATGTGTCCCCAGTTGCCGCAGTCAAAGCACTGCGGGCCGTTTTGCGGGTGAGGCTCCGGCCTCCAGGGTTTGGGCCTCGACACCTCTGACAGACGCACGGGTCTCTTCTCGGGCTTCGGGGGTGCTCTGGGCTTCTCTGCTTCCCACGCGTTGGGTCCTCGGGGCTGCGCCCTCGCATAGGTATTCGCCATCTCGACTGCCTGGGCCGTAGTCAGGTTGTGATGCTGTCGTAACCAACGCTGAGTGGAGTACGGGAGAGCCTCCAGGAATTGCTCCAAGTACACTTTATCCATGATTTGCTCTTTGGTGCTATGTTGGGGTGTCAGCCATTTGTCTGCAGCCATCTTCAGGCGCACGAACAGGGTCTTAGGGGTTTCTCCAGGTACACCCCGCTCCTTCCTGAACTTGATCCGATAGGCCTCAGTGTCTAGTCCCAGGTGATCCAGGATTATCCCCTTGATGGTGGCATAAGGGGTGTCTCCGGTGGGGTTCGCCACCTGATAGGCGGCCTGCGCTTCACCCACCAGCAGGGGGGCCAAGAAGAAGGGCCACTTGGCCGCCGGCCAGCCGCAGGCGCGGGCTGCACGTTCAAAGTTCAGCAAGAACGCATCCGGATCTTCCCCCGGTATGTACTTCTGCAGGGACACTCCCCCTATGCTGTGTGGAGTTAGGCCGGTCGTGGAGGTTACCGTAGGTATCACCGGGTTCAAGGCATTCGCGGTCACTGCCGCCTTCATTATTTCCCGGTCGGCATCCGCCGATTGTATCTGCTTTTCCACCACCCATTCCAGCCGTTCCTGCCCTTTGGCTAGTCGTTCCAGGATAGCCTCCATGTCTGTTACACTGATGGTTGTCGTGCCCGCATTCTCCACCACTGTGGCAGTTTGGGTGGGGATAGGCAAGAGGCGAGTCTTAGTTGGGGTTAGACTTGGTTTTATTGCGTGAAACAGTCTATCAGTACAGGTGGGGCGCACAAACAAAGGTCGAGGAGACCGACTTCTTTCTCGTCGGGTCTTGCTGTGTCCGTCGGGCTCCCGGCGTCGGGTCGGGGTCCTCCTCTCAGGCACTCCGGGCTCCGTCTCGACCCAGTCTCCACCGAGGGGGGGAAACAGAAAACAGAGGAGGGGTGAGTATACGGTACGAGGCTACAACCAGTACAGGGGGGAAAGGTAGTGAGGGAAGACTGTGTGCTTTGCTAGATATACGATCAGTGAGGGAAGTGCATGAGGGTCGCTTTAAACTATGGGCCAGCCGATCGTCCCTTCCCCAACCTCAACCACCCCTTGACCCGACCCCGTACCTCTGTTAGCCACGCCCCTCCGGGGGAGTGGCTGGGCGGATCGTGGGTCCGGTGCCCTCCTGGGATCGTGGGGGTTGCCTGCCTTCGCAACCCGTCTGGCTCGGCGCAACTGGGAACTTCCTCCTCTCCGCTCTCCGGTGCTCCCCTGACCGTTCTTCCGTCGCTCTCCCACTCGTCGGACTCTTCCTCGGCCGTCCTGATCCGGGCTGGTTGAACTGTCCCCGTGGGTTCGTAGAGTCCCGCTGTACTCGCTCTCCCTTGCAATCCGCGATTCTGGTGTTCTCCTCTTCTCTCCGTCGCCTCTTCGCTCCGCTCCGCGCTCCACTCGAATCCTCTGCTCCACGCCGCTCCTCCACTCTGCAACTCTCTGACCACTCCTCCGGTGTATAGACACCCCTGGTCCTGGGTTCGTGCTTCTTTTAAAGGGAAGGTGAGTCCCTCCTCCTCATCACCTGCTCCGTGCCAGTTAAAGGGGCCGTGTTCTAGATCCTCTTCATCGCAACTATACTGGATCGCGCCCGGGGCCCAATTCGAGGAATCGGTCACCTGCGGAGAGAAGAGGGGGGGGTCACAGAGTTTAGACACACTCCGGGGCGAAAGGGGGATCGGCCCCTCGGCCCGGTTACAGAGCTGAAGACGACAACGTGTTCTTTGTGTCATTTGTCGACCGGGAAGGAACAAAGCGCTGACCACCGCCCATGTGCACCATCACGGTAGCTGGGTCTCCTGTGAGTGCCCTCATAGACACTGGAGTGTCAGTAAATGGGATGGACAGTGACCAGTATGAGAAACTATCGCCACGCCTGCCACTCCCCCGTCCAAGGCAAGGATATACACGTATGACGGAAACGAGCCACTTCCTTTACGAGGAGTCATGGAGGTCAAAATCACCAGCGAGGGCCATTGTCTCAACACAAAGTTCCACGTCACCGAAGGAAAACTAGGCACCTTCCTCAGTTGCCACACGGCGGAGGACCTGGAGTTAGTGTTCTTTACCAACCAGGTGCATGATCTGCATGCTCGAGAGATGCTCCGAGACTTTCTCATGCTGTTTGAGGGTCTTGGTTGCCTGAAAGGGAAGACATTCAAGCTGCACGTCGATCCGACAGTCTGGCCCATGGCGCTGAGGCATCGGCGGGTGCCATTTCACTTTTGACCGCAAGTGGAGATGAAGTTGAAGAAATGGGAGGACTTGGGGGTGATAGAGAAGGCGTCGGCCCCACACCGTGGGTGTCCCCTCTAGTCGTAGCCCCGAAACCAAAACAACCAGGAGTCATTCGACTCTGCATCAAAATGCGCCTACCAAACAAGGCTGTGAAGAGACAACGTCATCTCACACCCACAATGGATGACAATGTGGTCGACCTGAACGGCGCCAAGTGGTTCACCAAACTCGACCTCAATGCCGGCTATCATCAGCTGGAACTCCACCCTGACAGTAGGAACATCACAACATTCTCCACCCACGTAGGACAGCATTGCAACAAGAGGCTGAGCTTCAGCATCTCTTCGGCCGCGGAGGTTTTCTAGAATGCAATAAGGGAGACTCTCACAGGACTGCAGGGTGTAATAAATTGGAGCGTTGACATTCTCGTATTCTCCAAGACACTAGAGGAGCACTACGTACACCTCTGGGCCGGGCCACCCTTCAACGGCTTGTGGACAATGGACTCCCCCCGCACAGTGCAAAGCTCTCGTTCCACCAGGAGGTGGTGGATTTCTTCGGATACATCCTCTCCAGGAATGGGCTGCGAGTTGACACGAAGAATGCGGCGGCCATACGATTTGCCCCGAGACCCACGTCAGCCACTGAAGTCCGGAGTTTCCTTGGGATGGCCATGTACTGTGGCCAGTTCATTCCTAACATGGCGTGCCTGTTCAAGCCACTCCGTACCCTCACAAAGTCTGGTCAACCATGTGTCTGGTCTGCAAAGGAAGATCCGGTATTCCATGCCGTCAAGGAAGCCCTCATTGATGAACAATTCATGGCATACTTTCGCCCACATCGGCAAATCAAAGTAGTGGTGGATGCAAGTCCCGTAGGACTGGGCGCAGTCCTGATGCAGAAGACAGAATCCAAGGAATGGGTCCAAACCGCGTACACCAGCAGGGCGTTGACTGCAACAGAGATGCAGTACCCACAGATAGAGTGCGAGGCCCTGGGCATCAAATGGGTGAGCCAGCACTTCCATCTCTACTTATATGGACATGAATTCTGAGTGGTCACGGACCACAAGCCTCTTGTTCTGTGGTAAATAAAATTACCGGGACTATTTTTCTATACATTAAATGACAATAAGGATAGCTCATAAAAATAAGAGGCAGAGTCCGTGGTATCTGAGTCATACAGGCTTTAATTAAGATGACTCGAGTCACTGAGAATCGGGTTCCATCACCACTAAGGTTCAGGAAGGGATATCTAATGTTTTATTAACATCACACATTATATATAGTAAAACTGTACAATTGAAATGAATACAGTAGGCGTAACAAGTGAAAAGAGAGAGATAAGAACACATGGGCGTAAAAGAAGGCGTGTACAGGGGCGTACACGGAGGTGTGTGCTGGATGCGTCACAGAAGTGTCATAGGTGGGTGGGTGGATGCATAGAGGAAATCTGCAGGGTCAGCAGAAACCTTCAACATACATGCGCGCGCAACTGAGCATGACGTGTATAGACGTGTAACTGGGGAGAGCTGGGGGCTTGACTTTAGCACTAGTAGAGGAGTCTGGTGTCTGGGATGTCAGAACGACCTGCACCTATAGCATATCTGATATCTTGTGTTTGGAGGATGTGTTGTCTGAAGTAAAAGGTCTCTCGGGCAGAGGCCATTCATCACTGAATGCTAGTGGGTGCATACGTGTCTTCGTGCAATGCGCGGGGCCATGGGCCTACTATGGCAACGGGTGCAGTAAATTACTTGCAAGGAAACAGGAAGGCCGGGCCCTTTGCTCTGCAGGCGGGGAATATGTTTACCTATTTCACTAGACTGGAATGTGTTTTTTACGGAGTCTGAGCAGATAACTGTAGGCAAAATACCGTCTTGGCAGGCAGGCCAGGCCGAGCCGGGCACTGCTTGGCTGGGCAGGAAGTAAGGTAGAGGTCAGGGATGTATACTTAAACTGCAGCTTTCTGAGACAGAAGAGGCTCGGAGCCTGAATTAAGGGTCTGGCTCCATTGAGCCACAAAAACGTGTGCTTCGCGATATTTAAAAGTGCACCATGTAAATGCATTGGAAACGTAGGTCTGGATGCGGAATTGACGTTAATACCATGGAGGGCCTACTAACTGACATACTAACATTTGACGGAAATGCGGGGGCAATATTAAAACAGGCACGGAAAAGGAATTACATGATAACAGGGACATACATGGGACATAGGTACATGGATAGGGTGCGAGGGGGGGGCACACTGGCTACCTGAAAATTTCTATTTCCTCATTCCCTCCTTGGCCCCTACTGCGCCCTTTAGGATATATCTATTTTCATGAGACCATCTATCTGTTCATATAACATCATTTGCTCGTCGTTTTTCATTCGAGCACGGGAACGTGAATGTGGACGGGGAATACAGGCCGTGGCGCACAAGCCGCAAATCGCTGGGCCACATTGTAGACAGAGACAGCAACTAAACACTATAAGCAATACTAGTCCTAAGAATGACAGTACGGTCCAGCCCCATCCTGCTATTACACTCCAGAGCCAGCCGGACCAAGACCAAGGGTCCTGATGCAATTCACGGGCTATCTTATGGAGTCTCGTTATTGCAGCATACACTGATGGTGCGTTATTTGGAATGAACACGCAACAACTGGAGCCGATCACTCTACAAGCTCCGCCCCTATCGGCCAGGATGACGTCAAGAACAAGGCGGTTCTGAAGTACAACAAGTCTCATAGCAGACTGCTCTTCGGTCAAGTTTCCTAAGGCAAAAGTAGTTTCGTTCACTACCGCTTCAAGAGTTCTGGTCAATCTTCGTATTATCTTACTATTTTGGACGGGACCTATGAACCAGAAGTATCCTTTAATGTAATCCTTATACTGGTCCCACGCTGATTCGGAATAATCGATAACAGGAGGAAGGTCTCTCTTATGTTTAACATGCACAAGACGGATATTTCGGTGATAATCGGATGGGGCTAGAAAAACTGGTGGCAGTAGAAACGCAATATAACATGTTCCACCCCAATCTAAGGGCAGACGTACATAAGCTGTCTGACCACAAATAAAATAAGAATGACTGGAAGCTTTGAAAGTAGACTTTCCTTTATCACTAAATTCGACCACAGTATTACAATCACTGTGTCCTAGGTGTACTGAACCATTTTTCCTAATGCATAATTCACCTTTCACGGGTAAAACTGTTATAAACGGCAAGTCCGAATTAGTCTCGGACTGGACGTTCAGAATCATGAGGTTAAGGGAAAAATTACCTAAATCATAAACTTCATTTTCTAGATCGGTCCCTGTCCTTTGGGGAAGACCGTCTTTGTCTGGGAAACAGGCTTTATTCATAACTGTATTCAGGTCTCCCCATATCCAATTGCTCTGGGAAACTGTGGACTTACTGCCTAATGAGGACATTATTGCAAACCATGCTCCGCACGAACCATTGTGTGAAAACGGATAGGGAAAGAGGGGCAGAGCTCCCTTCATTTTCTGGTAAGGTGGGAGTCGGCCACATACCCAGCAATTCGTGACATTGCTGGTCTGGTGTGAATGGTGTAACATACGGATAAAAGTGTTGTTGCGCAGTGCTAGTCGATAGGATAGTTCGTGAGGTGGTAGGTCACTGAATGTGTGCTCTACAGTGTTATTGAAAGAAGAATGTACATGTGAACCAAGGGGAGGAAAGAAAACATGTAGCGTCAAGCTTATACATATAATCGTAATACTTAGAAAAAACATAAAAAGCAATGTAACGATGCATCTACTACGTAGATTTTTACAATATTTCATTTTCATTATTTCCTGTCTATCTCTCTCACTATTTGGGTCTACAGTCTCATACATATCAGGAACCTGTCTAACCGCTTCACCCGAGGGGGACTTAAACAATTAAACGCTGCCTGACTTACTAGACCGTAACTTTGTTCTGTACTCCTGCTGCGGAGTTTTTTCTAACAAAGGGAGTTTAGTGTCACTATCAGAAATGTTCTCAGAAACCTTCGCGAAACAGTCTTTGGAATCTGAGTTTAGTCCATGAAATCGTTTAACATGATGGGCATGGATCCAGCCCTTGCGACCTTCTACTTTTACTGCCGTCCTCGTAGTTAACAACACAAGTTTCGGTGATTTCCATTGCGGCTCCAGGGGGCTTGACCAGTCAAAATTTCGTACATAAACGACGTCGCCCGGGACAATGGCGTGATCCTTAACCTGGGTGTTGTCTGGAAAGGCGGCGGCAACCTGTGAACGACAAGAGAGTAGTGCAGACATCAAGGAAGCCAGGTAATCTGTCAGCATGTTACTGTCAACGTCGGTAATTTTCCTAGGCATAGGTGTACCCCAAATATTTGGGGGTCGACCGAAGACAACCTCATAAGGAGATAGTCCGGTTCTGGAATGAGCTACCATACGCATGTAAAAGAGGGCAACCGGCAAGGCTACCATCCAATCCACGCCTTTTTCTGCACAGACCTTAGCTAGTCTGGTCTTGAGAGTCTGATTGTGTCTCTCGACAAGACCTGCTGCTTCGGGGTGTCGTACACAATGGAACTTCCACTGGTACCCTAACAGAAGAGATACTTGTTTCATGAGTTCAGAAGAGAATGGCTGTCCATTATCTGAGTACACGACACGGGGCAAACCGTATCGCGGGAAGAATTCACGGACCAACTGTTTGGCAGTGGTCACAGCAGTGTAATCTGGGACTGGGTATGCTTCTGTCCATCTGGATAGGGCACATACAACTACGAGGACGTACTTGAATCCTCGACATCGATCCATCTGGATATAATCCATCTGGAGGACTTCAAAAGGGTGGTCAGGAGGATGAAATCCACCTTGTTCCACGGGAATGCCTTTGCCTGCGATTGAACTGACAACAGATCATACAGGTACGTACTTTCTGTTTTGCTGCTGCGCGTAAATGTTTGTTGAACCAAATGTTCTGTATGCTGTCTAACATAGCTTTTTCTCCTAAGTGTGCTGGACTATGTGCTGTATTAATGATAACTTGAACCATAGAGTCGGGGAGAAACCATGTGGCTTTTCCCTTTGTCATCCATCCCTGATCTGTCTGGACCCCTCCTTGTTCAGTCCATTTCTTGATTTCGTCTGGAGTGGCATGTGTCTGTATGTCGAGTACATCTTGTGTGGGATCCCTGACTGTCATGCAATTCGTCAGTGATGATACTTCAGTCTTTGTCGTGTCAGCTGGAATGTCTGTATGAGTCTGAGCTGTAAGCTTGGCTGTTCGATCTGCCAGGTCGTTACCCTGGGAAATGGTGTCAGTAACTTTCGTATGTGCTTTGCACTTCATGATGGCTATGGCTGTAGGCAAGTGTATTGCATCTAACAGAGCTTGAATGAGGGGACCATGCTGTATCTTGGCTCCATGAGAAGTCAAAAAACCTCTCTCTTGCCAGAGGACACCGAAGTCGTGAACGACTCCGAATGCGTACCGTGAATCTGTGTATATGTTTACTTTCAAGTTCTTGGCTCGTATGCAGGCTTGGGTCAGAACGATGAGTTCTGCTGCTTGGGCAGACAAGGTGTCAATACGATGTGTTTCTATGACTTCAGTTTCAGTGGTCACTGCATATGCGGCCACTAACTCTCCTGTGCTTGTTCTCATGCATGAACCATCCACATAAAGTGTCAGGTCTGGGTCGGGCAATGCAATGTCTGTCAAGTCTTGTCTTGGCATCGTCAAGGTGTTAATGACTTCCACACAGTCGTGTGGCGTAGGGTCTGCTGTAATCGAGGGTAACAGTGTAGCAGGGTTTAATATGTTGCAACGTTGGATCTCTATATGTGGCTGAAACAGTGTCAGTTCATATCCTGTCAGTCGTGCTATGGTCAAGTGCTGTGTCTGTGTCCTGTTTAAGAGAACTTCCACGGAGTGTGGAACCTGTACTGTCAGGGGATGTCCTAACACTATGGAGTCGCTTTGTCTGATTGCTAGAGCTGTTGCTGCAACTGATTTTAGGCACACAGGCAAAGCCTGGGCTACTGGATCCAATGTACTAGAAAAATAAGCACAAGGCTTGTGTTTTCCTGCTTGATCTTGTGTGAGAACAGATAATGCTGTGCCATCGCATTCAGTGACAAAAAGTGTAAAAGGTTTGCTGTAACATGGTGTCGCTAAAACAGGTGCCTGACATAGGGCTTTCTTCAATTAGTCAAAAGCAAGTGTATGTTCCTGAGTCCAAGGGAGGACAGTCGAAGACGCTGCCTCCTGTGTTGTCAACTGTATGAGTGGTTTGGCTAAATATGCATACTGAGGAATCCATTGTCTGCAGTAAGAAGTGAGGCCAATGAAGGCCCATACTTCCTTTTGTGTCTTGGGCTGTGGAAGATGTGCAATTAACTGAATGCGGTCTGGTGTCAGCTGTCTACCCCTCTTGGACAGCAAGTGTCCAAGGTTAACCACTTGCTGGGCACAGAATTGTAGCTTCGAAGGGGACACTTTGTGCCCCTTTTCGGCCAGGAAATACAAGACTGTCAGTGATGCACGTTCGCAGTCTCGTTCTGTTCGTGCTGTGATCAATAGATCATCAACGTACTGGAGTAGGGCAGTGTCAGTAGGCATGTGAATACTGTCTAGTTGTCGTTTCAGTGCTTGACTGTAAATACTGGGGCTTTCTGTGAACCCTTGAGGAGCCCTTGCAAATTTGAAGCTTCGGCCATTTAAACAGAATCCGAAAAGATACTGACTTTCCGGATGAATGGGGACACTAAAGAAGGCGTTCTTGAGATCAATTACAGTGAAGAACGCAGCTTCGGAATCAATGGCAGTCAATAGGGAGGAAATATCTGGGACCACTGGGTACTGGGGTATTATGCATTTGTTTAATTCTCGAAGGTCAATCACCAGTCTGTAGACCGGTGGTGCATTAGGGTCAGTTCGTTTAAGAACCGGGATGATAGGAGAATTACACACATTGGAGTCAGTTTCTACAACCACTCCTTGTGCAATGAGTTCGTCAATAATTTTCAGTAAGGCCACTACAGCCTCAGGTGGTAACTTATATTGTCGGATTCGGGGCAGCACAACTCCTTGTTTTAACGTGACACGGTATGGTGTAATGTGCATGCAACCTACATCAGTCGGACCTTGCGCCCATAAATGCTGTGGTACATTCTGTAATCTTGGATCAAAATCTCTTAACATATAATGTCCTTTAAAATCACGTAAAAACAATCTCACTCCTTCCGGAGAACAACAAATCACTGCTCTTAGTTCTTTCAACGTCTTTATACCAAGCAAGTTTTCTGGACATGATTTCGTAAGCAACAAGTCTGTAGTGCGGGACAATGGACCAACTTCTAGGGAAACTGGCTTTGATGCTTCTCTACTTTTCTCTGATTTCCTAATTTCTTTCTCTGTTCTTCTATGCGCTTCTTTACGCCACAATTCTATGGCATCTTTCTGGGATTGTCTGGCTTTCTTTTTCCACAGTGCTTCTTCTACTCTCATGATGCAATCCGCATCCCATGTCCCTGAGACAGGCCATCTATATTTCTCTTCCAGATCTTTAGTATAGTCAACCCATAAATCTAAGTACAGTATGGCATCTAAGCCATGTTTATGGTACATAAAATGTCCAGGAGTATCCCTAGGCGGGACGGGAACTGCCTCTTCGAGTATCCCTTTCCTGGTTCCTATCTGACGTAATTTCGAAAACAGTGGCATATTTGAACTGGCTTGAACAAGAACACATTAAACACAATAATGAACTGCAAACAATCATTCATACCACGACATTAAAACATTTCGAACAGAGATTACCTGGTACATAGAATAACACAAATCTGAAAAACAATACTGGAATACTAGATACTGGATGCACTGCTAAAACAGTACAGTCATACCGGTCCCATAAAGAGACACGTCATACCGTATCCACCTAGGTGGACACGTCTATACCGGATCTGTGTACCCAGACCCGTCTTGACCGGGCTCAAATAAATGAACCCGTCTATATGCGTTCCCAACAACGGTACTCACCGGGAAGCAAAACTGAAGGCCTCGGAAACTCGACACTGGACTGGACTGGACTGCTACAGCTTCTGACTGCTACGCATGCGCTTCGGAACAGGTGGGCCTCCAGGTACCTCGGACCTTGCTCTCTCGGCTTGGGCTCTGGTCGGGACAGTCCGCATTCCTCACCGCCTCGTGTGGATGCCTGGTCGCAGTCTCCGTCTCCTCCGTGGGCCTGAGGGAGTTAGCAGGAAAACCCGCGGATGTGCACAGAAGGGGGTCCGTCACGGCTGTAGAAGGGGTCAGGGGCCTGCGTTACATCGCCGGCGCGTGGGGAAGGGGACTAGTCCCTGTTCGGGCACCAGATTATGTGGTAAATAAAATTACCGTGACTATTTTTCTATACATTAAATGACAATAAGGATAGCTCATAAAAATAAGAGGCAGAGTCCGTGGTATCTGAGTCATACGGGCTTTAATTAAGATGACTCGAGTCACTGAGAATCGGGTTCCATCACCACTAAGGTTCAGGAAGGGATATCTAATGTTTTATTAACATCACACATTATATATAGTAAAACTGTACAATTGAAATGAATACAGTAGGCGTAACAAGTGAAAAGAGAGAGATAAGAACACATGGGCGTAAAAGAAGGCGTGTACAGGGGCGTACACGGAGGTGTGTGCTGGATGCGTCACAGAAGTGTCATAGGTGGGTGGGTGGATGCATAGAGGAAATCTGCAGGGTCAGCAGAAACCTTCAACATACATGCGCGCGCAACTGAGCATGACGTGTATAGACGTGTAACTGGGGAGAGCTGGGGGCTTGACTTTAGCACTAGTAGAGGAGTCTGGTGTCTGGGATGTCAGAACGACCTGCACCTATAGCATATCTGATATCTTGTGTTTGGAGGATGTGTTGTCTGAAGTAAAAGGTCTCTCGGGCAGAGGCCATTCATCACTGAATGCTAGTGGGTGCATACGTGTCTTCGTGCAATGCGCGGGGCCATGGGCCTACTATGGCAACGGGTGCAGTAAATTACTTGCAAGGAAACAGGAAGGCCGGGCCATTTGCTCTACAGGCGGGGAATATGTTTACCTATTTCACTAGACTGGAATGTGTTTTTTACGGAGGCTGAGCAGATAACTGTAGGCAAAATACCGTCTTGGCAGGCAGGCCAGGCCGAGCCGGGCACTGCTTGGCTGGGCAGGAAGTAAGGTAGAGGTCAGGGATGTATACTTAAACTGCAGATTTCTGAGACAGAAGAGGCTCGGAGCCTGAATTAAGGGTCTGGCTTGATTGAGCCACAAAAACGTGTGCTTCGCGATATTTAAAAGTGCACCATGTAAATGCATTGGAAACGTAGGTCTGGATGCGGAATTGACGTTAATACCATGGAGGGCCTACTAACTGACATACTAACATTTGACGGAAATGCGGGGGCAATATTAAAACAGGCACGGAAAAGGAATTACATGATAACAGGGACATACATGGGACATAGGTACATGGATAGGGTGCGAGGGGGGGGCACACTGGCTACCTGAAAATTTCTATTTCCTCAGTTCCTCTCTTCGCTGGCATATCTCGGTGCGCTTCTCCCCGTATTGAGAGGTGGGCAGTTCAGCTGCAGGCCTACTGCTTTGAAGTAATCCTCCGTCCGGGGGTCAACAACCCTGCCGACTTCCTGTCGCGGCACCCTGGCCTGCCATTGCCGTCCAATGCACTGGCCAACGAAGACTACACTGAAGAGTTTGTCCGGATGGTCTGTCTCAAAGCATGCCCAGTCGCCCTCACGCTAGAGGACACTGGAAAGGCAACTGAATCGGATGAGTGCCTCAAGGTCAAGACCACGTTAGCCAACAGGAACTGGCATCACTTCCTAGATGGTATCAGCTCCCTGAATGCGAATGAAAGGCTGTTACGACAACAAGTGTGGAGGGTACAGAGCGAACTCAGCGAGGGCCTTCATGGAGTTGAATTTCACGGGACCACACTTGTGATTCTGAGGAGCCTGCAATAGGAAGTGGTCCGTCTAGTGCGCCAAGGGCATCAAGGAGTCTCGAAGACCATGGCCAGGCTGAGGAGCAAAGTCTGGTTCCTGGGGATGGACGCCATGGTTGAGGAAGTCGTACGCACATGTCATGCCTGCAACATCAAGGGTGGCGACTCTGCACCCCACCCGGTGATCACAGAAGATCCATGCCTGAAGCTATGGTCCAAAGTGAGCATCGACTTTGGGTCATTTCTGGACGGACGGAGCACCCTAGTACTCGTGGACTCCGACTCAAAGTTCCCGGTGGTGGAGGTAGTGTCGTCGACGACGTTCCACCACGTCAAGAACGCTCTTGAGTGCGTCTTCGCCATGATGGGACTGCCTGCGAAGATCAAGTGAGATAATGGGCTGCCGTTCCAGGGGAGAGACTTCCAAGAGTACCTGGCCTCGAGGGGCATTTGACACCAAAAGATCACGCCACAGTTGCCTCAGGCGAATGGGGAGGTGGAGCGGTTCATGCGAACAATGAAACAGGCCCTCAGAATTGGAGTTGGAGTTGAGAAGGGAGAAGATGCCGAGCAGTGCCTTCTGCAGTTTCTCAGTGCTTATCGTCAAACCCCACACTGCACCACCTAGTGTGCGCCGGCTCACCTAGTATTTCGGAAGATGCCAAGAGAGTGTGCCTGCGGACCCATCGTGGAGTCCCCCAGCGTTGGATCAAGGGGCTGCCCAGACCCGAAGGAAAGCGTCTAAAGATAAGGCGAGCCAGGCTCGAAGGGCACAACCAATGAACATTCACGTTGTGAACCAAGTCGTGGTGAAGGACCGCCACTCCGGCTGGAAGTATCACACCCTGTATGAGCCTGAGGTGTGGGAGGTCATCAATGTACACTGCACCATCGTATCAGTTATGCAAGGGTTTGTGTGGTCACAAGGAACACCTCATGGTTCAAGAAAGTTGTGAGCGGGCCACCACTTACGGACCAAGCCATGGAAGACCAGGATGAAGGGGATGGGATAGTCACCACGGACACCCCTCTTGGCAGTCCAGAGCCAACGCAACATCAAGCAGGAAGAGAATTGGAGGCGGCGGAAGAATCGCAAAATTCTGGAGCCGTGCCTCCTGAGCCAGAGAGGGACGTGGAGGGAGAACTCCCGGAGCCAGAGGTATGGTCTCCGGCCGAACCCCACTCCCAGCCAGAGACTGAGAGACTTTGCGTAGTGCACAAAGAAAGACTGAACGAAACCCAAAAGGGTCTCTGTATCTAAAAGATTGGAAGGATGTAGTGACGGAGCCACCAAGCCCGTCCATATACGTCTCACACACACACACGCACCCCTAGGGTGGGCTCGTCAAAGGGTTTAAATAAAGGGGCTCACAACCATTCAGGGTCTTGGTCCAGTACTATACCCGAGTGTATGCGTCCCTCATTTACTGCTGCTCAAGCCTGTGGCCTAACCAAGTGCAGCGAGTGTCCTGCTAGTCCAGGACACTACAGGAGGGGGCGGAGGCAGTGAGAGGGCCGGTCTAATACCCGCCAGCTCAAAATAAGCCAGGCAGCAGGGAAGAAAGTGTCAGATAAGAGAGGAGAGGACCGGGGAGGGTACATGGGGCCCCTGCAAGTGAAAGATTGTTTAGAAAGGGAGAGGTTTGTGACGAGGACAGAGAAGGAGGGGAGGGAGGGGGCTTGGAAGTCCCGGGGCCAAGCAAGAGTTTATGGGGAGAGGACAGTGAGGAGGAGAAGGTTTGGCAAGGAGAGACAGAAGGAGGGTATGCAGCCATACCACTAGATTCTGTGGGGCAGCCAGGGACGGAGGGGGCAGGGGGTGTAGGAGGGGGTTGGGCTAGGATAGAAAGGGGGTGCCTGGTCAAATGATAAAGCCAGAAGAGGGGCAATGGGTTTATGAGATGGACACAAGCATAAGAGGGCAGGGGAAAGCTCGGGAGAGTGATGGTTACCCTCAGGGACAGTATACCTGGGAGGAGGATTGAGGCAGGTACTGCAGGGGGTTGTTCCCATTGGAAGAAAGACAGGGTAGGGACAAGGGGGAGAACCCCTATTTTCTATACCGCCAGTGAAAGGGTCGGGAGGCCAGCAGTAGGCACTAGATCGGGGAGGGGCACAAGGGGGGGGTACAGCGACATCCCAGCTAGCGGCGATGTTAAAGTGGAGCGGGAGGAAGACGAAGAACTACAGGGGTAGACAGGTGCGCTTTTCAAGGTGCGGTGCAATGGCAAAACAGGATCTGCACAGCACTTTTAGGCGCATGGGCGGAGAGAGGAGTGTGGCATGGTGATAAGGGGGGCCATTCTGTGGTGGCAGAGAGCTGGGGAGTGGGGAGAAGTCACGTGGTAGAGCCACAATGGGAGCATATGTGGCAGGAAGGCATGAAGGAGGGGGTGGGCACACGAGCAGGACAGGTGAGGACAAAGGCAATGGGTGCCAGGTGGAACAAAAGGGCAGATAGGCAGGGATATTAACACTGACACGCTGGACCTTCCTTTCGCTTTGCAGGCACCGGTACACATGGTAGGGCTGACTCAGGAAAGCTGGGCACGGCTTATCTACCCCGAGGTGAACAGAAGGTAGCGTATTGGGTGGCAAGCTGGATGTTGGCGCATGACAGTACTTCCACTGCCACACAAAGGATTTAGGGTGGTCTCAGCACTGCGTCAGCCTGGACAAATCGGTGCGGTTCCCGGGGTGGCGGAGTGCAGTATGGCTGGGCATGAAGAAAAGGTACAGGCAGCAGGGCACAATACGGCCTACTGGCACAGTCCGGATGTCAACAGGAGACAGCAGAGTGCAGGTTACAAAGGTGAAGTGATGCAAGTTGTTGTGCATGCGGGGCAGATGAGTATGGGTGAAGGGGCCATGCAGCTTGATTATGATGAAATGAGCTTGGAAGAGGAGGAAGTGGTGGAGGATGATTGTCCAGGGCACAAGGAAAACATCTAGTGGCAGAGTGGAGCACGTAGAGCAGGGGGCGCAGTTAATGCAGTTGTCACTAGTGTATTACAGGCATGGGCGACGGATCGGAGGGAATGTGGTGCTACTGTTCATGGTGATGGCCCTTCATGTCTGGTTAGGCATCTGGATCTGGAGTGGAGGCAAACCTTGATGCCAGGTAAGGGTGACGAAGGTGCATGGGCAGGTAGAGGTGGAGTGTCGACTGGGGTAAATGCAGGGGGCTGGAATAGTGGGGAGGTGAGGCTATGGAAAGGTTTGTATGTCAACAATATAGGGATAGGAATGAAGGTGCACACAACAGAAGAGAACAGCGGGACGCCCCAAGACACATCGAACAGAGTTGGTGGGTGGATACGGTGCAGACAATGACACTGGGAAGGGGGCCAACGTTGGTTCAGAGAATATTTCAGACAAACTAGAAGGGAAGAGAGGACAGGAGGACCAGGACAAAGGGGAGGGACAAGAGACACAGATTAAAAAACTAAGCAACTCAAGATATGGAAGTTACCATATAAGGGGGTGACGAAGCCGATGGGCGACCGCCTCAGGTTAGCAACTAAAGAGAGGTTAGGGAAAGGGGAGTACGTGGAGATGATGACATTATTACACAGGGAACTCAGAGCTAAAGAAGGTTTCAAGGAAGAGAAGTATGAATTCTCAAAATGACCTTGAGTACCAATGACCATAGAGAACTGGACTGTGACATTTTTTATTTTCGCATGAGTAAAAATTCCCGGAATGGTGTGTGCAATTGTTCAAATATATGGATGTCATCTGAAAGGCACACATCAACTATAAGCATGGGTGCAATATGACAAGGAGTTCTGGGCACCAATGGCTTGGGACATGGAGACAAAGTGGGAGGAAATCAACAACGATCTGTGGCAGCAGACAGTGGGCCTGGCCAAATTCGGTAAAAACATATTCATGGCAAGTGGCCTTCCATTAGTATACCTGCCCTTTCAGCCCCGTCCCAACCAAGGGGGGTGGGAGCTGCACCATGGAATCAGGGAGGGGCACAAGAGACTTGGGATTTCAACAAAGGTTGTTACACAAGAGAATATTAAAAATGTTGACATGAATGTTTGAAGAGCTCAGGCAGACATGCCCTGGTGCACTGCCAGGGGGCAGCGGCCAGGGACAGCAGCACACAGGACAGTAGACACAAAGGCAATACAGGTTTTCAGAAGGAACATTTAGTGGCAGGCTTTCGGGGAGGATGAGTGACACAAGGAAACATAAGCATGGGCTCGTACTCCAATTGATGTAGAGTGTTTAGAATTTTGGTTTGCCAAATATCACAATAGGGAGGATGCCAGGTTGCATATACAGGGGTTTTTGAGAGGGTTTTAGGCTGTGGTATGAGGCCCCACGGTTGAGTAGGTGGGCAGAGAACTTGAAATCATCACAGTCACATAAACATGAGGTGAGGACGAAACTTCAGAAGGAGTTGCGGGAGGGAAGAATGGTGAGCCCTTTCAGAGAGTGGTCTATGCCGGATGTGATTGTATCTTCCATTGGAGTGGTGTTGAAAAAAGATAAAGGGGAGTATTGGCTTATACATCTGTCGCCGTCGAAAGGGAGCTCAGTCAATGATTTTATTTCACAGCAGTCAGCATCAGTCTCATACTCTTCAGTGGACGTGGCAATGATTTTGGTGGACTGGGCAGGGCATGGGGCCAGGATGACAAAGTCCAAATTTAAGTCGGCTTTCGCCTCTTACCAGTGTACCAGAGGATTTTCAGTTGTTGGGTATGCAGGTTGAAGGGCAATGCTATGTGAATAAAGCATTACCCATGGGATGTTCCATATTGTGCGCTATGTTTAAGCGTTTTAGCTCATTTCTCCAATAACTGTTTGTGTGGGATACAGGTCCAGGACCATGACGCATTATCTGGACAATTTATTTTTCATGCAGCTACCTAGTTCTGCGGACTGTCAACAGCAGTTGGCAAGTTTTGAAGAGCTCATAGGTGATTTGGAGGGTCTTTGGTGTAGGAGAGTAGGGTCTGCTTCCTATGGTCACCCCCACTTTTTGCTCTGATATACCTATAAGTCACTCCTATGGCAGGCCTTAACAATCCTGGAGGCAGAGTGCTTGGTTTTATGTGAGATGGTGCTCTAGCATGAGCTGAGCCTGTCTGCAGCTTTCGGAACCATGTCCTTATAGCTGTTCTATGATATAGCCATACCATATACTCTTAAGTGCATTATAATCCTCTCGGTTAATGCTAACTTTGGTTTGGCTTTATCAAAACATGTTGTGTAAGGTGTCATACGCTTTGGAATACTACCCCCCCCCCCGCCAGTTCTGGCGGCGGGGTAGCATTCCACCCTTCTAGAGGGAGAAGACATGTAGTTGTAGCTTTACCCGTGTAGGAGAGTAGGGTCTGCTATCCTATGGTCACCCCAATTTTTGCTTTTTGCTTCACTGGTTTTCGACTTAATGTGGCTGTGGGCCTGCTAATCTGACCCACAGCCTGCTGTTCTCTCTCTAAATTTACAGACATGTACTATAGGTACATAACCAATTTGGTACTGGACACCTTATCAGCCCCTGTACAGTGCACTATAGGTGCCCAGGGCATAGGTGCATCCAAGGCCTACCAGGGGCTGCAGCATATCTTTTGCCACCCCTGGCTGGTCCTTAAATTGACACAACTGGCTGATCACTCAGTTGGGGCAAGGTGATGTAATCACCCCTTGCGTAGATATAGTATACCTATGTCTAAACTTATATCTGGACACATATAAACCTATGAGTCACTCCTATGGCAGGCCTTATCAATCCTGGAGGCAGAGTGCTTGGTTTTATGTGAGATGGTGCTCTAGCATGAGCTGAGCCTGTCTGCAGCTGTCGGGACCAACTCCCTTAGCTGTTCCGGGATAATGCCACACCATATACTCTTAAGTGCATTATAATACATCGCGGTTATGTGCTAACTTTGGTTTGGCTTTATCAAAACATGTCGTGTAAGGTGTCATACGATTTGGAATGCTATCCCCTCGCCAGTCCTGGCGACAGGGATAGCATCCCACCCTTCTAGAGGGAGAAGACATGTTACTTTACTAAAACGCGGTTAATCCTAACCAGAGCCTCAGCTTCACAAAATGGATGCTGCTGCTACCGAAACAAGTCTGACCTCTTGCTGCTGACCGAAACTCGGCAGAGGAGGCCTGGACAAAGGGTTTCCTGTCGCAGGGAGGTGCTACACCTCCCCAGACAGGAGATAGTGTATTGGGGCAGGGAGAGCTGAAAGAAACTAGACACTGCCTGGGGCGCACAAGGCTTCCCCTTGCATAATCCGGTCAAACCGGTTCTGGGGCGCACCAGCCCCAGTCCCAGCGCGACCCTGGACAAAGGGAAAGGGGTGTAACCACCCCCTTCCTGGGTCCCACCCATAGGAGGGACCTAGCAGGTAATCCAGCCCACTAGAGTGGACGAAGAGTGGAAGCAGTGCCAAAGCACATCAGATTATCCTGACTGATACTTATGAAACGAAACTCTGGACCCTTCGACATCCTACTCGACGTAGAAGACTGAAGAATCTCCCTTGTGGTCAAGGAGTGACCACCCCGTGCAAACAGGCACCATCCAGCACCTCAACGTTTGCTTTGTTGCAGTTCCCGCCGGAACTCGAGCGACAGAGATCGACAAGACCCAGCGTGCCTGCCTTCTAACAGCCCAATCCACAGTCCCTGCAGAGCTGAGACCCATGGAGGCGACCTGAAGCGTGGGGCCGGCCATCTTGGAAAGACCACGAGGTGCTGACCGTGCAACTCCCGAGGCTCCCTCGAAGCTGTGCAATGGGGTTTGAGAAGCCCCAGTCCTGAGCCACTCTTGCACCGAAGCTCACCCCTCTACACTCGCCGAGTGCTGCGTGGGGCCCTTCTGCATCTTTTGGCTCAACGCGTTGGTCCGGTCGCTTGCCCGTTGGCTAGCAGCCCCAGTACCGACGAACCATTGAATTTGACCAGCCAGTCCGGTTGCTCTGGACTGGCCCTCGCTCCCCTGAAAAGGAGCACCCGCTCTGATCCTCCTGGTCCGAGTAAGAAGCGATCTTCGAATCCTGCGTGGGTTGCGCTTGCCAAGGGTTGTTTGCTCCAATCCGGAAGCCGACACCGCCGACAGCAAGAGCCTTCGTGGGACAGCTCGTGATCCACTCCTGGACATCCTCGGTGCCCCAGAGTCCACGTGGCAGCGCAGACAAGCTTCACGACATCGACCTGATTGCGCCCGACATTGCCTGGTTCTTTCCTGGTTCCACCCTGGTCACTGCTGAGTCCACTGCTTTCAGGTCATCTTCATCTTCGATCCACCCTTGGATCGCACCGAACACTTCTCTTCTGGCCGCCTGCAGCATCTTCATCTCTAGGCTCCATAGATCTACACAACGAAAGCCAACACTACTTTGCACCTGTGCACCCGCTTACTGTGGGTGAGGTAACTCATGAACGCCGGTGCTCCTGTACTGGTATACACCTCTAGTGTCTAAGTCTAAAGTTTTGTCCTTCTAGGTCAGTCGGAAGACTCTTAAAACAGTAACTCGATAACTTTTACGCACCATTGACTTTGCATTGGTGCATGTGTGTGCTTTAAGCGCTGCACCCGATTCCCGCGGGCTTTGCCCGACTTCAGCATTGCTAGTCCCGACTGGTCCCAGCGATTCCCCAGGCCCTAGGCCTGACCACTGTTCGATTAGTGATACTTATACCACTATTTTAGTATATGGTTTGCGTGGCCCCTGGGCCTCATCCATAATTGTGCAACTTTTGTATGTTTAATTGTGCTTTTGTTTAAACGCTTGTGCTTCTAGACTCATAAAGAGTATAGAGGATTATTCTAGAAATAAATACATATATTTTTATAATATATAACTTGTGTGGTGTCCTTTCATTTGATATTACAGGATTGTGATTGGTAAAACAGCTTGCTTAACACAACCTCTTGAGTTAAGCCTTTAAGGCTGCTTAGTCCATGCTACCCTTAGGATAGCTTGTCTATATGGTTGACAAGGGATTGTTTGGACTGATACAAGGTGCCCCCAGAATTGGAGACATCATATATCAGGCCAACTTCTCACAACCCGGTTAAAGTTAAACAGAGCCTCAGCATCACAAAATGGATGCTGCTGCCACAGACACAAGTCTGACTGCAGCTGGGAGCCCTTCCAGCGAGGGAGGCCTGGACAATAGGTTTCCTGCCTTGGGAGGTGCTAGCACCTCCCCAGACGGGCTTTAGTGTATTGGGGCAGGGTGGGTTGAATGAAATGAGACACTGCCTGGGGCACACAAGGTGCTCTATGCATAGCTCGGTTCAAACCAGTTGCTGGGGCACTCCAGCCCCAGCTCTGGTGAGAAACTGGACAAAGGGAAAGGGGTGTAACCACCCCCTTCCCTGGTCCCACCCATAGGAGAGACCTAGCAGGTAATCCAGCCCCTTTAATTCGTATAAAGCTAGGAGCTGAGTCTAGAGATTTTAGATTATCCTGAAATGAAACTCTGAAACGAAACTCTGGACCTTCGACATTCTACTGCAACTAGAAGACTGAAGAATCTCCCTTGTGGTCAAGGACTGACCACCCTGTGCAAACAGGCACCACCTAGCAAATTGCCGGTTTGCTTTGTCGTCGCTCCCGAAGGATCCGGACGACCCTGCTTCACAGGACTGGACTTCCAGACTTCTCCGACCCCGACCCACATCTCCAGCAAAGCTGAGACCCGTCGAGGACATGAGAGACGTGGGACCGGACACCTGGCCATTTTGCTCTTTGCTAAATTGTGCAGCTTCTGAGGCGTCCTCGAAGTTGTGTATTGGGACTTGAGAAGCCCCAACCCGAGTCGTAAGTGCACTGAAGCTCAGCCCTCCACACTCCATGAGTGCCGCGTGGGGCCCGCTCTTGCATTTCCTCTCGACGCGTCTTCGCGGTTGCTAGTCCGCTGGCTAGTGGCCATCTTGAAGACTCCACTTTGCCTGGTTGCTCTGGTCTTGCTCCTGCTTTCCTGTAAAAGGGAAGCCCCACAGACCTTGCTGGTTTGTTAAAGAAGCCGATCTTCACTTCCTGCGTGGGTTGCCTTTGCCAAGGCTTGTTGACTCCGATCCGGAAGCCGACAGCGCAAAGAGCGAGAGCCTTCGTGGGACAGTCTGTATCCAGTGCCTGGTTGTCGTCGATGCCTCCTGGTCCATGTGGCTGCAGAGACAAACTTCACTTCTTCACCTGTTTGCAGCTCGACATCGCCTGGTTCCTTCCTGGTCACTGGCTAGACTGCTTTGAGGTTCTTCACTTCCTCGATCCACCCTTGGATCCACCCAGACATCTTCCTCCTGGTCGCCTGCAGCATCTTCTTGCAGCTCTCCATAGGAATCGACGACGAAACCCGACACGACTTCACACCTATGCACCCGGCTTCCCTGGGTGAGGTAACTCGAGTACTCCGGTGCTCCCATGGGTAATAACTATCCAAGTGTTCTATTTTTACTGGGTTTTCCCGCAAGTCCACTCGGACTGTCCGAAATCAACTAGTTTCTAACTTTTACGTTCCCATTCTAAGTCTATGAGAACTCGCGTGTGTGTAAAGACACTGCACACGCATCCTGTAGGGCTCCTGCTTCGTAACCTTTGGTTACTCAGTGTAGCCCCAGCGATTCCCTAGGCCCTAGGCCTATTCACTTTTCCTGAAGTGGTTCCTATACCACTTACTTAGTATATGGTTCGTGAGGCCCCTAGGGCAGAATTGTATTTGTGCAACTTATAGTATGCTTATTGAGTAACTTGTACTGTATCTCGAACTCTGACCTCATAAAGAGTGCAGAGGGGTCGTGTTAGTAATAAATACATATATATTTGATATATACCTTGTGTGGTGTCCTTTCATATGGTATTCAAGGGGTTATTATTGGTAAAACAATTGGCTTCACATGCTCTCTGAAGTATTAGCCTAAGACTGCCTTGTCCATGCTACCACTAGGATAGCTGGTCTATAAGGTTGACTTTACAACCATCACCATAAGGGTTGTTTGGACTGATACAGGGTGCCCACTAGAATAGTGGACATCACATATCAGGCCAACTTCTCACATTTGGCACCAGGCAAGATGATGGGTCCCAGTACGGTACTATCTTTCTTAGGATTCAAACTGGATTCTACCTGCATGGAAGCAAGATTGCCCTTGGACAAACAAATATATATGCAACTACTATTGGGCACAATGTTAGCAAAGAATAAGGTGACTGACAAGGAAGTGCGAGTTTTGCCAGGTCATTTAAATTTTGCATGCAGAGTAGTGATGGCAGGTAGGATTTTCTGCCAGATATTGGGCAGGTCATTAGCAGGCCTTTCACAACCACACTACCACATGCTTGTTTCTAGAAGACTTCAATGGCATATCCATAGTGGCCCCAGAGAGAGTGTGATTGGGAGGTACAAATGTATTCTGTTCAAGGGTTGGTATAGGGAAGAGGATGGGGTTCAGTTTAAATTGACAATGATTGACAAAGGTCACAATTACAGAAAAGTTGGCCGGGATAGCGTTTATGTGCAAGTTCCTGTGGGGGGTAAGAGTCATCAGCTGGAGAGTTAGGGAGGATGTTTGAAGGTTGGGAGAGGAAGAGAGGTAGGAGGACCAGGGTGAGGAAACCACTGACAAGATGTCTGTTCCGTGAGGTATTGGAGCCCTGCCCTTGATATGCCACAGGAGAGGGGAGGTGTTGTTGTTTGCAACTCTGATGTCATGGATGTTCATTGGTGCTTTCACAGTGTTGGAACTGCTGAGCAGAAAAGGGTTCATGGCCCTAGAATGGGGAGAAGTGGCAGTTGGGCCCACAAGATAGAAATCCTCCTGCGCCACTCCAAGATAGATCAAAGGTCCAGGGGAAAACAGTGGTGTTACAAGAATTCCCTGTGCAGGCTTTATGCCTGGTTAAACTGGGTAAAGAAATGAAGGCGACAATAGGGGACGCGCGGGGTGTGGTGTTTTGCCATGCAACCGGGACCAAGGTCACCTCTTTTCAACTGTGGTGTTTGCTAAGGAAAGTGTTAACTAGTTTGGGGGAAGCCTCAAAAGATTTTGGAACACACTCCTTCAGGATATGGTGGCCACGGAAGCGGCAAGGAGAGGTTGGGGTGAGAGATAAGTTGACGCAGGTGGTCCTCAGAGTGTTTCAGGCGGTACCTGAGATTGGGGAGGTGGAATTGTGATATGAGGGGGGGTAGGCGATGTGAGACATAGGTTGTTTTTCCAGGTGCAGTGGCTGGTCTAGGGTGATCAACCTGTCCATGTAGATTGTTGGACATTCATTCCTAAAATGGGCGTAGAGACATGAACTGTTAAAAGGTCAAGGCGTTAACCATTTATTTATTTATGGCGATTTTTAGAGCGCGCAAATACCCGAGGGTGTCTCGGCGCTGTGTCACAGAACTCTCTGTCGGAGAAGGGGGGTTTAGGCTTGGAAATTGAGCTGAGTTGGTGCACATTTGATGTGGAGAGGGAGAGTGTTCCACAGTCTGGCTGTGGCAACGGTGAAGCGTTTGTCTCCCCAGTTAGCCCTTCTTGTGCGGGGGATTGTTAGCAGATGAGCTGAGGATGAACGCAGTGTTCTTCGCTGTTCGGGCGGGTGAAAGGCTTGTTTTAGGAATAGGGGGCCATGATTGTGGATCGCTTTATAAGCTATGCAAAAGGCTTTAAATTTGATGCGGCTCCTCACCGGCAGCCAATGTAGCTGTTGGATGTAGGGGGAGACAGATGCAAATTTGGGAATGTGTAGCAGGGTCCTAGCTGCTGCATTCTGTACAGTCTGTAGTTTGTTGAGGACCTTTTGTTGTGCATTTAGAAGCAAGGCATTACAATAGTCCGTTTTAGAAAAGACTAACGTGCTGACTAAAGTTTTGCCTGCAGAGGATGGTAAGTACGGGATGAGTTTTTTGATCTTTTTTAAGGTGTGGAAGGAGGATGAAACCACAGAATTTGCATGCTGCTGGAAGGACAGTTTGTTGTCAAAGATAACCCCCAGATTTCGTACCTTGACTACTGGTTCTGGAGGTTGTCCCATTTGTTGGGGCCACCACTGTGGAAACCAGATTGGTTGTAGTCTCCCGAATGTCATCACTTCTGTTTTATCAGAATTTAGCTTGAGGCAGTTTGATGACATCCAGGAGCTTATTGCTTTCATACCAGATTGGAAATTTGAAGCTACTGTTTGGCCATCATCAAATACGGACAACACCAGTTGTGTGTCGTCTGCGTATGTGGTGAGAGAGATTCCGTGGGATTTGATGACCATGGTTTCGATAACAGCTTGTTCAAGATCACATGGCAGTTGCAGGGGCAAGGGTGTGGAATTCCAATAGCCAGATGCCCAGGACATACTTTTGGGGTCAAGGATAAGAAGTTTTCATTTTTATTATGTCATTGGGACAAGTAGGCATAGCCCACTGCACTCAACCCTTTTGGCTGCCAGAGAACAGTACTACATTATGAGTCAAGAAAGGGCATTGTCTGCTGTTAAGGTAAGAGTTGCACCCATAAGTTAATGCTGTTCCAACTTTTTTTATGGTTAATTAAGACAAAGCCTTCATTATTTGGGTGAGCGCTGTACAGGAAATCTTTTAAATTCAGACTTCACTACTGACAGTGGTTTCATTATAAAAAATGTTGCATAGTTTAACAATATGAGGCTACTTATAATGAAACCAAGATGCTCTCTGGTTAAATGCAAATATGAGCAAAAGCTTGAAAGCGAGATTAATTATCCTTTTCTTTCAAAATAAAATGTTCATTAAAAAAATGCAACTAGGAAAAAACGTTTTGCTGAACTTCTTTGAAGTTTTAAGTACCATTTCTTTGAAGCATCATTTAGAAAAATGTATTAATGCATGTTAGTATTTGCCAAAAATATTCATGATGGCAAATCAGTGTAACTGGTTTCAACCAAATTATAGGAAACATAAAAATATACAAGCATTTGGCAAAGTCAATAAGTATGAAATTGGTGGTCAGCCTTTCGGTTTTGTCAATGCGTGTCTTGCTTTGACATGGATTTTGTAAAAAGGTACTGTTGTTGGATCTACAGGGCCATCATCATTATAACAAACATTGGCAAAAGCTAAAATATTTTTGGTCTCAAAAACCACACATTGCCACAGTAGATCCTGGCACTGAACAAAACTAATTTGCGTGCTGATATGCAACTTGTGAAAGATCAGAATGCTGTCACTCTCAGTGAAACCAGGAGAGAGAGAGAGAGAGAGAGAGAGAGAGAGAGAGAGAGAGAGAGTACATTTGCTCATTCGAGAACCTGTTGAGTGGTAACAGTTTCACTTTCCCACCAACCACTTTTTTCCCTAAACCTGGAAGAAGTTTAACTTCTACCCTTGTCAGGAGTCAATTTCCACCTTTTTTATGTATAGGATGAGCTCATCAAAAGCTGTAAAACATGGAAGTTAGTATAAACAAATACAATCTTTATTCGGCAAAGCATACAGCCATAAAAGATACAATACATTAAGAAACAAGTGGAAGTTAGTAGGTTTGCTCTGACTCAAATGGGCATTCCTACCAAGGGGATTGCTTACCGCTATCTCCAGCCCCAGTATGTACATCTGCAGAAAAGTTGCAAAATAAGGGAATTGCTAGTATTCAAACCGTACATATGGTATGAACGCTGGCATAATCAGAGAGGCTATTATTAGAGCTCTTATATATGAGATTGCTGCTATAATTTGTCACCGCAATGGCACCAAAGAGACAAGTGGATTTTGTTACAGGACAAGTAGATTCAACAAAGCAACCTGTCCCATGGACAAGTAGATATTTTATTAAATTCCACACCTCTGCAGGGTAAAGGTGGGATGAAAAGGTGGGAGTTACTGCATTGTTGGGACAAAATGTTGAACAGGTTAGAGGTCCGGATGTGTTAGTCATTCACTTGGCCGAAAATGACATGGTGGTTTCTATGGGGATAGCGTTACTGAAAGAAATGAAGAATTGTATGTTGGAGATAAAACATAAATTGGCAGGATTTTACATAATATGGACGGAATTTGTTCTGATAGGGAAGTGGAGGAGGGCTGACAGAGACACCACAATAGATAAGGCACGACGCAAGGTCAACAGGGATATGAGGATTTTCTGTAGGGTCGAGAATTTTGAGCGAGTGGAACATCTGGATTTGAGGAATGATACGCCAGGATTTTTGGGAGGGAATAGGGTACACTTATCTTGCTTTGGGATGGAGCTATACTTGTGTCAGGTGATAGAGGTTTTGAACCGAACACTGAACATGCGTAGATGGAATAGTGGTTCCTAGTTGGCGAGGTCAGAAAAGCCAATGACTTGTCTGAGTGGCAGTTGGAAGGTACGCTGTCATGGTTACCGATTCAGATTGTTGTTGGGCAAATAGGGAAGCAGGAAAATGGGGGTGCCAATAAAATTACACCTGAAGGAAACAAGGATAAATGTTAAGAAGTAGGATCAGTTGATAGTTAGATGTTAATAGATGTAGGGAAAGTGGTAAGAGAGTTAAAGGTCACCAGTTCAATGACAGGGTAGGAGTTAGACAATTTGCAAGATGAATATGTGAAGGTAAGTGGGAAGATAAGGGGTGGGGCGTTAAGCAATCGTAGGTCAATGGTTATATAGTGAGGTCTAGTTTTGTGAGGCAAAGGCCAAGGGGTTTCTTGTTGTAATGTACACCTGTTTTTTAACCCCTTTGATGCTTGTGACGGAACCATTCCGTCATCAGTCACGGTTGAGCTGTGCTGATGACGGAATGGTTCCGTCACGACCACACCCAGTTATGGAATGTCCAGCACCGGAGGGAAATCGGGGCCACATGCAAGGTGTTAATAAAGCAGCCTTTTTCCCACAACAAAGCTTTTTTGTGGTCTGTGCTGCTCCCCTTTTACCCAAATATGACAGATATTTCAAGTCCCCCAAAGCAGTACAAATAGCCTGGATGCACTGGCATTATGTTTTTTTATTTATAATAAATCGTTATTTTTATGGGCTCATAAAAAAAAAGCCAGCGCCACCATGTGGTAGACTGTCAACGTGTGGGCGTTAAGAAATAGGTGCTGGTGCTGAGCACCTGCAAACACCAGCACACATTAAGCCCTGAATAAGTACATTGGAAACAAAAAAACGTGTGTTTACTTCAATTTTGATCTATTTGCATACATCACATTACTTTAAAAAAACTGTGAAAGGAAGGACATCCTGCTTTCTATTCTTCAAAACATTTGAATGTACGGGTTCCCTACTTACGTTGCAAAAGGCTGTGCTAAGTACAACTGCCATGGAGGTATGTTTCACAGTTTGGGGGGTACCACCATGTTGGAATGCGGAAGCTACAGCGCTTTACAGTGTAAATACAACACAATCATAACAACAACAAAGGCAGTTATTAGCTGCCAAATTGATGTACACCCCTATACGGGGCATTTTACAAGCCATTCCTTACGATAGAACCAATATAACATTTGCTTGCCAAATATGTCTTAAACAATAGATGTTTGTTAATTTTTACAGAATATAAATTCACTTCCAAGCAGATTCAAGATCACATTCTTTACATACTTATCAAAATAATACAAACAGTAGGTCATAATGTATACTGTCTAGCATTTAATAAAGCTACTACGTTATACAAACAAAGACAAGAAAGAAAAAAATATTCGAGGCGAGACGGTATTGGCTTTGCCAATTCTTAGAATAAATAATCAAAACAGCCACTGTAAACGTAAAGACTCCTCCATGGCACACCAATGCCCCAATATCACACTGCACCATCCAAGTAAGAACATATGGAAACGACCCTCGTAAGTTGTATTGTCGCAATATTCACCATTACGGGGTTAATTCATTCATGTTGCTAGCTCCCGGAAGTCCACGGTCTATGAGGGGCGTTCCTGGGAAATAGAGCGCTGATAGCGTGGAATTACAGCCGCCGATATTCAAGGGGCCCAGGAAAAAGGTTATTCATTTTTGTTGCAAAATCCTTCTCCAGGTCTACCCGTTTCATTGGGGGAGCCTTGGGAGAGGCGGCCCTGTTAGGCTGGGTGCCCTGCGCGGGGAGGGCCTAAAAGTCCCGCCCACTCCCCCGAGCACCGTCGTTCACTCCGTCCTCGTATGCACTGCACAGCATCAAGACTCCACAATGTTCTGGCTGCAGGGAGCTCGGTTCTGGAACCAGAGAGGTGAGGCAGTTCTAGAGCAATTAAAAACGTATGCCATGCATGATGCAGCGAGGGGCCTCTACAACTCGGTTTTCCAGTTTTTGATATAGCGCCGCGCAGCCGCTTAAGAGGTTTGTTCCTTTAACGCACCACCCAGCTCTTCTGGCGAAGAAGTGCGGGTCCAAGATTTGATGGGTGCCTGGACTGGATGAGAGGATTGTTTCTTTTCTAGGAATTTTCTAGTTCATTTTACCCGATGTTCATATTTGCAGTTATGTTTTTTCGCATATTTTACTTTGCAGAGTATCGAAGATTATTTTCTAAAGCAGGTTGGGTTGCAGATGTGGTGTCGTAGGAAAGGATTCGATTTAAGATTGGGTTAGAACCCCCCTCAACCCCCAGGCAGGGACACATCTTTGGATCTCCAGGGTTCAGCTTGGCCCCCGGGCTGGGCTGTGTCTATCTTCTCTCATGTCCAGAGAGTACTAAATGCAGTGACCACAGAGCATCTGAAATGCAAGAACAGTGAATTGGGGCTTCTGCAGAAGCATGGATAAATACGACGAAAATAAAGTTTTTCTACGTTTTGGACCATAACCATTTCTTTCAGCAGTGTTTTCAAAGCCTGTATTTCATCCAAATGATGTCTTACCCATTAACAATTCATTGTCCATTTGCAAAATTGATATCGCAGTGAATTTCAGATTTCAATCAGCGAGAATTAATTGACGTAACATAGTTGCCTACCCATCATTGACCGTCAGAAAGCGAGAGTAATATAGCTTCGGGTTTAACCAGAATAGTGATCGCAATTGCGGCACTACTATAAAGAGATATCCAGAATTTCCCACCGGCTGGTGGATAAACTGAGAACGAGTAAGATACCAGGATTGACCATATGGTGTCAGATAGTGCCGGCTGGCATACTGTTTCTGCCTTGCTGTCAATGAGAGATATACGCAGGCTTTCTTCCAAAATAACAGGTTGTCCAACTGTATTATAGTCCTGATGAAGACCCGCCCAGGTTGCGATAAAACCAGCACCAATGTCTAGGGTCGAAACGTCGACGTTAAAATATGGATCAGTCCCTATCTAAGTTTCAATACAAAGAAGAAAATTGTATCTATTGTGTGAGAAGTTGGCCCGATATGCAGTGTTCACTATTCTAGTGACCACTATGCATCGGTCCAAACGACCCTTATGGTGATTGGTTGTAAGTCAACCTTAGACCAGCTATCCAAGTAGCGTGGATACGAGCAGTCTTCGGGCAAAACTCTAGAGGGCGTGTTAAGCCAGCTGTTATACCATCACATACCCCTTGAACACCAAGTGAAAGGGCACCACACAAGTGTTATGAAAATAAACAGTATATTTATTAGAATCACAACAGCCCTGTACTCTTTATGAGGACAGGGTACTAAGCACAGAACAAAACTCTTAGGAAAATACTTCAAGTGCACAATCAATACAAGTGCCCGAGGGCACGGAAAGTTTAGTGGTCTCGGGCGGACCCGATAAGGCAAGTCGGAAGCGAGGGACTCAGGACCCTTAAGTAAGGAGGCTATGCGGGCACCGAAATGCCGGAGTTACCTAGCCACAAGGGCTGCGGCTGCACAAGTCTTACAGGCGTCGGGGGTCTTCGCTGACGAGCCAGGAGCCGGAAGGAAGGAGTTGCTGGCCACCGACCAGTGAAGAATAGTTCGTAGAGATCCAAGCCTGGATCAGAGATCGATGATACCTGAAAGCAGAGGGGACCAAGTTCGTACTACTAGCCAGTAGTCAGAGGGTACCAGGAAGGCACCGGATGGCCGTCACCTCGACTAGGTGAGTGGGCGACGCTAGGCTCTGCAGTCTCACGGACCAGGAGGCGTTGTCGGCGACCAGGATGGAGGTGCGAGCTGTCCCACGAAGGTTGATGCTGTCGGCGTCGCTGGGCCCAGGATTGGGGCAACAAGCCTTGGCAGATTTCAGGGCCACGTGGTGGGCCTAAAATGGCGTCTTGAGTGGACCAGGAGGGTCCGGGGTGCTCCTCTCGGAAAAGGGAGCAAGGGCCGGTCTGGAGCAACCAGACCAGCAGCGTTGGTTGTCGGATGTCGTCAAGGAGATCACAAGCCAGCGGCTAGTGATCGGACAACGTGCTGAGCGGCGAGCAGAAGGGCCCCACGCAGATCGTGGAGATGCTGGGAGGCTGCACTTCGGTGCTGGAGCTGCTCAGGATCGGGGCTTCTCGGACCCCAGAGCACTCACCAGAGGATTCCTTCGGTGGTCGTGCTGGATTAAGAAAGCGTGCAGGTTTTGATGATGGCCGGTCCCTCGAGGTCTCGTCGCACCCACAGATCTCAGCTGAGCTGACGATGTGGGTAGAGGTCAGAGGTGCCAGGGAAGCCGGTTCTCGTCGAGCTGGGCCGTCGGATTCCTGAGGAAGGACTTGCAGCAAACCGCAGAGTTCTTAGATGGTGCCTGCGGATGCAGGGTGACTACTCCTTAGCCACAAGGGGGAAATCTTGAGAAGAGTCTCGAATGTCCTTTCGTAGAAAGTAGTTCTTGATTCAAAGATGATCTAATTTGGAAGGGTCCCCGCTCCGGCCTTTATCCTAAAGAAAGGGGTGGGTACATGACTAGGTCCTGCCCTAGGGGTGGGACCAGGAAAGGGGGTAGTTACACCCCTCTCCCCCTGCTGGACTTTCCCCCGGTCAGGGGCTGCGCGCCCCTGGAACTGGTTCTAGCCGGCAGATGCGTAGTGAGCACCGGGGTGCCACTCCGCAGTCACCTTCTTGCAAAGCCCTAACTACCCAGAATACACAAACCCTGTTTGGGACGGTGCGAACACCGCCCCTGGCAGGAAACCCTATGTCCAAGCTCTCCTCGCTGGAAGGACTCCCAGCAGCAGGAGGTCAGACTCGTGTCTGTGGTGGCAGCGTCCATTTTGTGGAGCTGAGGCTTCAGTTAACTTTAACCGGGGTTCACAGTTACGTACATGTCGTGTCCCTCTAGAAGGGCGGAATGCTAACCTCGTCGCCAGAATTGGTGAGGGGGCAGCATCCCGATTCGTATGACACCTTACTCGACATGTCTTGATAACGCGATACCGAAGTTACCGATGTGATACGCGTTATCATGGAACAGCCATTGGGTCTTGGTTCCGCATGCTGCAACCGGGCTCGGCTCGTGCCAGAGCCCAATTCACACGGTTCCATGCACTCTGCCTTCAGGATTGTCAAGGCCTGCCATAGGAGTGACTGAGAGGAACTCGGGTGTCCATTTTAAGGTTAGGTATAGGGATACTATACCTACAGCAACGGGCGAGTACGCCACGTTGCCCCAGCTGTCGTGCAGCCAGTTGTGTCACATTTAGATGGCCATCCAGGGGTGGCATAATACATGCTTCAGCCCCTGGTAGGCCCTGGGTACACCGAGGCCCTGAGTTACAGGGTCTGACAGGGTGGCCCAGTTCCAATTGGGTAATGCACCTAGGGTGCACACAGCAATTTAGCGAGAGAACAGCTAGGCTGTGGGTCTGATTGGCAGGCCCACAGCCCGAGAAAGTCGCAAACCAGTGAAACAAAAGCAAAAAGTCCGGGTGATCATAGGATTGCAGACCCTACTCTCCTACATGACCCCCCCCCAAACGTTGGGACAATAAGCTAACCTTGACCAGGTGAGTCTTCTTGTTCTAAGTGGAAATACCTGGAGAGCCCATCTGCATTGCCATGATCAGTGCCAGGTCTATGCTCCACTGTGAAGTCCATCCCCTGTAGGGAAATGGACCACCTAAGTAGTTTGGAGTTTTCACCCTTCATCTGACTTAGCCATAGGAGGGGCTTATGGTCGGTCTGAATCTTGAAATGAGTGCCAAACAAGTATGGCCTCAGTTTCTTCAGGGCCAACACCACAGCGAAGGCCTCCCTCTCTATAGCTGACCAATTTTTCTCTCTGGGGGTCAGCCGTCTGCTTATAAAGCAATGGGCTGGTCATTCAGTTGAGATAGAACAGCTCCCACACCCAACTCAGAAGCATCTGTTTGGACAATGAATGGTTTGGAGTAGTCTGGACTCTTGAGGATAGGTGCCGTGCACATGGCCTGTTTTAGGTCATCGAATGCTTTTTGACAGCTCGCTGTCCACTGAACCTTTTTTGGCATTTTCTTACTTGTCAGTTCATTGAGCGGAGTCACAATCGATCCGTAATTTCTGACAAACTTCCGGTAGTAACCAGTCAGGCCCAAGAAAGCTCGAACCTGAGTCTGGGTGGTTGGAGGAGCCCAGTCCCTGATTGACTGTATCTTGCTCTCCAGTGGTTGAACTTGGCCTCCACCGACAAGGTGGCCCAAGTATACAACCTGTGTCTGCCCTATCTGGCACTTGGTAGCCTTGATAGTGAGACCTGCTGCTTGCAGAGCCTCTAACACTTTCCGCAGGTGGACCAGGTGATCCTCCCAGGTGGAGCTAAAGACAGCGATATCATCAAGATACGCCGCACAGAAGTCATCCAGCCCAGTGAGAACGTGATTTACCAACCGTTGGAAGGTGGCAGGTGCATTTTTCAAACCAAAGGGCATCACCACGAACTGATAATGCCCACCAGGGGTAGAAAATGCGGTCTTAGGCTTGGCGTCCTCAGCTAACCTGATTTGCCAATACCCAGCTGTCAGGTCAAACGTACTTAAGTAGTTGGCCGAAGCCAATCTATCGATAAGCTCGTCTGCCCTTGGTATTGGGTGGGCATCAGTCTTAGTGACTGCATTGAGACCCCTGTAGTCTACGCAGAACCTCATCTCTTTCTTACCGCCCGGGGTGTGAGGTTGTGCACTAGAACTACGGGACTAGCCCAAGGGCTATCCGAGGGTTCAATGACTCCCAGCTCCAACATTTTCTGCACTTCACTCTTGATGCAGTCTCTGACGTGATCGGGCTGCCTGTAGATTTTACTCTTGACGGGCAAGCTGCCACCAGTGTCAACCTCATGGGTGCACCAATTGGTCTGACTGGGTGTTAGAGAGAACATATACCGGAAGGATTGAAGAACTTGTTTACAATCCTCCTGTTGATGCTGGGAGAGGCTGCCACAAAAGACAACACCGTCTACCGATCCATCGTCAGGATTCTGAGTGAGCAGGTCGGGGAGAGGGTCACTCTCCTCCTCCTGTCCCTCATCTATGGCCATGAGCAAACTCATGTCCTTCCTGTCGACATATGCTTTGAGCCTGTTGACATGGAGCACCCTGTGGGGGCTCCGGGGAGTTCCCAGGTCCACCAGGTAGGTGACCTCTCCCTTTTTCTCCAGGATGGTGTAGGGCCCGGACCATTTGTCCTTGAGTGCTGCTGGGGCCACTGGCTCCAACACCCACACCTTCTGTCCGGGCTGGGAAACAGTCAAGACAGCCTTTTGGTCATGCCAAGCTTTTTGGAGTTCTTGGCTGGCCTTAAGGTTTTCGGATGCCTTCTCCATGTATTCAGCCATCCGCGAGCGGAGGCCAAGCACATAGTCCACTATGCTGGTTGCAGGCTTTTTGAGAGGTCTCTCCCATCCTTCCTTCACCAAACACAGGGGTCCCCTTACAGGATGCCCGTACAAAAGTTCAAAAGGGCTGTAGCCAACCCCCTCTGTGGGACTTCTCTGTAAGCGAATAAAAGGCAGGGGATCAGGACGTCCCATCTACGCCGAAGCTTTTCAGGTAGTCCATGAATCATCCCTTTCAGGGTCCTGTTTAATCTCTCAACAAGCCCATTGCATTGTGGATGATAGGGTGTAGTGAACTTGTAGTTGACACCACATTCCTTCCACATAGCAGTTAAGTAGCTCGACATGAAGTTTGCACCTCTGTCGGAGACGACCTCCTTAGGGAAGCCCACTCTGGAGAATACTCCAACTAGGGCTCTTGCCACAACAGGTGCTGTAGTGGTCCTAAGGGGAATAGCTTCAGGATACCTGGTGGCATGATCCACTACCACCAGTATAAATTTGTGCCCTGATGCTGTTGGTGGTTCCATGGGACCGACAATGTCAATCCCCACCCGTTCAAAGGGCACCCCCACCACAGGCATTGGTATAAGGGGGGCCTTTGTCGTGCCACCTGACTTACCACTGGCTTGGCAAGTGACACAGGAGCGGCAAAACTCCTTGGTATCTTCGTTCATGTGAGGCCAGTGAAAGTGCGAGACAAGCCTGTCCCACGTTTTCGTCTGGCCTAAGTGACCTGCTAAGGGAATCTCGTGGGCCAAGGTAAGTAGGAAACCACGCTGAGACAAGGGTACGACCAGCCTCCTGGTCATGCCAGGCTTGGGGTCTCTTGACTCAGTGTACAGGAGTCCATCTTCCCAGTATACCTTGTGGGTACCTGTGGCGTTCCCAGCAGCCTCAGCAGCAGCCTGCTGTCTGAGGGGTTCAAGAGAAGTGCAGTCTAACTGGTCCTTCCCCAGGAAGGGGGTTCTTACACCCCTGCCCCTTTGTCCAGGGTCGTGCTGGGACTGGGGCTGGGGAGCCCCAGAACCGGTTTGACCGGATTATGCAAGGGGAAGCCTTGTGCTCCCCAGGCAGTGTCTAGTTTCATTCAGCCCACCCTGCCCCAATACACTATCTCTTGTCTGGGGAGGTGTAGCACCTCCCTGCGACAGGAAACCCTTTGTCCAGGCCTCCTCTGCCAAGTTTCGGTCAGCAGCAGGAGGTCAGACTCGTGTCGGTGGCAGCAGCATCCATTTTGTGATGCTGAGGCTCTAGTTAGAATTAACCGCGTTTTAGTAAAGTAACATGTCTTCTCCCTCTAGAAGGGTGGAATGCTACCCCCGTCACCAGGACTGGCGAGGGGGTAGTATCCCAAATCGTATGACACCTTACACGACATGTTTTGATAAAGCCAAACCAGAGTTAGCACATAACCGCGATGGATTATAGTGCACTTAAGAGTATATGGTATGACAATATCCCGGAACAGCTAAGGGAGTTGGTCCCGACAGCTGCAGACAGGCTCAGCTCGTGCTAGTGCACCATCTCACAAAAAACCAAGCACTCTGCCTCCAGGATTGATAAGGCCTGCCATAGGAGTGACTTATAGGTATATATGTGTCCAGATATAGGTTTAGATATAGGTATACTATATCTAAGCAAGGGGTAGTTACACCACCTTGCCCCAGCTGAGTGATCAGCCAGTTGTGTCAATTTAGGAACCAGCCAGGGGTGGCAAAAGATATGCTGCAGCCCCTGGTAGGCCTTGGATGCACCTATGCCCTGGGCACCTATAGTGCACTGTATAGGGGCTGACAAGGTGTCCAGTACCAAATTGGTTATGTACCTATAGTACATGTAGTCCATTTTAAGAGAGAGCAGATAGTCTGGGGCCCTGATTAGCAGGGAACCAGGCCAACTAAGTCGAAAACCAGCTAAACACAAGGCAGAAAATCTGGGGTAACCATAGTCAGGTATCCACCCTCCTACATTGCATTTGTCACCCCGAGTGGGATGGGTATGCTCAGACGTGAGTCCCATGCTCTCCACACCACTGGAGTCAAGCTATCCTGGCTGAAGACGGCTGATAGCCAGAAATCTGTCCTAGGATGCTTGATTCCGGTCCAGGAAAGACATGGCTTGGCAGTTCGGGCTGGACTGTTCCCATGAGGCACAGGGTTAAGGCTGATTTGCATATGGCCATGTCTGAACTGGAGTGGTGTGGATTGCAAAAAAACGATGGATTTAGGCCCAGATCTCTGTTCTGGGGTGAATGTATGACATTTTTCTGCATTCTGTCCATCAACTGTTGTTTTTGCATTGTGTTTCAGGCATGCACTCTGACGTGCATTTACAGTTCACTTCTCTGAGAATACTATGTCTCCCTAATTAGTCCAATCAGTTGTTGATTCAGCATGGGGCTCTGCAGTGGCCAGGATATGATTACATCTAGGTTTTAGAATACCTTCAGCTTCATCCCAATTATTTTTAGGGAAAAACATGAAAGTACTCCAGAGAATGGGCTTACATTCACCACCTGCCCAAAAATGTACCATAATGGGGAGCCGCGGCCAACAGTCAATAGGTAAAGGGAGCCGCAGGTTGGAAAAGTTTGGGAACCACTGACCTAGAGCAAAACCACAGTACCTACGTTGGACTTTGGAGGCACCCGCAATTTTTTTCTTGTTGGATTCTGAGTCTTTCAGCAGGGCTCTGCAGAAGTGATTGCAATTTAGAATGATGACACTACGCAGGGTTTACCTTTTCTAAACCCATCGATTCAGATGAGAGGAGTGAAGTTTAAGTGTAGCTATGATAATTTAATCCAATCTTGGGTGTTAAAAGGTTGCAGCCCAGTTTCAAAGCCCTAGACACTCATTCACATTGAGCCCACCCTTCCCCACATTGTGACATTGAAATGGGTGTTGTCAAATTGTGATGGCATGTGAAAGAGCCACGTGATGCTCCTGCCTGGGAAGAATATTATCATTCTTTGCTGCCCTGCTAGCTGTACAGACCTAAGCAGGGGTCGTACCATACCAAGCTCAGCTTCTGCGTTTCCATGAGGAAGGGACTCAGGAGTCCATGTACTGTCAGAGAATGTGAGGTATTCACAAGGCAAAGGCCCACAGTTTACCAAGACATTCAGATGTTCTCCTGTGCAGTAACTTGTGGAAACTCATCTATTTTGCTCTTTTGCATATGCTTCATTCGACCATCATTTAATTTCTATCGCCATTTCTCTTCGGTCTCACTCTCTGCTCCTTTAGTGTCATTTCTTTTTTTGTTGTTGCAAATTTATATAGCGCAAACTCGACCCAAAGGTATTAGAGCGCTTTACACGAGCACCAGTTACGTTACACAAGGACACATTCCTTTTTGGGAGGCTCTGGGAGATTAAGTGATTTGCACAGAATCATAGGATGCTCAGCCGAGGCTCGAACCTGGTTCCCTAACTTTAAAGTCGACAACTCTAGCCGTAAGGCCATATCCTCTTCCTTTCATTCCTCCTTCTAACTTCAATCTCGCCCTCTAGCATTCTGGTGTCCCCTTGCTTGTCAGTGTCATCTATTTTAGGCTCTTCCTTCATACTTTCATTCTCCCTCTTATCTCTGCCTCCATTTATTTACTGCACCCTTGTATTACAAGAAAGTTAGTTCAGAATCTTAGTTAAAGGAATAGCTTAATGTCATCTGGCATCAATGGTACATGCTCCAACAAACTGCTCCAGTTTGTTCTCTTTTTCCTCCCGTTGAGATTTCGCCGTCTGTCTATTCGCTGATGTTACGCCTGACAGTTTCTTGTTGCATACAGTATTTAAAGTTCCTGATTATATTTGTGTAGTGTGTACATGTGAGTAAAGTATGTTTGTAAAGGTAGGTGAGGTAACCAACTTTAAGGGAGAGCCGATCCAGAGTCGAGTTGAAAGTCTTTCTGGGCTTGAAGAGCCATGCACAAGGCAACCACTGACCCTGTTGATCATCTAAACTGTGCAACACTACCTTATAAAAATGTAACAAAGACACTACAAAATGTATTTTTTGTAACAGACAAAAGCATTTCAACGTATTACATCAAGTGATATCACTGCATTTTGAAAATATTTATTAAACATGACGTTAAAAATATTAATTTCCTCCAATCCCCCGCTATGACAAGATTGCTATTAGTAAATTAAGAGGCAAGTCGCTTATAATGTACACGCTGTGTGTGGCCTAGGTTCTTGCATGGAGCAACATTCTAGTGCTATATTTATGCATGGGTTTATATGTGTGTGTGTGTGTGTGTGTGTGTATATATATATATATATATCAATCAAGTAAACACTCCATCCACTTCCACCAAAACCACGGTGGCGAAGAAGGAGAAGCGAACCTCTTATTCTCAGGCAAGATGTTCTTTATTCAACCGTGCATATCCACAACAGCAATCGACAGATGACGCGTTTCGGGCTCGAGAGCCCTTGATCACATAGAGACTGGTTTGGTTGTAGCCATTTTTAAATATTATGCCCCATCCTACTTAGGTCACATGGTCAGCCAGTTAGCATAAAACTAGAAGACAGACTTCGCGATTGATCGCTGTTGCAGACGAACAATTTTGCACATTATTGTGACATATTGAAATCGTTAACTACAACAATTTAGAATGTGTATATTATACATTCTCTATCAAAACACAATTCATCATAAAGTCTTTCAATTGAAACATTTCTGGATAAATCCATATATACAATTTTGTATAAAAAAGAGCCAAATTTCTATCTGCATAAATGCAAAGAACCTACGACCATCATGGCACTAATATATAGGATGTGCAGAGTTGAGCATAGCAACAATTTATGTGCATGAAATCGTGCAAAATAAAATCTCGGAATTGAGATAAAATTGAAATAACAAGGTAGACAAGTAGATTACAACGCATGATAATGGATGTGATATCGAACCAAGAAACATATCCTTAGTATCAGAATCACCCACATCTCTCATAAATAAACCATTGTACACATCCCTGGCATTAGTGCAAATAAGTTAAGTGCAATATTACCAACTATCCCTGTATAAATAAAGGGAACCCAAAATTTCCTTGAAAAACCAATTTTAAAATACATACAATAAGGCGAAAAAGTCCTAATCAGATCATCATTTCATTTTTAGATTTTTAGATACATACAAATTTTCTAGACCATAGAACATAAAAAACAATTTTTATAGGCAAGTGTACATATCCTCCGTGTTGTTAAGTCCATTGGGACACTTGCTATCGAAATTGAGAATGAACTTGGTTTCTAATCTCCTGAGTAACAACTCTCTGTTGCCCCCTCTACGCTGTTTTGGAACTGAGGACACCACATAATATTGCAAACAGTTTAAGTTTTTATCATGCACCTGTTTGAAGTGGCGCGCCACAGGATAATTGGGATCACTGTGCAGAGTAGCGCGTAAGTGCTGCAGAATTCTCACGTGCACCTGTAGCTTGGTGCTACCAATATAATTGAGACCACAGGTGCACGTGAGAACATAGACTGCAAACTCAGTCTTGCAATTGTAATTACCCACTATTTTGTGTGGTGTTGGGCAAAAGGGGGTTTGATACTCTGTTTTATTGACCCCAAATCTACATGCGCGGCACGAGGAACATTTATAGAAACCCGATTTGGGTTTTAGCCAATTGGATTTAGTTCTGATTTCTGGACTGGTTGGATCCAATATGGATCCCATGTTCCTTGCTCTACTGAATGTTGTAGTTGGACTTGGGGGCAAGTTCATTCTCAAAACAGGATCGGTTAGAACTATTGCCCAGTGCCTGTTAACAATGGACCTGATTTTCCGTTCATTCTCACTGAAAGTTGTTATCAGTCTAGGATACTGGTCATTACAATTCATCTCCGGAATGGCCTCAGGTTCAAGGGAACTGTTAAAATCCACTACTGCCTCACTTGGTAGGGGCAACAAGCTAGCTCTCGGTCTAAGGGCGGTTTTGGCTAGTGCTTCCTTCAGTAATTTATCAGAATAGCCTCGAGCTTTCATTCTCTGCATTGATTCTGCTGCGCACATATTGAACTCAGTATCAGTGCTGCATATTCTTTTGAGGCGTAGAAGCTCTCCATAGGGGATACTGGCAATAAGATGCCTAGGATGGGAACTAGAGGCATGAAGTGTTACATTGCTAGCGGTAGACTTCCTAAATAAAGTACTTTCTACCTTATTATTTTTGACAAATAATTTCACATCCAGGAACTCTATACTGGAATCATTAATGTGGGAGGTAAAGTGTCGGTTTAAATTGTTCATATTGATGTTGTCAATGAACTCTACTGCTTTTTGTCTGCTCCCTTTCCATACGATGAAAATATCATCGATATATCTAAGGAAATATTTGATGTTAGTGTCAAAAATTGCTTGGTAGTCCCTCCTAAGAACCTGCTCCTCCCACCAGCCAACGTTCAAACACGCATAGCTGGGGGAGAAGCAGGCTCCCATTGCCACGCCCCTTAATTGCTTGAATAACTCCTTCCCAAAAAGAAAGAAATTATTGTTCAAGCACCAGCTCATCAAATCGATTAAAGCCTTGTTGTGTTGATAATATTCACACGGCCTTTGGTCCAGAAAGAATTTCACTGCATTAAGTCCTGCCTGGTGGTCAATGCTAGTGTATAAAGACTCAATGTCTAATGAAATAAGATACATATCTTCTGACCATTGTAGATTTTCCACTTTACTGAGAAAATCACCAGTGTCTTTGATATAGCTAGGAAGTGACTTAACAAGATTTTGCAGAAAAAAAATCAACATATTGACCTACTTGTTCGGCTACGCTTCCTATAGCAGAGATGATAGGTCTGCCAGGGATGGGAGAAACAGCTTTGTGCACTTTCGGAATTAAATATAGAACAGGCACAATAGGGTTATCATTGTACATAAATTTGAATTCATCATTAGACACTAGTCCATCTCTACGTAATTGCATCAATTATTTCTTAAGAGATTCAGTGGCAGTATTGTAGTTTTTAATGTTTGACAACTCATAACAGTCAGCATTATTGAGTTGACGTTTAGCCTCTTTGATGTAATCCTCCCGTGGCCAAATTACTAAATTGCCACCCTTGTCCGATTTTTTTAATGATGATTTCATTGTTTTCCCCCACTTTTTCATTAAATTAGCATAGTCTCGTTTCTTTTGGTGAATATGTTTTTTCCTTTTTGTTTTTCTGGACTGTATTTGTGTGTTTAGCTTTTTAATTTCCTCCACCACACAGTCGTGGAAAGTATCTAAAGCGTCTCTGGGCATCATGGGAATGTACTTAGATTTTTTCTTAAAGGGGCTGATCCCAGCTCCTTTTTGCAGTAGATTAATGTTTCTGAGTCTGGTTTGAGTGGTTAAATCACAGCTGGTATCGTCAGTTTCCGCATCTCCAGTATTGAGATCATGAAGATTTGAATATGTGGGTATATCTTCTGCCCTAATTCCCATACTATCTACGTTTGGGTCGGTGTTATCCAGAAACTCACCATTTCTGTCTTTGTCCGTTTTTAAAGCAAAATGCTTCCTTAACTTCAGTTTTCTGACGAACCTAAAGATGTCAATTCTCGTAGAGCTGTAGTTAAATGACTGACCAGGACAGAAATTGAGAGCAAGTGACAGCAGTTGTTTTTCGGCAATGGTGAGGGGTACATTGGACAAATTGATAATGGATTTATCCAAATCTACTTCTTTCATGTCCAATTTTTCTTCTTTTTGTTTTTTACCCCTTTGCTTGCACTTTTTTCGTCTTTCTTTTCTTCGTTTGTTTTTTCTTGTATTTTTTGTTGTTTGTTGTCCTTTCTCGGTCTCAAAGAATGTAGTCTCTCTGCCACTAAAAAATTCAATTCCTCGCCCATATTAAGCACAGTAGCTGGTATTTCTCTCTCTCCACTCTCAATGCTAGACTCGCTTGCGACAGATATAGAGTTGAAACTTGAACTTTCTACATTTGCTCCTTCTGTGACACTTACTTTGTGTACATTTCAAGATTCTCCTTTATTCTTTTCTTTTTCTTTTTCTGCGAATTTTTTACGATTTTCATTGTTGTACTTCCGAGCAAACGTGAAAATTTGTCCATTGTTATAATCGGACTCATCTCGGGCGAATTTATGGGCTTTCCGGTGTTTAATTTTGTCCTCATGTTTGCGTAGCCTCTCGTCGATGGCAATTCTTGATGTTTTGATAAAATCGACCTGTGAAGATTTCTTAAGTTCTTCCTCAATGCTTTCGATTTCCTTCAAGATTTCTATACGGTCAATGGCTGCATACTTGATGAGGATGTGTACAGATTTCATGGAAGCGTCTAAATTGTTTTGTGCCCATTCTTCTAGCATTGACAGGTTGGGGTTATCAAAGCTGGGCGCCAAAAGGATACGAAGACCCATCAGAACCCGGCTGACCTCAGGATACTTAGATAGTGATCGGTGTTCCCACCATTTAGTTATTTCTAAACGCATGTTCTTTTCCAGATTTTTTAATAACAATTTCTCATTCTCCTCGGCCATCGGAGGTGTACTTGTAGTGATTGCAGTATTAGATGTTTTTTTGGTTCTTCTACAGAATAGTTCGTCTGCTGCTGCTTCGTGATGGCGTACAGCCTTGTCTGTCATGTTGAGGGATATTGACTTTTGGTTGCGGTATAGCCAGCGTTGTGTAACGGCTATACCCAAATTAACTGCCTATGATCTACCCACCTCTGCCAAAATGCCGACGTCACTCACCGGGTACTGTGTCCGCTTCTGCTTCGAATCAGTCCGATTCTACTTGCTGAACAAATATCCCTGAATCTCCTGTGACTTGCGGCGGCAAGAGGGGGCTGCTACCAGTGTTTCGCCACGAACATCCAAACCAATTCGACTTAATGGCGGCAGCCGCTTCCGGGTGAGAGGGTCCGCAAAACGGAAGAAAGTCGGAACTTCCGTGAATTTCCAATCAAGTAAACACTCCAGCCACTTCCACCAAAACCACGGCGGCGAAGAAGGAGAAGCGAACCTCTTATTCTCAGGCAAGATGTTCTTTATTCAACCGTGCATATCCACCACAGCAATCGACAGATGACGCGTTTCGGGCTCGAGAGCCCTTGATCACATAGAGACTGGTTTGGTTGTAGCCATTTTTAAATATTATGCCCCATCCTACTTAGGTCACATGGTCAGCCAGTTAGCATAAAACTAGAAGACAGACTTCGCGATTGATCGCTGTTGCAGACGAACAATTTTGCACATTATTGTGACATATTGAAATCGTTAACTACAACAATTTAGAATGTGTATATTATACATTCTCTTTCAAAACACAATTCATCATAAAGTCTTTCAATTGAATAAATATATATATATATATATATATATATATATATATATACACACACAAACACACACACCCATACACGTGTTACCATCCTTGTGGGGACTATGTGTGAACACCTGCCTTGTGGAGACTAACCTTTCCCATTTGTTTAAAAATATGCCAATAACAGAAAAATGTTAAGAAAAAATTCCTAATACAGGATCCTGCTTCAAATTTGCAAATATATTGTTTTATGATCACGCGCACAGAACCATCATTGTGGGGACTTGAACATGTGTTACCATCCTTGTGGGGACTTACTCAATAATTATCATTTGTGATTGAATGTCTTCATAAAGAAATGGCTAAATGTAATTTTTCAATGTTGTACTTAAATTACATGATAGTTTAGTCATATGTGAATAGCTCATTGTGTCCTGTGAGCAGACAGAAAATAGTTTGTGATGATAATGCATTTTTCAGCAGAAGCCTATAGCATATGTAGTCCCTGGAAAGGGATGTACAGTTATTTGGCCTGTTACTGAGTGCTCAAAAACTTTTAGGATTAAGGAAACGACACAACATTGAATTAATTTAGAGGCCAAAGATCCTGCAATGTGGGCTGGTAGGAAAGCCAAGTTGAGATTACCTAGTTCCGTTTCATCAATCTCATTACTAGGCATAATTTTTTTGTATGTCGGTGCAATAATAATTCCCAGAGATATGGTATGATATTATAGTTATGTTCTACAACTGACAGAGAGAGTCTGTGATCATAGTAATTTTTAAGCCACTGCAGAGATAATGTGTGATTATTTTGAAATTTTGTTTAAATATAGTCACTCTCAGTTTCTATAGGCATAGTGTGGGATTATACTTATGTTCAAGTCCCCGCATAGACAAAGTGTGGTTCTACTTATACTTAAGTCCCCACAAAGATGGTATTTGATGCTAGTTATGTTTAAGTCACATGAGATAGTTTGTTATTAGAGGGATGCCCAGGTTCTCACATAGATAGTGTGATTTTAGACATGCTCAAATCCTCCAAAACAGTGTCTGAATATAATCATGTTTGGTTATATTCTGGCTGATGTCCCCCTACAGGTCCCCCTACAGAGAGTGGACAATGACAGTCATTCTGCAGATCCTGGTAATATAGCGTGTTATTATAGAAGGGTGTAGGTACCCATAGAGATAGTTTGCAATTATTGTAATGTACAAGTCCCCACAGAGATAGTGTGTGATTATTGTAATGTTAAAGTCCCCACAGAGATAGTGTGTAATTATAGGGATGTCAGGTCCCCACAGAGATAGTGTGTGATTATAGGGATGTCCGGTCCCCACAGAGATAGTGTGTAATTATAGGGATGTCAGGTCCCCACAGAGTTAGTGTGTAATTATAGGGATGCCAGGTTCCCACAGAGATAGTGTGTAATTATAGGGATGTCAGGTCCCCACAGAGATAGTGTGTAGTTATAGGGATGTCCAGGTCCACACAGAGATATTGTGTGATTATTGTCATGCTTAAGTCCCCACAGTGATGGTGTGTGATTACATTCATGCTTAGGCCCCCACAATGATGTTGAATGATTAGTCATGTTAAAAAAAAATCGCAAAACATAAACATAAACAAGTCCCCGCTGGGATGGTGTGTCATAATTGTTATATTTAAGTCCCCCACAGAGAGTGTCATTATATTTATATTCAGGTCCCCACATAGAAAGTTTTATGATAGTCATATTCAAGTCCCAGTACAAATATTGTATGATGATAGTCATACTGATGTTCATGTAGAAATAGTGTGCCATTACATTAATGCCCAGGTCCCCACAAATATAGTATTTAATGATAGTTATTCTAAAGTCCTGATTGAGATAGTGTGTGATTATATTCATGTTCAAGTCCCCTCAGAGAAATCGTATGATTATAGTTATGTTCAAATCCCACCAGAGATAGTTAGTGATCATAGTTATGTTCAAGTCATCACATATAGAATGTTATGATAGTCAAGTTTCCAGAGAGATAATGTATTAATAAAGATATGCTTAGGTCCCTGTAATGATAATATGTTATTATAGTGATGTCCAGTTGTCTGCACAGATAGGGTGTGATTAAAGTCAAGCTCAAGTCCTGCATGGATGTTATATGATTATAGTGAAGACTAGGCCCCCAAAGAGATAGTGTGTGATAATAGGGATGCCCACATTTCCATGAGATTGTGATTGTAAACCTGCAGAGAAAGTGCATGATAACTGTCAAGCTCAAGTCTCTCTACGGAAAAAATCTTTTATAATAGACATGCTCATGCCCCTGCATATATAGTATGTGATGATAATAATATTCAAGTCCTCCCAAAAGAAATAGTGTGTGATTATAGACATGCCAAGGTCACCAGTGAGATAGTGTGTGATGATAGTCATGTTTAATTCCCCAAAATTATATTGATGCCCTGATTCCCCCAGAGATAGTGTGTAATTATAGGGATGCCAAGTTCCCCACATAGATGGTGTGTGATGATAGGGATATCTAAATTCTCAGAGAGATGTGTGTGATTATAGTGTTACCGCTGTCCACACAGAGATAGTGCGTGAATAGTGAATATAGTCAAGTTCACAGCCCCCAAGAAAAGCTTGCATGTGACTGGTTATATTGATGCCCAGGTCCAAACAAAGATATTGTGTTATTATTGTGATGACCAGGTCCCCACAGAGATAATGTGTGATTACAGGGCTGCACAGGTCTCCACAGAGATGGTGTGTGATTATAGGTATACCAGGTCCCCATAGAGATAGTGTGTGATCATAGTAATGTTGAGGTCCCCAAAGAGATAGTGTGTGATTACAGGGATACTAGGTCCCCACAGAGATGGTGTGTAATTATAGGGATATCCAGGTCCCCACAGAGATAGTGTGTCATTATACCAATGGCCAGGTCCCCACAGAGATAGTGTGTCATTATGCTGATGATCAGGTCTGCCCCAGAGATAGTGTGTGATTATAGGGATGACCAGGTCCCCAGAGATATAGTGTGTGATTATAGGGATCCCAAGGTCCCCACCCTGAAAGTGTGGGATCATAGTCATATTCAAGTCTCCAAAGTGATGTGTTTGACGATAGTTATATTAAATATACCAAACAGATTCTATTAGTATGGTGGATTTGTAAACTAATGTATTCACTTGAGGGATATATGTTTGACCTCCCACTCACACATTTAAATCATGGGTATTCCATTCAACTCAAGTTATAATTACTTGAGATAACTATAACTGGTGAATTGCAGTGTTTAAGTTTTAAATGGCATGTTTTAACTGACATTTTCACCTAAATTAAATGTACTATATATATATCTCAAGTCCCAACTGCTGCCAACTCACTGCGGGTGCCTTCACATGCGTAATGGTGAAGCTCACACCAATAAATCCCCGCTTTTTGTAGTGTAGCATCACACACTTGTGTTATATCACCCCACTGACTGCTGGTGGTGTGTGTGCCCGGTGAAAGCGTGCACTGACGGCTGCTGGTGTGTGTGCACGGTGGAAGCATGCACTGACAGCTGGTGATGTGTGTGCTCGGTGGAAGCGTGCACTGACGGCTGGCGGTGTGTTTTCGGTGGAAGCGTGCACTGACGGCTGGTGGTGTGTGTGCCCAGTGGAACTGTTCACTGACGGCTGGTGGTGTGTGTGTCCGGTGGAAGCGTGCACTGATGGCTGGTGATGTGTGTGCCTAGTGAAAGTGTGCTCTGACGGCTGGTGGTGTGTGTGCCTGGTGAAAGCGTGCACTGATGGCTGGTGGTGTGTGATGGCTGGTAGTGTGTGTGCCTGGTGAAAGTGTGCACTGATGGCTGGTGGTGTGTGTGCCTGGTGGAAGCGTGCACCGACGGCTGGTGGTGTGTGTGCCTGGTGGAAGCGTGCACTGATGGCTGGTGGTGTGTGCGCCTGCTGGAAGCGTGCACTGACGGCTGGCGGTGTGTGTGCCCGGTGGAAGAGTGCTTTGACGGCTGGTGCTGTGTGTGCCTGGTGGAAGCGTGCACTGGCCGCTGGTGGTGTGTGCCTGGTGGAAGCATTCAATGACGTCTGGTGGTGTGTGTGCCTGGTAGAAGCGTTCACTGACGGCTGGTGGTGTGTGTGTGCGTGCGTGCCTGGTGGAAGCGTGCACTGACGGCTGGTGGTGTGTGTGTCCGGTGAAAGCGTGCACTGGCGGCTGGTGGTATGTGCCTGGTGGAAGCGTGCACTGAAGGCTGGTGGTGTGTGTGCCCGCTGAAAGCGTGCACTGATGGCTGCTGGTGTGTGCCTGGTGGAAGCGTGCACTGAGAGCTGGTGGTGTGTGTGCCTGGTGAAAGCGTGCACTGACGGCTGGTAGTGTCTGTGCACGGGCGGTAACGATCAGCCCTCTATCATAATGACCCCCTAGAAATTCACCTGCCTCCCAAAAACCCATACCCACCCTGAAAAATCCTTTGGCACGTCAAAACCCACACCCATCCTAATTGCTGAAAAATCCCTTACCACTCAAAAACCTACATGCACCCTAAGAGATTTCCCTTGCCCCAAAAAAATCACACCCACCCTAAACCTTAAAAATTCCCTTGCCACCCAAAAAACCATGCCCACCCTAAACCCTAAAAAATCCCTTGCCAATGAGAAACCCATACCCACCCTAAAAATAAAAATCCCTTTGCCGCACTAAGGCCCCCATTAGGATGACGGGCCCATCGTGGAAAGGGACCGCCCGCCATAAGGGCGGGGGTCCTGTGGCTGGCATTAGGATGCGCCCACCACAGTAGCAGGCGCATCCAGCATTCCTACCATTGTGGCGGGCGGTGCACTCAGCACCACCTGCCACAATGGCAGGAAGGCATGCTGTGCACTTCCATGCACAACATGGCAGGCACCGCGCGGTACCTGCCATGTTGTGCATGGGACTGCTGGGGGGGGGTACCATAGGTAACCTCCATGTGCGCCCCCCAGAGTCCTTGGGGACCTGCAACGGGCCCCCAAAGCAGACTGCATGCCTTTCTGTGGTGGCATTGCCACCACGGAAAGGCATTGCAAAATGCCCATTCTAATATGGCTGGCGTTGTCTGATAGACACCGCCACCATACAGAACCCTTTTCCACCCGGTCGCAAGGAGACCGGGGCGGAAAAGCGGTGGACAGTCATTCCACCCGCCGCGGACCCCCCAGCCATACTAATATGGTGGGGGGTCATTCCGGCACGGATGGCGGGCGGATCGCCCCCGCCAGGCCGGCGGTGGCTACCGCTGGCCTGGCGGGGCAATCTGTCTGCCATCTTAATGGGGCCCTAAACCTTAACAAATCCCTTGCCACCCAAAAACCCATACCCAACCTCAGCCCTGAACATTCCCTTACCAGCCAAAAAAAGATACTCACATTAAACCTGAAAAAGTACCTAAGCACTGAAAAACACACATCCACTCTAATCCCTAAGAATTCACTTATCATCCAAAAACCCATTCACCCAAAACCATAAATTTTCCTTGACCCCCAAAAATCCACACTCCCTCTAAACCTTCAAAATTCGTATGCCACTTTAAAACCCACATCCATCCCAAATGCTGAAAAATCCCTTACCACTCAAAAACCTACATGCACCCTAAACCCTAAAAATTCACTTGCCTCCCAAAAACCCATACTCATCCTGAAAAATCCCTTACCACTCAAAAAAACATACAAACACTACACCTAAATGATTCATTACCACCCCAAAACCCATACCTAGCCTTAACACTAAAAAATCCTGCCTCACCCAAAAATCCATACCCACTCAAAACCCTAACATATCCCTTGCCCCCCAAAAATCCACACCCACCCTGAACCTTAACATTTCCCTTGCCACCCAAAAAACATACCCACCATAAACCCTAAAAAATCCCTTACCACTCAAAAATCTACACCCACTCTAAACCCTAAAATTGCACTTGCCACCCAAAAACCCATACCCACCCTGAAAAATCCCTTGCCACCCAAAAACCACATACAAACACTACACCTAAACGATTCATTAACACTCAAAAACCCATACCCAGCACCAACCCAAAAAAATTCCTTACCACCCAAAAATCCATACCCACCCGAAACAAAAAATATTTCCCTTGCCCCCATAAATTCACACCCACCCTAAACCTTAAAAATTCCCTTGCCACCAAAAAAACACACCCAGCCTAAACCCTAAAAAATCCTTTGTCAATCAGAGTCCAATAACCACCCTTGAAATAAAAATTCCTTTGCCACACTGAAACTTAGCAAATCCCTAGCTACCCAAAAACCCTTACCCCCCTCAGCCCTAAACATTCCCTTACCACCCAAAAAACTATTCTCACGCTAAACCATAAAAATTCATTGTAGCCCTAACCCCCAAAAATCCCTTACCACCCAAAACCCCATACCTACGCTAACCTTAAAAAATTCATCACCTCTCAAAAACCCATACCCACCCTTACCCCATAAAAATTCACAGGTCAACCAAAAAAGTATATCCAACCTAATACCGAAAAAGTACCTTAACACCGAAAAACACACATCCACTCTAATCCCTAAAAACTCACTTATCATCCAAAAACCCATACCCACCCAAAACCATAAATTGTCCTTGCACCCCAAAAACCCACACCCACTCTAAACATTAAACATTTCTTTGCTACTTAAAAACCCACACCCATCCTAAATGCTGAAAAATCCCTTAAAAACCTACACCCATCATAAACCCTAAAAATTCACTTGCCTCCCAAAAACCCCTACCCATCCTGAATAATCCCTTGCCACCCAAAAACCGATACAAACACTACACCTAAATGATTCAATACCACCAATAAACCCATACCCAGCCTACACCCTAAAAATTACCTTATCACCCAAAAACCCATACCCACCCAAAACCCTAACATATCCCTTGCCCCAAAAAATTCACACCCACCCTAAACCTTAAAAATTCCCTTGCCACCAAAAAAATCATACCCACTCTAAGCCCTGAAAAATCCCTTGCCAATTAGAATGCCATAACCACCCTAGAAATAAAAATGTCTTTGCCACACTAAACCTTAACAAATCCCTTGCCACCCAAAAACCCATACCCACCCTCAGCCCTAAATATTTCATTGCTACCCAAAAAAACGATACTCACACTAAACCCTAAAAATTCCTTGCGACCCTAACCCCCAAAAATCCCTTACCACTCAAAAACCCATACCTACCCAAACCCTAAAAAATTCCTCGCCTCTCAAAATCCCATACCCACCCTAACCCCATAAAAATTCACTGGTCACCCAAAAAAACTATGCCCAACCTAAACCCGAAAAAAAGTACCTTACCACAGAAAAACACACATCCACTCTAATCCCTAAAAATTCACTTATCATCCAAAAACCCATACCCACCCAAAACAATAAATTGTCCTTGCCACCCAAAAATCCACACCCAACCTTAAACATTCCTTTCCCACACCCATCCCCAATGCTGAAAAATCCCTTACCACTCAAAAACCTACACCCACCCTAAACCCTAAAAATTCACTTGCCTCCCAAAAACCCATAACCATCCTGAATAATCCCTTGCCACCCAAAACCACATACACACACTACACCTAAAAGATAACTTACCACCCAAAAACCCATGCCCAGCCTAAACTCTAACATATCCCTTGCCCAAAAAAATTCAAATCCACCCTAAACCTTAAAATTTACATTGCCACTCAAAAAAACATACCCACCCTGGACACTAAAAATCCCTTGCCAATCAAAAACTCATACCCACCCTAAATATAAAAAATCCCATGCCACCCTAAACCCTAACAAATCCCTTTCCAGCCAAAGACCCATACCCATCCTAAACCTTAGAAAATACCCTTACCACCCAAAAAGATACCCACGCTAAACCCTAAAAGTACCTTACCACCCAAAAAAACACATCCACTCTACTCCCTAAAATTTCCCTTATCATGCAAAAACCCATACCCACCCAAAACCATGAATTTACCTTGCCTGCCAAAACTCCACACCCATTCTAAACATTGAAAATTCCTTTGCCATTTAAAAACCCACACCCATCCAAAATGCTGAAAATTCCCTTGCCACACTAAACCCTAAAAATTCACTTGCACCCAAAAAACGTACCCACCCTAAACCCTAAAATGTCCAATGCCACCCAAAAATCCATACCAACCCTAAACCCTAAAAAATCCCTTACAACCCAAATACCCACACATTCCCTATAACCCTACATATTCCCTTGCCAACCAAAGAACCCATACCCACCCTAAATACTAAGAAGCCCTTATCACCTACAAACCTATCCTCAGCCTAAAGCCTGGAAATTCCATTGCAACCCAAAAACCCATATCCACCTTAAACTCTCAATATTCCCTTGCCACCCAAAAATACATATCCACCCTAAACCTAAGGCAAACCCTACAACTCAAAAATCGGTAACCACCCTGCACCCTTAAATTCCTTATCACCCAAAAACGTATACTCACCCTAAACCATAAGATTTCCCTTGCCCCACAAAAATCCACACAAACCTAAAACCTTAAAAATGTCCTAGTAACTCAAAAACCCCTACACACCATAAACCCTACAAAATCCCTTGCCACCAAAAATACCACACCCATACTAAAAGCTAAAAATTCAATTGAAACCCATAAAACCCATACCCACCGTAAACCTGTTCCTGCATCACTCTATGCCTGAATGGGTTTTCTTTTGACTTTTACAGGGTGCTCCCTTGTGTCTGGACAAAGCTATACTTCTCTGAAGAGCTCTTATGAGTGTGAAGCACATGTCAGGGGTTGTGCTGCAGTGTGATCAAAAGTGCTATTTATGGCACTTTCGGCCACATTTACGACCATTTTCATTTGCGACTCGCAATTTGTCAATTTTAATGACTCGCAATTAGTGAGTCGTAAAAGGAAATGTAGTAATGTGTCTCAGCTGCATTTTGCAATTCCTAGTGGAGTCGCAACTGACCTACCTCATCAATAATGATATACAATACTCCACTATACAATACTCCACTATACAATACTCCACTCCATGCCACCCCACTCTATGCCACTCTGTGCCACCTTCTCTACAACATTTTGCTCCACTCTTCTCTAGGCCAATCCATTGTGCACTCGGCTACTCTACTCTTCACCAACCTACTGTACTATACTGTACGCCACTCTATGTCACTGTTCTCGACTGTTTCCCACTCTACTCAGCTGTTCACCACTCTACTCAGCTGTTCACCACTCTACTCATCTGTTCGCCACTCTACTAGACTCTATTCTACAACACTTTACTCCACTCTATGACACTATACTCTAATCTAAGACATTTTACTCCACTATTTGACACTTTATTCTAATCTACAACATTTTGCTCCAATCTATGACACTTTACTCCAACCTACGACAGTATACTCTATGACACTCCACCCTACGACAGGCTACCGACTTGCAAAATAGGGTTGATACATGCAACAACCCTTTTTAGCAGTCGCAGATGGCCAGCATCTCCGGTTGTGACCATTAAAAATGGTCATACACTTGGGCGCAGAGACATGGGAATTAGGACCAAGGGCCACATGTATCAGCCTGATTTACAAAAGTAACTTACAATTTTGGGTAATTAAACTTTTGAGTAAGTTTACTACTTTTTGGCTGTTTACAATTTTGAGTAATTAAACGTTTGGGTAAGTTTGCTACTTTTTGGCGGTTCACAATTTTGAGTAATTAAACTTTTGAGTAAGTTTACTACTTTTTGGCTGTTCACAATTTTGAGTAATTAAACATTTGAGTATGTTTACTACTTTCTGGCAATTCCCAATACATGTCTACTCCAAGCCAAAGGGGCTGGTGGCTGTACACTGTTGAGTAATTTATACTTTTGAGTAATTTACACTTCTGAATAAGTTTAATGATGTTTGGCTATTCACAAAATCTAAGTGTAAATGTACTTAAAAGTGTTATTTACACTCGAATTTTGTGATTAGCCAAAAAGTAGATGTTCTCAAAATTCTACATTTTTTCAAAAGTGAAAGTTATCTTTGTGAATCAGGCCCTTATATATTGTCCTAGTGTTTCTCTCTTGTTATCTTAAAGGTTTTTAATTCCCTAAACTAGTGTCAAAGTTACAATGTCCCAGTATGAGATGTGTTTGCCTTGCTATCTGAACTGTCTCTCTACCATTGCCCTGGTCTAAGGCCATGTCTTGGAATTTGTGACTCCTTGTTGCAGTGTCTCTTCGCCAGGGCACATTTATTCATGTCCCAAAGTTTGTGTCTCAGTGTACTGGAATCAATGCAACCCTGTCTCATTGCAATTGTCCCTCTCTGTCCAAAAGCGTTTTCCTGCTTTCCCCATGCCTCCCATATGCACGTCTTTCTATGTCCATGTCTCTCTATGTTAATATTTGTCCATGTCCATCTCACCATATCACTGTCTAGGCAGCTCAATGTTCTTTTGACTTCCTGTGTCTGTTTTCGCATCTATGTCTCCCTGTTTTAATGGATGCCCTTGTCTCTCTCTGATCCATGTTTTATTATTTAATTTTCCCTGTGTCTCCTGTGTCCACGTGTTCCACATTCACCACTCCATGTTTATGTATGGCCACATCAACCTCCCCCTTCTCGTTGTCATTGTGTACCTCTACCCATAATTCCTCTTGTCTCAATCCACAGTGGCTGACTGCAACCCAGCAGCAAATGATCTGTTCAATGAAGCTTAGACCTGTATTTTCTAGGAATTGCTGGACGTTGTACTGAATACACTTTCATTGTAGCAGGAGCTTCCAAAAAGGGGTCGCTTTAATCAGAAAAGTATGTGCAACATCCGTGGTGACTGTAATGCAGAAATCAGGATGTGATAGGAACTTGGAGAGTAATAGTGAAGAGTGCAGATAAAGCGACGTGCACAATCTGCAAAATGTTTTTTGTCTAGTGGAGAACACTGAGTTTCAACCCAGATGACAAGGTGTGAAATTTAGCATTTTACACTATCCTGTCAAGATTAATTATTCACAGTTCACAATCACACATTACAGACTTTACATGCTTATTTGTATACAGGCTTTGAACAGACCTGGAACTACAAATAACCTGGCTTTATGCTAAGCCATTAATTATGCTATTCGTGTGAATATTCATCCTTCTTGGAGCTCTAGGATTTAGATTTGTCAAATTCGAATTGCTGCTGTGCCCATTACATGAGCCCTAAACATTTTATAATAGTAAACAAATTAGTATAGCATTAAAATATAGATAACTAGCAACTTGCAGTATCACAGCATTGTATATGTGGCGAAAGAGGGCCTGATATGAGAAATATATGTTGTCATAAAACAGAAAATAGTTTTTAAAATGAGTTATATGATTAGGTGCACTTGCCATTCTTTTGTTGGACACCTGCCTCTAAAGTAGGGTTAGTTGTATTGCATGGTAAAAGGTTCTGAAAAAACAAATCCACTTGAGAACATGTTATAAACTAGTACGAAATATCTCCTTCAAGTTACAGTTTAATATAGCCCGGAATTTAAATTGGTAATCTTGTCTGCATATGGCTTCATTAAGGGGTGCAGACATCCATACATACAGCCCAAGCGGATTCCCTTCCAACAGCTACAGCCCTGTGCTGCCGGGTTTCTCTTCCATTGCTTGCTGCTCTGTGGGCGCCGGTGCCAGGGCGTGGAGCAGGTCTGAATGGAACTGGGAGCATCATGCACGACCCTTTGTTATGCTAAACTCGGAATAGAGCACATTCACATCTGATTCTCAGCCACAGTCTGACCACAGAGGCTGACAAAGGGCCTCTCACCCGCAGCTCAACAGGAGTATGGGGGGAGGGTTGCCTCAAATAACTGGGCACGGAAGGGCTTCTTATCTTCAAAGGAAGAAAAGTTGTAGCAATGTTACCTGCAAATTTTCATCCACAATCCCACATAACCTACTGCTGGAAAAGTTAGTAAAGTCAGGAATCTGCTAAAGCACCTGCATGCAGCCAACATTTTTCTGTTACGGTTTTGCAATATCCCAATTTCATAAATGTTTCTTTCCATTCAGTCACACGACGGCTTAGGGGTACAGAGACCTGTTCATAATTTACCAATTGACTTACCCCGTTTTCTGTTCTAGTTTTAATATTGTATATTTATTTTTCAAAACAAATTCTTTCTTACTAACTGAGTCACCCGTTTTATAGACACGTTCTGTACACCATTATTTGTTTTCATTTTGTGTTTTACTTTTATCTTCATTATACCTTTAGAAAAAGATTGCCTTGAAATTTTAGGGGCATATTTACGAGTTCTGGCGCATCTCTGCATATCAGCAGAGATACGCCAGAACAAATGCGTCACGCAAAACTACCCTTGCGTCACGGCAGAAGCACCGCATTTACAATGCGGTGCGCCATGGCGCAAGGGTAGGCAGATGCGTGACGGATCTCGTGATGTAAGGGTGGCGCATCACTGGAGTCGCGTCGCAAGCGCGACGCAACTCCAGCAATGCTCTGGGCCGCCCAATACTTAACATGCTGCGTCAGTCCTTACGCCTGCTTCAAGCAGGCGTAAGGAATTGACATAGCAGTATCGCGGAAGTGCCTGCGTGAAATCTTGTAGATTTCACGCAGGCACTTTTGTGAGGCGCACAGGCGCCAGAACGCCCACCCTGCGTGGGAACGCCCCCATTGTGGTGCTGGGCTTTATAACGTGACGCATCTCCCTAGATGCGTCACGTTGTAAATGCCTCGCAGGGATGCGCCACGGTTACGACGCTGTTGCGTCACGCAAGGCGGCGTAAACGTGGCGCAAGGGGCTTGTAAATCTGCCCCTTAGTTGCTACCCTCATCTACAGCGTCTAACATGCCCAGACAGCGTGTAAAGATGTGCCTCATGCATAATTTAAGTGGCACCTGCTCCTCATGCTCAGCTTCAGTACTGGGTGCACATCCCTCCATAACAGAAGTTCCATGGAGTGCCATGTTCAGAGCAGCAAACACCATAGTGTGCTTTCTGTGCATTGTTTGCATAGCTGCCGTCTCAGGCATGTGGCTCCTGCATATCTGCATATGTCCAGCATGTGTTTACTGTACATTGTGTGTGCAATAATGTGATTACAATATGGCTTCAGCATTAAACATGCACTTATTTCTACACTTGCGACAAAGACTTCACATGGACGTTGACACACCAAAATGCCAGGGGTAGTGACAGTGACATGACACACCCTTTTACCTTAATGGCATCACAAGAAGAGACCATGCAATGAATCTTCCCAGTAAGTGAGGCCACATAACTATATCATAATGGCAAACAGTATTTGACAGCGCTGAAATTCCCAAATAGCTGTATGATTACTATGACAACACTACACAGAAATGTGCAATATTAGGATGCTGGTGTGATCTTTGAAAGTGATGGAAAGTAACACTTGCCATGAATTGTAGCGAGCAAAGTAAGTGAGTCAGGCCTCTTATATAAGGGTTCAGATGTGGTTTATGGTGTCTCCCCTTGAGAACATTGTGAATAAAATGGACTCAAATGCTGCATTTGAAGCACAATTTTCACATTCATTTGCTCAAAAGCCAAAGGCACTGTAGGAACACTCATTAAATATTCAAATCCTTTATAGTGTGCCTAATCAATGAATCTTGATGCTTCCCGTTTTTTCAAAGTGTGGATGGGTGCCCCCTATATGCCATGGATGCCGGCATGCCAATAATTACATACAATTTGGCAGTGACAAAGTTTTGCCATTAAGGCCATCCATGAATCATGGCGGTGGGAAGCAGGAGGGGAACATCTGTTTTGAAATAATACCTCTAGTGTGTCAGTGCTAGCATTTTTTCGTGATTGTCATGCCTTTATGCCACAGTTGTCCTCCCTTAGGTGAAGAACTACCTCCAGCTAGCTAGCGGCGGCCTAAAAATTATGCCAGATGGGCAAGAATAGAAGTTAGGGATCTGAGCAGTAGTCAAGCAACTTATTATTATAGGCAAATATACTACCTACTAATGTAGTTATGTCATTGACCTTGGAGCAGAACACCACGAGATATGAAAGATTTTTAATTCAAAGAAATGCTACTCATATGGTGTTCTTGTAAAAGGTATATTATATGGAAAAAAGACCATTAAAAAACACACACAAACATTGGCACTTTGCCAACATTTGTGCCTAAATGAATGTTTAAATCCGAGCTATCTTTGCTCTGCTTGAGGAAAAAAATATCACATCGAGTTGCAAAATGCAGTTTTTTTGGGGGGTTTGCTTATGTGGGGGCCAGCCTCATCACATAAGGTAAAGAATGTTACTTGGTTATTTCTTTTTCACAGTAAAGTATGCTTTGCTTTTAAAATTGTGTTATGCACTAATGTTAGTGGACTCCAGTTTGGGATGTTACTGCAGTCGGTAGAAATCTACAGACACTGGGGTCAGAAGTCAAAGCTACTCGGCTGGAGCTGGCAGTGTCAAGGTCTGGGCTCTTTGTCATTCAGAGCTGCGCGGGACAGCGCTCCTTCGCACCTCTTCCTGGGCCTCAAGAATGACAAAGGAAGCCCTCACCTTGCACATCGAAAGGAGGGGGAGGGGTTGCCACAGAGGATGGAGCAGGGATCCGATGTATAGAGCTGTACTCCTTGAAAGTGTAATGGGAAAGGGTTTACAGTGCCGGCTATGGGAGCTTTTAGTCTCAAGCCTGGGAGATGGTGAATTTAAGTACATGAAAGACTGACCTGGAAATTGTTTTTAAACATAGTCTACAAGTCAATTTGTGGAAGAAACAGAGAATAATTAAAAGAGTGAAACAAAAGACAAGCTACATTAAATCTGTTAATGTTTAAAAAACAAACTGTACTACTGCATTACTGCGAAAGATTATCTGCAACATGCACGCCGGGAACTGTCTCGAATGTGCCTGCGCTACTATCCTATTGTGAATGTTATGTGCAAAAGGTCTGATCTTCCATTAAGTGCTATGATTTTCAGCACTGGATCGTCGCAAGCTTCTCCTTAAAACCGAAGTTGAGTGCAAAAACGCTGGGCTCATTAAGAGCAGAATATGAAATCATTGCTTTATTCTTTAGATTAAAGAATTAGTAGTGCATAACTTTTCTGATTGCAAATGCAGGACTACAAGCCTCCGAATGTAAACTACGCTTGGCGCCTTTCAGGACTATGTGCGACCATATCGAAGTCACACATCCTTGTAATATTTCAGACCCAGTAGGGAACCATTTAGTTCTTGTGGACACGTCACAAATAGAGAATTATTTTGGGCATCGCACTAAAAAGCACTAAAAAAGTTGACAAACACACTATGCAACGGAAATAACATTCTTATAAAGCTCTGGATAACGACGAGTGCTATTGCCACTTCACTGTACATTGCGTACATGCTCTTCTATTTATTAGATAATCTTTCCTCATGGCTATCCAAGCATGTAATTCATAATAGAGTATCTTGGAGAATATGTTGGTAGGTGGACATAGCAGGACACGCAGTCTGTGATACAAAGCACATAGGTATCAATAGTGATCTATTCCATGCTTGAAGTGTATGGAAACCCTCCGAACAGGACATGAAAAAGTGAAAATAAGACCATAGTGAACCAAATATGAGCTTGCTTCATATTGTTTTTTATTTAGGCCATCTGGTCCTACGGCTATAGAAACATTCCAGTAATCAATTAGCGTAGTCACTCTCACTTTTTAATTTCTCACCTCAATTTCAATAAGAACTGAACAGTCAAATATGAGCACAGGAGCTATGCTGTTATGAACACCAAATAGTGTATTTATATATCCCACCCAAAAGGCTTGAGGGATCTCTTCCTTTAATAGAGTATATAGGTCCACAAATATATCTTTTGAGATTAATCCCTATTTTCTTTTAGTGCCCCTATAGACTCGAACATGTTCTCAATAGTGTTCCAGTTCCTTATAACTGTATTTCATTTGTTGTGAATAATCAGATTTTCAGAATCAGGTTTTCTCTTTTGATACTGAGGTGAATTAGTCAATAATTTAAAGTGGCTCCCATTTCCTACACACTTCTCTGAGGTGTTTAAGGTTTCTGCTAACATCTCTAGGTTATCACTGCCAATTAATTGCTCAATCAAGCAGGATTTAGAAAGCGTGGCTAGTCATCTGTGAGAGTGCTAAGGGACTTGCTGCTTCGGGTGGGTTCAGTGGAACAGCCAGGTCTTAAGTGCTTTCCGGAATTCTAGGAGAGAGATCGAGGTCCGGAGCTGATGGGAGAGGTCGTTCCAGGATTTGGGAGAAAGGTAGGAGAAGGAGTACCCTTCACTGTTGCATTACCAGGGGTTGTGTGTTAGGGAGAGGCAGGAGGAGCGTAGGTGTCTGGAGAGTTGGTGCACATTCAGTCGGTGGTTGATGTATGATGGTCCTTGGCTGTGTAGGGCTTTGTAGGTGTGGATTCGCATCTTGAATTGACTTCTTTTCTGTATGGGGAGCCAGTAGAGTTTCTTGAGGTGAGAAGGTGATGTGTGTCTCTTTGGGGAGGTCAAGGATGAGGAGTCTGGCCACTGAGTTCTGTATGATTTGCAGTCTCTTCAGGAGGTTAGTGGTGATTCCTGCATGGAGTGTGTTGCCGTAGTCAAGGCGGCCAATGACTAAGGCTTAAGTGACGGTTCATCTTGTATTGATGGAGAGCCATTTGAAGATTTTCTGGAACATGAAAAGAGTAAGGAAGCAGGCTGATGAAACTGTGTTGATCTGGCTTTTCATGGTGAGTTTGCTGTCAAGGGTGATGCTGAGGTTGCAAGCATGGTCTGTCGGAGTTGGTGAAGGTCCTAATTTTGGGGGTCATGAGGAGTCGTTCCACGGGGAGGTGTTGTTGCTGAAGATCAGCACTTCTGTTTAGTCTGTGCTCAATTACTGGCAGTTGTTTTTCATCCAGTCAGTGACACTCATCATACACCTGCGGAAGTTGGCCCTCGTGGTGACGTCTTCTGAGTGTGAGAGGATGAGCTGGGTGTCATCTGCGTAGGATATGATGTTTAGTCCATGAGCTCTGATGATGTTGGCCAAAGGGGTCATGTACGTGTTCATCTGTGTGGGGCTGAGGAACATGCCTTCGAGGGATGCCGCAGATGATGTTCTTGGGTTCCAAAGTGAACGGAGGTAGGCAGATTCTCTAGATTCTTCCAGTGAGGAAGGAGGCGATCCATTTGAGGGTATCTCTTTGGATTCTGATGGGATGATGTCTTTTGATTAGATTGTGGTGGAATATAGTGTTGAATGCTGCAGAGAGATCAGGGAAGATGAGGGCCGCCATTTCTCCTTGGTCAAGGAGAGTATTAAAGTCATCGGAGGCAGCAATCAGGGCAGTTTTGGTGCTGTGGTTGGTGCGGTATCCAGATTGGGAGGTGTCCCGAAGATTGTTGTTCTCCAGGTGTTCTGCAAGTTGGCAGTTGATGTTTTTTTTAGGACTCTGGTGGGAAAGGGTTGCAGAGATATGGGATGGTAGTTCTTGAGTTCAGTGGGGTTGATGGATGGTTTCTTGAGGAGGGGTTTGACTTCTGCATGCTTCCATTATTCGGGGAAGGTGGCCAAGGTGATGGATGCATTTAAAATGGCAGTAAGCTTGCTGCTGATTTTCTTGCTCCTAAGATTGAAGATGTAGTGGGTCAAGGGTTTGTGGAAGCTGTGGTGTTCTGTGTGGTAAGCTGGCCCCAGGAGGTGAGTAGATGGTCAGGGCTCACATTTTTAGGAGGCAGGTGGCAAAGGAGGTCAGAGGGGGCAGGTTGGAGTCCAAAGTTTTTGTAGACGGTGGAGCTACTGTCATGGAAGAAGTTTGCAGGGGGTTGCAAAGTTCCTGGCAAGTGGTGATGATGAAGATTTCGGTGGCTGAGGGGTTGGAGAACTCTCTGATGATTTTGTAGAGTTCTTTGCTATGGTTTGGGCTCACTTTGCTGCAGTCCTCCAGGGCATTCTTTTTTGTCTCCTTCAGGTGCTGGTGGTAGTGGTTGAGGGCTGACTGGAAGGTGGCTCTGTCTGTGGAATCCTTGCTAGTTCTCCATCTCCTTTCTAGTTGCTTGCAGTTGCGTTTCATGGTTTTTAGTTCCATGGTGTACCAACTGGCCTGTTTGGTGGATATTTTGTGTATGCTGGGATTAATGGGGGCGACTCTGTTCGTGCAGTCAGTGATCCAGACCAAGACGTTCTTGACAGCCTGTTCTATGTTTGCTGTGGTATCAGGGTGTTGAGGGCATCGGTCCACTGGCTGTCTGACACTTTGATCAAGCTAGGGTAAGGGGGCACTGGAAGGCTTGGTGGAAGTGCCGGGAGGGTCATGTGATGATGTAGTGGACAATGGTATGGTCTGTCTAGGTGAGCTCGGGGACATGACTGGACTTGACTCTGTCGCTGGCCATGAAGATGGGGTCAAGCATGTTTCCTGCGTTGTGAGTGGGGCTGGTAACTAGTTGGGTGAAGCCGATGTTGTTCATGCTTTCGAGGAGGATGGGCATGTTTGTGTAGTTGAGGTCATCGAGAAGGAAATGTAGGTCTCAGAAGAAGATGTAGTCCCTAGAATCTATAGCGCGCTGTTAGAACAAGTTGGGAATGGTGTTGCAGAAGCTGGCTTGTGGTCCTGGAGGTCTGTAGGCGAGGATGTCTCTGAAGGTGGATTTGCCGTCAGTTTGGAGCTTGAGATTAAGGAGATCCATGATTGGGTTGGTGTCGTCTTCCATTGTATGGCACATTACACCACTCCCTAACACTTTACTCCACTCTACATTACTTTGCAACACTCTGCTTCACCGCTCTACAACACTGCTCTTTGCCTCTCCACTCTTCATCACTCCATTCTATGACACACTAGTCCACTCCATGCCACTTAACTCTAGACCACTCCACTCCACTCTACAGTACTCCACTCTGAACCACTATACGACTCTACTCCACTCTAGACCACTTCACGCTGACACTTTACTCCCCTCTATGCTCCACCACTCCACTCTACGACACTGCAGAACACTCCATTCCACTCTAAGACCCTCCACTCTATGGCACTTGATGCTACTTTGACACTCTATGCCACTTCACCCTTACTGCACCACTCTACTCTGACACTTTCCTATAGTCTACGCTACAACACTCTATGCCACTCTACAACACTCCTCTCTTCAACACTCTATGTCACTCTGCTACACTCTCTGCCCTCTACTCTACTACACTACACTCTACACCACTCCACTGTATACTACTCCACACCACTCCACTCCACTCTATGCCACTCCTCTTTGGCACTCTACAACCCTCCACTCTACTACACTACACTCTACTCTATGCCCCTCCACTATGTGACAATTCACTCTACAACACTCTACACCATTCCACTCTATGTCACTCTATGACACTTCAATCTGTGACACTCCATGGCACTGTACACCACTCAATGCCATTCCACTCTACTACACTCCATGCCACTTCACTCCACTCTGTGACACTGCCTGCCATGCCACGCCATGCCACTCCTTCTATGACACTCTACTCCACTCTTTGCTATGCCACTCCACTCCACTCCACTCAACTCCACTTTATTTCACTCCACTCTACTCCACTCAGTAACACTTTACTCAATTCTACAACACTTTACAACACTCTATGCTTCACAACTCTATGCTACTCCACTCTATATCATTCCACTCTATGGTATTCTACTCCACTCCACTCCATGCCACTCTATACCACTCCACTCTTAGCCACTATACGACTCTATACCACTCTACGCCCCTCCACTGTATGACCCTCTTCCCTAGGCCTCTCCGTCCTGCAACACTCCACTCTACCTCACACTTTGCCCATCCACTCTCCTCCACTCTGCGCCCTTCTACTCTACGACCCTCCATTCTACAACCCTTCACTCCATGGTAGTCCAGACTACTCTACTATACTCCACGACACTCTACTCCACACCACTCCATGTGTCACTCTACTCTATTCCACTCCACTGTAATCCACTCTATGCCCATCCACTCTACGCTCCTCTACTCTATGCCCACTCCACTCTATGCCCCTCCACTCTACGTCCCCCCATATTATGCCCCTCTGCTCAGCGGCACTCCACTCAATGCCGTTCCATGCCACTCTGCGCCACTCTATTCCATTCCACTCTGTACTCCGTGCTTAGATACTTCAGTTTACTCTACAATATTTTACTCACTGCATGACATTTTAATCAACTTAATGCTATGCCACTCCACTCTATGACATGCCATGATACCCCACTCTGTTCCACTATACTCTATACCACTCCACTCCATGACATTCCACTCCATGATAATTCACTCTATGACTCTCCACTCTACGACAGTCTATGTAACTCCATTCTATGCCACAACACTCTATGACGCTCCTAGCCCCTCCACTCTACAACCGCTACTCTACGTCACTCCACTCTATGCCACTCCACTCTATGCCACTCCACTCTAGAACACTCAACACCCCTGTATGCTAATCCAAGCCACTTAACTCTAGGTCACTCAGCTCCACTCTACACCATCCCATTCTAAGACACTCCACTCTACACACTTTATGTAACTCTAAGTGACTCCACTCTACGCCAATTCACTCCAATCGATTTGAGTCTAAGGTGCTTTACTCCACTATGCGACCCTTCACTCTATGCCCCTACTCTATGTCCCTCCACTCTACTTCTCTCCACTCTACAACACTCTGCTCTATAACGCTCCATGCCACTCTACGTCCCTCCACTCTACACCCATTCACTCTTTATGGCCATTCTGCTCTATGACACGCCACTCTACGACACTGCACTCTGACACTCCACTCCATCCCTCTACATGACACTCCACTCTATCCCACACCACTCTTCCCCACTCCACTCCATTCCACTCCACTATTCAATACTCCACTATTCAATACTCCACTATTCAATACTCCACTATTCAATACTCCACTATTCAATACTCCACTCCATGCCACCCTGTGCCCCCCTTCTCTACAACACTTTGCTCCTCTCTACTCTAGGCCAATCCACTGTGCACCCCTCCACTCTACGCTACTCTATGCTACTCTTCACCAACCTACTCTACTATACTGTATGCCACTCTATGCCACTGTTCTGAACTGTTTGCCACTCTACTCAGCTGTTCACCACTCTACTCATCTGTTCGCCACTCTACTGCACTCTACTAGACTCCACTCTACAACACTTTGCTCTACTCTGACACTCTACTCCAATCTAAGACATTTTGCTCCAATTTACGACACTTTACTCCAATCTACGACACTTTTCTCAAATCTGACACTTTGCTCCAATCTACGACACTTTGCTTCAATCTACAACAGTATACTCTGACACTCCACCCTACGACACTCCACTTTCTCCCACCCCACTCTGTGACACTCCACACCACTTTACTCTATGACACTTTATGCCTCTCCGCTCAATGAACCTGCACTCTACGCCTCTCTACACCACTGTCATGCTACACCACTCTACTCTATTCCACTCTACAACACTTTACTTCACTATACGCTAAGCAACTTCACTCTCTGCCACGCCACTCTCCTCCACTCTATGACATTACATTCTACAACCCTGCCCATCACTCCACTCTACAACACTCCACTCTGTCCCACTCCACTACATCCTACTCCTCTCCACGACACTCCACAACACTCTATGATACTCCTCTCCACAACACTCTACTCCACTCTACGCGCTTTTCTCAACTCTACAGTATGCCCCTTCACTCTATGCCCCTCCACTCTGAGCCACCCTGCGTCACTCTACTCTACGCCACTCTACTGTACACCACTCTATGCCACTCCCCTCTATTCTACTTTTCACCACTCTATTGAACTCTATGTCACTCCACTTTGGACACTTTGCTCCACCCTACAACACTTTATTCCATTCTCCTCCACTCTATGATACACCACGACACTCCTCTCCACTCTATGCCACTCTACTCCACGCTACTCTACATCACTCCACTTTATGACACTCTAATCAGGACACTCCACACCCCATCACTCTTGTCCCGTCACTCTACAACTCTCCAGTCTATGTCACTCCACAACACCGTAGGATACTCTTCTACACTCTAAGCAACTCGCTCTATGTATTCCATGCCACTTTACTCTGTCACTCCACTCTACTCTATGACACACTACTGAAATCTACTCCACTACTCCACTCTACACCCCTCCACCCAACTCTAAGCCACCCTATTCTAGGACACTCAGTGCCACTCCTCTCTACAACACTCTGCTCTACTCTACTCCACTACACCCTACTCCACTCTACTCTACTCAACCACACTTCACTCTACTCCATGACCCTCCAGTCCAGTCTACACCACTCTACTCCATGACACGCCACTCTACTCCATGACACTCCATAACACTCCCCTCCACTCTATGCCACTCAAGAACTCTCCACTTCACCATATATCCCTTTATTTTACTACAGTCCACCCTACTCCACAACACTCCATGACACTCCACAACACTCCTCTCTACTTTCTGCCACTCCACAAACTTCCACTCACCTCTCCTACACTCCACTCTACACCATTCTACTACCCTCTACACAATGCAACTCCACTCTACTTCACTCTACTCTGTAGCTCTCCATGACACTCCACAACTCTCCACTCTACCCCACGGCTCTCCACTCTACTTCACCACACTACATTCTATGACACTCCACAGCCCTCCACTCTACTCTACACTGCTCTACCCCACTCTACACCACTCTACTCTACCACACTCTACTCAACTGTATGGCACTCCACTCTACGACACTCCACTCCACGCCACTCTCCTCTTTGCCACTAACTTTTAGCCATGTTTAACAGCAGTCATGCTCGTGTACAAAATGGCTGAAACACTTTGGCAAAGTCAATAGCTCTTGCATAGGCAAGACCTATTGGCTTGCCAATGCTTGTTATGATTGTTCTTCATCCACCCTCGAGAATGGCAACAAACAGTTTTAATTTGGGAAGCTTCAGGAACAGTTTAAGCAGTTCAAATATTTTAAATGTACTTATATATTTTAGTGATATTTAAATAAATACATTCATAGAAGTTCACTATTATTATAAGCACATGTCTTTTCTGTTAAAAATATATGTTTCCCATGCTGTAGGCATAATATTGATTTAGTTAGCTGCATGAGAGAATGTAGCCCTTACGGCAAAACAATGCTAGCCTCAATTATCTAATATAACATATTCCATGGTGCATTTTAATAATTAAACAAAGGCAAAGCAATATAAAGGCAATGCATTTCTGGCACAAGCATTAAACTAACAATTTCCATTGATGCCTCTAGGTTACCTGTCAAAAATGATCAAAATAGTTTATATTTTTGCGCATTGAATTGCACCATCAATCTTTAAATTTTAAATGCATATATGGATCAAATGGCAATAGCAAAGTATCCAGGGATTCAAAAGTGACCCAAATTTCTTTTAACAATGTTATCTAACCACTAACAATGTTTTGACCGAAAAAGTCCTAATTCAATAGCTTCTTGTCAAACTGTCAATAAAGTTTTATATTAATACATAGAGAAAAGGATCATTTAAATTGAAAATATTTGGAAAAACAAAGGAATATGCAGCTTTTACTTTGAAATGTCTGTCCTTTCTGCTGCTAGTGTTTGTATCTGGTGAGCAAAGTGTGTTTAAATGCTAAGTGTGTTTAAGACTGCAGTACCGCCTCCTGTCTACAGGGGCAGAGCGAGCAAAAATATAAACACACTTATTGAAACACAGGTCCCCACAGTGCAATTTTTTTAAAAGTTGTAAAAATTGGCACAGATGTTCCTGAAGCCATTTTTTATCATTTAAGGGACACTGCCTTGTGGGGACCTGGGTTCAGGTCCCCACAGTGCAATCAAGTCCCCACAGCGTGAGTGTGTTATCACACCCAAGTCCCCACAAGGATAGTAACACAAACCCGCATGCACACACACACACACACACACACACTAGTATGTATATACCATATCCATGCATAAAAATTGTACTAAAATGTTGCTCCATGTAAGAACCTAGGCCACACACAGGGTGCACATTAAAAGTGATTTGCCTCTTAAATCTCTAATAGCAATGTTTTTATAGAGGGGATTAGAGGAAATGAATTGTAATGCTTGTAATTTGACACAATAGGACACACCTAAACCCTGCACTCCTGAGAGGAGGCAAATGCACTCCTGCCCCTTTAAATAACACATTTAAAACAGCACTCCCAAAAGACGAGGCGATAAAACAAGACCCAGCACTCTCTTAAGGTGAGGCAAGAAAACAAATTCAGGTGCATTTAAAGTGACACACACATGTTTATTAATTCAATATTTTGGAAAGGTAAGCAAAATATATTAGTTTATACAGACTCCCAAGTATCAAGTAACCCAAGCACAAAACCAGAATAACATGTAGTATATATATACATGTGGCAAGGAGCAAAGGAATTTAGAAATGATATTCACAAAGTAAGTAACACCTTACTGATCGTTCACTCGACATCCTTGCCAACTCAAGCTTGGGAGCCCGTTGACAGCTGGGCTTGGACTCTCGACCAAGACTCTGGTTCCACTCGTCTTACAACAGTACGTCTACTCCGTAAGTGAGCTCCAATTCACCTGTCAACATTCTCTGGCTTTAATCTGTTTTACTCACTGTGAGGCGAAGGTTCTAGAAACCTCGCCCCTTTATTCTGTTGCGAAAAACCGAGCTGGCTGTACTGGTCTGTGTCAAGGTCAAAACAGAAACTGGCCAGGCTCCTGTATTTTGACTCCGAGACAGAACTGTACATTCTGCACATTCCCTGAAATGTACCAAGCATGCACCCCACACAACATGTTCCAGTTCACTCTGATCGGTGAGGAGCGGAAAAAAGTGAAGAGCAAAAACATGCCCTCCACACTTTGCAGCTACATGTGAGCACAGAAAATTGAGTCTTTTATACCAGATGGAGTCAGCACAGAAAATTTAGTCAATTATGCCAAATGGAGCCAATGGTCAATATATCATTCTTAATATCACTACATTCCACCCTTTGACCATTGGCTTTCATAACATTGTCTGAGATCAACTGATTTAGATCAAAGCATAGATAGGAGATTAGGCACACAATGGATACAACAATGTAATGATATCATGATGCATATTGCTAATATTATCCCGCCTAGAACAGAGCGATGTTTACCAAAATCCAGCAACCACCCAAACAAACAATCCCACCATCCTTTTTCTACATCCTGCTTGACATCTTTAGTTACCTTGTGTAAAGCTTCAATGTGGGGCTGAATTGACCTAGAATGATCTGAAAGATTAAAGCAACACATGCCTGTGAGAAGTTAGCCTGGCATATGATGTCCACTATTCTAGTGGGCACCTTGTACCAGTCTAAACGACCCTTATTGATGGTGGTTGTAAATTCAACCTCATAGACAAGCTATCCTAGTTGTAGCATGGACCAGCAGTCATAGGCTAAGACTTTAGAGAGCATGTGAAGCAAGCTGTTTTCCCACTTATAATCCCTTGAATATCAAATGAAAGGACACTACACCAGGTATACATCAAATATATTTGTATTTATTTCTAACACAACCCCACTGCACTCTTTATGAGGTCAGAGATCGAAGTACATCACAAGTTACTCAATTAGCATACGATAAGTTGCACAAATACAGATATGCCCAAAGGCCTCACAAACCATATTCTAAGTAAGTGGTATAAGAACCACTGCAGAAATAGTGAGTAGGCCTAGGGCCTAGGCAATCGCTGGGGCTACACTAAACAACCCAAGGTTAGGAAGTAGGAGACCCACGGGAGACGCGTGCAGTGTCTAAACACAGTCGCGAGTTACCTTTGACTTATAATTAGGGCTCCCGGTTTTCCGTTTAAACGGATTTTTACATATAAATACAGACGGAAAACATGTTTTCCTTCGTCTGTATTTATGTGTAAAAACGGGAAAATACTAGCACATTTTGCGCGCTGCTGTGCTCCAGCAGTTGTCTCGCCACGTCCTCTTGCAGATTCTAGGGCTGTGGGGTCTTTTTTGCGCTCCTGTCGACCTTTTGTTACCTGCCCCAGCCATTGCTGGGACTCAGCTCCGCCCCTCGAGTGAGCCTGGCCAGCCATTTCAAAAGAAAGTCAAGTACGTGCTAATCCTGTTAATTGTTTTTGCCTTCAGTAGGTGCCTGCACTATAGGGGTCTTGGCAGGAGGCACTGTGCCCTGAGCTCCCAGATGATCCAAGGCTGCAAGCGCCAAGAGGCCCACATTGTTCTCAGTGCTCCACCTCGAGATTAAACACTCTCACACACACCGCATTCAGCCCCCCTACCTTCTCTTGGCTCGGGCTGCGATCTCACTCACAAGACACGCCTGGGGTGGACAGAGGGGAGTGGGCGCCAGAGAGAAGAAACCCAATCCTTGTGTTTTCATCCCGGGCTGCGCAGGAAGGCAGGGCTCAGTCAGACACACACAGGGAAGCAGTGCTTAATTTGTAAAATGATAAGTACCGGTGCCCAAAGTGTTCTTTAGCAGCCTGCTGCGCTCGATCTCGTATTGATTCAGTTCCTTGCCTCGCTCACTCACTGGTATACTCTCCTTGATGTTTTAATTCACTTTGGCACGTTCATTTTCATCCTCGTTTTCCTCCCCTGGCACCGTTTCTCCCTCTCTTCCTCCTTCTTTCCTATGCTGATGCTTTTCTCTATATGTTTTTTATTCCGCCTGGCTCAAACTAAGCACTGAATCCAGCAGGTTCTAAAGGTAAAGTGCCTTGCTGGCAAAACGCTCCTCTGGAGTTATAAATCTGCTTGCCCGTTATGTCCAGATTGTGTGATCCTGGGTGCCCAGTCTTAACTTAAAGTGCCTCAGCTCTGTTCTCTCACCACGCCAGCTCTTAGAAGCAGATTAAGCCACAGTATGAACATCTAAAGAAATGGTAATAGAGAGAAGACTGTTGATGAACACTGTCTTATCAAACTGTAAGTGGAGACCCAAGTAGCGACTGAAAAGTCTTGCTGACAAAATAGAGAATATTCACAGTTCTACCCTCTGCAGAAGCCCTCACACAGGTTTATACTTTTTATGCACTGAATGCGACTGCTTTGATAACTTCTTTCTGAGCCCTCCCAAGTCTGCCCTCCCACACTGTGCATGTACTGTACTCCGTTCTTCACAGCTGTTCATATATTCTGTCGCTTTGATACAGGATTGTCAGATTTTATATGGCGGGGTCAGTGTCACACCATGAGGCTTGTTTGGCGGCCGCGGCCCAAGATATGCCACAGGCTGTGGGCAGACAGTAATGACTCCGCATTTATGGCTACTGCTATAATTTAATAATATTCGATGATACTGCTAGTAAGTATTTAGTACTTACTTACAGACTGACCGTTATGTGGTGGGCTAGGGCACAATGCCTTAGACCTAGTAAAAACTGGGCCTGGTTCTGCCTGCCGCCCTCAACGTCGTGGGGCTGCCTCCCTTAATGCAGGCTGATGAGGAATTGCGGTGCGCTCTGCAAACGCATGTGTGCCGAGTCAGTGAGGAGGAGGAGATGGTATTTAATATCATTTAAGGCAAGTCAACAACATCATGCAAATAATGTGACGTGCAAGCAGCAGACGCGCAGACCCGGCCCTGATAAGTAAGTGTCCCCCAGTCTCCCAGTAGTAAGTGGCACAAATTAAGCACTGAGAAGAGGCTGTAAGTGAGACTCAGAAACAGAGTACTTGTAGAGTCCATAACCATTGCTGTCTCTTCCTTCTTGCCCGGACAGGACAAGACAAGGACAGTGTCCAATTCTGCTGCCCTTCTCTTTCTTCCTCGTACTCCCTCTCTTTGTCGCGCTCCTCCTCACTTGCAGAAAACCGTGACTGTTCTTTCCTTTCCTTTCTGTCATTCATTCCCCAGTGAAATGGATCCAAAAAAGGACACTTGTCTCACAAAACTCTTTTTCTGACATTTTTCTGTTCCAAACGCAGCTTCAGGGGAGAGAAAAAAGGTTTAAAAATATGAGCAATAAATACATAACTAAATAAAACAAGACAGAGAAGTTGCAAAGTTGCTAGATTGGTTTTATTCACACCCAAACACATTAGCGCCACCTTACAGAGTTTGCCAGTCAAGCGCTACTTTTCTTTTCATGTCCTTAGCTTTCTGAATAATGAGTGTAAAAGCTTTAAGTTGTATTCCCTATGAATGTTTAATTTTGCCAGAATAGTGTTACTTTTTTCAGGCAGCAATTTATTCTTGTCTAGTGCATAGTTTGAATTGAGTTGCTTCTAGGTGTTTATAGCGGGGCACAGTTGGGTTGTAGCTGAAGGCAGTGTGAGGTTCTCTCAATGGGGCAGTATGGTGTTCAGTGGGGAAGAGGATGTGGCACCCTGCGGATGACAGAAACTGCAAGGCTCTGAGACAAATGGCTTGTGATAGCACTTTTAAGCATATTTGGGACATTCTGCAAATGGCAAAGTCTTCAGATGAATGTACAGTGTTGACCAATAACAACTGAGCGCATGTGTGCATTGTCAATTTAAATAAATGTGGAAAAATACTAGCTGTAGTGTCGTCTTTTGTTTGCGGCAAAAATAAATGTGGATAAATACAGAAAAAATGCCCAAAAAATAAATATGGATAAATACAGACGGAAATGGCAAAAAAATAAATACCATAAAACCGGGAGCCCTACTTATAATGGAGAACGAAGAAGTTACAAAGTTACTTTTCAAGGACACTTTCGGAGGGACTACGGTAATACCCCTTTAGACTAGGACACTTCGAGAGTCAAGACCCACGGGAGCACCGGAGCTTGTGTTACCTCACCCAGGGAAGTCGTGTGCATAGGTGTCTTTTCGTGTCGGGTTTCGTCGTCGTTTTCTATGTAGATCTGCAAAGAAGTGCTGCAGGTGACCAGAGGAAAAGTGTCCGGGTGGATCCAAGGGTGGATCGGTGAAGTTAAGAACCTGAAAGCAGAGGGGACAGAGTCTGGGTCACTAGCCAGTGACCAGGAAGGAACCAGATGATGTCGCGATGATCTCAGGTGAAGAGGTGATGCTTGTCTCTGCAGCCACGAGGACCATGAGGTGTCGACGACGACCAAGAGCTGGATTCGAGCTGTCCGACAAAGGATCTAGTTGACTGTGGTGACGGTATCCGGACTGGACCCAACAAGCCTTGGCAAACGCAATCCACACAGGATGTGAAGATGGGCTTCGGGTCAGACCAGCAAGGTCTGAGGAGCTTCTCCTTTGCAGGGAAGCTGGAGCAAGCCTGGAGCAACCAGGAAAGCAGTTTGGTTTCAAAGGTTTGTCTTCAGGGGGCTCACTAGCCAGCGGGCTAGCAACCGGGAAGACGCATTGAGCTGAAATGCAAGAGCGGGCCCCGCACGGCACTCGTGGAGTGTGGAGGGCTGAGCTTCGATGCAAATGGCGCTCGGGTCTGGGGCTTCTCGTACCCCAATGTACAACTTCGAGAGTACCTCGGTAGTCGAGCTGTTAGCAAAATGCAGGATGTCCAAGGTGTGCGGTCTCTCGTGTCCGCCACAAGTCTCAGCTTTGCTGTGGATGTGGGTCTGAGTCAGAGAAGTCTGGAAGTCCAGTTCCTGTGTCACTGAGTCTTCGGGATCCGGCGGGAGCGTCAACAAAGCAGACCAGCAAGTTACTGGTGGTGCCTGTTTGCACAGGGTGGTCACTCCTTGACCACAAGGGAGATGTCTTTAGTCTTCTAGTCAAAATAGAACGTCGAAGGTCCAAGATTTCTGTATCAAAGTTTGGTTCCAGGATAATCTAAAATCCTGGGGACACAGCTCCTATCTTTATACTGATTTTAGGGGCTGGATTACCTGCTAGGTCCCTCCTATGGGTGGACCTAGGAAGGGGGTGGTTACACCCCTTTCCCTTTGTCCAGTTTCGCGCCAGAGCGGGGCTGGAGTGCCCCAGCAACTGGTCTGAACAGGGCTATGCATGAAGCACCTTGTGTGCCCCAGGCAGTGTCTCAAAAAGCATCTGCTGATGCAGCCCTCCCTGTCCCAATACACATCTGCCTGTCTGGGGAGGTGCTGGCACCTCCCTGGACAGGAAAACCCATTGTCCAGGCCTCCCCTGCCGGAGTTTCGTCCAGCAGCAGGAGGTCAGACTTGTGTCTGTGGCAGCAGCAACCATTTTGTGATGCTGGGGCTCTGTTTAACTTTAACCGGGTAAAGCAGGAACATACATGTCTTTTCCCTCTAGAAGGGTGGAATGCTACCCCGCCGCCATAATTGGCGAGGGGTAGTATCCAAAGTGTTTGACACCTTACACGACATGTTTTGATAAAGCCAAACCAAAGTTAGCATTAAGCGCGAGGATTATAACGCACTTAAGAGTATATGGTATGGCTATATCATAGAACAGCTATAAGGAGATGGTTCTGAAAGCTGCAGAGGGGTTCAGCTCATGCTAGGGCACCCTCTCGCATAAAACCAAGCACTCTGCCTCCTGGATTTTCGAGGCCTACCATAGGAGTGACTTATAGGTGCATATGTGTCTATATGTATGGGTAGATATAGGTAGACTATATCTAAGTAAGGGGTGCTTACACCACCTTACCCAAGCTGAGTGATCGGCCTGTGGTGTCAGTTTGGATGGCCAGCCAGGGGTGTCATAATACCTGCTGCAGCCCCTGGTAGGCCTTGGATGCACCTATGCCCTGGGTACCTATGGCACACTATACAAGGGCTCACAAAGGTGACCCAATACCCAATCAGGTATGTACCTAAAGTACATGGTATTAATTTAGAGAGCGAACAGCTGGGCTGTTGGTCTGATTAGCAGGCCAACAGCCACACCAACGTCGAAAAACCGGAAAATCATAGCAAAAAGTGGGGGTGACCATAGGAAGCAGACCCTACTCTCCTACACAACCCCCCCCCCCCCACGCAGATACATTAAACTAACCTTGACCAGTTGAGTCTTCATGTTCTAAATGGAAATATCTGGAGAGTCCATCTGCATTGGTATGGTCAGTCCCAGGTCTATGTTCCACTGTAAAGTCCATCCCCTGTAGGGAAATTGACCACCTAAGCAGTTAGGAATTTTCACCCTTTCACCATCTGATTTAGCCACAAGAGGGGCTTATGGTCTGTCTGAATGTTGAAGTGAGTTGCAAACAAGTATGGCCTCAGCTTCTTCAGTGCCCAAACCACAGCAAAGGCCTCCCTCTCAATAGCTGAACAACGTTTCTCTCTAGGGGTCTGCCTTATGCTAATAAAAGCTATTGGCTGGTCTTGACCATCTTTATTAAGTTGTGAAAGAACAGCACCCACACCCAATTCAGAAACATCTGTTTGAACAATGAATTCTTTGGAGTAGTCTGGACTTTGCAGAATAGGTGCAGTGCACATGGCCTGCTTAAGGTCATCAAATGCCTTTTGACAGCTTACCGTCCACTGATCTTTCTTTGGCATTTTCTTTGAAGTTAAGTCATTGAGAGGTGTCACAATGGACCCATAACTTTTGACAAACTTCCTGTAGTACCCAGTCAGGCCCAAGAAAGCTCTGACCTGTGTCTGGGTGGTGGGAGCAGTCCAGCCACCTCTGTCTGAGACAACCTCCTTCGGAAAACTGGGTCTGGATCTTGCTCTCCAATGGTTGAACCTGACCTCCAACTACCAGGTGGCCCAGGTATACAACCTTGCTCTGCCCTATCTGGCACTTGGTAGCCTTGATAGTTAGGCCTGCCTTTTGCAGGGCCTCCAAAACATTCTTCAGGTGGATCAGGTGATCTTCCCAAGTGGAGCTAAAGACAGCAATATCATCTAGATAAGTTGCATAAGTTGCACAGTAGTCATCCAGACCTGAGAGGACTTGGTTCACCAACTTTTGGAATGAGGCAGGTAAATTCTTCAAACCAAAGGGTATTACCACAAATTGATAATGTCCTCCTGGGGTTGAAAATGCTGTTTTGACTTTTGCATCATCAGCTAGTCTGATATGTCAGTAGCCAGCTGTCAAGTCAAATGTACTCAAAAACTTGGCAGAAGCCAATCTGTCAATGAGCTCATCTGCTCTTGGTATTGGGTGGGCATCTGTCCTAGTGACGGCATTGAGGCCTCTGTAATCCCTTGCAAAACCTCATCTCTCTCTTACCATCTTGGGTGTGAGGTTTAGGCACTACGACTACAGGACTGGCCCAAGGGCTCTCTGAGGGCTCAATGACTCCCAACTCCAACATCTTTTGGACCTCTGTCCTGATACAGTCCCTGACATGATCACGTTGCCTGTAAATCTTACTTTTAATAGGCAGACTGTCCCCAGTGTCCACTTCATGAGTGCACCAGGTAGTCTGACTTGGAGTCAGAGAAAACATATGTCTGTAGGACTATAGAACATGTCTGCATTCCTGCTGCTGTTGGTCAGTGGGGCTGCCTGCCAAGGCTACACCATCAACTGAACCATCATCAGGGTTCTGAGAAAGCAGGTCTGGGAGAGGGTCACTCTCCTCCTCCTGTCCCTCCTCTGTATCCATGAGCAAGCCCATGTCTGCCCTGTTAACTTATGGTTTCAATCTGTTGCCATGAAGCACCCTGTGGGGGCTCCTGGGAGTTCCAAGATCAACCAAATAGGTTACCTCTCCCTTCTGAACCATCATCAGGGTTCTGAGAAAGCAGGTCTGGGAGAGGGTCACTCTCCTCCCCCTGTCCCTCCTCTGTAGCCATGAGCAAGCCCATGTCTGCCCTGGTAACTTATGGTTTCAATCTGTTGACATGAAGCACCCTGTGGGGGCTCCTGGGAGTTCCAAGATCAACCAAATAGGTTACCTCTCCCTTCTGTTCAACAATAGTGTGGGGTCCAGACCATTTGTCTTGGAGTGCTGCTGGGGCCACTGGCTCCAACACCCACACTTTCTGCCCTGGCTGGTAAACAGTCAGCACAGCCTTTTGGTCATGCCAGGCCTTTTGCAATTCCTAGCTAGCCGCAAGGTTTTTGGATGCCTTTTTCATGTACTCAGCCATCCTGGAGCGGAGACCAAGTACATAGTCCACAATGTCTTGCTTTGAAGCTTTGAGAGGTAACTCCCATCCTTCTTTCACCAGACAAAGGGGTCCTCTTACAGGATGCCCAAACAGAAGTTCAAAAGGGCTGTAGCCAACCCCCTTCTGTGGGACCTCTCTGTAAGCAAAGAAAAGGCAGGGCAGGAGGATGTCCCATCTTTGCCTAAGCTTTTCAGGTAAACCCTTAATCATGCCTTTTAAGGTCTTGTTGAATCTCTACACCAGACCATTGCACTGTGGATGATAGGGTGTGGTGAACTTGTAGTTCACTCCACACTCCTTCCACATAGCACTCAAATATCCAGACATAAAGTTTGCACCTCTGTCTGAGACAACCTCCTTCGGAAAACCCACTCTTGAAAAAACTCCCAGAGGGCTCTTGCCACAACAGGTGCTGTTGTGGTCTTAGGGGAATAGCTTCTGGGTACCTGGTGGCATGATCCCCTACCACCAGAATAAACCTGTGCCCAGAGGCTGTTTGGGGAACCATTGGTCCAACAATGGCAATCCCTACTCTTTCAAAGGGAACCCCCACCACAGGTAGTGGTATTAGGGGGTCATTTGTGGTGCCACCTGATTTGCCACTGGCTTGGCAGGTACACAGGAGCGACAAAACTCCTTGGTGTCTTCTGACATGTGGGGCCAGTGAAAGTGAGAGACAAGCCTGTCCCACGTCTTGTTCTGGCCAAGATGTCCTGCAAGGGGAATATCATGGGCTAATGTAAGAAGGAAGCCCCTGAATGCCAAAGGCATGACCAACCTCCTGGAAGCACCAGGCTTGGGGTCTCTAGCCTCTGAATACAGGAGCCCTTCATCTCAATACACTCTATGGTTTCCATTAGCATTCCCAGCAGCCTCAGCAGCAGCTTGCTGTCTGAGGGGTTCAAGATAAGGGCAGTCTAACTGCCCCTGCCTCAGATCTGCCCTTGAAGGTCCCCGTCCCAAGAAACTCAACCTGATCAGGCTCAAGCTCTTCTATGACAGTTCCGTCTTGCGTCTCACAATCAGCTTCCTTGGAAGGCTGATCCTCATCCTGAGGCAAGGGGGAAGGCACTGCCTTAACCCTACTGCTTCTCCTCCTGTCAGGCAACTGGTCCATTATTTCAGAATCCAGGGCCTGTTCAGTGTTGCACTTTTTGGCCTGTGACCTGGTCACAGCAAGGACATGTGCTAATATACCTAACATCTCTGTGTGAGTCCTATACTCCACTTTAGACCAGGCTCTTGAGTTGGTATTCTGACTAGGCCAGAATCCATCTCAGTTCCCATGGTTAACCCTACTACACCCTTCTGTTGAGAACCTCCACTTGGAGCTGAACTAGGGGGAACAGTTGCCTTTATTTATTTATATAGCGCACTACGACCCGAAGGGGTCTAGGCACTAGCCTGGCGGAAACAAATCACAACTGCCACATAAGAAAGAGCACAGAAGATTAGATGGTAAAGAGCCACGTTTTAAAATCTTTTCTAAAAGGCAAAAGATCTTGAGCTGATTTCAGATGAGTGGGAAGTGCATTCCACCACCTGGCCGTAATGAGATGAAAGCTTTTCCCTCCCCCATCTCTGTAGGCGGTAGTTGGGAATCTTGACATTATTGGGCGATGAGGAACGAAGCGCGTTGAGGGTAGATACCATTGAAAAAGATTCTGCAAAGACGCCGGCCAGTACCATGTAAAGCCTTGAAGGCGATGCACAGGGCTATAAAGCGTATTCGCCTTAGGGGCAATGGTGGCTGGAGCTGTCTCCTTCTTGGCACAATCACTGGTCCAGTGAGTATTTACTTTACAAATCTTGCACCAAGGTTTCTTTGGACCTTCCTTCTTTTTGGATTGTTGGGAACCCCCACCATTAGAAGCTTTTTGGGGACCTTGAGAAGACTTCTGGGGCCCGATGTAGGTGGCCAAAACTGGTCGGAAACGGCCGAATTCGGCCGTTTCCGACCGGTATTTGGCCTTTTGAGATGTAGGGGACCTTTTTTTCTCCGATTCGGTATTTTACTGATTCGGTAAAATTACCGAATCGGAAAAATACCGAATCATAAATTTACCGATTTTTAAAAAATCGGGATGTAGGTGGCACTACTTTCAGTCCCACAGGCCCTTCAGATTCGGTATTTTAACACCCAATCCAATTGGGTGTTAAAATACCGAATCCAGGTGTGCATGCACATGTGTGCATGCACACCTATGCCATGTGACAGACAGACATGCCCTTAGGGCATGTCTGTGTGCCACATGGCACACAAGCCAGTATTGGGGGTGCTAGAGGGTGTCAAAGTGACACCCCCTGCACCCTTGCAGAAATCGGTAATTACCGAATCGGTAAATACCGATTCGGTAATGCACATTGATTCCTATGGGCTTCAAGGCCCATAGGAATCAATGGGGGATACCGATTCGGTATTTACAGAATCGGTAAATACCGAATCTTACAGATTCGGTATTTACCGATTCTGAAATACCCACATCTCCCCCCCTCCAATTTACCACTTCTTAAATACCGAATCGGTATGATTCGGTATTTAAGAAGTGGTAAATTGGAGTTTACCTACATCGGGCCCCACTTCTTTTGCTTTCTCCCCACCCTTTTGGTCTTGCTTCTTCTGGTCACCACCTTATTTCTGTACCTTCTGCTTCACCCTGGTTCTGACCCATTTGTCTGCCCTCTTACCCAATTCTTGTGGAGAGGTCAAATCAGTCAACCAGGTGTTGATGCAATAACTGGTTCTGACAATTATTAAGAATCTGTTCTCTCATTATAAGGTTATACAATCCTGTATAGTCACTTACTTTACTGCCCAGTAACCGGCCTCCCAGAGCCTTAGTAGCACAATCTACAAAATCTGTCCAGTCCTGAGTCTGTGTCTTCTGGGTATCTCTGAACAGCAACCTGTACTGCTCAGTTGTTAGGCCAAACCCATCTATCAGAGTACTCTTCAGGACATTGTAGTTGTCAGCATCCTCTTTTCTAACAGTGAGGAGCTTGTCTGTGTTTTTGTCTGCAAAGGATAGCCACAAAATTGCTTCCCACTGACTTTGGGGTACCTGCTGTACTTTGCAGGCCCTCTCCAAAGCAGTTATCCACTTATGGATGTCATCCCCAATCTGACGGGGAGGGACAATTTTGTTCAGGTTTCTATGGTCATGAGACCTTCCCCTACCACTAGGGTTGTTTCTGCCACCAGTGGGCTCTAGCCCACACAATTTCTTCTCCCTTTCAAGAGCCAGGGTCTCTTTGGCAAGGGCAATTTCTTGCCTCTTGATCCTAAGCTTGACTTCTTTCATTCTAGCTTTGTGCTCTCTTCTCTGAGGGGAAGTCATTCTCCTTTGAGCAGAGGCAGAGGACCCTACCGATGAGTCCAAATGTTCAGATTTATCGGAAAGAGATCTGTGTCTTTTGTGCTCACTATTAGGCCTACATGGAGGGATAGAGGGAGGCCCTCTTAGGCCCTCTCCACCCTCAGGTAGTCCTGTGTTTCCCAGGTCAGGTTCATTAACCTCATCCTGGTCTGCATCCTCATCATCAGTATCAAATTCCTGGTGGGGAATCCAACTAGGATCTTCTTCTGATGAGGTATGGCCCCTCCCTGCTACCATGTGCCTCTGGGTCTGAGGCTTTTTCTAAGTCAGCTGCCACTAAAAGATTTACTAGGTGCTGGGTGGTTGGACTCTGTCCTTGTCTTAACTTTCTGACAGCACACAAGCTTCTCAAATCTTGAAAAGTGAAAGTGTCATTCTTAGTTGTCTACCCATGGCTGGCATCAGGCAGAGAGGCACTACCTCCTGCTCTTAAAGACATGACTAGTGTGGTGTGGTGTGTGCACCTACCTACACTACTTGTTTACCTAGTAGAACCTCTCTAGAAGTTGTAGTCAGGGTGTGCTAAGCCCTTACCACCTACAACTGCTATGTTCAGTAGAACTTATGTATAATAAGACTTGATTCATATGTACCTACAGGTACCTTGATGTGATTTTTCAAATGATATTCTCAAGATTATTTGGCAAGCTCTTATCCCATCTGCTGCACACCAATGTGAGAAGTTAGCCTGGCATATGATGTCCACTAGTTCTAGTGGGCACCTTGCACCAGTCTAATCGACCCTTATTGATGGTGGTTGTAAAGTCAACCTTATAGAAAGCGATCCTAGGGGTAGCAATGGCCAGCAGTCATCAGGCTAAGACTTCAGTAGGCGAGTTAAGCAAGTTGTTTTATCAATTATAATCCCTTGAGTACCAAATGAAAGGACACCACACAAGGTATATATCAAATATATATGTATTTATTCTAAACACAACCCCTCTGCACTCTTTATGAGGTCAGAGGTAAAAGTACAATACAAATTACTTAATTAGCATACAATAAGTTGCATAGTATACATTTTGCCCAAGGGGCCACACAAACCATATACTAAAATAGTGGTATAAGAACCCCGTGAGAATTAGAAAGTAGGCCTGGGGCCTGTGGAATCGCGGGGCTACTCTAAACAACCAAAGGTTAGGAAGTAGGAGTCCCACGGGAGACGCGTGCAGTGTCTAAACACTACAGCGGGTTACCTTTGACTTTCTACGGGAAACAAACAAGTTACAATTTAAGGATACTTCCGGATGGACTACCCTGGAACCCTTTTAGACTTAGACACTAGGAGGGCCAATACCCTCGAGACTACCAGAGTACTGTTACCTCACCCACGGAAGCCGGGTACATAGGTGTCTTTTGATGTCCGGTTTCGTCGTCGATTTCAGTGGAGATCTGCAAAGAAGTGCTGCCGGCCACCAGAGGAAAAGTGTCCAGGTGGATCCAAGGGTGGGTCGAAGATCTGAAGAACCTGAAAGCAGAAGGGACAGAGTCCGGGTCACTTGCCAGGGACCAGGATGGCGATGGAAAGCTGCCAGCCAATGTCTGGTGATTTCAGGTGAAAAGGTGAAGTTTGTCTCTTCAGCCTCAAGGACCAGGAGGCGTCGACGACGACCAGGAACTGGTTTTGAGCTGCCCCACGATGGATCTAGTTGACTGGGGTGTCGGTATCCGGATTGGACCCAACAAGCCTTGGCAAACGCAACCCACGCAGGTTGTCGAGATTGGCTTCGGTGCAGACCAGCAAGGTCTGTGGTGCTTCTCCTTTGTAGGGAAGCTGGAGCAAGCCTGGAGCAACCAGGAAAGCAAGTTATTTATTTTATTTTATTTTATTTTATGGAACTTATAAAGCGCACTATCGCCTGGCAGGCATCCTGGCGCTGTACGGCTCAAGGAGTGGAAATATGTACAGTGTGGTGGCAACTAAAGTGTAGGAAATAGTTAGATTCAAAAGGAAGTCTTCGGGGGGCTCACTAGCCAACGGGCAAGGAACCGTGAAGATGCGTCTTGCTGAAATGCAAAAGCGGGGCCCACAGGACACTCGTGGAGTGGGGGCCTCTCGGCTTCGGTGCAATTGGTGCTTGGGTCAGGGGCTTCAAGCACCCCAATGCACAACTTCGAGATACCTCATGAAGTGAGTGCAGCTTGCAAAATGCAGGATGTCCAGGAGTTCCGGTCCATGTCTCTCGTGTCCCCCACGGGTCTCAGCTTTGCTGTGAGCGAAGGTCGGGGTCAGAGATGTCTGGAAGTCCGTGTCCTGTGTCGCAGATTCTTTGGGATCCGGCGGGAGAATAAGAAATGAAGACCGGCAAAGTTGCTGTTGGTGCCTGTTTGAACAGGGTAGTCAATCCTGGACCACAAGGGAGATGTCTTCCGTCTTCCAGTCGAAATGGAATGTTGAAGGTCCAGGATAATCTAAAGTCCTAGGGACTGGGTTCCTATATTAATACTAAGTTTAGGGGCTGGACTACCTTTAAGGACCCTCCTATGGGTGGACCTGGGAAGGGGGTGGTTACACCCCTTTCCCTTTGTCCAGTTTCACGCCAGAGCTGGGGCATAGTGCCCTAGCAACCGGTTTGAACTGGGAAATGCATGGAGCACCTAGTGTGACCCAGGCAGTGTCTGGAAAGCATTCACTGAATGCTGCCCTCCCTGCCCCAATAGACAAATCCCTGTCTGCGGACTGGGGAGGTGCCAGCACCTCCCTGGACAGGAAACCTATTGTCCAGGCCTCCCCTGCCGGAGTTTCGTCCAGCAGCAGGAGGGCAGACTCGTGTCTGTGGCAGCAGCATCCATTTTGTGATGCTGAGGCTCTGTTTAACTTTAACCGGGTTTACCAGTAACTACATGTCTTCTCCCTGTAGAAGGGTGGAATGCTACCCCCGCCGCCAGAACTGGCGGAGGGTAGTATTCCAAAGTGTTTGACAGCTTACACGAGATGTTTTGATAAAGCCAAACCAAAGTTAGCATTAACCGCGAGGATTATAATGCATTTAAGAGTATATGATATGGCTATATCATAGAACAGCTATAAGGAGATGGTTCTGAAAGCTGCAGGGGGGCTCAGCTCATGCTAGGGAACCCTCTCATATAAAACCAAGCACTCTGCCTTCAGGATTGTCAAGGCCTGCCATAGGAGTGATTTATAGGTGTATGTGTGTCTATATATAGGTATACTATATCTAAGTAAGGGGTGATTACACCACCTTACTCAGGCTGTATGAACAGACCTGTGGTGTCAGTTTGGAAGGCATACCAGGGGTGGCACAATTCATGCTGCAGCCCCTGGTAGGTCTAGGGTGCACCTATGCCCTGGGTACCTAGGGTACACTATACAGGGGCTAACAAGAGTGACCCTGTAACCAATCCGGTATGTACCTAAAGTACATGGTATCAATTTAGAGAGACAACAGCTAGGCTGTGGCCTGATTAGCAGGGCCACAGCCAGACTAAAGTAAAAAAAACTGAGAATCAGAGCAAAAAGTGGGGGTAACCATAGGAAGCAGACCCTACTCTCCTAAAGGGTGCATACAGTGTGGCATCGCTCCCCAGTTTCCCCAGCAGTGTGGTCGGAGTGACGGCAGATCAGCTGTGTCGCAGAGGAAGGAGGATAGAACTCAGCTATGTTGCAAAGTTCTTCACGGAGAAGAGATAAGGGTGCAGCTTACGACCAGAGACACAGAAGAGATGAAGCTCAGTCAGCACTCAGTGATGGCGATTGGGATAGGCGATCTGGGGTGTCCCTGATCTGAGTGCCTTTTTTTGACGGGTGAAGAAAGTCATCTACCTGCTGTTTGTTCGTGAAGAAGTCGTGCTTATCCCAGTAGGTGACTCTCAGACGTGCTGGATAGAGCAGAGCGTATTCAATCTGGAGTTTGCAGAGTTTTTGCTTGGCAGGAAGAAGTTTACGGCGAGCCTCCTGCACCGCCATCATGAAATCGGGATATATTGGGAAGCTGGTGCCTTCAAATTGGAAGTTCTGGTGATCTCTGGCCAGTTTCAGCGCAACGTCCCAGTCTCAGCGCAACGTCCCAGTCTCTGTAATTTAAAAGGCGTGCAATTATCGGTCTCGGGTTAGGGGCCGGGCGTGGACAGAGGGATCGATGCACCCGCTCCACTATGAACTGAGATGAGAAGACTTCTGCTGTGAAGGTGGTGCGCAGTAGGCGTCCGAGGAAATCTTCCATCCTGCCGGTATTTGTACTCTGAGGAATTCCGGTAATGCAGATGTTATTGCGCCGGCTTCTAGCTTCCAAGTCCTCGTTCTTGGCAGCGATCACCTTTAAGTGCTTATCCATCTGGATCATTTGGCGGCACATCTGCGTGGTAGTGTCCTCTGTATCCGAGATACGCTTCTCTGCCTCCTTGATCCGCTCATCATGCTTCTCCACCTTTTGGACTAAGTAGTCCATGCACGTGCTCATTGAGTTAATTTTGCTAGAGAGGTCGGTCAGGCTGCGTTGCATGTCCAGAAGGAGGGATTTAACGTTGTCTTCTGGAGCTGAGGGAGGGACCAAGGAGGATGCAGTGGTTGAGGAGTCCGACTCTTCAGTGCAAGATCGTGTGACCGACCTCTTGGGATCAAAGGGGAGTTTGGTTTGTTGGCCCTCTGGTTTCCCCATGGTATCTGAGCAACGGACAGAGAGTTCTAGCATAGATGGGAGGCAAAGTCATCCGCAGACGTGTTTCTCAACAATAGTGGTAGCGGAGATGGAGGCAGGCTAGATTCATGCAGAGGGTCCACAGCACGATGCAGGGTGGCGGAGGTAGAGCTTCTGTTATATTGGCAACCGCAGGTTGGATGGAGCAAGGAAATCCAGCATCAGGGGGCCAGAAAGTCAGTCTCGGGTGCGAATTCTAGGAGTAGTGCAGTTAGAACTGCTCACAGTTATCAATTGCAGTGAATCAGGCGTGCAGCGCTCTTCAGAAGGAGTGTATAGGAGGGGATGAGTCCTCAGTAGTCCACACAGAACCGGAGTTCTGTTGTGGCACTTGAGTCGGCAGCCTTTGGAACCAAGACCACTGGGCTGGCCCAAGGACTGTTGGAGGACTCAATCACCCCTAATGCAAGCATCGTTGAGACCTCCTCTTTGATGCAAGCTCTCACCCAGTCAGTCACCCTGTAAGTTTTGTGCTTCACAGGTAGGCTGTCTCCCGTGTCCACATCATGGACGCACCAATCTGGCACACCAGGAACCATGGAGAACAGATCAGAAAACTGTCCCAGCAACTGGCGGCAGTCATTCTGTTGCTCAGGGGTCTGGGTGGAAGAGAGGTTTACACCATCCACTGACCCATCTTGCTCTGTTGCAGACATGAGGTCAGGAAGAGGCTAAGTCTCCTCCTCCATCCCAGCATCCGTCGCTAAGAGCATGCCCACTTCGGACCTCTCCAAGTGGGGCTTCAGGCGGTTGACATGCAGGACCCTCAAGGGGTTCCTGGGAGACCCGCTAGTCCACCAAGTAGGTAATAGGACTTTTGTGCTCCACAACCTCAAATGGTCCGGTCCACTTATCCTGGAGCGCGCAGAGCTCCACTGGGGCCATGACCCATACTTTCTGAGCAGGCTGAAGCTCTACCAGAGTGGCATTCTGGTTGTACCACCACTTCATCTCCTCCTGACTGGCTTTCATATTCGCCTCAGCGAGTTGTCTGAAACGCCTAGTCTGGTTCCTGAAGGCCAGCATGTAGCTATATAAATTCTGGGGAGGTTTCCTAGGAGATTGCTTCCAGCCTTCCTTGACCAGACTCAGAGGTCCTCTCACTGGGTGACCATATAGAAGCTCAAAGGGACTGAACACTAGAGATTTCTGTGGCACCTCACGGTATGCAAACAATAGGCATGGTAAGAGGACGTCCCACTTACACCTCATAGGTTCCTCAAGACCCATAATCATGTCTTTCAGGGTTCGATTGAATCTCTCAACCAACGATTTCCTTGGGGGTGGTAAGGAGTGGTAAACTTGTAAGTTACCCCACACTACTGCTAAAGGGACTTCATATACTTGGAAATGAAGTGGATCCCCCGGTCAGACACTACCTCTCTAGGGAATCCCACTCGGGAGAAAATTCCCATCAGTGCTCGTCCCACCTCGGGGGCCGTCACCTTTCTCAGAGGTATGGCTTCCGTGTACCGGGTGACATGGTCCACCAAGACCAGGATGAACCCGTTGCCCATGGCTGTCTTGGGGTCCAGTGGCCCCACAATGTCAATACCCACCCGCTCAAAGGGGGTGTTGACCACAGGGAATGGCTGGAGAGGAGCCTTCTGTTTCCTCCCACTCTTTCCACTTGCCTGGCAAGTTTGATGTGTCTTGCAATGAGTGTCTGAACTCTTGCGCATTTGGGGCCAATGAAAGTAGGTGACAAGCCTCTCAAAGGTCTTGTCCTGCCCCAAATGTCCTGCCAATGGCACATCATGAGCCAGCCCCAGTAGGAAGGCTGTGAAGCACTGGGGTACCACCAGCACACCGGCTGACCCATGCTCAGCAACCTTAGGCTCACTATACAGGAGACCATTCTCCCAGTATATCCAATGTGATACAGACTGATCAGCTGCTGCCTGGCTTGCTGCCTGTTGCTGCAAACCCTTAGAGAAGGGCATTCTCTCTGCTCCTTCCAGAATTCTTCCCTGGAGGGTCCTTCTTCCTGCTGCCAATGGGTCAGCTCAGGCAGGTCCCCCAGTTCAGCTACTTGTTCCCCTGTAGGCTCCAGGGCATCCCCCTCAGGGTCTACCTCCTCCTGGACCGTGGGAACTTCGAGGGCCGGTTTCCCGCACCCCCTGTCTTTTCTCTCTAAGGCAGGTCCTTGGGCCTCCCTCTCAGGCTCCAGGTCCTCTTGAGCACCCCTATTGGCTGCCATTGACCGGGTAGTCACACACGCCCAGTCAGGCAGACCCACCATCTCCAAGTGAGTGCTCGGCTCCACCTTTTCCCAAGGTAAACTCTCCAAATCGTTCCCCAACCAACAGTCAACATGCATGGCGGGCCTCATAGCTACCTGAAGAGTACCAGCGACCCCCCCCACTCAAAGGGAACCTGAGCCATTGGACAATGGCTCTTTGTGTTGTTGGCGGCAACAACTCGGCAAAATGCATGTTCTTAAGACACCAGGTGACACTTGACACCTGTCAACTTGGCTCCTGTATCTCTAAGAGCTTCCATTTTATGGCCATTGATGGTCACCCACTTGCCATATTTCTTAGTGTTGTTGGGCAGTTGAATCCCTGACACCACCTCACAGTCTCCTAAAGAGACAAGGGATATCTCTGCGGGACCCCACCTACCTTGGACACCAATCTCCTCCCCCAAGGCTACACTCGCCATCTGCTGGGGTGGAGCACCAGGGGGTGCTGTCTTTCCAACTAGACGGCACCTGGGGTCATTCGACTTATGACCCAGGTCCCCATACTTGGAACACTTCAGGGGTCCCTGGTGAACAGGATTACCTGTCGGGCCCCTTGCGTTCCCTCAGGGGGAGACTGGGAACCTTTCCCTTGGGACTTACTTCGGGGCCCTTTATGGAACTCCTTCTGTTTTCCCTAGTCCCCCACACTCTTCTACTGGGGACCCTGCCCACCTTTGGCAGAGTCTCCCATGTGACCCTTGTGGACCTGGGTGCTTCTCCAGCGGTCTCCCTCTTCAGCAAGCTTCCTAGGGTTAGACAGCTTACTATCAATCAGGTGCTGGCGCAGCTCTGGAAAACAATTACTGGACACGTGCTCCCATGCAATCAAATCAAAGAGCTCCTGAAAATCATTAACTTTGCTGCCCTTCACCCAACCATCCAATGCTCTGCAAAAGAAAGTGACATATTCCACCCAGGTACTGCTCTCTATCTTCTTGCAATTCCTGAACCTCTGTCTATAGAGTTTAGGGGTCAAACCATACCTAGTCATTCTTGCATCCTTCATGTGGTTATAAGAATTATGGATTTCAGAAGGCAAGTCTAACAGTGTGTCCCGCCCCTCACTAAGGAACCTTCCCCACAACCCCACTCCCCAATCTCTGTCAGGGACCCGGTGGGAAGACATGGCTACCTCATAGGCTCTGAACCACTGCCCAATATCATCATTCTTATAAAATTCTTTCACCACATCTTTAGGAATATACACCCTAGCTTCTACAGGCACTGACAGTGTGCTGCCACCAGAGGGAGTAATCTCTAAGCTCTTGGCCTTCAATTCCAACTCCCTCAAAACCTTCTCATGTTCAAACTGCATTTTCTTTTCTTCCAGGGCTAATGTTCTAGTTTGCAACTCAAATTCTAACTGCCCATTCAGCTTGAGCTTGGTCAGCTCCATTTCATGCATCCTACTCTCTTTCCTGTCCTCCAACTCTTCTGGAGACAGTCCTCTGGCAGAAACACTGCTACCTGCTGGTGAGGTTTCTCTCCTCCCCTCTGGACCCAATGGCCTCTGAAACTGCTTATCTGCATTCTCAGCCCCTTCCTCAGGGGTATTCCTAGCTTGAAACCAGACCCTCATCGCCTTTTGTAACTCCTCTTTCCTGGAGATACCGGTCATAGAAACTTAGAATCTTCTGCAGAAATGCTTAAGCTGTTTTAAGTTGCAGCATTCTAGTCGCTCCTTTTCCCCAATCAAGATCAACAGATGCTATGGATGCTGCTTTCTCCGTGGTAGTTAAACTTGGCAAAAATAGAAAATCCCAAAAAGAAATCTACCAAAAGTATGTGTTTGTGTTTTGGTCTACACTCACTAGTAGTGTTCACCAATAACTGTACATGAGTCACAAATGTAAGTCCAGAATCCTCACTGCTGACCATCAATGTTAGATTTGGGGGTTTCTAGTTGGCACTTGTGACAAATAGGGACCTTTGCCTCTTATCAGGGTAAGGGGGTACACTCTTAAAATAAACCCTGCTCACCCCCTAGGTAGCTTGGCACGAGCAGACAGGCTTATCTCAGAGGCAGTGTGTAAAGCATTTGCGAACACATACTGTAATCAAGTGACAACACTACAGATGGACACCACACAGGTTTTATATAAAAAATAAGTATTCTTTATATAGACTTATCACAAGACCACAAATGACAAAAATCCACAATACTGTACTTAAACTGGTAGAATTAGATGAGTTCTCTTTAGATCTTAAAATGCGACACTTTGAGTCAGTGTACCTTAAGATGCGACATGCAGGGCAACAAAAGTGTTGCAGGGAAGGTGATGCGGAAGTCCCTTACACACAAGGACGGTGATGCGTTGAAGATCGGGTGCAAAGAAATAAAGATGGAGCTTTCTCCTTGATGCAACATGCTTCCCAGTGATGCTTCGGCGTCTGCTGCGACATCTATCCTCTTCTCCGGTGAGGCGAGTTGCTTCCACAACGATGCGAGCCGCGACAGGTCCTGTGACACTCTTCCCGATGATGCGCCGGCGTCTGCGGCGACGTCGATCCTCTTTTCCAGCGATGAGCCGTGACAGGCCCTGCGACACGCTTCTCGGAGATGCGGCGCCGTCTGATGCGACGTCGATGCTCTTCTCCTGCGACACGCTTCCCGGTGATGCGGCGGCTTCTGCTGAGACGTCGATCCTCTTCTCCTGCGACACGCTTCCCGGTGATGCAGCGGCGTCTGCTGCGACGTTGATCCTCTTCTCTGGTGATGCGAGGCACTTTGTGTTGTGAAGCAGCAGTTCAGCGACATGCTTCCTGTTCTTGAGTCACGCTTCCAGCTCCTTGCATCACTCAAGTCCTCAAAAAGCCCAGCACAACTGCAGGCACTTCCAGAGAACTCTTGGGGAGCTGGTGGGTGAAGTATGTTATCCCTTAGACTTCAGCAGGAGGCAAGCTCTGTTCCAAGCCCTGGGAGATCCTTCACAAGTTGATGAAAAGTATACAAAGTTCCTCTCTCCTTTCTTTGGCAGTCAGGCAACCACTGCAGGCCAATCCCCCAAGCAGCACTTCAGCTGAGGGATAGTCTCACCTCAGTCTCTCTGGTTCCACTTCTCAGCATAGGTTTCTTCTTGTCGAACAAAGTGATCTAACTCTCTGGGGTTTGGGTCCCCTCTTTTATACTACTTTTCTCTTTGTTCACTGAAGGCAGAGAGGCCTGTGCCTAATCCGTACCAGTACTGGTCAGTCCTGGAGCACTCTGTTGACATCACTCCTTCCTTCCTTTCAAAGTGCAGGGCAGAACCATCGGACCCCCCACAGGAGGTGAAGTCAGCATTGTGGCAGAAAGGCACAGCCCTGGAGCACTCTGTTGACATGACTCCTCTCCTTTCACAGTGCAGGGCAGAGACATCAGACTCACCACAGGAGGTGGAGCCAGCATTGTGGAGGGTTGGGGCAGCCCTATTCAGGTCCCTGTTGCGACTCCTCCCTCCCATCTAGATGTAGATCTCTCTATTCACCACTGGGCTGACACACCCTGTCTCTTGGAATCCCCCAGCCCTGTCACTCAAACTCCAGACAAGGAATACACAACCTAGAAGAGGCTGGCTTGGATAGTTAGAAAAGAAAATACCTACTTTCAAAAAGTGGTGTTTTCAAACACAGAATGTTAAAACCAACTTCACTAAATGATGTATTTTATCACTCTGAGTTCAGAAATACTAAACTCGAATTTCTACCATGTTCCCTGAGTCAGTTAGAATTATAAAATGTAATAATCTAACTGCCCATTCTGGCCTAAGGGGGAACAGGTAGCCTTTCCAATAGTGAAAACCAGAAATGGCTGTAATTCACTATTAGGACATGCCACACACACCAGGGCATGTCCTACTTTATACTTACAATGCACCCTGCCCTTGGCCTATCATAGGGGTGTCTGATATGAAGAAAAGGGAAGGTTTCAGGACTGGCAAGTGGGTGCACTTGCCCAGTCAGCATGGCCGTACCAGACTGCACACAGGCTTTGCAATGGCAGGCCTTAGACACACTTTTACAGACTGCTTCTGTCAGGGACTGTCTGGGACTATGTGGGGAACACAGTCAGGGACTTGGACAAGGACTGGGAACTGGGTAGAAGACGTACACAGAAAGGAGGAGTACAGTGCTGCCCAGGATCATACAGGGAGTCAGAGGAGAAAGAGAGATCCAAAGGGGAAGCCTGTACAAGTGAACGAGATGGGTAAGACTCAGAAAGGAAGGGACCTCACAAGGCAATTTAGCATTCAGACTAATTACACCCAGGACGGACGTGCAAGACCTATATATAATACAACATTAACAATAAAGGGGGGTGTGGGGTAAAGCACCCAGGAGCTCCACATAGTAAGACTGAAGCTCAGTAAGTTTCTTACCCGCAATTGCTGTTACAGATACTGACTGCAAATACCCACATGTAGGATATGCATGCAAAGGCAGGGTCTGTGGAGCTTATTCCTATAGTGATGTTATAAATGTAACTCAAAGACAAAACTCACAGTGAACAAGAAACACCACCTAGGTAGTCAGCTGAGCCCACGGATCCTGGTGATCAAACAGGAACACGCAAGGCAGTAACACCAAAGGGGTAGAACTAAGCACAATAGACAAGGAGCTAGCAAGGGGGAGTGCTTAACAGGAAAGGAAGGAAATGACAGGGCACACTTGGCAGGAAGCAGGTAACAAACATACAAGGTAACAGAAGTAAGACAGCAGAATAGAAAGGCAGCAGGCTAGAACTGGAACCAACGAAATGGGAAGCAAGGCAGGGACTGGAAACGGATATACAGAAGGGGAGGCTACAAGGGTATACTAGAATAGTGCAGGTTAAGGAATCAAGAAAACAAAGTAGCATAGAAGGCAGTGCTGGGGCAGGAACAAGAAGTGAGCCAAGGCTCAGGAGTCAAGGCAGCACTGCAGACAGTGCTGGTTCAGGAACAGGGAACTACCAAAGCTTCAGGAGTCAAGGTAGCACTGCAGGCAGTGCTAGTTCAGGAACAGGGAAATTACTAGAGCTTAGGAGTCAAGGTAGCACAGCAGGCAATACTGGTTCAAGGAAACAGGACATAGCTACAGCTCAGGAAACAATGAGTCAAGATAGCACTGCAAGCAGTGCAAATCAGGAACAAGAAGTAGATAAGCCCAGGAACAAAGAATAACTATAGCTCAGGAACTCAGGAAACAAGGTAGCACTGCAAGCAGTGCGAATTCAGGAGAAGGGAAACTGCTGCAGTTCAGGAACAAGGAAATAATAAGGCTATGGGGTCAGGATAGCACTGCAGGCAGTGCTAATTCAGGAACAGGGAAAACAGCAGCAGGTCAGGAACAAGGCATAATTAAAGCTCAGAAAACACTGGAAACAAGAATAGCAAAAGCTCAGGGAACTCTGGAACCAAGGATTGGTCTCACCGGTAAACAGCTACAATGACCAACCTTTGCCTGAAGGGAGCTGGGGCTTAAAAGAGCTCACAGTAATCACATGCAGCTGGTGTGAGCAGGCTAGCAGCAGCCAGCCACAGGTGAGCTGAATTCCTCCACCCATCCTTGGCCTGCAGGGGGTGGAGACAAAGCAGTGAGCAGGGTATTCTGGGTAATGGAGTTTCAGGCATGAGTAGGCTGGCTTTAAGTCTAAGCAGGCTGGCTTTCACAAAACCCGGCATGGATTGGGAATGGATGTCAATTCCCAAATAGTGTCCAAATGGCTGGAAGTCAAGATATGCATGCAGGGGAGTGTCAGGAAGCATATTAGAACACTGGAGAGTCCCACAGTTCAGCCCCCTGGTGGTGGACACAAGAACATAGGGAGCGAATCGTGACAGTACTCCCCCTCCAAAGACCGTCTCCCGGAGTCTGGAACTGGACCTAAAGCCTTTGCTCCTAAGAATTAAGTCAATTCCCATCATAGATTCAGTGCACGCTATCAGAGGACTGAAGGTAAATTGTGATGTTCTGGAGAGTTGGATAGCAGTATTGAAGGTAGAACTTGAAGAGTCCAAATCCAGTGACAAGGGCTTTGAAGCCTGCATTGAATGTGTTTGAAGTCCTGATGATGACAGGCTAGAGTAGCACTCTGAAAACAAAGGCTGATTGACTGTAGGGTCAAAAGCAGATAACGGATTATCAGGAGGCACAGAGGTCAAAGACAAACTGGCTGAAAATGAAGGAGGTGATAGAAAGCAGACCTGAAGTTCTGGCCCCGGAAGAAAACATACTAAAGATACACATGCAGGAGACTTAGGAAGCAGGTATGCAGGAGACCCAGGACCTGGAGGCTTACATGTTGTGAGTTTTGTCTCTGGTGCTGGAGGTTCAGTCTCTGAATGTATATGTATTGAGACCTCTGAAAGCTGGGAAACTGGAAGCACAGGGTCTAAATGTTGGCACAGTAGAGGCTCAAGTCCAGAAGGCAGGGAGCCTGGAAGCTCTGCTGCAGAAGGCAGGGAGCCTGGGAGCTCTGCTGCAGAAGGCAGGGAGCCTGGAAGCTGTGGTGCAGAAGGCAGGGAGCCTGGAAGCTGTGGTGCAGAAGGCAGGGAGCCTGGAAGCTGTGGTGCAGGAGGCAGGGAGCCTGGAAGCTGTGGTGCAGGAGGCAGGGAGCCTGGAAGCTCTGGCGCAGAAGGCAGGGAGCCTGGAAGCTCTGGCGCAGGAGGCAGGGAGCCTGGAAGCTCTGCTGCAGAAGGCAGGGAGCCTGGGAGCTCTGCTGCAGAAGGCAGGGAGCCTGGAAGCTGTGGTGCAGAAGGCAGGGAGCCTGGAAGCTGTGGTGCAGGAGGCAGGGAGCCTGGAAGCTGTGGTGCAGGAGGCAGGGAGCCTGGAAGCTCTGGTGCAGGAGGCAGGGAGCCTGGAAGCTGTGGTGCAGGAGGCAGGGAGCCTGGAAGCTGTGGTGCAGGAGGCAGGGATCCTGGACGCTCTGGTGCAGAAGGCAGGGAGCCTGGACGCTGTGGTGCAGAAGGCAGGGAGCCTGGAAGCTCTGCTGCAGGAGGCAGGGAGCCTGGAAGCTCTGCTGCAGGAGGCAGGGAGCCTGGAAGCTCTGCTGCAGGAGGCAGGGAGCCTGGAAGCTCTGCTGCAGGAGGCAGGGAGCCTGGAAGCTCTGCTGCAGGAGGCAGGGAGCCTGGAAGCTCTGCTGCAGAAGGCAGGGAGCCTGGAAGCTCTGCTGCAGAAGGCAGGGAGCCTGGAAGCTCTGGTGCAGACGACAGAGAGCCTGGAAGCTGTGGTGCAGAAGGCAGGGAGCCTGGAAGCTCTGGTGCAGAAGACAGGGAGCCTGGAAGCTCTGGTGCAGGAGGCAGGGAGCCTGGAAGCTGTGGTGCAGAAGGCAGGGAGCCTGGACGCTCTGCTGCAGAAGGCAGGGAGCCTGGAAGCTCTGCTGCAGAAGGCAGGGAGCCTGGACGCTCTGGTGCAGAAGGCAGGGAGCCTGGACGCTCTGGTGCAGAAGGCAGGGAGCCTGGACGCTCTGGTGCAGAAGGCAGGGAGCCTGGAAGCTCTGGTGCAGGAGGCAGGGAGCCTGGAAGCTGTGGTGCAGAAGGCAGGGAGCCTGGAAGCTGTGGTGCAGAAGGCAGGGAGCCTGGAAGCTGTGGTGCAGAAGGCAGGGAGCCTGGAAGCTCTGCTGCAGAAGGCAGGGAGCCTGGACGCTCTGCTGCAGAAGGCAGGGAGCCTGGAAGCTCTGGTGCAGAAGGCAGGGAGCCTGGAAGCTCTGGTGCAGGAGACAGGGAGCCTGGAAGCTGTGGTGCAGCAGGCAGGGAGCCTGGAAGCTGTGGTGCAGAAGGCAGGGAGCCTGGAAGCTGTGGTGCAGAAGGCAGGGAGCCTGGAAGCTCTGCTGCAGAAGGCAGGGAGCCTGGAAGCTCTGGTGCAGGAGGCAGGGAGCCTGGAAGCTCTGGTGCAGGAGGCAGGGAGCCTGGAAGCTCTGGTGCAGAAGGCAGGGAGCCTGGAAGCTCTGGTGCAGAAGGCAGGGAGCCTGGAAGCTCTGGTGCTGGAGGCAGGGAGCCTGGAAGCTCTGGTGCTGGAGGCAGGCGGCCTGAGGTACTGGTGCTGGAGGCAGGCGGCCTGCAGGTACTGGTTCTGTAGACATGCTCTTTGGAAGCACTGGCTCCATAAACAGGCTTTTAGGAGGCGTCAGCTCTATAAGCAAATTGGTTGGAGGCTCAGTAGGCAGGCAGCCTGAAGTTCTGTAGGCAGGCCGGCTGAGGACTCAGGCTCTGAAGGTAGACAAACTGATGGCAGAGAGGCACAAGGATAACAGTCTTTAAATTCTGAAAATGCTGATTGCCCTTGAACATCCCAATCGACAATAGTGAAATCTTCACAGTTCCTTGGTCCATTAAAACATACTGAAGTGCTTTCTTCGGGATGGCTAAGAATGCTGCTTATTTTAGAGTCTCTGTTGATCAGACTTCCTTTACTTTTTAGCACTTCACATCTCTTAGAGGAAGTAGGTCGGAGACTTCATGGTCATGAGAGATTTGTTCAATTCCTTCTGCTTTATAAGGTGGTACAGATGCATCAGAGCATAGAGTAATATTTCCTGACTTTTCAATATGTGGCAAGCTTGAAGGTGGAAGAGCAAACCAGGGGTCAGGATTTTGTTCCTTCTCAGTGAGGTTGTCGTCAGTTGTAGTAGTTAAATCTCGAGCATGGTCTGAGTCACAGGACATTGTCACAGCAGGGATTATGTGGATCATCGGTTCAGGTTTTGTCTTTATGTCAATGACCTGTCCCTGGCTTATCTCAGAGATAGAACTGACCTCACTACCAGGAAAAGAAAGCAAAGAGATGTGTTTTGTCTTGCCTGGCATTTGGGGTTTCTGAAAAGTGGAGGGACACATCTCAGATGTAGCGTCTGGATGTATTTTAGTACTAGAAGACAAAACAGAGGAGTTAGACATTTCAGGATTCAAACAAATACTTTCCTTAGCTGGACTGTGAGACAAGGTACTATGGTTGTTCTGAATGGTATCTGAGTGATCAGCCACAGAATTATTAACACAATTGCTGGACCAGCTCAGAGGGGAACGCAAAAGAGAGCGCAAGACTTCATTCTCCATTTCTAAGGAGGCTAACAGAGGTGGAAAAGTTGTTTTCTACAGGGGTAATAAATTCCCACTTGAACTCTGGGTTATAATTTTTTAACAGAGTCTGAAACATTTTATTCTCTTGTTGTAATTAAAGAATCTTAGATGAAAGCATATCCTGCGAGGACTGCAGATCTTTCTCTATAAGGACAGTGGCAGACTTGGCAACTTCACAAGCAACAGAGTTATACCTTGGATTTTGTTCAAAGTGGCTATTAGCCTCATGTGTTCTAGTAGGTCTTTTCTCTTTTGTTGAACTGATTATTGTTTACTTTGAATGTGGTATTTAACAAGGTCCCTTTAGTATCCGGGACTGTGATTTTTTACTGGACTACAAGACGAGTAACATTATGTAAATGGAAAACAGAGGTTATGAAATGGATCTGCTCTTTCTTTGGTTGTGTGGTTGAACATTGTATTTTACAACCACTGTCAGCAGACATGCGAGAATCTGAATTCTTGTTCAGCAAACTGAGTAAGGTATTATTTTCCTTTGGCAATTCTGACACATACATTGAATCTGGATCAGAACAGAAGAGCAAGTCAGGATCTGGCAAAGAGGTATTTGAGAGCCAATGAGTAAAATATTCAGAACGTAAAGGTCCATTTTTCATAAGAGGATTTATAGTTTCAGGACTAGGGTTAACATCCTCAAATGGTAAAGTGGACACTAAATGCCTCTCATTTTTGGGCACTGGTGAACTACCCTGCATAAACTTAAATGATGCACTGGTGTGTGTTTCTTAAACCTCTCATTATGACACACCTTCAAGATGTTCAAACAGAAATGTAACAGAGGAATGGTAGCTAACGGAATGCAAAGAAACCTCACAAGTTACCCTGGAGATGTGGTTTGGTCATTCTGTCAGGGACTGTCCGGGACTATGTGGGGAACACAGTCAGGGACTTGGACAAGGACTGGGAACTGGGTAGAAGACGTACACAGAAAGGAGGAGTACAGTGCTGCCCAGGATCATACAGGGAGTCAGAGGAGAAAGAGGGATCCAAAGGTGAAGCCTGTACAAGTGAACGAGATGGGTAAGACTCAGAAAGGAAGGGCACTCAAGGCAATTTAGCATTCAGACTAATTACACCCAGGACGGACGTGCAAGACATATATATAATACAACATTAACAATAAAGGGGGGTATGGGGTAAAGCACTCAGGAGCTCTACTTGGTAAGACTGAAGGTCAGTAAGTTTCTTACCCGCAATTGCTGTTACAGATACTGACTGAAAATACCCACATGTAGGATATGCATGCAAAGGCAGGGTCTGTGGAGCTTATACCTATAGTGATGTTATAAATGTAACTCAAAGACAAACCTCACAGTGAGCAAGAAACACCACCTAGGTAGTCAGCTGAGCCCACGGATCCTGGTGATCAAACGGGAACGCGCAAGGCAGTAACAGCAAAGGGGTAGAACTAAACACAAGCACAATAGACAAGGAGCTACCAAGGAGGAGTGCTAACAGGAAAGGAAGGAAATGACAGGGCACACTTGGCAGAAAGCAGGTAACAAACATACAAGGTAACAGAAGTAAGACAGCAGAATAGAAAGGCAGCAGACTAGAACTGGAACCAACAAAATGGGAAGCAAGGCAGGGACTGGAAACGGATATACAGAAGGGTAGGCTACAAGGGTATACTAGAATAGTGCAGGTTAAGGAATCAAGAAAACAATGTAGCATAGAAGGCAGTGCTGGGGCAGGAACAAGAAGTGAGCCAAGGCTCAGGAGTCAAGGCAGCACTACAGACAGTGCTGGTTCAGGAACAGGGAACTACCAAAGCTTCAGGAGTCAAGGTAGCACTGCAGGCAATACTGGTTCAAGGAAACAGGACATAGCTACAACTCAGGAAACAAGGAGACAAGAGAGCACTGCAAGCAGTGCAAATCAGGACAAGAAGTAGATAAGCCCAGGAACAAAGAATAACTATAGCTCAGGAACTCAGGAAACAAGGTAGCACTGCAGGCAGTGCTAATTCAGGAACAGGGAAAACAGCAGCAGGTCAGGAACAAGGCATAATTAAAGCTCAGGAAACACTGGAAACAAGAATAGCAAAAGCTCAGGGAACTCTGGAACCAAGGATTGGTCTCACCGGTAAACAGCTACAATGACCAACCTTTGCATGAATGGAGCTGGGGCTTAAAAGAGCTCACAGTAATCACATGCAGCTGGTGTGAGCAGGCTAGCAGCAGCCAGCCACAGGTGAGCTGAATTCCTCCACCCATCCTTGGCCTGCAGGGGGTGGAGACAAAGCAGTGAGCAGGGAATTCTGGGTAATGGAGTTTCAGGCATGAGTAGGCTGGCTTTAAGTCTAAGCAGGCTGGCTTTCACAAAACCCGACATGGATTGGGAATGGATGTCAATTCCCAAATAGTGTCCAAATGGCTGGAAGTCAAGATATGCATGCAGGGGAGTGTCAGGAAGCATATTAGAACACTGGAGAGTCTCACAGTTCAGCCCCCTGGTGGTAGACATGAGAACATAGGGAGCGAATCGTGACAGCTTCTGTGGGTGGCACAACCAGTGCTGCAAGCCCACTAGCAGCATTTGGTATACTAGCCGAGGGCACACTCAGTGCACTGTACTAGGGTCTGACCAGTAAACCAAATCAGCCAATCATGGAATCACTAATCCATACAATAATTTACAATAGGGAGCACTTGCACTATGGCACTGGACAGCAGTGGCACAGTGCCCAAAGCATCTAACACCAGCAAAAACACATGAGGCAACAGCAAAAAATGGAAGGGAGACCCACGCCAAGGTGCCAGGTCTAACAATAACCCTGTATCCATCTTAGTGTACATGTGTGTATACATTCATAGATATACTAGCAGCCCGCCCCAACGTTGTCCGGGGGCAATCAGGCTTGCTGGTATTCCACCCGCCGACATGTAATTGTACTGGTCCCGTACTTTTAAGCAGTGTTTTGGGCGCTGGTACTTATTCTTAACTCTGCTTAACCCCAGGCTCACTTTCATTCCCATGTTGTCCGGGGGCAATCAGGCTTGCTCCCAGTCGCCGAAACCCAGGCCCCCAACCCCCTCCTCAGCCCATGTTCACCGCCACCTTCAGTGCCCCCAATCATCCGCACACGCCCTGCTCCCTAACACTGTGGCCACGCATCCGACGCTGCAAAACGAACAAAGCCAGCACTCCAGTGTGGCTAAGTTCTCCGCTCCTCCCCGCGCTGTTGTCCGCCGCCCCTGCAGTCCAGTCCTCCTTACTTCACTGCTCCTCCCCGCGGTTCAATTACCTCAGGCTGCTCCAGTGTGGCGAAGTTCTCCGCTCCTCCCCGCGCTGTTGTCCACCGCTCCTCCCCGCCGTCCTGTCCGCCGCTCTTCCTCGCGCTCCCGTCCTCCAATGATGATGTCAGCACGTACGTGGTTAGCGCACACGGCCGGCGATACTTCTAAGGGACTTCTTTTTTTTTTATTGTAAATTTTTTAAATAACGTATATATATTTTTTTTATATAGCCTATGTCCATCTACTGGACCTCCCCTTTCCAACGCTGTATTGGGTGTTGCGATTGGTGGTGTACTTTTCGAGTTTACCTGGCTCAAAGGACACAGTTCTCTCTTTATAATAGTAAGTATAGATTCCTAAAGGTATGTATGCATGTACATTGGGTTTTTTGTAACATCAGCCATAAATCATAATTGATTCAGAGTACAAGCTAAATACTTCTGCTCTAGTTATGAGGGACTGTCAAATGAACCCTTGGTTAATTGCTGCTATATGCATCATTTTTCCATGCAAATAATCTTGGGGATGGTATCCCTGAAATCCCCCTTGAGCAGGTCAAGTTACTACACTGTGGTCAGAGACATTCTGCACTTTGAGTGATTCTTCGCCCCACCACTTTCAAACTTCACCACCTGCCACTGGGTGGGTTGTCTCCTGCATCAAGATTTGCGATGCAGCCTCCAGAAGGTCTGAGCTTCCATTCCGCTAGAGCCAAGACTGCTACCACTGTGTTGGCACGTGGAGTGCCTATTTTTGACATCTGCCGACTGTGGCGTGGATGTCAGTACAATCATTCATGTAGTGTTTGTGGTGCCTGTCACGATCTGAAGCGCAGACGCTGCAGAGGCGGAGCGCTCATACACACATAAGATGGGCGCTGACAGCAGGAAGCTGCTTGGCGTTCTTATAGTTGTATCAACACAAATAGGGTCGAAAGTTCCTCAAGGGGAGTATGCCTAAAAATAGGATGCTCCAAACGAAAGAGTGGAGAGATAGAGAAAAGTGTAAGGGAATGGTTTTGCTCTTGTTCTGGATTTCCAGGTGGAATTGTAAGATATGCGTGGAGGGAAGTGAGTGCTTCTCCTTGGTAACCTAGTGCCCTCAGACACCTTACGATCGCCCTAGATCATCATTGGGCATTGCTCCTCGTGTGGGCGGCGCTGCAGTCCCTCACGGGCCCCTCAAGGGGCTCTTTGGCGGAGATCTTTTGTTGGAGATGCCGCAGTTGTGCAAAGGGGTAAGGGGGCCTAGCGAAAATTAGTAGTGATAGTGAGGAAGTTAAAATAACCGTACAGTACCCTCAATCTAGTTTAATTCAGGGGTCTGGTAGGTTAGTTAAAAGGGGGTGGTCCCTGGAGAATCCCTATGTAACAAATAATAGGGGCGATTGTCTAACTAAACGCTGCTCTCAGGGTAAGTGCTCAAGTGGGGATAAACAAATTATTCGGTCAACATGTTTCGCGCGTCTAGCGGTCCCTAATGGATCCAATCGTGCTTCTTCAGGACCATATGATGTACAAAAAACAATCTAGGTTTGTTGTTGCAGGTGCCAGGCCTATTGCCCGTGTACCCGCTGCACCTTCGTCGTCAAGGTGAACAGCGTCTTATCGCTGACTGGTACGGTCACTAATGGCACCATAACCCAACCCAATCAGTCTATGGTCTGGGCCCCATCGACGTCAGTTTGCCTGTTAAGCGAGGGAGCAAGTTGTCTCCCTCAGCGGGCGTCTCTGACTCCTACCCACGGCAAGATCCACGTCGAAAAGTTCTTATAGTTGTGCCTGTGGGGCCCTGCCTTGGGAAACACTCACCTTGCACTTCTGGGTCTTTACGCGCTGTCCTCAACAAAGTCAGCTTTTTAGTTGGGCTTCTTTGGCATCAGTGTTTCTTCAGTGGCGCTGGTCCCGATGGTACTTGCGAAAAAGAAAAGAATAAAAAAAAATTATTATCATTTTCTTTTTCACTGTTACTTCTTTGGGTAGGGGCAACATGGTGATGCTTCTCCCTCGCAGCGGAGGAGCCGCCCCTGTGTTTCTTTTACCTTTCTGGCGGCTTGTCTTGCTTTTTGTGGAATCATAAGTAGCGAACCCTGTGAAAAAGACAAAAAGCAGACCCTTAAAGCACTGCAAACTTCAAGCTATGTGCTGCTAAAATTACAGTGTAATTTAAAATACTTCTCTGATGCTGGTGTTTTTCTTCTGGATATAAGATCTGCAGTGACTTTTACAAACATTCCAAATCTATATAACAAACAAATAGAACTGATTAAATGTGTGGGATAAGTACTATGTTATGCAGAATTCTTTTTGCTTATAAAAATGTCCTGTATTTTTGTTTTTCTTCGTTTGTTCTATGGGACATCATGATGGAAATGAGTATCTCCATCTGCCGCATTAATCATTACCTCACGTCTCTCCTTCGCCTTCCTTCTTAACCAATGAGACCTCCATTAGACCCCTCCCTCTTGTACATAAAAATACCCCTCACCCTCACCCCCTCCTCATCCTGTTCTTTTTTGTCTCCATATGGTCTTACCTTCCGGTGTATTCCCTTCATGGCAGAGCCTGAGGGTGGGAAGGAAGGATCACTATCGGCAGTCATCGGACAGTGTCCGGCGGTCCTGCTGTAAACTGGGGCTTTCCTTCTAGGATGACATCTCTGGCAGAGCTGGACTCGTTTCGGGGTGTCTCTTTTCTTCTGAAGAATGGTAGGAGCAGGATTTTGTTACCTGTTTTTTATGGGTCCCTTTTTGGGTATTGCGTGGAGAGGGGGATTGTGTTTGTCTCTGGTCCTTACACTGCTGGCATCCCCACTTTTGTGTGTTTTCGGGCAACTGGAGCAATGGCTCTGCGAGTTCACCTCATGCTACCTCAATCTGTGCTGACCCTGTTTGACGCCTCGAGTGGGCCAACTCAGCCATTCGTCCTTCCTAGGTCAACAAACTGAAAAGCCTGGTCTGTACGGGTCACTTACACTGCAATAATGACAGAACCAAGCATCATTGAATACATTCAAAAAGGTGTTGCCACACGAGCAGGCGGCGGATCAAACAATATATATGTGTTTATCCTGCACAGGGCTCCATTTGGACTGTTGTAAAAAACAGAATGTGTGGCTGACCACGGTGAAGCACATCGGTTTCAAAATAGACTTATTAGTATTGGTTTTGTGCACACAACATTCAGAGCTTGCCACACAGACGCTCTACTGTAGAGACAGATCTGAATTCTTGAAGACAAGGATGGTGCACCAAAGATAAAAGTCCAAAGCTTCATAGTATTGTGACAGATCAATCCTTTATTAATTCAAACATTAAAATGCCTCAGCCAACGCGTTTCGTTCCAGTTGGAACTTCATCAGGGCTGAAAAAATACAAATAAAAACAACACTAAGTACATATACATACAACACATTGAAGTACAAATATATACAATAACTACATTCAAAAATGACAAGATACATTATGGGACAACATGTAAATATAAAAACAGCGCTAAATGTAGCCCATCAGTCATGAGGTCTATAAGGATCAAAACACCAAAAATAAAAGTAGAAGGTTAATAATCTAAGAAAACAAGAGAGTGGGGTAGAAAAGGAGAGTGGGATAAAAGATGAGGAAAGAGGGCAAACACAAAGAGATGTTTTCAACTCAGAAAAATGTTAAGAGTAAACAAAGAAGGGGTGACCAAATAAAGACATATTATGTCACTATCATATCACCTAAGAGGGGCACAGTGCTACTGCTTATCAGAGACTGTAAATCCAAGTTGTAGTTGTTTACAGCCCAGCAGATTCAAAGCCCTATATATAGGTTCAAATTCGAGTTCCACCAATAGTTTGAATGTATATCACCAAAAAACAAAAAAGGGGAAGAATAGTGAAAGAATCTGAAAACAGGGTGAGAGCACAGATAGATATACAACAGAGTGAAAAGGAAGCAAAAAATGAAAGATGAGAAATAGAATAATATTTTTTTGCTCATCAATATACAAGCAACTACTGCCATGCCCTGTGTTACTTTCTTGGCTGATTTTATTATGTTCGAGGCATGTGGGCTGCTGAATTCATATCTGTGCATAGTCCGCCACCTAGTGTTGGGTCCGGATGATTGCACATTGTTGTCCTGGAAGAGTCTTCGAAGTATCACGAGATAGGTGGCTCCTCCCCTGGACTACAGTGCGCATGGGCATCGCCTCCATCCCCAGATTGTTTTTTTCCGCCATCGGGTTCGGATGTGTTTTCGGTTCACTCTATCGGAACCGACAGTTGTTCGACTTTTACTCGAGACCAAAAGGTCTTTAGGCTGGGCGTCGGTATAGTTGCGTTCGGGTTTCTTACTGACTCTCAGCTCCGATCTCCTACTGCCCTTCCACGTGCTTTCGACGCGGACGGGCCTACACTACACCCTTTGCTATGGAGCGGACTCCATTCAAGAAGTGTCCGCTATGTCACTCTAAATATTCGCACCTCGACGTGCACCCCGTGTGCAATACATGCTTGTCACCGGATCACCGTGAAGACACCTGCATGGCGTGTTCAAAGTTTAGGAGTAAGAAAACTTTGAAGATTCGCCGGGCAAATCGACTCCAGGCTCAGTTGTCGGCTTCGGCACCCCCGCCTGATGACATCTTCCAGGAATCTGTCGAGGAAGAAGACGACGTACAAGGGTCGGACTCTGGCCCCGCGTCCGAGGAAGAGACCGGCGACGCGGGTGATGAGGCCTACGACGAAGTCTCCGACGAGGTAGGGGACGACGAACTGGCTTGTCCCACGATGGGAGATAGCTCGGAGGAAGAGCATCCCCAACAAGACTCCGGGGTTACTCCCCGTCATACGGCCCAGGTCGAGGGATCGCCTTCGGGCCTTACCCAAGATCTAATTATGAGTCCTACGTCCCCGCCTCCGGGCCCGGTCACGGACATTTCTAACAAGAAAACGAAAGTGAAGCCAACTGGTCTCGCACCCTCGGATGCGAAACCGAAACCGAAAGTGGCGTTGGTGAAGAAGGTTCTGGAGGCGTCAACTTCCACGAAACCCAAAATGGCCGACTTGAAGAGCCACGCCAAAATGGCCGACCAGAAGAGCCGCGCCAAAATGGCCGACCCCAAGCCCTCTGGGTCGGCGCCGAAGGTGAAGGCGTCCGACGCGGCTGCGTCGGCACCGAAAGGGGTCGCGGACCCGAAGACGGCTTCGAAGAAGCGTCACGCCGACGGTGCGACAGGCCATGGGGCGTCGGCACCGAAGAAGAGGCTTACCGGAGACCGGGCTCCCGGAGACGAAGAATCGCTCGAGACGGTTCAGCCCTCGGCATCCCTTTCAAAGAAGGTGGGAGACTCCTTAAGGCGGCTCCAACAGTCCTCTGTGGTTCCCAGCCAGGACACTGTAGTGCCTAGGCCCACGCCGAAGCCTGCCAAGGACCAAACGCCCATTCGTTTTACCCTTCCTCCCAAGTCGGCGCCGAAGGCCTTCGCGCCTAAGCAGAGCGGACACTCTCAGCAAGTATTGACGCCGAAGGCTGCCTTGGTGGTGTCGAAGCTTCGGCTCCAGCCGCTTGCGGTGGAGGAACGTCGTGAGGTGATCATCGACGCCAACACCGGAAAATTGTCGCTCCTCAAACGAAAGATTACGTCGGAGCCGGCCTTGGAACCTTTTAAGATTCCACTCAAAAACAAGAGCTACTCTGCTGACTCTTCGGCTCTGATGGAACCTCTGTCTCCACAAGCCCTGGAACACTCGCCGGCCCATTCCCCCGTGCCTGATGTGGACGAGGAAGAGGCCGAGTACAACTACCCTGCGTACTCGGATCCGGAAGAGGAGCAGGTGCCCTGGACAGCAGGAGGCGACACAGACGACCCGCAGTCGGGGCAGGACACTCAACTTTTCGCCGCAAAGACGTCCCCGACAGAGGACTCGGCGGCGTTCAATGCATTAATAGAGAGAGCTGCAGCGAACCATGACGTCGAACTGCACTCAGACCCCGTGGATGCAGATTTCTTGGTCGACACCTTCTCGGTAGCCGAAAAACAAGTCAAGACACTACCGATGCTTAAAGGGGTGCTGAAGCATGCACAGGAGGTGTTCAAGGAGCCCACCCGGGCGCGGGTGGTCAATCCTCGCATCGACAGGAAATATAAAGCGGCGCCAACGGATCCCACGTATATTAAGGGACATTTGCCATTGGACTCCCTGGTGGTGTCCAACGCTCGAAAGAGGGCGAATTCGCAGACTACTGGTGATGCTCCTCCCCCAGACAAAGAGTCCAAGATCTTTGAGGCATCAGGCAAACGCATTGCTGCACAGGCAGCGAACATTTGGAGGATCTCTAACACTCAAGCCCTGCTTGCACGTTATGATAGGGCCCATTATGACACATTAGAGGCCATACTGCAACACTTGCCTGACCAATACAAGGAGGCGGGGGAGATGCTCATTCAGGAGGGCAAACTCATTACAAATGCATCCATCAAATGTGCCCTAGATGTGGCAGACACTGCCTCCAGGGCTATCAATACAAGGGTGTTACTTAGGCGCCATGCCTGGCTTCGAATTTCTGGGTTCAAACCCGACATACAAACCACAATACTGGGTCAGACAGTGAATCCTGACCATCTGTTCGGCCCTGAGGTGGATGCCTCCCTAGAAAAGATGAAAAAAGATACCGAAACTGCCAAATCTATGGGGGCCTTACAAAGTCAGCAGTTTCGGGGTGGTTCCTTTCGCCGCTCCAATTCAAGGGGCACCTCGAGAGGCCAGGCATCCCAGTCCACGCAATACTACAAGGGTAACACCCAGTCCTCGTATAACAACAACAAGGGCAGAGGTGGCTACAGAGGAAATAATATCAAAGGCAGGGGACGTGGAAACAATGCCTCCAGGTCCACCACCTCCAACAAGCAGTGACGTCTTGTCACTTCCCCCCGATCACACAACACCTGTCGGGGGGAGACTCCAGCAGTTCCTGCCGGCGTGGAGGTCCATCACCACGGACAGGTGGGTGAGGTCTCTTATCCAGTACGGGTACTGTCTAGAACTTACGTCCATTCCACCGGACATACCGCCAAGAAGCCGTGCTATGTCCGCCGAGCACTTGACCTTGTTGCAGCAAGAAGTACTGGTCATGCTGCAAAAAGGGGCGATAGAGCTTGTTCCTTTGCAAGAACGGGGAACAGGGGTTTACTCCCTGTATTTTCTGATCCCCAAAAAGGACGGATCGCTCAGGCCGATCCTGGACCTCAGGCCCCTGAACTGGTACATCAACTCGGAGCACTTCCATATGCTCACGTTGCAGCAGGTGCTTCCCCTGCTTCAACGGGGGGACTTCCTAGCAACGCTGGATCTGAAGGATGCCTATTTCCATATTCCCCTGCATCCTTCCCACAGAAAGTATCTCAGATTCACGATCTTAGACCAGCATTACCAGTTCAGAGTCCTGCCGTTCGGGGTCACCACGGCACCGAGAGTCTTCACCAAATGTCTAGCGACTGTGGCGGCGCATCTCCGTCGCCAGCACGTCCACGTCTTTCCATACCTAGACGACTGGCTTATTCAGGCAAAGACGGAACGGCAGTGCGTAGACCACGTGTCACGCACCTTTCACCTCCTGCACGATCTGGGATTCTCTCTGAACTACCCAAAGTCCCATCTCCAGCCCGCCCACGTGCGACAGTATCTGGGCGCGACAATCGACACTCTGGCAGCCACTGCGCAGCCGAGTTCAGTGAGAATCGCCAGTATCCAGGCGCTGATCCATCGATTCAGACCCCAACACTCGCTTCCAGCGAAGGTGTTCATGCAGTTGATAGGCATGATGGCCTCCTGCATCTCCATTGTCCCGCACGCGAGGCTACATATGCGTCCGCTTCAGGAGTGCCTGGCACGTCAGTGGACTCAGGCTCATGGGCAACTGACAGACCTAGTGTTGGTGAGCGGTCGGGCGTACAACTCTCTGCATTGGTGGAATCCACACAACCTTTGCAAGGGCCGACCATTCCAAGAGCCTGTCCCACAGATCATCCTGACAACGGACGCCTCTCTCCAGGGATGGGGAGCGCATGTACTCCACTACACTGTGCAGGGACTATGGACACTTCAGCAAAGGAAGATGCACATCAATGTCTTGGAACTGATGGCAATCTTCATGGCCTTAAAGGCGTTCAAAGTACATCTATGCAACAAGGTCGTGTTGATCCGGACGGACAACATGACGGCCATGTACTACATCCAGAAGCAGGGAGGTACACACTCTCCACAGCTGTCTCATCTGGCTCAGAGCATGTGGAAGTGGGCCATTCAGAGGAACATCTTCCTCATGGCGGAGCATCTCCCGGGCAAGGACAATCAAATGGCGGATCTGCTCAGCAGACACAGCCATCAGATGCACGAGTGGGAGATACATCCATCAGTACTCCAACCGTACTTCCAAAAGTGGGGTCATCCAGAGATAGACCTGTTCGCCACAAAGGAGAACGCAAAATGCCAAAACTTCGCCGTTAGGTTCCCACACCCCCAATCACAGGGCAATGCGATGTGGATGAACTGGTCAGGCAGATTTGCGTACGCTTTTCCCCCAGCACCTCTGATACCGCTGGTGGCACGCAAGCTCAGGCAACACTCGATGACGCTCATCCTGGTTGCTCCAACGTGGGCTCGCCAACCATGGTACACCACGTTTCTGGAACTCTCCGTGGTACCGCATCAAAGGCTTCATCTCACTCCCAGCCTTCTGACGCAGAGCCATGGCGACATTCAGCACCCAGATCCGCAACAGCTCAACCTGGCGATCTGGCTCCTGAAGTCCTAGAGTTTGGCTACCTCAGTCTTCCTCCTGATTGCATGGACATCATTCGGGAGGCAAGGAAGCCCACTACTAGAGCTTGTTATGCGGCTAAATGGAAGAGGTTTGTCATCTACTGTGTAGACCACAGCATTGACCCGCTAGATGCTTCCATTCAGAACATCATATGCTACCTCTTTCACCTGTATCGATGTAATCTGGCGTACTCTTCCATCCGCATTCACCTGTCTGCTATGGCAGCATACCTCCAGAATAGGCAGCACCTGTCTCTCTTTAAGGTCCCTGCTATCAAGGCTTTTCTGGAAGGACTCAAAAGGGTCATTCCACCAAGGACTCCACCAGCTCCAGAATGGAACCTCAATGTGGTTCTTACAAGGCTGATGGGTCCTCCCTTTGAGCCACTGCACTCTTGTGAACTCCAGTTTTTGACTTGGAAGGTTGCGTTCTTAGTAGCAATTACATCGCTACGGAGGGTAAGCGAGCTGCAAGCGCTCACCATCCAAGAACCTTTCTTCCAAGTACATGCTAATAGGGTGGTGCTCCGCACTAACCCTAAATTCTTACCCAAAGTGGTCTCACAGTTCCACATGAACCAAACAATTGAATTGCCGGTGTTTTTCCAAAACCCAGAGACGCTGGCTGAGCGCATGCTCCACACTCTTGATGTGAAAAGGGCCTTGATGTACTATGTGGACAGGACAAAAGATTTCCGCAAAACCAAACAACTTTTTGTTGCTTTTGCCACACAACACAAGGGAAATGCAATCTCCAAAGCAGGAATCGCTAGATGGATAGTAAAGTGCATTCAAATCTGCTATGCTAAAGCTAAGCGCACTCTCACTATCCCACCAAGGGCCCACTCCACTAGGAAGTTGGGGGCCTCTATGGCTTTCTTAGGTAACATTCCCTTAGAAGACATCTGTAGAGCAGCCACATGGTCTACCACTCATACTTTCACTAAGCACTACTGTGTAGACGTGCATTCAAAACAACAGGCAGCTGTTGGTCAGGCTGTTCTAAAAACACTTTTTCAGACTGCTGCAGCTGGCACGGGCGGCCGCCGCTAATGGAGGGACTGCTATGTATTCTATGCACAGATATGAATTCAGCAGCCCACATGCCTCGAACTGCAAATGCTACTTACCAGTATGCATCTGTTCTTGGCATGTAGAGCTGCTGACATTCATATCGCCCACCCTCCTCCCCGGCGCCTGTAGCAGCTGCAGTATGTATTCATTTACACACATATGCTCATAGCATGGTCATCACTCACTTCTTCACTCCATCTCTGCCAATGGCTAAAAACAATCTGGGGATGGAGGCGATGCCCATGCGCACTGTAGTCCAGGGGAGGAGCCACCTATCTCGTGATACTTCGAAGACTCTTCCAGGACAACAATGTGCAATCATCCGGACCCAACACTAGGTGGCGGACTATGCACAGATATGAATGTCAGCAGCCCTACATGCCAAGAACAGATGCATACTGGTAAGTAGCATTTGCATTTCCCGATAGCCGAACAATTGCTGCCTTGATCTGTATTTTATCTACAATTGGACAGAGGGTTATCTAAGTCCTCTGGCACTGTGTGTTTTTTTAATGTATAGGTGAGTCCATTTGTGCTCTGCCACTATGACCGTACGTTTACTATTGGGTTTGGCTGCTCATGGTTCTTTAAAACTCTACAACTTAATAAATAAAATACATTTAAAAACTGTATTTTCTGACCTTTTGGGATCTTATTTATGTTTATTTCCAACAGAAAAAAAACCTTCTTTGTTTACTCTTAACATTTTTCTGAGTTGAAAAAATTTCTTTGTGTTTGCTCTCTTTCCTCATCTTTTATCCCACTCTCCTTTTCTATCCCACTCTCGTGTTTTCTTAGATTATTAACCTTCTACTTTTACTTTTGGTGTTTTGATCCTCCATTTGGATTTGGACCACTGGCATTTGTGGTCTTGACTCTTACCATACTGGGTCAGTGTTTCGATGCTTGCGCATACTCCTTAGCATGGAGGGGTGTTGGCACTTTCATTGTTGCCGGTTGGGCCTCAGACCTTACCACTCTCATTGCACCTAATCTCGTCTGATCTCAGAAGTTTAGTAGGGTTAGGCCTGGTTGGTACATGGATGGGAGACCGCTTGGGAATATCAGTTGCTTCCCGATGTCCCATACCTCATGTACAGTTACGCATTATAACACAATGTTAAAAAAAAATAACACATAAAAAAGAAATAGAAAAGGAAAATGGAAATTCATATTTCAAAGGAAGTTTTGACAGTGATGGAGAATACAATGGACAATGTTATGGGATCCTGTTGGTATCGTTTATCTCAGAGTCCCGGTGTAGGGTTGTTGCCCCTTATGTCTGAGATGGGTTGTTGGCCCTGGTTTGAGCTGCCGCAATGTGTGGCCTTCAGACTGTGTCTTGTTGGTCTGTTCTGGTTTCCGCACCCTTGTCTCCTTTTTGGGTCAGGAATCCTTCAGCATTGGATCCGGATGGCTTCCTCAACTTCTTCGGGGTGTTCAGAAGTGATATGGGTTGTTCTATTTCGAATGTATATGGACTTGGAGTGTGGATCCTGACCAGAGACTTTGTGTGGAGTTACCCTTTTTTTATTTGTATTTTTCTCCTTCTTGGTGTGCTGTGTCCTTTCTTGGGGTTTGGTTATGGTTTTCTTCTTGGGAGAGTGACAGATTGCTGATTCTGTTCAGTTCCTGGGATACTGCAGACATTGACCCTGTTAAGGGTTGAGATCTTTTTCTTTCTCTGTGCACCTGGGCTCTGTTCCGGCTCCCCAATTTGATGTGAATCCCTTTGATCTGGATGTTGGCGATGGTTCAGCTGGCTGGGTCGCTTGCGGATTCTCGCTGACGTTATGCACTCTTTGCTCCTGGCACTTTGGTTGCGGCTGTGAGTTCTCTATGACTGGGCCTCTGTCCGTTTCTGGTGTGCGTGGTTCTTTGATATGGTTTCTGTTAGAACTGGCTATTTCTGGTAGGCTAAGGCTGACGCCAAAGCCAGGCAGAAACCACCATTCTAGTCAGGGCAAGGAAGTCACACGCCAAGATAACCTCTGTTCACCCCCTTGGTAGCTTGGCTCAAGCAGTAAGGCTAAACTCGGAGGCAATGTGTGAAGCATTTGCGCCAGCGCACAACAGCAACAACATACTAAGCACACCACAAAAGAGACTCCACACAAGGTTATTATAAAAATAACTTTTGTATTGTAAAAACATATCAGATAAAATCACACTTATACATTGTGCCAACTGGCACAGGCAATATTCACAGGGATTATGTACACCAGACAGGGCCACATGGGCGCCTGTCAGAATCAGATATAGTACTTCCAGATAAAATGTAGAATATAAAATCACTTCTAGAATAAAGAATAAATGTAACATAAAATAATAATCAAAGATAACAACCAGTAACCACTGGTAACAGGAACCAGGACCTTACTAGGACCACCTGTACTAAGAAAGAAGAACCACCTAAGTATCACACAGCATTTAGGGGTCTAAGAAAGAATACATTACTCATGATGCAATAAACCTACATTCAGAGGAGTAGAAAAGACAACCACCTAAGTATCACTCAGCGTTTAGGGGTCTAGGAAAAGAACACATTACCCATGATGCAATAACCTACATGCAGAGGAGTAATAAAGAGAAACACATGATGCCTAAAACATTCAGAGGTGTTAAGAATAAAGCACATGATGCAAAAAAATTACATTCAGGGGTGCAGCGCAAGAAGACACATGATGACTAAGCATTCAGAGGTGCAGCGCAAGAAGACACATGATGACTAAACATTCAGAGGTGCAGCGCAAGAAGACACATGATGACTAAACATTCAGCGGTGCCAGAACAACACAATAGCGCAAAAACACACAGTAGGCAATCACTATTAAAAACATAGGAATCACATTGCGCATAACTTACATAGGCCACCACCTGTGGCAGTCCCTAGGCCAACTGGCCTTGTTGGGGCTCAGATGCCCTGTGTCCAATGTCAGGGCACGCTGCCATGCAGCGCCAGTCCAAAAGTACCAAAAGCCTAAACGTGGCAGCTGCCCACAAAGTGCTGGGCAACTGTGTACTAACAAGCTGAGGCAGGGCTCTCAGTAGCCCCCAGAACAAATCTGCGCCACCTGAGCCACACAGGCTCTAAAACAAGTAGGGCCCATGGAGCCCTCAGGCTCTGCAACCAATGGCCCCCTCGAGCCTCGCTGGGCTTGTAGATTCAAATGCCCCCTTGGAGCCTCCGTGGCTCTAGACAAAGGGATGCCCCCCTAAGAGCCTTCCATGGGCTTGTGACAACGTTGGGGCGACCCGCTGCCAACCGGGGCCGCCCTGACTCTGTGCCTCGAAGCGGCACTAACATGCAGCAAGGTGGGCCCTCAAGAGCCCTTCGCGGCTCTGTAATCATGGTGGGGCGACCCACTGCCATTCGGGGTCGCCCTTACTCGGTGCCTCGACCGGCACCGCACGGAGCTTCATAACATGCCCCCAGGTTGTGGGAGCCTCCACAGGCTCTGCGCGACGTTGGGGCGGCCCACTGCCATCTGGGGCCGCCCTTGAAGCCCTCGTGGCTTCTCCACATCGAGCGTGAGCTCGTGCTACTGTGGGGGGGGGGGGCTGGCGGACACCGACAATGTGTCCCGGCGCCCCTCCCCTGCTCTGCCTCACTCACCGGTCGCTCTCCTTCTCTCGTGGCAGGGCTCCCTCGACACACGGGAGCCCTGTTCACCGCCCATCTTCTTCCTCGCCGCCACGCTTCCTCCAGGGCTCCCTCAGCGATGGGAGCCCTGCACCGACGCCACCAGCCGCCATCTCCTGGGCGCCTTCTCACCCGGCAGCTTCTCTTCTCCCCGGGCCCGGCGGTGATCACTTCTCGGCACCCGGGCTGCGGGGGCGGGACTTCCGGCCGGCCACGCCTGGATTGGCCGGCCGGCCAGGTACTTCCGGGTCGCTGCGGGCAGCGCGGCGGCCCTCGCTAGACAGGCAGGCGGGCAATAAAAATATCGGCGTGGGCAGCCGAAGAGTAATAAAGTTAGAAATAAGCGAGGTGGGCACTCGCCAGTAAATAATCAAATAAGCGGGGTGGCACCCGCCAATCCTCACGCAAAATGTGTGCAACGAAAACGCTCAAAATGCAGCCAGGAGCGCTCTCAAGCGCTAGGATCACAGCACAGTGCTCCCAGGCGCCAAAGGTCCCCAGAGCAGACCCCTACAGCAAGAAGGGTCCACAGAAAGCTCAAGAAGTCCAGCAAAAGTCCTTAAAGATGCAGCCAGGCAGGGGGACAGCCAGGAAGAGTCCCCCAGCAGTCCATCAGATGTCCAGGAGCTGAGCAGGGCCCAGGGATTCCCCTGAGCCCCAGCAGAAGCATGCCCCTGGCAGATTCAAGTTAGAAACAAGAACATTTTGGAAGGGGGCACAGCCCCTTCTTATACACAGAAAAGCCTTTGAAGTCCTTTGAAGTCCTTTGAAGCAGGCAGTGTGAGAACCAGCTGGACTGGTTTAGAGGGAAGTCCCCTTCAGTATCAGGGACAGAGGTGCCAGTCGCCCAGCGGGAGGTGGAGCCAGCTTTGTATTCAGGCAGGCACAGCCCTTCACTATCAGGTGCCATCTCCTCCCACTTCCCTGGCAGCAGATGCTGCCTTTCATCCATGGGCTGACTCAAGACAACCTCCTGGGCTCTCCAGCCCCTGTCATCCTCAAACCAGACAGTCAATGCACAAACAGGCCCAGGCACTCTGGGCCAGGCTCACCAGCCAATCACAGGCTAGCAGCAACTTACACAAATATGCCAACTTTCAAAAGTAGTACTTCTAGACTAGACACAGTCATGCCGCATACATCATTTTGCAGCATTCACTCCCACGAGTTCATACATACCAAACTCGCCCCTGCACTCCCCACACATCAGGAACTACCATGGGCATACATATTCCCCATTCATTCCTATGGGAGGGCAGGTCACTCACCACACATAGAGAGAGCTCAAGCACTTTACATTGTACCACAGTGAAAAAGTGCGCAGAGGCCTAAAATCACCAACACCAGGTTCCATAAACAGGCTAGGAAAAAGCAAAAAGTCTAGGGGTGAACCTGCCCAACGGACCGGGTCCAACACAACTCCCTTCCAGCCAAAACGCAGGGTAGACCAATCACTCTACGGATGGGCTTCCTTGCTTTGGGCGACAAAAACACGGACCCGCACGGCAGGGACACCCTCCGGTTTTTCGCCACTCTGAACCTACATGGTTTCCTCCAAACAATAACTCTCTGACACAACTAGGATACCCCACTGGTACTCCCTAGTCATCCACAGCCAGGACCAGGCCATAGGCCATCCAAATCACAGGTCCTAACTAATCCACAGAGTGGGGGGTAGTAACCCCTGGCACACAATAGCCATTCTCCACTCTCTCTCTGTGTAGCTACAACTACCACTGATCCAACAACCTAGGGACCATACCCTCAGGCTGACCAGAGGTCACGGGCAAGGATGCCCCACCCTACCCCTACTTCTGGGTTTCCGCACCCTCACAGAGAAGCACACACCAGAACACAATTCTCCAACCAGATCAGGACCTCACTCCATCACTGGTCTACCACCTGGAAACTATTCCACTTCTGAGGTACAAAGCACACAGCACAGTTCCTCTTCAAGCAGGTGGGGAGACACAGCACACAGCAAAGCCCCCTTTCCTCTACCTTAGTGGAAACAACAAACTGCAGGTGAGCCCCAGATCACACAGCAAGGGCAGCCCCCTCAGTCTCTTCAGCTGATCCACTTTGGCAGAGATTCCTCTTGACCTAGAAGTTTCCTAATCTCCCAACCTAAGATCTAAACCCTCAGGTTACACCGGGGTCAGAAGTAAGGACACCGTCCCTCTGCACCCCCTTCCAGTATCAGTATGTCCCAGGCTAGACAGAGCACACGCCAGCGGCGTATCAGTGACACACTTTCCTCCAGTACTCCTCCCAGGTCAGGCCACAACCCCAACCCGGCTTTTCCCCCTCCTCGGGGAACGACCTCCAGAGGCCCCACAAATGGTCAAGCACTCTAGACGGTCCAATGCTCAGCGAGCCAGGACTTCTGCACCCTCCACTTAGGAGCGGTACTGCCCAACACTACGACCGCCGGAGTTCTGGTTACAGACACTCCCCGTCCTCTAGACACAGGAAGATCCTCCTCAAATGACCTATGTACAGCTTAGGCCCCTGACCTGGCGCTCCCTTAGGGAACCCTCCAGGCCCTGAGATAGGGTTTCAGGCCAACGTGGGACACACCGTCCCACACTCACTCCGCCTCCACTGAGACAGGGCGTGAGCCCCTACACCCCTACCATACTACTGGGACCTAGCTGGGTTACACAGTAACCACTTCCCCTTCACAGGATCATCAGATACACAAGCCACTCCTTTTAGAATCACCTCCTAATGTCTCTGCAAGACATCTAGCTCACCGCCAGACATCCACCTTCTTGTCCAGTTCCTCTGCAGGAGCTCCTGCACACCACCAGAGGTACACCTCTCATGCAAGCTCTTTAACAAATAGAAAACTCACACCAACTCCTCCAGTTCAAGACACCACTCATTCGCACCCCCCCCCCCCTCGGACTGGTAAGGCAGTTACTACCACCCCTGATCACTCAACCTGACCACACGTGACACAGGTACCAAACTCTGGGAGCGGGGAATGGGAATTAACACACTGGACACATTAAAGCTGCCACCACTGGATCCTACCACACTGGGGAATCCAGACACACACACTACACTCAGGGAACAACCACCCTCCTGAGCTAGTCATTTCTCCTCACACTCCCTCTCTTCCATCTACCCACACAGGGACAGGATTTTGGGATTGGACGCTGGACCCAGCAAGGGATTCCTAAGCTATGGGAACCTCCCCCTCTACTGGCGTCCCGCGCTGTCACTTTCTCTCATCTGCCACTAAACATAAAGCGCAGGAACACATTTGAAAATGACACTTTTTGAGGGAAAAAAAATCAAAAACAATAATCCCAAACATGTGACTATCTGACAAAAACAATTGCAGAATTTTGTAATGTAGCCAGTTGTCGCTATGGCACTGCGCAAACACATGTCCAAATCCGCACCGCTGACCAACAATGTTAGAACTGGCTATTTCTGGTAGGCTAAGGCTGACGCCAAAGCCAGGCAGAAACCACCATTCTAGTCAGGGCAAGGAAGTCACACGCCAAGATAACCTCTGCTCACCCCCTTGGTAGCTTGGCTCAAGCAGTAAGGCTAAACTCGGAGGCAATGTGTAAAGCATTTGCGCCAGCGCACAACAGCAACAACATTCTAGGCATACCACAAAAGAGACTCCACACAAGGTTATTATAAAAATAACTTTTGTATTGTAAAAACCTATCAGATAAAATCACACTTATACATTGTGCCAACTGGCACAGGCAATATTCACAGGGATTATGTACACCAGACAGGGCCACATGGGCGCCTGTTAGAATCAGATATAGTACTTCCAGATAAAATGTAGAATATAAAGTCACTTCTAGAATAAAGAATAAATGTAACATAAAATAATAATCAAAGATAACAACCAGTAACCACTGGTAACAGGAACCAGGACCTTACTAGGACCACCTGTACTAGAAAAAGAAGAACCACCTAAGTATCACACAGCATTTAGGGGTCTAAGAAAGAATACATTACTCATGATGCAATAAACCTACATTCAGAGGAGTAGAAAAGACAACCACCTAAGTATCACTCAGCGTTTAGGGGTCTAGGAAAAGAACACATTACCCATGATGCAATAACCTACATTCAGAGGAGTAATAAAGAGAAACACATGATGCCTAAAACATTCAGAGGTGTTAAGAATAAAGCACATGATGCAATAAAATTACATTCAGGGGTGCAGCGCAAGAAGACACATGATGACTAAACATTCAGAGGTGCAGCGCAAGAAGACACATGATGACAAAACATTCAGCGGTGCCAGAACAACACAATAGCGCAAAAACACACTGTAGGCAATCACTATTAAAAACATAGGAATCACATTGCGCATAACTTACATAGGCCACCACCCGTGGCAGTCCCTAGGCCAACTGGCCTTGTTGGGGCTCAGATGCCCTGTGTCCAATGTCAGGGGGCGCTGCCATGCAGCGCCAGTCCAAAAGTACCAAAAGCCTAAACGTGGCAGCTGCCCACAAAGTGCTGGGCAACTGTGTACTAACAAGCTGAGGCAGGGCTCTCAGTAGCCCCCAGAACAAATCTGCGCCACCTGAGCCACACAGGCTCTAAAACAAGTAGGGCCTATGGAGCCCTCAGGCTCTGCAACCAATGGCCCCCTCGAGCCTCGCTGGGCTCGTAGATTCAAATGCCCCCTTGGAGCCTCCGTGGCTCTAGACAAAGGGATGCCCCCCTAAGAGCCTCTCATGGGCTTGTGACAACGTTGGGGCGACCCGCTGCCAACCGGGGCCGCCCTGACTCTGTGCCTCGAAGCGGCACCAACATGCAGCAAGGTGGGCCCTCAAGAGCCCTTCGCGGCTCTGTAATCCCGGTTGGGCGACCCACTGCCATTCGAGGTCACCCTTACTCGGTGCCTTGACCGGCACCGCACGGAGCTTCATAACATGCCCCCAGGTTGTGGGAGCCTCCACAGGCTCTGCGCGACGTTGGGGCGGCCCACTGCCATCTGGGGCCGCCCTTGAAGCCCTCGTGGCTTCTCCACATCGAGCGCGAGCTCGCGCTACTGCGGGGGGGGGGGGCGGACACCGACAATGTGTCCCGGCGCCCCTCCCCTGCTCTGCCCCACTCACCGGTCGCTCTCCTTCTCTCGTGGCAGGGCTCCCTCGACACACGGGAGCCCTGTTCACCGCCCATCTTCTTCCTCGCCGCCACGCTTCCTCCAGGGCTCCCTCAGCAATGGGAGCCCTGACCGACGCCACCAGCCGCCATCTCCTGGGCGCCTTCTCACCCGGCAGCTTCTCTTCTCCCCGGGCCCGGCGGTGATCACTTCTCGGCACCTGGGCTGCAGGGGCGGGACTTCCGGCCGGCCGCGCTGGGATTGGCCGGCCGGCCAGGTACTTCCGGGTCGCCGCAGGGCAGCGCGGCGGCCCTCGCTAGACAGGCAGGCGGGCAATAAAAATATCGGCGTGGGCAGCCGAAGAGTAATAAAGTTAGAAATAAGCGAGGTGGGCACTCGCCAGTGAATAATCAAATAAGCAGGGTGGCACCCGCCAATCCTCACGCAAAATGCGTGCAACGAAAACGCTCGAAATGCAGCCAGGAGCGCTCTCAAGCGCTAGGATCACAGCACAGTGCTCCCAGGTGCCAAAGGTCCCCAGAGCAGACCCCTACAGCAGGAAGGGTCCACAGAAAGCTCAAGAAGTCCAGCAAAAGTCCTTAAAGATGCAGCCAGGCAGGGGGACAGCCAGGAAGAGTCCCCCAGCAGTCCATCAGATGTCCAGGAGCTGGGCAGGGTCCAGGGATTCCCCTGAGCCCCAGCAGCAGCATGCCCCTGGCAGATTCAAGTTAGAAACAAGAACATTTTGGAAGGGGGCACAGCCCCTTCTTATACACAGAAAAGCCTTTGAAGTCCTTTGAAGCAGGCAGTGTGAGAACCAGCTGGACTGGTTTAGAGGGAAGTCCCCTTCAGTATCAGGGACAGAGGTGCCAGTCGCCCAGTGGGAGGTGGAGCCAGCTTTGTAGTCAGGCAGGCACAGCCCTTCACTATCAGGTGCCATCTCCTCCCACTTCCCTGGCAGCAGATGCTGCCTTTCATCCATGGGCTGACTCAAGACAACCTCCTGGGCTCTCCAGCCCCTGTCATCCTCAAACCAGACAGTCAATGCACAAGCAGGCCCAGGCACTCTGGGCCAGGCTCACCAGCCAATCACACGCTAGCAGCAACTTACACAAATATGCCAACTTTCAAAAGTAGTACTTCTAGACTAGACACAGTCATGGTCCATACATCATTTTTCAGCATTCACTCCCACGAGTTCATACATACCAAACTCGCCCCTGCACTCCCCACACATCAGGAACTACCATGGGCATACATATTCCCCATTCATTCCTATGGGAGGGCAGGTCACTCACCACACATACAGAGAGCTCAAGCACTTTACACTGTACCACAGTGAAAAAGTGCGCAGAGGCCTAAAATCACCAACACCAGGTTCCATAAACAGGCTAGGAAAAGGTAAAAAGTCTAGGGGTGAACCTGCCCAACGGGCCGGGTCCAACAGTTTCCTTTTAGGACTCTTTTTTTTCCTCAGGTTGTGGTTGCCTTGTCTTTTCAACTGTTTTTTGAATGGTTGCTTGCTTGGACCAGTGAGGGTGGTCTTTGGCTGGTTTGGGTTGGATGTCTGCCCTCATGCCTTTCACCACTCTCTTGGTCATTCGCTCTGCCTTTGGTGTTATTGCTTCCTGCTTCACCTTTCCTGAGCGTGCTGTTGTGTCTCAGTTGAGTACTTCGCTGTCGGCCTCCTGTCCATGTCTGTCATGTTGGCCACTGCTCTTGCTGACACCACTAGGTCTTGGGCAGCCTTTCCAGATTGAGTCTCCTGGGTGCCTTTCTGCTCGTTCTGGTCACAGATCCCCTCACTGCTGTCCTGCATCTTTTGTGATGGGATTGATTCTTTTCCGGTTTTATTGTTTCCCCTGGCCTCAGATCTTCGCCCGAGCGTTTCTTTGGTGCTGGCCCTGAGGATGTTTATTCGTGGCATTGAGGGTGTTTTCGTTCCTCCCTAATTTGGCGGCCTGTTGGTACAGCCTCCTGTATTCCCAGTTGGTGCATTATAGGGTTGTGGGGTTGCAAGTCCTGCTGGGTATAGCTTTAGGACCCAGAATCTTTCCCCTCTGCTTTTAGGTACTCTTCATCAAGAATCTGCGTTTGGATTCCTCTGAACACTTTCTCCTCTTCCAGCAGCAGCACTTTCCTGAAGTCCTCCATTAGTTTGACGGCGGTTTCCGATACCACTACACACCTATGCATCCGGCTTCCCTGGGATAGGTAACTTGGGCCCCAAGGTACCCACGGGTGTAGTGGCTCTCCAGCCTTCTGTCTTCCACTGGGTTTCTTCAGTGTCCACTGAGAAGGGTCCCTAATCTTTAAAATTCCAACCGCGACTTGCACATAGACTTGTACGGAGCACGTGGTTGTGTTCACACACTGTACAAGTTTCAGTGGAGTACCTATCTACTCACCTTGCGTGGTTCTGTGGGTCCCCAGCACTTCTACGTCCTCTAAACATTGTCCTGACTCAAGTAGTGGTTCTTATACCACTTTCTTAGTATATGGTTTGGTCCCCCCAGGGCCCACTGTGTATTAGTTCTATGTACAATGATTTCTTTGCGTAAGTATTGTGTGCTTTGTTCTATCTCTGTGTAGGATATACTGTAACGTACTAGATAGTGTTATATAATAAATACATATTTTTATAAATACTTTGTGTGGTTCTTTTTTATTTAATCCATACTATAAGATTGCATTCTGGTTAAGCAAGCTGCTTTACACTCCTTCCACACTAAGCCTGAAGGCTGCTCTCCACATCTACCACTTGGATAGCTTTCTAAGGTTGTGTGAGACCTCCAAAATCACCATAAGGGTTGTCGGGACTGGTGCACGGTACCCACTTCATTAGTGGACATCATATACCAGGCCAGCTTCTCACAGGAAGCTTCAAAAGTCTGCCACCTTTGTAATGCGGCCCCCCCAGTCCTCTGGTTTACACCACTACTTTGGGTAGGAAAACAGGCTGGAAAGCTCAAAGAGACTAGTAGGTGTGCCTACCTTTGTCAACTCCACCTCTCAGATGGAGGAGGAGAAGTTAAGCTCACTTTTCAGTCCTCCCCATCTTGAAGATGAGGGGACTCTTCCAATCAGATCTAGGAGTATGCCCTCTCCCACAGGATGGTGGCAAAATTGAGGGTAGAAGGGGCGTGGCCAAGATGGCGACTTGCTAGGTCGCACTTTCGGAGCTCTCTATTTGCTGTGTTCCCTGCAACGCGGGGATGCTGATTCAAGCGGGAAGCTCTCCCCGGAGCTGTGCTGCTCGACGGGGGAAGTGCTGTGGTGTTGCCGACAGCCCGGTGCTGAGTTGAACCGCTGAAGCAGGAACACTGTACGGAGCCACCATTTGTCCAGGGAGGCCCGCAGCGACTTTGGCGGAGCAGGCGATTGACCGGCATACCGCTGCAGTTCCCTGTGTGCCCTGGGGGCTGCCACAATGCGTCTCCAAGGCAGCCTCCCCCAAATAGAACAGTGGCCGATTCCAGACCGTAGATGCATGTGCCGACCTGGACCGCAAAGGCTATGCGGGACCCCGGCGCCACAATAGCGTGAAGGCCTCATCCTCTGGGTCCTGGAGAGGGAGTGGCCACCGCGCTTGCGGCCTACACGGTGCCCCGGGACTCTCGAGCTGCCCGCTTGCCTCATCTCTGAGGTGCCAGCAGAGAGGCTGATAGACGCTGACTCGCCTGGATTGTTTCGGGTCGGTGCAGCCCGGAAGCCAGAGGCGGAGAGGAGTGCGCACAGGACTGTGCCACACCCGATAGGCCTTTGAGACCCGGCCAAGTCATCTGCAAGGCCCGAAGGTGAGCGTGCACAGCGGGTCTCTCCGACTGGGCCCCTCTACCCATCGGCCTGGCAGAGGAGGATATTTGGGCCCCCGCATCACAATTAGCCCCTCCCCTTTCTAAGGGGCCCCTTGACAGCCTTGGCACTAGACTGAAGAGCCGAGAGGTTGAGACAGCTGCCCAGCCAGCACTCAGTGTATCGTCTCTTGCAAGCGCAGCCACTTCTACCCCGAGACGTGGCGAGCCCCTCCAAACATAGCACCGGCCACAAAGACTCCTGAGAGCCCAGTTGCTGCTGTTTGAACCCCTTGTTAGCAGTGGAGCCTCTGAAGCAGGAGCGCAACTCCAGGGGCCCTCGCTGCGAGATCGGCGCCATCACTGCTGCGTGGAGGATACAAGGCCCAGAAGTAGGTCCTTGCAGTTACAGCGCTTCCGCCGTGCTGTGAACGTGAGGTGACCGGGAGGGGTTTGAGTGAGAGTACATATAGCTGTGGCCCTCCGGCCTGACACTACTCCCTACCGCTTTCTCACGGCCTCCCTCACAGGCGGACCCCTGTGCGCTTCAATCCCATTCAGGCACTGGGCCCTACATGTGCGGAGGCCATGGCTCCCCCCAAAGACAGGAAGGACTGGACGGTGAAGGAGCTATTGCTGTCAGGACTGCCGGGCGCGCGGGAGAACGGAAACTATAAAAATGGCTGACTCCCGCATAGACGCATGCCCGGGAGTCAGCCAGGAGAATAAATGCGCCCCGATCCCGGCCGCTGACGGTTCGCATTCCAGCTTTGGGATTGAGCAGCGTACTGCTATCACTCACCTGAACTCCCGGATATCTTTCGACGGCGTCGGCTCTCCTCTCAGTGACAGGGTCTTCTTCGTCGGAATCCAGATTTTAGAGTTCCCTCGCTCCTCTTCAGTTCTCGTCCTCGTCTTCAAGCACAGCACGGCTAGTTCCTTGCAAAAAACAAACATAAGGCAAACAAAGCTACATTTCCTGAGTTATTTGATAACAACACTTGTTGGCTGTTTGCTTGAACGTTTCTTATAAATGTATCAGTATACTTATTTGAAGGTTGTTTCCGCGTTGAGGAGATCGGCTCTTTCTTTTTTAGATTTCCTTATTACCTGAAAATAAGGAGATGCATATTTATTTGAATACTATCCTGAAAATAAGGTGACGCATATTTATTTTGAATGCCTAAAAACATTTACTTAGAAAGAGGTATACCAAAACAGTGTAACCCTTAGAGAAGAACATACTGAGTACCAATTTCACATTATTGGGTGGGTTGTTCACATTACATTTACTACCTCACTCCTACGTTCCCCTAGTACACACATTACTTACCTTATTGTTTTCGTCCACAGATGCGTATGCCCTCTCTCTCACCCCAATGGTCTAAGCACATGGAAGAGGGGAATCATCCAGGTAGACGTATATGTAAATAGACAGAAATAGTGCATAACGTAAATAGACAGAAATAGTTCATAACAGAAAATAAATATGTACATACTCACCTCTTCTATTATTCCTTTAACAGACTTGCACATTGGATCCACTGTTCCTTATTCAGACTGGTGTGCGACGCGGGACCCTCTCTATCCTTTGTTTTCTTTCCCTTCTTCCTCAAGTTGCTATTGATACTTTGTCATTGTTGGTTGAGATATGCTCACTGGGGAAGTTGTGGACCTTTCTTCATTACGTGACGTTCCTTCAGAAATGTGAGTACAAGAAAGTTACCTGTTAATTCTGACATCTACTCAACAGCCGGAACGCCGGACAAGCCCGGGAAGCGCAGACAAAACTGAGGGGAATGAGACCCCAGTCAACCGCTCCGTCTTGGAGTACCTCTTTTCCTCACTCCAAGACGACCTAGCTACCATGAAGCGCGACCTCCAGGCAGACCTGCGGGACATACACCGCAATGTGGACTCGCTGTGGGAACAATGCACACACTGGAAGAACATGAAGCTGGAAGGGATGAGGAAGTAGAGAACCTCCAACAAGAGGTCCTCCGGCTGCAGGAGCAGAATTTGGGCTGCCAGGCCCATATTGAGGACTTAGAACACATGTCCCATCGGATTAACATCTACATCTGAGGTTTGGTGCACGACGACAGTGATGGTGATATTGAGGCCCTCGTGGCAGGTCTTTTCTGCTCCATCCTAGGGGAACCCCCGGAGATCCCGGTCAAGCTGGATCGCACTCACAACTTGGGCCAATGCAGGGCGGCCCCTGCGCCCCCAGCAGACATCTTAACCTGTGTCCATGATTACCAACTAAAGGTGAGGATGCTCCGCGAGTTTCGACGGAATCCAAACTTCCCTTATCAAGGCCAGACACCAACTCTATTCCAGGACTTGGCTGCCTCCACGCTGCCTAAGCGCAAGTCTTTTCGGTCGATCAAGCTTCACCTCCAAGACCCTGGCATAAAATATTCCAGGGGGCACCCATTTCGGCTGATCTTCTCTTACAAGGGGGAGCTAAGGCAAATCCGCTCACTTTCATTAGCTTACAAACTCCTGGGCATTGAGGAACCCGCACCGGACTAATTGAGCCAGAACTCGCGGCCCCGCAGACGCCGAAGCGGCCTTGGCTGGACCACCATTAAGGCCACGAGCTCAACGGTATGCCTTAATCCAGACACTATAGCCAAGGAGCGGCAAGCAGTGCTGTCATCCCTTGCGGGTGCATCTACGGAATGAGGTGGACCCCTGCCATTTACAAGATTCTTTAAAGGTGCATCCTCGACTCTAGCCTATGGCGTTGATAACTTTCTAAGGGCCAACTGGTCTTAGCGGGGAGCTACGGGCCACAAGAACCCTTTTCTCTTTTTTCTAAGAGCAGGACGCTCTGGACATTGACTTTGATTTTTCATCATTCTTATGTTTTTGTTTCATATTGGTTTTTGTTTCTTTCAATGTTGGGGTCTCCTCCTCCTTGCTGAATCTCTCTTGCGCGCAGCCAGGTCAGCTACCCATGCATACTATCAACGCCTCATCTGGACTACTATGACTCTAGAATGTCTACAGTTTGACTGGCCTTTAGACCCCTGCAGAGCATGGTCCCTCCCCACTTAGTTTGGATGAGTGTTAAGATTCTTATGCTAAACGTGAAGGGGATTAACAACCCAATTTACATAGGGCTATCCTGTCTTATCTGGAAACTTCTGGGGCCCATATTTGCTTACTGCATGAAACCCATTTGATGCTCAGCGATACCCACAGAATGCGTTCCAAGGCTTTCCCGCACCAGTACTACTCTTCCCTCCCCACCAAAAGGACCGGGGTAGCCATCCTGGTTTGCGTGTACGTTTTCTTGGAAGGTAGGAGCCAAAGTGATGGAGAATAAGGGGCGGCTCCTGGCACACACTGTGTTCATAGCAGGGCACACCCTAACACTGACCACCATATACTCTCCTAACGAGGGATAGGAGACCTTTTTACACAAAGCAATAGGTGACTTAACCTCCACACCCGATCGACAAATTCTCATTGGTGGTGACTTGAATTTCATGTTCGATCGTCAGCTCGATCGCTCCGCACAAAGGCATGGATCAGCGGGGGCTCTCTCTGAAGCCCACCGCCGATGGTTGCATGATCTAGGTTTAGTGTATTTGTGGCGATACCTCCACCCTCACACGCTCGACTATACATTTTTCTCTGATGCTCGTGGGACATGCGCAAGACTTGACTACTTCCTAACGTCCCACTCTCTCCTCCCAATAGCGCAATCATCAGTCATTGAACCCCAATCGCTTTCAGACCATGTGGTCCTGACCACGACCCTACTGTTTCCCCCATCACCAGACCACAATATTCCTGGAAATTTAGGGATACACTCCTCCACCACTCTGAACTAGTCACACGCCTCACAAAAACGTTGGAAGACTTTTTAGCTACAAACGACACGCATGACACATTGTCTTCCTTTGGGAATCGCTCAAATTAGTAGCTACTTCTGCTGCAGAAAATAAGGCTCGTAAAGAGAAGAGAGATGAACTTTTTGAGCAAGTGCCTGAACTAGAAGGGATTCCTAAAAGGAAGGGAGCCCCCCCCCCCCCGTATTTGGAGGAAATTAAAAGCGGCCAGGACACAGCTGGCCAGTCTTGACCTCGATGGGGTGGAATATGCTGCGTTTCGGCTGAAGCATGCATTTTATACTGGGGGACAAATGCGGCCGCTTACTGCCCCATAAATTGGCGTGCAGAGACAGGCAGCAACAGTCCTACTCATTCTGACTGACAAGGGCGTCAAGCATACACGGGGCGAGGACATAGCAAACACCTTCTGAGACTTCTATGCCACTCTGCACTCTGCACAGCCTCCGCCCGATCAGAACCCCACTAGGTATTGTCAGAATGTAACACTCTGAAGAAGTTATATCAGCTATAGCCCGACTTAAACCTCTTAAGTCCCCCGGCCCGGACGGGTTCACTGCCCTTTTTTATAAAACTTTTTGCTACTTGTGGCCCCAATATTAACATGACTTTTTAATTCCATTGACGATACCAGGGAATTACCACCTACAATGCTTCTGGCGTCAGTGGCAGTGTTGCCCAAACCCGGAAAAGACAATAGATATTGCTCCTCATATAGGCTGATATCCCTCTTGAACATCGACTTCAAGATCTTTACAGTGATCCTCGCGCATAGACTGGGGCTGATGATGCCAGGCTTAATAGATCCAGATCAGGACGGATTTGTTACAACCAGGCAGTGTAGCAATAACACTAGACGGCTACTACACCTCTGAGATAAGTCCCACCGGCAGTCTGAGGAACGTATCTTCCTATCAATAGACGCAGAGAAGGCATTTGATAGGGTCCACTGGCCCTTCTTGGAGACTGTCCTGGAGATGTTTGGGATTGGACGTCGCCTTCGCCAGTGGGTCTTCAGTGGCTACAGCCGCCCATCAGCTACTGTCAGAGTGATTGGTTTTACCTCTGCACCTTTTAACATCACCAGGGGCACGCGGCAGGGCGGCCCGCTCTCCCCCCTACTGTTCGCTTTCTACATGGAGTCACTAGCTCAGAGAGTATAGAAGATCCGGCTGATTCAGGGCATCCTTTTTGGAGGGGAGCGTCACACTGTTAGCCTTTATGAGGACGATGTTGTTGCAATGCTCAAGTCCCCCCACACCTCAGTCCAAGCATTCTTGGCCAAAATGGAGGAATTTGCAGCAGCCTCTGTCTTTAACGTCAATGTAGCCAAGTCCCAAGAGTTGAGCTTCTCACTGTAGCTGACCACCATCACGGCCCTGGCTCACTCGTGCCCTATTCAATGGGACCAAAAGGTTATGCCGTCCCTATCCATTGCTGAGACGAAGTCCCTAAATTACTCTCGGCTATTGCGACAGACAAGACAGGAGCTCCAAAGGTGGCGACCATTTAATCTCTCATGGCTGGGTAGAAAAGCGGCCCTCAAAGTGAGCATACTCCCCAAAATCCTATATCTCTTCCAAACCCTCCCTGTAGAACCCCCCCCCCCCTCCCTCCCTTAAAGCAACTACAATCTGAATTTGTCACATTTGTTTGGGCGGACAAGCGGCCCCGAATGAACAGGGATCTGAGCTACAGACCCCATGAGGAGGGGGGCTGGGATTTACGACCTTGACCGCTATTACAAAGACGCAACTGCCGACTCTATTAGAGTGGGCTCAACCGGAATCTGAGAAGTGCTGGCTCTTCATGGAGCGAGCGCTCGTGAAAAAGGCTCTCTGGAAGATCCCCTTCCTTTGCAAGGCTAGTAGACCCCCGGGACTATATGGCTGTCCCGTGTCCCATGCCACATTGAAAGCCTGGGACGTGACAGCTACCCGCAATGGTCTGACGATTTTCCCCTCCCCCTCACTCCCACACCGAAAAGGTAAGTAAAGTAGTTTTTAGTTAGTTGCAGATTTTCAAGTTATCGTACAAAACCAACTCCACACAACAATTTTCAAGAAAAACAGTCAATGCAATCCTATGGAAGAAAATTGAGTTATCGGTGTACAGGTAAGTAGTTATTTGTGGGAGTTGGTATTCCGGGGTCAGATCCAGGGTTCCCACAAGATCATGGATGCACTTTTGAAACACCCTCGGCGGCACTTGGGTGGCCGGGTGCAGAATGCTGAGGCCAAATGTTTTCCAAAGGGGGATAAGGGGCCTCCTGTTTGTGGCTAATCATGAGCAGGCTACAAGGTTGTGGGAGCAAAGCTCCTGGTTTTAGGCTCAGGGCAAAGGGGAATCCGAGTTAACACCCTAAGTACATTCACAGCAGCACAGGGGTGGCTGGGTATAGGGTGCTGTTTAGCGTCTCGTGCCCTGTTGATTTCAAATGGAGATTATCCGGTTTCAACGAAGACTAGAGTCTTGGGGCCGAAGATCTTCTGGAGGCGACCACTGGTTGGAGAGGCAAGTTGGGATGCTGGGACACCGTCTGTTGGGCCACCCAATGCTGTGGATGCAGGGGTGTCTTTAGGCGTCGGGTTTTCTTACCAGCTCCAGTCAGGGGGACCCTCCAGAAAGGGGCTGCAGGCTTCGCTTGGAGATTCAAGGCAGGTCAGAGATCACTAGATCTCGGATCAGGATCGCCGGGGAGACTTCCTTGTGGTATTGGGCCATTCGAACTCGGGCCGTGGGCGTTGGGTGCAGAGTGGTGCAGACTCGTGGTTTTGGCTGACGGCGGAGTCTGTGCGTGAGACAAAGTCTTTGGCTTGGAAGGCAGTGCAGGTCCTTCAGGTTCTTGAGGCTGCTGGCTGAAGGATTTTCGTTGGAGCAGGTTGGAGGTGGGGACAGGCCGGTAGGGCTGGGGCCAAATCAGTGGGCATCCCCCTGTTCTTAGTTTCAACACAGCTTCTTCAGTCCTGCTTCTCCTTCTCTTCTTCTTGTCAATTCTTGTCTGAGGAGGCAAGGTACGGGGTTGCCCCTAAATACTAGATTTAGGGGCGTTACAGGTAAGTAAAGGTTGGGGCCAATGGGTTCCTTCCTTGTGGTGGGTACACCCCCTATTATGCCACCCTCTAGTAGGAAGGGGGCATATGCCTCTCTCTGGTTGGCTTGCTCCCCCATCTGCAAGATGGCAGGGACTGAGAGTTGTGCTTCACCTTGCCTCCCCCACCTTAGGGGTGGGGTTGGCAAAGATGGCCACACCTCCTTTCCTCACTTGGTTTTCCTGCCGATTCTCCCACCCAATGTTTGGTCAGAACCAGTGGGAGCAAGTTGCAGGAAGCAGCAAAGAGCTGGGATACTTCACAAAAGAGCCAAACCTTTTTAAGCTTCCCCTTCGTGGACCCTGCCTATCCTGGGTGAGGAGGTTTGGCGCCTCATCCAGGATGTATATTGTTTCAGACCCCCGAGAGCAGCAGGCTTTCGACCCAGGGGTCCAGAAACATGTCTGGTGGTGGCAGCTGGTGAGCAGTCACTCAGCCAGGACACTAGAGTTAGGTTGTTTTTCAGGGGACGTCTCTAAGATGCCCTCTGAGTGCACTTTTCATTAAATCCCACACTGAAATCAGTGTGGGTTTAATGTGCTGAGAAGTTTGATACCAAACTTCCAAGTTTTCAGTAAAGCCATTATGGTACTGTGGAGTTCGTAATGACAAACTACCAGCACCATATACTTTTAATGGCATTACTGCACTTACAATGTCTAAGAATTTACTTATACACTAGGGATACAGGTCTCGTGAATCTGTACCTTCACCACTGGTATAGTGCACCCAGCTAGAGGGGTGGCTGACCTATGCCAGGGCAGTGGGTTGTATGCATGGCACACAGGGGTGAGTGCCATGTTGGCTTTTCACTTTGTTCTGCACCGAAACACGCAGCCTTCAATGGTAGTGTGTGTGTGTAAAGGTACAGGGCCTTTAAAGGTGGCACAGTGAGTGCTGCAGCCCTTAAAGGCCTTCCCTGGCCAAAGTGCCCTTGGTACCTATGGTACCATTTACAAGGGACTGACCTGTGGCCAAAGAGTGCCAATTGGGTTTTGTCTTAATGCAGTTTAGGGAAAGAACATAGTCCCTGGGTTTGGCAGGAACCCAGGGCACACTCAGTCAGTGTACATTAACCGTTTGGGAAAAAGTGGGGTCGACCATGCAAAAGGAGGGCACTTTCTCACACTGGGAGTGTATGTTTGGTGCTGCTCTGTGCCCCCATGCTTCACATAACCCCTCAAAGCTTGGCCCCTGCAACCAAACTACTTACCTGCACGCAGTGTGATTCCAGGCAACCCCAGTCTCCATTGAAAAGTATTCGGCTGAACTCCGATTTTGACCTTTGCACCGAGCCGCCCCTGTGGCGTTAGTGGTGCAGTTTTGGTACTTCCCTGACCCTTGCCGACTTTTGGTCCTGAAGACTGGAATTGTAAGTGCATTACTTACCTGTTGAACCGCAATATTTTTTCCCCCCATAGAATAACATTGAACTGTGCTGAAGTGTCGATTTTTCAAAGTGAGAAGTATTTCTATTTAAAAATGTACTTACTTACTTTATTGCAAACATCTTGGTCTTAAAATAAAATACAAACAAAGTATGTTTTTCTAGCATTTGTATGGGTCTCCATCTTGAGTGGTGTGTCCATTATTGATCCCTGTTGTGCAACAAATGTCCCACACAACCACTAATATAGCACTTTGGGTTTTACATTGGGCTCTGTACAGATTTGCGGAACCCCTGGACTCTGTGCATGGTATAACTACCTAGTGGTAAGACCATGTAAAGAGCCAGCTTCCTACACATTGTCTGGGCCTTTACCACAGGGGATGTTACTCCATAAGCGGGCGCAACAGCCATATTAGTCCGAGTTGGGGCATTCACAATTGATGTAATAGGAGGAGGTCACACTGTCTGATTCATAGCAGAGGCAGCAGGAGCAGTATTACCATTACCGCTATCTGGGGTGTTATAAACATCACTATCAAACTGAAAAACGTTACAGGGTAGTGGTTGGGGAAACTTCAAGTCCTCCAATAAGTCATCGCTAGAATCAGTGTCAGTACTGGACTTATCTTTGGCATCAGCATTTTTTGCTCAATGGGCTCTTCCTTTCTTAGACTTTTCTTTTGTCAGTACTGGATTGAGTCATGTCCTCTCTCCACATCTGTTGCTCAGCATTCCATTTAGCATCTGCCCTACCACAGACAACCATTTTAGCTCTATTCTGGTACTTCTTTTTGCCCTCCACATGTGCAGCATATTCCCAAGCATTCAAGGCCTCATACTGTGCTGGTCTCTGTAGGATTTTGACTCATAGAACACTTGTCTCAAATGTTCGATTATGATTAAGTTAAAGGTACCATATCTAGGAAATTGCAAGGACCCTTCTTTTGAAGTGATCTTGTTCTACTGGGTAAGCCTAATACATATGTGGAACCTGACATTTATCGACATGTAAAGTCCTGGCGTAAATTGCGGTGGAGCTTCCTCACCCTCTCAGACAGGAACTTGCACGTTACCTCACAGCTTGTCTGTGCCCTAAAACATTATATTTTTGTAGTGATCTTTGACAATTTACGAATAAAACAGTCTAAATTCAAACACGCCTCGATTTCCACCAAATCATGATGCAATATGTGGCGGTACTAGTGTGCAACTCAGCGCAGCACTCCCATGTGGATCTATCACAGCGTGCCACCTGATGACCAATATCAGTGTGGCACCCACTGACGTGGGTTATAGCAACTCTCAGCTGCTCTCCTTCCATTACAGGTTCTTTGTGCAAGTGAACTTTTGGAAAAACGCCAAAGCAAGCACAATTACCAAATAACTCTTGTCTGCTATGCTAAAGAAGTTTAAAATAATCACTCATTCAAGGGGATAAGGGGGGAATAACGCTTTCCAACGTTAGAACACACACAAGTGAAATCTTGACCAATAGGAAATCACCCTGACTAATGTAGTTTTGGGTTTTAAAAACCATAAAATTCATCAAATCTTTAAAGGCATATAAATGAAATATGTACACATTAAGGTCCAGATTGAATTAAGAAGCTAATTAGTTAACCCCTTCGCTGCTAGGCCTTTTCCCCTCCTGTGCTAAGCTTTTTTTGGCGATTTGGGGTAGTGCGCGCTTAGGCCCCTGTAACTTTTTGACCAGATAATGTATCCACGCCAAATTTGCGTCCTTTTCTTCCAACATCATGTGGATTCTAAAGGTGTCCAGGGTTTGTGGATTCCCTTGGAGGGGTCCCAGAAATTAAGCAAAATACAGTAAAATGTTAGTTTTTTTTCAGACAAATGGGAAAAACGGGCTGCAAATGAAAGCCTCTGGGTTTTTTTCCTGCAAATGTTATCAAAAAAGGATTTGTGGGGCTGAAATTCCCATTTTCTCAGCTTTGAGGGAATGACAGTCTTTTGTCAGAGAACCAACATTTTTCACACAGTTTTGGCATTTTCTGGGACATAGCCTATTTTTGCTATTTTTAGAGCTTTCAACCTCCTTCCAGGTAATGGTAGAAATGTGTTTAAAAGCAATAATGGATCCTGGACAGCTATACATTTTCGAAAAGTAGACGAAATTCTGAATTCAGAAAGGGGTCATTTGTCTAAATCCATGACGGTTTCTTTATAGAAACTAATAGTTAAATATTGGAATAATTGAAAATTAGTTGAAAAAAACTACCCTTTGTCTCAACGTTTTCACCTGTAACTTCTTGTAATGTAGACAACTCTTTAAAAGCAATATACCGTTACATCCGTTTGACCTTTCTGGTTGTGGGGATATATAGGACCTGTAGTTTCACAAAGAACCCGACGAACCCAGAGCCAAAAACTGAGCAGCAACTTGCAATGGTAATTTATTATTTACCAGGTATAGAGCACTTATTCTTGGAAAATGTATACATGGAAAAATCGGTATGAATGACACCTATGTATTTCTGAACTGGGGACAAATTATAGAGTTTAGAAACAGTATATATTTGCACATTTTCAAAATTGGGAATACTCTTACTAGCATGAGAATTATTGGTCTTTTTTCAAAATGTTTTTTTTTACACAATGTCTTTCATTGGGAAGGGAGAAATGCATGAAAACTCAATAGGTAATAACAGTTGATTTACAAATCTGAATTACCCTAAGTCTCCCGATAAAAACGGTACCTCACTTGTGTGGGTCGGCCTTGTGCCTGCGACAGGAAACGGCGCAAAATGCAACGTGGTCACACCTCAAGTCTGCAGTTAAAAATGATAATGACAAAGCCATACTTGACCTTCTACTGACGGCGGCGGTTAAGATCATACTGAATAATTGGAAAGACACGAGTAAAGCCTCTTTCCCCCCTTGGCTTTACTGGATCTTCAATCTCAGAGGAGCCGATAATATAGCCCTTGCCTCTACCCCTTGGCGACCCTCACATAGGAAACTCTGGACCTCACTGGATGAATACTTTGTCTTACACAAGCCGCCGTGATTGCCTGTTGAATTCACGCGCCACTTCTGTAGACAAGCAAACAGTATTACCTCAAGGTTAACCCTACGATTTGGTCCTTTTCCTGTTGCAGCCACTATGCCTACCCACGCAAGCGAGGTACCATTTTCATCGGGAGACCTGGGGGAACGCTGGGTGGGAGGAAATTTGTGTGAGCCCAGTGATGCCACGCTTTCCAACACAGAAATATGTGAAAAATCTGTTTTTTTCCAGCTAAAATTAAGTTTTGCAAGGGATTCTAGGTAAGGAACGTTGGAGGATCCACGCAAGCCATACCTCTTTGGAAGCCCCCGGGTGTCTACTTTTCAGAAATGTGTGGGTTTAGTAGGTTTCCCTAGATAGCCGTCTAGCACGGGGCCAAAATCCCAGGTAACCCCCCTTGCAAAAGCTGGTGTTTTTGACATAGGCAAGTTTGAAGTTGCCTATGTTTTTCCTGGGGTAGTGTGTCTGCGCTTTTTTCTCACTGCTGATCAGTGGTAAAGTGGAAGTGCTCCTGTGGAAAATTGTGTTATGGATTAGTGTTTCCCTGATTGGATATTTGATGTACTTGTTAGTCACTAGTAAAGTGTGCTGAGTGTGCCAGAGCATGTGAATCAAATGCGACTAGTGGGCATGCAGATTGTGCCACCCACATGAGTAGCCCTGAAAAGGTAACTCAGACCCGCGATTGCAGAGTCTGCGCGCAGTTTGTAACTGCCATGTCGACTTGGCCAGTGCACCTACTTGCCAGTCCCTCACCTTCCCTTTTCTTACATGTCAGCCACCCCTAAGATAGGCCCAAGGTACCCCTGGGGGCCGAGTACAGTGTATGTGAAAGGTAGGACATGACCTGGTGTGTGTGGCATGTCCTGATTGGGAATTCCTGCTGATTTCATTTTCCGCCATTGCAAGGTTATCTGTTCCCTATAGGACATAATGGGGAGTTTGTTAATAACATCTTATAAACATAACTGGCCCGGGGAATTAAGTAGGAAAATATAGGTTAGTATGCCTGAACTCAGAATCTAAAGATGCATCTTTTCGTGAAGGTGATTTTTACATTCTTTGTTTGAAAATATCACTTTTAGAAAGTAGGTATTTTCTTGCCCAGTCATCACGTGTGCCTCTGCTGGAATGTGGATTGACTGTCTGGGTTTTGGATGACAGAAGGCTGGGGAGCAGGAGTGGCTCCAGATAGTCTAGGTGGGTCAGGAAAGAGCTGAATAAGCCTGGGCTGCAATTGGGGAAGGGGGAGGAGATTTCCTTTTACCTCAAAGGGCCTGGTCTGCCTCTGGCCATGCCGTCTCCACCTCCTGCCAGGAAGTCACACCAGAGAAGGCAAAACTGGTTCTGGCTGGGCACAGACACTCTCTGCCTAAGAGATCAAAGGATTTGGGGATATAAATATTGGTGCCCAGACCCCGAAACTTTAGAACTCTTTTGGACCAAAAAGACTGCCAAGAAGAAGAGCTGGAGAAGCTGTTAGGAGGAACTACCACTTTGCTGTGTGCTTTGCTGTGTTGGGCTGCAGTGGCTGCCTCTGTCTTGGGTAGTGAAAGGACTGGACTGGACTTTCTGCAATCTACTTTTGTGAGTTTCTCCAAGGGCTTGAGGTAGCGCTTGCCCCTGTTCAAGAAGTCTCAGAAACAGCAAAGACTTCAAACTCTTCTGCACCCAGCACTGGTGCTGCAACAGAAGAAAAGCAACCTGATGACATCTATGACGCCGCTGCCGACTTCGTGTCCTGAAGGCACCGCCGCACTACGACCCTGGTCTCACCGACAACGCCTGCTGATGCCTCCACCGAATCGCTGCTCACACCACGACCTCTGGGCACCACACTCCGCACCGCCTTGCTTCACGACAACGCCTTGGTATCCCCGATGACGCCGCTCCATGCCGAAATCTACGCTGCTGCTTGCACCATGGTTCGAGGGCACCGCTCGTAAAGTTACACGACGCACCACCCTCATCCCACACCGCAGCCTTGGCCTACCAACGCCGGCGCCATCAACTCCTGTTCGTCAAACGACTAAAGCGCTTCAGCAACGACGACGCCGCTGCTTGCACCGCAACCTGCCAGCACTCTGACAAGCACAGCATTCACTTCACACCGTGACCCTGGTCTCACTGACGACGCCATCTGATGCCACCACTGAGCCGCTGCTCGCACCGTGACCTGAGGGCACCGCACTGCTGCACTTCGCACTGTCAAAAAACACAAAGGGCCTTGACTCTCAACTCAGCAAGGCTGAGCCAAACTTAAATAATCAAACAACACAATTGCCAGTGCTGAGAACCTCTATTGTTAGCTACCAAACTGAAAAAAGGGTCGTTATGAATGTAACATAAACACCTGCTTTATGAATTGCAACATATGAGTTTTTTAATACTTCTTTTTCAATTCTTCAATTTTTAAACAAAAACTTGTTTTGTGCATGGAAATACAAAAATATTTATATACATATTATATACAAAAAAGTTAACACAACAAATACACACTTTGACAATTTGACAATTCAGACACTCTTGGCCGTTCAATCATCCAAACCCATTCAAACAAACATACATACAAAGACTGATCTCGGTGTCAATAATACTTTAAACATATGACATGGAAAGAAATCCTTCTCGTTATCCTCCAATGTAAAGTTCTTTTCAGAGTTCAAATCAATAGAGAATAGGAATCTCTTGCTATTCACAAACCACCGTTGTGAAAAAAATGTTTTAAATGACCCGAGACCGGGTTGGTCGACGCGTTTCAAACCCCGCCAAATACCGGGGTTCTCCTCAGGACCAATATTGTCACTGAAAAAACAGAAAGACATGACTTTAGGACTCTGATCTGGACTAAGAGACTAGAAACAGCCCTGTCCTACACATGAGCAGCCTCATCCTACCTTGCTTCATGGGTCACAGATCCAATTTCAGAAAGGTTGTATCTCCACTTGAAGCGCGCGCGGGGGCTAAGGAAAGGAAAGGCACAAACACACGCTGCATTTAGTCACTGCGTTCAACAACTCTGTTACCTGCAACAAACTGCATTCTCTGCGGTAAAACTTACCCGCTGTGGTAATGATGCCTGAATCTCCGATAGTCTCTTGTTTGGCCGACAATGTTGCCGAAAGCGGATCGCGACTGAATCTGTTAGCTCCGCTGCGTGGAACAAACGAGTCATGTTATAAACTCGTCATGCGGTGGAAAATAAAATAACCAACTGCGCTGTCTACGCTGGTGGAAACCATGCGAAACATACCGCATCCACAGTTTAGGCGCTTCTAACGCGAAGGCTCAGTGCTTCACTCTAATTCACTCCGACGTGGTGAATAACGCGGAAGTAACTTCCTGGTTAGTTAAAGAGTCCCGTGTGGTAGTTCTGGGATATGTAGTTCAGGACAATTGCCTCAGTGAATTCAGACGTCATGGAATGTGGTGCGCGTTTCAACTTAACATCTTAGTCCGCTGGCAGGATTGAAATGAGGAGTTTGTAGCAACAACAGCAGTGGCGGAGCACTCAACGCTGGGGAATAAAATGGGGGCACTAGTCAGGAAGGAATGCTCTAACTACTAGGTTTATATATCTCTGAAATCTCGTTCAGTCCCCTTATGGCAGTGTTAAATTTCATAATTAACAGCGCTTCTCGCTGACTTAACTATGCATCCAAGTCACCTCCACGTGGGTCCCTTTCGATTTTGGAAAGAACTGTCCATTTCAGGTCAGTCTGCTCATGCTTTTTGCCCAACCAATGGTTGACTAATGGGGCATTCTCAATGCCTCGCTGAATCCTCGATTTGTGCTGTGTTATTCGATGTCTCACTTCTTGCGTTGTTTTCCCTATGTATAACATAGGGCAAGGGCAGACAATTGCATAGACTACATTTCGGGTCTTACAATTGGTAAAAGTTTCGTGTTTCCAGTGGATGTTATCAAATGTAAAAACCGAATCTTCCATTGTATCATCACAACACGTGCAGGTGCCGCATTTATGATGTCCTGTTGTTGGAGGTAATCCAAACAGGCTTCTCAATGTGGGGGCTTTTTCAATTGGAAGGGCAGCCCTCACGATATGGTTAGCCACGCTTTTTTCTTTTTTGTAGGCAAATAGTGGAGGGGCTGTAAAATCCTCGTGGAGATCTTTCAGCAGATGCCAGTTGGACGTTATCAGATTTTTATGTTGATTTGCTGCTGGGCAAAAGGTGGTGACACATACCAATCTTTTCAAATCTGGTTTGACTTTTTTCTCCAACAATGTCTCGCGTGGTGTCCACCACGCTCTTTTTAGAGAGTTTTTTTAACAGTTTTTTTGGGTAACCTCTCTGGATGAGGCGATCCTTTAATTGGCCAGTGTGTTCAAAATAATCCTGTTTCCCTGAGCAATTTCTACGAATCCTAAGAAATTGTCCGAACGGAAGGTTCTGTCTAAGACTACGTGGTTGGTTACTTGTGTAGTGTAAGGCTTTATTTCTGTCTGTGGTTTTGCGAAATAAGGTGGTACTTAAGCCCCCTTCATGAGGCTCCACTTTAACATCCAGAAATGTGATGGATTTGTTAGATGCCCTGCAAGTGAACTTGATGTCATTAGTCCTCGAGTCAAGCCAACCAACAAATTCGTTGAGCTCTTCATGTCCTCCCGTCCAGACAAGGAACACATCATCTATGTATCGCATATAACTAGATATGCAATTACTGTAGGGATTATTATTGTATAGGAATTTTTCTTCGAAAAGTCCCATAAACATCACTGCCAATTCTGGTGCGAAGGGGCATCCCATCGCTACCCCCTTTATTTGGTAAAAAAACTCAGAGTCGAAGGTGAAGACGTTTTTTTGTAAAGCAAAGGTGGCCAGTCCTAGGATGAAGTCCGTCGGTACTCTCATTGGTCTTTCCCTAGTGTCCAGGAAGACTGTCAGTGTCTCCAGAGCTTGTTCTTGCGGGATCTGGGTATAAAGTGAGACAACATCTAGTGTGACTAAAAGTTGTTTATTGCAGTCAAACCGGGTTGTCGCTATTTTGTTAAGGAAGGCAGTGGTGTCTTTAAGATGTGCTGGAATCGTTTCTATAAAGGGTTTCAAAAAGAAATCAATATACTTCGCCACTGGTTCGATGAGGGACTCGCAGCCTGAAACTATGGGGCGGCCTGGCGGGTTGGATTCATTTTTGTGCATTTTAGGCAGCACATAGAAAACCGGAGTTCTGGGGTTTTTATTTTGTAAAAATGCCAGTTCCTTCGGCCCCACGAAGCCTTGGTCAAAGCCTTTTTGGATCATGTCAAAAAGCTGATTTTTTTAGTTCCATGGTAGGATCTTTTCCAATGCGTCTGTAGCATTTGTTGTCATTTAATTGTCGATGGACTTCAGTTTTATATTTATTCATGTCCCAAATCACGACTGCTCCTCCCTTATCGGCCTGCTTAACGACCACTGTTTTGTCATTCTTTATAGTCAATAAGGCGTCTTTTTCCACTTTCGGTAGGTTGTACTTAACATAACATTTCTTTTTCTCTGTTGCAGATATTCCTGATAGTACAGTGCGTTCAAACGTCAGTACTTCCTTGGGGATTTTAGACCCTGTCGGGAAGAACGTAGATTTTCTCCTAAAGCCAGTTGCCTCTGCCTGTTGTTCCTCTTGTGGTTCATGAAAACATTTTTTTAACCGAATTTTGCGACAAAACTCTAGTGTCTCCAACTTCATTTTGACGAAGTCTGTTGGTCTAGATGGGACAAAATTGAGACCTTTGGCCAAAATCGCTGTTTCTGCTGTTGTCAGGATCCTGTCAGATAAGTTGAAAATTGGTGATTTGTCTAGTTCTTGTAGAATTGCCGATGGGTCCTCATCTCGCATGGCTGGGCAAAGCGCGTCCGGCCCCTGCTTCTCTGTTGGCCTCGCCCTAAAAAAGGCGTTTGATTTTGTTGTTGTTGCTGCTGTTCTGGTTGATTGCCCTTTCTATTCTGAAGAGACCTGGCAGTACTATCAGATTCACTCCCCCGACGATGAAGATGTATCCGAAAATGTCAAGAACTTCCGGCGTGAGCGGCCTTGATGGTCTTGTAAGAATCTCTGTGAATCAGAACGTGTATAAAAGTCCTTGTTCAAGTAGGGATAGACGGACTCCAAAGAGAATTTTTTTTGTCTAAATCAAACTTGTTGTTTTTTTGTGTTACCGTGAAATCTTTGAATTCCCAAATTTCTTTTTCTATTTTCTCCAATAGTGTTTTCGAGTCAGTGATCAATTGGTTGTTTTCGATTTCTCTTTGCAGAATTGCGATCTCCTCCAGTTCTTTTAGTGATATTCTATGTGCGGTCTCGATGGTAAGGACCATCAGATCTCTACTACATTTAGTTTCAATTCCGCTAAATCCTTTTTTGTAATCCGGATCGTCTGTGAACACTACTGGGATGTTACGGATTTGGAGTCCTGATGGAATGGTACCTGACCGTAAATGCTGTAGTAAAAAGTGCCCGTGAAGGTCTGTCCTTATTTGTTTTTTACGTAAACGAATCAATTTGTCCGACTCGTTTTGAGTTTTGGCTGTAAGACTGAGAGCTGCCGATGCAAACACAGGGGGGTCTCTTATCAGATTCTGAATATATTCCTCACTGTACGCAAGCGTGTCTTTTTCAGCCATCACACAATTGTACACACAGTAAACACTTAGACAAACACACAAAAGAAGAGGTGGGAAAAAAGAGTAAAAACGGAACCTACACCCCACACACAACTGTCCCTACATGGACCTATAACTTTACTACACAATACCCTGTGGCAGCCACTTCTCTGCCCAACAGGACCTCGCGAACAAACTGCCCGCTCTAAAGTCAAAAAACACAAAGGGCCTTGACTCTCAACTCAGCAAGGCTGAGCCAAACTTAAATAATCAAACAACACAATTGCCAGTGCTGAGAACCGATATTGTTAGCTACCAAACTGAAAAAAATGGTTGTTATGAATGTAACATAAACACCTGCTTTATGAATTGCAACATATGAGTTTTTTAATACTTCTTTTTCAATTCTTCAATTTTTAAACAAAAACTTGTTTTGTGCATGGAAATACAAAAATATTTATATACATATTATATACAAAAAAGTTAACACAACAAATACACACTTTGACAATTTGACAATTCAGACACTCTTGGCCGTTCAATCATCCAAACCCATTCAAACAAACATACATACAAAGACTGATCCCGGTGTCAATAATACTTTAAACATATGACATGGAAAGAAATCCTTCTCGTTATCATCCAATGTAAAGTTCTTTTCAGAGTTCAAATCAATAGAGAATAGGAATCTCTTGCTATTCACAAACCACAGTTGTGAAAAAAATGTTTTAAATGACCCGAGACCGGGTTGGTCGACGCGTTTCAAACCCCGCCAAATACCGGGGTTCTCCTCAGGACCAATATTGTCACTGAAAAAACAGAAAGACATGACTTTAGGACTCTGATCTGGACTAAGAGACTAGAAACAGCCCTGTCCTACACATGAGCAGCCTCATCCTACCTTGCTTCATGGGTCACATATCCAATTTCAGAAAGGTTGTATCTCCACTTGAAGCGTGCGCGGTGGCTAAGGAAAGGAAAGGCACAAACACACGCTGCATTTAGTCACTGCGTTCAACAACTCTGTTACCTGCAACAAACTGCATTCTCTGCGGTAAAACTTACCCGCTGTGGTAATGATGCCTGAATCTCCGTTAGTCTCTTGTTTGGCCGACAATGTTGCCGAAAGCGGATCGCGACTGAATCTGTTAGCTCCGCTGCGTGGAACAAACGAGGCGTGTTATAAACTCGTCATGCGGTGGAAAATAAAATAACCAACTGCCCTGTCTACGCTGGTGGAAACCATGCGAAACATACCGGCATCCACAGTTTAGGCGCTTCTAACGGGAAGGCTCAGTGCTTCACTCTAATTCACTCCGACGTGGTGAATAACGCGGAAGTAACTTCCTGGTTAGTTAAAGAGTCCCGTGTGGTAGTTCTGGGATATGTAGTTCAGGACAATTGCCTCAGTGAATTCAGACGTCATGGAATGTGGTGCGCGTTTCAACTTAACATCTTAGTCCGCTGGCAGGATTGAAATGAGGAGTTTGTAGCAACAACAGCAGTGGCGGAGCACTCAACGCTGGGGAATAAAATGGGTGCACTAGTCGGGAAGGAATGCTCTAACTACTAGGTTTATATATCTCTGAAATCTCGTTCAGTCCCCTTATGGCAGTGTTACATTTCATAATTAACAGCACTGTAGCACCCTGTGATGAAACGGCCCGCAAATCCCTACCTGGGGGCCGCCCCCCCCCCCTCGCGTGCCTTGTCCGACACCCCCGGGACTGAGTTTATCTCACCGAAACGCCACCACGGAGACAGGACGCCGAGCAACCTCCATCACCAACGAAACCCCGCCCTTCTCTCTCCCACAGGAGCCAACCCGAGCGACAGGAAGGGAGGAACCATACCAAGCTGATCCCGGAAGTTCCGCCCCTCTGGCAGAGTCAGCACAGGATAAAAACAGGGATTCAGCACAACAAGGCGTCGGAGTTTCGTGGCAGGACCCTCTGGCTGGAGACGGAGAAGGTGACCAGACGTGCGAGGAAGAAGTGTGGACAGAGGAGTGGTGGAGTCCCTTGGAGGTGGCTGGAGAGCGGCCGTAACTCACTGGAGAGTTACGGCGGACCGCGTGAGTGCCTTTTGCCTCCTTTATCCCTACTCACTAGGAGTTCGTGTTAAAGTCCCTGTATATATACCCTCTCTACATAGTCGCACTACCCTTGCACTGTATTATACATATATAGCACCTCACTATAGAAACCCTTTCGTTACTCGCACGCCCCACCCCAACACCCTCTCTTTTACCCCGACCTGTATTCCGTACTCCCGGTACCTTCCTTCCCGCACTGTCATTTTCCGACCCCTCTTGCACTACCCGGGTGAAGGTGTACAGTTGAGTCTCGCTACTGACTCGATAAGACTAACGGTCCCTTGTTTGTTTCCTCTCTTCCGGTCCTCCTGGGAGCCTCCCCGTCATCGGAATCTACTCGGACCATCGGCGGACGCCAAGAAGAGAAGAAGCAGCGCCTCTGTGTCCATCGCCTGGTGCCCCACCTCTGGCCTGTTGGGACTATCTGTACTGTACATCCGTAATAAAAAGCGAATATTGCCCACTACATACGGCCTCCTCGCCTGCTTTTCCGGCCCGCTACACTCACTCCACGACATCTGGTGTCAGAAGTGGGATCAGCTGGAGGTATGGAGGCTGTAATAAAGAAGATGGCAGAGTCCCAAGAACAATTCGGGAAACTTATGGAGCAGTTCCTGAAGACTGCCGAAGACGACAGAGGTCAGCTCCACGATGTTCTGAAAGGCCAGGGGGCGACCCATGAAGAAACCATGACAAAGCTAGCAGACGCCCTGGGCCAACAAAGACCGATGACCTCTCTACCCTCTGTCGTCCTTCAAAAATATGTCCCTGGAGAAGACCCGGACTACTTTTTCACAAACTTTGAGAGGATAGCTCAAGCCGCCAATTGGCCTGCTGATCGGTGGGGACAGTATTTGGGTCCGCTCCTCACCGGTGACCTCCAAGCGGCCTACCAACAGGCCAATATCCAGGGCAACACTCCCTATGCTGACATTAAGAGGTGCATCTTAGAACGCCTTGGCATCGATGATGATACCTACAGGGTGAAACTACGCCAGGCCAGGGAAAAGCCCCAAGAGAACCCGAGAGCTCTCTCCTTTCGGATCCGGGATCTCGCAAACCGGTGGTTGCGCCCCGAAACCTCTACCAAAGACGATATTCTGGAGAAAATCTATCTGGAACAGTTCCTTAACTCCTTACACCCGGCCACCCAACGCTGGGTGAGGCAACACTCCAGACTCACACTTGAGACTGCTATAGAGATAGCGTCTGCCTATAGCAGGGCACAGGAACTTCAGCGGGGTAAGGACGACCACCCCCACAGGCCCTTGCCTGCTACGTCCACTCGCCCTACCCGGCCTCCCCAGGGCCGTCGACCTGAACCACCACCGCTATTTCCCTCCCCTGTAGTGTTCCGAACCCCGACTCCCGGACCCCAGTGTTAATCCTGTGGTGGGTTCGGACACATTGCACGGATGTGTCCGCAGAAGGAGGAACCGATGGAGGTCGGCTTTGTCAGGAACTACCTGTGTAACCCTCCCGGATATACACCACCGCCGTTCTACTGTCCAGTATCCATAAACGGTCAGCCACTGAGGGCGCTCGCCGATACTGGATGTCGGCAGAGTGTTCTACGTCCACAAGATCTTGCCCAGCCCCTCAGCAATCCTACTGGGGTTGTAGCCATACAATGTGTACATGGAGACACTAAACAATATCCCACAACTCAGGTACGAGTCCAACATTTCCAAGACCCCGGGACCTCTCTCACCGTGGGCCTTGTGCCCGCCTTGCCAGAACAAGCCATTCTAGGGAGTGATTATCCGGGACTTCCAATGCTCTTACAAAAGACTTCCGACTCCCTGACTCAGTGGTGGAAAGATGCTCCCTATCCTGAATGTCCCGATCAAGTACCCGGGCCCAAACCCCACAAACCTAGGAGTCAGAAAAGAAGAGAAAAGAAAGAACACATCAGCGCTTATCCTGCCATTATTGAAGAGCACCCCTGGCAGACCGACCAAGAGTTCAGGGCCGCCCAGCGAGAAGATCCTCTGCTACAGGAGGCCTGGGGAAAAGCACTTGATCACGAAGACCCCTTACAAGTAGGTCCTTACTTCGTTAAGAAAAACGGGTTGTTATATCGAAAAGGGGGGCCCCAACAGAACGCCCAGTTGCTTGTCCCCGGCCCCTTTCAAGACAAAGTCCTTTTTCTGGCACATAGTCACCTTTTGGGGGGTCATTTCGGGGACGAGAAAACCAGCCAAGCCATCTTGGAGAAGTTCTATTGGCCTGGGGTGTATCAAAGGATCAAGACTTATTGTCGCGAATGCATAGTATGCCAAAAGAACAGTCGACACAGACCACCCCGCGTCCCTTTGCAACCCCTCCCTATCATAGATGTTCCCTTCAGCCGCATCGGGATGGACATAATCGGTCCCCTCTTGCCCTCCCGTAGCGGGTGTCGCTATGCCCTGGTCATAGTCGACTATGCCACCCGCTTCCCGGAGGCCATACCCCTCCGCCAACCTACTACCCAGGCTATAGCGAAAGCTCTGATCTCCTTGTTTTCGCGGGTTGGCTTCCCGCGGGAAATCCTCACCGACCAGGGCACCCCATTTGTTTCAGCCCTTATGAAACGTGTATGTGCGGAGTTGGGAATCAAACAAATCCGGACCTCTGCTTATCACCCGCAAACAGATGGGCTCGTAGAACGATACAACGCCACGTTGAAGCAGACGTTGAAAAAGCTCTTAGGCCTCGAAGCAAAGAGATGGAAAGACATGCTTCCCTTGGCCTTGTTTGCGATCCGTTGCAAAACCCAGAGCAGCACGGGGTACTCCCCATATGAATTACTGTACGGACGAGCCCCCCGTACCCTGCTGGACATGGCCCAGGAAGCGTGGGAAGCTGAACCGGACACGTCCACTCCCCGAATATATGCAAAACCTAAAGACACATCTGTCTATGATTCGCGATATTGTCCGGCAAAACCTAGAGGCCGCTCAGGACAACCAAAAGAGACAATATGATAAGGGCACTCGTAATCAGGTCTTTGCTGTCAACGACCTAGTTCTCCTTATGATGCCCTCGTCCGACCAGAAATTATTGGGACAATGGCAAGGACCCTACCCCATCCTTCGGCAAGTAACACCAGTCACGTACGAGATACAATTGGACCCTACCCGAGGCACCTCCCAAATCTTTCATGTTAACCTGTTAAAAAAGTGGGAAGGACCCCGTCCGGTGCTGTCGGGAACCAAGAAAAATCTCCTCTTCTCGTTCGACCCTTGTCTGGACCCCGACCTAACCCCCGCACAAGTCCAGGAAATACGACACACCTTGGAAGCCCTGAAAGGCGTCTTCTCGTCCTCCCCCGGTCGAACCACGGTCACTGAACACAGGATTGAAACCGAACCAGGGAAAGTGGTTCGCCTGAGGCCGTATAGAGTGCCAGAGGCCCGTAGGGACGTTATCCGTCAGGAAGTGGAAGTCATGCAACAAATGGGAATAATTGAACCCTCAGTCAGCGAGTGGAACTCCCCTATCGTTTTGGTACCGAAACCTGACGGCTCGGTCCGTTTTTGCATTGACTTCCGGGAGGTCAACAAGGTCTCCAAGTTCGACACCTACCCCTTACCCAGGGTAGACGAAATGATTGAAAGAATAGGACAGGCAAGATTCATTTCCACGCTCGATCTCTGCAAGGGGTACTGGCAGATACCCCTCCGGGAACAAGATAGAAAAAAGACGGCCTTTTCTACCCCGGATGGGTTATACCAATTCCTAGTCATGCCCTTTGGTCTGCATGGCGCCCCCGCCACCTTCCAACGGGCTATGAACCAGGTCCTGAGACCCCATACACCTTACGCAGGCGCGTATCTAGATGACATCGTCATCTTTAGCGACAGCTGGCCCCAACACCTACAGCACCTTTCCAGTGTCATCAGCTCCTTAGGTTCATACGGATTCGCCATCAATCCGGCCAAAACCACATTGGCCGCGAAAACAGTTAAATACTTGGGGTTTCTTCTGGGGGACGGCCTGATAAGACCCCAAGACAGCAAAACGGCGGCCATCCGATCCCTTCCGTTTCCACAAACAAAGAAAGACCTCCGAGCCTTCCTAGGTCTCCTGGGGTATTATCGGCGCTTTGTGCCCAATTTTTCTCAAAGAGCGGCAGCCCTCACAGACCTGTTGAAGAAAACAAACCGGTCAGATGAACAACTCCGGAATCCCTCCTCGGAAGCCTGGCATGCATTTACAGACCTCAAAGATGCCTTGACCTCTGGTCCTGTATTGGTCCCCCCCAATTATTCAGTCCCTTTCATCCTACAGACAGATGCGTCGGACTACGGCTTAGGAGCCGTGTTGTCCCAGAAGGATGCCCTGGGGAATGAACGTCCTATTCTATATGTGAGCCGCAAACTCTTCCCCCGGGAAAAACAATATGCGGTGGTAGAAAAAGAAGCTTTAGCCATCAAGTGGGCGGTAGAAAGCCTTCGGTACTACCTAGAGGGCAGAGACTTCATACTTTATACAGATCACGCCCCTTTGGAGTGGATGGCAAGGAACAAAGGGCAGAATGACCAGGTCCTACGTTGGTTTTTGTCTCTCCAACCCTTTCATTTTCAAACCAAACATAGAAAGGGTTCTGATCAAGGTAATGCGGATTTTCTGTCCCGGTATCCGCATTCTCCTCCCACTACAAGAAGGACAGCTAGGGGAAGGGGATGTGATGAAACGGCCTGCAAATCCCTAACTGGGGGCCGCCCCCCCCTCGCGTGCCTTGTCCGACACCCCCGGGACTGAGTTTATCTCACCGAAACGCCACCACCGAGACAGGACGCCGAGCAACCTCCATCACCAACGAAACCCCGCCCTTCTCTCTCCCACAGGAGCCAACCCGAGCTACAGGAAGGGAGGAACCATACCAAGCTGATCCCGGAAGTCCCGCCCCTCTGGCAGAGTCAGCACAGGATAAAAACAGGGATTCAGCACAACAAGGCGTCGGAGTTTCGTGGCAGGACCCTCTGGCTGGAGACGGAGAAGGTGACCAGACGTGCGAGGAAGAAGTGTGGACAGAGGAGTGGTGGAGTCCCTTGGAGGTGGCTGGAGAGCGGCCGTAACTCACTGGAGAGTTACGGCGGACCGCGTGAGTGCCTTTTGCCTCCTTTATCCCTACTCACTAGGAGTTCGTGTTAAAGTCCCTGTATATATACCCTCTCTACATAGTCGCACTACCCTTGCACTGTATTATACATATATAGCACCTCACTATAGAAACCCTTTCGTTACTCGCACGCCCCACCCCAGCACCCTCTCTTTTACCCCGACCTGTATTCCGTACTCCCGGTACCTTCCTTCCCGCACTGTCATTTTCCGACCCCTCTTGCACTACCCGGGTGAAGGTGTACAGTTGAGTCTCGCTACTGACTCGATAAGACTAACGGTCCCTTGTTTGTTTCCTCTCTTCCGGTCCTCCTGGGAGCCTCCCCGTCATCGGAATCTACTCGGACCATCGGCGGACGCCAAGAAGAGAAGAAGCAGCGCCTCTGTGTCCATCGCCTGGTGCCCCACCTCTGGCCTGTTGGGACTATCTGTACTGTACATCCGTAATAAAAAGCGAATATTGCCCACTACATACGGCCTCCTCGCCTGCTTTTCCGGCCCGCTACACTCACTCCACGACACACCCGAAGCCTGCCAACGCCAGAGAGGAGATCTATCTGCAGAGCGGGTGACTTCGAGCGCCCCGACGACTCCTGCACAGACCTCCGGAACAGACGCTTGCGGATGCCGTGCTTTCGGAAGCTCAACGAAAGGTCGTCGACACCCTGCATTTCTAAAAGGTACTGTTTGCAGGTCTTCCCTACACCGTAACTGGCCTGTGATGCCCCGGTCAGCCAGAACTGTTTGGATTTGTTTCCTCACGACGCCGTGATAGTCCTGGACGGAGCTATTGACATCAAGGAACTATTTTTCAAGCATATTTTGATAACCGATGATTTTTAAGTACCGTATTGTGGATTTTTATTGTTTTTGGTCTTGCCTTAAGTATATAAAAATATTGGATATTTTTCTAAACTGGTGTGGTGTTCTTTTGTAGTTATTACAGTGTTTTACTGTTGGTTATGTGCAAATTCTTTTCACACTGCCTCTAAGATAAGCCTGACTGCTCGTGCCAAGTTACCAAGGGGGTGAGCAGGGGTTGTTTTAGGAGTGTAACTCCCTTATCCTGACTAGAGTGGTGGTTTCTGCCCGACTTTGGCGCATGCCCTATCCGAACAAAAATCCCATTTCTAACACCGGTCAGCTTAGTTGCGGTGCATGCAGATGCAGGAAAATTAATCCTTTACTTCAAGGGAGATTTCTTCAGGTTTCTTGCAAGCCCACATGCTTTGGAAGGTTCCTGTATGGTGCACAGGCATGGATGTTGCAGTAGACAAGCAGGGCGAGGAGATCTGGAGCAGCAGGAGTCTTTCCGGTTGCAGCCTTGATTCCCAGAGCAAAGCCCAGAGAGCCTAGACAGTTGAAGAAGAATTGGTATCTGAAGTACTAAAAAATTGCAAGCCTCTCCAATGTGATTCCGTTCAACACAGGAATGGTTCTGGTGGAATGCTTGTGTTCAAAACATTCACTTCAAGACCCCGCTCGATGCAAAAAGAGTTAAACCCATCGAGTATGCTTTGGATCCCTTTGGGAGATTTTGATAGGAGGAGGGTATCATCGGCAAACCTCAGGGCTGGAATTTTAGTGGAACAAATCTTGGGAGCGTCATTGTCAACGACCCCATTTAGGGTATCTACCAACCTATTGATGTACAAACAAAATGGGGTTGGTGCCAACACACAGCCCTGTTGTATGCCCCTAGTTACCAGAAATGGTTCAGAAATCTCCTCTAGTTTCCTATATCAAACCTGTGCAAAGTTCTTTTCATGTAGCCTCCTAAGGATATCACAGAGGTAGGCGGGAACCCCCATGTTAGTTAGAACAACCCAGAGTTTGGATCTCAGAACTAGGTCAAAGGCAGATTTTAGGTCTACAACGATCAGATACAAACTGCCACCCTCCAGGACCACTGTTTTTCAATAGAGAAGTCTGAGATGGAATACCTGGAATACCTGATTAATGGTGGATGTTTGGTTTCTAAAACCTGCTTGTAAAGTGCTAACAGCAACATGGACCTCTATCCCCTCTTGTAGTTGTTCTAGTATGACCCTTGAGAAAACCTTCTGCAACACATCCATAAGGCTAGTGGGCCTATTTTTCCCCCTGAAAAGGTGGGAAGCTTTCTTATATACAGGGATTATTTCAGCACTGGTCCAGGGCTCATGGATAGGCATGCCACCCAATACAGCATTAAACAGACCCTCCAGGATATCGCGATTTCGCGATTTGCCACGAAATCGGCAATTTTGAAAAAATGCCGATATTTTTACAAAAGTGCCCGCGAAATTGGCATTTTTCTAGAAATCGCTGCATTTTTACAAAAGCCGCTATATCCTGAGGGGTCTGCTTTAAGTGGCTATCGCCTGTGGATTGAGTAATTTACCGTACCTGGCGTGTTTGTGGCTGTCTGGCTGCCTCTCCAGCCAACCTACAAGCCGTCACCACCGCCTGCTGGTTTGCACATTGGTCAAAGCTAAGGCCGCCTGCTGTTTCTGCACTGATGGCTCGAGCTAAGGGCGCCTGCTCTTATCCCCCGGTACTGACGGCCAGGTGCTGGCTCTTTCGACAGGCCTTCCTTCCTTCCCTTCTTCCTGATGTTCACGAAGGGGGAGAGGTGCTGATCTCCGAGGCACATATAATACCCGCTAACTCCTTGATGGTTTTATGAGAAATATATACAGGGCTGATATGTTTCTCGTTACAAGGTTTCAGAGAGATTAATCAAACGGCATTCTTATCACAAGGTTATAAATCAGTGGCGGGGGAGATCTCGAGGGGGCGGGGGCGTTGTGTAAACTACTCAATAAACAAACCCTTTTAGCGCCTCTTGAGCCTTGAGTAGTGATGTACTGTTATGCCACAGTGCCTCTCTTTGCAGGTGCCCAATTAAAAGCCTCTTTGGTAAACAATTAATTGTGCGGTGCATTTAATGTTAAAACCAAGCATTGATTGGTAATCAATAACGATCTCATCTTTACGCTTTTGCTGAGGAGCAGCAATTTCTTTTTGGGATTCACTTGTTGTTGTTGAATTTTCTCAAACAAAAATATTTAAAACTTTCTCGAGTGGTTTTTCACCGTTTCCTTCGTGACAACACTCTGCAATCTGCTGCACCACCAACAAGCAGTGTCCTCTGGAACAGAAAGTACGCGCTGGCGCCGAAATAATAGTGGCCTCTATTCGCAAATAAAACAGTATAACTGTCAAGGCTTCAGATTGCTATGTGTGACATTTTCATACTTTCAGTGTGAATATGAGTTACATTTCAACGATTATGAATGACACTTTCTCACAAGCAAATCAAGCAATGAAGACGAGGGAAACATAAATATCAGAAATTACACCCATTTAAGCAATGAGAAACTTATGGGCCGATTCCCAAAGGTAATCTTAGACAAAGGTCTAACTTTATGACTTTTAGTATTCACAGAGATCGTTTGCGAGTCGTATCTTTACATCCGCAGTTGGGCCGGAATCTGCGCACATGGGCCGTACTATCCGCACCCTGGCCGTACTCTCCGGCGTCACGTTGTAAATACCCCGCACCATGGCGTCGTAAAAGCAGCGCAAGGGGCTTGTAAATCTGCCCCAAAGTGTCTACATTGTAAAGAAACCAAATATACATAGCTTCATGTTGTTAAATAACTAAAAAAACGAAGATATCTGTGTTTGTTGTAGGAAAAATGGCCACATAAAATGCCGCAAAATTGCCGCTAAATTTCCATTTTTGTGCCGCTAAATTTGCTAATCCATGCCGCTATATCCTGGGGGTTCTGATTAAAGATGACTAGCAGTTAGGAGCCCCAAACGTTTGGTTCAGAAAGATACAAGTCCCCAGAGATCTTATTGATTTCAGGCACCTTGTGAGGGTCTATGGTTGAAATAGCTCTACATATTTCCTCAGGAAACTAAGGTGAGGTTCTCATTAGATTTTATACCAACCTGGTTCAGATTATGTTTGATGTTCTACATTTGTCGTCACCACTACCTCATTGGGATCCTGGACATCATAAAGAGAACAAAAGTGATCTCCCTTCCCAATTGCTGAAGGAGACTATGTTCCAAAGTGCTCTTGGATCTTTCCTTTTAAGGTCCTGTAGGAGAGACTCACATTTGGCCATGACCCACTCAATTTGGGCTTGTTTGATGGCATCCTTATATCTAGTTCTGGCACTTGTAACTTTGGTTTTGTCCTTAGATTTTATTTCTAATATTAGGGTGGATTTAGCTTTTTTACAGTGCCTGCATATACCAGGTTGGAATGATTTTGTTTATTTTCTCTGGACCTTTCTTCGACAGAAAAAAATCCCTCCGTGCGGCTAAAAAAGCGAGTGAATCACGGGCACACCTTAAACCTGTTTTCTATATTTGTTGCCTCCATACAAGCACTCAAGTCTTCCATAGCAGTCCTCAATGTTTTATAAATGATGGAAATAGAACTGGGGGACTCCTGTATTTTAGCCCAATGGATGTGTCTCCGTGAGGACGACAGATGCAATCTAACATTGAGTGGGTCACTGTGCTTCCCCTGTGTGTTCCCATCTTGCACTAACAGATCTAATGCCAAGAGTTTATGGTCACAATTGTGGCATGGTAAAATAAAATCTAGAACTGAAGCCCACATTTTTTGCATCCACAAAGACATTCAATTACGGACTCGGACCCGGTCCGATTAAACGTAGGGTGACCATGTTTTTCTGACGTTGTTTGCCCATTGCAGGCCCGAATTGACTGGTTCAGTGTAAGTGTGTAGATCTGTAAAGCTATAGAAGACCACTTTTTTTAGGGGACTATGATTGTGGCAGGTACAGCCTACTGCCTATCTTCCTCCAAGGCCTCACTCGGTCTTATGCTTAGTGGCTCAAATTGGCAATTAAAGTCCCTCCCTGTGATCTCGAGGTCATGCTTTGGATGGGAAGGCAGGAGGATAGGTGATTGCTCCACTACTGGGGATTCTTGTCCCATAATGACTGTTCTTGAGTATACTTTAACCAGTACTACTGTTTCAGCAAAGGTAAATTCCTACAATACACGCAGAAGGTCAGGGGAACCAGTATCAATTGCTCTTGCCAAACAACCTAAATAGGTGGCAATCCAGATTCTAAGCCCCCTGAGGGTCTACCACCTCCCTGCAGTCACAGCAGGTTTTGAAAAACGCTGCATAGCCAATTCGCCTTAGCTCCTCCATGGCCCAAGTTTCCTGAAATAATACTAAATCAAATTTGTCTACTAATTCCCCCCTGTTGCTACAATCTAGCTTAGTCCTAAGGCGGGCTACATTCCAGGATGCAATTTTGATGGTATTTGACAAACTTTTGATAACTGGCAGAGCCCCTCTCGCTTATCCACCTGGGGCAGACATCCCTCATTATTTATTTATTTTTTTTAATTTTTGAAAACCTTTATTGTGCCTGAATAACAGAACAAATACGGGCCCACAACCATCAGGCCGGCCACGGTATGACATCAGCACAAGTGCAAGCAATACAGTCCCCCCGCAGCTGTGAATAAGAGTAGCAAGCAATAAACGTTACATTGGAAAGAGTCACGCCGCCGGGGGAGAGGAGAAGTGAAGGTTAATTTTTCAATTTTTTTTTTTTTGTCGTTTTCATCAAAAGAAGGCAGTGAAGATAAAATAATAAGAGGATTCGAGTCCGCACAGTAACTTCACACTACGGGTAGGCGACGTTATATCTGAAAACATCAACGGAGGTTTAACATCCAGTACAGTGTGGCGGTGCAAATCAGAAGCAAACAATCTACTACCATTCATGCACCCCAAACATCGTCACCCCATCCCTACCATACCCAACCCAGACCCGGAGTCGAACCAAAGTAAAAGCGCAGAAAATAGAAAGGAAGGCCCATAGAACTAAGAGTATATCAAGGTACCCCACCCACCCTGCAACATTGTGGAGGCTACGGCCTGCCCCCCCCCCCCACAGAGTGCCTGTCGCCCCGTAAAACCCGAAATATAGACAAGGAAGAAGAAGAAAAGAAAGAGAAGAAAAAGATCATTAATACCTATGATATAGGGAGTGAGAGAGAACGAATCTATCCACCATCCCAAAAAGAAAAAAGGCGGGGAGGAGCCCACTCGATACCAAATCGCCCGGAGGTCCCGACCCTTCACTGAGACCCACAACACAAACATCGGCATTCCTGAAAGTCAAAACAGAATCAAGTAGTCTTAGAATACAATTGTGGAGAAGCATCGTGCGATGTGCGCCCAGCAAACACGTTAGCCAGTTCCAACCCCATCCCCTTCAGCCAGCTAAATCAATCAGCAGCGAGAGGGCTGCCTAACCCTGACCCGATCGTGGATGTAACCTCCCGCAGACTTCCCCGGGAGAGCCTCTCCCCCCGTGCACATAAGGGCAACATGGCCGCCTGAAAGAAGAAGACGAAGCAGGATCCCAAAATGGCCACCGACCATCGATATAAGTTCCTTTGTCCTCCATGCATAAGTCCATAAAGGCCACTGAGGAATAAAGAGTCCACGGGGAGAAGGGTGAAGACCACCAGTCAGAAGTCGACACGTAGGACAAAAGTTGCTCCGCTGAGTCCCCAAATAAGCTCGATGGTGCAGGCGGCAAGAAGACACGCCCGGAGGAAAGGGGAAACAATGTAGCTGTCACGGGACTGGAGGGCTACAAGCCGTAGGCTTCGGTAGAGGCAACCGCAAGTGTAGCATCAGCACAGGCACGGTGAAACATTGTAGCATCATGGAGTGGCAAAGACAGATTTACACTCAGCTGGGGGCAGATGCTGCGTTCGCGATCCACGGCGGTCAACATGGCGTCCAGTTGAGTACCCAGTGCTTTGAAGCCATCAAACATCTCCGAGCGGAGTTCACGGAGGGCGGCAAGGATAGTCCCATAGGATATTGCAGGTCGCAGTTCCCTTGAGGCGAGTTCCTGCATCGGTACTCTCAAGTCGGTGTCCCGCGCCGGCAGGGCAAGGCTGTCTACGGGCAGGAGTGTACAAGCTTTCTCCGGTCGCGGGAGAACAAAGGGAGCCATGGCGCCGGGCATTCGATAGTGGAGCTGGGGGGGGCGCCGCGTAGGCGAGTATCTCCAGGAGACCTCGATACCGCCAGCGCCAAAGGCAAAACGAGCACACCTCCCACCAGCCGTTTCCCACCAGGCTGGGCAGTGGAGAAAGGTCAGTAGACTTCGCTGTGCTGGTTCGCCGGACACCATGCGCCGCTCACCTTCCACTCGGAGTGCCAACAAAGGGAAACACCGTCCGCGGGCTTCTCAACTCGGCTGTCCCAGTCCAGGCGTAGTCTGCATTGGACGCCAGCTGTAGTGCAGCGGCGACTGCCTCACTCGTAAAGGCGCCGCCACTGAGTCGTCTGCGTTACCCAGCTGAGCGGACCATATCCGAGTCCCAGGAGCCGACGACGAGCTGCAGTGCTGGCGAGGGTCCGGGGCGGGGAACCGTACTTCGAGTTTCCCCGGCACCCGAGCACGCTAGGAGGTCAAAAACGGATCTATGCGCTCAGCTCGTCTTCATACGCATTCCGCCACCGAATTCAATCAGGAAGGACAACAGGATTTCGTTGCGGAGCTCAAGGATCGGCGGAGCCGGGCGACTACACGTCCGCTCCGGTCGCCATCTTGGCTCCTCCCCCGACATCCCTCATTATTAATATCAGTAGCATAGCTTATATCTGCCCCTCTTCTACTTCTGCCCATATTACCATCCTCTTCCCCCTTCCTCCCTTCTTCGTGTTGGGAAGACCTTCATTCATAGGACAGAGTAGCACAGTGGATAAGGTGAAGCTTTCGTCAGGCCCTGATCTACCCACTGTGCAACATAGCCGGGCAATGCTCTTTACTACTGTTGGGTCAGTCCCACTTTGTAAACACTCCCTGCCTTGACCTCCCGGCACTCCCAACAACCTAATCTGGTAAGGTTCTTAGTCGAGGGTCTCGGGCCATGGACTCTGCAGAGTGGGGGCGTCAATCCGCCCCATCTAAGGTATCAGTGGAGAAGTGTGGCTCACTGGTTAGAGCAGGCAGACCCTGAAGCAGAGGTCAGACCCGGGACCAGGGTTCAATTCCCGACGCGGCAGGGTCTTGAGCTCAAATGTCCATGGACTCGATAATTCTCGCTTCGGTGCCTGACCTAATCATGGGTTCACACTCTGCAACTCTGGGCATTAAGCTTGCTTAATCTCCACAACGGCCCCCCCGCGGCAGGATGCCTGGCTTTCACCTTGGGGAGGCCCTGTAGGGGCTATCTCACAGGGAAAAACCAGGACGGGTTCCCAAGGCAAGCGCGGAGATACCCCTTCGGGGGTCGATTCTGGCGCTATATAAGAAATATAATAATAATAATAATAATATCAAATCGATTATGTACATGTACACTATATCTACAGGGGCCAGCTGTAGGAGGGGAGTGGTGGACGTAGGTGGGGGGGTGGAGTCAGGGAGCATTGTGCAGTATGATGAGGCCTACCTATTGGAGGTCTATAAAAATAGCCCAATGGGAGGACAGACATTGCTGAGTTCTGTGCTTGCCTGGATAGATAACGTGAAAACAAATCCAATACCAATTTTGGATCCCTACAGTTGATAACAATGCAGTCCCCAGTTTTTTCTTTGCAGCCTTTCCCAATCCAGCAAACCCTCCGGGTTAGAATAATGACCCTGGCTCTAGTGAGGGGAAAACCTCTGTGCCATGAGGGCCAATGCAGATATTTATTTTTGAGGTCCTCATGGGTTTTTTTGTGGTTACTTTTGAGTCCCGGGACTCCAGGTAATACCGCAACGTAAGGGCATGATCCTAGAGGTAAATTATAACAGGTAGCTTTGCTATGGCATCCCAGGAGACCTGCTCGGGCTCCCCACGAGCTTTGCTGGTTGAACTATCTGCCGGTGATCTTGAGTCCGAGACCTTTGGCTTCAGCGTAGCCCTGTTAACTCGGTTCCTGTTAGACACTTCCTCTGTGCTGGGGTAGCGTGTCCCCACTGACTCAATGATTGGGATTTGAACATTCTGGCATCCTGCATCCAAGCGACCAATTTGTCTCCCACATCTTGTAAAATTAGCTTCCCTGTAAGACTGTTTCAATAAGTCAAGTTGCATTGAGAGGGGCCTCAATTCTTCACAAATTATGATTTTAATCTCCTCCAAAATAACCTTGCTAAATCATCCAGCCAAGGTGGATGCGCAGCTTCAGGCATGCTGTTGGGCGTGCTGGGAGATGATGTGACTTCCCCAGCTCTGACAGCATGGTTGTTAAGACTTCAGTGCGCACCATTGGGCGGGCTTCTTTTTCGCAGCTCCCTAGTGTGACTTTTCTCTATAAGGAGACTGATGTGATTCCCTTGGGAGCCTGTAATGTGTAAGTGGTTCTTTAGGTCATCCTCCCCTGTGGGCCTGCCGGGACTGGGTAAGGAGATATGCGGATCAGACATACTAGGGTTGGCAAGAGAATTAGTGGTCAGCGACAGCCGTTTCTCAGTGAGTTCTATCTCCGTAGCCACAACCCCCATTTCTCTTTGCAGCATCTTACCAATGGAATTTATTTTTGGAGGCATGGGTGTTAGCGCGAGTTTCCCTTGGCAGGTCTTCTTCCCCATGTCCGAGCTATACTGGTCCTTATTAGACTTGTTAGTCGTTATTAGACTGCTGGATCTCTGTGAGGTCTCAAGAGTTCTCCTTTAAGCCACTGATCTAGAGGTTTCACCACAGACTTATCTTTAGTAATAGTATCAAGCCAGTATAACACTGCACATTGAGGGAGAGGGTAGAACAGAGTGTATTGGAGAGGGTTGGTCACTTACCCTGTGACACGGATAGTAGGTGTTAGACCTGGCATCATTGGCGTGAGTCTCCCTTCCATTTTTACTGATTGCCTCCTCTGTTTTGATGTTTTTGCTGGTTATATGCTTTGGGCACTGTGCCACTGCTATTTAGTGCCACAGTGCAAGTGCTCCCTATGTTAAATTGATATACTCATTGGTGATTCCATGATTGGGTTATTTGATTTACTTGTCAGGCCCTAGTACAGTGCACCATGTGTGCCTAGGACTTGTAAATCAAATGCTGCTGGTGGGCTTGCAGCACTGGCTGAGCCACCCACAGAAGCAGCTTGTAAAGTATGTCTCAGGCCTGCCATTGCAAGGCCCGTGTGCTGTCTTGTATCAATGATAGAAGAATACAGTGGAGAGAAGACACTTTCCGCTATCTGGGTATCCGGATCTACTGCCATCCAAATGATCTTTTTGACGGGAACCTAGGTAGGGCATTGAAGGCTATCAGGTCACAGATGCAGTTTTGGGGCAGAGTGGCGCTCGCCAAAATGGTAATACTTCTAAGGCTCTTCTACCATTTCACAAACCTACAATTATATATCCCAGGTTCCTTCTTTGTCACATTAGAAAAGCAGATAAGAGACTTCATCTGGGGCAGCGCTAGGCACAGAATTGCGCTAAAAAATCTGTACTTGCCAACGGACATGGGGGGTTTGGCAGCTCCTTGCTTCGAACATTACTACTTAGCCGCTCAATTGCAGTGGATAACACAGTGGCTGTCAGATCAGCATCGTGCGGACACTGCGACCACACAGCCGCCTTACCCATTGGAACAGATTGTCAGGCTCCTCCACCCTGGCACGAAGACGAGGCCACCAGACCCCTGTACTGCTGTGGCATATAAATGCTTTCGTATGAATCTCTATATAACGAGAGGCATTATTCCCTATGCGGCAGCGATACCATTAGAGGGGACCCCCAGTGGGCAGGCAGTACTCACAGTACAGGCAATCAGGGGATGGCAAGAGAAAGGCATCCAAACACTCAGAGAACTATATCGTGAGGGGTTACTCATACCATGTACTTCATTGGTAGAAGAGGAGGGGCTCCCACCAGGGCAGTTTCTATTACACCCACACGGCCAAATGGAGTGACTTCACCACAGAGCCACGATCACACCTCACCATACAATACTTACATGTTATTGTACAGGGTAGGCACCTTACGCGCTGGTTCTCAGCCTCGCTCAGAACCTACACAGTGATAAGCCTGGATTCGCTCCGCCACAATGGCAGCAAGATCTAGGCCACCAATTTGCAGACTGTGGACCTGGATTAAAGCAATACTGAGAGAAGAGGTGGTTTTAGGGTATTTATTGTAGGTAATGACAGTTAGTTTGTAGCTTTCAGTCCAGGGGGCTGTCTTGATTGCGCCTATCAGATAATCTCAACACCTGGCGCAGCAAAGACTTTAACACAAAACAAACAACACCTTTAGAAAAAGGTTTTATTTTACAAAATGCAAGGACTCTCTTTATTTAGAATAGTCAAAGTCAAAGTCAAAAAGCTTTATTTCGATAAAATTTCATTATCATAAAAGCAAGTTTAAAAAGAATTGGTGGTTAATAAAATTAATAACACATATCCAGTTAATAGCAACAAATACGACATTTGCTAGAATTAATATAGTTTAAGAAAAAAATAAACAGAGTTTTTAAGCTTTCTGGCTCGAATAGCCCAAGCCCAGAATAAAAATTTAGCTAAGGCACAGGCATAGGGTACATAGCTGTCCGAAACAAGTATCCTGATTGCCACATCATGGCTCCTGGTTCCCAGTTGCCGGCACAAATTCTTCAGCCACGCCCTTCTTGGATTGGCATATTCGTTACAGACAAATAGAAAATGGGCTAATGTCTCTGGGTGGGCTAGACATGAAGGACACAGGTCAGTTTTGTGTGGACAGGATTTCCATGTTTTGGTAAAAGTGTTCAATGGCAAGGTACCCGTTCTGAATTTAAAATACAAAGACCGGGCAAACGGTTTCCCGATTATATCCAGGTAGGGTTCTCGCCTGGGAATGTCTTTAAACTTCAGAAAATCCTCAGTGAGCCTGCCAGTGGATGTGCTAGAATGCCTTTGGGAGCAGATCCAATCCCGATAAAGGTTTTTAAGTACTTGTTTTGGTGGAGAGGTTCTGCTTGACCAAAAGTCCAATAGGCCCAAGTTCGACAATAAGGATTTCATGTCTGTTAGCCATTTGACTCTGGCCCAATGTGGTGACGCCATTATTTCTTCCAGGCCTCTGGCGTAGGCACTAAGTTCCTCTACCCGCCAAATACGGGCCCATAATAAGAGAGGACGAAATTTCGCGATTTCGCCAATCTGAGTACAGCCAAAGTCCATAAATAAGGGTAAAAGTGGGGTACTTTGAGGGAGGGACATTATTTGTCTGCAGAAATTATTCTCAGATTTTTGAAGAGCTTGTGAAGATGCAAAGCCCCAAAGTTCAGCTCCATAAAGTGCAGAGCTGACGCCCTTGGCGGCATAGATCTCTAGGACTGTTCCTATTGGTTTCAACGAACTGGAACGTTGCTCCCCCAATAGGGCACCTGTGATCCTTTTATGATTCAGCAGCATCTTGTCTAAATGGGGAGTCCAATCCATTTTGTCTGAAATGCGTATCCCTAAATAATCAAATACTTTCACCCTTTCCAGGGACTCAGTATTTAAAATAGGGGGACGCACTTGCTGTTTAGGGGGGTTAAGGACAAGGTATTTTGTTTTATTGGTGTTTATAACCAAGCCCCGATCAGTACAAAAGGATTGGAAATTGTCCAAGAGTTTCTGCAGTCCCATAGGGGTTTTAGAGATTAGGAGCGTGTCGTCCGCAAAGAGAAGGGTCGGTATACGAACCCCCGCCAGGGATGGTTCGTCAGATGGAAATTTAAGTAAGTGCTCGACCACCCCATTGATGTACAAAGAGAAAAGGGTGGGAGCCAGAACACATCCCTGGCGGACCCCTCTCTCGACCGGAATACAGCCCGTTTTCTCCCCTCCAGAGCCCCACCTAATTTGGGCAAAGCTGTCCTGATGGAGCCTAACTAGTAGGGATAGTAGATACTGTGGGAGCCCCATGTTGGCCAGGACCTTCCATAGCAAGTCCCGGGGGACAAGGTCAAAGGCAGTCTTTAAGTCGATAAATGCGAGATAAAGACTGCCCTTGCCTATCACTACCACCTTCCAGTAAATCATCATAAGCCTAAAGGCCTGCTCTATCGTTCCAGTGCCTACTCTAAAACCGGCCTGGAAATCGGTAAGTATTTTATTTTCATCTACCCAGTTAAGTATCCTGAGTAGAATAACTTTACCAACAACTTTTTGGCTTACATCTAGCAAGCTGATCGGCCTATAATTGGACGGATCATCCCTTGGGCCTTTCTTGTGGATGGGAACCACCTCTGCCCCCTTCCATGACGCGGGAATGGGGGCACCCCTACAAATGGCGAGAAGGAGGGAGTGGATTAATTTGCCCCAAGTAACACCATCAGATTTTAACAGGTCCCCCGGGATACCATCAGGTCCTGCAGCTTTTTGTGGAGTGATGGAATTAATAGCATATTCTACTTCCTTCTGTGTGAATTCAGGATCACTGGGGAGAAGAATATAATTAATGTAAGGAGAGGATTGAACAGACCCTCTCCCGTTCAGATCATTATGGCAGGAATAAAGTTTGGCGAAATGGGCCTCCCATACCTGCCCCGAAATATTGCAGGTTACGAGGTCGCTATCCGGTCTGTTTCGTGCCCTTATGGTGTCCCAGAAGGATTTAGAGTCTTTTTTCATGCTGGCTTCCTTAAGGGTTAGCCAGTAGGCATCCTCCCACTCCCTTTTAGCTACCTGTAGGGCCTTTTTATGGTCTCTTCTAGCAATTTGGATTAGTAGAGGGGACTTCCCTTTGACTGCCTCTATTAGGCGAGATTTGGCCTTCCTGCACGTTGCCGAATACCAATCGTGTTTACCTTTAGTTTTTAGTAGAGATTTTTGTTTCCCTGAGGGCAATTGAACCCAAAAGAGGTCCCCTATGATTTTTACAGCAGCTTCAAATGTAGCGGTGGCCTTGTCTGCTGCTATAGTTAGATCAATCGAGCCAATTTCGGCTTGCATGCCCTTAGCCACTTCATCTATTGCAGATAGTTTGTCGGTGTTGCACATAATCTTACTCCACTTTAGACGCCTGCCACAAGTGGCAACAGTAATCCCCTGTTGGCGGCTTAGAGGGACTGGCAATACTTCAGTGGGCCAAGGATTTTTTAGGGATAAGGAGAGTGGATTATGGTCGCTCTCTATGGTATTGGTGATAACCATGTCGTTAACATGGCTCCAGAGGCCCCTATCCAGCAGAATATAGTCAATCCGTGTGCATTGACCAACTCTGTTGAATGTGGGAGCACCCTGCAGATCAGATCGAGTGCGACCGTTGGCAGCTCTTAAGCCAAACTCCAATGTGAGTGCATTTAGGTGGATTGCACTGCGAGTCCAGCGTTTGATGGGTGGGATAGAGAGGGTAGGGATACCCCATCTGCTATCCTCTTCTCCTAGGTCTGGTACTCCTTCTAGGGGAAGTGGTTCATATGTACAGTTAAAATCCCCTGCTACTAGGATATGCCCAAGTCCACTCTGCTCTCCTAACTGAGCCTCAAGCTCCAACATTGTAGGTGAAATACACCCGTTTTTTGTTCCCCTGATATAAACATTATAGAGGTCAACAATCATGCTTCCCCGTAGGCCCAATAGAGAGACACCAAGAATATCCGGGGTTCTTGGCTTCTTAGTGATTATCCTGCAATTAAGGAGGATACTTATCCAAATAATAAGCCCCCCCGATGGCCGCCCCTTCCCTGCCTTGGATTTTACTGCTGGTGTAAAAATAGTGACAAACCCCACCCGGTGTAATGGTTCAATGGCCCATGTCTCTTGGAATATACAAATTGTATGGGCATCGACCAGGGCATTCCACTCCGGGAGGCCTAATTTCCTTAAAATCCCAGCAAGGTTCCAACTAAGGATTTTTAACTTGCCATGTGCTAAGTTTCCGTCTGAGATCACAGTGCATTGGGGGTTGGATGAGTCACCACTGTCCCTAATTAGTGTAGGTGATAGCACCTCTAAGTTTGTAGGGAGAGATGTGCCCAGCACTGGATCCTTCGTACTGATGTTAACACTAGGGAGGTTAGTATCTAAACCTCCCTTAGGAGAAAGTCAATCAACCTCATCCAATACACAGTACCTATTTGGATGGGCAAACTGTGTATAGGAAGGGTTGAAAGACAGAGATGGAGACGGATCCCGCCATGGCTGTTGCCATTGCTGATTAGTAAGTGATGGCTGAGGAAGTTGTTGCCACTGCTGGGTAGGTTGGAAAAAAGGAGGTAAGGGGTGGAAAGGTTGTTGCCACTGGGGACCAGCATGATGCGGGACAAAAGATGGAAAGTTAGGTGGTTGCTGCCAATGGTTAGAGGCATAATGAGGGGAACGTACAGGCCCTTGATTACTTGGCCGGTGGAAGTTGGGTCTTGTCGAATTGGGGAGGAAGTAAGATAAGGGGAGTGGTTTAATCTGGGTGGCAGGACCGCTGTTAGGTGCATTACAAATAAAAGTCGCAGCCCCCACATCCCTAAAATTGACAGTAATTACATCCCCTGATATTGTTTTCTTACTCCTACCCACCCAATCCACTCTACGCACAGTGAGAATTTCCCCACTCATACTACTGGGTAGTGGTCTATGTAATTGAAGCCACTGGGCACATTTATTTCTTAACTCTACATAAGTCTCTCTAGCTCCTTCCTTCAGTGGGGGGACAGCAGTCAACACAACCACAAAAGAAGAAACTTCTGGTGGCAGACTAATAGACTTAAAACGAGTCTGCCTTGGCTTAGGGGCTTCAGAGTTATTGGTAGAGTGAGGGGCTGGGATGTTCGTAGGTTTCCCTTTGGGGTCCGTGGCTTGGGGAGTGGTAGATTTCAATCCAGCAGCTGGTTGCTGAACGGGTGAAGAGTTGCTCACCGCTTTTGGTGGTGGTTGAGCAAGGTTATTCACTGAGTGGGGAGGATGTGATGCAGATTGTTCTTTGGAAGGCGGAAAGTTTTTCGCTTTGTCAGCTGTAGACTTAGTGACCTTAGCTGGCGGTTGGGGATTGGGTGGTGGTTCTCTGTACGCTTGTTGCTGAACAGGCCCAAGCTCATTGATCTTATTGGGCCATTTGGTATTAATGAGCGATGTTAGTCTATCCAGTTTAGAAATCAAGGGTTGAATTTGGGCCACTATTGTAGTTTCAAGATCATGCTTGAGGTCCGTGACCATGTTTTCGACCCAGCATGGGATGCCAGGCGTTGTGTGTGGAGTAGGTGTCACCAAATTATGATTGCTAGCTTTGGCTTTAGTCTTCTCCTTAGATTTAGACTCCTTGGTTTTGGGCTTAGTCACTACTTTTGGAGGGATAAAAGTAACCTTTCCCCTGGAATCACTGGGCACATAAGGGGTCGACTTGACCCCATCCAGGCCCGGCTCCGTCTCTCCGGGTGTCCGACAGGCTTCTAGGTCTGGGGTCGCCTCCAGATCCACAAAGGACGGGTCCGACTCTGAACAGGTAACTGACAAGTCGACGGCACTCGGTACTGTAACAGTGCCCATAGTGGTCAAGGGCAAGGGCAAGGAGCAATTGTTCGAAGCTTGCTGAGAGGGTGAATTTGCATTTACAAGGGAGCCCAGGGAAGAGCGCTTGGCATTCATGAGGTCCAGGGAGACTCTTTTCTCTAGGAGTACAATGCTCTTGTCGATTGTCTCAGTTACCCGTGAGATAAAAAGGTCAATGGGGCCAGTCACTTGAGCTACCTCCGCAGCTTTTTTGGTACAGCTTCTTGTTTTGTGCCGCATGGTTGGCGTTAACAATGAACAGGCTATACCAGGTATTGGGTGACTGTGGCCTCAAGGAAGGCTGAGTAACAATCGGCCTACCTGGTTGGTGGTCTCAGGGCGATGAGACAGGGATTCAGGGCCTGGGCCGTCCTCTGCCGTCCTTGAACGGCCTTAAACGGCCCGCTCTTTGCCCGGTCTTCGCCCCGTGGCCGCCCCGCGCGCGTCCCGCGTGCGCGTTAGGACTGCACAAAGTTTATAGGAGGAGCAGGTGAGGTGAAGGGGGCGGGAAGAGGACCAGCTGCGGCCGATCAGCGCCGCGCTGCATGCTGGTCCTCGCAGTCCCGCCTCGAGGAGAAGGGTTGATGTTCACTCTCTGAAGTCGCGTTGGTGCTCCTGTGCACTCCGAGGTGACCTTGGGCAGGTTGGTCAGCAAAAGTCTTGCCTTCGAGCGGCACCCGCGGAGCGGGGGCCACGAGGCGTGGAGGTTTTAAACAGGCGCTGGAAACAGGGATGAAAGGCTGAGTGACAGGCAGGCAGCGCTCACGGCGTCCCAAAGGCAGAACCCACACTCCTGACACACCGCTTGGTCTTTATCGGTGGAGGGGGCGGGAAGAGGACCAGCTGCGGCCGATCAGCGCCGCGCTGCACGCTGGTCCTCGCAGTCCCGCCTCGAGGAGAAGGGTTGATGTTCACTCTCTGAAGTCGCGTTGGTGCTCCTGTGCACTCCGAGGTGACCTTGGGCAGGTTGGTCAGCAAAAGTCTTGCCTTCGAGCGGCTCCCGCGGAGCGGGGGCCGCGAGGCGTGGAGGTTTTAAACAGGCGCTGGAAACAGGGATGAAAGGCTGAGTGACAGGCAGGCAGCGCTCACGGCGTCCCAAAGGCAGAACCCACACTCCTGACACACCGCTTGGTCTTTATCGGTGGAGGGGGCGGGAAGAGGACCAGCTGCGGCCGATCAGCGCCGCGCTGCACGCTGGTCCTCGCAGTCCCGCCTCGAGGAGAAGGGTTGATGTTCACTCTCTGAAGTCGCGTTGGTGCTCCTGTGCACTCCGAGGTGACCTTGGGCAGGTTGGTCAGCAAAAGTCTTGCCTTCGAGCGGCTCCCGCGGAGCGGGGGCCGCGAGGCGTGGAGGTTTTAAACAGGCGCTGGAAACAGGGATGAAAGGCTGAGTGACAGGCAGGCAGCGCTCACGGCGTCCCAAAGGCAGAACGTTTGTGCACGTCTCTGACCCGTGATCAAGGTGCTTTGGCACCGAAACGCGTCAGGCGTTTACTTGCCGCATGTTTGAATAATTAAATCACGCTTCAAGAATCACATCGTGGCTCGAGTGGATTTTTGTGTTTGAACACTGAAAAATTATTTGGATCATATTGGGAGGGTCGCGACCTCACCTCGAGCCCACCGCCATCAAGTGGCTAGGAGATCCGTGATTTTGTGTCTGCGAATATATAGTTGTATAGTTCTACAGATGTAGTGAACAAGGCGGGAGCAAGCCGCGGAAACGCGTCTAAGCAGCAAATCAGCCATTAAATATCGTTTGGTTTATGATTCACGGAGTCAGCGCCTTATTTTGATGGAAAGTTTGGTTTGGTGATAATATATATATATATATATATATATATATGTAGCTTTCACCAAGCACAACACAAGCTGTGCCAATGCACTCCAATTCCAGTCCTTTCAATTACTGCTTCAGACAAAAGCATGTACTCAAGATAAGTATTTATTCATTTCAATCCAGCATGGTAGTTCGGAATATGGAACAAACCCAACGCGTTTCGGCGACACACTCGCCTTGGTCACGGGTTGTTTTGCAATCCAAATTGAAAGATTTAAATAAAGTTACAGTAACACAAAATACACATGTGACTCCCAAAGTGAGGAAATAAACAGAGGACATGAAACATCCACTATGGCGGCCATCTTGAAGTGGTGTAAATATACAGGCAAAGAATTGCTAGTCATATCGTTTAGAAGAAGGTAAACATATTACGCCTTCCCATGTATATTGGCCATAGTGTGAAGTAAGTTATATCATGTATCAGTACATTGCGCTTAGCGTGGAAAAGTACCACCGCCTGAGATCCCACCGCATAGTAGCATATCTTAGGCAAAGTAGGGCTCACATCATAATCCCGTTCATTGTCACTTGTCAAATATATCAAATATATAATACATACTGAGCGACCACAATTCATATACATTTTGCGAGCAAGTGCTTCAATATTACTTTCATAGAAACCCCAGTGCGTGCCTGTCGCTGAGTAAGCGATGTATCGAAAACAAGTACGTGAGTCCAATCAGAAAAATACCAAAAATTACATCCTACTTCCCCAGTGAGAGTAGGGCAGCATCAAGAAGATAATCCATGCTGCAAATCAGATGGGGACCAACTCTGGGTTCTTTCTTCTCCGCTAATCCTAGGCAAAAAAGGGAGAGAAAAGATCAAGCCAATCCAATTGCAGAACCATTCCTCTAGCTCCACCTGTTGTATGCCATATATTCAGTGTTCCATGATCCAGCTATACCAGACAATTATACGGATGACATACAGTGAAAACAAATTATATTGAACAAAACCATTCAAAATTGTAAGAGTATCTCGCAGGAGACTCAAATGGACAAAGTTCAGATGGGTTAAAAAAGCACAGTAATATCCTGCAGATAGGAAGCCAACAGAAAGTCTTATTCACATGAGATATTATTCACAGAGGTGCCATATCATTTCCTCCTCAGAATTCAGGCCACCAGGGATCAAGTATCTAAATCAATGATGTACCTATTTTCCAGCTGTCGCAATATATATATAAGCAATAATAACACGCTGGATAAATATAATGCATGAATAATACTGATGAATAAACAAGCAGCAAATAATATGAGATAATATGCTGGGCATCCTGTAAAAGATCAGAAAGATATATTCACTGAATAGATCAAATGAAAACTTTAGAGGTGCACCTTGACTCACTCACACATCACAAAGAAAGCACACTCACTCACACATCAAAAAGACAACACATCAAACTATCACAGCCACTGGCTCACATCACAATAATATTCCCTACGCTAAAAAAGTGGGTTGAGAACCCAAGGGAGCAGCAACAACAACGACATGCTTGAATCGCAAAAGTAGATAGGCTAGATTCCATCCTTCCTAGCACCACAGGCAACATAGGGCCCATGCAAACACAACAGCCACAACCTCGAAAGCCTCGAAAGGAAACAGGCAGCACACGTGCCAGAGAACCTCAGCCAGCCCTACACCTAACGACACAGAGTAATTCAACAGAGACAGAAGCTTGCCGAGACAGAGAGGTCTCAGAGAACACAGAAACATTACATCTACTCGCTGACACCGTGCCGGCACAAGCACAGAATGAAGTAAAAGCGAGGCCTCAACAGGCAATGACACCAATAATTCTAACGAAGTCTGAAGATAAAACTATTGAAGAGTCTAGAGAGAGTAGAGATTTATCCATAATACCGGAGAATACTTCATCACAGCAAGTTTGTAGGGATGAATCTACGATGCCCGCACAGGATTTCACCTCACCTAACAACAGGACACTAAAGAGATTTACAACGGCAGAGGATTTGGAAGCTAACACACATCCAGCACACTTCCCAGATACTTCACAAAGACCAGCTAGGAACACACCAAACGGACACCATGACTACTCAAACTACGATGACGAAACGGAGATATTGAACTCTGCTAACACATCTTATCAGTCCCAGAGAGACATCAAAGGGATACAGACACAAATAGACAACATGGCACGGGGCATCCAGAATACGTTGAAAATAATGGGAAAGATCCTAGAAATCACGGCAGGCACACAATATAAAGTTGAACAGATACAAGAAGTAATGCTGAAAACGCCTGAAAAAAGGAAGAAGGGGACCAGGCCAGTAACAGATCGGCACAACAGGCCGAACAGAAACCTTAGGTACATAACAGAAGAAGAAACACTTTCATTGCTAAAGTCATATGAGCTAACAGAAAATGATGAGGGAGAAAAAATCAAAATAGTTCCGATTGATTCGAATAGAACATCGAAACATAAGACTACGAAACCTAACCTTAACAACCTACAACAAGTCCAGCTATCCACCAACGTGAGTGAAAGGGACCAGAGCAATACTTAAAAACATCTTAAATGCCTTCTGCTCAACTGTCGATCCTCAGTAAAACATGCGTCGGACATCGCTGCATTTGTCATTAACCAGGAAATTGACCTAGCAATCCTAACAGAAACGTGGCTCTCCGAATCATCTTCTCCATGCCTGGATCTGTAGTGCCCCCACACTACAACATAGTGAGACTAGATAGACCAAAGAAGATAGGTGGTGGTATAGCCTGCATCCACCGATCGGACATAGAAATCAAACAAATACAATCAGATCCTCCGGAATCATGTGAATATCTAGGTCTTAATATAAGATCAAATGACAATGAAAGATGCACCCTACACGCCCTGCACCAACCTCCGGGAAATAATGAATCCTTCATAGACCAGCTAATGGAGATTATAACGGATAACAATAACACGTACTCTAACGACATATTCCTGGGCGACTTCAACTTGCACTGGGAAGACAAGGAAGACAAACAGGTGAGTGCCCTAAAAGACTTCCTGGCTGAGCTAAATCTTTCACAAGCATGCACACAACCAACGCATTCAAAAGGAGCAACGCTAGACTGGATATTATCAAGGAACATGAACATAAGGGTCCAGTCAGTTGTACCATGCGACTGGTCCGATCACCATGCCATTATCTTCCTAATTCCAACACTAGAAAGGAAAAAGATGTCACAGCCAGTTAAAATCAATAAGTGGATACGGGATATGAAAGACCTGAACATGGATCGATTAGTGGAAAAGTGTGAGATAGAGCTGATGCCACCTAACAGCCTGAGGAAGGTGAATGATCTAACGGAGCACTACACTACAACAGTAGCAAACATAGTCAACACCACGATGCCACTAAAACTAAAAAGAGTCTCGGAAAAGGACAAGAACCCATGGTTTAACGAGGCTCTGAATGACGATAGAAGGAAATTAAGAATGGCCGAAAGAAAATGGAGAGTACACCCGGCAACACCAGAACTGAAATCACTCAGAAAAATCAGAAGCGAATATAACAAAAAGATCCTTAGGTCCAAAAAAGAATATATTAGTTCAGAATTAGACAACGCCAAAAACAGGCCACAGAAACTATTTGAAATCCTAAAGCAGCAATCGAACAAACTAGCAAAATCGGCCCAAGAAACAACCAAAACCCAAATAAGCTGCGAAGAATTCTCAAAGTTCTTCTCCGAGAAGGCCAACAATCTGGAAATAGAGCTCAAGACAGCAGCGGACCACCTGCACAAACAACCACAGAGTCTGACCATTGCCACACCGACATTCAACCACAATGAAGCAAAAAACCATGCACATTGGAATACGTTTGTACGGGTTCGTGAGTGGTGGTGGGAACAGGAACTGAGTCGGAGGCTTGAAATAAGGATTTTAAGGATGGCTTTATTTTCAAATATGCTCTACGACGTCTGCTGGTGGGCCTTAACCGGGCAAACTCATCCGTTTCCGTCTTGACCCCTCTAGGAAATACAGGTTCCAGGGTGATGCAATCACGTCGGGTATGGAAACCCGCCAGCCGTTCGCTTCTTCAGGTGTTGCTCTGGGTGGCGGTTAACTCCCGTTTTGGCAGGAAGAAAGGAAAGAGAAAAGGAGGAATCAGTCTGGGGTTCTGTACAGACGCAGCGTAAGGGCCGGGTACGTGAGGGACACCAAGTGCTGTGCAGAGCTACGCCACACGCTCGCTTTCGTGCTCGACTGTGCTCGTGAAGGTAGGGAAGGGAAGTGGAGACTATACACTTTAAACAGTGACTTCCTCACTCGTTCGTTTGTCCACTACGTGCAACCCAGCCCGCCACTTTGCCCCGTACCTTTGTAAGCCACGCTCCTCCTTCGGGAACGAGGCGGGGCGAGTCGCCTGTCCGTTGGCCTCCTGGCTTGTAGTCCACAGCTGGGCTCGTCAGGGTCTCCTCTCTGCAACACTCCGTCTCCGATGTAGTCCGTAGAACTCTCGCTCCTTCTCCTCCTCGGGAATCGCCGTCCGTTGAGTACCTGGACGTGCCTCCTTTTGGCTCCGTGACGCACCAAGGTGGAGGAGCCCCGTCTTCCCCGAAGCCAGCATTAAAGGGACCGTCTGCCTTTACAGCTGTACTTTCCCAGTCTGCGCCATTGTCCATACATGTCCAGTTCTCCGACCATGACTGGGTAGGCTGTGTTGTGGAGACAGAAAGGGGCGTAAGGGGAGAGACACCTGACCACCATTCCATGTTATCAGTACAGTTCATATTGTGCCGTCCCGCCCTGTGACATTCCTCCCCCCCTGGAATCTCCCGATCGGGAGAGGAAACACTCGGGACAAAAAGTTGGCATTTCCATTGTCCTTGCCCTTCTTATGCTGCACAGTAAAGGAATAGGGCTGAAGGGACAAAAACCAACGCATTACCCTTGCATTCACAGAACTGTTCTGATACATCCACTTCAATGGAGCATGGTCAGTCTGCAAGACAAACGGTTTCCCCTCCAGATAGTACTGTAGTTTGTCGACAGCCCACTTGATGGCTAGACATTCCCGCTCCACTGTAGAATACTTACACTCTCTGGGAAAGAGTTTGCGACTAGCATAGAGAATGGGATGTTCTATTCCGTCCTCTCCTATCTGCGACAGAACAGCTCCGATCCCTACGTCAGAGGCGTCAGTGGCGAGTACAAACGTTTTGGAGAAGTCAGGGGACTCCAGTACAGGAGCGCTGGTTATGATGTTTTTCAGATCGTCAAAGGCCTTCAGGGCATCCTTAGAAGGAGTTTGTATTTCTTTGGGCCTGACGTCTTGCCGGAGCAGATCAGTGAGTGGTGTTGCTACCTCGGCAAACTTGGGGATAAATCTACGGTAATAGCCGATTAGTCCCAAGAAGGCCCGAAGGTCTCTTTTGTTGGTTGGGAACGGGGTGTTCTGAATAGCCTTTACCTTTTCGGACTGTGGAGAAATAGTGCCTTTTCCCAGGACGTATCCAAGGTATTTGACACTATTAAAGGCGGCTCTAGATTTTTTTCCGTTGATGTTCAGGCCGGCCTGCTGCAAAGCTCTCAAGATGGTTTCCAGATGCTGTAGGTGTTCTTCCCACTGAAAATGACGATGTCATCTAAGTATGCGGAGCTGAATGATGGGTAGGGTTTCAGGACCTGATTCATGAGACGCTGGAACGTAGCAGGTGCGCCGTGTAAACCGAACGGCAATACCGTGAATTCGTACAAGCCATCATCGGTGACAAACGCTGTCTTTTTCCGGTCTTCTTCACGGAGGGGTACCTGCCAATACCCTTTGGTCAGGTCTAGAGTGGTGATAAAGACGGCATCCCCCAATTTTTCGACTGGTTCGTCCACTCTGGGTATAGGGTATGCATCAAATGCGGAAACAGCATTCAGGGCGCGGAAGTCCATGCAGAACCTTTTTGACCCGTCCGGTTTAGGGACCATCACAATTGGAGAAGACCAACAACTTTTAGACGGTTGGATCACGCCTAGGCGTAACATCTCCATCACCTCTTTCCGTACGGCTTCTCGTCTTGCTGCGGGAATCCGATAAGGCCTCTGCTTCACGATTTTTCCTGGAGGCGTTTCGATATGATGTTCCACTAGGCTTGTTTTCCCAGGTAAGTCGGAAAAAATGGATGAAAAGGGGTGCAGGACGTCCTGTAGTTCTTTTCTCCTGGATGGAGACTGATCTGGGTTCACCACCAGATGGGTTAGGGTCGACACTGCCTCGAGTGGAGTCGGAAGCGTTAAATGATTGCTTCTTGGAGGCGGTCCTATCCACTTTTTCAAGAGATTTATATGATAGCTTTGAGTTTTGTTAGCAGACAGTTTCAGTTTGTACGTGGTATTGCCGATAGTCTCAACCACCTCATACGGTCCAACCCACTCGTTTTTATGAGTAACTGAGAGTAGATGGAGTAGAGCCCAATCGCCGACTTGGAGTTTCCTTAACCGTGTGCCTTTGTCATATTGTGCTTTCTGCTTTTGTCTTTGTTGTTCCAGATTGGTATGGGCTAGACTTCGGAGTTTTCCCAGTTTGGAGCGGAGCTGTATGGTATACTCCAGGAGGGATTTCTGTTCTTCCGCCTCTTGCGTCTCCCACGTGTCTTTTGTGATTTCAAGCAAGGATCTAGGAAGGCGTCCATACAGGAGTTCGAAGGAAGAACAGCCCAAACTACTCTGTTTCTGTGCCCTGAGTACATACAAGGCAAGTGGGAGTAGACGATCCCAGGTTTGGCCCTCTGTAGTGAGCATCTTCTTTAAGGTGGCTTTCAGCGACTGGTTATATCTCTCCACCAGACCATCGGTCTGTGGATGATAGACGGATGTCTTCAAGTGATGGATGTTCAATGATTTGCAGACTTCTCTCATGAGACGTGATGTGAAGGGAGTCCCCTGGTCAGTAAGTATTTCCTTAGGAAAACCGACACGGGCAAACAGCTCCACGATCTTTTCTGCTACGTTTGCTGTAGTAGGTGCCCTTAATGGAAATGCCTCTATGAACCTAGTCGCATAGTCCACTATTACGAGGGCGTATCGGTACTCTTTTGAGGATTTGGGTAAAGGTCCTATTAAGTCCATTCCTACTCTTTCAAAAGGGACTCCTACTATCGGCATTGGTTGTAAAGGGGCCGCTGGAGGTCTATGAGTGTTCCTTCGCTGGCACACGTCACACTTTTGGCAATAGTCCTGTACATCCTTATATACTCCTGGCCAGTAGAAGTATCGTAAGATACTCTCAGTCGTTTTCTCCTTTCCAGCATGGCCTGCTGTCAGGTGAGCATGAGCAAAGAAGAGAACCTGCTCACGGAAAGTCAACGGAACCAGAAGCTGGGGATTTTTCTTCTCGTCAGCCTGTCTGTATAGGAGCTCGTTTTGTATCAGGAACTTGGGGAAAGGAGTAGTAGTGCCCTGGTTGGCATGAGCGGCCTCCCATGCGTTAAACAGAGATCTGTCTTCAGCTTGAGCATGTTTGAAATTACGATCCAGGACCCAGGGATCAGGGGTTAAATATGCTTCTTTGGGGCCTTCTATTGCTAGAGGTCGTTCAAATGCTGATTCCCTTAATAGTGCTAGGAACCTAGGATTGTCCACCCGAGGATCATGTCTTCGGGTAATGAGTCCACAACTCCTACTCTCACTACACAAGCTGGTTTATCAGTCGGACATATAGTGATGTCAGCTAAAGGGTAAGGTTTTACATCCCCATGGACACAGCGAACATGCACAAGGGAGTTGGGGACGTACTGACTAGGGAGGACTAGACGTTCCTGGACGACCGATTGTGTGCAACCGGAATCTAGGAGGGCTTTCACCAAACGGTTATTGATCCGCATACTCACGTAGAATGAGGTTCCCATTTCTGCGGTGTATAGAACGGTTCTCGGTAGATAGCCAACCTCCATAGGCTCTTCCGGTGGATGCTTCCGTGGACAGAGGCGGGCTATATGGCTCCATTCGCCGCATTCAAAACACTGTGGACCCCTGGGTGTGGTATCCATTCTAGGGGGCCGTGATCGAGGGGGTTCCAGTATCGGTTTTGGTTTCTTGTCCGCTTTAACTGGGGGAGTGTTTTTGTTAAATTTTTCTTGTTCCCATCCTGAGTTTCGAGGTTGGGCTCTTGCATACGTGGCGGCCATTTCGATGGCCTGTTCTACCGTAAGACCTGCATGTTGTCTCAGCCACCTCTGAGACCCGTAGGGAAGAGCCTCCATAAACTGCTCCAGGTAGATTTTAGCAAGAATATCGTCTTTGGTCCATACTTCCGGTTTCAACCATTTGTCCGCCATCATTTTTAGTCGAAAGAAAAGAGTTTTTGGGTTTTCCCCAGGAATTCCTTTCTCTTTTCGAAAACGGACACGATACGCTTCAGGATCAAGACCTAGGTGATCGAATATCACATTTTTAATCAAAGCATATGGAGCAGTTCCTGCAGGGTTGGCAACTTGGTATGCAAACTGCGCTTCTCCTGTAAGTAACGGAGCCAAGAAGAATTGCCATTTTTCCTCCGGCCAACCCAAGGCTCGGGCTGCTCATTCAAAATTCATAAGGAATGAGTCAGGGTCCTCCCCTTGTACATACTTTTGTAGAGCTATCCCCGAGGGACTGGAATCATGTGCACGGCTGTCCATAGTTACCGTGCTCGTTGGAAAAGTTGTTTTTTTCTGTATGTTTTCCAGTTGAGCACTGATTGTGTTCGTGAACAGGTCTCGGTCGGCTTGTGCTGTGCTGATTTGCTGCTCCACGGCCCATTCTAGTTTTTCCTGTCCTTTCACCAGGTGTTGAATGAGTGTGTCCATCTCCGATAAACCGACGGACTGAGGTGGAGATCCCACTTCTGACACCAGTTGTATGGGTTCGTGAGTGGTGGTGGGAACAGGAACTGAGTCGGAGGCTTGAAATAAGGATTTTAAGGATGGCTTTATTTTCAAATATGCTCTACGACGTCTGCTGGTGGGCCTTAACCGGGCAAACTCATCCGTTTCCGTCTTGACCCCTCTAGGAAATACAGGTTCCAGGGTGATGCAATCACATCGGGTATGGAAACCCGCCAGCCGTTCGCTTCTTCAGGTGTTGCTCTGGGTGGCGGTTAACTCCCGTTTTGGCAGGAAGAAAGGAAAGAGAAAAGGAGGAATCAGTCTGGGGGTCTGTACAGACGCAGCGTAAGGGCCGGGTACGTGAGGGACACCAAGTGCTGTGCAGAGCTACGCCACACGCTCGCTTTCGTGCTCGACTGTGCTCGTGAAGGTAGGGAAGGGAAGTGGAGACTATACACTTTAAACAGTGACTTCCTCACTCGTTCGTTTGTCCACTACGTGCAACCCAGCCCGCCACTTTGCCCCGTACCTTTGTAAGCCACGCTCCTCCCGCGGGAACGTGGCGGGGCGAGTCGCCTGTCCGTTGGCCTCCTGGCTTGTAGTCCACAGCTGGGCTCGTCAGGGTCTCCTCTCTGCAACACTCCGTCTCCGATGTAGTCCGTAGAACTCTCGCTCCTTCTCCTCCTCGGGAATCACCGTCCGTTGAGTACCTGGACGCTCCTCCTTTTGGCTCCGTGACGCACCAAGGGGGAGGAGCCCCGTCTTCCCCGAAGCCAGCATTAAAGGGACCGTCTGCCTTTACTGCTGTACTTTCCCAGTCTGCGCCATTGTCCATACTTGTCCAGTTCTCCGACCATGACTGGGTAGGCTGTGTTGTGGAGACAGAAAGGGGCGTAAGGGGAGAGACACCTGACCACCAGTCCATGTTATCAGTACAGTTCATATCGTGCCATCCCGCCCCGTGACAACGTTCGATCTATATGACGAGAACATCATCGCCAAAACACTCGCAGATATCAAACCGAACAACCACTATAATGATCCACTCCCAGCCAAATGTCTTAAAAAGATAACCCACATCATAATCCCAATATGGACAAAAACAATAAACGCCTCCCTATCACAAGGGAACTTCCAGACTGCTTAAAAACGGGCCAAGTGGTTCCGATCGTCAAGAAGCCAACAGCGGACCCAGCAGATCCTAACAACTTCCGCCCGGTTACCAATATTCCACTATTGGCCAAACTAATCGAGAAATGCGCATAACATCAACTGAGCCAACACATCGCAAAATTCAGGCTGCTAGACGATTGTCAATCAGGATTCAGAACAGGACACAGCACGGAAACAGCGATATTACACATAGTTGACGATGCAATACAGGCTCTGGACATCAATAAGACATGTCTACTAGTCCTTCTAGACCCTTCTAGACCTGTCATCGGCATTTGACACAGTAAACCATGAATAATTGCTTGAAAGACTTCACAACAGGATGGGAATGACGGGAACGGTATTGAAATGGTTTGAATCCTTCCTCCAAAACAGGTCACAAAGATTTTGGGTCAACCAGACACTATCCACATCATGTCCGAATTCAATCGGAGTCCAACAAGGATCGACTTTATCACTGTTTAACTTGTACGTCGAATCTCTGACAGACATCCTCCGAAACGCAAACATCTCCTATCACATGTACGCGGACGACACGCAAGTGTACATCAAGATAGAATCCATGGAAGACATCAAGTTAATGAATGAGGCATTAAAAATGACAGTAGGTTGGCTAACAAGTAATCACCTGAAGCTAAATGCACAAAAAACGGAATTCCTATTAATCTCTCCCCCAAAGAAGTACGCAGAGGCGGAAGAATGGACTAGATTGATCACAGCTTTAAAGTGCACCCCTACGTTAATGGACTCAGCGAAATCTTTAGGAATCGCATTAGACAAGAACCTAGACATGAAAGCTCACATCAACTCAATGGCAAAGAATGCTCGCTTTCACTTGAACTATCTACGGAAAGTGAAACCATTCATCTCACCGACAGACCTCAAGCTAGCAGTACAATCACTAGTAATCTCAAGGATTGAATACGGTTGTACAACATTAACAGGCCTACCAAAAATATCCATTGCGCCGCTGAAAGCTTGCCTCAATGCGGCAGCAAGACTCATTACCGGATCGAGGAAATTCGACCACATCTCCCCGCATTTAAAAGCATTAAATTGGCTACCATACGAAGCAAGAATCCAATTCAAAATGGCATGTGTCACCCACAAAGCTCTTCACTACAAAACACCCAGATACCTGGCCCAGAAGATTGAGTTGTCTGGTGGAGGCAGACCGGTAAGGAGCGCCAATATGCTGATGCTGAAACCACCCATCTTCAGGAAAAAGAAATCATACGACAGAGCTTTCACAGGGGCAGCCCCCAGAATATGGAACTCGCTCCCCCCAGCTATCAGAAAAATTACAAACTCGACGATTGATTCCCTGGAACCGGGAGGAAGAATACACAAATAAAGGACAAGGCTGAACATTTAGACAGGAATACAGAATATCCCATACAAATCTTGTACGTATGCCAGAATATTTTCTTTAGACTTTAGACTTAGACCCACCGCAATGCGGAGGGAAATATCGATTATATAGTTAGACATTTACCTACCTCACTCTGGTCATATAGTAGACACTTAGCTACCTCACCTAATATATTAACTGGTATGGTTATGTTTTATGAACTAAGCCCTCGACACTTATCTACCTCAACCTACCCTATAATAGGAGGAAATTCTTACAATATAGCTAGACAATTTATCTACCTCACTCAATATAATAGTGGTAATGCTATGTTATTTGAGTTAAGCAACTTGACACTTAACTACCTCACTCATTCTATTATATGTTGATATCACTGTAATTGAATTATATATCTACAGAAGGTATATTTGTATGTGAAGCGCTCTGATACCCAAGGGTCACGTTCGCGCTATATAAAACTCTATAAATAAATAAATAAATAAATAAACAATGGCAGTAACCAAAACGCAATACATCACCTGGTGCAAAGACTGCATCTGCATCTTAGCCCACTTCTAACCGGGGATTAGAAGCCGGTGTTCAGAGCTCAGCAACCAGGTTGTCCCGAAATAGACGCGTCCGTCCTCGTTCGGATTCCAAGATCCCGATTTCTGAGTCACCAACCCTCAGCTTTAAACACACTAGAAGGTTTGAGAAAGACCTCCCCCCAGGCCAGAGGAATCTTACCAGAACTGGCCTGGTTCCAAGCAAGTATTCCCATGGCCGGAAGGAGTTCTCACGTCCCCTTCTCAAAATCTCGCATGTTCCAGCCTCTATCTTGACGAAGCTCACAAAGCCTTTCAGAGAACATAAACAATCCCTCACAAAAACAAAAAGACCTTGAACGTGAATAAGCCAAGCAACTTACAAGAGCTGCTGTGCATTCAGAAAAGCTGAAGCAAGGGAAAGCCAGGAAAAAAGGATGACATGAGGCCATGCAAAGTCAATAGTGAGAACTTCATAATTCTCATCAATGTACAACACAGAGCACGTGTGCCTCACTGCCCACAACACTGCACTTCGAAACAAAGAGTACATTCCACAACTCTCTCTCCCTTTCACGCTTCCAAATGCACAACCCGCACGTTCTATTCTTGGCAATGCTGTCTACTCCGTGACAGCTCCCACTGAAAAACAGCAAGATTACAAGAAAGAGAAGCAAGGCATATGCAGGACCGTCATACATCAAGCTAGGATGAAATAACATACTAAAATCTGTTACATTAATGGTAGTCAAAGGTCATCACTGGGTGTCAAACCACTAGAGTGCCTCTAGCACTACTGGGCCTTTAGTAGTCCCATGTTGCCTCCTTTAGGATGAGCGCTTCCGTGGATCTGTGGATGGCAGGCGTTCCTCAGACATAAAGGAAAAGAACAGTAAAGCTTCAAGAGCGCTGTCCAGTCAGTCCAATAACGTAAGGGATAAGGAGTGGGGGGAAATGACACCCGTTGACCGTCACCAATGTATGTGGCATGCCTCGCTCCGTAACTTTGAAATGGTACTGACACCCAGCAATAGCTAAGGATCCCTCTGCCTTGGGTACCTCCACCGTCTTCTCCCGAAACAAGTTAGCAGCCCCGCTTCCCTTCCCCAGAAACCCTCTGAGGCGCGTACGTACCTCTGAAAGGCACGCTCCTCCAGGAACTTGGCAGGCCAATTCGCGGTGTCGGATGGTGTAGGAAGGTACATCCTGACTATGGTTGCCCCCAACTTTTTGCCCTGTGTTTTAGCTGGTTTTGGACATAGTCGACCTGGGACCCTGCCAATCAGGACCCCAGGCCTACTGCTCTCTCTTTAAAATGGATTCCATGTACCCTAGGTACATTTCCAATTGGTACTGGGCCACCCTATCAGACCCTGTAACTCAGGGCATGGGTGTACCCAGGGCTGCCAGGGGCTGCAGCATGTATTATGCCACCCCTGGCTGGCCTCCTAAATTTGACACAACTGGCTGCATGACAGCTGGGGCAAAGTCGTGTAATCACCCTTTGCTGTAGGTGTAGTATACCTATACCTAACCCTAAAATGGACACACCGATTCCTATCAGTCACTCCTATGGCAGGCCTTGACAATCCTGAAGGCAGAGTGCTTGGAATCGTGTGAGATGGTGCTCTGGCATGAGCTGAGCCTGTCTGCAGCTTGCGGAACCAAGTCCTAATAGCTGTTCCATGATATTGCATACCATATACTCTTAAGTGCATTATAATCCTCGCGGTTAAATGCTAACTGTGGTATTGCTTTATCAAAACATGTCGAGTAAGGTGTCATACGAATTGGAATACTAAACCCTCGCCAATTCTGGCGACGGGGTTAGCATTCCACCCTTCTAGAGGGACACGACATGTATGTAACTGTGAACCCCGGTTAAAGTTAACTGAAGCCTCAGCTCCACAAAATGGATGCTGCCACCACAGACACGAGTCTGACCTCCTGCTGCTGGGAGTCCTTCCAGCGAGGGAGGCCTGGACAAAGGGTTTCCTGTCCGGGGCGGTGCTAGCACCGTCCCAGACATGGTTTTGTGTATCCTGGGTAGGCAGGGCTTTTCAGGAAGGTGACTGCTGAGTGGCACCCCGGTGCTCACTACGCATAGGCCAGTCAGAACCAGTTCCAGGGGCACACCAGCCCCTGGCCTGGGGAAGTCCGGCATGGCAGAGGGGTGTAACCACCCCCCTCCTAGTCCCACCCATAGGCAGGACCTAGTCACCGGGTCAGCCCCCTTTTTTAGTATAAAGATGGGAGCGGGCCCCCTGTTCAAATGAGATCATCGTTGGAATCAAGACACGACTTTCTTCGAAAGGACATCAAGATTTCTTCATCAAGATTCTCCCTTGTGGCTAAGGAGTAGTCACCCTGCATCAAGCGGGCACCATCCTAAGAACACTGCGGTCTGCTGCAAGTCCTTCATCACGAATCCGACGACCCAGCTCGACGAGACCCGGCTTCCCTGGCACCTCTGACCTCTACTCACCTCTACAGCAAAGCTGAGAACCGTGAGTGCGACGAAACCTCGAGGGACCGACGATCGCCAAGACTGCACGACTTCTTTGTAACAAGCCCACCGAGTCTTCCACTGGTGAGTGCTTTGGGGTCCGAGAAGCCCCAACCCTGAGCAGCTCCAGCACCGAAGATCAGCCCTCCAGCATCTCCACGATCTGCGTGGGGCCCTTCTGCTTTTGCGTGCTCACCGCGCTGTGTGGCTACTAGCCGGCTGGCTTGTGGCCTTCTTCACGACGCCCGACGACATCACTGCTGCTGGTCTGGTTGCTCCAGACTGGCCCTTGCTTCCTTCTTCAAGAGAGGCACCCCGGACCCTCCTGGTCCACTCCAGACGCCATTTTAGGTCCACCGCGTGGGCTTGAATTTGCCAAGGCTTTGTTGCCCAATCCTGGGTCCAGCGACGCCGACAGCTTCAATCTTCGTGGGACAGCTCGCTCCTGCTTCCTGGTCGCCGACAACGCCTCCTAGTCCGTGAGATCTTCGAGCACAGCGTCACCCACTCACCTAGTCGAGGTGGCTACCATCCGGTGCCCTCCTGGTGCCCACTGACTACTGGCTAGTAGTCTCGAACTTGGTCCCCTCTGCTTTCAGGTGTCATCTTCCATCGATCCAGGCTTGGATCCACCGAACTTTCTTCACTGGTCGCCTGCCAGCAACTTCTTTCTTCCAGGCTCCTGGTCCGTCTACGAGGATTCCCGACGTCTTTTGAGTCCTATGCAGCTGCAGCCCCTGGGCTAGGTAACTTCGGCATTTCGGTGCCCCAGCATAGCCTCACTATCCAAGGGTCAGAATCCACTTTCGTTTTCCTCCTACCAGGTCGGGTTCGCCCGAGAACACTAACTTTGCAATTCCTAGCTACCATAGACTTTGTCCCGCATCACGCGTGAGAGTGCACACTCTGCACCCGAGTCCCCTGGGTCTCCTAGAAGTAATCTAACGATTCTATAGTCAAGTCCTAGCGATTCCAAAAGCTATTAGTACTGTACTTACCTGCTAGTAATTTCTCATTCCACTTTCAAAGTATATGGTTTTCCGTGCCCCTCGGGCATTTGTATATACTGTGCTAACTTAAGTATTTTTGTAAGAGTTTTGGTTTGTGCTTAGTACCCTGTCCTCATAAAGAGTACAGGGCTGTTGTGATTCTTAATAAATAACTGTTTATTTTCATAACACTTGTGTGGTGTCCTTTCACTGGGTATTCAAGGGATATATGTGTGGTAAACAGCTGGCTTAACACGCCCTCTCGAGTCTTTAGCCTTAGACTGCTCGTATCCATGCTACTAGGATAGCTGGTCTATAAGGTTGACTTACAACCAATCATCAATAAGGGTTGCTGGACTGATACATAGTGTTCACTAGAATAGTGAGCACTGCATATCAGGCCACCTTCTCACAGATGGGGTCCTGGTCTCTCTTTTCTTCAGGTACAGGAATGTTTGTACTCGTCACCGCTGGAGTCCTGGATTTTGCTCTCAGAAGCTAGTTGGTCTCTTCCTTGGAGGCGGTCCTGACTCTTGATTGTGCCTCCGGTTCTCTTTTCTCCTCAGAGTCTAGCGTCTTGGGCTTTTCTGGGCTGAGGCAGTCCCAATCCAAACACCCTTCTGTCATGGGATCGGCGTTCATTGGAGCATGTGACCAGAACACATGGGCGGAAGCAGAGTCCTTAAGAGACAGATCCTTAAAGGAGCCGTGTAGGCTTTTTGCACAGGACCTCGGAGGGGACTGAAAACAGAGGAGAGGAGAGATGTAAGGGGGGAACAATTTGATACCATGTCCCTCAGGGGGGGTCGGTCCGTTGGGCAACTCGTGACACAGACACAGAGTTGGCTTGGGTGCTTGAGATTTCCAACACATATCCCCAGGAACATGCGGTTCCGACAAATCATTTTATATATAATTCACAGGGCATATCTAACACCTGCGAAAATTAATTGGTATTTCACCGAGGTGTGCTGAACTGGGAGCTGATTTGATACACATGCTTTGGAGCTGCACCCCGGTTGGCGCATAATGGAGCGAGGTAGCCACTATATTATACGCATGTACTGTGTGTGAGTTTCCTTTTGATTGGCCAATGTACCTATTGCACTAGTTCCATAGAACACCCAATACCAGAGTAACATCCAGGTTCCTTGACTTAGGAATGGTAGAAGCCAAGAGGTTGATAACCAAAAGATGGAAAGCACCAGACCCCCACATGTAAGGCCTGGCGTAACTCATTGCTCGTGTGGGCCAAGGCGGAAAGTCTCTCCATTAGGCGCGGAGAAGCCCTGGGACTGCGTCAGGTTCCCATTGCAACATATTGGGATGCGCTCTTCACTGAGCTGCAGCGGAGGGTGGAGCGAATGTTTGAAGAGTTCCCTTTTTTTTGTTCTTTTGTTTTCCTTGTTAATCAATTAATGCCAATCGGCCACTTGCATTAACCTGTGTTCTTATTTCTTCTGTACTTAACCAGAACAACTGCAAGCAGTAGTTGGTATGCAATAATAAGCATAGTCTAAAGGATGATAGCGTTTCTGCACGATTAACACCTGTCAAGATGCACGGGTAAAAATATAAAGAACCAAGATCAGCATAGCAGCTATATTATCACTTGAAGTGTAACAGAAACTCGCTGATGTATATGTACCATACCAATTGTATTGAGCAAAATAACAACGTCTGTCTATGCAATTTTTTTTTTAAACTGCAAATTTTCTATAAAATAGATTATCCCCCAAAAAATTGTGGTAAAAAAAACAGTTTAGTCAAATCCCAATCCACATTGGCTAGCAAATGTTCAGTAAAAATATGAGCATACATATTAAAATGATCATGCAATTGAAATTTCTATATTATGAAATAAATTCAAAATATAATCAAATAGGAGAGTCAGTCAGTCAAAAAGCTTTATTTTGGTAATTACAGCCATAAAAGCACATAATATATGAAATTTCGAATAAACATCAAAAAATGACAGAATAATTTAAAAAGTAAAAAAATACAAATTGTCATTGGCACTCTTTGACAGTTAGAAAATATCAATATGTAGAGGGTCCCGCCCCTAGAGTCAATTATCACAAGAGGGGCAGCAAACATGAGCAAATTCCTGAAACCAGGGCGTCATTGTTAACATTAAAAATAATATACACAATTAAAACAGACTCTTTAAAAATATAAATTAAACAAAAGATATTAAAAAGAGTTCATACCCTAACTTTGTACAAGTTTCGGTCACAAAATTAATTATAAGAAGGCAATATTACCCAGATTCACGACTCAATGTTTCAATAGGTATCTACGTTTGCACCACATTGCAAATAGAAATTGCAACGACTAAAACTGGGTGAGTGTCATATTTTAGTATCCTGAAGACTTCTCTATAATGTCTTATACCCAGGTTTCTATAGAGTTGCAGCACCCATTTAGATCTTGCCCTTCATTAGGCTAGGCAAAAAAATATCACATGGATTTCGGTTTCTTCCATTGCTGTGCACCCGGGACGGAGTTGTTTAGTAGCACCCGCCCAATTATTAGTGAAAGCATACAGCGGGAGCGTCCCGTGCCTAAATTGTAGAAACAGTTTCTTTGCTGCAAGGGGTTGAATACAGTCCAACACCAGCTCCAAATTATAGTGCTGTTTTATAACCAAAAACCTAGAAGTCAGGCTGTATGAGTCTACTGTCTGCAGCATACGTGCCAATTTGTGTTCTTTCAAATCAATTGTTCGTGATTTTCTAGAAATGGCTGAGCATGCCTCCTACGGTGCTATAGGTCATCCCTCCCTATAGGCCAAAATGAGTTCCTAATAAAAGACAACCAAGGTATATTCCCCGCCCCCAAAATAGACATAACAGCTTTTAGTTCCTCCCTCTAGTTTCCTGGCTCTGGTGTACTCCATAGCCGTCGCCAATATAAAAGTGGGCGAGAAGCAATCAGATCCGCAATGGGAGGAATACCCAAGTCCATCCTTAAGGGTATTAAGGGGTGCTTTTTGGGAGGGCCAAAAGTTGTCTTATAAAGTTGTTCTCTGGCACTGTTAGAATATTAGATGAACAGTGACCCCAGAGTTCAGCACCATACATCGAGGCCCCCCTCGCTTGGATCTTATAGATTTCTGCAGGGGGGACTATAACCGTTACAGCACAACTCCTATGTACTTTTAAAATCCCCCCCGTAGCCTGGATTAATTTTAGGTTTGTTTTAGTGATTTGTGGCCCCCACTCCATTTTGTCATTTAGGGTGAGACCCAAATAATCAAAAATAGGCACCCTCTCTAGAGGCCTGTGGTCCATTTTGGGGTGTAAACAGTTGGTTGAATCGGCATGGAAGACCATATACTTTGTTTTCTGTATATTTATCTCCAGATTCCTTTTCTTACAAAACAGGCTAAATTCCTCTAGGACACGCTGCATCCCCATAGGTGTTTTAGATAGGAGCAGCGTGTCGTCTGCAAACATTAGGGCTAGTATTTTGCGGTTGGCAAGCAGGAGAGACAAATACCAAATATAATGTTCCCTAAAGGCGCTTCAGTGTTCCAAATAAAGCATCAAAAGTGGCACAGGGATTTCTGTGAGAAAAGCGTCAGGATCAGTTGAACCAAATGTAAGGTTTATGAGGAAAAACAAAAGTGCTTGAGGATGAAGGTCAACATCTGGGAAGGGAAAATTAGCAGAGTTAAGAAGAGGGTCTTCTCTCAGTGAATTCAGGACAGAATCTGCCTTAAGTATTAAAATAACACATAATCAAAAGCAGAGAAGTAACTTCTGTAAGATTCTCCATATGAGTTCCCACCAAACAAACCAATCTGAAGACATAGCTCTGGAAACAGGTAGACTCCCTAGTTTCCCATCTCTTAACAGTGTAGTACACAGCTGCTTGGCCTTGGATGTAACATTGTACCGGTCTGACTGGTACGACGGGAAGCTCTCTTCCACCGTCTCGACCTCCATACCAGAAGCCAACATCTAATTAAGTTCCAGCCACCAATAGGTATAGTACAGTAAATAAAATGCCTATTCTAGCTAACAATGCATACAATAAGAAACATGCAAAGGACAGATAAACAAGACTCTGGCAAAGCATTAAATAAAATGAAATTCACATTATTATGCATGGTTACAGTTTTGGCCAATGTCAAATTCAAAATGGCTTCCAATGAAATGCTGTTAGCATATTTGTTCCATTTAATGTGGAGGCATTGATTATAGCTCAACTAGATATACGGATGGCTTCTTACTGTGGTAAATATAGCCATCTACAACATTTGGCTAATATAAAGCAAAAAGATATACCATTAAACAGACCTTAAGAATATATGTTGCATATAAATGGGGGGGGGGCTACTAAATTATGCTGCTCCAGGTTCAGCTTAGACAGTTGACAATACTCAGGACATTTATTGATTTGGTATCTATTCACGAGGTGAGGAATCTGCAGTTCGAAGTATTCATGAGGAGAATAAATGACTTGCCTATGGAAATGCTTTCTATGGCTTTCATGCAGGGTTAGATATGCCTTTATATCACTGGGAATTTCTCTGGTGGGCTGTAGTCCTTGAAGGGCAGTTTTGAAAACCCAGGGCTGCTCCTAGTTCGTCTGTTAGTTTTCCCAGTATCCCAAGTTAACTGCAGCAGCACAAGAAGGCTTCAAAAGAGAGGGGAAGGTAGAGACAAAATGAACTGAGAGGGAGAAGATAGAGCAGAGAAGGAGAGAGAATGGGTGGACGAAAGAGCAACACAGTGAGAAGACATAGAAAGTGGGACTGGTATCAGCATTTTTGCCAGGGCTGCTTTTGGTTCCTTGATCCAGCCATGCTGTCATGTCGAGATGCGGGGTGGAGTAGTACTTGAGGCAGCCGATGCTACCTTACAGAACACAGGAACAATGTTAAGCAGGATCCAATATGGTGCCAGTGGACATTTACAATGTGAGGCATCTGAGGTTAGCTAGAGTATCTATCAGAAACCACATTACTGAATGTAGGGAAATTAAACAACTTAATACATCTTGAAAGTCTGTCAGTTTAGAACATTTTACAGAGCCCCCACTTCCCAGGAACATTTATGAGTAGTTCCTCCAGTTTAGAGTGTAAAGAAAAAATCTGAACTTGATGAGCTACTCATGCATGGAATTGAGAAATTTAAAAGTTCAGGGTAAATATGCTGCTTGGTTTCGGCTTGAAATGTTGTTTCATGGTAGGCACTGGTAGACTTTTTAGGTTGACCTTGGCCAGTGCATAGCCTGCTGTGCAAGGCATACTGTATTAGAGTATGAACTTTAATCCCCGTCCACTCTCTGCCCGTAACTGTCATTGGCTTGTGTGATTGTCCTTCATAAACACTGGCTTCTGATTTGTTAATAGGCTTGTTCTTCCCTCCTTACTGTCTTGTCTTTATTTGTAACCTCCCATGAGGACAGGCCCTTTTACTTCGGTTGTTACACAGTACGTCTTATTGTATTGTATGTTTGGATTTATATAGCGCTTATAACCCAGGGGTCTCTAAGCGCTTGCCTTGGGAACCCGTCCTGGCTTTTCCCTGTGAGATAGCCCCTACAGGGCATCCCCAAGGTGAAAGCCAGGCATCCCGCCGCGGGGGGGGCCATTGTGGAGATTAAGCAAGCTTAATGCCCAGAGTTTCAGAGTGTGAACCCATGATTAGGTCAGGCACCGAAGCGAGAATTATCGAGTCCGTGGACATTTGAGCTCAAGACCCTGCCGCGTCGGGAATTGAGCCCTGGTCCCGGGTCTGACCTCTGCTTCAGGGTCTGCCTGCTCTAACCAGTGAGCCACACTTCTCTAGTCTCTAAGCACTATTTTCTTTCATGAGTTTCTCCTACTGCAGGCACCACATGCTTTCCTGCAACATTCAGCACGGCATGCGCTCTTTAACTGTCCAAACAGCCTGGAACAATGGCGGCTGCACCTTTGAAATGCAATAGGTCTAGCATTTACAAGAGTTTGAGCTATTGTCATTGTAAATGACAATGCCTTTTGTAAATGTATTTGAGCTTATATAGCGCACAGCTACCCGCAGTGGGTTTCCCGGCGCTTGCTTAGGGAACCCGTCCTGGTATTATGTAGTGAGCGCGCTAGCACGGTACGTCACGTAGCTACGTGACGTACGTTGATGTAGAGGCGCGGCAGGCGGAGCGCGGCATTCAGAGCGCGAGCAGGCTGGGCGCAGGACATGCTTTGCGCTCCTTGTATGTATGTACCTGAATAAAGAGGTTGGTACCACCATCCGACTCCGAGAGTTATTGGGGGAAGAAAGAGCATCATTACAGTGGCGACGAGGGTGGGATACCGACCCACGACCCCCACCGCGCAGACTACGAGAAGCACGGCGGAACGGAGTGGTGGCGCAGGAGAAACGAGGAAGGCCCGAGGGTACGCACAGCGACCCCACCCTCATAGGGCACGGCAAGGAGCGCAACGCAACCATCAGCAAAGAGAACAGAGCACCGAGAGCACAAATAGCGACGGTCGAAGAACCCTGAACAACCGAGGTAGGAAGCCAGTCACGGTCACGGCCCACCGGGATACGCACTGGCTACTCCACCCGAACAGGAAAGGGCTGAAAGGAACAGCCCTCCACCCTTGATCAAGAAGGAAGAACGAAACGGTGCACCAGGGAGCCCGAGAAGCCTGGAAGGTACGCTGCCCGCAGCCCGGGCGGAGAAGATGAATGCACAAGCGGGCTACGCGATAGCACCAGTCCAGTTCCTTCCCCGACCAGGGGAACCGCTCATGAAATGGGAGGACTGGAAGGAATACATAGACAATTTCATAGAAGTGATGGAAGACGAGAGCGAGGAGAAGTTCAAGCCGCCGAGAAAGAAACGCATCTTGCTGCTAAATCTGGGCCCAGAAGGCCTAAGGATCTACAAAAGCTTGGTGCCGAAGAAGAGAGAGACAGAGGATGACGACGTGTATGCCCATGCGCTGGAAGACCTAGAAGAACACTTCAAACCCTCAGTGTGCGTCTCAGTAGACAGGTTTAACTTCCAGCAAAGGAAGCAACTACCCGGGGAAACGGTGGAAGAGTATGTGGCGGCGTTGAAGAAACTGGCGGTCTCGTGCAAATATGCCAACTGGGAAAGTGAATTCATAAAAGACCAAGTGGTGATGCACACCACGAGCGTGCAGGACAAGCTATGGGCCGCAGGGGACACCTCTCTCAAGGACGTGTTGGTGATAGTAAAAAGGGCTGAACTGGCACGAAGGTGTGCAGCGGCTACGAAGAAAGAGATCGTGCCCAGTGGAACGGTGAACAAGGTAGACGAGGAAGAACACCACAAGGATAATCAGGCACGGAAACAGCCAGAAAAGGGTCCCGACAAATGGCGGAACAGCCCAGGCAACCCTGGCAAACAGGCCGGAAGTAACAAACGGCCTTGCTACAGATGCGGCAGTTGGACGCACGAGGCGCACGACCGGAAGTGCCCCGCGCTTCGCGCCAAATGCACGTTCTGTGGAATAGTCGGCCATTTTGAAAAGGCGTGCAGGAAGAAGGCAGCCAAGAACGCAGTGAAGTACGTGGCCCAAGCATCGGAGGAGCCAGAAGGAGCAGCAGAGAAAGAGGTGATCACAGTCCTCTGCATCTACGACGAAATCTTAAGCATAAACGACCGAGGCCGTGGCACCGGCGGAGGAAGAACGATGAAACCCGTCATGGAAATGAAGATCGGAGGCGTCGAAGTCCAAGTGGTGGCAGACACAGGGTCGCCTTACACCATCATCCCCCGGAGCGTGTGGGAAGAGAAGTTTGCTCCGCGACTGGGCCCCGAGCTGGACAAGCTGGACATACGTCCCGTTACCTACAATGGTGATCGAATCCCCATGGCCGGGTGCAGGAGATTGAACTTCGAGTTCAGGGGCAGAGAGGCCAGGTGCAAACTGTATGTCTCCGAGAAAGGTCCCTCCGTCCTAGGGTGGCTCGACCAAGGAGACCTGGGCATCAAGCTGGACCCGGGAGGCAAGGAACAGATATTATTGACGGAGCCGGAGGAAGCGCTGGACACGAATAAATGGAGGAAGAAGTTCCCAACGGTCTTCGGAGGCTCAGTGGGCAGACTCGACAGATTTGCACACAAGATCATACTCAAAAAAGGAGCTGTACCGGTGGCACACAAGGTGAGAAACATCCCGCTAGCAGTAAGGGACGACGTGAAGGTAGAACTACAACAGCTGGAGAAAAGAGGGATCATCGAGCCGATAGCCTGTGCTGAATGGCTATCGCCGTTGGTGGTGGTGAAGAAACCGAATGGGAAGGTCCGTTTATGCGTGGACCTACGTGAGTTGAACAAAAATATAGTGGTGGAGAAGTTTCCCCTTCCCCGGATAGAGGAGATGCTGGCCAGCACAAGGGGTATTCAGTGGTACTCCACCATAGACTTGACTTCAGCGTATCACCAGATAGCGTTACACCCAGAGAGCCGCAGCTTAACATCCTTCATAACTCCCTTCGGATGCTATCGTTTCCGCCGCATGCCGTTCGGACTAGCCTCGGCGGCTGCAGTGTTTCAAAAGCTCATGCATCAGCTGTTTCAGGACCTCAAGGGAGTGCAATACTTCCAGGACGATATATTGGTGATGGGCCAGGACAGGATGGACCACGACAGGAAGCTGGAGGCGGTGTTGGGCATCCTGGAAGGGAAGGGCCTCACAGCAGAATGGGCCAAATGCCGGATAGGGATGGAGAAAGTAACGTACTTGGGCCACGAAATCAGTGCTCAAGGAGTGACTCCCAAGAGTGAAAATGTAAAGGCGATCTGCGACGCACCATCACCAGCTACCAAGGAGGAAGTCAGGTCATTCCTGGGAATGGCGGAATACTATGGGAAATTCATTGAACATTTCGCCTCGAAAACTCACCACATGAGGCTGTCAACCCGAGAGAACAGTGAGTTCTGTTGGTCAGAGGAAGCTCAACGGGAATTTGAAATGATAAAGAGAGAAGTGGCAGGGGCAGTTCCACTGCAAGGGTTCGACCCCCAAGGAAGCACCATACTCACTACAGATGCGAGTGATAAAGGACTGGGGGCAGTCCTCATGCAAGACCGAGGCCAAGGGAGAGTCGAAACCATATGCTTCGCATCCCGCACCCTGAATGACACTGAAAAGAGATATAGTGTGATTGAAAAAGAAATGTTGGCGGTGGTGTGGGCCATGTCCCGGTTCCGGCAGTTCCTGTGGGGCTCAAGGTTCCGGTTGAGGACCGATCACAAGCCCCTGCACAAAGTGCTCACGTCTAGTGGACATGCGGAAGCGACACCGAGGATCTCGAAAATGTCGCTCAAATTAATGGAGTTCCGTTATGATGTTGAACACATTCCAGGGAGCAGGAACAAAGTGGCGGACTACCTGAGTAGGGCGGCAGCGATGGAGCCCAGTACAGAATGCCCCGAGGCGGGGGAAGAGTGGGTCGCACTCACCGAGGACCTCGAAGTATCCATCAGCAAACAGGAATGGAGAACGGCATATGAAGGAGACCCGAATCTGGAGAAAGTGAAGGACTACATCGTGAGAGGCTGGCCGGACAAATGCAAATTAGAGCGTGGCCTTGTCCCCTACTTCGAGGTGAGAGAGGAGCTATCTATGGAGGACCAGGGAACATTTATATACAGAGGGGAAAGAGTCATACCCCCGTCAACGATGATACCCAGATTGATGGACATGTTACACGAAGGCCACCTGGGAGTGGGAAAGCTGAAACTAAGGGCCAAGCAGAATTATTGGTGGCCAGGAATGGACATAAGAGCGGAAAGACATGTGAGAGAGTGCCTGAGGTGCCAGGGCGCGGACAAGACGCTGAAACCTTTGCGCCCTGCCCTGGGAAAAATTGATCCTCCACAAAACCCGTGGGAGGAACTGTCCATCGACATTTTAGGGCCAGTGCTGAATGCACAAGGTATACAGAAATACATTTGTGTAATGGTGGATCGTTATTCGAAATGGCCGGAAGTAAAGATTGAAGAAACAATGGACACTGAGAAAATAGTGAGCTTCATGGCGGAGACCTTCGTGAGAGAGGGCATCCCTAAGTGTGTCCTTAGTGACAATGGGCCCCAATTTCGCTCTGACAAATGGAACCAATTTATGCGAAGAAATGGAATAGCGTCTAAACACACATCCATATATCACCCGGCGGGGAATGGGTTGGTGGAGCGCTTCAATAGAGTGGTGATGGGCTCGATACAAGCGGCTATTGCAGACAACAAAGACTGGGAGGCGGAGATATGGCACATGGTGTGGGCGTATCGGATAACTCCCACGAACACTGGCTATAGCCCTTTCCAGATATTAAGGGGCCGGGAGCCGTTCACCCAAGACAACAGGATATGGAAGGACAGAGTTATTAAGAGTGAGTGGTCACCGGCAGTGGTGCAAGCCAATCTGAAGAAGGCACAAGCAGTGTATACCAAACACTATGATGCGAGGAGGAATGTAAAAGACACTGCCCTCGAAAAGGGGGAATGGGTGAGAGTAAGATTGCCCACTCTACAGAAAAAAGGGGAAAGTAAGTACAGCAGGCCCCTGAGAGTTGTGGAAATCAAGGGCCGGGCGGCCTTGCTGAGCGATGGAAACGTGTGGTCGCAGGATCGCATGGCCAGGTGCAATAAAATACTCAACTGGAGAAGCAGAGGCAACATGGAAGAGAGTGAGAGCAACAGTGACCACTCCAGTGACTATGGAGGTGAAGGCCCGGACTTAGGAGAAAGTAGTAACGAAGATCAAGAGGCAAGTGCAGAGTGTCAGCCGGAGGAAGACAGCAGTCGGAGCGTGCCTGGCGCGGCTGCGCTAGAGAGTGGACAGAGTGAAGAAGCAACGACTGCCAGTTCCCCGGTAAGACTGACGAGAAGGGGCAGGGCGGTGGTCCCACCAGTGAGGTTCAGAGACTACGATATGAGTCAGGACTTGTTCACATAACTCTTTGGAAAAAAGGGAGATATGTAGTGAGCGCGCTAGCACGGTACGTCACGTAGCTACGTGACGTACGTTGACGTAGAGGCGCGGCAGGCGGAGCGCGGCATTCAGAGCGCGAGCAGGCTGGGCGCAGGACATGCTTTGCGCTCTTTGTATGTATGTACCTGAATAAAGAGGTTGGTACCACCATCCGACTCCGAGAGTTATTGGGGGAAGAAAGAGCATCATTACATATTCCCCTGTGAGATAACCCCAGCAGGGTATCCACAAGGTGAAAGCCAGGCATCCCGCCGCGAGGGGCCGTTGTGGAGATTAAGCAAGCTATTGCCCAGAGTCGCAGAGTGTGAACCCGTGAGTCGAGAAGGCACCGGAGCGAGAATTATCGAGTCCGTGGAATTTTTAGCCCAAGACCCGCCGAGGCGGGGAATTGAACCCTGGTCCAGGGCCGATCTCAGCTTCCGGGTCTGCCGCCTCTAACCCCTGAGCCACACTTCTCTTTTATTTATGTTTTAATTATCATAACAGATCAATAAAAGGCATAGGCATTGCTACAATGCCAATAGCTTAAACTCTTGCAAATGCATTACAAATGCTTGTTAGCAAGTACTACCTGATAGCAGTTGAAAAAGGTACAAAAAAGTGTCCCCTGAGCGTGAGCGCCCACCGAGCTTTGGAAAAAAGTGTAGGGTCGTAAGGAAAGTGAATATAATCAAGCAAATTTCAACAGGATCCCTTAACTATAGAATACAGGCACTGCTAAAATCGGACATTAAACAATTCAGAACAAACGTGCACGAACACTAAGCTAACTTTTCTGCTATCCTGATTTGCACGGATTAACCTCTTTCCTAAATTAAACGTGTTTGGAACCAAGTATTGTGTGCTTTCACGCTTGATTGAACTGTTTTTGATTGCCTTTTCTGGAGTTTCTGATGGTGCCGCATGGAACGAGCTACATTCCAAGGTGGCCGCCGGTGGGAGCACAAACTTGGAGCATCATACAGCTCGCGTCCCTCCTCAGTATCTAGTGTTTCATCCGTCACTAGGCCAATGATGGCGGCCTCCAGGGTTGTAGCGCCGCTGCTGAGCCGGCTTGGGACAGGGTTTCGAGGTGCCCGCCGGCTGTGGGGAGGCTGCTCTCTGTCAGAACCTGACGGAAAGGAGGAAGAAGAGCATAGAGTCCCCGGGGTCATGAGGACAGGTAAGGAGAAGAGTGAGGTCAAGGGCATGTATAGATGGATGAAAGGGGGCGGAGCTGGAACGTGTTCAGGTGAGGAAGTTCAGGCTACAGCGTTAGGGACTTGTACTTAGGATGGGACAATGTTACCGTGTGGTGGGGACTGTCGTCGCTTTAACGTTCGATTTGGAGCGTATCTCATATTAGAGATCCTCATGAGCAAAAGCTGCTACTGGGTTGCACTTGACAGAGCAGAGTCGTGCATATTTAATCTGTTATGTTAAAGAGAGCGAAGGTTTTCCTGAGGTAATCACTGCATGAAAAGTAGCAAAATACTCTAAGGTCAGTTCGGTTGCCTTGACACTGAGAGATCTGCGCTGCTGCGCCGTCTCTGCACAAGCCTCTCCTGAAGCCTCTCCTGATACACGTGCTTCCAGTTCATGCTCATGTCTTATTTACTTTCAATATTTGTAGGTCGAGCCTGGGAAGCGCATGCGCTTCTCTGCGAGGTATGCTGTCTTGAGGAATGGAATGGAATAAAAACCCCGCCCATTTTTTTCAATTGGCTCCTGTTACAATCCTTTAAATCGTTGCTTTTTATTCGTGAATAAGCTTACTAGTCCTTCCTTGGTACCCTCATGTCTGCATTTGTAACCTCCCATAACGACTGTACTTTTACTTGTGGTCTTACACTAGGGTTACCAGACAGAGACGTTTTAAGGCATAGGCAAAGTGGGCTCTTGCGCAGGGCCCTAGCCAGGGCTTTAAGTGGGCTGAAAAAAACGGGGGGGGGGGGGTCTCTCGAAGGGGCGTGGCCAGTGTAATTAGGGGCGTGGCTTTAAAATACTTTCGCTAAAAATCTGTGTTTAGCATAGTGTGTCGCTTGACTTGTATTTTGCTGTTTCTGTCATTGCATCCAGATATTTGATACAACAAGTAACATCATACCTACAACAAGTAAGGACTATTGGCTTTGTCAATGGTTATTAGTTGCATAAGATAAATAAGCTGCAACTAACTATGGCTTGTTACATATAATATTGAAAAAGCTTCAGCTTAAAGCCCTGGTGCCCCTACCACAATGTTGCTTTTGCTTTTCAGAAAGAGAATGGAAATCCAGAAAGAAAATGACTCTTTAAAGGATTTCCCTTCCCCCCACAATGCTCACCTGGCATGACGTCATGCCGTACCTTCTCCACTAGTGAGAAGTGAGCAGTGTGGGGAGCACACATCGATGTGCTTGCTGTCTCGAAATGGGTCTCCTTCGGGCTGTTTTGCGCCCTGGCGCTTTTTTCCGGACTGCAGTGAAAGCAAACTACTGTCTCTGCAGTCCGGAAAAAAAACGGACCACCTGTGCCAGGGCTCAAAACAGAGCCCGATAGAGACCCGCGAGGCCCCCTTTAAAAAACTGCCAGTGCTCAGACCCCTTGAGACCCGGCCCACTTAAAGCCCTGGCCTTAGCCTTTCAGTGGGCCCCTGAGAGAGCCAGTTAGCCTCTGCATAGAGTCTTGCCCTGGTGACCTTTAATAATTTTTAAACAGATCGTAGTACATGGCATTTTTCTATACTTTATTTTTAATGTGTGAGAGTCTATTACAGACATTTTGTAGACAAGATGTTTGTTTCTTGCAATATCCATATAAACAGTTTCTTTTAAATCAATAAAGGACCTCACATATGAGAAATGGGAGGGTGTGACAGATTATTTGCAGTAATACTTGTGAGCTGCTGCTGTGTTACAATTCTGAAAACACGTATCACTATCCCTGATTATCAGATGTAAACATTTTTAGAATTTGACCAAAGAGGGCATGAAGGAGCTGAAACTGGATCATAAATTCAAAGGTTCTCCTAGCAGGGGCCCCCAAAATCAGTAAAAGGTCCCTGTGACACGACGGCCCGGTTTTACTGTCCCGGTTTTCGGAGAAGTGTTCGGGAGTCCCAACAATTTGCTCAAAATTACAGAAATAGCCTGTTTTTTGTGCAGTGCCCCTGTTAAACCGAGAAATGTACTACTTTTTAAATAGTGTCTTGCACCGAGACACTATTTTTAAAAGCCGGGACATTTCTCTACTTACTTTGCATAGGTGCTGAAATGGGTCTCTATTGGGCTCTCCAGTCTTGCCCTCAGGATGAAAAAAAGATCTTACCAGTGCAGCAATACCACCCTTCCCTGCCTTCAAAGAGACCCGTTATAGTTCTTTCACAGTCTCATCGTTCCAGAACTGAAACATTTTTAATGTAATGTACAACAAAGCCTAAGTTGTTGCTTATTTATCTTATTCAGCTAACAACAACTGAGCTAATAGTTCTGGCTTGTTGTAGGTGTAATGTTACATGTTGTATTATTTATCTAAATACAATGACAAAAGCAGCACATTTTTTGGGCGGGACACTATGGTAACCATAGATTTTTTTAGCTTGTGTTAAGCCACACCCTTGATTACATCACCCACACCCCTTTGGGAGACCCTCCCAGTTTTTTTCATCCCACTTAAAACCTGGGGACTTCTGTCATGTCACCTGGCCTTTGTAGAGCGCTGTATGGGATTTCAGTGCGCTGCCCTGTTTGGGAGCACTGGGAGGGTACAGGATGCATGAGTGGCTGCAGGAAGTGTGGGGGGGAATCATCGTGTCATGCGCAAGTGGTGATGTGGTCAAGTTACTGCAGCCTCCAAGCCTGCTCTGGTAGTATTTCTACTACATCTGAAGGCCCTGTGTGACGTAGAAGATTTGAGACATCTGCGGGTGCAGTTGTCTCATGCGACCTGGTTGGGTGAGGCACAGGGTCAGAGGCTAGCTCTGCTTGATGTGACCTACAAAAGTCTGTGCTGAGTACCCTTTTACGGACTACTTAGACCACCTACCTGGGAGGGAGCTGGATGGTTCTACCAGACAACCAGCAATGCTAGCTTGTAATTGGACAGTAACTGCCCCTGAAGAAATGCACTCCCCAAAATGCACTCTTGTAAATGTTATTGAGCACTATGATGTCATTGGTTTTATCACAGCAAAGAATGGATGCATACACAGTGCCTACAGGTATTTTTAAAGCTGCTCAACAGGAGGCACTTATATATGACAGCAGCGTGCACAGAGCCGACATCACTAGTAATATAGTGCCTCTATTTTAGAATTAGCCTTGTACCTGAGAGAGGCCACAGTCCCCGTTCCCCTTCCTCATCTGAGAGGCACAGACAGGCCTATAGTCACAGCCCATCCCACACCTCAGAGGCAAAGACAGGCCTTCTCTTAGCCCTCCCCTCATCACTGAGGCACAGACAGACCTTATCTCATCTCTCCCCTCATCTCGGAGAGACAGGCAGGCCTACCTCCTCAGCCCTTCCCGCATCATAGTACCCTTTTGTTTCCCTTTCTCTTCCTTCTTCCCCTTCTCAGCTTCTGCATGGGGCAATCTTTTTAGCCATTTTTGCAAGTTACTAATTTGGACGCCGTTCTTGGCATTGTTTAAGCAAAACCCAAAAATCCTATAATGCACATGCTGTTAGCTAAAACATCAATTGCTGTCTGTATCACACATCTGATTTGTTGCCTGTAATTCTTCATCTGTGTCTGTGGAGATGGCTGTCGTAGTCCCTTTTTTATGTCAATGACAGCTGTCAAATAGTCCTACTTTTATGTTGACGGTTAATGCAACCTATAGTCCTACTTCTGTGTCTATGAACTGTCCCGCTTTTTGTTTTGAGAATCTGTTCACCCTATCTTACTCGGTCTGCTTTATCTAGTCGGTGAGCACTATTTTATTTAAAGTCTATTCTAGCAGCCCTAACCCACCCGGTTTTCTGACAGCACAGCGCCCGATTATGGATGCCGTGCTGTATTTAAAAATGTGCTCTCTGCGCAGCGCAGCACTTTTGCACGCGCCGTGCTGCTTAACAGATGCTTTATTATTTTTTTTTAAGGGCCCCATGCGGCGCTTTCACTTTAATATCATCCACGCATCTTTCTTTACATGACCTGCGTCTAAAGAAAGGGGCGTGTTAACGTGAAAGTACAGCATGTGGTGCTTTTACCCAAAAAACTATTGTTTATCAACTTCTAGGGGTAATTCACTAACAGGAATGGGCTTGAGTTGCGTCACACGACATCGATCAATCCCCGGACTTAGTCTTTGGAGCCGGCAGTAGAAGTCGTTGTACCAGACCTACATTCTAGCTTTGATCTCCGCTCTATGGTTGTGTGCATCTGTAGCTTGCCCTCTATCCGGCTTCCTTCAACTCATACCCGAAGGCTGCATGACATAATGGAATAGACAAGCATTTACAAAGTAATAGGTCTCGCATTTGCGAGAGGTTAACCTATTAGCATTTTAAATGGAAATGCTGTATATATATTTATATTTTATAAAACAAAATCTAAATAAAAGGAATTGTCATTTACAATGCCAATAGTTCAAACTTGCGTAAATGCGAGACCTATTGCATTGCAAATGCTTGTTGTAAAAAGCCCACAATTAAAGTAATTTAGAAGTATGAGTGATATCCTGGTGAGTGATGAACCTGTATCCATCTCCTCGCCCCAGTCGTTCACTGAACTCCACAGTACGAGTGGTCTATGACCCCAATGTTTTTCTGATTAGCTTGTTACTTTGGAGAAATGACAGAAATACATTTTGGTTAGCCAGCTGTTCATTCGGAAAGACTCTGAATTTCTCCTTAACTGTCAGTGTCCAGATTGTATTTATTAATTGAAAACCAATGCATTTCAATCAACGGTGTTGTGTAAAAGAGAATTGTTATGGTTGTCGGAGACTAAATATGATATGATAAGCATTCATATCTTTCTCGCATTGTCCTTGATAAACTTCTTTTGGGGCCAACATGGCAGCCGTTCCAGGCCTATGTACAACTGCACTTGGTGGGTCAATAAAGGTCTTCACCATCGCAATGGCTGGCAGAAGTCATCAGTACTTACCAGCTAGTAGTCTGGGGGCACTGTATCAGATACCACCCTGTTGGTTTGACCACCAAGATGCACGTTAGCATACCGTCTTTCTCTCCTTATGCCTAGTCTATATCAAAATATGACATTTAGGCCTGCAGCATGGTCTAAGTCCATCCCGAATATGTCCAGTATCTCACCCTTTGTTCGTTGGTGTTTTCCTCAATTTTTACTTTCTTTATTCCAGTAGCAGTAATTGAACAGGTATGATGGACCTGCCCGTTGTAAGGGTAGGTGGTTATTTCTTGTGTTGACTATGTTGGGGCTGAGCTCTCCAGTTGCTGTTTTTCTCCTGGTTTCAGCCCAAAAATGCCTTTTAACATCTTTGAATCGTTCTTCCTTTTATGTGACCTCAGGTTGTCTAGTGCTGTTGTGTTTGTGGTAGATGATGGCACCTTTGCTAGCGGTGGCCTGTTTTTCTGCTGCTAGGGCATAAATCCAGTTCTTTTTTGGTGCATTTAATAGCAGTCTGTGTGGCCAACAGGACTTGTTCTGGGCTCTTCCACCGAGGCTGAAGACAGTTGGATCTATGGAGGGTGTGTATCAGCACCCACTCACCGGACTGAAAGCTGTGCCCAGTACCTTACAGAAACTTCAGCAAGGCCACCTTCACCTGCTGGTTAATAAAAGCAAGGCGTTTAGTCACGGCAAAACAATAGTCCGTCATTAGTTATTTTGACATAGAAGTTGTCATTTCTCTTTCTGTAACACCCTCATGCTGTAATTGGTACGCCAGTTACTATTTCGCGGAGGCTTAATTTTGTTCTTTCATCAGGTGTTTTCTCATGCTCATGAGTGCAATCGGCAAAGCATCCATCCATATTAAAATTGGATCTGCACATATTTTTGCAATCTTTCTTGAGCTTGCCATTCTTTCTTTCTACAGCACCCTCTGCTTCTGGCTGCTAGGTGCAGTGAAACCTTTGCCTCACCCCTAGAGCTTTACACACCAGTTCCATGACCTTGTTTGAAAAATGGGACACATTGTCTATTCAGACCACCTTTGGAAATCTCGGTACCAAGTCTTTCACTAAGCACTTTACTGTTGCCATTGTATTGTTCACTTCCACTGCATATGCTTGTATCCATTGTGAAAACGTTCACAGTACTACAAGAATGTACCTGTATTTATTCATTGCTGGCATCTCAACATAGTTGAGCTGTAGAGCTTCAAAGGGCACTGTTGGCTGTATAAAGTGGCCCTTAAGCATTGGAGCTGTTTTTCCCGCATTATGCCGAACACACACCATACAACTCTAGCACACTTTTGTTGCATAATTCCTGATGTTCTTGTTGATCCAAAACATAGTCATACAGTTCACCAAGCCATCCCTACCAATGTGTGTGAGGCTGTGCATCGTTACTGTTATTGGGTGGAGATACTTGTCAGGCAGCATGTACAGTATTCCTCTTTGTCCATTCAGCACCCGTTCAAATGTATGTCAGTCACAGACCATTATTTTGTTATTCCTTAGTAGCATCTTTTTGCATTTCTCGTATACCTTCCAATGTCATATCAATAGTTATTTTTAGGTCGAGTCAACAAACAAAACTTCTGCCTAGATATGATAGGTAAATAGGCTCATATAGAGTCCCAAACTTATATAATTAGTCGAACGCCCACTAGACCAATATCATAACATCAAAAAAGACCACGGTTAGAAAAACATTTTCATATTTATTTAGTTTTTTGTATTTATCAATTCAGACATCAAGATAGAAAGTCCCATTTGCCTTAATTGGTCATTTTTAGGTCGAGCCTAGGTATTGTGCATGCACTGTCTTGGAGACATTCTTTTTTTTTTTTTATTCTTTGTATTGTAATTTTGTGAAAAAACAACATACAATCGTCTCCCATATGTATCTCACAGTGCAATATCCTATTGGTCCAAATGTCCAGTACATTAGTTCTCAATATAACACGAACATGGCATATGTGCAGTTCAATCATCATATTAGAGTAGTGGAGTAATCGCCTATGGGCTTCAGCCCCCCCCATCCACCCCTACATCTTCTGAAATATACAATGACTCAGCAGGGAGAAACGTACAAGGCTGTCTTAGATTGATAACCACCCCCCCCCCCCACAGCACCAAACCCGAACCTCAACAACATGTCGGTGGTAACAAATCAGAAGGCTTCAAAGTCTGTAGAGTCAAAGAACCACACCTCCTACAACTCATATGCATGCAACCTCAAATTCTCATTACTCCACATCTATGGCGATCAACTCTTCGTTGCCCAATTTAGCAAATTCTCTAGCAATGAGATAACATGAGAGGGGGGCCCAGATGTCATTCGGCCTGGAAGCCACTGGCAACAATTCCGCATACGTGGCAAGACGTTCCTGACAGGTAATTAAATCATCAAGCCATGTCTTAATTTTGGGTGCCCGTCCCCTCCCCCATCTGCAGGCCACCCTTCGTTTTGCCATGAGAAGAGCCAAACCACCTGTGCTCTGCCTTTACTGGGGTAACAAACCCCAAGAGCGCCATTAAGGGGTCTGGCAGCAGTGTCTCACCTATCATGTGTTGTAATGCCTCAAAAACCTCACTCCAATATTCCAGAATACTCGGACAGTCCCATGCCAGATGTAAAAAATCCACCTTGGGGGCGCGACATCTGTCACAGTGATCGTCCTCCCTCAGCTGAAATCTGTGCATCTTAGCAGGTGTATAATATAATCTATGGAGGAACTTATAATGTATGATGCGAAGTCTGCTGCTCGCTGAAACCCTCAGTGTGCAGGAGGCAGGTCTCTCATTCTGAGTCAGTCAACGGTCTCCCTAATTCTGCGTCCCATTTTAGCCGCGCCTGAGCTGCATGTCTCTCTGTTTGTACATGTACCATGTTGTAGATCAGTGAAACTAGACGCATGGGTTTGGGTCTTTCCAGCAACGCATGCAACGGCGTCAGCCGTGCTGGCTTGTCCGGAAACGTTAGGGTGATAGCCTTCACCCCTTGCCGTAATCTAATATATAGAAACACATCTAACGGTGTCTCTTCCGGGCACATATGTGTTAGAGCGCGGAACACACTATCCTGGTACATATCCCCCAATTAATCAGTCCATATTTGCTCCAGAATTTCCTAAACACCTCCTCTTGCAATAGCGGGATATTCGGATGATAGGTGAGGGGCATCAGTGGTGAGTATGCCAGCACACCTTCAATAACTCCATGATCCTGTGCCTTGCCTTAACTGAACTGTAAAGTGCGTCTGGTTGTCTGTCTCTGGGACCTATCTTGCTGTATATTGCCCCCTCTAGTGGGACTGGGTGGGCCAGCCAGTGTACAGCCGCTACTTGTGGCATGTAGCGAGGTTGATTAATTCAAAACCACACAAAGCGTGCCTGCGCCGCTATAAACTATAGCTCCAAATCCGGTACCCCAAAGCTTTCCTGGGAATAATGTCTAGTTAACACTTCCCACTGTAGCCGAGGCTGTTTACCTCCCCACACTAGGCGTATTAACTCAGATTTCAGGGTTTTGAAGAAGTAGGAGCCCCGGTAGTAGGGTATGTTCAGAAATAAATAGAGCACTTGCGTGAGTTTAACAATTTTAATTAATGAAGCTCGTCCCGCCATAGACAAGGAAGCGCCACCCACCTCGTCACTCAGTCTCCAATCTTGGATATAACAGTCCCATAATTTGCCCTCATTAATTCCTCCCTATTCCTTGTGACCTTGACTCCCAAATATTTGAGCTAATTATCGCACCATTCCAAAGGGTAGTCCATGTCAAATCGTTCCACCGCCGGTGTGAGTGGGAAGAAACTAGATTTGGTCCAGTTAATCTGTATACCGGATATGTTTCCAAAGACTATGGTTCAAATTCTGACATGGGTCTTCGGATATATAAAGTAATATCATCCGCATACCTTGAGATGAGTATCTGGAGCTGGAAGCACCTCAAGGCCTTATCATTGTGCGTCTGCCTCAATTTTGCCGCAAGAGGTTCCATCGCCAGTGCAAATAGCAGTAGCGACAGAGGGCACCCCTGCCTTGTCCCCCTTGTTATCTCAATCGCTCGGGATGTGTGCCCATTAATCGAAACCATGGCCATTGGTTTTGTATAAAGTAGTTCAATCCAGGCTAGAAACAACTGTCTTGGAGCCATTCTGTATTCACTCTATGGGCTTTCATCACGCCCATCACTTTTCATTGGTTCCTTCCTGTGCCTTTTAAAATTCCTTTATTTTCATTGGTGAAAAGTTGCTATTTGTCTCGCCTTTGGGTGTGTGTTTTATTTTCATGGCTACTGTCCCTGTTGCATGCACAGCCCCCACTCTATTAGTTTGTTTTGCACACTCTTTTTATTGTCTTGGAATTAGTCCTGCAGCTTTCCCCGGCCGCTCTCTTTCCCTTCGCAGCACCTGCACCATTTATTGTGAGTCTCCAGTTGCTCTGTCAGTGGAGTGAAGTGTTTACTGTGAGCTCCTGCTGTCACATGTTTTCCTCATGTTCGTTTGCACCCTTAGCTATCTTGTGCTTTCACCCTCCCCCTTCTCTTTGGCTGTGTGCGATCAGGTGGTGTTCCTCGGTGCTCCTCAGATCTGTGTGCCCTCCTCTCCCTGCGTGTCTGTAGAGGTATATAATCTTCTTGTGCCGATCCCCTCCTGCCCCCCTGAACCTGCATTTCCGTTTTTTGTGTTTCTGACCGTCAATGTGATAAACACTTCTCTGTCCGAAAGATACATTTTAGGCATGGAATTTAATAAAATATCTTCTTGTCCATTGGACAAGTTGCTTCATAAAATTACTAAAACAAAATCCACGTGTCCCTATGGTGCGGCAGCAAATTATGGAAGCAATCTAATTATATAAGAGTTCCGATACTAGACTCTCTGATTATGCCAGTGCTCAAACCATAGTAGGGTTTGAATACTAGCAATTCCCTTGTTTTTGCCACCTTTCCACAGATCTGCATACGGGGGCTGGAGGTAGCGGTAACCAATAGTTCACCATGGTTGCAATTCCCTTTTGAGTCTGTTGTGGGTTTTCGTCAGCTTGTCTCTAATATTTTCCCATACAGAGAAAGGTTGGAAATGTATTCCTGACAAGGGCAGAAGTAAAACTTCTTCCAGGGTTGGGAAAAACACAGGTTGGTAGGAAAGTGAACTTGTTACAGCGCAACACATTTTTGCTTGAGGAAATCTACACATCATTATTTGTCAAGGCTAAAATACAGTTCATAAATAATTTCTTGGAGTATGATTTCCTGACCTACTTCTGTAAATTCTTAAGAATTCATGAAAGCAGTCAATCTGCAGACCTGCAAGGACATACACCATGGGTGCACTTTTGTGACTTTCTTTAAGAATTGGGCCCTTTTTTAGGTCTGCCATACCTGGATTGCTCCTGTTTGAGCCTGTGAGGGGACAGCGTGCTCTTCCAGTGAGAAGCCTAAGGAAACGCCTGAGAGTGCCCTCCCGCCCTCCCGCCCTCCCGCCGCCGTAAACTACACCTGGCCGCCGAGTGGAGGAGCGGCAAAACTACAATTCCCAAGGTGCATAGCGGAGCCCCACGTCATCGCCCGACACCGGAGGCGCTTGAAATTGCGCGCTCTCCCCGCGTCGCGGGACGCAAGCGGGACGCCCGGACGAAGCCCGGACAAAGGGCGGACAGTCCAAGACAGAACGGGACTGGACTGGCCCTGGACCCTCGCCTGACATTTAGCTCTTGACGATCTATGCTCAAAATTCGTGAGATTTAATTTACGCTTATCCTTGTGGTCCTTGATTGCTATTTTCTCACTTGGTTTTGTAATTTTAGGTTTCTTATCTTCATTTTAATCTTTTCTTGAGCCGACAGAATTTGTGAGGCTAGTTAAGGGTCAGATACAATGTCGAAGCAGAAAACCCCCTTAGTGTCAAACACTATGGATAACTATCTAGTACAGGTTGTTAATAGCATCAATAGCAAGCGTAGGATGTCGTTGGGATTAAGTGTTTCCCCTCCTAGCAGCTCGCAGAGTCTTCCACAAGATTCCCCCAACTCAGCACCCCCAACGCTGGACATTAGCTCTGTTGTACCGGACATAGTCAGTCTTGCTAGTGATATTATGGTTGATAATGTATCCCCTGTTGTACACCTAGAGAATGACTCTGAGGACGACACTGAAATGACAGTAGATAAGTCCCCATCTCCAGTGGCTGCGCCAGCGCATAGAGTAGTTAGAGCGTGCAGAGTTAGTCAGTCCAAGCGGGGTGGTTTACGATCGAGCAGGAAAAAAGATAGTTTCTCCCCCCAAAAGAAAAACTATAGACGAAGGAAACTGGGCACAAGAGGAAAATATGTTGTTGCAAGACGAGCTCATTAACAAATTAGCTAGTATGATCGACTCCAAGATCAGGTCTATCACTAAACCGCTGATAGCCAAAATAGATAGGCTTACTGCCGAGGTTAACAGATTGGCAGGGCTCCAAAATAAAACAGTGGAGGAGGTGGGTAACATCTCTAAATTAATTGTAAACAGAGCTCCCTCAGTGGTAGCCCCCCAGGGAAGTGTGGTGGGACGTCAACAATCCCTCCACCCACTCCCCACCAAATAAGAATTGACGCCCAAACGCCTGCTACAGAAAATCTTCTACCTAGACCCATAGTACCATGTTTAGAGAAAGGCCCAGTTGAAATAGTTGTTGAAGCCTCTCCCCTTGTCCTGGCTAACGTACCCCTTTTGAAATCTGGTCAGATAGAAACCACACCCTCGCTGATGAGTAAAGCCCTACATTGGCTGTCTAATAACATGCTGATAACCGCAATGGGTAAACAACAACTTGCTGGGGAAATAACAATGGCAAGAAGGGTGGGCTGGGTAGGGATGGGCCCGAAAAAATTTGGAGGTGACTGTGTTGTTTTGACTTTTTCAAGCCTAGAAGTACTCTCAGAAATATTGTTAAATATATTCCCCCCTCAACGCAGGAGAACTGACATAATTCCGCTCACACTTGACTTCTTCTATAGTAAGGGGGGCATAAGAGTAAACTCTAGTGTATTAAGGACTAAAAGGAATTTGGTAGCAAATCATGGGAGCAAGGGCGTCCAAGTGAGCGAATGGGGGGTTAACTTAGAAAACAGATTTGCTGCATTGTCCAATCTCAACGAATGTGATTGACTTGATGGAGGTTTTAGCACCATGACCACAGAATCTAGGGAACTTGTCAGGAGCCTTGAACCCCCAATCTGGGGACCTGAACTTTCCAATGGCACCCATCCAAACATAGAAAAAAAGGATGGGGTTTCAAATATCTCAGGGTCCCTATCGGAGTTCAGCAGCCCTGTGCGGCTGAAACTTGGTAGTCATCCTGCGATTTGCACTAGACCGAGCCCAGATTTCCCCTCTTTGGCCACAGAAGGCCCCACGGATGCAAACTTAGGTTTCGAATCTGGAGAGGTAGGTTCAATCCTAGAGACTTTATTATCTCAAAACCTGCCATGCCCCTCTGTAGTGGGGGCTAGGCTGCTCATCCTCTCATGGAACCTAGCGGGAAATTCTAATAAGTTGGTGTCTCCAGAATGGTGCAAATTTATTGACCAATATGATGTCATTTTATTTCAAGAAACTTGGGCACTGATCCCAGTGCATCGTGTTGGGTTCCTTAGCTTTCATGTGTTGGCCACGAAAAATCCCAAATGGCGCCCGTCTGGTGGGCTAATAATTTGGGTTCGCCAGTCATTACATTGCAAAATCAGGCTTAGGAATTCACCATCAACTGATATCCTGTCCGTAAATACAATATGGCCTAATGGGCAGGAAATGGTCATTTTTAACATCTATGCTAGGGGGGTTGTAGGAGGCCAAACCTCGGAAGTAATTGCAACCCTAGATCGTGAACTTTAGCTGCTTGCTACCCCGGCATCAATAATGGTAGGGGGTGACGTTAATACCACATTCGAACCGCTGGGACAGGAGGACCAATTTTTGGCTGCAGAAGAGGACAGTAAGTGGGGTGTGCCTCAATTGGAGCTACCTGGGGTACGAAGATGGTCAGCAGCAGCCATTCAACTTAAGAGCTTATGTTTGGTGAGAGGATTGAGAGCAGCGAATGGTCGCAACCCTTCAGATCGACAGGGAGCCAATACTTTTGATAATGGGAGATCCTCGAGCAGAATTGACTATTTCCTTGTGAATATTAGGGAATGGCACAGGTTGATCGATATGAGGGTAAGCAATAGGTTGGAAAGCAACCACAATCCGCTTTGCATAGAATTTTTAGCCTGTGAGGGCACAAGAAAAATGAGGCAAGGGGATAGAATGGTTCCCCTGGATATCGTAACCTCGAACAATCTGAGGCATATAAAATGGGAGAGAGTGAGGAGAACCCGGAGAGCTTGGAGGCCCTTAAAAAGGCGGCTGCTGAAGAAGTAGCGAATATTAACCTATTTAGTAAAAATCCCCACTTTCCGGTACTTATATTAGAGGCCCATTCAAAATTTTTCATTAAGCTCCAAGGGTATTTCATTAAGCTCCAAGGGTACTTCATGAAGTCTATAAAACCCGCAAACGCCAATAAAATCCCTCCCGTAAAGGGGTGGTACAACCAGGCCTGTAGATCAGCTCGTAGAAATCTTGGAATTCAACTTAGATCAAGGAACAACCAGGCAGTAAAAGAGGCAAGAGATAAGTATAGGAGGGCCCAGAAAGCAGCCAAAAGGCAATGGGATGAGGATTATTGGCGGGATTTAAAGTCCGCTTGTATGGCAAAAGATCAAAAGCACTTCTGGGCTCTTTTCAAGTGGGATAGAGGAGGGAGAGCTGAAACCCCAAAAAACAATGTAGCAAAAGACCAATGGGTTGATTTTTTTTCAGACCTCAATATGCTCGCAATCAAACCGTAGGCGATAACGCAGCACCCCGACAGTATTCTACCTTCATCAGCCATTCACGGCAAAGGAGGTTAATATAGCATTGGATTGCGTGACTGGTGGCAGGGCTCCTGGCATGGATGGGATACCAGTCGACATATTTCTGAGCGATCGAGCAACTTGGAGTCAGTACCTTGAATGGCTAGCAAATTCAGTGGCCATGGGGTCACCCATTCCTGACTCTTGGTTGGGCGCTGAAATAATCCCGTTGTTTAAAAAGGGGGACAAAGCTCTACCAGGCAACTATAGACCTATTAGTCTTATTGATTCTGTACAAAAAGTGATGGGACGGTTAGTGCAAAATAAATTACAAACCTGGGTAGAAGAAAACGAAATCTTGTCACCTTATCAAGCTGGCTTTCGCCCTTGCACGAGCTCAATTGATCAAGTTTTCTATTTTTTTGCTCCTTATTGGAGGAATGTGACCTTATCTAAGGAGACTCTTTACGCTGTTTTTGTTGATTTTAAAATCCCCATTCGACTTAGTTCCTCGTAACAAACTTTGGAGGGTGCTTGCTGATGCTGGGATTAGCCCTGAACTGTTAACCTTGATCGTCCGTTTGCATGAGAACAACTACGCCAGAATTAGGTGGGGGGCTCAGGGTGAGGTGACCGACCCATTCCCTGTCGAGCGTGGTGTTCGGCAGGGGTGTGTCTTGGCACCCACACTGTTTTCTATTTACATCAATGGCATAGTAGACTATCTGAGCCAGTCCCCCACCGATGCTCCTGTTTTGGCAGGCGCACGCGTTCCGGTTCTCATGTTTGCGGACGACATGTTGATAGTTTCTAGAACTCCAAGTGGGCTACAGAAGGCAGTCAACGCATTTGGCGAGTTCTGCCAGATGCGCGGCCTTGAATTAAATACATCAAAAACTAAGTTTATGTGCCTCAACCAGCGAGAAACCTTCAGGGGAAAATTATATTTAATGGAACACCCCTAGAAGAGGTAGAGTCTTTCACATACCTCGGAATCTTACTTCAGAACAATATGGGATGGAAAAACCATACTGATATGGTAGGGTTGAAATTCCATCAAAATGTGGGCGCAATATTAAACAAACATAAAGCGTCAATGACAAAACTAATTAGTCCTGCCCTGGAAATTTATAATACGAAAGCAGTGAGTGCCTCCCTGTACGGGTCGGAACTTTGGGGATTCTCCAATCTAAAGCAGCTAACACTTGCAGAGAATAGGTTTCTACGCAGCCCAATTGGCGTTCCCCAAAGTACTCCAACCCTTCTAATAATCTACGATCTGGGGAGAAAGAAAATAGAGGATTTGGCACGGCTGCGCCCGCTGTTATATTGGAGGAGGTTAATGACGACCCCTGAATTGTCCCATTATGCTACCGCCCTACGGGATGTTATTGGGGCAGATCGTTTTCATCATATTTCGTGGCTGAAGGAACTAAGGGGTTTGTTAGCCAAATTGGATTTGGGTCATCTATGGAATAGCACGAACGATACAGGGTTCCCATCAAAGGTATCCTTAAAAAAAATATACTGGGAAATGATCTGGTCGCCTGGCTATAGCAATGGTCCCGTTACTGGGCTGCCGGAACGTTTTCTTGATATTAAGTCCTTACCATTTCATGAGCCGTTTTGGGACATTATTGAACGGCCGTTTGACAGGAAACTGTATTTCCAATTTAGAATTGGTACCCTTCCTTTAAATATATTTACTAACAAATGGGTTCCAACTAAAAGTGACAAATGCCATCATTGTAAAACTATGCTTGAGAATATTTCTCATCTGATGTTTGTATGCCCCTTGTACGCAAATCCTCGCCGAAGGTGGCTAAAACCTACGTGTTTAAATTTGGGCACACGCAGTGGTATAGAGGCGTTAAGAATACTTGAATCAGACTGCACTCCCTGCATAGCTATAGCAGTTGCAAAATGTTTGGGGTGGGCATGGACTTTACGTGCTCGTGACATTCAGCGCTCCATTAACGCTTAGTGAACTATTATCATTGAGTTTTGTATGATCAAATTTTATCTAAAAGTTATATTGAATTGATTTAATTAATGACTGAATTGTTTTAAATTGCATAAGACAGCCTAATTTAATATGATCTTAATATGAGAATTTTTAAACAAAGTGTAGTATTTATTTATTGTAGGGTGTAATGTGGTGTAATGCTTTTATGACATGCTGTCGAATAAAGCTTTGAAATTTGATTTTTGATCTGGTGTTTTGTTTTTAATAAAATAATCTTCCTCTGATCTACCGGCTGACTTCACTGTGAGTGACAGCATTCTGCTCTTTCACAAGGAGCATATTGGCACGCAAACTACTTTTTTTCAGAGCGGTTCAAAAGGGGGTGGTGATGGACGGAGCATCTGAACCATTCAAATACTCACACCCAGTCAACAGATCTGGGTTAAATCCATCACCGTTCTTTAGCCGACTCTGCCACCCGTGTTCAGACATGGCCATATGCAAATCAGTCTGACCCTGTGCCTCATGGGAACAGTCCTGCCCGAACTGCCAAGCCATGCCTTCCCTGGACCGTAAACAAGCTTCCGAGGACCGGTTTCTGGTATTTCAGCCGTCTTCAGCCCGGCTTGCTTGAATCTAGTGGCAAAGTGAGCAAGGGACTCACGTCTGAGCATACCCTGCCAACTTATGGCGAACAAAGCGGTACAAAAGGGGGTGGTGATGAACGGAGCATACACATAAATATACACATATATATATACACACACACACACATACACAAACTTGAAAGCAAGATAGATGTTTCTTTGCTTTCAAAATAAAATACTCATTAAAAAGAATGCAACTAGGTAAAATACATTTTACTAAACGAATGTGAAATCTAGGTACCATTTCGTTTAAGTATGGTGTAGCAAAATGTGTAGATGCATATATATATATTTATATACATATATATATATATATATATATATATATATATATATATATTCAGAGAGCATCCTGGAAGCATTCTACTTAGCTTTAAATTGTTAACCTTTGCAAACGTGTGTACACATTTTTATGCTGGAACCAGTCAGTAGTGCAGTCTGAACTTACACGGACAAAATAGACATGGAAACTTCTTGTCCGTGAACCCAAAAAATGCCTTGGGAGCCGAGCTATAGGAAATTCATATATCCCTGACGGACACATTAAGTGATTTGCCTAGAGCCTCCCACGGAGATTCGAACTCGGTTCCCTAGCTTCAAAATTTGCCTCGCTTGCAGTTAAGCCACATCCTCTCTATATTTATATCCGTGATTCCAAACAAATAATTTTAAAACTTCAAGGCATTGTGAAGGGCGTTTGTGTTTTTGAACTGCTAAAGAAAGGTAACAATACAGTTTTTTTCTTTCAACATACACAAGCACAATATCGTGCTTCTTTTATGTCTCCAGTTTTCATGCTCCGTTCATAAGGGCTCATTCTTCATAGCATCTATAGCCCTGCCCTGTCGTCCTTTTCCGTTCTGTTGTGGGATGTGTCAGTGCTGACGTCATTTGGGTCACTTTTGAAGTGGTGGTATTCCCAACAAGCCAGCCTTTCAGAAGTATGCCCTCCACCCCAGTAGTAAGGAATTTGCGGCTTCGAAAATCAGTGCATGTGTTTGAAAGCTATGCTCTCAGCAAAATGGGTGGTAGGTTTTGCTAACATATAATGTATTGTAGTTGGCTATCCACACGTGCAGGGTTCGTGTGCAGCCATATGGAAAATGTTCTCATTGTTCTTTCATTTGAACCACGGATAGTATTGCATTCCCAATAACCTACTCAATCAGAAAGGTCTAATAAAAAGTTTGAAATGTTATCGCTTGATTATTTGTGTTGTAGTGAAAATTTATTTTTTGAGCAGTGCCACCCCCTGTATCTGTAAATATTCAAAGCTTCAGTCAGAAAGAGGTTAAAAGAAGAGTAACAAAGTGCAGTCATGAAGTGCTTTGAACAGTTTTTAAATAAAAAAGACCGCTTGTGTGCTCAATCATACCCTCTGCCTCCATTAACACTCTTATTTGCTTCTTAAACATATTTCCTTCAGTGAACCCTTGCTTTTGAAAGCTGTATAATGTACATTACACTTTATTATCGCCACTTTCGGATGGAGAGCTAGAGAATTCAGTAGACTTGTTATAAACATTACATGTGGTATTTTTGCTCCTTGGGGGGTATTGAAATCCCTCCCCTTCCATAGCCTCCCGACATTTGTGTGCAATATTAACCCCTTCCATGCTGTCACGATTCTGCTCCTGTGCTGAAGATTTCAGCGTGGGTGCGGTCATGACGGCCCCCAGCCGTCATCAGCACATGAGCACTGTAGTGCATGACGGCTGGGGGCCGTCATCAGCATGCAAGGGGTTAAATGCATACTGGCTGTCTATGTAGATGTTGACTATCTTACCTACTGCTATTTCACACACTTTAGTCAGTGCAATTATTTCAGCAGCTTGTTCTGATTGTTCCATTATTCTACAACTTCCAACTACATTGTGCAATGTTAACTGCATATGCTGCGGTTGTGCCATCATCTGTTTTAAGATATGCACTATCCATCCACAGTTCCCCTTCAGCATCATCCTGGGGCGTGCCCTGCGTATCTATTCTGCACTTTGTCTGTTCCTCTTCTCTATAAATGCAATCCTAATCATCAAGCAGCTTTATGTCAACCTCCTTGTGAGGTAGTAATGTTTCAGGGTTCAAGTCATTCCATCTGTTTATTTGTACATGTGGGTTGAATGTGTCAGGCATGCGTTTGTCAAGTGTTCTTGTTTTGTTCAAAATCAGATCCACTGAATGTAGCACAGAGAGGTGTGCTGTGTGTCCCATTAATAATGCTTCTGCCTGCTGGAGGTAAAGGGCTGCTTCGGCTCTCGCACAAGATGGCATGCCTTAGCTACTACATCAAGTATGACTGAGAAATATGCACATGGTCTTTTCTAATCACTCTGATGCTGGTTAAGTACCGCAAGAGCATACCCGTCTGACTCATGAACGTAAAGGTGGAAGTCTTTAGAATAGTCTGACAGCCCCAAAGCAGGAGATTTGCAGAAAGCTTGCCAAATGGCAAGGAAGCTATGTTCATTGCCCGCTGTCAAAGGTAATGGTTCAAGTGTGTCCTTGTGTGCAAAGCCAGTAACAGCTTAGGGCACAGCTTTCCAAACTATGTGTTGCGACACATTACTGTGTCGCGACCCATATGTAGGTGTGTCGCATCGGCAGAGTCCAGCTGCAAGGGCTCTTAGAAGGGGTGAAGCAACAACAAAGCCCCATTTACATGCACAAGGTCTTTAACGACCTGTGAAGTGCTCGGGTGCGGCTGTGAGCGGTCCCGGGCTGCCTCACACGACGGGGGGGGGGGGGGGGGGGGGTCCTGCTGACAGAGCAGGAAGTTTGTGAAAAAGGCAGGAGGCTCCTGATTTAAGGGACTCATGCGGTGGCCTCGCAGCGCTGCCTGTTGCTCGAACCGGCTCGCCGGCGCTATGCATGTAATTATGGCTTCTGTCCGAGGCAAATTGAATTCTTGCCGGGCCTGGGAGAGTGGCAGTCCGAGTCAGTGACTGACCCTCTTGTTCAGCGTCAGCTAGTTAGTATGCACTATGTTCGTGTCCTGATTAGACTGGGCACCCTAAACTTAGGGTGGCACACCAAAATGATTGCCGCCCGTGGGGGTCAGTGGCTCATGACCTGAAGAGCCTGGCTGCTGCCTTGCAGGCGATCGGCTACGATGTGGAGGCAGAAGATAAAAGGCAGCACATGCAGCAGTCACCGCCAGTTTAGCCCCATTGCCACTTTTACCTGCTTTCTGCCGAGTGTCCAGAAACTAGCAGAGGCCCAATGGAGCATTGGTGTGCGCAAGAAACAGCTTTGGAATTGTAAGGACCAAAATTGTGATTTCAGCTCACAGTACTGCTGCCAAACTAAAGGCTATTGATTCCTACTGATTATGAACAACGGCCAAAAAGCCAAATTGCTGCCAAATAACTGTTTACAGCGATCGATATACTATTGGTAGCCTGCAGTCTCCAGCTTTCAACTACAGTGTATACAGGTAAGACTACAAAGACGCGTTGCCGCAGTATACAATAAAGACTGACGCACCTCGTACACTTGAGCTGGCTTTGTGACAGTTAAGCAGCTTGACACCATTTAGGTTTATTGTGCAACGTGAAAAATCAGTTTCCCAGTTTCTCCGTGTGGGTTAAGAGATGGAGAAAGTGGTTCTGGGAGGGCAGAAGGTTCACAGTCCTAACAGCACCGCATCTTAGCCTGCAAAATATATTTTACTAAACAACTTCACGCCTCCCCCTCCCCTTGGCCTCCGCACAACACTGCATCTGAAGGTAATGGCACTTAAGCTGGTTGGTCACTGTAACATGCGCTGATTTTGAGGTCAAGGATAGTTGGTTCCAGAAGCTCAGGGGGTGCCCGGCAAACTGATGGCCTCAGGGTGGACACAGGCTTACTTATTAGATCGGACGCCGGCAGGCACAGACTAGAGCAGGACGTTTACCAGCATGGGGGAGAGAAATCATGTCTCTCTCCACTTACTACACCCGGTCCCCAGCCTATCCCCAGATTACACCGGTCAGATTAATTTGCTGACAAGAACATCAATATTTCACTCGTCTCAGCACATGTGCAGCCTTGTGTGTGTGTGTGGGAGGGGGTGTTCCAGGTGTTTTTGATTTCCCCTCCTAGCCAAGCACCTAGCACTGTTTCTTTTACACAGAGCTGATGAGGAGAGTTGGGTTCCAGAGTCTGCAGCTGTGGTGCACCTCTTCGCAAGCTGTTTTCCTTAAACTGGCAATTTGGCATCCATTTATTAAAACGAGGACCTCCTGCGAAGTTAATGCCCTTGCATTTCTGGTGTTTTGCAGCAGTTTTAAGATGTTCTTAAAGACTTTCTCAGTCCTCAAATGGATGTAATTTCTGACATATATATGTTTCCTTTGTCTTCATCACTTGATTTTGCTTGCGAGAAATATGTCACTCATGGTTGCTGAATGTCACTCATAAGTACAATGATATTTTGAACATGTCACACATAAGCAATCTGAAACCGTGGCAGCTATGTAGAAGCTTTCACATTTACATCATTCTGCATGCTGCAGCTTGTAACCTGAAAACAAAAACAATTCAGTTCAATGGAGAATGCCCGTGTGAGCCATGGGCATGGAGGAGTGCGGGGGAGGGAGTGGGGAGGGGCGCTGCGCACCTGGGCACCACCAATACAGGAAAATATTAAAACGATTTAAGAATGAAAGCAACATATTTTCCTCTTTGTCACAGACCCTTATGGAACCCACAGAATATGTTGGTCGGGGGAGAGGGAGGTCGTGAGACAGAGAGGGAGGGAGTGAGACAGAGAGGGAGGAAGACAGAGAGAGAGTGTGAGACAGAGGGAGACCGACAGGGAGGGAGACCGAGAGAGTGAGACAGAGGGAGATGGAGAGGGAGTGAGACAGAGAGGGAGTGAGACAGAGAGGGAGTGAGACAGAGAGGGAGTGAGACAGAGAGGGAGTGAGACAGAGAGGGAGTGAGACAGAGAGGGAGTGAGACAGAGAGGGAGTGAGACAGAGAGGGAGTGAGACAGAGAGGGAGTGAGACAGAGAGGGAGTGAGACAGAGAGGGAGTGAGACAGCCAGGGAGTGAGACAGCCAGGGAGTGAGGCCGCGAGGGAGTGAGGCCGCGAGGGAGTGAGGCCGCGAGGGAGTGAGGCCGCGAGGGAGTGAGGCCGCGAGGGAGTGAGGCAGCGAGGGAGTGAGGCAGCGAGGGAGTGAGGCAGCGAGGGAGTGAGGCAGCGAGGGAGTGAGGCAGCGAGGGAGTGAGGCAGCGAGGGAGTGAGGCAGCGAGGGAGTGAGGCAGCGAGGGAGTGAGGCAGCGAGGGAGTGAGGCAGCGAGGGAGTGAGGCAGCGAGGGAGTGAGGCAGCGAGGGAGTGAGGCAGCGAGGGAGTGAGGCAGCGAGGGAGTGAGCGAGACAGGGAGTGAGCGAGACAGGGAGTGAGCGAGACAGGGAGTGAGCGAGACAGGGAGTGAGCGAGACAGGCAGGTAGGTTGTAGGACTCAAAGCCCTCATAACTAATCTCCTCCCTGCTCCATGTTTCCTGGAGGCACAGGATATCATAACTGTTAACAAAATCAATCCAGGCTGGATCCCTTTCCATTGATCTAATCCCTGCCACATTCCAACTAGCAAGTGTAATTCCCTTCAAGCTGTGACCACCGTGGTTGATCTCCCTTCTCCTACAATCAGCCAGGCCACAGACTTCAACAGTGTTACTAACACCCCTGTTGTCCTAGACTACATTTGTACAATCTACAGCCTCGTACCCTTGGCGATTTACTGACTCCGGGTAAATAGGAACAGAGTTATCGCTTTTTCCTATGTCTTCACCATTATCATATTCTCCCTGGGCAAGCGATAAATGAGGCACAGGGAGTCAATCATTACAATCTAATTAACTAAGTGCATTGAATCGATTATGCATTGGTGTCACAAATGCAGGCCCATGTGCCGGTGTAAATAAACCATTCCTAATACTAGTACTGGCCTGAAGGGAGGTATTAAGGTGACAATAAAAGAATGCGAGAGAACGTACACCCACATTATGGTCCGATACAGGCAAAGAGGCCGCCCTTAGGAGAACAGAGGCTGCATGTTGAGGGTGCTTAAAATTAACTATGATACAGTCACCTTTACTGCTCTTCCTTGAACTTCCAATCCAATTAACCCTCCTGGTAGTTAGAATTTGGTCAGAATATTCAGTAGGAAAACCACACTGCCTGTTTAACCAAGACACCGTCTTATTTTTTAGGGATTCATGTGTTTCTTGAACGGTATCATTTGCTACCTCAGGTACATTGGTTAATACAACCACATAGGGCGTGCACTCTGGTGGTAAGTTAATGAAACGCTTGCGTCTTACCTCAGTCCAACCCTCCTCTCTCTCCTTACCCTTGGTTGCCTCAGCTGCGGTCCCCTGGGTAACGGGGCCTACCGCTTGCTTTGGGTCAGTAGACGGGCCCTCTCCAGATGGTAAACCCCTCCCTGGCCGAGCTACCAAGTTAGAACCAGCGGCTTGTAAGGTCACCAGGCTGCCGCTGCTACCTTGCGCAGTCGTGGGGTTAGAGCCAGCTACCTGGGCGAACGACAATGCTGTGCCTGGGCACGACATCTTGGTTACAAGGTCTCCCAGTCTCTTGTCCTCTAAGGCCATTATATTAATTTTGGCTACCAAGGGTTTAATGATCCCATCTATTTTAGTTTCTAAGAAACGTGCTAAAAAGTTGAGCTGGGCAGTGTCTAATAGCACGCTATCCTCACTGTCCCTATCTTCACCTATTTTAATGGGGTCACTTGAGGGAACTACTGCCTTTTTACGGGATATCCGAGCACCCCCCCGCTTAGGTAGGATTTTTCTACATGCCCTGACTGCTCTAACAGAGGTAACTGGAGTGGTAGGGTGCTGGACGCTAATGTCTTGTAAATCAGCATGTTCGATTAGAGGGTTATCTTGTTGCACCACCAAACCATCCGGAGTTGTATCCAGATTAATCGGATGATTAACTACCTCCCTATCAGTGGTAACAATGGTTGTACATGGGGATGAGGGTGGCGGGGAATTGTTAAGACCCAGGGACATCCTCCTTTCGCTATTTATTTTACTAACAACTTTCACAAAGTAATTGTCCATAGTTACTGTTGCAGGGGCCGGGAGAGCCCTGTTTTTAGACATGCTGATGATTATTTTTTATAAAGAATATCTAGAGGGGGAGCAAAATATAAAAATAGAATTATAAACAACCGATATTTTCACATGAACTGTCCATATATAAAAAGACTTTTTCCTAAATGCGAGATCTTCTATATCATGGACTCTCACTATACCGTGATGTGCTCAATCATATATCGCATGCAGCTGCCTTAGTTCAACTTCAAAGAAGCACAACTGTGATTACAACTGTTGCCATTTTGGCATGAACTCTATAACTTGGAGTTAGTTACCTGTCTCAGCTTCAAGGCCCCAGTCGAAGCAATTGACATTTCTTTTTGGAAATGGTCTCGTCACCCACAAAGCCACATTCTGGTTACATCTTACACCTGTGTAATCACATTTCAAAGCACAGCAAATTAAAAAATTACAGTTTTTTTTGTCACAGCAAGTACTTTTTCAAGAGCAGCTTGATAATATGTGAAATGGAGGGTCTTTCCCAAATAGTTGAACAATGGTTCACTTATGTATGTTTTCCTTTTTGGCTTTCACACTATGAATACTCATGTTACCTTCACCTCTACCCACCCCTGATCTCTCAAGTCATTCTCACCTCCCTTATCCTTTACCCACCTCTGAGCCTTCACCCTCTCGACTGTACAACATGGCTAAATGAAATTGACCAAGCTCATAGCTCTCCTATAAGGGAAACCTATTGACTTTGCAACAATGCCGAAAACAAGCATTGAAAAAGTGTTCACTCATGTCAGGTTAATGCCGGATGCACAGCTCCAAAGTGTTTCTAGTGGGACTGGGGCGTAGAGGGCTAATGTCCTCGGTAGTCTTGTCCATTATGACAGAGATACCCTTCCAACAAAAGGGACAGGGTTCAATATTCATATAATGGATCCCTTTTGTGAAACTCACTTGTATCTATACATCTATATATGTATCTCTTTATAAGAAACCGGAATAACATGCAAAGAACATTGGAAAATTCGAAAGTAGACCCGACAACATGAGCAAGCACAAGACCCAGTGCAGAATACGACGAGCTACTCAAGAACAAAGATATCCTTTTAATGTCGGGGCTAAGGGGGGATCTCGCCCATCTATAACTATGCAACTTCAGAGGTTGGGGTTATACGTGGTGGTATGAAGCCCAATAGGCGCAAGCAAATGTGAACGAAAACCAGACTATACTACATTCCGGGGGTGGGGGGGGGGCAGAGGACCTTGCTGCTGCACGCTTTCAGTACGACATGGCAGTAGGGGGGGAGGGTGGGGAGGGGGCGAAGGGTAAAGGGAAGGGGGGTTCTGTTACGTCCAGCCTGTCCTGTCTGTCATGTCTGTCATGTTTGTCAAGTTAGTCACTTCCAGAGAATAAGCGTATCCTTGGACAGAAGGCACGAGCCTTCATGCAGCACACCAGAAACCTGATCGGAAAGACCACACACACAAAAACAACTACCACTACACGCACAAGCTGGTGAAACCGCGACTAACACTCATTCACAATGGGTAACACCAACACACTGCAATCCGACCTCAAGGTTATATCCCTGAACGTCAAGGGCCTAAACCATCCAATAAAAAGGAAGAAGATATTAGACTACCTAGCAAACGAAAGGGGATATCATCCTCTTGCAAGAAACCAAACTTTCATTAGAAGACGCGAATAAGATTAAAGCAAGATGGATAGGCCAACTATCATGCTCTCCAGCTGTGGAGAAAAAGAGAGGAGTAGTTACCATAGTGAGTTCTAAGTCCAAAATAAAGATTGAAAGGGTAGAACAAGATGATGAAGGCAGATTTCTGTGCACTCAACTCAAAAGGGGAGAGGAAACAATATCAGTAACTAACATTTACGCACCAAACACAGACGACACATCATTCTGGGAGAGGGTTACAAAGAAATTGGAAATGAACCAAACACACAACCTGAATATCGTAGCAGGGGATTTTAATCTAGTTCTAGACCACACCCTAGACAGACAATCAAGGGCACAGACAAGACCCAGTGCCTCCTACAACATCCTAAAAAATATCTGCAACAGATTTGAGCTTCATGACCCATGGAGACTACAGCACCCTGACACCAGAGACTACACCTTCTACTCCAGTCCGCACAACACATACAGCAGAATCAACTACATTCTCATCTCAAAGTCGCACACGCACCTGACAGAACACGCAGATATCGCAGCAAGAACGGTCTCAGACCACTCTTGCATCAGCCTACACCTAACCGGCAGGCACAACGACCACATTTCCCACAGATGGTGGTTCAACAACATAACGATCGCAAAGCAGGAGGACAAAGACCGGATAGAGAGAGCAATCAAAAACTATATTAATGAGAACAACACACCTGACACCGACCCAAAGTGCCTATGGTAGGCCCTGAAAGCAACCATCAGAGGCAGCCTGATAGAAATAAAAGCCAGGAGGGACAGAGAGGCAAAATCACAGTTAGACGAATTAGAAAAGGACATAAAACAGCTAGAAACCCAACACATGAATAACACCTCAGACTCACAACGCCTTCTGACACTGACAGGGAAGAATCCTCAGCGAGAGAGCGGGACTGTGGTTAAAAAAGTACAAACAGATTAATCTCTGCGAAGCGAACAAGGCAGGGAAAACACTAGCGACATACCTCAAACGCAAACAGAGACAGCACTGCATATCCCATATCACTGACCGGCAAAACAAAACACACACATGCCACGAAGAAATCCTACAAACCTTCAGGGAGTTCTACAAAGAACTATACACTAAAGATGACAACATTGACAAGACAGGCATCACAGAGTACCTAAAAAGACTCAACCTACCCAAGTTACGGCAAGAGCAAGCGAAAACACTAGGCCAAGACTTCAAAGAGACCGAGTTAGCAAGAGCCATAAACTCACTGAAAGACAACAAAACAATAGGACCAGACTGCTACACAGCACCCTTCTACAAAAACTTCAAAGAACTTCTTATCCCAGTTATGACCAGAACCTTCAACCCCTGCGCAGAAGAAGGGACAATAACAGAAACAATGGCACAAGCCGACATAATTATCATCCCAAAAGAGGGTAAAGATCCACAATGGCCCAAAAACTACCGCCCCATACCGCTAATTAACCTAGACTGTAAGATATACGCAAAAGTACTGGCCACAAGACTTAATAAGGTATTACCCCAGCTGATTGGAAATACACAAGTAGGTTACATGAAATCTCGCATGTTGCACGACAACACAAGACTCCTATGCCAAGTCATAGAACACTCCTCAAACTCACCCCGCCAGGCCGTCCCAATCACACTAGACGCCGAAAAGGCGTTCGACAGGGTTTCCTGGCACTTCCTTGAGAAATGCTTGCATGCGTACAACGTAGGGGACGAATACACAAGGAAAGTCATGACGCTATACAAAAAGCCGATGGCGAAAATTACCATAAATGGCGGCTCATCGGCCCCTTTCGCACTAGAGCGAGGAACGAGACCAGGATGCCCGTTATCCCCGCTACTGTTTCTATTCGCACTAGAACCTCTGATCACGGACACCCTAGCAAACGAAGACATTAAGGGGATAACAATTAACAACACAACAGCCAAGATCGCCGCCTATGCAGTTGATCTACTTCTACTAACAAGCAATCCAGCCCACTCAATTCCAGCACTCATGCACACCATCGAAACATACGCCGAATACTCAGGCTACAAACTCAACAAAGACAAATCAGAATGCATGCCACTCAACATACACACAACCAGGGAAGTAATAGGAAATGCAGGCCTAGCCTGGCAACCAAAGGCAGTCAAATATCTGGGAATCCAATTTAAAAGTAACTTAAGAGACACCCTAGAACTGAAAGAAAAGCACACGCTGGGAAAGATAAAAGAACTACTAGACACGTGGTCACCCAAGTTCATCACATGGTGGGGCAGAATAGACACCATCAAAATGATGGTAACACCTATAATCAACTATCTGGCAGACATGCTTCCCCTGCCCCTGACAGAAGTCTTCCACAAGAAAATAGACCTAATGATCAATAAATTTATATGGAGAGGAAAAAAAGCTAGAATAGGCCTCCGTAAGCTGTGACTGGGGAAAAAATTGGGCAGGCTCAACCTAGCGGATCTGAAAACGTTTCAACTTGCATTTCTAGCTAGACAAGGAATGCACTGGCTGTTCCCTATACAAAAATACACGCCAACATGGCTAGCCATAGAGAAAGCCATGCTGAACAACACTGAGCCACTCGCACTGCTCACATCCAACAAACAAGCACTCAACAACCCGCAGTGGGAGACACTCTGGTCAAACCACAAGATCATATACAGGCGGAAAACACTAGACATGAGTACCTGGAAGAACCGAGGAATTCAGTTCCCAGCACAACTAGAATCGGAAGGAATGCCATACACTTTCAACAATCTGGAAAAAAAACAACCTCTCAGACATAGAACTCAATAATTTTCTAGCAATCAAAACAGCCCTAACTAAAGCAAAACTACACAGACAAACCCCATCCATCTTCCAGTTTATGGAAAACATAAACAAGGCAGGTCACCAAGTCTCACTTATATACAAACTACTCCGACCAGTCACATCCAAACTTAACGCCAAAAAAGACAACCTACTTGGAAAGCCAGACAAATCCAAGCTAACAGAACAGGAGCTTCAAACACTATGGGCATCCCCATCTAAAAATATGATATCCCCAGTGTTAGCACAGACCAAATTCTGGCTACTCCACCAAGCTTATTGGACACCGGCTCGCCTAGCCTCAATAGGTCTAAAGGACAACGCCACCTGCTGGAACTGGAATAGAGAGAGGGGACCTAGAACACCTCATCTTCAGTTGCACAAAAGTCAGATAATTCTGGAAACAGAACGGTCGGCTGCAGCCTTAAGCAAACATTCGCCACAATCGTCACAGCACACATCTCACCAGACATCTCCACTCCAGAGGACAGAAATCTCCTCGACTTCCTCCTCACGTCAGCAACAAAGATAGTGCTCACAAACTGGAAGGACACCGCCAAGGCCACATTCAAAGGGTGGCTGAACTGGGGGATCTTCCTAAGGGGAGCAGACTACACTACTCTCAGAAAGACACCTGGAAGACACCCCAACAGAGAGATGTGGTCCAAGCTAGACAAATTCATAGACTCCTACAAACCACCTTAGACTAAGCATAACCCAGCCTCCAACCTGGTCGTAGCTTTCTGTCACAAACAACCACCATCAGCGCAGGTTTTACGTTTTATGTTACATGTTCCAACGAGAAACCTGGCAAAGGCGAAAATAAGTGTTAAATGTTATTTGTGAGCCAGTCCCTTTGGGCGAACAACGTCGAACTGTCAATTTCACAACGTGGGCCCAATGCAATGTTCATCATAAGATCGTCATGTTTATATGTATGTCATTATATGTAACCTGTAAATACCAATAAAAAGATTTGTAAAAAATAAATAAAAAAATAATTGCTGTAAATCACCCAAGGGCGAGCATAACATTCCTAGTTATTGCTTAGTAATAAAAAACACACAATATAACAAATTATCCATGCAGAGCAAACAAAAAAATAGATAAAAGAAATTCATATCACAGATTGTCTAGTAATATCACAAGTTGTCTACGCAGCATTTCGGTGGTATGCAGTGGTTTACCCCACCTTCTTCAGGACAAAGTGTTAAAATCAATACAGTTACTGGATTTTCTCTCCTTCCCGAGGGCAATTTAATTCATGTCCCTTCTGTCTATTGGAATGACGACCTCATTGAGTGATCTATTTTAGATCATATCCCTTACATTCTAAATGGAGAATCTCCTTTATTTTAGGTCTTTCTCTGAGCCCCTTTGCTACTGATAGGTCTCCTAAATATCACTGGCTGTATTCACAGTAGACCATTTTGATAGCTAAATGCATAATGGTCTTCGCAATGGTGAGCTTTACAATATTCTGCAGGGAGCTTTCTTTCCTTTCTCCCTTCTTCCTCGTCTCACAATCCCGTCCTGCTGAGAGGGTCTTCATTAGTTAGAGAAAAAAGAAGACCGTCTTGAGACAACACAGATACTCTGTGAGCAGTGCACAGAATCACTGTTACATCCAATGCTATATTTTTTATTTAGCAATTCTTACTGTACTGTGCAAATAAGTAACTGAAATGACTATTACCTAGTTCAATGTTACTCAGTTTACCAACCTCTGAAATATGAATGCCCAGCTCTCCCTGGCAGGATTTGAACCTATGAACTGCGGCTTTCCTGGGTATTGTTTAGTATACTAAGCTAGTTTGCCGTCAGGGAAATTATCTAAATAATTGGTCATGGTTGATAGTTTTTGGGAGCAGTTACACTGCATTTCTTGTATAAATGTATTGATATCCTTTATATGTATTGGTATCTTCCCCAAAAAGAAATAAATAATAATATTAACTACAAGCTCATATACGTTAGGAACTAAGCATGCATTCACCAGGAAATGGAATAGTACAAAACTAAATATGTCCAAGTAAGTTTAAGAATACAGTGGATAGTTACAAAGCCATAAAATACATGATGGAAATAATCTTAGAATACAAAGATAGGGTAGGACACGGAGATTAATCAGTTAATAAAGTAGAAACTACAACACTCAGATGTACTGTACTGCTTTCTGCTCCTCTGAATCTTTTCTCATTTCCCCACTTCAAGTTTTGTCAGTAAATTGCAGCCATTAATCAAGGAATAGTCTCTGCGAGACAGCACCTTGTGGTTAAGATCGGCTGTTGGCTCACCTCCTGGGCAGCACACTGGGCTTGAGATGGCACATAATTGTATTGTAGAATTCATATAGCACTATTACCCTTACCTGAGATGCTAAAGTGCTTGCCCACATGGGTAGCAAGATACACCTCATGGGATGTGTAGTTGGAAAACTTGTATATTGTTTTAAGCCTTTGTGGGAAGTGTTTTGGTGTTGTGGGTGACTGACCAGAGGGCTGCTTTTGTCTTGTGGACCGGGTGCATAATAATGTGGTGGAAGAAAGAAATTTGTTGGTTGGAAGGAGACTTACCTTATGCAAGTAACTATATTGAATAGCACTCGTTACAATGCATGCGTTTTCTATGCATGCCATTACAATGCAAGTCGTTACAACAAACCGTTGTTACATCGCATGCCATTACAATGCAAGTCATTAAAACGACTTGCTGTAAAGGGGGCCCTGGAGTTTGGAATAGTATAATTTACTATTCCAACTCCAGTGTGAAAATCCAACAAATTCAACACCTTCTGCCCCCTACAGCAAGTCGTTGTAACTACTAGTCTGTAATGGCATGTATGTAACAAAGTTTTGTTGTAACGGCTTGCCTTGTAATGGCATGCGACGTATCGCATGCGTTGTAAACTATGTTTCCCAACTATATATCGCACCATCCTAGTCTGAAAGTTAGTGAGGTTTGTGTTTGTATTTCACACCCGAAAGGGGGGTGATCACAGAAGCCCAAGTCAGCCCGTTTGCACCATGCGCATTGCAGGGAAATTGTCAAATGAGTAAAATAATGTTAGCTGGGTGAAATTAAGAGTTGGAGCAGGAAAGGAAGTTGTTGATGAAAGCATTAGGTATAAAGCTTTTAAGACCAGGATCGTACGTGCTTCTGTAAAAATACTCCTGAGTGAGGTAAGCGATGGAAGAACAATGGATGGCAGCCTAAGCAGAAACTACACAATCATTAAAAGCCCAGACTTAAACTGTTCCTCTTTAGATCAAAAAAGGCGAAGTCTTTTAGCAGGGTTTCGGGCCCAAGTCCCTCTCAAGTTCCTAGTGGCAGATGAGCACCAGGCGAACCCTACTGGGTCATGGCTAAGACTGGTGCCCTGCAGATTGGATGGAGAGACTCAAAGCACTTAGTGGGTTGCTGCCTTGACTAACTACTATCCCTAATTTGCAGCTGGAGCATCCTTTGTTCTTTTGGCAGAAGAGTTCAATTTTGGGCCTTTGGTTCTTCAGGTGTGCCAGGTTTTCATGCACATATGCAAACAAGTTTTGGATTTGGCAGCAAAATACTTTCTGTTTCGCAGAACGATATGAGGGAGAGTAGAGCGGGTGTATTTGGAGTTTTTCAGGGACTGGGGGAGCGTTGTTAAATTTTTGTTTGCTCGCTTAGCTCCTTTCCCCCTGTGGTCTCAACATTTGCTAGAAGTCTGGTGGTTATCCCAGCTTCTCCTTGATGATCTTGGAAATCAGGGTGAATTGATAGTACTTGTTTCTGGTGAGTGGAGCGCTTGATCCTACATATGAGAGGGCATGAGTTTAGAATTTCCTGCTAGTCTCCTGAAATTTCTTCTATCACTGACCGTTGCTCTAGTTTCAGGGAGAAACAGTATATTACAGTTATGTGCCTGTTTGTTGAGGACCAGTTTTAAACATTCATCCTCAATCTGCATTGAAGTTTTGTTAACTGCAAATGCATGTTAGATTAAAGACTTGCTGATTGATATCTGCTTCTTTGGGCATAATGAAGTTACTCTTGAATGTAGCTGATAAACATGATGCTCGTCTTTGGGGGGAAATAGTGTTTTCTATTATTTTACAAGAGATTATTTGTGATGGCTTAGCAGATAGTTAATATGAGAACATTCTGCTAAGTAGCTTAAAAAGCGAAGTAACTCTTTGTAAAAACCTAACTCTGCAGACCTCTAAACAAGGGCTGGATGAACTGAAAAGTACAGATTTATTATATGTACTTGAACTTTTTGTGTTCAATAGCAGTATTATTTTTCTAGTTTGATAATGTTCTTTCAATTTATTGCAGCATTGGAATATTACTAATGTATTCTTCTCAAGAACTTTTAAATGGCAATAAAATGCATTGAGTATTAAAGATACCGATTCGCCAACCTAGAATACAGTCTATGAATTGCTGAATCAGAAAATAATAGCTTATTTAGAGCATTGAATGTTAAGTTTGAGAACTATAGGGATTAATAATTAATGTGAATATAAGCGAAGCAATATTCTGAAAGACTGATGCTTTCAGAGGAAAGTATTTTCTCTGAGACTGGAATGTGAGTAAGGTAGGTGCTCTTAGCACCAGAACACTAATATGGTATAAAGCAAGTGTTATAAGCAAATTGAGTGCAGATGGAAATTGAGTTTTACACATTACAACTGAATCAAGCTTAGAAACATCAGAGAAACATTGAAACACTACATTTTGTCATTATTTTGGCATCATTTTTGAGACCAGACCTAAGGCTCAAAAGGTAATCCAGGTATGCACAGATAAAAGGTGCTACTAGTTGGACATCACAAATTGTTCTCTAAAAGGTTAATGAAGAGCTTTGAGATGATTGTATAAAAGAAACACCAGTGCAAATTGTCACCTAGTATGAGGATGCAGTTCTTCTGAGAATATAGGCAATAGGAGTTCAACAGTTGCAAGAAGGTTAAGATCCACCTTTCTTTTATGGGCACATGTGGATGTTAGCTTGAGGTTTGAGATTTAAGACACCTGGATGCTAGAGCACAGTTGTGAGCACCCTTCTTTCAATGAACTGAAAAGATTGAGATGAGTCGGTGGAGCTGTGAAGTGGAGATTGCAGGTGAAAAGAAGGGGAACCATGCAAGACCGCTAGAGAAGCAAACAAGTAACACACCACCTCAGAGCTATTAGGGGAAGGGTTCTGTTCCTACACTATGAGAAAGTAGTAGTGTGCTGGCAGTGGCCTGCTGGCGAAGTATGGAGCCAGAGGTGACTGTATCAATCGTGACCTGAGCAAAAAGGTTGCATTTAGGTCCAAGAATGCTCTCTGCTAAAGGCCTCGGTAGCCATTTCCTACCAAATATGAACATAGACCAAGATCAGACAGTGAGAACCAAAGAGGGCCCTCATCTTGGAACCAAGCAAGCAGACATCTAAAGGAAACAGTCATTTTGTGGCAGACGACTACAGAACACCATATTACAGGGAAACTTAGCTTAATTAGTTAATCGATTTTCTGATAAAGGTATCATTGAATGCACAATGCCTTCTGCAAAAGTAAGTGATGGGAGAAGAAGGTAAAAGTAGTTTTTTTTTTTTACCCCTAAAAATTAGCCCTAGACAGAAAGTGATCCGGGACTGGTAAACTTTGGTAGAAATTGATGCCGACACAGCCCTCAAGATTCGCCGAAGTTCGCACCGGAGGCAGCGGCAATCCCAAATGTCACTTTGAGCTCACAACCGCAGGGCTGGTGCCGATACCCGTGCCGCAAGCGCCTCTGAAAGACAAATAGTTCAAAGGCCAAAGTGGCGGGATCCACCCGATGCTAGGAACTCCCTGTGGAGTGGAGGGCCTGGAAGGCTGGGAACTGGGTGACCTTCGCCCTACACATGAAGAACAGCCACTCTGACACCCTGACCGGCCCCATCAGCACGGAAGGTGAGCGGGCGACCCGGTGGGGGCAGGGCCTGGTGGGACGGCTGTAGATATATCAGGCCCCTTTGCGGCAACACTAAATATTTAGCAAATTTAGCCCGTGGAGCCTGCCCGCCCACCCACCCCCAGGGGTTTGAACGGCCCGGACCGGCACCAATTCTCTGTGAACTCCCACGCACCAGCTCACCGGCCCGTGCACAGTGACCTGAACTTTCACTTGGAGAACAACAACGACAGCAACTCCTCCACACTGATCACCAACCTCGCCAACCTCAGACTGAAACAACTTGTCACGACACCGACCCACATCGCTTGCCACACGCTCGACGCCATCTTCTCCTCAAGCTCCCACGTCTCCTTCAGCCACACCTCCGAACTCACCTGGACTGACCACCACTGCATCCACTTCACCTTCCAGAAACCCGCCACACACCTCCGCACCCTACAGATCCCCCATAGATGCTGGAGCAAAGTCACTGTAGACCAACTCCAGACAAACCTTGCCCTCAGCCCACCCACCGACGCCGCCCGAAATCTCAGACGATGGATGGACGACTGCTCCAACACCTTAGCCCCGCTGAAAAAAACAACCTACAAAAACAACCAGCTGGATCACCCCGTAACTCCTAGCATCCAAGCGCACCGGCCAGAAACTGGAGAACAAATGGCACAACGAGAAGCCGCCTGACAGCCGCACAGACGACATCCGCAACCACCATCACCTCATCAGGTCCGCCATGAGGGCCTCCTTCAAAGACCGCCTCGACAACAGCAAGGAGCTCTTCAGCATCGTGAAGGAACTCTCCAACTTCAGCTTCAACAACATCCCGCCGACGCAAGCCCTGTGTGATTCCCTCGCCACCTTCTTCCACCGCAAGATCGCCGACATCCACAACAGCTTCGACTCCCGGACGAACCCAACAGGCCCGACACATCAGACCTTCCGCACCCCATCGACCACGACCCCCTAACAGCCTGGTTCAACGTGAACACCAAGGACACAGTCAAGACCATGGGCACAATCCACTCCAGCTCCCCATCAGACCCTATTCCACACCACATTTTTAACAAAGCCGGCAGCTCCATCGCACCCTACCTGCGCAACGTCATCAGCTTCTCCTTCGAGACCACGACCTTCGCAGAGAGCTGGAAACATACAGAGATCAACGCCCTACTCAAAAAACCCAAGGCGGATCCGAGCGACCTCAAGAACTTTCGGCCCATCTCCCTGCTTCCATTCCCAGCTAAGGTCATCGAGAAGATCGTCAGCAGACAGCTCACCCGCTACCTCGAAGATAACAGCATCCTGGACCCCTCACAGTCCGGATTCCGCAGCAACCACAGCACCGAGACCGCCCTCATCGCCGCCACAGACGACATCAGGATCCTGCTGGACAACAGCGAGACGGCGGCCCTCATCTTCCTGGACCTCTCCGTCGCCTTCGACACTGTCTGCCACCGCACACTACGCACATGCCTCCACGACGCAGGGATCCGAGACAAGGCCCTGGATTGGACCACCTCTTCCTCTCCGGCAGAACCCAGAGCATCCGCCTCTCCCCATTCCAATCCGAAGCTTCCGAGATCATCTGCGGCGTACCCCAGGGATCTTCCCTCAGTCGGACACAGTTCAACAGCTACATGGCTCCACACGCACGCATCGCCCGACAGCACAACCTCAATATAATCTCCTATGCCGACGACACTCCACTAATTCTCTTCCTCACCAAAGACCCCCTCACCACCAAAAACAACCTCCACGAAGGAATGAAAGCCGTCGACGACAGGATTAAGTGCAGCCGACTTAAGCTGAACACGGACAAGATGGAGATCCTCATCCTCAGCTCCAACCCATCAGCCTGGAACGACTCCTGGTGGCCCTCGTCACTAGGGGCACCCTGACACCAACCGTCCATGCACGCAACCTGGGTGTCATCCTCGACTCAACGCTCACCTTGACCAAGCAAGTCAACGCAGTCTCCTCCTCCTGCTTCAACACCCTCCGCATGCTCCAGAAGATCTACAGTTGGATCCCGACAGACACAAGAAGAACAGTCACCCAGGCCCTTGTCAGCAGCAGACTCGACTATGAAAACGCACTCTATGCAGGTGCCCCGACCAAGCTCATCAAACAACTGCAAATAATCCAAAACCCCTCTGCACACCTGATCCTCGACATTCCACGCCACATCAACCCCCACCTGAAAAACCTGCACTGGCTCCCCGTCGACAAGAGAATCTCCTTTAAACTCCTGATCTGCGCACACAAGGCACTCCACAAGACCGGCCGAGCCGACCTCAACAGTCGACTCTCCTTCTACGTTCCCAACCGTCACCTCCACTCCACGGACCTCACCCTGGCCACCGTCCCGCACATCCGGAGAACCACCACCGGAGGCAGATCCTTCTCCCACAGCGCCGCCAAGATCTGAAACACCCTTCCCCCTCAACCTACGACAGACCCAAGACCTGCTGACCTTCAGGAGACGGCTCAAGACCTGGCTATTCGATCAGTAGCGGCAACCCCCCCCCCCCCCTCCTCTCCCTCAGCGCCTTGAGACCCTCACGGGTAAGTAGTGCGCTTTAGAAATCTTGTGATTGATTGATTGACAGCGCTAGCTCCGAGGCGCGCGATGGGAGGGCCCGTAGAGCAGGCAACACATTGGGAGAAAACCTCCCCCCCCGCCCCCCCCAGGCACCAAGCCCGGCTTTTTCACCACCAGAGAGAAGAGCGCGACTGGCACAGCTGGTGGGAGAACGCAGGTCATTGCGGCCCTGCAGGGGTCAAGATTCGCTGTGCAGGCCATACAAGAACTTCATCACACCAGTATATTCCAGCGACCCGCTGTCTCTCCCGAAGCCCGCCCACCTTCTAGACACGGACACAATTTCCCGCGCCACCTGCATATACCCCAACGGAGCGGTGATAGTCCATCTGCCATGCTTGCCGACACCCTCCCTTCTCGGCAGGCCCCTGGGCCCCTTCTGCACGGGGACACAAACGACAGGAAGGCCAACAGGTAGTAACGTCTCCTGTGACATCCGGGACCACTCTGGTGGGATCGGGGGTGATGAGATGGCATGGGTCCATAGCGGGAGAACACCAAAGGGCACAGCCTACCACAGGCCATGGAACACAGGCCACGGCGGGACTAACAGTCACCGAAGACCCTTCACGCGACCCAGAGCCCCCTCCAGACGGTCTCCAAACCTGGCGTGGGTGGTCCCGGGTGGCCTTCCCACCGCGCCCACCCACCCACGCAGCAACATGGGCCTTGTCTGTATGCTGCCAAATTTTGAAGGGAAGAGCGGAAGAGATCGTCGCCCGTTGAAAGAACACGTCTCAGACACCTAATCGGAGGGTCAGCCTGGGCAATAAGCCACCCTTAAAGGTCAACACGGGGAACAAAAGAGAGTGAACACTGTCGGCACCTGCGGATAGGAGGTAGAGGCCACACGAGCTGTGGTATCTAGGAACATATAATCACATGGGTTTCAGTCATGACTCCAGCCACTACCCAGGGCACACCAGAGTAACCCGGGGCTTGCACTCACTGGAATCTACCAGCCCAGAAGATTGGAAGAATACTGATATCCCCCCCACAACGGTCGTGATTCAGGGGCAAGTGACAATCGCAGCCATATGGAGAAGAGGTGGCCATGGGTGCGATCAAACAGAAGCACATTAGCCCCAAAGACAGCGGGGAATAATCCAGAAACATCGAGGTGACGCACAACAAGGCACAGCTTCTCGCTTCCCTCCCCCTCCGGCCCAACAACTGGAGCTGTCCAAGAACTGACAGTGGAACGTAATCCAACTGTACTGTCAGAGGGGCGGCAAATATTAGGACAAGCTCACCCAGCGCCGCAGACATATACAGGCATATCCCAACAAAGGGATAAGGACAACAACAAAATATGGGAACATACAGGAAGTAACCACTGCCCGAACGCACATAACCTCAACCCAGCTTCAGTGACTATTCCGCAAACGACAACAAGACAGGGGAACAACATGGGGCGTCAATGCAACACCGGCCAACACGAGACCGACCTCCCCAGACCCCAAGTCTGCACAGTCGCAAGTGGAGCCTGCCCACGCAGCAACCATGTCGGACAAACTGGAAAAGTCGTTAGCGGCCATTGAACATTCAAGAGTAACCATGGAGGACAGATCTGGGGCGCTAGCCATGGACCTTAACCTGCTCAGGGATTATCACAGGAAATTAGCCGACAAAGTGAAGCAAGGGGAAAAATCACTCCAAACCATGGAACCTCAAGTGCAGTCACAACAAGAAACCCTGAAAGACCTTCAATCTAGGGTGAAGGTCCTGGAAAACAAAGCTGATGACCTGGAAGGGTGCTCCCGCCGTAGCAATATCCGAATCCTGAATTTTCCGGCAGGAGTAGAAGGGTCCCACCCCATTCAATACATCGAAAGGTGGCTCAAAACGTTTACTAAAGCGAAGTACTTAATCACTTTCTTTTCCGTAGAAAGAGCGCATCAGGTCCTGGCCCACAGACCACCCCCAGGATCGCCACCCAGGCCGTTCCTACTGAAACTGTTACATTACCAAGACCGAGACACTGTCATTCGGGCTGCTAGGCAACAAGGGCCACTCCGAGTGGAGGACAAACAAGCAGTGTTATTCCCTGATTACTCCGGAGCTGTCCATAGACAGAGGGCAACTTTCTTGGAAGTCAAACGTAACCCACGCCAAGAGTACATACAATACGCTCTCCTGTTCCTGCCAGCCTCAAAATCATTCATGACGGCACTACCAACTTCTTTCAGATCCCAAAGAGGTGAGTGACTGGGTGGAGCAACGGCTGTCGTGGCTAGGCAGCCACGGCACAGCACCAAAACATCGGCCCTCCAGACACCAACAGCAGCAATACAAGAGGGTCACCCTAAAATATCTGAGCCCGCGTCCTGGTTCCACTGCAAAGAACTCCCCAGACCTATAGGAAATTATAGCAGAGCGCAGAAAAGCACTGTAAGCGGCAGCAGAGTTGGGGCCAACACTGGAGAGCTCGGACGGAGAAAAAGGCCGACATATCTTCACTTCAGAAGAGGATGCTAGTGACACAAACACCTCCCGAGATGGCTCAATCACTCCCCCATTGGTAACTCCTCAAACAGCAGACACGCTGGTCTGAAGTCCACTATAGAACCAGGCAGAAACGAGGGGGAGTTACCACCACGGCCTAAGCACCCAGCAAGAGGACATTGTCATAGATGCGAGAGACACCAGGGTACAGTGATCTGAACATTGTTGGACTGTACATCCGGCTAAGGTACCACATGTATGTGGAGGTGAGGGGACCGGCATCCCAAATATATTTTATTTTTGTGGGCGGCCGCAAGGACAGCAGCCAGCAGAGAAGAATGGCAACCCCCCCCCCCCTCAAACAGCGCACTAAGGAAATTGCATAATGTCTAGTTTGGACGTATCGCCTCGAGCGATAGGTCCTTCAAGTTGGGAATACTTCCCATTACTTAGTTATGCCCTTTCCCCAACAACACGATCCCAAATAACCCCTAGCGGGACTTACAGGCGGGACAACGAAGTGCACGTGGGTGGTTGGCATAGGTGAGGAGACTTGGGGGGGGGGGGGTGGGGGGTGGGGGGCACCACGACCTGAAAATCTACACTCTAAGCACACAACAGTATGGCCAACAAGATTCCTAATACAGATATAACGATTCTTACACTAAACGTCAGGGGCATGCATACCGCGAGCAAATGATCCGGCGTAGACGCATATATAAAGAGACAGCCGGCACAGATAGCTCTCCTACTGGAGGCACACTTAACAACCGTTAAGGTAGATCGTCTATGTAAGAAGTGCCAAGGAATTATATGCGCCTCAACATTTGTTAGAGGTGCCCTGATCTGGATCAGGCCAGGGACCCCCTACCGTGAGCATATGCGTATAGTAGGCAAAGAAGGTCGATATACCTTACTCGAGGGGCTATTAGAGGGCCAGTCGTTACTGTTAAGGAGCATATTTGCTCCTAATGTAGAACAAGATAGATTCTGGGGTCACATCACCGGGGTTTTAACCCAATACACATAAATCCCATGGCTATTAGGGGGTGATTACAATTGTGCATTAGACCTCCACCTTGACAGATCCCCACCCCTAGTACAGTCTCCTGCGATCAGGCATACAGAACAATATCAAGTATGGGTAGCGCACTGTGCACTGGCGTATGCATGGTGGACAAGGAACCCAGATATCAGATTGTATTCCTTCCATTCCACTCCAGTCCACGTAACCTGCAAATACGACTTGACAGATTTCTCTGCTTGAAAGCAATGCTCCCGAGAGTCCAACAAACAGATTACCTCGGCAGGGTGTGCGCAATCTAGGTACACAGAGAGGGCAATAGAGTTGGGACGCTCCTAGCGTGGTTAGCCAAGCAAGATGCAGACATAAAGCCAGTTATGGAGATAATAGATAAGACGAGGATCCCCCGATATTCGCGGGTAGATATCTTGCCAACCTTTCACGACTATTACCTGGGTATTTATCAAGCCCCGGCGCAAACGGATCACCAAGCAGTAACCCACTTCCTTCGCCCATTGCCCATCCCACGCATCCCGTCAGCAGACAAGGAAGCCTTAGAAGCGAAGATCGCAAACCCAGAACTCACCCAAGCAATCGTAGCATTGGCGCGCAATAAAGCTCTGTGAATGGATGGCTTCCCGTTAGAATATTACAGCACTTTTTTTTTTTTTTTTTTTTTAAACCTTTATTAGATGCATACAACACAAAGGCATGACCATCACAGCATGTACAATTTCGTATGACAGTATGGGACCAGCAGTCGAGAGAAAGACGAACACGTGTACAAGTTCCATTTTAACATTGCAAACAGCACTTTACATATACAGTTCCCTATGTGTCACATTAGGCTGCTAGTCGAGTATGGGCATCACGTCTCATTCATCCGGGGGTACGGGGGGGGGGGGGAGGAAGCGGGGGAGGAACAAGGAGTAGTTCAGGCCGGGAGACTACATCCCTTTGCGCTATTATGGGGCCTGAGCAACACAGGTATAGTGGCACTGTCCATCCCAGCCCCGCATTATCTCTGTCTATACCTGATAGCTAGCTACGTGAACCCACTCAGTGTCGTTAGCTATGCGTACCTAGCGTGCGCAGCTCAGCACTGCATCTCAGCGTGTGACGTGTTCGTGCCTGGACCCCATGATTGTCGACTAAGGGCGGCGCGCCATGCCTTTCCACCAATTCGTCATCAGCCGTCCCTTGCCACTACATTAAATGATGTGTGTATATCCCCTCCGCCCTGCAGCGTCACTTCCAAGAGGGAGGTGTGGGACAATTGACTCAGGCGTTGTGTCTCATGACCCATTCTGACCAAGATCCCCTCCACCGCTCTTCATCCCCGGGTCTATCGGCGTTTCTCAATGTAGGTGTCCCCATATGTAGCATGTAGTGCGGATGTAGTGAGGCAATTGTAATGTACAGTGTCAATGCGCTCATGGGCCAGGGTCCAGGTCATCATCCCCAGAGGAGTCGTTGTGCATCTCCTGAGCCAACCAGTATACCCGTAAAGGGGACCAGATGTCACTGGGAGCACATCGGGCTGGCATCAGTTCCGTATAGACGCCATACTGTTCCTGACAGTGTTGGAGGTCATCCAGCCATTCCTTGAACTCACCTTTTCAGCCCAATGTACAAGTACCTTTTCAGCCCAATGTACAAGTATGCACTAGAAAGAGGCAGGCTCCCAGGATCACTTTGGGAATCTATTCTACTAACATTCCCAAAACTGCACAGTGACCCAAAGCTCCTGACCTCGTACAGGCCCATAACACTGACGCAGACTGTAAAATACTCGGCAAGATACTAGCAGACCACTACACCCAAATCCTCCCACCGCTGATTCACCCAGATCAATGCAGGTTTGTACAGGGACGAAATACTTCTCAGGACCTGCGTAGGCTATTCCACTTACAAGATAGGGCAAGCGCACAATTCCCCAATGTTGCTTGTCTGATACTATACCTCAAAAAGGCCTTTGACACTCTTTTGTGGCCGTAGCTGTTTACTGCCCTCCACAGAATTAATCTGGGGCCTACCCTGATGGCGTATACACAACTTTTATATAAAGGCCTATCCTCGCGGGTGAGAATCGGTAAATACATTTCTGCTCCATTCCTGGTAGAAAGGGGCACAAGACAAGGGTGCCCCCTGTCCCCCCTATTGCTTGCCCTGGCCGTAGAACCCCTGGCGATACCCTTGTGCCTGGAGTGCAAGACATGGGGTATCCTGATAGCGGGCACGCTTCACTTCGTGTCATTGTATGCGGATGATCTCCTGCTATAGGTCCGTGATATTACCAGTGACCTCACCCAAATCTGGACGACATTACAAGTCTTTACGGAGGCCTCTGGTCTCAAAGTAAATTAGGACAAATCCATGATTTATCCGGTGAGCTCACATTTGGCCCCTCTTGACATAGCCATCGGGGATCAGATAATCACCTGGAGAGATGCAGCTCCTCGATACCTAGGGGTGAAACTGTACCACTTGTCCAAGGACCTGTATGAAGGGAATCACAGAAGGGCGCCAGCGGGGATAAGAACTGCGGTGGGCTTCTGGAAAATATTACCTCTAGCTCCCATTGGGCGAGTAGCCCTTGCTAAAATGATCATAGTTCCCAGACTACTCCATCACTTTACTAACCTTCCAGTAATACCCCGCGCTCCTTCTTCCGGGAATTAGATACGCTTCTCGCCTCCCTGATCTGGGGTGAAGGTTGCCACAGGGTAGCCCTAACCACTCTGTACCTGCCTGCGGATCGAGGGGGACTGGGAGCACGATCCTCCGAAGCGTACTTTCTCGTAGCGCAGCTGCAGTGGTTATTGCACTGGACGGCAGAGCGCCATATTGGGGTAATAATCACTAACTAAGGACGGGTACCTCTCCCTGCAATGCGGAGAATGGTAATGCCCAGGACCAAACTGATGCGTACTCACCCCATGCAGGTAACAATAGCTCGCATGTGCATGCTGAGAAACCCCCCCCCCCCCCCCCCCCCCCTCCTGTTCCTTCCACTAGCAGGGATCCCCCAAAAGGACAAATATTACACTACTCGAGCCCTTCAGATCTGGACTGAGCACTCAATAACTGAGATGGAATCACTATTCAAGGATGGGCAGCTACGGACTTGTGATCAATTAGTGGAGGAATATGACCTCTTCCGTGCCAATTCCTGCTACATAGGCAACTCTTAGACAGCAGTTGCCAATAAGGGTGGGCGTAGTGAGGCTACGCGAAGCTTCGTGAAGTGGGGAGGGCGCTACGTCTACCCACACACTTTGCGTAGCCCCACTACGCGCCGCCCGCCTCCCTCCCACCCTCTTCTACATGCTTCTAATAATTTAAAATACATTTAAAGTACATTAAAAGCACTTACCGTATATGCGGCGTCCCGGGGCTCCCTCGATGACGCGGCGAGTTCAAATACCAAAAGGGCATGCACGGGCCCCCCGCATGCGCATTTGGCTAAAGAACTCGCTGCGTCATCAGAAGAGGGAGCCCCGGGACGCCGCATATACAGTAAGTGCTTTTAATGTACTTTAAATGTATTTTAAATTAATAGAAGCATGTAGAAGAGGGCAGGAGGGAGGCGGGTGGCGGGCAACTTCGCTCCGTCCACAGAGTGTGCGTAGTGTTGCCTACTACGCCTACTTTGCAAAGTACGAAGTAGGCAACACTACGTACACTCCGTGGGTGGAGCGTAGCACTGCGCCCAGGATTAGTCGCCAATACTGGAATCTGAACGAGGGTGAACCTCCGCCACATCCGGTAATACACACAATCTTGCTTATTGGAGCGGGTAGACACCTAATCACCTGGCTTTTTAAGGCTATCCGGGAACTGATTCTTAAGCCACTGCACTCGTTAAGACAAACATGGGAAGACGAAGTGGGAAAGGCATTCAATGATTAGGAATGGGAGAAGGCTCTGGAATATCCCAAAAAGGTTTCCAGAAATGTGCGACTCCAAAAACATACAATTCAACATTCTCCATAGAGCATATCTCACGCCAAAACGCCTTCACAGTTTCTATCCCGGTACACACTTTCCATGTCCCTGTTAAATGCACCAGACACTCCGAGTGACGACAAACATCATGACCATATCTACATGGGAGGAGTGTGCCCTCTGGGTATTCTGCAGGCAATAGTCCGAAAAAGTACAGAGCCATTTGCACCCCTAGCTTTTCTCTTAGAGACGAGGGGATTGGCCATGTATAGGCGGGCACCGGAGGGACCCCAAAAGAAGCCTGGGTGGGCGCTGTGAAAAAGTGGGCTGCAGCAGAAGAAGAGGTACTGAGAGATGAGGAGGTGAGGGGAATATGCAACCACCCCATATATATGGAATTGGCACAGCTATTACATCAATTCAAACACGAAACCGCAGAAGCCGAATCACCTGAGGCCTCCCAACCCCAGACGCCGCACGTATCCCCGACTGGATCGCCAGAAGCGAGTAATAGGATAAGCCCAAGAACCTGAGGCGGACTTGCTTCAGAAAGGTCGCTCCCTCACGCTCCTCCTCATCTGCAGCTGAAACGCTCCGTGATAACGCATCCCTGGTATCGTTCCTTGTGATTACTACAGCACTGTTTGTTTACCGAGCTCCATAGTATTTTAGCGCTTCTACACGCATAGCGCCGCTGTTAGTATTTGGCTGAAAGGTTCCGTGATAAGGCATCCCTCGCATCGCCCCCTGTGATTAATACAGCACTGTTTGTCTACCGAGCTCCATAGCATGATAGCGCTTTTACACGCATAGCGCCGCTGTTAGTATTTGGCTGAAAGGCTCCGTGATAACGCATCCCTCGCATCACTCCTTGTGATTAATTCAGCACTGTTTGTTTAGCGAGCTCCATAGCATTATAGCGCTTTTACACGCATAGCGCCGCTGATAATATTAGGCACAAATAGCGCGACCTCGCTCAGGCTGTTATGCTAATCTTTCTTGTGTCTGTGCTTTTCTTTTGATTGTACTGCTCACTCGACGCATTTGTAATTGCTGCCCCTCTCTGCCCTTTCCCTTTGACCCTCCATTTTGTTGTTGGTATCCCCTGGCCCGCCCCTCATCCACACTACCGCCTCCCTGCTGCCCCTCCCACGCTCCGCCCCCTCCACTCTCCATTTATGTCAGATGGTCCCACGCGCTACGGCCACGCCGAAGGTGCGCCAAAGGTAAGCCCGTCTACGCCCGTCCGCGCCTGGACCGCGCCCAGCGCCAGAGCTTTTGGTCCTCGCAATGCCCACTCCTCCCGCATTACTTACGATGCCACCACCCTCCTAGCCCTCAACCCCGGCCGCTCCCCCAACTGCGTCCAAGCCACTCCTGGACACACCCATGGACCCTTTTCCTGCTACTCCTGCAAATTCGACGGCACCAAGAACAACTCCCCATCCACGAACCCACGACAGATATCCGATCCCAACCACCTACAATGCATCCTGCTCAACACCCGCTCGGTCCACAGACACGCCATTGACCTCTGGATTCTACTCAATACCATCTCTCCGGACGTCGCCTTCCTAACAGAAACATGGATGAACACCTCTTCAGCCCCAGACATCACCATTGCCATCCCAGAAAGCTATAAGATCATTCGCAAGGACCGCACCGGCCACACAGGAGGAGGCATCGCTATCGTCCATAAGAAATCCATCCGTATCTCAACCAGCTCAGACGTCAATCTCGCCAACTCTGAACACCTTCACTTCCAAATCCACATCGACCCCAAGACCACACTCAGAGGCACCCTCCTTTACAGGCCATCAGGACCCCGCGCACAATTCAGTGAAGACATCACGGACTTCATCACTCCACACGCGCTCCCCTCCGAGGACTACATCCTTTTGGGAGACCTCAACTTTCACCTTGAAAAGAACAACGACCGCAACACCGCCGCCCTCTTGGACAACCTCGCAAACCTCGGACTTAAACAACTTGTCACTACCCCCCACCCACATCGCAGGTCACACACTCGACCCCATCTTCACTTCCAGCAAGCACGTTTCCTTCAGCCACACCACAGCTCTCCTTTGGACTGACCACAACTGCGTTCACTTCACCTACAACAAGCCTACATCCAACAACCACCCCGACCCACATTGCAAAGAAACTGGAACAAAATCACCATCGACCAGATCTCCTCATCGCTTCTGCAAAAGCCCCCCGCTCAATCCTCTAACCCCGACCAAGCAGCCACCAACCTCACCCAATGGCTATCCAACAGCGCCGACATCCTAGCACCACTGAAAAAACGACAAATCAAACTAGGCAGCAAGAAGGCCTCCTGGTTCAACGATGACCTTAAGAAATCCAAGAAATTCTGTCGCTCCCTCGAGAAGGCCTGGAAAAAAGACCCAACCACCAGCACCAAGGACGCCTTCAAAAACGCCACCCGCATACACCACCAACTAATCCGAAAGGCTAAGAAAGCATCCTTCAAGGACCGTCTAGATAACAACGCCCACAACAGCAAGGAATTATTCAACATCGTCAAGGAATTTACCAACCCATCAGCCAACTCCAACGACATCACCCTCTCTCAAGCCCTCTGCGACTCCCTAGCCTCATTCTTCTACAACAAAATTGCAGACATCCACAACAGCTTCGACAACCAACCCGGAGACCAACCCACCCACTCCCCTGCAGGACCCCTTCCCCCCCTGAACATCCTCAATGACTGGAAGCCAATCTCCACCGAGGACACCATCCGTCTGATGAACTCTATCCACTCAGGATCCCCCACAGACCCTTGCCCTCACTACATCTTCAACAAAGCAGACTCCATTATTGCACCGCACCTCCGAGACGTCATCAACTGCTCCCTCAACTCCGCAACCTTCCCGGAAAGTTGGAAACATGCCGAACTCAGCGCCCTCCTGAAGAAACCCACAGCTGACCCCACCGAACTCAAAACTATCGCCCTATCTCACTCCTTCCATTCCCGGCCAAAGTCATCGAGAAAGCTGTCAACAACCAGCTCGCCGCCTTCCTCGAAACCAACAATTCCCTCGACTCCTCACAATCCGGCTTCCGAGCCAAGCACAGCACCGAAACCGCCCTCATCGCAGCAACTGACGACATTCGGACTCTACTGGACAATGGAGACACAGTCGCCCTCATCCTCCTCGACCTCTCCGCAGCCTTCGACACAGTCTGTCACAGCACCCTTTTACAACGCCTCAGAAACATGGGAATCCAAGGAAAAGCACTGGAATGGATCACATCGTTCCTCACCGGAAGAACACAGAAAGTCCGCCTTCCACCATTCAAGTCAGAGGCTACTGAAGTCATCTGCGGCGTACCTCAAGGGTCCTCACTCAGTCCCACCCTCTTCAACGTTTACATGAGCCCCCTCGCGACCATCGCACGCCAACATAACCTCAACATCATCTCCTACGCCGACGACACTCAACTGATCCTATCACTCACCAGAGACCCTAACACAGCCAAAACCAACCTACACGAAGGAATGAAAGAAGTAGCCGAATGGATGAAGCACAGCCGTCTGAAACTGAACTCGGACAAAACTGAAGTCCTCATCTTAGGTTCCTCCCCCTCCGCCTGGGACGACTCTTGGTGGCCAGAGGCTCTTGGAAAAGCACCCATCCCGACGGACCACGCACGTAACCTGGGCGTCATCCTGGATTCCTCACTCTCGATGAACAGACAAGTCAACGCCGTCTCTTCATCTTGCTTCAACATTCTTCGCATGCTCAAAAAAACATTTCGCTGGATCCCTACCGAAACTAGAAAAACAGTCACCCACGCTCTGGTCACGAGCCGACTGGACTACGGAAACACCCTCTACGCCGGCACCACCGCAAAGCTCCAGAAGAAACTACAACGCATCCAGAACGCCTCAGCCAGGCTCATATTAGACATCCCGCGTAAAGAACACATCTCTGATCACCTGAAAAACCTCCACTGGCTCCCCGTCAATAAGAGAATCACTTTCCGGCTCCTAACCCACGCTCACAAAGCACTCTACGAAATCGGACCCGAATGCCTCAACATACGACTTTCCTTCTACACCCCCTCCCGCCAGCTACGATCCTCCAACCAAGCCCTTGCCACTGTACCTCGCATCAACAAAACCACCATGGGAGGTAGATCCTTTTCCTACCTAGCAGCTAAAACGTGGAACTCACTTCCCACTCACCTTCGCCTTACCCAGAACCACCTAGCATTTAGAAAGCAACTCAAAACATGGATTTTCGACAAGTAACTCCCCACCCTTCGTCAAGCGCCTTGAGACCCTCTGGGTATGTAGCGCGCTATACTAATCTTTTGACTTGACTTGACTTGACTATGTAGAGGTCATGCCAGCTAACCTCACACACCACGCCGAGACTGCCTGTAGTGATCCCCCCGGATGCACGCAACCACATTGTGAAGTCACACTATAACCAATCACACAATAGCTGTCCGAGATACGTATTCCCGCCGTCCCCAAATAACTCGCACGGTTCACCCCCAAAGTTAGCAGTTATTACTCCCAGCCGGCAGTTCCAAAGCCGGTGATCATTAAAAGGGAACGCATTTACCTCATATAACATTCTGTGGTACCTGTATGCAAATATGGTAATAGACAACTCCATAACGACGGTAAACGTAACCCAGCCTTATTCCTGAATGTGTATTAACAATGTTTTCGGACCTGCCAAGGCGAATGCACCCACAATGTTCCACTGATAAATGTTAATTGCATACCGAACGAAAAGCTATTGCAAATTTGAATATATGTAGTTCTTTGCAAATACATGTCTGTGAAATACTATATATGTACTATGCCAATTTGTTATATGGAATGCTAAAACCCAATAAACAAATTTAACCAAAAAGAATGAGTTGGCATGTGGTGAGTACTACTGCTAGTACTGCACTCTTGTTAATGTATTGTATAATAACATATTAGTAATAGTTTATAAAAAAAATAGAATGTTAAAATAAACAAATTTAGAGTAGAAGATTCATTTTCTAATGTACATGTGATCTTTAATGAAATATCCTAATAAAAAACCTACAGTTTAAATCCCTAATCCTATTTGACATAGCAACACACTGCTTATTTGAACTATCCAATTGGTAAACTCTTATTCCAGAACAGTTTGTCACCTTAATACTGGAATCAAATATACCCAATTCATCACCTTTAAGGATCTTTATTTTTACACAGTGACTTTCCTCCTGATCAGTTTTTACTTTCTACAGATGTGATCCGATTTTACTCTTGCATTTTCATTTTTTTATTCCTGAAATATTGTTTCATTAATATTTGTTAACTTTTTTTTTCTCAAGCAATACAATTTTCGATAAAAAAAAATGCAGACCCTTGATGTAAGATCCACAGTAGAATACTATACCATTTGTCACAAATTGTAAAATGTAGTGCAGAAATGCCTCTCATCTCTCCTTTACTAACCAGTGTAAAATTTAGCACAAATTATATTTCTATTTGGGAGATTCTTTTATCTGTGAAACAAAAAATATATATATATTTTTTTAATATGGCTAGGTCCTGGAGATTTGCTGGTAGAATTTCCAGAGCCGAAAAATTTGCTGAACAGTGTGATTGGCAGAGCACTGGGGACCTGCACGCCGAAGGACAGCATTGTATATATACACTCAAATGAAGGAAACCAGAAGGTGAGTGTTACCTGGATTACTGACAGAAAATTGACAAGAGTGGGATGAATGCAACAGCAAATGGGGTCTTTTGAGAGGAAGATGAGGGTTATTGACTCGGGTGGCGCTCTGAAATTTCTAAAGCAAAGACCATGAGACAGAGTTGGCCACAAAAGTGTCTGGAACACTCCTTCACTATTAGACCAGACAGGGATCAGCACAAATGTCTGTCCATCGACTGCCCAAGGGAGAACTACAAGAGTGCAGTTGATAGAACTGATTTGTCTAAATTAGTACTTTTTGAATTCATGTTTTCATGGTACCACATTGTTCATATTATTTCGGATTGAAAAGTCCTTTGTATTACTAACCAGAATTTTTTTTAGATCGAGCCTGGGCAGCGCATGCGCTGTTCTGCAAGGCATGCTGTATTTAGGTAGGGACTTGAAGCTCCGCCCACTCCCACCCATATTTTTAATTTGCTTGTGTCATTGTCCACTGTAAACTGTGGCTATTCATTGGTCAATAGGCTAAGTTGTCCCTCATAGTACCGCCTTGTCTCATTTTGTAACTTCCCATGGCGACACCCCCTATTACGCGTGTTGTTACTCGGTAGGCTTTAATTACAGCCTACAAGCACTATTTTCTCAAATAGCTTTGTCCTGCCTGCTGTTGAAGGCAGGACACGCTCTCTCCTAACACTTTTTTAGCACATGCAATGCAATAGGTCTCACATTTGCAAGAGTTTAAGCTATTGGTATACTGTGTGCTGTTCACATATCCAACAGACACTTACACTCACATATAACCTTTTTTTCCCATTAACTTTACCTATGGCTCATAACACTAATCCTCATAATATTAATGCGAACCTCCATGGTTCGAATCCCGACTTTTTTCGGTATATTTTTTTAGAATGTCCCCGTTATTTTTCACAAACATCACTATTAATTTAGTGATAACATTTATATTTTGTTCTGGCCAGAACATCATAATAACGTGCACATTCAGTTTGCACGCGATTATTTGTGAAGCTTTTTCGTCTGATAGTCTTTCTTCTATGAGTGTGACGCGTCATTCGTCACATGACCGGTACTTTCTTTTAAAATAACATAAACACGGCTGATCCATGTACCAGCTCGTACTCACGAGAGGACCCGCGTGGAACCGGCATTCCCACCGAATTGAAGGTTAGTTACAGAGACGTTCGTCTCTGGTTGCGCGAACCTAAGATTAAATACGGACGCGTTGCACAGATGCTAGAACCTTGTTCTTTTATTTGATCTTTTTTCAGGTTTCCTCATCATTGGCAATCCAAGACATGTGAGTCTGTTTAAACCCTTATCACCGATATTTACCGTTTAGACACATTGCATGCAGTGTAGGCCATCACGTTTTATTTTGAGGTTACTTACCTCACCTAAACCTTTTAAACTGCGTTTCACCACAATGTGACTGTTTATACATATCACAACATTGACCTTATTTCTGACCAAAGCTATTATTTTTGACAGTGTCGTTGTCCCTGATGAAGGGCATATTATTGCATGCCCGAAATGCATTGGATACACCGAGATGGCAATGTTTGACATTATGATGAAAATGCCAATAATCATGTAAATGAACAAGGAAAATGATAAGAACCACGTCTAATGATTACAAATAAAATGATCAATGAATGAATTGAATTACAGAGTGGAAGTCTTCTTATGATATGGAGACAATGTTCTGAGTGCCTATGAAGGGATGGTTCTAGAGTATCTTTAGACCCACGATTTTGACAGTATACTGAACGCCGCTGGACCCTCGGCATTACCTTCTAGTGCACCAACTAAATTAAGGAACTGAGAGAGAGAAAAAATTAGTAGAAGCAGTGCATTCATCCCATCCGAATCAATTTATGTGCTTACAGTGTCCCGTGGATGAATAGCACGCAATCAATTAAATCAAATTCAACTTTCATGATGAGCAACTATGAAGAGATTTCAAAAAGTACTGAGGCCAGAGCCTCAACCTTTGCATTTGAAACTAAAGATGCAGATCAAATTTACTCTTTAATCAGGGAAGAACTCACCCAGGAAACCACAGGACGGTCGAAAGAGCAAAATAATAAACAATTACTATACTTATCCAAAAGGAGAACAAACCAGCAATTACATGCTAGCACCCTCATCAGATACCATCGGAACTTACGCATACCACGGGGACTCAGAATTGCACTTAAACCGTCCCTATGTAAACACTCTAAAAAGTTTCAGGAACGCTGGTATGAAATTCTTAACAAATGTTCCTTGGACCTAATTCTCTTAATAATACAAGAATTATCCACCATCTTAGAGGAACTGACTGCAGAAATTGAGGAAACTAAAACTGAGCTATCCAAGATGATGTCAGAGGACGAACTAACAACTACCCTAAATGATATTAAGAACCAAATAGATCAACACCATAAAGAAATAAATGAGCGAAAAATTCGCAAATTTCGAAGAGATACTCTAGATTATCGTCTAGGTGAAGTATACACGTGGGCAGAAGTATATGCGCAAAAACGCAGAAGTCGTCCATACAATTCTAATACTGAAACGTCCTCATCAGACAGTGACACTAGTCAAAGAGCACGCAAGACACAACCCATACCTACCACCCAAGATAAACCGACTGCAGATCAACCAACTACCAGCAAAGTTACCGAAACTAGTCCTTTTTTAGACCAAGGCCAAGCACAAAAAGGAGACCCAGGAGAGGGTCAGGCAAAGGACAAAGAAAGGGATCCACCGAACACAAGAAGTACAACCATGACCTCCAAAGAGAAGGAGAAGGAGAAGAAAACCAAAAAGAACCAACCACAAAACACTTAGTTATCAACATCAGTGACCATCACTTTAACACTTATGAATTGGGCTTACTACAAAAAGGAACGTCGTTCATACCGACTACTACAACTGATAATTTGGAACTCGAAGTGAGTTTTTTTAAACTAATGCGAAAACTCAAGTTGCGACATTTCTTTGACAATATATTACCGGAGAGACCACCACAAGATAAAGATCAATTAGCAGGGTTAAGACCACATAGTACCTTCCAAGCTCCAACCAGTCATAAGACGCTGGATCTATTTGAAAATCTAGTAAAACAAGATATAAAGAAAATCAAACATGTAAAACCGAAAAACAGAAACATCACACAGAAAGATCTGGATACCTTACATAAATTGGCCAGCAATGACAAAGTAACATATACCAAAGCGGATAAAGGTGGCGCCATTGTCATCATGAATACAGAAATGTACAATCAAAAGGTCAAAGAGCATATCTCAGACGATAAGACATACTGCAAATTGGATAGAAATCCTACATTGGAATACGCAAAAACACTAGAAAACATCATCGAAGGATCATTACAACAGGGTATTATTCTAGAAAGAACAAAAAACTTCTTACTTACTACTGATCCAAAAAGTCCTACACTGCGAATGCAACCCAAGATACACAAGAACATCAATGACCCACCAATGCGACCAATTGTATCCACGAGAGGGAGCTTGCATGAACCAGTTGGTCAACTCATTGACCGATATCTTCAACCTATAGTACAGTCAATGCGTACTTATGTCAAAGACACATCTCAATTCTTACAAATTCTAGAACAACTTCAGTTGGATCCAACAGAGAAAGTAATACTATGTACAGCTGACGTTTGCAGCTTATATACTAGTATCCCCCATGACATGGGCATTGAAGCGATGGAAGCAGCCCTTTTGAATTCAGAATTAGATCATGATTTTCAAACCTTCTTGATGGAACTGATGTATTTTATTTTATACCATAGCTATTTTAAAGTTGAAGAATCATGGTATCAACAATTGTCAGGCATGGCTATGGGCAATTCAGCAGCCCCTGTGTATGCGAACATTTTCATGCAGTGGTATGAAAACCGACATATATTCTCCAATAATGAATGGACGAAAAACTTGAAACTACTGATTAGATACATTGACGACTACTTTATCGTATGGACAAACACACAAGAGAAACTACAGATGGAATTAACCAAATTCAATGAGCATGACCAAAGGATACAACTAACATGGGTCATGTCAGATACGTCTGTTAATTTTCTAGATGTTAAGGTAACCATAACAACCGAGGGATTTGTGACCGATCTATATGTCAAACCAACAGACCGAAACAATATGTTGTTATATTCAAGTTTTCATCAACCTAACTTAATCAAAAACCTACCATTCTCACAGATGGCCAGAATCAAACGAATCACTTCAGACAAAAATACACTTAACATCAGACTTGATGAAATGGCCAATAAATTCACATCCAGAGGTTACCCACAATCTCTAATAAATGAATCCAAAAAGAGGATTGACCAAATTGGAAGAAAACAGCTACTAACCAGCAAAACCAAACCAGAACAGACAAGAACAGTTGTAGTATCCAAATACTCCACTGCGAGCAAGAAATACAAACAGGCGATAATGAAACATTGGACAATTCTCAATATGGAACCTGATTTCAATCAATCCTTTAGAGAACCTCCGATTTTTGCATTTACTAGATCTAAGAACTTAGGAGAAATTCTACAACAGAAAGCTTTGGATAGCACATCATTTACAGGAACTAAACCCTGTTTAAACTGTGGGAATTGTAATAGTGTGATCCGAGGCAACACAATCAGCCATCCCTCCAAAGGTTACCCAATAAAACTGAGAGTGAATGCGACCTGCGAATCAAGCAATTTGATTTATGGAATCAGATGCCCCTGTGGCAAGATTTATGTGGGGAAAACCGAGAGACGCATCAAAGTGCGGTTAACGGAGCACAGATCCAACATACGATTAAAGAATACCAAATCAGCATTATCGCTGCATTTCACAGAAGAAAGCCATAATGTTTCGCAAATTAAATTCATAATCCTGGAAACAGTCCAAAAAATTGAAGGGAGAAACAACAACAAATACCTATTGATGAGAGAGAACTATTGGATACAAAAATTGTCCACCCAGAAACCAATGGGGTTAAATGACAGAATAGAATTTGCATGTTACTTATAAAATTACATTAATTGCTCATATTAGACTGTATCTTGTGTATACTGTGTGCTGTTCACATATCCAACAGACACTTACACTCACATATAACCTTTTTTTCCCATTAACTTTACCTATGGCTCATTTTTTTTATTAAATATATTTTTATTGCAGAGTTATAAACCACAGGATACAATTAATCAGCCAGTACACTTGTGAGATCCCCCCGTCCAATAAGAATTCCCAGTCGTACACAGCCATTCAGCCCGCATCCCGGAGGCCGGGCGGCATATTATATCGCTCGAGAGGAACACATCACAGTGCACGTCCCATAGGGACCCTGGTTGAAAGATCGTTTTGCGTATCTGCTTTTACCCCCCCACCCACAACAACATTCCCGTCAGCCATCCCAGTGGTAGTCAGTGATGTCGCCCTTGTCGGGACCTGCCCTAGGCGCCATGGGTCGTCACACCAGGCCGCTCTACCCAGCCAGTCAACCCTCCACATAGTAACCACCGTCCCAGTAGATCCAAGGCCCTAACAAGCGACCATCTAATGGCTTCCGGCCCTCCCCAAACACCCAACAACCAACCCCCCCAAAGCCCCCCCTCCCCTGGCAACTGCTAAGGTGTGTGCCTCGTCCTGTCGAATTGGATGGGTCCACTACAGTGCGTGATGCTATGCTTCTGTGTTCGCCCCGCGGTGTCCAGCGGCTTAGGTCTCGCCATCCTCATCCTCTACCAAAGAATCACGCATAGCCTGTACCACTAACTCCCATGCACGCGCCGCATCCAATGCCTTCTCATTCCCCAACTTTACAGCTTGCTTCATCCGGAGCACACTCTCGCAGTCAGACCACCGCAGCAGCTCATTCTTCCATCTACGCAGTGAGGGTCCCCCCCTGGACTTCCAATGCCACGATATTTCCCTCTGTGCCAATATCAGGCCCAGGTCTATGAATTTGCTTGTCACCCTGGTGTGCTTAGTATGCGGGAACCAGAGCAATAGGCACGCCGCCATGTCGAATTCCACCTCCCTGTCAGTCACTTCATTCAGAAGTCCCCCTACCTCCGCCCAATAAGTCCCCAGTTGTGGGCACCCCCAAAACAAGTGGTCCATGTCCGCTCCCTGGGACGAACACCGCGGGCAACAGGCATCCGGCACCTGAAAGTACCGCTGTAATTTCTCAGGAGTTAAATAGGCCCTATGGAGCACATAGAAATGCACCTGCTGAAAACGCGCGTTTCTAGTGCCCTTCCACGTGCGTCGCAGGATGTGACCCCATGCCGTACCCGGTATGGGCCGGCCGATGCTCACCTCCCATTTAGCCTTGAGCCCTTGGAGTGGTTCCAACCCCTCGTTCAGCATCCTATTATGGAGGCACGTCACAGCTTTGAACGTACCAGCCGCCATCACCACATATTGGCACGCCATAGTCGTCGTGGGTTCCAGGAGCCCCTCCTTCCAGTGCTTTTGTATGGCAGCCACCACTGCCGCGTGTAGGAGAAAGCCCCCAGCAGGCAGCCCGAACTGGTCCCGGAGCACCTCGAACGGCGCCAAAGCCCCATCTATGTACAAGTCGCCCACCACCTGCAGTCCCGCCTCCTCCCAATCCAGCAACGGGGACCAATCTCCTCCGTGCGGCAATGCCGTCAACATCCCGATCGGGATCTCCGGGGTATAAGGCCGCGATGCCCTCGCTCTCCGAAGGCTCCGTTGCCAGCACAGCCGGAGCGTCCGCTCTTCCATGGTGAGGGCCCGTAACTCAAGCCGCTGCTGCATGATGATGTAGGACAGCACGTGGCGTTGCATTCCCCGATCCCGGTCCTCCTCCGGGCCCCGGAACACCCTGGCAACGTTCTGTGGAAGGACCTGCAACTGCGCTGCAAGATAAAACAGCTCGAGGTCGGGCACAGCCATGCCCCCTTCCAGCTTGGGGCGAAGTAGCGTGCTCAGGGCTACTCTACGGCGGCCATGCCCCCAAAGAAAGCCAATTATCATTGACCGCAGTTCTCTAAACACCCCCTGGGGAATCCAGACAGGCAGCGTTCGGAAATAATAGAGGAAGCGGGGGAGTGCCACCATTTTCAACAGTGCTATCTTGCCCAGGACCGACAGCGGGAGGGTCGACCAGAAAGACAAGCTGCCCCGCAGCGCCCGGACACAGCGGCCGATGTTGCCCTCCAATAGGTCCGCAGCCGCGTGGTAAATGCGGACACCCAAATAGGTGATGCAAGAGGGTTCCCATACTACACCCAAATCGCTGCTAGGGGCTGGCGAACCCGCTCGCAGCGGGAACACACAAGTCTTCGCCCAATTGACCTTAAGGCCCGACAGCCGGCCGAACTCAGACAGCAGGCCCATCGCTCCAACCAATGCCCCCGAGGTGTCAGCTAGGTACAGGAGCAAGTCATCCGCGTATAGCGATATATAATGCCACTGCCCGTCACTAACTATCCCCGCGTATCGGTCGCCTGACCTCGCATGGACCGCCAAGGGTTCCATCGCCAGGGCAAACAATAGGGGGGAGAGAGAACATCCCTGTCGTGTTCCCCTGCCCACTGGGTACGCCGCAGACACCAGGCCGCCCAATCGTACTCTCGCCGTCGCCGAGGTATATAGGACCCTCGTCCACCTCCGAAACCCCTCGCCCATGCCAAACCTCTCTAGCACTCCATCCAGAAAAGGCCATTCCAAGCTATCAAAGGCCTTCTCGATGTCCACGTACAGAACCGCCGGTGCTCCCTCCCCGTCCAAGATGGCGTCCATTATTCCCACCAGGCGGCGGATATTCAGCGCCGTGCTCCTCGTGGGTATAAACCCGGCCTGATCCCTGTGTACCAGACCCGTCATGTGCGGGGCCAGCCTGGTGGCCAGGATTCGGCTCAGGATCTTATAATCCACCGTCAGCATGGACAGCGGGCGATAAGACCTCACATCCGCGGCATCCCGGCCAGGCTTGAGGAGCGGTACAATCAAGGCCTCCCGCATGGACCCAGGCAATGTCCCCGTCTCGAAGGCTTCCGTGTACACCACCAGCAGCCTGGGCGCCAAGCTGTCCACATATTGTTGATAGAATTCAATTGGCAGTCCGTCCACCCCGGGCGTCTTGTTGCGGGCCATATGTTTGATGGCCACCCGTATTTCCGCGAGCGTGATGGGGCTACCCAGCTCCCTCACGTCTTCCTCGTCCAGGACCGGGAGCTGCCTCTCCCCCAGGTATTCCGCGATGTCCTGAACCCCCACTCCCAGCTGGCTCCGGTATAGGTCCTCATAATACCCCCTAAATCGTTCCAATACCGCTGCCTGGGAGTGCACCATCTCTCCCTGCGCATTATTAATGCCGAGGATCGGGCAGCCCCTAAGTTCCGGGTTAGCTAATCTGGCCAAGAGGGTACCCACCTTGTCCCTTTCTGCGTGTGCCCTGATGATGTACTGCCTATAGTCATAGCACCTCAATCGTTCCGTCTCGGTGGCAACCACTTCCTTCGCCTCCAGCAACTGGGCCTGTAGATCTGGCCTAGCCGGCCTGCGGCGCTCCAAGTCCCTCAAAGTTTCTTCCGCTTTCATTAGGTCATTCAGCACAGTCGTACGAGCATTCGAGAACCTACCCAAACACACCCCTCTCACCACCACTTTCATTGCATCCCATTCAATAGACCTACTCGCAGCCGTGCCCTCATTCACTCCGAAATAACTATCAATGCCTTGCCGAACCGCATCGCTGAACACAGAGTCCTCTAGCGTCTCCGGCCGAAGCCGCCATGTTGGTATCACTGAGCGCTCTCTCTGCCACTGAATGTGCACCAATAGGGGGTTATGATCGGATATAGTCCTAGCCAGGTACTCCTCATGGGTAACCATTGGGGCCAGGGATCCCCCGCAAAGCACCGAATCGATCCTGACATGCAGATCATGGAGAGCGGAATAAAAGGAATAATCCCTGGCTCCCTTGTGCCGCTCCCTCCAGACATCCAGCAACCCCCATCGTTCCTGCCAGTCCTTCCTGTGCGCGGCCAGCCTGCGCACCGGAGAGTCTACTAGGGGGGGATGGGACCTATCCAGAGCAACATCCGTAATCGAGTTGAAGTCCCCCCCTAACACTATCAGACCCACCAGGAAAGAGGCCAAGGACCCCGAGAGACTATCAAAGTACCGGCCTTGGTCAGTGTTCGGTGCATAGACACAGCAGAAAACCACATCCCGTCCATATAACCTCCCCTCCACCGCCACAAACCTGCCATCCGGATCTACTACTTGATTCAGCACCTGAAAGGGTATCCCCGCCCTCACCCAGATCAACACCCCCCTGGCATACGCTGAGTAAGTGGTGCCAAACACCTGGCCCCGCCATCTTTTCTGCAAAGCAGCGCACTCTTTTTTGGTGAGATGAGTCTCCTGGAGCATAGCAATCTGAACCCCCCTGCGTACCAGATATGCATGTACTTTGTGACGTTTCACCATGGTCCGCAGCCCCCGGACATTCCACGTTAGGCATTTCAAGTTAGGTAATGTCCCCATTCCAACTTCGTACAGTCCGAATCAAAGAACAAAAGTCCATGGCCCCCCCATTGCAGTTGCCCCCCCCCCGAACATTCCCAAAACTGAAACACTTCCCAAACCCCACTCCCCAGGACAGAGCACACGAACCCAATGGCCGCCCCCATCCAAACCTTGAACCAACTTCTCACACTCTTACCCTGTGGTCTCCACCACAGTCGACCTTAAGGGCCCAAGGGGGGTGAGTCGCCGCCGACCCCAGCTAGCGGAGCCCGCACCCCGCACCTTCATCCCCTCCAATACACACAGCTCCCCCTCCCGGCAACCCGCCCTCCATCAACAGGATATCACCCTACCATGAAGTCCCGATCTAGTCCCAGTTCTATCTCAGCCGCAGAAAATACCATCCGATGTCTGTGGGGTCACTATCGGCCCCTTCGAACTTTCCGCCTCTGAAAGTTCCTCTCCTGTTCTGCTGCCTTCCCCTCCCGAGTCCGTTTCTGCCCGTTCACTGTTCTGTTGCGACCCTGTAATGGCCGCCGTCGCTGCGAGCGCATCCCTCTTCTCCGCCGCCATTTGAGCCTCCCGTTTCTCCCGCTGGCGCCTGTTGCGGGATCTGATGCGTTGTGACTGCCTCACCCGGGGCTGCTTGGGTTGGTCTCGCCTACTTTGGTGTGATCTGTCCGTCCCCGCTCTATATGACTCGAGCCAATGCCAAACTTCGTCCGGAGTCTGGAAGAAGTGCGTAGTACCGTCCATAATGATCCGCAGCTTGGCTGGGTAGAGCAAGGAGTACTGGATGCCTTCCTCCCTGAGCTCCTTCTTCACAGCGAGGAACGATGCCCTGCTCTTCTGGACCGCTTGAGTGTAATCCGGGAAGATCGTTACCTTATTGTTCTCCACCCCATACGGGCCCGACATCCTGGCCCGCTGGATGAGAAGATCCCGGTCCTTGTAGTGGAGGAGCCGCACCACCATCAGTCGGGGGGGGCGGCCAAGCCCCGGCGGGCGAGCAGGCACCCGGTGAGCTCGCTCCAGAGTGAAAAAAGGAGTAAGCCCCTCCGGCGCCACCACAGTGCGGAACCAGTTCTCCATGTAGGCCACCGCGTCCTCCCCCTCAATCCGTTCCGGCAGGCCTACGACCCGCACGTTGTTCCGTCTATTGCGGCCTTCGGCATCCTCCGCCCTCCGTTCCAGTGAGTCCAGTCGGGCCAAAATGTCCGTGATCCTGTGCTCCGCGGTCACCACCGATGGCTTCAGGTCCAGCAACAGCTGGTCATGGTCCTTGACCCTGTCTGCCAGCTTCGCGTGATCTGCGCGTAGCAACCCCAGGCCCGTGGCCACTTGAGCAATGTCATTGTGCAATGCTTCCTTAGTGGAGGTGATCGCATCAAGGATGGCATCCAAACGCCGGTTCAGCCGCTGTTCCTGATCAAGCTCCGGGGAGGGACTCTCACTCAGCCGAGTTGATGTCGCCGAGTCCCCCTCGCGACTCCCGGGCATCGGCCCTCCGATCGCCGCCATGCCAGGGTGCTGCGTCACAAGTCCTGTCGCCCGTTTTGCGGCTACGCCCGTGATTGTGTGCCGGTCTCCGGGCACCAGGCAGCGCGATGTCCCCGCCGACGCTCTCAGGAACAATGGCCAGGTGGACGGGCTCCGTTCCGTCACCCCCCTCCGGCCTGAGGGGGGAAGGATAAGTCTCAGGGCGGTGGCCAACGAGGGTCCCTGAGCTCCTGGGTGAATCAGGTCAGCGTCCCCTGGTCTCAGGACACAGCACCGCCAGTCCTAGTGCCTCGGGCAGCCAAGTGCAGGATCTCTTGCCACTCGGCGATAACTTGGTTCAGGGCTGAAGTTCGGGGCCGTCCGACCCCCTCGCCGCCATTTTCTTCTCACCCTCGGCAACACCTCGGCCGCCTCTTCTCTCGATCTTCTCGGGGCCAGCAGTCCCCTAGCGACTCCCCGATTGCGCCCAGCTGTCCCCTTACACTTCAGAGGGCAGGAACGTCGTCTTCGGGTCGCCTAGGGTCCCGAAAACAGGAGAATTAGCGGGATTCCGCGCGGAGCTGCGAGCTCACGCCGCCATCCCGATCGGCGTCCAAGCCACGCCCCCACTTTACCTATGGCTCATAACACTAATCCTCATAATATTAATGCGAACCTCCATGGTTCGAATCCCGACTTTTTTCGGTATATTTTTTTAGAATGTCCCCGTTATTTTTCACAAACATCACTATTAATTTAGTGATAACATTTATATTTTGTTCTGGCCAGAACATCATAATAACGTGCACATTCAGTTTGCACGCGATTATTTGTGAAGCTTTTTCGTCTGATAGTCTTTCTTCTATGAGTGTGACGCGTCATTCGTCACATGACCGGTACTTTCTTTTAAAATAACATAAACACGGCTGATCCATGTACCAGCTCGTACTCACGAGAGGACCCGCGTGGAACCGGCATTCCCACCGAATTGAAGGTTAGTTACAGAGACGTTCGTCTCTGGTTGCGCGAACCTAAGATTAAATACGGACGCGTTGCACAGATGCTAGAACCTTGTTCTTTTTCTTTTATTTGATCTTTTTTCAGGTTTCCTCATCATTGGCAATCCAAGACATGTGAGTCTGTTTAAACCCTTATCACCGATATTTACCGTTTAGACACATTGCATGCAGTGTAGGCCATCACGTTTTATTTTGAGGTTACTTACCTCACCTAAACCTTTTAAACTGCGTTTCACCACAATGTGACTGTTTATACATATCACAACATTGACCTTATTTCTGACCAAAGCTATTATTTTTGACAGTGTCGTTGTCCCTGATGAAGGGCATATTATTGCATGCCCGAAATGCATTGGATACACCGAGATGGCAATGTTTGACATTATGATGAAAATGCCAATAATCATGTAAATGAACAAGGAAAATGATATGAACCACGTCTAATGATTACAAATAAAATGATCAATGAATGAATTGAATTACAGAGTGGAAGTCTTCTTATGATATGGAGACAATGTTCTGAGTGCCTATGAAGGGATGGTTCTAGAGTATCTTTAGACCCACGATTTTGACCGTATACTGAACGCCGCTGGACCCTCGGCATTACCTTCTAGTGCACCAACTAAATTAAGGAACTGAGAGAGAGAAAAAATAAGTAGAAGCAGTGCATTCATCCCATCCGAATCATTTTGTAACTTACCATAGCGACACCCCCTATTACGCGTGTTGTTACTCGGTAGGCTTTAATTACAGCCTACAAGCACTATTTTCTCAAATAGCTTTGTCCTGCCTGCTGTTGAAGGCAGGACACGCTCTCTCCTAACACTTTTTTAGCACATGCAATGCAATAGGTCTCACATTTGCAAGAGTTTAAGCTATTGGCGTTGTAAATGACAAATGCCTTTTATTGAACTGTTTTAAAAACCACACATAAATAAAAAGCATTGTCATTTACAACGCCAATAGCTCAAACTCTTGTTAATGCGAAACCTATTGCATGGCAAATGCTGGTTTAGATCTTGCTTCTCAAATCTGGCCGTCTTTCCATACATGAAATGCATCAAATTTAGTTAACTCTTTCTCTTATTTTCTTTTTTTTCTGCCAAAGCCGGAAAATTGCTTCCTCATCCAGCAAAGCTACAGCCAACTATGAACATTTTTGCAAAGCCCTTAAAATCGGACTATTTTAAATTATCTAGATTTATGATCGGTTCTAGTAATCTTTTTGTGCCAGGACACCTTAGAGAGGTGATAGTTTTGAGCGTTAAAAAAATGTTTGATTCATTAATGCTTAAAAAGTGTATTTCTGCTTCCTAATTTCGTTGTCAGTTGAGAATATGAGGAATAGAATTACTGTAAAAAGCTTTGTTTGCAAAGAAGTCTGATAGATCTGGCTGTTCTCAGAGTTTTTTATCTGCTTATTCCACTCCTGGATATTCTCATATCGAGTCTCCTAGTTATTTCAGCCCCTTTCCATTTCACATCTTGGTGGTCTTGTAACCCACTGTACTTCGCTGTAGGGTTTTCTTGTGTTAGTGTTTTTTTTTTTGTCAATCCATCAATTGAATCTTTATTCGGGTACAAAGATATCCACACAAGTCAATTAAAACACAAACCCCACATACAATGTGCAATAAAACATACAAATAGTTTAAAAGTTCAATTTATAAAAAATACATATTTAAGGGATCACTGAAATAATATCGAGGGACAAAATATCGACTTGTCAAAATATCGTGGACAAAATATCGACAGTCAAAATATCGAGTTTGTATCTACAAACAGGTAAGTACAAAAATATCGAGTACAAAATATCGTTAACAAAAATATAGATGTAAAAAATATCGACTTTATTAAAAACAGTGTTAAATTAAATTAATATTAAATTTTAATTACTAAAATATACTTAAAACGACTTAAATTAAATTATAATAATTAAATAATAAATGTAAATAATAAAAAAAAAAATTTTAAATCTTATGTTGACCCTGAACCCTAAAAATACCCCTTTACCCAAAAACCCAAAACTGACCCTGAACCCTAAAAATACCCCTTTACCCAAAAACCCAAAACTGACCCTGAACCCTAAAAATACCCCTTTACCCAAAAACTGAAAACTGACCCTGAACCCTAAAAATGCCCCTTTACCCAAAAACTGACCCTGAACCCTAAAAATACCCCTTTACCCAAAAACTGAAAACTGACCCTGAACCCTAAAAATACCCCTTTACCCATGAACTGAAAACTGACCCTGAACCCTAAAAATACCCCTTTACCCATGAACTGAAAACTGACCCTGAACCCTAAAAATACCCCTTTACCCATGAACTGAAAACTGACCCTGAACCCTAAAAATACCCCTTTACCCATGAACTGAAAACTGACCCTGAACCCTAAAAATGCTCCTTTACCCAAAATTTATCAATATTATTTAATTACCAATTAATTATTAATTAACAATAACAATAAAGTAAATATATTAGAACATTAGCTGTAATTATTTTAATAATTAATATTATTTTTTCAAAATTAATTACTTAAAAATAACACAAAATTATATATATTAAAAATGTACTCTAATTAATGTAATTAACTAATTACAATTAATTATTAACAATTATTTAGTAATATAAAATATATTCAAAATTATATTAATTAATTAACTAATTAATATTAATTAATTATCAATTAATTATTAATTAAAAATATTAACAAACATATATTAATTAATTATTATTAAATTACTTCCCACCCTATTCCCCTATAAACCCACAACCCGCTACAGAATTACATTACGCAATTATTATAAAAACAAAATTCATGTAATAAAATATTTTATAACTTTAATACACACTATTCACACATATTATTACATAAAAATACACTATAAAATATTATATATTATTAAAAAATCGATATTTTTGCTATCTATATTTTATACAGTCGATATTACTTCACTTACCTGAAAAACAATATTTTTGTAGTCGATATTATGTCCAGTCGATATTTTGTCCAGTCTATATTTAAAACTCGATATTATGTCCAGTCGATATTTTGGAGTCGATATTTTGTCTCTATACCATATTTAAGATCCAAGACATGATGGCCATAATGTATGAGATAGCCATACACATGTCAGAACTCTCTAAGTATAAATTCAGATTTAGACCGTATTCATCGAAAGGCAAGCCCAGACAGCTGTTTTAAAGAGAGCATCTATAGAAAAAAATAAACTCCTCATTGAGCTGAAGCAGCATTCTAGAGGCTACCCTAAAGTTGGTGATCTGCTTTTGGTTAAGGGGAGCAAAATGTGCTTTGTGTATAAAGAATTGAAACCACAAAAAAATTAAAAGTGCGACATGGATTGGCCTGAACTCCCATTGCAGGGGCTGGGTAAAGATTCAAGATTTACCTGGAAGCCGAAGGGGAAACATAAGATATTTAACAGTGCCGGCTCTTTAGCGAAATAATAGGCTGCGCTCCAAACGGCTCAGTGGTTTGGTCAAATACTCAGCAATCACTCTGTCCGTTCTGACATTTGTTTATGCCACCACACACTGCTTCTTAGACTCCAAAGCCAATTTTTAGTCCTGAATAGATTTAACCAAGGCTAGCTGCAACCGCCTTTTACTAATGTTATGGCAGCCTCCAATATTCTCAAACAAATGCTGGTAGCCAACCTTACTCAAGCAGTATTCCACAGCTGCCAACCAAGGAATGCTCTTGCTTTTATCGCAGGTGAGGAAATCTGAGATACTATCTCTTGTGAGACTTGCCGCCTTATTTGTCCAAACTAGCCATAGTAACGAAGGACGGGCACTGATGTTGTCTTCAATAAAAGGCTTGTCCAATTTATTGTGACAAATAAAATTGGAGGTAGAGATGGAAGCCCTCAACTTTTATTCAGTTTTTGTTGTCTTTAAGTTTTTTTCCACAGTGGAAACATTTTTGGGAATACCAGAGCAGACAGAGGTAACTCTGCTTAGATTGTGGCAATTGGAACCTTTTTAGGCCTGGTGACCTTGGGCTTGACCTTGCTTTTAAATCCAAAAGTGAGCACCAGATAAATTAATTTAACACTGGACTCCCTGGGTAGCCAATTCGAGCAGTTCAAGGCTTAGTCCGGGAGGTGGTGTGGGGTTAGAGACTGGGAACTCAACAAAGACCTTAACAGCAATAAGTAAATCAAGGTTCAGCCAGTGATTTTACCTTAAAAGAAAAGTATTGTACTTCCACATGCACAATATTGTAGATAAGATTCAGAAAGGCACACTGTGTTTGTTTTACTGGTGCACTAGCCGACACAACTCCTGCTGTTGACCTAGGACAGAGTTCTTGCAGGATTGTGCAATTTTTGCTTCAGGTTTCCCTCTTAGAGTTTCTCTTGGGAATAATCAAGTCCTTGAATGTCTCTCTCCCCCTCATTGTCATGAGATCAGGTCAACCCTCTTTTCACCTCAGGAGCTTAGTCCGATTCAAGGCTGGCAAGTTAAAATATGAAAGTACTCCTCTTTGGGTTGTAAACCCAGAGATGCAAAGTACCTTTGATCTCGATCTCTGTTGTGGTGTAGGCCTGACATTTCCAATGGTGGTCAGTGGACTGACTGCTCCAGGTGGTGTGTTACGTGCATGACTCACTGAGTGGGATTGTCAGCTCGTCGCTTGGCCATTGTCTTGTGGTGTGGACTTTCAGCGCATGCCTGGTCAAGTGAGCATAGGCAGTGGCAGCACAAGCGATAAGTAGGCTAATATCAGGTTCCACGGCTCATGGACTGGTGGCCATTGTTTTGTGATTTCTTGCCTGGTTCGTGATTTCATCCTGGTTCCAGATTTGATCTTTAGCTAGGTAATCGTCTTTATGGGATGATGCTGTTACACAAAAGTCACTGTAGGGGGACTGTGGGACATATTCAGGATTGTTCAGCACCACACACTTCTAGGAGTTATTGATGGAGTGATTTCTCTTGATTTGAGTTATCTTTAGGGTGGCCCAATGGAAATGAGTGCTTCTGAAGCAAAACAGGCTGCAGGGACAATTGGGGCTCACAGACTTCACCTGTCAGTGTAAGTGGAGCAGATCCTTCTGATCTGCGGCAATAGTTTCTCACCTAGGTTTCTCCGTAGTCTCTCTCTCTTCTCTATAGCTTCTCGCTCGTGCAAGGGCTCCTCCAATGCCAACCGAGTAGTTAGGTTGCTCCCTCCTTCAATCAACAATCACGCAACCCCTTCTGGACAGGCTCATCTTTCTGTTCTCAAAACTAGTAAGGGAAGTTGGCAGTAGTTACTTTAACCCTGGAGCACAGAAACATTTCTGGAGTGCCGTGGGTGTGCGACCTCAGTTTGTGATAGAGAAATCTTGAGACTCTGGCTTGAACGTTTTGCCCCATCTTTAGGCTTAAGTGGCAGACAGCAGTTGTGCACTCTCAACCACTTCTGAGCATTTCTGCTTTTTGCATATTCCACTCAGAGTGGTCCACCCAAGGTGTTTGTCACAAAGTGTTAGCAGGAAGGTAGTGTGGTGCTGGGTCTCCCCAGGCGGGAAAAACACAAAACAAGAGCATAAATGAGGATGTCCCACTTAACTACCTGTTAACATACAGGGAGTAGCCTCTAGATAATAGTGGGCCTGAAAAAGGCGAAGAGGAAACTGCCTTGCTTCAATACACCCCTCGTTGTGTTTTCTTTACGGCTCCTACGTCTGACCCACTAATATTATTCCTAGAATGTTCCGGGGAGGGAGAGTGGAGCACTGCAATCTACATCTGCCGCCTGCCTCTCAGCCCAGCCCTCCATCTGTACCACTTGGATGTAGCAAATACAAAATTAATCTTTGTGGCTATGACCATCTGTTTCAAGCATGTTTCAAGCATGCTCCATAAAAACATCCTCTAGTCACCAAATGGGACACATGCAGCTTCCATATCTCATGTGGATGGGCAAAAAACCTGGTTGCAGGTGACTAGCATGAACACGGGAAAGGCCAAAAGGCCACATTCCTAGCAGATGGCATGTAAAAAGGCCTGTCTGCCTAATAAAACCATAAGGCTCTCACTAATTCAGTCCTCTTCAGCCTGGTGAGCTGACAGGAGTCACACTCATTAAAATAGTTTTTTTTTTTGATAATCAACTTTATTGGATTTTCAAAGCACGAACAATTCATTGGCCGCAGATTAATCATAATTGAGAGGAATATGGCGTTGTACACAGTTAACAGGACATGGGCTACCCTGCTGAGTCGGGTACTGCAGATCAGATAAGCATTGCAGATACATAAATTTAGACAGATCATCACAGTGGCAGCAGATTAAACCATTTACCCCACACTTTACCAAATAACTCTGGACAACCCCTGGCCTCGAAGAAAGACTCCTCCTGCATCCCACACCAGTCCACTCCCCTCCTCCACTTCTGCACCGTTGGCGCCTTAGCTTGGGACCAAAGCGCCGCAATATCCCTTTTTGCCACCGCCACGGCCGTCTCCAGAAAGTGCTTATCTGCCCTGGAGCCATCTAGGCCGTCAAACACCCCAGCAGCATACGTCTCGGGTCGTGGGGAACCTCCCATCCAAGGGCCTGTGTAAGTTCAAGTTCAACCCCTCTCCAGAATGGCGCTAAAGCCGGGCATTGCCATACCATGTGATAGAAGTCAGCTGGCGCTGTGTCACAGCGTGTACATTTTGGGGATGGTCTCATACGGGACCGGAATAGGCGCAGCGGAGTGAGGTAGACTACATGAAGGTAATAAAGTTGGACCAGGCGCAACTTGGTGGACGTGGTCAGGGTTTTGGGTGCCATAAGGGCATCTCGCCAGTCCGCCTCCTCTAGGGGGCCCAACCATCCCTCCCATCGAGCCCTGAGCCGGTCTAGGGATGCGGGCCATTATTAACTAGGGACCGGTATATGCGGGACACCCCTCCCCTCCCCTCCCCAAGTTCCCCATCATCACCTAAGCCTCCAGCGGGCTGAACTCTGGAAAAGAGGCAGGGGGTGGAATGTGTGCATGGAGGGCATGCCTGAGTTGTAAATATTTATAGAATTGGGAATGGTGAATGACATGTCGCTGTAGCAGGTCGGCAAAGGATCGAATGTGGTCTCCCACCCATACGTCTCCAAGCAATGAGATTCCGACAGGATAACAGCGCGGAAGCCCTGTAGGGACAAGACCTCACATAGCCAGGCCCCGCTCCAGAGCGGTGTTTGTCGAGTGAGCTTAGGGTTCCACTGCACATGGCGCAGGGCTGTGCGCCAAGCCATGAGTACAGTTCTCGTGACAGGGGGTATGTCCTGTGGCACCGAGCTACCGTATAGGAAGGACTGGATCTGCGCGGAGTCAGTCGTGGCGAGTTCCACTCGGTATGCCGGGTCGGACCAGACGCCCGCAAACCAGTCGTGGATCACAATAAGCCTCGTGGCCAAGTAGTAGAGGTGGAGATTGGTCACTCCCATGCCTCCATCGAAGGGGGGGATACGACAGTGCGCCAGGGATAGACGCGGCCTCCCGCCTCCCCAGAGAAACTGGGTAAGGATGCCGTCTAGTTCCCGGAACCAACTCGCCAGGATGTGGATGGTGATCTGCAAAATGTAAAGGAAGCGTGGGGAGAATCATAATTTTAAAGAGTGCACTTCTGCCCAGGGGATTAAGGGGAAGGGCCTGCCATCTCTTGAGGTCGTACTTCATTCGAGTAACCAAAGGCGCGGCATTCAAAGCCCATTCGAGTTCTGGCAAGAGGGTGATCCAGACGCCCAGGTATTTGAACGATTGCCTCCGTAGGGGAATATTCGTCTGCCAGTCAAAGCAGGCCCGGGAGGGATGTAAAGGGAACACAGTTGATTTTGCCGGGTTGAGCCGGAGTCCGGAGACCCGTTCAAAAGCGGAGAGGACCTCCAGGCATCTGGGGCCAGAATTGTCCGGGTCCGCCAGATAAAGCAGGACGTCGTCCACTTGAAGGGCTATCTTATCAACCTGACTCGAGTCCCAGACCCACCCTCTGATGAGTGGGTCATGCCGGATGAGCGCCGCCAAGGGCTCCATAACCAGCATGAACAAGAGGGGTGAGAGCGGCCACCCCTATCGCGTGCCCCTCCGGATTGGGAATGTCCCAGAAAGCTCGCCGCTGATGAGAACACGGGCTCTGGGATTGGTATACTGGACCCTGACCAGGTGGTGGAAGGGAAGGCCGAAGCCCATCCTCTCCAGCATGTCCTCAAGGTACGTCCAGTCCACCGTATCAAAGGCCTTCTCAAAATCAATGAGGAGCAACGCCAGATACGGGGTTAGGAGACCACGGTGGGCCATGGCCAAGTGGAGGCGACGGATGCAGTGACGAGTACCCCTGGCAGGCATGAACCCACATTGGTCGGGATGGACCAAGTCCTGCAGAAGGGGTCTGAGTCCCTGGGCTATCACTGTAGCGAAGATCTTGATCTCCGTGTTAATCAGCGAGATTGGGCGATAGTCCGCACAGTCCAGGGAGGGCGGCTGCCTTTTTGGAATGACCACTATGGTGGCCACGTCCGATTCAGGAGGGAAGGATCCTGCCTCCGCCACATGGTTGAATAGTTCCGCTAAGTGGGGAACCAGGATCTTGCGAAAGGTTGCGTAGTACTCCTGGGGATAACCGTCCGGACCAGGCGTTTTACCGGGGTGTCATAGTGATATTGCCTTGTGAATTTCCTCTGGGGTGAAGGGGTGGACCAGCGCCTCCGCAGTCTCCCGAGGGAGACACGGCAGCCGGGCACCGGTCCTCTCCAGCCAGTCCGCCAGTGTAGTGCCAGGAGGGCGAGCAGTGTATGAAGTTGCGTAGTAATCAGCAAAAGTTTGTGCTGTAGCTGAAGACGTCACCTGGTGGGCCCCGGAAGCCGAACAGATCTCGGGGATAACGCAGTTGACCTTAGGATAGGACACTAGAATGTGTAGGAGCTTGCCATTTTTGTTGCCCCACCCGTAGATACGTGCCACTGATGAACGCCAGAGCATTTTTACGGATTTCCATGAGATCCGGCGAATCTCCTCGCGGACCACTGCCAATTGCGAGAGGAGTCCCCGCGATCGTTCGCTAGCTGGATTCTTTCCAGCTGTGCTGCCTGAGCTTCCAGCCGTCCAATTTGGGCTGTCTGCTCCACCCGTTTAGCGTGGACCAGTCCCCTGGCCACCCCCGGACAACAGCCTTGCCGGCCTCCCACAGCGTCCCCGGTGAGGGAACCGAGCCCGTATTAGTGGAATATTAATGACACAGTTCCTGCCCAAGTGATTCCACAAGCGTGGAGTCCTGCAGAAACCAGGCGTTCAACCGCCAAGTTGCTCCCGTACCCGCAGAGGAGTACCCAAGACGAAGGGAGACGGGGGAGTGATCCGAGATCCCCCTGGGCAGTATCGCGGCCCCAGAGACCAGGTGGCTGTCCGTGGCAGGCAGAAGGAGATCTATACAGGAGTGGGTATAATGGGCCGCTGACGTGTGGTGTATTGTTCCCTATGATGGTTCCAGACCCTCCATATGTCACAAAGGCCCAGGGCCGACGACCAACTTGAGAGGGCCCTCGCGGAGGCGAGTCGACCCTCCGATGGGTTTGCCGTCGTATAGCGCAGGGGTTGCAGGACGGCGTTAAAGTCCCCCGACCACTGTGAGGCCCTGCGGAAAGGAGGAGAAGACCAGATGCAGAAGGGTGGAGGGCAGCAGTGCAGGTGGAATATAAGTGCATAGGCGGTTCGTGGGACGTCCCTCAATCATTCCGGAGACGGCCACGTATCGGCCCTGTGCATCGGTCTTGGCTCTATCCAGGGCAAAGGGAAACCCTTTTCTAAGTAGGATAGCCAACCCTCTGGAACCCCGCGAAAAGCCAGAATGCCAGACCCTGTCAAATCCATATCGGGCTAAGAAAGTGCATTGTGTACCCAGGAGGTGCGTCTCCTGGAGAAATAGGATGTCCGGCGTGTGGCGGTGGGCTGCGCGAAGGACAGCCATGCGCTTGATTCGATCAATGAGGCCATTGACGTTCCAGGAAAGGATATGGATAGGCCTATTGAGGGCACTCTCCATCTAAAAGAGTGATGTGTGGAGGGGCGGATATAGACGTGGAGTCGTATTAGCCCTGGGGAGTACCCACTCGGGCCCAGGACCTAGGGGAAAAGGCATGTAAAGTGGTGATCTGCTTGTCAACTGCGAGGACAACTAGGGAATCACGGCTGCCAGTGAGAACAAACTGTTGGGAGACAACGGTCTCCCCACCCTTGCCTCCCAACTCCCCCCACCCTACACTTCTGAAGTGGAAGTATCTGTCGCCCCAAAAAACTCACAAACCTCTAAGTACCCCTCTAAGAGGTGATTCGCTAATCTAAAACGGTTAGCAAGAAACAAACAGGAGCGTGGCTAAAGTGGCCCCCCTCTATGTATACGGATGAATGCCAACAGCTGAAAAAGACAGGAAGTGATAAGCGTAAGATTAACAGGATGAATCAGTCCCGGCTCTGCATTGGCAAGGCGAACCCCCAATCGGGCCACCCAGCGTAGCCGGGTAGGACCCCGCTCAGAGGGTCAGGAGCAGACCCATTGTGAATAGTCTTGATGAGTGAAATTCAAGTTACACAGTCTGCAGCGCTGGTTACACCCCCTCTTCACCACCAGAGCCACGGATCACGGGGCTCACAGACCGGTCCGAGTCTGACATGGCCTTTCGCAGATTCACGTCCGGCCCGGGGATACTCCCCATATCGATCAAAGAAGAAGCCATGGTGGGGGAAGAGGCTCTCTGGTTCATGGGCTGAGCGGGGAGCGCTAAGACTGCGCCCCCGGTGAATGGGAACCTCCTCCCCGGCGATTTCCCCGTCTTCAAGATCAAGTTCGGCGCCTCTGGGCCCTGGGCGCATCATGGTTCGGTCTCCGGGTAGGGGAGGGGGCTGCACCAGGCAGGAGGCAGGAGGGGACGTTCCTCCATGAGCCAGGTACATGCCGCCTGGGGGGTGTCAAATAAGAATATCTTACCCTGGAAGATCACCTTAAGACGTGCTGGGAAGAGGAGACCATAGCGGAGCCCCATAGCCCTGAGTTTTTGCTTGACCTCTTCGTTGGACCGCCGCTGAGTCTGTACCTCTCTGGAGTAATCTGGAAATACCATGATTTTGGAGTTCTGGAAGAGCAACGGACCCAGTTCCCTGGCCGCCCCCAGAATTGCGTCCCTGTTCCGGAAGTTGAAGATGCGAAGGATGATGGGACGGGCAGGGACTCCGGGAGGGGGTTTAGGAGTGAGAGATTGGTGAGCCCGCTCCACCGCGAACCAGGGGGAGAGTTTCTCTGTGGGCATCCAGGAGCGGTCCCAGGCCTCAATGAAGTTCTCGGTACGGCCCCTCTCTACCCCCTCTGAAAAACCCAGGAGGCGCAGGTTGTTTCTCTGTGCCCTGTTTTCGGCATCTTCGGCCCTGCGGTGTAACTCCGAGGTCTGCGCCTGAAGGCGGGCTGGGATTTGAGGGGGCCCACGTCGTCCTCCACCGTGGAGATACGGGACTCCGTTTCCGCGATACGCGCTGTGGCATTCCGGGGTCCAACCGAATTAGGGCCACGTCCACCCTCACATCCCGATCTTGTTTTCCACCAAGGCCTGGGACGCACTAATGGCCTGCAGGATGATGGAGAGATCTCCCTCGGTGGACCCAGGGGCAGGCGGGGGCCCGGCCCTGGGGTCTCGGTCTGACTTGGTGAATTGGTCCAGCTTTGTTTGGGTTGGGGGGATGGGGGTCTGGGTTTGCGGTTCCTGCCCATGTCCCCGAAGAATCAACCAGTGGTGTCCAGAGGGGGGAGGGCCGCACCCCAGTGTCTTGGCCTCAGCACTCGCCCCCCGACATAGTGGCCGATCCCTCACCCACACCCAGACTTTGAAGGAGGGAGGCCACTCCCCAGGAAGCTCACCCGTCCACAGCAGCAGCGATTCCCCCAGGCAGCCCTGATGACCCCAGGACCCTTGGACCCCCTCAGCAAGCCCCAGTGGCGAGGCCTCAGGCGTCCAGAGGATGAGAGAGGGGAGGGGTGGCCACCCAACACGGTGGCCGATGCACCCCCACACCACACCAAACCACACCTCAGCCCCTCACTTCCCCCTCAGACTGTGGAGAAAGGTGGGCCCTCACAGCATCGGGCCCAGGGTAGGGTGAAGAACCTTCGGGGCCCTGGAAACCAGCATACCCCCCACCTCCTGTGGCTGTATCAACGATGCAGGGACCGCGCTGCGCAATTGACCCAGCAGCCTGCTTCCAAGGACCACAGGACGCCCAATGAATCCGGCAGCGTCACGCGTCCCCGGCACCGCGCCTCCAAGATGGTGGGTGCGAGAAACCAGCAGCAGCAAGCAACAGGGGGAGAGCGGGGCACTCAGAGGACTCCCACACCGGCGTGCAGGGAGGCGTGCAGGATCCAGGCCAGTTCATGCAGAGTCCCAGGCCCCGAGAAACAGTCCAACTTTCAGGCACCAGCGTGGAACTCAACCCCTCAGCCCACACGGGGCGCCCCTGGCGACTCACCAGCAAGGCCCAGGGGGAGGAGACACACAGCCGGGCCCTCAGTCTCCACACAGCCGCCGTGAAACAGTTCTCAGCCATGCCCAGGCAGAAGCCTTCACCTCGTCTGCCGCGCCGGGTACTCCCGCACCTCAGCAGGTCCTCCGCTTCACCCAGGCCTTGCCACCACTCACCGCGGCCCCATACGCCCAGCAACTCGTCAGGTCTGGTCGTGCCGGTCCGCCAGTCCTCCGGCCTAGGCAAAGCTCCCCGGTGCAGCCCGCACCGCACCGTGTAGAAGATCCGCCGGCACCTCCAGCGGCCCTGGGCAGGTCCAGGGGGTCAAGGGCTCCTCCACCGCCTCCCGAGAGTGCTCCCCGACTCCCCCCGACACAGCTGGCCGCAGAGCGGAGCCCTCACCGCAACTCCAGGGGCAGCGGCCGAGGTTGCAATCCGGCCGAGCCAGGTAGGTCGCAGGCAGCCAGGGCAGAGACAGAGCGCTGGATCGTCCGGGCCGAGGGTTCAGGCCCTAGGATGAGACGGCGAGGAGAGGAGGCCGCTATTTTTATCAGTCTAGGCCGTCTGGGGGAGGGGGCCAGCGAGGGCAGCACGGGCCTCAGGGAGCCCGTGCTGCCGGGCAGGTAGGTTGCTGGAGTCTCCTTCGGCAGAGCGGGACTCCGATAGCACTTAAGCAGGCGGATGCGAGGCGGATGATGGAGGGGGGTCCTGAGCACTCTTAGAGTGTGCCCGCCGTCTTGACGCCCCAAGCCACACCTCCTATTAAAAGGAGGGTTAACATGGTGTGCACCTCTTGACCATAGTGGCCAACTTTGTGTATCTATTCTTGTCACAAAAGTGCCTCGGGCACTCATGCATGATTGTCCTGTCTGCACAAAGACAGGACGAAAAAGCTACTGCTTGCTATGGTTATTTTGATGTGGGAACACAACCTGTACAGCACCATGCAGAGAACCTTTCTCTGTCCACTCAAATTCCCCATCATCCACTGTACAGTATCACCTCTGGTATCAAGAACCCTGTACAAGATCACAGGGCCCCACTGACACAAAATATCCTTAATGTTCCCTTGGCTGTCACCTCACATGTATGAGACGTCTGCTCTGTTTCTCAACCTTTACTCATCCTAATCCCTCTCTATAGGCACCTCTCCTTGGACAAATCTTCTTGGCTGCACCACTATCCATATGAGGTTTGTCTTGCCAACAACTGTCTGCAAACATCCGGATTTGTTAATTTGTTCACTTCACTACTGATATACTCGCAAACACCTTTAACAAAAGAGGGAGGTAGAGTAATGAAGTAGGATTCTTACTCCACAGGCTTAGATACATAAACAAGGAGAATCCTACTAACAGTGACTAAGGGAAGTGTTACCCACAGAAGTGTGGGAGCACTTAGTGTTTTGTAAAATACCCCTCACACACCAAAAGGCCCCCTGGTGTCATGCTTCATCATAGGGGTCTTCGCACCCCTTTAGCGGGATGCGGCGTGCTACGACTACGCGGGAGCACTTATAGTAATGGCTATGTGTGGTGCGTGTGGTGCAAGTGATAGGGATAATTATGTGAGTGGTGGGATTTAGTGAGGAGTTAAAAAGATACCTGGCTCGTGGGTGTATTGGAAAAAACTTTATTCACAACCCCGGGCTGGTACTACTAAAAGAAGTGAAGTGCGAGGTTTGATCCGTCATATTAATGGACAGTACCTCAGGTGTGCGTCTACATGTTTCGGAGCATGTGCTCCTTCTTCAGGACTGGGGCACAACTTCACCACCTTACTGACGTTTCACTAATTTGTAACCTTAAAGTTTTGTGTACGTAACAAAAAGTGAAAATAAAAATTAAGTGTATAAAAATATAGGCTATAATGTGCCTACAGCGGTTTTTGCTCAAGTTACATGCATTTGCATGACCTGAAAAAGAAAAAAGGAGAAAAAGGAGATGGTCACCCTAGTCATGGGTAGCTCAGACAGGTTCAGTCACCTGGAACAAACCATTTGCTCAATTGGCCCTGTAAAACAAAAACTGACAAGACATACAACATAGAAAACACACTTATTTGTCACTGAAATGAATATAAAGGAAGTGTAGGTCATACTTAATAGGTATAGCTTGCTTGCTTCATGAGCACTTTAGAACGTCTGGGGGTTGATTGCTATTTGTGCAATCTAAGTAAAGAAACAATCTGAGTTTTAAAATCATTTCTTACCTACTTTGTCATCAGGAACGCTTGTGTTGCAAACTCTATACTTACAAACTCGGGATGAGTTGTCCTCCGTCTTACCCCACACGCTGCTCCGCCGGAATGAATCAGAAATGTTGCCGTGTGTGGTATTTATACCCGGTATTCCTAATTAGTGGAGCCGCCTATTCAGCCCAAGCGGATGTAATGGTATACCCAAATAAGGGTGATCCGCCCTTAATTCATAGATTGTTTGGCTAATTGTAGGTCCTTTTAAGGCAAGTCCGGTAGAGCCTGCTTTTTATCAGCCCCGTGTCCGTGCTCAAGCCCCCGTAGTCTTTCCATGCTTCGCGCATGCTTAGTAAGTGTCTATCGCAACGCGCATGCGTGACGGGTAGACACGAAGTCCAGCGCATGCGTACTTGTCTCAATAGTGTTAGCGCTGCATGGATTTTTACACCGTAGCAAACACACGCATTGCTTCAGGAGGCTGGAGGATCTTTTAATCGGATATAACCGAGTATTTACAAATCATGTAGATTTCGGTAGGGCTACTCGAGTATGATAAAATCATTGTCGTTTTTGATGCACCAGAGACAATATATCCTTTACCAGATTCAGAGGAGCAGTGATTTATTATGATCCGCAGATGCACTGGCTCATGTTTCTGACAACATTGGTCTATTGATACTATCATAATTCATAGGTTGTGAAAGTAACTGTTAGTGAGACAGCTGTCCCCAAGGGACGTCATCATTCAGTCCCAGGATGTGTGTGCCCAGACGGAACACCCACCTTTGTTCCTTTTGGAATAAGCCTGCTTCTGATGGCAGTGGTTCGATAATTGTCCATCTAAGATCATTTACACAGTGTTGTTCTTCGAGGTAGTGTGTTGCCATCTTGGTCGTGCTTTTTTTGCAACGTACATTACTTTTGTGCTCATTTATCCGAGTTTTTACAGCTCTAGTGGACATACCCACATATTCCAAACCACAGGGGCAAGTGATCAAGTAGACGACATTCTTGGTATTGCAGTTCGTGAAATGTTGCTGTTCCCAAGTGGTGCCATTTCTGAATGTTAGCATACTGCTCTTTTGTGTTAGGTGGCAGATACTGCAGTTACCACATGGGATGTGACCTTGTATCCCAATGGTGTTTTACCTTATCTCATTGTTGGGTTTCGGTCTTGTATGTACCAGAATGTCTTTAAGGTTTCTACCTCTGCAGTGTGCGTACATTGGTTTCTCCACCCACAGTTCAGTATAGACCAGTGTTTATTAATGATTTTGGAGATTTCATTGGACACGGTGGTGTAGGTGGTGACGCATATTGGTTGTCTGTTTTCGTTTGTCTCCTGTTGTTTGTCCTCCAGTAGGGCATCCCTGTGGTTGTTCTTTGCCTGTTTCATGGCTTTGTTGATAATTCTTACTGGGTACTGCCTTTGTATTAGTTTCTCTTTTAGGTCAAATGCCTGTGACCTGAATTCAGTAAGCTCAGTACAGTTGCGTCTGAGGCGCACAAATTGACCGTACAGTAACAACTGTCTGCAAAAATCCGGATTTGTTAATTTGTTCACTTCACTACTGATATACTCACAAACACGTCACCGTCTGTCTCCTTTATTCTCTGCTATGCAAACTTGCACATCTTCTCTAAGATCAGAAATGTTAGATACATCATCAACCCAATACAAGCATTCGTGTGTTAAGCACTCTTGGCCGATGAAAAATTCTTCATATTTGCAGGGCATTTGTAAATTTGTTTTTGTCATATCTTTCCGCTTACAAAAATTTCGGAGTTTGATTTTAAAACCATTATGAAACAGCCTTTGAGCTTTGATTTCCATGTTGCTGATACAGGCATGGCTATCTGTAGTTAATTTAACTTAGTACTCAGCATCTTGGGATTTCTGCCTGACCTCGATTTAGGTTGGAAAAGGCACTAGCCGAGGGCTAGTGAGATTGTTACTTGATTTTTTTCATTTATTGTTTTTGTTTTATTTCGGCTGATTAATGTAAGTGGGCTGATATATTTTACCAAGGGGCTGCATATGATTGATGGAAGGTGCCTCATCGATGCATGAGGATTTCCATATATAGCACAATGTCCACTTCTCAGCATTTTTCTGTCCTGTGTTTTCCCTTTACTCATCCTTATAGGGTAAGCTAGTTCAGTGTGCTCATTTGAAGAGCCTAGGTTCGAGGCATGTGGGCTGCTGAATTCATATCTGTGCATAGATCGCCGCCTAGTGTTGGGTCCGGATGATTGCACATTGTTGTCCTGGAAGAGTCTTCGAAGTATCACGAGCTAGGTGGCTCCTCCCGTGGACTACAGTGCGCATGGGCATCGACTCCATCCTCAGATTGTTTTTTTCCGCCATTGGGTTTGCATGTCTTTTATTCCCTCTTGTCGGAATCGATAGAAAACTTTCTTGAGACCAAAAGGTCTTTAGTCTATACGTCGGTATTGTCTTGGGTTCGGCATTACTTCTTCTAGTTCGGCTCCGAGCCGGATTCTCTACTCCCGCGTGCTCTTGGCGCGGAAGGCCTAGTCGACGCTCCTGACCTATCGACCGTCCATCATGGACCGAAGTCAATTCAAGAGATGTCCGATCTGTTACTCGAAGTACCCCCACATCGACGTCCACCCGGTGTGCAACAAGTGTCTGTCGCCAGACCACGATGAGGACAAGTGTATGGCTTGTTCCCGCTTCAGGTCTAAGAAGACACTTAAGCTTCGACGAGCTGCGCGCCTGGAGGCCCAGCAATCTGCTCCGGCGCCTGTGGACATCTTCGATGCAGGGGATGTCGAGGACTAATCTATCCAGGACGTTTCTGAATCAAACCCCGCGTCCGACGTCGAAGATGACTACAACGCGGATGCTGAGGTGTTCGAGGGCGAAGAAGTCGTCGACTAGGTAGGAGACGACGACGATGGGGCCCTTGGGGCCATGGAGGATAGCTCGGATGAGGAGCTTCCTCAGACTGACTCTGGGGCCGTGCCGATTTATAAGGCCCAGGTCGAGGGATCGCCTTCGGGCCTTACCCAAGATCTCGCTATGGGTTCCACGGCCCCGCCTTCGGGCCCGGCCACGGACATTGTTGCCGAGCCACTCCCTGGCAAAACGAAACCGAAAGTGAAACCTACGGTCTCGACGCCAGATACTGCGCAGGTGCCAACACCAAAACCGAAAGTGCGCATCGCTTTGGTCGGCTCCAAGGCCTCGGATGCTTCGGCACCGAAGAAACCGAAGGTGGCTGTCGAGCCGAAGACTACAGTCAAGGGCGTCGAGACGAAGTCTGCCGCGCCAAAGGATAAAGTGAAGGTGGTCGAGTTGGGCGCGTCGGCGCCGAAGACGATCGACACCGGCAAAAGCCTTGTCGACCCGAAGAAGGCTGTCGGCGAGCCGAAGAAGTCTCTCAGTGACCCGAAGAAGCGGCTCGATGACCCGAAGGTCCTCACGACGCCGCGTTCGCACGACAAGGCCAAGGGCGCTGCGCCTCGAGAGTCGACTTCGAAAGTGGCCTCGAAGGATTCCATTGAACCGGCGCGCCCATCCGCCGCGTTCACCAAGAAGGTGACGGACTCCCTGCAGCGCATCCGTGAAGGCACCGTGTCAGTCGATCCGACGGATCCTCTGCCTGCGAAACCAGTGGAGAAACCACCTAAGGCGTCCACGCCGATCCATTTCCCGGTACCGCCTAAGACGGCGCCGAAGGCTTTCGCTCCTAAGGCGGTGGCCGGCGTGCCCGAAAAGGTTTCCTCGTCGCCGAAGGCGTCATCGGTGGTTCACGGCCCAAGACCTCGACGACCTTCGGGGGATGAGCGTCAGGAACACTTCATCGACGCCGAAACGGGCAGGCTTTCCCTTCTGAAGCGGAAAATCACCCCAGATCCCCAACTAGAGTCTTACAAGATCCCTCTCAAGAAGAAGAAGGACTCTGCTTGCTCTCCCGTCTTGGTGGAACCCCTTTCCCCGCAGACTCATGATGTGTCGCCCACTTACTCGGATGTGGACGCTGGTGAGGGAGATGATGAGGATGAGTACAGTTATCCAGTCTATACAGACTCTGAGGATACCAATGAACCCTGGGCAGCTGGTGGTGACCCTGGGGATCCTCAATCAGGCCAAGACCCTCAGCTTTTTTCTGCTAAAACGTCTCCTACAGAGCACTCTTCTGCTTTCAATGCCCTCATTGAACGGGCAGCTAACAATCACAACGTCCAGCTACATGCTGACCCTGTGGATGTGGATTTCCTCTTTGACACCTTTTCGGTATCAGAAAAAACTGTTAAAACTCTGCCTATGCTGAAAGGTGTTTTAAAGCATGCTGCTGAGATCTTTAAAGAACCTACCAGGGCAAGGGTGATAAACCCTAGAATTGACAAGAAATACAAGTCAGCGCCAACTGATCCTACCTACATTAAAGGACAGTTGCCTCTGGACTCCCTTGTCGACTCGAATGCCCGGAAGAGGGCTAATTCTCAGACTACAGGTGATGCTCCTCCCCCAGACAAAGAATCCAAGGTCTTTGAGGCTTCGGGGAAGAGGGTGGCAGCACAGGCAGCCAACATCTGGCGCATTTCTAACACACAGGCGCTTCTGGCGCGCTATGACAGGGCACACTTCGATACACTGGAGACCCTGTTGCAACACCTGCCTGATCAATACAAGGAAGGGGCTGAGATGCTGATTCAGGAAGGGAAGCTAATCTCTAACGCTTCCATTAAGTGCGCTCTGGACGCAGCTGATACCGCTGCCAGAGCTATAAACACTAGTGTTATGCTTCGGAGACATACCTGGCTGAAAATCTCTGGATTTAAGCCAGAAATCCAAACCACCATCCTGAACCAAACGGTTAACCCAGATCACCTGTTTGGCCCGGAGGTTGACACCACCCTAGAGAAGATAAAAAAGACTACTGAGACTGCAAAGTCAATGGGTGCCTTACAGTCCCAGCAGTTTCAGGGTGGGTCCTTTCGTCGCTCCAGCACTAGAGGCGTCTCCAGGGGCCAGCTCTCCCAGTCCACGCAATACTACAAGGGCAACACTCAGACTACTTACACCAACAAGAGTCGAGGTGGATATCGTGGCAACAGTGCCAAGGGCAGAGGGCGTGGAAAGAACAGCTCCAGATCCTCTGCCACCGGCAAACAGTGACGCCTTGTCACTGCCCCCCGACCACACGACACCGGTCGGGGGGAGACTCCAGCAGTTCCTGCCCGTCTGAAAGTCCATCACCACGGACAGGTGGGTCAGAAAAGTTATCCAATACGGTTATTGTCTGGAGTTAACATCCACTCCACCCAACATGCCCCCAAGACACCGTCCTATGTCGGACGAGCACTTGCACTTATTGCAGCAGGAGGTCACCTTCATGCTGCAAAAAGGGGCAATAGAGCTCGTGCCGGTGCAGGAAAGAGGCACAGGGGTCTACTCCCTGTACTTCTTAATACCAAAAAAGGACGGGTCCCTCAGGCCCATCCTGGACCTCAGGCCCCTCAACTACTACATCCTGTTGGAGCACTTCCATATGCTGACCCTGCAGCAAGTGCTCCCGTTACTCAGGCAGGGGGATTTTCTCGCAACTTTAGACCTAAAGGATGCGTACTTTCACATTCCACTGCACCCTTCACACAGGAAATACCTCAGTTTCACCATACAAAACCAGCACTACCAGTTCAAGGTTTTGCCTTTCGGTGTCACCACGGCACCCAGGGTGTTCACAAAGTGCCTGGCGACAGTGGCGGCGCATCTCAGAAGACGGAATATCCACGTCTACCCTTATCTGGATGACTGGCTCATCCAAGCGAAGTAAGCCCAGCAGTGTGCCGACCACATGTCCCACACCATTCACCTCCTGCACGATCTGGGATTCTCACTGAATTACCGGAAATCCCACCTCTAGCCGCCCCACGTACGGCAGTATCTGGGTGCGACCATAAACACTCTGGCGGCCACAGCACAGCCGAATTCAGTGAGGGTCAGCAGCATTCAATCGCTGATACAGAAATTCAGACCTCAACTCTCGCTTCCAGCAAGAGTGTTCATGCAGTTGATAGGCATGATGGCCTCCTACATTTCCATAGTCCCGCACGCGAGGCTACATATGCGTCCGCTTCAGGAGTGCTTAGCACGTCAGTGGACTCAGGCTCACGGGCAGTTGAAAGACCTAGTGTTGGTGAGCGGTCGGGCATACAACTCTCTGCATTGGTGGAATCCACGAAACCTTTGCAACGGCCGACCGTTCCAAGAGCCTGTGCCACAGATCATCCTGACGACGGACGCCTCTCTCCAGGAAAGGGGAGCTCATGTCCTCCACTACACGGTGCAAGGACTGTGGACGCAACAGCAACGGAAGATGCACATCAATGTTCTCGAACTGATGGCAATCTTCATGGCGCTCAAAGCTTTCAAGGTACATCTGTGCAACAAGGTTGTGTTGTTCCGGACGGACAACATGACAGCCATGTACTACATTCAAAAACAGGGAGGAACACACTCTCCACAGCTGTCTCACCTGGCTCAGTGCATGTGGAAGTGGGCCATTCAGAGGAACATCTTCCTCATGGCGGAACACCTCCCGGGCAAAGACAAGCAGATGGCGGACCTGCTCAGCAGGCACAGCCACCAAATGCACGAGTAGGAGATACATCCATCAGTACTCCAACCGTACTTCCAAATGTGGGGTCATCCAGAGATAGACCTGTTCGCCACAAGGGAGAACGCAAAATGCCAAAGCTTACCTGCCAGGTTCCCACACCCGCAATCGCAGGGCAATGCGATATGGATGAACTGGTCAGGCAAATTTGCGTAAGCTTTTCCCCCAGCACCTCTGAGACCGCTATTGGCACGCAAGCTCAGGCAGCACTCGATGACTCTCATCCTGGTTGCTCCGACGTGGGCTCGCCAACCATGGTACACCACGTTTCTAGAACTGTCCGTGGTACCGCATCAGAGGCTACGTCTCACACCCAGCCTTCTGACGCAGAGCCATGGCGACATTCAGCATCCAGATCCGCAACAGCTCAACCTGGCGATCTGGCTCCTGAAGTCTTGGAGTTTGGCTATCTGCACTTGCCTTCTGACTGAATGGACATCATTCGGGAGGCAAGGAAGCCCACCACCAGAGCATGCTATGCGGCAAAATGGAAGCGGTTTGTCATTTATTGTGCAGACCACAACGTTAACCCGCTGGATGCGTCTATTCAGAATATCATTTGTTATCTTTTCCATCTGTACAAATGTAATCTGGCCTATGCTTCCATTCGCATACATCTGTCTGCAATGGCCGCTTATCTCCAGAACAGGCAGCACCTCTCTTTTTTCAGGGTGCCTGCCATTAAGGCCTTTCTGGAGGGACTCAAACAAGTCATTCCTCCGCAGACTCCACCAGCTCCGGAGTGGAACCTCAATGTGGTCCTCACCCGGCTGATGGTTCCTCCCTTTGAACCACTGCATTCCTGCGAGATTCAATTCTTGACATGGAAAGTGGCTTTCCTCATAGCGATTACTTCACTGCGACGAGTTAGTGAGCTCCGAGCACTATTTATCCAAGAGCCATTTATTCAAATTCATTCTAACAGGGTGGTGCTTCGCACTAACCCTAAATTCCTTCCTAAGGTAGTTTCTCAATTCCATATTAACCAAACTATTGAATTGCCTGTTTTCTTCCAAAATCCTGAGTCATTGGCGGAGCGGATGCTCCACACCCTTGACGTCAAAAGGGCCCTGATGTATTACATCGATAGGACCAAAGATTTTAGGAAGACTAAGCAACTCTTTGTCGCCTTTGCACCACACCACAAAGGTAACCCTATTTCCAAGGCTGGTATTGCTAGGTGGATCGTTAAATGTATCCAGATCTGCTATCTGAAAGCCAAACGTACTCTCACCATTCCACCAAGGGCCCACTCCACCAGAAAGTTGGGGGCCTCTATGGCATTCCTTGGAAACATTCCTTTGGAAGACCTATGTAGAGCCGCCACATGGTCTACCACACACACATTTACAAAGCATTATTGTGTTGATGTGCATTCCAAACAGCAGGCAGCTGTAGGGCAGGCTGTTCTCAAAACACTTTTCCAAACTGCTGCAGCTGGCACGGACGGCTGCCGTTAATGGAGGGACTGCTATGTATTCTATGCACAGATATGAATTCAGCAGTCCACATGCCTCGAACCGAATATGCTACTTACCAGTATGCATCTGTTCTTGGCATGTAGGGCTGCTGATATTCATATCGCCCGCCCTCCTCCCCGGCGCCTGTAGCAGCTGCAGAATATACACATACTTCTAGCATGGTCATCATTCACTGAGTTCCACTCCATCTTGGCCACAATGGCTAAAAACAATCTGAGGATGGAGTCGATGCCCATGCGCACTGTAGTCCAGGGGAGGAGCCACCTATCTTGTGATACTTCGAAGACTCTTCCAGGACAACAATGTGGAATCATCCGGACCCAACACTAGGTGGCGATCTATGCACAGATATGAATGTCAGCAGCCCTACATGCCAAGAACAGATGCATACTGGTAAGTAGCATATTCGACTTCAGCTCTCAAGTGCACAGATTTGTTAGGATTCGAGAAGGAGTGTTCTGGTGTTTTACAGTAATTTCTTCAACCTAAATTGGTGGCACTTTGTGTGCACAGCATTTCCCAAGCGTTTTGTTTCTTGCTTCCATATTAAGTTCAGTGACCCTTACGTTTATAATCTTTTCTCATTTCAGAAAGTAACGCTGCATATTAAGTGGCCACAGCCTATTCAAGTGCATGGGATTGGGAGCAAGAAGATTGATGCAGAGCGGAGAGCAGCTGCAGAGGCCTGCAAAATCTTCCAGGTGAAATAGCGTATTATGTGCTCAAACTCAGACACATCTTTACCTCATTGATACTAATCTTCGCTTTATGTTTCGGTGCATTTTCCCATGACTTTATTTGTGATTCATCAGTCACAATCCCGCTCCTCCTTTCTCTGTATTGGCCCTTATCCTATGGTAATGTCTTATGAACCTAGGCAGGAGGAGAAAATAAATATTATGGGGTCATCTGTGTATGTCTGAATAATGCTTTTTAGACTTGCAAGATTTAGTTATTTAAACAATTTAAATTAGTGGATGCCAACACTCGAGGAATATCCAACCCTATTCTTAGCAAAGTGTTTGGAAGCAGAGTAATTTGCATTGCATTCTGTAGAAATATTGTACTATAGTAACCTGTTATACTGTGTTTGCTAGCTCATGGTTGCCATTTCAGAGCACATCAAGTGTTTGGTGTTAATAATATCCTCCTAAGTGGGAGGAAGGATGTAGTGTGGTGTTTGTCATGCATGGATCAATACTTGTAAACTGCACACGCAGATGTCAGCAGCAAGCACTTCACTCACCCAACTAGTTAGCTAACTACAAACACACAAATGACTGTATTGTGGTATATGTTACCTAGGAAATTTGTATGAGAATTCAGAAGGATGGAAGGTGTCGGTCACATAAAACTATTCGGCCAATATTGACCATAAAAGCACATTTACACACACCAAGAGTAAAAAAGATAACAACTTATACAATACTTGGTAAAAGGGCAGATTCAATAATTCATATACAGTTACTATGTATAGGTATCTAAGCCTTAATATATATTAGCAATAATAAAATGTACAAACCAAGGTCAAAACTACTGCGCTTTCATAGACTTGGTTAAAGTGCATTCTATACAGTACTGACAAATAAGTAAAAACAATGGCCATTAAAATATGGCAATTCTAGGGTCGGTTTAATGCATGATCAATTGTTTTCCCTCGCCATAAGGCTCCTGTTAAGAAACTCACAACCTTGAAGCATTTCAAGGGTGAAGATAACATTTGCAGTTATATCAGAGCTGGCCTCACTTGTGCAAAATATCAATCTTTTAGGAGTGGTTAGGATGTATTTTATCCGAAGATCATTATAATGGAAGGTGAGATAACCGGTTTAGTTCTTGCAGAAATGATAAAATGAGGCGAATTAAAGTACCCTTCAGCTTCAAAGACGTGACTACATAAGACTTCAAGCAAAAGACACAGAGATGATGGAAGGAATGTAGAGCAAATCAAACATTCACTCCCAGTCAAGAGATCTGGGTTAAATCCATCCTTTTTTTGCTCACCATGCCACCCCAGTATAGATCCAGCCATATGCAAATATGTCTTGACCCTGTGCCTCATGGGAACAGTCCAGCCCGAACTGCCAAGCACTCCCTGTACTGAAAACAAGCATCCTGGGACCAGTTTTGGGGCATCACCCCTCATCAGCCAGGCTAGCTTGAATCCAGTGGCTTGGTGAGCCCGGGACCCACGTCTGGGCATACCCAGCTCACTTAGGGTGAGAAAACAAAATACACACAGATGATGGGTGGAATGCAGAGCAAATTAAACAAACACCCCGTCAAGAGATCTCGGTTAAGTCCATTGTTTGTTTGCTCACCATGCCACCCCAGTTTGACCCAGCCATCTGCAAATAGGTCTTAACTCTGAGCCTCATGGGAGCAGTCCAGCCCGAACTGCCAAGCCAGGTCCTCCCTGGACCAGAAACCAGCCTCTCTGGACCGGTTCCGGGGCACCACTCCATATCAGCCAGGCTAGTTTGAATCCAGTGGCATAGTGAGCCCTGGCCCCATGTCTGGGCATACCTGGCGTTCTTTGGGCTAGAAAGCAAAAGACACACAGATAATGGACAGAATGCAGAACAAACCAAACATTCAACCCCAGTCAAGAGATCTGGATTAAATCCATTGTTGTTTTGCTCATCTTACCACCCCAGTTTAGACCCACCTATCCGCAAATTAGTCTTGATCCTGTGCCTCGTGGGAACAGTCCAGCCCAAACTGCCAAACCTGGTCCTCCCTTGACCGGAAGCAGGCATGCTGGGACTGGGCTCACTGTGCCACTGAATTAAAGCTAGCCTGGCTGATGAGGGGTAATGCCCCGAAACTGGTCCCAGGAGGCTTGTTTCCGGTCCAAGGAGGACCTGGCTTGGCAGTTCGGTCTGGACTGTTCCCATGAGGCACAGGGTCCAGGCTGATTTGCATATGGCTGGGTCTAAACTGGGATGGTATGATGAGCAAAAGAACAATGGATTTAAGACAGATCTCTTGACTGGGGGAGCATGTTTGATTTTCCCTGCATTCCGTCCATCATCTGAGAGTGCCCTGGTTTTGTTGCGGAATTAACTAGTTAGGCTGTGATGTCTATGAATGGAGTTACCATTTTGTAGGAGCATGAGGTAAGGTCAGGTTGATGTGGTGATTCTCCCCATATATATTTTTTAATGACTTTGAACATATTTAAAGGGGAGCTGTAGCCATAGGTGCAAAACGGAGACCTTCACTTATAAACCTGGTTGTGTCCCTGTGTCAGGATTTTTACAATTAGGATGGGGTGCTGCATCTTGAGCCTGCTGCAACAACAGTTCGCAATATTTAATCCTTAGCTCAGCATAAATTCTCCAGTGTTAACAACCCATCTTCCCTTCTTCCAAATGTAGTTTATAAACAAAGGGGTTTTATTCATCATTCCTTCATCCTGTAGACTGAGAATTGGGAGGGCAGTATTAGGATAACTTTTCAGTTCTGTTTGTGGTCCTCAGGAAAGAAAAGTGAGGAATGATGAGTTGATGAAGCTGCGCATCTATACAGAGGTGCTTAGGGGATTGTCCACAGATCTTGAGCTTGGAAAACTGGTTGCTGCAGGTCTGTTCTGGGATTCATTGACAGTTCTTTGTTGTTGCTGGGAAAAAAGTGAAAGTGCTGCATTTTAGGATTGGAATACTTTACATACCGATAGAGCTGTTTTGCTGTCTCACTGCTGCACTACAGAGGTGTACTTCGGTGAGAATTTTTTTGTTATTGTATATGTTTTTATTGGCATTTTGGGCTATACAAAAATATGTATAGTTAACATGAGATTCATCTTACAATCTATCAAGTTAGCAAACGTAGTTAAAGGTCTCCACGGCATCGGTTAACGTGATAAACATGTCGTTGGGATATAGATCTCGCAGTGTCTCACTACCTCCCTCTCTCCAGTGTTCTGCCATGATCAGCTGCATAATTTGCCCACAGGGCTAAAGAATCCAAGAACACAAGCCTGGTTCCAACGTGGCCAGTTTTAGTATCCCGTGGATCACACATTCCCAAACCCGGCAGACCTGTCTCCCCACATAGCCACTGTGTTGGGGACTTTTGCTCTCAATATTAGGAGTTCTGGCAGGGGGGTCACCCATTAGTGCTATCTAGTTATATCTTCTCCCAGTTATCCTCCTCTCATCCAGTCAATGGACTGTAGGTTGTAGTTGGCCAGCCAGAAAATAAAATTCTATGAACAGCACCTCCATTCCCCCCTCTGCTTCAATGTGGCCAACCCAACCAGTTTCCTCCTCGTGACCCACAGTAGTTCAACTATAAGACTCTAGCTCCTTAAATGTCTGTGTGAACTCATCATAAAGCTTGCCCCCAAAGACATACAAACAGCTCAGTGCCATATTTATTTTGATCAATGACAGTCTGGGAGAGTTCCAGAAATTCACCGACGGTCCTATGCCTGTCAAAACCCGGCCTTAGTTTAATTGGTGGAACAACTCATGGTCTCTCATAACTTGGATGGCAAGGTAACCAACCTTTTTGGTTTCGCCCTGGAGCTTCCCCAGTGAGGGTTAGGTTTTATCAGTGGAGATGTTTGTGCGATAAAGTGCACAAAAGCGAAGGGATCTCTGGTCAGATAGAGAAAGGTGTATTTTCAGACCCAGGAGAAAAGCCCTGTACAAGAAAAGCTAGAGGGGCTGCAAATTAATGTTGACACATAGGATTTATCTGTTAGTACTTATGTCATTTTAATCATTTATTCGTTTATCATCACATCCTAGAATAACCCGAGTCTGAGATGCATATACTCAGGTCCACGGGAATGATGGTATTCTTTGCGTTGGCATTTTCCGCCTAGTTGTAGTTTTGTTTTATTTAGCATATACTTCGTACACTGCATAACTTGCAGAGTTCACCCCACCTCCCAAAGTGGTCACCCAAGTAAGCCTGTATGATCTCAACCAGTAAGTCGGAATGGCCCCTTCCAGCAAAGCATGGTCACTCACGGACAGTCTGGGAGCGATTGGGGGAGCCATAGTGCAGCCCCAAGAGCCCATGGAGACTCGCTGATTCAATTCCTCATGATAAGCAGAGTCAGCCCAACCGCTGTTGAAACAGTCATTAACCCTTGTAAGTTGTGCTGCCAGGTAGTAACTTTAAAGGTCGGATAGTTCCTTTTTCCTGGCATGTGGGGAGTTCCGCGCATTAACAAAGGCACTCGGTGGCCCTTCCCATCCATATAAAGGTAGTAAAATTAGACTGCGATTCCTAAACCATTTCTGGGAGATCAGATGAGGTAAGTTGGAGAAAAGGTATAAGAAATGAGGGAGCACCATCATCTTGAACAGGGCTAAGCGCTCCTGTGGATTGAGGGGCAGGTGGCCACAGCATTGCTTAGTTTGGTTGTGAGGTGGTTCAAGTTGAGGGTCCATGCCAATTCTGGAAGGCAGAAAATGTAAATGCCCAGGTATTTGAAGGAGAGGCAGCGCTGTGGGATTGTAGCGCACCAGGATCGGGCGCCCAGGTCGCCCACTACCAGCACCAATAGGGACTTAGATTGGTTGACCGGAAGGCCAGAGGCATCGCCGTGTAGGTGGAGGATCTCTAGACTGCGAGGTCCACTAGGAATAACAGTAGGTTTTCAGTGTACGGTGCTACGCTTTCGTGAGTCCCCCCTCTTTCGTGAGTCCCCCTCCCCACGACCAACCCCGCATCCCTGTGCATCACAGTTTAAACCTTTTGTTAAACATAATGCTAGCAACGTTTGCAACAAAGATCATCTCAAACTCCTAGACCCACTTTTTTTATTCATATATACAATTTAAACCTCTCTACCTATTATATTATGTAAAATTTAAATATTTTCCTGCTACATATAACAATGACTAATGACTTTGGGTGTCTAGTTGCTTCAATTAACCATTCAAGACCTGTGATATTATATCTAGTCTTAATATTTAAACCATCATTTTCTGGCAAGCTGAAATCTGGATGGCCTCTGACAATTATTTTGTCTTGTTGTTGCACTTGCAGTTATTTTTATTTTTCAGGTTGGACCATTTGTCAGGTGTTCATTTTGTCTTTTACCATGGCATCCTCTCAAAGTTCTTCCTATGGTAGTGTCCTTATTTTCCTTTTTTTCATACTGAAACCTATATTAGACCTCGTCATTTGATTCAACTTGCCGAATACACATAACCCTGAAACGCTTCCCCTCTTGCAAGATTGAATTTTAGGATGTGTGTGCCTGAAAATCATGAGTAATGCCAATGAACTTTCATCTCGGGGGCACACTAAATCTGTACTTGGATTATTTAATTGTCTACTGTTGGACCCAGCCCTTTTGGCAGGTTCACCCCGAGACTTTTAGCTTTTTCCTAGCCTGTTTCTGGAACCTGGTGGTGGTGATTTTAGGCCTCTGCGCACTTTTTCACTGTGGTACAGTGTAAAGTGCTTGAGCTCTCTGTATGTGTGGTGAGTGACCTGCCCTCCCATAGGAATGAATGGGGAATATGTATGCCCATGGTAGTTCCTGATGTGTGGGGAGTGCAGGGGCGAGTTTGGTATGAGAGAACTTGTGAGACTGAATGCTGTGAAATGGTATATGCGGCATGATTGTGTCTAGTCTAGAAGTGCCACTTTTGGAAGTTGGTATATTTGTGTAATTTGTATCTGGCGTGTGATTGGCTGGTGAGCCTGGTCCAGGAGTGCCTGGGCCTGCTTGTGGATTGACTGTCTGGTTTGAGGGTGACAGGTGCTGGAGAGCCCAGGAGGTTGTCTGAGTCAGCCCGTGGATGAAAGGCAGCATCTGCTGCCAGGGAAGTGGGAGGAGATGGCACCTGATAGTGAAGGGCTGTGCCTGCCTGACCACATTGCTGGCTCCACCCCCCGCTGGGCGACTGTCACCTCTGTCCCTGATACTGACAGGACTTCCCTATAACCAGTTCTAGCTGGTTCTCACACTGCCTGCACAAAGACTTCAAAGACTTTTCTCTGTATAAGAAGGGGCTGTGTCCCCTTCCAATTGGTTCTTGTTTTGGACTTGAATCTTGCCAGGGGCATGCTGCTGCTTGGGCCCAGGGGAATCCCTGGGCCCTGCCCAGCCCCTGGACTCCTGAAGGACTTTGCTGGACTTTCTGCTCCCCTAAGCACCTGGAAGTGTTTGGGAGCGCTTGATTTGTCTTTCTTAGCACTTGGGAGCGCTTTTTGCTTTATGGGAGTGCTTCATCTGCCTTTTGGCGCCTAGAAGCGCTTCATTCGTGCTAGCGAGTGCCCATCTCGCTTATTTGCTATTTCTATATTTTTACTCGAGGGAGCCCACTCCTCGGTTAAGTTAGTCCCAGCCTGCCTGCCTAGAACAGGCCGCCGCGCTGACCGCAGCAACCCGGAAGTGTTGGGGCCGGCCCGCCTATCACAGCGCGGCCCCGAGACAAAGGACCGGAAGTCCCGCCCTCGGCGCTGCAGCGCGAGGGGGGTGACCGGAGTGGCGGCGAGGAAGGAACATGGCGGCCGGTGAACAGGGCTCCCGTGTGCCGAGGGAGCCCTGCAGTGAGAGAAGAAGTATGGCGGCAGATGGCGCGGGGCTCCCGTGAGACTGGGAGAGCCCCGCACCGGCACTGAACGGAGGAGTATCGCGGGCTGAGGCGGGGCTCCCGTGTTCTGGAGGGAGCCCCGAGAGACGGTGGAGCAGTGCGGTCGGGGCGCGGGGCACATTGCTGGTGCCCGCCCCCGCCGCGAGTCCCAGCCGGCGGAGAAGAGCAGGATCCCGCACTGCCTAGAGGAGCCCCGCTGAGAACAGCCCGGTGAGTTAAGAGGGCCGGGGGGCTCCGTGATGGTACTTGAGGTGACGAAGGAGACAGAACCAGGGCGGCCCCGGATAACCGTGGCTGCCCCAAAGTATGTAGAGCCCGGAGAGGGCTCCTGGGCCATCTCCTTAAGGCCGAGTCCCCCGAGAGGGACTCCAACCCCCGCATTTTTGTTTGGCGTGCCTAGATAGGCTGGGGGCATTTCCTTGATGTCGAGCCCCCGAGGGGGGCTCCAACGACCCCCCACAGTTGGTTACAGAGCCTGCTAGGCTCAGGGGGCATATTTGTGTAAGAGCCTGTGTGGCTCCAACGATTGGGCTCAGTTTTGCCCAGAGGGGCTAGTGAGAGCCCCTGGCGCAGTTTTTGTTGATTCCCAGCTGCCCAGCAATTAGTGGGCATCTGCACCGTTTAGGTCTTGGGATTTCACAGGTGCCCAGCAAGTAGTGGGCACCTGCTACGTTTAGGCTTGTGCTTGAACTGGCGCTGCATGGCAGCGCGCCCTGACATTTGGACACAGGGCGTCTGAGCCCCAACAAGGCCAGTTGGCCTAGGGACTGCCACAGGTGGTGGCTTATGTAAGTTTTGCGCACTTGTATGGTTATTGCACCTCTGAATGTGTTTTCTTGCATCATGTGTTATTCCTCACCTCTGAATGTTTTTAGGCATCATGTGTCTTCCTTTTCCCTGCGCTGCACCTCTGAATGTTTTAGGCATCATGTGTCTTCTTGCGCTGCACCTCTGAATGTATTTTATTGCATCATGTGCTCTGTTCTTAACACCGCTGAATGTGTAGGTTTATGCATCATGTGTTTCCCCTTACTACTCCTCTGAATGTATATTCATGCATCATGGGTAATGTGTTCTTGCTTGTACCCCTAAATGCTGTGTGATACTTAGGTGGTTGTTCGTTTTTGTACAGGTGGTCCTAGTAAGGTCCTGGTTCCCTGCGTGACATTCTCCTAAGGTGGTTAGGGTTGCGTAGGTGGTACTTACCTGTTACCAGTAGATACTGGTTGTGAGTTATAACTGTTACTTTGTGCTACAGTGATTTTATATCCTATATTCTAATTTCTACTAAGTGCTGATTCTGACAGTGGCCCATGCGGCCCTGTCCTGTAAATAATCCCATGTGAATATTGCCCGTGCCAGTTGGCACCATGTATTTTGTGTAATACTATCTGATGTGTTTTTACAATACAAAAGTTATTTTATAATAACCTTGTGTGGAGTCTCTTTTGTGGTGTGCCTAGGATGTTGTTGCTGTTGTGTGCTGGCGCAAACGCTTTACACATTGCCTCCGAGTTTAGCCTTACTGCTCGTGCCAAGCTACCAAGGGGGTGAGCACGGGTTATCTTGGCGTGTGACTTCCTTGCCCTGACTAGAATCGTGGTTTCTGCCTAGCTTTGGCGTCAGCCTTAGCCAACCAGAAATAGCCAGTTCTAACATCTACCAATCAGACAACTTACTTTTTTCAGGGTACTTTTCCTGATTGATAGAACCTACTTGAAGCAAGGACTGATCAACCTGCATACAGCAGCAATGAAACATATAGCAAAACATTTTCAGCGTTCTATCACTTAATTTTATGTTCGAGGCATATGACCTGCAGATTACACCCTGTGCATAGATGGCCACCTAGTGTTGGGCCCGGATGTTTGCAGTTAGTTTTTGTCCTGGAAAGTCTTTGGAAGTCTTTGGAAGTCACGGGATAGGTGGCTCCTCCTTTGGACCATACTGCGCATGGGCATCAGCTCCATCCCCAGATTGTTTTTTTCCGCCACCAGGCTCGGATGTGTTTCCTGCGCTCCGTGCTGGAACCGATTTCCTTCGGCGTGCAATCATCACAACTTCATCGATATCGTTTTGAACATGTTTCCAGTCGACTCTAATCTTCAATTCCAAAGTCTCCGATTCCGGTCGTTGACGAAGGCCTTCGGGCCCACCTAGACCTCGACTCGCAGCTCATGGAAAGGACGCCATTTAAAAAGTGTCCTCAATGTGGGTCGAAATTTCCCCACACCGATCTTCATGAGATGTGTAACCTTTGCCTCTCGCCGGAGCACGAGGCCAGAGACTGTTCGGCTTGTGCCTCTTTCCGCTCCAAGAAGACGATTCGGGACCGACAAGCTCGAAGAACAAAGGCTCGCTCGTCAGCTTTGATCCCAGACGACATCTTCCAAGAAGGCGGTGACGGGAGCAAGAACACAGAGTCGACAGCAACTCCGAGGCATAAGATTCTGAAGTCGAGGACATTACTCCGACACAGAGGGTCGTAAGTAAGAACGTCGACCCCGACCCTGCCTCCACACCTTCCAAAAAGGCTTCGGTCACACCCTCGCCCTCGGGTGCACACCGAGACACTGCTTACCATGCCCCGCCTTCGAGCTCGGCAAAGAAGCCTACCAAGCCTTTAGGCGACTCTGGCTCGAGTCAGCCTGCCTCCGGTGCCGGTGCACACTAACCGGCACCGAAAAAGACGCAATCTTCTTTCTCCACACCGGCACCTAAACACTCGGCGTCAAAAAATGGTGCACCCTCCTCTGCACCGAAACCTCACTCTGCCATGCTTCGGAGTCGAAAAAACCATTGGAGCCAAACAAACCTTTGGTGCCGAACAAACCTTTGGTGCCGAACAAACCTTTGGTGCCGAACAAACCTTTGGTGCCGAACAAACCTTTGGTACCGAACAAACCTTTGGTGCCGAAAAATACTTCATCGGCTAAAGACACTGTCCAACAACAAGTTCCAAAGCCGAAAGATGTTCAAACATAGACTCCAAAGGATCGGCCTCCTGCAGAGGAATTATTTCATCCAGACCCTGCACAAAAGACTTAAGTAAAAGATCCAAAGACTGGTCGACAAAGTCAAAGTTCTAAAAAACGACCATTGGACACGCCTACACCTGCTCCTCATCCTAAAAAGGACATTGCAACCTCTCCTCTAAAAATACCTTCTTCTCTTCTTCCCTCTTCTCTTACTCATATACCCTCACCGCCTACTCCCCTGCCACATAACTCCCCTATACCAGATGATGATAATAGGGATGACACCTCTAATGACACACAAGGTGGTGCAGATAGTGAGCCACCAGATCCTTCTAGTCCTCCAGGCTCACCTGACCCTTGGGATGATTATAGCACCCCAGACGTCCCTAATGTCCCTCAAGATGAGCTATATCCCTCAAGGCCTTCCCCACCAGAAGAAACTATGGGGTTTAATCAACTAGTACAAAGGGCTGCACAATACCATGGGGTACACCTACATACTGACCCCGTAGACGAAGACTTCCTAATGGATGCCTTTGACAACGCACAAAGATCCACGTCAATTTTACACATGCTTAAAGGAGTTATTAAACATGCTCCAGAAGTCTTCATAGACCCAGTGAGAGCTCGAATCATTAACCCACGAAACGTGAAGAAATATAAAGCTGCCCCTTCAGATCCAGTCTACATTAAAGGGCCTGCACCTTTAGACTCCCTTGTAGTATCTAATGCACGCAAGAGAGCATATTCGCAAACATCAGGCGAAGCTCCTCCACCAGATAAAGAGTCTAAGCTCCTTGACGCATCAGGTAAAAACTGTGTCACAGGCAGCAAATATGTGGCGTATTGCCAATACCCAAGCATTATTAGCATAATACGACCGGGCACATTATGATGAATTAGAATCAATAATGCAGCACCTCCAGACAAATAGAAAACCAGGGCGAATGAGCTTATACAAGAGGGTAAACACATCACAAATACCTCTATTCGCTGTGCACTAGATGAAGCAGACACTGCCTCAAGGGCAGGCAATACCAGTGTCCTATTACGTAGACAAAATTAACAAGGAGGAGAGAGAGAGTATATAGATGGATTTGTTCTCCCTAGTCAGTAGTAAATAAGAGGAATCCACTAATGAAGGGTTTCCCTACTCAGGTTGGGAGTACCCTGTGTTGTAAAATACCCCTCACACACCAAAAGGACACTTGGTGTCATGCTTCATCATTGGGGTCTTCGCACCCCTCTACGGGATGCGGCGTGCTTCGAGCGGCGACTACGCTGGAGCACTTTTTAGACTATGTGTGGTGTGTTTGAAGGTTTCTATGTGCGTGAGTGGTGAGGTTATATGGCGAGTGATATTTAAAAAGGGCCTGGCTCGTGGGGTAAAAAAACAATTTTAATCTGCCCCCGGGCTGGCGCTATTAACGTGCAGAAAAAATGGAGGTGTATTATGCAAGACTATGTGCACTACCTCCCATGTGTGTGTGTCAACATGTTTCGGAGACTAAGCTCCTTCTTCAGGACAGGGTACACAAATCCCCACCTTACTCACGTATCTCTAGTTAAAACATGTATTTATTTACAAAAGTGAAATCTAGTGCAGGTCGCGATATGTACCTATTAGATGATTCAATAGTAGTAGAATGTTGACCTGTAAAGGAAGAGGACAAAAAATATTTTCTGGTGGTCCGCTCCTTTTAAATAAATCACTAGGCGCAGTGACCTGTGGAAAAAATACAATCAATCAATCAATCAGTGACACTTATAGAGCGCGCTACATACCCGTAGGGTCTCAAGGCGCTGGGGGAGGGGAGGTGCCGCTACTGCTCGAACAGCCAGGTCTTCAGCTTCTTCCTGAAGGAGAGGTGGTCTTGGGTCAGGCGCAGGTCGGCCGGGAGGGAGTTCCAGGTCTTGGCGGCCAGGTAGGAGAAGGACCTTCCTCCTGTAGTTGCTCTTCGGATGCGGGGGACGGCGGCGAGGGCGTGGTTGGCTGATCGGAGGTGGCGTTTGGGAGCGTAGAAGTTGATCCGGCTGTTGAGGTAGCTCGGGCCTTGGTCGTGTAGGGCTTTGTGTGCGTGGGTGAGGAGGCGGAAGGTGATTCTTTTGTTGACGGGGAGCCAGTGAAGGTCTCTCAGATGTCCGGAGATGTGGCTGGTTCGTGGGATGTCGAGGATGAGTCTGGCTGAGGCGTTCTGGATCCGCTGGAGTCTCTTCTGGAGCTTGGCGGTGGTACCGGCGTAGAGGACGTTGCCGTAGTCCAGTCGGCTGGTGACGAGGGCCTGGGTGACAATCATTGTGCGGGCTCCGATCACTAGCCAGAAATGTCATTCTACTTGTGAATTCGTGCCTGGCATGAAAAAGGGACATGTACAATACATACAATACACTCAACATAAAACACACACTCTAAGAACGAGTTCTTTTCCATTTCTTTTCTTTTATGGTGGTGATAATATTCATGGTTTAGATATAGTGAGAGTCAATAAGGAAGAAAAGGAAATGAAAAGGCATACTGTTATGGGTCAAATCCAATGCTTCATGAGCCTCAGGAACGTTGGGGTACACGTGCAGATTCGCTACCTGTAAAAAGATGTATAATTGATGCTTTCACTGGTACTTACATCCTCGTATCGATGTTCACCTTTGCTCGTAAAAATACTCACGAAAGTCTAGGAGACACTGCTGCCTGACTGCCCCATTTGCGGCTCCGCTGAGAGTGCGTTAGCTGCCGTAGGCTCGTCGTTTTTATACTGCCGTTAATTGTTAATTAGGTCCATTGATTGGCCTGATATGCCCAAACATGGGTTTCCCAGTCCGTCTATGTTTAATGGCAGTCAGGTGCGTATGTCTACGCGGAACACTGGCATTAGCGCATGCTGTTGGAAAGTTATTGCTTGCTGCGCATGGCTGTTACCGGGATAGTTTTACCCGTTCATGCGCATGCGCATTATCGGTCTTCTAATGTTGTTACTTACTGCGCATGGTTGCTGTTGGGACACATTTGTCCGTGAGGGGTATTTTACAACACAGGGTACTCCCAACCTGAGTAGGGAAACCCTTCCTTAGTCGATTCCTCTTGTCTATTACGTAGACACGCTTGCCTACGCATCTCCGGGATCAAGCCTGAAGTACAAAGTGCCATATTCAACCAACCGTTTGATGAGCAACACTTATTTGGGCCTACTGTGGATGTATCCCTTGAAAAAATGAAAAAAAGATACGGACACAGCCAAATCTATGGGAGGCTTGCAGTCTCAAGCTCCCACAACGCTCCTTTCGCCGCTCACCTTACAGAGGCGCCAACAGGGGATACTCTTCAGACAGCCCCTCAACTTCGTACAAAGCCCCCACACAATCCACCTATAGTGGGGGCTACCAAAGAGGCGGTTACCGAGGTAACAACAATAAGGGCAGAGGAAAAACAAACAACTCCCGCTCTGCCTCCACCCCTGTCCAATGACTCCCCCCCCCTCCCCCCCACCACATTCTACTCCAGTCAGGGGAAGGCTACAACAATACCTGCCAGCCTAGACAAACATCACATCAGACAGGTGGGTGCAGCAAATAATTCAATCAGGTTACTGTCTAAAAGTAACATCTACCCCCCCCAAACATACCACCCAAACAGGGTGCAATGTCACAAGAACATTTGATACTGCTCAGACAAGAGGTAATATCCCTCCTCCAGAAAAATACAATAGAATTAGTTCCACTGCATCAGCGAAACAGAGGAGTGTACTCCCTGTATTTTCTAATTCCAAAGAAGGACGGATCTCTAAGGCCTATTCTGGACCTCAGACCCTTAAACCTGTACATACAATCAGACCACTTTCATATGGTCACCCTCCAGCAGGTACATCCTCTACTGTTACAAAACAACTTCCTTGCCACTATAGATCTCTAGGACGCCTATTTCCACATTCCTAACCACACAGCGCACAGAAAGTACCCCAGATTTGTGCTCGATGGGTAGCACTATCAATTCAAAGTACTCCCATTCGGAGTTACAACAGCTCCAAGGGTGTTTACCAAATGCCTAGCAGTAGTAGCAGCACACCTAAGAAGACAGCACATTCACGTCTTCCCATAAAAGCCAGCTCATACAGACAGTGTGTACAAAACACTCACACCACCATTCAACTACTGCACAACCTGGTCTTCACAGTAAACCACACCAAGTCCCATCTGCAACCATCCCATGTACAACAATATCTCTGTGCCAAAATAAACACTGAATTAGCACTAGCTTTTCCTTCTCCCACCAGGATAACAAGTGTACAAACTCTTCTAACAAAATTCCAACCGCAACACTCCCTTCCAGCTAGAGTGTTCATGCAACTCATAGGAATGATGGCATCTTGCATATTCATAGTACCTCATGCAAGACTACAAATGCATCCACTTCAGGAGTGCGTAGCACGTCAATGGAACCAGGCTCAAGGTTAATTAACAGACCTAGTGTTGGTAGACAGTCGGACTCATTGCTCTCTGCAATGGTGGAACACCAAAAACCTTTCCAAGGGCCGACCATCCCTAGAGCCAGTTCATCAAATAGTCATGACAGCGGACGCATCGCTCTCCGGCTGGGGAGCTCACCTACTGCATCACACCATGCAAGGCAGGTGGACACCGCAGCAAAAGTTACTCCACATCAACCACTTGGAGTTATTAGCTATATTTCTAACCCTAAAAGCATTCCAAAAGCAAGTATCAAACAAGGCTGTCTTAGATCGCACAGACAATATGACAGCCATGTACTACATAAACAAACAAGGGGGACACACACTCTGCAACTCTCTGTTAGCACAGCAGACATGGAGATGGGCTATACCCCTAAACATCTTTCTCTTAGCCCAACATGTTCCTGGGTACAAAACACCATAGCAGATCTGCTAAGTCGGCAGACACAGCAGATCCACAAGTGGGAACTTCATCCACAAGTTCTTCAACCGTTCTTTCATCTGTGGGGACAACCTCAGATTCGCCACCCAAGAAAACGCAAAATGCCCAAACTTCGCCGCCAGATATCCACACCCGCGTTCCAAGGGCAATGCGATCTGGATGAACTGGTCCGGCAAATTTGCGAACGCCTTTCCAACTCTCCCACTAATTCCACTAGTGGTACTCAAACTACAACAATATTCCTTGACACTCATTCTCGTGGCTCCAACTTGAGTCAGAAAACCGTGGTACACCACACTGCTAAAACTTTCTGTGATACCACACCAAAAACTATACTTGTCTCCACACCTACGAACGCAGAACCGTGGAGAGATCAGACACCCGGACCCAGCTCAGCTCAGCTCAACCTAGCGATCTTGCTCCTGAAGTCATAGAGTCTGGTTACCTCAACCTTCCTCCTGACTGTATGAATGTTATTAAAGAGGCTAGACTTCCCACTACTAGAGCATGCTATGCAGCTAAGTGGAAATGATTTGTAATATACTGTCAAAACAACCAAATGAATCCCTTAGATGTACCTATTCAACACAACATAGGATACTTACTACACCTCCAAATATGTAACTTGGCATACACGTCTGTTAGACTGCACCTTGCTGCCATTGCAGCATACTTACAAAATAGACAACATCTATCACTCTTTAGGGTACCTGCCATAAAAGCTTTTGTGGAGGGCCTTAAAAGAATAATTCCACTCAGAACACCACCTTCACCAGTGTGGAATTTAAACTGTTCTCACACGGTTAATGGGACCTCCCTTTGAACCATTACATAAATGTGAACTGCAATTTCTAACTTGGAAAGTAGCTTTCCTAGTAGCTATTACTTCTCTAAAAAGAGTTAGTGAACTCCAAGCATTCACTATTCAAGAACCTTTTCTACAAATGCACCATGATAAAGTGGTTCTACGTACTAATCCTAAATTCCTCCCAAAAGTTATTTCGCCCTTCCACCTCAATCAATCTGTAGAGCTGCCTGTATTCTTCTCGCAGCCACAAACAGTTGCAGAAAGAGCTCTTCATACCTTATATGTCAAAAGAGCATTGGTTTACTACATCGAAAGGACACAAGATTTTCGCAAAACAAAACAACTTTTTGTGTCTTTTTCACCACCACATAAGGGTAACCCCATATCAAAATCTGGGATAGCTAGGTGGATTGTCAAATGCATACAAATTTGCTACCACAAAGCTAAACGTAAGTTATCTTTTCCCCCCTAAAGCCCATTCTACAAGGAAAATTGGGGCTTCAATGGCATTTTTGGGGAACATTCCCTTAGATGACATTTGTAGAGCAGCTACATGGTCTAGACCGCACACATTCACAAAACATTGTGTAGATGTGAAAACCAAACATCAAGCTACTGTGGGCCAGGCTATACTCATAACACTGTTTCAAACCACTGCAACAGATACTGGTGGTCGCTGCTAAATGTGGGTACTGCTATACAATCTATGCACAGTGTGTAATCTGCAGCTCATATGCCTCGAACGGAAAATGCTACTCACCAGTATGAATCTGTTCTTGGCATGTAGAGCTGTAGAGTTACACATGCCCACCAGCCTCCCCGGCCACCTTTATCTGTTCCAGTATTATCTTAATTAGATGCAGTTTACATGGACATCCTTACTTTCTTGCAAACTCCATCACTTCCCTAATGGCGAAAAACAATCTGGGGATGGAGCAGATACCCATGCACAGTATGGTCCAAAGGAGAAGTCGCCTATCCTGTGACTTACAAACACTTTCCAGGACAAAAACAAACTGCAAACATCCGGGCCCAACACTAGGTGGACATCTATGCACAGTGTGCAACTCTGCAGCTCTACATGCCAAGAACAGATGCATACTGGTAAGTAGCATTTTCCTTCCTTAGTTAGAAATATCACAGCAAGGATGAAGAATGTGTTTAGCAACAGTAAGAGCCCACAGTAAAAATGCCTTCCCTGTCCGGTTAGATAATTCAAACATGCATTTGCAATGCAAAAGGTCTCTCAGTTGTGAGAGTTTGAGCTACTGGCATTGTAAATGGCAATGCCTTTTATTTACGTGTTGGTTTTTAACACATAAATAAAATGCATTGGCATTTACAATGCCAATAGCTTAATCTCTCGCAAATGCGAGACCTATTGCATTGCAAGCACTTTCACCACAATAATGAGCAGGGCGAAAGAGCCGGCACCGAAGTAGACGAGCCAGCTAGAGTTAAAAGACACGCTCCATCAAATAAGAAGCAGGGGGAGGATGAGAATGAGTTAGCCTAGGAGACGAGCGAGATGTAGCACTGACAAGCACACACCCAGAGCCTCTTCCACCACTGCCACTGCACTATCACTGTCATACACTGCACCATTGACAAACACACACAGAGATCTACCTCCACCACTGCCACTCAATCCCCCACACAGCATCACTCACTCACACAGTCCCACTGCCACAGCTGCCACACGGAGCACAAGTTACATAAGCATGCATGGTACCCATTGACACGCACACAATCACTTCAGCCATTGCAAGCCACAGTGCTATTGCCTCCCCACATAACACCACTACCTCAGACAGCACCACAGTCACACATAGCATGTCACACACACAAACACATGCACACACTGCCGAACTCACACCATTACTTCCACGTAAATCAAAACGTCCAAGCTCAATAATGCTGACACATTGCAGCACACGGCCACACACACAAAGCCCCACTGCCTCACACATCCATCACAGCAGTCATATGGCATTTGTCGTGGAGCCTCAAGATGCAGAAATGTCTGCACAGGTCACGTTATCAAACGCTCAATGGCGTGCACACGCACGTTTCAGTGGACAAGTGTGCATCACACGAGGGCACCATAATATGTATTACACAGCAACGGAGCACACCTAAAGAATGTCACAAAACACCAGGATTGTGTACGAGCGCACACGCCTTCACAAGCACACACATGTGTGCACCACACATCCATAGGAGTGCCTCCAACACGCCGCACACCACACAGCAGTGTCTACACACTAAAGTGCATCACTGCACAAGATTGTAATGGTAAACACATGGGGTGTGTCACACACCGACACCACTACTGCGCATGCGCACCGAGAGGATTTTATCCATGTCAGTCCTAAATTGTATGCTAGGACTCCAATGACCCCAACAATTGAGTAACTTGATTATTGTGACTGAAACCAATGAAAGAAACTACTCAATACGCAGAGCCATCTTGTTTGAAAAATAAAATTTGCGAATCTTTTATTGAGTTGAAATTGTAAGGTGCCAGGCCTCTGATAACTCTTTAGATCGTCTGGAAGTTGCCTACACTAGCAAAAAAAAGTGATACTAATACTAAAAAATGCTCCTGTTTGAGCTGTGACGCAGCCTGTGACGATTGTGGTGTGGAACATGCCATAGCTGCTTTGACCAGAAATTCTTCAAAGAAAGCGGAGTTGTGGGACACGCGCTGCAGGTTCCGTGAGCGCTGAGGACTCGTGAACAGGTGCCCGGAGTTGATGTTTCTCACATCCATCTGCCATACCTCGTAGCTCCAATAAGCCCCCAAGGGCAGGGCTTTAAGTGGGATGAAAAAACTGGGGGGTGGGGGATGGCGTGGCCTATGTAGTTAAGGACGTGGCTTTCTAGGCACGTAAGCTAAAAACCTGTGCTTAGCATAGTGTGCCGCTCGACTTATATTTTGCTGTTTGTCATTGCATGCAGGTTTATGATTCAACAAGTAACATTATACCTGCACCAATTCAGGACTATTGGCTTTGTGAATGGTTGTTAGTTTCATATGATAAATAAGCAAGAACAATGGCTTTTGTATAATATTGAAAAAGCTTCCACTTAAAGTCCTGGTGACAACACGACAATGTTGCTACTCCTGAGTTTCAAAAAGAGAAGGGAAATCCAGAAAGAAAATAACTCTTTAAAGGATTTCCCTTCCCCTACAACGCGGTCACTGCAGTCCGGAAAAAACAGACCGCCTGTGCCAGGGCACAAAACAGAGCCCTATAGAGACCAGTTTCGAGGCCTCCTTCAAAATACTTCCGGTGATCAGCACCGGTGAGACCAGGCCCACCTAAAGCCCTGCCCAAGGGCACATTGGGTTACTCGGTGAGTTATGGTTGCAGCTGCTGACATCTGCGGTGACCTGCAGGTCACAAGTTCGAAAATAAGTAAAGCAAATCATTCTGTCGAGGTCAAAAAACTGAGTATCAATAGGTTTAATAATAGCGTCATTTGTTGTAAGCAGTGGTTAGAATGGGGCGAAATATAGCGCTCGCTCAACTATCCTTACGCACACTAAAAACAAAACCACTTCATGTCTAGTCCCATCTCTTCGGAGTGCTCCTCATCACAGGACTTCACAGCATTGCGAAGCCACATACACACTTTGTCTATTTGTCATCTTTCTCCTACTTCCTGTTCCTTGCGTATCGTCGCGGGCGCGACGGAGGCGCGCCGGAGTCGCGCTAGAGTCAAGCTCGTCTGCGCTCGTCCGTGAGCGTCCGGGACTAGGGGCTAAGGACTCTGCGTGTCCTTTGGTGTATACATCCGCTGAATTACTAGCGCTGAGACCTTCCATCATGAAGTGCCCCCCCGTACCCCTCAACGCGGTGAAGCGGACATTTCGCCTAGGCATCACTAATCCCATCAACCTAACTACGGACTCTGCCTCTACTTACGCGGTTTCGGAAAGCACGCCAGGTACCACTTGTAATTTTAAATGTGTTTACTTAAACACCCGTTCCATGACCAAACATCAGACAGATATCTTTCTGTTACTATCCGATACTAAACCGGATTTACTCCTCTTGACCGAAACATGGCTTACACCGGATTCATTACCGGACATCTTAGCTGCCTTGCCTGCTGATTATTATATTATCTCCGTGTCACGACCGGCAGGTAAAATTGGGGGCGGGGTGGCCATCATCTCCAATAAGAAACATCAACTTAGACAACTCCCCTCCTTAGATATTCCTAATGTGGAGAATATTGTTGCCAAATTGGATACTGTCAATGGGACACTTGTGGTGGTTTTACTATACCGCCCGCCCCAAACTATGGTTATGTTCCCTGCTATTCTTGCGGAGCAACTGGCCATGTTAGCTACTAATAATTCAAAACTACTCCTGGTCGGGGATTTAAATCTCTGGTTTGATAACATCTTATTAGATCCCCAAGCAGCTGAGACTAGGGACCTTCTGAGTGATCTGAATTTAATACAATATATAGATACTCAGACCCATCAAAAGGGCCACAGTCTCGATCAACTTTGGTCATTGAATCTAGCTATTGATTTTATTGATATTAAACCATGTAGCTGGTCTGATCATTTTACCATTAGTTTCTCATTTTGTGTTGTGAAAGCTCTTCAATTTAAGCTGAAGGCTACCAGTCTGACTCGGAAATGGTCCTCGCTGGACATGTCAGCTTTTTTAAATTTGTTAAAGTCTACTCTGCCAGAGCAGAGCTCAGATGTGGAGATAGCCGATTGCAGGCTTCAAGATTGGCTAAACTCGGCCATTAATGTTTGTGTTCCCCTCACTCGCTTTGATAACTCACGCGGCGCAGACGCGCATAAGTGGTTCACGCCGGAGTTGAGGAAACTAAAACTTGAAGTAAGGCAGCAAGAAAGAACATGGCGTTCCAATTACTGTCCTCAAGCAAGCATCGCATACTGTTCCACTCGTAAAGCCTACCAAAAAACGTTGCACACTCACAAAACTGCTTATTTCTCTTCTAAAATACTTAACGCGACCAATAAGTCGAAAGAAATTTTCAGGGTTGTGACTGAGTTGTGCAATGATGAGAGAACTTCTCCCCCGGTTGTCCCCTCACAATTGCTCTGCAACTCGCTGAATGACTATTTCAATGACAAAATAGTGTTGATTAAGGACACTCTATCCAAGCTTCCAGTTTGTGCCCCGATAGACGACACTTTTTTAAACCCTCTTACTTTGCATTCCTTCCCCTTAATCACTCACCAAACCCTTCAAGATTTGCTCACTAGAGTTAAATCAGGATCTCCTCAGGATGCCTGCCCTCCCCAAGTAATGAGAGAAATTGGTCGGGCACTCCCAAGTAGCCTGATTCCACTGCTCAACAACTCCCTCGCGTCAGGGAATGTTCCTAATAGTTTTAAACAGGCCTTATTGATTCCTTTGAAAAAGAAACCTGGCATTGACTCCTCAGACCTTTCTAATTATAGACCAATATCGTTACTGCCTTACTTATCCAAAATATTGGAGGCGCATGTAACCAACTGCCTATCAAGTTTTGTGGAAGCCTCTGGGTATTTACAACCCAACCAGGCAGGTTTCCGGCCTGGTCACTCTACTGAGGCAGTGATATTGGCCGTTCAGAATACTTTAAGGTCTAATGCAGACAGGGACTTGCACCAGGCTTTGGTGTTATTGGACCTGTCTGCGGCGTTCGACACGGTTGACTATACCATCTTGGTCAACCGTGTCGAACAGGCCGGTCTCCGGGACTCGGCCTTGGCCTGGCTCAAGTCCTTTATTTCTGGACGTACCCAATCGGTTCGACTAGGTTCTTTCACAGCCCCTAAAAAAATTTCCTTTTGTGGGGTTCCTCAAGGATCCTCCTTGTCCCCTTTATTATTTAATTTGTATATGCGGCCTCTGTTGTTCTCTCTACGCGAGTTTAAGGTTGATGTATATAATTATGCAGACGACCTGCAGCTGGTCTTTGTGCTAAACTCCCACAATGCTGCCGAGGAATTTCGAGCAACCATGTCTTTTATCCAGAGGTGGATGTCTCTAAACCACCTTAAGTTAAATCCGGGAAAAACGGAGCTCATTCTACCTGGGAAGAGTGAGATCAGCTGGAGTCCTAGTTTTTGGCCGTCGGACATGGGCTCGCCCCCCAAAAAATCCCGTACAGTAAAAAGTTTGGGAGTGACTCTTAGTGAGGACCTTACCTTGGTAAGTCAAGTCGGAACTGTGGTCTCCTCGGGGTTTTTTCAACTGAGGAAGATCAAGAAAATAGCACATCTTCTTACAGGTCTGGCCTTAATTCAGACAGTTAGTGCTCTAGTCCTGTCCCACATTGATTTCTCAAATGGCCTCTATCTGGGGGCGCCTATTGGCCAACTTAAAAGATTGCAATACTTGCAAAATCAAGCTGCGAGACTTATTTGCAAAGTCCCTAAGTGGGAATCAATTAGACATGGACTAGAGACTCTGCACTGGCTGCCTGTGGAACAGAGAGCCACATTCAAGGTGGGTTGCATTGTGTTTAAGGCTCTGGAGGGTAAGGGTCCCATGTTCCTTAGATTACTACTGCGCAAATATATACCTTCGCGCAGTTTGAGATCAATCCACAAAGACCTACTTGAGGTCCCCCGTTTCAAAAAGAAACGTCAGGGAGGCAGCAGTTTTCAATTTTTAGCCTCCCCATTGTGGAATTCCCTCCCTTTGACTCTGCGACATAGCAAGGACCTCCTTGCTTTTAGGAAGGCATTTAAAACTTTTCTTTTTTCCCAGGCTTATTGTAAACAGTGATTGTATTTCTTTTATGTATTGTTATGTTTGACTCTCTCACCAGCGCCAAGAAGCCCCTGGGCGTATGCGTGCTTAACAAATAATAAATAACATAGCATAACATATCTTTCCTTTCACCATGCCTGCTTCTATCCATGTCTCTAATCTGTGGCTCTTTCCCACTTATTGTTTCTCTTCCCTCTGTACCTCTTGTTCTCTTCTTCTTCATCTTTATACCAGCAGGTTTTCGCACTCCACCTAACTCCCCATCTATCTTTCTCCTCCATTTTACTTGCTCCCTGCCGCTAGTCTTCCGCGTCACTCTCTCTTCCCACTCGAGCTCACCTCCCACCTCTTCTGTCGCTCGCTCTCTTCCTCCTGTTGCCTCTCTCTCCTCTGGCTCTGTCCTCTCCCGCTCTCACTTTCTGTCGCCCTATACTACCCCCTCTCTCCTCCTGAGTCAGTCTCTGTGGGAGCGCACTGCAGGCTCGGTGAACGTGCAGAGAGCAGTGCATTGTACTTGGTGCTTATTGAATTAGTTGAGAGATTTTGGCCGATTCGAACCTAATTGAAATTCTGAAGCACACAATGGAAAGCAGAGAGCCGACCTAAGGATTGAACACCCCTCCACGGACACTGCAATCGAGCCGGCATACTGCCAGGAGCTCACCAGCCACTCACAAAGCGGCCCTTGCCTTAAGTGTATGGATGTGAGGAAACTCCCAAGTTTCCTAGGTCCACGGGGGACTATAGTCCAGTCTGTTTTTTTATTAAAGTTCTGGAACTTGTAGTCCAGATTTATTTTATACCGCTTTCAGATTACAAGCGTAATGCGTCTATTTTACACATTGTGATAAAAAATAAATCTGTGACATTGAGTTGGAACACTTCTTGTGTGCGTATCGAATGTATGTAAAACCGTCTTGTGGCAGCCAACTGTCTAGCAATATTATGGCAAACCTTCTGATCCGAAGGTCGTTTTCCTTCAGGATCACTGAAATTGTGCCCCCATGGGACCGAATTATGCGGCAGAGTTGACTAATTTATGTGGCAAGGAAAGACAATTATGTGGTCTAATGCTGCACATCTTATGACAGTATTACTTCATTATTTGTTCATTATTACACAGTGGGCTTCTGGGCAAAGGTTTCGCAATGAATAACTGAAAGACGACCAGGCAGTCAATCTTTGAGAAGGGCCGGCCACTGCACGTGAAAACGCTGCGTTTCTCGTAAATTTTGATCCATAAACATATTTTTGTGATTATGCTGCAGAATACTGATTATTTGGTAAATGCGGTAACAACTCTTATGTGGAAAACGGTGTTGCTGCAAAATCACAGATTTCCTGTGGCTCTCTGCTTTTGTTAAATATAGAAGGGGCCCAAGGTGTTGTGCCCTCTTCTATGAAAAGTGCTGAGTGTGTGTCAAACAAGAACCCCCCCCCCTCCGTGTATGATGGTTGTGCCGTTCTGCGCGCCGTCAATGAACGAGTGCACATTGAAATCCTGGGTGTAGTTCAGGCTTTTGGATAATTTCTATGCACAAAACAAAGCACAAACATCTCCTGCCTGCTAGCCAAGAAGTCAAGGCTTTCAAGGTCAAGTAACACCGCTAGATTCAAATATTATTTTGTTGCAGATTTATATGTATCGCGAACTCGACCCGAAGGTATTGGAGCGCTTTACATGGGCCCCAGTTAAGTTACACAAGGGCACATTCATTTTTGCTAGGTTCAGGGAGATTAAGTGATTTGCCCAGAATCACAGGAAGTTGAGCCGCGCCAAGGCTCGAACCTGGGTCCCCATCTCCAAAGTCGGCAGCTCTGGCCGTAGGGCAGCAACCTCTCCTCGCGAATCTTCACTCCTGTCGATGAAACGTGTGCGTGTGTTGTTTGTGTACTGTACTGTGCATATGTTTAATGTATCAGCTGTGTTGCCTGTGTGCCAGCGGCATTAGGGAAAATTATGCCCGCTTCCCCGAATGTGATGAGAGGTAACTGAGTTTTCCATAGCTCACAGAAATTCATTGGTCTTGGTCTGAAAGGAGCCCCTCCGAGAAGCTTTTGGCCCCCTGAACTGTCGGAACCTCCCCTCCCCCCCCCCCGCCCCCACTCTTGCTCGGTAGGGGGATGCGTTACACCCTTCACTAGTCGTACATGCGCCCCGTGTTTTGACTTCATGTTGTGCGGGTGCCCCTGTGCTTGTGTATTTGTTGACCCTGTTTGTATTACGTGAGTTCCTGTGCTCATGTCTTTTATGTGTAACCAGTGACGCGCTTTTTTTTAGATGTGGTTTGTTACCTTAATCCACTTCATTGCATTGACATTCACTGATAGCTACCATTATGGAGGTAAATCAAATAACCCTTATTAGACCAATTACAAATCTCCTGGGAAGGCGACACCTAATAAGATCACTCCAAAGAATGCCTCTTGCACAGTCGTCGTTACTACAGCTTTCTCCAACTAATGTGAACATAATTTGAAGCTAGAAACAAAGTCGGTCTTGTGTGCCCCAGGATCATTCATTCGCGACTGTGACATAATCTTGCGCTTAAACTGTTAAGGTGCAGTTTAGAGAGTAATATGCTTATGCTTCAGTGTGACCTTTGCTGGATCTCATAGTTGGGCCCGGCTCCTGTGGTGACCAATACGCATGCGCTCCCCTTACCGCACCCCAGGAGTGCTGAGCCAAGGGGTCACCTGGTCCCTTATTCTCAATGCACTCCTTGTGGTTAAAAATTAGGCCGCTGCTCTGATTGGAGGCTCCTTCAGCCGTCGCTGGTTAATTGAAAACTTTGCAAGAGTGAGCAAATCAGTGGCTACTATTGGCAGTAAAGTTACCCAGAACTTTAATAAGGGAAGCGAGGGGACCGAGCACAGTAGTAGAAGATGTAGGCAGAACAAAAGAAGGGGTGAGTTGGTGGGAGGGGCAGTGGGCAAGCTGACTAGAGAGAAGGTGAGTGGTGAGCAGCAGTGCATAAGTCCTAAAGAAGCGTTCGCCATGACGCCGACTTTTCTCTTTGTCTGCTGTCCCACTTGGATGGACTTGGCCGGACTTCCTGCTGGCGTAAAAGGTTTATTATCTTCTTTATGGGGCCATCTGTTTGGATCCATAAAGAAGATAACAAACCTTTTACGCCAGCAGGAAGTCAGGGCAGTCCGTCCAAGTGGGACGGCAGAAAGAGAGAACTGTACGTCACCACAAGCTCTTTCCCAGTGGCCGGCCACCGTTTAGCATAAACGGTGACACCGGCCAATGGGAAAGAGAGACGGGGCTTAAAGCCTGCTAGTGTAAGCTACCCAAGATCATAAAATCTCGCAAGCGAGACTGCGCATGTGCGCAGTCCACGCCACGAGACCTAAAAACTACTGTGAATGCTGTAAACTAAAATTTAATCTCTACTAGAAGTGTTTTAAAGAATCCGAACAGTAAAAAGACTTTAGCATAACATCACAGGGCAAAGAACACGAAAAAATAAAATACTCCTCCTCCCCTTCAGAAACAGAATCTGTTTATCTTATAGTACTTGGACGTTTCGGAACTTCAAAGTGCAGCAGTGTGCAAACCTTTTAATAAGCAAGTTATTTTTCATATCCTGCTTCTGCCCTAACAAATGAAGAACAGTTACTAAAATCAAACGCATGAATTCCTCTACTGTTCTCTTTCAGAGCTGGGGATTTCTGGGCCCAGGAAATGAGCTCTACAACAGTGCTACGTACAGAGAGCTTTCCAATAAGTTCAGCTCCTCCTCTCTCAAAGACTGGCAAGCCCAGGGACAGGACTTTTCACAGGGCAACAATGTCAGACAGTACCGGAAACCAGTGGGAGTCACTCAGCGGGACCATGGTGGGCAGTCAAAGATGGTGCAACCAGAGGAGGAGGAGGAACTTCAAGAACTTGAGGAAACGGAGGGTGGTGCCATGGATGTTTCAGATTATCTATCCCAAGCTCAACCGAACAACATGAACTCTTCCCGCATTGCAAGGTATTCTAAGGATTTTTCTACGATAGATAGCGGTTTGTTTTTGCAAAGTTGCATGGTATTTTAATTTAAGACACACTTGTATGAAATAAATAGCAAACTTTATGAAGCCCAATAGTCAGCTGTGTGCGCGTGCATGTGCTGATAGCGAATCTTTGCCCCCTACAAAACATTTTGTTTTAATGATTTTCATTGGGAAGATGGGGCCTTTTTCTTCAGGCCACACAATAAATGACGCTTTTTAATTTTTATATGCGAATGAAGGCAACCATTTCAAGGTTGCACCACATACAATTCATTTCAATTAAAAGCTGAGGGGATAATCTACCCTTGCTTATATTCAGACTACTTAATTGATTTTTTTAGGATCTCCCGGAATGCCAATGGGTGGTTTTCCTTCCTCAGATTGCGCAATGGTTTTATATCTGGGAGTCTAGAAATGTAAAGCACTTACAGTGGCTTTTCTTTATATGAGTAGCATGTGTCAGATACTGTGTGGAGGGCTCTATACCTTCATTTTTCCACTGAAGTTCACTGAAATTGCTTGTATTACTAATTATAAAAGAGTCCGGGCCACTACATATAGGCAGTATTGATGCTTGGGTATTTCTGAGATGGGAGTCAGTATTTCGGAGACCAGAGGCCAGTTTTGTCCTATAATGAAATTGACATAGGGTATTGTTGGCCAGTCCTAGATATAAATGAGTGTCCTAATCCTACCTGGTGTTCACCACTGATGTGGTGATTAGCCCAGTGACTTGTGGGGAAATTTGAGTCTCGACTTTCCCGCGTTTTTGATTTTTACTCATGCACAAATGTTTGTAGCCATTCTCTTGAGTACTCAATAACCCCAAGATTCCTTGGCTAATTCTCAAATCCCTGCTGCAGAATAGGTGACACGGGTCCAAGTATTACCAGCTGGTATTACTTGCAGCGTTAGGTAAGGTGGAAACTAGCTGTTTTAAGCATTGATTGCATGGCCACTTTAGCCATTCCCATTTTCATTTTCATTATGCAACATGGCATGATGTGCACCTACCATTCAGTCACACTCTGGTGGTTTCATCCTGCAGAGAAACACAAGAACACTGCCATGCGGCTGCTTTAAAGAAACAGGCAGGACAGACTGCGTATAAGCCATCTCAAATAAGGTTGGCGCATGCAAAACCCCATCAATGTTTGTTACCAGATCATACTTGGTAATGCTCAACTTATCAGGGACTGCAATGTTATCCAGCCTCCTGTCATGAGAGCGAAAATGTACACAAAGGCCAAAGGAGATTTTAGTATTTATTGTTAAAATAGTTTCATTGATATTTGGACACATAAACGCACCTACAATGGATGTAACATGTGGAGAGTGTACATGTCACTGCACAAGAGACGTTCCTTTCACTAGATCACCTCCCAGATGACTCGGACTCAAAGGGACTATTCTCCTTGCACGGCCTACTGCTGACCACCCTCCTCTAGATCGTAGAATAATGGAAAAGGGGCATTGGGAAGAGACCGTATGGAAAATAAGAAACAAGGGGTGCTCTCTCTATACCACAATCAGAGCTTCTAAGAAATGATAGCATGTACTTGACAGATGAATGGTAACTAAGTTAATTGTATCTAAAGCGTCCATATTCTTTTGAGACAAACTGCACTGGAAAAATACCTTTTATTTTTATTTAACTCTTACTATCAACCTACCTTGTTCTCACTGTGCAGTTATTACTTTTTAAGCCTAGTGGAAGATCTAGTCAACCTGATAACTTTTGTTTGAAACGTTCTTTTCCAGTTAGTAAAACTCTTTATTGTAAGCATTTAAATTAAATAACCTGAGCCAGTGTAGAGGAGAACACTACTCCAACCGCTTATAATCTCTATTGTTAGTGGTGATAGTGAAAAAAATCAATTATTTCATGAAATGTCTGTTTTAATGCAAATTTCTCTGTAGCTGCCCTGTGATAAATGAGCTGCATTAAGATTGTTTGTGGGGAGATGCCCTGGAATCATTCACAGTTGTAGAGCAAGGCCCAAGTTCTAATCTCAGTGTGCTCGTTTAATTGCATTGAACGATTCAGGACAAAGCACTTAATTCCCTTTTACAAATGGTAATTGGAAACATTTGCATCTTGTAATGATAAGCAAACCTCCAGTATTATAAATTGTGTAGCAATAGAATTGTATTTATTTTGAGCCCTCCGCCTATAATAGCCAATTGGAAAGTAGTAATTTTACATATTTTAGGCACTCTTATTTTGTGACCGGAGCTTTTTATTGTAATGCAAGATTGTTTCAGTCGAAATTGGATTTTTTGGGCCATCAAGCTTCACTTTTAGTATCGTTTGTTGCCAAGTAAGAAAGTATATTTAAAGGCTTTAATTTCAGCACTTTCTTTTTTATACATGTTTCTTTTTTTGTTATAAGAGAACCTATTGATTGACTAATGCAATCAAAGACAATATATGTGAATTGACATGTTACTGTCAGCCCTTTTACACAAACATAATAAGATATTTCTCACATACTCCGAAATGGATTCCCATTAGCCCCGGTCTGGCTGAACTTCACTGGCTCACCAATAAGCACAGAATCTCTTTCAAAGCCTTCTGATTTACGCACAGGGTACTGAATCAGAGGGGTCCTAGGTTCGAGGCATGTGGGCTGCTGAATTCATATCTGTGCATAGTCCGCCACCTAGTGTTGGGTCCGGATGATTGCACATTGTTGTCCTGGAAGAGTCTTCGAAGTATCACGAGATAGGTGGCTCCTCCCCTGGACTACAGTGCGCATGGGCATCGCCTCCATCCCCAGATTGTTTTTTTCCGCCATCGGGTTCGGATGTGTTTTCGGTTCACTCTATCGGAACCGACAGTTGTTCGACTTTTACTCTAGACCAAAAGGTCTTTAGGCTGGGCGTCGGTATAGTTGCGTTCGGGTTTCTTACTGACTCTCAGCTCCGATCTCCTACTGCCCTTCCACGTGCTTTCGACGCGGACGGGCCTACACTACACCCTTTGCTATGGAGCGGACTCCATTCAAGAAGTGTCCGCTGGTTCACTCTAAATATTCGCACCTCGACGTGCACCCCGTGTGCAATACATGCTTGTCACCGGATCACCGTGAGGACACCTGCATGGCGTGTTCAAAGTTTAGGAGTAAGAAAACTTTGAAGATTCGCCGGGCAAATCGACTCCAGGCTCAGTTGTCGGCTTCGGCACCCCCGCCTGATGACATCTTCCAGGAATCTGTCGAGGAAGAAGACGACGTACAAGGGTCGGACTCTGGCCCCGCGTCCGAGGAAGAGACCGGCGACGCGGGTGATGAGGCCTACGACGAAGTCTCCGACGAGGTAGGGGACGACGAACTGGCTTGTCCCACGATGGGAGATAGCTCGGAGGAAGAGCATCCCCAACAAGACTCCGGGGTTACTCCCCGTCATACGGCCCAGGTCGAGGGATCGCCTTCGGGCCTTACCCAAGATCTAATTATGAGTCCTACGTCCCCGCCTCCGGGCCCGGTCACGGACATTTCTAACAAGAAAACGAAAGTGAAGCCAACTGGTCTCGCACCCTCGGATGCGAAACCGAAACCGAAAGTGGCGTTGGTGAAGAAGGTTCTGGAGGCGTCAACTTCCACGAAACCCAAAATGGCCGACTTGAAGAGCCACGCCAAAATGGCCGACCAGAAGAGCCGCGCCAAAATGGCCGACCCCAAGCCCTCTGGGTCGGCGCCGAAGGTGAAGGCGTCCGACGCGGCTGCGTCGGCACCGAAAGGGGTCGCGGACCCGAAGACGGCTTCGAAGAAGCGTCACGCCGACGGTGCGACAGGCCATGGGGCGTCGGCACCGAAGAAGAGGCTTACCGGAGACCGGGCTCCCGGAGACGAAGAATCGCTCGAGACGGTTCAGCCCTCGGCATCCCTTTCAAAGAAGGTGGGAGACTCCTTAAGGCGGCTCCAACAGTCCTCTGTGGTTCCCAGCCAGGACACTGTAGTGCCTAGGCCCACGCCGAAGCCTGCCAAGGACCAAACGCCCATTCGTTTTACCCTTCCTCCCAAGTCGGCGCCGAAGGCCTTCGCGCCTAAGCAGAGCGGACACTCTCAGCAAGTATTGACGCCGAAGGCTGCCTTGGTGGTGTCGAAGCTTCGGCTCCAGCCGCTTGCGGTGGAGGAACGTCGTGAGGTGATCATCGACGCCAACACCGGAAAATTGTCGCTCCTCAAACGAAAGATTACGTCGGAGCCGGCCTTGGAACCTTTTAAGATTCCACTCAAAAACAAGAGCTACTCTGCGGACTCTTCGGCTCTGATGGAACCTCTGTCTCCACAAGCCCTGGAACACTCGCCGGCCCATTCCCCCGTGCCTGATGTGGACGAGGAAGAGGCCGAGTACAACTACCCTGCGTACTCGGATCCGGAAGAGGAGCAGGTGCCCTGGACAGCAGGAGGCGACACAGACGACCCGCAGTCGGGGCAGGACACTCAACTTTTCGCCGCAAAGACGTCCCCGACAGAGGACTCGGCGGCGTTCAATGCATTAATAGAGAGAGCTGCAGCGAACCATGACGTCGAACTGCACTCAGACCCCGTGGATGCAGATTTCTTGGTCGACACCTTCTCGGTAGCCGAAAAACAAGTCAAGACACTACCGATGCTTAAAGGGGTGCTGAAGCATGCACAGGAGGTGTTCAAGGAGCCCACCCGGGCGCGGGTGGTCAATCCTCGCATCGACAGGAAATATAAAGCGGCGCCAACGGATCCCACGTATATTAAGGGACATTTGCCATTGGACTCCCTGGTGGTGTCCAACGCTCGAAAGAGGGCGAATTCGCAGACTACTGGTGATGCTCCTCCCCCAGACAAAGAGTCCAAGATCTTTGAGGCATCAGGCAAACGCATTGCTGCACAGGCAGCGAACATTTGGAGGATCTCTAACACTCAAGCCCTGCTTGCACGTTATGATAGGGCCCATTATGACACATTAGAGGCCATACTGCAACACTTGCCTGACCAATACAAGGAGGCGGGGGAGATGCTCATTCAGGAGGGCAAACTCATTACAAATGCATCCATCAAATGTGCCCTAGATGTGGCAGACACTGCCTCCAGGGCTATCAATACAAGCGTGTTACTTAGGCGCCATGCCTGGCTTCGAATTTCTGGGTTCAAACCCGACATACAAACCACAATACTGGGTCAGACAGTGAATCCTGACCATCTGTTCGGCCCTGAGGTGGATGCCTCCCTAGAAAAGATGAAAAAAGATACCGAAACTGCCAAATCTATGGGGGCCTTACAAAGTCAGCAGTTTCGGGGTGGTTCCTTTCGCCGCTCCAATTCAAGGGGCACCTCGAGAGGCCAGGCATCCCAGTCCACGCAATACTACAAGGGTAACACCCAGTCCTCGTATAACAACAACAAGGGCAGAGGTGGCTACAGAGGAAATAATATCAAAGGCAGGGGACGTGGAAACAATGCCTCCAGGTCCACCACCTCCAACAAGCAGTGACGTCTTGTCACTTCCCCCCGATCACACAACACCTGTCGGGGGGAGACTCCAGCAGTTCCTGCCGGCGTGGAGGTCCATCACCACGGACAGGTGGGTGAGGTCTCTTATCCAGTACGGGTACTGTCTAGAACTTACGTCCATTCCACCGGACATACCGCCAAGAAGCCGTGCTATGTCCGCCGAGCACTTGACCTTGTTGCAGCAAGAAGTACTGGTCATGCTGCAAAAAGGGGCGATAGAGCTCGTTCCTTTGCAAGAACGGGGAACAGGGGTTTACTCCCTGTATTTTCTGATCCCCAAAAAGGACGGATCGCTCAGGCCGATCCTGGACCTCAGGCCCCTGAACTGGTACATCAACTCGGAGCACTTCCATATGCTCACGTTGCAGCAGGTGCTTCCCCTGCTTCAACGGGGGGACTTCCTAGCAACGCTGGATCTGAAGGATGCCTATTTCCATATTCCCCTGCATCCTTCCCACAGAAAGTATCTCAGATTCACGATCTTAGACCAGCATTACCAGTTCAGAGTCCTGCCGTTCGGGGTCACCACGGCACCGAGAGTCTTCACCAAATGTCTAGCGACTGTGGCGGCGCATCTCCGTCGCCAGCACGTCCACGTCTTTCCATACCTAGACGACTGGCTTATTCAGGCAAAGACGGAACGGCAGTGCGTAGAGCACGTGTCACGCACCATTCACCTCCTGCACGATCTGGGATTCTCTCTGAACTACCCAAAGTCCCATCTCCAGCCCGCCCACGTGCGACAGTATCTGGGCGCGACAATCGACACTCTGGCAGCCACTGCGCAGCCGAGTTCAGTGAGAATCGCCAGTATCCAGGCGCTGATCCATCGATTCAGACCCCAACACTCGCTTCCAGCGAAGGTGTTCATGCAGTTGAAGGGCATGATGGCCTCCTGCATCTCCATTGTCCCGCACGCGAGGCTACATATGCGTCCGCTTCAGGAGTGCCTGGCACGTCAGTGGACTCAGGCTCATGGGCAACTGACAGACCTAGTGTTGGTGAGCGGTCGGGCGTACAACTCTCTGCATTGGTGGAATCCACAAAACCTTTGCAAGGGCCGACCATTCCAAGAGCCTGTCCCACAGATCATCCTGACAACGGACGCCTCTCTCCAGGGATGGGGAGCGCATGTACTCCACTACACTGTGCAGGGACTATGGACACTTCAGCAAAGGAAGATGCACATCAATGTCTTGGAACTGATGGCAATCTTCATGGCCTTAAAGGCGTTCAAAGTACATCTATGCAACAAGGTCGTGTTGATCCGGACGGACAACATGACGGCCATGTACTACATCCAGAAGCAGGGAGGTACACACTCTCCACAGCTGTCTCATCTGGCTCAGAGCATGTGGAAGTGGGCCATTCAGAGGAACATCTTCCTCATGGCGGAGCATCTCCCGGGCAAGGACAATCAAATGGCGGATCTGCTCAGCAGACACAGCCATCAGATGCACGAGTGGGAGATACATCCATCAGTACTCCAACCGTACTTCCAAAAGTGGGGTCATCCAGAGATAGACCTGTTCGCCACAAAGGAGAACGCAAAATGCCAAAACTTCGCCGCCAGGTTCCCACACCCCCAATCACAGGGCAATGCGATGTGGATGAACTGGTCAGGCAGATTTGCGTACGCTTTTCCCCCAGCACCTCTGATACCGCTGGTGGCACGCAAGCTCAGGCAACACTCGATGACGCTCATCCTGGTTGCTCCAACGTGGGCTCGCCAACCATGGTACACCACGTTTCTGGAACTCTCCGTGGTACCGCATCAAAGGCTTCATCTCACTCCCAGCCTTCTGACGCAGAGCCATGGCGACATTCAGCACCCAGATCCGCAACAGCTCAACCTGGCGATCTGGCTCCTGAAGTCCTAGAGTTTGGCTACCTCAATCTTCCTCCCGATTGCATGGACATCATTCGGGAGGCAAGGAAGCCCACTACTAGAGCTTGTTATGCGGCTAAATGGAAGAGGTTTGTCATCTACTGTGTAGACCACAGCATTGACCCGCTAGATGCTTCCATTCAGAACATCATATGCTACCTCTTTCACCTGTATCGATGTAATCTGGCGTACTCTTCCATCCGCATTCACCTGTCTGCTATGGCAGCATACCTCCAGAATAGGCAGCACCTGTCTCTCTTTAAGGTCCCTGCTATCAAGGCTTTTCTGGAAGGACTCAAAAGGGTCATTCCACCAAGGACTCCACCAGCTCCAGAATGGAACCTCAATGTGGTTCTTACAAGGCTGATGGGTCCTCCCTTTGAGCCACTGCACTCTTGTGAACTCCAGTTTTTGACTTGGAAGGTTGCGTTCTTAGTAGCAATTACATCGCTACGGAGGGTAAGCGAGCTGCAAGCGCTCACCATCCAAGAACCTTTCTTCCAAGTACATGCTAATAGGGTGGTGCTCCGCACTAACCCTAAATTCTTACCCAAAGTGGTCTCACAGTTCCACATGAACCAAACAATTGAATTGCCGGTGTTTTTCCAAAACCCAGAGACGCTGGCTGAGCGCATGCTCCACACTCTTGATGTGAAAAGGGCCTTGATGTACTATGTGGACAGGACAAAAGATTTCCGCAAAACCAAACAACTTTTTGTTGCTTTTGCCACACAACACAAGGGAAATGCAATCTCCAAAGCAGGAATCGCTAGATGGATAGTAAAGTGCATTCAAATCTGCTATGCTAAAGCTAAGCGCACTCTCACTATCCCACCAAGGGCCCACTCCACTAGGAAGTTGGGGGCCTCTATGGCTTTCTTAGGTAACATTCCCTTAGAAGACATCTGTAGAGCAGCCACATGGTCTACCACTCATACTTTCACTAAGCACTACTGTGTAGACGTGCATTCAAAACAACAGGCAGCTGTTGGTCAGGCTGTTCTAAAAACACTTTTTCAGACTGCTGCAGCTGGCACGGGCGGCCGCCGCTAATGGAGGGACTGCTATGTATTCTATGCACAGATATGAATTCAGCAGCCCACATGCCTCGAACTGCAAATGCTACTTACCAGTATGCATCTGTTCTTGGCATGTAGGGCTGCTGACATTCATATCGCCCACCCTCCTCCCCGGCGCCTGTAGCAGCTGCAGTATGTATTCATTTACACACATATGCTAATAGCATGGTCATCACTCACTTCTTCACTCCATCTCTGCCAATGGCTAAAAACAATCTGGGGATGGAGGCGATGCCCATGCGCACTGTAGTCCAGGGGAGGAGCCACCTATCTCGTGATACTTCGAAGACTCTTCCAGGACAACAATGTGCAATCATCCGGACCCAACACTAGGTGGCGGACTATGCACAGATATGAATGTCAGCAGCCCTACATGCCAAGAACAGATGCATACTGGTAAGTAGCATTTGCATTACGTCTTTTCCTTGATCAAAGCTCACACCACTTCCAAAGTTCTTAGATCTGGGTAAGCAGCTTTGGCAGTGATTCCTAGAGTGCGTCGAACACGACTGGGAGGTAGCTCCTTTAGTCGTGGTGTGGCCAAGCTGTGGAACTCAATGCCACTCAACCTGAGACTTGAACCTTCTGAGGCAAGTTTCCGAAACAAATCTTAAGACTTGGCTCTATAAGCAGAGCTAGTAGGAACCCAGGGCCTAACTGTTTCTAACTCTATTTCTGATCATGATATGCAGCTACTGCTTAGCACGGGGACACTCCTTGGGACTAACCAGGGGCACTACAAATTCTAAATAAATAAATAAATACGATAAGCTTAGCAAAGCATGCACCCAGCAGGCTAATCTGAATATACCTTTTTTAAATTGAAACTTGGAAAAGTGAAGTTAGATTTTGGTGTACAGTTTGTTGAAAGCTGACCACACTCCTTATTTGTCCCTGACATTTCATTCTCCGGTATGGTATACCTCATTCTGGCATTTTGGCTGAAACCCTGTTAGGTACTGACAGTGTAAAACCGAACTTACAGACCGTGACTATCTGTTTTCTTCACAACTTGAATGTATTTGTTCATAATTTGATGTGTGATGTTCTGTATAGTTGAGTAAAGGTAGACATTGTTCTCTACCTGTTCCTGCTTAGTAGTTGAGGACCACCTCCTTAACCCCTTGGCCGCGGCGTGAATATTGCCGCGGCGCGAATTTTGCCGCGGAGTGAGGGGTGAGCACGGTGCCGCCATGCTCGTGACGGAACCACGCCGTCATGAGTCACAGGCGTGCTGTGCTCACGACGTCGTGGTTCCGTCACGGCCCCGCCCACTTATTAATTCGCCCACACAGGCGGGGAATTAATGCCGCATGAGCGGAAGCTGCATGACGGAGCCACGCCGTCATGAGCACATGCCGCCCGTGCCTCATGATGGCGTGGTTCCGTCATTGTGAGCGGGACAGACCGAAAAAGAAGCTAGGAGGTCTTATGCGTGAATCTATTTTGGCGTATTTATTCAAGACTCAGCCCAAAACACAAAAGGCAAACATAAGTGAGGCTTCGTTGATGTGGATTCCAGGTGTTGCTTGAGAGCTCTGTCGGTGTCGTCCTCTCCAGGTGGGCGATGATGACGTTCCCCGGGTACCGTAGGAGGAAAAGAGACAAAGGGCGGTAAGTAAGGCTGTCACGAGGTCTTATCGTTGAAAAAGAGCACCATCACCAAGTTGAAGAGAACACCGGGTGTACTCTGACAGAGGTAATACAGGAAGTGGAGGATGGAAGTAGGAGGTGATCAAATTAAGGGGAAAAACTGAGAGAATGAAGCAAAACTCCTCCCTTACTTCAGGCCACGAGTTTAAGTATTGAGGTGAGCTCTCTACCCCAGGGTCGCTATGGCAAAGAAGAGGCAACAGTAAGTCAAGGCCGGTAGTGCTCAGGGGTGTGCCCACTTCCCTCCCCAAAATACACAAAATAGACCAGATAAATCCTTGTGCCCATGTCACCAGCAATTATTTCTCCTCCCCCATCCCCCCTGCCCGATCCACGTACCGAGGAAGCCATAACTCTCCTGAGTTACGGCAGCATACAGGCATCCTCCGGGGGTGTCCACCAGCCTTCTGACCAAGCCTCGACCTCCGCGGGAACATCGTCCTCATCCTCTTCAGGCTTGGTGCTGTTCTGGTTTTGGTCCTCCTCAGGGCCAGACGTCTTTTGCAGCGTCTCTGGGCTCCTTCCGTCAGGTCTCCATGCTCCGTCCTCCGTGCTGCTGGCGACTTCCGGATACTCCCCCTCATCCGCCCGCTTCGTCTTTCTACTGTCCTGGGCGTCCTCCTATTGGTCCTGGCACTTCTCGGGGCGTTCCTGCGGGGGTTAATTAACCGTTGCCTATCGGGTGTATTTGGTGTGTCAGCCGGCAACATGTCCCAAAAGCCTCGGGGAGGATCGGCTATGGGCAGTGCTTTAAATGGGCCGGTACTCACCGGTACTGAGTACCGGCACTTCTTAAATTTATCGCTCGGAGTACCGGCACTTCTCCACTGCCCGAGGAGAGTACCGGTACTCATGAAAAGGTAGGCTTAGTGGCTGTGAGTGCCGGCGCAGTGGTGAGCAGGAGTGGGACGTGTCTCTGGGAGCAAAGGCGCCGCTTCTGTCTCCCGATCTGAGCCCCTGCTGAGCTATTCAGCAGGGCTCATCTGAATAATGTCCGGTGCTTGCCCTCACGCTGTGCTGGACAGAGCAGGGTTGAGATTCGTTTTACAGTGTGCGCGTGTGATTTTCAAAGCGCAGCACTTCAGGTAGAGAAAATTCTGTGCAGGGTAACACTTTATACATAGATAGACATATTATCAGGAGCGGATTCTCACACTTCCCGTACTGTCTCTGGATCAGAGGGTTAATGCCCAGACGATGCGATCGAAGTGGCCCCTGGAGCGCTAATCTAACTGCTTTCTGCACTGAGGCACCTACCTTCCTAACGCCACATGCCTCAATTACCCGGTCTGTGCATAGAAGGCTTTCTTATACGCCAAGCAAGCTCAAAATTTGTGCCGCCAGCCCATTGTTTCCACACATTCCTAACACTCTCCTAGATCTTTTAGATGCGCCTGGTTCCCTTCTTGCTCTGTCACTCTGTGGTCACCGCCCATGCTGTGGCACGGTGTTTCATTTTCTGCCTGCCAGCCGGGCCCCAGAGCACCCAGGAATTCTCCTGCTACATGGACTTGAAGGAGGAAGCCAGTGTTCGAGACTCGATCACCTGCTCACCTCCTCCTGACCTCGACATGATGGGCTATTGCTGTGCCCAGCCCCGAGCCCAACTTCTGCCCCACACTCACCACGCCAGCCCAGTGCTACCTTTTCTGTAAACTAGCAGCTTTGCTGATTTATTAGTAGTGCCAAGTGTTTAACATCCCTGCTTGACAGTGACACTACGAAGCAGCACCCTTTATTTTCTCAGCATAGTTAGACTTGATAAGTCAGGTGATTATTGTTCCTGCTGGAGTGAGATCAGAGTTTTCTCCACTGGCACTTTTCACTCTGACCATTAAGTAGCGTAGAGGGTAAATATGCCTCCTTCAAAATAAGCATATTGTATTGTACTTGATTGTATGTGGATAACTCAGTGGGTTGCTGCTTTTGTCACAGAGATTTGTTACATGTGGTTTGGCCACACCTGAAGCTGAAGGTGGGGTGGAGGGTGCTGATTTTTTTTAGAATTTGAAAAGCTTCAAAAGCACCTACTGCAGAGTTTGACTTCCTTGTTGCTTAAATGAGTGTGATTTCTGATATTTGTCTATTTCTATGACTTCATACCATGATTATGCTTGCAAGAAAGTGCCACTCTAAATGTTGCACATCTAGTTGTTGCCTGACTCTCGTAAATCCACTGAAACTATGAAAATGTCACACATAAGCAATCTGAAACATTAGCAGCTATAATCAAATGGATGTTTTTTCTGATATTTATATGATTCCCTCGTCTTCCTTGCTTAATTTTGCTAGCGAGAAAGTGTCACTCAGTCAGTTCATGAAGCTTTTATTCGGTACAAGTGAATGACCATGAAAGCACAAGGTAAAACAGTAAATATATCATAATTAAAAGAGATTAAAATACATAAGTTTAAAAAATCCACAAATATGGTACATTAAAAAATCATATTTTTCCTGTAATAAATGCACTTATTTAAAAACGTTGCAGTATAAAAACAAATATCTGCTGATTGTAAATTTAAAATCAGGCCCATGGCTTCCTTAGCTGTGCATACACCATATTTGTTAAGCATAGGTTTCAAAAACATATTACGCTGTTCCCTGTACAGTTCACAGAACAAAAGAAAGTGCTGAGTGCTTTGGGTAGATGTAGAGTCACACATACATGGTCCTGTCGGATGTTTCTTAATCTGGGGATGAGCCACTAAATAATGTGCCATCCCGAACCGCATCCTTGTGAGTACAAACTTGTGTGACTGTCTGGTTACCATCAGGAGATACGACGGAAACACTTCACCTGTAACAAATGAGTTATAAAACAGTACAGTAGATAATGATCCAGAGGCTAATTTACGCTTTCTACCTGCAAATCCATGAAAGGTATTTTTCATTTCAGTCTTAGTAATATTGGATACTGCAGATGGGTCATTAACAATATTAACACTATAGATTTCCGAAAAACAGACAACAACATATTTAATCCATGGGATCGCTAAAAATTTGTCCATTAAAAGGCAATCTTCAATGACTGATCTGTTAAAGGCCTTCTCTTCCTTGAGCCAGATGGAGCGCCAGACCATCAAAGGCCTAAGGGATAACAAATCACCTAGAAAGTGAATATTAAGCTCTTGATGGGTTAATTCATTTGAGGTTGAAACAGGTAGGCACAGAAGCTTTTAAAAAAAAAAAATTTCTTCAATTTGTAAGCTGTCATGCCGGCTATATCCCCATATGCCTGCGCCATATAGTGCAATAAACCCACACCTAGCCTGATAAATTTTGAGCATGTCTAAGGTGCGCCTCTCCCCTACTTTTGAGGCAAATCTAAAAACACCATAGGCGTTCTTGGCCATTTTGTTCCGGATATTAGTGAATTCGCTGGACCATTTCCTGTCATTTGCAAAGGTAATTCCCAGATAACAAAATTTGTCCACATGTTGGACTTTTCCCTCATCAATAAAAAAGGCATTTGGGCACTTCCTCTTTTTCCCACAGGTCATTATTACAGTTTTCCCTTTGTTAATCACCAGTTTCCTTGCCTTAATAAAGGCTGAGAAACTATCCATTAGGCGCTGTAATCCTATTGGCGTTCTTGATAGTAAAACAGCGTCATCAGCATATAATAACACTGGGATAGGATCGCCATGGATCTGGGGGGCATCAGCCACAACCTTCTTTAAAACATTATCAATCCCGTTAATAAATAAAATGAAAAGAAGTGGGGCCAAGACACAGCCCTGTCTAATTCCCCGCTTGACGTCAAAGTTCGGGGTACATTCCCCCCCTTTACCAAAACGAACGCAGGTCTGCAGTTTGTCGTATAATCTAGCCAAGAAGAATACTATACCCTCTGGGGCACCTAGATTGAGCTGGGTGGTCCACAGGGTGGGATGGTCCACTAGATCGAAAGCGCTGCTCAGATCTGCAAAGCAGAGGTATAGGGAGCCCTGTTTAGCCTCGGTGTACTTCCCGATCAGCAGGTCCAAATTGATACACTGATCGAGAGTACCCCTACCCCTTCTAAAGCCATATTGGCTATTAGCCAGAATACCCTCCTGCTCAGCCCATTCCTCCAATCTTACTAACATGACCCAACTCATAATTTTGACCGACGAATCAAGGAGGGATATAGGCCGATAGTTTTTGGCCTCTGACCTGCTGCCTTTTTTGTAAATGGGTACAATAATTGATTGTCCCCAGGTAACAGGTGCATCACTACAGACAGCAGCATTAAAAACAGATGCTAACAAGGGTCCCCACAATTTAGGTTCGGTCTTATATACATCGATGGGTACCCCATCAGGGCCCTGAGCCTTGCCTCCTTTACTAAGTGTAATACATTGTTCTACTTCCTTGGGAGTGATATCAAGTGGCACCACATCCCACCCCTTGGACTCCACCGCCACTGTTCTATTTGTGTCAAAAATGTTGGAAAAATGAGTTATCCACCCCTCACTAGACACGGTGGAGGTTAGTTCTGGGGTATCGTCCGCTTTAAGTAATGGGGAATTAATTGTTGCCCAGAACAGGGTGGTATTCGATGTTTCAGCAGCTAAATTTAGTGAATCCCATGCCTGCAATTGGAGTTCCCTCTTCCTCTCTGTAAGGGCGCGTTTATATTCCAGTCTTGATTTAGCAATTAAAACAGGATCCCTAGGTTTAACCGATAATGCCACCTTCAGGGAAGTTAAAGAAACTGTACAGTGATGATTAAACCATCCTGGGTTCTTCCTCGATAGAGTGTTGGCTTTCCCGGTAAATTTCTTACTAATAGCTAGGTTAATACTATTAAAACACAACAGTACCCTCTCATGATCATTAACATTAGCTAAAATTGAATCGATTTCTGCAAAGCTCCCCTTAATAATACTACTAGATAAATCCCCGGCTTTATCCCCTGCCCACCTGAGTCTGACACCATTAGTCCTATGGGGTTCCAGGTTAGAAACAGTAGGTCCCACTATAACTGACTTATCCGCCCAGAAGGTCGTTTCCATTTTAATACAATTATGATCACTGGTATTACAGACAACTATTCTTGGGGTGGTGCAACTAGAAATTACATTAGAGGATATAATCACATTGTCAATGACCGAGCCTCCTAGACCGTTCTTAAATGTAGGGACAGCTAGACCATGTTCATCTTTGCAGGGTTCTAGGATTTCCAAATCATAACAGCTCATTAGTTTATGCAATTCATCTCCATAGCTGCCAGGGCTAAAATGCGGAGCATCCCAGCCATCATTAGTTGTAACCCCGCAAATCCCCAATGTTGAATGTTCACATAACTTGATATTGAAGTCACCAACCCAAATAAAGTCGAATACAACCTTAGAATCTGCGCATAGATTTTCAAGGGCGTCAGCTAAATCGTGTACCACTTTGGACCTAGTATTGTCAAAAATATTATTATAGTAATTGATCAATATAATGTTTCGAACCCCAGTCTCGACAAGCCAAAGGATCTGCCCATGAACACCCATTTGCAGGTGTTTTTTCACCACAATAGGGCGTAAAATAGATATTAAAACCACAAGGCCCCCTTTAGCTCGCCCTGGGCCTGAACCATAAGCAGGTAGGTTGTAGGACTCAAAGCTCTCATAACTAATCTCCTCCCTGCTCCATGTTTCCTGGAGGCACAGGATATCATAACTGTTAACAAAATCAATCCAGGCTGGATCCCTCTCCATGGACCTAATCCCTGCCACATTCCAGCTAGCAAGTGTAATTCCATTCAGGCTGTGACCACCGTGGTTGATCTCTCTTCTCCTACAATCAACCAGGCCACAGACTTCAACAGTGTTACTAACACCCCTATTGTCCTGGACTACATTTGTACAATCTACAGCCTCGTACCCGTGGCGGATTACTGACTCCGGGCAAATAGGAACAGAGTTATCACTTTTTCCTATGTCTTCACCATTATCATATTCACCCTGGGCAAGCGACAAATGAGGCACAGGGAGTCAATCATTACAATCTAATGAACTAAATGCATTGAATCAATTATGCATTGGTGTCACAAATGCAGGCCCATGTGCCAGTGTAAACAAACCATTCCTAATACTAGTGCTAGCCTGAAGGGAAGTATTAAGGTGACAATAAAAAAATGCGAGAGATCGTACACCCACATTATGGTCAGATACAGGCAAAGAGGCCGCCCTTAGGTGAACAGTGGCTGCATGTTGAGGGTGCTTAAAGTTAACTATGATACAATCACCTTTACTGCTCTTCCTTGAACTTCCAATCCAATTAACCCTCCTGGTAGTTAGAATTTGGTCAGAATATTCAGTAGGAAAACCACACTGCCTGTTTAACCAAGACACCGTCTTATTTTTTAAGGATTCATGTGTTTCTTGAATGGTGTCAATTGCTACCTCAGATACATTGGTTAATACAACCACATAGGGCGTGCACTCTGGTGGTAAGTTAATGAAACGCTTGCGTCTTACCTCAGTCCAACTCTCCTCTCTCTCCTTACCCTTGGTTGCCTCAGCTGCAGTCCCCTGGGTAACGTGGCCTACCGCTTGCTTTGGGTCAGTAGACGGGCCCTCTCCGGATTGTAAACCCCTCCCTGTCCGAGCTACCAAGTTAGAGCCAGCGGCTTGTAAGGTCACCAGGCTGTCGCTGCTACCTTGCGTAGTCGTGGGCGAACGACAATGCTGTGCCTGGGCACGACATCTTGGTTACAAGGTCTCCCAGTCTCTTGACCTCTAAGGCCATTATATTAATTTTATCTACCAAGGGTTTAATGATCCCATCTATTTTAGTTTCTAGGAAACTTGCTAAAAAGTTGAGCTGGGCAGTGTCTAATAGCACGCTATCCTCACTGTCCCAATCTTCACCTATTTTAATGGGGTCACTTGAGGGAACGGCTGCCTTTTTACGGGATGTGCCCTAGCACCAAACCCCCCCTCCCCCCCCCCGCTTAGGTAGGATTTTTCTGCATGCCCTGACTGCTCTAACAACAGGGGTAATAGGGGTAACTGGAGTGGTAGGGAGCTGGACACTAATGTCTTGTAAATCAGCAGGGATATCTTGTTGCACCACCAAACCATCCGGAGTTTCATCCAGGTTAATCGGATGATTAAGTACCTCCCTATCAGAGGTAACAATGGTTGTATATGGGGAGGAGGGTGGCGGGGAATTGTTAAGACCCAGGGACATCCTCCTTTCGCTATTTATTTTACTAACAACTTTCACGAGGTAATTGTCCATGGTTACTGTTGCAGGGGCCGAGAGAGCCCTGTTTTTGGACATGCTGATAGATATAGTTTATAAAAAGTATTGTGATGTAGTCCCGGTAGTCCGTTGAAATAGGAATTAATCCAGGGGTCGTGGCCCAGCCCTGCCCTGGACGGCCACAGGCGGCCCGCCCTTTCCCCGGGCTCAGCCCGGCGCTGCCCGCGCGCGTCCCGCTATGTAGCGCCTCCGGGCGCAGCCAGGCGTGTCAGCGGTGTGCCAGTAATCCCAGGGGCACCTGGGTAATGAAGTTTTTTAGCCGTTGCCCTCACGGCGCTTGTTGATCAGCAGAGACCCCCACAGCCGTTTCCCTCACGGCAGGAGCGTACGTACTGCAGGTCCGGTGAAAGGAGCACCCCCGCTTGAGCGCTCGGCGCTCCTCCGCTATGTCAAAAATCCTCGAGTTTACCTGGGTGTTCCTGTTGCTTCAATACTCCAACCCCAATCCTTTTCAAGTTGTTGCCACTGCTGTGTAATCTCTCAGCATCCTGTTACTAGTCCTTGCAAAAGAGAAAAGGAAACTCCGTAGGAGCCCTGCCGAGCCCCTACTAAAAGCCCCAAAACCGTCTCCAAACAAGAACTCCAGGCTCAGAAGTCGCTGACCGTAATGGTTAGAGATCTTCCCGCTCAGATCCTCTCCTCGAACGCCGGCAAAAACTCCGCCTTTACCGCCTCTGCAAACTCACGGCAGACTGACGGGGAGATGGAAGTGTCACTCATAGTCGTTGAAATGGCACTCACAATTACAATGAAAATATGAAAATGTCACACATAGCAATCTGAAACCTTGGCAGCTACGGGGTCTATTCAGGCCCTGTGCTGTCAACCACATTCACACTATCCTCTGCATTTGCACAAACATAGGAATCATGGCAGTCCCCTGGTAGTGGCAATTAAAAAGCCATGATGAAGAGTATGACATGGCTTTTAACATTCCGAAGTCTTTAGTGTGTCTGCTTATGTTTGTGTATTTGCCTGCATTTGTATGCTTGTTTTTTGTAAGAAAAATGGGTGGCACTTTGTGTGTACATGTCTGCTCGGTGACAAAGGTTCATAAATAACGTAGTAGGGAGGGTTGGTGGGTGAGTGAGTGGGTGAGTGAGTGAGTGGATAGATGAGTAAGCAAAGGTGGATGGATGGATGAGTAGATGGATGGGTGAAAGAGGGTGGATGATTGGATAAAAGGGTGGATATAGGTGGATAAGTGAAAGATTGGATGGGTGAATGAAAGGGAGGGGGGATGGATGAAAAGGTGGATGATGGATGAATAAAAGGAGGGATTGAGTGAAAGGGTGGATGGAATGAAAGGGTGGATAGAATGAAAGGGTGGATGGTATAATGGAGTGAAAGGGTTGATGGATAGATGAGAGAAAGGATTGATGGATGAGTGAAAGGGTGGATAAAGAGATGGAAGAGTGAAAAGAATGAATGGATAGGTTTAAAGGTGGATGGATAGGTTTGGATATGAAGGGAGGACAGACAGAATGGTGAAAAACTGAATGATGGATGAAAAACTGAAAAGACGACAGAATGTAAAGGGTAAATGGTGGACATCAGCTGGTAAATGGTAGATGAATGGATAGATCGATGGAAGAGACAAGAAATATCTTCTGGGGAGGGTCATGATGATTTGCTTCATTTGCTTGGTGCCATAAGAGCTTTGGTTCGTAGTGGAGGTATTTTAAGTTTCTTCCTACTCACATGTTAAAAAATATATAGTATTGTGCCAAACAACAGCATTTAACAGTATGGCATTAAGAAGGTGTAACTTTTGCAAAAAAGGAAATGTTAACATATTATCGCATTTCTCTTTCATTTTGTGTAATGTTAACCTGCTTTGTTTATATACACACATTTATCATGTGTTTTGTTGTGTTGTGCAACTGTTATAGAAGTCGTTAAGTATCATCATGTCTTGCCCATAGCCCCGCCCCTGGCCCCGCCCACTAACTACACCGCTAGCTCATGTTAATGAGTACCTGCACTTATTTTTTCCCATTTAAAGCACTGGCTATGGGGGTGAAAGCGAGCTCCTCCTCACAGGGTTAAAGTCCGATACTACACCCCTGAATGCAGTTAAACTCAAAAAGTCCCACAACAACAGTTGTGAAGATCTAGGGCAAGCTGACAAGCCTAACATACACCAGCGACAAACATTGCTAATTTAGCGTGACAAAAATTATCCAGTACATTTATATGAATCTTTTTGAATTTAACTTAAAGTGTAATCCATTTTCCTTCCGAGAATTCCATTGTATATTTTAGCCTCATTGGATTATCGCTCAAAGTTTGTATCACCCCATTTAATTCTAGCAGTCTCTTAAAATTCTATATAATCCTTTAGGATTGGTTTATGGAGCAGATGGAGGGAGCCAACTACTTTTTTTGTATACCAGAAGTAACTGAAATACTTCCCTGCATCACATGCAAGATACTCAGAAACGGTTAGAATGCTTCCTTTATCCAATTGATTCCCCGTGTTCTATCTTATAATTAACATTCTTGGAAGTCTTTTCTAATCTGCCTGCAGAAACCCAGAGCTTTCTGGATACATTCTTATTATTTACTTCAATTAAGGGATTTTTCCATTTAATGTATCTGGGTGTGATAAATATTCTCTCCTTCTTTTAGTCAAGTATTTGTTGCATGTTTTTAACATGAAGGACGGTTAGTGAGGCAGTGTTCTATTCTTTATACAAAATAGCAGTAAACTCAAAAGTACTTGGGCGATTGTTTTTAGCTCTTACTTTCATGTTGGTGTCATGTTTGATTCATTCAGCAAATGAAAATCACTTATTGTCAGAGTGAAGGCACCACTGTATTGTTTTATATTGGGGGATTCATAAGTTTCAACTTATTATGTCTTATTAAAAAAAATGTGCTACCCCCACCCCTCATAAAGGGTATTTTGTGTCAAATCTTAATATTGCTGTAAATCTGCTGTTACTACTTGTGTTGTATATAGTAAACCGATTATGTGGTGGTTCTGTCTATAGATTTCAGAATAATTGAAAAAGGGTAGAATATGACACACTGAGCACTGCTGTAATGACCAGAGCCTGTTGCCGACCATGTACATAAATTGATCTTCTGGTGGAAGGTTCTGTGTTGTTTTTCATTTCTAAAAAGTTGTCACTCCAGGAATTGTCTGATTCTGGTTGCCTCTCATCTTAGAGTTCTAAATTCTGAGTTCTCTTCATGTGTCAAAGGTATCTTAGTAACCATTACTCACAAAGGGTAGCCAAGAACATCTATCTCAGAGGGGATCCCAGCAGCTGTATATGCAAACTAGCTGTCAGTAGCATATTGTGGTGTGTGACCGCGGACCACTCTGTTTAACGTGTGCTCTTATCTTAATTCTCAGGTTGTCTTCCCTTGACATGGGGGATGATGCCAGCGCTCTCACTGCATTATCTCAGTACCCGAACCCAAAGACTCTTCTGGCCAATGTCCTCCAGATTGCAACCTCCTCTTTACCCAGGGTGAGTACAAAACGTGTTTGCCTTGTGAATGGTATAAAGTGACCTGGTTCCTTGTGTTCCAACATATGTGCTGGAACTAACAGGAAAGAGTTTGACACCTGGGTCCATGCTTCAGCATCAGGCAGGGTGGAATAAGGCCTTTGCCTAGCCCAGGTCGAGTGTTTTCCCTGCCCAGGTGGGTTCTTGCTGATGACACAGAGTAGAAGGAGCCAGTAAACCTGCTATGCTAAGGCCAAGCGTCAATTTATTTACTGCCTTGGGAACATTCTATTCTCAAAAGTGAAGCCACTGGGGTTTTTCTGGGGAACCTCAAGCAGACATTTGTAACGCTGTTATATAACTCAACACTACACATGTTCACTAAATACTTCTGTGAGGACATTCAAGCCCATCTAAAGGTTTTAGTTGGCCAGACAGTGCCGAGAGCTTGGTTTGAAACACCGACATTATCTGCTCCCTGACAACCACTTAGGGGTGGAATTGCTTTACAGTCTATGTAGAGCCTGTGTGCCTACAGCCAGTCATGCTATGAAGGGAAAATGTTACTTACACTTTAATCATCTGTTTTTATAGTGTAGTGTTGTATATTCACATGCTTTTCCCCGGAAGCTGCTGAAGATGACATCATTCTTCATCATGTTGTATTCCACAATGCATACTTGTTTGTCTTCAACACTACACTCCATTTACAAAACTCATCCGCTGAGTGGAAAACAATCTGAGATGTTGTCTTTGTTCCTGGTACAATGTGGGCTAAGGATTGAGTCACAACACCTTGCAAATGTCTGTGCCCAAAACTTGATGACCGGAGTATACAGAGCATGTGAATTTACAACACTACCCACTATGAATATATATAGCACTGAGATGAAGCCTACAAAACCCACCACAGGTACGTGCATTCATTAAGACTGCCTTCAGTAATGTTTTATAATATTGTGATAAATGATTTTTCGTTTATTATTAAGGTCGTCAATTTCACAGTTAAGAACTGATCAATTTTCATTAAGATAATCTTTCAGGTACAGAGTTACTGTAATTGCATTTTTACTGAGTATCCTATTAAAATAATTGAATGGAATTCGAAGTAAACTTTGCTTCTGCTGGATACTTCCAACTACACATTTCTCAACTTAGAATACTCACCAAACGCCACACTGGATCTGGAAACCTTTCTCAGTAGTGCTCTTGCATGCCAGTAGAATGGTGCTGGGCGTCACCACATTTGCTCCATGTCCCTGAGAAGTGACAAATCAGAGCTGTATTTAAGCGTAGCCTTTGCTCGTTGATGTCCGTTCCTTTCTTCTGCCAAAATAACTCTTGTGATCAAGAGAGAGAGCAGAGTTTTGTCTAGTGAAAGTTTCTACTCATTATTGATCAATGACAAAATCACAAAAGCGCAGCTGGTTTTCATGCACCCTGACTCGGTCCCTGTGCCTCTGCCAGGGAAGTACACTGCAGCAAAGGTTCAATTATCTTTTTGGCTTTGACTCAGAGCAAGGGACATTCCAGGATTCGGATGATGATGGTAGCAATGGGGATGGCTTTCCCCCTCCTCATTACACAGATGCTTCCTTCTGCATGGATTTGCAAGACACCAGTGGGCTTGAAACCTCTCCGGAAGTAGGTCTTGACTCACCAATTGAGCCTCCAGGGCAAGTAAGTGCCTCTTGTCAGTGGTTTTTCTGAGGGCAACTGAGGTTTTGGATTAACAGCTGCCTTCAGTTGAGACTAAAATGGACGCCTTGACAGAAATGTTGCCGTCTAGGACAGCTAGCTCTGAGCCCCTGCCCCCTTCTAAGGGTTGTACAACAGAACAACTCAGGGAAATACTTTGCATGCCATTACCACGCTTTGTGTATATATGTATATATATATAACAATGTACATGCGGGGGAGACCTCCCAACTTAACTTTAAATGCATGGTAAAGGCATCCGTTGTAAAAACATACATGTTGTAAAAACATGCATGCTTAAAAATGTGTAGTAAAATCACAACGTGTTGAAAACCTCATTGTAAAGGCTGTTGCCCCCTTTAAGAGGCCCTCACATATACCTTGATGCTCGCTTTATCGAAACCCTTTTCCTGCCCTCTTGTAAATAAACAGGTACCAGGCATCACTAACGGGCTCCTAGCGACCCTAATTTTCTTACTAAGCATGATACTCTAGAAAACCTTGTGACTCCCGTCTTAAATAGTAAAGTGAATCCCAACTCATTCCGAACAACTCCTCTGGATAGGGAATCCAAGAGGATTGGAGCTTTCGGTAGGCATATGTTTTCCTCTGCCAGTTTAGCATTGCGTTCAATAAATGATTCTTGTTTATTGGGTCACTCTACTCATGCCCTGTGGGACATGACAAGCGAGATCCTGTCGGCAGTCAGTTAAGACCTTAGTGCTTCTTTGTCCCATACAGTTCTTGATAGAAAGGACATGGATAAATCATATCTGCACAGATCTAAATACCACTGATTTCATGGGAAAAGGGCAATCCGCAGTAGTATTGTACTTTGTCGACATGCGTGGATCGTTACAGAGGATTTCCTTGATAGGGCATACCTTTTCAATGAGATGGCAGGAAAGTACAGGTGTGCGAGGGAAGGGCGTAAAATAAAGCGAGGAGGTCTTACGTGAGTCTAACGTGAGGCTGAATGGTGGCGTCATTTATTGGAAAATAACAAAAGGAAAACCAGAGTCCAAAAGAAAGTCAGTATGGTGAGGATATGGGTGTCTTCTGCTTCTGGGGTGGTTGCTGGTGATTGTTCTTCTTCTTCTTGTAGGGTGACGATGTGGCACAATCCCCAGAGTATGCAGTAAACAAAAAAAAGGCGAGAAGGCGGTGTTATGGCTGGATTTTCTGAGTAGGTGGGATCAGCCCCCAGGGGCCCCTCCAACCCAGCCAGAACGTAATCACATCCCTCCTCAGGACCAACTATCCAGGCACCTGGTACCTACCTGAAGATGGGGAACTCGCAATATACAAGCTCATATTATTAAAAACACCACTAAATCTATAGGGATACTAAGAATACTCACTGATTACTAGGGATATCCATACCCTACACCACACTTATTCACATCAGTTGGTCTCGCGGCCACCCTGACCCAGACCGTTCTACCCTAGGGCAGATATGACACACAATCCGGTGCGTCTACACACGGGCCTGCAGAACCCAATGCTCCCTTTTCCAAACTGTTTGCAATCCTGCAAAACTACACACTAGTTCGACCTCCTAGTGCTCTCACTTATTCAAGCCACAATCTAGTGGGTATACACACTGATCTCCTACTCAGTGCTCTCATTAACGCCGCATATCAACGACGACCACATTCCTATGAACACCTATACATATATATATATATATTGGGAAGTCTCTTCACTAAGGGTCTGCTACTACAATAATATTATGGGATGGTGTACTAACTTAGTCCCTTAGTTGCAAGTCTCCTCTCTCCCTCACTATTACTTACCTGATGAGGGGTAGCATCTGTTCAAACAGTAATACCTACCAGGAAAGATTACCCTCACTGTATGGGGATAAAGATATACACACTATGTGATTGAGTTATTTCTTGATTTAAGCGCTCCTACTCCCTTTTGATCCATCAGTGGCTCAACAGCAACTGGCTTGAAGCCAGGATAACTTTATCATAAAAGAACTCATGCACACTAATTCACTAATTAATGGGGGTCATTTATTAGTACAATATAAACCTTTACACAGAACTGACAAAGACTATAGGTAGAACACACCGCTGAAAGAGAAAAGATTAAACATAACAGGAATACTCCGCTGAAAGGGAAAGGATTAGTTAGGCATCCTAGGGAATAAGAACAAGGTTAAGTGTAAGTGTAACTAAGTCAGACTACCTCACCTATTAGAAGGAAGATTTCTCTCTATGCCTCTGGTGGGATTAGGGCTCTCTCTCTGCCTCTGGTGGGATTAGGGCTCTCTCTGTCTCTCCCTCCTTCACCACATCACCACGCCTCTGGTTCAGTTGCTCCAGCTGACAGCCTTCTTTGATGCTCTCTGCACTGCTTTCTCTCTCCTCATCTTCAGCAATCGTCTGCCTTCTTTCTCCATTTAAGAACTGCACTCTATTCTGCAGCTCCAGCAGACATTCTCTCTCTCTCTGCAAGCTGTTCTGAGCTCCAAGCTGTTCTGAGCTCCCAGCAGTTCTGTGCTCCAAGCTGTTCTGAGCACCACGCTGAACTGCACACCACGCTGGATTGAACTCCAAACTGAACTGACCACCCCTCCTCTCCTGTAGCTCGCTAATATGGATTCCTCTCCCCTCATGGAAATTTCCACCGGAGGGCTGTCTCCTACCGAATTCCTGTGCCAGCTCCCAGGCTTCCACGCAACCGCAGTGGCCATCTGCTTGTTACGTCTGGGCCCAAGAGAAAAACACATTTCTCGGATAAGAAGCAGTCCTAACTGGATTTCCCTCTAGCACACAACAGCCTTAACTATAAACATTGCCTTTACCCTAAAAAGCCTCTCAGCTTCATCAAGATGGAGTCCCTCTAGCTCTAGGCCTGTAGGCCTGAAAGGGGTGAAATGCTCCTTAGCTCTGTCAGAATACCTACATAAACCATACCAATGTGTCTAATATGTCAAAGCCAATAGGCAATAGACAGGTTAAAGTCAAGAATAAAGGCATATTAAGCAGCTATCCTCTTCTAGGTCTGGAAAAAGGGCTTAAAAGGGCCAACACAGGCTAAGAATACCTATACTAGATGCGAGCAAGATTAATGATCTATATCACTGCTAAATAAAGCCAAAAACTCTGCCATTACAGGCGGTCAATGTATGTTCGAGGCATGTGGGCTGCAGAATTCATATCTGTGCATAGATCGCCGCCTAGTGTTGGGTCCGGATGATTGCACATAGTTGTCCTGGAAGAGTCTTCAAAGTATCACGAGATAGGTGGCTCCTCCCCTGGACTACAGTGCGCATGGGCATCCTCTCCATCCTCAGAATTTTTTTTTCCGCCATTGGGTTCAGATGTATTTTCTTGACTCAAGTTCGGAATCGATATAAAACACTTTTTCAAGGCCAAAAGGCCTTCGAGGCGTCGGTATTGTCTTTCGTTCGGTGCCACGTACTTGGTCCAGTTCTTCGAACAGGACGTCGAAGGCCGTTTGCCTTTTTTCGACACCAGAGGCCCCATCAACGATCGACGATGGAACGGAGCCCGTTCCAAAGATGCCCCGTTTGCAACTCCAAATACCCTCACATTGATGTGCACCCAGTGTGCAATAAATGCCTATCCCCGGACCACGACGAGGCCAGCTGCATGGCCTGTTCTAGGTTCAGGTCGAAGAAGACCCTTCGGCTTCGACGCGCCGCAAGACAGTCGGCGTAGAAGATGGCACCCGACCCGGAGAACATCTTCGAGGCTGATGACGAGGGCGTTGATGAAGAGGATCCTGAACAACAGTTGGATCCTGCGTCGGAGCACGACTCTATCTATGATGAGGACGAAGAAGAAGAATACGTCCATGAGGAAGACTTCGTCGAGGTAGGAGATGACGCAGAGGCCATCGGAGCCGTCGATGACGACTCGAGCGATGAGCAAGGCCCTACCGCAGTCGCGCGGGCCCAATACTGACACTGTACTTTCTAAGGCTCAGGTCGAGGCATCGCCGGAAGGCCTTAGCCAAGATCTTAATCCACATTCTATAGCCCCGCGTCAGGGCCCGGCTAAGAATATTTCTAAGGAGCCATCGGTCGATCAACCACAATCAGCGGTGAAATCAAAACCGAAACCGAAAGATGCTAAATCGAAACCGAAACTGCTGAAGACAGTCCTCGGATCGACGGCTTCGGAGTCATCGGCTCCAATCAAAACCAAAAGTGTCATCGACCGTTCAGGGTCACAAGGGGGCGTCGGCCCAAAGATCGGGTCGCCGAAGCCTGTATCTACGGTCAAGCACGTCGCGCTGACGCCGTTGACGTCCAAAGATGGCGACACTGGCAAAGGACTCGAGGCTAAGAAGACTCTCGATCCAAAGCTTCCAGCCTCCAAGCCAATAGTGGGTAAGGCCTTCGAGTCGAAGAGCAAAATCGACCCGAAAACTTATGTCACGTCGATGCAGAAGAGCGTGCCTGCTGCGCACCGGGAGCCCTAGTCGATGCAAGGCCGCAAGCAAACTAGTGATCAGACGAAGTCGGTCGGATCGAAGACAGCGCCGCGCCGCCCTCGAAGAAGGTCGGTTCGTCTCCAATGCTTACGCCACCAATCAAGTACGGACTACCCCCGACCGTTCGACCTAAGTCGTTCGAGCCACAAAACAGCACCGACACAGCCAAAAAGGTGTCGATAGTATCAAGAAATCAGCCCATTGAGGAGGACGTGGTGTTCCAAGCGCCCTCCTATGACAATCAGTCAAAACTATTCATCGACTTGGATTCTGGCAAACTCACTATTTACAAAAGAAAGATAATTCCAGAAAATCCTTTGGAGTCATACAAGATCCCACTCAAAAAGAAAAGGGACTCTGCCACCTCACCTGTTCTTTTTGAACCTGTGGAGTCCTATGGACAACAATATGCCTATTCTCCCACACGTACCAATGAGGATGTGGGGGAGGGATACAATGAGGAGGAATTTAATTATCACAGATCAAGAGGAACCTCAACCCGGGACTGACCCTGGTGAACCACACACCACGCCTGACACTCAGTCCTATACCGTCAAAACCTCGCCTACTGAAGATACTGCTGCGTTTAACGCACTAATTGAAAGGGCAGCCAATAACCATGACGTGGAAATGCACGCTGACCCAGTGGAGGAAGACTTTTTGTTTGATACTTTCTCGACTTCAGAAAGATCAGTAAAGACATTGCCTATGCTAAAGGGTGTCCTTAAACACGCTGGTGACATTTTCAAGGAGACCACAAGGGCAAGGGTTGTAAACCCAAGGATTGAAAGGAAGTACCGGCCTGCGCCTGTAGACCCTACGTACATCAAGGGCCAGCTCCCATTAGACTCCCTAGTGGTGGCTAATGCTCGTAAGAGAGCGAACTCTCAGACAAGGTGTGATGCTCCTCCTCCGGACAAAGAATCCAAAATCTTGGAAGCTTCTGGCAAATGAGTAGCGGCTCAAGCGGCAAATATTTGGAGGATCTCAAATACACAGGCCCTATTAGTCAGATATTATAGGGCTCATTACGACACGTTAGAGCAGCTACTACAACACCGGCCTGATGCTTATAAGGAGGGAGGAGAAATGCTGATACAGGAGGGGAAGCTGATTTCAAATGCTTCCATTAAATGTGCGCTGGATGCAGAAGACACAGCAGCTAGGACCATCAACACAAGTGTGATGCTTAGAAGGCATGCCTGGCTATGCATCTCTGGTTTTAAGCCAGAGATCCAAACAACTTTACTTAATCAGCCGGTTAATCCTGACTTTCTATTTGGTCCTGATGTAGACACGACCCTAGAAAAAGTTAAGAAAGACACAGACAGCAAAATCCATGGGAGCTCTGCAGTCACAACAGTTCAGGGGCGGTTCCTTTCGTCGCTCCAATAACAGGGGAGCCTCTATAGGGCAAGCATCACAGCAAGCCCAATACAACAAAGGGAGCACACAGACCACCTATAACAAAAACAATATGGGTGGATATCGTGGGAACAGCACCAAAGGCAGAGGACGAGGAAATAATAATGCCAGATCCTCTGCCACCAATAAACAGTGACGTCTTGTCACTGCCCCCAGACCATGTAATACTGGTCGGGGGAAGACTTCAGCAGTGCCTGCCAGTTTGGGAAGGCATTACCACAGACAGGTGGGTGAGACAACTTATCCAATACGGCTATTGTCTAGAACTAACCTCCACTTCACCCAACATACCTCCAAGGCACCGTCCTATGTCCGCAGAGCACATGCACTTATTGCAGCTAGAAGTCCTCTGCATGCTGCAAAAAGGGGCCATAGAACTCATGCCTTTAGAACAACAGGGTACAGGGGTGTACTCACTGTACTTCTTAATCCCAAAGAAGGACGGGTCTCTCCGGCCCATTCTAGACCACAGACCCCTGAACCAGTACATCTTGTCCGAACATTTTCACATGCTGACTTTGCAGCAAGTTCTGCCATTGCTCAGTCAGGGGGACTTCCTAGCAACCCTAGACCTAAAGGACGTATATTTCCACATTCTCATTCACCCAGGACACAGGAAATATCTCAGGTACACGATAAACAACCAGCATTACCAGTTCAAGGTATTGCCTTTCGGGGTCACTACAGCCCCCAGAGTGTTTACCAAGTGCTTGGCGACGGTGGCTGCGCACCTTCGGAGACAACACATCCATGTCTATCCTTATCTGGACGACTGGCTTGTCCAAGCAAATTCAGCCCAGCAGTGTGCCAGCCACATGTCCCGCACGATTCACCTCCTACACAGTCTAGGATTTTCACTAAATTACCCAAAATCTCATCTTCAACCCGCACAGTACCTAGGAGCGACAATAAACACTCTGACAGCAACAGCGCAGCCAAACTCAGCCAGAGTCAATAGCATGCAATTGCTGATTCAGAAATTTGGGCCCCAACACTAACTCCCAGCGCAAGTATTTATGCAGCTGATAGGTATGATGGCCTCCTGCATCTTCATAGTCCCTCACGCGAGACTACACATGCGCCTGCTTCAGGAGTGCTTGGCACAACAGTGGAACCAGGCTCGGGGACATCTCAAAGACCTAGTGTTGTTGACCGGTCGTGCATACAACTCTCTGCATTGGTGGAACACACAAAACCTTTGCAGGGGACGACCGTTCCAAGAGCCTGTACCACAGATAGTGCTGACAATGGACGTATCTCTCCAGGGCTGGGGAGCGCATGTCCTCCATTATACAGTGCAGGGTCTATGGACGCAGCAGCAGCAAAAGATGCACATCAACCTGTTGGAGCTGATGGCAATCTTCATGGCGATGAAGGCGTTCAAATTGCATTTGTGCAACAAAGTCGTGCTGATCCGGACGGACAACATGACTGCCATGTATTACATCCAGAAGCAGGGAGGCACACACTCTCCACAATTGTAACATCTAGACCAGAGCATGTGGAAGTGGGCCATTCAAAGAAACATGTTCCTCATGGCGGAACATCTCCCAGGCAATGACAACCAGATGGCGGACCTGCTCAGCAGGCACAGCCATCAGATGCACGAGTGGGAGATACATCCCTCAGTGCTCCAACCGTATTTCCAGCAGTAGGGTCATCCAGAGATAGACCTATTCGCCACAAAGGTAAACGCAAAATGCCAAACCTTCGCCGCCAGGTTCCCACACCCGCAGTCTCAGGGCAATGCGATATGGATGAACTGGTCAGGTAGATTTGCGTACGCTTTTCCTCCAGCACCGCTCATACCGCTAGTGGCACGCAAACTGCGGCAGCACTCCATGACGCTCATCCTAGTTGCTCCAACGTGGGTAAGGTAGGCGTGGTACACCACGTTCCTAGAACTTTCAGTGGTGCCTCACCGACGACTGCGACTCACACCCAGTCTCCTCACTCAGAGCCGTGGAGACATTCAGCACCCAGATCCGCAACAGTTGAGCCTTGCAATATGGCTCCTGAGGTCATAGAGTTTGGCTACCTAAACCTGCCCCCTGACTGTATGAACATCATCAAGGAGGCAAGAAGACCTACAACCAGGGCGTGCTATGCGGCAAAATGGAAGCGATTTGTCATTTATTGTTCCAATAATGACATAAATCCGCTAGATGCATCAACGCAAAACATATGTTATTTGTTACATCTATACAGTTGCAATCTGGCATATAGTTCCATCAGGATACATTTAGCTGCAATGGCAGCTTATCTTCAGAACAGACAGCACCTTTCACTTTTCAGGGTGCCGGCCATTAAAGCATTTATGGAGGGACTCAAAAGAGCGATTCCTCCCAGACACCCACCTTCACCTGTCTGGAATCTGAACATAGTTCTCACCAGACTAATGGGACCACCTTTTGAACCTCTTCACTCTTGTGAAATACAGTTTTTGACATGGAAAGTGGCCTTTCTAGTAGCAATCACATCGCTAAGAAGAGTTAGTGAGCTTCAAGCCCTAACTATTCAAGAGCCTTTCATACAGATTCATGCTAATAGAATAGTGCTGCGTACCAACCCTAAATTTATGCCTAAGGTGGTGTCGCAGTTCCACATTAATCAAACCATAGAACTGACCGTTTTCTTCCCAAATCCAGATTCAGTAGCAGACCGAGCACTGCACACACTGGATGTTAAAAGAGCTCTCCTGTATTACATAGACAGGGCAAAAGAGTTCAGGAAAACTAAGCAACTGTTTGTTGCCTTCTCTCCACAGCACAAAGGCAACCCCATTTCCAAATCCGGTATAGCCAGATGGATTGTAAAGTGCATACAGATCTGTTATCAGAAGGCTAAACGCCCATTAACAGTCCCCAGAAGAGCGCATTCCACACGCAAGTTAGGTGCATCCATGGCTTTCCGAGGTAGCATTCCTCTAGAAGATATATGTAGAGCAGCCACATGGACCACCATACATACATTTACCAAACACTACTGCGTAGATGTACACTCCAAACAGCAAGCTGCTGTAGGACAGGCTGTTCTCAGAACTCTTTTTCAGACTGCTACAGCTGGCACGGGCAACCACCGCTAAGGAGGAAACTGCTATTTATTCTATGCACATATATGAATTCAGCAGCCCACATGCCTCGAATGGAATATGCTACTTACCAGTATGCATCTGTTCTTGGCATGTAGGGCTGCTGACATTCATATCGCCCGCCCTCCTCCCCGGTGCCTGTCGCAGCTGTAGCTCTCAGAATCATTCTCAGGCATGGTCATCACTTACTGTACTATACTCCATCTCTGCCACAATAGCGAAAAACAATCTGAGGATGGAGAGGATGCCCATGCGCACTGTAGTCCAGGGGAGGAGCCACCTATCTCGTGATACTTCGAAGACTCTTCCAGGACAACAATGTGCAATCATCCGGACCCAACACTAGGCGGCGATCTATGCACAGATATGAATGTCAGCAGCCCTACATGCCAAGAACAGATGCATACTGGTAAGTAGCATATTCCTTATCCTGGAATTGACCGATAATGTGAGGGATCTCATGTTCCACCACAGTAATGTGAGGGTTATTTAGAAGGAGGTGATGGGAAAAAAGAAAAAGAAAAGCGGGCATGTGGAAAACAGGAACAATAATAAAAATAAAGGGCAGAATAATGTTGTTGTAACAAAGCAAAATGGACCTTTCCTTCCGATAAGTTTTCACTATGTCTCCTCCTTAACTCAGGAGGTTTCCAAAAATCTTCGTGAACACACACAAGTGAGGCACAATCGAGTGGGTTTGTTTACAGACTTGCTCGAGGCAATTCGTTTTCGGCGTGCAGGAGAGTGTAAAAAAGTGGGGGGGGGCAATTGTGAGGACTTGTGAGCTGTCATGAGAAAAAAACGTGCCCGTTTAAACTATCTGTGCCCCAGGAGTCTTGTAGACTCGTATCCCGCCTCCCTCCCCTGTATTATCACCTGCCCAGTCCCACGTACTGCTGTGGCCGCAGCTCTCCAGAGCTGTGGTGGCATAGAAGCGTCCTCCGGAGGTGTCCACCACTCTTCAGACCACTCCTCTCGATCAGCACTGCTTCTCTCCTCGTCAGGCGGGGTATCCTTGTCTGCTTCTCTTCCCAGTGTCCGGCGTCCTGTGGTCGTTTCTTCAGCGCTCTTCACTCCCTCCTCAGGCGTTCTCGTCCCGGACGACTTCTTGTTGAGGCCCTTTGGGATTGGTGTCCGTCTAGAAGGGGGCGTTCCCGCTCCTGTGGATGAGAAGAGCTGAATAAATGTAACCCTTCCCAAGCTGTACCCTGGCTGGAAAAAAGCTATCCTCGATATGTTAGGGGATTGAAAGGAGGGCATTGGCGGGGTAATATCCTGTTCTTCCTCATAACAACTATGGTGCAGTTGTTGTTTTTTTTGACCCCTGACAATTTCACACCAGTTCAGAGGCTATTCCATAGGGTTGGCGTATAGGCAGAGACAATCTCTGCAAACAGTACAGCAATCTCCCCAGCCATTTATAGATGCGGATGTGGGTCTGGTAGACAGCGCATGGCTCAGCATGGACATCATTCCTTCAATCTTCCAGTAGTGGAACAGTCACCAAACCACTGTAATTTACCCTTAGTGGTGGATGCCCATCCAGTGGGGGAAGGATCACATCCATTTCTCCCAGGGTAGCAATCCATCACATCTGACAGACCGGCCTTAAAAAATGTTGAACATGGCTTGCTTTTTCTTTTTTCCACAACTTAAACTCCCCCCACCCCTGACATCCGAGCAAATTTCAGACAATAACCCATCTATTCCTCAGCAAGGGGTGTGGGCATTGCTCTCCAGAGGTGTTACTGAGAGGATACCGGACTTGGAAAGGAGAGAGGGTTGTTATTCTTGCTGTTATCCTACAGAAAAAGTGTTATCAAATGTAAGTAATGGATCGGAAACAAGTATCTTTTATTGGGTGGGCTTCCCTAAGGAGGTTTTAACAGACAGAGGTACTAACTTCATGTGTAGTAACATAACTGCAATGTGGAAAGAGTGTGGAGTGAACTAGAAGTTTCCCTTGCTCTCTGTGCCACTGGATTCAAGCTAGCTTTGCTGATGAAGGCTAATACCCAGAAACCGGTCCCAGGATACTTCTTTCCGGTCCATGGAGGACCTGGCTTGGCAGTTCGGCCTGGACTGTTCTAATGAGGCACAGGGTCAAGGCTGATTTGCATATGGCTGGGTCTAAACTGGGGTGGCATGGTGAGCATAAGAATTATAGATTTAACCCAGATCTCTTGACTGTGGGTGAATATGATTTATTCCAGATTCGGTCCAACATTTGTTTGCGTAGCTCTCAAACCTCCTAAACAGGATATTGTGGATTATGTACTTGGCCTGCGCTCATGTATGGCTGAGTACATGAAGAATTTTATAAGACTAAGGAGTTAGGTCCTGGTGGGGTACGGGGTAGGCTGGACCCTATTAAACCGTAAATCACAAAAAAGTGCCTACACCCGACATGCTTAACCAAAATTATTTTAATGGAATGGGCAAGCACAGTGTATGAGTTTGACCTGGTATTTTTATTTATACCCATTTACTTAATCAAATGTTTCTATACCTTTTTCAAAATTTCACCAAAAAGGAAAATACATTCATAATATATACATTACAGTACATGACTATTTACAACCACATATTTACAAATTTCATACATTCCACAAACAAAACTTTTTACAAACATACATGAACGATTTATTATTTCATTAAATCGAATCAATCACAATCAAAGGAAAAAGACAAAGTCAAAACAAAGGAGCAAAGCCAGAAGATGGAAATAACTTATAAAATCAGCCTTGACTGATTCAAAAACTCTTAATGATATTGCTGGCTCCTTCTGGTGTGCCGACACGTTTCTAGTCCAGGGAAACCAGTTCCCGGACTGTCATCAGGGCTTTGTCAGTTTTCTGTATAGAATGCAGAAAGGCATTTAGGATTTATTACTAAATTGTTACCTACTCCTATATCATGTTTTGCACAGTTCATTTTCTGAAGGAAGTACCTGTCTTTAGTAGGTCATTCCCTTGAAGGTCAACAAAACGAAACAATGCTTCAAGTCAGCCTATTTTATTCAAAGAGAGACAGTTTCGAACAACGGGGCGTTATCTCATTATCTGCAATGAGAGAAAAGTTTTTTTCAGAGTTGTGATCAGGTTTTTTTGAGAAATTCAAAAGGGGAATACCCTGTTATGTTCATACCTTTTACACAGAGCTCAAGGTGATGGGCGTCGCCGCCAGGCGGTGTTGTAGTGTAATTTCACTCGAAGATTCTAACAAAAAGAATGAATGCGGGCCTATATTAAAGGTGCATGCTTCCAACCATGCGTGGGGCATTGTCTTGAATCAATGTACTGTCTATCATACCTTTACTTGTGCATGAAGTCGATATTCAAAATGCAGCATGCAAATTTTCTTTTATTTCATTGCCGCGTCTGCCCAGTACAATCTGAAGCGGAAAACACTTTTATAAGAATATCGCACCATAAACACGATAATTGAAGCAAGTTTAAAGTGTGTACCACGACATACCTGCTTGTATGCAGGCACCTCCCTCACCTTGAATGGCCGTTTTTTTTTTTTACTATATTAACTCGACCCTAAAAATGATTGAAAGGGGGGGAATTATATTCTGGCGTGCTTATTGTTCATTTTGGGGAACTAAAAGCTGTCAAAGCCATGGCTTACCTGCTGCTACCACTCGTATTCTCAGACATCAATCCTCCTACACTTCTGCTGGAGCAGCCATTTTGGAATACCTAGTTCATATCATGTGATCTCTTGCTCAGAGTTATGGTCCATGTAATTTGTTTAACACAAACGTCAGGGAACACCGCAATGAATCCTACGGAGATAATCCAAGCATTCTGCATAGTCAGTTTTGATGAGCTAAGGTTTTTACCTAATTAAGCCCGCACCTCCTAATCTTTTAATTATTAGAAAACTCCAAAAGGATGAATTCTGGGTCATGTAGTTTACAATTCATTGCGCAGTCAATATGGGTGAACACCCATAGATATTTATTCCAAAGGTTCATGCATCGGCCGTAGACAATCGATGCAAGTAAAAAACGCAAATTGAGGCCAAAAACTTTATTACATTTTTTAATTCTTGATATTTCAGTCAAGCTATTAAGTCCCATCAGTGTACAATTAAACTTTAGGATTAGATGTGCCTCTTTTTGCAATAATGCTCGGTCAACGTCCACCAGTCTCTTTTGTTGTGTTATTGAATAAAGGACAGACCATATGAAATCGTTTTCACCATGGTTTTTCTCCACAAAGTGCTCAACCATAGGGGCCATCATGACTTTTTTCTTAATTCGCGATCGGTGTTGGCTAATCCTTAGATTAACCTGTTAGTTTGTTTTACCAATAGAGATTTTTCTACACGGGCATTCTACCACGTATACGACATTTCTTGGCCTACAGTTTGTAAACATATGATGTTTCCACTTAGTTCCACAATGTTCAAATTCTTTGCCCACAGTGGTATTAGGACAAGCCACACAATTCCCACATTTGTGGTGGCCTTCTACAGGTTTCATATTCCACTGGACAAGTAGATCGCTCTTTTTTTTTTAATAAGGGGAGTGATATCACCCCTTACAATCTGTTGGCCTATACTCAAATTCTTTTTGTATGCAAAAATTGGTCGCGGAAATGCACATTCTAGTCCTTCTAAGAGGTGCCAGTTATTGGGTACAGACTGTCGTATTTTATGTGTGGCTGGGCTAAACGTGGTAACGCAGACCAATCTGTCTAGTTCTTTCTTTGGTTTGATTTCTAGCAGGCGTTCACGTGGAGTGAACCGTGCCCTTTTAGAGGAATGTTTCAATAATTTTTTAGGATATCCTCTATGTATCATTTCGCTGCAAAATGTCTTGCCATGATCATCATAATCGCTAATCTCAGTGCAATTACGCCTTATTCTTAGCAGCTGGCCATATGGGAGATTTGTTTTTAGGCTCCTCGGATGATAGCACCTGTGGTGCAAGATCGTGTTCTTATCCGTCTCTTTTTTTGTACAAAGATGATTTAGGCTGTCCTCCATCACATATTAGTTTCACATCAAGAAAGGTCATGTGGATTGTATTGTGTTCAATAGAAAACGTAATGTCCATATATCTGGCATTTAGCCACCCATGGAACGCCAATAGATCCACCTGGCTCCCCTGCCACAGGAGCCAGATGTCATCTATATAGCGCCACCATTGCTTTATGTGGTTTTTGGATGGATTATTTGTTTCCACATACTTTTCTTCATATTGTGCCACAAAGAGGACTGCCATTTCCGGTGCATAAGGGCATCCCATGGCAGTCCACTTCACTTGCATGTAAAATTGTTCATTGAACACAAAATAGTTCTTTTTTTAAAGCTACCTTGGCTAATTTCAATATGAAAGTTATTGGAACCCTGTGTGGTCTTTCCCTTTGTTCCAAGTACAGCTCTATAACCTCTAACGCTTCGTCCTGTGGGATCTACGTATAGAGGGACGTCACGTCCATTGTGACTATTATTTGTGTGTCCACATCAAAAGGGGTACCCTCTACTTTTGTTAAGAAGTCTGTGGTGTCTCTCAGGTATGACTTAACTTCCCTGAGAAATGGCTTAAAAAAGAAGTCCACATATTTTGATATTGGTTCAAGGCAAGAGTCACACCCCGAGACTATTGGTGTCCCCGGGGGTTCATGTAGACTCTTATGTATCTTTGGTAATAAATAAAGGATTGGGGTCCTAGGAAATTTTTTCATTAAGAATTCAACTTCTTTTACACCCAAAAAACCTTTCTCTTTCCCAACCTCCAAGATCTTTGCGATCACACCTTGAATCTGTTTGACCGGGTCTTCTGCTAGTACACGGTACCATGTCTCATTTTGTCCGTGTTTCAAGCTTTAAGCCACATACATTTCCCCGGACCAAATAACAACTGCCCCGCCCTTATCGGCCTGTTTTATCACTACAGATGGATCATCCTTGAGTGCCTGTATCGCCAATCGCTGTTTATGGCTAATGTTCTGTTTCACATACTTCTTGTTCTTTTCAAGCTTACTAATAGCAGACAAGAGTACCTGTTCAAATGCGTACACCTGTTTAGGGATGTTCTGACACGGGATAAATGATGATTTATTTCTAAGACCCGTAGGCTCATTACTCTGGGTGAGTAGCTGATTAGCAAAAAATGCCGTAAGTCTTATTTTTCTGCAAAATTCTATAGCTTCTAGTTTTAACCTAGTGAAATCAGTTTGTTTACATGGTACAAATTTGAGACCCAAATTCAAAACCGACTCCTCATCAGTAGACAGGACCCTCGATGATAGATTCACCGCCGTACTTGGGCCAGCTACGATTTGTAAAAGCGGCTCCTTGTTCGCATTTCCCATGGTGCTTTGTAGCGACCTTTGGGCCGCTGGCCTTGCTCTAAAAAAGAGACCTTTTTTTGGAGTTATTGCCTCGGCTTTATGAGCCTGAGGAATCCAAGGACGAGGTTTCAGAAAAAGTTTTAAACCTATTTTTAGATCTTCCCTGATAAGTTGATAATGCCCTACGTGAATCAGCCAAAGTATAATAATCGTCCTTTAAAAAGGGGTATACCTGTTCAATTTTAAATGCTTTCACGTTTCTTTCGTATTTGTTATTTTTATCAGTGATTGTATAATCTTTAAACACCTGTATCTCTTTTTTGATTTTTTCCAAAAGGCCTTTTGCGTCTGTCACTGCCTGATCGTCCTTGATGGCCTGAACAAGTTCCTCAATCTCCCTTTCCTATTTACTACACAATCTCTGTGCCGTTTCAATGATATGGACCATAAGGTCTCTACTACATTTAGTGTTGATGTAACTAAACCCTTTTCTATATTCTATATCCTCAACAAATATCACAGGTACATTCTTAACCTGAAGACCCCAAGGGATGGTCCCCCCCTCTTAAGGTGTTTCAGGAGAAAATGACCATGTAATTCTGTCCTCACGTGTTTCTTGTACAGTCTTAACAGTTTATCAGATTGGTTCTGCTGTTTGGCAGAAGTACTCCGTGCAATTGATGAAAAAGGAGAGGATGCAATCAAATTCTGGATATGGCTCTCGCTAAACAAAAGTACATGAAGAAGGCAAACAAAAACCTGGACACCAGCCAAGAACTTCAGAAAGCTCGGCATGACCAAAAGGCTGCCCTGACTGTATACCAGCACGGTCAGAAAGTGTGGGTGTTGGAGCCTGTGGCCCCAGCAGCTCTCCAAGATAAGTGGAGTGGCCCCCACACAATCCGTGAAAAGAAAGGTGAGGTCACTTACCTACCTGGTAGACCTAGGCACTCCAAGAAGTCCCTACATGGTGCTTCATGTGAACCGGCAGCCGGCATTAGCCGGCAGAAACATGTCGACATATTTGCAGTGTGGAGCTAGGGGAATTTCATAATTCAAGCTCCTTTACCTTGCATCCACAATTTCTTTTTTAACTTCTGGACACGGGACCGAATATTAAAATTGTAGTAAGGATCCCTTGGTACTAGTTTTATTTTCATTGATTCTGCACACTTTTCTCACCTCTTGGGGTTTACACTCACTACTCACTTTATGTTGTATTGTCTCCCCCCTCCCTATTGCTCCACCTCCAGTGTTGGCTGAACACGGAGGTGTTAGCAGGCCCTATGATGAAGCATGACACAGCTTGCTGTGTGTGAGGGCAGTTTTAAAAAAACTGTGTTTTTCCCTGTATTCACACTAAATTACCCTTTTTATTTTTATTTGTATCCTCTTCTTTTTTGTGATATAAATTTGAGTGGGAGGCCGAAGGGTGTTGTGTTCCTCTCACCCGTCTGTTCTATTGTGTGATTTGCTTCATGTGAACCGCCTAAAACCTTTTGTGGACAGGGCTAACATGAGCTTGCTCCTGGCCACTGGTGAGGGACCGAAGAAAGAAAGTGACCCTCTCCCTGATCTCGTCTCTCAGAACCCTGTGGGTGGGTTAGTTGAAGGAGTAGCCTTGGCAGGCAGTCTCACTGACTAGCAGTAAGATGATTGTAGGAAGGTCCTCAATCAGTACAAGCACATGTTTTCTCTGACACCCAGTCAAATCACCTGATGTACCCATGAAGTAGAGAAAGGTGACAGTCTGCTAGTAAACACAATTTACAGATAGCCTGACCATCTCAGAGATTGCATCAGGACAGAGGTTGAACAGATGATTGAATTGGGGGTAATTGCGACTTCAGATAGCCACTGGGCTAGTCCATTAGTCCTTGTGCCAAAACCTCACACCAAGGGTGGAAAAAGAGAGTTGATGTGTAAATTCAACACCTCCTCCATTAATCTTCCTCCCATGGAAATCGCACCACAGCTGGTGCCCCAACCCTGACGGCTGGTGGCTGACTCTATGATCAGGACTGGAGGGATCAGAACATCGCCTGTCCGTTCCACGTCTCATGAGATTTGTCCACCATTGTAACTCTGTCCTGGCCTCCATTGTCAGAGAAATAAGTTCTGAGTAGGTGAGGGCCCTCTGGAGATAAGTCGGCTTCAAGCGCTGTAATGCCCTGTAGTGCAGAAGGATTGGGAAGATGGCTTGATTCGAAGATGACAATAAACCAACTATCCTTGTCAACCACCTGTGGGAGATCCTGTTCCTTCGCAGACCTTGGTCAATTCTTTCTTGACCTTGAGCATTTTAGACTCTGGAATGCTCAGCGTGGCTGTCCTGGAATCTGAGGAAACCCAGAAAGGTCTGTGCCGGAGTCAATTCTGACTCTGGTCCGTTGATACGTCCCAAATCCTGGAGGAGCTTGATCGTTGTGCTCAAATGCGACAATTGAGTATGTGATTGGTCCTTCAGGAGGATGTCGTCAAGGTATATGATCTACCTGATACCTTTCTTCCTTAGTGCCTCAACCACAGGTTTGAGGAGCTTTTTGAAGCACCATGGTGCCGAGGAGAAAATATACAGTGATGCAGGGAAAATATAGGGATTATGAGGTAAGCGTTCTTGCGGGGCCAGACACACCAACCAATCATCCTGCAGCAATAGATTCCCCCCAAAAGTGAATGCCCTCCAACTTGAAGTGGCGTTAAACCAGCCACTCAGTTAAGCCTTTTAGGTTTATTGTTGGATGAAACCCCTTGTGTTTCTACTCTACTAATAAGAGGTTGCTGAGGAAACTGCTTGTGTGTAATACTGACCTCCAACTTGCTTCTTTGCTGAGGAGTTCCTGCACCTCGGATTTAATCAGGCCAGTGTCCTGCTCCGAAAAAACCCAAGGGACGCGGCTTTACCATCTGAAACAGAGTTCTGTAGAACTCTATGTGGTAGCCTTGTACCATTTCCAGAACCCAAGGGTCCGACGTGATTCTTATCTACTTGTATGCAAACATCCTACCTCCCTTTGTTTGAGTAAGGGAAAGGGTAGTGCTTACAGTTGAAACCTCCAGGTGCTAAAGTCTCTCCTTGAGTTTGGCAGTTGGCTTTACCCTTTTCGCCTCCCCGACTGGGGAAGGCAGTTTCCTGCTGGTCGTTTTTCCATCTGTTGTCCTAGCAGATCTGACCTCTGTAGGGGCCTTCCTGGAAAGAGCTGCCAGAGGAGCGACCCCTGCCTCTTCCAGCCATGATGGAAACCTTCCCCCAGAACAATCTGTTATATGGACATCTGCTCTTTGTATAGCACCAAGAAGGTAGCCACAGACTTTCCAAGCTCTCTTACGAAAGGCTCGCCAAACAGGTTACCTCATGCCACAGCCCATGCTGCTGATGTAGGCAACTCTCCACTTTAGGATTTATCTTGATCAGGAGGGTAAGTCGTCTTTCTGTGGATATTGCGGTTGCCCAAAAGGTTCACTGCTCTCTACACCCAGCCTGCCATGATCTCTGTGGGTAAGGGAGTCTAAGTTTGCCTTGCCTGCTCTGCCAACTCAATGATTTTAGTCAGGGTCCCCACGACATCTAATAACTTGTCTTGACACACTCTCCAGGAGCAGTTAATTCGTTTTTTGGGATTCTTCATATACTTAGCAAAGAAGGCACACATATTGGAGGTGTATGTGAGGGTTGGCCACCACTTTGCCCCTTAAGGCTAGCCTAGGACACTCCACCCGCTAGCAGGTTCCCACTTCTGTGTCCAAGGGCTGCCGTATGTTATCTTCCACATAATCCGCCACTTTCTGGTCCGGAAGTTATCCAGAGGATTTCTGATTGTATATACCATCAGGCTCAAACATGTATGTTGAGGAGGGGGCGTGGCTAGCAGCCGAAGAACATGGCCGCAGCCTAGAGAGGCTCCGGGCTCCCAAACCAGGGCCCAATCCATCCGTGCATTAATCCGTGATCTCGCTGGACCCAAGGCTTTTAGGCCTGTGGCGGAAACTGAGCGGCATCGTTTGTGGCTGATTCCGGTGTCTCATCATCGTTCCTGCGGCTGCGGCGGAGGGCGGAAATCTGCGGCCTGCGGGTGTGTAACAGCCGGCACCCACAGTGCAGAGAGTGCCCGCTGCCGGAGGTCTGCATGCCGGACTGGAGGGGAGCGGAAGTGTCGGTGGTCGGAAAGCGTCCCCCCCCCCCCCTGTTTATCCTTTGGAGGTTGGTGACTGGGGACGACGTGTGGCAGACCCAGCGGACCTGTGCGGAGCCTGGAGAAGTCCCCGATTAATTTCGTGGACCGGAACTGTGAAAGCCCCTGACCGCCATTATTGGGAGCGCTGAGGACTGCGCGCTCTAGACTGCTGAGTGAAGGCTTATGTTGGGGTGGTGAGAGCCGCGCTGAGGACCGGCCCCGCAGAGAGCGGCTGTGGGAGGAAGCGGGCGCCCCCCCTCCCTCCCCTGGACCCCGTGGCTGTGGTGCGTGCAAAATATTGAGAGGCGACCCGGCTGCCGGGGGGGCAGCACTGATGGCATTCAGTATCGGAAGTGATTGACGGGAGCGGCGACGTGTTGGGCCCCCCCTGCCCCCGACGGCTATTGTGACACAGTGAGTGGCCGCCTGTGGGCCTGACCGGGGCGCCTGAATTGGAGAGGACGATTGTGGGGGTAGGGAGGAGCGGTCAGGGCCTCCTAAGCGCTCCTTCAGTGAGGACTAACGGCGCAAATTGCCGCTGGGCTGACACTTTGCCCCCCTGGACAGCTGATCCATTCTGTGGCCTCCTTCTGCATGTCGTTGTGGCCCAGGGGCGCAAACAGTGTTGAGTACGACACCCCCGCGTCTAGCCCCCCACCTTGCCCACTGGGGGGACGCGCCTTTGTTACCCGCCAGGCTCCATTAGAAGACTCCGGTCTCCTTCCTGCGCCGGGTTTGCTGGTTTGAGGGATATTGTACTCTACTTTGTGGGTGCCTATTGTTTGAATCCAATTCCGCGTGCGGTCCTCCCATCAACCACTGCCATGACTGGCAGGAATACGAATGGGGCGAACCAGATAAAGTTGGACAAATTTGCCTTCACCAAATCGCAGGGTGAGGCACAGGACAAGGAGATCCCTTCCTCGGGGGGGACCGACGTCCGGGGGGGGGCACGCAGGAGGTCACTCTGCAGGATATTATGACGACACTGAACAAGGTGGATTCCAGAATCTGGACCCTCGCGATTGACCTGGCCTTAAATCGAGCGGACTTCAACAAAATTGTAGTGTAGTTCCTAGTTTCCCACTAGGCCCTGCGCATTGGAATAACATAAACAGTAGTATCGACGTGGAACTGCTTATATTCCAGGCCTCCACTGACTATGCTAAACTTAATTGGGTTGTGTTACCAACTAGCTCAGAGGTCACTGGAAACTTTCTTCTCTGCATAGGAAGTGATCAGCTTCCTTGGCACAGACAAGAAGGGATTCAGCTTTCCAACACCGTGCAACATGACAACTTTGCTCCTCAGATCAAGAGTCGATCTCTAGGGTCGTGTGAAACAATAGACATAGATTTCACTCAGTCAGTCTAGTGCAGTTTACTTTCACAGTATGTAGAGAATAGAGAGACGGGCGTTTATCAATAAAGGGTTAACATTTATTGAACAGTCTTTCTTCTCGTACAAGAGAAATGTATTGCCACAATTGCAATAACTGTTATTATAAAAAGTACGTACAGTAAGATAAGTATTGCGAAATAGAACTGTAAAAGCATTGATATGGTTTCTTAGCCATACAATGGTTTAAAAGTAATAAAACATATATACAGTCATATATACATTAGGCTAACATACTCAACTGGTGCTTCTAACTAAGCCTACCCCAGTGTGCCTGACCTAAGCCTAACACGTGAGAAGGGGAGCAAGTAAGTAGCTTAAGTTAAGTTGGTTTTGCCAAGGTTTGTTTCAAGAATTCTCGTCTAAGGGTTTAGTCAACACCATACCTCTGAATAGAATGATGGAGGATTGGTATCTCCTTCAGGGGTCTCTCTCGATATCCCAGTCACCCGCGAGGGTAAACTGGAAGCGCCGGGACTGGATTTCTCTGCACGAGAAATGCAGCGGCTTCTCTCAGCGCGTCGAGGAAGGAGGGGTGACAGCGTCCGCGGGCAGCTGGGCTGGATGTCTTCGCAGAGGACGGCTGCACGGCTCCTCAAGCGTACTGAACCACAGTTCGCGCTGTAGCGGCGAGAATGGTAATCAGTAGCTTCACCACCACAGGATAGCAGGCTGCAGCGACAGAGTGCTAGTTGTTACCAACACGGGGTCATGCAGGCAGCTGGCATCAGCAACAGGTTCGCTCATTGCTTAAGGCAACGTTGGTAATATTTATACCTGACAGGTGCCGGGTTTGACGCAAGTTTGCTGGACATAAGACGTCAATTAAAGATGTCACTAGGAAGTGACAGTTATCAGTTGCTCATTAGAGTTCCATTACTAATCAAAACATAGCAAGCGGGGATTTCCAGGTTTGCTAAGTTTTTATCTTGTTGAAGAACTCGGAGTGTTATCTAGGAATATCAGATAGTGACTGCTGCTCTGTCATTGCACTAATTGGTCGCAAAGGAAGTAGCAGAGAGTCATGCTGGAATGTGGCTCTGTTCGTGTGAGGCCAGAGATGACTTTTCAGAAAATCGCACTTGAACGGTTATGCCAATATAGGGAATAAATGGATTTATAGCCGAATAGGGGCATAAGGTCACAGTATCGATCAGGAACCTAGATAAGCACGCAACACCCACTCCACGTATACATGTCCATCAAAATTACTAAAACTAAGCAAATAGATGTATGTGTAACATTGCCCACCCCAAAATACATAAATGCATTCGAAATAGGCGTACTTGCAATACATGGAATTTAGGTACTGTACGTTTTTTTAAAGCATAGTAATCATTCAAAAAATTATTGCATATGAAGTCAATGAACGATTATGCAAAAGGAATTACACATGAAGTATCTCTGACAGAAGAAATGCGAGATAAATCATCACATAAAAATGCATTGTAATAACATGTGTGCTAGAGGCTGGTGTTATGTTGTTATGTCTCTAGATGTGTTTAGAAATAGAAGTGTGAAGCTTCTGTTCTCTAAGAATAGTTTTTACGTTAAGCAAAGAATTGTTCGTGCCAAAAAAGGTCAATATTAGAAAAAATTGTCCAATTCAAAGAAAATAGATTTCCAAAGCTCCTGGCAGTTTTTGTTGATCAAAACTGAAGGCCGAATTCAGAGTTCATGGGAACGCTGTGTGTCGGAAAGCTTCTCAAAAGTTATTGTTTCTCTATGGGTGAGAACATCGTATCAGACAGGCTTGCAAAGAATTGGTCTACAAAATCAGGTGATAGTTCAACCAAGTTAGATAGCGCTGAAACTTGGCAGGTGTGAGAATGATTGCTGTCATCGAAGTCAGGACCAGCAATGCTCACAGAACGTTGTACCTGGATGATGTTGCTTTTGTCACTCGCTCCACTGTTACCACTTGGCTGTAGTACAGGAGTCTCCACGAATGCCGTCATCAGGATTGGTAGCCGCTGGGGACAACACAATGCGTGAGCCGTTATTGGACTTAGCAAAGTATCGACGTCCATTGGTACTGCTGATGGAAGTGAAAGACAGATGTCCAACACGCATTCATCGCCGCAAAGCATACACCGTAGCACAGGTAAAATGCAATTTTGCCATATCGGTCTGAATGAAAGGAACCAGGTCATGATTAGGTCTCTCAGCCTGGCCAATCCGAGGACGTTAGTTATCCTGTCCCTGTAGCGCATTGCTAGGATTGTCTCTTCCATTCCCATGGGAGCTATGTCTGAGCCGAGGCTTGCCATAACGTAGCAGGATGGTCAAAAATAGAATCCCTGCGATGAGTCCCAAAAATAGTGGAATACCACCAAAGATGGAGTGCACAAAATTAGGAAAGATTCCCAAAATTGCCTGGAAGGGTGTTAGCAGTCCCGTAAAGACTGTCTTAAATATGCCTGGGATGCTTGTAGCACTAGACATGTTAAGGAGTTGGCTGAACATTTCTACGAAATGCACGGGGCAATTTGTTGATAAAAGGTCATGGACCTCAGTAGCCGTCCTTGCGACTAGAAGATCATACGTCTCTTTAGATGACGTTATAGGCACTGTTGTCTGTAAAAGCACAGATTTCATTTTGCTTAATGTATCAATTCGTATAGAATAGAGATTCAGACGAGGCCAGAGGGGAGTCACTATGTCTGGAGGCCCGCTCGGGAACAATGCTTGCATGCAACATTTGACCATGGACGTTACTTGTACTAGATAACTTTTCCCTGGCGCGAGGCCACAGCACCTGTGATCCGTTCTAAGAATGTAACTCCCGTTTGCGAGTTGCATAAAGAAGGGCTCTATCTGAGTTGCAGGTGTGACTAGCTGGTGGCATGAGAGGTTGTTTGAATTTCCATCACATGCTCCGTGTAAATTAATACCCTGACACAAAAGTATACCGCTTAGTGAGTGTTTACAGTTCTCACCACTAAGAAATACATTTTTGTCGCTGTCACTATAGCAAGAATGAGTGTATGGTAATTTCCATTCGGATTTTACATATCCCTTACCCAATTGTTCATATTGGCCAGCAGGTATGTACTCAAGGCATTTATGAAATCGGAAAGTTGTTATCGGAATTGTGATAATTCCGTGTATTATCCATTCAATGACAGGACTCTCTGACATTGTCAATGGTAATCTCTCGAGTTTCTCGATGCTCAAGATTGTATAGTCTGCTCCTTTCTGTGCCAAACTGATCTGTTTATCAGTAAGGTTAAAAATGGAAAATAATGACGTTGTGTTGATTAAACGCCAAGGCACATAGCCTGAACGAAGATTTTGCAGCGTCCAGCCTAATTCTATAATAGAGCGTAATTGAGACTGGCCATGTTGTAACATTAGCAAATCTCTGTCTATCACATCAAAGGCAGAGGATACAATATTGTCCAAAGAATATATTCTGGAAGACAGAGTCATTAACCCATTGTCTACTACAGAAAGTGATTTCTCCAAATTAATACGATCAATTTCTCGTATTTTTTCAGCAGTTTCAATTTGCTTTACTTTCCAAGCCTCGTTGTAAGCAGCATAGATACTGGTCGCTATGAAACGCTTTTGACGCTGTTTGCGTGGTCCAAGAATGAAATCGCGCAAATCAGCACCATCTTTTAATAAAGACAAGTGTTGCTTAATTTCAGCCAGCGTGGATGTAGTTAGCCATTCTAGGCAGAGTTTCCCTACACTGTATGTTGTTATAATCCCTGGATGTTGTCTCTGGGAGTATCTTGAGTCTAATCTGGTCATTTTTAACCCCTGTGTTTTATTCAGGAACCTATCTTGACAGCTATTTGTGTCTGTAGGCCAGATTAACCACTTTTTCCAATCAGGATGTGTTCTGTTGAAATTTAAAATGTGTGACACGTCTAACTCAATATCAGCTGTTGTATTTTCAGGTATTGGCTTTGGTATAGACGGTGTTTTCATTTCTTTGTTCTTGGCTAGGCCAAGACAAGATGTTTGGTGTACAGTGTCATTTAAAAATAACATTTGTTCTGGTATCATGCAGGTTCTAAACAGTGCTTCTATGCCTTGCACCTGCCAATCTTTTGTACCCCAAATCGTTTTCGTTTCAATATTATTTTTCCAATAATCAAAACCAAATGTCATAATTTTGTCATAAAATGCTTCTGAATATATCAATTTAGAATTTGTCAGCATCGTTTTCATTCCTGTTTTATCTAACAGTTTGTAATAAAACGTTTCTGCATCACTGGTGTTAAACCCTGAAAAATATTTGAATTTCTCAAAAAATGCTTTAGAACTGTTTTTAGGTGGTGTAGCACAATGTTCCCATTGATTATACATAAAAACATTTCTAGGCTGTGCAGATTTATGCAAGTAATGATCCCCATAATGGGTGTAACAGAATAACTGCTCATAACTAGATGAACCTTGTAAATAATCATGATCTGTGAATCTAGCTGACATTACTAAATCAGACATCATGTCATTAATACTGTTAAAGTCCCAATCATCAGAGAATGTACTTGGTGTCACAAAGTCACTTAAGGAAACCTTTAGTTGATGAGGATACTTCAGTATTTCGACCGGACCATAGATCTCATAGTCTGTTTTCTCCCATACTACCCCACCAGGTATTGGAATTGCTGTGACATTTACTGTTGACAGTTCTCTTTTCTTCACGTGGGATGATCTGTGTGGTTTCAGGACTAGGTTGATGTTCTGACTTGCTGTGTCCATTCAATTGTAATGAACTTTCCTAAAATTAAAACTAAAATTAGGCATAGTAGGAGTATGAATACCCCTGAGATGATCCAATGCTCAATCAACGGTGAATCCAGATATAGTTCTTTGATTTGTTGAAGGAGTCCTGTTGTATTTTCTTTAGAATACTTTTTTGTTTCTGGCATCACTTCGGGGTCATTTAAATCTTCAGAGAAGTTGTCAAAGTTGATGAAATAACCAGAGGCAGTTCTGTCAATTGATGGGATTGTTCTTTCAATCTGTCTCTCGGTAGCACTTTCTGATGCCACATTAGTGTAGACTGGTGTTGTTTCTTGACGAACTGTTTCAATCTGTGTTTCAAGAGGCACGAGTTCCATGGCTGTATTGCATAGTCCTTCATTGTGCACTGCAGGCTGATCGAATGTGATTAGTCTTTCAGTTTGAACCTCTTGGATTGTTGCAAGTTTGGGTATTCTGTTGTTTCTTGGGAGTCCACTGGGCCTACTGTTGATTATAGGCCACATGCTTGTGGTTTTACCAGATCGATAGACACGACTCTGTTCTCCTTTTTACCAGCAAGGGGCGGTAGCACAACTGATCTTGTTCCGGTGACTGCTAAGACAGGTACTGCTTTTCTGTAAGAAGGCCCAAATTCCTTCTTAACCGCGATCTTTTCTCTGACTAGATCCCCAATCTTTGGAATCCAGACAGGCCTTGCTGGGGCTGTTGCGGGTGGTGCCTCGTCAGTGGTACTTGGCTGTTGCTTTAACTTTATGTTGCTTAATGATTTTCTTGTTTCATTCAGTTCCTGTAAAACAGCTAAACGGTCTTTTACTTCAAACTGCTTTGTTTCTGCTTGTACCACTGACATCTGACTATCGAGGTCCTGAACGTTCATTCTAATTCCGAACAATAGTTCGTATGGGCTGAAACCTTTTAGAGAATTTCTTGGCATGTTGTTAAGACTAGTCTGGACACTTATTAAATGTTTGACCCACCCAGCGCCTGAACCTAATACCTTCGCTGTTATAGATTGCTTTATATCCCGGCTTTTTCTTTCTACCACACTTGTGCGATGGACAAGAATACCGCAACCCAATTCCCATGCTAGCCATGGCCCCCCCATAAGCTCGAGAGCTGAAAGCAGGACCCTGGTCAGAATGGAACGTGGTAATTGCGCATGTGCCGATATGGACTCGCAAATCTTTTATAACCGTTCTGGCGTCAGCCGAGCGCTGGAGACCTCATTTTTTAAGTGCTTTTCGTCTTAACGGTGTACACTGGGACGCGCTTCTCTTCTTTGATTGCGCAGATAGACTGCCTTATGCTGTCTAGAAGGGATCCTGAAACTACACTGGCCTGTTCATTACTGCGATCTCTATTGCAGTCTTCACAATTTTGAGCAAAACATTGAATATCTATACTCATTCCTGGCCACCAGTACTCTGATTGCAATTCTTTCAGAGAGGCTTTGATTGTTTGGTGTCTCAGACCCAACCCCATGTGTGCTTCCAGTAGGAGGAAGCCCCTCCTGCTCCTGTTTGGAATTACTCTATCCCCCACTCCAGGGATTCGAGCAAAAGGAACGGAGTTTGCATCGATTATGTATGCATAATTGAGTGGATAGTTTACGGGTAGTGCTGCACAGTCGCCTTTTACGGTCGTTTTTACTGCCAGCATGGTTTCCCCGTCTATGTACTTATCTGTACGCTTTTTTGTGGCTACGGAAGCCGGTTTAGTTGCTTCCGCTTTGGCTGTATTAGCCAATGAATTCCCTGCAACGTGAACGCCATCACGTTGAAGACTCTGTGCGTGAATCACGTGAGTCTTTTGTAGTTCTTTACTTAAAAGAGCTACCTCGTTCCAGAGCATTTTATGCTTTATTGTGGCACCTGTGTCATCTTTGTAGTCGTTTTCGATCCAACTCTGCAGTTTGTTATTGTAAGAATTGACGCAAAAATGAGAATCGCACACTATAAGTGTGGGGAATTCGCGTTCTGCATTTTCGAGCGCCATCTTTAAAGATCTGATTTCAGTTCTTTGAAACAAACAGTTTCTTTACTGATTTGGTTTTTGTTACTTTCGGTCTGAATTTACCGCACAGCCAACGACCTTTAATGATCGCACATGCTGCATTGTAGGATTTGCTCTCTACATTAAAATGCTGTACAAAGCTATCTGTATAGATTATACAGGCATATTGTGGGAGAGGCAGGATTTCGATTGGCAGAGGATATTCTTCTTCATATTCTAAATCATTCAGTTCTTCGTATTGCGGGGCGAAATAGTATTTCACGTCTTCCGCTCCTAGAGAATCTATGCACTGTATCCATTTCGGATCCAGTGACACTGTAGGCAGGTTTACTGGGCTGAATAGCGCCTCGAAGGCGGATTCCGCTGTAAGGATATTAATCCGTTTGCCGTGTGCTAGTTCTCGTTCATTTGCTAATGCGATTTGCACTGCGTTCACAGTTCTTTCTGTGTGACTGAATGTTTTTTCTGCTTGTGTGTACAAGTGAGATTTAATTGAAATTGGTACCTTTTCTCCCTCATTAGAGGTTAGGTACGTGAATCCGCATCTTCCTGGGATGACTCGGATTACAAGATCGATCGTGTTGTCACGTGTATCTAATTTAGTTTTTGCTAACATGTCTGTTTGCAGTGATCTCAAAATTTCTGTGTGTTTTTGAGTCCAATTGATTTGTTTTAAATCAGGTTTAATTAGTTCGTAGAGAGGTTTAACCCTCTCTGCGTAATTTAGTATGTAAGTTCTTCCGAAATTCAGAAAACCTAGTATGGATTGTAAATTCTTCAGCGTTTTTGGAGCTTGGAGTACAGCGCACTTCTCTAAGAAGTTGTCCGCTAGGCTTTTCCCTTCACTTGATAATTCGTACCCTAAGAATAGTACTGTCAGATGGGCAATTCGGGACTTTTTAAAGTTGAATTTGTAACCCTCTGCTGCAAACCCAAGTATAATGGTGTTCACTCTTTTCAAGTGAGTATCCAAGTCGTCGTCTGTGAGATAAATATCATCTACGTAAGATAATGCTTCATCATCATAGATTTGTAGTAACTCTGTTACCCTGGCTGAGAATAGTCCTGGGCTGTTCTTGAACCCCTGTGGGAGTCGACAGAATTTTTTCTGTGACCCAAATGCGGAGAAAGCGGTCAAGTATCTGCTTTCAGGTGCAATGTTTTGACAAAAGAAACCATTAGAAATGTCTAATGTCGTTTTGTATTTTTTCCTAACTATGTTATTCATTAGGGCTGCACTATGCGAGTTTTGTACTGCAAAAGTTTTGCAACATGTATTAAGGTGTCTGTAGTCCAAAACTAGACGATATGAATTGTCTGGCTTGGAGACAGGAAACAAAGGATTGTTCATTTGAGAGGTGCATGTTTCAATCACCCCCTGGTACCCAAGTTGATCTAAGATCTCCCTGACTTGTTTTTTAGCTTCTTGCTTTATGGGATACTGCCGTTGGGCAGTTGGTTCACTTTTTAGTTGGATTTTGTGAGGCGGTGAATCCTCATCCCATCCTACATGATTTTTATATAATGCAGGTGCCTGGGCTACTGCCCATTTCCTTGCATATGTATATTTTTTATGAATCGGTATGTGATTCGAGAAGGCAGGCATAATCACTTCTTCGCCACGAGGGCACTCCCTGACAAACTCCGGGGGCCAATCTTTTTCAGCTAACAGAATATCATAGCCTTTTGAGAGCTTATCCCAAAATAGACCCTTAATTTTCCTAGTCTTATCACCCTCTATACGCAATGTTATTTCGTATATTTTATGGGGCTCGCTAAGCCTGGCGTCGGCAGTTTCAACCTGAATGAATTCATTCGTGTCCACTGTCTCCAGATGACTCATCAAGATCTTGCGCGCTATACTGATTTCTGCTGCACTGTCCAACATTGTCAATGCCCACTCCCCGTTTTTCAACTGTGTCCTCAGTATTCTCGGCATGGTTGATTACTCTAATACTGGCTACCTTCTTTTTCTGAAATTGAGATTTCTTATTTTGAGCAGGTTCCTTGTCTTTGGACTTGGTGTGCTCTCCTGGGTCTGACCGTCCTCTTCTTTCCGAATTCTGTGGAAAAGATCGAGAGGGACGTGTATCAATACTTTGATATCTGTCAGGTTTTTTTATATTATCCCTATTTCTAAGGTTATATCTTTTCTCAGAGGGCTCCCGTTGGGGAGACTGGCGTTCTCGAGTCGGAGTTCTTTCCCTCCGTCGAGGAGACCTTCCTCTGGACTGGAAAACTTTTTCCTTGGGAGTGGATTGTTTATTTCCATCCCAGCTCTTTTTAGGAGTGTTTGAATTATTTTTAATAAATAATTTTTCAGGATTTTCGAGCAGTTGGGGCTTTACTGGTTTTCCACCCAAGCTGTCTCTACCTAATTCTTCATAGCATTTTTCTATGATTTTTGCAAGCTCAACAGGATCTTTTATATTGGTTTCCCTTAACTTCTGGCGAATCGCCACAGATGCTGCTTCTCCCTTTACATTGGCTAATAATATAGCCGTGACCTGCTTGAAGTCTTTCAGTAATTTCATACCTAGATTTAAAGCGGGCTCTGGACCGAATTCATTTTGAATCTGTTTTAGCACGTCTGGTATTACCGCCATAGACGGAACACCGTGTGTTTTTGTGTAAATGGAAGCAAAGACTGTACCCCAAGTGTCACAGTCCTCCACGTGTGGTGCGATTCCCATAGGAAGGCAGATGGTCAAGATTCTGTGTTTCTCAATAGGGGTAGTATCAGGAAATACTGCCTCTATTTGAGTGATTTTCTGGGCTAACCAGAAAGGAATTTGTTCCCTTTTTACGGGTGTTTTACCAAGACATGACTGTATGTTCTGTGGTGTAATTTTATTTGTGTTCCCCTGATGAGGGGTCAGCTGTGGTGTATTAACAGCTGGCTGGACTGTTGCAGTCCGTATTACATATTGGACTAATTGCCTATGTATTTTTATTAATGTGTTTAGCTGTGCTAACAGCTCTTCTCTAGACATTCTTGCAATGTCAGGATGTGGTGTGTAGCTGGCTAGAACCGGCCACGTGGCTCCTGGTCTACCTAGTGGACCGAGCCTAGTTATGTGATCATTGTGTTTTAGGGCGCCATTAAACCAGAGCAGGTGCTCTTGAAATTTAAGTGGAATTTCAACCTCCTCGAAAGGGGCGTACTCATCCGGAGGTTCCTCTATTTTGTAATAGTGAAACTCTTGTGTTATAGCGTTTACCGCTGGAAAGTTTATCCATGAATAGAATACCTCTGTCTGCCGATACTCGTGAGCCTCTATCACGAAAATTACTGTACCACCTTGAGGTGTCAGTCCGTTTTCTATAAGTTTTAAAGTTATAGATCTTCTTAACTGGACCGGGATGATAATAGCACCCGGGTCTGTGTATTCGGGACCTTGCTGAGTCGCATCTACTGCGGCCCCAGGGGCTCCGTTTTCTGGCATTGTAAAAATGCGAGGTTTGCAGAGTAGGTCTCCAAGGAGACAAAGATTAGATGCACAATATTTTGGAACACTGTATCCTTCAACGTTGAATAAACCAGAGCTTTACATAGGAATCTCTTCCTACTAAGGTCGGGCGGATTTTAACCTTTCACCCACTCCAGACGTCTATTGGAGTATTTACGGGAGAAAGGGGTGTGAAATATGCACGACTGAGTTACTCTACAAGTCTTACGTTAGTTTATCGCCTTACCAAACGTTAGGGCGCCATGTAGTGTAGTTCCTAGTTTCCCACTAGGCCCTGCGCATTGGAATAACATAAACAGTAGTATTGACGTGGAACTGCTTATATTCCAGGCCTCCACTGACTATGCTAAACTTAATTGGGTTGTGTTACCAACTAGCTCAGAGGTCACTGGAAACTTTCTTCTCTGCATAGGAAGTGATCAGCTTCCTTGGCACAGACAAGAAGGGATTCAGCTTTCCAACAACCGTGCAACATGACAACTTTGCTCCTCAGATCAAGAGTCGATCTCTAGGGTCGTGTGAAACAATAGACATAGATTTCACTCAGTCAGTCTAGTGCAGTTTACTTTCACAGTATGTAGAGAATAGAGAGACGGGCGTTTATCAATAAAGGGTTAACATTTATTGAACAGTCTTTCTTCTCGTACAAGAGAAATGTATTGCCACAATTGCAATAACTGTTATTATAAAAAGTACGTACAGTAAGATAAGTATTGCGAAATAGAACTGTAAAAGCATTGATATGGTTTCTTAGCCATACAATGGTTTAAAAGTAATAAAACATATATACAGTCATATATACATTAGGCTAACATACTCAACTGGTGCTTCTAACTAAGCCTACCCCAGTGTGCCTGACCTAAGCCTAACACGTGAGAAGGGGAGCAAGTAAGTAGCTTAAGTTAAGTTGGTTTTGCCAAGGTTTGTTTCAAGAATTCTCGTCTAAGGGTTTAGTCAACACCATACCTCTGAATAGAATGATGGAGGATTGGTATCTCCTTCAGGGGTCTCTCTCGATATCCCAGTCACCCGCGAGGGTAAACCGGAAGCGCCGGGACTGGATTTCTCTGCACGAGAAATGCAGCGGCTTCTCTCAGCGCGTCGAGGAAGGAGGGGTGACAGCGTCCGCGGGCAGCTGGGCTGGATGTCTTCGCAGAGGACGGCTGCACGGCTCCTCAAGCGTACTGAACCACAGTTCGCGCTGTAGCGGCGAGAATGGTAATCAGTAGCTTCACCACCACAGGATAGCAGGCTGCAGCGACAGAGTGCTAGTTGTTACCAACACGGGGTCATGCAGGCAGCTGGCATCAGCAACAGGTTCGCTCATTGCTTAAGGCAACGTTGGTAATATTTATACCTGACAGGTGCCGGGTTTGACGCAAGTTTGCTGGACATAAGACGTCAATTAAAGATGTCACTAGGAAGTGACAGTTATCAGTTGCTCATTAGAGTTCCATTACTAATCAAAACATAGCAAGCGGGGATTTCCAGGTTTGCTAAGTTTTTATCTTGTTGAAGAACTCGGAGTGTTATCTAGGAATATCAGATAGTGACTGCTGCTCTGTCATTGCACTAATTGGTCGCAAAGGAAGTAGCAGAGAGTCATGCTGGAATGTGGCTCTGTTCGTGTGAGGCCAGAGATGACTTTTCAGAAAATCGCACTTGAACGGTTATGCCAATATAGGGAATAAATGGATTTATAGCCGAATAGGGGCATAAGGTCACAGTATCGATCAGGAACCTAGATAAGCACGCAACAAAATGTCCGTCAATATATCGGACGTTGAGACTACAATGGAGGCTCTTTCCACAGACACTTCAATACTCAAGAAACAAGTGCATCAGCTGGAAGAGGACAACAAGTTCTTAAAGGCATGCCTGGAGGATCAAGAAGGGCGCTCTAGACTGAATAGCATTTGTCTAATTGGCGTGCCGGAGGGGATGGGGGAACCGGCCCTGGACCTATTTGTGGAAGAATTGGTGACGACCCATCTCCAACCGAGAGGGTTATCCAATTTATTTTCTGTGGAGGGAGCACATAGGATCCCGGGTGGCCGACTGAAACCTTGGGCGCTCCCGCGCCCTGTTCTGGCACGCATCTTCAATTTTCGAGACCGGGATGCAATCTTACAAGCGGCTTGGAAGGCACCGCCAATCCATATTGACAATGCCGTCATTACCATCTTTCCCGACTATACAGCGGCGGTCTCGAAGCAGCGTAGGGGGTTCATAGAAGTGAAGAAGGCCCTAAGGGATCGGGAGATAAAATACTCCATGTTATTTCCGGCCAAGTTGAGTGTGGAAGATTGTGGAAAAGTGTGGTTCTTCCTCAAGCCTGAGGAGGCACAAGACTGGTTGGAGGGATGGCGTAAGGTGTCGAGGCAGGGTTGCATTGGTCATCGTGAGTCGCGAGGGAAGGAGCATCAAGGCGAAGTGGAGCAGGAGTAAGGGCAGGTCACTGGACTCTGTTATGCTGTGGATGAAGAGCCAACATTGTAGTGGTTGAAAGGACCTGTAATCCGCCTATTTTCGGAAGTGCCTGCTTTGATATCTTTGGACGATGGGTTACGAAGAGGTATAGTTGTAGTCACACTGAGAAGTCGCTCTAAGGTACTTTTTGTTTTAATTTTGTGGGGAAGTCTTTTTTACATGACTATTCCTCTTAAGCTTTCGTCAATGCAGTCCGATGGGGGCTTTGGGTATTGGACAATGTTGAAGTAATGGGCTTGGTGGGGGCTGGCGGGTTTATTGGGGTGGCGGGTTGTTGTATTTCCGTCAAGCAGGGGAGCAGGGTGGGGGGTGGTTGGGGCGTTTGGGTTTTTACAGTTTGTTCTAAGTTTAAAGGTTTTCTGTTTGGGGCAAAGATTGAAGGACACTAAGCACAATAGCATTGTAAGGGTGCGCTGCATTGGGGGAGGTGTGGTCAGATATATTACTCATGGCGTTGGAGACAGTGTTGACATGCTCTAGTATTGGTACTGATGTCCCCTTGGCGGCACCGGTGTCTCCCTTAACGTTGCTTACCTGGAATGTGCATGGTCTGGGGGATAAGATCAAACGAGGACTGGTGCTGCAATACCTGAGGCGTACTGCGCTAGCGATGGCATTGTTACAAGAAACTCATCTGACTGGTTCGGCTTGTAAAGCCATGGATCGTGTGGGGTACAAAATGGTTGTACACTTTGAGTTCTCATCGGGCTCTAAAGGGGTGGGCATTCTGATTCGTAAATAATTCCCACTGCTTATACATAACACATGGACAGATACTCAGGGGAGGTTTACGGCCATATCTTGTCAATGGGAGGGAAAGAGGTTTAATGTTGTGTCTGCGTACATTCCTCCTGCCCTGCACTCTGTGGCTTTTCCGGCGCGTACCACATTCTCACTGGGCCTCCCGGAGGGAGAACTACTTATGGGGGGCGATTTTAATGCAGTTGTGGATGGCGCCAATGACCGCTTCTCGATTAGAACAGTGGGTGCAGGCAGCTCCAGTCTGACGGGGTTTCTTGACGCATTGGGTCTCGCTGACACTTGGAGATATAGACACCCTACGGAGCAACATTACACTTTCCAGTCAGTTGTGCACAATAGCCTCTCCCGTATAGATTATTTTCTTCTCTCTGCAGACAGCCTATCCCACTTGACTGAGGTAGCGATACGTCCTCTTGGCATATCTGACCACTCACCTGTTATGCTGACCTACACAGTGCACACAAAGGTGAGAAAGAGAATTTTCCCTATCGCTCCAGGCTACCTGCAGGTCCCCAAGGTCCGCAAAGAAATAGTTATGGCTACTAAACACTATTTCCAGGAAAATGAGAACTCTGTGCAATCCCCTGGTGTTCTATGGGAGGCATACAAGACTGTGGTAAGGGGGCAGGCAATTGCCTCTATAGCGGGCCATAGGCGTGCAGCGAGTTAAATATACTCGAGACTGAAGTGGCCGAGCTTCAAGTGCAGCATGAAAAAAACCCATCTCCAGAGACGGTGCATTCTTTGCGCCTTAAACAGAGCACACTCCGGGAATGCCAGAGTGAACAGGTTAAACTTAGACTCCAGGCCACGCGACATAGGGTCTATGAGGTGGGAGACAAAGCGGGCAGGGTTTTAGCGTGGTTGGACAGGAGGGAAAGAGCGCAGAGAACAATAGCTCAGCTTCATACCTTTGCTGGCAGTCGTTACTGCCCCATACAAAATAGTAGACACCTTAGCTGATTATTTTACGCAGGTTTATACCTCCGACTCTCGCGTGACGACGGAGGAGGCGCAAACATACATCAAAGATATCAAAATGCCGACTCTGTCTGATGAGGCGGCTATGTCTCTAGAGGCGGACTTCATGACAGATACAATTCTGTCTGCCATTCATTCTCTGCAGTCCGGAAAAGCAGTGGGGCCTAATGGGATACCCATTGAACTATACAAACATGCATCTGACTTAACAGCCCCACATCTTCTAGCGATGTATCTCGATAGCCTGGAAGCCGGGGAACTGCCGCAAGACCAGCGTATGGCTACTATAGTTGTGTTGCCTAACCCGGGCAAACCCCTAGATGAGTGTTAGTCATACCTTCCAATATCCTTGCTCAACGCCGAAGCTAAGGTCCTCGCTAAAATGAATGCCATCTGATTATCCCCTCATCTCAGTACTCTGATCCACCCGGCCCAATCTGGGTTTATGCCCAATAGGAACTCCGCACTTAACCTGCGGAGGGTGCACGCAGTGATGGCTCGCATGCCATGTATCCAGGAGCCTGCAGTCCTCCTCTCTTTAGATGCCCGCATGGCATTTGATATGGTGGAGTGGCCCTATTTGTTCGTGGTCTTCCGAAATCTGGGTTTTGGTCCCAAATTATGTGCCTGGGTGAAACTGTTATATTCTCATCCCCTGGCACACGTGGTAGCCAATGGCCACATCTTTAGGGACTTCCAGTTGAGTCGTGGGACGCGCCAGGGTTGTCCGCTGTCTCCTTTGCTTTTTGCGTTGGCATTGGAGCCACTGGCAGCCTGGGTTCGATGGTTCGATGGGACCCCATGATTAGAGGACTGAATTGGACTGCATCATGGGAGGACCGCATCTCTTTATATGCGGATGACGGACTTTTATATTTGACTTCCCCCAGACGGTATATAATAGTGCTCTTGAATATCTGTGAAATTTGGACGGGCGTCTGGTTATACCATCAATTGGTCCAAACCTGTCCTGTTTGTTTTAAGGGGCCCGCCCCCGCTGCTCCCGACAGACTACCCCATAAGGGTTAAGGAAGAGTCTTTTAAATATCTGGGTGTGTGGGTGACTCCTGATCAGAATGTTTTCCTGCTTAAAAATTTAGAGCCTCCCCTAGAGCAGTTCCGGAATGATGTGCAGCACTGGCATAATCTGCCCATGACCCTGTTGGACAAGGCGGCCCTTTACAAAATGATGACACTTCCTCGATTGTTGTACGTCTTGGAAAATGCCCCATTTCCGGGGCCCCTTGAAATATTTTGAAAGTATAGACACATTTGTCTCGGGCCTGCTCTGGGGTAGTAAACCAACGCGCATATCACATGGCAAGTTAATCAGGAGCTGGTATGACAGAGGCATTGCTCTACCGGATATCCAGTTATATTACTGGGCTGCCCACTTAAAAATAATAAACCAATGGTTGCACGCACCCCAAACGGAACCAGCATTTCAGGCGGACAGGTATGAGCTGGGGGAGGCAGGAGTTATTTCTGCGCTATATGATAAAAGAAGCACTTCATCCCTCCTGGACCCTACGGCACACACAGTGGGCATTTGGTACAAAACCCAGGGTCGTCTTAAATGCAAGGACATTGTTACCCAAATGACACCGCTTTGGTCCACACGACAGCTGGGTAAACTTCGCAATAGCAAGGGCTTCAGGGAGTGGGACATGATAGGTATCTCTACAGTGGTTCACCTATGGAAGAAAGGTGCGGTAATACCATTTGATCAGCTCCAGGTCCAGTACGATTTAGCGCCCGCCGAGAGATTCCGATACCTCCAGATTAGCCATGCCCTGGGAGCTGTCATCCAGCCAGGCACTGATGTGCCTGAAGCCACCCCATTAGCAGATCGATTACTCACTGAGCACATGCCCAAAAGGGCGACCTCCTTCACATACCGTAAATTAATCAATAACTTGCCGGACCCAACACTAATGTGAGTAAAGACAGTTCCCAACAGGTATTATGCGAAGACAGTTTTGGAAATGTATGCAATATGCATTACAAAGAAAGGAAAACCAAGGAGTCAAAGGCTTTTCAGAAAGGGTAATCTTATTTTCAAAAGCAATAGGAAAAAACTTTCAAGGGTCAATACAGTTAAAGCAGCACTGTACAGAGTAGATCTTGTGACAACCCGGTGACACTTGGTGCAGGTGCTATATACAATCAGTGACAAGTGGGTGTGCAAGTGTTAAAAACAACAGCAAAGGCGACGCATTAATCAAGGTATAAACATCAAATAATGGCCCCAACAGAGACAAGTAACAATCACTTGAAACACAATTATTTGTATGGGAGCACAAGACGTGAAATGCGTCGTAAAATTCAAGCTGTCTAGTCGACGGCGTTTCGATCCCCATTAGTCTGGATCGTCATCAGGACGGGGTTGTCGATGGGAACAGTGACTTAAGCTCTGGCAGGAAGACGTAGTTGAAATCCTGTTTTAAGACTCGATGGTCCAAGGTTGCTGAATGTTTCTTCCGTCTGGGCAGCGAGTAATACTGGCGAGGCCTGACTGAATCAGGGCTGTGGGCCGTAACCGGGAGTCTGCTGTCAAACGGGTTGCAGGCAATAAATGCGCTAGCCAACACTAAAGCACAGTTGGTCTAAGGATTTTGGGGACTTCGATGAGGTGGATTGGCAGACAGCACTGTCCTCCCCACGATAGGTGGCCATACCCTCTAGATTACGTCTGGTACAGCTTAAGATACTTCACAGGGTGTATTACACCAGGGTTACTTTGCACACCGTGGGGAGGGCGGAGCACCGCCTCTGCTTGAGAGGTTGCAGGGAGGAGGGAACATTTTTTTTACACCATATGGCAGTGCCCTGGGATAGCGGCATACTGGGCTAAGGTCATGAGAACAATGTCACCGGTGGTGAAGGAATCGGTGGTTCCTGAGCCGAGACGCTACCTGCTGAACATATGGGAACCAAACAACCTTACCCACCCAGCTCGAGACTGGGTGACACTGGGGGTAATGTACGCCAAACGAAATATAGCCAAATACTGGGGATCCGGGGAGGTGCCTGTGCTTACTGACTGGTGTAAGGAACTTGATGCAGCGATGCTGGCGGAGAGAGTGGTGTACTTAAACCGGGGGTGTCCCCGGAAATGGGACAAAATCTGAGGGGCTTGGAATGAATATAGGGGTTATCTGTGTGATCCACCAATGCCAGATGGGGAAAGTGGCTATGATTAGGGGGTGGGAGGGTACGAGGGCATCGAGTTATGTACCAATGTCCATGCACTTCTGACGTTTTTATTATCGTACAGTATGTATTGCCACTGCTGATTACAATGCACAGTCGTATCCAATATGTGTATCATATGTCTGTCGTATGCCCTGCTAATGTTATTAATAAAACATTCAAAAAAAAAACAAAACCTGTATGTTGAGGGGGAATACCCTCAAAGGATCCAGAGCCAGCTGAGCAGGGACGCTAGGGTCTTCCCGAATAATGCCCCTCATCAGAAGATCCTTCTTCATCCGTATCGTCCTCCCCTTGTTTGGGGGGTGGGGCGGCTCCTCAGGGTCTAAGTCCGGTGTGGCCATGTGCTGATTTCCCCAGGGAAAGACTCATGCCAGTGGGGTGCATTCTTTAAGATTCACGCACTCTTACGGAAGACCTCTCTCAGTCGATCGATTTCTGGATCTTGTGAAAATTAGATGCTGACAGGCCTCTGTGCCCTGCCCCAGTGTCCCTAAGGATTCCAGAGCCTCCCTGGGACGTCATCGTGTCCACCCTTTCCAGCAGGGTTGCAATCCCTCTAGCAATAGCTTGGAAGAGAAGCTTGCCGACCTCTGCAGGAAAATAAAGTTTGGGGGCATTCCTCCTCAGAGGCTAGATTAGGGGAATATTCATAGTCCCAATAGGACTCCATCATATGAATAGGGTGTGAGCAGCAGAAGTCTACACTCGCCCTGATGACTAGACGGGCAGCCCAATCGCTGGTGCTCAGCAATTGACAGCAGTGAATACAGCCTCTAGGTAGCGTCAGCACACTGTGGCTGGAAGGGCCGAATTAAAACATACAGCGTACACCGTGCCTTGCGAGGGGTGCTAGGGAGAAAACCAGGACAAGCGTTCTTTCCCGCAGGACAAGCCTCTATTGCCTCCGTAATTCACTAGTCTGTGGAGTGCTTTTAAAAAGTGCTACTCAGGGCATGGCTTGGATGGCAAAGGGAGTAGCCGCCTAAGTCCGGAGCTCCGTCAGACCCCGGGACTCCAACTAAACAAACAGCGAGAAGCCGACATCGTCTAAACAGACAGAATGGCACCACGGACATCGGAAAGAGGCAACAGTAAGAAGATAGCAGTGGAGGCAACAACGGCAAGATAATAACACCAAAAATCCTTTCCGTGCATCAGACCAAAACAAGAAACAAGATGGAGCCGGAAGGAGTTACATCTAAGTAACATACTAGGAGGCAAAGCACCGCCGGCAGAACCATACAGAAAGACACCAAAGGTCAGTGGGCAGTAAGACGTGTACCAACGCTAACGTAAACGCGCTGCATTCCCCTTCCAAAAGCCAATACAAGCACGCCAAGTACCACTAGAGTACTGAGAAAACAAAAACCGAAAGCTATACTCACCCAGGGCGCGGCCATATTTGGAGAGGCATAAGAAGCGAAGCGCTCGAGCGGGAGCTATCAAAAGGCCGTAACGGCAGAAACAGACAGAAATCGCCGGTAAAGCCATGGAAATACGCTGACACCAACGCGTTACTGGCTCCCCCACCCCCGCCGCTCGGAACGAAAAGGCCCGAGAGAGACTATCCTCCTAGGCACCGCCATCTTGCGGGAGGGGCATAAGACGCCTGGGTCCGTAAACAAGCGGGAGAGTTAAGAAAGAATGAACAAGCACCGGAAGGAATAAAAACCAGCGCAGAGAGAACGGCCACCAAAGCCCAACACAAAATAGTACAGCGACCAAAAACGCCAAAATCGACGCGCTGCAGCCTTCTCATATCACCCTCCCAACTCCCACACGAAACAAGGTGAAACGAAACAAAAAGCGCACATCCTTCGAGGGCGCAGCCATCTTGCAAGAAGGGCACAAGAAGAGAGTGCTGAAAACTAAACTAAACTAACTCCTCACCGGGGGAGAGTTACCAAGAAGGGAGAGAACCACAGAAAACCACTGCCCCTTAGAATAACTGAGCAAAAGAACGCCTGCAGTGCGCTAAACGAGTGGGGAAGAACACTAACCACCACCAAGCACGAATCGGCAAACCGATAACCAGAAGCGTCGCGCGGAAGCGCAATATACATGCCGTTATTGGACTATAAAAGTCAATGGCACAACCTGAGAGGGCAAGGGCTCCAGCACACAGGACCCCACTAAGAACAACACAAGCCGATCGAGCCAAGAACAACTCGAGGGTAACAAATAAAATAAGGGGGTAAGTCACGCCCAACAGCAAGCGCACAAGCACAAACCAACAAAAAAGGAAACACTTAAAAACAACCAAACAACCAGCCAACAATAAACGAAGCCACAAATTAGGGTACACACAAGCCACCACAGGACGCCAGTTGCACCAAACAGAACCAGAGACCACAACGATACACGCTGGCAAGCAAAGCGACCTGCAAACAAGCCAAACCCTAACGAGGATCGAGTCCGAACAGACAAGGACAACAAAGTGATCAAGCACCCAAAACACATATATAAGACCAGCCCATAACGTGCGCCATTAAAGAACTAAAGAAAATGGCCGGCAGTGACGGCAAATTGTCGCAACTACAAAAGAGAAACAGGTCGAAGGGCAATATGGACTCCCCAATCAAACAAAGAGTGGACATCACCAGCACACTGAACAGCATCCTCAAAAAATTAGCTGAAGTCCACGATCTAGCTAAGTCAACAAAGAAAACAACGGACACAATACAATTGGAACTAGCTGCCATTAGAGCAGACATCCACACAACTAACAACAAGCTAGACTACCCTTCGAAAAACTTTAAAACAAATCTTCCTTAGAGATATCCACTGTTCTACGGAACGATATATCCTTTATATGCTAGTTCAAGAAGTAGATGTGTTCCTTTATCCCGGGGTCAAGACTGGGCGGGAGGGATCTTGCTGTCACACGCCCACAGTACGAAGCAGCAGTGAGAGGGGGGGAGGAAGGGAGAGGGAGGGATGGAAGGGGGGGGGGGAAGTAGAGGGGAGGGAGGTCGTTCATCCTGTCAAGTACGTATGTCTTGTCTGTCATGTATGCTTTGTCCGCGTCTTCGTCATAGCCAACACAAACACACTAGACAGATCGTCCTTAACATCGAAAGCAGCAAATCCTAAGGATACAGCTAGCTCACAGCACAGCAGTGCCAGAGAAAGGGTACCCATGGCCATACTAGGCCTAGCGTACTGTACTAAAAATGACACAGTCTAATAACAAGACACTGTCAACAGACCTTAAGATCATCTCCCTCAACGTTCAAGGTCTCAATCACCCTATCAAGAGGAAAAAGACACTAGACTACTTAGCCAAGACTAAAGGAGACATTATCTTGCTGCAAGAAACCAAACTCTCTGCAGATGAAACAGACAAACTCAGAGCCAGGTGGATAGGTCAGGTTGCCTGCTCACCAGCGGTGGGCAAAAAAAGAGGGGGGTCGTTACTCTGACCAGTAGCAAATCTAACATAACCATCGAGAATGTGCAACAGGATAACTATGGCAGATTATTGATCATGCAGATGAAAAGAGGAGAGGAGACAATACTCGTGACAAACCTCTATGCACCCAACACAGACGACACCCCATTTTGGGAGGGAGTAACTAAAGAACTAGAATCCTGCAGTTCAAACAACATGACGGTTGTAGCGGGCGACTTCAATATGGCGCTAGACCAAACCCTAGACAGGCAATCAAAAACCAGAGCACGTACCCAGACGTCACACACGACGCTAACAAACCTATGCAACAGACTCAACCTAGTAGACCCGTGGCGTCTTCAGCACCCCGACACCAGAGACTACACCTTCTACTCGTACCCACATAACTCATACAGCAGAATAGACAACATTCTCATCTCAGGAACCCACTCACACCTAATTGAACACACAGAAATCGCTGACAGAACAATATCAGACCACGCCTGCATCAGCCTTCACCTCACAGGGAGACGCAATGAACACATAAACCGTAGATGGCGACTCAACCTCACAACCTTAGCCAAACAAGAAGACCAGGATAAAATCCAAGAAGCCATAGCTGACTACATCAAAGACAATGACACACTGGACATGGACCCCAAAACCCTGGGGTAGGCCCTCAAAGCAACTATCAGAGGCGTACTTATAGAAATCAAAGCCAGAAGGGACAGAGAGGCGAAAGCTCAACTATCCCAGCTGGAAAAAGATATCAAAAGGCTAGAAACACAACACATCGGAGACACAGCAAATCAACATATACTGACAGAACTCACAAAGAGAAAATATGAATTCAACAGAATCCTTAGTGAACGTGCAGGGTTATGGATAAAAAAATACAAAGAAATCAACCTATGCGAAGCAAACTAGGCAGGGAAGACCTTAGCGTCCTACCTCAAGCACAAGCAAAGGCGAGACTACATCACATCAATCACAGACACCAATAGCAAAACACACACCGGTCACAAGGACATAGTACACACCTTCATGGAATTCTACAAGGATCTCTACAACAAAGATGATGACCTTGACACAGAGGGAACGAAAACCTACCTGAAAACCTAAACTTACCGTGGATTTCGACAGAAGAAGCACCTACGTTCGGCCTAGACATCAAAACTCTCGAAGTCAGGACAGCCATTAAGGCTCTAAAAGACAACAAGGCCCCAGGACCAGACGGTTACACAGCACCATTCTACAAATCCTTCCAAGACCAACTAGCACCAATCCTAATGAAAGTTTTCAACCACTACGGAGGAGAAGGGGAAGTAACAGAAACAATGTCACAGGCAAACATCATAGTCATCCCAATGGATGGCAAAGACCCACAATGGACAAAAAACTACCGGCCAATATCGCTCATAAATCTTGACTGCAAATGATATGCCAAAATATTAGCGACAAGACTCAACAGGTTGCTCCCACAACTAATAGGGAACACAAAGGTAGGGTACATGAAAACCCGAATGTCAAGCGACAACACAAGACTCCTCTGTCAAGTCATCGAACACTGCTCGAACTCAGACAACCAGGCAGTCACAATCATGCTGGATGCAGAAAAGGCCTTCGACAGAGTATCCTGGCAATTCCTAGATAATTGCCTACAGGCATACAACCTGGGAGAGATGTTCACAAGGAAGGTCATGGCCCTTTACAAAAATCCCAAAGCACAAATCGCGATTAACGGAACGACCTCAGCCCCTTTTATCCTCCAAAGAGGGACCAGACAAGGCTGCCCACTATCCCCAATGTTGTTCCTATTAGCACTTGAACCACTGATCAGGGACATCCTAGCAAATAAGAACATAGCAGGTATAACCATCAACAACACTACAGCTAAGTTAGCTGCCTATGCAGATGACCTGCTAATCACGACAGAAGATCCGGCCAAGTCCATACCAGCTCTCATGCGCACCATTGACATCTACGCATCTCACTCCGGGTACAAACTAAACAGAGAGAAGTCGGAGTGTATGCCACTGAACGTACACACAACTAAAGAAGTATCCGGGACGCCGCCACGAGACTGTATACGGAATCTGAGCACCCGACTACAGGTGCTCGGTGGTCATTACCACGACCACCGCGTTATTCTACGGACCGGTGTCCTCTACAGCTTCAATTTATGCTCGTACCGGAGTTGGACATTAGAAATAGAAGAAAGAAACTTTCCTTGCGAAAATTAGGTTACATGCCTTGAAGTCCCAGTGCCAGTTGCTGTCTGATCCACATTGTGTGTTTAGATAGATTGACAAAACTCCAAAATTGAATCAATTCGCCCTGACGAAGTTCCACAAGGCTAATGGAACGAAACGCGTTGGCTGTGCCTGTATTTGAAAAAAACTGTTAAATAAAGAAGAAGATATACAATACACTATCCTTCCTTTGGACTCTAATTGTGTGCACCTTCCATCTTATGTTTTTGTATCCTACAACTAAAGAAGTACTAGGAGACTCAGGACTAGCCTGGCAGACGAGATCTATCAAATACCTAGGGATCAATTTTGGGAGAAACCTAAGAATCGCCCTCGAACAAAACGAGAAAAATACCCTAAATAAGATAAAAGGCCTGCTGGAGAACTAGTCGCCCAAATTTATCACCTGGTGGGGTAGAAAAGAAACAGTCAAAATTATGGTCACCTCAATAGCTAACTATCTGATCAGCATGCTTCTCATAGCACTAACAGACGACTTCCACAAGAAAATGGACCAAACACTCTACAAATTTATCTGGAAAGACAAAAAGCCTAGAATAGCTCTCCCAAAATTAAGATTGAGAAAAGAACAAGGGGGCCTCAATGTAGCAGACCTGAGAACATTCCAGACAGCCTTTGTCGCCAGGCAGGGGATACAGGGTACTCCAAAATCAGAAATACATTCCTACTTGGCTATCACTAGAGAGAGCCGTCGTGGACAATTTGGACCCACTAACCCTCCTCACCGCCAACAAACAGTCACTAAAAGGGAACCCAATATTCAAGATAACAAAACAAGCCCTTCTCAAAGTAGAGTTAGAGATAAGCATCAAAAACTCTAAGTTCGGTAGCGTTCTGGGCAAACCCTAAAATCAAATACAGAGGAATAACAACTTGGAAGCAACTAGGCCTCTCTCACCCAGCTCAGCTGGAGGAAAAAGGCACACCCCTCACATTCAATGCCAAGAAGGAAAGGCATGCCCTCCCAGAATTAGAACTATACAATTTCCTGACCATTACATCGGCCATCACAAAAGCAAATCTAAACAAGCTGACTCCCTCAATATTCCAATATATGGAAAACCTAAACAAGACAGGCCACCATGTATCACACCTATACAAACTCCTCCTCCCCACATCCTCAAAGCTCAATGCTAAAAACACAAACCATTGGGAAACACAGATTAGCTTGAAACTCACAGAACAAGACCTACACACCATGTGGTCATCCCCGACACGCAACATGATATCACTGATACTAGCACAAACAAAATTCTGGCTGCTGCATCAAGCGTACTGGACTCCAGTGCGTTTGGCAAAACTAGATCTTAGAGAGAACAGCCAATGCTGGAACTGCAAGAAAGAAATAGGGGACCTAGCCCACCTAATCTTCTATTGCAGCAAGGTCAAGAAATTTTGGGCGAAGGTGTTTGACTTTACTAACAAGGCTCTAGGCTGCACCCTCAAACAAGAGTTCGGCACTGTAACCACAGCACACTGCAACACAGACGTTACCTCACAACAAGACAGAAACCTTCTCGACTTACTCCTAACTAGTGCAACAAAGACAGTGCTAGCAAAGTGGAAAGATACCACCAAGGCCACTCAAGGGGTGGCTAAACTGGGTAACGTACTTAAGAGGTACTGACAGCACTGACCTAAGGCACCCACCATGGAGAAAGCCTAACAGAGAGATGTGGTCTTTACTAGATAACTTCCTAGACCCATACAAACCACCCTAGACAGCTGGATAGCGGTATCCATCCACAGTGCTTGAGGGTCGATCCTCACCCAGCCGCCAAACAAATATGTTATATGTACGTATTATATGTTTAAAACTAGACACAGGACAGAAATTAAGGGGTCTTTTGTAACCAAGCCATAAAGATGGCTAGCCCATCGGGACATCACAATCAGCCACCCAATAACCATGTACAAAACACCTTTTATGTAATTTATGTATATCAAACCAAACAGCGAATTGCTCTAATTGCTTTAAATGGTATGTGTTTTATTTGTACCCTGTCAAGAAAAACAATAAAAATATAATAATAAAAAATAAAAAAGTGCTACTCAGACTGGCTGTGATGGGTATCACAGAATCCTCTGGGGATTCGAAACAGCGACACCTAGGGGACCCGCTTGGTATAAAAGATGTGCTTGGGCCCAAGCCTATTGCACATAGGCCGCAGAATTAAAAGTAGCATTTCTTCCTATAACTGTTTCTAAAGCACACTGCATGTTTTCCACCACGCATTTAATTTTAGTAGACGTAGCTGCCGTGTTTCAGTGGTCCATGCCTGACTAGTTAGGCAAGTCTGAGTTTTGTAATTATGGGTAGTGATAGTTAACCCAGTATAAAACCAGGTCTGCAAGTCCGGAAATTCTAAGTAGTCACACACATTCCTGAGAAACCTGTCCAGTATGATAGATAGTGAACTGTGCTGATGAAAAACAAACACCTGTATACTCGAATCCCTTTACACTTATATACACATACCTGTACATAAACCTATACGCACCTCTACAAAAGCATCAGCACATATCCATATTCACATTTGCCTGCACACCCACTCACGCCTCTCACAAAACCCACACCTCGCCTAGAGCCTCGTTCCCAAATTACTATTGAACACGTTGCAGTACGGGTTTTGTGCGCTAGGGGGCATATCAAGACCGTGTCATACGACGCTGCTGCTCTAAAAAAAATCGCTCCTTCTTCGCAGGTAGCAAACTAAGAAGGATCCCTGTGAGGAAAAAAAAATGACGGACTATTTGAAGCTGGTGTCTTTCCTTTGTCTCTAGACTTCGATGTCTAGACTTGTGTCCACTGTAACTGTCAAAGTAGATGGCCGAGTCATTTAGATGGGGATTGCAGCAATGTCGAGTCATGGACGCCTGCGCTTTCAGCGGGGTCTGAGGTAAACGTGCTCTGCTTTAGCGAGTTTAAACCATTAAGGTGCGCACTAATATCGAGTGAGTTAGGCTGGGCTGAATATAACGCGGCAGGGGAAGTCATTAAAGTTGACTCTTTATCTAATTGTACATGTCAACAATAACAGTATATTATCCAAGTACTCCTACGCAGGGCTGGCGCTTGGCATGTGGGCAGCTACCCAGTACCCCGCGCTCAGCTCCACTCCACAACATGCGGCTCCACACAGGTATAACTAAATTTAAAGGTTTTGCCGGACACTAAATTCGCTCACAAGAACATGCCAGGGAGGCGGAGGAGGAAATAGCCGGATCAGTCTCCTATGGTGACATGGCGTCCCGGATTTACCCGGACTGTCTCGGTTTTACACCGCTGTCCGGCCGGGCAGATTTAGATAAACGTTGCAAATCAAATGTCCCACTTTTCAGAAAGGGTCGGCGGATAGCAGGAGGCTGCGCATTTTTGTTTCCTAAGGCTTTATTGAAGACACGCGAGGCTAGGTTTAAAAGTAGCTTTTAATTTAGCCCCCTAGCACCTCGTATGTGTTTAATTATTAATGACGGCTGTCGTTTTAGCCAATCTGTGACCCCCTGCTGATGTAAAATTGTAATTCTTCTGTGTTTGCTAAATATCCATGTTTTTCAGTATTTGCCATCCGAGTAGTACACTAGATAGCAGATAAGACCTTGAGCACTTTCCTGAGGCGGAAGCCGGGAAAGTTAGGCATTAAATTTTAACTTAGGCTTTTAAAATTGTTATTTGCACTATCCTCTCTTCGCCACTTACCGCACTTCCACGCTTGATCCCTCGCAGCCGGTTAGGCGCTGTCGCGGGAGATATCCGGGGTAAGCCGCCATCTTGGTGGTAGTTTGAGGGTTGTGGACCAGTTGCTTGGACACTCCCGCCCTCTAAGGTATTTAAATCGCGCAAGGACTTTCGTGCGCTGATAAGACCTTGAGCACTTTCCTGAGGCGGAAGCCGGGAAAGTTAGGCATTGAATTTTAACTTTGGCCTTTAAAATTGTTATTTGCACTATCCTCTCTGCGCCACTTACCGCACTTCCACCCTTGATTGCTCGCAGCCGATTAGGCGCTGTCGCGGAAGATATCCGGGGTAAGCCGCCATCTTGGTGGTAGTTTGAGGGTTGTGGACCAGTTGCTTGGACACTCCCGCCCTTAATCCGCATAAATGACCATCATCACCCGGCCGCGCAGCAGACGGGCACAGCGGGCACACCAAAGGCGCGCCTGTCTGCGCCCAACCGGGCCCAGGGGCTATACCCCCTGTTCAAATTTCCACGCAACGGCTCATCTATTCCGCTGTGCAATTGCATGCGCTTAGACCTATTAGTATGCAGGAGTGTAGCATTCTCGATATTGACGAGCAATACCCTCGATCTTGCCCTCACTGCACATTTTTTCTAAATGTCCTTCAGTTATGTCAATGTTGTACACCTCGTACTATTTCTCCTTTAATGTACACTTTCACGCTTCTCAGCCTTAATTGCCGTTCTTTACCTAAACATAAGCGGGAGATCTTTGATCTTTTAGTTGATGAGCTACCTTACGCCGTGTTTATCACTGAGACATGGCTTCACGATAGCTCCGGCCCGGACATTGCTGAAGCGCTGCCCTCCAACTATGCTATTGTCAGGATCGATAGACCCAGTCAAACTGGAGGGGGTATTGCCATCATATTTAAGAATATTTTCCAATGTATGCTTGAATCAATTACTTTAAACAATTGCAAGGCAGCGCACTCAAAACTTGCCCTTCACCCAAAGTTTACTCTCACAGGACTATTGGTCTATCGCCCTCCTGGCCCTGTAAATACCTGGACATCCCAACTATGAGATTATATTGCCTCTACACTCATGAATTCCAGCAGTTTTTTGATTGCGGGTGACCTCAATATACATCTGGAAGATCACAAAAACAGTGCTGGCAAAAACCTAATTGCTGATCTGGCGGACATGAATATTACATTACATAATTGTGGCCCCACGCACAGAGGTGGTCACTTTCTAGACCCTATTTTCTCCAACCTTCCCCATTTACACTGTTTCCCTGCAATACTCCTTCATTGGTCCGATCATTTTCTTATTAAATTCAATCTTACTCTTACTAATGCTTCGTCCCATCTTAGTGTGCCATTAACAACCAGCAAAAGAGACTGGAAAAAGCGATATATAACCTCCTTCAAGAACGTCCTAGATGCATATCTTCCTACCGACTTCTACAAGTTAGACGATGTGGAAGCGGCAGCCACTAAGACTAATACCTGGCTTTTGGAGGCTATTAACATCTGCCTTCCCCTGTCCCATAACAAATTGGCTACTCATAAAACACCCGCACCTTGGTTCAATGAACTATTAAAAGCAGATAAGTCTAAATGCAAAAAACTAGAACGTATTTGGAGAAAGGACTATTCCCCCACAGCAGGTGCTTTCTATAAAAGAGACTTGAAGCGTTACCAAAAGGCCTGCGCCCTGACCAGGGCCAGCTATGTGGCTAAGACCATTACTGAAGCAGCCAACAAATCTAAAGTACTCTTTGGTCTTGTTAAAGATCTTGCGGGCTCTCACACAATAGCCAAGCTTCCACCCCTTAACAGTAATCAATGTGACGAATTGGCACAGTTCTTTTCAACAAGAATAGAAAACATTTATCAAGGAATATCTGATCTGAACTGTGGCAACTGCTCCCTATCACTGGCCGCAAGCCTGAGTGATATAAATCATCTTCCTAACCCCACTCATGCTTCCTTACTTTCATGGCCTGACCTTCATCCAGAAACTCTCTGTGAGATTCTGTGTAAAGTAAAATCGGGTTCACCTACCGACCCTCTTCCCATCTCCATACTTGGACTATTAGACACTCCGCAGCTCTCCATTATCTGCAAAAGACTTAATCTTTCACTAAAAATGCCATAGTTCCAGCTTGCTGGAAACATGCTATGGTAACTCCCCTGTTGAAAAAGCCCACCGCCGACCCCAAAGTTCCCTCAAACTTTCGCCCTATCTCTCTGCTGCCGGCCTTCTCCAAAGTTTTGGAGAGACATATTCACTTCCATCTAGCCCAGTTCATTGCTACCAATGACATTCTTTATTTTTACCAATCTGGCTTTCGCCCTGGGTTTTCCACCGAAACTATGCTCCTTGGTGTCACTAAGAATCTTTGGCATATGTTAATTAGAGGAGACACAGTGTACTGATCTTACTTGATCTCAGTGCAGCTTTCGATACCATCTCTCACCATATACTCCTCAGATCCCTTGCCTCTATGGTTATCGGGGGCCAGGCCCTTGATTGGCTGACTTCCTTTCTGACCGATCGGACTTTTCAGATTTTTTCCAATTCAGCCACCTCTAAAACCCACGCGTCTCCCTACGGAGTTCCTCAGGGCTCGATTCTCAGCCCTCTTCCTTTTAACTTTCATGTTATACCCCTGGCCCATATTGCGGAACATATAGGACTGACTCTGTTTACCTACGCCGACAACTCTCAGATTGTCTTCTCTCTACTACAATCCGACCAAGCCCCCACCTCCCTCCTTCAGTCTGGTCTTAGGGAAATATCCAATTGGATGAGCCCAAACCTACTTAAACTGAATGGAGGGAAGACTGAAGTCTTGGTCCTTGGTCAAAAACTAGACCTCTGGAGTTCAAAGCATTCGCCATCAGATATGGGCCCCCTTCCATCTCCATCTGAACACGTCTGCAATCTGGGAGTGACCATAGACAATGGTTTAACAATGCAATGCCAGGTTAATAAAGTGGCAGTTATCTGCTTCACTATTTTGCGCTGGCTGAGGAAAATTTTTGGGATGCTGCCACCTGACACCCAGAGGTCCGTAATAAATGCCCTGATAACCTCCCGGTTGGACTACGGTAACATACTTTACCTAGGGGCAACTAAGGCAGTCACTAGACTCCTTCAATTAGTTCAAAACGCTGCTGCCCGCTTGCTCTGCGGCAGTCGCAAAACTGATCACATCACAAGGCGCCCCCGCGACCTCCACTGGCTTAAAGTGGAGAGCCGAGTCAAATTCAAAGCCTTGAGTTAAGTGCACAAAATCAAGACAGGGAGCGCACCCAGTTACCTGCAATCGCTTGTGAAAACTTATTCACCTGCGCGCTCTGTTCGTTCTTCATCTCAGGGCTTTTTCTGCACGCCCAAATATAGACTTGCAAGAATGGGCGGCAGGTTTTTCTCCTTCCTAGGCCCCAAACTTTGGAATTCCCTTGCCCTCAGCAACCGGTTAGAGACCTGCTACATTCATTTCCGTAGAGCTATCAAAACCTGGTTGTTTAATCAATAATCTCTTAGTTATAATTTTTGTCCTAGCGGCTCATCGTCTCTTTTAGCGCAGGGAAACCCTTGGGTAGCTGTCGCGCTCTATAAGCACAATTAATAAATTGATAACACTAATTTACAGTTGCTTGGCCCAGTAGGAACCCATCTGCCTTGTGCCTCACATTGCTGAATCATGCATGCCAGGGGTGGGCCCCATTTCTGTGGACCTGTAGCCATTATCCCAGTGCTGTAAAGCTCGGGGGAGTGGGCTCTCTCTTGGGCCACACAGCACTACACTGTGGCAGCAGGCCTCGGCAAAGGGTTCCACTCTCCTGGGCCTTATAGCGCTACACCTATAGCTGCAAATCCTAGAGGAGAGGGCCTCTAAGCCTCATAGTCCTTGTCGAACCAGAGGATAGAGCTTCTTTCTCTCTTAGGCCTGCCAGTGTTATGCTACAGCTAAAGGTTGGCAAACCAGCAAATAAACAGAAAGAGCCGAGCCAAGCGTTTGGCTGGGCTCTACGAGCTCATACATGACCTGAGCCCTGAAAGTATTTAGGATGTAAATTATACAACAAACCTCTTGTAAAAAAAAACAACAACAAAACGGTAAAGTTTACTTTTTTTTTAAGTGTGTTTCTATTACATTGTGTTTAACCGTAGTACATCTGATTATATCATTGTTGAGGCATTTATTAAAAGTGACAGTGTTTAAACATTCCTGCCCCCAACAATGCCATTGACGAACTAGGTGTTAAGTCATTTGTCATGTGTACGCCAGAATATATGGCCTAGATTCTTGGATGTAGCAATATTATAATCTTTTAAAGCAAACTCAAGTTGTGTTCAGCACACTTCCTAAACTTGCATATTTGAAAGTGTTAACATAAGTGATCATAAAAAAAAGGGCTGGGTAAACGAAAATATTTGTCAAGGATCTCACAGTTTTATGAGGCTGGGGTGCATGGATGGATCCCAGGTTATCTAAGTCCACACTGGAAAACTATCTCTGTCTCTTGCCCGTTTCAAAGTTGAGATTTGACTATAATTCTGGGCACATGAGGATAGAACGTAGATGGCGAAGAAAAGATACATGAAAGCTTGGCGCGTTTTGGTTTTGAGGGTCTACGAGAACCTCGAGCTGAGAGAGTACTGGCATGAGGCTTGAGCTTTCCGTGGCTTGCCCAATCCTAGCAAAGGCTGCGAGGCCCACAGGTGGGGCCTCCCACTATGAAGAAGAAAACTGTGTGACTCCAACCGCAGATCATAGTTAACAATCGACCCGAAGGTATCTGAGCGCTACAGAGCGGTCCGGCAGTTGAGGGCAGCCACCAGTTAAACCTAATAAATTGTAAAACAACCCCCTTTTTAGTAATAAATGTTAAAGAAAACGAAAATGGAGGAAGGAAGAAAGAAGCAACGGATGAAAGGGTGGGGGATTAAACACTGGGGTGAGAGCAAAAATGGGGAGTGGGCACAGGAGTAACAGAAAAGGAACTTTTAATAAAATACATTTTTTATTTCAAAACTCCTACCGTCCGCCACCTGGCTCAGTATCCCTTGTACCTACCTGGCATCAACATCACAGACGAGCGGTCTTCGGCCAGCAACCCTCGAGGTTCCCTGCATTCCAAGCCTTGTTAACTACCCTCTTCACTGCACAGTCCAGCTTGGAAGGGAGCAATGGACGAAAGTCTGGGGGAGTGAACACTGGGAGAGAGAGGACCAATGGGGGGTGGCCAGAGGAGAAGGACATTTTAATCACATAAAAAGTATAGCGCAAACGACCCAAAGGTATCAGAGTACAACGGTGCAGGCCAGCAGTAACCAGCAGCCACAGTTGTGCCATCTCGGGATCTGCTATAACAAAAACAGCATCAGCAAACCGCGGGAGCGCAAGTCTTTAACACTATAGTAGAGATGAACTGTAATGAGAGCGCCTTCTTTCTACCCACGGGTACGTACCTCTCCACCAATATCGCTGGAAAAGTTGCCGCCAGGTTTGCAGGCTAGTTCGATGTCAGGCTTCTGATACGGGTTGGTGGGCCGCACAGATCAGGCTCAATCGGCGTTCACGCTGAAGCACCACCTCCAACTTGCAGAAGCGCTGGCGTTCGCGTAGTCGTCACTGATAGTAGAGAGTGTTCCCCCGAGCAACGTAGCAAGCAGCTGCCTTGCGTGTTTTACGTTTGGCATTACCCGTGGTACCAGGCGCATACGGCTGCTTGTGGTCTGTCGATCTGAGATCGCAGGTTTATTCTCGCTGTATCGTACTAATTAAGTTAACATTTCAATTTATATTTGGTTGTTAATACCAGTAGGCGTGTTGAGTAGAAACCGCTGATATGTGTAACTCGCAACAGCCGAAGGAAACAAGTGGTTCTCGCGAGCAGCCCACATCTCTTTACTTCTTTCATTTAGTTGCTTCCCTGTGAAATGGATCCAAAAAAGAAGCCAGCGAAAGGTGCGCGCGCGCCACAGCAAGACATGTGGTTTCATTTATCGCGCCCATGTCTGGGCACGATAATTGAATCCACATGGCAGCGGTGTGCGTAAAAGACACCAATAGGCCATGGGCGGAGCAATGCGCCCGCCTTTGGCCAATTACGTGATGTCTTTCATAAAAAGACGCACGCAAAGGCCAATAGCTTGGCCCAAAAGGAAAAGCACACGCACAAGCGTGTGCGATTTCTAGCTCTGTTTTCAAACCCCCTACATGAGGTGTCTCTCTGCGCGACAGTGATGCGGACTACAACGCAGGCACGAGACATAAAAAGTGCGTGTGCTTGGTGCAACAGGTTGGATAAAAGCTTGCATCTAACCACAGGTAAGAGGAATTTTCAAAAAGACAAGTAATGCTGGTAAAAAGGTGAAGAGTGGGCTGTTCATATTAAAAGGAAGTGTTTGTTAATAATTGATCGCAGCTTGTTGAACTGTGTTAGCAAGGGCTGTACCTCAAAATAAGGAACACCATCAATTGTGCTAAGTATAGTACACTGTATATCAACCCCAGTCCATTCAACCATTCAACCCCATCTCTACCAGTCTATTTATACAATCTTTCTTTCAGCTAATAAAACCCATCTACTTGTACACCAGTCTACCAATGAAGTCCATCAGCCACCCATTCAAGTGGAGGGTCCCCCCTTCGATAGACCTTGCAACCATGATCCATCAACCCCCCTAGGCCTAGCAACCATGAATAATCGCTGCAAGAATTGAACCCTCAGAGAAAAGCTTTCACCTAGTTGTGTGCCTCTCTCATGGTGTCTCTGGTTTTGCTTCATCTACCCGTGGCCATATCTCCACTCCAGCCGCGGCCCGTGGAGGGAGCTGCGGTGGGGCAGAGAGGCAGGGCGGGGGAGGGGCAGGGTGGGGAAGGGGGGGGGGGGGGCTAAAAACCGGCACATGGATAATTGGAGGTAAGTAAACAATTTAATTAATAAAACAAATTTCGTAGCGCGCTCTGCATCGCATTTTGCGATGCAGGGCACGCTACGAAATTTGATTTATTAATTAAATTGTTTACTTACCTCCAATTAGCCATATGCCGGTTTTTAGCTCCCTGCCTCTCCCCCGCCCCGCCTCTCTGCCCCACCGCAACTCCCTCCACGGGTCGCAGCTGCTCCACTCTCACAGTGCGTCTGGCCATGGATGTTCACTCTGCTGGATCCATCACAAGTCCCATGTGAGGCGCACCCATCCCTGAGCCTGGCAGCATTGCATAATGGCTGGAGAGGGTCTTTTCTCCACTGGTCTCGCAGTGCTACATAATGGCTGTCTGGCCTCAGGAGGGGTACCCCATCCACTAGGCCTCATAGCCTTGATCCAGTGCTTTAAGTCCTAGAAGAGAGGGGCCCCTTCCTCTTGGCTGGTCAGCACTGGATCATGTTTGATTGTAAATAACGTGGGAAAATCAGTAAATTCTAAAAAAAATTCAATTATGAAATATACATGTTAAAGAGCAAGAACAAAAAGAAATCGCTTAAGGTGTTTGGGAGTAGTTTTATGTTATTGCTCCATGATTGCAAAAGCAAACACAGGGATATCTGGCAGAACTTCGTCCTTCAAGAGTCTCAAAATGTAAAAAAATGTCAAGTTTTGTTTTTTAAAGAATGATGGTAATTCTATCAAACATGGCGGGCCTAGGGGAGGGAGCCCACCTCAGGTAAGCCTCACAGCCATGACCCAGCATTTTGATGCTCTGGAGAGGGTGGCCTCTTGCCTAGGTATTGTAGTGCTACACCATGGCTCAATGCTCAAGGGGGCCATACAGTGGTGGAGAATTGCCTCAATTATAAAAAAAAAGTGTTTATATGTTTACATGTTACTACACCGGAGGGACCAACTTCTGCTAGTTCAAAAAAAATTAGTGTAAATTATTGTTATTCCTTGGTATCGTGGCACTTTTATATACAGTTGCTTTATAATCATTTGCAACTAACGTAAGACAGCTTGTAAATATCTGATAAGTGTTTTCTTCTTTTGTTGCTGTTCGTATTACAATTAGGAAAAATGACAGATTTCTCTGCATTTTCAAAGTTATTTGCAAGCATTTAAATAAAAATACAGGCCAAGCTGGTAAAAATAATGGTCCAATGGCAATCCTAGCATATGATCACTAGGTCTAGCAGCCATGATGCAGGTCTATGAGGCGCATTGTGAGTGGAGCCCTCTTCTGGGCTTGTAGCGCTACTCCGTTGCTGGGAGGCCAAAGAAGAGGGTCCTCTTCTAGGCGCTGGTTCATGGCCATTATGCCCAGAAGAAGTGGCCCCGGGATTCAACCTGTATATGTGTTACACTTCCAAGATTGCACTGTGCTTATGGATGATATTTGTAGGTCTTATGAGAGACATTTAAAGTGTCACTATTGTGAGAGTTGCTACACATTTATTTTTGGCATAGTTGCTTGCTCCAGAGAGGCACGCTTTTTTTTTTAGCAATGTCGCGGTGTAGAAAGCATCAAAACCTCGAAATGTTAGTTTCCACACTGCTCACTTTTCGAATAGTTAATCTAGAAGGATTTGCCTTACTATAAACCAGTCTGCTACTTTTTTTTTGGGGGGGGGGGGGGGTAGTAATATTTTATACTGAAATTGCGTGCCTACTATTTGGTTATGATGGAATGTCTGTGGGAAAACTATACCCAACATATATGTTCTTTAACATTTGCATGGCCCACCTCGCCGCCATTGCCAGACAGCATGGACTCAGTATTGTATCCTACGCCGATGACACCCAGCTAATCCTCTCCCTCACGAAGGACCCCGAAACCACCAGACTCTGCTTCCAAGAAGCAATGAAAGACTTCGCAGTTTAGATGAGCAGCAGCTGTCTGAAACTCAACTCGGAGAAGACAGAAGTCCTAGTCATCGGACACTCCCCCTCCGTGTGGGACAACTCCTGGTGGCCCTCGGCACCCTGCCCACCCCCACAGACCACGCCCAAAACCTCAGCTTCATACTCCACTCCACCCTCACCATGACCCAACAGATCAACGCCGTCTTTCTCCACCTTCTTCAACACCCACATCATCCTCCTCAACACCTTCAAGTGGATCCCCCCGAAGCTAGAAAGACAGTCATCCACGCACTCCTAACAAGCAGACTGGACTACGGAAACGCCCTCTACGCTGGAATCAACAAATCCCTGCTACACAAACTGCAGACCATCCAGAACACCATGGCCAGACTCGTCCGTAGCATCCCACGGCATGAGCACATCACCAAACACCTGCGAGACCACCACTAGCTCCACGTCGAGAAGAGAGTAACTTTCAAGCTACTCCTCACCCATGCCTACAAATCCCTCCACAACAGCGGACCCAAATACCTAAACGAAAGAGCCTCCTTCCACGTACCCTGTACATTCTAATGCAATATCTTACTTTACGAGAGACATTTTGCAGTCCATGTCGATATTATACGATGTGTCTTGGGACATTGTATATACTAAATTGCTATATATAACCTAAGAGGGATTCTTGTTGTAAAGTGCTCCGATACCTTCGGGTCTGGTTAGCGCTATATAAAACTCATAATAAATAAAGGTACCTAAAAGGAACCTCTGCTCCGCCGACTTCGCCCTAGCAGAAACCCTGTGTATCAGCAGAAACAGAACAGGTGGAAGAACCTTCTCCTACCTCGCAGCCAAAGCCTTGAACGAGCTCCCAGTAAACATCAGACACTCCCCCACTCTGCACATCTTCAGGAAGAGTCTCAAGACTTGGTTCTTCGGCTGAACCGGAGCTGCACCCCCTGCCCCCCCCCCATCATCCCCCCAGCGCCTTGAGACCCTCACAGGTGTGTAGCGCGCTCTAAACCCCCGATTGATTGATTCAAAAGTACCAGCGTAAAAAGAGGATTGATTGAGCCAGCCTTTCCCTTTGGGATGTGTCCTCCTCTCGGCCACATCCATGAATTGCAGTACAACCCTTCAACTCTGCACCAACCTACCTCATATAAATGGAGTTTCTCACCTGGCTTCATGCCCTCTTGCTTTTAGGCTGCTTGACACAGCACCCCCTTATCCCCTCCCAAGATCATCTAGCAGGGCTGCACATATTAATAGCAGTTAAATGCTGTCTGTCTTCTGGCAAATAACTGCAAATTTGTGGTGCAAAATTGTGAACTGCTGCAAAGCTACACAAGCTCTGTGAATTGCTTGAGAAACTGTTTTAGTGCAGAAACACAGTGAAGACTAATAAATACATTTGTCTAAACTGTGATGAATGATATTTGGCAGGAATACCCCAAACCCCAGGCCTTGCAGTGCTAGATCATGGAGGGGAGGACCAGGGGAGTGATACGGATTTCTGCCCTTACCTGTCCTGGCCCTAGTCGCCACCCTGTTTCCCTGTGAATTTTCCCGCATCACTTGAGAGCTAGCTATTCTGTTTGATGCCCGATGGAGCTACCTGGTTTAGCTATAGGGGAGACAGGTCGGGGATTCCCTCCTTAGACATCACCTACCCACTTGGTCTTTAACCAGACTTCCTTTCGTCTCTCCTGTCGTCTCTTCCCGCTTCCTCTATTTATTATCTCTACTTCCCTCCTCTCTCAATTTATTGAGACTGAACTTTTCTGTCTGATGCCCGATGGAGCTACCTGGTTTAGCTATAGCGGAGATGGGCCGTGGACTTCCTCCTTGATCGTCACCTACCCAGTCGGCCTTTAGACAGTTTTCATTTCGTCTCTCCTTGTTGTCTCTTCCCCTATCCTCCCTTTCTCACCTTCCCTGTCCCCTCCCTTCTACGTTCCATTTATTTTGCCAACCAGTTCCTTAAATTGTTTCTTATTGAGACCTAGCTATTTGGCCAAAACTCGATGGAGCTACCAGATAGCTGGGTTTTGGGACTGCCCCCTCGACCGTCACCTACCCAACCAGTCTTTGGGCAGACTTTCCTTCGTCTTTCTGCCGTATTTCCCTCCCATCCTGTTTTTCTGCGAACCTCTTCCCTCGACACCTGAGACCGAACTACTTTGTCTGATTTTTTTTTTTTTTTGTAAACAATTTTTATTGCAGAACCAATCACAGTATAATCAATCACATTAGTATCAACATCGTGAAATCCCCCCCTCTCGTTTTAAGGATCCGATCAGGTGTACACAGCCGTTCAGCCCATAACCCGGAGGTTGGGCGGCAAAATCTCAGATCAATGCAATCTTCACTTTCGGAGGACATCGTACGGCGCCTGTCGGGTGTTCCGTTGTCTGCTTTTAATTTTTTCCCCCCAAACCCCCCTCTCTCTGTAGTGCCTATAGCTAAAATCCAGACTACACTGCTTAAAGGGAGTCCCTCCCCGTTCCTTAGACTCCCCCCTCCCCCCCCATGTGCCATCAGTCGTTCTCGGTGAGGAATTGAGTTTGAATAACCGCAAGCAATGGGTGTTGGTTAACTGTCGTGTGTGTGTGCCACTGGTGTTGATGAAGGCCTCCCCTGGTCGCTGGCGGTGTCAGCTTGCTCCTCTGGTTCATCCTCCTCCACTTCTAGTGTACTATCGCGCAGCGCTTGCACTAAGAGTTCCCATTCCATAGCCGCCTCCAGGGCTCGCTCATCTGCCCTTCTGCGCGCTAGCTGGTACCTAATTGTGCTCTCGCTCGCCGCCCATTTCAAAAATTCAGCGAGCCATCTCCGATGAGTCGGGCTCGTTTTCGCCTTCCACCCCCTCGTCAATTCCCGCTTGGCCAAAAGGAGGCCCATATCTATGAACTTGCTCGACATCCTATTTTTGGGTGTGTGCGGGAACCAATGTAGGACGCTGACTGCCGTAGTGTATTGGAGGTCCCTGTCTGCGGCTTCGTTCAGAGTTCCGCCGACTTCACGCCAGTAATCTTGTAGGTGGGGGCATTCTCTGAGCATGTGAGTCAGATCTGCCCCTAGTGTGTTGCAGCGTGGGCAAGCGGCCTCCTCTGCCCCAAAATATTTTTGAATGTTTCCTGGGGTAAGGTAAGCTCTGTGGAGAATATAAAAATGGATAAGCTGGAATCGTGCGTTCCTCGTGCTCTTCCTAGCCCTTCCTACCAGTTGCATCCATGTGGTGTCCGGGATCTCCATCTGCAAATCCAGTACCCACTTGGCTTTCAAAGTAGTCAGTGGTTGCAGCGTTTCTCTCAGCATTCTCGAATACAGGCACGTAACCGCCTTATGGGTGCCCGCCAACATCATGACGCACTGGCAGGCCTGAGCTGTCGGCGGCTCTGCTAATCCCATTCCCCAATGGCCCTGTATGGCACGCACTATTGCCGCGTGCAATAAGTAGTCGCCTCGTGGGAGGTCGAAGCGTTCTTGCAGCGCCTGATATGGGACCAACGCTCCATCCTCATACAAGTCTCCCACCACCTGCAGCCCCGCTTCTTCCCATCCCTGCAGGTGTGACCAGTCGCCTCCATGCGGAAGCGCCGTTATCATACCGAGGGGGATCTCGGGTGTATAAGGGCATCGAATCCTCGCGCGTTTCGCCGAGCGGTTCCAGCAGAGGCGGAGAGTTCTTTCCTCTAAAGACAGGTTCCTCAATGGCAATTTTTGCCGTAGGGCAATGAAGGCCAGCACATGCCGGGGGACGCCGCTGTCTCGGTCGTGTTCCAGCCCGCGATAAACTCTAGCAATTTCCTGCGTAAAGGTCTGGAGCTGAGCTGCCAAATAGTAAAGCTCAAAGTCTGGGACAGCTAGGCCTCCCTCGTCCTTTGGGCGGGTTAGGGTGGACAGTGCCACTCTTCGCCTGCCCGCGCCCCATAGAAAGGAAATAATCAGTGACCGCAGCAGTCGGAAAGTCGCGGCTGGGACCCAAACAGGCAAGGTCCGGAAGTAATACAGCAAGCGGGGCAATGCTATCATTTTTAGCAGCGATATGCGGCCTGTTACCGATAACGGGAGAGTGGCCCAGAAGGACATATTGCCTTTTAGGGCTCGGATACAGCGTCCAACGTTCCCATCTAGCATGTCTGCCTCATCATGGCAAACATGTACTCCCAGGTAGTCCAGGCAGCTGGGCTCCCACCTGAGGAGAGGTCGGAGAAGGGGCTGAGTCTTATGTTTTACGTAGGGGGAATAAGCAAGTCTTTGCCCAGTTAACCTTCAGGCCAGATATCTCTCCAAAGCGCCTCAGGAGTCTTTCGGCTCCTGACAGTGCCTCATCGGCGTCCTCCAAGAAGAGCAGGAGGTCATCCGCGTATAGCGAGATAAAATGATGTGTCCCGCTATGAGTTAGACCCTCGTAGTAGGTACCCTTCCTAGCCATCGCCGCCAGGGGTTCCACTGCTAGGGCAAATAGTAGTGGAGATAATGCGCAGCCCTGCCTGGTGCCGCGAAGCACCTCAAATTGGTCCGATACCCGGGTGCCCACCTACACTCTTGCCTTCGCTTCAGCATATAATACCTTCGTCCATTGTATGTAGCCCTCTCCGAGCCCAAAGCTCCGCAGTACACTATAGAGGTAACCCCATTCCAGGCTATCAAAAGCCTTCTCTATATCCACCGCCAATACCAGGGGGGTCTTCGTCTCCGGTGGTGGGCTAGACAACAAACGGGTCAATCTCCTAATGTTGTGGCTGGTATTACGCTTGGGAATAAACCCGGACTGGTCTCTATGGACTAGGGTCTGCATGTGCTGTAGCAACCTGTTTGCTAGTACCGTACTCAGGATTTTATAATCTGTGGTCAGCATTGACAACGGCCGGTAAGATGCCGTGCCAGTGCTCTCTCTTCGCGGTTTCAGTAGGGGGATCATCAACGCTTCGCGCATCGAGCTTGGTAGCCGTCCTCTAAGCTTAGCCTCTGCGTAGATAATTTGCAGGCGCGTACCGCCCATAAAACTCAATTGGCAATCCGTCGAGGCCAGGGGTCTTGTTCCGGGCCATCTTCTTTACCGCTCCCATGATTTCCATTAGACCTATCGGGTCTCCCAAGGCTTTCGCCTGGTCCCGGTCTAGTTGCGGTAACTGTAGGTCTCCTAGGAAGGCCGCTATATCCCGATCTTTATCTCTGAGCGCGCTTCTATATAATTGCTCATAGTAGGTCCTGAAACTGCCCAGGATCGCCGATTGCGTGGTTCGCATGTTGCCATCCCCCTCTGATATGGGCAGTATCGGGTGGCTACGCCTGGCGGGGTTGGCAAGCCAAGCCAGCAGGGTCCCCGCCTTGTCCCCTTCAGCGTGCGTTCTCACCAGATATGTCCGGTAATCATAGCTGCGAAGGCGTTCTAGTTCTATCGCTACCGCCTCCCTCGCCGCACAGAGATCTCCCTGAACGTCAGGTCGTTCCGGGCGCGATCGCTCAATCTCACGCAAATTGCGTTCCGCCCTGTCCAAGTCGTCTAGCAACGTCTTGCGGGCGCCCGCAAATTTTCCGATACAATGCCTGCGGATTACCACCTTTAGTGCGTCCCATTCCGTGGCTCTAGAGTCGGTAGACCTGTCGTTTTCGGCAAAATAGTGTTCAATCCTTTCCCTTAACGCCTCGCGGAACGGCGGGTCATCTAAAGTGTCTTGATGGAGCTGCCACTGTCAGAAGGCTCCAATCTTCGCAGAGGCAGTGATGCTGTACCCGATCACCCTTCCACCAGTGACTCCGCCACATGGGCGAACGCACTAGTGACAGGGAAAGGGGAAGTGGACAGAGAAGAGACACCTTGAGAGCTTCTGGCACCTTCACCGATTGGGTAGATCACTCTTGACCTGGACTTCGGTTACTGTAGATGCCTAATGCACAGAACAGGGGGGAAGAGAATAAACAACAACTTCCACCTACCAACTTTCTCACTCTATGTAAATAATGAATCTCATCCTACCAGTAGTTCCCAAAGGTATTGCTACTCTTCTTTAAGATGTGTAGGTACATTCAGAGAGCTTCATGCCTGCAGGACAAAGACTAACATTACTGGATGATCCTTACTGAAAAATCTACCACCCAGGAACTAAAACTCTCTCACTTCTTCTTTACCTGTAAGCTTTCTGTATTAGCCCCAACTGGGGTTCTGTTTGTATCTGTTAATGTCTTGCAGTGAACATGCGACTCCAAGGATTCCAATGCCGAATGGAATGAAGCGCGCAAAAAGGAACAAGGGAGGCAAAAGGGGGAAGGAAAGAACAGGTTTAACGCAAGAAGGGAATAACTGTTCAGCACTAGTTCGCCGACAATGGGGAAGAAAGGGGAAGCAGTCGCTGGCTTACTGTTCCTCTCGCAAGCTCCGCAAGAGGTTGATGGAGTCCGTTGAACCTTCTGTGAAGAAGTCCTCTGACGAGCTTCAGCAGGAAGAACTGGCTCCCACGACGATGACGGAAGGAGATGAACGAAGTCAGTCACTGCAGCAGACGGAAGAACGTTTCTTCACGAACTTCCAGGAATCCGCTCAAAAGTAACAATTGGCATATGTTACTCACTCTAGGAAAGTTTCTAGGTTAGCGGACTCGAGAATTTCACTAAACTACTCTATGAACTCCTGTCACGAATACTTGACACGGAGCGTCAGACTCTAGCTGTTTCCTCAGAAACCCGAACAGTTGAAGTGCGCAGTTTGAACGCTGCGCGAGACGCACATCAACTAGCCCTCACGTACTAAACTCTGAATGGCTTCAGTGGCTATCGTGGCGGCCATCTTAGGGAGGAAATAAACCCACTATTACCTGAACCTATTTACATGATAACGAAAGGAATCTATTTGGAAATACACGGGTACCAAATATTTACCCGAACAGGCTTTACAATTGTCTTTCCACCATTCCCCACTTTTGGAACATAGGTAGATGCAATTTGTAAATTCCTGACAGTACCCCCTCTCAAAGACCGATTTATCGGTCCAGGTTTGAGAGGTTGTCGTGCATGGAATCTCTTAATGAGTCGTGGAGCATGAATTTGGGCAGCTGGTTCCCAAGACCTTTCCTCAGGGCCGTACCCCTTCCAATCTACCAGATAAAATAGCCTACCTTTCTTGCTTTTGGAGTCTAGAATGTCATGAACCTCGTACTCAGGGTGGCCAGAAATAAGGAGGGGTTCAGGTGGTTTACCCAACCTCATGTTGGACTTAGACTTTTTTAGTAAGGAGACGTGGAAGACTGGATGGATCCCCAATTTAACTGGTAACTTTAACCTCACTGTCACCGGACCCATAACCTGCTCAACTGGATAGGGACCCACAAATCTTGGTTGGAATTTTCTATTCCCTTTTAAATGAAGGTTCTTTGTAGAGAGCCACACCTGATCTCCTACTTTATATTGCGGAGCGGGTTTTCTATGTCTATCTGCACTTTTCTTGTAGACCAGTTTAGCTTTTATCAAGTTCTCTTCTGCAGACTTATGTAAAGTGGACATATTTGTCAACAAGGTCTGCACTGCGGGGACATCTAAATCTTCCTGAGGGCAGAAGGGATTAGGGTGGCGTCCAGAATTCAAATAAAAAGGTGAGTAACCTGTAGAAACATTTTTAGCATTATTACTAGCGAATTCTGCCATCCACAAATGATCTGACCAGTCACCACCCTTCTCAAGGAGAAACAAACGGAGGTACTGTTCCAGTTCTTGGTTAACTCTCTCCGTCTGCCCATCCGACTCGGGGTGATAGCTGGTAGACAACCTTCTCTCAATTCCCAATCCCTTTAGATAGGCTTGCCAGAAACGGGAGATGAACTGGGGACCTCGATCTGAAACCACTATCTTGGGAACCCCATGTAGTCTTACAATGTTCTCACTAAAAGCTTGTGCTAGTTCAGGAGCAGTAGGGGTACCGGACATGGCAATAAAGTGACTCATCTTGGTGAAAGTATCCACAATCACCAGGATAGTATCGAATCCCTTACTGACCGGCAAATCTACAATCAAATCCATTGAGACCGTATGCCATGGATGGGTTGGAGTAGGAAGGGGTTGCAGCAATCCTTGTGGAGCCTGCCGACTAGGTTTACCCCTGGCACACAGTTCGCACGACTGCACATATTGCTTGACATGAGAGGACAACCCAGGCCACCAAAAATAGCGCTGAACTAAATCCAAAGTCTTAGAAACTCCTTTATGACCGGCCAAAGGATGATCATGACAGTTTTGCAAGGCTCTTTGTTGGAGAGGAGTTGTCGGGAGATACAACGCTCCTTTGTAGTAGGGTAAAGATTGGTTTAACTCTCTCCCCTCACCCGATTGAACCCACTTCTGCATTTCTTCTGTAGATAATCCTTTCCGCACCTCTTCTTGAAAGTTACTCAGGGAAAGAGCACAAATGATTTTAGTCTCTGGAATGATTGGTTGAGGTTCAACAGGATGTTCACAGTCGTCTGTATCCAAGCGGGAAAGCGCATCCGCCTTCCCATTCTTTGTTCCAGGGCAAAAAGTGAGCACAAAATCAAAATCTGCAAAGTACAAGGACCAGCGTAACTGTCGAGGAGTGAGGGTCTTTGCAGATTTCAAGAATTGTAGATTCTTGTGATCAGTAAACACAGTCACAGTATGTTTAGCCCCCAGCAGATAATGCCTCCAATCCTCAAAGGCATCCTTAACCGCTAGCAATTCCTTTTCTGCAATGGTGTAATTCAGTTCTGCTGGATTTAATTTTCTAGAGCGATATGCTACCGGATGCAACTGACCAGTCTGGGAATGTCGTTGAGAGAGAACCCCTCCGATTGCCTGATCTGACGCATCTGCTTCTACAAAGAAGGGTTCTTCCGGGTTGGCATGCAGAAGAATAGGAGCAGACACAAATCTTTCTTTGAGATGGCTAAAAGCCTGAGCAGCCGCTCTGGTCCACTCGAACTGCACACCTTTTTTTAGTAAACGAGTGATGGGTGCAATTAAGTGTGAAAAACTCTGGATGAAGCGCCGATAGAAGTTTGCGAATCCCAAAAATCGCTGTATCTCCTTGATACTCCGTGGTTCTGGCCAATCCTTGACGGCTTGCACTTTTCCTTGATCCATGGTGATTCCACGTGGAGAAAGGACGAATCCTAGAAACTCCACCGTAGTAGCGTGAAAAACACACTTTTCCAGTTTTACATATAAATGATGTGTTCTTAAACGCTCCAACACCATTCTGACGTGCTTGGGATGGTCTTGAGTATTCTGAGAGTAGATCAAAATATCGTCCAGATAAACTATCGCCACCTTGTCAATCAAATCACTCAGAATGTCATTTATGAAATGCTGAAACACAGCAGGTGCATTACACAGCCCAAAGGGCATCACGCAATATTCGAAAAGGCCAAATTTGGTACGAAAGGCCGTCTTCCACTCGTGCCCCTCTTTCATCCGCACCAAGTGGTACGCCCCTCGTAAGTCAAGCTTGGTGAAAATCTGTGCTTCTTTGAGTTGATCCAGAAGAACGGAAATTAAAGGCAAGGGGTATCGATTTTTGATTGTTACTAAATTCAAGGCGCGATAATCAATGCAGGTTCTCAGACTGCCTTCTTGCTTCTTTGGAATGAAAAATAACGGGGAGGATACCGGGGACTGCGATGGTCTGATGAACCCATTGGCCAAATATCGATCCAGATACTCCTTGAGATGGTTATTTTCAGCTTCTGTCAGAGCATAAATCCGACTGCAAGGCAGTACTGCTCCTGGAACCAGGTCAATCGTACAATCGTAGGAACGGTGCGGTGGTAAAACCTCCGCTTCCCGTTCACTAAAAACCATCTTCAAATCCTGATATTCGGGAGGAATTTCTCCAGCATTAATTACACAGACTGACTGACCTCCATACGATAGTAAAGAAGCAAGGGAGTTCTCCACGGAGTGTTCTTGGGGCCCATAACAATGTTCCAGACAAAAGCTTGACTGCATACTGACTGTTCGATTCGTCCAATCAATGGTCGGATTGTGTAGAGTCAGCCAAGGTAGACCCAAAATCAATTGGAACTGAGGGGCGTCTATTAAATTGAATTGCATCACTTCTCGATGCCCATCCGATTGAATCAGCTCCAATTCTTCCGTATGACTGATAATCGGCCCAGACGATAAATTGGTTCCGTCAACCGCTCTCACTGGCTCTGGTCTTTCTTTCTTTATGGCTTGAATTCCCATGCTTCGAGCATACCTTATATCACAAAAATTTCCTGTGGCCCCAGAGTCCAACATAATAGCCACTCCAGAAATCTGTCGTCCACGGAATTTTAAGGTCATGTGAAGGATTACATGTGGGATGCACGACTGAAGAGTGTTTAGGATTAAATGCGGATCCGGAGTCGTCTTGTTCTCCTGCACCACCAGAGCGACTCCGCCTACTGATGGCCCCCCTCGTTTCCCTTAAACGGTATTTTGGGGCGCTTAGGACATTCCTTTACAAAGTGGCCAGCGGTCCCACAATAAAGGCACAATTTCTTCAAACGCCGATCCTCCTTCTCCTCTTTGCTCAATGGCCCACGGATGGCTCCAATTTGCATGGGTTCTGCTTCATTACTCCCTCCGGAACCTTTCTCGAACCGAGCCCGATCGAATCGAGGAACATTTACTCTCCAATCTTTTCTTCTTTCTCCTCTACGCTCTGAATGACGAAAATCCAACTCCAAAACTAAATCCACCAACGCAGACAATTCAGTGGGCCGATTTGGAACTTGGGCTAAGGTATCTTTAATCTCATCTTTCAGTCCTCGATAAAATAAAGCAGCTAGTTTCTCCTCCGGCCAGTTGGTTTCCACAATTAACTTATTAAACTGCGTCAGATATGATAGCAAATCTTTAGAGCCCTGACGCAATTCAAGCAGCTCATTATCAGTGGCCTGAGAAATCCTTCTCCTGTCAAAAATTCTGAGGAACTCAGCTTTGAACTTAACAAAATCACAAAGGATTGGGTCATCTTCGCTCACCAAGGGCATTGCCCAATTAGCAGCATCCCCACTAAGATAGGACAAAATAAATGCTACTCTGGATTGTGCATCGGGAAAAAGGGTTGGGCGGCACATGAAATGAAGGGAACATTGAGTTAAAAAGAGCTGGGCTTTTTGCGGATCCCCCGAGAATCTCTCGGGAGCTGCCAGAGGAATTAAAGGGGAGACTGAATGTATTACCTGAGCTACTGATTTAGGATCTGAACCTACAGAACTGGGGTGGGACGAAGAAGGACCCTGAACAGGGTTTCCCATTACTAATCCATCCATCTTCTGAGCTAACACTCTATTTTCTTGTCTAGAAGCCTCCAATTCTAATTTTAAACTTTTATTTTCCTCTCTTACCGCTCCTAACTCTCTCTGGATACCCGCTAACATATCTCCCAGTTCCTTTAGATTTAAGCCCTCCACCATACTGCCTGGGCGAAGTGAATACTTGGGCACTTCAATCTGTCAGAAGGCTCCAATCTTCGCAGAGGCAGTGATGCTGTACCCGATCACCCTTCCACCAGTGACTCCGCCACATGGGCGAACGCACTAGTGACAGGGAAAGGGGAAGTGGACAGAGAAGAGACACCTTGAGAGCTTCTGGCACCTTCACCGATTGGGTAGATCACTCTTGACCTGGACTTCGGTTACTGTAGATGCCTAATGCACAGAACAGGGGGGAAGAGAATAAACAACAACTTCCACCTACCAACTTTCTCACTCTATGTAAATAATGAATCTTATCCTACCAGTAGTTCCCAAAGGTATTGCTACTCTTCTTTAAGATGTGTAGGTACATTCAGAGAGCTTCATGCCTGCAGGACAAAGACTAACATTACTGGATGATCCTTACTGAAAAATCTACCACCCAGGAACTAAAACTCTCTCACTTCTTCTTTACCTGTAAGCTTTCTGTATTAGCCCCAACTGGGGTTCTGTTTGTATCTGTTAATGTCTTGCAGTGAACATGCGACTCCAAGGATTCCAATGCCGAATGGAATGAAGCGCGCAAAAAGGAACAAGGGAGGCAAAAGGGGGAAGGAAAGAACAGGTTTAACGCAAGAAGGGAATAACTGTTCAGCACTAGTTCGCCGACAATGGGGAAGAAAGGGGAAGCAGTCGCTGGCTTACTGTTCCTCTCGCAAGCTCCGCAAGAGGTTGATGGAGTCCGTTGAACCTTCTGTGAAGAAGTCCTCTGACGAGCTTCAGCAGGAAGAACTGGCTCCCACGACGATGACGGAAGGAGATGAACGAAGTCAGTCACTGCAGCAGACGGAAGAACGTTTCTTCACGAACTTCCAGGAATCCGCTCAAAAGTAACAATTGGCATATGTTACTCACTCTAGGAAAGTTTCTAGGTTAGCGGACTCGAGAATTTCACTAAACTACTCTATGAACTCCTGTCACGAATACTTGACACGGAGCGTCAGACTCTAGCTGTTTCCTCAGAAACCCGAACAGTTGAAGTGCGCAGTTTGAACGCTGCGCGAGACGCACATCAACTAGCCCTCACGTACTAAACTCTGAATGGCTTCAGTGGCTATCGTGGCGGCCATCTTAGGGAGGAAATAAACCCACTATTACCTGAACCTATTTACATGATAACGAAAGGAATCTATTTGGAAATACACGGGTACCAAATATTTACCCGAACAGGCTTTACAATTGTCTTTCCACCATTCCCCACTTTTGGAACATAGGTAGATGCAATTTGTAAATTCCTGACAGCCACGTTGGGACCTTGGAGATTTCAGTCATCCAATCAAGCAATAGCAACAGGGGGCTGTGGTCCGAGATCGTGCGCGCTAGATATTCAGTGCGGACGATTGCAGGGAGCACAAGCGGAGAGCACAAGAAGGCGTCGATACGAACGTGGAGGTCGTGGAGGCTAGAGTGGAATGAGTAGTCTCGTTCTGTTGGGTGCTGCGCGCGCCAAGCATCCGTCAATCCCCACTGTCCCTGCCAGTCTAGTCTACACTTCACCAATCTGCGCACTGGGGACGAGTGTAATGGAGGGTGCGACCTGTCTAGGTCTACGTCCAGCACTGAGTTAAGGTCGCCCCCCAGTAGGACAGGGCCTGCTAGGTAACTGGCTAGTTCCCCGGAGAGTCACGCATAATACGCAGCCTGGTCTACATTAGGTGCATACGCGCTGCAAAGCACTATGTGGCGCCCTCTAAGGGTTCCCTCCACCGCTACGAACCTTCCCTCTGGATCCACCACCTGACGAGTAACTTGGAATGGGGTACCCGCTCTAATCCAGATCAAAGCTCCCCTAGCGAAGGCCGAATATGTAGTGTTAAACAAGTGACCCCTCCATCTACGTTGCAGTGCTATTCCCTCTTGTTTCGTTAAATGTGTTTCCTGCAGTAGCGCAATGTGAACCCCCCTTCGAACCAATTAGGCATGTATTTTGTGTCGTCTGGACATGGTTTGCAGCCCCCTCACATTCCAGGTTACACACTTTATCGTTCCGTTATTAGCCATTGTCCCATGCAGTATGGTACTGTTCGCAATGTCCGTACACCCGATCACTCATGATGACACAGTCCCTCCCCCGCACAATAACAGCCCTCCTCCCCCCTCTCATAACTGCGCCCCTGGCTCCCCCAACTGCCTCTGGCTCCCCACCCTCCCCCAGAACAGGACCCAACTGTGCTAGAGTCGCTCCCATCCACACCATATGCGGGCAACAGTGCCCTTGTCCCTACCTAATCCGCAGTCTGCACCGCGGAGGCCTTATGGGCCCTAAGAGGCACGAGTTGGCTACTGGGGTGGATCTCAGTCTCCTTCCCCCCGTCAACCAAATAGTGGTACTCACAGCATTAGTGTCCCAAGATCTGCCTGCTCCGGTCAGTAGGTTAATCAGAGTCCATCAACCTAGGGTAAAACTGGGCCAGCAGAGCCCCCCTATCCCTCAACAATCTCCCCCGAAGTTTGCGGAGTGACCTCCGGGCCCTTCAAGCCACCAATTTCCGACAGTTCAGTTTCAGATTCCGTTGCTCGAGTCTCTGATCCCGAGGCCCGCTCCGACTGGGTCAAGACAGCACCCGATAAGTCAATTACTGCTTGCAGTGCGGCCTTCCGTTCGCTCTCCGTCTGTGAGACCGTAGGTTTGTCAGTCTTCCGCTTACGGCTCCCCGTCCTCCGAGATCTTCGCAGGGGCAGTTGCAGTCTCTCCTCCTCCTCTCTCATGCGCGCTCCATCTGTTCCGGCTTTGTACATGTCCCACCAGGCCCATGCGCCCGCCGACGTAGGGAAGAACAGGGATTTTTCATCCACCACCACCCGCAGCCTGGCCGGGAAGAGGAGCGAGTACTGTAGGCCCTCTGTCCTAAGTTCTTTTTTGATGGATAAGAAAGAGGCCCGTAACTTCTGGGTCTCGAAGGTGTAGTCCGGGGACAGCGTTACTTTGCAATTATCCACTTGGAAAGGGCCCGCTGTCCTCGCTCGTTGTAGCAGCCAGTCTCTATCTTTGTAGTGCAGCAGTTTGATGACTATCGGACGGGGCGGTTGTCCCGGACTGGGTGGTTTGGCAGGTACCCGGTGAGCTCTTTCAATGGTGAAAAAGGGAGAGAGACCCTCAGGCGCCACCTCCGTCTGTAGCCAAGTGGTCAGATAGTCCACAATGTCAGAGCCCTCTCTTTTTTCCGGAAGGCCCACAAGGCGTATGTTGTTTCGTCTGCTGCGGTTTTCTGCGTCCTCTGCTCGATGCTCAAGGGCCTGTATTCGGTCTAGAGCCTCCGTTAACCGACCTTCCATAGACTTGTGTGCGGGAATCAGCTCCTCCAGGGTCGATTCCGTAGTTTTAACCCTGTCCGATAATTTCCCATGGTCCGCCCGCAGGAGGCCAAGGCTCGTGGCCACTTGTGCTATGTCCTGATGGAGGGCATCTTTCGTGGCGGTGATAGCCTCTAGGATTCGGTCCTGCATCTGCTGAAGATCCGGAGGGGCCGCCACTGAGTCGTCGGGAGTCTCCGAGCCAGCGCCTGCCTCCCCCTTCGGGCCTCTTGGTTTCCCCATAGTGACAGTCCAATATCCTGAATCGGGACAGTGTACCACTGATGGTTATGGCTAATGTTCGTCCCGGGGAGGGGAGCAGCTCGATAATGGCAGGGGCCGGCAGGCCGATAAAGTCAGTGATAGCGGCAGGGTTTAGTCCAGGGGACACAGCGCAGCTCCCAGATAGACGGGACCCCACTTCCAGCCACCTTCTGCCGGGCTGGTCTCAACGCTGCTCGCTAGCGCGATCTTCGGAGTTACGATAAACCGCTGGTTCCGCTGCTCCCCCCCCCCAGGAAGGTGTTCTCAGAGTGGCGTCTGTGGGGGCCAGAGCGAATTCCAGACGTATGCGTCCTTGCTCACACCACCTCCTGGCGGTCTCCGCGTTCTAGGTTCGAGGGCAAGGGCCAGGGGGGCGTCCTTAGTGCGACACCTAGCAGCCTTGAGACCTCACAAGCCCAGCCGAGGTGGCCCGGGTCCCACAATGACGGTCGGGGGGGGGGGGGGGGGGGGGGGGGAGGAGATGTCGGTCGCGGAGTCGCCGGCTGTCCCCAGGCGTGGTTTTCGCTGCGGGGTCAACTCCCAAGTACCGTTCAGGCGTCCCCTCCGGCAATCCAGAGACGGGTCACTTCTCACGGGACTCCCGCAATGGGGCTCTAGGCCAGACAGTGCAGATGTGTAACCGGTGGTCCCAGCGCTCCCAGCCCCCAGCAGTGTCGGTGGGATGATGGCCGCTCTCCCCCGCAGGTCCCGGGCTCAGGGAGCCGCACAGGCGGTGTCCGCTATAGAGGCAGGTGAGCGTGCTTGCGCGGCCCCCCCTCGAGGCAGCTGGGTTGTAGTTGAGGAGGAGCGGCACTGTATTCCGAGCGTCGCCGCAGACGGGGCCGCTGGTCGGGGCTGCCGTACCTGTGGTTCCAGCCGTTCGTCGCTCCCTGGTAATCCGGGGGAAGGCGGAGGGAGCAGCGCAGCCCGGGGCTCCCTATCCTCGGTCGCTTCAGGCCTTTGGAGCCGGGGAGTCGATTTGGCTGGTTCCGGGCTGGGGGAGGGGCCACTCCACGGCCACGAAGCGATAGCAGATTCAGCTCCGGGTCAATAAATGGCTCACAGTTGCACCCTCTGCGATGCAGCGCCTCGCACCGGATCAGCTCGTGCAGGCGAGGTACAGGGGTGGGTGAATCGGCCGGAAGGCTAGAGGCGCATCGCCGATCGCGGGGTCGCCGCCATCTTGTGGATCTCCGGATCGGAGCTCCGCCACCAGTTTGCTCCCTCAATGGCCGAAGGATCGGGTCATTTCTTCGACCGGAGCAGGCGCAGGAGTATCCCCCGGGTACACCCGAACTCCGGCGGGGGCCCCCAGGGCTGTGACAGGAGTAATGGCCGGATTAGCGGGCAGGGGGTCGGGAGCCTTGTTAGGCTGCGACCATCTTCGCCAGCTGCAAGCCCCGCCTCCCCGAACTACTTTGTCTGATGACCGATGCAGCTACCTGGTTTAGCAATAGGGGAGACGGGGATTCTCTCCTTGGTCGTCATCTACCCAGTCGGTCTTTAGACAGACTTCCTCTCGTCTCTATGGTTGTCTCTCGTCTCTACGGTTGTCTCTTCCCTTATCCTCTCTTTCTCACCTCACCTACCCCCCACTTCTTTTCTCTCTCCTTTCTCTCCGCTCCTAACGTATTGCTGACTGTTCGTTGTAAGGTATAATTGTTGATCTTTTTCTGCTATACTGTTAAACCACATTGTTGCACTTCCTTTCGTACCTCCTGCTGTCTCCTCCCACATCCTCCCTATTTTTATGTCTCTCCTTCTCCCTTCTCTCAATGTATTGAGACTGAACTTGTTTTTGTCTGATGCTGGATGGAGCTACCTGGTTTAGGTTTAGGTGCGATGGGCCGTGGATTCTCTCCTTGGTCTTCACCTTACCATGTCTGTCCTTAGACAGATCTCTTTTCGTCTCTCCATATTGTCTCCTCCCCTATCCTCCCTTTCTCACCTCCCCTGCCCCCTCCACTACCTGTCTCTCTCCGTTCTCCCCTCTCCTAATTGTATTGCCTATTTTTTGGGGGGATTTATTGTGTAATTGTTGGATCTTTTTCTGTTACAATGTTGATTCTCATGTAAAGCGCTCTGATACCTCCCGGTCTAGCCAGCGCTATATAAAAAATGTTAAATAAATAAATAATTAAGTTTATGTAAAACAAATATTTTCTTTAACTATACAGTACCCTTTCTTATAAATAAGCATTGCCCTCCGGTACACTTTTCTGAGACACTTTTTTTAAACCGCTTTTCTTGTAAATTACTTTGCTGACCTATTATTTTGCTGACCTTTTATTCTGGTTTCCATTGCTTCCCTGGTCCGCACAAGCACAATTGTTTGCGGATGGAAGCAGGCAGCCGCTCTCTTCCGGTTTGGGTGGGGGTCGTGCCGGTAGCGTTCTAGTGGTTAACTAGATGCTACTTAAGGGCCATGTGTACGCAGATGTGCACAGCGAGGGTACTGCTGGCGTTCGTAAGGCAAGCCCGTCAGCACCTGTCCACGTCCAGACTGTGCCTGGCGCCCAAGATCCTGGTTGGATTAATGGGGAGCAGGGATCAGTTATTTAAATACTGTAGAAATCTCCTATTGAAGTTAAGAAGTAGGTGGGATTCCACCTATTATACTGTGTTCCACTTACTGGACCTTTATGAGCAACTACAATGTTGCTGTTTGACCTGTGGTTTTAAGGTAAACGATCCACAAAGCTTGGACGTTAACAGGTGGGAGGGAAATCCCCAACTAGTCTGTTCTCCGATTACAGCTGAAGGTTTCCCTACCCTACATCAGTAGCTAATTTTAATGGCTTTCTCATAAACTCGTGCTCAGTTATAAAACATATGCAGGAGTTTGCTGTTTTTCTGGCATCATGGGACCATGACTGGGTTTTTATAACTGAGACTTGGGGCAATGAAACATCTAGACCTAACCTAGTTGGCACCATTCCATCAAATTTGTCCATCCTAAGAGTTGACGGGGCGTTTAGGCCAGGAGAGAGTTTGGCTATTGTGTATAAAACTCAGTATAAATGTTTGTTGGAATCTGGGTTTGGCTTTAAGACTAGTGAAGCCCTACATTTTAAGCTCATACTATCAGCCACGTGTTCCTTTGGCGGTCTGCTATGATATAGACGACCAGGACCCAGACTCTTTTTTTAAATGAGCTAAAATAACTCTTTGAACCTTTTATCGCTAATAGGTGCCTGACCATATTGGGTGATTTAAATTTTTATCTTGAAGAGAACAATCACCAAGACTCTCTAGCACTTATTGAAACCTTGCCCAGCATGGGAATGACGCAACTGGTGTCAGCTCCCACACATGAGGCAGGTCCCACCCTGGATGGTATATTCTCTAATGATACTCGGATGTCCTATCAATCAGTCACTCTCCTCAGCTGGTCCGAACATGACGCAGTTGCGTTTTCTTTTAATTTCCCCTCTACAACTAGAATCTGTCAGCCCACTCAGAGAAAGACCTTGGAAAGAATTCGGAAAGGAGTTTCGGTTGAAGCCTTATCCAACACTGGTGATGGCATACCCATAGAGATTGATGAGGTTGTAGACAAGGGTGCTTATGCTTGCAGAGTGGCTGAGGTTGGCGGCCAACAGGCTAGCCCCCCTTAGAGAAGTTAAGCAAAGGAGTCTTTCTCCATCAGCCCCATGGTATAATGGTAGACTCAGAACACTGAAGTAGGTGTGCCACCGACAAGAGCAAATCTTGAGGCAAAACCAGGAAGAGCAAGAAAATGTGATCTATAGGAATCGAGTTAGGGAATATAAATTAGCGTTTACTGAGGAGAAATCTAAATATCGTACCCAGAAAATTGAAAATGCTTCCTGTGCCAAAGAACTTTTTAGGGTGGTCCATCAGATCTCCACCCCTCCGGCTGCTGGAGAGCCCGAAGGTTTACAAGAATTTTTCAACCAGTGAGCGAATTTCTTTCAAATCGGGTGGAGAATCTCAACCAGCACCCTCCAAGATGTCTGAGCATAAGGACCAAGTGCCTAAATTACTCTCAGCGTTTCCATATCCTACTCCAAAGATGGTGGAACAATACATTCTTAATACCAAATCATGGTCGCCTCTGGAATCCTGTCCTGCAGCAATTCTTCACATGGCTACCAGGAACGTGGCTCAACCGCTCTCCAATTTGATGAATTAAGATCTACTTTACGGAACGTATCCCCAGCGATGGAAGGAGGAAGTGAGCAGGCCCCTTCTAAAAAAAAAAAAGAAAATTTTAAAAACGAACTTGGACAGTAAGGTGTCCCTATTTCTGTGCTCCCTGCTAAAATCCTAGAGAAATATCAAAATATCCACCTGATGGAGTTTGCAGAACAGTAGGGAATGAATAAATGAATGAATATACGTTTTGTAAAGCGTGAACTTAGCCCAGGGGCATCAAGGCGCTGCGGACAGAGATCAAAGTAAGTGATGTCAATAGATTCAGGGCTAAAAGGTTAGGGCAGGTGAAAGATTGGGACAGGTGAAAAGCCAGGTCTTCAAGGACTTACGAAATCAGGAATGGGTTTCCAGAGTGGAAATTGGGGAAGGAAGGGAATTCCACAAATTAGCCCCGATCGAGAAAGGCCGCCCCCCCCCCCTTAATACCCCCCCACCCCCCCAACCTGGCTTTCTTAACCCTGGGTACTGTTACCCGGTTCTTGCTTGCAGATCTATGGTCCTTTCCAGGAAAGTATCTTTGAAACATTTTATTGATGCCTTCTGACCCACTATTGTGAACGGCCTTATGGACCAGGCATAAGTCTTTGAACACAATTCTCCTCCCCAACAGGAGCCAGTGCAGGCTTCTGATGGTAGCTGAGACTGAATGGAACTTAGGGAGACCCTTCACCAGCCTAGCGGCGGCATTCTGCACCAATTGAAGTCGATGTAGGAGTCCCTTGTTTATCCCTAAATAGAAGGCATTGCAGTAGTCTAACCTAGACACCACAAGGGCCACCACTGCCTGTTTCCATGATCGAAGGAACAGAAAACGGAAGATCTTCCTGAGAGTTCGTATCATCCCAAAACAGGTAGAGACAGTTCTATTTATTTGTGAACCCAGGGAAAGAGAGGAGTCCACAATGATGCCTAAGTTCTTGGCACTGAGACAGGGGCAAGGGCAAGATCCAAGGGAGTCAGGCCACAAAGCCTCTGACCAGATATCCTTGGCTGGACAATTCTCAGTTCAGCTTCAGGAAGCCTCATGGAACTGAAACTGCGCTGATTAAGGCCAAGAATTGCATTAGGCGCCTAGTGGATGAAGGATCTGGATCTATCAGAGGCATTCGAAACCATCTCGCCCATGTTGTTGATATAATCTGGGCCTTCGGGATGCAGTTGTTATCATACACCTATGACATATAGATTATTGTGTCAGCTCTCAAGAACTCAGCTACCACAGCAGAAAACATATCTCAAATCATGTCGGCAGTTGCAGACTTGATGGGATGGAACTTTCTGAAACTAAATAGTGATAAAACCGAAGTGCTGATCTTTGGCCTTTGCGCATTGAGCTGGAATAGTAACTGGTGGCTAGACACCTTAGGCCAGGGGTCTTCAACCCTTTCTGTAATGCAAGTTACTTATGTTCAATGGAAATCATCCCAAGCTAATATTATTTTATTTTATTTATTTTTTGTTTCTTTTTATTGAAGATTATAAACAAACAAGGCAAACAAAGTACAATTGACGGAGTACCAGTTCAAACGAGGGAGGAACGAGAGAGTACAGAATCATATACAAACGGCATTGGGAGGAGTGGAGAAGGGGAGAAGCAAGTCAGTGCGTCATTAAGATGATACTTCAGTAGGAACGTTAGGTGAGGGGGAAAGTGGAGCATCAGCGTTAGTTGTCATGGGAGGAGTACAGATGCCACCACGGTAATTGTTCCAGGGACCCCATATCTTGTTCCCCTTCCGGGGTCGACCCTGGGCTACGTATACAGTTTTCTCCCTAAACATCGCCCAGTCCATATTCTCCCTCCAAGCTTCAACGGTAGGTGGCCTATGGGACCCCCATAACTGCGTTATATCTCTTTTAGCGATCATGTTTCCAAGGGTCACCCACTGGGTCTGTGCAGCATTGTGATCCGTTGGCTCCTACACATTCAACAAACAGCACCTGGCCTCGGGCAAAAGAGCGACACCCGTGGTTTCCTCCATCATTTTATGCACCTCATTCCAGAAGACCGTCACATCACGGCACTCCCAGAGAATGTGGAGAAACGTCCCAACCAGCCCGCATCCCCGCTTACACAAACCATCCTCAGAGAATCCCATTCTAAGCAGACGGGGGCCAGTGACGTAGGTCCTGTGGAGTATCTTGAGCTGCACTAACCGGAGACGAACCGGAATCGCAACCTCCTTGGGAGAGGAGATCGCCGATTGCCAGTCCTCGTCGTCCAATTCTAAGCCGTCTTGGGTCCATGAGTCCCGGAGCTGAACCAGTAGGTCAGCCCTATTGTTTATTAGTTTTTTGTAAATCAAGGAGATAGTACTGTTTGGCATATGACCATCCAGCACCCTATCCTCGAGCGGGGACGATTCCGGGATCTTCTCACCCTCTGAGAAACTAGACTTCAAGGCATGGCGGATCTGAAGATATCGAAAGTATTCCCTATCATTTAGTTGGAACTCTGTCTTCAGCGCCTCAAATGATTTAATACTGTCCTTGACCCAGAGGTCACCCACCTTACTAATACCAATCAAGTCCCACTTCTCAAACCCCTAGGTCTTCCACAGGTTACCCAGTCTCTACGAAGCGAAAAGCAGGGTCGCCAAAGTCACGCGGTCTTTACAGCCCATCGCATTATTCGCATTATACCACAGACGCACAGCCGTCCTCGTAGGACCCGACAGATCCCTACCCGCTGACCTGGAGTACAGTGCTCTATAATAATCACCCCCAGGCAACAACCACCTGTCCATATTAAAAGCGGGGTTAGATGGACCATACATGCAATGATTAATGGCGCTCAATTGAGACGCCCAATAATACCGCTTTAATGTCAGGGAGAGCGATTCCCCCATGGTACCAGGGGAGTGTTAGCTTAGCAAGCGCGATACGGGGTCTACCGTCCCAAATCAACTTCCTCTGGAGACCTTCCACTGCACGAAAATAACTAGCCGGAACTATGTCCAGGGTGTTTTGGAGAGCATAGAGGAACTGTGGTAGAGACATCATTTTGAAGAGAGCTCCTCGACCAAGCGGCGAAAGTGGGAGCTTGCGCCAACCCACCACGTCCAATTTCAACCTATTCAGCGGTGGAATCAGATTCTGCTTGTAACGAGCCACCGGGTCTAGTGAAATATAAATTCCGAGATACCTAAACCCCAAAGGCGTCACCTGGATGGGACAGTCACGCGGGAGAGGGGGGGACCTCACCCCATAGCACATATAGACAAGACTTTGTCCAATTTATGACAAGGCCAGAATTCCTACCAAAGGAGGTCAGGACGTCGAACAGAACTATAAATGATTTCCGGGGAGACGTTAGATAAAGCAGGATATCGTCTGCATAGAGCGAGATACGATCCTCGAAGTCAGGGGACCACCGAATACCCTTCATCGAGGGCTCCCACCTGATCCACGCAGCGAGGGGCTCGAGGGCCAGGGCGAACAGCAGCGGCGACAAGGGGCAACCCTATCTCGTACCTCTCCCCAAACCGAACGGCTTGGAAACCCGCCCGTTAACAATCTGTGCCAGGGGGTCCTCATAAAGGAGCCGCACCCAGCCAATGAAACCTGGACCAAATCCGAACTTAGCGAGGGCAGCCCACAGATACGGCCAATCCACAGTATCAAACGCCATCATGGCATCCAAGGAAGCCAAGATGGCTGGCTCACGTAACGTTGTCGCCCTCGCAAGAACACCATGCACCCGCCTGAGATTCAGAGCTGTGTTTCTGTGTGGGATGAAACCAGATTGGTCTGGATGAATCCGCTCGCTAATCAGTTATTAATCGATTAGCCAATACTTTCGCGAGAATCTTAGGTTCAGCTTTAAGAGAGATATCGGCCTATAGGAAGCACACAGATCTCTGTTTCCCTTCCTTGTGGATCACCACTATGGTAGCCAGACGCTGATCCCTGGGAAGGGAGCCCCTCTCACTCGATTCCACTAACATATCCCGTATATAGGGAGCCATCTTGTCGGGACGCAATTTATAGAGTTCAATTGGGAGACCATTGGGTCCCATAGCCTTCCCCGATCTCAAGGAGCAGATAGCAAGAGCCACTTCGTCAACAGTTATCGCCGACTCCATTTGTTCCTTATCTGCGTCAGACAGGCACGGCAACATGATATCTCGTAGTAACAATTGCAAATCCTCTTCCGGACGATCTGACACCGGAGAGTAGACTGACCGGAAGTGCTCCGCAAAACACTGGGCGATCTCATCGGGGTCATCACCCGTTCCCCACTCACTCTCTCAATCACCGGAACAACACGACTTGCCCTATCTCTCTTATCCAGCCACGCTATCAGTTTACTCGTCTTGTCTCCAACATCATACAAACGACCCTGCAGCTCCCTATTCATGATCTTGTCTGTGACCAATGCCTTGTATTCCAATTGCTTAAGATGCAAAACATGTAGCTTCTCCCGGGTGATCCCCTGCTCAAGGTCACACTCCAGATCCACAATCTCAGACTCAATCTTTACGACTTCTTAATTTCTTCGTTTTTTCGCGCCCCCAATCAAAGACAATGCCTAGCCTCTAATGACAGTCATGAAAGCCTCCCAAAGCGACACCGCGGACGATACCGACCCCTCATTTTCCATAAAATACTGGTCGAGAGACTTAATTAGGGCGGCCCGGGTTATAGGATTTCGAAAATACCAGGGGTTGATCGGGCCACCCGGCCCTCAGCACCCGCATGTAGCTCCATCTGGATCCACCCTGAGGAGTGGTCAGATACACCCCGCGCCAGATGCCTGACCATGGTGACCGAGAGGGCCTGTGCAGCGGGCATCAGCACATAATCGATCCTAGAAAGGCTACGGTGTGCTCCCGAATGAAAGGTGTACTGGTGTCAGGCGGGATGTAACAGTCGCCAACAGTCCACCAAGCCAAGCGTGTCTATAAAGCCGCGGAGCCAGGTCTGGGCACTCGTAAGCTCCCTAGGTGGATGTCGATCCTCTCTACCAGAAACCACTGAATTAAAATCACCACCCAACACCAATGTCCCCTCCGGGAGTGAAAGGATGACTCGCCCAAGGTCAGCAAAGGTAGTCGACTGCAGGCCCGGGGGAACAAATACAGAAACCAAGGAGAGGGTACGAGCCTCCCACCTACCCGTGATAGCGACATAATGCCCTCTATCGTCTAAGACCGTTGCATCATTCTCTAGCGGGAGGGAATTCTTCATTAAGATGCCTACCCCCCTAGACCCAGAGGTAAACCCGGCATGGGCGACCAAACGATAACCCCTCCTATTCATAGCATGACAAGTGTTGCCTATCAAGTTTGTTTCTTGGAGGAGTATCACATCAGGGGAGAGACGTTTCAACCATTGCAACACAACCCCACGTTTTATCCTATCCCCCAACCCATTCACATTCCAACTTATTAGTTTCAATCCCCTACCCCCCATCCCGAAAATGTAAACAGATCCATCCCTCTCCAGAACTCGGCACTTCAATCAGACGATAAAACAATACATTGCCTTGCAGAAAACCCAAACACCAAAACCAGAACCCCCCCACCCCCGAACCTTGACTCGTTACAAACCCCGCCACCCTGCACCCCTGCATGAGCCTAAGAAGCCACCCCAACTTGCAGGGTGCCTGTCGCCCTTGCATCAAACTAAACTACAAAAAGTAAAACCGAGGAGGAGAAGACCCACCAATAACTCCGCCACCCCCCAAATAGTCCCATTGTCACTTTAGTTCACTCAGCTATTGTAGCAAACCACTGTCCGAGGCAAAAATGTTCCAGAATCAAAGGCCGAGCACCTACTCCCGCTCCTCCGACCCGCCCTCCGCTCCTCTAGACTGTCCATCATGGCCACTCTGATTGGGCAGATTGTCCAGCCAGTCCGCCACCACCTCAGGACGATCAAAGAAGTATGTCCTCTTATCAAGCTCGATTCTCAGTTTGGCCGGGAAGAGCATTGCGTACTTTAGGCCCATGTCTCTCAGTCTCCTTTTAACACCCATGAAACTTAGTCGCTGTTTCTGGACCGCTTGCGTGAAATGCGGGTAGAAGCTCACAGTAGTATTTTTGAACTTCGTGGGCCCACCCATCCGCGAGGCCTGCAGAATTGCGTCTCGATCTCTGAAGTTAAAGATCCTGGCAATAATAGGCCGCGGTGGGGCCCCAGGCTTTATTTTACCACCCGGAACTCTGTGGGCCCGCTCGACTGTGAAAAACGTACTCTGTTCTTTAGGTGCGAGGTGGGAGACTATGAGGTTTTCCACAAAGAGATCAGCTGCAGGATCCTCCGCTTTTTCCGGGACCCCAATTATGCGGACGTTATCACGCCTAGCTCTCCCCTCAAATTCCTCCAGACGACGAGCAAAGAGATCGTTGGAGGTTCGCAAGTTGCGGACCTCGGTATGCAAGTCGATGACATCCCCTGTCAAGCTAGCAGTCTTGATGTCTAAAGATTTAACTTTTTTGTTCGTTTTGGTCAAATCAGTTCGAATCAGATTGACTTCTATAGCCACTGTGTCCAACTTGAGAGCGAGGGTCTCCATTTGTTGTCCGAGGGAGGCTTTACTCCCGTCAATGGCGGCCATAACGTCTTGCAAGGTTAGTTCCGTTGACGAGGGGGGAGTGCCACTTGTGTCTTCCATCGATTTGCCCAGTCCACTGGGGGATCCCCTTGTTTGGGTGTACCGATCCATATTGTTGGACTGGTTATAACCACCTTGCCGAGTAGTCTTAGCTTTCGTCTTATCTCCGTCAGTTTTGCTTGCCATTGCAAATAACTAGATACTCGAGGCGGGTGCACCGTGATGGAATATGGCAGCACCAGGTCCTCAAGACAAAGGAGCAGTGGCAGTCAGAGGGGACAAGCAGGCCTCTGTCCGATGCTGCAATCAGATACACGATCTAACATGCCACGTATTGCAGTAGCCTCCAGCTCAGGGGGGACAGTCATCTGATGGGATCACCAAAATTGAAAGTGAAAGTCAATCGGACCGCCAGTCCGTCTCCCCTCAGGCCGATGTTGATCAATTACAGCACGGCCATCATGCCAACTCGAGCCCCGGCATCACTCCAGTACAGGCAGCAATCTTCAGAGCGTCGTAACTTTGGTTCCCGATGTCCGATTCAAAATCCGATTACAGGTATCGCCTCACCCGTGGTTCATTCGTACAAAGTCGTCAATGAAGATCAGGATATATTACAGGATAGATGCGGGAGGTAGCGAGGGTCTCGGGAGCCCTGTGCTCACGCAGCCATCTTGGTTGGGCGCGAAGCTCCTCCCCCCCCCAAGCTAATATTATTGATGCAGTAGTGACCACCCCATCCAAAATTGTCCACAGTGATCACATCCGTGCAGGAGGCAGGGTTTCCAAAAAAAGTCCTTTGAGAATTTGAAATGACTGTACATGGGTAATAAATAAAAGCTAAAGCTACAACCCCCTGGCACTACGGTAATAATATGAGTAATAAACTTCCCCAACTCAATAATAGCTTTAGAAAATTTTAAAAACAAAAACATTTTTTGCTAAATATCTGCTTATGAGTTCTGAAAATAGGCACATTTTATCTTGAGAACATGCATTTGAATTTTAGTTGGCAGAGCTGAACACAGGAGAGCTACTCACAGGTAGCTAGAGAGCTACTGGTAGGTCACGAGCTACTCGTTGGAGGCACCTGATATAGAAAGTATTGAATATCTGCATGTTTCTACACATTTTAAGGTACAGCACTTTTGTTTTAATGATCTGACTTGCATTAAACTTCTCATTTCTTGATGCAACAAAAATCGAATTGCTTTATTGGTGTGTTTAATTTTGTACTAGAGATTCTACTTTTAATCTTAATGTTTGCAAATATGCTATGTTTCCACAAAAATGAGCTCTGCACCATGGATTTAAGTGTTTTATTGAAAAGTGCATGGCGTGACTATGTATTATAAGGAATTAACTAACCCCTATCTTACATAAGGTTTGTGCAAGTCACCACAACGTTCCATTACTATATAAAGGAGCTTTTCCTTCAGCCTCGTTCCTCTATTTTTTTTTTTTTTTAAATCTGTTTTATTGAAACTCTTGGTATACAAGTACAGTTCGTTATGTGCATAATTCAAAGGGGAAACAACAATCGGAGTGGTTCGTACAGTATCAAAGCAAATACAGTCGATGGTTGAAGGTCCAATAATTGCACATATATATAAAAATCACCACTTATCGCCTCATGGGTGGGCACTGCATGCGTCAGACCATTCATTCCATTGTCTTGTCTCGGTGTGACTCGCAGTGCCGTTCCCACCAGGACATCCAATCTCGCCCGCCCAGATGGGTAGCTTGGTGACCAGCCGTCCCCCGGTGTTCGCAGCCTTTTGGTCGGTAGTGAAGTGTGGTGACTCCCTACAGTACGAATAGCCATCCAGGCCCGACTCCGGGCGGCATGTACGAGTGCTGTGGACGACTAGATTGGTCAGGATGTCGGCACCGTGGGGTGGAAGGTCTCGGCAGTGGCTTGCCTATGTGCTGCACTCCTGTGTGTAGTCTCTGTATGCTAGTAGTGAGGGTGCGAGTAGGAAAGGCAGGTCTGGTGCGGTCAACTGGGGGGCGACCTCTGCCGTGGGTGTCGCTATTCCGAACTAGGGAAGAACAGGAAAGAAAGTGTGGGTGCAACGAACCTAAGCTTGGGGGGGGGGTGCTGCAGTGTGGGCCCTGTCTCGTTGGTTTCGGGCGGAGTAGCCTCATAGGGTGCTGCCCCGTGGTGCTCACAGGAAGGTATTACAAATGGTGCGTGATAACTCTGAATCCCGGGGTGGGAGTGCATTAGCGGAGTCGCCTGTGTGTGTAGCCCCTGCTGACAGGTGAGGGGGTGGGGGGGGGGGTGCAAGGGGTGGAGCGGGCGGGGAAGCGGGGGGGGGGGGGAACCAGGGGGGTGGGGGGGGCGAGTGTGGGGGGGGGGCGGAGGGGGGGGGGAGGGCGGTGGATCACGGGGGTGGCGTTTCTTGTTCATCTGCGCGCGGCCTTCGTTTCTCCCCTTTCTCACTACTCTCCCTCTACATCACCCCTTTATCATGGCAGGCCCTGGCGAAAGCTCGAAGGAAACCCTCCCACATCTGGGCTATCGGTATGGCCCTCCGCCCCGCCGTCTCCTCCCTGCTTAGTACCGTGCCCTCTGCGGTCGCCCAGTAGGTGAGGGAGGCACTCCAATGTTTTGTCAGCGGTGGTGCTGCGGCTTTCCAGTGGCGGGTTATGAGTCTTTTGGCGGTTATCAGCCCTAAATCCCAGAACCTCATGTGCGGTTTGTTGTGTTTCGTCCTGGTGAGGAGGCCCAATACACAAGTGTCCCAGTCGTGTCGGGCGCTTAGCCCCGTCCCTTTCGCCAACAGCGCGGTGACATCGTGCCAATACGTCTGTAGCTTGGGACATGCCCACAGCATGTGTAGGAGATCCGCGTTCAGTAGCGCGCAACGTGGGCATTTGGACGTGTCCAGGCCAAAGTAGCGATTAATCTTGTCCGGGGACAGATATGCCCTGTGTGTTATGTAGAACTGTATGATTCTGAATCTCGATTGCGGGGAATGTGTTGTGGTCCCTCTAAAATCCTTTCCCATTCCTTATCCGACCAGTCCTCCCCCCTGTCAGTGGTCCACCTGTCCCTGAGCGACTGCAGGGAGCATGTAGTGTGGGACCTCAGCGCTTGCGTTAGCCAGTGTACGACGTGTGTGCCCGCCCCCATTACGTGCAGGTACTGTATTAGGAGGTGTGTCTCAGGTTCCGCTGACATGTCTCCCCAGTGTTCCGTTAGGACCCGTATCATTGATGCATGCGTCAGGAATTGACCCGCTGGCAGTCCAGGATTCTCCACTAGCCCCTCGAACTGCACCAGGGCCCCATCGTCATATAGGTCCGCCATCGTTTCAAGTCCCACCTGTGCCCAGTCTTGCAGGCGCGCTGCCGTCACCACTCCTCCCGGTCTGGGTAGTCCCTCCAGTGGTAATGCTGGGGCGTAGGGTGTAGTTTCCCTGGTTAATGTCAGTGCACGCTTGTAGCATCTCAGTGCCACCGCTACATGTAGTTGCGTCTCACGTGACACGCCTCTGAGGGGGTGGAACAGTGCGAGAGCCTCCGCATGGGTCAGTGCTGGGGTTGCTGAGGCTGTGTCGTTTAAGTTTCTGCCCGGGAGCCATGCTACCACCCATTGAAGCTGTGCGGCGAGGTAGTAATGCTCGTGGTTCGGGACCGCTAGTCCCCCCGAGGCCGTCGGGGCATATCATTTCTTCAGGGCCACCCTCGGCCTCCCCGCATTCCAAATGAGGGTTCGCGTTAAGGCCTCCAGGTCTTTGAAGACCCGGGCTGGGACATAGACCGGCAGGTTCGAATAGTAGTACAGAAGTCTGGGCAAGACTATCAATTTGGACAGGGTGATCCTGGCCGGGACATTAAGCGGGAGCGTGCCCCAGAATCGGATTTGTGCCCGTAAGGAGTTTATGGCTCGAACCAGGTTGCCATCCAGTATATCCGCCGCGTTCCTGTAAATGTGTATGCCCAGGTACTTAAAGGTGCCGGCATACCACGTCAACGTCGTGTCCCCTAGCCGTACTACGCACTCTTGCATATCTGGGTGAAAGGGGAAAACCCCAGACTTACCCCAGTTGACCCTTAGACCCGAGTGCGTCGCGAATTCGCTGAGGGCGCTGGTGAGTTCCGGGGGTATCCGCGTCAGGTCCCTGACGTAGAGGAGTAAATCATCGGCATACAAGGAAACCGCGTGCACCCCGTCTATCAATGGGATGCCCCACTGGGCGCCCTGCATCCTCAGTATCTCCGCCAGCGGTTCCATGGCCAATGAGAAGAGTAGGGGCGATAACGGGCAGCCTTGTCGCGTGCCCCGCCTCACCTGTATAGCATCCGAAATCAGGCTCCCTATCCGGACCCGGACGGTGGGCGTCTGGTATAGGAGTCCCACCATTTCCAGATAGTCGTCTCCCAGACCAAATTTTTGCATAACCGTTCTAAGATACGGCCACTCTACTGAATCAAATGCCTTTTCCAGGTCTAATACTATGCAACCCGATCGTGGCCACGGGTCTCTCGCGTACTCCTGCACCCTGAATAACCGGCGGATATTGAGCGATGTGCTGCGTGTGGGTACGAACCCGTTCTGGTCAGGGTGGACCAGGAGGGGTGTATGTTGGGCCAGTCTCCTCGCTAGAGTGGAGGCTAGTATTTTATAGTCTGTGTTTAGGAGGGCGAGTGGCCTGTATGAGCCCATAAACGTCCCCTCCTTACCCGGTTTCAAGAGGGAGATCAGTGTGGCTTCGCTCAGAGAAGGGGGCAGGGAGGAATCTTCTAGAGCCGTCTCATATAATTTAACGAGTTCAGGAATCCGGAGGTCCTGGTAGGCTTTATAAAGCTCCGCTGGGAGTCCGTCGGGGCCAGGGGATTTGCCGTTTGAGAGCGCTGCTATGGTCTCCCGGAGCTCCTCAGGGGCGACGGGTGCCGCGAGGATAGTTCGTTGGGCGTCGGTGAGTGTCGGCAACGTCAACCGACGGAGATACTCCTCCGTGTCCGGGGCGGGTGTGGGCAGGCAAGAGTGATACAGCGCTCCGTAATGTGTAGTGAATGCTCTATGAATCTCTGACTGTGTGTGTAGGGGCGTCCCAGTCGCATCTAGCACTTTTGTGACTGGTTTCGTTCGGTCTTCACTGGCGATGAGCCACGACAGCAACTTTCCGGGCTTATCCCCCCTATCATGTGTGCGTGCCGCATGAGCCGCAAAATTCAGACATCGGAGCCTCTCCAATAGCCGTTCGTGGGTCGCCTGCGCATGTCGAAGGCCAGCGATATTTTCTCCCGTCGAGTCCCGCTCATGTCGACTCAGTTCCTCCTCCACCCTCTGTAGGTCCCTCTCTACCTGACGTTTGAGATTCCCCTGTGTACCTAAACACTGCCCCCTAATGACCACCTTAAACGCCTCCCATTCCATTTGCAGAGAGGTGGCTGAGCCTGCGTTGTCCTCAAAGTAGTGTACTATATGTGCAAACAGTGAATCCCGGAAGGGCGCGTCTAGCAGGAGGTCTGGTTGCAACTTCCAAGTGGGGACAGGGGGGCGGGCACTTTCCCTAGTGATGGTTAACATATGTGGGTTGTGGTCCGAGTGTGTCCTACCCATGTAATGCGCGTCCGTCACTAGCGGGAGTAGATCATCCGTGAGCATGAATCTGTCCAATCGGGTGTGTAGGGTGTGGGCTCCCGAATAGTACGAGTATATCCTGGCCGTGGGGTTCCGGTGGCGCCACACATCATGCAAGTTCCAGTGTGAGGCCCAGGCTATAAGAGCTTTCATGGCGCCCACTACTGGCGCATTGGGTAGTGGTGGGAATGAGCGGTCCAGTGTGGTATCCAGTACACTATTATAATCCCCTCCCAGTACCCAGGGGACCCCATGCCAATGTGCCAGTGTCGCGGAGACCGTCTCGAGGAAGCCCTGTTGGTCCGTGTTAGGGGCATAGAGCGACGCCACCACCAGCGGTCGCCCGTCTAGGCGTCCCTTCACTGCCACAAACCTCCCCTCCTTGTCTATGTGGGAGTCCTCTACCTCAAACGGGAGCCCCGGTCTGATCCATATCAGTGCCCCCCTAGCGTAAGAGGAGAACCCAGTTGCATAAATCTGTCCGGGCCATCGCCTGCGCAGGGTGTGTACCTCAGGGGCTGTTAGGTGTGTCTCCTGGAGGAGCGCTATCTGTACCTTGTGTCTCTTTAAGTAGGAGTAAATCATGTATCTGCGTGCAGGTGTGTGTATTCCGCGTACATTCCAGGTACACAGTACTACTTCAGCCATCAGCATATAACAAGTCAGTCACACCCACTCTCCCCCCCACACCAAGCGCCTCCCCAAGGGGCCCTCCACCACCCAGCGTCAGAGCATCCCCAGTTTTTTCCGAGCAGCACCCAGGAGATCCCAGTGAGCACCCCCGTAGGTCATGTATGCAGCGTTGCACAGTAGGGAAAGGGGGGGTAAACATTAACTGGGGGGAATACCATCGGGTCGGTTGCCAAACGTGCAGCCGTCCAAACTTTTTGCAAAAAGTACGAACAGTCCATGCTGGGGGGTTGCTGCCCATCGCGCAGTCCAAGTGCCCAGTGAGAGTTCGTTGAGCGTGAAGGCGTGAGTGCCCTCCCAGGGGGGTGTGTAGTGTAGGCCCAATCGGCCATCAGGCCGGCCCACTGCCTGGTTAGTAACATGTCCAGAAAGTCATGGGGTGTCTGCCCCGGCCGAGCCTGGAGTCGTTAACTATCGCCCACCCATAGGGACCCCGCAATGTAGCGGCCCTCGTGGCAAGGGTGCCACCGGGCAGCTGCTCCGTAACAGGTTACTGCCAATATGACATTGTCTCAACTTACTGCGTGTTCTGTGTCCGTCTCCACCAGGCCTCGCTGTGTCTTTACCTCCATCACTGGTGGCCCCGTGGCATGGCACTCCTCCATTAGCCTAACCGGTCCGATGTCTGTGGGGTGATGTCGGGCAGCCCATTCGAGAGCTGCGAATCCGGGAGTCCATAGATCGCTTAGTCGTCGCTTGGCGATACTCTGGGGCTGTGGGCGGGCGGGGAGCGTTGTGAAGGGGAGCCGCTGAGCTCCGAGACCATTCGCAGAGCTTCCTGTTGTTCCCTGCGCACCCCCTCCTCTGGTGGGCTCGCGCTGTGTTGGGTGCTGCTGGCCGCTGGAGAGGGTGACCTAGCTCCACGTCTCCTTTTAGACCTCCTGCGTCTCCTTGGCCTGTCCGGGCGTCCCGACCTTCCAGTGTTTTTATCTGTCCCATTGTCCAGCCAGGCTTCCACGTCTTCCGAGGAGTCAAAGAAGTGCGTTTTCTCGTTCGCTACCACCCTGAGTTTTGCTGGGAAGAGGAGGGAGTACGTAAGTCCCAGCTGGCGTAGCCTCCGCTTCACCATTAGGAATGATTGTCGTTGGCGTTGCACCTGGATCGTGTAGTCTGGGAAGAACATTATATTCGCGTTCTCGACCTGTATGGTGCCCAGTTTCCGAGTCTCTCTCAGGACAGCATCCCGGTCCCTGTAATTCAGGATACGGAGTAGGAATGGGCGCGGGTTGGAGCCGGTGTGCAGTGGCCTTGACGGGACTCTGTGCGCCCGTTCCACCACGAAGTGCGGTGAGAGGGTGCCTTCCGGCAGCAGGGTGCGTAACCATTCTTCTACGTGGGTGGTCGGATCCTTGCCTTCCCATTTTTCGGGCAAACCCACTATGCGGACGTTGTTGCGTCTCGCCCGCCCTTCTGCATCCTCTGCCCTGTCCTCCAAGAACTCAACCCTGTTGAGGAGATCTTTAATCTGCTTGTCTGACTGGGCGACCCGAGGTTCCATGCCCGTCACCGTGGTTTCCAGGGTTTTGGTGCGCTCAGCCAGTTTCTTGTGATCTTCCTTCAGGTGCGTTAGGTCAATGGCGACTCCATCTATTTTCGCCTCCAGGGACGTCCGGGTGGACTGGATGGAACTTTCCAGGCGTTCCATGGCTGCCAACACCGAGTCCAGTTTAGTCGCCACCGGATCCGCGTCCGTTTGCTTCTGCGCCTTATCCATTGTGCCCTTTTGGGACGTGGTCCCCGTTCCTGTGTGTTTTCTGGCACCCCCGGACATGGGCGGGCGCTGGCCCTCGGAGGACCCCGGCGAGGTGTCGGTTTGTGGTCGCGGTACTTGTCAGAGCCACTGGCTGGGGTTCCGGCAATGTTCCTAGGTCGGGGAGTGCAGGGTATGTCCACCTCGGAGTCTCCCGTGAGGTTGGACTGCGCGGGTCGGATTCCGGCCCAGGCAACGTGTGGCTCCGTGTCGCTTCTGTGGCGAAGCGTAATTTAAGCTCCTCGTCGACTCCCCGTTATGGCGGGCGTCCCGCTATGTCGCGGCCTAGAGGGCGCCGAAATCCTGTGGCGTTCAGCTGTAGCGCGTGTGGTGTGCAGTAGGTAGTGTCTTCCTGCGGCGTCCGCCACACCTAATAGTCCCTGTGGACCCGTGCACGCGGCCTGGCTGCCGTTAGCAGTGGCGGGTGGGGTGGGCAGTCGGGTTCCAGGTCTCCCAGGTGGTCCGCGGCTTCCGCTGGCTCTGCCCCACCAGTGCCTCGTGGTGCGTGCTGCAGAGACTGCCTGCGATGCCCCCGCTGGATGTTTCGCTGCTACCTGAACTCTGGGCCCGGCTTGTGGCGCCGCACGGGATTAGCTCCGTGTGTTCCGTGCTACCGTGAGTGGCGGATCTGCGCTCAGGCGGGCGCTGTGTTCTCTGCGCCTCGCGCCTTGGCACTCACCGTGCAGGGCCGGCCTCTGACCTGGGGGGGTGTTCGGGGCTTCTGGTTACTGCCCTGACGGAGCCTGGGGGGTGCAGCCCCTCGGGAGTCCGAGCGTCACCCGGGTCCGCCTTCTCCAGCGCCGGTCCGCACCTGTGACATTGGGCGATGGGGGATGGGCACCTCTCCGCTCCCCGGCCGATCGCGACAGTCCGGATGGCGGTCACGGTCCCGCCGCAGCGCTGCACCTCTCCGTCGGGACGCCTCCGTCTTCTGTGGCCTGTCGGGGGGCCAATCTCCGACTGTGTGTCCTGGCGTCGCTGCCGCTGTTCGCGTCGCCCAAGGGTCCCGTTCGTGCGGCCCTCACTTCCGGCTGCAGCACCGGGCTTTCCTGTTGGGTCTCGCCGGCGCCGCGGGCTCCTCCTCGGCTGCGTCGGCCTCGCTGGTGCCGGTGCGGTCCCGGGGCTCGTCGGACTCCGATACTCGGACCAACGCTGCGTGAGCGCCCCTTGGTCACTCGCTGCAAGTCCTGGCCAGCCAGGCGGTGAATTTCACGGATAAATTGACCCCTGAGTGTGGGATCACGCTGGAGCTCCGCTAGGGTGCAGCCAGTCTCGCTGCGCGCGTAGCCACGCCCCCCAGCCTCGTTCCTCTATACGGTCATGGAACTCCTCAGTGACTTTCAATATCCATATAGTTTCATGTTAATTTCTATTTGTATAGCGCCAAATCACCAGGTCTCAAAGCACTCATCACAAATATAATTGTGCTCGAACTGGAAAATAAACACATTTTTATGGCTGATCCTTTTTTCTCAAAAGGGGGCTTTTTGCACTTTTATATCTCACAAATTAAGGTTTAAAATGATTGCAAGCTTTATTGGAAGTAAGTAGACAAGGCTTATTGTTCTTATTAGGAAAACTCCCAGAATTTTTGCTATGTCAAGGAGAAGGTAGTTAGCCCAGAAGTATCTGGTAAAACCAGAAATGTGTTTTTGCCACATTTCGATTCAATTCTTTATTCGACCTTAGACATAAGATCATAAAAGTATATACAATTCCATTACATTAAAACAAAATGATGTAAAGTTTAAGTCCCAGTAATTAAAAGGATACTCCCACTCATTTAGTTATATATTCTATTTCATCTGTATGTATATTGTCTACTTAACAGCAATTTAAAACATTAAATATTAAAAAGAATAAAAATCAAAAGGACAGCTCCTATACTGATTATGGGCCCACTTGTTTCCTTTTTTTCATACATGCTCATAGGAATGATGCATCTGAGAAGCAGACAAAAGGATTCAAAAGGTATTTTAAGAAATACAGTGCTACGCAACCAAATTGAAAATGATATTGTTTACAGATTGGGACGATGAAATTCTGTCTGTCCTGTTGATAAAAACTACAAAAGAATAGAACGTGAAGATCATTTTATGGTGATTGCATATCGCACGGACACAAAGAGTTAGGAGTGCTTAATTGTCTTCTCTGGATATCCTTTCATCAGCGGTATCAAAGTTAGGCGGAATCTTAGTAGGATTAATTTATGATGCAGTATTGTAACGTCAGCCAGGTAGAAGTATCCTCCCTCATGCAGAGGTGGAGTTAATTCATGCATGAGGGCCGAGTGACTTTGATCATTTCTTTCCCATCTATGATATTGCGCCCGCAACCTAAAGGTATCAACCAACTTTTGTCTCCATATGGTCTTGCAGGTAGATGGGTCCTTAAGAGATGATTCAGGCCAATAGTCGTCAATTCCATCTCTACATACTTTAGCCATCTAGTCCTGCTGTAGTTTTCTGATTTTAGAATATTACTTATAACATTTTGGGTAAGAGGGACTGTGTCCTTACGCCAGCTAGAGAGCCACAACAGGAGTGGGGCTGTTCGATGTGAAGAAAATAGTTGGAATAGGCATGGGGAAGAGAAGTGAAAGATTTAAAACATTTATTCTCCATGGTCTGTAAGGGGTCACTAGGTGCCATGCCCCATATGCCTACCCCAAAAGAAGCTGCAGCCTTAGCTTTCGTGTGATAAATCTTTTTCATGAATATTAAGGGTTTTACTCCTAGCCTTTTAGAGAATAATTTTATCGCCATTAGACTCCTCTCCATGCCCATTGCTCTTCCCTCAACCAATTTAGACCACAATTGATTTTTATCAAAAAGTATACATAAGTAGGGAAACTACTCCACCACTTCAATTTTCCCAGATTTGATTATTGGACACGGTGACATCTAAGGTTGCGCCCTAAAGATGTTTTCCTACTCCATTAGTATAGATGGAATAAAGAAACGGTGTGAGGATGCAGCCTTGCCTTGCCCCTCTTGAGATCTTAAATTGTCGGGTGCACTCTCCGTTTTTTCCGTAACGGACAGAAGAGAAGGCATCGGAGGACAGTTGTCAAATAAGATCAACTATAACCCGATCAATTCCCATCTCCTCCATTATATGCCAGAGTCTAGGGTGGGACACACAGTCAAAAGCTGTGGATCAATCCATAAATGCAGTATAGATTTTCCCACCCTTGGCCCTGGTATATTTGTCTATAATCAAGGAGAGGTTCAGGCACTGATCTATTGTCCCCTTACCGTATTGGTACTCCATTAAGATATTCTGACCCTTCACCTGTGCCTCCAGTCTCGTCAAAAGGAGACTTCCCTTAAGTTTGGCTGTCATTTCAATCAGCGAGATCGGTCGGTAATTTTTAAGGGTTACCTTTATCACCCTTTTTGTGGATCGGGACAATTAAGCTGGTTTTCCAGGAGCTAGGGGGGGGCAGCTATAGCAATTTTATTAAAAACAGTCAGTAAGGGGACCCATAAATCCTTGTTCTGATAGAAAAAATCTATGGGAACACCATCAGGGCTTGGGCCTTCCTGGTACTGCAAGCATCTAGCCCAGCCCTTACTACACCAAGCGAGAAAGAAAGATGGCCCCGGTATAATGGTACATGGGATAACTGTATCTGGTGCCGGATAGACATTAGGGAAATAAATACTTGTGAAATTGGCCACCCAGTCCTCCTCACCTACATTTACATCTAGAGTAGGATCCTAGTGCATCTTAAAGTGGGGTCCATTTATTATTGCCCTGAACTCCTTAGAGTTGCCTAGAGCCAAAGCCTGCTCTAATTTTGCCCAGGTCTCATCCTTTAAAGCCTTCTCCCTATTTTTCCTAACCAGTTTGTATTCCTGCGAAGTATGGCAATTTCCGGCTGTGTTTCTAGGTTTATTGCCCAAGAAGACTCATCATTTTTTAACAAAGGGAATCAAACCAGCCCTTATCCTTTTTTACTTTCTCAGTATTTTTCCTGGTTAGTGCCTTCTTTATATGTTCAAGGAGTGCTATGAAGAATAATACCAGAGATTGGGGATGATTAGCAGAGTCCAGGCAACTATTAATAGTAACCAGGGCATTCATAATTATTTCGGGTACCAGCTTCAATTTATCAATTTGAGCCCAATTAAGTTGGTATTCATTTCTCCTGGCTAATAATGGATGGCCTATTTTCTGGTAGGTTGTCACAGCCCTGGACACCGGAAGTATCTAGCAGAATAAGATAGCAAGATCACTGAAACCCATGAATTGGGCATTTATTTTACTGCAGCTGACGTTTAAGGGGATTGTAATCAGTATAAAACCTATGGTTGATTCCTTGTTATCTCGATGGAATGTTGTTAAAGCGTCAGAGGAGGTGGACAAGCTGCTAATCATTACCATATTTCTTGATGAAAGTGTCTTATTGAGGCTTTTTCCGTAATTGGTATGCGAGAAGTGATGGACAGTTACCCATCAAATCCTCCATACCGCAAACCCGATCTAGGTTATGCCTACAAGGATGGACATGGAAATCTCTCATCAGTATATTTAGAGCAACCTTTTGCTTAATAGAGTTGATAGCCTTATCAATAGCACAATTCAAGTCATCCAGGACTAAATGCATATTTGTGCCAAAGTTGTTGTTATAATAATTAATTAAAAGCCAAATGTTTTGGTTAGCCAACTCTAGAATGAGAAGTTGAAAGTATGGGCTATTACCTTCTAGCATCTTAACTTTCAGTGCCAATGTGTTGGAGATTAGGGTTATTAAGCCCCCCTTGGCTCTTCCTGAAGGTGACGGAATAACCCTTGTCTGATAGGAGCGGTAGCCATTTGAAAAGATATCTTCTGTTGCCCATGTTTCCTGTAAACAGGAGATATCTTGATCCTGCTATAATATGAGCCAGTGGGCATCACCCAATTTATTTCAAATGCGACGTTCCACGATGCTATTCTTTTTTTTTTTTTAAACTGTTTTTATTTATTATAAGAAAAAAACTACTGAATAGTCAGCAAGTATATCTAACATATCCTCCATGTAGTACAATAAGTAACAATCATACTCGGTCCGGTTACAGAGTTCGCGCAACTGCAGTTACCCTTCTTGTCTCCTTTTGTCTTTTCTTCCTTCCCACACTAAGTGTGACTGGGGCCCCTCAGGTATTCGTGGGCGCTGGAGTGCTAGGCCTGTCGCCGCCCTGGCGCCGTACGGTGGATTGTGTAATATCTATTTCTTCTTCTGCCATCTCTAAATTATAATAACTCAGCAATGGCTGCCAGACTTTCCGGAACTTTCTCGGGCATCCCCTTGCTTTGTATACAGATTTTTCTGCCCCCATGTACATATCCATCCCCGCCTGCCACTCTTTCATGGTGGGGAGTTCCGCTCATCCCCAATATCTTGCTATGTCGCGCTTTGCAACTATGAGTCATAAGTTACTTAGCAGGAGCTTATATCTTGGAATGTCTGTCTGTATGTATACCTAGAAGAACATACTTGGGGTCTAACAGAATTTGTGTTTCAAGAATATTGTTCAGTTCCTTTAGAATGCATGTCCACTATTCATTATTAGCTGGCAGTCCCATAATATATGTATATAGGAGCCGCGCTCTGTTTTACAGCACCGGCATTCCGGCGTTTCTGCTCTGCCCATTGTGTGTAGTCTTGCCCTATCGTAGTAGACCCTGTGTAATATTTTAATCTGATAGAGACTACTAGCAGCAGATTTCTCAACGTAGAATTATACCCAGGCGTGAGACTGGATCCTGAAAACTTTTCTGCCACAACATCCCTGCACGCCGGGGGGATGGCACCACGTGACTCCGCACTGATGCCGTCCGCGCTGGTGACGTCAGCGAGGATACATAAGCCCCACCAAGGCACGCCTACGTCAGTTTTTTCTCTTTCCGCATGCAAAGCGGATCTGGATTACTGTCCTGGCCTGTTTTCAGGCCTTCCATTCTCTTTTTACGCTTTGGCGTTTAGTGGAACAGTGTGCGAATGCATTCAGGCTTCAAGACGTATACCTCCTGTGCACGTCCCATGTCGGCGACGGACCCTCACCCGATTTGCATGTTGTGCCTGGGTGAGCACCACGACTCGGAGAGCTGCGACGCCTGCCAGCACCTTAAGCCTAAATCACGGCAGGAGCGCCAGATGAAGTTGCTGTCGGCGCGCATGTCCTGGTCGGTGTCGTCCCAGCGTCCGTCCCCTACCTCAGAGGCAACGAACCGCTGGTTTAGTCTGCGGAATCGCCTTTCGACACCGCCCTTTGGGTGTGGTTCACCGGCTGGTAGGTCTTTTAGAATGTCTCTGAGGCCTTGTCCTTCTTCTGCGGTGGGTACCGACTCCCCCCAGGGCAGGTGCCCCCAGCCTGGTGCCTCCCTACCCGCAGTTTCCCGGCGCGGAGGCGACTAGGGCCCAAAGGACAGCCTAAGCTGCGGCGCTGCATGCTTGCTTCTTTGGCCCTTCCTCCTCCTCCTTTGACGTCTACGGATCCCTTGCTTTACACGGAGACTTCAGCGGCTTCGCCGGCAGCTCCGGCGCCGAAGGTTTCAGCTTCAGGTCGTAGGAGGGTAGCGTCGTCTAGGTGTAGTCCTTCGTGGCTTTCCTCGTCGGCACCTAGCGTCCCTGCCTCGCTGCAAATTCCTACAGGGCTCCCTGTGATGTCACAGGTGGTCGCCGAGACTCCGGGCTTGCCCCAGAGTCCCTCTCGATTCTCTCAGCAGGCGGCTGCCTCACCAGAGGTCGATGCCAGGAGCCTTCCTCCCCGGCTCCGGTGGAGTCGCGGGTGAAGGCCGGGGCCTGGGGTGCCTTCCCGAGTCTCGAGCTGGCGCCGTTTCAAGACCTTCGCCAGGTCGGTCTCGGCGTCGGCCTCCCCCTATTCTCCTAGAGAGCACGTGGTGGCAGGAGTCGGCCCCGCGCCATGTGGGCCCACTCCGGCGTCTGTCGACGCTGATCAGGCGCCGATGGTCGACTCCACGGAGCCGTGCCGGCGCCGGGTTCTGGATTCACCTCCTGAGGTCCCTTCTCCTGAGGTCCGTCACCTGCTGGTGTGTTCCTCCCCAGAGGCAGGGCGCTGTGTAGTTGTCTTTTCACCGGCATCTTCCAGGGAAGGCTCTTCGCCAACCCCACTGCCTAAATCCTCAAACCCTTCATTCCGTGGCTCGCGGCTGGCTTCTCCCCTGACATCTCCACCCTCCCCTGGGGCCCCTCAGGTTCTCCATTCCTCAGTGGATCCTCCTATATGCCGGGGCTGGCCGCTTCCCCCTAGACTTGGGGATGGGCGGCTCAGTCTGAAACCGTCACCCACGGAGTAATTACTGTTCGAGGCATGTGGGCTGCTGAATTCATATCTGTGCATAGATCGCCGCCTAGTGTTGGGTCCGGATGATTGCACATTGTTGTCCTGGAAGAGTCTTCGAAGTATCACGAGATAGGTGGCTCCTCCCCTGGACTACAGTGCGCATGGGCATCGACTCCATCCCCAGATTGTTTGTTTCCGCCATTGAGTTCGGATGTCTTTGGTTCCCTCCTGTCGGAAACGATAGAAATTAACTGTTCGAGGCATATGGGCTGCAGATGGTACATTATGAATAGATCGCCATCTGGTGTTGGGCTCAGATGATTGCACTTTGTTTTTCTCTTGGAGAGTCTTTTGTATCTTGGTGACTCCTCCCTTAGTTGGTAGTGCGCATGGGCATCGGCTCTATCCTTAGATTGTTTTTTTCCGCCATCGGGTTCGGATGAAGATCGAGACGCTCCAGATCAACTTCAGAAGAAAGTGATTTTTCGGCGCGTATTCCCTTTCCAATTCGACGGTATTGTTATCGAACGCGTTCTTTTCCATTCCGACGCGTTACAAATTCAAAATAGAAGAGAAAAACTTGGATCTAAGTCGAAGAACAGGAGACCTTTCTCGACGCAGTCAAGCCCGGAGTCCATGGAAAGGACTCCATTCAAAAAATGTCCATCGTGTGGTGCTAAGTTCCCACACAAGGACCTACACGAGGTGTGCAACCTCTGTCTATCGCCTGAACACGAATCCAGGGACTGCGAAGCCTGCGCAGCATTCTCCTCCAAGCTAACGATTAGAAATTGTCGAGCTCGAAGACACGAGGCTTCCAGAATGCAGGCGGAGGCAATCCCGGAGCTGTTCGGAGACGAACAAATCGAGGAAGAAGAGGACCAGTCGGGGTCGGAAGGGGACCAGTCGGAGGTTGAAGAACTCTTCGAGCAACAAACCGTGAGTGACGACGTCCCCTTACCGAAAAACCGACCCCGTGCGGTAACGACCCCGCCCTCGGGCCCGGTCAAACCGCTGAAAAAAGTTTCCGACGCCCCGCCCTCGGGCCCGGCAACGAAACCGAAACTGAAACCGAAGCACTCGGAATCCCACCATGTCGGATCCGAGAAAAGGGCGACATCGACTTCGGCACCGAGGCTACATACAAAGGAGAGCTCGGTATCGAAACATTCCATGTCGAAAAAGAAATATGATTTATCGCCCAAAAGACACTCGATACCCAAAAAGTCGGAATCGAGCAGACATTCGGTGTCGAAAACAGCAAGATCTGAAGATCGAAAACAAAAACAGCTCTCGGAACCAGGACCCTCGGTACCGATTCAAGAGCAACAAACAGATCCCAAACAAAAGATCTTGTTTATTGACCCACAAACTGGGAAAGTGGTCACGAAGAAGAGAGAGTGAACAGTCAGAAGATAAACCTCTTCCTTCAAAAAAGAGAACAATGGGGACGAACATAACTCCTCCTGCTTCTCCTCGTCCTAGAGACACACCCTCTTCTCCTATTCCTCACAATAGGCCACATATTCCTACACCCTCCACACCAAGACCAGCTACACCTCAGTCAGATGTAGACAGTGATATAGGGGAGGGAGAACCTCAAGGGGATGACGAATCTATCCCAGATGAGGAAGATCCATGGGAAAATTACGATGTAGGGTCAGATGAGGACAACGACCCAGAGCTATATCCCTCAAAGCCTTCACCACCTGATGATAACACAGGTTTTGTGCAGCTCATTAATAGGGCAGCAAAATATCACAAACTAGATATGCACACAGAACCTCAGATAGAGGATTTCTTGTTAGAGACTCTACCTAGTGCACAGAGAACATCAGGTACTCTTCCTATGCTGAAGGGTCTTCTCACTCACACAGAGGAAATATTCGAAAACCCAGTGAGAGCCAGGGTGTTAAACCCAAGAATCAATAAAAAATACAAAGCGGCTCCAAAGGACCCAATATTTATTAGAGGGCATGTACCTCTAGATTCGCTGGTGGTCTCAAACGCTCGTAAAAGAGCAAACTCATTATCTACAGGAGAGGCTCCTCCACCAGATAAAGAGTCGAAGTTAATAGATGCATCAGGCAAAAGAGTAGCATCACAGGCAGCGAATAGCTGGCGTATAGCCAATACACAAGCACTACTCGCACGTTATGACAGGGCACATTACGATGAGTTAGAAAAACTTCTCACACATCTTCCAAAAGAACATCAGAAGAAGGCAGACCAATTAATACAGGAAGGTAAAATAATAACCAATACTTCCATTAAGTGTGCATTAGACGCAGCAGACACTGCAGCAAGGTCTATTAACACTAGTGTCAAGCTAAGAAGGCACGCATGGCTTAGAATCTCAGGATTCAAACAAGAAGTACAAACAGCCCTACTGAACAAACCATTTGATCAGAAGACATTGTTTGGTTCAAGTACAGACGAGACATTAGAAAAGATGAAGAAAGATACGGAAACGGCTAAGTCAATGGGAGCATTGCAACAGCCAACGCACAGAGGTTCCTTTCGTAGATCCACCTATAGAGGGGGCTCAAAAAACACAGGAACAAATCAGCAATCCACATCTTTCACACCAACATCACCCAGAGGTAATTCAAGAGGTAGTTACAGAGGTAACAACAATAAGGGTAGAGGCCGCGGAAATAATAACAACCGCAACGCCTCAACACCAAAACAGTGACTTCATAGAACTCCCCCCAGACCACATAACACCGGTCGGGGGACGTCTATCACAGTTCCTACCTGTCTGGGAAAACATCACGTCAGACAAGTGGGTGAGACAAATTATCCAACATGGTTATTGCCTAGAACTCACAGCTACCCCACCAAACATCCCTCCCAAACAGCGTCCAATGAGTCAGGATCATCTGACATTGTTAAGAGAAGAAGTGCTAGCACTTCTACAAAAGCATGCAATAGAGAAGGTCCCAAAGGATCAACAAGGAACAGGAGTATACTCTCTATACTTCCTGATCCCCAAAAAGGACGGGTCCCTACGACCAATATTAGACCTCAGACCTCTCAATGCTTACATAAATTCGGAACACTTCCACATGGTCACGCTCCAACAAGTACTCCCTTTACTGAAGAAAGGGGACTTTCTTTCTACACTGGATCTAAAAGACGCTTACTTTCATATCCCAATTCACAAAGCCCACAGAAAATACCTAAGGTTTGTGTTAGAAGGACAACACTACCAGTTCAAGGTCCTTCCGTTCGGTGTCACAACAGCACCGAGAGTTTTCACAAAATGCCTAGCTGTGGTGGCAGCACACCTAAGAAGACAACAAATACATGTCTTCCCATACTTGGACGATTGGCTAATAAAGGCCAAATCAAAGGAAGAATGTCTTCACAACACACAGAAGACAATTCAATTGCTGCACCACCTAGGGTTTACGGTGAACTACAAAAAATCACACCTGCAACCAAACCAGATCCAGCAATACCTGGGGGCTACAGTAGACACAGAAAAGGCAATAGCATACCCCAACCCAATCAGAGTACAGACAATGGTCGGGTTGATACAAAGATTTCAACCACAACACTCACTACCAGCACGAGTGTTTATGCAACTATTAGGCATGATGTCCTCTTGCATACTGCTAATACCACATGCCAGACTACAAATGCGCCCACTACAAGAGTGTCTAGCGACACAGTGGAATCAGGCTCAAGGTCAGATTACAGATCTGGTGTTGGTAAACGACCGGACGTATCGCTCTCTGAAGTGGTGGAACACAGAAAACATTTCCAAGGGACGGTCGTTCCTAGAGCCAATTCCACAAGTAATAATAACAGCGGACGCATCGCTCTCCGGATGCGGAGCGCATATGGACAAATACACAGTACAGGGGAAGTGGAGTGCGCAGCAAAAGAAACTGCACATCAACTACCTAGAACTATTAGCAATATTTCTAGCACTAAAAGCTTTCCAAATGCAAATAACAAACAAGGCAGTCCTGATCAGAACAGACAACATGACTGCAATGTATTATATTCAAAAACAGGGGGGGACACACTCTCTCCAACTGTCCAAACTAGCACAGGACATATGGAGATGGGCCATTCCTCAAAAGATCTACCTGTTAGCGGAACACCTACCAGGGATTCAAAATCAAATAGCAGACATCCTAAGCAGACAGTCAGAACAAGTTCACGAATGGGAGCTGCACGACCAAATACTACAGCCATTCTTCCAAAAATGGGGGCAACCAGAGATAGATCTGTTTGCAAATCATCAGAACGCAAAATGCAAACAATTCGCATCCAGGTACCCACACCAAAGGTCCCAGGGCAATGCACTGTGGATAAATTGGTCCAACAAATTTGCTTACGCGTTCCCTCCTCTACCACTAATTCCATTACTGGTGAGGAAACTGCAGCAACACTCAATGACAATGATACTAGTGGCACCCACGTGGGCAAGACAGCCGTGGTTCACCACGCTGCTACAACTCTCACAAGTACCACATCAAAAGCTAAGGTTATTACCCATGCATCTTACACAGAACCATGGAGAAATAATGCACCCAGATCCCAAACAACTGAACCTGGCGATCTGGCTCCTGAGGTCATAGAGTTTGGGTATTTAGATTTACCACCAGAATGCATGGAAATCATTAAACAGGCAAGACGTCCTACCACCAGAGCATGCTACGCAGCAAAATGGAAGAGGTTTGCTATACACTGTAACAGTAAGCACATCAACCCTCTGGACGCATCCACTAAACAAATCATTTGCTATTTATTACACTTACAGCAATGTAACCTAGCATATACCTCTATCAGGGTTCATCTAGCAGCCATAGCGGCGTACCTACAAAACAGGCAACACCTGTCACTGTTTAAAGTACCAGCAATTAAAGCTTTCATGGAAGGACTCAAAAGAGTCATTCCACCAAGAAGACCACCTTCCCCAGTCTGGAATCTCAACATAGTGCTTACCAGACTAATGGGGCCACCCTTTGAACCTATGCATAGGTGTGAAATACAATTCCTCACATGGAAGGTGGCCTTCCTCATAGCTATCACGTCACTTAGAAGAGTAAGTGAACTGCAGGCTTTTACGATTCAAGAACCATTTATGCAGCTACACCAAAATAAAGTGGTTCTTAGAACAAACCCAAAATTCTTACCAAAGGTTATTTCAGCATTCCACATCAATCAGTCAGTGGAATTACCGGTTTTCTTTCCAAAACCACAAACAGTAGCGGAAAGAGCCCTACATACACTGGATGTTAGGAGGGCCATATTGTACTATATAGAAAGAACACAAACTTTCAGAAAGACAAAACAGCTATTTGTTGCGTTTTCTCCCACACATAAAGGCAATCCCATCTCCAAAGCGGGCATTTCCAGATGGATTGTAAAATGCATTCAAATATGCTACTTAAAGGCAAAGAGAACATTAACTGTTCCTCCTAGAGCTCACTCTACACGTAAACTAGGAGCATCTATGGCATTTCTGGGAAACATTCCACTAGATGACATATGCAAAGCGGCTACCTGGGTTACACCGCACACCTTCACAAAACACTATTGTGTAGATGTGCACACAACACAACAAGCTAGAGTGGGACAAGCAGTATTAAAAACATTGTTTCAGACAGTTGCAACAGACACGGGCGATCACCGCTAGGGAGAGAACTGCTGTATAGTCTATTCATAATGTACCATCTGCAGCCCATATGCCTCGAACGGAATATGCTACTTACCAGTATGCATCTGTTCTTGGCATAGAGGGCTGCAGAGTGGTACATGCCCTCCCAGCCTCCCCGGAAACCTGTGTCTGTTCCAACATTATCTTATTTAGATACACTTACATGGGCACTCTTATCTGTATTCTACTATACTACTCCATCTAACCCTACTATGGCAAAACAATCTAAGGATAGAGCCGATGCCCATGCGCACTACCAACTAAGGGAGGAGTCACCAAGATACAAAAGACTCTCCAAGAGAAAAACAAAGTGCAATCATCCGAGCCCAACACCAGATGGCGATCTATTCATAATGTACCACTCTGCAGCCCTCTATGCCAAGAACAGATGCATACTGGTAAGTAGCATATTCCTTACTTTGCTTGAGACCAAAAGGTCTTTAGGACTTGCGTCGGTATTGTCTTGCGTTCGGCTTCGCAACTTTCCTCGGCTCCGAACCGAGATTGTTCTTCCGGGTGCTTTCGGCGCGGAAGGGCCTAGTCGACGCTTCAGACTCTTCAACGACCCATCATGGAACGAAGTCCATTCAAACGATGTCCGGTGTGTGCCTCGAAGTACCCACATATCGACGTCCACCCGGTGTGCAACAAGTACTTGTCGCCGGACCACGACGAGGCCAAGTGTATGGCCTGTTCCAGGTTCCGGTCCAAGAAAACACTCAAGCTCCGTCGAGCTGCGCGCCTGGAGGCCCAGCAATCTGCACCACCGCCTACGGACATTTTCGATGCTGGGGAAGTCGAGGACGACGATATCCAGGACATCACAGAATCTAACCCCGCATCGGAGGTCGAGGACGACTACGACGCAGAGACCGAGGATTTCGGTGAAGTCGTCGAGGAGGTAGGAGACGACGACGGGGCCCTTGCCACCGTGGAGGATAGTTCGGACGAGGAGCTTCCTCAAACTGACTCCGGGGCCGTCCAAATTAATAAGGCCCAGGTCGAGGGATCGCCTTCGGGCCTTACCCGAGACCTTGTTATGAGTTCCATGGCCCCGCCTCCTGGCCCGGCCACGGACATTGGTACCGATTCACTCCCGGTAACACAGAAACCGAAAGTGAAACCTACGATCTCGACGCCAGAGATATCGAAACCGAAAGTGCGCATCGCACTGGTCGGATCGAAGACTTCGGAGGCCTCGGCGCCAAAGAAATCGAAGATGGCCGTCGAGCCGAAGAGCCACGTCAAAATGGCCGACCCGAAGGCTACTACATCGAAGCCGAAGGTTAAGGGGTCGGACGCAGCCGCATCGGCGCCGAAGAAGGTCGACGCCAGCAAGGGTCGACTCGATCACAAAAAAACGGTCGACGACCCCAAGAAGTCTCTTACCGACCCGAAGAAGCGGCCAGACGACCCGAAGTCCCTCTCTGCCTCGCTTCCACACGACAAGGCCAAGGGAGCTGCGCCGAGTGCGTCGACTCCGAAGGGAACATCGTCGGTCTCCGCTCCGAAACCAGCCGCTAAGGACTCTGTCGAACCGGCGCGTCCATCCGCCGCGTTCACAAAAAAGGTTACGGAGTCCCTACAGCGAATTAGGGACGGCGCCGCAGCAGTCGAGCCTAAAGACCCTGCGCCAGCCAAGCCTCTGGAGAAACCGGCGAAGGCGCCCGCGCCGATCCTTTTCACCTTGCCGCCTAAGATGGCGCCGAAAGCTTTCGCTGCTAAACCGGGGGCCGGCGTGCCCGAAAAGGTGTCTTCGACGCCGAAACCGTCGTTGGTGGTCCTCGGCCCACGGCATCGACAACTTGCAGAGGAGGAGCGTCAGGAGCATTTCATCGACGCCGAAACAGGCAGACTTTCCCTCCTGAAAAGGAAAATAACCCCTGAGCCCCAATTGGAGTCGTACAAAATCCCACTCAAATGAAAGATGGACTCTGCTGGTACTCCAGCCTTGGTGGAGCCCATTTCACCACAGGCTCACAAACTCTCGCCCACTCATTCCAATGTCGACGCTGGTGAGGGTGACGACGAAGATGAGTACAGCTATCCCGTCTACACAGACCCAGAGGATGTGACTGAGCCCTGGTCTGCTGGTGGCGATCCTGGGGACCCGCATTCTGGACAGGACTCTCAGCTTTTCTCAGCCAAAACTTCCCCCACTGAGGACTCTGCGGCTTTCAATGCCCTCATTGAGCTGGCAGCGGCCAATCACAACGTCGAGCTGCATGCTGACCCTGTGGACGTCGACTTCCTATTTGACACCTTTTCTGTCTCTGAAAAGACTGTAAAAACTCTGCCAATGCTGAAGGGTGTTTTAAAGCACGCGGCTGAGGTCTTCAAAGAACCCACCAGGGCGAGGGTCATCAACCCAAGAATCGACAAAAAGTACAAAGCGGCGCCCACAGATCCAACTTATATTAAGGGACAGTTGCCTCTGGACTCCCTGGTTGTCTCCAATGCCCGGAAAAGAGCCAACTCGCAGACGACGGGTGATGTTCCTCCCCCAGACAAGGAATCAAAAGTCTTTGAGGCTTCGGGGAAGAGGGTGGCAGCGCAGGCAGCCAACATATGGCGCATCTCCAACACGCAGGCACTCCTGGCGCGTTATGACAGGGCACACTATGATACTCTAGAGACCCTTTTGCAACATTTGCCCGATCAATATAAAAAAGCGGCTGAAATGTTAATACAGGTGGAGAAGCTAATCTCCAACGCTTCCATAAAGTGCGCTCTGGACGTGGCTGACACCGCCGCACGCGCAATTAACACTAGCGTTATGCTTCGTAGACATGCATGGCTGAGGATATCTGGGTTCAAGCCGGACATTCAAACCACCATCTTGAACCAAACAGTCAACCCAGATCACCTGTTTGGCCCTGAGGTTGACACCACCCTTGAGAAATTAAAAAAAAGGACACCGACACTGCAAAATCTATGGGTGCCTTGCAGTCCCAGCAGTTTCGGAGTGAGTCCTTTCGTCGCTCCAATACTAGAGGCACCTCAAGGGGGCAACTTTCGCAGTCAGCGCAGTTCTACAAAAGCAACACCCAGACTACTTATACCAACAAGGGTCGAGGTGGATACCGCGGCAACAACGCCAAGGGCAGAGGACGTGGCAACAACAGCTCCAGGTCCTCCACCGCCAACAAACAGTGATGCCTTGTCACTGCCCCCCGACCACGCAACACCGGTCGGAGGGAGACTCCAGCAGTTCCTGCCCGTGTGGAAGTCCATCACCACGGGCAGGTGGGTCAGAAAACTTGTCCAATTCGGTTATTGTCTGGAGCTCACATCCACTCCACCCAACATACCCCCAAGGCACCGTCCTATGTCCGGCGAGCACTTGCACTTATTGCAGCAGGAAGTCACAGTCATGCTGCAAAAAGGGGCAATAGAGCTCGTGCCCTTGCAGGAAAGAGGTGCGGGAGTTTACTCCCTGTACATTCTGATTACAAAGAAGGACGGATCCCTCAGGCCCATCCTGGATCTCAGGCCCCTCAACTTTTACATCCTATCAGAGCATTTCCACATGCTCACACTGCAGCAAGTTCTCCCACTGCTTCAACAGGGGGACTTCCTAGCAACTCTGGACCTGAAGGATGCGTACTTCCACATTCCGCTACATCCTTCACACAGAAAATACCTCAGGTTCACCATCCAAAACCAGCACTACCAATTCAAGGTTTTGCCTTTTGGGGTCACCACAGCACCCAGGGTTTTCACAAAGTGCCTGGCGACGGTGGCGGCGCATCTGAGACGTCAAAACATCCATGTCTACCCCTATCTGGACGACTGGCTCATTCAGGCGAAGTCGGCCCAGCAGTGCGCCGACCACGTGTCCCACACCATTCACCTTCTGCACGATCTGGGGTTCTCACTGAATTACCCAAAATCCCATCTCCAGCCCGCCCACATACGGCAGTATCTGGGTGCGACCATAGACACTCTGGCAGCCACAGCACAGCCGAATTCAGTGAGAGTCCACAGCATTCAATCGCTGATCCAAAAATTCAGACCTCAACACTCGCTTCCAGCAAGAGTGTTCATGCAGTTGATAGGCATGATGGCCTCCTGCATCTCCATTGTCCCGCACGCGAGACTACATATGCGTCCGCTTCAGGAGTGCTTGGTACGTCAGTGGACTCAGGCTCACAACCAGTTGAAAGACCTAGTGTTGGTGAGCGGTCGGGCATACAACTCTCTGCATTGGTGGAATCCACGAAACCTTTGCAAGGGCCGACCGTTTCAGGAGCCTGTGCCTCAGATTATCCTGACAACGGACTCTTCTCTCCAGGGATGGGGAGCGCATGTACTCCAATACACTGTGCAGGGACTATGGACGCAGCAACAGGGGAAGATGCACATCAATGTGCTAGAACTGATGGCGATCTTCATGGCACTAAAGGCTTTCAAAGTACATCTATGCAACAAGGTCGTGTTGATTCGGACGGACAACATGACGGCGATGTACTACATTCAGAAGCAGGGAGGCACACACTCTCCGCAGCTGTCTCATCTGGCTCAGAGCATGTGGAAGTGGGCCATTCAGAGGAACATCTTCCTCATGGCAGAGCATCTCCCAGGCAAGGACAATCAGATGGCGGACCTGCTCAGCAGGCACAGCCACCAAATGCATGAGTGGGAGATACATCCATCAGTACTCCAGCCGTACTTCCAAAGGTGGGGTCATCCAGAGATAGACCTGTTCGCCTCGCAGGAGAACGCAAAATGCCAAAGCTTCGCCGCCAGGTTCCCACACCCACTGTCGCAGGGCAATGCGATATGGATGAACTGGTCAGGCAAATTTGCGTACGCTTTTCCCCCCAGCACCTCTGATACCACTGGTGGCACGCAAACTCAGGCAACACTCGATAACTCTCATCCTAGTTGCTCCAACGTGGGCTCGTCAACCATGGTACACCACGTTTCTGGAACTGTCCGTGGTACCGCATCAAAGGCTACATCTCACACCCAGCCTTCTGACGCAGAGCCATGGCGACATTCAGCACCCAGATCCGCAACAGCTCAACCTGGCGATCTGGCTCCTGAAGTCCTAGAGTTTGGCTACCTGAACTTACCTCCCAATTGCATGGACATCATTCGGGAGGCGAGGAAGCCCAATACTAGAGCCTGCTACGCGGCAAAATGGAAGCGGTTTGTCATTTATTGTGCGAACCACAACATTAACCCGCTGGACGCTTCTATTCAGAACATCATCTGTTACCTGTTCCATCTGTACAAGTGTAATCTGGCCTATACTTCCATTCGCATTCATCTGTCTGCAATGGCCGCGTATCTCCAAAATAGACAACACCTTTCACTCTTCAAGGTGCCTGCCATCAAAGCATTTTTGGAAGGCCTCAAACGAGTCATTCCGCCACGGACTCCACCAGCTCCTGAGTGGAACCTCAATGTGGTTCTTACCAGGCTGATGGGTCCTCCCTTTGAACCACTGCATTCCTGCGAGATTCAGTTCTTGACATGGAAAGTGGCTTTCCTCGTAGCAATTACATCGCTACGGAGGGTTAGTGAATTGCAAGCCCTCACAATCCAAGAGCCATTTATCAAAATTCATTCCAACAGGGTGGTGCTCCGCACTAACCCTAAGTTTCTGCCCAAGGTTGTGTCTCAGTTCCACATCAACCAAAAAATCGAATTACCTGTTTTCTTTCAAAATCCCGAGTCACTGGCGGAGCGGATGCTCCACACCCTTGACGTTAAAAGGGCCCTAATGTATTACATTGATAGGACCAAGGATTTTAGAAAGACTAAGCAACTCTTTGTCGCCTTTGCGCCACACCACAAAGGTAACCCTATTTCCGGGGCTGGTATTGCTAGGTGGATCGTTAAATGTATCCAGATCTGCTATGCAAAAGCAAAACGCACTCTTACCATTCCACCAAGAGCCCACTCCACCAGAAAGTTGGGGGCCTCTATGGCTTTCCTTGGAAACATTCCCTTAGAGGATATGTAGAGCAGCCACATGGTCTACCACACACACATTTACTAAGCATTACTGTGTTGATGTGCACTCCAAACAGCAGGCAGCTGTGTAGGGCAGGCTGTTCTCAAGACACTTTTCCAAACTGCTGCAGCTGGCACGGGCGGCCGCCGCCAATGGAGGGACTGCTATGTATTCTATGCACAGATATGAATTCAGCAGCCCACATGCCTCGAACCGAATATGCTACTTACTAGTATGCATCTGTTCTTGGCATGTAGGGCTGCTGACATTCATATCGCCCGCCCTCCTCCCCGGCGCCTGTAGCAGCTGCAGTCTTCACATATATACTCATAGCATGTTCATCATTCACTGAGTTTCACTCCATCTTGGCCACAATGGCTAAAAACAATCTGGGGATGGAGTCGATGCCCATGCGCACTGTAGTCCAGGGGAGGAGCCACCTATCTCGTGATACTTCGAAGACTCTTCCAGGACAACAATGTGCAATCATCCGGACCCAACACTAGGCGGCGATCTATGCACAGATATGAATGTCAGCAGCCCTACATGTCAAGAACAGATGCATACTAGTAAGTAGCATATTCGTTCACCTCTGCAGTGCCCTACAGAGGCCAGTGTTGCCTTTGTTCGGGCTATTTCCAGAGCTGCTGGTATTCTGAGGATTGGTGAACCTGTCACTCTATTTCTCCACCAGGGCTCTGGTGGACGGGAGTTGTTTCTTCCCTTTAAAGCGTCATTCCATAATTCTCTTATGGGGGCTTGGGGGCGCCCTGCCACATGCGACCTGGTGCCTCAGGCACAACAGCACCGCCATTGTCCTGCTCCGCACGACCCATTCTGTCTTTCTTTCCACCCTTCTACTCAAGGCGCTCTACTGCACAATGCCTTTCTGTGTTTGCCTGTGGTGTTCTTCCCTCCGACTCGGGAGGCCCGGTGGTTAGATTCATGGGGACGTAATGTCTTCGCTTCTTCCAGTGCTGCCTTGAGGGCACTTAACACTTTGTGTGTACTGACCAGGGCTACTTCTAGCATGTGGGATTCTGTGGAGTCCCTTCTTTCTCATGTCTTTTATGAGGGGGCCTGTGCTGGTCTGCGGGGCCATGTGTTGGATGGTAGAGACATGGCTGCATTTATTCTTCGTGCGGCTTAGGATGTTGCCGATGCTATTGGCGGTTCTATGGCCACTTCTGTGGCTCTCAGTCTCCATGCTTGGCTACGCGATGCTGTTTTTCCTGAAAATATTAGAGATCGTCTGGTCGACCTCCCTATTGACGGGGTGCTGCTGTTTAATACTCATGCAGACTACGCCATTCAGCGTCTTCCTGCGGGGCTTCGTCCTCCTCCTCCGCCTCAGTAGGTTGGTATGTAGATCCTCCGGGTCTCGGTGGGAAGCATTGTCCCACTTTGCTCCTGGTTTTGTTTTTTGCAGCGGATGTTACACTTTCTGTGAGGGATACTGTGCCCTCGGGGTTCTTTGTTGGCCCCTCTCTTCAGTTGGCTGCTGGTCCAGCCCCCCTTCTTTGGTAAGAATGCGATTTTTGGCTGATTACTAAGCCTTCTGTGGTTTCTGCCGCAGGTCTATGATTTCGTCCTCTGATGCAGGATTGTTTTTTCCCTAAGAGTAGTTCCCATGCTTTCTTGGAACATGTCCTACCCTATGTGGGGTACATGTAGCTATTGTATAGCCCTGTCTTACGCAGGGGGTGTGGACTCCCCTTGCGGGTTCATCGACCCCCTAGTGTTGCTGTTTTGCGATGGAGTGGTCTTTGGTCCTTACTGGGATATGGCTTGACCATTTGCGGCGTTGTGCTGCAGGGTTTTGCCCTTGCCTGCCGTTTGGTCTGGCCCTCTGTCTGGAGTTTCTGAGGGCATAGGTTCCTGTGTTGATGGCCGGGTCCATTCTGCTCGTTTCTCCTCTTATCTTCTAGCTAATCGCACTGTTTTGTGGACCAGTTCTGTCCGGGGCGGCCCCCTTTAGGGGTCGTCCGGGGCGGTTTACTAGCCTCGCTCTCGTTCTGTGCCCGACGTGGTCCAGGCGTTTAGTTTTGTGACGTTGTCAGCGGTTGGCTGCTGCCGCCTGCTCTTCTGTTCTGTGGCAGGCGACCTTGGCGTGGGCCCTGAAGCTCCTGCTTTATGTCCTGCGGGGCCATTGTGAGCTTCCGTTCTCATTCTTCTGCCTGCTTTATTGCTGAGGCGTTGTTCAGTCTTGTCTTTTGGCTTCAAGCTGTGATGGGCTCGGCGGTCCTCTTCACTGGGTATGTTTCCCGGTGGAGGGCTTGCAGTATTTTGGCCTCTTTTCCTTGGAGTCTGTAGGTGGCTCTTCTTCATCTGTGCTGCCTGTACCTTGGGGCTTCCGGTGGAGATCCCTGGTACGTTGACTCGGCTTGGGGTGTTCTGCCCCCCCCCCCCATGTCTGGCTTTCTCCTGTTGGTGAAGGCTGGGTTGCCTCTTTTGTCGTTCTAACACATCCCCTGTGGGGCAGGTGTTCCTCTACGATGTTGAGGTTCTCTTCAACTTAGGGCCTTTGACTCCCCCCTGCTGCGGTGGACTGTGCTATTTTCCCTGTCCCCGTTGCGGGTCCCCTGTTTTAGGGGGGGGGGTGGGGGGGGGGGGGGGTCTTGGGCTCGTCTGAGCTGGAGAGGTCTTCTCGCAGAACCCTCCTCCCGTTTGGAGTATGGCTAGGGTATCTATTCTACGTTAAGGAATCTGCGGCTAGTAGTCTCTATCAGATGTACGAGTTACTTACCTTCGTTAACAATGTATCTGGTAGAGACGATTGTAGCCGCAAATTCCTTCACGACCCGCCCTTCCTCCCTGTTACTGCGAGGACCCTTCTCGGTCTTCTACACTCGCCTGTTTCAGGACGGCGGTCCTCTGCGAGTGCCTTTTTCTTACTCCCTCCCAGGGGGATGCTCGCCTTGTTGTCGTTGCTCCATTCCTTCCTTTCTGGTGATTAGTGGCGAATGCCGCAGTACTTTACGCCCATGCATTTGGTCTCCAATATAGGTTTCATTGTGCCCTGCTTCCTTGTGTTGCTTGCAATTCTGACTCTTACAGTCCTTGGGGTTGAGGTCCTCTGGCTGGGTCTCGACCTCGGTTCTTTTTAGGAGCTCCTCTCTGCTAGTGTTGTTGGGGGATGAATTGCCATTGTGCTTCCATTCTGGCCCTGGACCCTTCTTGGCTCTGGGCGATGGTTGCATACTTCTTTGTCTGCTGTGCCCTTTTTCACATACTTTCTGTTTCCAGGGAGGCTGTTCTGTTGGTTGCAGGCTTGCTTACAGTAGCTGCGCTCTATTCTTTCATTCCATGACTTGGTGCCTTAGTGCCTGGCACTAATCTGGATATGCTGTTCCTCACCTTTCTTTTAGTTTCCTTCTCTATAGCTGGGTTTTCGCACACTATTCCAGTATTCTTACAGTTTTGATTGTGATGGCTCTGCGTTGTGGCGCGGAAAGTTCTCTGAAGAAAAATGACGTAGGTGCACTGGGGTGGGACTTATGTACCCTTGCTGACGTCACCAACGCGGACGACGTCAGGGCGGAGTCAAGTGGTGCCGTACCCCGGGCGCGCAGGGATGCTGTGGCAGAAATGTTTTCCGGATCCAGGCAAACGCCTGGGGATAATTGTACATTAAGGAATCTGCGGCTAGAATAGTCTCTATCAGATACATCATTACCGAAGGTAAGTAACTCATACAACTGGATAAGTCACAATCTAAGTTTAATCGCCACTTCTCTGGGTGCATTAGAGCAGTCTCCCAGTCTATATCTTCTAATGCGTCTGTGAGTTCCTCCCATTTGCTTCTAAGTGTTAATAAATTGTCTGGCATGTTATTCATCAGGGTCATATAGGTCCAGGAGACTGCTTTCTCTGGTATCGCCTCCTGCAGCAGTCGACCTTCTAACGGGGCATATTCGGGAACATCTATGACGTCAAGTTTTTGTGTTTTTTATGTATGTTGGAGCTGAATGTATTTGTAGTGTTGTTTGTTTGATAAATCATATTGCGTTTGGAGCTCTGCAAAAGTTATCAGATTACCTTGTCTTATTATGTCCCCCAGGGTGCTAATTCCAATTGTGTCCTATCTCTGAACCCCTTTAGTTTTACAAGTTCTGTCAGTCGCTTACCCTCGCAGAGGGGTGTGGACCTAGTTAGTCTCTTGTACCACTTCATCAGGCGCTCTGCGTCTCTCCATGCTTCAAGCACCCTCTGTGTTGCTGGCAGCACGCTTTGTGCTCCATGGCCCGTATGTGTGTGTGTGTGTGTGTGTATATATATATATATCAGGTGGGAGTGTTTTTAGAAGTGCAATCTCTCTAGGGTGTAAGTAGGATGATCCCTAAGTGTATGTCCCCATTCGTTGATCACTGTGAGATGCGCTGCTCTATAGAAAGCCCTAATATCCGTCAGCGCAATTCCCCCATTATATTGGTTACGTTGCAGCGTTTGCAGCGCTACTCGGGGTGAGCTCCATCCTATAGTAATGTACAGACTTCCTTATTTTTCGACTGAATAATTACCTCCGGTATTTTGTAATATGTATTTTGGAGGTGTATAGTAACTTAGGTAGCGTAATCATTTTATACATGGCCGCTCTTCCAAATATTGTCAAAGGAAGCCCTTGCCACTTGGTTTCATCTTGCTAATACTCACTGAATGTTATGGGTAAAGCAATCTGCCATGCTGGTAGAGATATACAGCCCTAGGTATTTAAAGCCATCTGTCGCAACTGGGTTGTTCACCGGGACAGCATGTGTGTTGATAGGACCAGTAATGCGGTATATGTTAAATTTCCCCCAGTTGATATATCCTGCCTGCCTACCATATTCTTTAACTAAGTTGAATATAATGGGGAGAGATGTGTTAGGGCTAGATATGTGGAGTAGGATATCGTCCGCATAAAGGGAGATTCGTTCATCCCTCAACTGACCCTCCGCATCCTGGAATCCCCTTATATCTGGATGTGTTATAATTAAACATGCTAAAGGTTCCAGCATGAGTGCAAAAAGTAAGGGGGACAGCGGGCAGCCTTGTCTGGTCACTCGCCAGATGGGAAAGTCGTGTGATTTAACTATATTAACCCTGACTCTTGCTCTAGGATTTGTGTATAGTAGATCAACCCACGCCCGAAGTTGCACCCAAAACGCCGTTTTGCTAGTACTTGTCTCATAAAAGGCCTTTTCGGCATCTAGGGACAGAAGCATCTGGGGGCTATCCCTCTCCTGCGCTGTGTGCCGCCAGTTTGCTGGTCTACAAAGGTTAAGGTGTGTTGCCCGTTTGGGCATAAAGCCGATTGGTCTCTATGGATCAGTGATGTAATGACCGTCAATAGTCGTGTAGCAAGAATGGAGGCTAATACCTTCGTTTCAACATTTTAAGACCGAAATTGGGCGAGAAGAGCCGCAGTTTTCTGGAGGGTTGCCAGGTTTTGGTATAACCCCCACCGTGGCTTGGTAAAGATCCAGGGGTAGCGATCCCTCCTATTTTGCGGCCAGGAACATGTCTAGGAGACCGGGGCTAGCACGCTACTTTTTTGCTTAAAAAATTCCATTGTAGTCCATTTGGGCCTGGTGTTTTCCCCGATTTTTGTTTTGCGATGGCGGCTTGAACTTCTTCCAGGGTAAGCTCCAGCTCTAGGGCATCCTCTCCTTGCAGGATGGGCATATCTTTAGACCCAAGGTAATCACCTATACTGTCTACATCCACTGTCGTGCTAGCCTCGTAGAGGTTGGTATAATAAAGTGCAAATGCCTCCGCAATCGCATGTGCTATTGTATGGCATATGCCCGCCTCCATTATCTGATTTACCCAGTTTGCCTCCCTTTCCCTCTGGCTTAACCAAGCTAGGAGTTTCCCTGCTCTTTCCCCAGACCCATCTAATCTGTGTTGCGTAGCCTGGATTTGAGTTTGGACTTCTCTATCCACCTGCTCCCGAAGTTCTCTGCGTGTGACCTCTATTTGTGTGAGTATTGCTGCCTCATTGTCCGGGGTGATTTTGGTTTCTAATGTTAGAAGTTTATCTTCTAGATTTTCTATTTGTTGCGTTTCCTCCCTACGTTTCCTTGCTATTGTATCTTGTAGGCTACCTCTGATAACTGCTTTGTAGGCCTCCCAGAGGGTGGCCTGTGAGGATACGGAGCCTTCATTCTGTTTGAAAAATAAGTTAGTCTCTGTGGCGATTACCTCTGTTACGGTTTCGTCCCGAAGTTCCCATGCATTCAGCCTCCATTCTGATAGTTGTCCCCGTTCTCTTCTCCCCACTTCTAGCCACAGCGGCGAGTAATCTGAAATACCTCTAGCCAGGTACCTTACCATCTCTATTGTCTGGATTTCTCCTGACGGAGCAAAAAGGTAGTTAATCCTGGAAAAAGTCTTGTGTGCCCCTGGAAAGTAAGAATAATTGCGATCTATTGGGTGCTGCTGCCGCCAAAGGTCAATCAATCCTAGGGATCCCACAAATTTGTCGAGTGGGGTAGGAACCCGAGTATTGGGAGAAGCGTGGGACCTATCTAAGCTGGGGTTTACAACGTTGTTGAAGTCACCCCCAATGATGTGAGTTGAGGCGTCAGATTTTAGTAATATATTGGCAACTAAGCTCAGTGTCTGGGGCTACAGCCGTGGCTGGGCGTAGACACTAACAAGTGATCTCCCGCCGTCTCCAGGTACTTTGGACCTGCCGCATAAGTTCAGTTGGGGATCTACCTACGTCTTAGTTATGTGGAATGGCTGGGCTTTCCTAATGAGGATGGCTACTCCACAAACCCCGGGAGAAAATCCAGAGTGCGCCAATGTGGCATAGGCCCCTCTTCCTATGAATGTGCATTGGGTGCCCCGAAGGTGGGCTTCCTGTATGAGGACCACATCCAGCTTAATTCTCTTAAGATATCTGTTGACTAGTCCCCTCTTAATCTTACTGCCTAACCCATTGACATTCCATGTCCATATAGTGTCCTGCATTACGTGTGTGATTCAATTAAAGCACATGGGAAATAGGGCTCCTGCTCTCTGGTCCTGACCCTGGATCCTGAAATAGCCTGCTGTAAGTGAAATTGAAAGCTTACTAGAGCTAGTAACTCTGAACTTCCCCACCCAGATCCACCCATCCCACTTTCTCCCACACCCTACGCCTACCCCCTTAACCGTCAACATGACAACAAAGCCGAAGTGTCTTCTGAGAAGTCTGTCGATCCCACCCTGCACCTCCCTCTTACCCCTAAGTAGAATAGCAAACCGAAATAAATAAATAAATAAAGGATGTTGTCCTTACTGGAAAGTAGTGTGTTACACTGCCTTACTTATGTCCAAGCGAGGAGGGAGGCCACCTTACAGATATTCTGACGCCGATCTGCTCTTGTCTCACACCCATATTTCAAATCTCTTTGCCGCCTTCATCTTGTTTTAGTTTGTGTACATTATCAAGTGTCTGCGCCCATGTGTCCGGTTCTTCTGTATTGTTGATGGCCTTTAAGAGCGGGTGATCACTATCCGTATCTGCCAAGAATTCTTTATCAGAGTGGTCCGTATGTGTACTGTTTCCTCGGTTCGAGTCTCTGCTGGTGGCCTGAGCCTGTCTTGCCTCTTCTTCAGACGCTGCCCTCCGCCTTTGATATTGGGTCCCCGACTGCCCGGCTCCCAAGGACTTGTTATATCTCTCAGTGGGTTGCCTCCTCGATTTCGGCTCCCATCTTGATGACGATTCTCCAGACTGTGTGTTACTATTAGCCTCAGGTCTAGGCCTGGGACGTTCCTCTATCCATGCCCAAGCATCTTCTGGTGTTTGGAAACACTTGGTGGCACCCTGGAAAATGACCTTAAGCTTGGCTGGGAAAAGAAACATATATTGAATTCACATGGCTCTCAGTTGAACTTTTACAGAATCAAAGGTTCCGCGCATCTTCTGTACCTCCTTAAAGTAATCGGGGAAGATCATGACTTTAGTGTTGGCTAGTTTGAGCTCTCTCATTTTCTGCAATTCTCTTAGTATTATATCTCTATCTTGGTAGTTCGGGAATTTAGCATTTGGGGTGCGCGTCGGGGCCCCTGGTAGACGTCTCACGTTTGGTATTCTATGCGCCCGTTCAATGAGGAAGCAGGTGGAGAACTTTGCTTCCGGGAGAACCTCTCGCAGCCATATCATTAGGAAGGTGGTTGGGTCAGTGTCCTCCTGTCCTTCAGGTATTCCAATAAAACAGAGTTTTTTCTTCTAGCTCTTTTTTTCGCATCATCGACCTTTTAGCTCATCTCCCTCATATTTGCTTGGAGCTCCTTGATATCTGCTTGGAATTTGTGCGTCAAGTCCTCTACTTCCGAGATGCGGTTTCTGACTGGGTGACGCGGCCTGCGATGTTACGTATACCCTGTTTGAGGAGGGTTACATCTGATCGTATCAGGGGCACTTTGCCTTCAATAGCCTCTCGCGAGCCATGGATTGCCTGAAGGATGACTGTATTATCAGGCCTGCCTGAAATCTGCCCTTCTGGTTCTGATTGCGTTGGGAGCACTTTTGTGAACTTGTCTATCTTCCCCTGTTTTTGCGTTTTCGATTCTTTGTTGTTAGCCATAGTCCGGTCTAGTGGCTGCGGGCTATTGCCGGTGTGTCGGACGGGGCTACGAGGTCAGGCAGTCATTCTGCTGTCCTACCTCAGAGAAATCACCCTGACCGGGAAATGGTCTTCGTTGTTGTAGATAATGTGTTGTGTGTGGGATGGGGGGGGGGTGGGGGGGGGGGGGGGGGGTGCTCTCCATTCTATCCGCACGAGGGGGTGGCCGGCACGGATCCGCTGTTTTCAGTGACTGGGCTGTACGGCTCTCAGTTTTGGTTTTGGCAGTCACTTGCCTTTCTATGCAGTCTATTATAGGGGCGCCTCCCAGTGCGGCGGACACCTTGGGCGACCTGGCCTGGCCACCCTCTTGTCGCTTATTAGTTGCTGCGAAGGCGGGCCGCCTCCGACCAGTCTTTCACAAGACCGCCCCCTCAAGTCGGCCTGGTGGTCCAGCCTCATGTGCTCTGTCTAATTTCTCTCCCCCAACATAATCCAGCGCTCCAGGCTGCAGGGTCTCCACTTCGCACCAGGAATGGGCCACCTACCCGCTGTGTTCAACTCTTCCCTATGTGTTTCTGGGTAGCTCTAAAAGATCCCCTAGGGAGCCCAGCTCGGCCGGTTCAGTATATCTCCACTTGTCTCTTCGCCCTTGGACCCCCCCCACGGACCTCTATTAGCTCAGGGCTCGTACGCTCTCTGCATACCACCATGTACTCTCACAGTTTCGTTGAGGGTGCAATTTGAGAGATATGCAGGCACACAGCGAGCACTGTTCACCCCCACAGCTGGGGTTTGCAGACTACGGCTTGTCAGGCACTCCACCGGCAGTCAGTTCCACGGGACAGGGTGTGGCGCGGCGACGCAGCCGTCAAACATGCCGCGGGGCCCAAGGCCCAAATGCTCCCCCCACGTCAGGCCGGTCAGGCACCCGCAGCTCGGCGGTGTTTCATTGCAGCCCTCCCACCACTCGGGTACAGCGGGAGCACCCAGTCAGGGCCCGGAACCCCCACGGGCAGACGGCGCGCTGCCTCTCGCCGTAAACAAGCAGCAGCAGCGGGAGCGGATCCTGCAGGAATGAGATGCTGCAAGTCTGCCTCTTTACTCACTTGCAGCCAATGCAGAGACGCGGCCGAGGACAAGAACCAGCAACGAAGAAGCACATATATTCAACCCTAAGGGAGGGAGTGTGTGAATGGATCGGCTCATTTCGCCACATGCATCGGCAAAACTGTCCTCCCGATACACTTCCAGCATTCAATGGAGGTTTGCTTTGGGTCCGTTGCGGTTACCGCGGCACAGTCTCTACAAGAGCTTTACTTGCAGTCCTCTGTGCACCAGAGGGGCATTCAGTGCCTAGCCTATCCAGTCCACCTGTTCGAACCCTTGGTGTGGCCACAGGCCCGTCTCTCTCACCAAGCAGAGTCCAGTTGCCCGTTTGGGTTGCGCAATTCGCTTCCCTCTCCAGGGCCACGTTTTCAGCTCCCTCGGCCTGCTCGATCTCTGCAGCCGTGGGGGAGTGTTTCTCACTCACCGGTGCCCGTGTCCACGGCTCCCACTCGTCTCCTCGTTTGCCAGGGCACGTCCAGGCAGGCCTTGCCCGCTCGGGGTTCACAAATCCCTCCCGTGGCTCCACCGGCTCCCCGGTGTCTCCCACTCAGGGATCTCGGCTGGGCTCCGACCGCTGTCAGCCCCCTCTCCGCAGCACATCCGCTGCCCTCCAGAGAGTCCCGGTTGGCCGCCACAGACAAGAACTGCGTCACCAGCGTGCCCGGTCAGCCATCTTGGTGGCAATGGCCGTTCCACCTTTAGTCCCGGTTTCGCTCCTTTGGGCACCGCATCCGCTGCCCAGATATCCCCCACCGCGGGCCTGTGGTATCAGGAGTGTTTGGCCTGAACGCTGTTTCTCGATGGTGGTTAAAAGAGTAGGATGTTAGTCAGGATTAGTTTGGGGCGATCAGAGCGCTGGCAGATACACCTAGTCAGCCATGCCCCCCCCCCCCCCACGATGCTATTCTTAATGCATTTGATCTCCCTTTGTTCTCACTGGGTGCGGTATTGGTTTCAATGTCAGCCACCAAAACGTCAGTGGACATAGGGGGTCACCCTGAACGCTGTTTCTCGATGGTGGTTAAAAGAGTAGGATGTTAGTCAGGATTAGTTTGGGGCGATCAGAGCGCTGGCAGATACACCTAGTCAGCCATGCCCCCCCCCATGCTATTCTTAATGCATTTGATCTCCCTTTGTTCTCACTGGGTGCGGTATTGGTTTCAATGTCAGCCACCAAAACGTCAGTAGACATAGGGGGTCACCCCTCCTGCAGGGTGATGGGTAGTCAGTCACACAGCTCTAAACCTGAAAGAGTGGCAAATCGATTCTCTAAATGGATTCCCTGGTTGTCAACAGGTTTGGTCTTGCTAAATTTTCTCTTATGTGAAAAGGCGGTTCCCGATCCACAGGTGGAGGAGGCCTATAGAAATACTATATACTATAGTGCAGTGATCTGTGTCCCAATAGGTGGAACTCTACATAAGTGATCTAAAAGGAGTCTTGGAGCATAGGTGTTATTAAAATTTATTACAGCACAGTCACCCTTCGACACTTTCGAGGACAAACACAACCACCCTACCCTTCTGGCCATGATGAATTGGTTGGCTAAACGGGTCCTCCCCTTGCCTGAGCCAGCTGTATGATGATTCAACCAATGGAGAGACTTATCCATTAGTTGTATTGTTTTTATTTTTTTTAAACCTTTATTGTACAGTTCAAAAAAATTACAAGCACGGGCCAACAACCGCAGGGGCCCGCCCGCAACACAAGAATAAGACCCACTATATTATCAAATGACACAGCTCTTCAGCCGACAACCCTGAGGTCCGGCAGCAAATCAGGATAAACATTGTTACAGGATAAGACGCAGGTTCCATTTTATGTTTAACCCCCCACCCCCAACCTAAAAAGCAAGGAAAAAGAAACAGACATATCTGGTACCATACATTCAAACACTATGATAAAGTGAGCAGGTACAAAAATAGGATAATCACAGATCAATTTAAAGGGAACGACGAGGCGCCTGCGCTAGCAAGCCCAAAACAGGATGTACGACAAAGCGATCTGTAACCCAACGCAGTCGCCCGCACACAGACCCCGCCCACCCATTGACGCAGGATAGAAAAAGAAGTACGGTTACCAGATACCGGAATACATACTTAATCAGGATAATACCCCAACGTTATGAAAGGAGAGCGAAAGGAAAGCATGAGATAAAGAAACCATAAAAACTAAACTAACAAAACTATAGCCCCATCCCCCCACACTGCACCCCTGCATGTGGATTTCGCCTAACCCCAACTAGCAGTGTGCCTGTCGCCCGACTAACTAAACTACAAAAAGTAAAAGAAGAATGGAGGAGGAGAATGTCATACAAACTCCCGGTCACCTTTCCCCCCGCCTGAAACGAACAACCCCTGTCCTAAGACCAGTACTCAAAAATATTATAGACAGAGCCAGACAGGGGAGACGCTGAACACCGCCCAACCTCCAGCAAGCATTACGTTAGCGAATCCCTTGTCCTTTAAAGCCCCCAAATCAGACCCAGACCAACAGTCTCATCCTTGACCCCTGCGATCTTTCATGCGGACTCTGCCCGGTAACACCATCACCGCCCCAGGAGAGTCAAAGTTCGTAGGAAGTTCAATTAAGATTAAAATGAGACCAATCTAACACATTGAGTCTCTGCAAGCATCCGCCACCGATAATATCTCCCTCACCGACATGCAGTCCAGATATCCTTTCCTCCGTAGATGTAAAAGAACCACAAGGGCAGGGAGGGACGGTAGTGACTTTCGCTTTTTGCAAGTCGTAGTCTCAAGGGGTGAAAAACCAGGTAGCTCCACAATAATCGGCTGCGATGGTGAATGCAGCGATACCCCCAGAGAAACAATTCCGCAAGTATTCTGCAAACAGGTCAATGGCGTCAAAACTTTATCGCGCACAGGGTCTCCATCCTCCTTTACTACGGGCATCGTGGGAGAATCAGTACGTTGAAAGTCATGCAATAGAACAGAGTCCAGATTCGGTCGCCCAGTTTCGATGTCACCAGCGATCATTTTATGGACAAGGGTCTCCAGATGCAATTGAAGTGCCCCGATGGCGGCCATTATGGCCTTCAAGGACGGCTCACAGTTCGTCCGATCCGCCTCCATTCGCTCGGTTCCAAGCATGGGCGGGTTCCTCCGAGAGCCGGGTCTCTCCGGGAGAAGAGGCAAGAGCGGAGCGGACCGCAACAGAGGGTGCATTATCGGTCAGCAGTACGCCACCGCGAGCGAGGGCCCCGGCCCAGCAGACCCGGGGGGTGGCGACCGGGTCGCCGGGGATGAGACCCCGCCCCCCCCCACAACGACATACGAAGCCTATCACCACTCCTTCGTTATAAAACAGACCAGGCGCTCGCCACCAAAAACAGGCCAGTATAACCTCCAATGCAAGAGACCGGACCCTGTCTGAGTCCCACGGCTGATGTTTTTCACCTGCAACCTGGCTGGGCAAGTACTCGAGGCCCCGGCTCAGAAACTGGGTTAGGCCGAGATCTTAAACACGACACAACTCCGCCCACCTGGGCGATAAATTACTCAGGACCGCACCGTTAGATTAAACAACAGTTCATCCACACTGGGGTCGGGCGTAAAATCAGGATATCTGACAGGATCATCAAGCAGCAGACTGAGGTCGGCGGAGCCGGGAGCCATCTTGGTTGCTGCGTAGCTCCTCCCCCCCATTAGTTGTATTGTTGATTCAACTTGGCCCTTCCTCCGAGTCGGACATTGCTCAGAACTATCACAAGAGGCGACGCTGCCGGAGGAAGATGGAGAGAATGATGTTCATTAGGTGTCTGCCTCGGTCTATTAATCTTTTGCCTCGGGACGTCCACATTTCCACCACCCAGTGGGAGCTAACTGAGGATTAGTTGGGGGTCTAGTTCTAGTATTAGTTGCAGGTAAATAGGATGTGATTATAGGACCCCTAGAGTTTCCTTGATGTTCACCTTGTTGCACTGTGGAGTTTTGGATGTGAGAGTTAGCTAGATCCAGATTCTGGCACTGCTGGGAATCGTGGTCTCCTACACTGTCACTTGCTGTTAAAACAGACCCCACCGACTGAGCAGACAACCCTACTACCTCATTTGGCTGAGTTCTATTTGGAGTTGTATGATTCGATATACACAAGGCCTCCATAAATGTCAACCTCTCTTCAATTTGAGATCATTTATACAGAAGGGGATTCAAGAGCACGGTAACCAAAGTCTCTATCCTCTTCAAAAAGTCATCATCAGTTGCCAATATGGTCTGCGTGACAGTGTCATTAGTCTTTGATGATACATATACGGATTTCCCCAGTTCAGAGTCTCCTTTCCCAGTAGATTTCCCGGAGCGAGGACCTTTCAGAGTGTTTTGCTTTTGGGCTTCTCCGCTGTGTCTTCTTTTAACAGGGGGTTCACTATTGCTATTCTCTAGCTTGAATGTCGCTGTCTGGCCCCGCGTCACTATGTTGCGACTAGCTTGGCGATTAGGAGGGGAGGATGACCATGAAGCGTTGGCCTGATGAGGGGCAGGTATAGGCTGCGTGGAGTTAAGGGGGACTGCGTCCATGGTGTGAGTACCAAGAGAGGATCGTTGTTATGCAATAAGCGAGTCCAAAGAAAGCCTTCTCTCCATTAGCTCAATTTCATGTGTTAAAACTGTCTCTGCCCTCAATAGAAAGGCGTCAAGGGTCCCAACAACTCCACCCCTCTGCCGCTCTGTGTGTCCCTTCCGTTTACTCATTTTAATTGGGAGTACTGTTCAGGCTCTCCCCCAGACCAATGGATACGAATAAGAAAAGTGACGAGTAACCACAGTACCTTCAAAATGGTCCTCCGCACCCCCGATCCAGATGTTTGAGGATGGGCCCAGCCCAGTCTCCTCTGGGCTCCAACGGGCCTGGACTGGCCCGCCCTTGGCCCGGGTACGTTCCGCGCGCCGAATAGATGTTTTTGTTCACGCTCCCGCGCGGAGGAGGGTGCTCTCCCCCAGGCCTCGTGCTCCTCCCGGCGTGTGGTGACTGGCGTTGCGTCAGGTACGGGACAGCAGATTAAGGTTCTGGGTGTCTGGAGAGAGCATTTCCTGCTGCAAGATTTGAAAGTCCCATGAAGCATGAGCAGATGCTAGTTATTTTGGAGTTTCCTGTTAAGTAGGATGTTTTAATAAGGCACTTAGTTTATATTTATCTCTTTTTTCACAGGTGAGTGTGCATATTGATTAGTAGTGTACCATCATTAAAGTGGAATGCAGTATAACAGTTGGGTGTGATGTAGTCATTGTCCTAATATTCCATGCTGCCACCAATTCTGTCCCTAGTATTGGCATATTCCAGAGAATAAAATACTGTGAAATCGGTAATTTCTTGCTTGCATGCCAAATGTATATTAGGAGGACAGTGAAACTAGGGAGGTGGGCCACACCTAATTGTTTTTGAAGATCACATATTTGAGAATGTGGGACAAAGACATTGTTTATTGAACTTTTGGAGTTGATCCGAGAGACAAATGGTGTTCTGAGTTGAACTAGTTACCATTGAAGGTATCTTCTGCCCCTGCTCTAGAGGGGTGCTTCTCAAAAAGGATAATTTCTGGATGAAACCCTTCTGTGCAGTTAAAGTCCTGGAATTGGTGATTTTGCTTGGAAAGTGTTTGTTTTCCATGCATAATGCAAACGATATTTGGTTAGAGTTTACCAAAAAGAGACCTAATATTGCTATGACTTCAATGCCCACTTTGTGTTTCATTTTAATTTGTGTGGAACACCATATCTTTACAGGGCCGACCCTAGGTTTTTTGGGGCACTGGGTGATAGAGAGGTGCTGACGATGTGTTGCGATACAGATTCAGGTATCAATTGAGGAAGTCTAATACCCCATTGAAGATTGTATAAACTCCAAAATCCCTGCCAGACACGGTCTAGGATTATGAATATTATTGACTGGCATGAAGCCATACATGACCAAGGTCAATAAAGAAAAATCTTTGGGTCACTCTACATTTACCATATTACACATACACACGGAACCTCAAATCACCAATGTGAGAACAGCAGAGGGAGAGACGATGTAATCACGAGATGACTAGTGTAAGAAATACGAGTTTAATTGATAATAAAAATGCAAGCATCTAAATATTAGTGTGAATCACACAACATACATTTAATATTTAAAAAGATAGTATCCTATCTCTGTTACATCTAGCAATAAAATCACACACAATTAAAAAATAATATTGACCTAACACACAGTAAAAAATAATCAAATGCTACTGAAAAGAATTGGGAAACCAAGTAGGAAGAGTACTTCCATATCACAGAGAAATTTACTACTTAATCAGAATTAAATCAATTGTAATCATCTCAGACATTATTTCATAGATCATATGTAATACGATTGTTCATAAAGATTTAGAGTGGACTTTTCTTCTCATTGTATCTCGACGCGTTTCAGTGGGCACTAGTATATGGCCATCACCTTCTTCAGGAAAAAACATAAATAGTTCCCAATACCAATTTTTTAAATCTGAAAAAAATCAACATAAAAACAAGCATTAGCTATACCACTTTGGATACATCGTCTCCTCGTCCATAGGATAAGCACAAAGGTGACAATAAGAGGGTTTCCACATGAATACTACTCATTTGTCTCTCAAACACACACAGTTTTCTGTCATTATTCTAGGGCACACGTGGCCAAGAAGAAGGTTAAGAAATCACAACTTCTCAAGAGAGGTGATCCAAACATCCTCCTCATATTCCTATTCATACAATAGACCAGTATCTATGTACTTAGTGCTACTAAGATCTTGTTGGTAAACTGATACAAATTATATGTTACCTTGACAGATTTCTAGTTTCTGTGAATACGGACATAAATCATCTCCAAAGGCAACCTATCCCGATATAAAGGTGCCAGTAAAAAGGTGCCGATAATTTTAGTACCTATTCAGAAAAAGAGAGAGAAGGACCACCCTGATTTGTAGTTACAGGTGTCTAGTCCATCCCGGGGGTATATATAAGTGATCCTCCAATACAATACCTCAAATACGTATCAAGCTGAACAGGCTGTTATTGCGATGTCCTTTTTCTCAACACATTGGGTCGCAGTAACCTGTTGTCAGACCCTTCTAGTAATTCCTTCCACTGGGCAAAGTAGGGCTGGCCAAATCTGTAGATATGTACAGCATGTCATCAATATAGTCCAGGTACAGATGATACCAAAAGGTAAAAACATGGTATACATAGCATTTCTACGCAGCACTGCAAACGTTCTATAATGCAAATGCCGAAAAGGGGGATACCTTGTAATTAGCATATAGTAGTCTGTTTCCCCCGTATAGTAGTTAGACAGTATAAGGCAGTCTCAAACCGCCTAATATTTAATACTCAATCCGGCCCAAAATAAAATCCATACGTTTACAATCCCAAATTTGTACTTGCTATTCACCTTATAACATTATGCTTGCCAAAATCATAAAACGGCACAGTATTATAAGGCATTTCACAAACCTGAATTACCTTAAAGCTCTTTTTAGTGCTCTTGATTGGGCTCTTGTCAAACTGGTTATGTCCTCCGATGAAAAACGACCATTACTGTCACACTTCTTCGTCCTAGCCACTTATAATGCGAGAACATCCTAAAGTCCTGTTGCCGAATCTACAAAAAAAAAACAGTCTGGTTTTATAGGACAAAAAATACTAATATTGCAGCTTTAACCCTATTCTAATGATCTAATGCTGATCCCTATGGCGACATACCACATACATGATTTCGGCCGAGAAACAGGCTACGGGGTATACGCCTCCGTGTATCTGTCTGTTTTGCATTATCGGCAGACGCGGTCTTCAAATATATCCGGTACGGGCATCTGACCCGGAAACAGAAATCCGTTTCAGTGTGTTCAGTCTAGGCCCCCCTCCTACGTGCAGAGCAAGGCCGCCATCTTTTAAGGGTTCCTGTTACCTGTACCGCAATGTGCCAAAACTTTTCCCTTTCTTATGGATATAATTGGAGGCACAGTTTCAACACCATTCATACAATAAGGATGTATCAATCCGGGATCGGTATTGAATACAGTAAATCCAGGATAGGTATTGGGTGCAACTAGCAATTGCAGATCCGCAATAGGTGATTTGAAAAATAACAAATATATAAAGCTTGATATTCCTTATCGAAGGATGTGACCTAAACATCTCTCCCATTTACAAATTGTGTTGCCTCTCTCAAACCTCGCTGATATGCTCACGGACGATTCCAGCACTGCTTAGAGAAAAGCAAAATCCAGTTAGGGCCAAGCGAGAAAGAGGCTTTCTCAATGAGACCACAAACACAGGGATTTTCCTAGATGGCCCCAAGGAGTCGATCCCACTCTTCCCTTGAATTGAGTCTATTTCTCACAATGTTAAGATAGGAGATATACCATTGTTCACGCGCTTTGCGTTTCAAATGGATATTTCCAGCTCTTTTTCCAGTTGTGACCTTTTCTAGAATAAACCACAAGAAATCATTCTCATTGTGGTTATATTCTAGAAAATGGACCTCTAAGGGTGCATTTATCTTTTTGGTCTTCATAGCTGACCTATGTTCCTGCAGTCTAATTCGTACCTCTCTGCCAGTTTCTCCCACGTAGCCCTTACCACAAGGGCATTGTAGGAAGTAAATAACATTCTTTCTTCTACAGTTATTCAAGTTTCTTGATTTGATAAAACAGCCATTTCGGGTGATCTCTTTTATCTGTAAACATTGAGGGCATATGTTGCATGTTCCACATTTGACATTTCCAATAGCTGGAGCATTGGTAATCGTTCTATGGGTATTCTGGCTACTTACCCGATCGGCATGTACTAACATAGCTCTCAACTTTTTGTTCTTTTTAAAGGCAAAAAGCAGTTTGTCTATTCTGACCTCCTCTTCATAATTAAGTATATGCTAGTTTTTATTGACCACATTTTTAATTTGGTTAATTTACTGACAAACACCACTATATCTAATGGTTCTTTTTTGCTTACAAACTTGTTGATCAGGGCGTCTCGGTTATAGAACCTTGCTCGCTTTAATGAGTGTGATAGAAGTTTTTTAGGGTATCCTCTATCCCTAAACTAACGTTTAAGGTCCTCAGCATGTTTGTAGAAATCATTCAATTCAGAACAATTTCTCCTCAACCAGAGGAATTGGCTAAAGGGAATGCTCTTTCTCTGTGATTTGGGGTGAAAACTAGAAAACTAAAGAAGTGTATTTTTGGCCATAGGCTTAGTGAAAAGCTCTACCTCCAAAAATCCATTAACAACCTTGATGGATATATCAATGAAATCCACTTTGGTGGTGCTGTAGTGTGAGGTGAATTTGAGATTGGGGTCTCCTAAGTTAAGCCACTTTAAAAACTCCTCTAAATTTTCAGTCATGCCATACATGGCCATTGAATATGGATATTGTTGATAGCCTATGGAATCAGGAATTAAATGACAAATATGATGCAAAAGCCCTGATAAAGTTCAGTTGTTTTTTAACAAAATGCGTTGGCTAGATCTTTGGTTGCTGGATTTTATTTACTATGAGAATCAAATAAAAGAAGAATATTTTTAAACAAAACTGAAGATTTGTTGACTGTTGTATCTCTGGGTGCACCATTCCATTTTGGTCCGGAGAATTATGTAGGAAGTTTTCATGATGCCACTAAAACCTTTATGTACACTCTGTACATTTGTTATTTGTTTCCGCCCGAATTTTGCAGCAACATTTATCTATTTTGAAATGATTTGTATGTTTTCTCTTTGAAGTTACTCCTTTGCTGAAAGGTGTGCAGTGGGTTAAATCTAATTCACAACTTGAGTTTTTATGTCTCAAAGCCAAACCTTCTGTAACTAGAATACTTGCAGAGTTTTGAAACCATTCCAATGACCTGCCGTGTCTAACACCTATTCTAAGTATACCACTACTTTCAGTGTAAGACATTTTGCTGTGGAGAATTATGTATTCTTCAGTCGAGACTACCTGGGCCTTGTCTCAAACATGCATTACAAAGTTCTTCTAATACATTGTCCATTTATATGGCAATCTATGCATAGAGAGAGCATCTGGGCAAGGAAGAGCTTTTTCAGACTGATTTTTATTTTGGTACCATTTGTAGTAAGATTGGTTTCCCTGGCCCTCGTTGTGAAAGTGTAGTACTACAAAGAGAAATGATTCCCCAGGAGAGAGTTGATCAAAGCGACAGCAGCACTCCTTGCCAATGCGACTCATTATTGATTAGGGTACCCTGGTAATGAGGTTGCATGAATGCAACTTCGCTAAAATCCAATGGGGCATGCATGGTGAATCCTCTGCTGACTTCCCGGTTGAACGTGGAGTGCGCAATGGCTCCCCTGCTTTTCTCCTTATTCATAAATGGGATTGTCGCCCGAATGTTGGACGCCAGTGTAGATACGCCATCGTTGGCTGGCCTCAGGGTTCCGATCCTGATGTTCGCCGACGATACGCTAATTCTATCCAAAACTCCAGGTGGTCTGAAGCGAGCACTGAACATCTTCGATTCTTTTTGTGGGGAACATGGCCTGGAAGTCAACGTGGGCAAGACCAAGTTGATGGCCTTTGCACCAAAACGCAGACCCAGGCCAAAAATATTCTTGAACAATTGTTTGCTAGAGGTGGTTACTGTATTCACCTATCTTGGGATACAGATAACAAATGATTCGAGATGGTCCCAGCACATAGAAATGGTGGTCTTGAGGCACCAACAAATCTTGGGGGCACTTCGGGTGGAGCACAAAAAATCCAGGTCTAAACCAATAAAACCTGTTTTGGCAGTATGTGAGGCCAAGGCTCTTGGGTCTGCTCTATATGGGGCAGAGCTGTGGGGCTTTGGGTAGCTTCTCCCCTTGCAGACCTCCGAGAACAGGTTTTTAGGGGAATTACAGGACTTCCGCAGAGCACCCCACTGATTCCCCTTGGTCTTGACCTGGGGAGGAGATCAGTTAGTGATCTAGTGAGGGTGCGCCCGATTCTTTATTGGAGACGCCTCTGGACTACCCTTGAGATCCTGCATTACGCAGAGGGGTTTTTAGCCATAGTAAAGGCTGATATCTTTCATAGGATAGATTTGTTAAAAAACCTTAGGTCTTCCTTATGTGATCTTGGTCTTTCAAATTTATGGGATAATCCAACCGGGGAGCTTTTTCCAAGCAAAAAAGCGATTAAAGACCTGTATTGGGATCATGTAGCTGCAAGAGTTTGGAATAAAACTAAATCTGATTCCATGACGGGGCGTTTTGTGGTAGCTAAACTGTATCCAGTCTTGGAACCTTACTGGGATAGCATAACCAACCCTGGGGACAGGAAGCTTTTCTTCCAGTTAAGATCGGGTGCCCTTCCACTGAGATCATTGACAGGTAGGTGGAAGAGCTCCTCCGCCCTATGTTGTCCAGCCTGTGGTGCATCAAACGAAAGTATAGGCCACTTTTTATTCTCTTGTAAAGCCTATGCCACCCCGAGGAAAGTTTGGCTAGTCCCTGTTTGTAAAAATCTAGGGACATCTAGGGGTGTAGAGGCCTTACGAATCATTTGCACCTCTACTTACATGCCTGTAGTTTTAGCAACAGCTAAGTATTTGGGTTGGGCATGGTCTATTAGACGGAGGGCTGTTCCCAAGAGTACACCGAATGGAGCATCCCTTCTGGCACCCGTGTAATTATGTATCAAAGTTTTTTTATCTATTTCTTTTAATCAATTGTGTATGTCTGTTTTATCTTTTCTAAACTATTGCATTTAACGAGGAAACAACTGTTTATTGATGTATTTTAAATGTATGTTTGTGCTTTTATGAGATTAATCCTCGAATAAAGCTTAAAACTGATTAGGGTAACATATTTCAGAGTTTAATTGAGCTTTTGAGGGTGGTGAACACCTGCTACCTCATAGGTTAGCAGTAAAACATTAAAGAAAACCTGTGCAGTAGCTTGCATTATCCTAGAACCTTTAGTGGACACCTTGCAGAGCCCATTCCTACCTACCTAAGACATGAGCTGATCTGACTGAAAAGATTGCATCCTTCCATCCTAAGTGGGCATCCATTGGCAGACTAGGTTCCCCCTAGGCAGAGCAATTGGTCTTGCTCAATTGAAAAATCTGTTTCAGTTATTCCAGATGAGGGTGAATGGTCCACCTTTGGAAGACCTATTGGGAGATACACTTGTGGGATAACTCCTAGATTTTGTGCCTTTTGCAAGTGTCCCTGCCTCTGTGCTGAGTTCTACGATAAGCGAAATGTATGACAATATCCCTGAACCCCTTTAGAGCTGCTGATTGCCAGAATGATATTTGTTAGTTGCATGCCTTTACAGGGAGTCTCACGATCAGTGTTTCTCGTCATAGTATGTTCATTTCGGGGAATAGACTCCATAAAACATGCATATTTTAGACCATATAAATAGTGTATAAGAAATATAAAATGAAAAATATACAGTTTTAAAATAAATATATATAGCTGTATAGATATATATATATGTCTTTAAATTGAATAAATCGTCATCCTGAAACTCACTTGAGGAGTGATTCTTCTTTGCTCTATATTCGTCGCATTGAGAGGGGCTTTTGAAGGTCCAGACCTGTTGGGTTCCGCCGACCAATGACGGAACATGAGTGCTTTTTCATATATATATATATATATATATATATATATATATCTCCTACTGGCGGTCGCCAGTAGGTAGTTATAGTTAGGATCTACTTTCCATAGGAAATCCGCAACATTCTATTGGGAATAACTTTGGCGCCGGTGGACGAATCTTCGCGAATTTCTCAAAGTTCGTGGCCCGCTCCGCTCCTTCCCTGAAAATGTGGGGGGGATTCGTCAAGCGGGGGCCGAGATAATAGGGGGGTCCCAAAACATGTTTTCCCTATTTAATTTCCATACGTCGGTCAAACTCCCTTTTAGCCCGAACGGCTGAATGGATTTCCACCAAACTTGGCAAAATTGTAGGGACTGGTACCCCGATGTGCCTTTGCTATGTCTCAAGATATATGCTCCAGTGGTTTTTACGAAAATTAACTTTGAAAAAATATATATTGGGCTATATATATGTTAGAGCCCAAATGTAGCCCAATGTAGCCCAATGTAGCCCAAAGATGGCCACCAGAGACAAAAAAACAAATGTAGCCCAAATATCAGCCAGATGTAGCCCAACAATTTTCTATTAAAAAACCTATGAAATTCACTGAAAAAAACATAGGTTTCACACATGTTATAGTTAGGAATTAGCATTTAAAAAACCTATTAAATTCACTGAAAAAACCATAGGTTTCACACCAGTTATAGTTAGCTGGAAATTTTACTGACATAAAACCATTGAAATTCCCACGTTATAGTTAGTTGGACTCACTATAACTTGTGCGCCTGCAATGCACTGCTGATGACGTCACATATTACATCACTCATGACATGGTCAGTGACATCACTCATGACATCACTGATGACACCATCGAGGGAATGTGTGTCTTTCTGAAAAATCAATATGTTTTATATTTTAGTTTCTATTTTTGAATATGTGTTTCACGGCCCACAGAAACTTCCCCCAGCACTGAATTGACCTGCTGAAACCAGCGGGGCAGAATCCGATACGGATGATTTTGGAGATGATAGACCAGACGAGGGAGCGCCACCATTTTGAAGATTGCGGACCTTCCATAGATGAACAGTGGCATACGGGTCCACACCTTCATATCTTCACGCGTGCGATCCCATACCGGGGCAAGATTGCGCTCCCGAGAAGCAGCTTCCGACAGGTAGACCCCCAGATATTTCACTCCATCCGTCGCTAGTCTCAGACCCGACGCCCACCCTCCCACTCGACCCTGGCCCCCGAGTATCCAAAGCGTTGACTTACCGGGATTCATATAGAGGCCAGACGTTTCACCGAATATCTGCAGTATGCGCAGCAGCCTCGGCCCGAGCGCTACAGGTCCGTTAGAAAGAAAAGGACATCGTCCGCGTACAACGCAATTTTGTCAGTCAAGTCTGCCGACCATCGAAACCCTTTAAGTTGACCATCAATGCGCACCCACGCCGCCAAGGGCTCCATAGCGAGCGCGAACAAGTATGGGGAGAGGGGACAGCCCTGACGAGTCCCCCACCGCACCGAGAATTATCGGGACGCTGCACCCCCCACCCGCACTGAGGCCGTGAGCTCCGTGTACAATAGCTGTATGTACGCCAAGAATCTTAAGCCCAGGTTAAGCCGTCGCAGCAGGGCGAACAAGTAAGTCCAGCTCAGGGAGTCGAACGTGCGGTCCATGTCTACCAAAAATAGGGCGGCCTGCTCCCCCAGCCTCCTCCAGGCCGATATTGCCACGTGGGCGCGCCTAATATTATGTTGAGTGGCTTGTCGAGGCATAAAGCCCGCCAGATCCGGGCGGACTAGATCTGTGATATGGGGTTTGAGTCGATTAGCCAAGGCCTTAGCCAAAACCTTGGCCTCCGTATTAAGCAGCGAGATCGGGCGGTATGACGCGTGGGCCTCAGGAGGTCTACCCGGCTTCAAGAAAACCACCACCTCCGCATGTCGCCAATCCGGAGGGAGAGTTCCGCTCTCACACGCCTCCTCAATGACAGGACGAAGGCGAGGACCCAGCTGCACGTGAAATCTCCGGAAGAATTCACACGGGAACCCATTGGGGCCCGGCGCCTTTCCAGGGTTCAGCTCACCCAGCGCTGGACCCAGTTCATCGTCAGTTAGAGGGACATCTAAGCTATTGCGTACCTCGTCCGAGACCTTCCGCGGGGGAAGATCATCAATGAAGCGCTGGACAATGTCCGCCGCCAGGCATTCCCGGGAGGCATAGAGCCCCTCATGATATACAGCAAAACTCTCCGCAATCGCCGGGGGTTCAAGTATGGGCGCTCCCCCAGGATCCAAAATCCTAGGCAGCGGCTGAGCATGGAGAGCACCCTGACACAGGCGGTGTAGCATTTTACATGATTTGTCCCCCCACTGATACACTCGGCTGCGCGTGGCCAGCCAATCCTGCCTAGCTTCCTCCATCAACACTGCCGTGTATTGCTGCTGGGCCAATACCAACTGTCTTCTAGCTGGGCCCCCACCCCCCTCGCGGCTCCTACGTTCCAGCTCCTCTGGGCTGCCTCGCACTGCACTAACGCTCAACGCCGCTCTCTACGGGCTGCAGCTCACCATTAGATGTCCACCCCCTCCAGGGTGGGTTTCATAGCCTCCCAAAGGGTAGTCGGGGAGTCCACTGAGCCTGTATTGAGGGACAACTAGTTATCTATTTCTTTGGCCATATTATCCCTGTAGCCCTCCTGCAGTAGGTGCCACCCAGACAGCCGCCACCGAAATGGCTGCCTGGTCGGGCCGACGCTAAAGGTAAGAGCAACTGGGGAGTGGTCGGGCAGGGCTCGCTGAAGGATATCAGCAGACATCACTCTATAGGCCAACCCCCGCGGAACAAATATGTAGTCCAGCCTCGAAAATGAGTCATGGACAGAGGAGAGATACGTGTATTCCCTGCGTGAGCATGCAGTTTGGTGGAGGGACCCCCCTCTCCCCCACTCCCCACTCCCCCCTCCTCCCGCCGCCCCACTCCGCCACCTGTCACTATCCAGATCCATGACGTCGTTCCAGTCCCCTCCCACTATCGATAGGGCATCGGGAATAGCACTCCAGAGGGACATGAGTTTCTCCACAAGCGGCCACTGTAGTGGCGGCGGGGCGTACACACATCCCAGGGTAATTCTGTCCTCCCCCACCTTACCCTGCACAAAGACATACCTGCCCTGCGGGTCCGCCCAGAGCCTGTCACGAATATAGGACACCCTCCGGTGGATAAGGATAGCAACTCCCCTAGATCCCCTTGTGAATCCAGAGTGGTACACTTGAGCATACCCAAACAGTTGGAGACATAAGGCCTTGGTACCTAACAAATGGGTCTCTTGAAGCAGTAAGACGTCAGCCCCCGCCCTCTTGGCATACTGGAGAACCGCCCCCCTCTTCACTTTGTCCAACACCCCCCGCACATTCCAACTCAAGACACGCAGGGTACCCGGGCCTACCCACCCTCCCATCGCAGCAGCAGACATATCACAACATTACAATGCAGACCACCAATGCCCCCACGAAGCGGCATGTGAAAACAATAGTTGATACATAGCAGCATACATAGCGCAAACAAACCCCCCAACCCCCAGTCCCCAGTCCCAACCCCAACCATCCCCCCTATCCCCCCACCCCGTACCTCCCAAACATGGTAGCACCTGTCGCGGTCAGATCGCGGCCCAGCCCCCAACAGGGGAGCAAGCACCACACCCTCCAATGGATCCCCCAGCGATTGCCCATGGAACAGAACTCCCTCCTTCCCACCCACACCTGTGGGAACAGGCTCCCAGCCCATAGAACTGAGCACCTGAGTATCGATCAACATGATGCATACAGTTATGCGGAACAGTCCCAAACTTTACGATTCGTCCAATTGCTGTGTAGACGCCGGGTCCACCCGGCGAGGCACCGAGCCAGGACGCGAACTGCGCCCTGACCTCGACCGTCTGCGATGACCCTGCTGACTCCTGAGCCCCTCACGGGCCTTCCCACTCGAAGAGGAGTCCGATTCTCCCCCCCGAGCCTCGTTGAGTCTGATTTTCACTGTTTTGTCCGTCCAGTGAAACACCACCTCCGGCGTATCGAAGAACAGGGTACGGGATTTGTAGAAGACACAGAGCCGCGCTGGATAGAGCAAGGCATATTGTAGTTTGAGCCCTTGAAGGGGAGCCTTGGCATCCAGGAAAGATTGACACTGCTGCTGCACCATCCGCGTGTAGTCTGGGAAAATGAGGCTAGTGGCAATATTGCACGTGAGAGAGGCCTTCACATGCGCCTGCCGCAGAATGACATCCCGATCAGAGTAGTTCAGAAATTTGGCAATTATTGGTCGCGGGCGAGCACCAACTGGGGGTTTCTGCATGAGCGCCCGATGGGCCCTCTCCACGACAAAGCAGCGTGACAGCAAGCCCGGGGGCATCCAGCCCTCCAACCATTGGGCCAGGAATCGTTCCACATTGTCTCCCTCACAGCCTTCCAGAAATCCCACAAAGCGGAGGTTATTCCGTCAGGGGCGCTCTTCCGCGTCCTCCACCCCCGTTGCCAGGTCCTTTTGTACCTTCTCCATGGCCGCCACTTTCTTCTTCAAGGCGACCAAGTCATTCTCCACCTCCGATATTCGGGTCTCCGCGCCAGTGATCCTCTCTACTGTGTTCCGCAGATTCTGATGGAGCAGGGTAACATCCGCCCCAACAGCCCCGATCTTGGCATCTAACATGTCCCAGGACTGCGTTATAGCTGCCAGCAAGGCAGCGTTATCCGGGGAGGCCGCCTGCGAACTCCCCCCGCCGCCACCAGCCCCCTGGCACGCCTCTGTGAACTCTGTGAACTTGTCCAGAGTCCCTTGTTTAGTCTGGCCACCTCCAGCAAGGGCCCGCGTCATCGTACCAATATGGGTCGCTCCGGGCCGCGTGTACCCCTCTCGGACCCACGCCGTCGCAGGTGTAGGCAAGTATGGCACCCCCAGCAGAGAAATCAAACCCCTAAGGGCAGCTGGTGACTCAGCCCCAACATCCACAGGTCTACAGGGTTCAGTGCGCCAGGGGCCACATATCCGGGTATCTGGTCCCCCCTCTGATGGGCCCACACGACCAGCCCAGGCAACAGCTCAGAACACACCCACCACAACTGCGCCAGAGGTCAGCCAATGTCCCACCAGGGCCCGATTTAGCCCCCCAGCGCAGCCACCATGGGGGGAAGGGCCACTGACCAGGAGACCCAATGCAGGAGGGGAGGGGAGGGGAGGATGATGGGGGCCTTTTCTCTGCGCCCGTCGCTCCCTGCCACCTCCTCCACTCACCGCAGCTCCGGGGACCCCTCCGGCTTCACCAGGCCACCACCGCCGTCCCCGTTCAAGGATCACAAGCTGCAAAGCCCAGGCCTCCTTCCCACGCCAGGGCCACCGAGGGACGTGCCAGCGGTGTAAAATGGCGGCCGCTCCCGCAACTTTCGCCGTAGAAAGGCTGCCCCCTCTGTCTATCGGCGCCGTCCCGCCCTCGCCAGCTCTCCAGCTGCCAGGATGTCTACTCTGGCTACCTGCGCGCCCGGCCCCGGTCAGCCGGACAGGTCCCATCCGGTCCAGGTCCATCACGCTGCCTCAAGGAGTCCGCCAATGTCTCGCCCAAGGCCGGCGTCACGAAAATTGAAGTCCCGGCTTCAGGCCCCACCGTGCACCACAGGCCAACACCACGCGCCGGGCCGTCCCTGCCACCCACGGCCCGGCCACGCACCGCAGCCGCCACCGGAGTATACCCCCAGGTCTGGGGCACCGTGGGAGTCGATCACCGTCACTGCCGATGCTCAGGGCCAGGATAATGAAGATGGATCAAGGACGGCTGGTCGGAGCTCGCGCTCTCCACGACCGCCATCGCCGCCAGTCAAGCCACGCCCCCCCATAACTAGGGTATCTTGACTTCATTGTATGTATTGGTGGTATCTATTTGGACCCAGTTTTTGTGCTACACGAGATGGCAGATTGGGAGATTCTCTAATGAGGACTGGTTATTTCCACCTGGGACTTCCCAGCATTCTTGAACACCTTTCCCTATCTTGCCTCTTCAAATGTCTGATACCAGGTACGTAGAGGAAGTCATCTTCCTGTGTCTTAGCCCAGGTTAGGTTTCCACTGCCCTGAGTGAAACTCCCCCAAGTCCTCAGTGAAATTCTCCCATCCCCTCTTTCTTGTGTTGTGCCATCTCCTACTTAAAACCAGTCTGAACTGGTGAGACTGCCAGCTCATGGCTTGCACTTTTGTGAAGTTTGGCTAGCAACTTTGAGATGTCTTGCTCTAGGATGGTTGGCTTCAGCTTTCCACCTTGTCCATCATAGTAGTATCAGTAATGACCTCAGTGCCATTACTTAGTTTATCTTTGCCATGTGAGCACTGAAGAGAATTACAAACAAATGTAGGAGAGAGGATGAGTCTATAACACATACACTTAAAGGGGACCCGAGGGCAATTTAATGACCTGCTCTGAGTACACGCCCTATAAACACTTATCACAAAGAAGTATCAGAGGGTCAGGAATTCTACAGGTAAATATTGAGGATGAATCACCGCTCTATCCGTCGGTACTCCAACGCGGCATCTGTGCCAGACGGCACAGATGCCGCGTTGGAGTACCGACGGATAGAGCGGTGCTTCACCTATGTCCTGAGCCGCAGCCAGGTGGGGTGAGGTCTCTACTTCTCACAAATCAGTCTACCATTGATTGTGTGAGAAGACTCGGAACAAGCACACCTAGGAGGTCCAGGTGACACTTATATATCTAAGTTGTTCCAGTAATCTTCTCTTTTACACGAAAACACTTCTTCACATTATAGGGGTTTTTTCTGTTTGCAGTAGCGGTATGTTTAGGTCCTGAAGAAAGCAAGGCCAATGGCCAATAATTGCTGAAACATGTCGACCACGTTCCACCACTAGACAGTTTATAAATATTCCCTGTCTTGGCTATTTTTTAACATTGGTGCTGGGAGCTATACCCTATTAAAATTTCTGTTGCTCCTTAAACCAATTTTGTTCACTTTCTCTATACTTTTTGGTATCACTCTGTTCTTTGCACTGCACCCACTTTTTTACCCCGTCAGTTATATCACCAGCACATATATTTCCAACTCCAAACGATTATGCACCGACCAACAGGAAGGTCAAGCCTTTCCTGTTAGAGAAAAGATCGGGTGCAGTGTTGGTCCTCGGAGCCCCAAATGATGAAGGGCGGTTCCGAGTGGTGACTGATGGGTGCCAGAGACCAGACACTAACCTGACCTGGCTCCTGTAACTTCCAGTTATATGGCTAGTGGTAACAACTCACTACGACTATCCTCAATATTTACCTGTAGAATTCCTGACCCTCTGATACTTCTTTGTGATAGGAGAGAGGATGAGACCAGGACTGGGCTTTCTGCTTAGTTCTCCCTTCAGACTGGGTCAAAGTCTGGGAAGCCTGCAAAACGACCTTACTAGTTAACTGTGATAAGAAGGAGACCGTGCTGTATAAGCAGCTGGTCTGTGGTTCCCTCAGAAGTTGACCTGTTCCCTGTAAGAACTGCTCAAGATGCCTGTGTATCGGTGTCACTTTGGAACTACTTGGTCGAGGAGGCAAGATCCATGGACAAGCACCATCCGAGTCATGGGGCTCCATCACTGTGTTTCAGGTGAGCCAACACTGTCCCTCGAACCATTACGTGACCTTGGAGATTGATTCCCACATACTGGCACAGAAGGGCTTTGAGTTTGTGGACTTTCACACTTCCCGGTTTGTTTTGGTTCTGCTGACTGGAGAGGCACGTCCCGATTCTGAAACTGTTCATATCACCCTTCTAGCCTGGATGGTTCTGGAAATATTGGTGTTTTAAGTGCTAGTGAAACCTAACCAAAATGAGGCACATACTGAGTGACCATTGAGTGTCTTCACTTCTTGACCACGGTTAACAGGCCCTTACACAAGAAGGCCCCAGTTTTTTTATCAGTCCCATTTAAAAGGAAAGGGGCTGCTTGAGTCCTTTTGTGGTCCCTAAACAAAAGTATATTTTAAACCTAATCTAACACTGGTAATCAAACCAGGAATTACCACTGTACACTGAAGCTTGAAAGGATCACCATTGAATTCACCAGGTGGGGTCGTGTTGTTTGAGTAATTATTTTTTGAGATACCTATTCGATACTTACTTATATGCTGTTCCATTTTATTATATTTCTTTGCTATCAAAGTTCTGTCAGCTGAGATTTCAACAAAATGAATTGTCCAAAGACCGAGTTTTGCCCAGGTCTGGGATTTATACATTTGTGTTTCTTGTCCTCATCCTAAATCCTTCTCCAAAGTGGTGACTTGAAATCCCCAGTGTAGATCCGAATCAAGCACTATATAACATTGGATTTGTGATCAACATTATGAAAACTCTAACCCTAGAACTAAGGAGAGTTCGTCATGTTTGGGGCTTCTGCTCTAGAATGTTATATCACCTCCTTGATTTCTGAGTTTACCGTATAGCCTATTATTAAATTATCGCGCAATAAAAGTCTTTCTTTAAGAGCTACATCACTGTTTATGTTAATGGCTGTTATTTACTAACACCTACATGGCAAAATTCGAGCAAGAGCATGTCTTCGCTCATAAAGAATGGACAGAACATCTTGAATTTTTTTGTCGCTTTATTGGCGATATTTTTGTAATATGGTCTGGTACAGAAGCACAACTACATCACAATATTGAGTCATTAAATTCAAGGAATCCACGCATTCAGGTAACACATACTGTCAGTAGATCTAAAATAGCATATTTAGACGTGATGGTAGAACTTGATGGAGAAAGGATCAACACTTCTTTGTACCGAAAACCGACTGATAAGAACAGTATGTTGCTTTTTCAAAGCTTTCATCCTCCGAATTTATTGAAGAACCTTCCATACTCTCAATTCTTGAGGATCAGGAGAATAGTTTCAAGACAAAATGAATGTTTGGAGTATATCAAGGAATACAAGGAAAACTACGTAAAAAGAGGCTATCCGACTGATATACTGGACACAGCACAAAACAAAGCAATTGAGAAAAATCGTACTGACCTATTAGTACTAAAACACAAAGAAGTACAGAGACGGAATGTGTTTGTCTCAAAATACTCAGTTAACTCACAAAAGCTTAAAAATATCATACACCAAAGATGGGAACTCCTTCAGCAAGAAAATGATTTTCACAACAGTTTTATGGATAAACCCTTGTTTGCCTACACTCACTCTAAGAACCTGAAAGAATTGCTTAAACATTCGGAGATTCCGAAAAAGAAGGATTACAAAGGAATGAGGAGATGCACAAACTGTGTGCATTGCAACAATGTTATTGTTGGAAACATGATTACCCATCCTCAGTCTAGAAGAACCATCCAGTTGAAATTTGAAGGAGACTGTAACAATAACCAGGTTATATACACCATTAAATGTCCTTGCGGACTTTTATATGTTGGTAAAACTGAGCGCAAACTGAAAATTCGTATTTCAGAACATAAAAGCAGAATACGAAACAAATCTATGACATCATCCTTAGCAACACATTGGCTAGAAAAAAAACACACTATAGCCCAACTGAGATTCACTATTCTTGAAATAGTATCATTAAAAGAGGGTTGTGACAGAAATAAGAAATTACTACAGAGAGAATCATTTTGGATAAAAATGTTGGGTGCTCTGACCCCCGGGAGACTTAATGACCGGATTGAGTTGAGCAGTTTTTTGTGATCACTACCATAACTGTGTTTCTAATGTTATATATTGAATCTGCTGTAGGGATTGTAAATAATTGTTTATAACTGATTGTGTCTGTTTGAAAAACCTTTCATTGTTCTTTTCATCAAAATACATGTATAATGCTGGTTCATGGTTTTCTTTCCACATCTCTCTTTTTTACTTTTTTTGTTCATTTTTATCACTTTTGCTATTTTTTGTGTGGAACTCTAGAACAGGTGGAGAGATCTTATTGTCATTAATCACTGAGAGTGATTGTTGCGCTTCGTTTGTTCTTAGTTGGGCTCAATAAAGTTTTTTGGATTCGATGGTACACGAGGTTTTGACTTCAACATATATTCGCGTTAGTGGTTTATTAAGAAATGGGACGCGTTTCTCATTTCGGAATAATGCAGAGCCTGTCGGGCATCAAACCATACAGTTGAATAATATTATTGTAACTAATCACCGGTATTTTAACAACATGTCCAGTTGCCCTTGCTCGGAGCTGTTTTTTTTTGAAGATGGCGAGTACGATGGTATGAGAGGACGGTCTCCGTAGTTACTTGTGACGTACATGAAAAGGATTGGTATCTTGTATCTGATTGGTGGACTGGATGATCGGTGCAACCAATAGGGAAGGATGTTAGAGTAGTTTAATCAGGAAATGGTGCCGGTTGCACAAACGCGGGAGACTCCGTATGTCGGAAGATTACCTTGCGGATTGTTTGGTGAGCTGCGCTCTTTGAAAAAAACGGTAAGAACCTTTGGAGTGAGACGCATTTCGTTCTGTTTAAGGGTGATTGCGGAAACGAACGGTTGATTAAGTGGTTTATCCTTGTTGCAGACAGGTATCGAAAAACGACCACGCTTTGAAGTGAGAGAGGGTCTACGGAACGTATGTACCTGAAGTAAATGCAGGTATGCATTTATATAACGTTAGAGTCTATTGTGGTCAGAGTCTTTGTTTACATTGTTTTAGGCGGCAGCCTGATTTGTTTTTACATTGCTTTTTATAGTTGTTTTGGACCTAGAAGAAGCGAAGTTCATAAGAATACATTTACTTGTATGTGAGTAGTTTTCATACGCTCTTTTGATGGGTTAAGGTGCATTTTTTGGTTTATGCACTATGGGTGTGTTTTCTTTTGGTGGAGGAAATTCAAAGAAATGCAATGAACCATGTGATATATATACAAGTAGACTGATGTGCCTGTACATGTTATTTTGCAGCATTGCCCCTGACGAAGGGACCCTACTTTTGTCCCGAAATGCATTGGGCGAACTACGATGCACACAAGAAAATTTAATGTTTTTTCAATGTATATAAACGTTTGATATTGTTTTGCAAATGGAAAATTAGGATAACCTGACTTGCAAACTCCCAAGCAATACTGATGTGGCCCTACCTGTTGTCAGAAGTGAGAGTGTTATTAACGACCCATTACAGTTAGGGGAAGGGCACATACGGCTAGTATCATGGAACATCGCGGGCCTACGGGCAAAGCAGGATGACCCTATTTGGTTACAATCTATGAAGAACCATGATATTGTCGCATTACAAGAAACTTGGATGAAAGATAAAAGTTTCTGGGTAGAAGGATACACTTCTTTTTTTGTTGATGCCCTGAGCTCCACGTCGGGTAGGGACAGAGGGGGTTTGCTATTCCTTGTTTCAGTTAAAATTGCAGGTAATGTTAGAGTAATCCCTAGTTCTTCTTACTATTATCAGCTGGTGGAAATTTGTCTGGCTGATAAGAATAAGATTGTGTTAATAAATTGTTACAACTCCATGCAGGGGGGACCCCCAAATTTTGTTTTAGATGGTCTATCGGACTTTTTAATTAAATACATGTCAAAACAAACCACTTTAGTTCAGTGTATAATGATGGGTGATTCTAATGTTCATTTGTGTGAGTCCCATTGCCAGATTATTGACGAAAATGGCCCTGATTACACCTCACCGCCACACTTTGAACATAGTTCTAAGGGAGTGGCGATGGAAAACTTGCTTTCATCAAATGACCTATATGAACCAGGGTTCTCAGATACAACAAACCGTGTGGTCACGTACAACGCAAGGGGCAGTGAATCAATTATTGATTATTTTTTTATGTCCTCAGGGCTCCTGCGTTATGTTTTGTTTTATAATGCATTTGTTAGTGGATTTAGTGACCACAACCCTGTGCTATTGGTCCTGGATGCTCTTTCTGGTTTGTGTAAAGGAGTAGTAAGGGCTACCTCTATAAGGGATGTTAGGAGTAAAGACCAGGGCAGACGCCTTAAATGGTGTAAAGTCTGTCCAGAGGATTTTCATGGTCTTATTGTGCAAGATATGGGAGTCGAAATTGGGAAATGTAGGAATAGAGAGACGAGGGGAGGGGAAGTTGTGAGTGCCTTTGAAGCTATCTGTGCTAGAGTGGAAAAAGAGCTCAGAGTCAAACCAGGGAGGGGTTCTGTCCCATTGTGTAGATGGTTTGACCACTCTTGCTCACAGGCACACTCAGCCCTGCTGAAAGGTCTTAAACAATTGCCTAGAGATAGGAGTTTGGTGGCAGAACTAAGAAGACAATATGCTCTGGCAGTCAAACTTCGAAAAAAAGCCATCAAAGATGAAGCCTGGGACTCTTTGATGGACCCCGTAACCCTCAAACATAGCTCCAAATTTTGGGCTATTATTAATAATCCTTTGTTCTCTCATACAAACAATTTGGATCTCGAAATTAACATATCTGAGGCTGATTGGATTAACCATTTTTCTAACATATATGGCTCCAACGAAAATGCCGAGGTGTTTAAAATACCTTACTCCCCTTTTTCTCCCATTAATTTAGAGTTTACAAAATCAGAAGTTGAGCTGGCAATTGTAGGCTCAGCTGCTAATAAAGCCCCTGGCCCGGATGGGGTGCCCCCGGACCTTTACAAATTCAACTCGGAGATGTGGGCTGAGATTTTAGCTAATGTTTTTAATTGTGTGTATGAGGGGGGTTTGCCAAAAACATGGTCATGTGCCATTATAGTACCTATTTTTAAAAAGGGCCTAAGAAGCGACCCAAAGTGTTTTCGACCAATCTCGCTATTGGACTCTTCTATGAAGATTTTGGGCAAAGTCCTGCTTGCTAGAATTAACACCTGGTCCACAGATAATAATATTCTAGTAGATGCCCAATATGGGTTCCGCGCTGGGAGAGGGACTGAGGACCAATGTTTAAATCTTCATTTGTTAATTTCGAAATATACAATTGTTAAAAAAGGGTCAATTTTTGTTGCTTTTATGGACCTGTCCACAGCTTTTGATTTGGTGAATAGAGCTCGGCTGTGGACCATGTTGTTAAAGCTGGGACTTGATCCCCCCCTTGTATATTTTTTGGCTGAATTACACAAAGATCTAAAAGCTTCAATCAGAATGGACCAAGAAGGTAATCGTACCGCTTGGTTCAAATCCAGCAGGGGCGTGCGGCAAGGCTGCATTCTTGCTCCCATGCTCTTCACCTTGTATATAAATTCACTTGAGGAAACTCTTTTAACTGCTACCTTGGATACTCCGCGTGCAGGGGAAACTAGTATTCCAGTTCTCCTGTACGCGGACGATGCCGCTTTAATAGCTCGGACTCCCATAGGTCTACAAAAACTTTTAAATGCTTTTAACGATTTTATGTTATCATTAGACCTAGTAATAAACAACTCCAAATCACACGTCATGGCGTTTGGGGCTGGTAAAAACAACTCCAGAAAGTTTTTTTGTAACGGTGACGTGATCACTAATGTTAAAATTTTTACATATTTGGGTGTAATTTTTGACACCAAGGTGAGTTGGGCTCCGCAAATTGTAGCTAAAACTAAGGCGGTTAGAAGCTCAGCCACTGCCATTCTAAGTTTTGCTAGGAGACTGGGCGGGAAGCCAACAGGTGCCTTACTTAACTTGTACAGGGCAAAATCAGTGGCAATAGCCAGATACGGCTCGGGTCTGTGGGGCTATGTAAATAGCGAACCAGTTCAAAGGGAAGAAAATAAATTCCTGCGTTCCACCTTAGGGCTTCCCCAATCCACAGCCACGTTTTCGGTTCACCAGGAAGTTGGGCTTGGTTATATATCGGATACCCTTCTTATGGCTCCTATCTTGTTATGGATAAGGCTTTGGACCAATAAAAACTTGGGTCTAAATCATAAAATACTGGTGGACTGTCTAAAACTAGATAATTATAAAAACATTATTTGGCTTTCATATATACAGAAGTGCTCTCTGGACCTGGGTCGTCCTGATATTTTTCTGGCCCCTCAGAGTCTTAAGAAATCAGATTTAGCTTGGGTGAAGGCCAACTTTATAACTATGAAAAATGCGGAGAGGGAGGAACGCCAATTACTCAAGCCCACGGTCAGAGCCCATTACCTGACCATTACGCGTCTTGCCATCCAACCGTACCTTACTATCGTCACCATCCCCTTTCATAGGTGGCTTTTGGTAAAACTTCGGTTTAATCAAATTTATACTGTTTTGTGTGATAGTCAAGGTTGGTTTAAGGAGGAGGATGCCCCTGTCTGCAAGTGTGATAATTTTTCTACTCAAAATAATATGCATTTTATGTTATTTTGTAACTTCTTTGCTGAGCCCAGACAGAAATACCTGGTTCCACTTTTGAAGGATAAAGCCTTTTATCAAGCAAAACCCGCTCTCCTGTACCTCCAACTATTGGATTCTGCGTTGGCCATGTTTAGCGTGGCCAATTACCTTGTTGCAGCGGTTAGGATCAGGAGGAAAAGACTTAAAGATGTAAATATTAGTGTTTTGTGATGATGATTGATAGGGATGTTGTTTGCATTTTTAAATGTCTATTTTATTGAGTATTGACTCTTTTTAAGATGTATTTTTATAATGTATATTAATTAACTAATCATTACTGTCGTTTCCTCATATGATGTATTTTTATGTATATGAAATTATTACTGTTTGATGCTTTTGTATCTGATTATGAATTTTTGTATTGCCCTTCCTGTGATGTGATGTGATTGTAGAATGCTTTTATGATTTTTAACTAAATCGAATAAAGTGGTTTTGACTTGACTTGAAATGGAAAATTATGTGTAAATGTATAAGTACAGAATGTCGTGTTGAAAAAGTTTGACTGATTGTCAAAATACATATGAATAAAAATGTGTTTAACGTTCAAAACAAAGTTTGATCAATAGAATTTACTAGAGTTGTGCGCAACTGAGCCTGTGTTAACAGTTAGTTGACCAGCCACATTTTCATGTTATTTACTATGTCAAACTGTATCCCAGGCCCCCTTCCTCGTCTGGCCCGCATTCTGTGGTCAGCCTTGACTGCTCGTCCTCACTGCCCTGAGGGAGTAAAAACCCAAAAGAAGTAACTTGCTTCTCCAGTTGTGTTGCACAAGTATTGTGGGCCTGAGAAATTCGCGATGAAGACCAAACCCACTCTATAATCTTTCTGAAGCGGCTGACTCTGCCATGACACCTAGAGAAGGCTCAAAACCTCCTATTTAATGTTGCTACATCTTTACGATAGTACATATGAAAAACTTAATATTTGAAAGATCCGATTGCTCACACCACTAACAGGGATTTAATTACTCTCCAATGGGGTCTCCGTGCAATATATATTTAATTGGTTCTAAACTCGGCATGACAGTTTTGAGATGTTATTACTTGCAGAGGTCTTAAATTGAGTACATATCAGTTGGGTATGATTAAGAGCACTTGTTGTTCACAGCACCGCAAACAAGTGGTATCAAGTACGACAAACAAGTATGGTCATAGCTAGAAGGTCTTGCCTATGCCAGAGCTATTTTATTTGCCAATATGTTTTAGCCATGTTATACACCAGCGTGGCGTCTGTTCAGTGTGACTAAAAATTAGCAGGGTAAAGGAGTGTGGAGTGGAGTGTTGTAAAGTGGAGTATAATGGAGTGGTAAAGAGGAGTATCATGGAGTGGTTTGGAGTGTCATGGAGGGAGTGGAGTGGAGTGTTGTGGAGTAGAGTTGAGTGTCGTAGAGTGGAGTGACAGTGTCATGGAGTGGCATAGAGGGTGTTGTGCAGAATGTAGGAAAGTGGCATACAGTGGAGTAGAATATCGTAGAGGGGAGTGGCATAGATTGGAGTAGTGTAGGAGAGTGGAATGGCATAGAGTGGAGTAGTATGTCGTAGAATAGAGTGGAGTAAAGTGGCATAAAGTGAGTTGATTAGAGAATTGTGGAGTAGTTTTGTAGAGTGGCATAAAAGTACTGTAGAGTGGAGTGGCACAGATTAGAGCATCATAGAGTGGAGTAGACTGGCCTAGAGTGAAGTGGCATAAATTGCAGTGTCGCATAGTAGAGCGCAGTGGCATAGAGTAGATTGTTTCAGAGTAGAACTGGCATAGATTGCAGTGGTGTGAGGTAGAGTGCAGCGGTGCAGGATAGGTTTCTTTAGGTGTAATGTAGAGTCCTATAAACTGCAGTGGCGTAAAGTACAGTGGTGCAGAATAGATAAGAGGCAATGATTGATGCAGAGGGTAGTAGCATACAGTGCGTTGGCGCAGTGTGCAGTAGAGTGGCGTAAAGTTGAGTTGTACAGAGTAGAGTACAGTGGCTTAGAGTAGTATAGAATAGAGTGGTGTAGAGTGCAGTGGTGTAGAATAGTTGGCGTAGAGTGCAATAGAGTAGGGCACAGTGGTTTAGAGTCGAGTGGCGTAGAGCGCAGTGGCATAGAGTAGAATGGTGTGGAGTAGAGTGGCTTAGACCGGCACAGTACAGATTTCAGTTGCGCTGAGTGAAAGAGTGCAGTTGTGTAGAGTTGACTGTTTCAGAGTTGAATGGTGCAGGGTGGAATGCAGTGGAATAGACTAGTGGCTTAGAGTAGAGGGGCTTAGATTAGAGCGGCGTAGAGTGGCAAGGAGTGCAATGTTGCAGATTCGACTGTCATAGACTGCAGTAGTGTATAAGAGTGCATTGGCGTGGGGTACAATGGCATAGAGTGGGACAGAGAGCAGTGGTGCACAGTAGAATAGAGTTGCATAGAGTGCAATGCCGTAGAATGCAGTAACGTATAGTGCAGTAGCATAAAGTGTTGCGGAGTAAAATATAGGTACGTAGAGTGTAGTGGTGCAGAGTAGATTGGCATAGAGTGCAGTGTCGTAGAGTGGAGTGGCGCAGAGTAGAGTTGAATAGTGTGGAATGTTGCAGAGTAGTGTGGTTTGGAGTGGCATAGAGTAGTTTGAGTTGAGTGGAGTGGTGCACGGTAGAGTGCAGAGCAGATTAGAGTGGCGTAGAGTGGATTGCCATAGAATGCAATGGTGTAGAGTGGTACAGAGTAGAGTGCAGTAGCGTAGAGTGGAGTGTGCATGGTGTAGTAGTACTGGGCCTATACAGACAACACATCTTCAATTGAAATTATCATAATATTTGCACAGACTTAGTTTTACTGATAAAAGTTTACAGTGCACAACAATAATGTTTGGAAATGGTATCACCTAATGTATTGATTTTGTTTTGATTGTATTAAAATATTTGTTTCCACCAAACTTGAGGATTACCCAAAACTGTGCTTCATCAATGCTTTTTTAACTCTGATATTTTCTGAAATAGCTGAACAGTTTATTTACAAACATTTAAATTTTGTGTGTATCAGAAAAACAAATAACATCATACAACCTTCCTCAAGCAGACCCCTAGTAGCCAATGATTGTCACGTAAATCCTCTCACTTTAAAAATCAGAGAAAGAAAAGTAGATAAAGCCAGAAAATAAAAATCAAGAAAAGGCGAGTTCCAAACCACAAAGTCAGTGGTAAGCAATAGGCAGAATGCATTCCAAGGGAAGCTTTCCGAATGGCCCCAAGATGTCATTAGCAAATAAGACTGCTGTGCTGTCAGTAGGCTTCAACCTAAAAGAACAAACAAATTGTTGTTTACCTTGAAAAAGAAATTTCACGACAGAGCTGTCATTGCTTGCCATTCATATCAAGAACCGGCTAAACACAGTGTGTTTATTCATAATTTGTTGATCTCTTGATTTGAGATTTGATTGTTAGTAAGCATTTCCTTCCTTCTCACTTCCAGGACCACATGCACTATCACTGTGAGAGTGGCAAGACTAAAGTCTGCACTCTGACTCTTAAGTGGCCGCATCCCATGACCTTCGTCACATCAAGCCGCAGGAAATCAGAGGCAGAGAAGAAAGCAGCTGCATTGGCCTGCCAGAAGCTGAAGGTGAGTAGAGAGCTAATTTCTTACTTTATAGCCATTAATAGATGGATCTAAATCTGGTCCTCTATTGTTAGATCCCACGCTGCAGCTTTAATATCATAAAGAAGTTTGTTTTAATACAAGCAACACAGCAGTTGATTATTGTCTAGTGTTTACATGTATACTTGTTGGCTATAGTCATCATATGAGTTTTTATGCTGTTAAAACACCTTTGCCTGTGGGAAGTGAGTATAGCTAAAAGGTTAAGGGCAAATGAAGGTGAGAACCTTTTAGTGTGTTGTAAACACCAGTCCTTCCACAGTCGCAGTAACAATAAATGCCTTTGAGTACTGAAATTCAATAGGATTATCTAATAGGATGCGCAGAATCAAATAAAAATCTGTGTTTGGATTTTCTGGAAATCAATCGAATTTAATGCCAGAATGAGGAGAAATGCAATACAATATAGGGTATGCAGGAGTGAAATATGTCTCGAGTTCAGAACGTTCGGTTCGAGGCATATGAGCTGCAGATATCACACTGTGCATAGATCGCCACCTAGTGTTGGGCCCGGATGTTTGCAGTTTGTTGTTGTCCTGAAAAGTTCTTTGGAAGTCACGAGATAGGTGACTCCTCCTTAGGACCACATTGCGCATGGGCATCAGCTCCATCCCCAGATTGTTTTTTTCCACCATCGGGCTCGGATGTGTTTCCTGCGCTCCAGTTTGGAACCGATTTTCCTTTGGCGTGCAATCCTCACCCAGTTAGACGGTATTGTTTCGATCGCGCTACTTCAACGCGATTCTCTACCACTTCGAAGTCATCGATTCCGGTCGTCGATTAAGGCCTTCGAGCCTACCTAGGCCTTGCTTTCTGGCTCATGGAAAGAAAGCCATTCAAGAAGTGTCCTTAATGTGGGTCGAAGTTTCCCCACACTGACCTACATGAGGTGTGCAACCTTTGCCTATCACCGGAGCACAAGGCCAAAGACTGTTCGGCGTGTGCCTTATTCCGCGCCAAGAAAACCATTCGGGACCGGCGAGCCCGGAGAACTATGGCTCGCTCGTCAGCTTCGATCCCCGACGACATCTTCGAAGAGGGCGTCGACGTGCCAGAACACCAGCACGCCGAAGAGACTATCTGATCCTCAGATGCCGAATACTCCGACGTCGAGGCCATCACTCCAGCTCAACGGGTCATAAGTCAGACCGTCGACCCCAATCCTTCCTCGACACCCTCAAAAAAGGCTTCAGTCACACCCTCACCTTCGGGCCCGGGTGCACACCGAGACACTGCTTCCCACGCCCCGCCTTCGGGGCAGGCAAAGAAGCCCAGTAAGCCTTCAGGTGGCTCGGGCTCGAGCCAGCCTATTCCCGGTGCCAATCCTAAACCGACACCGAAGAATAAGCCATATTCCTCTACTACGCCGACCGTTGCTCCGACACCTAAGCACACGGGCCGAAGACTGGCAGCGGCTCATCGACGCCGAAACCGCATTCGGAGCCGAGTAAAAAATGCCCAAAGCGCCAGATTCACACACGTTGGAACCGAAAAAAACACCTGGAACGGAAAAAACAGGTTCCGGTAAAAGACATTTCAAAAGACCTGACACCAGCTACCGACTCGGTGCCGAAAAAACCTACGGAGCCGAAAACTTCGAAGCCGAAGGATTTGCCCTACTCAGAAGAACTTTTTACACCGGATCCCAATCAAAAAACTCTTGTAAAGGATCCTAAAACCGGACAATTGACTCTCAGCTCCAAGAAAATTCCACTTGAGGCGCCAGCACCTCCTCCTCTCCAAAGAAGGACATTGCAACCTCTCCATTAAGGGTCCCTTCTCCACCACCTCTCCATACTGTTCCTCCTCCTACACCTCCGCCACCACATCATTCACCTACACCATCTAATCCAGAAGGTGATGTAGACACAGATTCGGACGACATAGGTGGGGGTGCAAACGACCCAGCAGGGGCCAACAGTCCCCCTCAGTCACCTAATCCATGGGATGATTACAACACCCCTGATGTGCCTTATGTCCCACAAGATAATGTATACCCTTCCAGACTTTCCCCACCAGAAGACACTATAGGGTTTAACCTACTAGTCCAAAGGGCTGCACAATATCATGGGGTGGACTTCCACACCGATGCAGTGGAGGAAGACTTCCTATTAGACACAAAGGTCTACTACCATTTTACCAATGCTTAAGGGTGTCATCAAGCACTCAACAGTGGTTTTTAAGGATCCTGTCAGGGCTAGGGTCCTCAATCCTCGCATTGAGAAAAAATATAAAGTTGCCCCTGCAGATCCAGTTTATATTAAAGGTCCAGCACAATTCGATTCTCTAGTAGTGTCTAATGCACGTAAACGTGCAAATTCCCAGACATCAGGTGAGGCCTCCCCACCCGACAAAGATTCTAAGCTCCTTGACGCTTCCGGCAAGCGAACAGCGGCACAAGCAGCTAACATCTGGCGCATTGCCAACACGCAAGCGTTGCTGGCAAGATATGACCGGGCACATTACGATGAACTAGAGTCCATAATGCAGCACCTACCAGACAAATACATAAAGAGAGCTAATAAACTTATACAGGAAGGTAAAAATATCACTAATACTTCCATCCGTTGTGCCCTAGACGCTGCAGATACCGCCTCAAGGGCAATCAATACCAGCACCTGACTACGTAGACATGCCTGGCTACGTATTTCAGGTTTTAAACCTGAGGTACAAAACTCCATCCTTAATCAGCCATTTGATGAGACACATTTATTTGGCCCAAATGTTCACGTGTCTTTAGAGAAAATGAAAAAAGCCACAGAAACAGCAAAATCTATGGGAGCCTTGCAGCAGCAAGCTCCCAGGCTTTCCTTTCGTCGCTAATCATACAGAGGCAACACCCGAGGCTACTCCTCGGAAAGTCCCTCCACTTCCTACAAAACCCCTGGTCAATCCACATTCACTAAGGGCTACCAGAGAGGGGTTTACAGGGGTAACAACAACCAAGGCAGAGGCAAAAACAACTCCCGTTCTGCCTCTACCCCTACCCAATGACTTTTCTCCCCTTCCCCCCTCAACATTCCACTCCTGTGGGAGAAGACTTCAACAATTCCTGCCTGCTTGGATCAACATCACATCAGACAGGTGGGTGCAACAAATTATTTAGTCAGGTTACTGTCTAGAACTGTATAACACAAAAAACAGGGGGGTCTACCAGCTTAGTTATGTGGCTGCACTGTCAATCCAAGTTAACAGAATCTCGGGGTGGATAAGTCACATCAAAACAGCTTACTTCAAAACGAGGTGAACACTATATGTATAGGAAAGACCAACACAGTACAGATCATTCATACATGGTTGACAAATCCAAAACAATTAGCAAAGGGTTACCATCAAATTGACTCAATGATCAGTCCTATCATATGGCCAAACCCCGGTGCAAATCAGGCTAGTCCCCTGATCATCGGGACTTCAAGCGCCGCACCATTAGTTGCTGGTCAAGGATTTGGTCCACCCATACAAACAGACCAACAATGATGGCTGATCTTTGCTGGTAAAGTGAGAAACCGTGCAACAGAAAAAATAGTGACTTTACAATAGGATGGAGTGTCCTCCTATTTCTAACTTTATTCTACGGACGAACCACACCTCCTAATTAAAAACATAGAACAGTGCAAAAAAAGGACAGTCAACAAATATCTGTCTAATAACGGGTTAACATGTTTCTGCCTAGCGGGTATTTTATCCCATGGCATTCGTCAGGGCCTCTGTTCTTACAATAGTTGCACTAAGTAGTGATGAAACAAAAGAAACACCACCACCACCAAAGTGAAAAAGTAGGATGTAAAAGGGTTGAGTACGATACAACCTGTACCAACCAATGACATTAACCCTCCATGTCAGATAGGAAATACGAATTCTATGGAGGAAAATGCATAGTCATTATAAACTTACTATGTCAATCACCTATACAATGAGTTTCACCAAAAACAGTTTCAAAGAAAATATTGTATTTATGCTCACCCTTCATGGTAGGGAAATGGACCTCACCTCACCTGGACCGGCTCAGGTTCTACGAGGCCCCGCACTACATAAATATAAAAGGTAAAACAGAAGTAGAGCCCCCATAAAGCATAAATACACAGTCTATTCCAGTGCCCAACATTCCTATCCATTAGATCCCTTACATCTAGGGACCAACATGTGAGGAGACTCTAGTAACTGAACTCTGTGTGCCCAGCCCCTTGGACTCCCAGGTCTACCTTCCAACACAAATATATCCCCATAGAGGTTAATTATCTGTTCATAGTGGGACTACTACTGAGTTGCAGACTTCAACAACAACATTCTTTTTGGCTGTGTTATCCATACTGAGCTTCCTGTGGCTTCTCATACAATGAATCAGCTATAGACTCACCTATCCGTCGGTACCTCAAAGCTCACATCTGAGTCTTGGGGGAGGCACCGACCTGTAGATGGTGTCTCCTTAAATAATTAACTCAGGTTTGTTGGTATTGTAACCCTCCGCCTCACTTGTCAGAATAGCAACAATAAATGGCAGTTCTTTACTCTCAAGAGCGATTATTTTGCCAACCCCAGTGCTTATCTCTGCTGAATTGGTAGCAAATAACCAGAAAGCATTATTATAAACCCCGTTTGTTGTAAAGTTAAAGCGCACTACTTTACACTCGAAATCTCGCGGGAATTCACTCTCTAAACTACAGCATGAGGTCATCAGCCCCATTTTGGTAGTTCGTTAGGTGATATTATACAGTGATGATCGAGGGTCTATTACAGCTTCCGGTCGTTCAACCAGCTCCGATCGATGGCAGTGATCCAATTAACGTGACCAATAATGTGATGCACTCGACATTTGCGCTGGGTGTGTCGCGCAACCACTCGCATTAGGGACAGCGCTTTCCCAAATGCAAGGGACTTTGTCTCGTGTCGAGATCTCGCGAGATCTCTTATACTCTGAACTACACAATGGCCTCATGTCGGCCATTGTGGTAGTTTAATTATAAATGACGCTTCTAGCAATGTTTAGCAACCCAGCTCTGTGGCTCACAGTCTTACAAATACGGTATTTGAACCCATAGGGTTTTAGGCATTGCTAAATATTTACATCCATAGTACAAATGCCCACTCAATATATATCCCCACAGCAAAGGGCACCAAATAAAGAGAGGGGCATCCTCTTGTAAAACCTGGTGCTACAGAATCCACTATTCCTGTGGTACATCTACACCTTTTTTAATGTAGAATGTCATGATAATGAGGTCACTAATAGTCATGATGGTATATGACACTGTATCTCTTCACTTAGGTCCTCACTAAGGTAATGAACCTAAAGCCACACCACATTGATCTAGGACATCTCTAATAGGTGGTAAAATGTATGTCTAAGTACATAGGAAGCGGGGGCTTATTCTGAGGTCATGTTAGAGTACACTGATCCCTCAAATGGATCCCTATAACAGAGTCCAGGGAATATCGTCGTCCCCACCGAGACCAGGAAGACCGTCACCCAGGCCCTCGTCACTAGCCGACTGGACTACGGCAACGCCCTCTACGCCGGTACCACCGCCAAGCTCCAGAAGAGACTCCAGCGGATCCAGAACGCCTCAGCCAGACTAATCCTCGACATCCCACGAACCAGCCACATCTCCGGACATCTGAGAGACCTTCACTGGCTCCCCGTCAACAAAAGAATCACCTTCCGCCTCCTCACCCACGCACACAAAGCCCTACACGACCAAGGCCCGAGCTACCTCAACAGCCGAATCAACTTCTACGCTCCCAAACGCCACCTCCGATCAGCCAACCACGCCCTCGCCGCCGTCCCCCGCATCCGAAGAGCGACTACAGGAGGAAGGTCCTTCTCCTACCTGGCCGCCAAGACCTGGAACTCCCTCCCGACCGACCTGCGCCTGACCCAAGACCACCTCTCCTTCAGGAAGAAGCTGAAGACCTGGCTGTTCGAGCAGTAGCGGCACCCCCCTACCCCCAGCACCTTGAGACCCTACGGGTATGTAGTGCGCTCTATAAATGTCATTGATTGATTGATTGAATCCCATGGTATCGGTTTGGAGCTTATAAATCCATTTTTGTTCCTTTAAGAAAAGGTAACTTGATACATCACTTATATGTCCAGGTATAAAAGGCTTCTCGAGGACTGTCCATTGGAAGTCAGTCTCATTGTGTTGTTTCTCCAAGAAGTGTCTTGTGAGTTTTGTGTGGGACTTCTTGCAGCGAAAAGAGCTCTTGTGCTCTAACATTCTCGTGCGGACTTTTCGGGTTGTCATACCCACATATCTAGTAGAGCAGCTGCATGTCAACATATAGATTAAGTTATTGCTGTTGCAGTTGCTAAAAGTGCACTGCACCCATGGTCTATTGGTACCAATGTCTATCTCACTTGTATGTTTTGTCTGGGGGCAAACAGAACAAGTGCCGCATGGGTGGTGCCCCACCACCGGAGGGAGATTCCACAGGGTATCGCCAATTTTCTTCATGGTTTCTTTCGGGCGTGTGTGCACAAGCCTGTCCCGAATGTTGCTGGCCCGTTTAAACGCAAATAGGGGCTGCGCTATCTTGTCCTTACTATGATTGAGAATGCGCCAGTGTCGCCTCACGATTTTTTTGAATACTGTTGCTCCTAGTATTAAAAGTACTCACAAAAGTGAGTCTTTCTAACGGTGGTTTTGGAGTAGGAGGTTCAAGGAGGGCTTCTCTGTTGTTATTCATTGCTCTTTTCCTTGACCTCTTGATCAATGAACTGGGATAGTGTCTTTCCTTCAGTTGTGTGCACAGGCTACTGGCATGTGCTTCAAAGTCCTCCTTTTTCGAGCAGTTCTTCGAACTCGAAGGAACTGCCCATAGGGTAGATTTTGGCGTAGGGACTTAGGATGATAGCTCTCGTAGAGGAGCAGAGAATTGCGCGCCATGGGTTTCCTATAAAGCTCACTCTGCAAGCCTGCAGGTGTGGCATAGATAGACAAATCCAAAAAGGCAATCCTCTCTCTATGCGCCTCCATGGTGAATTTGAGATACTGGTTCTGACTGTTAAGCCACAGATGGAATTCTTTGACCGAGTCTAAAGTACATCTCCACACCACCAACACGTCGTCAATATAACGCTTCCACCACCTAATCGAGGTGTGGAAGGGGTTGGTGGGTGTCAGTAGATGTTGTTGCTCGAACTGAATAAAGAGAGGATTGCCTTTTTGGATTTGTCTATCTATGCCACACCTGCAGGCTTGCAGAGTGAGCTTTATAGGAAACCCATGGCGTGCAATTCTCTGCTCCTCTACGAGAGCTATCATCCTAAGTCCCCACGCCAAAATCTACCCTATGGGCAGTTCCTTCGAGTTCAAACGAACTGCTCGAAAAAGGAGGACTTTGAAGCACATGGCAGTAACCTGTGCACACAACTGAAGGAAAGACACTATCCCAGTTCATTGATCAAGAGGTCAAGGAAAAGAGCAATGAATAACAACAGAGAAGCCCTCCTTGAACCTCCTACTCCAAAACCACCGTTAGAAAGACTCACTTTTGTGAGTACTTTTAATACTAGGAGCAACAGTATTCAAAAAATCGTAAGGCGACACTGGCGCATTCTCAATCATAGTAAGGACAAGATAGCGCAGCCCCTATTTGCGTTTAAACGGGCCATCAACATTCGGGACCGGCTTGTGCACACACGCCCGAAAGAAACTATGAAGGAAATTGGCGATACCCTGTGGAATCTCCCTCCGGTGGTGGGGCACCACCCATGCGGCACTTGTTCTGTTTGCGCCCAGACAAAACATACAAGTGAGATAGACATTGGTACCAATAGACCATGGGTGCAGTGCACTTTTAGCAACTGCAACAGCAATAACTTAATCTATATGTTGACATGCAGCTGCTCTACTAGATATGTGGGTATGACAACCCGAAAAGTCCGCACGAGAATGTTAGAGCACAAGAGCTCTTTTCGCTGCAAGAAGTCCCACAAAAAACTCACAAGACACTTCTTGGAGAAACAACACAATGAGACTGACTTCCAATGGACAGTCCTCGAGAAGCCTTTTATACCTGGACATATAAGTGATGTATCAAGTTACCTTTTCTTAAAGGAACAAAAATGGATTTATAAGCTCCAGACCGATATATGGGATTGAACGACGATATTCCCTGGACTCTGTTATAGGGATCCATTTGAGGGATCAGTGTACTCTAACATGACCTCAGAATAAGCCCCCGCTTCCTATGTACTTAGACATACATTTTACCACCTATTAGAGATGTCATAGATCAATGCGGTGTGGCTTTAGGTTCATTACCGTAGTGAGGACCTAAGTGAAGAGATACAGTTTCATATACCATCATGACTATTAGTGACCTCATTATCATGACATTCTACATTAAAAAAGGTGTAGATGTACCACAGGAATAGTGGATTCTGTAGCACCAGGTTTTACAAGAGGATGCCCCTCTCTTTATTTGGTGCCCTTTGCTGTGGGGATATATATTAAGTGGGCATTTGTACTATGGATGTAAATATTTAGCAATGCCTAAAACCCTATGGGTTCAAATACCGTATTTGTAAGACTGTGAGCCACAGAGCTGGGTTGCTAAACATTGCTAGAAGCGTCATTTATAATTGAACTACCACAATGGTCGACATGAGGTCATTGTGTAGTTCAGAGTATGAGATCTCGCGAGATCTCGACACGAGACAAAGTCCCTTGCATTTGGGAAAGCGCTGTCCCTAATGCGAGTGGTTGCGCGACACACCCAGCGCAAATGCCGAGTGCATCACATTATTGGTCACGTTGATTGGATCACTGCCATCGATCGGAGCTGGTTGAACGACTGAACGACCGGAAGATGTAATAGACCCTCGATCATCACTGTATAATATCACCTAACGAACTACCAAAATGGGGCTGATGACCTCATGCTGTAGACTAGAGCCCGAATTCCCGCGAGATTTCGAGTGTAAAGTAGTGCGCTTTTAACTTTACAACAAACGGGGTTTATAATAATGCTTTCTGCTTATTTGGTACCAATTCAGGAGAGATAAGCTCTGGGGTTGGCAAAATAATCACTCTTGAGAGCAAAGAACTGCCATTTATTGTTGCTATTCTGACAAGTGAGGCAGAGGGTTACAATACCAACAAACCCCGAGTTAATTATTTAAGGAGAGACCATCTACAGGTCGGTGCCTCCCCCAAGACTCAGATGTGAGCTTTGAGGTACCGACGGATAGGTGAGTCTATAGCTGATTATTATATGAGAAGCCACAGGAAGCTCAGTATGGATAACACAGCCAAAAAGAATGTTGTTGTTAGAGTCTGCAACTCAGTAGTAGTCCCACTATGAACAGATAATTAACCTCTATGAGGATATATTTGTGTTGGAAGGTAGACCTGGGAGTCCAAGGGGCTGGGCACACAGAGTTCAGTTACTAGAGTCTCCTCACATGTTGGTCCCTAGATGTAAGGGATCTAATGGACAGGAATGTTGGGCACTGGAATAGACTGTGTAATTATGCTCTATGGGTGCTCTACTTCTGTTTTACCTCTTATATTTATGAGTGCGGGGCCTCGTAGATCCTGAGCAAGGTCCAGGTGAGGTGAGGTCCATTTCCCTACCTTGAAGGGTGAGCATAAATACAATATTTTCTTTGAAACTGTTTTTGGTGAAACACATTGTATAGGTGATTGACATAGTAAGTTTATAATAACTATGCATTTTCCTCCATAGAATTCGTATTTCCTATCTGACATGGAGGGTTAATGTCATTGGTTGGTACAGGTTGTATCGTACTCAACCCTTTTACATCCTACTTTTTCACTTTGGTGGTGGTGGTGTTTCTTTTGTTTCATCACTACTTAGTGCAACTATTGTAAGAACAGAGGCCCTGACAAATGCCATGGGATAAAATTCCCGCTAGGCAGAAACATGTTGGCCCGTTATTAGACAGATATTTGTTGACTGTCCTTTTTTTGCACTGTTCTATGTTTTTAATTAGGTGGTGTGGTTCATCCGGAGAATAAAGTTAGAAATAGGAGGACACTCCATCCTATTTTAAAGTCACTATTTTTTCTGTTGCACGGTTTCTCACTTAACCATCAAAGATCAGCCATCATTGTTGGTCTGTTTGTATGGGTGGACCAAATCCTTGACCAGCAACTAATGGTGCGGCGCTTGAAGTCCCAATGATCAGGGGACTAGCCTGATTTGCACCGGGGTTTGGCCATATGATAGGACTGATCATTGAGTCAATTTGATGGTAACCCTTTGCTAATTGTTTTGGATTTGTCAACCATGTATGAATGTTCTGTACCGTGTTGGTCTTTCCTATACATATAGTGTTCACCTTATTTTGAAATAAGCTGTCTTGATGTGGCTTATCCACCCCGAGATTCTGGTAACTTGGACTGACAGTGCAGCCACATAACTAAGCTGGTAGACCCCCCTGTTTTTTGTGTTATACTTATGTAAGTAGCTGGGGATAATAATCAGTTAGGGGTCTTTAAATTAAATATCCCTTGGACCCTCTCTAAACGGTTTGGTTGTTGATTACTGTCTAGAACTAACATCTTCCCCCCAAACATATCACCCAAACAGCGTCCAATGTCACAAGAACATCTATCACTGTTAAAGCAAGAAGTAGTATCCCTGCTAGAAAAAAGTGCAATAGAACCAGTTCCTTTGCACCAACAAAACCAGGGGGTTTACTCTATATTTTCTGATTCCTTAGAAGGACGGCTCTCTAAGGCCTATTTTAGACCTCAGACCGCTAAACATATACATAAAGTCAGACCATTTTCACATGGTCACACTCCAACAAGTCCTTCCGCTCCTGCTGCAAAACGACTTCCTGGCTACTCTAGATCTCAATGACGCATACTTTCTCATTCCCATTCAAAAGGCTCACAGGAAGTATCTCAGATTTGCAATAGACGGGCAGCACTATCAATTCAAAGTACTCCCATTCGGAGTCACAACAGCACCAAGAGTATTCACCAAGTGCTTAGCAGTAGTGGCAGCGCATCTACGAAGACAGCACATCCATGTCTTCCCGTACCTCGACGACTGGCTCATAAAAGCCAGCTCATACAATCAATGCGTGGAACACACTCATGCTACCATCCAACTGCTCCACAACTTGGGGTTCACAATAAAACCACACCAAGTCTCATCTACAGCCATCCAAAGTACAACCGTACCTCGGTGCCACAATAAACACCTCAACATTGCTAGCTTATCCCACTCCAGCAAGGATAGCCAGCATGCAAACTCTTCTAACAAAGTTTCAGCTACAACACTCCCTCCCAGCACAAGTGTTCATGCAACTAGTAGGGATGATGGCCTCTTGCATCTTCATAGTACCCCATGCAAGACTTCAAATGCGTCCACTACAAGAGTGCTTATCACGTCAATGGAACCATGCTCAAGGTTACTTAATAGACCTAGTGTTGGTAGATGGTCAGACTCATCGCTCTCTGCAATGGTGAACACCAAAAACCTTTCCAAGGGACGACCGTTTCTAGAGCCAGTTCCTCAGATAATCTTGACTGCGGACTCATCGCTCTCTGGCTTGGGAGCCCCCCTACTGCGACACACCATGCAAGGCAGGTGGACACCGCAACAAAAATTACTCCACATCAATCATCAGGAGTTACTAGCAATATTCCTAGCACTAAAAGCTTTTCAGAAGCAAGTAGCAAACAAAGCTGTGTTAGTCCGCACAGACAACATGACAGCAATGTACTACATACAGAAGCAGGGAGGCACACACTCCCTGCAAGTCTCTCAACTAACGAACTACCAAAATGGGGCTGATGACCTCATGCTGTAGACTAGAGCCCGAATTCCCGCGAGATTTCGAGTGTAAAGTAGTGCGCTTTTAACTTTACAACAAACGGGGTTTATAATAATGCTTTCTGCTTATTTGGTACCAATTCAGGAGAGATAAGCTCTGGGGTTGGCAAAATAATCACTCTTGAGAGCAAAGAACTGCCATTTATTGTTGCTATTCTGACAAGTGAGGCAGAGGGTTACAATACCAACAAACCCCGAGTTAATTATTTAAGGAGAGACCATCTACAGGTCGGTGCCTCCCCCAAGACTCAGATGTGAGCTTTGAGGTACCGACGGATAGGTGAGTCTATAGCTGATTATTATATGAGAAGCCACAGGAAGCTCAGTATGGATAACACAGCCAAAAAGAATGTTGTTGTTAGAGTCTGCAACTCAGTAGTAGTCCCACTATGAACAGATAATTAACCTCTATGAGGATATATTTGTGTTGGAAGGTAGACCTGGGAGTCCAAGGGGCTGGGCACACAGAGTTCAGTTACTAGAGTCTCCTCACATGTTGGTCCCTAGATGTAAGGGATCTAATGGACAGGAATGTTGGGCACTGGAATAGACTGTGTAATTATGCTCTATGGGTGCTCTACTTCTGTTTTACCTCTTATATTTATGAGTGCGGGGCCTCGTAGATCCTGAGCAAGGTCCAGGTGAGGTGAGGTCCATTTCCCTACCTTGAAGGGTGAGCATAAATACAATATTTTCTTTGAAACTGTTTTTGGTGAAACACATTGTATAGGTGATTGACATAGTAAGTTTATAATAACTATGCATTTTCCTCCATAGAATTCGTATTTCCTATCTGACATGGAGGGTTAATGTCATTGGTTGGTACAGGTTGTATCGTACTCAACCCTTTTACATCCTACTTTTTCACTTTGGTGGTGGTGGTGTTTCTTTTGTTTCATCACTACTTAGTGCAACTATTGTAAGAACAGAGGCCCTGACAAATGCCATGGGATAAAATTCCCGCTAGGCAGAAACATGTTGGCCCGTTATTAGACAGATATTTGTTGACTGTCCTTTTTTTGCACTGTTCTATGTTTTTAATTAGGTGGTGTGGTTCATCCGGAGAATAAAGTTAGAAATAGGAGGACACTCCATCCTATTTTAAAGTCACTATTTTTTCTGTTGCACGGTTTCTCACTTAACCATCAAAGATCAGCCATCATTGTTGGTCTGTTTGTATGGGTGGACCAAATCCTTGACCAGCAACTAATGGTGCGGCGCTTGAAGTCCCAATGATCAGGGGACTAGCCTGATTTGCACCGGGGTTTGGCCATATGATAGGACTGATCATTGAGTCAATTTGATGGTAACCCTTTGCTAATTGTTTTGGATTTGTCAACCATGTATGAATGTTCTGTACCGTGTTGGTCTTTCCTATACATATAGTGTTCACCTTATTTTGAAATAAGCTGTCTTGATGTGGCTTATCCACCCCGAGATTCTGGTAACTTGGACTGACAGTGCAGCCACATAACTAAGCTGGTAGACCCCCCTGTTTTTTGTGTTATACTTATGTAAGTAGCTGGGGATAATAATCAGTTAGGGGTCTTTAAATTAAATATCCCTTGGACCCTCTCTAAACGGTTTGGTTGTTGATTACTGTCTAGAACTAACATCTTCCCCCCAAACATATCACCCAAACAGCGTCCAATGTCACAAGAACATCTATCACTGTTAAAGCAAGAAGTAGTATCCCTGCTAGAAAAAAGTGCAATAGAACCAGTTCCTTTGCACCAACAAAACCAGGGGGTTTACTCTATATTTTCTGATTCCTTAGAAGGACGGCTCTCTAAGGCCTATTTTAGACCTCAGACCGCTAAACATATACATAAAGTCAGACCATTTTCACATGGTCACACTCCAACAAGTCCTTCCGCTCCTGCTGCAAAACGACTTCCTGGCTACTCTAGATCTCAATGACGCATACTTTCTCATTCCCATTCAAAAGGCTCACAGGAAGTATCTCAGATTTGCAATAGACGGGCAGCACTATCAATTCAAAGTACTCCCATTCGGAGTCACAACAGCACCAAGAGTATTCACCAAGTGCTTAGCAGTAGTGGCAGCGCATCTACGAAGACAGCACATCCATGTCTTCCCGTACCTCGACGACTGGCTCATAAAAGCCAGCTCATACAATCAATGCGTGGAACACACTCATGCTACCATCCAACTGCTCCACAACTTGGGGTTCACAATAAAACCACACCAAGTCTCATCTACAGCCATCCAAAGTACAACCGTACCTCGGTGCCACAATAAACACCTCAACATTGCTAGCTTATCCCACTCCAGCAAGGATAGCCAGCATGCAAACTCTTCTAACAAAGTTTCAGCTACAACACTCCCTCCCAGCACAAGTGTTCATGCAACTAGTAGGGATGATGGCCTCTTGCATCTTCATAGTACCCCATGCAAGACTTCAAATGTGTCCACTACAAGAGTGCTTATCACGTCAATGGAACCATGCTCAAGGTTACTTAATAGACCTAGTGTTGGTAGATGGTCAGACTCATCGCTCTCTGCAATGGTGAACACCAAAAACCTTTCCAAGGGACGACCGTTTCTAGAGCCAGTTCCTCAGATAATCTTGACTGCGGACTCATCGCTCTCTGGCTTGGGAGCCCCCCTACTGCGACACACCATGCAAGGCAGGTGGACACCGCAACAAAAATTACTCCACATCAATCATCAGGAGTTACTAGCAATATTCCTAGCACTAAAAGCTTTTCAGAAGCAAGTAGCAAACAAAGCTGTGTTAGTCCGCACAGACAACATGACAGCAATGTACTACATACAGAAGCAGGGAGGCACACACTCCCTGCAAGTCTCTCAACTAGCACAGGACATATGGAGGTGGGCTATACCGCAAAACATATTCCTCCTAGCCCAGCATGTTCCGGGAGTACAAAATACTATAGCGGATCTGTTAAGTCGTCAAACACAACAGACCCTCGAGTGGGAGCTTCATATGCAAGTTCTTCAACCATTCTTTCTGATATGGGGACAACCTCAAATAGACCTATTTGCCACCCACGAAAACGCAAAATGCCCACGCTTCGCCGCCAAATATCCACACCCACTGTCAAAAGGCAGTGCGATATGGATGAATTGGTCAAACAGATTTGCGTACACTTTTCCACCTTTTCCACTCATGCCACTAGTAGTACGCAAACTACAGCAGCATTCTCTGACCCTCATCCTAGTTGCTCCAACGTGGACCAGACAACCGTGGTAGACCACACTGCTACAACTGTCTGTAGTACCGCACCAAAAACTGCACCTGTCTCCACACCTCTTAATACAGAACCGTGGAGAGATCAGACACCTGGACCCAGCTCAGCTCAACCTTGCCATCTGGCTCCTGAAGTCCTAGAATTATATCTGAACCTTCCTCCAGACTGCATGAATGTTATTAAGTAAGCTAGACGTCCAACCACTAGGGCATGTTACGCGGCCAAGTGGAAACGATTTCTGATATATTGTAACAACAACAATATTAATCCCCTAGATGTACACAGCCACTAATGTGAGGAGATTAGTGAGGATTTTAGAAAAGGTTCAACCTGGCGCACCGAAACCAACGGTGCTTTCAGTGGACATAGAGAAAGCCTTTGATAGTTTGGAATGTTTGTACTTATATAAGTCACTATGAAGCTTTGGATTAGGAGATGAATTTGTAGACTGGACCAGGGTGCTGTACACTTCCGCGGTGGCCAGGGTGAAGGTAGGAGCATTGATATCACCCCAATACCGAGTGGCCTGCGGGACAAGACAGGGATGCTTGCTCTCCCCATTATTGTTTGCTCTGGCAATCGAGCCGTTGGCGGCAAAAGCCAGATTGGGACAGAGTTACGAGGGCTTGGGGTACAGCCGAGTTAGGCAGTATATTTTGCTATATGCGGATGATCTACTGATGTTCCTAGAGGATACAGGAGGTGCACTGGAGGGAGTAGTAAACCTGTTGGAGTTTGGAAATGTTTCAGGACTACTGGTGAATTGGGCTAAAACATGTCTGTTTCCGGTGAAACCCGATGAGTTGCCGCCCATCATGTCCAGGGAAGTGGGCTGGGAGCCGATCTGCTTGGCGTATCTAGGTGTACATATTTATCATGGAGCCAATGCTGGAAGGGAACGTGGGGAGATGTGTGAGAACTTTGAAGGGTAGCATGGCCTTTTGGGCTACTCTCCCGTTGTCGGTGATGGGACGGATAGAGTTGTTAAAAATGGTGGCACTGCCTAGGTTGTTATATTTTTTTTAGAACATTGCCTGTTTGGATACCGTGCCCGATCTTTAAGTCTTTGAAGTCCTTGATTGTAGGGTTCCTATAGGGGTCTGGCAGAAGGAGAGTGGCCCAGGTAACACTGATAAGACCAAAGGCGGAGGGTGGGCTAGCGGTCCCCGATTTTGAGCTGTACTATTTGGCGGCTCAGTTACATGTATTGACACAAGCAGTGGCAAGGGAATTTAGGGGCCCAGAGAATCTGAGAGGCAAGGGGATTCCACGGCAATTTTTATCCTTTATAGTTATGCAACAAAAACTGGATCTTAAAGATCTCTCCATTGAAGACAAGACATTAAGACTGTGCTGGAATCGTACTCAACGTAGGGCAGGAGTGTTGCATCCCTATGCGCCCGAAATCCCGTTTGGGATGGCCACAGCATTAGCCCACGGAGGCGATTGGACGTCCTTGATGGACTAGGAGCAGGTGGGGATTCAGGTACTTGGGGATTTATATGAGGACTGGGAGTTGTTGTTTTACCAGGCATTACAGGAGGGGCATGATCTACCTGGGGGGGGGGGGGTGTATTTCTGTTACACGCATCGCTAGCTTATGCACTACGGACACAGTGGAGGGAAGGGCTCACAGAACCCAAAACAACAATGGCATACCAATAGGTAATGAAGGAGGCTGGGACCTTTAATGCGGTCACGTGTCTGTATTCCAGAATGCTGAATGAAGGATTGGCACCACTGGACGCCTTGAGGTTAAATTGGGAGGCAGGCATTGGGAAGCCTTTACCGGAGACAGCATGTGAACAGATAATGCGTAGGGCTTGGAAAAGCACGAGGAATGCAAGATTTCAATTGGTGCATTTCTTTATATTACACAGGGCATATTTGACACCGGGTAGGATCAGGAAGTATTTTAAAGTGGAAGATGCAGCATGCCCTCGGTGCACGAGCGAAGGTGTAGAGCTGGAACATATGCTGTGGGAGTGCCCTAAGCTGGGAGACTACTGGGAAGAAGTGGGAAACATATTGAATGTGGTCATGGAGCGACACTTAACTTTTGACATAGCAACATGCATACTGCATTGGTTCCCTCATATATCCAAGACCAAGGTGACAAGCAAATTTGTGGATATGGGGTTACGGCTAGCGAAAAGGGAAATAACAAAACATTGGAAATCGAAAGAAGGCCCTAACAGCAAGAGATGGAAGGCTGAGCTACTAAAGTGGGCTGGTGGTGAGTGTTCTTAGATACCAGCAGGCGCGACGTCTGAATAATGAGAAGGCACTAGAATCTGCAAACGCATGGGAGACACTAGTACAATCTTTATCTGATAACCAAGCAGAGGAAGAGTAGGAGGAGGAAATTAGGCAAGGAAAAGACCCCTTATAGGTACATTTTTGGAAACTCTGAATAGTAGCTAATCACATAATGAGATTGGAAAAAGTTGCTCAAAGTATTACACACCGGTTGGGATGGATGGGGACGGAGCGGTATTGGGGGTGGGGTAATATTAGCAAAGGGACTAAGGTTTGCAGAATTAAGTTGAATAGCACAACTATATATATGGATCGCCAGGCCCTGATTGTATTGAATGTGAAATATCATTGGATGGTATGTGTATATATAATATGCTGGGGAGGGACACTGGAAGGCTTGATGCACGAAGAATGTGAATGTTTAAGAATTGTGCAACTCGTGAATATAAAACCAATAAAATATGTTTTAAAAAAAAATTAATCCCCTATATGTGTCTATTCAACACATCATAGGATACTTACTGCATCTCCAAAGATGTAACTTAGCCTATACTTCTATTAGACTACATCTTGCTGCAATAGCAGCATATCTGCAAAACAGACAACATCTATGTCTATTCAGAGGGCCTGAATGTATGTGGCCTGGTGCTGTAAGTCACCAGGACTCCAGTACGCACTACTACAATACAAATTTTCCTTTAGTACATTCTATTTATTTTATCGAAAATGAAAAATATATCATATTTCACTTCACTTTTTTGCAAAATATCTTATCATATCACCATTTATATCATCATAACAACAAAGTGAATACAAACAGATTCATTAACTCATAAAACATAACAATTAATCAACACCCAATGCATTTCGGGGCGGAGGCCCCTTCGTCAGGGGTCTGCGTTTAAAAGAAAAGAAAAAAGAGAGGAAAACAAGGAAATCTCATTACTCCTGATGCAAAGTACAGTTATAAATTGCTTGTATTAAGTTTATATGATCAAGAAGACTTCTTACCACAGATGTGGGAAGATTGTAAAATCCAATTTTAAATCATCGTACCCGAGAGTTTTGTGTTTTCTAAGGAAAAGATGTTGCATAATTTAGAATGCGAAATCTATTTGATTTAAATCGACACCATATGTGCCATATTCCTAAGTGTATTTACCTGAATGTCTTTTCGTTTATGAATTATCTGTACAAAAAGAAGGGGGGGGGAAATAAGGTAATACAGGATGAATAAATTGACAGGAAACCGGTATACTTTAACCACATGCATGCTCATATTAAGAGCTCACCTGTATTATATATAGATCTCGTGGAATCGAGACAGCCTGAATGAAACAAAAGTTGCAATCAGTATACTATGTATATCGCATAGATAGAGGTTGCTCAACGGTTTAATCAAAAGGGATTTACCTGCGAGCCTTCGCGCTTTTGCAGCGGTCTCGCCGGAGTCTCAAAAACAGTGCCCTGCAGATAAAAAACGTCCATTGAGAAGTTTGGTTTGCATGCAAGGAGCGTTTTTAAACGAACGTAAGCAAACAATCGTTTTCCTTGCTTACCGATAGCCAGATATGCTGCCGCACGTAATGGCGTTCTACTCGAAGTTTACAAACTAGGACTAGTCCCTTCTTTAGTATTATTCAGTAGCCCGGCGAATAAACATAAACGAAGGACTCGTGTGATCTCCGTGAGTTCATTTGTGATGATATTATATATCTTCGCAAACCTATTCCGAAATACTTAAAGATATAACCGCATCAAAACAGCATTTAGCCGAACGGGTCTATGAACCGAATTTTATCGCGAACCTATATGGGAACTCGGATGTTAGCCATTCCGGGACCAGTTCAATGAGATTGCAGACGCAAAGTTAGCCGCCATTAGTAAATGGTAGAATAGGCATTAATAATAGGGAATTGTTGAACACATTTAGCACTGTGTCAAATAATCTTAAGAGAAAAAAAAAGATAAAGGAGAAGATAAAATTTAAAATGAAAATAAAAATGAAAATGACAGGATAAAAATAACTAATCTAGTTAGCAGACACTAATCTAGTACAGCACACATACCGGATTAACAATCTAGATAGTGTGAGTCCTGTGCAGCACCCTTCCACATTCATTCTATTCAGAGGGCCTGCCATTAAAGCTTTTATGGAAGGCCTTAAAAGGATAATTCCTCCTAGAGTACCACCGTCGCCTGTGTGGAATTTAAACGTTACTCTCACACGGTTAATGGGACCTCCCTTTGAACCTTTACACAGATGTGAATTACAATTTTTAACATGGAAAGTTGCTTGCCCCAGTATTAAAACTTTCATAGATTCCCATTCTTTGTATCATTCCCCGTCGTCGGAATGGGAGCCTCAGTAAATAAAAAATATCATAGCTATAGGTACAAAATAGAAAATTAGGCCTAGGCCTCATCTCATTTTGTAGCTTATCCACTTCTTTTTGTAAAAGAGACCAAACCTTCTGCAACCACCAGTCAGAAGAGCCTCACCCCATAGAACCCTCCTGAGAGAGCCTCAGATTTTCTACCGCACGTTGTGCTAAGGGAGTCTCCACTGGGCTTTGCTCAGTTTTTCTTCAACAACTTTAAAACAACCTTTTTTTCTTGGAAAATGACTGACAAGGAGAAGAAAGCTTTGTTCAAGGCTTGTGCTACTTGCTCTAAGAAGCGTCTGTATGTAGATTACAAGCATACAGATTGCATTTATTGCTTGTACCCTGACCACAAAGCTACAGAATGTCAGATCTGCAGGACCTTTTCAACAAAGACATTGAGACACCGAGAAGGGAGGTTTTTAACCTGGATTCAGAAAATGAAATCCAGAAAGGAGATTGTTTCCAGCGACAGTGAAGAGTCTTCTTCAGCAGCCTCTTCAAGAAGATCTGTAAAAAGGGGTAGGTCTTCCCCATCTACTCAGGAAATAGAAATTTTATGTGGCCAGTGTGTCCCCCACTCGCACCCTATCCATGTACCTATGCTCCCTGTATGTCCATATTATCATGCGATTCCCTTCCCGTGCCTGTAATAATAATGTCCCTGCATTTCCGTCTAATGTTAACATGCCAGTTATTAGGCTTTCCATGAATGAGACGTTAATTATGCACTAAGGCCTACGTTGCCAATGCATTTACATGGTACACGTTTAGAAGTCGAGAAGCACACGTTTTTGTGGCCCAGCCGAGCCAGGCCCTGAATTCAGGCTCCGAGCCTCTTCTGACTCTGAAAGTTGCAGTTTAGGTATGCATCCCTGACCTCTCCCTTACTTCCTGCTCAGCCGAGAGGTGCCCGGCCTGGCCTGCCTGCCAAGATGGTATTTTTCCTGCAAGTTATCTGTATCAGCTCCGCAAAGAATAACACATTCCAGTCTAATGAAAGGGGTAAACATATTCCGCCTGCAGAGCACAGGGCCTAGCCTTTCTGTCTCCATGTACATGATTTACTGAACCCGTTGCCATAGAAGGCCCACGGCCCTCACGCAATGCACGAAGCAATATATGCATACACTAGCATTTAGTGATGAACGGCTTTTGCTCGAGAGACCTTTACTTCAGACAATACATCCTCCAAACACAAGATATCAGATATGCCAAGGTGCAGGTCGTTCTGACATCCCAGACTCCAGACTCCTCTACTAGTGCTAAAGTCAGCTCCCCCCAGCTCTCCCCAGTTACACGTCAAATTCACGTCATGACCAGTTTTATGCGCACATGTAGGGTAAAGGTTCCTGCTGACCCTGCAGACCCCCTCTATGCATCCACCCACCTATGACACACCTATGACTCTTCAAGTGAACGCCCACGATTACACCTTTTTACACGCCTTCTTTCACGCCCATGTGTTCTTATCTCTCTCTTTCTCTTGCTCCCCCTGGAGTGTCCGCCTTCTCTATTCATTGCAATTGTATGGTTTTACTATATATAATGTGTTATGTGAATAAAACGTCAGATATCCCTTCCTGAACCTTAGTGGTGATGGAACCCGATTCTCCACTGACTCGAGTCATTGTAATAAAGCCCTTTTGACTCGGACACCACAGACTCTGCCTCTCATTTTATAAGTTATCCTTATTCCTTATTAATGTATAGAAATTATGTCCGGGTAATGTTTTATTTACCACATTAATCTGGCGCCCGAACAGGAACGGTCCCTTTCCCCCACGCGCCGGCGATGTAGGCGCAGCCCCTGACCCCTTCTATAGTCGTGACGGACTTTCAGTGTACACGTCAGCGGGATTTTCCTGCCAACTCCCTCAGGCCCACGGAGGAGACGGAGACTGCGACCAGGCATCCACACGAGGCGGTGAGGATAGCGGACCATCCCGACCAGAGCCCAAGCCGAGAGAGCAAGGTCCGAGGTATCCCGAGGCCCACCTGTTCCGAGGCGCATGTGCAGCAAGAAGCCGTAGCAGTCCAGTCCAGTATCGAGTTTCCGAGGCCTTCAGTTTTGCTTCCCGGTGAGTACCGTTGTTGGGAACGCATATAGACGGGTTCATTTATTTGAGCCCGGTCAAGACGGGCCTGGGTACACAGATCCGGTAAGGACGTGTCCATTTAGGTGGATGCGGTAAAGACGTGTCTCTTTGAGACCGGTATGACTGTACTCTTCTAGCAGTGCATACAGTAAACGAGGTTATTGTAGGACCGTGTTCTTCTATGTACTAGTTAGTATCTGTTTCTAGTGCTTTAATGTTGTGGTATGAATGATTGTTCTCAGTCTATTATTGTGCTTATTGTGTTTTTGTTCAAGTTAGTTCAAACATGCCGCTGTTTCCGAAATTACGTCAGATAGGGACCAGGAAAGGGATACTCGAAGAGGCAGTTCCCGTCCCGCCTAGGGACACTCCTGGGCATTTTATGTAACAGAAGCATGGCCTAGATGCCATACTGTATTTAGATTTATGGGTAGATTACACGAAGGACCTGGAAGAGAAATATAGATGGCCAGTCTCAGGGACATGGGATGCTGATTGCATCATGAGAGTAGAGGAAGCACTGTGGAAAAGGAAAGCTAGACAATCCCAGAAAGATGCCATAGAGTTGTGGCGTAAAGAAGCGCATAGAAGAACAGAGAAAGAAATCCATAAAGCAGAGAGAAGTAGGGAAGCATCAGAAAAAGCCAAAGAAAAAGAGCTAATAGAAGAAGGTGAACGGGTTAAAACAGAACAAATTGATAGACAAAGAAATGCTCTTATTAAAGGCATGTATCCCATCCTCGCCGAGGGCCTACCTAAAGTGACCCCGGAAGTACTTAGTAACTTGCCGCCACCATTGATCCCGACTAAACTCCGTAGTCATAAACAGACAGCAGCGGACATTTTCCTTTCCTCCTATCTAGACGACGCTGCTCCGGAGTATGTAAATGAAGATTTTCCTCTTCCTCCTCCCAACCCTACCAATCCTCCTGTCAATATCCCTACCAATCCTTTTCGCCAACCACCCGTAGCACAAGATCAACCCGCATTAGCAGTAGCCCTGACAGAGAAAGACGACTCAAGCCAAGGCGACTCAAGTCTAGGGGCATCGGGAGGGGGGGCCACTAGAGACCTACCGCACACCCCACCATCACTAAAACGAACACTACGAGAATTAGCACTGCAACGCACGCCAAAACCAATGACACCAGCATCTCTTAGACAATCACTTTCCGATTGCATATATGATCCAGTACTAGGTGAGGGCGTAATGCTCATATTTTCAATACGTTTAAGACGTGTTGCAGACTATTTGATCACTTTACCAGGCATGAAAGAACATTTAGACAGAATCTATCACTTCATTAGAACGGGGGAGGGACCGGAAAGTATACATGAGGCCATGACAAATAGAAAGGTGGAGATTCAAGCTATGCTTTTACGATTTTTGATTAATTGTTTGATCAGGGAACGAGACCAGCCAGATAAGGAAGTGACTAAAGGTATGATGACTTGGAGTGACAATATAGCTATTTGTAAACATGATACACAGAACAGAATAGAAAGCATGTACAGGAAAATTCGTAAAGAAATTCTTGATGTACACAAGAAAGAACAAGCCGAGAAACACGCCGAGAAAGAGGACGACGAACTCACAGATGAGGATGATACAGTAACAGAGGAAATGAACAAAATGAATTATGTAGGTAGGGCAAGACCGTTTGACAGACCCATAGGCCTAGATTACAATAAACGTTCTCTCTCTCCAATACTAGAAAGATATTCCCTCGAACACTTATTCCAAGTTACTGAACATGCACTGAAAGAACGAGTAGGGAGTAGTGAACTTTGCACTATGCATGAACAGGAACTAGCCCGGTCAGCAGTACAATGGGCTTGTAATTCTAACATATATAAGGATGACATAGTAGCGCAAACATTTTTGAGCCTTCCTCCGGAAGAACAGCGATTAGCTGGTATTTACATGATTCAACATCTCATCACATTGTATGAAAGTCAGCATTCTGATCCAGGTCGTCCCTTGTATAAATTATTGGACGATTTACTCCTAGAAAGATGGAGAGGCCTAGGTACCGAATTAATTAATGTCATTTTAGATCAACAACATAAGTACTTGGCTTTTCTGACCCCGCACTTGATTCCTGCCCCACATCGAGATAGAAAGACCTTTCACATAGACAGACAGAATCCCCTACGAGAGGTTAATCCCGTTAAAACTACGGGGGTGAGCTACAACGAGTATACGTTTATACACCCTTGACGAAAATGGAATTATTGGAAATGAAAAAATTATTGCCCTGTCATGATAAAGATCCAGGAGAGTTCCACCGTGAATTAAAAGATATGCTCCGCATGGGGGAGTACACATACGCTGATACTATTAAATTATTGAAAGTACTGTTACCAGCAGGCATTTATGAAAAGCTTAAAGAAAAAGACTGGGAGGTTGGAGAGAAAAAGATCAGCTGGACAGGATTAGAAGACAAGGATAAACTTCGAGGCCCAGGTGTTGGTCTTGGGGAAAAAGCTAAAGAACTACCCAAGCTACTAATACAGGTTTTGCCGAGATTATAGACTACTAAAAAGGAAGATTGGGATGCTATTTCAGCCTGCAAACAGAAACAAGATGAAGACACTAGTGATTTTTATTCTAGATTCGAAAAATGTTTTATTATCAACAGTGGTCTGAAGACAAGTAGTGAATCGTACCCACATCTTTTTGTGAGCAAATTAGTAGAGAATTCCTTACCGCAGATAAAAAATAGAGTACTGAAGGTTGAAAGTACCTGGCAAGCAAATAGCCCTTCCCAAATGTTACAAATGTTACAGTATCACCAGAACCGAATTAGAGAAGAACAGGAACACGAAAAGAGACGCATGAAAGATACGAAAATGAAAGTACTAGTTGCTCAATCAGTTCCAGCCGATGGCCAGAAAAAGGGCGCGGCACCTGTCAAAGGGAACTGTAACTACTGTAAACAGCCAGGTCACTATATAAATGAATGTGCTGTACTGAAACACAATATAGCTACAGGCAAAACGAAAGAAAGACCGCGTCCTCCTACACAGGATAACACGCCACAGAACACGCAACAGACAGTCGCTGTACCCCAACCTATTGCCGCCACACAACATGTCACGCAACAAATGTACCAGTATGCACAGTCAGACTACCCAGATTACCAGCAGTACTCATGAAACAGCCTAGAGAGGGAGGTTAGCTTGCCCCTTATTGAGGTTCCTGTAGATCAAGAGGGTCCCTATGTACATTGGCATGTTTTGGGGAAAGACAGAAAATTTCTGATTGACACAGGGGCGAGCAGAACTACCATCAGTCATGACGAGGTTCCAGGGGCACCCCTCTCAGGCTCACAGAATATTTCCCTGGGATTTTCAGGAAAGCCTATTGTTAACGAAGTATCAAAGCCAGTTTCCCTAGAAGTTGGTCCATTGTCCCGCACTACAGACTTGTTGCTTACTAAATCATGTCCAGAAAACATGCTTGGTAGACTCTGTTAGACGCAATACACTTACCTACAGCCATAGCCATCATGAAGTGCAAAGCACATACTAAAGTCCCAGACACCATTTCCCAGGGTAACGACCTGGCAGATCGAACAGCTAAACTTACAGCCCAGACTCAAGCAGACATTCCAACTGACACGACAAAGACTGAAGTACCATCACTGACGAATTGCATGACAGTCAGGGATCCCTTACAAGATGTACTCGACATACAGACACATGCCACTCCAGACGAAATCAAGAAATGGACTGAACAAGGAGGGGTCCAGACAGATCAGGGATGGATGACAAAAGGTAAAGCCATATGGTTCCTCCCTGACTCCATGGTTCAGGTTATCATTAACACAGCACATAGTCCAGCACACTTAGGAGAAAAAGCCATGTTAGACAGTATACAGAACATCTGGTTCAACAAGCATTTACGTGCAGCAGCAAAACAGAAAGTGCGTACCTGCATGATCTGTTGTCAGTTCAATCCAGGCAAAGGCATTCCCGTGGAACAAGGTGGATTTCATCCCCCTGACCACCCTTTTGAAGTCCTCCAGATGGATTATATTCAGATGGACAGATGTCGAGGATTCAAGTATGTCCTCGTAGTTGTATGTGCCCTATCTAGATGGACAGAAGCGTACCCAGTCCCAGATTACACTGCTGTGACCACTGCCAAGCAGTTGGTCCGAGAATTCTTTCCGCGATACGGCTTGCCCCGTGTCGTGTACTCAGATAATGGGCAGTCATTCTCTTATGAACTGATGAAACAAGTATCTCTTCTGTTAGGGTACCAGTGGAAATTCCATTGCGTACGACATCCAGAGGCAGTAGGCCTCGTTGAGAGACACAATCAGACACTCAAAACAAGGTTAGCGAAGGTCTGTGCAGAAAAAGGCGTGGATTGGATGGTAGCCTTGCCGGTTGCCCTCTTTTACATGCGTATGGTAGCTCATTCCAGAACCGGACTATCCCCGTACGAGGTGGTTTTTGGTAGACCACCGAATATGTGGGGTACACCTATGCCAAGAAAGATAACCAATGTCGACAGTACTATGCTGACAGATTACCTGGCTTCCTTGATGTCTGCACTCCTTTCATGTCGTTCACAGGTTGCAGCTGCCTTCCCCGACAAACACCCAGGTGAAGACTCACGCAATTGTTCCGGGAGACCTGGTGTTTGTCCGGAATTTCGACCGTTGAAGCCCTCTGGAGCCCCGCTGGCGCGCACCCAAGTTGGTCCTGTTGGTAACGAGAACAGCCGTCAAGGTCGAGGGAAGAAAGGGCTGGCTCCACGCCCACCACGTGAAACGCTTCCATGGACTTGGTTCAGTAATAGACTCTAAGGACTGTCCCGAAGACTCTAAACTCCCTTTGCTAGAAAAGACTCCGCAACAGAAATATAAAGAAAAACTACGGTCTAGTAAGTCAGACAGCGTTTAATTGTTTAAGTCTCCCTCGGGTGAAGCGGTTAGACAGGTTCCTGACATGTATAAGATCGTAGACCCAAATAGCCAGAGAGATAGGCAGAAAGAGATGAAAGAGAAGTACTGTAAAAACTTATGCAGTAGATGCATAGCAACTCTGATCATTATGTTTTTTCTAAGTACATCAATTATATGTATAAGCTTGACGCTACATGTTTTCTTTCCTCCTCTTGGTTCACATATACATTCTATCTTTAATGACACCGTAGAGCACACATTCAGTGACCTGCCACCCCATGAATTGTCCTATCGACTAGCACTGCGCAACAATACCTTTATTCGTATGTTACACCATTCCCACCAGACCAGCAATATAACGAATTGCTGGGTATGTGGCCGACTCCCGCCTTATCAGAAAATGAAGGGAGCTCTGCCCCTCTTTCCTTATCCGTTTTCACACAATGATTCGTGCGGAGCCTGGTTTGCTTTAATGTCATCAACACAAGACAGACAGTTCACAAGTTCCCAGAGTAAATGGATTTGGGGGGACCTGAATATAGTAATGAATAAGGCATGTTTTCCCGTCAAGGATGGTTTTCCCCAAAGGAAAGGAACAGATTTAGAAAATGAAGTGTACGAATTAGGGAATGTTTCCCTTAGTCTCATGATTCTGAACGTCCAGTCAGAGACCAATACAGGCTCACCGTTTATAACAGTCTTACCAGTAAAAGGTGAATTATGTGTTAGAAAGAATGGTTCAGTGCACCTAGGACACAGTGATTGTAATACTTTGGTCGAATTCAATGATAAAGGAAAGTCTACTTTCAAAGCTTCCCGCCATTCCTATTTCATTTGTGGTTGGACAGCCTATGTACGTCTGCCCTTGGACTGGGGTGGAACGTGTTATATTGCGTTTCTACTGCCACCTGTTTTTCTAGCCCCATCCCATCATCATCGAGACTCCCAACTCGTACATGTAAGACACAAGAGGGAGACCGAGTCCCCGGTTGTCGATCAGACTGAGACAGCGTGGGAGCAATATACGGATTTCAATAGAGGATTCTTTTTTTTCATAGGTCCCATCCAAAACAGTAAACTCATACGTAGGTTAACGAGAAACCTCGAAGCAGTAGTAAATGAGACTGCATCTGCCCTGACTAACTTGACCGAGGAACAGTCTGATATGAGACTTGTTGTTCATCAGAACCGCCTTGTCCTTGACGTCATCCTGGCCGATAGGGGCGGGGCTTGTAGAGTGATCGGTTCCAGTTGTTGTGTGTTTATTCCTAATAACGCACCATCAGTGTACTCAGCAATAACAAGGCTCCATAAGATAGCTCACGAGATACACCAGAATCCAGGCACCTGGACTTGGTCCGGTTGGCTCTGGAGTATGATATCAGCCTGGGGATGGAAAGTATTGTCATTTCTAGGAATAATACTGCTCGTAGTATTCAGTTGCTGTCTCTGTCTGCAATGTGGCCCAGCGATTTGCGGCTTGTGTGCCACTGCCTGTATTCCCCGTCCACTTTCACGTTCCCGCGCACAAAAGAAAAGGCATGAGCAAATGATGCTATATGAACAAATAGATGGTCTCATAAAAATAGATGTGTCCTGAAAGGGCGCAGTAGGGGACAAGGAGGGAATGAGGAAATAGAAATTTTATGTGGCCAGTGTGTCCCCCACTCTCACGCTATCCATGTACCTATGCTCCCTGTATGTCCATATTATCATGCGATTCCCTTCCCGTGCCTGTAATAATAATGTCCCTGCATTTCCGTCTAATGTTAACATGCCAGTTATTAGGCTTTCCATGAATGAGACGTTAATTATGCACTAAGGCCTACGTTGCCAATGCATTTACATGGTACACGTTTAGAAGTCGAGAAGCACACGTTTTTGTGGCCCAGCCGAGCCAGGCCCTGAATTCAGGCTCCGTGCCTCTTCTGACTCTGAAAGTTGCAGTTTAGGTATGCATCCCTGACCTCTCCCTTACTTCCTGCTCAGCCGAGAGGTGCCCGGCCTGGCCTGCCTGCCAAGATGGTATTTTTCCTGCAAGTTATCTGTATCAGCTCCGCAAAGAATAACACATTCCAGTCTAATGAAAGGGGTAAACATATTCCGCCTGCAGAGCACAGGGCCTAGCCTTTCTGTCTCCATGTACATGATTTACTGAACCCGTTGTCATAGAAGGCCCACGGCCCTCACGCAATGCACGAAGCAATATATGCATACACTAGCATTTAGTGATGAACGGCTTTTGCTCGAGAGACCTTTACTTCAGACAATACATCCTCCAAACACAAGATATCAGATATGCCAAGGTGCAGGTCGTTCTGACATCCCAGACTCCAGACTCCTCTACTAGTGCTAAAGTCAGCTCCCCCCAGCTCTCCCCAGTTACACGTCAAATTCACGTCATGACCAGTTTTACGCGCACATGTAGGGTAAAGGTTCCTGCTGACCCTGCAGACCCCCTCTATGCATCCACCCACCTATGACATACCTATGACTCTTCAAGTGAACGCCCACGATTACGCCTTTTTACACGCCTTTTTACACGCCTTCTTTCACGCCCATGTGTTCTTATCTCTCTCTTTCTCTTGCTCCGCCTGGAGTGTCCGCCTTCTCTATTCATTGCAATTGTATGGTTTTACTATATATAATGTGTTATGTGAATAAAACGTCAGATATCCCTTCCTGAACCTTAGTGGTGATGGAACCCGATTCTCCACTGACTCGAGTCATTGTAATAAAGCCCTTTTGACTCGGACACCACGGACTCTGCCTCTCATTTTATGAGTTATCCTTATTAATGTATAGAAATTATGTCCGGGTAATGTTTTATTTACCACACTACCTCTGCTGAGCCTCCTTCGAAATCCCCTCAAAAGATCTGACAGGTCTGGTGGTTCGGATCCCCTGAAATCTCCTCACCGAGGTGTAAAGGAGAAAGTGGGTGTGAGTGCTGAGGTGATTTCTTCACAGAAAGGTTCCCAAGAGCCTTCTGTTACCTCACCACCTTCAGAGAAGTCAAAAGGTTTAAAAAAAACCTGCCTCTCTTTCTCAGGATCCTAAATCTGTGAAGAAAACCCGCCTGTCGACGGTGACATCCACAGGTGTCGATTCATCATTCTTCCAGTTCTGCCTCGTCGACGGGACAGTCGACGATGGTGCCGACGATGACTGTACCCTCATTGTTGCCGATTGGGCGTTCTTCCTCGTCGATGAGTTCAATATCCTCGACATCGACGAGAATGACTCCGACGGTGGTGTGGACGACGGCGAAGACGACAATGGCTACGACGACAGCTCTAATCCTGACGACGAGCTCGTCGACGGTGCCGTCGACGCTCGCTCCTCCGTCGACGATGGTTGGTTCTCCGCCAACGACTTTCTCGTTGACGACACTCCCGTCGACGATGGTCTCGTCGACGATGGTCTCGTCGACGAAGGTCCAGTCGATGATGGTCCCGTCGACGATGGACCCGTTGACGATGGACCCGTCGACGGTCTCGTTGAAGGTGACTCCGTCGACGGTGGAAAAGGTTCGGATTATTATAAAGAAACGCCACATAACACCGGATATGACGTCTCCGCGGAGGGTTACACCCCTCCCTCCTGCTTTACTTTTGGATGAGGATAATTCAGAGGAGGAGGACGAGGAAGTGGATGAAGGTCCTTATGGAGCGGCTTACAGCCCGTCGCAACTCCAAGTAAAGTATCAGGACTCTGATTCTGATGGATACTATGAGGAGGAACTGCGTCAATCTCCACCCAGACAGCAGATTCCTGAACAGGTTCAGCAAGGTATGGTGGCAATGCCTTCTTCTCTCATATTGGACCTACAGCTGATGCTAATGGACTATAGAAAGGGGTTTCCTTCTCAAACTCCGGAACCCACTCAAGTGCCTCCTCCATCCTTGCTGCCATCCTCAAGGGCGGTGGTTCAGCCACAGTCTCGGGGACCTGAGGAGGTTCGTCAGCCGTCAGAGCAGATTCATACAATTCAGGATACTGATGATGATGATGATGATTCCTCGGATGCAGGAAGAGACTGACCTGAGGTCCCTCGTCCGGATAGAGGATGGAACGATTACGTAATTCCAGATCCTCCCTCTCCTTCACCAGATCCGGTGGATTCACCACCTGTCGACATAGGTGGTTTCCATAACCTTATGGAGCGAGCTTCCAGGCGCTTTGGTCTTCCAATTACTACGGTTCACGCTGACTGTTTCCTTTATGATTTCAAGGAACCATATAAAAGATCCATCCGCTCTATTCCTATCGTCGACCATGTGTGGACCGAGGGACTGAAAGCTATGCAATCCCATCTACCGGAGGCTATTGAAGTTGAGGCACGGAAAGTCTTAGAGGAAGGAGAGCGCACTTCTGCAGAAATAACTGACTGCTCGATGTACATAGCGACGACAACTTTTAGAGCCCTGGCAGGGTCGGCTGTCCTCAGGAGACAAGGCTGGCTTCAGGCAACTTGGTTCCGCCCTGAAGTGCAGAACAAGATATTGGACTTGCCCTTTAATGGGGATATGCTTTTCGGAAAACATATCGATGATGCCTTGCTGGAGATAAAAAAGGACACTGAAACAGCCAAGTCCTTGGGCACTCTCCAATATCGTAAAGTGCCATTCCGAGGAGCGAAGGGGAGAGGTTATAACAGAGGAGGATACCAACAACGTTATTCCTCATACTCTCAATCCTCGCAGTTCTACAGGCCACAGTATTCACTGAGGCAAAGTCAATCAGCTTCTTTCTCTCGCCAGCAAGGGAAAGCCCAGCAAGGTCGCCAAGGCAGAGACTATTCAAAACGTCAATAGCGGCCTCCTGGCTCGGTCTACTGTTCCTACTCCTCCGTCATCATCAGTAGGGGGCAGATCTCTTTTTGCCTGAAGAACTAGGAGAACATAACATCAGACCAGTGGGTCTTGAATATCATTCGAAGCGGCCACACCTTGGAGTTTCAACAACTTCCTCCAAACAGAGCTCCGGGCGCCACCAGCACAAAACATCTACGACTGCTACGTCTCGAAGCCCACCGACTCTTCATCAAGGGGGCAATACAACCGGTTCCTCACTCTCAGAGAAGGAGAAATGACGCCCAATTTTATATCTAAGAGAGCTCAACACCTATCTCATAAAGCTCTCATTCAGAATGGTCACGCTTCAAGATCTTCTACGTCTTCTGAATCCAGAGGGCTACATGGCGACACTGGACTTAAAGGACGCATACTTTCACGTCCCGATCCATCCGGCTCACAGGCAATGCCTTCGCTTCACAGTGGGCAAGAGCCACTTTCAATTCAAGGTGCTTCCTTTTGGCCTAAAGTCGGCACCACGGATTTTTACCAAAGTCCTGGCACCGGTGGCTGCAATCCTCAGAAAGCAATCTCTAGAAGTCTTTCCTTACCTAGACGATTGGCTTATAAAAGCGCCATCCTTTCAAGCAGCTTCCAAAGCGGTTCCAGGTTGCATCCAACTTTTCAACGGCTTCGGCCTTCAGCTCAACAGGGAAAAATCAGTCCTCCACCCATCCAGGACAGCCAGGTTTCTAGGATCTATTCTGGACTCCAATCGCTGCAAGGCTTTTCCGACGGAAGAATGTCAAAACAAGCTTATGCGAGCAGCTCGTCTCTTGCAAAAGAAGAAAACATTGTCAGTTCGACTTTACAAGTCCCTGCTAGGATCGATCTCATCCTGCATACCATTAATTCCGCACTGCAGACTTCGCATGCGTCCGCTACAGGAACAGCTGGACAAGCAATGGTACCAGGTGGAAGGCTCGTTCAACGACGGAGTCACAATTACACCAGCAATGAGGGAGGCAGGCAGCTGGTGGCTGCTACAAGACAACATCTCAAAGGGTCTAACCTTCACGCTGCCTCCATCTCCCATGGATTTGACTACAGACGCCTCACTGGAAGGTTGGGGGTCTGTGCTGCAGGAATTACGTGTGAGCGGTCATTGTGAACCAAGTCAGCGCAAGTTCCACATCAATCTATTGGAACTCAGGGCTATTCGCTTGGCCCTTCAAGCCTTTCTGCCGAGGGTTCAAAATTGTACAGTGCTGATTCGCACAGACAACACGACGGCCATGCACTATATCAACAAGCAAGGCGGGACCGGATCCTGAGCTCTTTCAAAGGAGGCTCAGGAAATTTGGGACTGGGCTATTCTTCACAACATTGCGCTTTCAGCAGAACACCTCGCGGGTTCGCTCAATATAACAGCAGACGCGCTGAGCCGCCAAATATCACTCACTCACGAATGGGAATTGGACCAAGCCATCCTCGACGAACTCTTCTCAGTCTGGGGGATCCCGACCATAGACCTGTTTGCGACCCCGGAGAACGCCAAATGCCAGCTTTACGCAAGCAGGTATCACCATCGGGGATCCTTGGGGAATGCGCTTTTGATTGCCTGGTACGGCACATTTCTTTACGCCTTTCCTCGAATACCCCTAATCCCGAGACTGATCAGGAAGATCAAAGCAGAACCATGCACAATGATCTTGATTGCGCCAGCGTGGCCCCGGCAGTTCTGGTACGCGGAACTTCTCCTTCTGTCTCGGGAGCAGCCAACTCGCCTGCGGCGGGTTCCGTCTCTGTTGACAATGTCTCAGGGTCAGGTGCTTCACCCAGATCCCAGATCGCTCCAATTGACTGCGTGGTTCCGGAGTACAGAGAATTTCAAGATCTGAATCTCACCAAGGAACGTAAAAATATTCTGTCTCCGGCCCGAGCCCCCAGTACAAACAACACCTATCGGGCAAAATGGAAAAGATTTTGTCTCTGGTGTCATTCACAGAATCTTCATCCTTACACTTCACATCCGCATCAGATTTTGCCTTATATTCTTTCTCTGGCTAAATCGGGTTAGGCTCATTCCTCAGTCAAAGTGTATCTGGCAGCCATCTCGAGATTTAGGCAGACATCTTTGGGTCCTTCGCTTTGGTCTGCAAGGATTATCAAACAATTTCTAAAGGGCCTTTTCAGAGTTTTTCCTCCGGTCTGACCTCCTCCACCGATCTGGCAACTAAATTTGGTGTTGGCTCATTTGATGAAAGCTCCGTTTGAACCCATTCATAGAGCGGATATTAAATTTCTGTCATGGAAGCTGGCTCTTCTGTTAGCTCTAACATCAGCTAGGAGAATAAGTGAGCTACAAGCGTTTACAATTGTGGAACCTTTTCTACAGTTCAAGAAGGATGTTCTGATTATGAGGACGAATCCGAAATTCATCCCTAAGGTTCCCTCTGAATTCCATCTGAATGAGCCGGTGATTCTAAAGTCGTTTTTTCCACGACCCTCAACACCAGCTGAAAGGTCTTTGCATTCTTTAGACGTTCAAAGCGGTCTGAAATTTTATATGGAACGCACCAAACCTTTCAGGAAGTCTTATCAACTGTTTGTCTCTTATGGAGCTCTGCGGAAGGGGTTTCCATTGTCAAAGCACAGTATTTCTCATTGGATTTCTAATGCTATCCAATTTTGCTATCAACAAGCGGGTAAACCGCTTGAAAGACGAGTTCGGACTCATTCCAGGAGATCTGTGGCTTCATCAGTGGCTCTGTTTTCAGGAGTTCCTATCAAAGACATCTGTCGGGCAGCTACGTGGAGCAGTGCCCCCACCTTTACGAAACACTACTGCCTGGATTCGTCCATGAAGGATGATGCAGCTGTTGGACAGGCTGTTCTGAGAAATCTTTTTCAATGAGAGGTGAGCTTTCCCTACAATTCCTCCTTCCTGTATTGCACATTTTGTTTCACTTGTTATATTCCTTGCTATGGCAATATTAATTATTGTTTTTTGTGAGGTCATATATTTTACCATGTAATGGTATTCATGTGACAAAATTTGCTTTTATGGCTTACTGCTTGCTACTCAGATACAAAGCATGTGAATCTATGAAAGTTCCAATACTGGGGCAAGAAAACAAGTTACTTACCTGTAACTTTGGTTCCCCAGAATGGTAACTTTCATAGATTCCCATGCGCCCACCCTCCTCCCCTGGGAAAGCTCGGCCTCTTCTACAGAGATAATTGCTGTTACACAACAGCTATGAAAATCTGAGGCTCTGAGGCTCTCTCAGGAGGGTTCTATGGGGTGAGGCTCTTCTGATTGGTGGTTGCAGAAGGTTTGGTCTCTTTACAAAAAGAGGTGGATAAGCTACAAAATGAGATGAGGCCTAGGCCTAATTTTCTCTTTTGTACCTATAGCTATGATATTTTTTATTTACCGAGGCTCCCATTCCGACAACGGGGAATGATACCAAAGCATGGGAATCTATGAAAGTTAAAAATACTGGGGAACCAAAGTTACAGGTAAGTAACTTGTTTTCTTTCCTAGTAGCTATTACTTCTCGCGGAGAGTTAGTGAACTACAAGCACTAACCATCCAAGAACCCTTCTTGCAAATGCATCAAAATAAGGTAGTTCTACGTACTAATCCAAAATTCCTGCCCAAAGTCATTTCTCCATGCCATCTTGATCAATCTGTGGAACTGCCCGTTTTCTTCTCGCAACCACAGTCAGTAGCAGAAAGAGCTCTTCACACATTAGATGTCAAAAGAGCATTGCTATAATACATAGAAAGGACACAACCTTTTCGTAAGACAAAACAACTTTTTGTGTCTTTATCACCACCACACAAGGGTAATCCCATTTCAAAATCTGGGCTAGCTAGATGAATTGTCAAATGCATACAGATTTGTTACCACAAAGCTAAACGCATGTTATCTGTTCCTCCTAAAGCCCACTCTACAAGAAAAATAGGGGCTTCAATGGCATTTTTAGGGAACATTCCCCTAGATGACAACTGCAGAGCAGCTACATGGTCTACACCGCACATATTCACAAAACACTATTGTGGAGATGTGCAAACAAAACAACAAGTTAATGTGGGCCAGGCTGTTCTTAAATCATTATTCCAAACTACTGCAACAGATAGGGGTGGTCGCCGCTAAGAGTGAGTACTGCTATACAATCTATGCACAGTGTGCAATCTGCAGCTCATATGCCTCGAACGGAAAATGCTACTTACCAGTATGCATCTGTTCTTGGCGTGTAGAGCTGCAGAGTTGCACATGCCCACCCGCCTTCCCGGCTACCCTTGTCTGTTCCAGTATTATCTTAATTAGATACAAATTACATGGGCATCCTTCCTTTTCTTGTAAAGCTCCATCATTTCCCTAATTCCAACAAACAATCTGGGGATGGAGCCGATGCCCATGCGCAATGTAGTCCTGAGGAGGAGTCACCTATCTCGTGACTTCCAAAGAACTTTTCAGGACAACAACAAACTGCAAACATCCGGGCCCAACACTAGGTGGCGATCTATGCACAGTGTGCAACTCTGCAGCTCTACACGCCAAGAACAGATGCATACTGGTAAGTAGCATTTTCCTTAAAAATCCTGTCTATGGACATTACAACCGGCCCTGTGGCAGTTTGATGTCCCAGTGGTACCTATACCTAGAGTATACACGGTGGAAAGAGCCTGGTCTAGGCTCCCAGTGGACACCTGGGCAGTACACTTGGAGGCGACACGTCGCCCCCCCGGGCCTGACCCGCTAGTCGCCGATGCGAACTTAAACACCTGGTTGACCAACTCGCTCGATGCTATCCTCCCTAAGAAAAGACTACTCACCAGGGGTAAGAGAGTGGGCTCAGCTCCCTGGTACACGCCAGAGCTCAGAGCTTTGAGGAAGGGTTGCAAGAGGCAGGAGAGAATACCGGGCAGCACTTAACACCTACAAATCCGCCATCCGGGTAGCGAAATCTAAGTTCTTTGAGGAGAGAATAGGACTCTCTTCTAATTCCTCGAAAGAGTCGTTTAAGGTCATCAGAGAACTTCTGCAAACCCCCGAACCTCCGGTCACTCACGACAACCCGCGTGAAAAATGCTCAGAATTAGCCACGTTCTTTAAATCTAAAATAGAAAACATCTTGGCGTCCCTCCCTCAGTTAGCGCAGGAGCAATCCTCCGACTGCAACCCTGGGTCTCAGCCTGGGGTGAGGACAGCAGAGCTGGACTCCTTTGGTCCAGTCACTGTGGACAAGGCTCTTGGGGTCTTGGTGACCCTGAAGAGTGGGTCTCCGAGAGATCCGGTACCGATGAAATACCTGAAGCAGGTAGTTTCTACCATCGGCGGCCCAGTGACGGACCTTTTAAACCTATCCTTCACCCAAGGAGTTGTGCCTCCCAGCTGGAAAGGAGCGGTAGTTAAGGCCCTCCTGAAGAAGCCCAGCCTGGACCCCGCTGACCTTGCTAATTTTAGGCCTATCTCCCTGCTCCCCGGCCTTAGCAAGAATCCAACTCTCTCTTGGGTGACTGCCAAACGGGATTTCGCCCTGGCCAGGGGACGAACACTGCCCTGCTGGCAGTCGTGGAGAATGCCAGGAGCATTTTGGATTCAGGGGGATCGGTGGCAGTGATCCTCCTGGACCTTAGTGCGGCATTTGACACCATAGACCATCAGGTGTTACTCCAGCGGATGTCGGGGGTGGGGGTCTCCGGGTTGGCCCTGAAATGGCTCGCGTCCTTCCTAGAAGATCGGACGTTTGAGGTCTGGGAAGGCCACGAGAAGTCAACATCGGTTCCCCTCCAGTGTGGTGTGCCACAGGGCTCATCGCTGAGCCCCGCACTATTTAATATCTATATGGCCCCACTGGAGAGTGTGGTACTGCCACTGGGTATCAAGATCATCAGCTATGCGGATGATACCCAGTTGGTGGTTGGGCTTCCCCAGCCGGCGAACCAACCCGACCTGCTGCACACATGTTTAGCCAGGGTCTTCACCTGGATGTGCAACTCAGCACTTAAACTTAACGGTTCAAAAACCGAACTGATGATGCTGGGGAACTCCCCTCCCTCCTTGTCCCCAAGTAGCTGGCCTAGCTGTCTGGGAGCGCCACCTACCCCAAAACAGGAGATTAAGAGCTTGGGGGTGTGGCTGGAGCAGGACCGATCCTTCAAGACACACGCAAAAAAGACCGCAGGCGTGTGTTTCGGCCTGCTCCGGTCAGCCCGGAAGATCCTACCCCTCCTCCCGATGGCCACTAGGAGGTTACTAATCCAGGGTCTCATCATTTCACGGCTGGACTACAGCAATGCGCTGTTTCTGGGGGCTCCAGAATCAACTCTAAATAAATTGCAACAAGTGCAAAATGCTGCCGCCAGGCTTTTGACGGACCTTCCCAGGCGGCAGTCAGCCCGACCTGCGCTGAAGGCGCTCCACTGGCTCCCTGTGAGAGAGAGGGTGAAGTTTAAAGCACTCTGCATGGCTCACAAAATCTTGCAGGGAAAAGGGCCCCCAACCTTATAAGGCCCCTCGCGCCCTCCGCTCAGACCACCAACATCTCTTGCAAGTCGCGAAAGTAAAAAAAGCCAGGACTGGCGGTAGAAGATTTTCCGTCAACGTGGCAGCATTATGGAATTTCCTTCCGCATGCCCTTCGCTCCGAAACTGGCACCTTGTGATTTCGCAAACTTTTAAAGACTCATCTGTTCCCTGCTTAGTGCTCTGCTGTTTTGGTGTGTACTCTGGACGAGCGCTGGGATACCTAAGGGTAACCACGCGCTATACAAGACTAAAAAAAAACGAAAAAAAAAAACAAAGATGTTTCTCTTCCTTTTTACAGACAAGTCAAAATAAGTCTTACATAAAATGCATAACATATGCACCTATAAACCAATGCATTCACCAAAACTATTTGTATGTACTTAGCCTTGCATATTTAAAGTATTTTAATTTGGTAATCATTACTATGAAAATGAATCTGAGTTCTGTTTGTGTCCAATTTCTGTGCATGTACGTGCACAGACACGTCCCCTATACAACTCGTCGGTTCTGGTCCCCAAGTCATTTTGTAGTACCAAATCCTTTCTTACATGTCAAATTGTGCATCCTTTATTTGTTCCATTTCCTACGTATGGGGGTCAGAACACCATGAAAGTCCCTGTGCCACATAATTGGGCTCCCTTGTTCTTTGCTCATATTGTACATTTTAAAATACACTTCATACTTTCTTTCCTCTTACACCTATCATTTTGCACCCTCCTTGCTTTCCCATCATCACTTTCTTTTGACCACTTCAGTATCATAAAATATTCATCCAGGCTGATGCTTAACATTGAGTGGGAAATCTTTCATTGCTTCTAATAATGTATTTCCTGTCGTAGTGTGAAACAGTGTTCTTATATTCTCACTGCTGCTGATACTTGCCTGTCCATACCAGTCAGTAAGCGGTGGGCAAGCCACAAAACGTATAGAACGACTGAACCATACTTATACCACATACCACTTGAATCATTAAAAGAATCTGCAGGCGAGTTGTGCAATAGATGGCATGTCCAAATATGAAAAGGTTCTTTAAAATTTCAAAACATGTATTGGGATTAGCATATATTCACAAACAATATATGAGCAGGATAACACTTTGTGTGCAGCATTTAGAACATTTACATGTGAGTGAAATCTAGATATAAAAAGTAGAGAGCAATAAAGTATAATTGTATTGTTTTAGACATTAGCTATAGTGTTTTGTTGGTTGAGGCTTCGCTTGTAGTCTGTTTGTTATTGTTATGTGTATTTGTAAAGTGAACTAATCACTCTGTGAGCCAGGGCATCTTCAAACTTCTTGCGAAACTCTCGAAATTAAGAGAAGGCTCTGATGTGGTGAGGGAGATCGTTCCATCTGTAAGGGAGATGAGAAGGCGTAGCCCACGGCTGTATGGATTTGGGGAATGCGTGCCAGCTAGAGTCCTTCTGAGTAGAGGTGCTTGGGAGGTGTGTAGAAGAGTATCTGGTTGTTGAGGTATGCATGGCTGGTGGTGTTTAGTGCTTTGTATGTGAGCAGTTTGAACTGGGTGCATTTGTGGATTAGAAGCATGTACGGTTCTCGGAGATGTGAAGTGATGCGAGTGTGATGAGGTAGGTTGAGTATTATTATTCCTGCAACTTAGGGTCTGCTGAGGGGTTCTTTAGCAGCCTGTTGACCATCATGTGGTTCCAGGTACCCGGAAACCTCTCACAAGTGATGGAGGTATTTATGATACAGGGGCGGCTCTCATGTTGTAGATGTTGTGGGGGCAGCAGTCTGTAGGTGCCCCAGAGTGGATGGTTCTCATGATGCTGGCTGTTTCTTCCATGGTTAGTGGTTACCTGACAGTCTGGATTATTCCATGGGTGTTTGGGTATAGGCAAGCGGAGAGGATGCAGAGGTTCGGTTGGGGTTCAAAGTTGTATATGGCTTTGATTTTGTCGCTTAAGAATTCTGAGCGGTTTTCACATAGTTATTGCGAGGGGGTAATGCAGTTGGTGAAGTAAGTCTTGGATGAGCGCAAAGATTTATTTTCCACTGGTGGAGCTTTTGTCTATGCGCTCTGCTAGGGTTGTCTTTTTTGTTTCTTGTATGTGTTGGTGTCCCAGCGCTGTCTTATGTCTTTTTGTCTTTTTTTAGTTAGTTTGTTCTTCATCTTCTTTCCAGTTACTTGTAGTTTTGTTTTGTTGCGCGGATTTCCTCAGTGTACCAACTGGCCTGCTTCTGTTTCCTTCTCGATGCATTGTGTTTACGGGGTGCCAGGGAGTCAGTGCATTTTGTGATCCATCCGTCTAGATTTTTGCTGTTGCTGTTTAGGTAGTCGGTGGGAGTTGGTTGAATCCTGGAAGCTGCTCCAGCTTTCCTTGGCACTGTTTGTAGTGGTGGATCTTGCTAGACGGGGAATGCTGACTTGGAATTGAATGATGGCACAGTCGGTCCAAGTGAGCTGTGTGGCTGCGGTGATTTCAATGTTGTTGAAGACTGGGGTCGATGGTTTGACCAGCACAGTATTTGGGTCCGGGGACATGTTATCAATCCCAGGTTTTCTAGGTTCTTGAGGACGGTAGTGTTTGGGATAATCTTGTTTTCAAGGTGGAAGTCTCCTAGTAGGATGTAATTGCTGGAATCAATGGTGAAGGGGGGCAATGAAGTCAGCAATGTTGTTGGCAGAAGGGGCTCTAGCTTCCACTGGTCGGTGTACAAGGTTTCCACTCAGAGTATATGTTGCTGATGTCTGTAGATTGAAGTGTAGGTGCTCAATGTAGGGAGTTGTGGCTGCAGTACAGTTGAAGGATTTCTTCAATATTATTGTGATTCCTCCTTCTGGTCTGTGTTGGAGTTCTTGACGTACGATTCTGTACCCGCCTGAGATACCTGTGGGGATGTCGGGTGCTGACTTGAAGGTCAGCTATGTTTCCGTAAGGAAGAGGACGTCCAGGCGTTTTTGTGTAGGAGGTCCTACATTTCTGTGGTGTTTGCCGAGAGAGTGGGTGTGGAAAAGCATGCAATATAGCATCTCTTGGGGTGCGTTTATGTAACTGGATGCTGAAAGTGTACTGTTAGTGGGTAATGTGAGTGTCATGGATGTTGAGTTGCAGGTGAAGTGGTGGTGGGTGCAGGCAGTTGCTCCTTCAGTTTTTCATTGTGTTGAGCGACAGCAGTACTTGGGTGGGTGCCCCGGGTTCAGAGACCGAAGGAGCTCCAAGAAATAGCATATAGGGGCAGAAGTGCCAGGGTTTACGAAGCTGTGCACAGTCAAGGTATGGGCTAAGCACTGAAGGATGCGGACAGGCCCTCATTTGGCACACCAATGTTGTGTCTTCCTTTAAATAGGCACTGGGAGGGGGAGGAGCGCAGGGGGCGGTGGGCATGCCTAGTTGGAAGCATGGTAAGGAGCTGAAGGAGGAGGGAGGGAGTGTAGGAGGTGGGAAACTGAGCACGCTAGGATGCACAAAAGGTAGAAGGAGGATGAAGAAGAGCAAATAGGGACAAAAAGGCTGCACAAGTGTGAGAAAGAGCAAAGAGACTCAAAGGCAACAGAGGATGAGAGCGAGAAAAGAGCAAGAAGGCTCTAAAGGCAAACGGAAGGGTGAGAGAGTGCGATCAAGCAGAATTGTAAAAAGGCAACAGATTGGTGAGCAATTAAGACAAAATAAGGCAAAAGCTGAGAAATGGCGTGAGTGAGAGACTGGGAGAGAGAGAGGGAGGTGGCACAGTCATGAGAGAGAGCGTGAGAGGAGGCAGGAGCCTCAAGGTGCTGGAGCTGGGTCCATGAGGGTCTCGACCTGTTGGAAGACTGGTCTAGGTAAGTCAGGTGGCAGGGACCAGAGATGCATTAAAATGTTGCCATTTGATTGTGTACTATAGCAGTTAACCTTTGCATGGCATGGATCAAAAAAGCTTAGAACACTATACATTTATTTGGAGGTGGGGCGTTTAGTTTCCATAAGTGGGTGATAGAAAGGTGGTGGGTTATTCCTGTTCTCCTCAGTTGCACAGCATCATAACATAGATCTAACTCTTAACAGTTAATATCTAATTTTTAGTATTGTTTGTGTTATTTGCTTTCCGGATTTTTAGATTTTAGGCCAGGTTCACCACAAGTGACATAATGTGCATCTTTACCGCTCACTACTCACAAAGAAAGGAAGAGGGTCAAAGAAATTATATCCACCACCCGAACCCCCTAAGGCAAAGTATACACACAAGAAGGGGTGGGGAGATTAGAATACACGTGCAACAACACAAGACAGACAAAACAAATCCATTTTGAAAACTGCCCTCACTCACACACAAGTGTGACATGCTTCATCATCGGGTCTGCTTACAAAATGTCCTGGTGTAGCCTCACTCAGGGGAGAGCATAAGGGAAGGGGAAGAACATAAAAAATTGCAAAATGACAAGACACAACACAAATGTAACAGACAAAGTGATAGAACAGTGAATATCACCCTGTGACTGGGAATGGTGATAAGACGAAGTGCAGTTATTGCAAAGTGCTTTAAAACTGGCTTGTGGATACCAATCGAACCTTTATTTATAGGTTCCACAACCAGGGTTAAAAGTAGTGAGGATGGGTCGTGTTAGGAGAGAAAGTTAGGTTCTCAAAACACCCCTCCTGGTACTGCTTGTGCCAACATGTTTCGACCGACTTACTGCACCACAAAGGTCACCCAGGTCTTCTTCAGGACGTCTATCCCTCCCAGTCCTGGTGTCGACCCAACCACATTTCGGTCAGAGTGCCAACAATAACAAGTTTCTTGTGATCATAACTTGATCATAGCGTGTGGAGGAGATTCCCAAAAACACAGAATGCAATATACTGAAAAGGAGCATAATAATTTATATGCTTGCATGTACATGCCAGTTAAGGGACCCCCTCTCAGGTGTCCGGTTCTATTGGGTCTTCAGTGTCCCCCTTCTAGGACTAGTTATTGCGGTTATAAACCCACTAAATCCCTACGGTGGTTATCAGCATTTGCCACTCCGGGTATTGTTTAAAAAATGTATAATGCTGCGTAAAATAAGTCACCACACCCCCTTATATATGCACACACCTTGCTCAAGTACATCATGTTTAAAAAGGCATACATCTAGACTGAAGGCATACAGCCACATAAACCTGTCCCAAAAGGCGTACTCACCGAGTTTATCAGTAATTAAAACTCGAAATGGCGCCCGGCAGGAAGGTCTTCAAAGAAGTTCAAGTTCAAGTTCAAGTTTGGGCATTTGTATAGCGCACTACTCACCCAGAGGGTCTCAAGGCGCTTGCGGAAGGGGTACATTATTTGTCGAATAGCCAGGTTTTGAGCTCTTTTCTGAAGGAGATGTGGTTCTGAGTAAGGCGGAGGTGGGTGAGGAAGTGAGTTCCAGGTCTTGGCAGCCAGGAAGGAGAAGGATCTGCCACCCATGGTGGATTTCCGGATGCGCGGGACTGCGGCGAGGGCTTGATTGGACGATCTTAGTTGACGGGTGGGTTTGTAGAAGGACAGTCGAGTGTTGAGGCATTCGGGTCCTAGATTGTAGAGGGCCTTGTGTGCGTGGGTGAGAAGGCGGAATGTAATTCTTTTGCTGACGGGAAGCCAGTGGAGGTCTTTTAGATGTCCGGTGATGTGATCTTGGCGCGGGATGTCTAGTAATAGTCTAGCTGACGCGTTTTGGATGCGCTGGAGTTTTTTCTGTAATTTTGTTGTGAATTCCGGCGTAAAGTGTGTTGCCATAATCCAGTCGACTCGTGACCAGAGCGTGGGTGACAGTCTTTCTTGTTTCGAGGGGGATCCAGCGTAAGATCTTTTTGAGAATGCGAAGTACGTTGAAACAGGAGGACGAGACGGACTTGTCTGACTTGTCTGGACATCAAGAGGGATGAGTCTAGGATGAAGCCAAGGTTACGTGCATGGTCTGTGGGTGTGGGTGCTGTGCCCAGAGCGGAAGGCCACCAAGAGTCGTCCCAAGTTGAGGGGGAGGATCCTAGGATGAGCACCTCCGTTTTGTCTGAGTTGAGTTTTAGGCGTCTCTGTTTCATCCATTCGGCTACTTCTTTCATGCCTTCATGAAGATTGGTTTTGGCGGTGTTGGGGTCTTTGGTGAGGGAAAGGATTAGCTGGGTGTCATCGGCGTAAGAGATGATGTTTAGGTTGTGTAGACGCGCGATGGAGGCGAGAGGACTCATGTAGACGTTGAAGAGGGTGGGGCTGAGTGAGGATCCTTGAGGTACGCCGCAGATGACTTCGGTGGCCTCTGAGTAGAATGGGGGAAGTCGGACTCTTTGAGTTCTCCCAGCGAGGAATGAGATGATCCAGTCCAGGGCTTTTCCTTGTATTCCGATGTTGCTGAGGCGATGTATAAGGGTGCTGTGGCAGGCTGTGTCGAAAGCAGCGGAAAGGTCGAGTAGGATGAGGGCCACTGTTTCTCCGTTGTCCAGGAGTGATCGGATGTCGTCGGTCGCTGCAATGAGGGCGGTTTCGGTGCTGTGTTTGGCTCGAAACCCGGATTGAGATGGATCAAGGGAGTTGTTGGATTCAAGGAAGGCGGCGAGCTGGCTGTTGACGGCTTTCTCTATGACTTTGGCCGGGAATGGGAGGAGGGATATGGGTCGGTAGTTTTTAAGTTCAGAGGGGTCTGCTGTGGGTTTCTTCAGAAGGGCGCTGAGTTCGGCGTGCTTCCAGCTTTCTGGGAAGGTGGCGGAGTTGAAAGAGCAGTTGATGACATTGCGGAGATGGGGTGCAATGATGGAGTCGGCTTTGTTGAAGATGTGGTGGGGGCAGGGGTCAGAAGGCGAGCCAGAGTGGATTGAGTTCATGAGGCGAATGGTGTCTTCAGTGGTGATTGGGTTCCAGGCGTTGAGGTTGTTAGTTGGCGGAGTAGGATCTGAAGGGGGTGGAGAAGGTTGATCGCTGGGAGAATTCTCGAAGCTGTTGTGGATGTCGGCGATTTTGTTGTAGAAGGAGGATAGCGCGTCGCAGAGGTCTTGGGAGGGAGTGATGTCGTTAGATGCTGCGGCGGGGTTGGTGAATTCTTTGACGATGTTGAAGAGTTCTTTGCTGTTATGAGTGTTGTTGTCGAGACGATCCTTGAATGCTGATTTCTTGGCGGATCGAATCAGTTGGTGGTGTTTGCGGGTGGCTGTCTTGAGGGAGGCCATGTTGTCTGAAGTTGGGTTTTTTCTCCATATCTTCTCCAGGGTGCGGCATAGTTTCTTGGATTTTTTAAGTTCATCATTGAACCAGGGGGCCTTTTTGCTGGCTGATTTCATCTAGTGTTTTTTCAGGGGTGCTAATTCGTCAGCACTGTGGGTAATCCATTGCTTGAGGTTGGTGGCAGCTTGGTCTGGGTCCATTGAGAGGGTGGGAGGGTTTTGGTTGAGTGATGTGAGGAGTTGGTCGGTGGTGATTTTGTTCCAGTTTCTCCGAGGAATAGGTTGTGGACGGTTGTGGGTCAGGGAGCTTTTGTAGCTGAAGTGAACACAGTTGTGGTCCGTCCAATGGAGAGCTGTGGTGCGATCGAAGGAGATGTGCTTGCTGGAGGTGAAGATTGGGTCGAGCGTATGTCCGGCTATATGGGTGGGGGTGTCAACAAGTTGTTTGAGTCCGAGATTGGCCAGGTTGTCCAGAAGGGTGGTGGTGTTGCTGTTGTGTTTGTTTTCAAGGTGGTAGTTGAGGTCTCCTAGAAGAATATAGTTCTCGGAGGCGAGGGCGTGTGGGCTGATGAAGTCCGTAATGTCATCGCTGAATAGAGTGCGGGTGCCTGGAGGCCTGTAGATGAGGGTGCCTCTAAGTGTGGTCCTGGGGTCGGTGTGGATCTGAAAGTGGAGATGTTCGGCGGTTGCAAGATTGTCGTCGGAGCTGGTTGTGATTTTGATGGTGTTTCTGTGGATGATGGCAATGCCTCCTCCTGTTTGATTGATGCGGTCTTTTTGGATAATCTTGAACTCGTCCGGTATGGCTATGGCGATGTCGGGTGCTGATGATGTGTTCATCCATGTTTCTGTGAGGAAGGCGATGTCAGGTGACATTGTGTCGATTAGGTCCCAGATTTCTGTTGCGTGTCTGTGGACCGAGCGGGTATTGAGCAGGATGCACTTTAGACGGTTGGAGTCAGAGGTATGTTTGGGGGGGGTGGGGTTGGTGAGAGTCCTGAAGCAGTTGAACTTGCAGGAGAGGCAGGCGAATGGGCCGTGGGTGCGTCCTGGGGTAGCTACGCAGCACTCTAGTGTGCGTCCGGGGTTGAGGGAGCGGAGAGTCGCGGCATCATATGTGACTCTAGCGGGTTGGGTGTGGCGGGGACCAGGGGGTCTGGCGCTGGGCGCGGACGGGCGTAGACGGGCTTACCTTTGGCGCACCTTCGGCACGCATGGGGCGCGACCGCTGCGCATGAATGCTGCGCGGAAGTACATCAGTCATATAAAGGAAGTGGGGGGGAGGGGCGAGGGCGGAGCAGCTGGGAGGCGAAGTGGATATCCGGGGAGGGGAGACTAAACAACAACAAGGTAGTATACAAAATGGCAGTCGGGGCACACACTTGCAATCACACGCTAAAAACTACTATTAGGGCACAGGGGACACAATAGTTAAAGCGAGGCACCGCAGATAAAGCTCAGCGTTACAGCGCGCTGTGCTACAGCGGCTCCGGAGACTCAGTTTTTTAAGGAGAACTAAACGGGCAGCCATTCCATCAATCGATCGTCGTGACGCCCCCACGTGACTCACGTCAAAAAAATAATGAAGCGATCGTGTCAAGGCGATGGAGCATCCAAGTATGATGGGAAACCGAGTCCATAGAGGAAACGTGAACTCCGCAGCCCCGCTCCTACGAGTAGATCTGGTAACCCATCCAGGTAGCTAAACACCAATACCCATCGTGGAGTCTATGTAGATACTAGTTACCAATAGGAACCTTCAAACAAATATTATATACTGAAGTATCACCCCACCAAGTAAGATAACCCCACAGAGACAAGGATTCCTGTAAGTAGAGAATCCAAATCCCATCTTAGAAAAAGAAAGGTATCTGTGCCAATATCGGGATAAGAGAAAACATGGAAGGAAATAATAGTATGCCTTAACTCGAGCAAAACCAATTGGCATGGGAAGAGAAAGGAGCAGCAGGCGCTGGGCCCTTGAGATCGTGGTACAGGAAGCGGGGCCAATCATATCTTTCCTATTTCAGCACCGCAGCCCCTCATGGTGTTCACATGGAGACGGACAATCTAGGGTCTACTCTCCTAGGTGACAAACATAGGGCAGCACACTATCTCCCTAGAGCCTGCCACAGTATATCATCATTAAGTCCCACAATGTGGCTCTTGAGTCGGTAGACCCACTTTTCCTCACGCAGGAGTAAGGTACGATGATCATCTACCGTATGCCTACCCAGTTGGAGTATCTCGATCACAGTCCACCTGAGATCTTATGAAGTGTGTCCTACCTCTAGGAAGTGTGCTGTGAGTCTTGTATTAGATCTGCCACATCTAATAGTACTCCGATGTTCTGTAATTCTTGTCTTAACCTTCCTACTGGTCATGCCCACATACTGTTTGTGACAAGGGCATGTAATGAGGTAGATTACCCCCTGTGAATTACAGTTTGTGTGGGATCTCTGCTCCCAGGGGGAGTGAAATCCCAGATCAATGTGCTTGGTGTTGGAGGTGAGGTGACAGACACTACAAGAGCCACAACGTGTATGGCCCATCATTCTCGGAAAACCTGCAACTGTGTTAGTACCCCTGATGTTAGCAGATGCCCTAGGTCTCGTATGGACTAATAGATCTTTTAAGTTTTGGCTGCGTTTGAAGGAGAATAATGGCTTTTCCATATTCAAGCCCCCTGAATTGAGAATTTTCCATTTCCGTAGCACCAGGCATCTAATCTGTTGTGATGCGTTGTTTTAAGTGGAGACAAAGACTGGTTTATTTGCTCTTGGTCTTATAGTTTTAGATAGAAGAGATTCACGGTCGGCATTGAATGCCCTTTTCCGGGCTCTCTTGATGATCCTAGGTGGGTACCCCCTCTGTTGTAATTTTTTAGAAAGAACATCCGCCTCAGGGGTGAAGTCAACTCATTCCGAGCAATTAGGGCGTATACGGAAGAATTGTCCCACCGGTGAATTATTGCAAAGGGACTTCGGATGGAAACTATCAAATGCCAACAAAGCATTCTTATCCGTCGGTTTGTGATACTCTAGTATGTAGCAAACCCTCTCTTGGTTCTATCAATAGGTCCAGGAAGGGTGAACTAGTTTTGGTGACAGTCGAGGTGAAGTGGAGCAGTGGATTTCTTTCATTCAACCATTCTAGAAAGAGGACAACAGATGTTTCGTCGCCTCTCCAAATCACCAAGACGCCATTGATGTAACGTCGCCATAACTTCAGATTGGATACCCAAGGACAGGTGGTGTCATAAATCGTCGAGTGCTCGAAAACCCCCACGTACAATCCAGCCAAACTAGATGCGAATACACTACCCATGGAAATACCATGGCTCTGCAAGTACATTGTGCCTTCAAATGCGAAAAAAATCTTTGTTAGCGCTATTTCGAAAGAAAGAGTGTATGGCTGTAGGGATGTTGATTATAGTTAGGTCTGTCTGGGACACACTGGGTGAGATGCATGAGGTTTGGAGACATTTGGTTGATCTGTGGTTGGAATCCATGATCACATACATGTTCTTTACTTGTATGGAGGTTCTTGATTGGAATTGAGGCTTCAGCCTGTTAATTCTTTCTAAGTAATGGGCATTTAGTGAGTTGCAGAGTACTTGCATGTAGTTCTCCTGTTTGAGTTGCTATCATGCTTACAGAACTATGATGCATTAGCAAGGACGCATGACTTTGGCTTGAAGCTGCCGGAATTTAATCAGAGCAGTGGACTCTCTTGACTGTCTTGATGTCTGATTTATACATTCTGTTCTTTCTATTGTTATTCATGCTAATGTTCATTTATTCTATCTTTCCAGTTTTATAGTTTTCTATTTTTTACACATCTGAAAGTTGATGCACTCTTCATCCAAAGGTTGTGTTGGCTTCGTGAGGCTTGATGGAGAGCGCTAAAATGTACCCAACTTCAAATGTCCTATGTTCTTGTCAGTGGACATGTGTGGGAAGGTTAAAGATTGAAGTAGATCATGTGATGCTCATTCAGGTGGTGTTTATTTCCTGTTTTTGAGATGAGTCATGTAAAAGTTATGATTGCATCAAGAGTATGGCCCGCTGAGCGAAATGGTTCCAAGGTTAGTTGTTAGAGCTCAAAGATTTTAAATGATTGGTGTATTTTGATGCTGTTTCAACTTCACAGACTAGTTGACGAGATCACCCAAGATGTGCATATTTTGGTGGACCTTGAAAATCTGAGATGGCTCAAAACTTCTCTTAGTGGATTCAGATGGATCAGGCCAGACCTCAAAGGTCTTAGATTTCATGGACATTATGTGTTAATTTATTTTGAAAACAATTGTTAATTTCACATGTTAGCAAGGTTATCATGATGGCAAACAGTCTGCAAATATATCATCAATTTAGAGAGAAAAAATTATGTTAAATTTATATGTACTCATGACAAAAAATGCAAACACATTGATTCATGGTTTATAACCATGTATGCAAAGGGATCTCTTAAATAAATGAGCATTTGAAAACATGAGAATCTTCCTGAATTCCTTACACCTTCCTAGTAGAAGGTTGAGTAAACCCTCCGATACCAAAGGATGTTCCTCTTGGTCTTCCTCCCTTCAAAAGTCTTTCGCACAACAGAATTAAATATGGGATCTCGACTGCCATCTCCAGAAAAGTTGGAAACCAAACTTGTTTTTCAAAACGGTGTCAACAACAATATTTGACACCTCTGTTTCCTCCCCTGAACGAACACCCTCTGTATCATTGAATAAGGTGGGAAAGCATAACATTTCTTTTCCCTCCAGTCCTGAGTGAAGGCATCCACCACTATTGCTCCTGGAACTGGACTCCAATTATATAACTCCATAACTGGGCTATCAACCTGGATGCATGACAGTATTCCCAAAGGGACCCCAAATCTCCTGAATTCTCTGAAAGAAATCTTCCCTCCGTTTCCAGTCACTGTAATCTGCCACATTCCTTGAATTCCAATCTGCTACTACATTGTACGCACTAGGCAAATACTCTGCAGTCAGGATCATTTTGTGTTCCAAACAAATTTCCCACATTTCCTGTGTTAAATCCAACAATCTCTTTGATCTGGTTCCTCCTGATATGTTGATATATTGATCATCCTTAAAAGAACAGAATGTCCTGTCACCTGAAAGTTTGCAAAGCAAATAATCCTGCTTTCATCCCAGACAATTTATGTGACTCTCCCTTTCTAATGCAGTCCATGCACCTCCTGTTTCCTGAAAATTCTCTTCATCCTAAATTGCTTTCTTCAGATTCCAAAATTAAAGTTGGTTTGATTCCAAATGTCGCCTTACCATTCAATGCCTACAAATTCTCCTTCCACCATTGCATTTCTACCTTATCTTCCTGACTCTAGACTACCCTGTCTCCTTACTACAGTCCTCTGGACAGATTCAATGTCTTCAGTCGCTGTAATGCTCTGTAGTGTAACAGCCCTGGAAAAATCACCTGAATTGATCAATACAACAGACCAATCACCAGAGCCAGCTCCCTTAACATCACCTTGTCTTTCTTCAACAAAGTATTCACTCCCAGTCTTACCTTCCTTACTTTTTTCTCCTGTAGCTACAACTGACATGTCATTGTATGTACTACAAAACCCAGAAACTCCAAACGTTGAGCTGGATTAAAAATTGATTTCTCCATGTTCACTATGAATCCCAAATACTCCAACAAATCCTTCGCTAGAACCAGATGACCCTTTCAATTCCACCAGATCCTGTCCCAGCAACAGAATATTGTCTGAGTATATTATCATCCATACACTTCTTTTCCTTAAGTAACCTACTACTGGCTTCAACACTTTAATAAAACCAAGGGGCTGCAGATAATCCAAATGGAAGACACTGAAATTGGTATAATACCCTTTTCCACCTGAATTGCAAATATCTCCTGCTCTTTCCCTATAGGATCTGGAAATATGCTCTTCGAGATCCAGTTTCACCATCCAATCCTGTTCCTGAGGCATGTCTTGTAATGTGCATCCCTTCCCTTTTGAAATGCCTGTAAACTACAAATTGGTCTACATTTTTTAGTGACCTCTATCCATTGTCCTTTTTTCCACAAGAAATAGTGTACCCGCAAAACCTTTCTTCTCCTCTCCTACTATTGCTCCCTTTTCAAGCATCTGCTTTATTTCCTCCACTACAATGTCCTCCAACTCATTGTTAAGCATCAACTCGTTTAGCTCTCTTAACTGATAAAGCTGATTTACACACTCTATTTATTTGATAACTTTTTACAGACTCTAGAACCCAAACATCTTTTGTCATTTGTCTACAATGATTGTGGAAAATCCTAATCTGCCTCCCACCTTTAGCGGTGTAAAATCAGTTTTGTCCTCATACTGACCTTGTCCTTAGTGATTGCTTTCCCTCGCTGTCTACTCAACCTATACCTTTCTCCTTTTCGCCTTTGGGGATAGAAACCTCCTTGGTTTCCTTTGGTTCCATAATACCCACTCTTATGGTAACTGTTAGACCTGACATCATTGGCGTGAGTCTCCCTTCCATTTTTGACGGATTGCCTCCTCTGTTTCGATATGTTTTTCCTGGATTTATGTTTTGGGCACTGTGCCACTGCTAGTCAGTGCCACCGTGCAAGTGCTCCCTATGTTAAATTAATGTTCTAATTGGTTATTCCATGATTGGGTTTTTTGATTTATCTGTCAGCCCCGAGTACAGTGCACCATGTGTGCCTAGGGTTTGTAAATCAAATGCTGCTGGTGGGCTTGCAGCACTGGTTGTGCCACCCACAGATGCAGCTTGTAAAGTGTCTCAGGCCTGCCATTGTAAGGCCTGTGTGCAGCCTAGCACTGCCATGTCGACTTGGCCAAGTGCACCCACTTGCCAGTCCCTAAACCTTCCCTTTGCTTCAAATTAGATACCCCTATGGTAGGCCCAATGGCAGGGTGCATTGTAAGTATAAGGTAGGAAATGCTCTGTGTGTAGCATGTTCTAATAGTGAATTACAGCCATTTTCGTTTTTCACTATTGAAGCCTACCTGTTCTCCATAGGCCATATTGGGAAGTTGAATTATTACATTCTTATAATCCTAACTGTCAGATTCCACGAATCTCTCTCTTGTCGACTTGCACAGGAACAGATGATGCTAACTTTCCAACTCCCTCTCTCCAATCAGTCGGAGTCAGAGTGTAATCGTAACTCCAAGCAATCAGAAAAAGGGAAGGGGAAAAGTGGAGAAAATAACCATAAGAAAGAAAAGCACAGAAGAGACTGGTCCTGGTCCCTCGATATTCTAGCGGTATCCTCCTCAGGCTTTTAGTCTGCCCAACAAGATTCCTGTGAATACTAAGCATAAAACAAGACACCGTGAAACCTTTTCTATACCCTACACTTTCTTATCTCTCATTGACCTTGTGACATACCCAAGGGACGGCGTAGACCTGCTTCTCTTCTATCCCTCAGAGAGGTTTTCTTAACCTGGGCTGCCCATTAGTGTTTCATCTCACTGTAATGAAAATTAATACTTTTATTAATACTCTATCTAATTTCTTTCTTGACCCCAATTAAGGAAGTTGGTGTTTAACCTACCACTAATAGCAACTCCATAACCTTGTATCCAGAATCTTTCTTCTAAAGGTGTGTATCAGTTTTTATCTCTTGTGCTGGGAATCCTGTTCTATCTCTATTCTTCTGTAAGGTATCTCTAGACCTTTCCTGCTGATGAGATTCTTCCAGGAAAGCGTCTTTATTCTTTGTAAATCTTGGTTTATAATATGCAGTCACTAAATAAAACAGCTTGTCCCTTGAAGTTTTAAAAGTTCATATTGACGTTTTAACTAGAGTGCACTCTATGACAACATTGCCTCTTATTTGCTCAGTCTATGATAATTCTTAAACACGTGTACTGTACAGTATAATTTCTTGTGTGTGACTTAGCTCCTTAAGTTCGGGCTTCTTCCGACTCGTAGATTCTCTGCAGTCTCTGTGACACGGAGGTTCACTCGCGCAGTCTCTCAAACTTGCTGCTGACACTGCGCTAGGTAATACAGCAACGAAGACTCTCCGACGCGGCTTTTCAGTCAGAAGTTCTTCTGCTTCTCGACGTTTACGCTTGCTGGAAAAGGGCGCACTATATTTCTTTTATTTCATAACCCCCTGATACCATAAACTCTGAAACTAAACGCTCTGGTAAGATTTCTATGACTCGCTATAATTCCTCAACCATCTTCGGCAAGAAACGCGGTGAAGTGCGCAGTTTTGACAGAGCGCGCGCCTCACCTGAACTCCGCTCTAGAACGCTCTAAGACACTAGACTGCTAACTTCCTTGTTCCGTCCGCCATCTTGGAATTTCGTAAATTCCATGCTTCAGACCAGGAAGTGATTGGGCTCCAATTTCGTTTTCGTAACTTTAGGACCCCTGCAGACCTTGCGTTAGGGAGAATCCTGACAGTACCCCCCACCAAGGAAGGTCCTCCCAATCTGGGCTTGGTTGGATACCTCAGGTGAAAAAGCCTTACTAACCTGGGTGCATGGACATCAGACTCTAACTCCCAAGACCGCTCCTCTGGCCCATAGCCCTTCCAATCCACCAAATAGTACAGGTTTCCCTTCACTATTTTGGAGTCAAGAATTTCCTTTACCTCAAACTCCACACCAGTTTCCAACTGAATCGGTGGTGGAGCTCTCTCTTGTCTCAAACCCTGAGCTACCTTTTTTAATAACGAAACATGGAAGACTGGGTGGACCTTGAGTTTCGTGGGTAGTGTCAATCTATAGGTGACTGGGTTAATCTGTTCTGCAATAGGATAAGGACCAATGAATCTAGGCTGGAACTTTCTATTCCCTTTTAATCGTAAGTGCTTAGTATTTAACCAGACCTCACTTCCAATTTCCAAATGTGGGGAATCTCTCCTTTTCCTGTCAGCATACCCTTTATACTTATTCTTGGCCTGTTCCAAATTTGTTGATGCAGACTTATGTACCTGACACAGATGAGTCACCAAATCCTGAACTGCTGGTACTGGAAGTGGAACATCTAGCATGGAGAAATTCGGGTGTTTTCCATAGTTCAAATAGAACGGTGAATAACCCGTGGACACATTTGTGGCATTGTTATGAGCGAATTCTGCAGCCCACAAGTAGTCCAACCATTCCCTACCCTGTTTTAAGGTAAATAATCTCAAGTACTGCTCCACTTCTTGATTCACCCGTTCTGTCTGTCCATCCGTTTCCGGATGGAAACTTGTGGAGAATCGTGTCTCAGTTCCAAGAGCCTTCATGAAAACCCTCCAGAAGTGAGAGACAAACTGGGTGCCACGATCTGAAATGACAATCTTAGGAATGCCATGTAACCGCACCACCTGCACACTAAAATGAGTAGCGAGCCGTTTGGCCGTTGGAATTCCTTTCATGGCCACAAAGTGCGTCATCTTGGTGTATGCATCTACCACTACTAGAATGGTGTTGTAACCTTGACAGGAAGGAAGTTCTGTAATTAAATCTAAAGTGATTGTGTGCCAAGGACAAGGTGGAGTGGGTAAAGGCTGCAACAAACCTTTAGGTGCCTGTCGTTCTGACTTTCCCTGTGCACATAGCTCACAAGTTTTCACGTATAGCTCTATGTCCTTACTCATGTGTGGCCACCAGTAACTTCTTTTCACCAAATCCGTAGTCTTCAACTCTCCCTTATGTCCAGCCAGTAAATGATCGTGACATTCCTTCATGACCTGGTTCTGCAATTTGGATGTTGGTACATACAAGGCTCCCGAGTGGTAAGGTAGACCATCTAATATTTCTCTGCCATCTTCCTGCTGAATCCATTCTAACATGTCCTCTGGAGACAAGGCGCGAGTTATCTGTTCCTTCACACTCAGAGTTTCCACGACACCTATGATCTTGGAATCAGGGATGATCGCTTGTGTCTTAATTTGGTTCTTTTCTTCTCCTGTTCCCATCCGGGACAAGGCATCCGCTTTGCCATTCTGCGCCCCTGGTCTGAATGTGATGACAAAATCATAATCAGCGAAATATAACGACCAACGAAGTTGCCTTGGAGTTAAAGTCCGAGCAGACTTTAAAAACTTCAGATTCCGATGATCCGTGAACACCGTAACAACATGATGAGCTCCCATCAAATAATGTCTCCATTCCTTGAAGGCGTCCTTAATTGCCAGCAGTTCCTTTTCTGTGATTGTATAATTGACTTCAGCAGGTGACAACTTCCTAGATCTATAGGCCACCGGATGTAATTGGCCCGTCTTCTTATTTCTCTGAGAAAGTACTCCTCCTACCGCCAGATCTGAGGCGTCCGTTTCCACATAAAATGGCTCGGATGGGTCCGCATGAAGAAGAATTGGAGCTGATGTAAATTCTTCCTTCAGACCCTTGAATGCTGACTCCGCCTCTTTGGTCCACTGAAACTGCACCCCTTTTTTCAATAACTTTGTGAGAGGAAGGATTCGTCGAGAAAATTCACTGATAAATCTTCGATAAAAGTTTGCGAAGCCAATGAAGGCTTGTACTTCTTTCACACTGGTTGGAGACTTCCACTCCAAGACTGCTTGAATCTTTCTTTTATCCATGAGTATACCGGCTGGTGAGATCACGAACCCCAGGAATTCTACTTCAGTGACATCAAAGGCACATTTCTCCAACTTAACAAACAACTTGTTCTCTCTCAATCTTTGTAAAATTCTTCTCACTTGACCTTGATGTTCCTGGGTGTTTGCAGAGTAGATCAAAATATCGTCTATATACACGATAGCGCATTGGTCTATGAATTCACTAAGGACATCATTGATAAAGTGCTGGAACGCAGCTGGGGCGTTGCATAGCCCATAGGGCATTACTTGGTATTCAAATAATCCAAACCGAGTCCTAAAAGCGGTCTTCCACTCGTCACCAGCTCTTACTCGAATGAGATGATAGGCCCCTCTCAAATCCAGTTTGGTAAATATTTGGGCCCCTTTCACCTGATCCAATAAAACTGAGATGAGAGGGAGTGGATACCTATTCTTCTTAGTGATCCGATTGATTGCGCGGTAGTCTATGCAAGTTCGTAACTCGCCCTCTTCCTTCTTCGGCACAAAAAACAGAGGCGAGGATACTGGAGATTGAGAAGGTCGGATAAATCCGTTAGCCAAGTACTTGTGTATGTATTCTTTTAAATGTTCATGCTCCTTTTCCGTTAAGGCATAGACTCTGCTACATGGCATATTTGCTCCTGGTTCAAGGTCTATTTTGCAATCATATACCCGATGAGGTGGCAATTGCTCAGCTTCCTGCTCATCAAATACATCTTCAAAATCTTGATATTGCGATGGAATGGACTGAGTGTTGATTACACACACAACTGCATTCGCGGAACACAGTGCTAGAGCTGGATTTTCTTGGTCTTTTTTCTTCTGGTTTCCGAAACAATAATTCTTGCAATAGTCCGAAGACATCTCTATAGTTCTAGCTGCCCAATCTACAGTCGGATTATGCTCCGTGAGCCAAGGAAGTCCTAGGATTAGCTGGAACTGAGGTGCGTCTATTAGGTTAAACTGGATTTCTTCTTGATGTCCATCTTCTCTTACCAACTGCACCGTTTCAGTGTGACTGACTATGGGTCCCGAAGATAGGTTTGTCCCGTCGATGGCTCTAACTGGTTCACTTTTATCCTTTAAGATTGCTCTCAAACCTATTTTGGTCGCAAATCGTTGGTCACAAAAATTTCCTGTCGCCCCAGAATCCACCATTACCATCACTCTCTCTCGAACTTCTTGACGGAACTTTATCGTCATTGATAACACTAGATGAGGGGACGACGATTGCAAGGTATTGGCCAGTTGGTGTTCTTGTGGAGTTGAATTTTGACTCGCATCCACCTGTACAACTCCTTCTACAGGTGGTGCAACTAGTTTTCCTTCGGCCTGTATGTTCCTTTTGGCTTCTTTGGACAATTCCTCACAAAATGGCCGCTCGAACCACAATACATACACTGATTATTGGCTCGTCTCTTCTCTTTTTCTTCTTTAGTAAGTGGACCTCTTATTGCTCCTATTTGCATTGGTTCTTGGCCATTGGTTCCTTCTGCAACCTTTCCAACTTCCGGCTTGGCTCTATCAAATCGAGGCACTGTGCTTCGAAATTCTCGTCTTCTCTCACCTCGTCTTTCTCCTTGCCGGAAATCTAACTCAAGAACCAAATCTACGAGGGCCGATATCTCTGTTGGTCGGTTGGGAATTTGCGCCAATCCATCTTTGAGTTCATCTCGTAGACCTCGATAAAAAATGGCTGTCCTCTTATTTTCTGGCCAATCAGTTTCCATTACCAACTTATTAAATTGGGCCAGATACGCCACCAGGTCTCTGTTTCCCTGTTTTAGTTCCAGAAGCTCATTATCTACTGCCTGGGAAATTCGCCTTCGATCAAATATACGCAAAAATTCCTTCTTAAATTCGTCATAATTCTGCAGAAGAGGGTCGTCTCGAGAAACGATGGGCATTGACCAAGCGGCAGCGTCTCCACTCAGATAGGATAAGACGAAAGCCACTTTGGATTGTGCATCGGGAAAGACAGAAGGACGACACATGAAATGTAAGGTACATTGGGAGATGAATACTTGTGCCTTCTGTGGGTCTCCACTAAACCTCTCTGGTGCTGCCAAGGGAATGACTGGGGACAATGAGTGTATCACTTGTGTAGTTAACCTATTTGTTTCCGCTGTGGACGTGGTGGGAGTTTCTCTATTTTCTGAAAGTGGTTGTCTAATTCTTTGTGCTAACTCTGCCGTCTCTTTTCTAGCATTTATCACCTCTTGTCTCAGACCTTGATTCTCTTGCCTAACTGCCACTAATTCTTTTTGTATGGAATCTAATACCGCCCCTAAGGTCTGCAAATTAACCCCTTCAACCATTCTGTTCGGGTGCAAATTTACAACGTGGGCACTTCACTCTGTCAGATTCCACGAATCTCTCTCTTGTCGACTTGCACAGGAACAGATGATGCTAACTTTCCAACTCCCTCTCTCCAATCAGTCGGAGTCAGAGTGTAATCGTAACTCCAAGCAATCAGAAAAAGGGAAGGGGAAAAGTGGAGAAAATAACCATAAGAAAGAAAAGCACAGAAGAGACTGGTCCTGGTCCCTCGATATTCTAGCGGTATCCTCCTCAGGCTTTTAGTCTGCCCAACAAGATTCCTGTGAATACTAAGCATAAAACAAGACACCGTGAAACCTTTTCTATACCCTACACTTTCTTATCTCTCATTGACCTTGTGACATACCCAAGGGACGGCGTAGACCTGCTTCTCTTCTATCCCTCAGAGAGGTTTTCTTAACCTGGGCTGCCCATTAGTGTTTCATCTCACTGTAATGAAAATTAATACTTTTATTAATACTCTATCTAATTTCTTTCTTGACCCCAATTAAGGAAGTTGGTGTTTAACCTACCACTAATAGCAACTCCATAACCTTGTATCCAGAATCTTTCTTCTAAAGGTGTGTATCAGTTTTTATCTCTTGTGCTGGGAATCCTGTTCTATCTCTATTCTTCTGTAAGGTATCTCTAGACCTTTCCTGCTGATGAGATTCTTCCAGGAAAGCGTCTTTATTCTTTGTAAATCTTGGTTTATAATATGCAGTCACTAAATAAAACAGCTTGTCCCTTGAAGTTTTAAAAGTTCATATTGACGTTTTAACTAGAGTGCACTCTATGACAACATTGCCTCTTATTTGCTCAGTCTATGATAATTCTTAAACACGTGTACTGTACAGTATAATTTCTTGTGTGTGACTTAGCTCCTTAAGTTCGGGCTTCTTCCGACTCGTAGATTCTCTGCAGTCTCTGTGACACGGAGGTTCACTCGCGCAGTCTCTCAAACTTGCTGCTGACACTGCGCTAGGTAATACAGCAACGAAGACTCTCCGACGCGGCTTTTCAGTCAGAAGTTCTTCTGCTTCTCGACGTTTACGCTTGCTGGAAAAGGGCGCACTATATTTCTTTTATTTCATAACCCCCTGATACCATAAACTCTGAAACTAAACGCTCTGGTAAGATTTCTATGACTCGCTATAATTCCTCAACCATCTTCGGCAAGAAACGCGGTGAAGTGCGCAGTTTTGACAGAGCGCGCGCCTCACCTGAACTCCGCTCTAGAACGCTCTAAGACACTAGACTGCTAACTTCCTTGTTCCGTCCGCCATCTTGGAATTTTGTAAATTCCATGCTTCAGACCAGGAAGTGATTGGGCTCCAATTTCGTTTTCGTAACTTTAGGACCCCTGCAGACCTTGCGTTAGGGAGAATCCTGACACTAACTGACTCGGGGAACATGGTAGAAATTCGAATTTAGAATGCCTGAACTCAGAATAATAAAATACATCTTTTAGTTAAGTTTATTTTAATATTTTGTGTTTGCAAATACCACTTTTAGAAAGCAGGTATTAGCTTGCCTAACAATTTGAGCCTGCCTCTGCTGGGTTGTGTATTCCGGTCTGGGTTTGTGAGTGACAGGGCTGGGTGATTCCAGGAGACAGGCTGGGTCAGCCCAGTGGTGAATAGAGAGATCTGCATCTAGATGGGAGGGATGTGTTGCACCTGGGACCTGCATAGGGCTGGGCCTTCCCTCTACAATTCTGGCTCCACCCCCTGTGGCTTGTCTGATGTCTCTGCCCTGCACTGTGAAAGGAGAGCAGGAATCTTGTCAACAGAGTGCTCCAGAGCTGTATCTTCCCTTCCCTGTGCTGGCTCCACCTCCCGTGGGGCAGCTGATGTCTCTGCCCTGCACAGTGAAAGGAAGAAGAGAGTCATGTAAACAAAGTGCTCAGGAACTTGTTTGGACTAGGTAGAGGCCTCTCTGCCTTCAGAGAACAAAGGATTTTGGGGTATAAATATTGGAACCCTGATCCCAAGAAGTTAGATTACTTCTGGAACAAGAAACCTTTCTGCCATGGAGAAAAACAAAGGAAGCTGCAGGAGTTTGGACTGCCCCTCTGCCAGTGTGCTGTTTGCTGGTTTGGCCTGCAGTGGTTGCCTCATTGCCAAGGGAAAGGAGAAGGAACTTTGTAAGGACTTTCATCTACAGAATATTCTCCAAGGACTTGAACTGTGCTTGCCTCCTGCTGAAGTCTCAGGGTCAAAAGACTTCACCTCCAGCTCCCTCCTGAATTTCCTTGCTGGGAATTCTGACTCCAGACACTTGCGTGCCGCTGGAAGCGTGTCGCCACCGCAGCTGAAATCGCCGCAACGCCGGAGAAGCGAGCCTTCACCGCATCTCCCTGTAAGCTTGTGTTCATCGAAGCTGCCTGTTGTTGCATCACCGGAGAAGCGTGACGCCATCGTGAGAGTCGCCATCGCATCACCGGAGAAGCGTGTCGCAGGGCTTGTCGCGGCTCCAAAGCACAGAGTCGTCGCAAGGCTGCCAGGGCGTCATCGCATCACCGCATCAAGGACGCCATCTTCTCGCATCGCAACCGGATCGTAGCATCGCATCAAGTCACCATCTTGCGCACCACAACGGGCCCGCAGGCCGAGAATCTACGCATCACCTCCGCACCAGTAAGGCTCATGACGAGTCCCCTACTCTGCTCAAGCATTGAGGAAGGACGCAACCGTTCCCCCTGGTCACGGAACCAACACATCTCCTCTTTTGCGAGCCTTTTGTTCACTTTGCGTTAAGTACCCAGGTACTTTGTTGAGAACTCTGTCGCATTTACCAACAACTTGAACTAAGAAACTTTAATCACCTTTTAAGTAACCTTAAGTGTAGTATTGTGGATTTTTGTTGTTTATGGTCTTGTGTTAAGTCTATATAAAGAATACTTATTTTTATAAAACCTGTGTTGTGTCCATCTGTAGTGTTTTCACTGTATTACTGTGTATATTCACAAATGCTTAACACACTGCCTCTAAGATAAGCCTGTCTGCTGGTGCCAAGCTACCAAGGGGGTGAGCAGGGGTTATTAAGGAGTGTATTCCCCTTATCCTGACTTAAAAGTTAGGGTCCCTATTTGGACAAAGGTGAATACCATTGCCAACTAGAGACCCCCAGATCTAACCGTAACCATAGTAAAGGGTCTTATAACTTGCCTGGCTGAATCAAATCAAATCACAAAAATGTGTATAGCGCGCTACTCACCCGTAAGGGTCTCAAGGCGTTGAGTGGGGGGGGGGGGGGGGGGGGGGGGTCGCTACTGCTCGAACAGCCAGGTCTGAAAGGTTGGCTTCTCCTTCCAGCCCATCCAGAAAAACTACTCCTATTGAGACTCTATTCATATTGAATTGCGCCTTATCCAAGCTATTAAACATTTGCACGTAGTTCCCTGAGGATTTTGCCATGCCTTTGCCAAATAAGACCTAGGCATCCTCACTAGTCTCCCTTTTGGCCAAACCACTCAACTGTGGGTTTTTCACTTCAGTATGTCAAGTATGTCAATTTGCTTGAGGGAGGAGCACAGACACTTGACTAGCTATCAGCAGAGATAAAGTGCAGAGTTCTAAAACATGCAAAAATCTAGGGTCTGCCAACGCTGAAAAAATTGGGGTGACTGCAGAAAAGGCAGATTTTGTACAACAGTTCACTCTCTATTTACTTTTTACTCACACAAGTGTTGAACTGTTTAACAACGGAATTGAGGTTCATCTTCTGCTGTGTTAAATTCTTACTGGTCTTTGTTACATTGTACTTGCTATGTCTCTTTAATGTTTTAGAATGTTAATACACTGGTGATTCCTGTTAGAATGTTGTACTGACACTTTATGATTACTCTTGGATCTTCATGCATACCTGGGATTTCTCTCACGAATAAACCTACAAAAAGACTATCCCTTTTGAGTGTTTTTGTACTTTTTAAAAGTGGCGACGAGGGAAGAAACGAACCATTTCTATTTCACTATTTTTGTTCATTTTTCTTGATTTTTCACAAAAAACGGACATCATTTATTCTTCAACTTGTGTACAATTTAATTTATTTTCAAATACACTTCCTGAAGGATTTATCTGCAAGACGCTTCTACAACGCTTCAATCAAAACGTGAACGCTGAATGAAACTCTTCAATTAAAACGCTGTAAAAGACGCTTCATGCAACGGTCTGATCTCAAGGAGACGTTCTCCGTGTCAATAACGAAGGTATGACAAGGCGAGAGTGGCGTTTGGAAGAAGCGTAAAGCGTGTATCCTAAAACTGCAATTTTAAACGCACAAAAGCGGCAATTCTAAACGCGCAAAAGCGGCAATCCTTCGCATCTTACAAAACCTTGCACGAGCTGTGTATACTTTTAAACACATTACCTCGTGGATGCGCTGTGTCTTCCTGGTTTCAACGGCAAACTCCAAACAACACACGAATGACGCGCAATGCATTCTGGGACCCGCAATGCATTCTGGGGCGCGTTGCTTAGCAACTCTTCGTTATTTTCTTGAATTAACTGTTTACCTACTACAGATTCATTAAAAACTCGATTTTAACTGCGTTTTACCTACAATCAACACGCATTTACAAGAACAAGACTACGGTGACTACTTTTATTTTGTTAATTTATTTTTTTTTCTCTCTCTCTTCTCAAAATTATATATATTGACTCATAATTAAAATTATGGAAACTAACACCATTTTAGCTCCTCCTAAATTCCTACAAGACCCTGGTATTCCTCCTATGAATTGGGAGGATTGGCGTGAATCGTTTGAAACATACTTAGAAGCCATTGGGGGTGAAGTATTTTTAGCTTCACGCAAATTAGCCTTACTTAAACATAGCCTTGGTGTAGAGGGCAGGAAAGTATTAAAAACATTACCCTTACCGTCCAATAAAATTACCCCTAAGCTATGTGATGTTGTTGATGAGGACCTCAGTGATGAAGAGGTTGTGTTTGATTCTTCAAAAATTGAGACATTTTCCTCAGATGAATATCTTGAATCTTTGAAGGCTTTAGAAGAGAATTTCGGGAAAAAAACAAGTATAGTAGTAGAAAGACATAAGTTCTTTTCAAGGGCACAGTTACCTGGTGAAAATGTAGAACAATATGTTACTGCTTTAAGAAGATTAGCAGTCACTTGCAAATTTAAAGATTTGCATGAAGAAATTATACGAGATCAATTTATTAATAGAACCAATAATACTAAAATCCAAGAAAAATTGTTAGATTTAAAAGATCCTTCTCTCCACAAAACCATTTCAATTGCTAGAAGGGTAGAAAACAATTCCAGATATGTTAAAGAGTTAAGCTCCACACATAGCAAAGATTCTAAGTTTGGCGACAATAAAGAGTCCAATGATGTGTGTGCTGTAGTTAATAACAGATCAAAATCTTTTGACTATAAACAAAACATAAAACGTGATTTTAGAATTAGACCCCAAACATTTTCCAATACTAATAAAAATACTATTTCATACAATAAACCTATGCCATACAATAAACCATTTCTTAGCAAATCTCCCAGTTTCAACAAACAGTTATGTTTCAGGTGTGGAAATGCAAAACATACTTCAGAAAATTCTTGGTGTCCTGCATCTAATGTTACATGTTTTAAATGCAACAAAACTGGTCATTTTGCAAAAATGTGTAGATCTGACAATCCTGGTGCTTGGAAAAATTCTGTCAATTATATTGATCAGTTTAGTCACTCTGATAGTGATACTGACATAGAAGTTATGTCTATTTGGAATGAGGTCAACCATGTGGATGATGAAATTCAACCTCCCAAATGTGATATCATAATCAATGGTCACACGTTAATGCTTTGGGCTGATTCCTGTTCACTATATACCATAATTGATAAAAATATGTGGGAAGCTTGTGGAAAACCTACTCTCAATTGTTCACAAAGAACACCTGTAGGTTATCTGAATATCAAATTACCTGTTATTGGATGTTTTGTATCTGAAATTACTTTCAAAGACAGGAATACTTCAGGTACTATTTATGTTGTAGAAAAAGGAAGAGCGTTATTAGGATGGAAAGAAGTATGGAATCTTGGTATGACTCTAGATCCCAACCATCCAGATAAAATTGTATTATCACCAAATTGGCACAAAAGAGAGTCTGATACAGTCTTACTAACTCAGGATGATGCTGGGTTAGAGTGGCACAAAAAATGTCCTAGTTTATTCAGTACAGAATTAGGGTGTCTCAAGAAATTTGAACATCGTATTATTCTTAAACCAGATTGCACTCCCATTGTCCACAAAGTACGCAATGTTCCTTTGGTGCTAAGATCCCAGCTTAAAGTGGAACTAGACCGTTTATGTCAACAAAACATCATTGAACCCATAGAGGCATCAGATTGGCTTAGTCCAGTAGTTTTGGCACGAAAACCCAATGGAAAATTGCGCATGTGTGTGGATTTAAGAGATTTAAACAAGAATATTTGGGTAGACCGCTACCCATTACCAAATATTAATGAGATGGTTGCTTCTGTCAGAGATGCTAAGTATTTTTCGTCTATTGATTTGTCAAATGCTTATCATCAGATAAAATTGCATCCTGAGTCTCGTCATTTAACGTCCTTCATTACTCCAGAGGGAGCTTTCCAATTTTTAAGAATGCCTTTTGGTTTGTCTTCTGCATCTGCTGTTTTCCAGAGAGTCATGACTAGAGTTCTTCAAGGTATACCAAACATGTTAGTCTTTCAAGATGATGTATTAGTGTGGGGGGAAGACAAAAATATGCATAATGAAATCTTGAATGATGTATTAATGAAACTTCAGAATGCAGGTTTAACAGTGGCTGCTGAAAAATGTAAATTTGCCACTAATGAAATTGAGTATTTAGGACATACTTTATCTGCACAAGGTGTTAAACCAAAGAAAAATCTATTAGATGCTATCAAGAATGCTCCATCTCCGTCAGACAAAGACCAACTTCGCTCATTTTTAGGGCTCGCGGAGTATTATTCAAAATTTGTACAAAATTTTGCTTCCAAGGTGTTTTGTTTAAGATCTTTGATGAAAAAAGGTGTTAAATTTGTGTGGAGTTCAGAATGCCAATCGGTTTTTCAAGATGTAAAAAAGGAAATAATAGATGCTGTTGCACTCAAACCTTTTGATCCCAACAAGAAATCCATTATTGTTGTTGACGCTAGTGCATATGGTTTAGGTGCAGTTTTGATGCAAGGTAAGGACAAGTTGGAATGGGTGGTAGCTTTTGCTTCCCGTTACGGATTGAGATGTCACTAATCTTCTCAGTTATTTAATCCCATCCTTCTGTCTATGGAAGGATCCACCCTACACTGGCATTCCTAGTATGAACAATGAATTTGTATGGCTGCACAAACACCACTCTTCTTCCCAACCAGATGTAACGTACTACAGACCTCTACAGGTCTACAAGCATACCATTCTGTTCCTGCCTGCTTTCTTCTTAACACAACAGAAATGTGTGTAATATTTAGCAGAAATATATATTTCTCTGAAGAAGCACATATATTATACTGTTAAAATCTTAGCCAAATCTACAGGTATCTGTCACAATGGGCACCAGTGAAATGTGATCCAAGTGACCCTCATCACAGATGCACTAATTGCTTACATGCCTACATAGCTAATAAAAGCTATAAAGCTATTGGTGCTTTGTAAGTCACTCAAATCAGCATAGTTGCATGAGCAGGAGTTAAGAATCAGCTGTTCCATGAAGAGTTTTGTAGTGACAAACTACAACCAGAAATTAACAGGCATAACGATAAGGCACACATCGGAAACAAGCGAGCAAACGCACACTACTGCCGCAGAGCTTAAACAAAATGGAAGCAGCTGTAACCCACAAGACAAATCATTGCAAAGATGTTAAAGAAGAGCATTGATTAAGATAGGAAAACTTAAGATCTAATTGTTGCCTTAGTAGAATGCGTCTGTCTGGGTTGAGATCTTTGGCTAATAACGCCAGACAAGGTGCCAATGGTTAGTTGAAAAAAATAGATAGTTTATTGTATCACAACAGCCGAGCATACCTGTCTTATCTCGGTTTCTTCTGGTCTTCTTGAATGTTAACACACATATGTGTCTCTGTCACTATATATGTGTCTTCCTGTGCCCCATCTCTATATCGCAGTCTTCCTCCCTGCCTAGAGGTGGCTACCTTTATATTGTGACTGTGACACACACTTCCATTTTAATTTGAAAATCCCAGTCTAACATATTTTTTTCTCTGCTTTCTCTCTGAGTTTGCTTCTGGGTTGCTTCCGTCTTTATTTTTATTAAGTGTGTCCGAGCGCATGTTGCAGGGCCTTTGAAATAGGGTCTTGCAGAATCATGATCACTGACACAGCACTAGTTCACTTGCATGTATGCAAGCCCTAGCCCTTGAGGTTGCCAGGTTTTTGCTGCTATCTTGCGTTCTAAAAATGATTAAATGCAACAGGCAGTGTTCTGTGCTAATCCCAAACCTACTCGCAGTGGTACCCACTGCCCGCACTGAGCCTTGGCAATTGAGGCTGTCTTGGAGCAGTCACACAAACAGGCTTGGGTCGGGTTTAAAATTAATGTAGCGTACAATATGCTTCCCTAGGATAGCAAAGAATCAGTATCTGTCCCCCATCACCCCAAACACAGTCTTTTCCTTGAAGTCTGATACCTTATCCTCACTACACACAAGCTCCGGCACGATCGGCACATCGATAAGGGTAGTTCCCTTTGTAGTGGCCCAGCTTGGCATAACTCCTCACTGCACACACGCTCTGTTCCCGATTGGCACAGTGATATCCACAACGCACTTTACAGCGACCCTCAGCTGGCATCCTGGTAATTGACAGAAGACTTGCAGAGCTTCTCCTCTTCACACAGCCCGACTGGCTGCTCAAAAGTGAACAATGTTTTAGGGTTATCAGCCTCCCCATCTTATATTCCACTTCCAGACACCAAATATGATTGAATCGGAGTCTTTGACGCTTATGTTAGAAGTCTTCTTTTTGAATTGCTCAGTCCTCTTCCTCTTGAAAGCAGTCTATCGCAATAGGTACGACTCCAAAGTTGATAGCCCCACAACACAGGCCATGGGAGCGATGATCTTTCACACTGGATGTTAGCTATAGGTCCTGTGTATCAAAAGATTAGCTTAGGGCCTATGCCCTACTCTTTATGATTCCCTAATCAGCCCCATCTGCTTCCTCAGAGTTGGCCAGGCCCATTCCTTATTAGCTCTTTGTGAACCAGAGAGCACTTTTTGAAGTGTACAGGTGAAGCTTGGCTCTCCCCTCTTCGTGTTTCTCACCCAGCTTTCAGGAACTCCATGTTTCACCTTGTAGGCTTGAGTCTCCCAAAAAGGAACCCATAGTCTGCCATGTATTGTGCCATTTACAGGCACAATACATGGCAGACTATGGGTGTGTATATTTTATACACACGCACTGCACAGCAGTGTAACTTTCCTGTACTGTACCATTCACAAGCAAACATAAACCTAGCACATACATTTACCATGTATATACTGCTCAGCGCTATACCATTCATGTATTGTGCTACTCACAGGCACACATGCATCTACCATGCACTCGCTGCTCAACAGTGCATTTTCCCTGTATTGTGCCCTTCTCAAGCACCCCTATACCCAGGGTAGATATTCCACTCTTGCACTGTGAAGCACTTCACAACCACCGAGGGGTGAGTTAAGCACACAGCAGCAGAATTTTGAATGAGGAGCATTTCGGCCTCACTCCAGTGACACAATTTAACAAGGACCCGTTCACTCCTACTGATCCTTGCACTGTATACTGCTACCACCGCACTAATGCTGCTTAACTCCTGATAAACGCAGTAGCCTTTCACCATTATAACGGTAGCACTTTAGGCACCCCTTATGGTCCAACAGGACCGCAGTGCGTGAGTCAGACCTATGTCATATTGCACACGCTTGTGTATGACCACATAATCAACATCAGGGATCCAGACATCAGTACAGTTGGGGCACTCGGGCAGGGGTGCTCATCCATTATCATGCGAGGGACTTTGCTGTCCCAACAGAAGTTGACTATTGTAACCCATATACAAGCATGAGCTGAGGCTGAGGTGCGCGAGACCAAACTCCCCAATAGTAGCACTTTCCAGATTGGGGTCAACCCATCAGACTTATAAACTCTGAAAGCAGTATAACAGTAATACATAACACAATTGCACATAAAAGAAATGGAAATCTAGAGGAGAATGTTGAGATATATATTTGAAATATGTGCACAAAGCAATGTAGTTCTAGAAAAATTATACTAAATAAACTGCTCATCACTACTGTGGAAATGTACAACAAGCATTGGCATAGCCAATAGGTCTCGCCTTTGGAACCTTATAATTATTTAGTTATGCAGTACAATATCGTTGGTGCAACAACATCAACTGTTGCATGGCTAAACACTTACAAGGTCCCAAAGGCGAGACCTATTGGTTATGCCATTGCTTGTTAGATCTGTCCATCCTCCCTTTCACTCACATTTAGTGGGTGAGTGAAAGGGAGGATGGACAGATGGATTGAAAGTGTGGGTGGATGGAAGGATGGATGAGGGAAAGGATGGATGAGTGAAAAGATAATTGGAAGAACGGGTGGATGAGAAACAGGTTGGTGAGTGAAAGGAAGGATGGATGGATTAATGGATGAATGAAAGGGTAGATGGATAAATAAAAAAGGATTGAGTGAAAGGGTGGATGGATGGTTGAGTGATTGGGTGGAAGGAAGAGCAAAAGGATGGATGAATGAATGGCTGAGTGAAAGAATGGGTGATGAAAGAGTGAAAAGAAAAATGAATAGATTGAGTGAAAGGATGGATGAATGAAAGGATGGATGAGTGAAAGGGTGGATGACGTGAAGGATGATTGAAAGGATGGACGGTTGGATAGATGGATGGATAGGTTTGGAGATGGATGCATTGGTGTGAATATGGATGGGCAGAAGGACGGAATGGTGAAAGACTGAATTATAGATTAAAGAATGAATGAAAACAGAATGTAAAGATAAAATTGTGGATATCAGCAGGTGAATGAACGGATAGATGCTTGGATGGACAAGAGAGCTCTTCTGGGGATGATCGTAATGACTTGTTTTGTTTGCGTAATGTCATAACAGCCTTGGTTGAAAGTGGGGGATATTTAAATTGTCTGGCTACTTCCTTGGTAAAGCAGTCTGTTGGCAAGACCTAAACAGGACCCCTCGGATTAGACTGGCTGCTGCCACCACTTCCGGAGTGCCCACCACTTTAAATTTATTTCAACAAATTCCTGTTTTCAAACATTCATGCAAAAAGTTCTGAGTTTCGTGTACAGCAGTTATGCAGCATTAACATGTCAAACTGACGTGGAGGAGGAGCGTGGTTTTTAAACCTAAATATTCCAAAACATACAAGATGCAATTGCTTTTCATTTCCTTCACATTTAAATCTAGAGAATCGTTAAACCCTTGTGGGCAGAACTTACATTTAACTCAAAGAAAACATACTGGGGCAAAGTACTCGTATTCAAAAAGGTTTCAGCCATAATCCGGAAGTCGACGGTGAGTGTAGCCCTCTGCTGTTTCTCCAGCAGGCCCACGTGACAGCTCAGCTTGAAGCACTCAATTTCTGCTGGGAGCATCTCTGTGAGAACCAAGGAGAGGCTTTGGTAATGCAAATGGCATGCAGTGGGCAACTGTTCAAAAACAAGGTCACCTTTTCAATAGAGGGGCTTTGATGAAGCACGTTAGTGGAACTAGAGATATTCTTAACTAGGCAGTACACCGAAAATAAAATATTAACTGGAGAAGTGCTTCACAAAAAGGTCCCAATACATTAACTGTAATCCAGCAAGAGTGATAGAGGGAATATATAAATACAAAATGTAGAAAAGCTTCAGAGGACAGTTATGTAGCAGTAAGAGTACAAGCATGGAGCAAGCATAACCCTGTGTTGTTGCTACAGCAGGCAGTAAAGAGGTGGCTGGGTGTGCTCGACATTCCTTATCTCCCAAAATTGCGTCACAACTGAAAATTACTCAACCTCCCTGCCCGACCGAGAACGAAAACCCAACAGTTCAAAAAAGAAAGGTCACAGCTTCAAACACCACAAGTGATTCTTCAAAGCAGGGTGCATGCGTTCCTGAAGAAAGGTTTTCTGAAGCGCGCGTGGCCATGCTAAAGAACTGAATATTACTCCGCCTCCCTGCCGGACCGAGAACAAAGACCCGACAGTTCAAAAAAAGAAAGGTCACAGCTTCAAACACCACAAGTGATTCTTCAAAGCAGGGTGCGTGCGTGCACTGGTGTATTCATTTGGGTATGTGTTTTTGTGTGTGTGAAAGCACGAACACGAAAGTTAAAGCACATTAGGGAACAAAAAAAACAGATGGCCCCTTAACGCGCGCGCCGCTGATTTAGTTGCCAAGGGGCATTATGAAAAAAAAAACAGATGGCACCTGAACGCGCCACTGATCAAAAAACAACAAAAGTGAAAGCTCATTTAAAAAATAGAAAACAGATGGGCCCTGCGCGCCCCGCTGCTCGCTCCCGCAAGGTGGATGCCACCACATGCACGAGTGTGTGGAAAAGAGTTGACCAATTTCTAAAGATTACCTCCTAGAGCAGTGCATACGCGCTGTCTAAGCTTGACCTAAAAATGTTTAGGCGTGCAATGAATGTTAAGAAGTATACTTGGGTTAAATGGAGTTTAGAATACATCTCACTGATTGTATCTCATTCCTTTGGAGTGGCACGTTTGTGTTTGTTTGCAGCACTCCCTGAACAACTGGTGAAGGGTCTGTGGAGAAATGCTCTCATTTTGCAGGGAACGTGACTTAACTTGCTACATCTTTCCCCTCATCTTGACCCTGCTTTAGTCCTGGTAATGCTGTGTTTTTTACCCAGTATTGCCACTTACCTGCCACCCTCTTGCTTTACTGCTCCTTTTTCATGCTGTGGTTGAAATGACCCCATGTCTTGTTCATGTGTATTAATCCCTTTCAGAGCCTCTCATTATTGGACAAAAACAACAAGCCTTTGACCCATGCAATGTACCATCTATCCTCCTTGCGCAAGTTGAACGAGAGGCAAAGGAGACCTAGTCTGTTCCATGTACCGGAAACCATATTACAAAAGATAGACGACTACTTGTTGCAGGTAAGGACTTTCATATGATTTGATTCTTTTTTTCTATAACATGCAACTCCTGCCAATAAGGTTTACTTTGCTTGTATGATACAAACTTCTATAAACCTCCTACAATTTGAAGTTCAGACAGCCCACATACATGTTTCAGATGAGCATTATGTTACATGCATAGTTGTACTGGTTGTTTCGGAGTATCCACATATAGCTTTGGGGAGCTAGCTGAGGAGGAAATAAAACTTGGGAGAGGGAGGGGGGCTTTTGTTTAGATGTGACCTAGAATCCGTTCTACAGCATTGTGAATCTACATTGATAACACACCTTGCTACAATGTGTACCAAAGGCATTATTGATGTTTTGGGTTGTCCTCCTGGTTGCCGATAATGGCACTGAACACTTCTTTTTTTAAGCCTACCTCAGTTCAATAACATTCACCACCCGCTCCCAAGTGTGCCCAGGTGGTGGCTTTAGTACTTGTGTACATCTGTGGCTATTTATTTGGCATTTTTATACAACACAGCTTGTCCATTTTAAGGTTATTTTGCAGCACTGAACTTTTACAAATGTTTGCTGTGGGGGAACATGGCAACTTACAGTCTAACTAAGGTTCGCACCTTGTAAGCAAGTTTGAAGAGTTTCATTTTCTGAGCTAGCCTCATGTGCATCTGCACTTAAACCCAGTGCAACAACTATGCCCTTTTGAGATAACTATGCAGCATTATGTTACAGGATGAATGTTTGCGGGTCAGATACACCTCAACAAGAGTGTCCATGAAGTGTTTGGGCTGACTGATCTCTCCCCAACATATGCAAAGAGCTGAAAGCCAGCTGGAGAAGCTGGGTGGCCAGTGCTAACCTTATCCCCCTCACCTCACAAACGGTACGGCGGCTTTAATGGACTGGGGGCCCCCCAGGAGCCAGCGAGAGAGTGCTCAAAGAAAGCTGAGTGGTATTCTTGAACAACCATCTCTCAGTAAAGAAAGTAAGAGAACCCGGACCGAGTTTCTGAGAAGTCGAGCGGCTGCATCTGGAAAGACGGATGCAAGGGAAGTAGGAGAATATCCGACTGGGCTTTTAGACCAGGTACAGCCAGGACCTAGGGTGAGAGAATACCTACTTCTACAGTCACTTGTACTGAGTGTGAGAGGGCAACTATTGTTTGTCGGAAGTGGGCCTCAATCCTCTTCCGACAAAGGGGTTTATGTCTCCGGGGTCAAGCTGCAGTGCCTATGGCCAGCCGTGTAAGGAGAGGCCCGGCTAACTATGGAGGTTTCTGAAATAGGAGAGTTGGCAGTGTTTGATTTGAGCCAGTGGTTGCAGGTATGACTCAGTGACACATATGTTTCCTCAATGAACATTGACTCAGAGTAAAAGTGAAAAAGGAGGAACAGAAAGATAGAAAAAAACAGTGGCAAAGAGGGGGCGTATGGATGAAAAAAAATCTGAGCGAGATAAAAGATAGGCAGTCTACGGTGATGGAATCAAGACTACTCAGCCTTGATATTTTGCCCCCTGACCTTCGATCGGACCAGCCGCAGGCTTCTGAATAAATGTTTGGGCCTGGCATTTTTTCTTTTATAAATTAAGCACCATCTGTGGACTGTTCAGTGGATGATACATCAGAGTCCTGTACCATAGAACTTTGCCTGGGTGAGACTCGGGATGCTGTATCTATTGTAGGCTATGTGGATGGGGTCATGATGAAGACACATCAAACACTTTATGGTTGTAGATCCCTGTTCTGTACGTATGGGTGCTATGAGGGTAAGGAGCCAAATGCTCTACATTCTGTCAGCTGAATAGTTGAGAGTCTAGTTTCTGTGGAAGACCATAGTTTACAGATGCTTCTCTGGATGAAAGGCTTAAGTGATTGATCTTAAGAGAGTTGTGAGAGTCTATATCATATGCTTACAGAGGTCTGTAGACGAAAGGCTGAATTGCGGTGCCTATGAACTACTCTGTAGCTGAAGAGCCTCGAATGCTATGTGTATGGTGGGCTGTCTGTTGCCATTCCTACATAGAAATCCCTGTGAAAAAGATAAATGGCGGTACAGTGTCTATTTTCAGATTGGTTGTTTGGATGAGGTGCCCTTTAAATCTCTTAGGGGAGGGAGGCAGCATTATCCAGTATTATGGGTATCTTTCATAGATTCACATGCCTGAATCATTCCCCGTCGTCGGGGTAGGAGTCCCCGGTAAATAACAATAGTAATGTCACATAGACATATACTTAGTACTAGGCCAGAGGCCTCACATTAGTAGCCTATCTAGGTCCTTATGTAAAAAGGACCAAACTTTGGCCAGGAGCCAATCAGCTACCATCACCCTTCTCACCTTCCTGGAAGGAGCCCTAGTCCCTCAGATTTTCTACCGCACGTCGTGCAGAGGAGTCTCCACTGAGCTCTGCTCAGGTTTTTTCCTATATCTTTGGTTTTTTGCCTACTATTTCTTCAGGTTCAGTTGGAAAAGGAGTATTGATATTTAATATGTCTACTACTCCTAAAAAAGGACTTTTTAGGCCATGTGCCTCATGTAGTAAAATGAGGCTACACATAGAGGACAAGCATGAGGAATGTTTGTACTGCCTCTATCCTCAACATTCTGCCAAGGAATGTAAGATTTGTCGCACTCTCCCGGTCAAGACATTGAAAGACAGGGAAGGGCGACTGCTTCTGTGGCTCCAGAGACTGAAGGACAAAGACCAAGTCTCCTCAGGTGAGAGTGAGTGTTCCTTCAGAAGTTTCCACTCCTCTCCTAAAAGGCCTCGACAGACATCTCCAGGTCAGTCTGCTGTGCCTCCTCACAAGAAGCCAAAATCTATGGAGGGTCATCCTAAGGTCAAGCCTTCTCTTCAGATGACAGCCTTCAAAAAGCCTGCTGTGGTATCTTCTGGCCTGCCTGTGACGATGTCGACAGTATCCATTTCGACATCCACAGCGTCTACTTTCTCCATGGCTTCAACTGCTACAACGTCGTCGACGATGGGTAGGTCAATACCTTCTGTTATTCCTCTCACAAAACCGTCGACGACGCTCCCGTCGACGTCTGCTTCATCGTCGACGAAGGCAAGACTTCCAGCGTCGACGAAAAACCCATCGTCGACGTCGAGTTCATCGTCGACGAAGACTTCATCGTCGTCGAAGACACCGTCGACGAGGACACCGTCGACGACGAGACCGTCGACGAAGACTTCCTCGTCGACGAAGACTACACCGTCGACGAGGACACCGTCGACGACGACACCGTCGACGAGGACACCGTCGTCGACGAAGACACCGTCGACGACGACCCCGTCGACGAGGACACCGGCGACGACGACCCCATCGTCGACGAGCTCGTCGACGACGACACCGTCGACGAGGCCATCGTCGTCGACTTCTGCAGTGTCGACGCCGCCGTCGACGAGGGCATTGTCGTCGACGAGGACATCATCGACGTCGATGCAGTCGACGATGAAAATGTATGATACAATGTCAACAATTGTAGACGCTCCATCAGACGCTACAATGAATCTACAATTAAAGGGCTCTCCATCACTGAAGTATTCCTATACCCATTTTAAGATGTCATCATGCATGGTGACACCAGAGATGACTTCACCTAGCAAAGTCCAGCAACTACTGCCAACGCAGTTTCTAGAAGCAGAAGACCCTGACGTGGAGAACATGTTTCCCATAGCATCCAGTCCCTCTCATCTTAACATCAAGGTTCATGAGAGTTCAGACTGTGAAGATCTTGAAGAGGGGACAATTCAAGAAGAAGTTCGACAGCATACCACTGTTCAGCCTATGGTATGCCTTCCGGCGTCAATTGTCTCTGACCTACAGTTTCTGATTTCAGACTATAAGCAAAGATTTCCGTCTTCTGCTCCTGCTTCAGGAGTGCCAGCACAGCAGGAAGCTCCAGCTCCTCAACGTCGCCAGCGACCACCTCCGCTGGTTGTGCATCAGGAGCAAGAGAAATTGCCTCCTCAAATTTCTTCAGATGAGGATGAATATGAGGAAGAAATGAGACATGATGAAGTCCAAGATGAGGAAGGTGAAATACATGATGAGGATTCTGATGATAACGCCAACCTGGATCCGGCATCCCCAGAGCAAGTACAGGATGATTCTCCCCCTGAAGATTTAGGGGGATTCCATAATATAGTAGGGAGAGCGGCTGCGAGATTCAACATCCAAATAGCTTCGGAAACGCAGGACTGTTTCCTCCATGACTTTAAGGAATCCTTCAAAAGATCTGTTCGATCCATCCCAGTAATCGATTATATATGGGAGCAAGGACTTAAGATTATGAAAAATCCTTCCTCACTCATTCCAGTGCCGGCTAGACTTGAAAGGAAGTACAAAGCCCCAGACACTGCTCCCGCATGCTTAACTGGCCAGACTAAACCGGACTCAGTTATATCACAGGCCGCTCAGCAAAAGTCTAGCAACCCGTCAGCGGCAATAACAGCGCCTCCTGATAAAGAGGGGAGAAAACTTGATGCCATCGGCAAAAGATTTTCTTCTATGTCCGCCCTATCAGTCAGGGCTGCAAATTCTCTAGCATTACTAGGTCGCTACAATCGACAGATATGGGCAGATATAGCTCCATATCTAGAGGCAATCCCAGAAGACCAGAAAGAAGAGGTTAAGAAAATTTTGCTGGAGGGCGAACGCTCTGCCTCAGAGATGATCGATGTGGCCTTAGATATCGCTTCCACAGGATTTCGTCAACTGGCAGGAGCAGCGGTTTTGAGACGCCAGGGCTGGCTAAAAGCCACAGCATTCCGGCCTGATGTGCAAGCCAAAGTTCTAGACATGCCATTTGATGGCGAACTGCTCTTCGGTGAACATATCGATGATATGCTGCAAGGTATTAAGAAGGATACCGACACGGCGAAAGCCTTAGGCACCCTACAATACAAAACTAATTCCTTTCGAGGATCCAGAGGTAGAGGGCAGCAGAATAGGGGCAGCTATCAAGGTTACAAGTCCGCTTATAACTCTTCTCAGCAGTACAAGCCTCAATATCAGCAGAGACAGCAACAAGGACGAGCTTCCTACAACAAGTCGTCCTTTCGAGGGAAAGGAGGAAAGAAGGATAATTACAGACGCCAATGACTGCTTTCTCCAGCATACCTCCACCTCTTCTCCACAATTCGCAGTTGGAGGAAAAATTACCAACTTCCTTCACAATTGGAAACAAATTACAACAGATCGTTGGGTGCTGCAGTTAGTTCGCTTCGGACACACTTTGGAGTTTGTGGAACATCCTCCTCCGAACCCACCATGTCCTATGCAGCACAAGAATCTACGCCTACTTCAACAGGAGCTCTCTCTAATGCTCCAGAAAAGAGCAGTGGAGAGAGTTCCTCGAGGTCAGAAGGGGAGAGGATTCTATTCCCGATTCTTCCTGGTCAGAAAAAAGGAGAAGAAGCAATGGAGACCAATACTGGATCTGAGAAACCTAAATATATACCTCAAGAAGCAGTCCTTCCGTATGGTTACCCTCCAGGAGGTATTACACCTACTCAATCCAAAAGACTATATGGTATCCTTAGACCTCCAGGATGCCTATTTTCATGTCCTCATTCACAAGAGTCATCGACAATTTCTGAGGTTTGCAGTGGCAGGCAGGCACTACCAGTTCAGGGTTTTACCATTCGGCCTGAAGTCAGCTCCACGCATCTTCACGAAGTGTCTGTCACCAGTAGCGGCATACCTTCGCCAGCATCATCACCAAGTCTTTCCTTACCTAGACGACTGGCTCATCAAAGCTCCGACTCGGATAGGCGCAGCCAAGTCCTCTTCGGCCTGCCTTCATCTATTCAAAAATCTGGGCTTAACACTCAACCAGGAAAAGTCAACTCTCCAACCGTCACAACGTCTCAATTTCCTGGGAGCAACGTTGGATACACAACAAGAGAAAGCCTTTCCTTCCAGAGAACGTCAGGTCAAGCTGAAGACTCTGGCTGTCCACATTCAGGCCAAGCAGAGAGTCAAAGTTCGACTATTCAAATCATTGCTAGGAATGATGTCTTCCAACATTTTTCTCATTCCTCACTGTCGCCTACACATGCGGCCTCTACAGGAAGCCTTAACAAATCAGTGGATCCAATCTACAGGGTCTTTCGACGACTGGATCAGGATCACTCAGGTCATGAAGAAAGCTTTGAGATGGTGGCTTCTGGGCGACAACTTAAACAAGGGTCTCCCTTTTCTTCTCCCAGTCTCTCCTCATGTGATAACCACAGACGCTTCACTGGAAGGATGGGGGGCGTTCCTACAGGAACTGCAAGTACATGGTCAATGGTCAGTGGCAGAAAAACAACTACACATCAATCTGCTGGAATTGAGAGCGGTGCGCCTGGCACTTCGAGCATTTCTGCCCCGTATCAGGAACTCCCCAGTGCTTGTGAGGACGGACAACACCACCACAATGCACTACCTGAACAAGCAGGGGGGTACTCGATCCAGGACGTTGTCTCGAGAATCTCAGCAAATCTGGATCTGGCTGGTACAACACGACATTTCTCTGCGGGCAGAGTATGTCCCAGGAGTAGACAACACCCTGGCAGACTCGCTAAGCAGGCAGCGTTCACTTTGCCACGAGTGGGAGCTCGACCAGCAGACGCTCGACTCGGTGTTCTCCCGTTGGGGCAAACCTCACCTGGATCTCTTTGCGACGAAAGTGAACGCGAAATGCCAACATTACGCAAGCTGGCTTCCCCAGAAAAGGTCCCTAGGGAATGCCTTTTCGATGACATGGTGCAACGTCTTTGCTTACGCTTTTCCACCGTTTCCCCTGATCCCCAGGGTTCTCCGGAAACTGAAAGCAGAGAGTTGTACCATGATCCTGATAGCCCCAGCGTGGCCGCGCCAACACTGGTATACGGAGCTACACCTTCTATCGCTGGAACCTCCAATTCTATTCAGGACATGCCCACATCTCCTCACGATGAACCAGGGACAAGTCCAGCATCCGGATCCAACATCTCTAAAATTATCAGCTTGGCTCCTGAGTTCAGAGAGTTCCAGGATTTAGATATTCCACAGGAATGCAGGGTCGTCTTAGCCCGGGCTCGGGCTGAAAGTACTAATAAGACGTATTCCCTCAAGTGGAAAAGGTTCTGTTTGTGGTGTAGAGCTCAGAATTTGCATCCGTTCACTTCTACTCCAGCACAAATTCTGCCCTACTTGCTCCACTTAGCCAATTCTGGACTGGCACACGCTTCAATAAAGGTCCACCTGGCGGCCATATCCAGGTTCAGACGATCTTCGTGTGGAGCTTCATTATGGACCAACAGACTAATCAAACAGTTTCTGAAGGGATTATTCAGATCTTTCCCTCCAGTTAGAGCACCTCCACCTACATGGCAACTAAATGTGGTACTAACTCAACTAATGAAACACCCGTTTGAGCCAATCCACAGAGCAGATCTAAAATATTTGTCATGGAAGACAGCTCTATTGCTGGCGCTCACGTCGGCAAGGAGAGTGAGTGAACTGCAGGCTTTTTCTGTGCAAGACCCCTTCCTCCAGTTCAAGAACGACAGGGTCATTCTACGGACTAACCCTAAGTTTATACCGAAGGTTCCGTCCTCTTTCCATCTCAACGAACCTATTGTCCTACGATCTTTCTTCCCGAATCCATCATCTGCGGCTGAAAGATCTCTTCACTCATTGGACCTCAAACGATGTCTCAAATTTTACCTTCACAGGACGGAGCAATTTCGAAAGTCCAACCAATTGTTTGTTGCATTTAGCAGACCCAGGAAAGGCTTAGCTTTAACAAAACAGAGCATTTCCAGATGGATTTCAGCGGCCATCGCCTTCTGTCACCAACAGGCGGGCCACCCTCTGCCTTCAAAAGTACGAGCACACTCCACTAGAGCGGTTTCCACCTCCTTGGCGCTCTTTGCTGGGGTATCCATTGTCGACATTTGCAGAGCGGCGACATGGAAGACACCACATACGTTCACCAAGCACTACTGCTTGGACTCTGAACTTATGAAGGATGCAGCAGTGGGGCAGGCTGTCCTACGTCATCTATTTCATTAGTGGTGAGCCTTCTTCCTATCATCCCACCTTCCAGGTAATTTATCGCACATTTCTTATCAGGTTGTGAGTATCATGTAAACTGTGTAACAACTTGTGATAAGATTACTATGTCTTTACGAATGTGTTATGCGAAATGTGCTCATTATTGCTTGCTATTCTGATTCAGGCATGTGAATCTATGAAAGATACCCATAATACTGGATAAGAAATGCGTTACTTACCTGTAACAGCAGTTATCCAGTATTGGTATCTTTCATAGATTCACATGCAACCCACCCGCCTCCCCTGGAAGGGCTCACCTTCTCCCTCTCAGTAGGTACTACTTAGCACTGTGCTTACGAAAATCTGAGGGACTAGGGCTCCTTCCAGGAAGGTGAGAAGGGTGATGGTAGCTGATTGGCTCCTGGCCAAAGTTTGGTCCTTTTTACATAAGGACCTAGATAGGCTACTAATGTGAGGCCTCTGGCCTAGTACTAAGTATATGTCTATGTGACATTACTATTGTTATTTACCGGGGACTCCTACCCCGACGACGGGGAATGATTCAGGCATGTGAATCTATGAAAGATACCAATACTGGATAACTGCTGTTACAGGTAAGTAACACATTTCTTACAGAGTAGGGGAAAGGTGAGGTCATTGAGTCAGAGATGTATGTGACTGTCACCTGCAAATCTCATGACACCAGGCCACTTAGCTCTTAAAGCAGAATGCTTTCTTATGCATGCAGATTGAGAGGGGTGCCTGTTTGAAGGCAGGTGGAGGAGTGTTTATCTGAGTGAGGGGTGGCTGGATTGAGTCCCGGGAAACAGTTGTCTGAAAGTGCAAAGGAAGAGCTGTGCTTGTGTGAGTGCAGGGTGAGAGTGTGCTTCTGTGAATGGAGGATGAGAGTTCTGCCATTATGAATGTAGAGCCTGTGTGGATGCAGCACATTAAAGCCAGACCTTTTGGCACTGCCAGTGCTTTTTTGTGATGTGGTGAGGTGCGTTAAGCAGCCTTTGTTTAAATCTTTTAACATTTACACACAAAAGGTGATGGGAGCAATGGTTGCAATAAATCTAACTGGTGCCAATTGCTTGTGGTAGTGTTCAAACATTGCAGTCCGTTCTGGATGACTGTTCAGATTGGAGCAGGGTCAAGACTGATTAGTGTGGCTGGCTCAAAACTGAGGTGGGCAAAAGAGTAATGTGTTGGAATGCTACCCTGAATGATTGCCAGTGGTTAGACTTACTACAAGCATTACTCCCATCACTTTAAAAACAATTTTTCTATTAAATGCTTCTTCCTGTTGACACAAACCTTACAAACTATATCAGTAGTACTAAACAGTTAACATGTTTCCATTATATGGCACAGTCTCCTTCTAATCGGTGCAAATCTGAACAAGCACAGAAGCCCCTGCCACCCCCCCCCCCCCCCCCTTTCACCATAGGCCCCATGATACTACTCGGGTGGAGTCTCTCCAATGCCGTGTCTAATAGGGCAGTCTCTCAGATGTCTACAGCCAGCCCTCCTGCCTTCCTCACGTTTGCAGCAGGTTCATCGCATGTCTCTGAATTTTTGTCATGGACCCCACACCTTGTCAAATTTCCTTGGACACCCTCTTGCAGATTTCTCCACCTACATACATCATTCTAGGTTTGCCAACCAGTGCTCTGTGGTGGAACCCTTGAATTGCACCGTAGTAAAGGGTATGTGGGTAGAGTATGTTCACCCTATATGCCTAGAGTCATTAGTACCAGACCCAATGGTAATCTCAACTATTGACCTAGAGAGTTGGCGGCTCAATTGCCTCCAGTATGACTGGATTCGCGTGCTCCCCTACTGGGTGTGTAAGAGTGTACCAGTTTGTCAGCATCCTCCATACACGTCAGTATCTTCCTTTCCCATGCCGTGGAGTCTGGTCTTAGTAACATCGTAAAATATGCTCAGTCAATGATCTTTAGCGGCATCCGGCCCTAATGGCCATCTCCGTTGGGTGCTGTAATCCTCTAGAACAGCGTTCTCCAAAGTCGGTCCTGAAGGACCGGATCCATGCCATATTTTTATCAAAAGCCACATTTCGATAAATGTAGTTATCTTAAAAATCTAGCATGAACCCAACTTTGGAGAACCTGCTCTAGAATATCAAGATCCCTTCCCCATTTTTCTTCTAATGATAATATGGGGGTTGACTTTTCAGTAATGGTCGATAGATTTGGGACACTGTGCCTGTGTAGCGGGCTGCCTGTAGTCTATATTCTAGTGGAGTCTAGAAATCTAATCCCATAGCGTGTCAGGGCCTGTTTCACCTGTAATTATCTATAGCATTGTGATTCTGTCATACTGTCGTATCACTTAGGAATAAAGCCCCTGAGCATCCCATACGTCCCCCAGGTTTGATATCCCTAGCATATCCCATTTCTTCTGCCTCTCCAACTGTCACACGTCTGCCATCAAATCTGATTTCCTTAGTGGTGTCTCTATTGTCACCTTTCCTTCCCAGCTTCTGCCAGTAGTAAGAGAGGGAATTTCTGCCAATAACACACATCCATTTTGTATTTCTCAAAGACCTTCTTCACGTTCCGCCTGTAAAATTCCAGCTGGTCAAATGTAGATTCCTAGGTACTTTCAGCGCCAGGGGCCCACCCAACCCACCGGTGGACGCCAAGGGATGATAGGGTATGCCACAGACTTATGCCAGTTAATAAAACCCCCAGAACACCTCCCAAATATGCCTAGAATCTTTACCATTCGTGGTATGGTTTGAGCAGGGTCAGCCAAATAAAGCAGATTATCATCAATGTAGAGAGAAATTGCATCTTCCCAGCTGGGGGCCCACCATATTCCATTGATCTGGACATCCACCCTCTCCCAGTTTCAGCTGCTACTGCCAAGTCAAACACCAGGCGAGAGGGTGGGCAACCCTGCCTTGTTCTCCTGCCCAACTCAAACGCCCTTGACAGCACTCTGGTAACTGTGACCCATGCTTGGGGTCAGGTGTATAGAAATTGAATCAATGCCAAAAACTAAAGTCCAAACCCAGTCTTCTGCAGGATTGCCAGCAGATATTGCCATTCCACTGAGTTAAAGTCCTTTTCTTCTTTTAGTGTCACCACAACAGATGGCTGTCCCCTAAGTCTCTTGTCTTGCAAGACATCCACACAATCTCTTGAGGTTGTGTTTCCATCACTTTTTTTTGTTTGAATGAACCTTTGAATGTGCTGTACATTTTAGTTTGGCATTGTTCACAACCATAACCATTGCAACTTACTGTGCCTAAGGGTTGGTCAGGTCTAGATCTCACTACCCTGCAAGTCAGATTGTTACTAAAACTTGCTGTGCAGATGGAAGTGCCATACCTTCTCTTAACTTCCCTCTAAAATGATCTACTAGCCATACCCACAAGTTGATAGTTCTACATAAACAATAGCTCATGACTATTACAGAAGTCTACCAAACAGTTAGGATCTGATAACTGCTGCTTCACACAATGCTTAAAGAATCCTCATATATGACCCCAGACTGCACACCATGCGATTTATGTTAATTATGTACATTCATGTCTAGTATTCAATTCATCTAGGATTTAATGTTTGTTTGGAAAAATCAATTGCATGTCTCAAAGAGCACCCGAAAGGTTCTACTTCAGAGTACCATGCTCTGTGCTGATTACACCAGCAGTTTATTGCAGTGATCATCTTTCTTTTCTTAATAGGTGGGGTGAAGATCTGTTTTGGGGTTATCTGAGAAAGCTACAGAAACTCATTGGACTTCACATCCACTGAAGCTTGTATGTTTCCAGCATGTGTGTTGTAGCTAGACATGTAATGAAGTTATTTGCCATCTCGTCATTGTTGGTGGATATTGAGGAAAACAAAAAAGTGATGGATGGCATGGTTGAATTATTTTAGTCACTGGTAATTACTCAGGGTGGCATCCCAGTCCATTTTCCTTTGCCTGTCATGTGACCTCAGACAGAAACCGATCACATTTAAATCACCCTGGACCCTACTCCAATAGGAGCAGTCCAGCGTAAACTGCCACACCAATTCCCCTCCCAGTGGGAACACAATCAACCCAGACTGTTGTCTGCCTAGTCGGGCCTCATCTGTATGGAATATGGCTTCTTGTTTTTCTTGACAGTCTTCATTTCAGTGTTGATATGCATAGAATGAATAACTCATGATCACATTGCTTGAAACCCACAGTGCACAGGGACACGCACCTCAAATATTATTTCACCATTGGTATTAGTTACCAGTGCTCCATGGAAGTAAAAAGCACTAAGAAAAAAGTACTCACAATCGAACAATGGAAAGCAGGAGAGCAGTTGTGGATCTGAAATAGATCTTGAGACCAGAAACATAGATAGTTGAGTGCTGAAGTTTTTTAACAATTCATCAACCTTCCAGTTTCAACGGCCAGCGGAATGACTCTGAGGGTGGATATGATGTGCAGTTCCGTACCGAAGGTGAAGTCTTTCCACTTTAGGTGCTTGGACCTTTAGGGGTAATCGATCAAAGGTGTCTTCTTGAAGCACGAGGGTGGAAAGACGTGGAAAACACATTTTTATGATTTACGTGTCCACTAACATCTCCAACCTTAGAAGAACAAGCATTGGCAAAGCCAATAGGTCTCGCTTTTGGGACCTTATAAGTATTTAGTCATGCAGCCCTACCAGCTCTAAGGTTGCTTATAAATAACCAGCAAAGGGATGAGGCATAGTAAGGGAGGGTTTTGTACTCTAATCCTTTCCTGCACTGTTGAATGTTTTTAGTACTGACTAATCTGGTCAAAAACACTGCACACAGGCTCTTGGTGCCACAACCACAGGACCTAAACCGTAGCAGGTTAAGAAGCAAGTTTTAAAATAAAAATCAAAGAAGTGCTATATTGGTCTCACAACAAAAAATCTTGCACATTTAGCTCCCGGGCTAGGTTTTGGAGGACATACACACTTGCGTATTATTCAATCTTTGAGTCAGCTGGCTGCTAAAAGAAGTGTATTCTCCTTGAGTAGACTGCACAGCTACATAGGTATGTAAACGTGGTGCTTAAGGGGTTCACATGCTAGCCAGGATTACATGTCCCACTGTTTTTATTATTTGCCACCATGCTCAGAATTGTACTGCAGCACATCATAATGTATCCCTGCTACCCATTATGGTATAGACGTGTGCTAATTCACCAGTGATTGCCAACAATGCAAGCATGACAATGCAACCACAATATGCACATACTTATGAATCATGCTGCAAGGTAAGATCACCAATGCTGTTTTGGGATTTTTTATAAGTTTAAAGTATTTTATTTAGTGCAACATAAATGGACAAACATACAGAGTGCATGCAGCATCAGGTCAGTGCGAACACGGCCGAGCCCCCTTCGTTGTGTCTTCAAAGGACAGTTCAATCGTGGGTTAATCCGCAGCGGCATTAAAGGATATGCATTGTTGCAATGATAGTATAACCTTCCCTTCTCAACACCCCCCCCCCCCCCAACTCCCGGATCCCTAGTCCCCCTGACCCCACCCCCCCCCCCAATCGTCCAGTGCGCAGATCTGTTCCCAGCCGTTTACCTTGTCGCCCATAGCGAGAGAGGTTGAACCCATATCCCCTCAGGTGGTCAAGTCTGCAGGGCTCGTGAGTCTTAAAAGGCGGAGGTATTTGGGACAGGTGAGTTCCTTGAATTCAGTGAGCAGCAATGAGTGGAAGGGCTGCCATAAGTCGTTAAATTGCTCCACATCCCCTGCCACTGTCAGTGATAATTTCTCCGTGCCCAGCACATGCCATAATCTATGTAGCCAGCCCGTGATAGAGGGCAATGTGGCGGTGCGCCAATGTAATAAGATGTTCTGAACTGCAGAACCTAATGCGATAGCTATCTGTCTGCCCCTGCGAGATCTAAGGGGATACATCAACCCATTTGGGAGCCCTAACCGGGTGTATGCAGAGAAGCGTGGCAGTTCGGTGTCAAAATTGGAGTCAATTTCATCTAACACTTCTTTCCAGTAGGGCTCTAGGAGCGCACAGTCTCATAGAATGTGCGTCAGTGTGCCCCGTTGCCCGCACCCCCTCCAGCAGGTGTCGTCCTTACTATGGTCCATTTCATGGACCCGTTCTGGCGTATAGTACCAGTAGGTAGAGACCTTAGTCAGTGTTTCAGTGAGGCCCATGTGGTACGCCGAGTGCCTTGCCCTGTAGGATATCTGCTCCCATTCCTTATGGCTCAGTGTCCTGCCCAACTCCCGTTCCCAGCGCTCCCTCCCAGGGTTGTAAAGGTGTGTAGAGAGTGGTTGCAGTAGCTGATAAAGATCGGTAATCTGTTTTGTATCTGAGGTGCGTGTCAGGAGCCATCTCTCATAGGGGAGGAGTTGTCTATCGGCTGATCCCCGTACATCTGTATGTAGTGCCCAGTGGCGAGCCTGAATATAGCGGAGTCTTTCAGACTCTGGGAGTGAGAATTCCTGTCGGAAGTGCGGGAAGGGGATGACCCCTTCTGGGCCGTACATGTGACACAGGGCTCGACATCCGGCCGCTCGCCAGTGGGTAAAGGCTCCCCTTTCCATCCCCGGGGTAAAGTCCGGGTTGTGCACCAATGGTGTGAGTGGTGACGGGAAAGAAGTAAGATTGTGCGTAAGGTTAGTGGAATCCCAGACCCGCAGGGGCACTCTGGTGACAAAGGAAGTGTAGAGATTCGTGGGGCGGTGAGGCCGGCGCAGGAATGGTACCTCCTGTAGGGGTCGGCCCGCCACCGCCTGGTCCTGGAAGAGCCACTGCTTATCCGATTCCCATCTACTCCATTCTACAAGATAACGCAGCTGTGCCGCTTGAAAGTATTTGCGGAGATCCCGTATCCCAAGCCCTACGGCCTCCGGGGGCTAACATGGAGAGTGCCCTGCGCATTCTGGGCTTCCTGCCCTGCCAGATAAAGCGCGAGAGGTCTGCCTGTATCTGTTGAATCCACCCGACCGGTGGCTGCAGCGGCAAGGCCCGAAACAAGTAAAGAACCTGGGGTAGGACCGTCATTTTGACAGCAGCTATCCTACCTAGCCAGGAAAGAGTGCTGCAATTCCAGCGGATCTTCTTGCCCATTGCGTTGTAATTAGCCGTCACCATGGCCGGCAAGGTGGGGGCCAGCTGGATTCCCAAGTAAGGCACCAGATCCGACGACCAGAGCATGGGGAACAGGCCTTGTAGATGAGATCTGGTGGCTGGCGCAAGGGAGATGTCCAAAGCCACAGATTTCCCCATATTCATTTTGAAACCCGCGACAGCAGCAAAGGAGTCCAGCTCCTCGATGCATGCCGGGAGGGCCGTCCGGGGCTCGTCTAGTGATAGTATAATGTCATCCGCATAGAGGCTTATGGTGTGAGTAAAGCCCCCAAACCGTATCCCCTTCGCCGCCGGGTTGGTGCGTACCCGCTGGGCGAATGGTTCCATATAAAGCGCGAAAAGCAGGGGTGAGAGCGGGCATCCCTGCCAGGTACCTCTCTCGATGTAAAAGCATCTTGAACTATAACCGTTCACCAGCACCACTGCAGTCGTTAGCCTGTAGCAATTAAGGATCATGGAGCGGAATTTGTCTCCTATACCCACCTTCATCAAGACTTGTTCGAGATAAGGCCAATGCACTCGGTCCAACGCCTTCTCAGCGTCCACCGCTAGCATCATTCTCTCTCCCGGAATCCGGGAGGCCTTCTCTAAAAGGTGGACAATCCTCTGGGTGTTGTCCACCGTCTGCCGCCCTGGAACGAATCCCGCCTGGTCCGGGTCTAAAGGTCCCGGTAGGAGGGGGGCTAGCCGGGCCGCAAGGATCCCTGTGTACAGCTTTAAATCCACATTCAAGAGGGAGATCGGCCTGTAAGAGCCGCAGTGCGTCCGATCTTTCCCGGGCTTGGGGATGACTGTGAGTGAGGCTCGCAGGAGATCAGGTGGGATGGCCCCCGAAGCAGCGAACGAGTTAAATAGGCGGGTAAGGAGCGGGGCTAATGTCGTGCAAAGCGTTTTATAAAAAAGCGAAGTATATCTGTCCGGTCCCGGGGCCTTGCCATGCTTAAGTTTGGCGATAGCGGAGATCACTTCCTCTGTTCGAATTTCCCTATCTAGGTGCTCTGTCTGCAAGGGGCCTAGGGAGGGCAGGGTGACCGAGTCTAAGTATGTTGATGTCGCGGTATCATCTGGCGGGTCTCCGGTATATAGATCTGCATAAAATCTGCGGAACGCTTCAGCTATATGGGCGTCCTCCGTGACTGTCGCCCCTGTGGAGTCAGAGATCTCCTTCACTAGCTGATTCTGATGCGCCACTCTGAGCCTATTAGCCAGCAGTCGGCCACAGCGGTCCCCCCCCCCGGTGTAGTAGGCATGGCGCAAGCAAAGCGCAGCGTATTCCGCTCGGTCCAAGTCTAGGGCCGCAAGGAGTTTCCTCGCCTCCTTAAGTTGCCTCCAGATCCTGGGGGCCCCCGTCCGGCAGTGCATCTGCTCAAGCTCGCGGACCCGCTGGGTAAGTTCATCCCTATTGTTCTGTCGTTCTTTATTTTCAACAGAGGAGATGGCCAAAATTCCCCCCCGAAGGACTGCCTTCAAGGCTGCCCACTGCGTTGCCAGGGTGGTGTCGGGGTTATCGTCGTGGGACAAATACTCCCGGATAGCACCCTCGATGCGGTCAACTACTACCTTCCTGTGCAGCAAGGTATCGCGGAGGCGCCATGTTCTGGGAGGACGAGAGAGACCAGCGGTAGACATAATGTGGCAGAGACCGGGGCATGGTCTGATAAGGATAGCACTCCCAGGTCCGACGCCGTAACCAAGGCCCGCACTGGAGTTGTGACCAGGAGATGGTCCAACCTCGCGTACGTCTTGTGGGCATGAGAGTAATATGAGTACCCCCTATCTGCGGGGTGCATGTGACGCCAGAGATCGTGTAGGTCTACCTCCGACAACTGTGCCTTACACCCGGCTGAGAACTCCCCGACCTGCCGGGAGCGTTGCGCGGATCTATCCATGGCTGAGTCAAAGACCAGATTCAAGTCTTCTCCAATGATAACATGTCTATCCTGTGAAGCTGTGATATCCACTAGCGCCGATCGCAAAAAGCGCTCCTGCTGTTCATTAGGGCTATACAAGGACCGGACTGTAAAAGCGACACCTCAGATCTTAAACCGGTAAGCTAACAGCCGACCTTTGTGTGCTGCATGTTTGTGAAGGATTTCTCCCCTGAATTGTCGGGCCACCAGGATCGCCACCCCTGCAGTCTTACTGTTACTAGAAGAAAAGTATTGTGTCAGGTATTTATGTGAGCGCAGTCTGTGGGTGTCTCGGGATAGTAGGTGTGTCTCTTGAAGGAGACAAATATCAGCTTGTGTGCTCTCCAGGAGAGATAATACTGCTCGCCTCTTGACCGGGTTGTTGAGGCCCCTGACATTGAGAGTCACTACCTTAAAAGTCCCAGGAGGCATAGGAAAAGGTGTCAGTAAAAGCGTGATATCCCCGCCTGAGCGAGGCAAGGTTCCTGCATGCCACCAACGCGGCTCGGACCTGTATAGCGCACTGAACGACCCCTCCCCCTCCTTCCAACTCCCCAACCCCTACCCAAAACTCCCCCTCCCCACCCCCCCAGCCCACTCTCCCCAACCAAACCCCCAAAACACCCCTCCCTCCCTCCGTCCCTCCCCCCCTTTTCCCCCCTTGACCCACCACGAATCCCAAAACATCATAGTCCCAGTCCGGTCCTCAAGGGACGAGTCTGTGGTAAGTTATTGAAGTGGACGCCCGGCCACCACACCCCCGTCCGCCACCCCCCACCCCTAGAAGCCCCAAACCTGCAATATGAAGAAGGCTGAGTGGATCTCCCCCCGGAGACATCTTAGGCCGTCACTGCAACATCATTCAGGACAGCGTCACCGGCCGCCTCTCGCAGCACTCCGTCCATTCCAGCTCTGATGGTGGGCGAGTCTGGTCTAGCAGAGGAGGCCGAGGACCGATGATAAGGGACTCTCTGCCAGCCTTCTCTGGTGATACGCCTACGTCGCGGCGTGTGAGCTTCTTCATCTGTCGCGGTGATCCCCAGCACTTCACAGGTGTCCTGAAGGGACCGAAGTCGATGCAGGACGCCTTTCCACCGGAAGATGAGTCGGAAAGGATGTCCCCAGGAATACTGCGTCCCATGGGACCTTAAAAAGTCTGTCGCTATTTTAAACGATCTACGTTTCTGAAGCGTGGTCGTCGACAAGTCCTGATAGAGAGCAACCGGGTGTCCCCGGAATTGCAACGATTTCTGTTTCCTTGCTTCACGAAGGATTCGCTCCTTGAGCGGAAAGTCCGGCACGAAGGCCAGTATATCAGGCGGGGGCGCCGAGGCCGGCGCATCGTACCCACCCTGTGTGCCCTGTCGATACTTATGAGGAAGTCCTCTGGCTCACCCAGTATCTCCCGAAACATGCCCTGCAGATATCCGGCAACGTCCTTCCCTTCCTCCCTGGATGGCAGTCCCCGGACCCGGATGTTGTTCCGGCGGGACCGGTTTTCAAGGTCTTCATTGTGTGCCTGGAGGTCTAGCTGTTGTTCCCTTAGGCGCAGCACCTCCTGCTGCAGGTGACCGATCTCTTCATCCCTGGAGTGTCCGGATCCTTCCATGGTAGCCACCCTTTCACCTAGGCTATCGACCTCTCTCCGCACCTCTCGAACTTCTCCGGCCACCTCCTGTTTTAGTGTCTGAAAATCATCCCGCAGGGAACTGAAGAGTGATCCCAGGAAGGACCTGGTGACCGGTGGCTCTCTATCCCCTGCTTCCAGCGAGCTTCTCGAGGGGCCAGGCGAGTGTTGCCCCTTGTATTGTTTCGATGCACCCCTGCTCATCATCTCCGGCAATGTCCGTTCCCCTTTCTTGTTCCCTCTGTTGCTGGCCATTGCAGATGTGGGCACCTCTCGAGTAGGTCCTGTCCGTTCTCTGGCCCTAGTCGGCAGCGAATAATGCGCAGGGGTACTGCCAACCGGGCCGGGGGGCACCTCCCCCGACTCTGTTGTTGAGCCCGTCAGCCCCAGTGAGCGCAGCCGACCGCCCGCCTCCGCCTCAGATCTCCGGTGCACTCCCCAGATGCAGTTACAGCGTGGCAGCCACCAGCAGTTGCTGTCCAACCGCGTGGTGGATCGACCTGTCCGGCGCGGTTCGGCCTCGCACCCTTCTCGAGCCCCAGGCTGCTATCGCTACTGCTGCGGCCTCCAGGCCCGTCTGACTCCTGCTGCTGCCTGGCAGATCCCCGTCCGGATTCCCCGCGAAGCACCGACCTGACCGTGAGCTTCTGTCAGTCGTCTTCGCCGTCGTAGGGGATCGCGTGTGCTCAATCCTTGCCTTAGCCCCTCCTTGGGTCTCCGCTGTGCCCGCTCAGCAGCGAGCGCTCGGACCTCTCTCCGTCCTCGGGCCACTTCAGGAAGCCATGGGGACCCCGGGAACGTGTCTATTCACTGGCCCTTGTCGTCAACAGCGTCGCGCCACTTCCGTCCTTGCTATCTGCTAGTGGTGACCCAGTAGGCCCACCTATCCGCCGTCCGACCTCTTCGGGTCGCTGTGCCCGTCTTCCCGGGCCAGGGGCCACTCTCGGCAGCGCCGCTGGACCGTGTGCCGGTGTAGGCCTGAGGTGCCCCTGTCGTGTGGGGCCGGTCACAACCCGTGATCCCCCGGTCCCTGAGCACTTGAGCACGCTGCCTTCAAAACTCGAGTCCTGGCGGTCTCTTCTATAGCCTGACCGGGGTCTTCGGCCAGGTCCGGGTCTCCCAGGTCACCGCTCCCCTCCCGCTCCTCTCCGGCTCTGTAGGTCGTGTCCCGGGGCCGAGGGCCTGCAACCCTCCGCGCCCCACTGCCACCAAGGGCCCAGCCAAGTCCGCGGGGGCTTGCTATGTCTCGCCGTTAACTGTGGCGCAGGCAGGCCGCTCACTCGGTCGCACCCCAGCGAGTCCCTGTTCTCCGGGCGAGCACAATCTCGGGGCTACTCCTCCCTCTGGCCGCTGTGCATCCGTACGCCAGGGCGCTCGTCCACCACCGCTCCCCTCGCCGCTGCCGGCCCCTCACCTGCCCTCCTCCGGTGGCCGGGTAAATGTTTGCTCAGTCCGCTGCGAGGGTTCGGCTCGCTCCAGCCGTAGGCCGCGTCCTCGGCCTTGCGTACTAGCCCCACGTCGGGTGTGTCGCTCCGGTGCCGCTGCCAGCTCCTTCCGCCGCGCCCCGGGCTCGGGATCTTGCCCGAGGCTCCACTAGCGCCTCACTTGCTCAGCTGAGGAGGTTGCCGCACTCTGGTCTGCCGCGGCCGGGGTCTCAAGGCCTCCTCGTCCGCCCGGAGGCGTCCGCCTCATGCCCCTCCTCCGCTCCGCTCGGCCGCCTGTGCTCCGCTGCCGCGGTCTCGACGCCTGGCTGGGTCTCTTGGCGAGCCGAGGGTGCTTCTTCGTCCCCGCCGCAATTTGAGCAGCAGATCGGGGGGAGATCTGTGCAATATCGCGGCTTAGGGGCTCAAGGTCGGGAGAGCTCGCGAAGAGTGCGACCGCTCACTCCGCCATCTTGGCCACGCCCCCTTGGGATTTTTTTAGACCCCATCTGATGTTTTGTATGGGAGTCATTTTAAGATGCGTTTCCCAGTAGAACCGAAACATTTGCCTTCATAAACACATTGAGACTAGTATTACTACAAGCCACGTGTCACAGTATTCACAATATCAATGAGACAGTAGAATAGAAAAACGTTTAACCCAATGCAGCAAAAATTACAAGGTGGCAGAGAAGGAGACAGAGAGACCAGGGCATGATATGCTGTTATTGTTTTATTGTTAGCACACATATAGGGGCTTTTCTATAGCTACAAAAATACAAAAAGTCATTGTCTGTGCAGATTCCTTGCTCTCTTCCTTCAAAAAGCAAGGAGCTTCTTTAGGCCTTAGCAGTGTTCAGGATTGAGGGACTTGGTTTTGCCGTCCAGCCGCACCAAACACCGGAAAACCAAAAAAAGTAAAGAAAAGAAAAGCCTTAGTAAGGGTGTTGTCCGGTTTGTTGCGCTAATGATCAAGGGAAGGGGGGAAAGGAAGGTGCACTCGACGGTCACCAGTGATTCACACTCTGTGCAACCTTAATGCTCTTTTTGACTTGTATTATCCAATAGAGCAAGGGCAGAGATTCCTTGTGTGCCGCTTAACCCTCCCTTCACCTCCCCGTTTCCCCTTCCCCACACAGCCCGTAGCCGACCCCGTACCTTGTGGAGCCATGACCCTCCTGGGCCATGGCCGCCTCCTGAGCGTTGCCGGAGTAGGTCCGGCTCCTTTCTTTCACTGTCTGGGGTCAGCGCGTCTGTTCACCTTGCTCCTAATGCTTCTTCCTCTGCAGCGAAGATCTTCCAATTTCCGAGTCATGGTTCCACAAAAAAGGTTTCGACGTCTTGTTCTCCACTCGGCATTTAACGTTTCCACGAAGTGGATTCTCCATCAGAGCGCCACCAAAACGTCTCCTCTTCCTCTTTGAAGGAGAATGAGTCAGCTGACCAGCCCATGTGATCGGCAGCCGCAAACGAAGATAGAGGAGCCTTAAAGGGACAGCACCCGCCTGGATCAGAAGGCGGAGTCTGAAAGTAGAGGGGACAGGGAGTAAGGTAAGGGGGTTACTGACATGTCTTAGGTCTGGCGAGGCGGGTCTGCTACTCGGCTCCTCGTCATACCCCCCCACCCCAGCCTATTCCCGATCGGTGAACAGGGAGATGCGTGAGAGAAAGTCCGCATTCCCATTCTCAGAACCCTTTCGATGGCGGACTTCAAAAGAGAAGGGTTGAAGGGCGAGGAACCATCGTAGCACACGTTGGTTGTCACCCTTGTTCTGTAGTAGGGGATCTCTGTGTATAGTCATAATCTAGTGAATAGTCCCGCCCATGTGCGTGGACCCCGGCAATCAAAAATAATCTCTTAAGTCGTCAAAATAATGCAGAAACTGCAAAGACACTTAAGAGAGAATTTAAAGACAAATAATGCAGCCTATATCCACAGGCTACACTGTCCAGTACTTCTGTGGTAAATTTAAATTACCTATACTTAATTTATGCGGTAAAGTTCAATAAGAATAACTCAGTCAAAAGAAGAGGCAAAATCCGTGATATTTGAGGTTTCTCAAAAGGGGTTTTATTCCTTAAAAAGGAATTGGTATTGGTTCGAACCAAGGTGGCATACCATTCCGTCACCACGTAGGTTCGGGAAGGGACTGACAGACAATACTTTATTGACAGTTAATAGTATATATAGTCAATGCATTACAGTAAAGGCAGATGCAGAAGGCGTAACAGCTGAGAGGAGAGATAAGAATACACATACGTATGAAAAGGCGTTACAATAGGCGTGCATGAAGGCATGTACTAGAAACGTCATTAAGAAGATGTCACAAGTGGGTGGATCCATAAGAGAATCCTGCAGTGTCAGCAGAAATACATGGCAGAGATGCGCGCGCAGGCAGCATGACGTGTGATTGACGTGTAACTGGAGGGTGAAAGGGACTTGACATTTAGCCCTACATGAGGAGACAGAAGTCTGGGATGTCAGAACAACCTAATCCCAAATCGTATCTAATATCTTGTGTTTAAGGAACTATATTATCTGGAAGGAAAGGTCTCTCGGGCAGAGGCTATTCTATACTAACTGTGAGTGCGTGTATAGGCGTCTACGTGTCTACATGAGATGCGAGGGGGCATGGGCCTACCATGGTAACAGGAGCTATGAATTACTTGCACGGAGACAGTGAGGCCGGGCCCTTTGCTCTGCAGCTGGAAGGATGTTTACTTGAACTACTAGACAGGAATGTATTTTTCGAGGAGCGGAGCAGATAACTTGAAGGCTGAATACAGTCTTGGCAGGCAACAGGCCGAGCCAAGCACCGCTAGCCGCGCAGGGAGTGAGACAAAGGTCACGGGTACAGATGCAGGTCCAGGCTGAAGCATTCAGAATCATAAGGCAGGAAAAGGCTCGATGGCAGAATTCAGGGCCTACTTCGCCAGAGTTGAAAAACGTGTAAAGTACACCACATAAAGACGTTGGCAAGGCATACTTAGGAACGGAATATTTGACCCATTCATGGTGGATCTGAAAGAGGACATGTTAACGTTGGACGCAAATGTATTTGCGTCTTCATAGCTGGAAGTGGAGGGAACATACATGTACTTGTAACGCGTACACGGAGTCGTTGGGGTCTAAGATAGGGGACACAATTGATCATAAAAATTCATATTTCCTCACTTCAACTAGAAATTCCACCAAAATTCACCACACACAGTACAGCCTGCTAGTTTCTACCATAGAGAAACCTGCCTCCCCCAGTCAAAGACTCAGGAATGATAGAGAGGAAGGCAGGGACAGACAAGCCCCATAGACTGCCATTATGTGGCTTAAATAGGATACTGTGCCTTTAAGAGAACTTTCCAGAACTTCTCCCAGTATCCCAGAATGCATAGCAGGTCCCTCTTACTTCAGTTCTTTTTTCCGGCTCCTGCTTACAGGACCCTGGCATTGAGCTCTCCCTTTCTCAAGGGTTTATTGGAATTGTTTTTACACTTTTGAATTTTAAAAGTGTTGCAGTTTATTTCTTGGTGCTCTCCTCTCCCTTTTGTGCTGTTTTTAGGTGTTTTGGGGCTCCAAGATGCCTGGCCTTTTTGTGAAGTGCCCAGCATGTGAGAGGAAGAAGGCCAAGAGTGATCCCCATGAGGTCTGCATCGTGTGCCTTCCGGAAGATCATGTCCCTGAGGAGTGTGTAATCTGCCAGCAGCTTTCTGCTCGGACCTTGAGGGACAGATTGAAGATCAGGCTGGCTGGCCTGGAGGATAGGCGTCTGCGGGCTGCAGGTGGGTCTGGGCAGCCTGGGAAGGTTCCCTCTGCCTCTGCTGAGGCCCCCGGGGGGCTCCCCGGGGGCAGGAAGTCCAGCAATCGGTCCCATTCTCCGTCGACGTCGATGGCATCGACGACGGCGTCGAGAGGGATGACGACGGCGTGCTCCCCTTCTCCCCGGGGCTCCGGGTCGAGACGGCGTGATGGCTCGACGGCGAAGGAGAAGCCGCCGTCGAAGCCGCCGTCGACGTCATCGTCTTCGTCGACGTCGAGATCTTCCTACCGTCGACGAAGACACAGTGACGTGTATCGACGCTCGCCGTCGAAGCGGCGCCGACGCTCGCCGTCGAGGCGACACCGTCGGTCGTCGTCGAGGCGACACCGTCGATCGCCGTCGAGGCGACACCGCCGATCGACGTCGAGGGGCTCCTCGACGTCGGGAACATCAAGACGGCGGCGCTCGTCGTCGAGGGCGGGCCGCCCGACGTCGAGAGGACGACGGGAGAAGTCGCGAAAGAGGAGGTCGACGTCGAGGAGAAGAGGGTCGATGCCGAGGAGACGGCGTTCGACGCCGGAGTCCAGGAGACGTCATTCGACGCCGGAGAAACGTCGTTCTGCGTCCAGCAGACAGCGGTCAGCGTCGAGGAGTAGGTCACCCTCTCCAAAACGGCGGAAAAGGGACTCTAGTCCCAGGAGTCACGCTGCTTCCAGTGGAGGTCGTAAGAGGAAGAGGTCGCCTGCTGATGGGGATGGCTCTCCGCACCCCTCGCCTAAGGGGCCACCGGGCTCGGTGTACGAGGAAGTGTACACTCCGTCTCGGCCCAGGACTCCGACTCCTCCCCCCGTGCCTAAGGAGGACCCTCCACCCAAACCACCGCTGCCTTCAGGAGATCCTTCTCCACCTCCGATCCCTCCGCATGGGCCCACACCGCAGCCGAAGGTTCCTCCGCCGAGGTCCACTTCCCTGCCGTCCCTGCCTGTTCCTCCTAAGGGGACTCCGAAACCAAAACCCCGGGAGGAACCGAAGAAACCCCGTGATGAACCACGGAAGACCCCTCCACGTAAACCAAAGGAGCGCCCACGAGCTGGCAGGTCTCGCTCTCGCTCTGGGCGGAAGGAGAGATCGCGGCACAGATCATCCACGAGATCGAGGCACCACCATAGGAGGCGCGAATCTCGCTCACACAGGAGGTCCTCTGGGACCAGGGATTATTCACCTACCCTATCGGGGTCACCGGACGCCAGAGTGTCCCCGATAGATGACCTGGTTGCCTTTCAGGACGTCCTGTTGAGGGGCGCGACGAAGCTAGGCATATCCCTGACAGTGCCTACGCCAAAGACGTCGGTCATTTTCGAGACTCTACATCAGAAGCATCTGTCTCGTCCTCTCCTGCCCCTGGTGCCGGGCCTGGAAGAACCGGCTATGGCTCTGTTTCTCACCCCGGCGGTGACGAGGGCGGCTCCGTCGAGATTACTAAAGAAGTACCGGGCTCCCGACTCGGATCCGGCCTTTTTGAGAGCTGAGCCTCCGCCTGACTCCGTCATCGTCACGGCGGCCCGCAAGCAGCATGCCACCACCCCGACCTCCACGGTCCCCCCGGACAAGGAATCACGGTGGATGGACTCGGCGGGGAGAAAAGTCTGTGGAACTTCCGCTACCTCCATGAAAGCGGCGAGTGCCACGGCTTTGTTGGGACGCTACGACCGCGCCCTCTGGGACTCCCTTGAGCGCTTTGCTGAGCATTTGCCCCGGGAGCAGCGTGAAGACTTCATGGAAGTCCTAAGTGAGGGGATGCTGGTGGCCAACCAGATAATCAGCGCAGCTGCGGACTCTTCCCTGTTGGCGGCTCACGGATTTTGCCACGGGATCAACCAACGGCGCCACGCTTGGCTCCGGCTTACGTCCCTGAAACCGGACGCACAGCAGAGGGTGGCCAATCTACCGTTCTCCGGTGAGACCCTCTTCGGGAAGCATGCGGATGATGAAATGGCCCGCATGAAGGCGGAGGCCGAAACGCTGACGGCTGTGGGCCTGGAGAAGCCCAAAGAGACCAAGAAGCAGTACCGCCCCTTCCAACGACGGTTCGGCGGACAAGGCCGTGGACGAGGACAGGCTTCGGGGCACTCGCAACAGCAGCAGCCGTTCCGTAAGCCGTTCCAGAAGCGGCAGAAGGGCAGGGGAGGCCAGCAGTCGGCTCCGGCGCCCAAGGGCCAGGCGGGGTCTAGGCCCTAGGAACTTACTTCCCCCGGATCCGTTACCCACTCCGGTAGGGGGAAGCATACAACTTTTTCTGGCAGAGTGGAGAAAAATTACTCAGGACAAGTGGGTGCTGAATATTGTTTGCAATGGATACAGTCTTTGGTTCCCCCGGTCGGCTCGCAGTTTCAGCTGCGCGAGCTTCAGGCGGAAGCGGATGTCCTGTTAAGGAAAAGGGCAATAGAAGATGTACCTCTGTCTCAGAGAGGAAGAGGTCTGTACTCCCGGTTCTTTCTGGTTCGCAAGAAGGACAAGAACGAGTTCAGGCCCATTCTGGATTTGCGACAGGCAAACAAATGGATTCGCAGAGAAAAGTTCTGCATGCTGTCGTTGCATCAGATTTATCCTCAGTTGCAACAGGGAGACTGGCTTTGCGCTATAGACCTACAGGATGCTTACTTCCATGTGCCCATTGCACACAAACACAGGAAGTTCCTGCGGTTCCAAGTCGGCACCAATCATTATCAATACACAGTACTCCCATTCGGACTGAAGTCTGCGCCGAGAACGTTCTCGAAGTGCATGGCGGTGGTAGCAGCACACCTGAGGAAGAACAAGGTGTTCGTCTACCCTTACTTGGACGATTGGTTGATCAAGGCATCCTCATCCTCGGAAGCACGAGCACACTTCCAGAAGACGTGCGTTCTCCTGAACAAGCTGGGGCTGCACATCAACATGGTCAAGTCTGTCCCGACTCCGGTCCAATGCATACAGTACTTGGGAGCCTCCATCAATACGCTGTCAGCAAGCGTGTCTCCTTCAGAAGAGCGACGATTATCACTCCTTCGGAAGGCTCAGGCTCTTATGACGACTCCATCTACAACAGTGAGGACGGTGTCTTCTCTACTGGGATCGATGGCCTCTTGTATCTTCCTGACGCCACACGCACGGCTGCACATGAGACCGTTGCAGGAGTGCTTGGAGGACCAGTGGGATCAGAGGAAAGGATCTTGGGACAAGATTCGACTGTCGCTGCATGCTCTTCAGTCTCTGAAGTGGTGGTGTTCGGCTGAGAATCTCCTCAGAGGGGTTCCCTTTCACAAGGACATTCCCACGCAGACTGTCGTGACGGATGCGTCTCTTCTAGGATGGGGAGCGCACTCCGGGACTCTACAGATTCAGGGCACGTGGTCACCGATGGAGGCCACGTATCACATCAATTTCCTGGAACTCAGGGCTGTTCACTTGGCGCTGAAGGCCTTTCTTCCGTCCTTCCAGACCAACTCTCTGCTTGTACAGACGGACAATACCACCACGATGTATTACCTCAACAAGCAGGGGGGCTCGAGATCGCGCACCCTGTCGCAGGAGGCGCAGACGATCTGGCACTGGCTCCTGGCCAGAGGACTGACGATAACGGCCACCCATCTACCAGGTGTGCAGAATGTTCAGGCGGACGCACTGAGCAGACAGCTGCAGGAAAACCACGAATGGGTCATAAACGACGAAGTACTAGGAGAAGTCTTCGCAAGGTGGGGAACTCCAGACGTAGATTTGTTCGCCACCGCCGAAAACAGCAAGTGCAGAGACTTCGCCTCCAGATACTTCCAACAAGGGACTCTGGGGAATGCGTTATGGATCAACTGGACGAACATCTTTCTGTACGCCTTTCCTCCCATTCCCCTGATTCCGGCGGTGCTCATCAAGCTGGCCCGGTCCAGAGCTCGGATGATACTCATCGCCCCGGAGTGGCCCAGGCAGTGGTGGTTCACGGACCTACTTCACCGGTCTCTCCTTCCTCACATTCGGTTGCCGTGCAGGCCGGACCTTCTCACGAAGTTCGGGGGACGGATGTTACACCCCAACCTCTCGTCTTTGAGTTTGGCGGCATGGCTCCTGAGATAGTGCAATATGGCCATCTGAATCTGCCCGATGATTGCATGGACATACTGAAGGAGTCTAAGAGACCTTCCACTCGGACTTCATATGCTTACAAGTGGAAGAGGTTTTGTATCTGGTGCCAGTCTAAGAACCATGATCCTACGACCTGCAAGGAAGATGTCATCCTTCCTTACCTTTTACATTTGGCGCAGTCTGGCCTTAATGTCCATTCCATTAAGGTTCATCTTGCTGCATTGACTGCCTACAGGAAATGCCCTTCACAGACTTCCTTTTTCCAGATCCCTGTGATCAAAGACTTTCTGGAAGGTTTGAAGAAAGTATTCCCTCCTGTCAGGCTTCCCTCGCCTTCATGGGAATTGAATGTGGTGCTGTCCAGATTGATGAAGGAGCCTTTTGAACCTATTCATAAGGCTTCGTTGCAGTACCTGTCCTGGAAGGCGGCGTTCCTCGTGGCCATTACATCGGCCCGCAGGGTGAGTGAAATTCAGGCGTTGTGTTGTAATGAACCTTATACTGTATTTCATGCTGCTAAGGTTGTTATGCGTACTCACCCTAAATTTCTTCCCAAGGTTATTTCTGATTTTCATGTCAACCAGACTATAACTTTACCTACGTTTTTTCAGAACCCTTCATCCCCAGCGGAGAGGTCTCTCCATTCCCTGGATGTTAGGAGGGTGTTGAAATTTTATCTGGATAAAACCAAGGATATTCGTAGGTCTGACCAGTTGTTCATCAATTATGGGTCGGTCAGGACGGGTCTTGCGACCTCGAAGCAGTCCATCTCTAGGTGGATTGTGTCCTGCATACAATTGTGTTACCAAAAGGCTAATAAGACCTTAGGAGGTAAGCCTAAGGCTCATTCCACCAGGGGCAAAGCTGCCACGACGGCTCTGCTCCGTAACGTGCCGATTGCTGAAATCTGCAAGGCAGCCACTTGGAAGTCGGTTCATACCTTTGCTAAGCATTACTGCCTGGACACTGACGCCAGGGCAGACGCTCAGGTTGGCCAGGCTTCTCTGCGGAATTTGTTCGCACAGTAGTGGCATTATGTATTTATTCTCCACCGCCGCTTTGGTGTGGGGATGGGCTTGCCATTCTATTCACTAGATTATGACTATACACAGAGATCCCCTACTACAGAAGGAGTAGTTTCTGTCCTGTAACTCCAGTTCTGTAGTAGGGGTATCTCTGTTATAGTCATAAGCGCCCGCCCTCCTCCCCGGTGGAGATTTTTTCATCATACAGGAATGCGACAGGTCTGGCGTGCTTCGCCTTCAAAAAGAACTGAAGTAAGAGGGACCTGCTATGCATTCTGGGATACTGGGAGAAGTTCTGGAAAGTTCTCTTAAAGGCACAGTATCCTATTTAAGCCACATAATGGCAGCCTATGGGGCTTGTCTGTCCCTGCCTTCCTCTCTATCATTCCTGAGTCTTTGACTGGGGGAGGCAGGTTTCTCTATGGTAGAAACTAGCAGGCTGTACTGTGTGTGGTGAATTTTGGTGGAATTTCTAGTTGAAGTACTGGACAGTGTAGCCTGTGGATATAGGCTGCATTATTTGTCTTTAAATTCTCTCTTAAGTGTCTTTGCAGTTTCTGCATTATTTTGACGACTTAAGAGATTTTTTTTGATTGCCGGGGTCCACGCACATGGGCGGGACTATTCACTAGATTATGACTATAACAGAGATACCCCTACTACAGAACTGGAGTTACAGGACAGAAACTACTCCTTTCTGCTCATCCAAAGGAGGGGGCATGGTCCGTATATAAGAGGAAATGGGAACCCTCAAGATAATATCTTAACTTATCCACTGCCCACTTGATCGCAAGACACTCCTTTTCTACGATGGGGGAATTTCAGTTCCCGGGTAAAGAGTTTGCGACTCAGGGAAAGGATTGGGTGTTCGACCCCCTCAGAAGAAACTTGTGACTGAACAGCCCCCAGCCGGTTATCAGAAGCGTCTGTCTGTAGTATGAAAGGTTTGGAAAATTCTGGGGATCGCAGTATCAGACTGGATGTAATGGCCCTTTTCAGTTCAAGGATGGCTTGTTTAGCTTCAGGAGGTGGATGAAGGAGGTCCCTGGGTTTTACTTCTTTTTTTAAAAGATTGGTAAGGGGAGTGGCCAGCTCAGAATATTGTGGTATATACCGGCGATAGTATCCCAGAAGTCTCAAAAAGGCTCTTGCCTCCTTTTTTTGTGGTAGGGAAAGGGGCCTGGGATATTGCTCTGACCTCTTTTTGGGGTTCTATGTGTCCGTTATCCAGGAGAAAACCTTAAATTTACCCAGCTGACTGAAGAGCCTGAAGGACTAGATGATACGAGGTCTCCTCTGACATTGCGTCATCTGGTAACTTACCCAGAGTCTTGCTGTGTAACAACCTACAGAAAGCACGCAACCTCAATACATGTGTACCCGTGATGGCTGTAATAACTTGCACCGCTGTAAGCACGGATGAAGCCTGGATCCTCCGAGCACGTACCGAAAATGGGCGGCATGTCTGACTGCTGTTACATACCGCAGTAGCAGGGCGTAGAGCACACAGTGCCTATTTATTCAACAGCAGGACTGGCTACGGCCCTTGTGGCAGGGTGGCTTCATTGGCCCGCTGTCGATGAATGGGAGAATATCTGTCTCTCCAGCTCCGAGCACCGTGAAATCCACCGCTGGATTATTGGCGAATCCTGAGCCGTCACTGGCAGAAGTCTAAAAACTGAACTGGAATTTCACTCCTGCAGGGAGTGCGCGAGCACACTCTCAAACTCCCCACACGGGCCTCAACAGACAGGGAGCACAAGACTGCGAGAAAAAAAAACAAGTCCTAACAAGCCATGAAAGTGATCGGACGGTGGCAGAGGGGAAAATAAAGCACTCATGTGAAGTGCTGAAACAAGCCGCGAAAGTGAAAGTGATCGCTCACTGATGAGCCATGTGGGGAAAAGGCAGATGGCGGCTACGCGCGTGTATGCGCGCGTTACCGCCAGCTTGAGGCCGGCATAAGCGTCTGGTAGCACTTTGAAACCCCCAATAATAAATGTCTCGCAGCGCATGCGCTGGCTCAGGCAAGACCTAAAAACCAGAAGATGATTACTTCTGTTTGCTAAGGGATCACAGGAAACAAAATGTGAGCCGTGTAAACCTTGTCACTTCAGCATCAAAGGAATAGTGGCAGGGCGTGGCCATGGAGCTGATGAGGGAAGACGTGTGAGCCTGGAGCTCCGCGCTGACCCCGATATTTACCCTGCACTGGGACCTTGAATTGATCCCCAGACCGCCCAGTGAGGCAACAACGAAGGCTGGAACGCCCGCAGCGCCGATCAGGAGGCTGAGTACCCCACCTGCCTGGGAAACTGGCGAGGAAACGCGATTCCTAGAAGATCGGCCAAGATTTTCTGTTTGAATTTGTTTATTGGGATTTAACATTTCTGATTAGTTGCTGACTTTGTTACATTCTTCCAATGCATCAATACATAAATTACAGCTGAATATTTGTAATTGTAAACAAACATTATTACTAATCCACACTATGTTAACCATTTATTCCGTGGGGAGGTACTACTAGGGAGGATTACCCTCAATGGTGTGAGCTATTCAGCGACATTGCTTTGTGCTCAGCTTGGACTTGCCTCCGTTGGGCGTGTGTGGATATTACATTGTTGAGTGGTTTACCCAATGTTGTCGTGTCTTGTCTCGTCAGTATGTATTCCCATCAACTGTTATCAGAGTTATACCCTCTGACGTGAACTTATGAACTTTCTATAAATAGGTTAACCTACGGGGAAAGTGGAGGAGCTGCCGGACTAAGAGTCTGTAGGATCGATATTGTCAGTGGCCTCGGTTCCTTTTTAGGTCTCGCCTGAGCCAGTGGATGTGTTGCTCTGCGAGACATTTAGTAAGTGGGTTTTCAAAGTGCTACCCACATGGTTTTGCTGGCCTAAAGCTTGCATGCCCAATGGCGTGCACAAGCACAGCTGCTGCTCACACTCCCTCCTCCCTTCTCCCCCTCCCTTTTTGGTGTCACCTGTAATGAGGCTCCTCTGTTTGCACTCTCCCCCTCCCTTTTTTTCTCCCCCTCCCTTCTCGTCAGCTTTATTCAGGCTTGTCTGCTGCTCGCATTCCCCCCTCCCTTCTCCCCCAGCCCTTCTCGTAACCTCTGCTTTCGATCACCCCTCCTTTCTCCCCCCTCCTTGTTTTCGTCAGTTTCATTTGCCTGTACACTTCTTCCAACTCGCTGTTACTCATGCGGCTCTGCTCGTACTCCCTTTTACCTTCTTCCTCAGGGCTTCTCTGCATTTTTTGTGCACTTTAGCCACCATCCCATGCCTTTTTAACACAATTGTAAGTATGGCGTTTTGCTTAGTGAACACTGCACTTTGTTGTGGGAAAAATTTTTTGCACATTTACCATGCCCTGTAAGCATCCTACATTAGAGGTACTAATCAAATGTTACGGTGTTTACATTAACTTTGTGCTAGCGTAGCTCGGCTCATGCATTCATTTATTTATTAAATAAACAAATCTATCCTCATGTTTGTCAAAGCGTTATGTACTTTCACTTATTTTTTATGAGCTCTTCAATATTAGGCTTACTGATAAATAACCGTGGTGAAAAACAACTGATTTTTTGTGCATTTCATAACAAGTGGTACAATAAAACACATCTTTACAAACGCCAAAGAGTCATTGATAAAAGTAAGTGGCTTACGATTAACAGCAATTAATAATAAACAACATCACTTGACAGAAACACCAGTTAGTGACACATTGGTTTACCTACTGGGCAAAGGATGGAGAGGTTTAGCCACAATAACAAGAATATATTTTAGGAAGCGCAAGCGGTAGAAATGTTCTAATGCAAAATAACTCCGAAGAAGAGGAGAAGCATTTTTTAATTAACAAATTAACCTCTGACATCACCAATTATCTATCACAAAACAAATATCACACACTATGTCTCACACAATCACTCAGTCACTCACTCACTCACTAACAACCTCTATATAAATAAGTACATTACTCAAACACTCGCAATAAATAAGTACAAATTCCACTCTATCTCTAACAAATATTTGCTCTCAAAAACACTTTACGTGACTAACTCACCCACTTAGTCGAACGGAATTACTCTAGCAAACTATATAACTAACACTCAGCAACTCTCACAAAATGTTAATCTACAACTCTCTATCGCAACATAAAAAGTCACACAATCTCACAAACAAACGCTCAATAACAAACTCACTCTCAAATACAAAATATGTCCCAAAAAAAGTTGCTGTAAATCAGAAACATTGTCTCATAATTTAACTCTAACATTCTATAACACTAGCTAACACTAATACTATATTGCACTACCTGAAATATTGCATATATGTAAATAATGAAAAGGGAAGATTAACAAAACCTATTGGCTAACAACGAAAATTAACAAAGGTAAAGAAGTGTTTGAGGCATATGAGCTGCAGATTCTACACTTTGCATTAGATCGCCACCTGGTGTTGGGCTCGGATGATTGCATGTTGTTGTCTTGGAAGAAGTCTTTGTAGTCACAAGATAGGTGACTCCATCCTTGGACGATAGTGCGCATGGGCATCGTCTCCATCCTTAGATTGTTTTTTTCCGCCACTGGGTTCGGATGCAACTTTTCTGCTCCGGTTCGAAAATCTACTTTTTCGAAGACTTTGACGTGCAAAAGTTTCTAAAAACAAACTCGAACATCAAAATACATAGACTCGACTTCATCACTTCGATTCCGGTCGTCGACGCAGGCCGTTGGGCCTACCCACGTGGTGAGGCCTACACCTCATGGAAAGGACGCCGTTCAAGAGATGCCCCGAGTGTGGAGCAAAATTTCCACATCGACCATCACGAGGTGTGTAACTTGTGTTTATCACCCGAACACGACGAGTCGAGCTGCACAGCTTGTGCGTCCTTTTGATCCAAGAAGACCATTCGACATCGGAGGGCCTGTCGACGCGACATCCAGAGATCAGCTCCGGAACCAATGGATGTTTTCTATGAAGAACCATGTGTCCTGAGGAAGATTCCGATGATCTCCAGATCGTATCTGAGGCAGATGGCTCCGATGACTCCATACCATCAGGTCAACGCGTGAGTATGACTGCCCCTACCCCAGCCCCAACACCTAAACCGAAGGCAAAGGTCAAAACTCCGCCTTCGGGGCTCAGTCGCGACCGAGACATTGTTTCAAAAGCCCCGCCATCGAGCCCGGCTCCGAAGAAAATATTAAAGCCTTCCGGTAGCTCCATACCGAGCAAACCGCACGCGCTGATACCACCAGCTTCCTCGGCACCGAAAAGTCCCGGTTCCGAAAAAGACTCAGAAACCGTCGACTCCTAAAGATCACACGGCACCGAAACCAATGAAGCCTGCTTTCACCCCAAAATCATCGGTACGGAAACCTACAAAGCCTGCTTCCGATGCCACCAAGCCCTCGAACCAGGTCTCGACTCCGAAAACAATACCTTCGGTGCTGAAAATTACGCCAAAGGACTATGCAATACCTCCTAAGGCTAAAGACAAACAGAAACCAGGCCCGGAACCAAAAAAATTGGCGCTGAAAGCAATTTCTCAAAAAGAAGAGCATTTTAGACCTGATCCTTTATAAACAAGCATTTGCAATGCAATAGGTCTCGCATTCGGAAAGTTTGAGCTATTGGTATTGTAAATGACACATATTTTATTTATGTGTTGGTTTTGAAAATAGCTAAATTAATAGCTTTGTCATTTACAATGCCAATAGTTTTAACTTTCGCAAATGTGACACCTTTAGCATTTGTAACGCAATATGTGTTGTATTTACGTGACTTAGATGTATTGATATTATAAATAAGAATGGCTTTAAATTTTTTAAAATAATTAATACTTAAAAAAAGCTATTGTAATTTATAATGGCAATAGCTTAAACTTTTGTAAATAACTTTTGTGAAGATTATCTTCCATGCATTTTATTGTGACGAAAATCCAAGAACAGAAGTGAAATATTAACATCTTTTTGTGACATTTGAAAAAAAAAAGCTTGAAACATTGAGAGAACATATTTGAACCAGTTCAATTATTTTCATCGAGCACTCAGAGTCCACAAAAATCTTTTTCAAGTGAGGTAGTTTTGTTTTTAATCTTGATATTTTTCAATTTCCATCTTCATTGAAAACATTCTTCAACACAAGTGCACTTGTGTTGAAGAATATTTTCAATGAATGATTTTCAATAAGCGGACCCAAGTTGCTCGAGTAAGGCTCCTAGAGGAAAGCATTACCTGGTGTCATACTCACATGTTTATAGACAAGGAAAGCAAATGACTACTTGAAATCATTAGCTGTATGACATTTTAGGGCATAAGTTAAGCAGTGTTTTGTTAAAATACAGCTACAAACACCATGCAGGGTTTCAGCAGCAGGATCATTTTCACTAAGAATTTGTAATCCTTTACCACACACGCCACTTGTCCCTGCAATTGACGCGGCATATAAAAAACCTTTGTCCTTCTGCCACCCCTTCTGGATTAAGCGCCTGCCAGTTCAAAGGAGCCCTTTAGAGAGGAATCCTTATTTCTCCGGTTTAAGGAAAATATACTTGAGAAGAAAAGGGAACAATGACCCACAAGTAGCCTGGTGTACGTTACTGCCCTAATCTTGGAGCAGATTTAACAATTGCTAAAGTAAATAGTTTTAAACTGATTTCACGGGCTGATGCTCTTGTCACAGCTGAAAATCAGCCCCCTATTAGTAGGACCCAGGCAGAAAAGGAGCGAGCCGACTGGCGACCATGGCTTGATATATTTATTGTGAAGAGTGGCGCTGCCCGCAAGGTGCTCCTCGTGCTATCCCTGAAAGGTTAAATTATCTAAACAAACCTTCTGCCTCTGCCCGTCATGTCTGCAGGGGCTGTAGGGATCTCGGCACTTCATCCAGGCAACACAACAGTCACGTAGGGAAAGTGGGCGAAAATGTTAGAAGACGTCAAACTGCTGACTATGGCAATTAGGTGTTGCTGAAAGAAAAACAAGCTTTCGGCATTGCGTGGTGGGGGCGGGGGAGCGGCATTGCGTGGCGGGGGGTGGAGGAGCGGCTTTCTTTGAAGTCTGATGCCAAGGCTCAGACAAATGGTGCGCAATATGGCTGGCAATGTGCACGCGCCTGGCTCACATGAACTGTACCCGATCCGCAGTTTTGGGTAGACTTTTGAAAGCCTTACTATAATCTCGACAAACAACCATTGCTAAAGCAATGCTGTAGTCAAGACTTAAAAAGGATATACATTGATCCAGAAATAGGACATGCTTCCACTATGCCACATAGGAAGAGGAAGATAGATACAGCACCTTCAACTCCAGTGCCTGTAAAGAAGAAGGATTCTACAACATTGCCTATGACCCTTCTTCTCCTGTACTTCCTCCCTTACCTTCTATTCCTTTTAACACCTCACCTCAAATTTCACCTGCTTGTTTATCACAAAATTCTCCACCTCAATCTTCACTTCCACAAACACCTCCTCAGAATGAAGATGAGTATAACATAGGGGATAGGGGAGACCCAGATGAGCCCTTTCCATACCCAACTGATATACCAGACTGGGAATATCCAAACCCACAAGATGTACCAGATATCCCTGACCCACATACATATCCATCCAAACCATCTCCTCCTGAAGATAATATTGGGTTTGGACATCTAATTAATAGGGCTGCCTTCTATCATAATGTAACAATGCACTCCGATGAAGCAGAGGAAGATTTTTTTGCTAGACACTTGAACAAACACAAAAAACTGTTCAAATATTACCCATGATTAAAGGGGTTATTAAGCATGCCCCAGAAGTGTTTAAAGATCCTGTACGAGCTAGGATCATAAACCCAAGAATAGAGAAAAATTGCAGGTCCCCTCCTGCGGATCCCGCTTACATTAAAGGTCAGCTACCCTTAGATTCCCTAGTCATGTCAAACGCTAGAAAGAGAGCAAATTCTCAGACATCAGGTGAGGCACCACCTCCTGATAAGGAATCAAAAATAATAGATGCTGATAAAAAGAGGCAAAAGGATAGCTGCAATAAGCTAGCAACACATGGAGTATAGCTAACACACAAGCCCTCCTTGCAAGATACGACAGGGCTCATTATGACCAGTTCGAAACCCTTTTACAGCATCTACCTGACCAATATAAGACACAGGCAAATGACCTTATACAAGAGGGTAAGCTTATTTCAAATGCCTACATCAAGTGCGCTCTTGATGTAGCAGACACTGCATCTAGAGCAATAAATACTAGCGTCCTCCTTAGAAGATATGCATGGCTACGCATTTTAGGGTTTAAGCAAGAGGTGCAAACAACTATCTTAAATCAACCATTCAAACAACAATAAATGTTTGGTCCAGAGGTGGACGTAGCACTTGAGAAAATGAAAAAAGATACTGATACTGCAAAATCTATGAGAGCTTTGCAGTCCACTGTACCAAGAGGCACTTTTCGTCGCTCCTTTTATAGAGGGGGCTCCAAACAAACTGGAGCAGACAACTCACCTTCTTTTAGGTTTAAATCTTTTTATTAAGAGCAGCACCATCAAGACACAACATACATTGCACAGGTTATGCGGTTCAGTAGCGACAGAAAGCGAATGGAAGTTAAGTACAACCCCAAGGGGGGCGGACGTTATAATCAATGGCCAACTGGACCAGGAAAGGTGTATAAAGACTATATGTGTAGCTATTATCCCCAACAAGAAAGCCCTCCCTCCATCCCCCCAACACCCCCCCACCCCGCCCCCTTGTCCAGTGCTCATATTTGCCAACTCGTTCCCACACACCCGATCTTGAGCGATCCATCCTCTGTATTCCTTAGGAGTCTGTCTTTTTGGGCTCTGTAAGTCTCAACAGGCGAAGGTATCTCGGGCAGGTGAGCTCCCTGAATTCAGTGACTAACAGAGAATGAAACCGTTGCCAGAGGTCGTCAAATTGGTCAATGTCTCCCGCTAGGGTGAGCGAGAGTTTCTCCATTCCTAACACACACCACAATTTGTGCAACCAGCCTGCGTGGAGGGGACTGTAGCCGTTCGCCAGTGTGTAAGAATGTTCTGTACAGCAGAACCCAAAGCGATGGACATCTGGCGTCCCCTACGTGAGCGCAAGGGATATGTCAGTGGATTAGGGAGCCCCAGCAAGGCATAGGCAGGGAAGCGGGGCAGTTCCGTTTGAAAGTGAGTGTCAATTTAGTCTATCACTTGCTTCCAGTAATCCTGGAGGAGCGGGCAGTCCCACAGGAGATGCAATAAAGTGCCTGTGTGTCCGCAGCCCCGCCAGCAGTGCTTGTCTCTGTTGCGGTCAATCTCATGCAGCCGTTCTGGGGTATAGTACCAGTACGTGGAAATCTTAGTGAGTGTCTCTGTGAGCCCTGTGTGGTATGCAGAGTGGCGCGCCCTGTATGATATGCAGAGTGGCGCGCCCTGTATGATATCTGGTCCCACTTGCTGTGACTCAGTGTTCTGCCTAATTCACGTTCCCAGCGTTCCCTGCCCGGGTTATAGAAGTGTATTGCGGAGGGCTGTAAGAATTTGTAGAGGTCTGAGATCAGTTTGGAGTCCGAAGTGCGTGAGAGAAGCCATCGCTCATTGGGTCGGAGTTTCCTATCTGCCGACTCCCATACCTGTGGCTGGAGCGCCCAATGTCGAACCTGCATGTAACGCAGCCGGTCCAACTCCGAAAGGTTATATTCCTGTTTTAAGAGCGAGAAGGGAAGCACCCCGTCCGGGCTGTAGACATGGTGGAGGACTCTACACCCCGTGGGCCTCCAATGTGTGAATGCCCCTGGTGCCAGGCCCGGAGTGAAATCCGGATTATCGACCAGTGGGGTAAGTGGGGAGGGGAATGTGGTAAGGTTGTGCTCGATATTAGTGGCATCCCACGCTCTTAAAGAGACCCGTGTGACGAACGAGGCGTAAAGATTGGCAGCTCGGTGGGCTTTACGAAGAAAGGGTATCTCTTGGAGTGGGCGTCCCGCAATCGCCTGGTCCTGAAAGAGCCCGTGCCTTTCTGACTCCCACCTGCTCCATTCCACCAAATAGCGCAGTTGTGCCGCCTGGAAGTATTTAAGCAGGTTCGGTATCCCTAGTCCTCCTGCTTCCGGACTCAGCATTGCCAAAGCCTTCTTCATTCTCGGCCTGCGACCCTGCCAGATAAAACGGGCGAGGTCTGTTTGCATTTGTGGATCCACCCTAGCGGCGGTTGCAGTGGTAATGCCCGAAAAAGGTAAAGGATTTGGGGAAGGATTGTCATCTTGACCATTGCGATCCTGCCCAGCCAAGAGAGGGGGGGGAAGTGTCTCCAGCGTCTGTTATACCCGGACCCTCTTTCTGAGTATAGTGTAGTTGGTCTGTACCATAGCATAGTGTAGGGGCTAGCTGGATCCCCAGATATGGCACTGCGGTGGATGCCCATTGAAGAGAGAAGAGGTGTTGTAAGTGGGCCCGTGTGGAGGGGACCAGAGACAAATCGAGGGCTACGGATTTGTCCATGTTCATTTTGAATCCGGCCATGGTAGCGAAGGACTCCAGCTCCGCCATGAAAGCCTGCAGGGCAGTCCGCGGGTTTTCCAGGGACAACAAGACATCGTCTGCATAGAGACTGATGGTATGTGTGAAGCCACCAAATCTTATCCCCGTTGCGTCCCGGTTCTGGCGGATCTTCTGAGCGAGTGGCTCCATATAAAGGGCAAATAATAGTGGTGACAGCGGGTAGCCCTGCCTTGTACCCCTCTCTATATGAAAGCTTTCCAAGCTATAACCATTGACCCGTACTACTGCTGAAGGGAACTTGTAACAATTAAATATGAGAGTACGGAACTTCTCTCCGATGCCAACCTTCGCAAGAACCTGTTCTAGGTAGGGCCAGTGGACCCGATCGAACGCCTTCTCGGCGTCTACCACTAGCAGCATTCTCTCCCCAGGTATGCGGGAGGCTTTTTCTATGAGGTGGACGACTCTCTTGGTATTATCTACTGTCTGGCGCTCGGGGATAAACCCCTCCTGATCAGGGTCTATGAGGCCCGGCTGGTGAGGGGCCAGCCAGGCTGCTAGAATTCCTGTGTATAGTTAGAGGTCCACATTCAGCAGTGATACCGGCCTGTAGGAACCACACTTGGCCTTCTCCTTTCCCGGTTTGGGGATGAGCCTAAGGGATGCGCGCAAGAGTTCGGGCGGAATGGCTCCTGGGATTGAGAAGGTGTTAAAGAGACGCTTAAGGATTGGTGCTAACGTGTTGCAAAACGTTTTATAAAAGAGGGCTGTAAAGCCGTCCGGACCCGGTGCTTTTCCCGGTTTGAGCTTGGCGATGGCTGAGATCACTTTTTCAATGCGGATATCTCTTTTGAGGTATTCCGCCTGGGAGGGCTCAAGGGAGGGGAGTGTGACTGAGTCCAGGTATTCGGTCGTCGCTGGAGCAGCCAATGGGCTGTCCGTGTACAAGGCGGCGTAAAAGCTGCGGAAGGTCTCCGCGATCTGGACGTCCTCTGTGGTTTTGGACCCATCTGGGCTGGAGAGCTCTTTGACCCTCTGAGTTTGGCGGACTACTCGTAGTTTGTGTGCCAAAAGACGGTCGCATCTGTCCCCCCCCCCAGTGTAATAGGCGTGGCGTAGCCGCAAGGCCGCAAACTCCGCTCGGTCCGTGTCTAAGGCTGCCAGAAGTTGTTGTGCGGCTTTCAATTGCTTCTAAATCCGGGGTGCCCCGGTGCGTTGGTGCATTTGTTCAATTGTTCAAGTTCATGCACCTGCTGTGTGAGCTCTTCACACTTGTGTTGCCTATCCCTGTTCTCCGCGGAAGCAAGAGCCAGAAACTCTCCTCGGACAACCACCTTCATGGCCGCCCATTGTGTCGCCAGTGTCGTGTCTGAGTTAGCGTTGTGAGATAGGTAGTCATGGATCGTGTCTTGTATATGTTTCACCACTTCTTTCTTGTGCAGTAAGGTGTCTCTAAGTCGCCAGACCCTTGGAGGATGCGACACTGGTGGTAAAGAGAGTGTTGTAGTGACGGGTGCATGGTCCGATAGTGAAATGACCCCGATCTCTGTGGAGGTAGAGAGGTCGCTAACAGGACTAGAGACTAGAAGATGGTCCAGCCTGGCATAGGTCTTGTGTGCATTAGAGTAGTAGGTGTATTCCCTATCGCGGGGGTGTGAGCGGCGCCAAAGATCATGAAGATCCAGTTCTGCCAGTCGATCAGTGCAGCTGGGCGGAAACGTCCCCGCTTGATGTGTGCGTTGAGCGGACCAGTCTAGGTTTGTATCAAACACCATGTTGTAGTCCCCCCCCCCAGAATAATATGCCTGTCTGTTGTGTCCGTGATGTCTGTAAGGGCGGAGAGAAGAAAGTGTTCCTGGCCTTCATTAGGGCTATAAAGGGACTCAATCGTGAACGTCAAGCCCCCTATCGCAAAGCGGTATGCAAGCAACCTCCCTTTCAGCTCAGCACTTTTGTGTAGGACCTCTCCCCTAAAATGTCGTGCCACCAATATCGCCACCCCTGCCATCTTAGTGGTGCAAGAGGAGAAGAATTGAGTCAGAAATTTGCGTGAGCGGAGCCTGTGGCAGTCTCGGGCTAGCAAGTGGGTCTCCTGCAGTAATTAAATGTCTGCCTGGGCATTTTCTAGGTGGGATAGGATCGCACACCGTTTAATGGGGTTGTTTAGGCCTCGCACATTGAGAGGCAGGACCTTAAAAACTGTGGGAGGCATGATTCACTTGGTGAAGGGACCTGCTAACCTCCGGACTCAAGTGAGTATGAAGTATGTGTGTGAATGGGCGATGGACAGTCGGTTGTGACCTCGGGATTAACCCGTCAAGTTGAGCATCATCATCGTTTTCTGAGCACTGGACATCCCTCCTCTCCCCCCCCCCCCCCACTTCCCCCCAGGCACCTACTCACCCTCCCCAACTCCCAAAACTTCAACTCCCCCCGCCCCCTTTCCCGTCCCTCCCCTCCCTCCCACTGCAAACCCCAACTCCATGTCCCCGAAAAAAGGGTATTGTCCCAGACCTGTTCAGTCGTCTCACAGGGCTGTGGTAAAGTTCTCACTGGTTCGTACAACCGTGTTGCAACAGGTTGCCCCTCCAACCAACCTCCCCCCCCCTCCCTCCCCCCATGCCCCCCCCCCCCCCCCCCCTCCCCGGACCATGCAATGACAAAGCTAAAGTGTTCTCTACCTGTCGTGATTTTCATTCTGCGGACCCCATGTCTCTGACTACTTCCTGAATGGCATCGACCATCTCCTTTTTAATGGTCTGCGCGTCTGGTTTCGAGTTCAGTGTTGATAACCGTCGTCGGGAAACTAGCTGCCAGTCATCTCTTGGCTGTTTACGGGAATCCTCAGACGGTGTGTTGTCTTCCTTCTGGTCAATGTCCAATAACGCACATGTGTCTTGAAGGGAGTGCATCTGTCGTAACTCGCCATCCCACTTAAAGATGAGGCGGAATGGGTGTCCCCATGAGTAGGGAACTCCTTTGTTCTTCAGGAAGTCTGTAGCTATCTTGAAGGCCTTGCGTTTCCGAAGCGTGATCGCCGACAGATCCTGAAAGAGTGCAATCGGACGGTCACGGAACCTCAAGGGTTGCGGTCTCCTAGCTTCTCTTAGGATATGTTCTTTAAGAGGAAAATCGGGCAGAAAGGCTAAGATATCTGGGGGGGGGGTCCGACTGCCGGCGCGGCATACCCACCCTGTGCGCTCTGTCAATTCGGATTTCAAAGTCTCCCGATTCTCAACTCACCTTCTTTTAAAAACAATACACAAACATCCTCCAATAGAGGATATTTTAGAGGAGGTTACAGAGGGAATAACTAAGGAAGAGGTCAAGGTAATAACAATAATCGATCCTCTTCCACCACTAAACAGCGACTTCCTTCAGCTCCCCCAACACCATACCACTCCTGTAGGGGGGAGATTAACACAGTTCTTACCTGTCTGGAATTCCATCACATCAGACAAGTGGGTAAGACAAATTATCCAATATGGTTACTACCTAGAGCTTACAGCTACCCCTCCACATATACCACCCAGACAGCGCCCAATGTCCACAGAACATCTAACGCTGCTTCAACAAGAAGTTCTCCCATTGCTGCAAAAAGATGCAATTGAACTAGTTCAGTTAAAATATCAGGGAACTTGGGTTTACTCACTCTATTTCCTAATACCCAAAAAGGACGGAACACTAAGACCAATTCTAGGCCTAAGGCCTCTTAATCTGTATATACAATCAGATAATTTTCACATGATCACTTTACAACAAGCTCTGTTGTGCGAGGCGCAGTTCGTCCGTCGTCTCCCGCAGCAGTGGCCCTGCCCCCACGCCCATACCTACGCCATACGTCCGCGTCCGTGCAAGCGCCAGCACCAGTCCATTGTCGCGCCAACGCTGATGAGGAGGAGGGCGAGAAGGGAAACGTGCAGAGCTGGCTGGCAGTGGCTGTAAAGCGCCGAATGTGACAGCCTCATTGCGACTTGGAGTGATAGGGGCGCGGGAGCAGGTAAATCGGCGCACACAACAGAGTTAAGTTTCGAGTCAGTCTGAGAGGGCCTGAGAAAGCCTGTGAGAGCCTGGGAGATTACACGCCTATTAGACTATTGTTTGAATGGTAGTAGCGCTCCCTGAACCTTCATAAGAGCAAAATCCTAACTGAGCAATTGTGGAGCTGGTAATTCCAGAGCGAAGCATCAGGGATGGCCCCTAAGAAAGTTAAAAACTTCCCGAAACATAATTTGAGGTCAAGATCAAACCTAGCCATGCCTGGTATCTCGGAGAGCCCAGAGTTGACGCCTGCGAAAGGAAGAAAGGCAGAAAGGAGCGAAATGAAACCCGGCCGCTTACGAAAACCAGGGTAGCTCCGCCCCAAAAACCATAAAAGAATTTGTGGGGAAACATTTTTAAAAAGTCTTCTCACCTGCAATAGCCCTAGACATTGGGATAATAGTCAGCAAATGCGAGTCTCGGCAGGGAAGGGAACCTGTACATTTCCCTACCCTTGGAAGAACATTCAACTGAATCATTAATCCTGGCCAATCAGTCTCTGCAGCTGTTACTGGACCACAGGAGACTAGCGTCACCACGGTTGTCCTCTTCACCATGAGGTCTTTTTTCCTATGACCCGGAGATCGGACCCCGGGATAGTCCGAACTCAAAGGAGGACACAGGGTGAGAAGAAGAAAGTACATCGAGCAGCAAGTTAAGTCAGAGAAGAAGTGAAAAGCAAAATCCACCTGAAAACAGTAAAGCTGGGTTAGAACAAAGCGTGGAATTGAATTTAACCCTTAAGACAAACTTGGAACTCTCGGCAAGGCCCACTTCATCGATGTTGGATCTAATGCTAATACTACAAAGAACTCTACAAGGACTTTTAGAAGTTACATTGACAAATAATTATATTTTAAAAGCTCAAAAAATGTATTTCGCTAAAATGGAGGGGGAGTTACAGGGGATTAGATGTCATATGCCATCTATGGTAAGACAAGTCCCAGACCCCGACCCTCCGCCCCGGGTAGAGGTACAGGTTGAAATTGCTGAACTACCCAAAGAAAGACATGAGCTATATATATCTCAAAGTGGCCTATGAGAGTATTAAGAAGAGGGGAGGTGACTAGACTTTGGCAAATAAATAGAGCAAGGCAAGTAGGAAGGAACCCACAAAAGAAGGGGAGAGACAAGATAGCGAAAAGCCCAAAGGGGGATAAGGTGAGTGGTGGAGGGGTGCATAAATCAAAGTCACCCAACCCCACTAGGAGTATAACAAAGAAGAAAACCCCAAAGAAGCAAGAAAAAAGCACGTACTTAGATAGCAACTCGGGTTTACAGAAGAAACAAGTTAAGAACAAAATCCCAACACAGTCTAAGGAGATTGGTAGTCTGCCAGATTGTGATTATGGAGGAAGTTAGCAACCATGGATCACTCGGGAGGTAGGAAGCAGTAGGCCAAACATTCAGACAAAAAAGGACTACATGACACAACATCTGAAATTAAACGGGGTAAAGAAAGAGGATAAAGAGAATAAGTGGCTACACTTTGATCCAATCCCATTAGGTAAAGGGGGTAAGAAGTTAGGAAAGAGGTTGCCGCTAAATAGATCACAACTTCTGCAAGGGTTTGCCAAGTGCCATAATCTAAAAAGGTATAGGATCAAACGACCTAAGACAAGTGGGATTTAGACAAAATAATGAAGGAAAGGATGTGACCAGAGTACTGATGTACTCAAATCTGGTAAAGATTCTGATTGTGAAAGCAGCAAGTGAGCTACAGAAAGAGGGAATACGGATAATAGCCGAAGAGGAAGCGCAAATAGAAATAGAACTGAAAGAGTGGCAGGGAAAAAATTTCCTAAGGTGCCATGCAGGATTAAGAAAGAGGCAGGTAAGGATAAGTGACCTGGAAGAAGATGAAGGACCCCCCTGGGAAATATTAAAATAGTAGCAAATAATTCAAATGTAGGAAATTGGTGGGGAAACTGGACCAAGGATACAGGCCACAAAGGTCCCTTAAATAGAGATACTGAGGGGCGTGGGGAGGAAGGATGGCTAGACGACGTTGAATAGGTAAAGGGTATGCCGCATAGCATAAGAATAACCTCCTGGAATATAAATGGCCTCGGAGATGAAGCTAAACAAGAAAATGTAAGGGAACCAGGGAAAAATACTGAGATCATTTGTATCCAGGAAACTTGGCTATGTGACAAGACCCCGACATTCAACGGCCTCTGCCAGTTACATCGATTAGCAAACAAGCAAAGATTTGTCCGCCCAGCGTAGGGGATAATGTCTCTGCTGTCAACTAAAATAGTGACAAAGGTGACCGAAATAACTGTAAAGTGTAAATGGCTGCTTGCATGTAGGATAATGCTATCTGCTTTTGTAAAAAAGATTATGATAATGCTTTTAAATGTGTATATGCAATGGGGTACTACAGAAGAATACGTAGCAGAAATGGGGCATTTTAAAGAAGATATGGATACAATTTGAGAAATGTATGGTATGATTCTGATTATGGTTATGGGTGATTTCAATCATAAATTACACCCCAAGAAAGAAGACTGCTGGTCCCAAGATGTATTAGAGGCTTACTATATAACACAAGCAACTTTCCCAGAATGTGTAGCCACCGTTAAGGACATTCAGCTGGGTAACTTTTTAGGTACTAAAAGCCTCTTTTGCCTAAATTGTAGATCCACCCTAGACTGCCCAGCAAAGAAAACGTTCAAGTTAGGTTCCCAAAACTGCCCAATTGATTATGTTTTTACGACACCCTGGAGCTTCCAACTAATTAAAGGTTTTAGGATTTCAAATAGAGAAGGGAGAGATCATAACCTTTTAGAACTGGAGCACCTAGATGCACATTTGAACCCCCGTACACAAGTCATCGAACAACAAGTGGAATACCCCAGGCGGATCACAACTAGGCTAACAGAAGAATATGTAGCCCGGTTAGTAAAATTGCAACAGAACCTAGAACTGGGCACAGTAAGTGATCAGGGCTTAGATTGGTATGTGTGTAAAATTGAAGAAGTGGTCCAAACCCTCAGTGATGGACTGAAAAAGGGTAAAATAAATGATAAAACGAACCAAACAAAGCCGGAGAGACAAGGACGGTGGTTCACAAAGGAATGTCTGGAAAAGAAGAGAGAAGTGAGGAGAATAGTACGTCGCCAAAGCAAAAAGGGTGACCACGGTAGGGGTAATATCCTCATGAATCTAAAAAGAGAATATAATATGCTAATTAGGAGGGCAAAAAGAGAGTATAAAGATGACCGTTGGTCCAAATTGCTTGAGGCAATAGAGACTAGGAACTTAAGCCAGTTCTGGAAACTAGTTCATTCAGCAGCGGATCGGCCGATGGCAGAAATGAACTATGTAGTTGAAGAACAGCCTGGGAGGAATATTTGCAGGACTTCTATAGACCTGGGAGAAATACAGAAGAGATTTTGCAATCAGATTGGAGCGGTCTGGTAGCAGATTTAAAACATGACTTCTCGGTCTCTGAAGTGAAAAGCACAATAAAAAGTCTGAATTTAACAAGAGCAGCAGGCCCAGATAACCTCCATACCCTGATAATCAAAACCCAGGTGGACTGGTGGGATGAATTATTCGCCAAAATGTTCTGAGTCATTTTAGATACTGGGAGGTTCCCTAACAACTGGAAAGGGGCAATAATAAGGCCCATACACAAGAAAGGCGATATGCCTACCCCCAAAAACTACAGATTAATTAATCGGGGAGAAGATCTTCGCAAAAATAGTTCTAGGTAAACGAAAAAATTGGGCAGAACAGAATTCAGTTGTACCGGTAGAACAGGGGAGATTCAAAGAAGGCCACTGTAGACCATTGTTACGCTCTCTGGGCACTCGCCCGGAAATCGATAGAACAAAAGGGGAAAATGTATTGCTGTTTCGTCGATTTCCGGGCAGCCTTTGATTTAGTGGACCGTAAGAGCTTATGGGAGTGCTTGATTAAGTAAGATATACCAGTAGGCCTACTGGCCATTTTAAAAGAATTACATAGAGGGAACTGGGCCCAAGTAATTAGGGACACCCAAGGGGCATTGACACAGAAAATAGCCATAGGTAATGGGCTAAGACAGGGCTGTGTCGTGGCCCCCCTCCTATTCTCATTTTTCTAGCAGACCTACCGGCAGCACTGGAAGTAGAGAGAAGCGCAAGCCCCAGAATGAGTGGTAGGAAAGTAGCAAGCATGCTGTACGCAGATTGACCTACTGATAATTGACCAAACGGAGCGTGGGCTACAAAGGAAATTAAATGCTTTTAGAGACTACTGTGAGGCTAAACTTTTAGTGGTAAATATGGATAAAACGAAGATTGTATGCTTTGGTAAAAGGACCAAACATTTTAGCTGGTATCTAGGCCAAACAAAATTAGAAATTGTAAAAGAATATAAAGATCTGGGCCTATGGTTCGAACGCTCCCTAAAATGGAGTACTCACCTTGAAGCCCAAAAAGCTAAAGCATTTTCTTCCATCTGTGGGCTGAAAAAATTCAATAAAGACTATGGAGACATGTCGCATAAACCAATGTTAAAAGCTTATGAGGCTATGATCCCGCCCCAAGTACTGTATGGGGTAGATGTTCTCCATCTAAGTGGAAAAGGAGGGTGGGATCGGGAGGAAGGTAAGGCCTTAAAAATGCTATTGTCCCCTACCAAGCTCTGCAATGATACAGGCAATTAGAATTGAGACAGGAACAATAGCATGGAACAGCCAGGCCCAATTGTCCCTGGCAAGATTTTGGAAACGTCAGAATCAAGGGGGAGGGCAGAAAGTCTCACATTGGTGTAGTGAGGAAATCTGGCATAGCAGCCTAAAATGGGCGAAGGAAGTGAGAAGGAAAATTAAGGCTATAACTGGGAGCTTAAATGTGAGATCAAACCAGAATCCCCTGGACCTAGATTTTACCAAGAGTTTTCTCCGGTTCCAAGGCATGGAGCAATAATGGAACCAGGACCTAGAATACCTGAGAAAGAAAAAATCGGTCCAATGCATGATAAAATCATGGGAGGACGTAGCTTGGTACCCATATTTAGTAACTCTGCCAAACCATGTACTAAGATGCGAAATTCTGAAGATACAAATTGGTACTAGCCCATGGTTAATGGAGGGAAAAATAAAGGCAGAAATGCTATATCCCGATGGAACATGCAAATGTGGGCTTGGATCCAAGTCTGAAACATTGCACATATTGTTAGACTGCCTAATGGTTTTAGATTTGAGAAAACTGTTTTAGCGCCCAGTATTCTTAAAATACGGAATAAGGTCACGAGCGCAAGCCATGGTGCTATTGATAGAAATTAAAAGTCTTGATATTGCTATTGCACTAGGAAACTATATGAAAGGTATAAATCGTTTTGCAAGGGAAAACCTTAAGCAAGGACAGTGATTTATTTACCCTTAAATCCCCCTATTTAGTATATAAATACTTAAACGCAAAGATAGCTATAGATCAAATGGTTTTAAACTACTGCTGCTAAGGAGAATGATGTGGGTAAGGTACCCTTTAAATTTAGGGTCTATTGGTACTATTGCTTAATCATGTTTTATGCTATTTTAAACTATTTAATTGTGTTTATTAAATTGGAAATGTAGCGGCTGCTAGGGGTGAAGGTGGATACGGTTTTATTATATATGTATCAAGCAAAGCTGGCCGCAAGGAAACTGTGTGATTTTAAATGCTAATGAGGTTCTTCTTTTTTTTTTGTATGGTTTTATGTATTTATGAGATCCTTGGAGTTTAAAGACTATGGTCTAAATAAACAGAGTTCTCTCAAAAGTGCTCCCATTGTTGCAACAAAGTGATTTTCTAACCACACTAGACCTCAAGGATGCCTCCTTCCACATTCCCATACCTCCTTCTCACAGGAAGTATCTCAGATTCGTACTACAAGGACAACACTATCAGTTCAAAGTCTTTCCATTCGGGGTCACAACTGCATCACAAGTGTTTACAAAGTGCCTAGCAGTAGTAGCAGCACATCTCACAAGGCAACATGACCACGTCTTCCCGTACTTAGACAATTGGCTCATAAAAGCCAAGTCATTCAATCAGTGTTTCCAACACACATCTCAAACAATTCAAACACTGCATCACTTGGGGTTTACAATCAACTACACCAAGTCACATCTCCAGCCCTCTCATGTACATCAATATCTAGGAGCTACCATAAACACCAATACAGCTCTAGCTTATCCCAGTCCAGCCAGGATACAAAGCATTCAAGCCTTAGTCACAAAGTTTCAGAACCAACACTCTCTCCCAGCCAGAGTGTTCATGCAACTAATAGGCATGATGGCATCTTACATTTTTAGTGTACCATATGCAAGACTGCAAATGCGCCCATTGCAGGAATGTCTAGCACATCAGTGGAATCAGGCACAAGGACAACTAACAGACCTGGTGTTGGCAGACAGCCGCACACATCGCTCTCTGCAGTTGTGGAACACCAAAAACTTGTCCAGAGGGCGGCCATTCCTGGAGCCAGTTCCACAGATAGAACTGACAACGGACGCATCCCTGAAAGGATGGGGAGCACATCTGCTCCACCACACACCTCAGTGAAGATGGACCAATCAACAAAAGGTGCTTCACATCAATCACCTAGAGTTGCTGGCAATTTTCCTAGCACTAAAGTCCTTTCAAGTGCACATACGGAACAAAGCTGTCTTAATCCGGATTGACAACATGACAGCCATGTACTACATACAGAAACAAGGAGGCACACACTCCCTGCAGCTGTCCCAGCTCGCACAAAACATTTGGAGATGGGCCATTCCACAAAAGATATATCTGCTTGCAGAACACCTTCCAGGATTTCACAATCAGATAGCCGATCTGTTAAGTCGACAGACAGATTCACGAATGGGAACTACATCTGCAAGTTCTTCAACCATTCTTTCACAAGTGGGGTCATCCAGACATATACCTGTTTGCCACACACGAAAACGCAAAATGCCCAACCTTCGCCACCAGGTTTTCACACCCGTTGTCCAAGGTCAATGCGATATGGATGAACTTGTCAGGCAGATTTGCGTACGCTTTTCCCCCAACCCCACTAATACCACTAGTGGTACGCAAGCTCATGCAACAGTCTCTAAAAATGATCCTGCTAGCTCCCACATGGGCACGTCAACCGTGGTTCACCACGCTGCTAGAACTTTCTCTAGTTCCACACCAAAAACTGTCTCTGACACCATCCATGCTAACGCAGAACCATGGAGACGTCTGACCTCCAGATCCAAGTCAACTGAATCTGGCGATCTGGCTCCTGAAGTCTTAGAGTTTGGTTACCTTAACCTGCCACAAGACTGTATGGATATCATTAAAGAAGCCAGAAGACCTACTACTAGAGCTTGCCATGCTGCTAAATGGAAAAGATTTGCCATTTACTGCACTAATAATCAAATTGATCCTTTGGATGCTTCCATCCAAAATATTATCTGTTACGTTCTCCATTTACAATGATGTAATCTGGCATATTCATCTATACGATTACATCTTGCAGCCATTGCAGCATACCTACAAAACAGACATGTTGTTGTTTAGAGTACCAGCAATAAAAGCTTTTATGGAAGGACTAAAACGAATTATTCCTCCTAGGTTACCACCTTCTCCTGTGTGGAACCTAAACATTGTTCTTACCAGACTCATGGGACCCCCTTTTGAACCTTTACACAAATGTGAACTGCAATTTCTCACATGGAAAACAGCTTTCCTCATTGCTATTACCTCTCTTAGAAGAGTTGGTGAGATTCAAGCTTTCACTATACAAGAACCATTCTTACAATAACACCGTAACAAAGTGGTTCTAAGGACTAATCCTAAATTCCTTCCTAAAGTAATTACTCCTTTTCATCTAAACCAATCTGTAGAGTTATTGTTGTTTTTTTTAAAGTTTCAAAAACCTTTATTGTACTTATGAAAAAGATACAGTACATCAGTGCAATATGTACATCCAATACAGTGATAAATGTGTACAGCGTCAAAACGGCATCTTCCTGTACCTGCATAGCATCATTAGCGAATCAAACAAACTCTAGTCAAAATCATAACCCCTCCCAAACACTTACTCAACCAGTATGCCAAGGCATCGTACAGCGACAATCATGAGGTAAATGTGTTTGTATTTATATAGCGACTTCTACCCTGAGGTCTCGTAGCACTGTATTCATACCGCTGTGGAACCCTTCCTGGCTTTTCTGTGAAATGTCCACTCCTGGGCACCCCCAAGGTGAAGCCAGGCATCCAAGCGCTGCTGGGGCTGTTGTGGAGATTAAGCAAGCTATTGCCCAGAGTCACAGAGTGGACCCATGATTAGACTAGGCGCCGAGGCGAGAATTATCAGGTCCGGGGAAATTGTGTCCAAGAGCCGCCGAGGCGGCAATTGAACCCTGGTCCAGGGCCAGACCTCTGCATCAGGGTCTGTCGCTCTAACCATTGAGCCACGCTTCTCCAGAGGTCAGTTGGCGACATTGCGGCAGAGGCACGTTGTGTGGAGAGTATACTACACTGTTCCTATTAGGCCCATACCGTCATGGCGGTGTCCCGTCTCCTTCTAGCCAGGCCGCCCCCTATGCCCAGGTTCCGCCATTCCTGTATATGGGTGATGTCCCAATTGTTGCCCAGTTATGTGGGTCTGCCCCAGTTTACATAGGTGTGCGTGAAGGTATGTCCCGGTGAATTAATTATTAGTAGGGGGTGCCTCTGTTGGTGTGTTCCGAGTTTCTCCCGACCCCTCTGTCTCGTCCCCTTGTAGTCGTAGCAGGTAGGTCGTGAATGGGCCCCATAAATCTTTTGGCCGCGATTTCAGGGGGAGTGCCTCTGCATACGTGTGGAGCTGGTCTTGCCATGTGGTCATAGTCGTGATCCACGCCTTAAATTTGGGGGCTCGTCCCCTCCCCCATCTGCACGGCACTTGGCGCTTAGCCAAGAATAGGCCGAGCGCCAGAATTTTTTTATGTATAGTCGTAATGTTGCGCGTGAGGCCTAATAGCGCCACCATTGGGCACGGTGCCATCACCAGTCCCAGCATGTCAGAGAGGCCCGCAAACACTGCCCCCCAGTAGTGGGTAACTTGTGGGCAGGTCCATGCTAGGTGAAAGAAATCTGCTCCTTCCCTCCTGCACCGGTTACAGCAGTCGTTATCTCGAAGGCGAAACTTGTACAGTTTAGCAGGAGTGTAATGGTGGAGTGGTGTGGCTCACTGGTTAGAGGCGGCAGACTCGGAAGCAGAGAACGGCCCGGGACCAGGGTTCAATTCCCGACGCGGCAGGGTCGTGGACCAGGGTCAGCGGACTCGATAATTCTCGCCTCGGTGCCTAGTCTAACCAGGAATCACACTCGGCAACTCTGGGCATTAGCTTGCCTCATCTCCACAACGGCCCCCCACATTCGCCGGGGATGCCTGGTTTCACCTTGGAGATACCCAGTAGGGACCATCTCACAGGGTAAGCCTGGACGGGTTCCCCAGCGGTCTACAGCGCCACGACGCCTCAGAGCAGCAGTGCGCTTTACAAGACACATACATACATACATAATAAAGGCGGTGGAGGAATTTGAAGTGGACTAACCGCAACTGAGAATTGCCGGTGACTGCATTTGTTTGTGTGCAGATGACCTCCCACTGCTCATCCGTTTGCGGCTCGTCCAGGTCCCCATCCCAGTCCGTACGAGCCCGATGTGTATTAAGTTAGGGTACGTTCTATACATGTTTGTATAGGAGTGAGATGTTGCGGGGCTTCTTTTTGCAGGAGAGCATGAAGGGGTGCCAGGGTGTCAAGTTCGTCCGTGAAGCTTGGGGTGGCTGCACGGACACTCTGTCGTAGGCGAGTGTATAGGAAAGTCTCCATCATTGTGGGCGTGGATTCTCCAAAGAATTGGGTTATCGTGCGTAATTTTCCTTTATCGTATAGATCCCCCAGGTATGATATGCATGTTTAGTTAGCATCTTGCGTCCTATTTCCTCACAAGTGATTCGCAGTCGGGGATCATTCATCAGGGTCATTCGTGGTGAATACATGAGCGAGTTCCCCATGGCGCTGGCAAGGTGTTTCCACGCCCCTGCCGTGCAGTCAACCGTGGATGGGTTTCGCGCTCTCGCCCCCACTGATGTGAATATATATATCCAGATGCACCTACCGGGTCCATGTAGCCATCCTCCACCGCAAGGTGCGCCATGTAGGGTGGCGGGTGAAACCAGTAGAACGCAAAGTGACCCTGCGCGCAATCGTAATACCGCTCGAAGTTGGGGACCTCGAAGCCACCCTGGTGATATGGTAGCATCAGCGTAGCAAGACTTATCCTCGCCTGTCCCCCCCCTCCCCCCCCCCCATATTAAGCGTGTCAGTTGGGTCCTAAGCGCCCTGAAGAAATGCCGGCCAGGGCTGTATGGGATGTTAATAAATAAATATAATAATTTGGGCAGTAGCACCATCTTGATGAGAGAGATGCGGCCTGCCATGGAGAGTGGGAGGCATATCCACTTGGTTATGGTTGTGAGAAGTTGGCCTGATATATGATGCTCACTAGTTCTAGTGATCACCTTGTATCAGTCCAAACAACCCTTATGGTGATTGGTTGTAAGTCAACCTTATAGACCAGCTATCCTAGTAGCGTGGACAAAAGCAGTCTTTAGGCTAAACTCTTTATGGCATGTGAAGCCAGCTGTTTTACCACATATAACCTTTGAATACCAAATGAAAACGACACCACACAGGCAGGTTGTTATGAAAATAAACAGTTATTTATTAACTAACATACACCTCTGAACTCTTTATGAGGTCAGACGGCTAAGCACATGACAAACTCTTAGGAAAAATACGTTTAAGTTGCACGATTTACAATGGTGCCCTAGGGGCACGAGAAACCATATACTAAGTAAGTGGAATGTGAAAGTCAATGAAAGGAATGGAGCTGCCCAGAGGTTGTAGGATCGCTGGGACCACGCTATACTAACTTGAGGTAGGTAATAGGAGGCCCACGGAGCGCGTGTGCAGAGTCTGAACTCACATGCGAGATGCGTACAAACGTCTATGGACAGTATAGTTTAAAGAAAAGGTGAGTACGGACGTTCCTGACTAGATAGGACTGAAACGACAATGGAACTGGACACTAGGATAGTGAAGCTACCCCTGAGCACCGAAATGCTCGTGTTACCTCACCCACAGGCTGCGGGTGCATAGGTGCGAAGTTGTCGGGTTTCCGCGTCGAAGTCTATGGAGCCTTGAAGAAAGATGCTGCAGGCGACCAGGAGGAAGATGTCCAGTGCAATCCAAGGGTGGATTGGTGAAGAGAGGAACCTGAAAGCAGAGGGGACAATGTTCAAAGTCACTAGCCAGTGACTGGAGTGGAACCAGGAGTGGAACCAGTTGTCGTCGTTGCGATCAGGTGAACGTGGACGCTTGTCTCAGCAGCCACGTGGACCAGGCGGTGTCTTAGACGACCAGGATGGAGGCACGAGCTGTCCCATGCAGGCTCTCGCTGTCGGCGGTGTCGTCTCCGGATTCAACAGGCCTTGGTAAAGGCAACCCACGCGGTGAGTGGAAACGGCGTCTGCAGTGGACCAGGAGGGTCCGGGGTGCTCCTCTTTTGGAAGGGAGCAAGGGCCAGTCTGGAGCAACCAGACCAGCAGCAAAGTTGTCGGTGTTCGTCGTCTAGGAGGCCACAAGCCAGCCGGCAAGTGACCAGACAACGCGTCGAGCAGCAGGCAAGCATAAGGGCCCCACGCAGATATCGTGGATGCTGGAGGGCTGGTCTTCGGTGCAGGAACTTCTCGGGGTCGGGGCTTCTCGGTCCCCAGAGCACTTGGATGAGGAAACCTCAGGAGTCGTGCTGGAGCGAAGTGCTGCTTCTTTCAAGATGGCCGGCCCCACGTGTATCGTCGCACCCACGGGTCTCAGCTGTGCTGGAGTTGTAGGTAGAGGTCGGAGAGGTCTGGGAATCCGGGTCTCGTCGGGCTCTGAAGTCTGGATCCTTTGCAGGAAGACGACAAAGGGAAGTCTCGGTACGCTGATGGTGCCTGCAGATGCAGAGTGGACACTCCTTGCCCACAAGGGAGATTCCTTCTGTCTTCTGTGGAGCAGAACGTCGAGGTCCAGAGTTTCTTCTTGTGAAGTTGATCAGGATAATCTTATTTGGAATGGGACCAGCTCCTACCTTTATTCAGCTAAAGGGGGTTGCACTACGACTAGGTCCCTCCTCTGGGTGGGACCAGGAAGGGGGGGTGGTTACACCCCCTTTCCTTGGTCCGGTCTTGCGCCAGCTCTGGGCCTGGAATGCCCCAGGAACTGGTTTAGACCGGCATATGCACAGGGACACCTTGTGTGCCCCAGGCATGTCTCATTCCTTTCAGCCCTGTCCTACCTAATACACAAAATCCTGTCTGGGGTGGTGCTAGCACCTCCCAAGGCAGGAAACCCTTTGTCCGAGCCTCCTTCGCTGGAAGGACTCCCAGCAGCAGGAGGTCAGACTTGTGTCTGTGGTGGCAGCATCCATTTTGTGATGCTGAGGCTCGAGTTAACTTTAACCGGGGTTCACAGTTACATACATGTTGTGTCCCTCTAGAAGGGTGGAATGCTACCCCCGTCGCCAGAATTGGCGAGGGGGTAGTATTCCAATTCGTATGACACCTTACTCAACATGTTTTGATAATGCTATACCAAAGTTAGCATTTGACCGCGAGGATCATAATGCACTTAAGAGTATATGGTATAGCGTTATCATGGAACAGCTATTAGGACTTGGTTCCGCAAGCTGCAAACGGGCTCAGCTCATGCCAGAGCACCATCTCACATAATTCCAAGCACTCTGCCTTCAGGATTGATAAGGCCTGCCATAGGAGTGACTGATAGGAATATATGCGTCCATTTTAGGGTTAGATATAGGGATACTATCTCTAAAGCAAAGGGTGATTACACCGCCTTGCCCCAGCTGTCGTGCAGCCAGTTGTGTCTGTTTAGATGGCCAGCGAGGGGTGGCATAATACATGCTTCAGCCCCTGGTAGGCCCTGGGTACCCCTATGCCCTGGATACCTAAGGTATACTGTACAGGGACTGATAAGGTGGCCCAGTACCAATTGGTAAATGCACCTAGGGTACATGCTTGTCAATTTAGAGAGAACAGCTAGGCTGTGGGTCTGATTAGCAGGCCCACAGCCAGGGAAAGTCGTAAACCAGTGAAGCAAAAAGCAAAAATCGGGGGTGACCATAGGATTGCAGACCCTATTCTCTTACAATGGTGTCCGTGATTTTATCCAGGGCAGTTCCGTAATTGGCCCTAATAAGAGTTTCCCTGTTCGTGGTTATTCTGATGCCTAAAAATTTCAACTCCTCTGTTTCCCAGACAAAGGGGTAATCTAGCTGGTGTGGCTGTGTTTTGTCCGTCAGGGGGAATACCGCGGATTTGCTCCAGTTGATGTGGACTCCGGCAATACCGCCAAATTTAGTGATTTCGCGCAGTAGAGGATTAAGGTCCTCTTGTGGTTTCTTGACATAGAGCATCACGTCGTCCGCGTAGAACAAGATTAGTAGTTGGCGGGCGGGGTAGATCAGCGCTCGGTGGTTATGATGTTGTCTAAGTTTCGCTGCCAATGGTTCGATGGCCAGCGCAAGCGAACAGGGATAGTGGGCATCCCTGACGAGTGCCTCTGTTAATTCGAAACGGGGTGGATCTGGATCCGTTCAGCAGTACCACCGCCATTGGCTGGCTGTATAACAGCTTCACCCAGTCCAGGAAGCTGTACGGCATGCCCATGCGCTCCAGAATACTCAATAAGTAATCTCATTCGAACTAATCGAACGCCTTCGTGGCATCAAGAAATATGGCGGCAGCTTCACAGTTAGGTTCTATGTCTTGCAGCACCGCATGCAGTGTGCGCAAGTTATGGGATGTGGCACGGTGTGGGACGAACCTGGCCTGATCCGGCAGAACCAGCCGTTCCATCAGGAGGTTAGGGCGCGTGGCAAGGACTTTAGCTAGGATTTTGGTATCGCAATTTAGTAGTGACAAAGAGCGGTATGAGTCGCAGTGTGCTGGGGGTTTACCCGGCTTTAGCAGGGAGGTGATTAGGGCTTAACGCATCATGCGGGGCAGGCCACCTTCTTCCAGTGCTGCATAATAAACCTTTTTAAGGATTGTAGCCATTACTGGGGCAAAGGTTTTATAAAATTCAATCAGGAGACGTCCGACCCCGGGGCACAACCTGAATTCGTCTTCATGATGGCTTCCAGTATTTCATACAGTTCCAACTCTAGATTAAGGAACTGTTGCTCTGTGGTGCCTAGCCAGGCTATGGCAGTGTCCCCTAGGTACTCCTCCAGGTCAGTCGGCATGCCACCCTACGAGGTATACAAGAATTTAGAATTTAAAACATTTGTAGAGCGCAGCGTTCACCGTACGGTTTCTTGGCGCTAGTGGAGGGTTCAGCAACTGAGGGCGAAGTGAACCTGTCGCAGAGCAGGGAGGGACCTAGTTACACGGGGAAGGCCTGTTTGAACAGGAACGTTTTTAGGTCTTTGCGGAAAGAGACATATTGAGTGGCAGAACGAAGGTGGTCGGGGGGAGAGTTCCAGAATGTGGGAGCCAAGGTAGAGAAATTGGCTCCACCCCACTTTTTGCGTTTGAAACGTGGGATTTGCAGGAGAGACTTAGAAGAGGAGCGAAGCTCTCTGATCGGGACGTATTCATTGATCAGAGAGGAAATGCAGGCGGGGGCAGTGCCCTGGCGGGCCTGAAAAACCATACAGCCGGTTTTAAAGAGGGAGCGTTCCTTGACAGGAAGCCAGTGGAGCTCCTTGAGGAGGGGTGTGGAGTGGTGGAAACGTGGGAGACCATAGACCAACCGGGCCGCCTGGTTCTGGACCATCTGGAGCTTCCGCAGGCTGTATGCCGGGATGCCGTTGTACAGGGCATTGGCATAATCCATAATACCATAATACAAGACATGATAGTAGTCTTCAAGGACGCGGAGCTAGTCCGGGAGGTTTCTGTATACTGTGCCCTGGGCATCCTGCAGCTCGGTGACATAGTTAGCTAGCGAATCTGGGAGATTTAATGGCATTCGCCAGCGCCTTCCCAGGGCGGTCTCCCTCCCCATAAATCCGCGCCGTGTGCGGTTTCCCGCGGAATCTACACTCCCTGTCAGCTACTGTCTCATATTCAGTCAGTTTGTTCCTAAGATGAGCTTTACTCTTGTGGTCATGTGGATTCCAGTCGAGTGTATGCACCAGCTCTTGCATTTCAGATTCAAGTTTACGGAGATCTCTATGTAGGGATTTAAGCATTCCCCCACCCTTAGCTATGCACCATCCTCGCACAGTGACCTTGAAGGCCACCCATACAGCACGGACGTTAGGTTGCGTTCGAAAAAATCTCGTATATCCTGCTCTAGTTCGGATTTAAAGGCAGTATCGCTGAGGTGAGAGGAGTTAAGCCGCCAGCTAAGATACGGGTAACAGTCCACTGGGATCTGTATGTCCACTAGTACCGGGGAGAGGTCCGAGAATATACGGGCCAAGTGTCACCTTTGTCAGCCAGTGTGTAATCCCTGCAGTCAGGAAAATGTAGTCGAGGCGCAGCCATGTGGAGTGGACCGCTGAAAAATGTGTGCCGTGTTTAAGTACGGGATGCTTGTATCTCCGGGCATCTATCAGGCAGTGGTCTCTCACTATATCACTGAGCGCCCTCTGTGTGACGGTGTAGGGTGTAGGGAGGGGGTGAGACCTATCCGCCTGAGGGTGCAGTGCCGTGTTGAAGTCGCCCCCCAAGACAACATATGTGATGCCCAGCGTCTGAATCTTGCCCCATAATAAAAGCAGGGCATTAGGATTGTCAGTGTTGGGGCCGTAGTAGTTCGCAAAAAGGATGTTATGCGTGTGAAGCCTTCCCCACACCATGCAGAATCTGCCTTCCTTGTCCGATTCCACTCCCTGTGGCGTGAATTCTACTCCTCGCTTGATTAAAATGGCCACCCCCTGGAGTGGAGTAAGAAGCGAAACCACGGCACGAAGCCCATCGAGTTGCAAACTGCAGGGTACTGAGAAACAACAAATTAGGAAGGGTCAAGGGGATATATATTTATAGACCCTCCATATTCAAACACCCCTACTTAGACTACGAACAAACAAGAAGAATTGGAGGGTCTGTGAGACAAGATGCTGAGCCTGTAAGATCCTTATTAAGATACCACACTATTGGATTGCACAAGACCAGCCCAAGTGGTCATGCAACACTGAATGCGTAATCAATATCCTATCCGACCGCCCATTTGGCGGAGCCTCGTCATATAGGACACCTGGAACCAGGGTGGTGCGTCAAGGCCCAGATGAATTGGCCATACAACCCACAGTTCTGGTTCAAATGGTGAAAGTGTCCATGCCACTGAATGGTGCTGGTCATGTGCAGTGCAAACGGAAAAGTGAGTAAGTGATGTTTAAAATGGCGTTCCAGGCAAAAAAAATTCTTTATTAGTATTCACCTGGACGTCAGATTAAAAACGGGTGTAGAACAGTGTGAAAAAATCACTGTTTGCTTAGCTATGTTGTAAATCGGCCAACATGTTTCTGCCAACTGGTGTGACTACACCGGCATTCTTCAGGGCCATGTAAATAAGCTGTTGCTACTGCATAGAAACACTCTAATGTTTATCTATAAAGTGATGAAGACAGACCAAGAATCCTCGAGGAATGTCAAACAAATGGTGTGGTCGAATTGACCATCCTACCGTATCATCTTATGCAAATGTCTTGATGGAGGATACATTCCTGTAAAAGAAACAGATAAGAACAAAAACTATTTCGTGTTCAATAAACAATGTAAGTATAGAAAATGTCATAAGGACCAATTAGAGGCTCAGCGCGGCTAGTCCCTATTAGAACAGCCAATAAATTCTATTTTGGTTGCAAGAAAAGTAAACCACAGACACTGCTAAATGTAGTTTATCAAAAAGTAAACAGGACTTACCCAGCATTATGTGGGAGTCAAACCTCACCTCACCCGGCAACGGCTCGGAGAATGAGGCCCCGCTCTAGGCCACCAGGGCCCTGGATTAGGGTAATATTGAACCCCTCTCCCTCTGTTGGATCTTCTCTGGGGACCCCTCCCTCTCCCTCGATTAGGTGTACCTCTGTTTGAATCACCTTGGTCACTTGACCCTGAATCTGAACCAGAGGAGGAGTAATTAGACCCGTATCTCTTTCCTCTCGAGTTATATACGGGGGCTACATAGGAGTCACTGATGTAGGGGTATGTGGTTTCCATTGAGAAACGAGCAAGATCTGAGAAACAACAGGTTTCTGCATGCACAAATTCTTTAAAACCTAGTTTTTGACTCAGGACACTATTTCAGCCCTCTGAGTCGCTTAGGCTTACATGTTTATATATGTTTTTGTGCCTAGAGCGGGGCCTCATTCTCCGAGCCGTTGCCGGGTGAGGTGAGGTTTGACTCCCACATAATGCTGGGTAAGTCCTGTTTACTTTTTGATAAACTACATTTAGCAGTGTCTGTGGTTTACTTTTCTTGCAACCAAAATAGAATTTATTGGCTGTTCTAATAGGGACTAGCCGCGCTGAGCCTCTAATTGGTCCTTATGACATTTTCTATTCTTACATTGTTTATTGAACACGAAATAGTTTTTGTTCTTATCTGTTTCTTTTACAGGAATGTATCCTCCATCAAGACATTTGCATAAGGGGATACGGTAGGATGGTCAATTCGACCACACCATTTGTTTGACATTCCTCGAGGATTCTTGGTCTGTCTTCATCACTTTATAGATAAACATTAGAGTGTTTCTATGCAGTAGCAACAGCTTATTTACATGGCCCTGAAGAATGCCGGTGTAGTCACACCAGTTGGCAGAAACATGTTGGCCGATTTACAACATAGCTAAGCAAACAGTGATTTTTTCACACTGTTCTACACCCGTTTTTAATCTGATGTCCAGGTGAATACTAATAAAGAATTTTTTTTGCCTGGAACGCCATTTTAAACATCACTTACTCACTTTTCCGTTTGCACTGCACATGACCAGCACCATTCAGTGGCATGGACACTTTCACCATTTGAACCAGAACTGTGGGTTGTATGGCCAATTCATCTGGGCCTTGACGCACCACCCTGGTTCCAGGTGTCCTATATGACGAGGCTCCGCCAAATGGGCGGTCGGATAGGATATTGATTACGCATTCAGTGTCGCGTGACCACTTGGGCTGGTCTTGTGCAATCCAATAGTGTGGTATCTTAATAAGGATCTTACAGGCTCAGCATCTTGTCTCACAGACCCTCCAAAACTGCAGGGTACTCCCAGGTGGCAGGTGTGTTTCCTGTAAGAGGGCCACTGTCACCCCCTGTCTGTCGAGGTAGCCCAGTATCTGTCTGTGCTTCCTGGGGTCGTTAAGGCCTCGTACATTCCATGAGGCTATCGTGATGAGGCGGAGCGCCCGTGTGTCATCTGTCTCTGCCATGTCGACGTGTGTAAACCATTAGTGTGAAAACAGTTGTTGTACCGTATACCTCTCGCCTGTCTGTAATTCTCGACAATGTAATGCTCTGAACAAGAAGTCCCTCCTCCCTCACTGGCAACCCCAACATTCCAGTTCCCTCCCATGTCCACCCCCCCAACATAGTAGAAGTATGTCCATACGCCCTCATACTGTACCCCTCATCCATCATCCAGATACACATGGGTCCATAGTGATGCGCAGGGTCTGTCTCCCCATATGTCCTGTTTCCGACTCCCCCCCCCCCCCCCCCCCCATTCCCGCCCACACCGACATCCCAACTTGTCGGGTATGCAGTCACACCCCCCCCCCCCCGTAACAATTCCCAGCAATCTACCAGATACCCCTACTCACTGGAAGGCTGTTCAGGGGTTATGCCCTCGTGTGCTTAGACACCAGGGGCCCCTGACCCACCATCTCCCCTCCTGTATTTCACCCGCACACAGCACAGCTCAAGGAGTCAGCCGTTGCAGCGGCACGGAGGTGAGTGTTCGGCGAGCTACAGTTACTTCTGAGGCAAACAGCAAAAAGAAATAACAGCGTTAATACATCACCACCTCGGGAGCAGCAACATAGATGGCCCCCTCACTCAAATGTCCACATAGGGAGTGTCCATTTCAGCACCTTAGTCCTGATTTGAGGCCGGTGACCGAGATCTGGAGTGACGCCTCTCCTGTGCTTCTCGGGACGCCGCTCGGCGATTTCTTTTGAGGTACTCTTCCTCCTGCTGTGGGGAAGTGAAGATGTGTTGTTTTCCCAGGTGCGTAATCTTCAGTTTTGCCAGGTAGAGCATGGCATACTGGATGTTCTGCGCGAGCAGCTTTTTCTTGACGGCAGCGTACTTGCGTCTCGCCTCCTGAACGGTCTGCGTAAAGTCCGGGAAGAACGCCAATGTGGTATTTTCGTATCTGACTTGTTGCATTTCCCTGGCAAGCCTTAAGACAGTATCTCGATCATTATAATTAAGGAAGCGGGCTATGATGGGCCTGGGCGTAGCCCCCGGAGGCGGTCGTGCTGCCAGCGAGCGGTGTGCTCTCTTGATCGTCAAGTGGGTGGAGAAGGCCTCTTTTCCGAACAGGTCGACAACTAATTTTTCTATGAAGTCCTCCATTCGCCCCGTGCTGGTGGATTCTTCCAGGCCTAGGATTCGAACGTTATTCCGGCGAGAGCGCGCCTCCAAATCTTCGTTCTTTTCCGCTATCACCTTCAGTAGCTTGTCCATTTGGAGCAATCGAGTGTTCGCCGTCGCTGCCCCATCCTCCAGGTCCGACACTCTAGTTTCGGCGTCCTTAAGCCTGTGATCATGTTGCTCCAATTTGTGTACCACTGATTCCATCCTCGCATTCATAGTATCCATCTTGGCATCTATAGAGGTGAGACTCTGCTTCATGCCCATAAGGATCGCCTTCCAGTCTTCGTCAGCAAGCTATGCTGGGCCCTCATCTCTGCTTTCAGCTGTGTCCGTCTTCTGTCCTTTTCTGGGATCAACAATAGTTTGGCTTGCTTGGCGTCGTTGCGCCCCATGTTGGTCTCCCAGCGTGGCCCCCCGGAGACACCAATCCCCCAGCCCACTTGTAGCAGGTCGACATGTTCAGGAAGCGCGATGTGATGTAGTGTAGTTCCTTACTTGTTGCGAATTCGGGCCTTACTCCGCTCTCGCAGCTGTTCGCGTCACTTATGGCCCATTGACCTTTGGGCTAGTAGTTGACTTCCTCCCTGTTATGCGTGAACCAGTGAGTGGGGAGGAGGGGGGGATGGGAGAAGCGCCTGCAACAGTCAGTCTCCCCACTTGCAAGCCGGTCAGGATTCAGAAATACAATATAGTCTCAGTTTCGTAGATATGTACCTGATGTATCTGGCCTCTGGAGAGTGTGCAGCCGTGGCGTGGTGTCACGCTGATGTCTGCAGAGACTGGCTATCTCGCCTGTGGCTGCGGCCTACCAGCCCCCTCCCCCACGTGGGTGCTGCAGCGCTGCGTTGCGGACACGGGACTTCCCTCCGAGCTCCCCCTGGTGTACCTGGCTGCGCGGAGAGGAGCCTAGTCCCCCCTGGTGACTTAGTGGAGCAGTGTGGTATGGGGATCCGAATGTTCCGATCGCAGCTGCGGGTGACGCCCAGGAGATTCCCAGGCGCAACAACGAGTTCCCCTGCCGCTTCCCGCGCCCAAGATTACCTCGCCGTTTTCGGCCAAGACGCGCTCTCACCAGAGGGGGGATGGGGGGGGGGGGGGGTGTGTGCTGTTCCCCTGTAAACTGTCGCTGTCTCTGGGTCAGTTGCAGTCTCCTGTTTCTTTGTGCTGCGATCGCGCTGCGGGTCCAAGCGATCAGTGACTGCAGGAGGGGAGGGGCCCACCAGGCCGAGCTCCACAGCGTACCTCCAGAAGGCCCCTCGAGCCTCGGCCTCGCACACTCCTCCCTGCCGCTCCCTTGCTCCAGAGCTCCGCCCTCTGCTCCCGGGCAAAAATTTTGCGGCGTGTAGGCTTGGCTAGCGGGGGGCCAGCGCAGTCAGAAGCGGCTCCTCAGCGGTCGGACGCCCTCCTACTACCCGATGTGGTGAGTTTCAGAGATTGTGTTGCCTCTAGATGGGAATAATGATGAATTAATCGCCCGAACGGGCGAGAGCCTCACTAGCGCGTGGCCATTTTGGTCGTGCGCCCTTTAGCGCCCCCACCAATCTGTAGAGCTGCCAGTGTTTTTTCAAAACCCAGACTCTGTAGCAGAAAGAGCTCTACACACACTAGATGTCAAAAGAGCTTTTCTTTATTTTATTGAGAGGACAAAATCTTTTCGGAAAACAAAGCAACTATTTGTAGCTTTCTCTCCACCACATACAGGAAAGCCTATTTCTAAATCAGGAATTGCAAGGTGGATTGTTAAATGTATACAAATATGCTATCACAAGGCAAAACGCACATTAACAGTTCTTCCTAGAGCGCACTCAACACGCAAACTAGGAGCCTCCATGGCTTTCTTAGGGAACATTCCCCTAGAAGACTTCTGCAAGACAGCAACATGGTCTACAACACACACCTTCACTAAACACTATTGTATTGATGTGCAAGCCAAGCAGCAAGCTGCCGTAGGCCAAGCTGTCCTTAAAACTCTCTTTCAAACTACTGCAACAGACACAGGTGACCACCGCTAGGGGAGACACTGCTGCACAATCTATGCAAAGTGTAGAATCTGCATCTCATATGCCTCGAACGGAAAATGCTACTTACCAGTAAGCATCTGTTCTTGGCATGTAGAGCTGCAGATTTCTACACGCCCTCCCGCCTCCCCTGGACCTGTATCTGTTTTAGTTATATCTTAATTAGATATACACGCATGGACATCCTTCCTTTCTACTAACTCCGTCATTTCCCATCATGGCGAAAAACCATCTAAGGATGGAGCCAATGCCTATGCGCACTATCGTCCAAGGTAGGAGTCACCTGTCTCGTGACTACAAAGACTTCTTCCAAGACGACAACAACATGCAATCATCCGAGCCCAACACCAGGTGGCGATCTAATGCAAAGTGTAGAAATCTGCAGCTCTACATGCCAAGAACAGATGCATACTGGTAAGTAGCATTTTCCTTAGCTTTAACAAAACAGATGCTCCATTTTTTACACACAAAAGCACAATACTAAACAGCGCTACACAAAATAATAGTGGGTGGAGGAAATTAAACCATCTGGAAAAGAGAATTACTGCTTAACGACAAGGCTGCTGCCAATGGTTCAAGGATGTCCTTTAATTCCCGGACACACTTAATAACCTACAACAGGGGGACTAAAAAATAGGAGACTTAAGTCGATAAAAAGTAAAAAATAGCCTTACCTGTCACTCGGTGCCGCCATGCGCCTGTAATACCTACTATATGTAGGTCGCAGCTCTGCTCCTTCCACATGGTGTCACTTTGTAAAGGTCTGCGTCCCCTAAAGGGTAACAACCATCGCGGCTGCCTCCAGCACATCTTACGTGTTGCCGCCCGACGTCTAGCAGCGTCTTGCTCCTTCCGAATGCACTGCCTTAGGAATGGGGGGTTTCCAAAACTCACACGGACGTTCACAGGCTACGCTTTCACAAGAAAAAGTCTACTGTAGCCGTCAGTCTCCAAGAATCCGCGTGCATGCCGGAAGTGGTACTTTAAAGAAATGCGGAAGCCTTAAAAAAAGTTCCAAAATAAGGCTCGCAAGTGGGTGCACATATGAAGATTGAAAAAAAAGCTTAGCAAAAATTTTACTTAAGTGAACCCCTATAATTATAAATAAATTCAAGGGACGGACTAGGAGGTAATATTGGAATAACTAAAAGAACAACCGTAGAAATTTCGATACGTTGCTAATGTAAACAGGACACTACATCAAAGAGCAAACATAAAAAAGGGACACATTATAAAAGATTTACAAGTAATTAATTAAAAAATTAGTATAATATTTTCAGGCTTATTAAACTATTGTGGATAAACAGCCAAGGGCAGATGCTGCAGAGTCTCCTTATTATTATTATTACTTTCGAACACAGATTATATTTAATGCTGCTGCAAACTTTCCTTTAACAACACTCATTGTGCTAGCTACGGAGCTGATTAGAGTATGGGTGCACTGTGATCTTCTTCAACTTCAGAGTGACTTTAAACATTGCGGAAGATCACGAACCACACACTTCTGGTTTCAGCATGATATAGGATAACAATGGTCCTCAAACCAATAAATCATTAAAGTAAAATCAATTTACTGTACCATTTTGTTTTACAAACTTAAATAAATTCAACTCTTCTGGGGAGAACAATACTTCCACATAGAGAAAAGGAGGATGTGCAGCCACTGTATTTGTTATGAAACAAGGTACATTTATTAAAATTCTTAATTTTCAGCAAGGGAAGTTAGATAATCCCAAAGTGGAGATGAAAGAAAAATTAGGAACGTTTCAGTGTGCGATTGATTCAAAGTATCAATCTGAATATCCTGGCCCAACAATATTTTACATGGTCTATTTACATCAATTCCTTACAATCACAGATTGTATTTATGTGAGGCACGTAATAGTGAAGGGGTGGACGGGTCCAGGTGTATGATTATATATTCGTCGACGTTTCGACTCGGCTTGCTGCACATAGGGAAGTTGGGCCTTGGCCTGCAAGTCTTCAGGACGGGAATACGGGGTTTCGGAGGAAACCAACACCTGGTTTGAAAACCTCATCTGATGGCGAGAAAAGGCGGTGCATATCAGTAGACTAAACAAGCTAACACATCCAAAAAGATACCTGTACATTAGTATAGCGCAGGAATGGTCATTTCACTGCCATGAGATTCTTAACATCGGAAGCCACATCAGGGTCAGTCCGGGGTGAACCCAATTGTACAAGTTCTGTTGAAGGGTAAGGTCTCATATTAGTTATGACAATGCCCATGAAAGTTATTCCCAGTTATTACACAGTTTATAATGAAGGGAAAATGGCGCTGTGCCAGATAAGACGCTGCTTGGGAGTGCCCGATAGGGTCAACCACGGAAGTAACTTAATTACCAAATCTATGCGTGTATAATTAAACGACAACCAAACAGTAAAAATACAAGGGCCGTGTCACGATGGAACTGTGTGCTACTACTGACTAGGACAGGATATATGATTACAACTACGGTGTTAACGGTGAGACCCCACAATCGTGAATCAAGCATACTCCTCCGTAGGGAGTCCAATTCATGTAAACGATTACCTTTTCGGAAATGTGTCTGGGCATAATCTAGCCTAAAACCCAACTTAGGGTCCTAAGACGATTGCCAAAACCAACTCATTCAGAACAGTGACATGGGTTTACCTGTCATACGTAGACGCGGCAGCAGGACGTCCTCGCGGTAGCAGAGACAGCGTCCAACTGACGCTGCTCTAGTTATACGCTCCGGCGTGAGGTTCCCGCCGCACGCGTTAGGCGTGGACATGGAAGGCAGACTACCCTTCCTAATGCCCAGCGTTACCACTCGTGCGTAGCGGTACGATGACTAAAGTGCAGGTTTTAACCATTAATTCATGGGAGGAAAACCTTGAAAATTGTGGAATTACCCTAATAGCAAGACATTTTTATGGAGACATACACTCCCACTACCAGTGATTTTAGATGTATCTCTGTGTATTTACATAGCAGTACACTTATGCTCAGTTGAACTTGAGTGTACTAAAAACGACATAAACGTTATGATTTTCTCCACCAAATTGCTTTTGTTATGTAATTATCACAAATAGCACAAACACTCACTGTAAATAACTTATCCTGTGGATACCATCACTGTAATGTGGATTGTTGTTTATAATCTAAAAAGTGGCTTACTGTTTAGAAATCACCACAATGATTTCTACGATGTTAGTTTTCCAAAAATGTCCTGCCCAATGTTTATTGCCAACCTGCTCTCACTGTAGATAACTCACATTGTTTTTAAATATTGTATTATAGGCTATCACGTAGATTTCATTACTGTACGGTGGAATGTGAATTACAATTTAAGTGTATGTCACCATAAAAATGTCTTGCTATTGGGGTAATTCCACAATTTTCAAGGTTTTCCTCCTATGAATTAATGATTAAAACCTGCACTTTAGTCATCGTACTGCTACACACGAGTGGTAACGCTGGGCATTAGGAAGGGTCGTCTACTTTCCATGTCCTCGCCTAACGCGCGCGGCTGGAAGCTCACGCCGGGGCATATAACTAGAGCAACGTCAGTTGGACGCTGTCTCTGCTACCGCGAGGACGTCCTATTGCCGCGTCTACTTATGACAGGTAAACCCATGTCACGGTTCTGAATGAGTTGGTTTTGACAATCGTCTTAGGACCTTAGATGGGTTTTAGACTAGAATATGCCCAGTCACATTTCCGAAAAGGTAATCGTTTACATGAATTGGACTCCCTACGGAAGAGTATGCTTGATTCAAGATTGTGCGGTCTCACCGTTAACACAGTAGTTGTAATCAAGTATCCTGTCAGTAGTAGCACACCGTTCCTAGGTGACATGGCCCACGTATTTTAACTGTTTGGTTGTCTTTTAATTATACCCGCATAGATGTGGTAATTAAGTTACTTCCGTGGTTGACCCTATTCGGCACTCCCGAGCAGCGTTTTATCTGGCACAGCGCTGTTTTCCTTTCATTATAAACTGTGTAATAACTGGGAATAACTATCAGGGCATTGGCATAACTAATATGAGACCTTACCCTTCAACAGAACTTGTACAATTGGGTTGACTCAGGACTGACCCTAATGTGGCTTCTGATGTTAAGAATCTCATGGCAGTGAAATAACCATTCCGAGTAAAGAATCTCATTGTTGGACAGGCCACATGAAGGGCCGCTCCCCCTCTGCCCGACCAGGCCCGAGCCCGGTCCCCCAAGTGTTACACACCACCACTTCACGTTTTCCGTCCCCTCCGGGACCCCTGCCTCTGAACATCTCGACCTCTTGGGCCCGATCCACTACTGGCCCGCGCGCCCGACCTGGGCGCCATCTTGGACACTGCACCACGAGGCCGCGTGGCCTCCGATCGACCCTAACCCTGGGCCTGGCCAGGCCTCAGACATCCCGGCACCACCATCCACCCAGGAGGTGAGCGGACTACTTGGCAGGTCAATGGGAGAAAGAGGTGTCGATGGCTCTCCCCCGCCAGGTACCGCTCGCCCCCAGACTCCCCGGGCGCTGGCTCCACCCCCCTGCTGGGTGTCTGGACTCCCTCATCCTGGACCCCCCGACCTCCAAGTGCGAGGGTCCGGACATCTAAGGGCAACAGCCCTGTAACTGAGGCAGCTCCAGAGCAGGAAGGCAGTTGTATCCTGGAGTCGAGAGACGCAGAGAAGAACTCATCCTTGACGGACTACTGGCGCTGCCGTAGCCCTACCTTGTGAACTATCGTCCTGCCTGCTGGCGCTGCCGCAACCTTCGTAAACCTTCATCGTCGTCGGGACCTGCTGGCGTGGCCGCGGACCGTTTGTACCACCATCTTCATCGGGACCTGCTGGCTCCGCCGCGGACCGTCGCTACCTTCAACCATCTCGGGACCTGCTGGCTCCGCCGCGGCCCGACCATCTAGAACGCCGAGCTCGAGGATTGAGAGCTATCCATCCACCCAATTGGTAACAAGACTGTCCCGCTACCCCTTTTCCCCACCAGAGACCCGAACCGAGGGGACCCCTGAGTCCAGACCTCCTTGTATCATTTGACCGTACTCAAAGAATTGCTGATAAAGTATCGTTTAACCTCATCCTTGTGTGGTGTCCGTCTGTGGGGGGGAAGTTACTTGTCTGTACGATCGCTGGAGACGGCTCTCCCTGGAGACCTCTCCCCTTATACTCGGCCGACCCTCCCGGTCCGTCTAACATTGGTGGCCAGCGGCGCGATCCGAATCACCGCATAATCATACAGAGAGTAGCTCACCCCACGACGAAATCACGATGACAACCAAAGAAAGCGGATCCACCGAGAAATTTCAGATGGAGAAATTGGAAGAATACAGCCATCGTGAATTAAAACAATTCTGCATCGAACTAGGTATCGCTACCACCGGTCTAAGTACCAAAGATGATTTCAAACAGGCCCTGGAGTCCTGGGCAGAAACCGGGGCCGTCAGACCCCCGGACCAAAATATCGCAGCAGTAGACACCGCGGCTCCCGAGGAGCGAAGAACGGGCCTCTCGCAAGACGAGATCCAGGAACGAGAAAGAACAAGACTACATGAACTAGAAATGGCCCGGCTCAAAATGGATGGTGAACTCAAGTTGGCCGAACAGAAACTGAACTTAGAACATCTGAGGCTCCGAGAAGAAAGAGAGGAAAAACAGAGACAAAGAGAGCTCGAGGAAAAAAGACTGGCATATGAACATGAGCGCAAATTAGCTGAGATAGACTTACGCAAGCAGAACAAGGAATCAGGGGCGATCGAGCAACCCCGCACCCCGGGAGCAACAGATAAGAAGGTACACATCCCCAAGGATGTCGTTCGAGAATACTTCCGAGAGGACGACATCCAACAATGGTTCAAGGCCTACGAAATAGCTATGACCTCCCACCGGATCGATCGAAGCGACTGGGGAGCCGGTCTATGGGGGAGATTCCTCAATGAGGGCCGCGATGCCCTGCTACAGCTCCCGGACCATCTGATGACCTCCTATGACCACATGAAAGCGGCCCTCCTCACCCGCTATGGGCTCACACCCGAGATGTACCGCCAGAGGTTCAGAGACTGCACCCGCATCCCGGGTACAACTTGGGTGGAGTACGTTAACTATTTCAGCAGAGCCTTCGAGGGTTGGATCAAAGGAAGCAATGTCACAACTTACGAACAGCTCTTCAATCTCATGGTGTGGGAGCATCTGTCAAACAATTGCTTCATCGAACTCCGGCAACACCTCCTCGACAGCAAATTGTCTGATCCACGGCAGCTCGCAGCCGAAGCTGACCGGTGGGAAATCACCAGAGTGGGCCGAAATGGGTCCTATGAACAGAACCGAAACCACCACGGTCAGCACCGTCCCCGAGGAGGAGGAGGGGGGGGCCAAGGAAGAGGAAAAGACAGCACTCCGGCCGCCCCCGCTGCCAGCACCACTCCCCCGGCCAACCGGGGCAGCACCCCGGCACGACCGGGATATAGGGCCAATGTCACGTGTCACCGATGCCAGCGAGTCGGCCACTACGCAAACAACCCAAATTACCCACAGAACCAGAGCCCGAGACCCCGCCAGGTGGCTGCCGCTGCCCTGGGGGAAGAACAGATCTCCGAGGAACAAGAAGAATACGAGCAAGAACATCAAGAATGGGAGCCAGCCGCCATGGCTCTAGCTTGCTTTGGGGGGAAAGACATGGTCCCGCGGGTCCCCCTACCCGCTAACACCCGGAAGTACAGCCAATGGGTGAGCATCAATGGACGCCGGGCCGAAGCCCTCCATGACACCGGGGCCAGTGTAACAGCCGTCCGCTGTCACCTGGTGACCCCAGAACAGTTCCTACCAAATATTCTCTGCCCTGTCCGTTCAGCCGATAACTCGGAGAGTCTGTGTCGGATGGCCTGCGTCCCTTTCGAATGGGGAGGGGTCTCCGGCATGTTGAAGGTGACGGTCCGAGATGATGCCCCCGTAGACTGCCTCCTCGGGAATGACCTTGAAAGCTCTCCGTGGGCAGCCGTAGAACGAAGAGAACACCTGGGGATGTTAGGCATCCCGGACTGGGCGTGCGTCACCACCCGGTCCATGGCCGCCCGTGCCAATCTCCGACCCGAGGAACCTGAATGGCCGGCGCCTCCTCCCCCGGTCGCTCCAGTCGAAGACGCCGACCGTGCCGTCCCCCCAGAACCAGCTCAACCTCCGGGCCTCTCGGGCCTCGACCAGTGGCATCAAGAGGGGGGGCCCACACAGGAGCAGTTTCGCCAAGAGCAGAAGACCTGTCCCTCCCTCGAGGGACTCCGCCAACAAGCCCTCGCCCAGAACGCAGGGGATACCTCCGGAACACATTGGGTCTATTGGGACAATGATCTGCTATACAGTGAACAAAGGATCGCGGAGTTGGGGGCCAGTCGAGTGCTAGTGGTGCCCCTCCGTTTTAGAGACTTCTTGCTAAATCTGGCCCACGATGTCCCCCTGGCTGGACACCTGGGTCAGGATAAAACTTACAGCCGCATAGTGACCCACTTCTTCTGGCCTAAAATGAGGAATGATGTACTCCAGCATTGCCGATCTTGCCCCACGTGCCAAGCCAGTGGGAAGAGCGGCCGCAAACTAAAAGCCCCCCTGCAACCATTTCCAGTGGTCACCACCCCGTTCGAGAGGGTCGGGATAGACATTGTGGGGCCCCTGGACCCCCGCACAGCACAAGGACATCGGTTCATCCTGGTACTGGTGGACCACGCCACCCGCTACCCCGAGGCTGTTCCCCTGCGAACTGTGACAGCCCCGGTAGTCGGCCGGGCCCTGATGGGGATCTTCTCCCGTGTGTGCTTCCCCCGAGAAGTCGTCAGCGACAGAGGCACGAACTTTATTTCAAAATATATGAAGTCCCTCTGGCAACAGTGTGGGGTCACCTACCGATTCACGACCCCCTATCACCCTCAAGGAAACGGACTCGTTGAGCGGTTCAACCGCACGCTCAAAGGGATGATTGGGGGGTTGGAAGAGCCCCTCCGTCGCCAGTGGGATGTGCTACTGCCGTGCCTCCTCTTCGCATATCGAGAAGTCCCCCAGAAGTCCCTCGGCTTCAGCCCGTTTGAACTGTTGTATGGACACCCCGTACGGGGGCCGCTCAGCCTAGTCAAGGAAGGCTGGGAAATGCCCCCTCTAAAGAACCCTCCAGATGTCTTCAAATACCTCCTAACCCTCCGCAACCAGACCCGACGGTTCAGAGAGCTGGCAAAAGCAAACTTGGAGGCCAGTCAAGAGGACATGAAAAAGTGGTATGACCAAAATGCCTCCTCCATCGAATTTGAACCCGGCCAACAAGTATGGGTGATGTCCCCCACCGAACCATGCGCCCTGCAAGACAAGTGGACGGGGCCCTTCAAAGTAGTTGAGCGCAAGGGCCCTGTCACCTATCTCATCGACATGGAATCTTCACGGAACCCCCTCCGGGTCCTCCACGCTAATAGACTGAAACCCCATTTCGTGCGTTCAGAACTCAGCCTCCTGATGGCCACAGACAATGGAGCCGAAGAAGACTCCGAACCCCTCCCTGACCTCCTACGGACTCGGGAGAAAGACGGCTCCGTGGACGGGGTCCGACTCTCGGAGGCCCTCACCCTGGAACAACGCCAAGAATGTCGAGACCTCCTGCTGCAGTTCGCCAGCCTGTTCTCCCTCACCCCAGGTGTCACCTCCTGGTGTGTGCACGACGTGGACACGGGGGACAGCCCCCCTATCCGCCACCGAGCCTACCGCGTACCAGATCGGGTACGGGCCTGCATTCAAGTAGAAGTAACCAAGATGCTCACGCTCGGGGTCATTGAGCCCTCAGACAGCCCCTGGGCCAGCCCAGTAGTACTGGTCCCCAAAGCAGCCACCCCCGGCACCACACCGGAACTCCGGTTCTGCGTCGACTACCGGGGCTTGAATGCGGTCACCAGAACAGACGCACATCCCATCCCCCGGGCAGATGAACTAATCGACCGCATGGGAGCTACCCGCTACCTCAGCATTTTCGACCTGACGGCGGGCTACTGGCAGATCGGCCTCACACCCCGGGCCCAAGAACGATCTGCGTTTTCCACTCCTGACGGCCATTATCATTTCAAGGTCATGCCCTTCGGCATGAAGAATGCCCCAGCAACGTTTCAGCGACTCGTTAATCAGGTCTTGGCCGGACTCGAAGGATTCAGTGCCGCCTACCTAGACGACATCGCTGTATACAGCCACCACTGGTCCGACCACCTCCACCACCTCCGAGAGGTGCTACAGGCCCTTCAGCGAGCTGGCCTCACGATCAAGGCCAGCAAATGCCAGATTGGTCAGGGGTCCGTGACCTACCTCGGACACCAGGTGGGAAGCGGCCTGGTGGCCCCTCTGCAGCTCAAGATCGCCGCCATCCAGTCCTGGCAGCCCCCCATCACCCAGACCGAGGTACGCGCCTTTCTGGGACTCACGGGCTATTACAGACGGTTCGTGAAAGACTATGGTACCATAGTGGGGCCCCTCACAGAACTCACGTCCAAAAATCAACCAAAGAAGGTCAACTGGACCCCAGATTGTCAAACAGCCTTCGAACAACTGAAGGCCGCCATGTGCTCCGCCCCTGTGCTCCAGGCCCCCGACTACAGCCGGGAATTCGTCGTCCAGACGGATGCCTCCGACCACGGCATTGGGGCGGTCCTGTCTCAATTGAACCCCGAAGGCCTTGATCAGCCAGTGGCCTTCATCAGCAGGCGACTCCTGCCTCGAGAACAACGCTGGAGCACCATCGAGAGGGAGGCCTTCGCCGTGGTATGGGCCCTCAAAAAGCTCCGGCCCTATCTTTTTGGCACACACTTTCGGGTACAGACCGACCATCGACCCCTGCAGTGGCTGATGCAGATGCGGGGGGAGAACCCAAAACTACTACGTTGGTCCATCTCCCTACAGGGGATGGACTTCACTGTGGAACATCGACCTGGACAAGACCACGCCAACGCGGATGGCCTGTCACGCTTTTTCCGCCTCGACGAGGAGAGTCCCCAAGAGGATGGGTGACTCTCCCCGCCTTCAGCTGGGGGGGACGCATGTTGGACAGGCCACATGAAGGGCCGCTCCCCCTCTGCCCGACCAGGCCCGAGCCCGGTCCCCCAAGTGTTACACACCACCACTTCACGTTTTCCGTCCCCTCCGGGACCCCTGCCTCTGAACATCTCGACCTCTTGGGCCCGATCCACTACTGGCCCGCGCGCCCGACCTGGGCACCATCTTGGACACTGCACCACGAGGCCGCGTGGCCTCCGATCGACCCTAACCCTGGGCCTGGCCAGGCCTCAGACATCCCGGCACCACCATCCACCCAGGAGGTGAGCGGACTACTTGGCAGGTCAATGGGAGAAAGAGGTGTCGATGGCTCTCCCCCACCAGGTACCGCTCGCCCCCAGCCTCCCCGGGCGCTGGCTCCACCCCCCTGCTGGGTGTCTGGACTCCCTCATCCTGGACCCCCCGACCTCCAAGTGCGAGGGTCCGGACATCTAAGGGCAACAGCCCTGTAACTGAGGCAGCTCCAGAGCAGGAAGGCAGTTGTATCCTGGAGTCGAGAGACGCAGAGAAGAACTCATCCTTGACGGACTACTGGCGCTGCCGTAGCCCTACCTTGTGAACTATCGTCCTGCCTGCTGGCGCTGCCGCAACCTTCGTAAACCTTCATCGTCGTCGGGACCTGCTGGCGTGGCCGCGGACCGTTTGTACCACCATCTTCATCGGGACCTGCTGGCTCCGCCGCGGACCGTCGCTACCTTCAACCATCTCGGGACCTGCTGGCTCCGCCGCGGCCCGACCATCTAGAACGCCGAGCTCGAGGATTGAGAGCTATCCATCCACCCAATTGGTAACAAGACTGTCCCGCTACCCCTTTTCCCCACCAGAGACCCGAACCGAGGGGACCCCTGAGTCCAGACCTCCTTGTATCATTTGACCGTACTCAAAGAATTGCTGATAAAGTATCGTTTAACCTCATCCTTGTGTGTTGTCCGTCTGTGGGGGGGAAGTTACTTGTCTGTACGATCGCTGGAGACGGCTCTCCCTGGAGACCTCTCCCCTTATACTCGGCCGACCCTCCCGGTCCGTCTAACACTCATGGCAGTGAAATAACCATTCCTGCGCTATGTTTTGAATTACAACTCCCGCCGGTTCACGTGCGGGCAAGCTTCTAAAATAATGTACAGGTGGGCTTTGTACCGACGCGGCAGGGCGGAGAGAACACCAAACGCCTCCTGCATCTGATGGACTTGATTCGCCGGTCGCGTACGCAAGCATGCTTCCTCTCCATCGACGCCGAGAAGGCTTTCGACCGTGTTGACTGGTCGTACATGTTTGCGGTCCTGCGTAAGTTCGGGCTGGGGGACTCGTTTGTTAGCTGGGTCCGCTGCCTCTACGCCTCCCCCCGAGCCGCTGTTCGAGTGAACGGCTGTCGGTCTGATTATTTTCCGATTACCCGGGGGACGAGGCAGGGGTGCCCTCTCTCGCCCCTGTTATTCGCGCTCTATATGGAGCCTTTTGCGCAACGCCTCCGGGACAATGCGGACGTACAGGGGGTGCGCTTTGGGGCAGAGGAGCACAAGGTGAGCCTCTATGCGGATGATGTCATCCTATCCCTCACACACCCGCGCTCCTCACTGAGACATCTCTCCCGGGAGCTAGAAGACTTCGGCCTGGTGGCCGGCTTCAAGGTCAATTTCTCGAAGTCCCAAATCCTGAACCTCTCGGTGCCGGCAGAGGAGGTCCGGGACCTCGAGGCCGATTTCGCGTTCCAATGGGTCCAGTCGGCCATCCCGTACCTCGGGATCCAGCTGGCGCCCACGCTCACGCAAACGGTTGCTCTCAACTACAGGCTCCTCATTGACCAAACGGCTAAGTCCGTCTCGGACTGGTCCCGGCTGCAACTGGCCTGGTTTGGCCGCCTCGCGGCGATCAAAATGACGATTCTTCCCCGCATCCTCTATCTCTTCCAGATGCTGCCTTTGCGCCCCCCCCCCCCCCCCCCCGGGAACTCTACGAAAGCTCCAGCGGTTGCTGACCACCTTTTTGTGGAACCATAAGCGCCCTCGCATTGCTATTGACCGCCTCATGGCGCCGCGCGATGACGGCGGCCTTAACTTCCCGTGCGTGGAGGCGTACTACCAGGCGGCGTGCCTACGTTTCATTCTGGAATGGAATAGGCCGCTGTCCAGCAAGCACTGGCTCTTCATGGACCAGACTGTGGCCGGGCGCAACATCTGGCGCGAGCTATGGCTCCCACGCAAGCACAGATCCTGGGGCCTTTACTCCTCCCCGGTGACCTCCCCGACCCTGGCGGTGTGGGATCGTCTAGCTCTCAGGCGTGGCTGGACCACTTTCCCATCCCCACTGACGCCTATCGTTGACAACCCGGACTTCCCCCCCGGGTGCGACTCACCGGTCTTCCAGCGTTGGAGGGAGCTGGGCTGTAAGAGAGTGGGTCACCTCTTTCAGCCGGAGGGGCTGATACCGTTCACCACTCTGCGCCCGGAGTACTTTGAGCTGACCGTGGCTGACGCCTTCCACTACTCGCAGGTAGCGCATTGGGTGACGCTTCCTGATAACATCGCGGACATGTCTCGTCCAATGACACCTGTGGAACGCTGGGTGGTCTTCAAGAAAGACGATCGCAAGCTTATCTCCGAGCTGTACGCCTTCATTATGAAACGCCACCACCCGCAGCGCTCCAAGGCACAAGTTCGTTGGGAGACGGAGTTGGGCCGCCCCCTGACGAGTAAGGAATGGGGAAAAATTTTCTATCGCGCGCACCACACAGCGGCGAACGTGGCGGGAGCGGAAGCAGCCTTCAAAATCGTGACTTATTGGTACCACACACCGGCGAGGCTCCATGGGTGGGACCCCAAGTGCTCGAAGCTTTGCTGGAGGGGCTGCGGCGCTACAGGCACTCTTTCCCATTTGCTCTGGCACTGTCCCAAGCTGGTGCGCTACTGGCAAGCAGTTTTAGATGACATAGACAATGCTTTCGGTATCATCTTTCCCAGGGCTCCGGAATATGTACTACTGGGCCTCCCTCACCCTAAGGCGTTTCCCTTGCGCTCCCCTCGAGGTAGACAGATTGCGCTGGCGCTCCTGGCGGCGCGCCTGGTGATCCTTTCGAAGTGGCGCTCACTGGACGCCCCTGACCCCAGGGACTGGATTAGGCGCCTATGGCTGCTTCTGGGGATGGAGAGGCTTTCCCTGTGTGTGGATGGTAAAGGGGACACATACGCTAAGCTTTGGGCACCCTTCATACACCTGTTGTCCCGGGACTTGCGGGAGGTCACGTGCCCCAAATTCCTCCAGATTTTACAACTTATTCCCTTGGAACCGCCCGGGGCTGTGGCATGATGGCATGATTGCTGCTAGGTCGTCTTAGGACAACAACGGGGTCTCTGACCCTGGGATTCTGAGGGTTTCCTGAACTATGCTGATGCGGAGAGGGTGGGAGGGGTGGGGGGGGGGAGCTAGAGTTGGTTGGGTACTGGGGGGGCGGGAGGGTTCGGTTTCTTTCGGGTTGTTTTCTTTTCTGGTTTTGACAAAAAGCAGCCTCGCCTACCTACATGGACTCACCGCCTGGCTGTTAGCCCACCTTCGCCGGGTCGCCCTCCGGGTTGTAGACCCTATGGCTGTGTTACTGTGTTCTGTGCAATTTGACTCCGCTCTGCCGGCCTGTGGATGTAGGCAGCCCAGCTGTGTTCACTGCTACGTGCCTGCTGAATAAAATTGTTTGATTCTAAACTAATGTACAGGTATCTTTTTGGATGTGCTAGCTTGTTTAGTGTACTGATAGCCAACCCCTTTTCTCGCCATCAGATGTGGTTTGTAAACCACATGTTGGTTGCCTGCGAACCCCCCGTGTTCCCGTCCTGAAGAAGACTTGCAGGCCAAGGCCCAACTTCCCTATGTACCGCAAGCCGAGTCGAAACGTCCATGAATATATAATCATACACCTGGACCCGTCCACCCCTTCGCTATTATGTGCCTCACATTAATACAATCTGTGTTTGTAAGGAATTTATCTAAATAGACCATGTAAAATATTGTTGGGCCAGGATATTCAGATTGATACTTTGAATCAATCGCACACTGAAATGTTCCTAATTTTTCTTTCATCTCCACTTTGGGACTACCTTCCCACTCACTCGCCTAACTTCGAGCACTTCCTCTCTTTTGCACGTTCCCCCTCGGGAGCAACCTCATCATTATAACGTTCTTCGCTGACATTTATGAATTGTAATACATTTACCTTGTTTCATAACAAATACAGTGACTGCACATCCTCCTTTTCTTTTCTCTATGTGGAAGTATTGTACTCCCAGGAGCGTAGAATTTATTTTATCTCGTAATACAAAATGAAACTGTAAATGAATTTTACTTTAATGATTTATTGGTTTGAGGACAATTGTTATCCTATATCGTACTGTACCCAGGTCCACAGACTTACATTGAGTTAACCGCTTACCTATAATGTCTGGTTTTCAGCATAGCTGCCACAAAAATTTAATTTTATCTATACTGGCAAAACGCAGGCAAAAAAATAAATTACAATTCGAAAATATGATTATTGAATTGCTTGTTTTTTGAAGGAACAATTATTTAACTGTGGTAAATGCAATCCGCAGCCGGCGCACTTCAGGTTTCAGCATGCCAAACGCATACATTACTTTAAAATCAACAACAAAGTACAATACTTCCACTTCCCTTTAGTCACAGCGGTAGCTTTGAGCACAACGCTCACATCGTGGATATTTAGTCACAGATAACACGGTTTGGGAAATGCTTGGATCACTTTACAATGTTAACACTGCACTAACACATAGGTATAGTGGCGGGTCTCGAACTTAGTAGTACAGAGGTAGACAGTACACGCTTCAATGCTTCAGGCCTTGCAAGAGAAATGGAAATACTACTGTGTATTTGTATTTTATGCATATCATACTTTATAATACAGAAAACGTGTTTCATGGTCGACGGGATCATGGCCAGGTGTTTGTATATTATACTTATTATAAAGAATTAGAATGTCTATAACACACTCCATCCAGCTATCTACCATTACAGATGCAGGCACTGTTAATAGATTTTAAGGCTTCCGGTGTTTAATTGTTGACGCCTCCCCAATTAAAAGATAGTATTATTCCCTTTCACTGTGACAGTATACATATACTTTACAGTACACTTACAGTATACATAGAGCAAACAATAAATAAGTGACGTACATATAGGTCTATTTATTTATGTTTCCAATTTCTTTTTTTAAATATTTTTATTTGCCTTTTTAAAACACATAAACAAGCATGTCACATGAAACAGTCAACCATACCCTACCCCCCCTCCACAATCTCAAAGGAAATACTATATATGGACACAGTGGTGCCCCACCTGTCTATATTGCACACATCCGTCCATGATCTCCTCCGCATGTACCGGAATAACAGGGTGGCCTGTCCTCCTTCTCTCACAACCCCCCGTCCAAGCCATAATATGGTCTCCATTTCCCCCACACTCTATTGAACTTCTTAAGGCAACCTCTAGCTTTGTATGTGACCCTCTCCGCTGCCATGTAGATATCCATGCCTCTTCTCCAGTCATCTAGTTGAGGAGGTATGGGAATGCCCCAGGACCTAGTCACATCCCTCTTAGCCACCACTAAAGCCGAAGCCGAGACTTTATCGCGACTTCCCTGGGGTGAATCAGGGCTGTCTCCCAATCAATTGTGTCCGTCAGGGAAACTAGTTTACTCTGGACGTGCTCCTGCAGCAGACGGCCCTCAAGTGGGGCATACTGTGGCAGGGGACCTGTGAGCGCCGTTTCCGCCATCCATGCGTGACGTAATTGCTTGTATTTCAAGTACTGAGTATGATGCAATCCGTAATCCACCCTCAAAGCCTTGAAGGACTTCAGAACTCCCCTTTTCTGCAAATCTCCCAGAACAGAGATAACTAAGTCATCCCATCTTTTAAACCCTTTCAATTTATCCAGTTTCTTTAGCAATGTACAATGCCATATCGGGGTCTGTTTCATTGGTTTGTGTGCCCAGCCAAAATTTCCTGGTCGCCCTCTCCCACGTCTCCACAGTCACCCGCATTGCTGAGAGTAGTCTCTCCCTCCCTCTACCTCCATAAAAAAAGTGCAAACAGGTGCGTTGCGCCATTGTCCCTCTCTCCAATCTATATGTGCGGTGATCCGCCGGGGCGTGGAGCCAGTCATTTATCAGCGATAAAAGTTCTGCCCAGTAGTACGCCTCGATATTGGGTAAGGAGATCCCTCCATTATACTGATTCCTCTGCATTGTCTCTAGGGCTATCCTCGGTTGTTTCCCCATCCAAAGTAATGACCGGAGCTCTGCATTTATATCTTTAAAAACCTGTCGGGGAGATACTCATTCTGTAGGGCGTACAGGAACTGTGGCAACGTTATCATTTTGAACTTTGCGGCACGTCCTAGAATCGAAAGGGGGAGGGTCTTCCATCTGGCTGCATCACTAGCGAAATTTGTGAGCACTCGCTAGATATTTCTCTGATACGAGATTGATCGATCCTTCGTCACGTATATCCCCAAATATGTAAACCCATCGCCCGTGACCCGAAGCGCGCCGGGCAGGGTGGGCCACACCTCCTTTCCCCTAGGGGCTGTACAGGATTGACTTATGCCAATTTATCGTGTATCCTGAATGGGAGCCATAGCGGCCCAGCAAGGTGAATAGTCGTGGGATCAAAACAGCTGGGTGGGTGACATATAGGAGGATGTTATTCGCATATAGCGATATTTTCTCCTCGACCATATCTGTCTGGTCAATTTTAAACCCTCTTATCCCTCTGTCCAGTCTTATTTTGCATGCCACTATTTCTATAGTAAGGGCGAACAATAACGGAGATAGGGGACACCCCTGCCGGGTCCCTCTCCGTATGGGGAAGACCACTGATAACACCCCATTGACCTTTACCCTCGCTCTTGTGTCTGTACAAAGAAGCCACTTCCTAAACTTGGCACCAAAACCAAACTTAATCAATACTACCTCCAGGAAGGGCCAGTGTACTGTGTTGAACGCTTTTTCGACGTCCAAAGACAGGAACACGCGGGGCTCCCGACGCTCACATACCTCCATCAGCCAGTTATGGGTTCTCCTCAAATTTAACCTGGTTGCCCTGTCTGGCAGGAAGCCGGTCTGATCCAAGTGGACCAGATCTGGAATCACCCGTCGCAGCGCCAAAATTGTCGCCAGGAGTTTAACCTCCACGTTCAGAAGAAAGACACGGATCAACTGAGTTCGCGTTCGGATTCTCGAGAGCCGCAGAAACACCCGGAGAAGTCGCAGCGGAGTGTACAGCAAACATGTTTGCGATCGTATTTCCAAGAGCTGCATAAACGCCCGGAGAAGCCACAGGGGAGTGCACAGCAAACGCAATTGGAATTTGATTTGTCCCGAGTTCAGAAGACAAGCTGCTTTACAGTATTAACATCTGTCATGGGACCGAAAAATCTGAATACTGGGGCACCACCTCGACAAACAAAACCGAAGACGAGGGCAGTAACCGCTGCTATTCAAGACCCAGTTCAGAACAGGGGAGTCTCAGCTGAGAGCGAAATTGTGAGTACTACAAAAACAGTAAATTTGGCAAATACTGCTGCTGTTGTGGTCGAAAATATACTCCCTGCCACACCCCCTGTTGAGTCTAATGCTTAACCCTCAGAAAGTACGAACATGCTGAATTCTGGGGGATGTAGGCTTGGTGCTACACCTAAAATTCCAGGGATGTTTACTAAAAAGAACTCAGCTCCTCCTGTAATCTTGAAAAATGTAGCCGACCAAAATAATATGCAAGATAAGCAACTACAACTGTCTAACTCCCCTGTGGACGGTCAAACTACGGTGATAACGGACTCAATAAATCCAGTCTTGGATAAATTGCAGATGATTCCCGAACACTCAGCGACATCAACTTTAACGGAAGAGACAGAATCTATTGATTCTGCTGGTAATTTCTGTTCGATGACAGATCTGTCTCAAGCATTAGATTCTGATGGTGCTGAACTAGATAAAGATCTGAATGATTCTGAAAAATCTCTCTCTGATCCTGGGCAAGATTATTTGAGCAATGCGGAGGACTCAGATCCTGAAGAATCTTCAAATAGACCGGACTGGGGTGATGAGGAGACTTCAAATATTACTGTGCAAGGCAGCAATGTATACCCTGTATCTTGCACACCAATGTTATCTGAAACATCAAAACCAGCCTCAGAGGGATCAGAGACTTCTGTGATTACACTAGATGTTTTATATCAGGTTATGCTCCACCACAGAGAAGAAACAAGAGCAGAAAATCTTCGTACACAGGGAGCAGTTTGAAAGTTACAAAATAATCTAAGAAAAGTGGTGAAAGCATCTAATGAAACCATTGCAAGAGTAACAGAGACAGAGAGCAGAATTTCAACAATCGAAGATACTATGGCTCAGTAAAAGCATCAAATATCAGCAATGGAAGGGTTAAAGGAAGAGCTTAATTGGAAGCTCGTGGATTTGGAGAACAGATCACGTCGGAGTAATCTTTGAGTTTTGGGAATACCTGAAGGGAAGGAGGGGTCAAATCCTCGACAATTTATAACTGAATTATTCACAGAGGCTTTCCCAGATCTAGCCCACTGGAAATGGGAGACTGAAGTACAGAGAGCCCATAGATTCCCATTTCAAAAAAATCCTCCACAAGACTTGGTTCTAAAACCTCGTGCGATTTTGATCTCCTTAAACAATTTTCTGGCCAGGGAGGCCCTTTATGATCTAGCTAGGCCTAATAGGAAACGTAAGGGAAAAGGCGTAGAATTTTTTTGTGCGATCTGACTATTGTCATGCTACTGTTCAGCTACGTTGGCAGCTGCGTCAGTTTATACCCTTACTCCAAGCAAAGGGTGCACAAGCTTTTCTCTTAAACCCTGCCAAACTCAAAATAATACACAAAGAGCGCTCTTATTTTCTAACTTCGGAGGCAGCAGTTAAAGAGTTGTTAGCTACGATTTGATATGCTTCTTTGCCAGCTATTTACTGGCTAGGTCTCTTCTATCTGAAGGGGAAATGAGTGGAAAAAAAAGAGAGAGAGGAAAAAATGTTTTTTCTAGTTTCCTTAAGTGTGCTCAATTTATATCAGTCTAACCAGTATGTTTTAAGTAACTGCTGAGCTGATTTTCTTTTTTTTTTTTCACCCTTAATTCGTTTACTTACTTACTTACGTATGAGATGGAATCTCTTTTTTTCTTTTTTGTATAAGGTTTATTGGTATTGAATAGACAATTGAAGATTGTAGAATAGAGGCACGTGACACGTGCCACCCAGTGCTTTCATACCATCAATGTTAGGGACTGGTAAGTCCCTTTGCCCTGGTTGGGTGGGGTTGCTGGGAGGGGTGGGTTGGCTCGGGTTGAGCCTGGGGTGGGGTGGGTTTGGAAGGGGGGGTGCAAACAAATTCAGAAAAAGTCTTATCTTGATCTCAAATATTTCTTGTTTTCCTTTGTTCTCTCGTCGTACAGTATTTCTTGGTATACATTAATCAATGTTTGAGAATAGCGATCTATCTGACTCCCAACTGGATTATGTATATAATTTTTAAGGAATTTCTTTTGAATTTTATGCATGCTATAAAGATAATAATTGCTTAAGATGGAAAAATTACGAATATGTTCCTAGAATATTTGCGGGTTAAATAATAAAAAAAAAAAGGAATAGCAGCACAAATTATCCTGACTATGAAGATTGATATTCTATGTATTCAAGAATCACATATTACCTGGAATGATGGACAGCTGTATAAGGATCTGAATTTAGTGGTATGCACACGCCAAGGAACAACTACAAAAGGAGTGGCAATATTAATTAGGAGAGGCTTAGGAAATTCTATTCGGAGTAACGCGGATCATTATGGTAGATGGGCACTTACTGAAATCAGAATTAAAAATAAAATATGGACTATATGCTCAGTATATGCCCCAAAGGTAGATGATCCAAATATTCAAAACTTCCTAAATTTAGAATTAGCTGACTGGTCTCCGTCTTTAATATTATGCGGAGATCTAAATTTGAATATAGAACCTAACCTGAATATACGCGATGATGTTATCTATCAAGGTGGGGAAACAAATCGTTCAAAGCTCTCCGCTCTATGATATTGGATTATGGTCTATTTGATGTTGCCTATGAAAAAAATCCTCCGGCACCTGGGTTCACGTTCTTTTTTTCACCACATAGGAAGTTTGTGCGCTTAGACTACTTCTTTATTAAAAGAACACTACTTGATGATATTAAATTTGAGTCATATCCACGTATAATTTCGGATCATAATCCAATATTGATTGAAATTAAAACTAATATGCTTTCCAAACCCCAAGTCAGAAGCTGGACATTTGATCGTAAATTATTAGTTGATCCGGACTATTTAAAATTAATGGCAGAATGGATAAAATAATTTTTTGATATTAATCGGGGAACGGCTTCTGTACAGAACGTTTGGGACGCATTTAAAGCAGGGATACGTGGAGAATCACTATCATATGTTATTAAGAAGCAAAAAAAATTTCGACAAAAAACGGATCTCAGCTATAAAAATGTTCTGGATTGGGAGAAGAAATTGGCAACAGCAATTGCCTTAATACAATCAACGAATGATATAGAAAATAATCTAGCCATTCACAAAGCGAAGCCATATGAAACCTTTGCAGTTAAATTGGCGGAACAGATGGCAACCTTTCGCTCTCAGACCTATGAGATAGGTGAGAATTCAGGAAAAATTCTTGCTAAAAGAATTAGACAGAAAGAAGTTTTTAATACCATAGATTCAATACAGGATAATACTGGGCCAACACATAATAAACCTGATTCAATTTTAGAAGTTTTTCGACAATTCTATCTAAAACTCTATCAATATAACAATATATCGTACTCCTCGGACCTCCTTATGAACTATGGAAGCTCTGATTTTTTACCATTACTTTCTAGTGATCAGAAGTTAGCTTTAGAAGCAGAAATTACGTGGGAGGAAATTGAAAAAGCAATAACTTCATTAGCAATAGGGAAGGCTATGGGACCTGATGGTATTCCATTAGAATTTTACAGGACTTAAAGGAACTGTATAAAACTAGACATGCTCACTACCTTTCACGAGGCTCAAAAGGGTATACCACCAGCCACCTGGGCACGTTCTGTGATCATGACCTTTCTTAAAAAGGATAAAGGTCCCCTCAATCCTGCATCTTACAGACCAATATCATTAATAAATGCTGACAGTAAGATATATTCTAAAATACTGGCCTCTCGACTCTCAAAAATAATATCTTCAACTGTCTCCCGCTGGCAGCATGGATTCATTCCAAATAGAGATACTGCAGATCACGTTCATAGAATTATTGCTTTGATGGATTGGGCGGAAGGCACGAATACATCAATCGGGATCACCCTATTGGATGCCGAAAAAGCATTCGATAGGGTGGCCTGGCCTTACCTATGGGATTTGCTTTATATGAAAGGATTTGGTCCGGGCATAATAACAGCTTTAAAAAGTTTATATCAAAACCCGGTATCTTATTTATTTATTTATTTATTTATTTATTTAAGGATTTGTAGAGCGCCTGGTGACCCGAAGGCATCCCCGCGCTATAAAACCTGTAAAGTTGGCTAAGAGGGGAGAGAGGGGAGCGAAACTATTTATTTAGGGAAAAGCAGCGTTTTGAGTTGCTTGCGAAAGCGAAGGTAGCAGGGTTCCAATCACAAACTGCGGGGGAGCAAGTTCCAGCGGGAGGCTGCCTTTACTGAGAAGCGACGACTTCCGGTGCGTGCCCTCCTAAACTTGGGGACATTCGCCAGTCGCTCACTGTCCGAACGCAGGGATCTCTGGGCTTTGTACGGGGTAACCATTTCTCCTAGGATAGAGGGGCCTTGTCCACTTAGGAGCTTGTGGGCGATGCACATAGCCTTGAACTCGATCCTCTCTCGTACTGGCAGCCAGTGGAGTGCTTTGAGGGCAGGTCTTGCGGAAGATCTGGAAGGGAGGCCAAACAGCATCCGAGCAGCTGCATTTTGGGTTCGTTGCAGCTTACCCAAGGTGGATTCGGGGGCTCCTAAATAGACAGCATTGCTGTAATCCAGTCGTGCAAGAACCAGTCCTTGAATCAGTAGTTTCCTGGAGAGAGGGGGGAGTAGGGGAAGGATCTTGCGGACTGACCGCATGAGTCCAAAGCAGGTACCAGCTGTTTTGGTAGCCTGGGTTTTCATGGATAGGTCAGGTTCAAGCCAGAGAGTGGGCACTAATAAATCTGCTCCTTTCCCTATTCAACGAGGAACGCGTCAAGGATGTCCATCCTCTCCACTTCTTTTTGCTATTTATATTGATATTTTTCTTAATCAATTAAATCATGAAGAAGACATTATTCTGGTAGAAGTTGCAGGAGTTATTTACAGGGCTCTTGCATACGCAGATGATGTTGTAGTGGTAACTAAAAACATAGAAAAAGCTTTTTCCAAGATTGAAGAATTGGCAGCAATTTTTGGCTCCTTTTCAGGATACAATTTAAATTTATCTAAAACACAAATACTTTTTGTTGGACAAAATCCTCCCCCCAGAATCAAGATAGTCTCTGAAGCAACCTATTTGGGAATCAAATTAACTACTCCTATTTCCAATATTCCTAAGCTTAACTATACTCCAATCTTGAAGAAAGATAATATTACGCTGGAACGAATTGATCACTTACACTTATCAGTACACAGTAGAAATAATGTCTTAAAAATGGTAATTCTACCAAAATTTCTGTATTTATTTAGAACAGTGCCACTTGAATTCCCATTGGATTTTTTCAAACAATTAGAAAAAATGTCAGTGAGATTCTTATGGGGATTCAAAGGTACTCATAGAGCTTACAAAAAACTGATCTTACCAAAGTCTAGAGGAGGTTGGGCTATTCCACATTTTTTATTCTATTATCTAGCAGCTGTACTACAATTTATTTCCCCTTTAATTGTGGGGCACAAAGCCCCGATATCATTGGCACATACTCCATCGATATACGAATTCGCTCTAGGTACTGAAGCTTGAGGCTATTTTTTAAAAATACTAGAACCAAGCTACTACAAAAAAACGAAATTTAAAATTATAACAGCGGCATATAAAACCTGGAAAATTATAAAGAGATTAGTTGGGATCTCAAATCTATTGCGTTATACTCCTTTAAATTCACCTCATTGTTTCCCCCCTATATTTAGAGATTCTGTGATGAACAGATGGAGAAATAGAGGTATTCAATACCTAAGTGACCTATGGCTTGAGAATCGAATAATCAATTTTTCTGAACTTCAACATAAATATAAACTCACGTCACACGATTACTTCAAATATTTACAGATTTATAGTTTTCTAAATTCGTTATCTGCTAATGAATATCAGGGTTTTCAAAAAATCTTATTGATAGATAGTCTTTACTCTAAAAGAAAAATAGGATATTTTTACAATGTACTCATGACTTACCTTCCAGATGACTTAACTGTCTTTCAACAGAAACGGGCTGTTAAATTAGGATTGAATGAGGTTTTGATGAAAGAATCGATCGAACTAGCCAACGCTATTTTATTTTCGGGACGTTCTCGAACACAACATTATATGGTAATGTTCGATCTATATTATACACCTGCTAAAGTCAAGAAATGGGGGGCTACTGTAGGAATTTGTTGCAATCACTGTACTTTGATAGGAGCAGACATATTACACATGTTCTGTTTATGTACTAAACTATCTAATATATTATCAGAAATGCAGAAGTTTATTCAGACTATACTAGGGAGAACAATAAACCTCACTCCGGATTTTATTTTATTTGGACTATCAACCGACTCCACGGAAAAAGAATATATTTCTTTGATCTTTATAATGATGGCCGAATTTCGTGCATGTATTACCCAGGAATGGATCAGTCCCGAACCACCTACCTTTTCGATGTGGAGGGCTCGCTTACTAGCAAAATTTAATCTTGAACTCGCAATTTACTCAACAAAAGGACGAAAAAGGAAACAATTAGGGATGAAAATCTGGGCCCGATACCACAATGGACTCAAAGGGAATGAAATTGATAATGATTTTCTTTACTCAATAATTACGTTAAAGGTTATTTCTTTTTTTTTTCTTTTTCTCTTGTTCTATGATTCTTTTAAATTTAAATTTCTGCATACTGGCGATTTTTTCTAATGGAGAATTTGATTTCATGTTTCAATATTTTTTGGTGAATTTCATGATGTACAATGAAATATTCTGATTTGTTTGCAAAAAAATCAAAATAATAAAAATAAAAAAATTAAAAAACAGAAGAAAGATGGGGCAGTAAGATGCGCATTCCTCGGGCGGTTTACCTTGTTTATAGATAGTAGGTATCATTGTGGCCATACGTAGATCTGGAGGCAACGTGCCCTCTTGGACTGCCCCATGAACAAGGCCAGCAGGTGGTTTTACTAAGTAGGGCCGCCGTTTTTTCAAAGAATTCTGCGGGGAACCTGTTCAGACCAGGGGATTTTCCTGGGCGAAGTCTAGCTAAGGTCTCCCTAACCTCTGTGACTGTTATCTCTTCCTCCAGACTCGCCTGATCTTCATCAGCTAAAATGGGGGTCTCAATTCTGTCCAGATACAGCCTTACATCCGCTATCATGCCTAGGTCTCTGGCCTTGTAGAACTCCTCGTATTAGTCAGCGAATGCCTGAGCTATCTGGACATCGGTCCGCCTAATATGACCCTGGCCATCTGTCATTTGTTCCACCCATCGCGCATCCTGCTCTCTATGACTCAACCACGCCAAGAGTTTCCCAGACTTATCCCCTACATCATACAATCTATGTAACGTCGCCTGTGCCTGTTTTTTAGCTTCATCCGTCACTAGTGCCTTGTATTATTGTTGTGTATCCACTGGTAGTTTAAGAGTCTGCGCGGCACGATCTACCACATGCCGCTGCTCTAATTCCAAAATACGAGTTTCCAGGTCGTGTAGTTCGTCCTGCATTCTCCTCTTTCCCCATGTTAACCTGTTCTGGACTCCATCACGCATGACCTTCTTAAAAGCTTCCCATAAAATCACCCCTGAATGTACCGATCCTAAATTATCTGTGAAGTTCACCTTCACGTCTGCCGTAAATCCCCGCAGCAAGTCCTTGTTCTGAAGGTCCCATGCAGTCAGCCGCCAGCTCCTGCCCCCTGTTCTGTGTCTCACCCCTATTCTCACCAGAAGAGGCGAGTGGTCCGAGATTCCTCGCACTTGATATTCTGCCTTATCCTCAGTGATAAGAGCATGGCGGGGAAGGAAGACATTATCCTATCTTGAATACACCTTGTGGGCCCCTGAGAAATAAGAGTAAGTTCTAGTGTCCGGGTGGAGCCACCTCCTGTCAATCGTCCTCGCCAGTGGGGACAGTGCTTGGGCATCAGTCCGATCCTTTGACCTGTCTAATGGAGAGTACATAACATCATTGAAGTCCCCTCCCATCACATGTAGTGTGTCTGGTGTGTTCAGAAGGATATCAGCTAACCCGGCTAGGGTTCTAGCCTGAAGTTTCGGTGGTGTGTAGACAGAGATTATCGTGATCTTCTGGCGTCCCCATGTTCCCGTTATCCCCACATAAGTACCTTGCAGGTCCGTTCAGGTCTGTGTGACTACAAAAGGGACGGATTTCTTAATCAGGATAATAACCCCTCTAGAGCCTGACTTGTACCCTGCATGGGCTAGAACCTTATATGACCCCACGGCCAGAAACCTGCATCGCGTACCGTGTGGGTGGATTTCCTGCAGCAGGACTATGTCTGGGGCTACCCTCCTAACGTAGGATATAACCAACCCCCTTTTTATCTTATTACCCAGGCCGTTCACGTTCCATATAAGGATTTTGACACAGCCAGTGTCTTTCGCAGCCGTCTGAGGGCTATCCACCACTGCAGGAGACATCAGTCGTAACTCGCTCATGTAAAGGCAGGTGTCGGGTGCGTGGTATGCAGGTGTATGGACTGTTCCTGTTTATGACATGCTTTAAAAAGTTAACTGTAAACCCCCCACCAACACTCATCCAAACCTTCCCTCCCCGTCCCCTCCCCGAAAGCAATGTAGATCTTCCCCAATATCTCCCCCCTCCCCACCTCCCTCTCCCCTCCAGTCCCATCTCCTATGTTTCCAATTTCTTGTATAGAGGTTGCTAGCTCGGCTATTTAACACTTAATCAACCAAATACATATAACGTTGCAAGAGCAAGTGAAAATGGTGCCCAGCTAGGAACAATTCAACATGCATAAATTAGTCACTTCATAGATTTTTTACAGTCCAACACCTTGTGCACTATAAAATAATAATACCTTGGTCGCCAATATGAAGAGTCTTGTGTTCATAGATTAAATAACGTCCTATACATCTCATTTTAAACATCCATACAGTGCGACATTTTAACAAATATAAAAACAAAAAACATAGTAAACAGAGAAATTTTGTACCCCATTGTCAGGCAGATTTTGCAATTTTTATACTTTCATGTAAGACGTTGTATTTGAGTGCCTGCAATATGTGCGTTCATACAATGGTGTGTGTGTGTGCAATAGTGTGGGTGTACGTGCAATACTGAATGTATATATGTGCGTGTGTGTTGGACTCTGTGTGACCTGTGACAGCCAGAGAAAATCTGCTCAAAACACACACGCCCATATATATCTAAAAGGCTGTACGCACCAACATTTCTAATGGACTCTGTAAAGCAAAATAACTACTATGCACTCGTCCTCCTAAACTCACATGCATTGGCATAACCAATAGGTCTCGCTTTTCGGACATTTTAAATATTTAGTTTTGCAGCACAATGTCCTTAGGGCAACATCATCCGCTGTTGCATTGCTAAACCTTGTACCTTATAAGTGTTTAGCCATCCAACAGTTGCTGTTGTTGCACCAAGGATATTGTGATGCATAACTAAAGGCCCCAAATGCGAGACCTATTGGCAATACCAATGCTTGTTCTAGTTTGGAGGAGCTGTGGGCTTGTGTGGAACAACATATGCGAGGAACCCTAAATCAATCTAAGGGGGGAATTCGGGTGTGCTGTCCTCTCCAGGTTGACTCTGGACAGGTGGGTCTTCCTGTGGCGCGTCAGTGATGGGTCCAGCAGGAGATACCAGCGGATTTGGGGTTGGGACTCCGTGGGTGACTCCGGTGGATTTGTTTTGTGTGTGAATCTGTGTAGTAATTGTGCCCATTCTAGTGAGATAGGATGTTTATGGGTTCCCTTTACCTCCTCGTCTCGGAGCACCTGTTCCTCTGCTTTGCCCCATTTTTTCGTAGCTTCTATCCAGGCAGCTTCGGGGGGCCCGCCAGTGCATGGCTATCCCCCTTATTGCTAAGAGGATGGCAAGAGACATGAAGCGGTATTGTACTTTTTCGGTCTTCCGCCTGCGGAAGATCCCGAGGGCACATGCCTCCCATGTGTACATTCTCGTGATATTGGTTGTCGCCCTAAGTGTACGGTGCACCCTGTCCCAGTAATTGTGAATGGTGGGGCAATCCCAGAACATGTGTTTGAAGTCCGCTTCGGAGGTTTGGCATCCGGGGCATGCAAAGTGTGTGTCTGGGTAGAATTGATGGAAACGGTGTGACGTGATGTACTCTCTGTGGAGGACGTTGAACTGTATGTTCTGAAACTGCGCGTTCCTGGAGACCTTTTTGGGGTACTCTAAGGCTGTGCTCTACTCTTTATCATTGAACACTCCTTCTATTTCTATTTCCCAGTTTTGATGCAAAGGCTGTAGAGAGGGGAGAATTAGCTCTTGGACTGCTTTATAAAGCTATGTGACTAAGTGATGTCCGACCCCCATATGCAAGATAGTGTGTATTACTGGATGTGTCGGGTATTCCCCTTTATGTGGGTTCCAGTACCGATGACTGCTGTCTATAAGTTGTCTGTGAGTTAAGAATTGTCCTGGTGGCACGTCATATTGTTAGACCATCTGGGCGTAAGTTCTAAGTTGACCATCCTCAAACAGGGATTCTATCTCCAGGACTGCCAGGTCGGTCCACACCTGGAGAGTGCCAGCAGTATAGTATTTCTCATCTCTGGGGAAACCGACCAGCAGGAGAAGGGGCAAGTACGGAGGTCTGCCCTTGGACATGCGATGTATTCTCATCATACATGATCGGGCTATAGACATTTGTAGCGATCGGGTATGTATGGGTTTGGTGCCCGTTAATAACAACCTATGAGTCACCGACAGTGGTGTGCGGCCCTCTGTAGTGGTGGTCTCCAACGTCTGGCGCCCCGCTGTCCAGTATGACAGCCATTGTAGTTGGGCCGCCAGGAAATTTGCTTCGAATGATGCCGCTTCCCATCCTCCGTCAGTCGTGGGCAAGTATAGTGTTGACAACGCCACCCTGTGTCGGCCCTCTCCCCAGATCAGTTCGGTGAGTAGGGCATCTAGCTCCTTAAAGAATGTTTGTGATGGTATAACTGGAAGATTGGTGAAGTGATAGAGTAGCCTGCGGCCTATTATCATCTTTGCCAGTGCCACTCTTCTTATAGGGGCTAGGGTCAACGTTTTCCAGAACCCCACTGCCCAACTAATCCCTGCCAACGCCTTACAGTGATTCATATAGGTCCTCTGGGGTATGGTACAATGTCACTCCCAGGTATCTGGGCGCTTCAGCGTTCCATGCGAGTGATTGAGTCCCAATCTGTATCTCAAATGGGGCCATGTGAGGGCTTAGCGGGTAAATCGTGGATTTCTCCCAGTTCACTTTGAGACCTGAGGCCTCTGCAAAGTCTCCCAGTGCCTCCCAGATATATGATAGGTCTTGAGTAGCATCCTGCATGTAAATTAAAAGGTCATCTGCGTACAATGACACGCAATGGACCGTGTCTGCCAGTGGGATACCTCATGCCTCCCCCTCCCGTCCGTCTCAAGTGCAATGCCAGTGGCTCCACTGCCAGGGCAAACAGGAGGGGAGACAACAGGCAATGCCGCCTGGCTCCTCTTTCAATTACAAACGCTGGGGAGATGCATTTGCCTATTCTAACTCGGGAGGTGAGACCTGTGTATAGGAGCTAGTAGGATTGGCCCGATGTTCACCCTGCTGAGGACCTCAAATAAGTATGGCCATAATAGCGTATCTAATGCCTTTTCGAGATCTAGTATTAGACACGCCGCGTTTGGGAACTGCACACTCATCCTGTCTACAATGTGGAATAGTCTGCATAGGTTTTGCAATGTTATGTTGTGGGATAAACCTGCATTGTTCTGGGTGGATTAATAGTGTCAGGATTTGTGTGAACCGTTCTGCTAATATTTTGCCCATTATCTTGCAGTCGGCATTGAGGAGGGTGATTGGTCTGTATGAGGAGGGGAGCGTTGGATCTCTATGCAGCTTTGGGAATGCGACTATGATCGATTCTCTCAGGGAGCCCGGTAGTTCGCCCTTATCTAAGGCATCATTATACATGGTGGCCCATGTACCAGGTCAATTGGGCAGAAAAGGTGCTATAATATTCTAGTGGAAAGCCATTCATTCCTGGTGCTTTGTTCCGTGCTAGTGCCCTTATCGCTTGGGTAATATCCGTGGTTTAAATCCTCCCCTCCAACGTTTTTTTATCCGTCTGTGGGACTTTGGGCAGAGGTAATGAGTGCATAAATCTAGTGATTGTTTGAGGGTCACTCTGTCTAGCGGCTTGGTAAATGCTAGAATAGTAGTCGTAGAAGATATGCAGAATGTCTGAATGTGAATTACGGAGTATACCCGACTTTTCCCTTAGCTCAGTGATTGGTTTTTACCTCTGAGTCCTGTTTGGCGAGCCATGCTAAAAGTGTCCCTCCTCTATTGCCCTCCCTGGAAGCATACAACCTAAAATTGTATTTGCTGAGGTCTCTCAGCGTTTCCGCATGTTTTGTTTTGGCCGTGGCCATTTGGTCTGAGGTAGCCTCGCCCCTGTCCGCCTTTTTCGAGTGGTCTGCTAAGGTTTGTTCTGCCTCTTGTAATGACTCCTCAAGTATTGTAAGTACCCCTACTATTTGCTGTATACAATGTCCCCTAGCTACCACTTTGCTTGCGTCCCATTCGATCAGCCGCGATGTCACTGTTCCCGCGTTCAGTGTAAAGTGCTCCTGGATGGTTTCCCCATGTTGCCTGAACACTTGGTCTGTGAGGCAGTCTCGCAGTAATTTCCAGGTGAGAATGGGGGGGGGGGGGGGGGGGTCAGGCGTTTTCCATGTAAGGGTTAGTGTAGGAGTAGGGTCTGCTTCCTATGGTTACCCCCACTTTTTGCTGTGGTTCTCTGGTTTTTCGACTTTAGTGTGGCTGTGGACCTGCTAATCAGGCCCACAGCCCAGCTGTTCTCTCCCTAAATTAATACCATGTACTTTAGGTACATACCAGATTGGTTACTGGGTCACCCTTGTGAGCCCCTGTACAGTGTACCATAGTTACCCAGGGCATAGGTGCACCCTAGGCCTACCAGGGACTGCAGCATGTATTGTGCCACCCCTGGTTAGCCTTCCAAACTGACACCACAGGTCTGTTCTTATAGCCTGGGTAAGGTGTTGTAATCACCCCTTACTTAGATATAGATTACCTATATCTATGTTTCCATATAGACACATATACACCTATAAGCCACTCCTAAGGCAGATCTTGACAATCCTGGAGGTAGAGTGCTTGGTTTTATGTGAGAGGGTGCCCTAGCATGAGCTGAGCCCCTCTGCAGCTTTCGGAACCATCTCCTTATAGCTGTTCTATGATATAGCCATACCATATCCTCTCAAGGGCATTATAATCTTAAGGGTTAATGCTAACTTTGGTTTGGCTTTATCAAAACATGTTGTGTAAGATGTCAAACACTTTAGAATACTACCCCCCTGCCAGTTCTGGGGGCGAGGGTAGCATTCCATCCTTCGAGAGGGAGAAGACATGTAGTTACTGGTTTACCCGCTTAAAGTTAAACAGAGCCCCAGCATCACAAAATGGATGCTGCTGCCACAGACACGAGTCTGCCCTCCTGCTGCTGGACGAAACTCCGGCAGGGGAGGCTTGGACAATAGGTTTCCTGTCCAGGGAGGTGCTGGCACAGACGGGCTTTAGTGTATTAGGGCAGGGTGGGTTGCATTCAATGAATGTTTTTCAGACACTGCCTGGGGCACACAAGGTTCTCCATGCATTTCCCAGTTCAAACCAGCTGCTGGGGCACTCAGCCCCAGCTCTGGTGCGAAACTGGACACTGGACAAAGGGAAAGGGGTGTGATCACCCCCTCCCCAGGTCCTCCCATAGGAGGGACCTTAGAGTTAGTGCAACCCCTAAACTTACTATAAGTATAGAACCCCAGTCCCTAGGACTTTAGATTACCCTGGATGAAACTCTGAAACATATATCCTGGACCTTCTACATTCCATTTCGACTGGAAGACGGAAGACATCTCCTTTGTGGTTAAGGAGGGACCACCCTGTTCAAACAGGCACCAACAGCAACTTTGCGGGTCTGCATTTTCGAGGCTCCCGTCGGATCCCGAAGAATCTGCGACACAGGAAACGGACTTTTAGAAATCTCTGACCCCAACCTTCGCTCACAGCAAGGCTGAGACCTGTGGCGGACACGAGAGACATGGGACCGGAACTCGTGGACATCCTGCATTTTGCAAGCTGCACCTACTTCCCGAGGTATCCTGAAGTTCTGCATTGGGGTGCTTGAAGCCCGAGCCCGAGCATCTTTTGCACCTAAGCTCAGATGCCCAGACTCCACGAGTGTCCCGTGGGTCCGCACTGTGAAGCGCACCGAGTAGCACCGCTGGACAGAGCAAGGAAAGGAGAGTGTAGCCAATTGCAGGTTCCTGGCTTGCATGGAAGGCCCCTGGTGGGCTGATTGCAACGGTGGCAGCTGGGGGAGTCTGAGGGAGAGCAGACCTGGGAGGAAAAGAACCACTGATCGATAGCGGGTGCTAGGTGACTGCAGGGCACCAGAAGGTGAGGCAGAAGAGCTACACGGGGCTGCACAGTGGGAGGCACTGCAGCGGACCTACTAGGGGGATCTGTGTAGCATGGGCTCCTGCGTCACTGGGGACACCGGCACTGCGAGACAGGCTGAATAGTTTGGCTGGGCACGGCCAGACGAGAGGAGCTCAGCCTCTGGCGTGTTTCCCAGCTGTTATGGACGATGTGTTAAGCAATGGCTGGTGAAGTAACGGTGCTGCTGAGGAGACTTGTGTATCGGCCTCTAGTGCATAGAAGACTCCCTCGTGCTGTTGTTGCGTGCACTGGGGTGGAGACCAGCCGAGTAGGGAAGCGAGAGGTGATTTTGATGCCTGGGATGCTGCATGTGGAAGTGAGCAGCGAGCAACCGCACGGCAGAGAAAGGGACAGTGTGGCGGTGAGTGCATGACAGAGGAGACCTTGGAGTGGACTGTAACGGCTGTATGGGCCCCTTGAAAACAGCTCCTCAGCCCATGATGACAAATGCACTGTGACCAAGAGAGGCTTGGGTCCTCGGTGAGGCAGTGCTCTGTGATTGGCTAGCGGCAGTGGGTGAAAACTGTGTGGAGATGTGGTGCATTGAGCAGACTGCAGCTGGAGGTGCTCAGAGGGGTGAACCAGTGGGGTGGCAGGATACAAAGTGTGAGGAGAGTGCGGATGTGGTGGAGACTGCCACTACTGTTAGAGGCACAAGATCACCACCGGCGTTAGACACACATATCGTTGGCTGTTGAAGGGAAGCCTACCTAAGGCTGGGACTTACACTGCAAGTACCAATGGGGAAGCCCAGAGGGAAGCAGGTGGGTGCGCCCCCTGAGCTCGAAGAAGATGCGGGAGCGCCAGATAAGCAGGAAGGGCTCACACAACATCCAGAAGGGTTGCCGCAGCAAAAAGTGGATCAAATACTTAAAGCTATTACCGACACCAGGGAAGCTTTACAGCTGGACATTGCGCATGTGGCACAGGGACTAGGATTGCTCGGAGCTGATCATGCTAAACTTGCTGACAGAGTGAAGCAGACAGAAGTCACCCTAGAGAACTTGGAACCTGCCCAGAATGCGATTGAAGCTCAGATGACAGATGTCCAGCACCGATTGCAAACCCTTGAGTGGAGGGCAGAAGACGCCGAAGGGAGGTACCGAAGAAATAATGTCCGAGTGGTGGGGCTGCCGGAAGAAGTGGAGGGGACTAACATGGTGGATTACCTGGAAGCCTGGTTGATAAGAGATTGCACCTGAAGGCCTGACATTGTTCTATACCCTGGAAAAAGCACATAGAGTTCCACCTTGGCTGCTGGCTCCCGGGAGACCTCCCAGGCCGGTGGTTGCGATGGTGCTTCACTACAGAGACAGGGACCTCCTGGGACTTCCTGTTACACAAGTCCCGAACCGCGGGCCCATACCTCCAGGGACCTCCCGTTACACAAGGCCCGTTTATCTGAAAGAGACACGTTAGTGATAGATTCCTTACCTTAGAATATCCCCAGGCGTCAGACTGGATCCGGAAATTTTTGCGTAGCAATACCCCTGCGCGCTGGTAGGCGTCGTCTGCGGCTCCGCGTCCGTCGTCGGCGTCGTGAGCGCCGGGATGACGTCGTCGGAGTATATAGACGGCGCCCATGCGCGCTGACGTCAGTTCTTCTTTTTTCCGCGCCAGCTAGCGCAGATCCGGAAGAAGCTCTACCCCCAGTCACTTTTTGACTGAAAACTTTTTTTGATCTTTTTGATCCTCTATTTAGTCGATTCTCGACTATCGGTGCCAGGAATGCCCGGGTTCAAGCCTTGCTCGAAGTGCGGCCGACTCATGTCGGTCACGGACCCCCATCGCCGGTGCCTGAAGTGCTTAGGCCTCGACCACGACGATCGAACCTGCTCCGACTGCCGGGCCCTGACGTCGAAGGCTAGGCGGGAGCGGTCCCGCAAGCGTCTCGAGCTGAGGCAGTCGGCCCCGCGCCGCTCCAGGTCCCGGTCCCGGTCCCACGGGAGGTCGAGGGACAGGTCGCGAGGTCGGAGTCATCGACGTTCCGGGAGTGGACACCGATCGTCTGGTTCCAAGTCCTCAGGTAAGAGGCATGAGAGGTCGGAGCGACACCATCGATCCTCCGACCCGCCCCGTCGCTCGCACGATGCGACCGGGGACTCGGGCGACACCGCCCACGCGGCTCCGCGGGAGTCGCAAGCGTCGCCGCCTGCCCCACACCTTCGGGTCCCTGGGCACGGCGCGCCGCAGGAGGAGGTCGAGAGGTACCTCATGGCCATGAGGGCCCTCCCTCCTCAGTCGGTTCCCGTGGCGCCTTCGGGCCGATCGGCTCCGTCTGGAGGTCCTTCCGGGTTGGGCGCTTCGGCCCCGACGACGTCGGGTACTTCGGGCCCGGCGCCGCTGGCGACTTCGGTCCCGGCGCCGCACGACCTCGCTGGATCCGGCTCCGGATCCGGGACCTCGCCGGTCGACCTTACGACCTCGCCGGCGCCGTCCCTTCAGGTGTCGTCCCCGGCGGCCGATGTGGTTGCCGCCCCCAATGCTTCCTACGGTCCTCCTCAGGAGTCGGAGGGGCGCCGCTGGGCGCCGATTCCGTCGGCCTTCGGAGAGTTCTATCTCCACGAGGAGGCCCTGGCTGTTAATCCTGGTCTCCAGGAGCCGGGTGACGAGGAGCAATGGGAGGGGTCCGAGGACCCTCTGGCACGTGATTGCCAGTCGAATCAGGACTGGACATATGAGCTTGGGGAGGCCAGTGGTATTGACACCTCGCCAGACACTGGATTTACGTCGCCCCCGACTGTGGCTTCGGAGGCGGGTTCTTCTTACAGTGTAGTGTTGACGAAGGCAGCTAAGGCCTTAAACCTTCAGCTCCCCGTCGCGGCCGTGAGGACTAATCTCCTCACTGAGGTCCTCAAACAGCAGTCCGGCTCCGCGGAGCCCCTCCTGCCGTTCAACGAGGCCTTGTGTGACGTTCTTCTGGGCACTTGGTCCAAGCCCGCCACAGGCCCCCCTGTGGACAGGAACGTGGCCAGACGCTACCGCCCGGCACCGGGCGACCCTTGCTTTTTGTCCACCCACCCCACCCCCGAGAGTCTGGTCATCCAGGCCTCCAACTCCCAGACCGCATTCCCGTCGGCCCCGCCCGACAGGGAATCCAAGAGATATGAGCAGTTCGGGAAGAAGGTCTTCTCGTCTGTGAGCCTAGGGCTACGGTCAGTGAACACCAACTGTCTCTTGGGCCGCTACACCCACACTCTGTGGGACACGGTTGCGGAGGTGCTGCCACAATGCCCTGAGGAGGTCAGGGCTAAACTCAGCCAAACCCTTGCGGACGGCCGAGATGCGGCACGTTTTTCTATTCGGTGTGGGCTGGATACCACGGACTCACTGGGCAGGGCGATGGCAACGACGGTGGCGGTTCGACGCCACGCCTGGTTGAGGTCCGCCAACTTCTCGGCCGATGTCCAGGCCACCCTCCTGGATATGCCGTTTGATGGCCGTCGCCTCTTCGGCGACAAGGCAGACCATGCGCTGGAACGTTTCAAGGACTCCAGGGCCACGGCCAAGTCCTTGGGCCTTACGGCCCCACGCCAGCAATCGGGTGCCTTTCGCTCCTTTCGTGGCCACGGAAGGGGCGCCCCACCACGGACCGCCAGCCACACGCCGCAAAATGTCCAGCAGCGCGGTGGCGGACGTGGGAACCGCCGCGGCGGTGGTCGGGGTCAGCGGCGAGGCCAGTCCACACCTCCCTCAGCAGCCCCTGCCTCAAAACCTTCCTAGTCCGAGTTTTCAGGCCCATGTGACGCCTGTGGGAGGCAGGGTTCGCCATCACCTCTCCCACTGGCATACAGTCACTTCGGACCGGTGGGTGCTGCAAATTGTCCGAAGGGGTTTCTCCCTCCCCTTCGAGTCTTCCCCTCCACCCATGCCACCTCAATACCACCGTGTGTCGGGGGATCACTTGCAACTTCTGCAAGAGGAAGTTTCGGCCCTCTTGGCCAAGAGGGCCATCGAGCGCGTTCCTGGGCCAGAAGTAGGACGTGGCTGTTACTCCCACTACTTTCTGGTACCCAAGAAGGGCAAAGGGGGCCTACGCCCTATCTTGGATCTGCGGAACGTCAACGGCTTCCTCCGGACGGAGAAGTTCAAGATGCTCACTTTGGCTCAGGTCCTGGCTGCCCTGGACCCAGGAGACTAGATGGTAGCGTTGGACTTGCAGGACGCCTATTTCCACATCCCCGTCCTGCCGGCCCACCGGCGTTACCTGCGGATTCACGGTAGGCCTAGAGCACTTTCAGTTTACCGTGCTCCCCTTCGGCCTTACCAGCGCCCCACGGGTGTTCACGAAGGTGATGGCGGTGGTCGCAGCCCATCTGCGCAGGCAAGGGGTGTCAGTCTTCCCCTACCTCGACGACTGGTTGTTGAAGGCGGGCTCGCCCCAGACAGTCGTCAGCCACCTCCAGACTACGGCCGACCTCCTGCACTTGCTGGGGTTCTCCATCAATGTGCCGAAGTCACACCTGTGTCCCTCTCAGCAGCTCCTTTTCATCGGAGCGGTTCTCGACTCGGCGCAGTTTCGGGTTTACCCACCCGAGCAGCGGGTTCGGGATATTCAGGCTCTGATTCCTGTCTTCAGACCGTTATCCCGGGTCTCGGTCAGGTTGACGCTGCGGCTTCTGGGACTGATGGCCTCCTGCATCCTTCTGGTGCGTCACGCCAGGTGGCGGATGCGGGCTCTGTAGTGGGACCTGAAGTTTCAGTGGGCCCAGCATCAGGGCAACCTGTCCGATCATGTCCTGATCTCGGAGGGCACTGCGAAACAACTGCAGTGGTGGCTCACGGACCGCGACTGGGTCAGTGGCAGACCCCTCTCTCTACCCCAGCCGGAGCATGTAGTTGTGACGGACGCGTCCCTCCAGGGCTGGGGGGGGCCACATGGGAGAGGCGGAGATCAGAGGCCTCTGGTCTCCGGCGGAGTCCCGGCTCCACATCAACCTTCTGGAGCTGCGGGCGATTCGTCTTGCACTGAAGGCATTCCTCCCCTCTGTCAGGGGGAGCGTGGTGCAAGTGTTTACCGACAACACCACCGCCATGTGGTACTGCAACAAACAGGGCGGTGTGGGGTCGTGGACCCTTTGCCAGGAGGCTCTGCGCCTCTGGCAGTGGCTGGAACATCAGGGCGTGACCCTGGTGGTTCAACACCTGGCAGGCTCTCTGAATGCCAGGGCGGACGAACTCAGCCGCCGGTGCATGATGGATCACGAATGGCGTCTGAACTCGGACGTGGCGCAAGGTCTCTTTCGACAGTGGGGAGAGCCTTGGTTAGATCTATTCGCCACAGAAGAGAACGCGCAATGTCAGCAGTTCTGCGCGTTGGAGTTTCCAAGGCGGCACTCGCTCGGAGACGCTTTTCGTCGCGAGTGGAGCTGCGGTCTGTTGTACGCCTTTCCGCCTATACCACTTCTGCCCAGAGTGCTGAAGAAGATCAGGCGCGACCGGGCCCAGGTCGTCCTTGTGGCTCCGGACTGGGCACGAAGATACTGGTATCCCGAGCTACTCAGCATGTCAGTCGATCCCCCGATTCGTCTGCCTCTTCGGGAGGACCTTCTGTCGCAGCAGCAGGGGACGGTCCTGCACCCGAACCTGTCCAGTCTCCACCTACAAGCTTGGAGATTGAGCGGCGACAGTTGAGGCCATTTGACTTGCCTCCCGAAGTCTGTGACATCATTCTGGCAGCCAGGCGTCCCTCCACAAAGTCGGTATACGCCTGCCGGTGGAACAGATTTGTGGCATGGTGCGCAGCAAAGGCTGTGGATCCCCTCTCTGCACCCCTTTCGGAAGTGCTGCTCTTTCTTCTTTCCCTTGCCCAGCAGGGCTCTGCTCTGGGCACTCTTAAGGGGTACCTTTCTGCTCTTTCAGCCTTCTTGAGGCTACCAGATCAGCCTTCTTTATTCAAGTCCCCTATTGTGAGTAGATTTCTGAAGGGCATCACGCACATGTTTCCTCCTGTTCCCTTCGTGATGCCCCAGTGGGACTTGAATCTGGTTCTCACCTATCTGATGTGTGCTCCCTTTGCGCCACTTCATAACTGCCCTCTTCGTCTCCTTACTCTAAAGACGGCCTTCCTGGTTGCCATCACCTCTGCCAGGAGGGTGAGTGAGCTCCAGGCTCTTTCTTCTTCTCCACCTTTCCTGTCTGTTCATCCTGATAAGGTGGTGTTGCGTACACGACCTTCCTTTCTGCCCAAGGTTGTCACGGCCTTCCACATCGGGCAGTCCATCACCTTGCCCACCTTCTTTCCGCCTCCGCATCCCTCGAAAGAGGAGGAGAGGCTCCACCGTCTGGATCCAAAACGTGCGCTCTCCTACTACCTAGACCGCACTCGCCAATTCCGGGTGGATGACCAACTCTTCGTTGGTTACGTGGGCGCGAAGAAGGGAAAGGCTGTACACAAGAGGACCATCTCCAGGTGGATCATCTTGTGCATCCAAGCATGCTACTCCATGGCGAGGAAGGAGCCCCCGGCTGGATTGCGGGCTCACTCCACTCGGGCCACGGCAACGACAACTGCCCTGGGCCGCGGTGTCCCCCTGCAGGACATCTGTCAGGCAGCCACGTGGGCCTCGCTGCACACGTTCGCAAGACACTACTGCCTGGACAGTCAAGTCCGGAGGGATGGCTTCTTTGGCCGTTCCGTCCTCCAGGACTTTCTGGTGTGATATTGGTTCGCAGACCCACCACCGGGGTTGGTATTGCTGGGGTATCTATTCTAAGGTAAGAAATCTATCACTAACGTGTCTCTTTCAGATGCACAAGTTACTACTTGTGTAACGATATATCTGTAAGAGACATTAGTTAGTGATAGATTCCTTACCGCCCTCCCATCCTCCCCGTTCTGCGAACCGATATTTAGGGTTAAGGTCATCCCCTTTCAGGGCCCTAGTTTCATGGCACCAGTGTTAGTTCTATCATGGCTCTGCGTATCTGGCGCGGAAAAGCTGTGTTATCAGAACTGACGTCAGCGCGCATGGGCGCCGTCTATATACTCCGACGACGTCATCCCGGCGCTCACGACGCCGACGACGGACGCGGAGCCGCAGACGACGCCTACCAGCGCGCAGGGGTATTGCTACGCAAAAATTTCCGGATCCAGTCTGACGCCTGGGGATATTCTAAGGTAAGGAATCTATCACTAACTAATGTCTCTTACAGATATATCGTTACACAAGTAGTAACTTGTGCTGCGGGCCCATACAAGGTGGGCAATGGTAAAGTGACGCTGTTCCCAGACAACACACTCGAAGTACAACGCGCCGAGCTTCGTTCCTAGAAGTCAAGAGAGGGCTCCGAGACGAGGGCCTCCAGTATTCCCTGATGTTCTCGGCACACCTAAAGATAGCCATGGATGGTAAGACGTTCTTCCATGACAGCCCTGAGGAAGCCTGGAATTGGCTGGAGTTGTACAAAGTGGGCACTGGGAAAGCGGGGCGTGACACGAGCACGCTAGCGGAGGGGCCACGTCCGCACCGATCGCAACGCAGCCGAAGACACTGTCCTGCATCTCCAAAGCCTACGTAGACACAGACGGAGAAAGAGCGCTCTGCTGCTTTACAGGCCGTCACGGCCATTTCGTAAGAGACAAGAACAGTGTCACTAGTGGCATCAGACTCGGAAAAGGGCTCATTGGGATCGGACACTGAAGAATCAGAAACAGGAAGTGTTCACTTGCCACATGGGACGGCTGGGACGGCAGATGAGATCGTAGATACATAAAACCTTGGCTTGATTTGCCTGGACGCAAGATTGGGAGGGGAATTGGTTCCGGTCCTTGGGCATTGTGTGTTCCAATATGGGGGAAAGTTGTTAAGGAGGACTCTCAGCATGGGAAAGTTACTTTATTTGAAATGTGTTATCTGGAATCTACGGGGGCTCCACTCAATGCTGCGGCGCCATTAGGTGCACGCTTATTTGGTACGACGGGGGACTCAGAGCCTTTCTTCAGGAGACACATATTAATCGATCTGAGGAGCTGGCACTGAAACGTAGATGGAGGGGGCAGTTATTTTATATGACCTATTCGGCTTTTGCTAGGGGAGCTCTGATATGGGTCAGAGCGGGAGTCCCATTCCAACCGACTCAACAGTTGGTGGATCCAGATGGAAGGTTTGTGGTGGTGGTGGTGGGTTCCCTAAATGGCGTAGATGTGATGCTATGTAGCATATACGCCCCTAATGTGGATCAGGTCTCTTTCTTTGGCCATCTGTCAGGGAGTTTAGCACCATATCGGACTAGTTCGATATTGATGGGAGGGGACTTTAATGCAATTGCAGATGTAGAGATGGATAGGTCTCACCCTCTGCTCCCCAAACATAGACTCTCCAAGACAAGATGTGCATGGCAAACTAATTGGGGGCTGGTAGATACATGGCACGCGCATCACTTAGAGAAGCGGGATTACTCATACTACTCCGGCCTCCATGAACTACATCTGCGGCTTGATGCGATATTATGTACCCCTGATATCCATGCCAAAGTAATCCATAGCGAATACCTAACTAGGACAGTATCGGATCATAACCCACTACTAGTACAGATACGATGGGTCCGGGAGAGAGCTGTGATACCAACCTGGCGGTTGCGACCGGAGGCGCTGGAAGATCCAGCCTTCTGCGAGGACCTTGGAACAGGTACAAGTCAGTATTTTGCTGAGAATGAGGGCTCAGCAACATCAGTGGCAGTTGAGTGGGATGCATTGAAGGTGGTAGTTCGGGTCTTATATATTGTCTAAATGGTGGGGGTGAGTAAAACGCTATTAAATGATAGAGGCAGCAGAGCACCGGTTGCGTATGGGTTAGAGAGAGCCCGCACTGAGGACTTGGGGGCACAGGGAGAGGTCTTGGAAGCTGGAAAGTCAGTGACGGTGCAGGTGGAGAAGTTGCGCTCCTTTGACCACAGGTCATACCGGGCGAGGGTGCACGCGTAAGGAGATAAGACAGGCGTGCTGTTGGCATGGTTGGCTAACCCGAATCCCCTGGGAACACCTATACTGGGACTGACGGCCCCAACGGGTGAATCGGTGTACCCAGAGCCGGGGATAAATGGCTTATTTCTGGATTATTATACTGAACTCTACTGTAGCAAATTACGACAGAATGGGGATGCCATAGGGGAGTTCCTCTCTGACTTGACCCTGCCTAGACTGGAGACGGAACAAGAAGACCTATTGGGACAAGAGATCATGCTCGGAGAAATTCAGAGCGCAATTAAGCATTTGACACGTAACAAAACGCCGGGGGTGGATGGCCTACCAATAGAATTCTATTCTGCGTATGTTGATCGCTTAGCTCCATGACTACTGGCGGTGTATCAGGAGGCACGGGAGGAGGGGCAGTTACCGGTAACCACCCTGGAGGTCATTATTATTCCGTTGCTGAAGTCTGGGAGAGAACTGTCTGATATGACGGCATATCGCCCACTTTCAATGTGACCACTGACTATAAAATTTTAAGTAGGATCCTTGCGACTCGGCTCCTCCGGTACATGACACAGCTGGTCCACACGGACCAGGCGGGCTTCATCCCCACACGGAACACATCTGTTAACCTGCAGCGACTATTTCATATTCTGGAGGAGGACCACAGTTTGGCGCCTACTGCAACGGTCCTTTTGGTTGATATCGAAAAGGCTTTTGATAGCCTGGAATGGCCATTCCTATTTCAGGTTATGCGAGTGATGGGCCTGGGAGAGGCTTTCGTGGGGTGTACTCAGATCCTTTACAGATCAGCGACGGCCCGAGTGCGGACTGGGGCGACGGTTTCATTAACCTGTTCGGTGGAGCGGGGAACGCGACAGGGATGTTCACTGTCTCCACTGCTGTTTGTTCTTGCAATTGAGCCGCTGGCTGCGCATGCCAGGTTGGGGAAGCATTATGCTGGTCTGGACCTACGTGGAGACATGCAGTATATCTCGCTTTATGCAGATAATCTACTCATGTTCCTGGCTACTACAGGAGAGGCTTTGACGGGCGACAACGTTCCTGCATACGTTTGTAGCGGTTTCAGGGCTTCGAGTGAACTGTCAAAGACTTGCTTGTTCCCTGTGAGTCAGACAATAGTGAGCCCTGATCAAGTGGGAGGGATACGATGGGAGCCTCACTTTTTACCCTACCTGGGGACTAACATCTATCACACGCAAGAGGACCTGTTGGAGGGTAATTTGGGCAGAGCACTGCGAGGGATTAAAGGGAATATGGCATTCTGGGGTACATTGCCACTATCCGTGGCGGGCCAGGTGGCACTGTTGAAGATGGTGGCACTGCCTCGGTTTCTGTATTATTTCAGGACGTTGTTGATTTGGATATCAAGCTCATTATTCAAGACGCTCCGTTCCTTGATGGGGGGGTTTATATGGAGGAGCGGTAGACGGCGGGTGGCTTTGGCCATGATGATACGACCTCGAGCTTAGGGAGGATGGGCGGTTCCAGACTTCGAACTGTATTATCTAGCAGCTCAACTTCAGTGGCTTACCCACGCAGTGGCGAGAGAGTTTAGGGGCCCAGATGGTCCGATGGATTCCACACCATGTGCCATCATTTGTTATACTTTGTCAGCGACTGCGGATTGGATCATTAACTCACGAGGAGCGGACGCTGAGATTATGCTTGATCCAAAGCCAACGTCGGAGTGGGGCTGCCCAGCTGTATGCTCCAGAGATTCCTTTAGGCATGTGCACAGCCCTACCACATGGGGGAGATTGGTCTGCGCTGGCTGCGTGTGAAGAGCAGGTGTTGCAGGTGATGGGGGACTGCTTTATCAGCCATTGCAAGTTAGATATGGGCTTCCCAGGGGCGATTTCTTACTGCATTCTGGTCTTATATAGGCAATCCAACGCCACTGGGGAGGAGGGTTGTCGGAGCGGCAGACATCCTTCACATGTCAGTATATCATGTTGGCGGCGGGGACCTTCAAAGCCATAACGTGCTTATACAGGCGAATGGTGGATGAGGGGATGCAGCCATTGAGCCAATTGCAAATGAAATGGGAGGCAGGCTTGGGTAGGGAAATTCCTGAAACGACGTGGTCTAAGATAGTGGAGAGAGCCTGGAAGAGAATGCGTAATGCTAAGTTCCAGCTTATCCATTTCTATGTGTTGCATAGGGCGTATTTAACCCCGGCACGAATAAACAGGTATTTTAAAGTGGACACAGCCCGTTGCCCCTGCTGCAACTCAGAAAAGGCGGAATTTATTCATATGATGTGGAGTTGCCCGCAGTTGAGAACGTATTGGGAGGAAGTGTCTGCTATATTATGTGGGGTAACGGACAGGCAGATAGACCCAGACATGGGTGCATGTTTATTGCATTGGTTTCTTCATACGGCTAGGACGAAAGTTACAAGTAAGTTCTTGAACCTGGGGTTCTTGCTAGCCAAGAGGGAATTTACGAAGCATTGGAAATCGAAGCAGGGGCCTAACATTGAGCACTGGAAGTCTGAGTTCGCCAAATGGGCAGCCAGTGAGAGTGCGGTTCGGTTCCAACAAGCTAGGCTATTTAACAATGATAAGACACTAGAAACGGTAAAGGCGTGGGAGGCTCTGGTTGCTCAGCTGCTGTTACCTGAACCGGAGTCAGATAGAGATTAGTTGGATATGCCGATAGGAACACCCCGAGCTGAAGGGCTGTAGTGGGGCTCCTAACAATTCCAGGGGACACTATTGCGGAATTAAGAATGATTTACTACCAGGTTACCCAGTTCAGTACAGGAGGAGAGGTGCACACCCCAGAATAGTTATGTATTACTATTAGTTTTTTCAGCTATGTTAATGAAGATCACACCGGTGGCGTGGGTTAGGGGGGCTAAAAGGGGAGGGATTGACCTATAATTGGGTGGGCACATTGCGTGATCGAACTAATGACATATGGGTTGGAGATGAAAGGACTGCTAAGCCAAACATCTATATTGAGGACATTGTCCACTGGAAGCAAGCGTAAGCATGAAAAGGAAATGAGTACTCAGGTGTATAGTCTTGTTCAGATGGTTACATCGAAATAATGTACATGAATCAGGAAATGTGCCCCCATTAATAATGATGTAAAACAAATGCCAGATGTTTCATTTGTGGGAGAAAATCAATAAAAATGTGTTTAAAAACAAATTAAAGGAATAGTGGCTGGGTGTTTTCCACCAAAATGACTCATTAGGAACGTAGGAAAGTAGGATCTTCTTTCATGGTTACCCCCACTTTTTGTTGGAGTCAGTATGTCTTTGAATAGTTTGACTGAGATCCTGCTAATCAGGACCAAAGTGACTGTGTTCCACCCTAAATTTGACATGGTAAGTACTTTTGTACCTCCACAATTGCCTACTGGTGTACCCCTATAAGTCCCTAGTATTAGGTTATGAGGTACCCAGGGCATAGGTACACCAGGGGTCTCCCATAGGCTGCACCATGTATTATGCCACCCATGGGAGACTGCTAAAACTGTGAATACAGGCCTGTGATTGCAGCCTGTGCAAGCTGGTGCTAGCACCACTTATGACAGATATAAGTTTTCTTATATCTGAGGTCACTACACTTAAAAACCTATAAGTGACCCCTAAGCAAGGCCTGTCAATCCTGAAGGCAGGGTGCTGGGTTTCGAGTGTGTGTGCGTGCCCCTGCTTGGATAGGACACCCCTACAGAGTCTGTTCTCCTGGCTTTAAGGATGTTCACTAAGGTGCACAACATAAAACTGAGCAAGCTCTTGATTCGTTTGACTTTTTCGTTTATGTTTAAACCATTATATCATCATTTTATAAACATTTCTTGAACATGGTTTCTTTCCAAAAAATCACAGTGTGCGTTGTTACAAATCATTGAAAATCATTATCTAAACATAAGGATAACATAAAATAGTGATGCTTAATATAAACACATAAGAACCCAATGCATTTCGGGACCCTTCGTGGTCCCTTCGTCAGGGGTCTGTTGAAAAAACAAATGAAAATAAAAGAAAAATTAGTATAAAGCAAACTATTGCTTTGATGTTTGCAAGTAGCTCAGCCATTTCTAACTACTTAATAGTTTCTATGTCTCCATATTTGAGATCTAGGTCTTTTTAAATTTCAGTAAAGTTAGGTTCCTTTTTGCTTTTTTATTATTCTCTATGTAAAAACAGTCTGTGCAATAACTGTACTCCAAATAGTTATTTTGAATTCATTATTCATTAGAATAGTCACTGCACCTACATACCGTGTTCAGCAGGTTGCTTGGAACAAAAACGATGTTCCTACGTACAAAGAAGATGGCATTAAAGGAATTATTTTAAAATACCTTACGTCTAGACTTAGTTACAGCGTATTTATCAGATCTTAAAAAAAGGGGAGGGGTAAAATGATTGAAAAATGATTACCTGCGAGCCGTTGCGTAATGCGTTGGTCTCGCTTTGAATAGCCAGTTGAAATGAGTTAATACTGAAAAGAAAAAGAATGAAATTGCAGTCTAGTTTCTTAGAGTGACAGAAGTATTATCTGTCCAGCGTTTTAATGTAAAAAAATGCTTGTTGTACCTGTAGCGTTTCAGAATCCTTCTTGTTATTCGGCAAACTTCACCAACCTATTAAAAGGTTGAAAGTATTGTTTTAGCATTATGATCTTTTTGCTAGTTAATCCGTGCTCTCGCAAAGAAAAGGGTTTCAAGTTTACCTGCGGTCCTAGGCTGTAGCGCTTCGGTTCCGCAGTATCGGTCTTTGTTATGATTTAACTGTGGGAAAACCACAGGATTAGTAAATCCGATTTACGTTTTAAAATCCCTTTACAATTAAGCGTTTTCGAAGAAACGCGTTGCGGGGCTTACCTTAAATGCGAGTTGCACTAGCCTTCAAATATTCCACTCTGGCGTGTTCACAGTCGCCATTGAAGTTTTAGTCCTTCTTCTAGTTTTAAGTTATGAGGATTTCTCTAACACTAAAAACGGACTTAGGTGATTCTGCTCTATTTAGTTGTGAGCGGATTGGGGCAGCCATATTGAAGTATTTTATGTAATCGATCCATTTTAATCTGTGTTATTTGGACTATAAGTATGATTTCAAACTGTTATTTATCTATGAATAATTAGTTGGAACCCTTGGCTGCATGAGTGCTAATTTTCATAACACATAAAAAACGGAAAATAACAGTGCCGCTGTATAACATTTAAACCAAAGAAAATATTTTGGAACATGTATCATCAAATTGTCATTTACAATCCTTTTGCACTTAAATCAATACCTGCCTATTTACAATCTTCTCTTTAGTGTATTAGAGTATGTAGACTACTATGAATTATTCATAATTTATGTCACTTTGAATTTATGTTGTTTTGAGTTTGTCTGTGTGGTTATAAATAGAACGCGTGTTAGAAATCACGGGGATCAGTATATTAAACTGTAGCTAGAACGTGTGTCAGAATTCACTGGGGTAGCAGGGCCGCCCATCAGTTTTGGTTGTCTATAGAAAACATGCCATCTCAATTTTATCGTTGAGCCCAAATGGGACCAAAGTCTGCAATTTGCGTATCCAGAAGGCTTCTCGCTGGAGAAGAATCTTTGCATTATCGAATCCCAACCTTTGTGGTACCTGCTCAACTATTTGGAATCTTAGTTGCGCTATCGTATGCCTTGCTTCTGTCCAGTGTTGCGCTAGAGGTGATGTAATGTTTTTTGAGCGTATCCTACTCTTGTGTTCCGTTAATCTCACTTTAAGTTTTCTGTCAGTTTTTCCTATGTAGAGGAGTCCACACGGGCATTTGATGGCGTATATCACGTGTTCCGAATTGCATGTTGTATCATGCTTAAGTTGAATTTTCTCCCCTGTTCTAGGGTGTAGTAGTATATTGCCCAAAATGATGTTGTTGCAATTTTTGCAGTTATGGCATTTCATTGTCCCTTTGAATGACGTTTGTTCTTCAGTGGTAGTTACCGACTTGCTCGGTTTATTGAGCATTTCCTTTAGATTTTGTGCCCTTTTGTAGGCAAACAAAGGTTGCTCATGAAACAATGAACCGAAGTCCTTTTCTATTTGTAATATCTCCCATCTTTTTTTGATTATTTTCTTGATCTGCCAGGATGATGTGGAGTACTTCGATACAAATGCCATTCTTTTGTTTGCATTCTTTGGCTTTTTTACTAATAGTTCACTTCTGGGAATAGTCTTGATCTTCTCTACATGTGCCTCCAAGAGTTTTTTTGGATAACCTCTGTCCAAATACTTTTGTTTTTGTTCATTGATGCTTTTATCACATATTTCTGGATTTGATGTGATCCTCTTAATTCGCATGAATTGCGACACTGGCAAGTTGTTGATCAAATTGGCTGGGTGGAAACTGCCAAATAGCAGGGCGTTATTCTTGTCTGTTGGTTTTTTGTATACACTTGTGTGTATGGAGTTTTCTTTAATTTCCACTAGAACATCCAGGAAAGGCAGTGCTTCAGTACTTGTGCTGTGTGTGAACTGGATGCGAGCATCAATGCTATTGAGTTTTTGAATGTTCTCCAATAGTTTCTTTTCCGAATCTCTCCAGAGTATAAAGATATCATCTATGTATCTTTTATAATGTACTAGTCCTTGTTGCCATTCAGGTTTAGTCAAAATATGATTGTCCTCGAATTTAGCCATGAAAATATTGGCATAAATACAAGCTCCGGGAAAACCCATTGCTGTTCCATTTAGTTGTAAGTAAAAATCATTTTGCCATGTGAAATAGCTATTTTCTAAGCAGAATTCCAATAGCTTAAGGGTCATGCATTTTACTTCTTCTGATTTTTCTCCTTTTAGAAGCGCCCATTCCATGGCTTCTAGGCCTTGCTGGTGCGGTATTGAAGTGTATAGAGATGTGACATCTATAGTACAAATAATCCATTGTGTTGCACCTTGTGTGTCAATTGTTTGAAGGTTCCTTAGAAAATCTGAAGTATCTTCCAAATACGTTGACCAGTTCTGTATGAATGACTGCATATGGGTGTCGATGAATATTCCCAGAAATTGAGGAGCACCCTGAGACTATTGGTCTGAATGGTGGATTTTGAAGACCAATAGTCTCAGGGTGCTCCTCAATTTTTGAAAATCTGGGAATATTCATCGACACCCATATGCAGTCATTCATACAGAACTGGTCAACGTATTTGGAAGATACTTCAGATTTTCTAAGGAACCTTCAAACAATTGACACACAAGGTGCAACACAATGGATTATTTGTACTATAGATGTCACATCTCTATACACTTCAATACCGCACCAGCAAGGCCTAGAAGCCATGGAATGGGCGCTTCTAAAAGGAGAAAAATCAGAAGAAGTAAAATGCATGACCCTTAAGCTATTGGAATTCTGCTTAGAAAATAGCTATTTCACATGGCAAAATGATTTTTACTTACAACTAAATGGAACAGCAATGGGTTTTCCCGGAGCTTGTATTTATGCCAATATTTTCATGGCTAAATTCGAGGACAATCATATTTTGACTAAACCTGAATGGCAACAAGGACTAGTACATTATAAAAGATACATAGATGATATCTTTATACTCTGGAGAGATTCGGAAAAGAAACTATTGGAGAACATTCAAAAACTCAATAGCATTGATGCTCGCATCCAGTTCACACACAGCACAAGTACTGAAGCACTGCCTTTCCTGGATGTTCTAGTGGAAATTAAAGAAAACTCCATACACACAAGTGTATACAAAAAACCAACAGACAAGAATAACGCCCTGCTATTTGGCAGTTTCCACCCAGCCAATTTGATCAACAACTTGCCAGTGTCGCAATTCATGCGAATTAAGAGGATCACATCAAATCCAGAAATATGTGATAAAAGCATCAATGAACAAAAACAAAAGTATTTGGACAGAGGTTATCCAAAAAAACTCTTGGAGGCACATGTAGAGAAGATCAAGACTATTCCCAGAAGTGAACTATTAGTAAAAAAGCCAAAGAATGCAAACAAAAGAATGGCATTTGTATCGAAGTACTCCACATCATCCTGGCAGATCAAGAAAATAATCAAAAAAAGATGGGAGATATTACAAATAGAAAAGGACTTCGGTTCATTGTTTCATGAGCAACCTTTGTTTGCCTACAAAAGGGCACAAAATCTAAAGGAAATGCTCAATAAACCGAGCAAGTCGGTAACTACCACTGAAGAACAAACGTCATTCAAAGGGACAATGAAATGCCATAACTGCAAAAATTGCAACAACATCATTTTGGGCAATATACTACTACACCCTAGAACAGGGGAGAAAATTCAACTTAAGCATGATACAACATGCAATTCGGAACACGTGATATACGCCATCAAATGCCCGTGTGGACTCCTCTACATAGGAAAAACTGACAGAAAACTTAAAGTGAGATTAACGGAACACAAGAGTAGGATACGCTCAAAAAACATTACATCACCTCTAGCGCAACACTGGACAGAAGCAAGGCATACGATAGCGCAACTAAGATTCCAAATAGTTGAGCAGGTACCACAAAGGTTGGGATTCGATAATGCAAAGATTCTTCTCCAGCGAGAAGCCTTCTGGATACGCAAATTGCAGACTTTGGTCCCATTTGGGCTCAACGATAAAATTGAGATGGCATGTTTTCTATAGACAACCAAAACTGATGGGCGGCCCTGCTACCCCAGTGAATTCTGACACACGTTCTAGCTACAGTTTAATATACTGATCCCCGTGATTTCTAACACGCGTTCTATTTATAACCACACAGACAAACTCAAAACAACATAAATTCAAAGTGACATAAATTATGAATAATTCATAGTAGTCTACATACTCTAATACACTAAAGAGAAGATTGTAAATAGGCAGGTATTGATTTAAGTGCAAAAGGATTGTAAATGACAATTTGATGATACATGTTCCAAAATATTTTCTTTGGTTTAAATGTTATACAGCGGCACTGTTATTTTCCGTTTTTTATGTGTTATGAAAATTAGCACTCATGCAGCCAAGGGTTCCAACTAATTATTCATAGATAAATAACAGTTTGAAATCATACTTATAGTCCAAATAACACAGATTAAAATGGATCGATTACATAAAATACTTCAATATGGCTGCCCCAATCCGCTCACAACTAAATAGAGCAGAATCACCTAAGTCCGTTTTTAGTGTTAGAGAAATCCTCATAACTTAAAACTAGAAGAAGGACTAAAACTTCAATGGCGACTGTGAACACGCCAGAGTGGAATATTTGAAGGCTAGTGCAACTCGCATTTAAGGTAAGCCCCGCAACGCGTTTCTTCGAAAACGCTTAATTGTAAAGGGATTTTAAAACGTAAATCGGATTTACTAATCCTGTGGTTTTCCCACAGTTAAATCATAACAAAGACCGATACTGCGGAACCGAAGCGCTACAGCCTAGGACCGCAGGTAAACTTGAAACCCTTTTCTTTGCGAGAGCACGGATTAACTAGCAAAAAGATCATAATGCTAAAACAATACTTTCAACCTTTTAATAGGTTGGTGAAGTTTGCCGAATAACAAGAAGGATTCTGAAACGCTACAGGTACAACAAGCATTTTTTTACATTAAAACGCTGGACAGATAATACTTCTGTCACTCTAAGAAACTAGACTGCAATTTCATTCTTTTTCTTTTCAGTATTAACTCATTTCAACTGGCTATTCAAAGCGAGACCAACGCATTACGCAACGGCTCGCAGGTAATCATTTTTCAATCATTTTACCCCTCCCCTTTTTTTAAGATCTGATAAATACGCTGTAACTAAGTCTAGACGTAAGGTATTTTAAAATAATTCCTTTAATGCCATCTTCTTTGTACGTAGGAACATCGTTTTTGTTCCAAGCAACCTGCTGAACACGGTATGTAGGTGCAGTGACTATTCTAATGAATAATGAATTCAAAATAACTATTTGGAGTACAGTTATTGCACAGACTGTTTTTACATAGAGAATAATAAAAAAGCAAAAAGGAACCTAACTTTACTGAAATTTAAAAAGACCTAGATCTCAAATATGGAGACATAGAAACTATTAAGTAGTTAGAAATGGCTGAGCTACTTGCAAACATCAAAGCAATAGTTTGCTTTATACTAATTTTTCTTTTATTTTCATTTGTTTTTTCAACAGACCCCTGACGAAGGGACCACGAAGGGTCCCGAAATGCATTGGGTTCTTATGTGTTTATATTAAGCATCACTATTTTATGTTATCCTTATGTTTAGATAATGATTTTCAATGATTTGTAACAACGCACACTGTGATTTTTTGGAAAGAAACCATGTTCAAGAAATGTTTATAAAATGATGATATAATGGTTTAAACATAAACGAAAAAGTCAAACGAATCAAGAGCTTGCTCAGTTTTATGTTGTGCACCTTAGAGTCCTGGCAGCCTCCTTGGTGTCAGGCTTAATACAAGTTTCATAGGGTGTGGCAGACATCAATCAAAGGTAGCACACAATTTTGTTAAAACGCCCCTACAATTCGAATACTGTGTGCAGTACCCACACACATACATTTTAAGGATGTTCAGCCATTTTGATACATATAATAGTCATCTGTCATTACGTGATGGCTAACTATATAGTGGCTGTGCCGAACCTGGGCATGTTTGGTATCAAACATGTTGAAATCATACCCCAAAACAGTTACGGTGTTGGAGGTATGATTCCATATACTGGGGGGCTTCTCCAGGAAGCCCCCAGTTCTCCCGATGACAGCCTTCCAGGGTCTGCCGGCACGCTAGTGCTGCTGCCAGACCCAGACACTATTCTGCCCTCCTACTGCTGGGCTGAGCCCAAGCAGGGGGAAGGTGTGATCACCTCCCAGATCGGACTTAGTGTATTGGGCTGGGGGTGCTTGCCAGCACCACCAGACTGTTTTGAAGGGCACATTTGGTGCCCTTCTTGCATACTCCAGTTGGAACTAGTTTGGCTCCAGCAATGGCGCGAAACTGGACAAAGGACATGGGAGTATTCTCCACTCTGTCCAGCCCTTCATCTGGGAGGGTTCCCTGAGTCGTCCTAAGCCCTTTCTTTGCGTATAAAAGGGCTTACCTGTGGCTCCTCAGATTCGATGTGGGACAAGACTCAACCCTGAAACCACATCGCTCTTTGACCGTCTGGACACCTGGACTTCACTAAACATCACCTGAAACTAAGACTGCATCAAGGAAAATCCTGGTGCTCCTGGTCTTGCTGTTCTGCAAGTCTTCTTCATTGTCTTGGTCTGTGCTTGTTCCAGGATCTTCAACAGACCTGTGGGCATCAAGGACACCCAAAGTAATCTCTGTTGGAGTAAAGGAGTCACTCCCCTGCATCTGTAGACACCGCACCGTAGTTGACTGGTCTGCTGCTCCTGATATCCTACAGACTTCGTAAGGCTCAGCAGGTGGTGGTTCAGCAACTTCCTAGACGACAGACCTGTTCTCTCTGCAATTTTGAGGCCAATATCCCTCGTCTGAACCGCTGGAACCAAACCCCTTTACATTGAGTCGACTTGTTGGCTTTGCACTCCAGAGATCTTCGGGCTGCATCCTCTGCACCGTGGGCCTTCCTTCTTGGTGAACTGCTAGAGGTCCTCTTGCGACTCCTGTGCCTTCAGTCTGAGGATCCTCTCAAGAGTCTTCTGCTTCAGTGGGCTCTCCTGCTTGCTCAGGTCTGCTCCGACTCCTGCACTTGGTAAGTCCCTTGGGACTTGCTGGTCCCAAAGTTGCTCCTTCGCTTTCCACGCCTGTTGCTGCTGCCAAGGCTTGTTTGTATTCCCGTCAGACACCAGCCCCCTGGTTCTCGACTTCCTCCGCTTCGCCTGGTCCTCACAGCTGCAGCAACAAGCTCACCATTATTACTCCGGCATCCTCCGACATTGGTGGGCATTGCTCTTCGGTGCCTGCTGGTCACCTCTGAGTTTCATAGACTCTGTCCCCTCTGCTTGCAGGTTCTCCTCTTAAAGAATCCACCCTTGGATTCTACCAGACTCTTGCACAGTCTTTGCCAGCTGCATCTTTACTGAAGTCCTCCATTATGGTCAACAGTGGTTTCCGATGTCACTTTTCACCTATGCACCCAGCTTCCCTGGTGTAGGTATCCTGGTTCCTGGGGTATGCACAGTTGGGGTGACTCCAACCTTCTGCCTTCCACATAGTTTCTTGAGGGTCCACTGGGAAGGGTCCTTCTTCTTCAAAATTGCAACCGCGATTTTTCCTGTTGACTTCTATTGAGTACAGGGCTATGTATCCACTCTGCTCACAGCCTCCTTGGGGTTCCTGGGTACTTACCTTGGGTGGTTCTTTGTGTTCCCAGCTCTTCTGAGTCTCCTGGTCCAAGTCCCGACTGGTCGCATTTCGCATACCACTTTTTTAGATTATGGTTTGGTCAACTTCTGGAGCCCATTGTGTATTGTGTTTACTTACCTCTTGCAATTGAAGTATTCTTGTGTACTTTTGTTGATAATCTCCAGGTAGGAAATATACCAATGTGTTACTGAGTGTTGTGTAATAAATAGACAGTTTTATAACTACACTGTGTGGTCCTTTTTCGTTTAACCTACACTACATGGTTAGATCTGGTAAAACAAGCTTCTTAACACTCCTTCAAGATAAGCCTGAAGGCAGCTCACCACGGCTACCACTTAGAGCGCTCCCTGTGTTTGGTTATGACTACTAAAATATCCATAAGGGTTGTCTGGATTAGTACAAGGTGCTTCACTTAAATAAATGTGCAACATATACTAAGCCAGCCTCCTACAAGGACTCACTACAAAGACACTTCCAAAAGTAGTTACAAGATACTGAATAGGATAGGTGGGTTTATATGATGGACCACTGTGGTGGTAATCATTGATCTGGCGGACCAAAGTCCCCCACTATCAAACTAATAGACCTTTCCTGGAGCTTCTGTTGCTAAGAATATGCCAGAGAATCCCAAAAGGAGCAAGATCGCCTCTGCACAAATGGTAAATTATAGATTCACAACATAAATACCAGAAGCATTAAAACTAATAAAAGAGCTCACCAGACCTAGAGCAAGAGGGGAAGTCTAACTCTAATATAAGTATTACATTTACATTGAATGTTGCAGACACAGCTTGCAGATATCATTTTAGAACATCATTCTTTGGTGCACATGTATTATTTTATCCCAAGAGTGCAAGCAGCATCACCTTTTAAATATACAAGAATAGCATATGATGCATCTCAAATGATCAAATGCCATTATTTGTGTGTGTGTACTAATTCTGGGGTTTTTGCTGCTGCTCGGTAATATCACCTGCAGATGTACAAGATTCTCTAACAGATTTGTGTGACTCCTGACACTCCACTTCCTACATATGTAACATAGTAGGAGACGTGAGAGACACTGGCCAGCCTTCCTCTTCTCTTAAAAAGTTGTGAGGTTCGTTTGAGGCTCTGGAAGTATAACATGGTGTGATCGTAAAAATCTTGGTGTACACTATGGCATTGGAGATTGCACCTGAAAGCCATGGTGATGTCACTGAAAAAGTACCAGTGGTGCACGGGGTCCTAGTGTTCTCACCCCAGAGAGAAGAACATGAGCTGACTCCCTAATGCTAGGGTCGGATGGACTTTATCAACCTCAAAACATCTAATTCTCAAGATGCTGCAGAGGACAGAGAAGACAACAAGTGGCCTGATGACTCAAGGAATACTGAAATCAACTCAAGAACGAAGGTGACATAAGACATCACATCAGCTCCCACAAATGGCCTCAGGAAAGAAAGGTCAACAAAGAACTGAATAGTTCTTCTGAAAGAAAAATAATCCCTAGCAAGCAGCATAGAGAGTCTGCAGAACCACATGATGCCTGCTTCACAATGAATCCCTGTGAATCATTGACTTCCCATGTTGAGCTTAAGGATCAAACTTTAAATACCTCATAGTTCACTGGTTGGAGAAGTTGTATGACCTAGTACAAGACTGATGTCAACAAGATTGAAAACTGTGCTGTCAAAAGGACAACAACGGAGCACATTATCACTGCCCAACTTAGAAATAAATTGTCCCAAGACTAGATGTTGAGTTTGTTAGCAGGAATAAGAAAGTGATGTTTGACAACTCTCTGATTTCATTGTTACTCGTGATCAGCTCCACACAAAAGAGGGGGAGAAATTTGCAGTTTTTGTGTATTGCATTCATTACCCAAGGGATGAAGGCAGGTATGGTGTTCCCTGCTGAATGAAGAGTAGCTTGTGATGAGACACAGCACATTGTTTGAGACCCAGAATAGTTAGAACTTAAAGAATGATAATGAGTGTACTATGTGAGCATGTGAAATGACGGTTCCTCAGCGTGAGTTCATAAGTAATGATTGATTTCACATTAAGCATCTGTGGAAGACGCTATATTAAGGCTTTGATATGCCATGTAGCTTAGTCAAGTTTTGACAGCAGATGACTGGGTGGATCTGTAGACTTCTGGAAACATGTATGGCATTTTAAGATTTGAAATCCATAATCCATGTGAACGGAATCTTAGGGATGTATTTTCTAAATCTCTTTAAAGGGCATTGGAAATAATTTGTGGTATAGGGTAACTCCTAATGTTTTGGACACAGTACCTAATAAAAACCAATAATAGATAACTTTGTTGTATTCTTCTTGTTTCTTGCCTCGCAGACACCCTTGTGGTGTTTTGCAGGTGTGCTGCGCGCCCTCATCACTGTTACCTTTAGAATTGTCTTGCTTTCTAATGTTACATCTGAAGTAAACAAGAAAGTGATGGGTGCGATGCTTGAATTAATCTCAGCCACTGGTAATTACTCTGTTCTCATCCTGGTTCATTTTATCATTGTTGACAGTGGCACCTCAGATTAGACCAAGCCATGTGTAAATCCGCCTTGATCCTGCTCCAATAGGAATAGACTAGCCAGAACTGCCAAGCCTTGTCCTTTCTGAACCTGAAAAAAATTGCCCAAGACCAGTTTCACCCTAGTTGGGACTCTTCAGTCAGGTGCAGCTTGGTTCCAGTGGCAAAGTGAGCATGGGACCCACGTCTGGTCATAGCCGGTGCAGTTAGGGCATCACACTGAACTAAACAAGAAATTGATGGGTGAATTAATTTCAACCACTGGTAATCACTCTGGACCACATCCTGGACCGCCATTTGTTTGGCCACCATGCCACCTCATTTTTACTGTCATATGCAAATCCACCTAGATCGTTCTCCAAATGAACAGTCCAGCCTAACTGCCAAGTCAGGCCCGTTCTGAGCATAATTGAGTGCCTCTAGCTTTTTGGGCACTTTCCTTTTTGAATTTGTTCTAACACTTCTTTGCTCCTCCCTATATCAGGGATTCAACAGCATTCCTCGTAAAAATCCACAGTATGCCATGGGATAAAAGATATGACACCACATCCAATGGCTATTTTGGACGTGGTGTAATTGCGTATATCAGTGCAACATAATTGGGCTATTATTGCTTGTGGACACATTTTAAAAGCTAAATCGATCAGTCATCTACAGCAGCATACCAGTTTGCTCCTAGAGGTGCTGAAATGTTTGTAATGTAACTTTTTTTGTTCACCGTCCTACTTTACTTCCAAAAACAAGGGGCTGATGGAGCGACTTCTTCGGCACAACCTATGCTAATCTTTTCATAGTTTGGTGGGAGGAGGTGGTGGCCTGGTCAGATGGGGATGAAGAGCGTATAAAGGGCCAGCATACATGCTCCACTGTTAATTCTTAAAAGAGGATAAAAGACAAAGGAGAGTAGGTCAGAGAAAAGGAGCCACTACAAGTGGAGTAGTTCCTTTCTGGAAATGGGGCCTTCACACACACACTTGCGGGTGTCATGCTTTATCATCAGGCTTGCTCCTCGTTGGGCCGGCGCTGCAATGCCTGATGGGCATCCTCAAGGGGGCTCTTTATCTGAGATCTTTTTCCAAAGCTGTGATGTAAAGTGCAAGTTAAGGGCCCGATAATGAAGCATGACACCCGCACGGGTATGTGAGGGCCCCAGTTCCAAAAAAGAACTACTCCCCTTTTAGTGGCTTCATTTGTCTGACCTACTCCCTATTGTCCCATTTAGGAACAGCATACCTTTTTCTATTCAAATAAGAACTTAGGGGTCCATTACGATGTCTGGCGGATCGCCACCGCCATGGTGGCGGTAGCAATCCGCCCGACATTAATGCCCGCCCGCCACTCATTTCCCCCCGCCATATTACTATGGCGGGGGGACCATGGCGGACGTAAACACTGTCTGCCGCTTTTCCGCCCCGGTCGCCTTGCGGCCAGGGCGGAAATTTTTTAATATGGTGGCAGTGTCTATTAGACATCGCCAGCCATATTAGGATGGGCTTGCAGACAGGCCTTTCCGTGGCGGCAATGCAGCCACGGAAAGGCATGCGGAGACTCCCTGCGGGCGCCCGTTGCGGCCCCCTGGGACTCCGGGGGTGGGGGGTGCACATGGAGGGTACCTATGTTACCCCCCCCCCCCCCCCCCCCCGCATTTCAAAGTGCAACATGGCAGGCACCGCGCGGTGACTGTCATGTTGTGCTTTGAAATGCACAACGTGCATTTTTACCATTGCGGCGGGTGGCTCTTTCTGCACCACCCGCCACAATGGTAAAAATACAGGACGCGCCCGGGCACATCCTAATTGTCAAGGCGGGACCGCACCTCCTATGGCGGGCGGTCCCGTTTTGCAATGGGATGGCGGGCGGGCAAAGTCCGAAGTACTCTGGGGAAGGCATAAATGTCTTCTTAGAAATGTGTTCTCAATTACTGAGAGGGCAGTATCCATGTAGCCCAATATTTCACTCCCATTGGCAGCTACTGGGCCACACTTAGCACTGTAGATATCAAACAGTATCTTAATTGATTTGTGCCCCAGCCTATTTGCAAAATCAAAGACGGAAGCAATACTTCTAGTTAAAGTAATGCTTCTTGCAGAAACCACAGAGGACAATGACAAGAATCAAATTGAACACTGAGATAAGAAAAGATGAAACACGACTAATAAAATTGTCATGTACCTAAATGTTCTTGTCTTGGTAGTCACTCATAGTAGTCAAAGGGCCTATAACCATGACATTAGATTTGGAAAAATTGGTCCTTAAATCAAGAGTGTTCATTAAATTGACAAAACAGTTAAGTTGACGATCCAGTCCCACAAGCAGTTCTAGAAATAAGGACTGCGTCGTCTGCATAAAGTGGCACCGGGATGGAAAATTGCCAACAGATAGCATGTCTGTACCACTGTTGATTAATGCCTCCTCTAGGTTATTAATAATGAGTGAAAAGAAAAGGAGCGAATATACAGCCTTTTCGAACGTCCCGCTTCAGATTAAAGTGATCAGTGCATTGCCCTGCAACCCAAAACAAACTGCAGCAGACACATTAAAATGGAGATCACGAAAAGAGAGACTACATTTAATTCCACCCCAAGACACACCATAATGTCCCATAGGTTGTCTCTACAAACATTATTGAAAGTGGTGCTCTGGTCCATTAAGGCCAGATGTTTAGCCTCAGTGTATTTATGAATGATCAGATATCAGTAGAGATGTTGGTCCACAGTCCCTAGCCTGGTAGAAACCCATACTTTATGTCCGATAGAATGGAAACTTCATAAGTCCAATTCACTAGTCTGTTCAAGACTACTCAGCCAAAGATCTTCAATACAGAACAAATCAAAGAAATTAGGCGATAACATTTAGGATTGGTCCGGCTGCCCTTTTTCAAAACAAGAGCTATCACTGAGTGGGACTAGGACTTGGGTATAGAATTTTTGGCAACCGCATTAAGGTAGCGAGTAATCAAGGGTGACCCAAGTGCTAAGTTTGATTTAAAAACATCTATACACACTCCATTGGGGCCGGGTGCCTAGTTGGAAGGAAGCGACTGCATGGCTTTGCAAGCCGCATCACGCGAGAAAATAACAGGGACATTGGGAACAACTGACAGAAAAATTGGAAGATATCAAAGTGGAATTAGGCCCAGCATAGATATGCTCAAAATGTTTGACCCAAAGATCAGGCGAAAAAGTGCAAATTAAAACCGGGTCAACTGCAGGCTTAAAAATTGGTTGATTTATAATCTCCCAAAACAGGAAACTGTCGCACAACCTATTGGTAAGAAGCAGTTTCTTCCATGCCTCCTTCCGCAAAGGATGTTGACGGTCCTTTAATACTGTTCTATATGAAGAACAGCAGGAAGCAACACTTAAACGATCCCTAGGAACTAACTTTAAGGCATCCAACAATAGATGATACACTTTGGACCAGTTAGCATTAAACTGGAAGGATTAAAAGCTCTAGAGCGAGATTTAGAAGCCTGAAGAAATTGTATATTGCCACATATGGTAGGAAATTAACGAAAAATATCCAAATTGGAAGTCACTACTCAGACATAGCTCAATCTCAGGGTGACAGCCTATGAAAACTTTTTTTCTTCTTCAGTGTATTTTTAAATTATTTATTAAAATCCGGCTGAAGAAACATTGAATAATCTGAATTAAGTTTAGAGAACTCTGGCCTTCCAGGGTCGGATTGGTATCACAATTAGGCCACCATTTGGTTAGTCTCGTTGTACTAGTTTTTTAATTTTTTTTATTTCAAATAGTTTTTTTTTAGTAATTTTATTTTTTAAAGGAAAGTACAACAAAAATACAAAATAATATTCGGTATTACAACCCCCATTGACATGGGTGTAAGCCACATGATCAATACATAGCATTAGTCATAGATGTTTAAATAGCCAGGTCTCTTATAACATTAATCTGACCTGGTTGTCTGGATTTCTTTCGCTGAGGGGTAGGCCTAGTATAACTGCTATCTCACCTTTAGTTTATGGGGGTTTAAACAGGACGGTGGAAGTGTCTAATGCGTTCTATAATAGAGTGTGGGGGGAGCGCCATGGAGTGATGTTGTAGAGTTAAGTTGTGTGTGCCTCTAAGAAAGGTTAGCCACTCCTGCCATAGCTTGTATGAAATGCCTTTGTAATTCTTCCAGTGACCTAAAATAACTTTGCATTCCAGAGTCAGCATTAAGCCTAACAGGTCACGATCATTATCATTTTATAGTAAGGGGTCTAGGGGTCCTAGAAGAATGTAGGAGAATTCTCTATTTGGGTTGATGTGAAAGGTGTCTCTTATACAATCCAGTATTTTGTCCCAGAATGTTTGGACAGGGAGCAGTGAAATAGCATATGTGCGAGGTCGCCTATCTTTTTATTACAGATCCAGCAGAGAGGAGACTCTAGAAGGTTGAGCTAGTGCAGTCTATTTGGTGTCCAGTATGTTCTATTAATGATCATAAACTTGGTCTAGGAGAGTGTAGGTGAGATTGTGTTTCTGAAAGGTGCCTTGTAGATTTGCTCCCAATCAAGTTTGATCCTGCTAGCGCTACCTTCTTTTTCCTATTTCCTCTCATTTTCTTTGTGGAATTTATGAGGTTCTGGTAGTAGTGATTTTTCAAATCTTAGATACAATATGCCTCAGTTTATTATACTGGGCTAATTTAGCGGGAATTGAGGTGGGTGCCAGTTTTGTGGATTATTTGGCAACCTGAACTTTAATCTTCAAGGATTTATATAGCTCTATTGATTTCAAATCTTTTTCCATCCTTAGTGTGGAGAAGGGTTTTGGGTAAGTGTTGTCATTCAGATCCTTCATAAAATAAATGCCTTTTTGAGATCAATCCTGCTAATATAGTTTCTGACCTTCTATCCGTATTTTGGGATTGTGCCATGGTGTTGTCATGTTAGAGGTTTTAAATTTGATGGTTGAGTGTTTCTCTAATTCGAAGAGAGTCTGCTTTGTGTTTTGTATGATGTATTTTGAGTGGGGGAGAGAGGAGGTAGTCATTGTCATGAGTGCGGGGAGTGGGATATCCTTATTTAGATTCCTTTCCACTTCTAACCATAGAGGTCGATAAGCAGGATTTTCGATGAACCAAGCCGTCCCTTGTTTGCATAGGAACGCGGTTTGATCAGCTTTAAAGTTTGGGAGGCCCACTCCTCCTTTGTCTTTAGCTTGTTTAAGTTTAATTAATGAGATTCTTGACTTTTCAATTGCATGACAGAAGGCCATTGTGTTGTTGCTTGATAATCTGTGTTTGAGGAATCCTAATTGGGATGGATGGATAAGCTTAGAAATTTGCTTTTCTATCCGTTTAGCTAGTGTCATCGTGTATAGCTTACACTTGATATTAATTAGGGAAATGAGTCTATACATTTTGGTGTGAAGGGGGGTCTTTGCGTTAGTAGCCGTTGTCTTAATGTGTCTACGAAGGTTTTAAAAAAAAGTGGCATTAAAGCCATCCGGACCTGGGGCCTTCCCATATTTGATTTTCTTAATAGACCTGTCAATTTCTTATAGAGTGATTGGCCCATTAATCTAACTCATTTCTTGTTCGGTCAGAGTTTTAAGTGAAATGCCGTCAAGGTATTTTTTATTATTCATATGTTGTATGTTGGGATTTGTTTTGTGAAATTTTTGATAGAAATTTTTAAATGTCTGCAATTTTGTGTGTTGGTTTGTATGGAACTGCTTTCATCTTTATTGGCATTAATGGCCTATGTTTAAATTTGAGGTATCAGGCCAACGATTTCCCTGCTTTATTGGACTCGCATAGATACAGGCTTTTTGTTTATTTACCCAAACTCCTGCTTTAGTACTGATAATATTGTTATACTCTTATTTCTTGTTTAGAATTTTATTCAAGGTCAGGTCGTCATTTTCTTGTATATGTAGCTACTCCAAATTAGCTTTATCCTTCTCGAAGTTCGTTAGTTTAGCATTAGCTTCTTTATTCATTTTTGACTTGATTTGGATTATTACCCCTCTGAAGGTGGATTTCAGTGCCTCCCATTTGGTTAAGTGTGAAGTATCATTAGGTGCTTTTTATATTGTTTCCTCAATAACTTTTCTAGCTTGTGGGGAGGTTAGGACTTCATTATTAAACCTCCAAAGGGGTCATTTAAGCTTTGAGTCCTTAACGGTCAAAGTGACACAGGAGTGAACAGAAATAATTCTTGGCTCTATAGTGGTTTGATCTATTCTACTGGTTGCGTTGCCTGAGATCAGAAAATAGTCAATACTTGAGTATGAGTTGTGTGGGAAGCAATAGAAAGTGTAGTCTCTTTCTGTTGGGTTTTGTAGTCTCTGTGCATCAGTCATAATATATTTCCTACTTAGGACTTTTAAAGCCTTATGTGACTTGTTTGGTCTAAATTAGCACGTGGACTTTCTGTCCAGGTTAGGCTCCAAAGGTAGGTTAAAATCCCCTGCAATAATTAGCATTTCAAAGTCTGGGATGGAGTTGTTTTGTCAGCTCGTCCCAGAACTCCGGCTCATCATTTGTGGGTGCATATATGTTTGCTATATAAATTGTCGAGTTCTGCTTTTATTAGTTTTGATATCACCCATCTGCCTTGGCTTGCCTTGCCTAGGCTGAAACATGTAGACACTTATTTCTCGTCACCAACCCGCAGGTATATGTTACCCTTGCTAGTGCTATTGTTTTAATCCTAGCCCCAGAAGGAGATAATAATGGTATATTACGTACCTGGTAGCCAGTTTTATCAAACTTTCTCACTATTCTCATTTTTTTGCGCTGCATATCTCACCCAACCTAGTTTTCTACTCATCATAGTTGGATTTAGTACATCCAAAACTAGGAACAAAACATCCCTGAGCTCCTCCCTCTCAGAGAGGGGGTTGTTGCCCGTGGGGTAATAGGTTTTTCTGTCATGAGGAAAATCCCAATAATGAAGCATGTCACCTATGGTGTGTGAGGGATTTTGTCCTAATAAAGGGATACCCCTAGGGACACCAAAACCAAAGGCTTACCTTGGATGTTTTCTCTCTTCTCTTTGTTTTCATTCCAGACCCAAGGGTTCTATGTAGTGTTATGGTCTTCTGACTAAAACCGAAGCTTTCCATGTGAAGCACAAGGTTCTAAAAGACCTTTTCCCTTTATACTTGTGATAATTTCTGTGCGCACTCCCACCTTAACGTCCGAAAAGATTCAAGCATGTGAATCCTGAATCAGTTCTGGAGAAATAATGTTTTCACTTTTATTGTACTAGTTATGTCAATCTAAGACATCCCAGCATCTATGTACGCCCATCCTGATAGCCATATTCTCAAAATGTGTGTACATGGTGTTTGGTGGAAGTTCCCAGCTCATTCCCTTTTTCCCAGTGCAGGTTTCCCATATCTAATGAAACCATGTTATCAGGGCCACAGGAGCAGATGGATCTGTGTCTGTCCATTGCTCTAAAATCTTAACCAGTCAGAAGCTGTCTGACTCTGGACTCCGAAGTCAAAGGAATCTGACCACTAACTGAAGAGCACACAAACGTTTGAATAGTGCAGAAGCTTTGGGTAGGCCTTGGTGTATGTACTGGGATTCTCTGGTACCCTTCAGCTCGGTGTTGTTGTCTAGACTCTGTGGAGGACTAAACTGCACAGGAGAAAAGGAATAAAGGTCCTTGGGTGGAGCCCAATTTTCTCTTATCAGCTGTGTGCTGCTGGAGATACCTGCACTTGCCGCCACCTTCTGGGACATTTCCTTTTGCCACGGACTTCTGGGGCACTGCTGCCGACCGGCGCGAGGCACCTAGGGACCGACATTGCCCGCCGGCCCAGAACTACACCACCCAGCATCCTATGCAGCGCGCACGCCGCGCACCGCATTGTTGAGCGTCAGGAGGCGCTCAAAAGGGGGCCAGGGCTCCCACCAGGCGGGAGCCCAATTTTCTCTTACTGCCTGTGTGCTGCTGAAGATACCTGCACTTGCCGCCACTTTCTGGGACATTTCCTTTTGCCACGGACTTCTGGGGCACTGCTGCCGACCGGCGCGAGGCGCCTGGGGAACGCCATTGCCCCCCGCCCAGAACTACACCACCCAGCATCCTGTGCGGCGCGCACGCCACGCACCACATCGTTGAGCACCAGGGCTCCCGAAGCGCGGGTGTGCCTGGGCAGCGCCCATCAGGCCAGGAGGAGGCAGGGCTGGGCCCACCCCCTTTCATCGGACTCCCAGAAACTGGTCAGTATTTTCTGTTGTAAATATTTTTATTTGTAGTGCCCTGAGTGTCACCACCCTGAAAACATGAGTAAGGCTAAAAGTAAGGGGGTAGGAGGGCCAGGAGTCGTAGGCATGCTGGATGCCTTTCTGACACGGGCAAAGTCAGTTTTAATCCACAAAATTGAGCTAACAGACAGGAGGCTCTCTTTAGATCCACTCAGTCTCCTCTGAACCCTTCCCTCCTCTCCCTTTGCTTATTCCTGAGTCGGACCCAGTAATTGATTGTATGCCTCCAGTGAATCCTATCTCCCAAGAGCTCCAACCAAACGCGTCTCTTGTGGCAGCTAGTATTCAATCCCAACTACCCACACCCCCTGTAAAGGCATTTACCCGTCATCAAAGGTCGCTACAATCCACAGGTGGGGAAGGCACAAATAAACAAGCATTGGAAATGCAATAGGTCTCGCAGCATTAGAGTTAGTGCTTTTAGAATTGTTTATGGGTTTTTTGTTGTAAATCTTTTGCATTTTTATTTTTTGTAGCCAATGCTAAAGAATTACAAATCAAAAAAGCCATAAACAATTGTAAAAGCTTTAACTAAAAATCCTCTGAGACCTATTGCACTGTGTGAGGGTGAGGTGTTGAGGGTGAGTGAGGGTGAGGGTGAGTGAGGTGTTGAGGGTGAGTGAGGGGTTGAGGGTGAGTGAGAGTGGGTGAGGGTGAGTGAGGGTGATTGTGAGTTAGGGTGAGGGGTTGAGGGTGGGTGAGGGTGAGGGTGAGGGGTTGAGGGTGAGTGAGGATGAGTGAGGGTGAGTGAGGGGTTGAGGGTGACTGAGTGTGACTGAGTGTGAGTGAGTGTGAGTGAGGGTGAGTGAGGGTGAGTGAGGGTGAGTGAGGGTGAGTGAGGGTGAGTGAGAGTGAGTGAGGGTGAGGTGTTGAGGGTGAGGTGTTGAGGGTGAGGGGTTGAGGGTGAGGTGTTGAGGGTGAGGTGTTGAGCGTGAGGTGTTGAGGGTGAGGTGTTGAGGGTGAGGTGTTGAGGGTGAGGGGTTGAGGGTTGTAGGAGAGTAGGGTCTGCAATCCTATGATCACCCAGATTTTTTGCTTTTGTTTCACTGGTTTACGACTTTCTCTGGCTGTGGGCCTGCCAATCAGACCCACAGCCTGGCTGTTCTCTTTCTAAATTACGAGATGTACCCTAGGTGCATTTACCAATTGGTACTGGGCCACCTTATCAGACCCTGTAACTCAGGGCATAGGTGTACCCAGGGCCGCCAGGGGCTGCAGCATGTATTATGCCACCCCTGGCTGGCCTCCTAAATTTGACACAACTGGCTGCATGACAGCTGGGGCGAAGTCGTGTAATCACCCTTTGCTTTAGATATAGTAGCCCTATATCTAACCCTCCAATGGACACCCGAGTTCCTATCAGTCACTCCTATGGCAGGCCTTGACAATCCTGAAGGCAGAGTGCATGGGCTCGTGTGAACTAAGCTCTGGCCCGAGCCGAGCCCGGTTGCAGCTTGCGGAATCAAGACCCAATGGCTGTTCCATGATAACGCGTACCATATCGGTAACTTCGGTGTCGCGTTATCAAGACATGTCGAGTAAGGTGTCATACGAATCGGGATGCTGCCCTCTCACCAACTCTGGCGACGAGGTTAGCATTCCGCCCTTCTAGAGGGACACGACATGTACGTAACTGTGAACCCCGGTTAAAGTTAACTAAAGCCTCAGCTCCACAAAATGGATGCTGCCACCACAGACACGAGTCTGACCTCCTGCTGCTGGGAGTCCTTCCAGCGAGGAGCACTTGGACAAAGGGTTTCCTGTCAAGGGCGGTGTTCGCACCGTCCCAGACAGGGTTTGTGTATTCTGGGTAGGTAGGGCTTTTGCGAGAAGGTGACTGCGGAGTGGCACCCCGGTGCTCACTACGCATCTGCCGGTTAGAACCAGTTCCAGGGGCGACAGCCCTGGCCTGGGGAAAGTCCGGCAGGGGAGAGGGGTGTAACTACCCCCCTTCCTGGTCCCACCCTTAGGGCAGGACCTAGTCATGTACCCACCCCTTTCTTTAGGATAAAGGCCGGAGCGGGGACCCTTCCAAATTAGATCATCTTTGAATCAAGAACTACTTTCTACGAAAGGACTTCAAGACTCTTCTCAAGATTTCTCCCTTGTGGCTAAGGAGTAGTCACCCTGCATCAGCGGGCACCATCTAAGAACTCTGCGGTTTGCTGTAAGTCCTTCCTCAAGGAATCCGACGGCCCAGCTCGACGAGAACCGGCTTCCCTGGCACCTCTGACCTCTACCCACGTCATCAGCTCAGCTGTGATCTGTGGGTGCGACGAGACCTCGAGGGACCGGCCATCATCAGAACCTGCACGCTCTTAAAAACCAGCACGACCATCGAGGTAACTCTCTGGTGAGTGCTCTGGGGTCCGAGAAGCCCCGACCCTGAGCCGCTCCAGCACCGAAGTGCAGTCTCCCAGCATCTCCACGATCTGCGTGGGGCCCTTCTGCTCGCTGCTCAGCACGTTGTCTGGTCACTAGCCGCTGGCTTGTGTCCTTCTGTGACGACATCCGAAAATCAACACTGCCGATCTGGTTGCTCCAGACTGGCCCTTGCTTCCATCTTTTCGAGAAGCACCCCGGACCCTCCTGGTCCACTCAAGACGCCGACAGCGACATCCGTCGTGGGACAGCTCGCACCTCCACCGTGGTCGCCGACAACGCCTCCTGGTCCGTGAGACTGCAGAGCCTAGCGTCGCCCACTCACCTGGTCGAGGTGACGGCCAACCGGTGCCTTCCTGGTACCCTCTGACTACTGGCTAGTAGTACGAACTTGGTCCCCTCTGCTTTCAGGTTTCATCAATCTCCGATCCAGGCTTGGATCTCTACGAACTATTCATCACTGGTCGCCGGCCAGCAACTCCTTTTCTTCCGGCTCCTGGCTCGTCAGCGAAGACCCCGACGCCTGTAAGACTTGCAGCCGCAGCCCTCGTGGCTAGGTAACTCGGCACTTCGGTGCCTGCATAGCCTCCTTACTCTAGGGTCCCGAGTCCCTCGCTTCCGACTTGCCTTTACCTTTCCGTGTCCCCGGACACTTGTTTTAAACTGTGCACTTGAAGTATTTGCTAAAGAGATTTGGTTTGTGCTTAGTACCCTGTCCTCATAAAGAGTACAGGGCTGTTGTGATTCTTAATAAATATACTGTTTATTTTCATAACACTTGTGTGGTGTCCTTTCACTGGGTGTTCAAGGGGTACATGTGTGGTAAACAGCTGGCTTAACGCGCCCTCTCGAGTCTTTAGCCTTAGACTGCTCGTATCCACGCTACTAGGATAGCTGGTCTATAGGTTGACTTACAACCAAACACCATAAGGGTCGTTGGAACGATACATAGCGGTCGCTAGAATAGCGAACGTTGCATATCGGGCCAACTTCTCACATTGGTGGCAGCGGTGGGATTCGAACCCACGCCTCCGGAGAGACTGGAGAGGTCACCTACCTGGTCGACCTGGGAACTCCCCGGAGCCCCCACAGGGTGCTTCATGTCAACAGGCTAAAAGCATATGTCGACAGGAAGGACATGAGTTTGCTCATGGCCCTAGATGAGGGACAGGAAGAGGAGAGTGACCCTCTCCCCGACCTGGGGGTGATTGATTGTGAGTGAGTGAGGGTGAGGTGTTGAGGGTGAGTGAGTGAGGGTGAGGTGTTGAGAGTGAGTGAGGGTGAGGTGTTGAGGGTGAGGAGTTGAGGGTGAGGGGGTGAGGTGTTGAGGGTGAGGGGGTGAGGTGTTGAGGGTGAGGGGTTGAGGGTGAGGGGGTGAGGGGTTGAGGGGGTGAGGGTGAGGTGTTGAGGGTGAGTGAGTGAGGGTGAGGCTGAGGTGTAGAGTGTGAGTGAGAGTAAGAGTGAGGGTGATTGAGGGTTTCAGTGTTAGTGAGGGTGAGGTATTGAGGGTGAGTGAGGGGAAGGGTGATTGAGGGATTGAGAGTTAGTGAGGGTGAGGTGTTGAGTGTTAGTGATGGTGAAGTGTTGAGGGTGAGTGAGGGTGAGGGTGAGTGAGGGGGAGGGGGAGGCGTTGAGGATGAGTGAGGTGTTTAGGGTGAAGTGTTGAGGGTGTGGGTGAGGAATTGAGGGTGAGGGAGGGTGAGTGAGGGTGAATGGTTGAGGGTGAGTGATTGAGGGTGAGGGGTTGAGGCTGATGTTTTGTGGGTGAGTGAGGGTGAGATGTTGATGGTGAGTGAAGGTGAGGTGTTGGGTGAGGCGTTGAGGGTGAGTGAAGTTGAGGGTGGTTGAGTGAGGATGAGTGAGAGTGAGGAGTTGAGGGTGAGGTGTTGAGGGTGAGTGAGTGAGGGTGAGGTGTTGAGGGTGAGTGAGGATGAGTGAGAGTGAGGGTGAGGGGACAGCGGGTTATATATCCTCCTGGTGGTAAGACCAAGGCTGAAAACAGCGTACTTTGGTTTTTCTATTAAAAAAAAGGAAAAAAAGGAAGTAGATTCTTCAGTTGTGATCCCTTGAAGATGACAGCCGCTGGCAGGCTCGGACACTGCACTTCGGTTTCAGGGACGAGTGTCGGCACTTATTAGTTGTGTTGTTGGCACAGGAGGCGCTTCTCTGCGACGAGGAAGTATTTTAAATTGGACAGTTCTTGCATTTCTCACCCGGTATATCACACTCATCAGTGGGACAGGTGCTAGATTTTCTCAGCGTGGCTGCTTGCTTTTAATGGGAGAGTTTGCATTTCTCGATGTAATACAAGCACTTCACCAAGGCTGCTCTATTTCTGACGGGGCAGTGCCGGAACTGCTCTGAAAGGCTTGTACTTATAAAGGCACAGTATCACCACTACTCATCTTGGATGCTACACTTTAACTTAGGCATGACATGCACTTCTTGGGGCTAGCATACTGAGGCTTTGGGTCTGTACTGGCAGTACGTAGCAACGCTCATATACGTTTTACCTGAAAATGATATCACTTTGCATGACTGTTCATCTAATGTTATGGTACTAGCACTTCTCGGCGAGGCTTCTGTACCTTTAAATTGGCAATACCACTGTCACTGCATGGCTGCTGTGCATCAAATTAGAAAGTAATGGCTCTTCTCAGGACTGGTTCATTTTATTCTCTGGTACTGATGCTTCTCAGCAGGGCTGCTGCGCTTTTACAAGGGTAGTAACTGCGCTTCTCATCAGGACATATGCATAGGAAACAGTGTCTTATTACCTCGCTTTTCTCAGCAGGGTTCACGCATACTCAGTCGAACCGCACTCTTGCTTCTCAGGAGGGTTCAGGCATACTCAGTCGAACAGCACTGGCGCTTCTCAGCAGGCCTGCCAGAAGGAGACGCGGCGCAGCGCCGTTTGCTATAATAGCTGAGTGGGTTTTGCACCTGCTGGGTGTGATCTACAAACAGCGCACGCGAGAAACAGCGACGAGGTCGCTCTTCCGTTTAAACTTCCAGGGTCGTTAATAAGTAGGGCCGTGTGCCAGGTTACAATGCCACCTGATATTGTCGCTGGAAGATAGAATGACGCAATATCAAAACCCGCATTATGTACAATAATGTCTAAACCCCTAGCAAAGAGGCGCGTGCTTAAAACCGGGACCGGCACAGGGCGAGGGAGGGAGGTTTTCGACGCCGTTTATTCCACAAACGGAAGGGATATTTATTGCTGCATTTTCCGTGCTGCAAACGTGCCGGGCGCTTACAGGCTTATGCATTATGTATCGAGGGCTGCGAGTTGTGCCTGCCTCTGAACGCAGCTCTGGCGTTGTGAGCACAGACGCTGCCTAGGGTGCCGGCTCTGGAAGAAACCTGCGCACACTACATACATGAATACTCCGTGCCCTAGGGATTGGCCGACGGATGCAGGCAGCATAGGCAGGGACTGTGCAAGAATTCCGACCCTCACACAGCAATGATGCTGCCTTCTCCACCAGTGAGATGATGTGATGGGGAGAGAGACAGAGGGAAAATAGGGAAGAAAGATAGTTGCATGCTCGGTGCTGTTGCAACAGAAATAAAAGGCGCTTATGGGAATTAGTTGAAACAGGGGTTCCCTGGGAGCACATGCCATTAAGTTAGCTCAGTGGGCTGCGCACATGCTGCAGAAACCCGTGTTTCTAACACACTGGTCACACTGTAGCTCGAATCCCAGCAGGCCTGGCTGAGGCGTTCATTCTATCTAGGTCTATCGCTGTGAAGTTAGAACACTTGTTATTCAGAGCGCCAAGAGGCCCTTCACTTTACTGTTGTGTTCGTGTGAAAGGCCAGTACAGCACCTTCTCTAACGCTGCGTCTGAACGACTGATTCAGCTGAGGATACGTTGTTCTGACTCCTGAACGCATATGAACATCTATTGCATTCTGGGAGTTGTAGTTAGTGCTTCGAAAATGAACGTTCTGCATTGCAAGTGTGGGGTGCTAGAAATGCAAATCTGTGCTGGCTGCGCAGGCGGTGACGCAGTCGCCTGGTAATCCTGTTCCTGGTTCACACGAGCAGCGCCTCAGACATGTTCTCTGAGAGGATGAGCAAACTTGTTTTCTGTCATTCCTGCCTGAGCCCGGGGTGGGACCTCGTCCTCTCCTCTCAGAGGAATGCGCCACACAAAGCGACGGCTCAGAACAAAGGCGGCCCTGCGCGCGTAGGCAATGGTTATTTTTAATTATAATCCTCGAACAGGGCAAGCGGATATTTTAACCGAGCAGTCGGTGCCGCCGCAGCTTCCTGCGAAGCTCTGGGCTCGGATTGTGGCGGGAGAGCTGGCGGCGGAGACACCAGGCCGCTGCCGAGGGGCACACGGTGCGACAGAGGAGGGCTAGAGGGACACGGGGACAATCTAGATCAGGGAGGAGAGGAGGAGGGGGGAGGAGAGTAGGGGAGGCACGGCCTAGCGGCCGTGCAATCAAGTAGTGAGGGGGCGGAGCTGGGGGAGGCTGTGAGAGAGAGTAGGCAAGGCAGGCGGCTGGGGGCATGTGGCACGCGCATTTAAGCTCAATGCGCATGCGCATTGAGCTTAAATTTCTCGTGCACTGCAAGGAATCGCCACGATTCCTTGCAGTGTGGATAAAGAGCGGATAAGTGCCAATACTCTCGCCTTGCTCGATGCGCATGCGCATCGACAGGCGAGACCTAAAAAAGGAAGGCGCATGGCATGCCCAAAACCACGCATCAGGTATGCAAAATAGCAAAAACAAAATTGACTATCCCGGGTAGCAAGGGTGGTTCCGTCACTGCTTCTGCCTCGGGTATCCCGGGCTCCAGTGATGTAAGAAGTATGACCATTGATACACATGTGCCCAGCAATTTTGAGGATGCCCTTGTAGCCAAATTTGAAAAGAAACTCACGGCTATGCTTGACCCGTTATTATCAAAACTGTCCGGTATAGACTTGATATTAGCTAGAAATTGAGCAACACTTTTTTTCCTCAACCCCTTTGGTGAGTGAGTGCGTGCCAGGGGGATTGACTGGACCAAGAATAGCAAGTGCGTCCGAAACTAGAATACCCACTAATGTGGCTGGTTGCCCTACCTACACTAAAGAGAAGGTTCCTATGGTAAACTCACAGAGCATACTCACACCTTCTGTTAATGCTATCCATAGTAGGGATCAAGTACAGTATCAAGACCCAGGGTTGCTACAAGAGGGGCAGAGAGTCCTAGTAAGTCTATTTACCTCCCACCTGAAGCCACACCATATACTATTATATTATCAAATGTGCCAGTGCTTCCTTCAGGTGGTGATGAACATTGGACCTCATTTAAGAACAAGGTCCTTCATTTGTTGAATTCAATAACTGGGTTGGGTAATGCTTTATTTAGTGTATTCAAAATGATACGTAGAATTCCGTGGGTTGGGAAAGCCCCGAAAGTCTTTAGGGGAGACTGCGTGGTCCTGAGCTTTGGGTCCCTGCGCCTAGTCCAAACTATCTTAGATAGGGCTGGGTCCGAGCATCTAAGCAGGGACAACATTAATATTCTGCCATTAGTTTTCTTCTATCGTAACCTTCCAGCTCATGTAAGAGGAAGGGATGGCCCAAGGAATGTAGCCCTGTTCCCAGGCCCCTATGATTATGCGGTTCCCACATATAATAGATTTGAGCTTTTTTCCAAATTGGCGGATATTGATTGACTAGGTCTCCGCACTGACAATAATAAGACTTTTTCTCCAATGGTCGAGCTAGGTGAGGGTGGTTGGGCTTCAGGTTTTAACAACCCAGGAGGTCCTTTACCACCCACATTGAACAGTCAGAATTGTGCCAATGCTATGGGTGTAAACAAGACGAGTAAGGCAGGGGAGTGTAACCCTCCACCAGTTGGTATCAATTTGAAAGTAGGGTTGACTGGCTTAGTTGAGGCGTGTAGCCCCTGCCATCCGCCAGGTTGAAGCTATAATCCCAGTGCCGCTGTAAGACTTAAAATAGTCTCATGGAACATAGCTGGGCTTCTACAAAAAATTGCTTCAGTATTTATTTATTTATTTTATTTTTAAAGTTTTATATAGCGCGAACTAGATCTTTGCAGATATCAGAGCGCTTTACAGAAAACAGTAGGTAGGATACACAAACTGTTGAAAACAGTATAAAATTCGGTAGTGAGTGAGTTGCAAAATAGGGTAGCAATCGCACAAGAGTATGCACAATAATAACAATCAAGAAACAATAATATAGAAGCCGTCCAGTGTCGACTCGAGTGAGATTATAGCACCCCAGAGGGTGAGTAGCCACACTGTTGAAAACAGAATAGTAGGCAGTAGTGAGTGGATTGCAAGTTAGTAAAGCATTCAAGTCATAGTGTACAGCCCTAATAAACAATCTGGAAACCAATAATATAGCATCCGTGCAGTGATTTTGATCCAGTAGCAGTCATAAAAGTAGATTGGTCCATCTTTATCGAGGGCCATGATATACTGATTTTTCAAGAAACCTGGGCTACGGACCATGTCTATTGCCAGGGCTATTTAAAATTTTCAAAGGTTGCGAAAGGCGGTCAGCGTGGTAGACCCAGGGGGGCCATACAATTTGGGTTAGACAATCTAATCAATATAAGGTGGAGGAGCTTTACATCAATTGCAGGGACATCCTTATAATTAGGATACAGCAGGTAAATGTACCAGACCTGCTGCTCATCAATATCTACGCAAGGGGTGTGCAAGGCGGGAAAGCCTCTGCAACTGTTGATTTTTTAGATTTGTTCTTAACGGAACATAGAGGTGATAATAATTTGATAATAGCCGATGATTTTAACTGTACGTTTGAACCCCTGGACCTTTATGATGTAAATCTTACTGCAGAGGAGGATGCTCAGTGGTCCATTCCATCATTGGATCTTCCTCCAATTAAAAAATGGACAAATTCAGCCCTGCAATTAAAAGTGTTCTGTTTGGAACAGGGAGTCAAGGCTGATAATGGGAGATCAGCATCAGGTAAGCAGGGCTCGCATACTCTTAGTACTGGGCTGTGTAGCAGTCGCGTTGATTTCTTTCTGCTTAACATGGAGTTTTGGTCTAATCTAATAGATATGGTGGTTTGTGAACGCACTGAGAGTGACCATAACCCGCTTGTGCTCTCCTTATATCCCATAAGTACTCCTTATGGTGTTAGTCTGGAGCGACAAATTGATTTTAGGCTGTATTGACAAATGATACTAGGTGAGTTAAATGGGCAAACGTGATTATTAAGAAGAGCACTTGAAGCAAATGAGTAGTTTGGTAAGCAATGCCCTAGGTACACTACAGACATGTGCTACACAGGATGAGCTTAATTCTATAGCTGTACAGGTTCACGAGGAATTATTTAATCGGCTGAAAGGCTTTTATTTCTAAAATCAAAAAAACCTCTGATACACTCTGGATTTAAGGCGGCCGCCTGGTATGACACTTCATGTCGCACGGCCTATAGAACTCTAGCTAGGGCAATTGGATCAAAAAATAGGGACGACATACGAAGGGCTAGGGTTGATATAAGGAAGCCCAATATCGAGCTAAAAGGGACTGGGATGAACAACACTGGGCCGAACTGCTTAAGGCATGTTCAGGGAGAAATAGGACTACCTTCTGGCACTTTTTGAAATGGGGCAGTGGGGCACCTAGCAAGGTGCCTGTGAACTAAGTAGATCCAGACCAGTGGGTATCGCACTTTAAAGCCCACTTTGCATATTGGGGGGAGGTGCAAGACTGTTTGATATGCCACCTACCATTACCACATTGCTCTTTACCAAGAAAGACGTGGAAAACGCCTTACTCTCAGTCCCAAGAGGGAGGGCGCCCAGGCCCGATTGCATCCCCGCCGATCTGTTCCTTTATGACATACCTAACTGGGCATCCTACATTCAGCTCATTGTGAACGCTATTGCAAGTGGAGCTTCTGTGCCCAGTACTTGGGCAGGAGCGGAAATACTCCCTATATATAAGAAAGGGGATCGCTCTCAACCAAGGAATTATAGACCGATAAGCCTCATTGGTGGTATACCAAAAGATTAGGGTAGGTTTGTTACTGAGCAGAATCCAGGCCTGGATTGAGAAATAGGACATCCTGTCCCCCCTCCAGGCGGGTTTTCGCTCTTGTACCAGCACCATTGATCAGGTGTTCAGTTTATCCTGATATATTGGCGCACTGTAGTGCTAGGGGGTGGTACTCTTTACGCCGCTTTTGTCGACCTTAAGTCGGCTTTTGACCTTGTTCCCCGTACTAAGATGTGGCGAATCTTTTTGGCATTAGGTATGCCTTTGGAAATTCTGGCATTTCTGGCTAAGCTACATGATGCCAGTTACGTGCAGGTGAGATGGGATGCGCAGGGGAGCACCACTAAAAAGTTTACCGTAGATAAGGGGGTTAGACAGGGGTGGGTACTAGCACCAACTCTCTTCTCATTATATATCAATGGGGTAGTGCAGTATTTTGATAATTATCCCACGGATGCACCCACCATAGCAGGGATAAAGATCCCTTTGGTTATGTTTGCAGCCGACACCCTTATACTCTCCAAGATACGAAAAGGCCTACAGTGTGCCCTTTCGAGATTCGTGGAGTTTTGTCAGGCTTGTGACTTGGTAGTTGACGTAGATAAAACAAAATATATGGTCCTACACGAACACAGGAATATTAGGGGTAGAGTCGAAATGAAGGAAGGTACTCTGGAACAAACATAGAATTTTACTTATCTAGGGGTAACCATTGGCAACAAACTAAGCTGGAAGCCTCAAATAAATTTGCTCTCTGTCAAGCACACCCAACTCTCAGCTGTTCTGTTGAAGGTGCAGCGTTCATCATACACCAAACCAATTGCTCCCGCAATACAAATGTAGTCCTCAAAAATGAGTGCTTCAATCTTGTATGGGGCAGAACTGTGGGGTTATGCCAACATAGAATCATTAGTGAAAGCTCAAAATACATTTTTGACATCATTAATTGACCTCCCACAGTCCACCCCGTTATTACTGTAGGAAGGTACATCCTGACTATGGTTTCCCCCAACTTTTTGCCCTGTGTTTTAGCTGGTTTTTGACATAGTCGACCTGGGATCCTGCCAATCAGGACCCCAGGCCTACTGCTCTCTCTTTAAAATGGATTCCATGTACCCTAGGTACATTTCCAATTGGGACTGGGCCACCTTATCAGACCCTGTAACTCAGGGCATAGGTGTACCCCGGGCCTACCAGGGGCTGAAGCATGTATTATGCCACCCCTGGCTGGCCTCCTAAACTTGACACAACTGGCTGCATGACAGCTGGGGCAAAGTCGTGTAATCACCCTTTGCTATAGATATAGTATACCTATATCTAACCCTAAAATGGACACGCAGATTCCTATCAGTCACTCCTATGGCAGGCCTTGACAATCCTGAAGGCAGAGTGCTTGGAATCGTGTGAGATGGTGCTCTGGCATGAGCTGAGCCTGTCTGCAGCTTGCGGAACCAAGTCCTAATAGCTGTTCCATGATAACGCATACCATATACTCTTAAGTGCATTATAATCCTCGCGGTTAAATGCTATCTTTGGTATTGCTTTATCAAAACATGTCGAGTAAGGTGTCATACGAATTGGAATACTAACCCCTCACCAATTCTGGCGACGGGGTTAGCATTCCACCCTTCTGGAGGGACACGACATGTATGTAACTGTGAACCCCGGTTAAAGTTAAACGAAGCCTCAGCTCCACAAAATGGATGCTGCCACCACAGACACGAGTCTGACCCCCTGCAGCTGGGAGTCCTTCCAGCGAGGGGAGCCTGGACAAAGGGTTTCCTGTCAGGGGCGGTGCTAGCACCGTCCCAGACATGGTTTTGTGTATCCTGGGTAGGCAGGGCTTTACAGGAAGGTGACTGCTGAGTGGCACCCCGGTGCTCACTACGCATAGGCCGGTCAGAACCAGTTCCAGGGGCACACCAGCCCCTGGCCTGGGGAAAGTCCGGCATGGCAGAGGGGTGTAACCACCCCCCTCCTAGTCCCACCCATAGGCAGGACCTAGTCACCGGGTCAGCCCCCTTTTTTAGTATAAAGATGGGAGCGGGCCCCCTGTTAAAATTAGATCATCTTTGGAATCAAGACCCGACTTTCTGCGAAAGACATCAAGATTTCCTTCTTCAAGATTCTCCCTTGTGGCTAAGGAGTAGTCACCCTGCATCCTCAGGCACCATCCTAAGAACACTGCGGTCTGCTGCAAGTCCTTCTTCACGAATCCGACGACCCAGCTCGACGAGACCCGGCTTCCCTGGCACCTCTGACCTCTACTCACCTCTACAGCAAAGCTGAGAACTGTGAGTGCGACGAGACCTCGAGGGACCGACGATCGCCAAGACTGCACGACTTCTTTGCAACAAGCCCACCGTGTGCTCCACTGGTGAGTGCTTTGGGGTCCGAGAAGCCCCAACCCTGAGCAGCTCCAGCACCGAAGATCAGCCCTCCAGCATCTCCACGATCTGCGTGGGGCCCTTCTGCTTTTGCGTGCTCACCGCACTGTGTGGCTACTAGCCGGCTGGCTTGTGGCCTTCTTCACGACGCCCGACGACATCACTGCTGCTGGTCTGGTTGCTCCAGACTGGCCCTTGCTTCCTTCTTCAAGAGAGGCACCCCGGACCCTCCTGGTCCACTCCAGACGCCATTTTGAGTCCACCGCGTGGGCTTGAATTTGCCAAGGCTTTGTTGCCCAATCCTGGGTCCAGCGACGCCGACAGCTTCATCCATCGTGGGACAGCTCGCTCCTCCATCCTGGTCGCCGACAACGCCTCCTGGTCCGTGAGATCTGCGAGCACAGCGTCACCCACTCACCTAGTCGAGGTGACTACCATCCGGTGCCCTCCTGGTGCCACCTGACTACTGGCTAGTAGTCTCGAACTTGGTCCCCTCTGCTTTCAGGTGTCATCTTCCTTCGATCCAGGCTTGGATCCATCGAACTTTCTTCACTGGTCGCCTGCCAGCAACTTCTTTCTTCCAGGCTCCTGGTCCGTCTACGAGGATTCCCGACGTCTTTTGAGACCTATGCAGCTGCAGCCCCTGGGCTAGGTAACTTCGGCATTTCGGTGCCCCAGCATAGCCTCACTATCCAAGGGTCAGAATCCACTTTCGTTTTCCTCCTACCAGGTCGGGTTCGCCCGAGAACACTAACTTTGTCATTACTAGCTACCATAGACTTTGTCCCGCATCACGCGTGAGAGTGCACACTCTGCACCCGAGTCCCCTAGGCCTCCTAGAAGTAATCTGAAGATTCTATAGTCAAGTCCTAGCGATTCCTAAGCCTATTAGTACTGTACTTACCTGCTAGTAATTTTGCATTCCACTTTCAGAGTATATGGTTTTCCGTGCCCCTCGGGCATTTGTATATACTGTGCTAACTTAAGTATTTTCGTAAGAGTTTTGTTTTGTGCTTAGTACCCTGTCCTCATAAAGAGTACAGGGCTGTTGTGATTCTTAATAAATATCTTGTTTATTTTCATAACACTTGTGTGGTGTCCTTTCACTGGGTATTCAAGGGGTATATGTGTGGTAAACAGCTGGCTTAACACGCCCTCTCGAGTCTTTAGCCTTAGACTGCTCGTATCCATGCTACTAGGATAGCTGGTCTATAAGGTTGACTTACAACCAATCATCAATAAGGGTTGCTGGACTGATACATAGTGTTCACTAGAATAGTGAGCACTGCATATCAGGCCACCTTACCACAATTACCCTTATTTTTAGATCTGGGTTGCTATTCGATTGAGGATGTGGCACACTTTAGGCCAGTGGCATACTGGAGAAGGCTCTGGGTCACCCCGGAGCTTTCACACTATGCCCAAGGTCTAATAGAAGTTAGGGAGGCTGACGGTATGAGCAAAATTCCGTGGCTAAGGCGAGTAAAAGCCATTCTCTGCGAGATGGGGGATGAGCAGTTTTGGGCATCCCCTGCTGACAGTGTATTTCCAGCTAAAAGCGAGTTCAAGGCAGCATACTGGAACTCGCTTGTTATGAAGCGGTTTGCTGCACTAACTGGCCCCTCATTATCCAGAAACTTCCTGGAGATCAAGCATGAAGTGAAACTTGAAGGGTATTGGGATCTAATTACCACCCCCAAAGACAGGAAACTGTACCATCAGTTTAGGGTGGGTTCGCTTCCTACCAATGTATTTTTCAAAAAATGGCCTAGCTCGATTAGTAGCAATTGTCCATTTTGTCCAATTTAAAACAAATCACTGGAACATATTCTCTTTGCTTACCCAGCCTATAGAAATCCCAGGTTCAGATGGTTGAAACCTCTATGTCTAAATCTGAGAACCTGGTCATGTAGCGAGGCATTCAGAATTTTAAAAACATCCACTTATGAGTCCATTGCGATTGCTGTTGCTAAGTTCTTGGGGTGGGTGTGGGTGATCATTTTGAAAGAGAGGAGCCTTGGGTAAATGTTTTATGCTTTACAGTTTCAGGCGATTGTTCATGCACTAAGTTTCTATTGTTTTGGCACCGAACAAATTTAAAACTGATCTGTATACTGAATCAAAGAAAATGGTCATCCTAGGCGGCAGTTTTACAGGGGTGAATTTTAGCAGTTTTTAGCTATGTATTGTATAACTATGAATTTTATTAGGAAGGTTTGATTCAAATTTGATTAATCTACTTTTACATTGCAAAATACCCATATTTTATACATTCTCACCTCTATGTATTATGTATTATCTTTTATGATTTTTAAATCGAAATAAAGATTTTAACTGACTGGAACGTTTTTTGTGCTTGCCGTCCTTACTCCAAATTGGGTGCAAGGATGGTAATCTGTCTGTCTCCTGGGAAGAGAAGAATGTTGGGCCACACTTAGAGGAGTGCTCTGATATTCATGAGCACCTGTACAAAGCTCACTTGACTGTAGGACCTCCTTGAGAGCAATTAGGTGGATTGAGTTTACCCAGGAGAGGCATAAGCTCTCCAAAGTGCAGCTGCCTAGTCGAGTTTGGGAGAGCATGAGAGTCAAAGAGTCCTTCCAAATGCATCCAACAGTGGGGAGTATTGACTTGAGTCAAGAAAGTACATCCGAACCCAATGGCAGAAAAAAACAATCTGAGGATGGAGAGGATGCCCATGCGCACTGTAGTCCAGGGGAGGAGCCACCCATCTCGTGATACTTCGAAGACTCTTCCAGGACAACAATGTGCAATCAACCGGACCCAACACTAGGCAGCGATCTATGCACAGATATGAATGTCAGCAGCCCTACATGCCAAGAACAGATGCATACTGGTAAGTAGCATATTCCTTAAGGAGTCTGTAAACCCCCTTTCATCAGCCTGATAGTGACAAGAAGGCAGTCAATCTTCAGCCCCCAAGCATTGAGCAGTGTTCTGCAATTTGGAAGGAACCGCCTTGATTGCTGAACCTTTCAACATACTTTGTAGCCCTCTCTGTTCCTGAGATATCACCAGTTGAAGCTTTGATTAGTAAACCATACATTCACACCATAGACACATAGGTTAGGGTTAGCATCATAGGAGTACCCTCGACCTATATCAGCAAGATGGTTGAGCTCTTTGTTTTATACTCCGTGTTGACACTCATATTTTTATCTGCTTCTGTCTATTAATCGGTGCAGCCCATATATTCTATACAAAATCACTCTGGTTCAGTAAGAATTAAAAACGCCCCTTTGTGTATTCGTTGTATAATTCTCTGAGCACAGGAAAGCACAAGTGACTGAGCGAAAGTTTGAAGTCTGTCACCACGGTTCCTGAGGGAACAGTCATCATGTTAATTGGTTACCAGAAATGTTCGCTCCCTGTTCAGGTTTAGGGGGGCTAATGGTGGCATTTCGAGCTAGCTGGTCCCAGGAACATGTCATACAGTGATGCATGGAATCAGTCTGACATCATCCTATGTTTGTCGTCCGCAAAAGTTCCTACTGATTGGTGGAAACTGCACAACAAAACTGACAACTTTTTTTTTTTTTTGTTTTATGTAGCGCGAACTAGACCCGAGAGATTATGTATCAGAGCGCTTTACATGAGCACCAGTTTTGTTACATGAGGACACATTTATTTTTGTTAGGCATGGGGGGGATTATGTGATTTGCCCAGAATCCCAGGATGTTCAGCGTCGCTGCCGAGACTCGAACCCAGCTCCCCAGCTTCGAGGTCGAGCGTTCCAGCCGTAAGGCTATATCCTCTCCCATCCTCTTCTGGACTTTTGTGTCTATCCTAACTGTTAATGACGTAATTCTCTCTCTATAAAGTAAAACTTGCTGGACATGATTTTATTGACTGTTACTTACTCTGTCATAGAGAATCTACGTTTCTAACCCATTCCACCCTTTGGAGTATGCCTTGACTACTCATCTGGTCTACCCTCAGGAAGTCAAGTGCCTAAAGACAGTAGTTTGGCTGTCCAACTGGAGTGCAGTTTGTGGCCCTGGGCACTAGTAGTAACAAGTACCCTCACCAAATTCTGTCCTCTAATCATTAACTGCCCAATAGGTGAAAGAAAAGGTCTTACATTGTTTGAGAACTCACTTGTTTTTATTTAGAGATAGACTCAACAGATGGTAGGTTAGGTTAGAAGGTAGGGCTGATAATATTTTATCAGACCTATTTTTAGTTCAACATCTTTCTCGCTCCGTTCTGCTCATTTTAATTTGAGTGCAGTACTTTCTGTATCATTTAAATTTCTATTATTTTATTCATTATAATAATAATAATAGTAACTTTATTTGGATATAAAAAAAAAAGATATCATTAAAAGCCCATCACAGTGATTCCAACCACTATACACGTTAAGAGAAAAAGGAGGTCAATTAAACAGCAATGATTAAATGGGAATCATCCAAGTCGCGTTATTAAACTTCTGTTACATATAAGAGATTAAAACATAAAGTGCAGGGCAGTAAAAAGACATGACATTAGGACAGAAAAGGTTTGTAACTAACAGTTAACAATGTTGGACTTGTAAAAACAATCTGGTATTCTGCAAATTGCTGCTAGTTATGATCAAATGAAATCAGATAAAAGCAGAGCGAACTGATCAATAACAGCGGGTTATGATAAAATATATTCAAATATGAAACAGTTTTAGCAACTTAAAAATAAAGTGCTTTTTAATTTGAACATTTACTGAAAGGAGAGATGCGTTGGCTGGCCCTTCCGTTCCATTATGAATAAAGACTTTTACTTATTTCCGTTGCTTAACGTTTCGGTCTCCATGGGTTGAATGTATACTGCGTGTTAAATTGAATAAAGCATTTTTTAAAACGCATCTTTTGTGGTGGAACATTGTGAATGTCCTTCATATTCAAAGGGCTGCCTTTTTTGAGACTGAGGACTCAATTTATTTTTATGTGCAAGTGGGAAAAGTTGTTTTATAAAACCGCTGTTATGACGACTGTCTGAGACAGAGGCAGAGGAATCTGGGGAGGATACCCAACTGTTGTTGGTGGTAAGTAGCATGCTTGTGTATTTCTTTCTTTCTCCGGTGTGCATTTCAAGCCAAGGGATAATACTGATATACTCAGGCAATCTCTTTGCAGAGTTTGTATGAGTAGATTTAGTAATTAAACAAAAAACTCTCTCTCTCCTTTTCTCTCTCCCGTTGAAACTTGTGTGTTGGTAAAATACTATTTAGCTATTGTAAAGTTACCCCATATGGTCAAATTAGAAGAGAAATAATTATATGCAATGGCTTAAAGTTGGCATAATGTTTTAGTGGGTGTTGTTATAAAAGGTAGGTGTACACAGAGATAGAGGGAAGCTGAGGAGATGGTTGCAGAATTTCTTCAATTCAGGTATTCTCTATGGATCGAGTAAGATGGGAGACCCTGAATCCTGATAATCCTTAATTAGGTGTAGATTGGAGGTTTTCGATATATTAAATGGATTTGGAAGTAGATGCGTTTCAGGGGGGTTTTAACCCCTTCGACGCGGATGACAAAGCCAGCTCGTCATGGGCGTTACCTGTGATACGCGGATGACGAGCTGGCTTTGTCACGTTACCCGCGATTTTCAAAATTCAGCGCACAGCGGGAAAACCCGCTAGCGTGCATGCGGTTAAATGATTTCAAAAGGTGCCAGCTATCTTGATTCGGTTTTAGGCCTGGGCGGTAAATTCCATTCCGCTTGCGGAATTTGGGTAATTTTGCGTTTCGCGGAGAAAGCAAAATTACCCAAAATTCTGCGTTCCGTGACTTTGCGAAATTTTTTGCTTGTTCGTGTTCCCAACAAGCGTGTTCGCAAGATATTTCCCCCGAGCACACAAACAGCGATTGCGACCAGGAACAAAGCATTGCAAACTAGCAATTACTCATGTTCACGGAATTTCTGCATGTTCGTATTTGGTTTTTTATTTCAGATTTGTGAAGTGTATAGTGAAAAATTATGAAATAATGTGGAGGTCATTCAGTGTGTTAAATGTTACAGATTTACGTTTTAGAGTTGTAGGAAAACATACTCGCATAGTGTCTATAATTTGAAAGTGTTTATAATTTCTGCCAGCACCAAACTTATTTTTAGCAATGTTTTGCTACAAATGCTGCCAAACAGTTGTTGATTGTAACTAACTATACTTTACACTTCTCATGTTTTATCACTGTTTGCTCTCCCAGTATCTAAAATTCGAAATATTGCTAAGTTTTGTGCAGTTAGATGTTTAGGTGTTGCTGCGTATGTATGGTATCCTTATTCAAAGTCACATTTTGTTTTACTCTTACAAAACACAATTCAGTAATTGTTTATACAAAGTGTTGTTAATTACTCCAAATATTGAGGTAAATATCTGGGGTGCATTTGCTTTTAATCTGGAGAATCCTCTTTTTATAATACATGTTCAGAGAGCACCTTTGATCAACTTTTGTGACTGTTCTCTCCTTCTTTTGCTCAGTTCCCTTTAGATTCTTCTGAACCAGAACAACAAATGCCTGCCAAAAAAGACACCATGGATGGAAAGACAGATATTGGTGTAATCTCTGATGCTATTACTGGGCGTCCTTATCACTCCATGTCACATCAGGAGGCAAAGTTCCTCAGTGAAACCCTTCTTGATTGTTGGAAAATGAGGTCTTCGTTCCAGCGGCAGGAGCTGAACACTCTGCCTGTGGACTCTCACAAGGAAACTATTATGTCAGCTATCAAACACCATCCTGTGGTGGTTATTGCAGGAGACACTGGCTGTGGGAAGACTACTCGGATACCCCAGTTCATTCTGGAGGACTACATCACTCAAGAGAAAGGGGCACACTGCAATGTATTGATCACCCAGCCACGTCGGATCAGCGCAGTCTCTGTTGCTCAGAGGGTTGGCCATGAACTAGGACCCAAGCTTCGTAAAAACGTGGGCTTCCAGGTGCGATTGGAGAGTAATCTTCCAGCTCGTGGTGGGGCACTTCTCTTCTGCACTGTGGGAATCCTCCTGAGGAAGCTGCAGGGGAATCCTAGTCTGGAAGGTGTCAGCCATGTCATTGTAGATGAAGTACATGAGCGTGACGTGAACACTGACTTTCTCCTCATCCTTCTAAAGCGGGTCCAGGCACTGAATCCAGACTTGCGTCTTGTTCTGATGAGTGCCACTGGGGACAATGAGCGATTTTCGCAGTACTTTGGTGGCTGCCCCATCGTTCGGATGCCGGGTTTCATGTACCCTGTGAAACAATACTACCTGGAGGATTTCCTGCCAATTCTGGAAAAGAGCAGAAAGACTTTATCAAAAGTAAGTGTCTTGAATTTCTTTCTGCATCTGCTTTCTGGACCTTTCTGGGCTGTTAGTAACCTGCCAGTAACCTGCCAGCTCTCTAGCCCCCCCCCCCCCATTAAAAAAGTTTCATACATTTTGTTACTAGGTAAGGTCCTCTAGCGTTGCATCTTCAGTAGGTCTACAATCATTTGAACCGTATAATTCTCTTAACAATAAAACACTCACAAACTAGAGCTGCATGTATTAAATGTTTTGCAAGTATTATGTAGATGAATAAACCGGTTTTTACTGGCTTTTACTTTACCGACCCCACTTTGTGTCTACAGATATTGTTTTCTTTTTTGGGTGGATATATTTGCATTTTCTCTTTCTGTTAAACAATATTTAGTTAAATTAGGGGCTTCTCTTGCAAAGGCCTCCCTTATCCTTTTCGTTTTGTTGTTAATTTTCAAGTGCTAGCTGAAAATGTGCCTTTATGGGTAAAATAGCGCATGAACTGGGAATGTTAGTTTCAATATTGTGCTTTAAGGTCTCACATTATCTTCCCCTTTTGCTCTACATCACGTCTTGAGAGCCACATATAGATGCAATCGATGTCATATTAACATTAAATGCAACTCCAATTAAAGGTACTAGCCATGGCATGCATTCAGTTATAAAGAAATGTGCCCATCATTCATTATGATGACCAGTTAATTGGTGGTATTTGTCAGTCCGAGCTTTCATGACTAGAGTTATGCATTGAGATCTGCACCGTTTAATATGTTTAGTTTAAGATGTAGCAACTCGTTTTAAATTATTTTAATTTAAAGATTTGCATATAGGAGCTCCTTTAAGTTGGATGAGTGTAGTCTGAATCGATGCAGGCAGGATTTTGGTCTTGTCCTCTTTACATTGGTCAGTAGGGGAGGAAAGTTTTGGTAGTTGCCCTCTTTAAGTTGACCTTTAATTGTAGTTTAATTTTGCATCTTAATGGCTGAAGAGACACTCGACAATTATTTTGTTGGTATCATAGCACAATTTAACGTATGGGAGAAATCTTGCATGGTTGGACAAGAATGTAGGTCATTTGTGATCACAGTGGATGAGGCTTTAATAAACTCTGAATTTGAGTTCATTATGTGCTGTTATGCATCTTTTGATGGACCCTTCTGCCACTGAACACGTTTTTCAGATGTGATTTGGTAACATTCTATGTTCTTTCACACTACAATAAGACATTGATCATTTGTTGTAGATCAAATTGTTTTTATGCAAGGTTCTGTTTCTCGCTGAGGCCCCTACTTTGCTGCAAAACCCTCTACAGTGTTGAACTAAAAGGTGTAATTATTGATATATCCATGGATATTTTAAGTACATTTTTAAAATGGTGTGTAGATTCTTCAACAAAGCTTTAATGTTATATTATACATCCATACCTTTCCTCCCTACTTGCTGCAACCTAGCATGTTGTTGTTCATTAAGAGTTTATGATTTGTGCAGAGTAAACAGACAGTGTATTATAATAAACAATCTAAAGCATTTGTGGTTTGAACCTTGATCTTTTTGAGACTGTTGATGAATCTGTATGCATTAGTGGCTGTGAGCGTCTTAACTACTTAGGAAACTGGAAATATCTGTTCGAGGCATATGAGCTGCAGATTACACACTATGCATCAGATCGCCATCTGGTGTTGGGCTTGGATGATTGCACTTTGTTATTGTCTTGGAAAAGTCTTTGGAAGTAACAAGATAGGTGTCTCCACCTGTGGACCATAGAACGCATGGGCATCAGCTCCATCTTCAGATTGTTTTTCCCGCCATCGGGTTCAGATGTACTTCTAGTGCTCCAGTTCGAAACTGTTACCGATTCGATTTCGACGCGCAATCCTTCACCCTTTCAACGGTATTGTTTCGATCGCGATCCAACTCGACGCACATCTCAACAAATTCGAAGTCCTCGATTCCAATCATGGACGAGGGCCTTCAGGCCTATCTGAGCCTCAGTATCTGGCTCATGGAAAGGACGCCATTCAAGAAGTGTCCTCAATGTGGGTCGAAGTTTCCCCACACCGATCTGCATGAGGTGTGCAACCTCTGCCTGTCACCCAGCACGAGGCCAGAGACTGTGAAGCTTGTGCCTCTTTCCGCTCCAAGAAAACGATCCGGGATCGTCGAGCTCGAAGGAAAATGGCTCGCCCTTCGGCTCCAATTCCCGACGACATCTTTCAAGAGGGTGTCGATGTACCAGAACAGGAGAGCTTCGAACAACTCCTCGGCCGCAAATCCGAAGCAGAGGAATTTGACGTTAAGAAATCACTCCTGCGTAGTGTGTCGTAAGTAAGAACGTCGACCCGACCCCCTCCGTACTACTCCAAGAAAGGCTTCGGTCAAACCTTCTCCTTCGGACTCAGTTGCACGCCGACCCACTGCTTCCCATGCCCCGCCCTCGGGCTCGGCAAAGAAGCCTATTAAGCCTTCAGACAGCTCGGGCTACAGCCTGCCTGCTTTCTGTACCGAAACAACGACACCGAAAAAGAAACCACCTTCATCCTCAGTGCCAATTTCTGCTTACACATCTAAGCACTCGACGCCGAAACTAATCGGCACCGAGCCATCAAAACATTCAGTACCTAAACCACAAGGCAAAGGACCATCGACTCCGAAAAAACATCCGGAGCAGAGTAAAAAGCCAATACCGAAGATTTCGGACCCACGTCCTCCGGAGCCGAAAAAACGCTTGGTTCCGAAACACCAACCAGCTCCAAAACCATCCACAGAGCCGGTAAAACATCATAAAACTGTTCCGGAACCGTTACCTCATAAATCTACCGACCCTAAAAAGTCGGTGCAGAAGGAACTGCCTATGTCTCAAGAGCTTTTTATCCCTGATCCTAAACAAGACTCTGGTCAAGGACCCCAAGACTGGTAAACTCATCCTCAGCTCAAAAAAGAGACCTTTGGATGACCCTGAACCAGCACCACCACCTAAAAAGGACATTGCTACATCTCCTCTTATGGTTCCTTCTCCACCACCTCCTCCTCCACCTTCTCATCCGCCTCCACCACCACATCATTCTCCTACACCATCTCCACCAGGAAATGATGACGATTCTTCTGATGAAGGAGACAGACCATATGAGGAACCACTAGGGGGTCAGAGTCCACCCTCTTCTCCTGACCCCTGGGATGACTATAATAAACATGATGTTCCTAATATTCCACAGGGGGAAATATACACTTCAAGCCCTTCACCTCCAGAGGATACAACAGGCTTTAACCACTTACTTCACAGGGCTGCTCAATACCTTGGAGTTAGCTTACACACAAACCCTGTAGAAGAGGATTTCCTTACGGACACTTTTGACACCTCACAAAGGTCCACTTCCATTTTACCAATGCTTAAAGGGGTAATTAAGCATGCACCAGAGGTATTTAAAGATCCTGTGCGGACTAGAGTTATTAACCCCAGGATCGACAAAAAGTACAAAGCTGCCCCTGAAAACCCAGCCTATTTTAAGGGCCCGTCCCATTAGACTCCCTGGTACTGTCTAATGCCAGAAAAAGGGCCAATTCCCAAACATCAGGTGATGCTTCACCACCTGATAAAGAATCCAAGCTCTTAGACGCCTCAGGCAAAAGAACAGCGTCACAAGCAGCTAACATTTGGCGTATTGTCAACACTCAAGCTTTTTTAGCTAGATATGATAGGACACATTATGACGAACTAGAGAACCTATTACAACATTTTTCAGATAAATATAAGAATAGGGCCAATGACCTTATAAAGGAGGGTAAAATAATTACTAATACCTCCATTTGTTGCGCACTAGATATAGCTGATACCGCCTCTAGAGCAGTTAATACAAGTGTTCTCTTGCGTAGGCATGCGTGGCTACGCATTTCGGTATTCTAACCAGAAGTGCAAAATGCTATTTTAAATCAGCCTTTCAACCAAGAACACTTATTTGGACCAAATGTCGATTCTTCATTAGAAAAAATGAAGGAAGACACAGACACAGCCAAATCTATAGGAGCCTTACAATCGCAAGCTTGCAGACGTTTATTATGTCGCTCATTTTACAGATTCGGAAAAGGGGGTGGTGATGAACAGAGTGTCTGAATTAAGCAGACCACTCTTACCCAGTCCAAAGATCACGGCTTGATCCATCACCGTTTTTTAGCTCACTGCACCATCCCAGCTCAGAACTTGGCTATATGCAAATTAGTCTGACCCTGGCCCAGTGCATCATGGGAACAGGGCAGACCAAACTACCAAGCCAATTCTTATACTGGGAAGGAACAAGCTACCGGGGACCGGTTTCTGGCATTTCAGCCGTCTTCGGCCCGGCTTGCTTGAATCCTGATGGTGCGATGAGCTAGGGACTCACATCTGAGTATACCCTTCCACGCTTATGGTGGACAAAAATCATTCAGAAAAGGGGGTGGTGATGAACAGAGTGTCTGAATTAAGCAGACCACTCTTACCCAGTCCAAAGATCAGGGCTTGATCCATCACCGTTTTTTAGCTCACTGCACCATCCCAGCTCAGAACCTGGCTATATGCAAATTAGTCTGACCCTGGCCCAGTGCATCATGGGAACAGGGCAGACCAAACTACCAAGCCAATTCTTATACTGGGAAGGAAACAAGCTACCGGGGACCGGTTTCTGGCATTTCAGCCATCTTCGGCTCGGCTTGCTTGAAACCTGATGGTGCAATGAGCTAGGGACTCACATCTGAGTATACCCTTCCACGCTTATGGTGGACAAAATTGATTCAGAAAAGGGGGTGGTGATGAACAGAGTGTCTGAATTAAGCAGACCACTCTTACCCAGTCCAAAGATCAGGGCTTGATCCATCACCGTTTTTTAGCTCACTGCACCATCCCAGCTCAGAACTTGGCTGTATGCAAATTAGTCTGACTGATTTGCATATAGCCAGGTTCTGAACTGGGATGGTGCAGTGAGATAAGTAACGGTGATGGATCAAGCCCTGATCTTTGGACTGGGTAAGAGTGGTCTGCTTAATTCAGACACTCTGTTCATCACCACCCCCTTTTCTGAATCGTTTTTGGCCACTATAGGTGTGGCAGGGTATACTCAGACATGAGTCCCTTTCTCACTGCACCATCAGGATTCAAGCAAGCCGGGCCGAAGACGGCTGAAATGCCAGAAACCGGTCCCCGGTAGCTTGTCTCCTTTCCGGTGAAGAATTGGCTTGGTAGTTTAGTCTGCCCTGTTCCCATGATGCACTGGCCAGGGACAGACTGATTTGCATATAGCCAGGTTCTGAACTGGGATGGTGCAGAGAGATAAATAACGGTGATGGATCAAGCCATGATCTTTGGACTGGGTAAGAGTGGTCTGCTTAATTCAGACACTCTGTTCATCACCACCCCCTTTTCTGAATCGCTCATTTTACAGAGGCACCTCCAGAGGCTATTCCTCTGACAACGCTATCACTTCCTACAAAGCTCCCACCCAGTCTACCTTTACCAAAGGCTATCAAAGAAGTGGTTACAGAGGCAATAACAATAAGGGAAGAGGCAAAACCAATAACACCAGGTCCGCCTCTACCCCTACCCAATGACTTCCCTCCACTGCCCCTGGAACATTCCAATCCTGTCGGGGGCAGAATACAACAGTTCTTTCCTGTCTGGAATAACATCACCACAGACAGGTGGGTAAGACAAATCGTTCAATCAGGCTACTGTCTAGAACTGTCTAGAACTCTCTACTTCACACCATTTATCACTGCTCAAAACAAGAGGTCATCTTTGTAGGAAGGTGGATATCTGACTATGGTTACCCCAAACGTTTTGCCTGGTGTTTAGCTGGTTTTTGACATAGTTGGCCTGGGATCCTGCTATTCAGGGCCCCAGGCTGATTGCTCTCTCCTTAAAATGGACTTCATGTACCTTAGGTGCATACACAATTGGAACTGGTTCACATTATAGGCCCCTGTAACAGTGTATCATAGGTACCCAGGGCATAAGTGTAGCCAAGGCCTATTAGGGGCTGCAGCATGTATTGTGCCACCCCTGGCCTGGCCTCCATATTTTGACACAACTGGCTGGTCACTCAGCTGGGGTAAGTTGGTGTAATCACCTCTTGCTTAGATATAGTATCCCTATATCTAACCTTAACTGGACACATGTTAACCTTTAAGCCATTCCTATGGAAGGCCCCTGCAATCCTGGGGGCAGAGTGCGTGGTTTCATGTGAGATGGTGCTCTAGCATGAGCTGAGCCTGTCTGCAGCTGTCGGGAACAACTCCCTTAGCTGTTCCGGGATATTGCCATACCATATACTCTTAAGTGCATTATAATCCTCGCGGTTATATGCTAACTTTGGTTTGGCTTTATCAAAACATGTCGAGTAAGGTGTCATACGATTTGGAATACTATCCCCTCGACGGGGTTACCATTCCACCCTTCTAGAGGGACACGACATGCACATAGCCTTAACCCCGGTTAAAGTTAACCAGAGCCTCAGCATAACAGAATGGATGCTGCCACCACAGACACAAGTCTGACCTCCTGCTGCTGGGAGTCCTTCCAGCGAGGGAGGCTTGGACAAAGGGTTTCCTGCCTTGGGAGGTGCGAGCACCACCCCAGACAGGATTTTGTGTATTGGGTAGGACAGGGCTGAATAGAATCAGACATGCCCGGGGCACACAAGGTGTCCCCGTGCATAAGCCAGTCCAAACCGGTCATGGGACTTTCCAGACCCAGGCCTGGCGAGGAGCTGGACAAAGGAAAGGGGGGTGTAACCGCCCCCCTTCCTGGTCCCACCAAGAGGAGGGACCTAGCAGGTGATCCACCCCTCAGATTGGGAATAAGAGTGGGAGCAGTGCCATAGCACCTCCGATCATCCTGAAATCAACTTAAAACTAAGAAGACGCCGGACTTCAACATTCTGCTCATTCCCTCCTTGTTCCCTACGGACCCATCATGATATATCGATTCTCATGAACCGATCAGTCTGTTCTTGTAACATTATTTGCTCTTCTTTCTTCTTTTCGCGTTTTAAGTGAAAACTGGAGTGTGCAATACATGAAGTGGCGCACAGACCACAAATCGCTGGCCCACACTGTAGGCACAGGCAGCAACTGAATACTATGACAAGGGCAATGCCTAGGAAGGATAGGATCTTCCATCCCCAAGCGGTCAACGTTTTCCAGAACCAACCGGACCAAGTCCAGGTGCCTGGATTCTGATGTATCAAACTTGCAATCTTATGAAGACGTGTAATAGCTTTATATACTGTAGGCGCGTTTTCTGGAATGAAAACACAGCAACTTGACCCGATGACCTTACAAGCTCCGCCCCTATCTGCTAGGATGACGTCAATAACGAGACGATTCTGGAGAACAACAACCCGCATGGCAGATTGCTCCTCTGTTAAGTTGCCTAGGGCGGAGGTAGTTTCATTCACTACTGCTTCGAGTGTTCTAGTTAATCTTCGTATCAATTTACTATTTTGGACGGGACCTGTGAAGAAAAAGAATCCTTTATTGAAATCTGTGTATTGCTCCCATGCCGTTTCAGTATAGTCGACAATCGGGAGATCTCTTCGGAGTCTATTCTTTACTAGATTTGTATTTCTGTGATAATCAGGAGGAGCTAGAAAAACAGGTGGCAGAAGGAATGCAATGTAACAGGTACCATCCCAATCTAGAGGTAAGCGTATGTATGCGGTATGGCCACAAACAAAATAGGAATGACGAGTAGCTCTAAAGGAAGATTTGCCTTGGTCACTGAATTCGACCACAGTAGTACATTTGCTATGACCTAAGTGTACTGAACCCTTCTTTCTGACACATAAATCACCTTTGACTGGTAATACTGACATAGCAGGGAGAACTGGTGCAGCTTCGGATTCGACAGTAAGAATCATAAGGGTAATTGTATAATTACCTAATCCATATACTTCATTTTCTAGATCAGTTCCTATTCTAGTGGGAAGTCCCTTTTTGTCAGGATAACAGGCGTTAAGCAGAACTAAGTTCAAGTTTCCCCAAACCCAGTTTCCCTCGAAAACAGCAATATCGGGATCTAAGGAATTAATTATTCTAAACCATGCACCACAGGAGCCATTGTGTGTGAACGGGTACGGAAAGAGGGGCAGAACTCCCTTGTATTTCTGATAGGGAGGGAGTCGGACACATATCCAACAATTTGTAGCATTATTAGTCAGATGGGAGTGATGTAACATACTAATGAAGGTGTTGTTGCGCAGCGCAAGTCTGTAAGATAGTTCATGGGGGGTAACTCGCTAAAAGAATGTTCGGCAGTGACATTATAAGCAGATTGTTCACGCTTGAAGATAGGGTAATATATGGGAAGCAAGATACTGGCAACAATAATCAGAAGACTTAGAAAAAACATAATCAATAATGTCACTATACAGTGACTACGGAGTGATTTACAATATGCATGTTTCTTGAGTTGTCTCTCTCTCTCTCTATCTCGATCTAGGGGATACATGTCAGAAACTATTTAACCGATTCACCTAGGGGAGGACTTAAACAATTAAACTGTCTGACTTGCTAGATCGAAGTTTTGATCGATACTCCTCTTGGGGAGTTTTCTCTCTTTTTGGAACTTTGAAGTCTTTAGTATCGAGGCAGTCCTTTGAGGGGGTGGACGAGTCAGTTTCTGGCAACAGTTCATTACATTTTTTAATATGACTCGTGTGGATCCACCCCTTTCGGCCTTCCACTTTGATTGCGGTCCTCGTGGTAAGAAGGACGATCTTCGGCTCCTTCCAGCGGGGCTCCAGCGGGCTTTTCCTGTCGAAGTTACGAATTAAAACTGTATCCCCGGGATGGACATCGTGTGGCTTTACATCAGTGTTGTCGGGAAAGGCTGCAGCAACCTGTGAACGACATGATTGGAGTGCAGACATCAAGGAGGCAAGGTAATCTGTCAGCATGTTACAATCAACATCGGTTATTTTCTTAGGCATGGGCGTCCCCCACATATTCGGTGGTCTGCCAAAGACCACCTCATACGGTGCTAGTCCTGATCTCGAATGGGGGACCATTCTCATATAGAATAGTGCAACTGGCAGGGCGACTATCCAGTCGACCCCTTTCTCTTTACATACTTTAGCAAGGCGTGTTTTTAGTGTCTGGTTATGCCTCTCTACAAGGCCAGCGGCTTCGGGATGTCGGACGCAGTGGAATTTCCACTGATATCCCAGCAGAAGGGAAACCTGTTTCATGAGCTCGGATGAGAATGGCTGTCCGTTATCTGAGTACACGACACGAGGCAAGCCGTACCGTGGGAAGAATTCTCGAACCAGCTGCCTGGCAGTGGTCGGAGCAGTGTAATCTGGGACTGGATATGCTTCGGTCCAACGGGAAAGTGCACAAACAACTACGAGGACATACTTAAATCCTCGACAACGGTCCATCTGGATATAATCCATCTGGAGGACTTCAAAAGGGTGATCAGGAGGATGGAATCCACCTTGCTCTACAGGGACGCTTTTACCTGGATTGAACTGACAACAGATCATGCAAGTACGCACTTTCTGTTTTGCTGCTGCTCGTAAGTGTTTGTTGTACCAGAGATTCTGTAAGCTGTCTAACATAGCTTTTTCTCCTAGATGTGCTGGACTATGTGCTGTATTTATTATGACTTGAACCATAGAGTCGGGGAGAAACCATGTAGATTTTCCCTTCGTCATCCAACCTTGATCTGTCTGGATCCCTCCTAGTTCAGTCCATTTCTTGATTTCATCTGAAGTAGCATGTGTCTGAATATCGATTACATCTAGTGTGGGATCCCTAACTGTCATACAATGTGTCGGTACTATTGTCTTTGTCATATCAGTTGTCTGGGTGTGAGTCAATGCTGTATGTTTTGCTGTTTGATCTGCCAGGTCGTTACCCTGGGAAACAGAATCTGTAACTTTAGTATGTGCTTTGCACTTCATGATGGATATGCCTGAAGGCAGATGTATTGCCTCTAATAGTGCTTGAATGAGGGGACCGTGTTGGATCTTGGCACCGTGAGAGGTCAGGAAACCTTGTTCTTGCCATAACACTCCGAAGTCGTGTACAACTCCGAAAGCATAACGTGAATCTGTGTATATGTTAACATTTCTGTTCTTGGCTAGTATACAGGCTCGGGTCAGAGCGATGAGCTCTGCTGCTTGAGCGGACAGTGTATCAATACGATATGTTTCTTTAACTTCAGTTTCAGTGGTCACTGCATAGGCGGCCACTAATTCTCCTGTGTTTGTTCTCATACATGAACCATCCACATAAAGTGTCGGGTCTGGATTTGTCAGTGGAACATCAGTTAAGTCTCGTCGGGGTTTTGTTACTGCATTAATGATCTCTATACAATCATGCGGGGCTGAATTAGTCATAATCGAAGGTAACAATGTTGCAGGATTCAGGATGTTACAGCGTCTGATTTCTATGTGTGGCTGGAATAGTGTCAGTTCATAACCTGTCAGTCGTGCTATAGTCAAGTGTTGAGTCTGAGTTCGGTTTAGAAGAACCTCTACAGAATGTGGAACTTGTACTGTTAATTGATGTCCTAAGACAATTGAATCGCTCTGTCTGATTGCTAGGGCTGTCGCTGCAACTGACTTTAAGCACGCAGGGAGCGCCTGGGCTACTGAATCCAATGTACTTGAAAAATAAGCGCAAGGCTTATGTGAACCTGCTTGATCTTGAGTGAGGACAGACAGCGCTGTACCATCACGTTCTGTAACAAAAAGTGTAAAGGGTTTGCTGTAACATGGTGTCGCTAAAACTGGTGCTTGGCATAAAGCTTTCTTTAATTCCTCAAAGGCCTGTGTATGTTCCTGAGTCCAAGGAAGGGCAGTCGAAGTCGCTGCCTCCTGTGTTGTCAACTGAATGAGTGGTTTAGCTAGAAATGCATACTGTGGAATCCATTGTCTGCAGTACGAGGTGAGGCCTATAAAGGCCCGCACTTCCTTTTGTGTCTGGGGTTGTGGCATATTTACAATTAACTGGATACGGTCAGGAGTGAGCTGTCTCCCCACTTTGGACAGCAAGTGACCCAAGTACACAACTTGCTGGACACAGAATTGTAGCTTCGAAGGAGACACCTTGTGTCCCTTGTCGGCCAGAAAATGTAAAACTGTCAGTGATGCTTGTTCACATTCAGGCTCACTTCGTGCGGTGATCAGCAGATCATCGATGTATTGCAGTAAAGCGGTGTTAACTGGCATTTGAATACAATCGAGTTGTCTTTTCAGTGCTTGACTATAGATGCTGGGGCTTTCTGTGAATCCTTGAGGTGCGCGTGAAAATTTGAAACTTCGTCCATTTAAACTGAATCCGAAGAGGTATTGGCTCTCTGGATCAATGGGCACACTGAAGAAGGCGTTCTTAAGATCAATTACAGTAAAGAACGTTGCTTCTGAATCAATAGCAGTCAATAGGGAAGAGATGTCGGAAACCACAGGGTACTGTGGTACAATGCATTTATTCAGTTCTCGTAAATCAATCACCAACCAATATACTGGCGGTGCATTGGGATCAGTACGTTTAAGAATCGGAATGATAGGGGAATTACAGATATTGGAGTCGGTCTCTACGACCACTCCTTGGGCAATGAGCTCTTCAATGATTTCCAGTAAAGCCACTACAGCATCGGGTGGTAACTTGTATTGTCTGATTCTTGGTAAAACAACTCCTTGTTTGAGTGTAACACGGTATGGTGTAATGTGCATGCAACCTACATCGGTCGGGCCTTGTGCCCACAGGTGTTTCGGTACATTTTTCAATCTGACATCAAACTCTCGTAATACATAGTGACCCTTAAAGTCACGCAAAAAGAGTCTAACTCCTTCCGGAGAACAACATATCACAGCTCCTAGAGCCTTCAATGTTTTGATACCTAACAGATTTTCGGGACATGATTTCGTAAGTAACAAGTCTGTAACTCGTGATAATGGACCCACAGCCAGGGGGACGGGTTTCGATACCTCATTTATAATAGGCTGTCCTGAAAAACCAAGGGAAACATTCTGTGAGCCTGAGAGGGGTGCCCCTGGGACTTCATTATGGCTGATTGTTGTGCGGCTTGCCCCTGTGTCAATTAAAAACTTTCTGTCTTTTCCCAATACTTGACTGTGTATGTAAGGACCCTCTTGATCTACAGGAATCTCAATAAGAGGCAAGCCAACCTCCCTCTCTAGGCTGTTTCATGTGTATCGTTGATAATCGGGATAATCAGATTGGGCATACTGGCACATCTGCCGTGAAACTTGCTGTGTCGCGGCAATGGGCTGTGACTGTGGTTGTGATACCGCTGCTGTCTGTGCTGTATGTGGTGGAGCATGCATAGGTTGTGAATTCTGTGAAGTCTGTTGCTGGCCCTGGTCTTGTCTAGGCGGATGCGGTCTTTCTTTCGTTTTACCTGTTGCTATATTGTGTTTCAGGACTGGGAATTCATGTACGTAGTGACCTGGCTGCTTGCAATAATTGCATGTCCCTTTAACGGGAGCTGTGGCATTACCTGTCTGGGTCGTACCCTTTCTCTGGCCGTCGGCTGGAACCGACTGGGCCACTAACATTTTCATTTTCGTGTCTTTCATACGTCTCTGTTCGTGATCCTGTTCTTCTCTAATTCTGTTCTGATGGTATTGTAACATTTGTAACATCTGAGATGGCGTATTTGCTTGCCATGTACTTTCAACTTTATATACACGGTTTTTGACTGCTGTCAGGGAATTCTCGACTAACTTTGATACAAAAAGATGTGGGTACGACTCGCTACCTGGTTTTAGGCCACTATTAATAATGAAACATTTCTCGAATCTTGAATAGAAGTCACTGGTATCTTCATCGTGTTTCTGTTTACAGGCTGAGATTGCGTCCCAGTCTTCCTTTTTGGTGGTCAGTAATCTTGGCAAAACCTGTACTATCAAACCTGGTAATGCTTTAGCTTTCTCCCCAAGGCCTAGCCCTGGAGTACGAGTTTTTTCCTCATCTTCTATTTCTGTCCATATAATCTTTTTGTCTCCCACCTCCCACTCTCTTTCCTTGAGTTTCTCGTAGATGCCGGTGGGCAGCAGTACCTTTAACATTTTCATGATATCTGCATATGTGTAATCTCCCATCAGTAACATGTCTTTAAGTTCTCTGTGAAAACCTGCAGGGTCTTTATCGTGACGGGGTACTAGTTTCTTCATCTCCAATAGTTCTAACTTGGTCAGAGGTGTGTGTACATACACACGTTTCAAGGTATTATCGGTACCCATAACTGGATGTACTTCTCGTAAAGGGTTCTGTCTTTCTAAACGCTCCATATGATACATTTTTCTTTCTGGGGGCGGAGCGGGAACATATTGTGGGCCTAAGAAAGTGTTGTATCTGTGCCGTTGTTCTAGAATTATTTGGATTAACTTGGTACTTAGGCCTCTCCATCTATCCATGAGTAGTGCTTCTAATGTATCGTGTAAGGGACCTGGATCAGAATGTTTATTTCTGTATAACGTGAGGAGGTGCTGAATCATATATATACCTGCTAATTTCTGCTCGTCTGGGGATAGGTTCAGAAATGTCTGCGCTACTGTGTCATCATTGTATATATTAGCATTGTCAGCCCATAGTACTGCGGACCGGGCTAGTTCTTGTTCATCCATAGAATTGAGTACATGGTACCCCATTCGTTCTCGAAGCATTTTATCAGTGTCCTGAAACAGATATTCGGGCGATTTCGGTTTTGATATGCCAGAGAGAAAAACTCTCTTGCTTTCTGGACGAATGCCTTTCCTAAGGTAAGTTCCCTTACCTACATACGCTATCGTATCGGTAGTTATTTCTGGTTCTTCAGATCCTTCCTCCTCCTCGGAGGAAGCATTTTCTTTTTCTTTTTCGTGTATTTCTATTACTGCTTTTCTTATTTTCTTGTACATACTAGCTATACAATTCACTTTATCATGTTTTCCATCGGCTATATTTTGACCCCACCTGTTTAGTGCTTCCATTTCATCCTGTTCTGTCTCAGGCCTGTCTCGTTCTCTTATTAAGCAATTTATGAAAAAACGTAATATATATGCTTGAGTGTCAACTTTCTGATGTGCCAGGGCCTCCTTAATACTTTCAGGATTTTCCCCAGTCTGGACAAAATGATATATTCTATCTAGATGATCAGTCATCCCTGAGAATAACACTAGGTAATCTGTAGCTTGTCGCAAGCGTAGTGATGCTATCAACATTCTATCGTCTTTGCCGGGTACTGGATCGTATCTGCAAACTGGAAGTGGTTCTTTGAGTATATCGAGACGGGGTGACTGGAGTGTAGGGTGCTTCTGCATGTCTCTAAGGTGTAATCTGTGTGTTGCTGGCGGGGTCTGGTAACCCCCGGTTGCACCTCCTGAGGCGGAGGCTTGGGCATTATCCCTCTGTGGAGTCTGTATGTGTACTTGAACTTGTCTCTTAATAGGATCAGGCAAAAACGGATTTGGTATCTTAACCTTAGTTGTGGGAAGTGGTGGAGGTGGAGGAACGACAGGCTGTCGGACGGGGGAACCTTGTTGCGGTAATGTCGGGATATGGTCTGGAGGCGGGTTGCCACCTCCGTCCCCGTCACCGTCAGTAGGCGGGGCGTGTGAATTGGTGTAAGCGGGTGCTACATCTTCTAGATAGGAATTCAGAAATATGTCTTTAGTAGTCCTGTGCTTTACTTTAGTTGGAACCAATGGTGGCGGCAGATTTTTCGGTATTTCTGAAGTAGTTTCAGGCGAACCCTCGGCCACAAGATACATGCCATTTACAAGATTGTTTCGTGCGTGGTCTACTTGTTCTGCTTTTACTCGGATTCCTTCATTGACTAATTCGTTTTCTCGGACTTTATCCGATGACTCTCTAAGTCTGTCTTCTCTACGGAGCTCTTTCTCGGCTCGTTTATGTGATTCTTTACGCCACAATTCTATGGCATCTTTCTGTGATTGTCTGGCTTTCTTTCTCCATAGTGCTTCTTCTACTTTCAGGATGCACTCAGCATCCCACGTTCCTGTAACAGGCCATCTGTGTCTTTCTTCTAGGTGCTTAGTATAATCGGCCCATAAATCTAGATACAATATGGCATCTATGCCATGCTTATGGTACATGAAATTTCCAGGAGTGTCCCTAGGGGGGATAGGAATTTCTTCCTCTAGTATCCCTTTCCTAGTTCCTATCTGCTTTAACTTATTGAAGAACGGCATCTTGTTACTTAGTACTGGATACTTGGTACTGGTTACTTATTCTGAACACAACTAATTACACAAAAACACAATAATGCACATCAAACAATCACTCATACCACGACATTAATCACATGAAAAACATTTTGAACATATATCTCTACCCTAGATACCGGATGTACTGCTAAACAGCACAGATACACTGCCGAAGACAGTGCAAGAACTTGAATAACGGATATACTGCTAAACAGTACAGATACACTGTCTAAAACAGTGCAGACCGTGTTTGTGTACCCAAACCCGTCTTTACCGGATACATAATAATGCACCCGTCTAGATACGTCCCAGCAATGGTACTCACCGGGAAGCACGGAATCGGAAGGCCTCGGAAAACTCGACTGGACTGGACCGGACTGGACTCGACTCGACACGTGGATACCTCGGAAACTGGTGGGCCTCTTGACACCTCGGACCTTGCTTCTTTCGGCTAGGCTCTGGTCGGGATCCTCCGCACTCCTCACCGCCTCGTCTGGGTGCTGATCGCAGTCTCCGTCACCTCCGTGGGCCAGAGGGAGATACAGGAAATCCTGCGGGCACGCGTAGTTCCGTCTTGACTGATGGCAGGGGGCAAAGCTTGCAACGCACCAACCGGCGCGTGGGGTGGGGGAGGGGTCCCTATTCGGGCGCCAAAATAATGTGGTAAATATTTGATTTACCGTCCTAATTTCTATGCAGGTAAGTACTTAACAAAAATAACTCAATCGGAAAGAAAGAGGCAGAGTCCGTGGTGTTAGAGTTCTTAGGGGTTTTATTCCTTAAAAAGGAATGGTCATGGTACCAGATCGGATATCTTGTTCCTGCCACCACTGGGGTGCAGGAAGGGATAGAGCCATATTTTATTGACAATACATAGCTTATATACTTAAATCATACAATAGAAACCAATACAGTAGGCGTAACAGCTGAGAGAAACAAGATAACAGCATACACGTGGTAGTGATACGTAATTAGAAGGCGTGAACTAGGCGTGAACATAGAGGTGTGTGCTAGAAACGTCACATGTAAGTGTCACGAGTAGGTGGGTACTTAGCAGAATTTGGCAATGTCAGCAGAAATCTGAGGCCTGGATGCGCGCGCAGCTGCATGACGCGTGAATGACGTGGAACTGGAGGGAGCGGGGGACTTGACATTTACACTGGCGGAAAGAGACAGAAGTCTGGCATGTCAGATCAACTCGTACCTATATCATATCTGATATCTAATGTTTGGGAACCATATTATCTAGAAGGAAAGGTCTCTTGGGCAGAGGCTATTCTATACTGACTGTGAGTGCGTGTATAAGCGTCTAAGTGTCTGCATGAGATGCGAGGGGGCATGGGCCTACCATGGTAACAGAGGCTATGAATTACTTGCACGGAGACAGTGAGGCCGGGCCCTTTGCTCTGCAGCTGGAAGATGTTTACTTGAACTAGTAGGCAGGAATGTATGTTTGAGGAGCGGAACAGATAATTCGAAGGTTGAATACAGTGTTGGCAGGCAGCAGGCTGAGCCAAGCGCCGTTAGCCGCACAGGGAGTAAGGCAGAGGTCACGGGTACAGAGGCAGCCCAGGCTGAGGCGTTCAGAATCAGAAGGCAGGAAAAAGCTTGATGGCAGAATTCAGGGCCTACTTCGCCAGAGCTGAAAAACGTGTAAAGTACACCACAAAAAGACGTTGGCATGGCATACTTAGGAACAGAATATTCAACCCATTCAGTGTGGATCTGAAGGAGGACATGTTAACGTTGGACGCAAATGTATTTGCGTCTTCATAACTGGCACAGGAGGGAAGTTACATGCACTTTAAGCTGGTACATGGAGACGGTGAGGTACACGTTAGGGAACATTTCTTGACCATAAAATTTATATTTCCTCAGGGTTTCCTGCCTTGGGAGGTGCGAGCACCACCCCAGACAGGATTTTGTGTATTGGGTAGGACAGGGCTGAATAGAATCAGACATGCCCGGGGCACACAAGGTGTCCCCGTGCATAAGCCAGTCCAAACCGGTCATGGGACTTTCCAGACCCAGGCCTGGCGAGGAGCTGGACAAAGGAAAGGGGGGTGTAACCGCCCCCCTTCCTGGTCCCACCAAGAGGAGGGACCTAGCAGGTGATCCACCCCTCAGATTGGGAATAAGAGTGGGAGCAGTGCCATAGCACCTCCGATCATCCTGAAATCAACTTAAAACTAAGAAGACGCCGGACTTCAACATTCTGCTGCACAGAAGACTGAAGAGCATCTCCCTTGTGGCCTAGGAGTGGCCACCCTGTGAACACAGGCACCATCCAGCAACTCGACGTCTGCTTTGCCGCCGCCTCCTGCCGGAGCCCGAGCCTGACAAGACCCAGACTCCCAGACTTCTCACCGCCCGATCCACAGTCCCTGCAAAGAAGGGACCCGTGGAGGCACCGAGAGACGTGGGGCCGGACATCTCGGAAGACCCCCGACAAGCTGACTGCGCAGCACCCGAGGCACCCTCGACGCTGTGCTTTGGGGTTTGAGAAGCCCCACAACCGAGCAGCCTTTGCACCGAAGATCAGCCCCCAGCATCTCCACGATCTGCGTGGGGGCCTTTTGCATCATGCCACTCGACGCGCCATCCCAGCCACTTGCCACGTGGTCAGCGGCCATCTTGGCGACGAAACCTACAATCTACACTGCGGGTCTGGTTGCTCCAGACTTGCCCTCGCTCCTGTAAAAAGGAGCACCCGCTCTGACCTTGCTGGTCCGAGTGATAAGCCTTTTTCACTTTCTGCGTGGCTTGCATTAGCCAAGGCCTGTTTGCTCCGATCAAGTTGCCGACACTGCCATCAGCTAGAGCCTTCGTGGGACAGCTCGTGATCGACTCCTGGACGTCCTCGACCTCTTCGTGTCCACGTGGCTGCTGAGAGAAGCTACACCTCATCACCTGTTTGCACCCGACCTCGCCTGGTTCCAATCTGGTTCCACGGTAGTCACTGGCTAGTGACTTTGAACATTGTCCCCTCTGCTTTCAGGGCTTCACCACTTCAGATCCACCCTTGGATCCACCGGAACTCTTCACATAGAGCCGCCTGCAGCATCTTTAGCTCCAAGCACCATCGACCTGCGTGACGAAACCCTACACTACTCCGCACCTGTGCACCCGCTTCCTGTGGGTGAGGTAACTCAGCAACGCCAGTGTTCCCACACTGGTATACACCTCTAGTGTCTGTGTCTAAAGTTTCATCCTTATAGGTCACTCGGAAGCTTCCTAAAACACTAACTTTGTAACTTTTACGCACCATAGACAATGCATTGGTGAATGCGTGCACTTTAAACACTGCTCCCGAGTCCCGCGGGCCTTTCCCGACTTAGTCACTGCTAGTCCCGATCAGCTCCAGCGATTCCCAAGGCCCTAGGCCTACTTCCTTTTCGATTGGTATCTCTTATACCACTTTCTTAATATATGGTTTGAGTGGCCACCCGCCCTCATCCATATTTTCCAACTTTTGTGTATTTTAACTGTGTTTTGTTTTAACGCTTGTGCTTCTGTGCTCATAAAGAGTATAGGGGATATTTGTAGTTAATAAATATATATATATATTTTCAATATATATCTGTGTGGTGTCCTTTCATTTGGTATTCAAGGGGATTGTATATGGTAAAACAGCTTGCTTCACATGCCTTTCAGAGTGTAGCCTAAGACTGCTTTGTCCACGCTACCACTAGGATAGCTGGCCTATAAGGTTGACTTACAACCAATCATCATAAGGGTTGCTTGGCATGGCACAAGGTGATCACTAGAACTAGTGAGCATCATATACCAGGCCAACTTCTCACAATCTTCCTTCTGCAAAAACATGCAATAGAACCAGTACCACTACATCAACAAAACACAGGGCTTTACTCCCCGTACTTCGTCATTCCAAAAAAGGACGTCTCTCTAAGACCTATCCTAGACCTCAGAACCCTAAACCTATACATACAATTGGACCACTTTCACATGGTCACACTTCAACAGGTTCTCCCTCTACTGGCACAAGGCGATTTCCTTGCTACTCTAGATCTCAAGGACGCCTACTTTCATAATCCCATTCATACATTTCACAGGAAGTATCTCAGGTTTGTAGTGAACGGTCAGCATTACCAGTTCAAGGTACTCCCGTTTGGAGTCACCACAGCACCCAGAGTTTACACCAAGTGTCTATCAGTAGTTGCAGCTCATCTAATCTGGCAACACTGGCTCATAAAAGCCAAATCATACAACCAATGCGTACAACACACTCACACTACAATCCAACTGCTTCATGACTTGAGGTTACCATAAACCATCCAAAGTCTCACCTGCAACCGTCTCACATACAGCAATAACTAGGGGCAACATTAAATACCTTAAAGGCATATCCCAATCCAGCCAGGATATCAAGCATACAAAGCCTCCTCAGAAAGTTTCAACCTCAACACTCTCTCCCAGCTCGAGTGTTCATACAGCTTATGGGGATGATGGCATCTTGCATTTTCATGGTCACCCCGCAACACTCCGGATGCGTCCCCTACAGGAATGTCTAGCACGTCAGTGGAACCAGGCTCAAGGTCAGCTAACAGACCTGGTGTTGGCGGATGGTCGCACCCATCGCTCTCTGCAGTGGTGGAACACCAAAAATCTTTCCAAAGGGCAACCGTTTATCAAGCCAGTTCCACAGATAGTGCTAACAGCAGACGCATCGCTCTCCGGCTGGGGAGCTCATCTATTGCATCATACCATACAGGGCATATGGGCACCCCAACAAAGGTTGCTCCACATCAACCATCTGGAATTGCTAGCCATATTCCTAGCAATAAAATCATTGCAGAAACACATTCTAAGCAAGACTGTCTTAGTCCGCACAGACAATATGGCAGCAGTATACTACATACGAAAGCAAGGCGGGACACACTCTCTCCAACTCTCCCACCTAGCACAAAGCATATGGAGATGGGCCATTCCTCAAAACATCTTTCTACTAGCCCAACACGTTCCAGTAGTCCAAAACTGCATAGCAGGCCTACTGAGTCGTCAAACATAACAGACTCACGGATGGGAACTGCATCAGCAAGTTCTTCAACCATTCTTCCAGATGTGGGGACTCTCAGAGATAGATCTCTGCGCAACCCGCCAAAACTCAAAATGCACAAACTTCTCCGCCAGGTATCCACACCCATTTTCCAAAGGCAATGCGATCTGGATGAATTGGTCAGGCAGATTTGGGCACGCTTTTCCGCCTCTCTCCTACTCATTCCACTGGTGGTATGCAAACTACAGCCACACTCACTGACGCTCATCCTAGTTGCTCCAACATGGGCCAGACAACTGTGGTACACTAGGTTACTGGAACTCTCAGTAGTCCCCCACCAGAAACTACACCTCTCTCCACACCTCTTAACCCAGAGCCATGGAGAGATAAGACATCCAGATCCAGCCCAACTCAACCTAGCGATCTGGCTCCTGAAATCTAAGAGTTTGGTTACCTTAACCATCCTCCTGACTGCATGAATATCATCAAAGAGGCTAGATGCCCAATCACTAGAGCTTGCTATGCAGCCAAGTGGAAAAGATTTGTTATTTATTGTAACAATAACAACATCAATCCCATAGATGTGCCCATTCAACACATCATATGTTACCTACTACATCTACAAAGGTCTAACCTAGCATTCACATCTATTAGGTTACACCTTGCTGCCATAGCAGTTTACTTACAAAATAGACAACACTTGTCATTATTTAGAGTACCTGCCATTAAAGCCTTCATGGAAGGACTCAAAAGAATTATTCCATCCAGAGTACCACCCTCACCTGTGTGAAACTTAAATAGTGTCCTCACAAGACTCATGGGTCTTCCGTTCAAACATATGCACAAATGTGAACTACAATTTCTTACATGGAAAGTCACTTTCCAAGTAGCCAATACTTCTCTTAAAAGGGTTAGCGAGCTTCAAGCCCTTACTATACAAGAACCTTTTTTACAAATACATCATAATAAAGTGGTTCTTAGGACAAACCCAAAATTCCTACCCAAAGTCATTTCGCCATTTCATTTCAACCAGTCAATAGAGTTGCCAGTATTCTTCTCGCAACCACAAACAGTTGCAGTAAGAGATCTTCACACCCTAGATGTCAAAGAGCACACCTGAATTATATTGAAAGAACCAAACCTTTTCGTCAAACAAAACATCTTTTTGTATCCTTCTCTCCACCACTTAAAGGCAATCCTATATCAAAATCTGGAATTGCAAGATGGATTGTAAAATGCATTCAGATTTGCGATCAAAAAGCAAAACGTACCTTAACTATTCCACCTAAAGCCCACTCTACAAAGAAATTACGGGCTTCAATGGCTTTCTTAGGGAACATTCCCTTAGATTACATCTGCAAAGCAGCTACATGGTCTACACCACACACTTTCACAACACATTATTGTGTAGATGTGCAAGCAAAGCAACAAGCTAGTGTGGGCCAGGTTGTACTCAAAACATTATTTCAAACAACTACAACAGATACTGGTGGTCGCCGCTAAGGTGGCGTACTGCTATACAATCTATGCATAGTGTGTAATCTGCCGCTTATGTTCCTTCGAACGAAAAATGCTACTTACCAGTATGCATCAGTTCTTGGCATGTAGAGCTGCAGAGTTACACATGCCCACCCGCCTCCCCGGCTACCTCTATCTGTTCCAGTTTTATCTTATGTATATACAGCATACATAGGCATCTTTTCTGTTTCTCACAAATCTCCAATATTTCCTTTACTGGCGAAAAAACTATCTGAAGATGGAGCCGATGCCCATGTGCACTATGGTCCACTGGAGGAGTCACCTATCTCGTGACTTCCAAAGACTTTTCCAGGACAATAACAAAGTCCAATCACCTGAGCCCAACACCAGGTGGCGATCTAATGCATAGTGTGTAACTCTGCAGCTCTACATGCCAAGAACAGATGCATACTGGTAAGTAGCATTTTCCTTCTTCTGGGTAGCCTATTTGTCCAACCTATCCAATCAAAATATTAATTGAATTGAATTGATTTTCCCCACGCTGAACAGGTCAGTAAATTTCACTCCACAGCCCTGGATAAACTGTTTCAGTCTCACGCACTTCCCTCCATGGCACCAGTATTCATCCTGTTTGGGATCAAAGGGGTCAAAAGCCATTAGAGCCAAATTGTGAGTCAGACGCTTTGTTCTCTTCTAGGGGATTGCCATCAATAATCCTAAACACTGAATTATCCCACCCACTTGGATGGATGTGGGGGTGTTTTGTGTGTGTGTGTTTCTCTCAGTAGAATTACTCACTTGAAAATGTAAGTAATCATCTTTGCTACTTTATATGAGACTAAATTGGCCATATTTCATATAAGGTTTTGAAAGAAGATATAAAAGAATTGAATTATGTCTAAAAATTCACTAATGTAAGAAAAAGCGACTATAAACCTCTTTCACAAACCTCTTGTTGTTTTTTCTTAGTATATCTGTTGCAGCCTGGCTATTTATTTTGCCCCGCTTTTCCTTTAACCTGTTAACCGCGGCACAAAATACGCCGCGGTGCGGGCGTTCCATTGCGCGGGCGGGGCCGTGACGGCCATCGGACGTGCGCAGCACTACGGAGGTTGTACTCACTACGGCCGTTGGCCGACAGAAGCACGTAACGGGTTAAGAAAAGGTTTAAGACTGCAAAGATGTGTTTTCTCTCCTGCCAACCCCCAGGTATTGTGGGTTTGTCCTACGTTGCCATACTTTTATTCGCCTGACGTCTCTGCAGCCTGCGGCTCAGCAGTGTGCTTCTACTCTCCCTTTCTTTGGGCAACCCTTGGGCTGCCATGAGAGTAGTGAGTGGCTCGCATGAAGTCTGAATCAGAGACTTTTGGACGGCTGTAGGTTTGGGGCATGGAGAACGGCTTGAGGCCTTCTGCCCTTTCTAGCGGCGTTTTTCCTCCCAGGATTTGCCGATGGTCTCGGGCCGCCATTTAATGCTTTACAAGTATATTGTACGCATACGCGGGAGAGCTTGTTGCTCCTCGGCGAACAAAGGCCGGCTGGGTCTAAGTCATTCTTCGGTTCATCGGCCCTCCTCCAGCAATTCCTCCGGTCGGCTCGCGGTTTCAGCTGCGCGAGCTCCAAGCAGAGGACGATTTCCTGTTTAGGAAAAGGGCGATAGAGGACGTACCTCTGTCTCAAAGGGGAAGAGGTCTGTACTCCAGGTTCTTTCTGGTTCGCAAGAAGGACAAGAACGAGTTCAGGCCCATTCTGGATTTGCGACAAGCAAACAAGTGGATTCGCAGAAGAGGAATTTCGCATGCTGTCGTTGCATCAGGTTTATACTCGGCTGCAACAGGGAGATTGGCTCGGTGCCATAGATCTACAGGATGCATACTCCCATGTGCTCATTGCACACAAACACAGGAAGTTCCTGCGATTCCAAGTCGGCGCCCATCATTATCAGTACACAGTACTGCCAGTCGGGCTAAGTCTGCGCCCAGACCATTCTCGAAGTGCATGGCAGTGGTAGCTGCACGCCTGAGGAAAAACAAGGTGGTTTCTCTACCCGTACCTGGACGATTGGTTGATCAAGGCCTCCTCCTTCTCGGAAGCTCAGGCACACTTCCAGAGGACGTTCGTTCTCTTGAACGAGCTGGGGTTGCAAATCAACATGTCCAAGTCTGTCCCGATTCCGGTCCAGTGCATACAGTACTTGGGAGCCTCCGTCAATACGCTGTCAGCAAGCGTGTCTCCTTCGGAGGAGAGACGATTATCTCTCCTTAGGAAGGCTCAGGCTCTTGTGACCGCCCCATCTACAGCAGTGAAGACGGTGTCTTCTCTACTGGGGTCGATGGCCTCTTGTATATTCCTCACGCCACATGCACGGCTGCTCATGAGACCTTTGCAGGAGTGCTTGGAGGATCAGTGGGATTAGAGGAAAGGATCTTTAAACGACAAGATACGACTGTCTGCGTGCTCTTCAGTCTCTGAAGTGGTAGTGTTCGGCGGAGAATCTCCTAAGAGGGGTTCCCTTTCACAAGGACATTTCCACACAGACTGTCGTGACGGATGCGTCTCCCCACGGCTGGGGGGGGCGCTTTCCGGAGACTTGCAGATACAAGGAACGTGGTCCCCGATGGAGTCCACGTATCACATCATTTTCCGGGAACTCAAAGCTGCTCACTTGGCACTGAAGGCGTTTCTTCCGTCCTTCCAGACCAACTCTCTGCTTGTACAGACGGACAATACGACCACAATGTATTACCTCAACAAGCAGGGGGGTTCGAGATTGTGCACTCTTGTCGCAGGAGGCACGGGCGATCTGGCGCTGGTTTTTATCCAGAGGACTGACGCTAACGGCTACCCATCTGCCAGGTGTGCAGAATGTTCAGGCAGACTTGCTGAGCAGACTGATTCAGGAAAACCACGAATGGGTCATAAACGACGAAGTACTAGGAGAAGTCTTCTGCAAATGCCGAGACTTCGCCTCCAGGTACTGCCTGCGGGGAAGCTGGGGAATGCGTTCTGGATTAACTGGTCGAACAGCTTTCTGTACGCTTTTCCACCCTTTCCTTTATTCCGGCGGTGTTCATCAAGCTGTCCCAGTCCAGGGCGCGGATGATCCTGATTGCCCCGGAATGGCCCAGACAGTGGTGGTTCACGGACCTGCTTCACCGGTCTCTCCGTCCTCTCATACGGCGGCCTTGCAGGCCGGACCTTCTCACAAAGTTCAGGGAGCAGATGTTGCACCCCAACCTCTCGTCTTTGAGCTTGGCTGCATGGCTCCTGAGATAGTGTAATATGGCCATTTGAATCTACCAGAAGTTTGTATGGCCATACTGAAGGAGGCTAAACATCCTTCCACTAGGACTTCTTATGCTTACAAGTGGAAGAGGTTTTGCATCTGGTGCAAGTCCAAGGACCATGATCTGACGACGTGTAAGGAAGATGTCATCCTTCCGTATCTTCTACACCGGGCGCAGTCGGGCCTTAATGTCCAATCCATTACGGTTCATCTTGCTGCGCTGACTGCCTACAGGAAATGCCCTTCGGACTTCCTTCTTCCAGATCCCTGTGATCAAAGACTTTTTGGAAGGCTGGAAGAAAGCATTCCCTCCTGTCTGGCTTCCTTCGCCTTCATGGGAATTGAATGTGGTGCTGTCCAGTTTGATGAAGGAGCCTTTTGAACCTATTCATAAGGCTTCGTTGCAGCACCTGTCCTGGAAGGCGGCGTTCCTCGTGGCCATCACATCGGCCCGCAGGGGGAGTGATATTCAGGCGTTGTGTTGCCAAGAACCTTATACTGTATTTCATGCTGCTAAGGTTGTTATGCATACTCACCCTAAATTTCTTCCAAAGGTTATTTCTGATTTTCATGTCAACCAGACAATAACTTTGCCTACGTTTGTTCAGAATCCTGCATCTCCAGCGGAAAGGTCCCTACATTCCCTGGATGTTAGGAGGGTGTTGGAATGTTATCTGGATAAAACCAGAGATATTCGTGGTTCAGATCAATTGTTTGTCAATTATGGATCAGTCAGGACCGGTCTTGCTGCCTCGAAACAGTCCATCTCTAGGTGGATTGTGTCCCGTATACAATTGTGTTACCAAAAGGCTAATACGACCTTAGGAGGTAAACCTAAGGCTCATTCCACCAGGGGCAAAGCTGCCACGACTGCTTTGCTACTTAATGTTCCGATTGCAGAAATCTGCAAGGCCGCCACTTGGAAGTCGGTCCATACCTTTGCTAAGCATTACTGTCTGGACACTGATGCCAGGGCAGATGCTCAGGTTGGGCAGGCTTCGCTGCGAAATCGGTTCGCACAGTAGTGGTGTTATTTCTCGGTTCTCCACCGCCGCTTTGGTGTGGGGATGGGCTTGCCATTCTATTCACTAGATTATGACTATACACAGAGATCCCCTACTACAGAAGGAGTAGTTTCTGTCCTGTAACTCCAGTTCTGTAGTAGGGGTATCTCTGTTATAGTCCTAAGCGCCTGCCCTCCTCCCCGGTGGAGAGAGATGTTCATGTAAGAAATGCTACAGGTCTGGCGTGTTACGCCTTCAAAAAGAACTGAAGGTGAAGGACCTGCACTGCATTCTGGGATACTGTGAGGCTTCTGGAAAGTTCTCTTAAAGGCACAGTATCCTGTTTTGAGGCACATAATGGCAGCCTATGGGGCTTGTCTGTCCACTCCTTCCTCTCTATCATTCCAGAGGGTTTTGCTGTTAAAGGCAAGGTTTTCTCTGTGGAAAATCCTGGACAGGCTGTGCTGTTGTGGTTTTTGGTGGAATTTCTAGTTGAAGTATTGGACAGTGTAGCCTGTGGATATAGGCTGCATTATCTGTCTTTAAATTCTCTCTTAAGTGTCTATGCAGGTCTGCATGTTTTGACAGCTTAAGAGATTATTTTTGATTGCTCCGGGGTCCGCGCACATGGGCGGGACTATTCACTAGATTATGACTATAACAGAGATACCCCTACTACAGAACTGGAGTTACAGGACAGAAACTACTCCTTCACACTAGTACAATTCTATCACGCATGAGGTAAGATAGGACAGACTTCTGGACAAACGCTTGAAATCTACAAGTTAGGCAATGCCCTCATATCGTGCATTATTTTACACTGAGCACTATTATTCTCATGCCAGTCTCTCCGAAATACAGCATCGGATACAACCAAGAGTATCACGGATACATATTTTTCCGAGTCCTCATTTTTTTTTTTTTTTAATCTTTTTATTGAAACAAAACGGCTCCATCCAAGACACATCAAATAGCAACGGAGGTACAGTGGAATTTACACAGTAGATGTTTAAAATAGACCATTCTTCAGCAGAAATAGTAACGATCTACTGTAGGTCATGGCCCCACAAAGTTGCAGGTGGGTCCGGTGACCCACTTCCATCTCTCCGCTTATCCCCCCGCCTCCCTGACCGGGGCCCTCCCTCATCCTCCCTCCCCCCCCACAGTGTGTTCAAAACCCGTCACCCGCCAAAGCTCATGGCTTTCCAGTAGGTGGGTGCATCAAATATATACAGTGTGTGATGGCCAGCTGGGAGACCCCTACGGTGAAGCATCTGGGGTATCCATCCATTCCCCTCTGTACCTCCACCAAGCCTGTCATCTTTTTCCCCATTTTTTGGGGCAGCCTCGACTGTTATAGATGACTCCATACCTCGTTCCCATTCCTCTATTGTTGGTATCAAGTCACTCCCCCAGAATCGTAATATGTTTCTCTTGGCCACCATGCTCGCAAATGCCAACCACACCTTATCTCCCTTGGGCCATGTAACCTCACCCGTTAGTCCTAAAACGTGCCATCTGGCCTCCAGCGGTACCTCCGCCCTCACCACCTCTTCCATTATCTCCTTCAATCTGACCCAATATGTACAGATTTTAGGGCAGTCCCAAAGGATGTGAAAGAATGTGCCTTCTTCCCCACAGCCTCGCAAACAGAAGTGTGATGTCGCATATCCCATCATAAATTGCACCGTTCGGGGGGTGTAGGATCTATGGAAGATGCGAAGCTGCACCAATCTGAATCTAGCTCGAATCGCCACCTCCCTAGGACACTGCAGGGCCTCATTCCAGTCATCGTCCTCTAATAAACCCAGGTCAGATTCCCAATTCTCCCTCAGTGGCCCGAGCATGTCTGGAATATTGTTGATAATCAATCAATCAATCATCGTATTTATATAGCGCACTACTTACCCAGAGGGTCTCAAGGCGCGGGGGGGGGGTCCGCTACTGCTCGAACAACCAGGTCTTGAGTTGCTTCCTGAAGGCGAGGTGGTCCTGGGTCAGGCGGAGGTGGGTGGGGAGGGAGTTCCATGTCTTGGCGGCGAGGTAGGAGAAGGACCGTCCCCCTGTGGTGGCTCTGCGGATGCGGGGGACGGCGGCGAGGGCGTGGCTGGTCGAACGGAGCTGGCGTTTGGGAGCGTAGAAGTTGAGGCGGCTGTTGAGGTATCCTGGGCCTTGGCTGTGTAGGGCTTTGTGTGCGTGGGTGAGGAGATGGAAGGTGATTCTCTTGTTGACCGGGAGCCAATGCAGATCTCTCAGGTGTCCGGAGATGTGGCTGCGACGGGGGATGTCCAGGATGAGTCGTGCTGAGGCGTTCTGAATCCGCTGGAGTCTCTTCTGGAGTTTGGCGGTGGTTCCGGCGTAGAGGGTGTTGCCGTAGTCCAGACGGCTGGTGACGAGGGCCTGGGTGACCGTCTTCCTGGTCTCGGTGGGGATCCACCGGAAGATCTTACGTAGCATGCGCAGGATATTGAAGCATGACGAGGAGACGGCGTTGACTTGTCTGGTCATGGAGAGGGAGGAGTCCAGGATGAAGCCCAGGTTGCGTGCGTGGTCTGTTGGTTTGGGTGCGCTGCCTAGGGCGGGGGGCCACCAGGAGTCGTCCCAGGCGGAGGGTGAGGATCCCAGGATGAGGACTTCCTTCTTGTCCGAGTTCAGTTTCAGGCGGCTGTTCTTCATCCATTCGACTACCTCTTTCATCCCTTTGTGAAGGTTGGCTCTGGCGGTGGCGGGGTCGTTGGTAAGGGAGAGAATCAGCTGGGTGTCGTCGGCGTAGGAGATGATGTTGAGGTTGTGCTGGCGTGCGATGTCTGCGAGGGGGCTCATGTAGATGTTGAAGAGGGTTGGACTGAGTGAGGAGCCTTGAGGGACGCCGCAGACGACTTCGGTGGCTTCAGATCTGAACGGGGGGAGGCGGACTCTGTGTTCTTCCGGCGAGGAAGGAGATGATCCACTCCAGTGCCTTCTCCTGGACTCCGACGTTGCTGAGGCGTTGTGCTAGGGTGCGATGGCAAACAGTGTCGAAGGCCGCAGAGAGGTCGAGGAGGATGAGGGCCGCTGTTTCTCCGTTGTCGAGCAGCGCTCGGATGTCATCTGTGGCTGCGATCAGGGCGGTCTCGGTGCTGTGGTTGGCCCGGAAGCCAGACTGTGAGGGGTCGAGGGATCCGTTCGTCTCGAGGAAGGCGGCCAGCTGCTTGTTGACGGTCTTCTCGATGACTTTTGCAGGAAATGGGAGCAGCGAGATGGGGCGGTAGTTCTTGAGGTCGGTGGGGTCAGCCGATGGCTTCTTGAGTAGAGCGCTGAGTTCGGCGTGCTTCCAGCTCTCCGGGAAGGTAGCGGTGTCGAAGGAGGTGTTGATGATGTCCCGCAGGTGGGGTGCGATGATAGCGTCGGCCTTGTTGAAGACGTGGTGGGGGCAGGGGTCGGTCGGAGACCCGGAGTGGATGGAGTTCATTGTGCGGATGGTGTCTTCGGTGCTGATCGGAGTCCAGGCGCGGAGGGTGGTGGTGGGGGGCGGTGGTTCGGTCGTGGTGCTCGTCAGTTGAGTGCTGAAGCTGTTGTGTATGTCCGCGATCTTGTTGTGGAAGTAGGAGGCGAGGGAGTTGCAGAGGTCTTGCGAAGGGGTGATGTCGTTGTTTCCGGCGTTTGGGTTGGAGAGCTCTTTGACGATGTTGAAGAGTTCTTTGCTGTTGTGTGCGTTCTTGTCCAGTCGTTCCTGGAATGCAGTTTTCTTGGTGGCACGGATGAGTTGGTGGTGTTTCCGGGTGGCGAGCTTAAGGGCAGTCATGTTGTCCGGTGTTGGGTCTCTGTGCCAGGTTCTCTCGAGGGCTCGGCAGTTCTTCTTGGAGCTCTTGAGTTCGTCGGTGAACGATGGGGCTTTCTTGCTGCCAGGTCTGCTGGGCGGGGTCCTCAGGGGGGCCAGCTCGTCTGCGCAGTCGTTGATCCACTTCGTGAGGTTGGTGGCCGCCTGGCTGGGGTTTGTTGTGCTGGTGGGAGGGTTCGTGCTCAGGGAGGACGCGAGCTGGTCGGTTGTGATCTTGTTCCAGTTCCCGCGTGCCGCCTGTTGCTGGTGGTGGTGGATCGTGGTCCTTGCGAAGCTGAAGTGGACGCAGCTGTGGTCCGTCCAGTGGAGTCCGGTGGCGTGGCTGAAGGCGATGTCCTTGCTGGATGAGAAGACGGGGTCGAGTGTGTGTCCGGCGTAGTGGGTGGGGTGGTCACTAGTTGCTTGAGTCCCAGGTTGGCGAGGTTGTCCAGCAGGGTGGTGGTGTTGCGGTCGTTGTTGTTCTCCAGGTGGAAGTTGAGGTCCCCTAGGAGGATGTAGTCCGCGGAGCAGAGGACGTGCGGGCTGATGAAGTCGGCGATGTCTTCGCTGAATTGTGTGCGTTGTCCAGGGGGTCTGTAGATGAGGGTGCCTCTGAGGGTGGTCTTGGGGTTGATGTGGACTTGGAAGTGCAGGTGCTCGGCGGTAGAGAGGGTGTCATCGGTGTTGGTCGTGATGCGGATGGTGTTCCTGTGGATGATGGCGATGCCTCCTCCGGTGTGATTGATGCGATCCCTGCGGATGATCTTGTAGCCGTCTGGGATGGCGATGGCGATGTCAGGCGCGGAGGAGGCGTTCATCCAGGTTTCCGTGAAGAAGGCGACGTCTGGGGCTCTGGTGTCGAGCAGGTTCCAGATCTCGATGGCATGCCTGTGGACGGAGCGGGTGTTCAGCAGGATGCATCTCAGGTGGCTGCTGCTGTTGCTCGTTGAGGTCTTGGGTACTGCTGGAGTGGTGCAGGTCCGGATGCAGGTGAACTTGCAGGCGTTGCAGCAGAAGGGTCCGTGGGTGCGTCTCGGGGTGGCTCGGTAGCAGCCCGGGGCTCGGCCGGCGTTGAGTGCGTTGAGGGTGGCGGCGTCGTATGTCCGGCGGGTGGGCAGGGGTCTGCGGGGGCCAGGGGTTCCGGCACTGGGCGCGGTCCAGGCGCGGACGGGCGCAGACGGGCTTACCTTTGGCGCGCCTTCGGCGCACAATCGGCGCGCCCGCTGCGCGTTCGCACGGTCGCCATATATGGCGAAGTGCGAGGGAGGGCGGAGCAGCTGGGAGGCGGGAGCGGGGAGGGCACAGAAAGAAAGGGGGCGTGGTTATCTACGGGGGCGGGAAGCAGGGAGCGGGGCGGGAGGAAACCGGGGAGCGAGAGCAGGGGGACAGGCGATAAAAATACAAGAAAAACAAAAGACAAACACAGTAGCAGCTAAGGGGCACAGAGCAAGGAAAAACGGGGCACAGGAGCCTACAAACCCAGTGAACACAGCACTAGACTGCCGGAGACCACGCCGCTCGGTGGCAGGGGGCGTGGTCAGACGGCGGCGGCAGGGTCAGCGAGGCAGGCGGGTGGCGCTCGCAGCAGCTGGTGGCCGTGCGGCGCGGGGGTGTCCTAAACTAGGTCACTTGATAAGCTTCTTGTAGGTAGGTGAGATGGCCTTATCAATCATGGGGTCCAACAATAGCCTGTCCTCAAGTGGGGCATATTCAGGTAGCTGATCCCCCTGCGTCAGATGCATGTATAGGGCATGTTTGAATTGCTGATAGTGCAGGAATTTGCCATCACCCATTTGGAATTCCGACTGAAGAGTTGCGAACTCCACCACTTGCCCCCTCTTCCAGACGTCCCCCAACATATCTATACCTATCAGGCTCCACTGGCGCAGGTCATGGAGTCTCACCACCTCCCTGAGGAAGTCACCTTTCCATAAGGGCGTTTGGGCCGTAAGCCTCCTCTCCCACCCAAGCAGTTTCGTTGCCTGCTTCCAGATCCCCACCCCTACCGCAGTCTGGGGAGGCAAGGACTGGCCACGCCGTGGTTTAGAATAGAGAGCCGCTAAGTAAGAGTCCGCCCCTAGGGCCATACGATCCACCCGATATGCAGGTTCTTCTTGTGGAGCAAACACCCAGCCATTGATATTGATCAACTGTGTCGCCCAATAGTATAGGCGGATGTCGGGTACTGCCAATCCCCCCTCATAGGGACCCCGTTGCAGCTTCCGAAGAGCAATCCTCGGACATCCCCCACTCCATAATAAGGAGCGCTGCTCCGCCTCCACCATCTTAAAGACATGTTCCGGGATTAGGAAGGGCGAGCTCTGCAGCACATACAGCAGACTGGGCAGGGCCATCATTTTAAATAACACAGCTCTGCCCATGAGGGAGATTGGGATGGTCCGCCAGTGCTCCACGTCACTGTGCAGGCGGTCCAATTGTGCCTGTATATTGAGTTGGAGAAATTCGGTGTCGGACGGTGTGACCCATATCCCTAAATAGCAAAATGTTGCTCGCCAAACTTGGCCCTCGCAGCCAACCACAGTCTGCGGCTGGGGTCCCGCCAGAATATAGCCCAAGGATTTGCTCCAATTAATACGGTACCCGGAGTATTCCCCGAATGTGTGCAACATGATCATTAGCCGTGGTATGGACTCCGACGGTCACTGTGTGTATAGCAGTATGTCAACGGCATATAGTGATATGCGTTCCTCCCATCCGCCCCCCATGGCTTTGCCCCACACCCCAGGGTCCGTCCTCACCCAGTGTGCCAGCGGCTCCAATGCCAGGGCAAAGAGGATCGGGACAGGGGGCACCCCTGTCTCGTGCTGTGCCCCAATTGAAATTCCTGCAACATAGCCCATTGACCCGGACCCTCGCCAACGGCCCGGTATACAGTAGCTTCACCCCGGAGCACAAGTTGTCCCCGAAGCCCAACTTCTCTAAGACTGCATATATGTATTGCCATTCGATACTGTCGAAGGCCATACGGGCGTCAAGAGAGCGCAGTGAAGCCGGCACCTCCCGGCGCGCGGCCACCGTCTGTAGAACCCCGAATAGACGGCGCAGATTGAGTCTCGTGCTCCTGTGGGGCATAAAGCCTGATTAGTCAGGGTAGACTAGTGACTGGATCACTGCACCTAGGCGCGTGGCCAGGATCTTCTTCAGGACCTTCGTCTCGTAGTTAAGGCGGGAGATAGGCCTGTACGGGCTGCAGTCCCCCTGTGGTTTCCCTGCTTTATGGATCACAACGATCGTGGCCGATCCTAGGTCCCTCGGGAGCTGCCCATGTCTTTCGCGCCTCAAGGAACATTCTGCACAAATGGGGCGCCGTGCGGCTAGCCACACAGCCGAATGCTTCCGCTGGTTACCCATTGGGCCCGGGGGCTTTCCCTGTCTGCAGGTCCCCCATGGCCTCCTCCACCTCCCTGACCCTGATGTCTGCTTCCATCACATCTCTGTCCGCAGGCTCTAATACCGGGAGCTGCAGGGGGGCCAGGAAATCGCGACATTCCTGTACGCCCCTTGTCGTCTGCGACCGATAGACCTCCTCGTAGTATTGTGCAAAATCTTCCGTAATTGCCACGCTCGTGGTGCTCACAGACCCATCCGGTCGCTCTATCTTCGACACCCAGCTGCGGTCTCGGTCTCTTTTCCAACCAGGCGTTCATTTTATTCGCCTTGTCCCCAAGGTCGTACACCCTCCGCTGGGTGGCTAACACGTGCGACCTCGCCTGCTCCGTCAGGACATCCCGTATTTCTTTGCTTAAGAGTCGTGCCTTATGCTTTCTGTCCCGTTCCCGATCCGGGGTGAGCCCTGTCTCACTTTCCAGAGTACGAAGCTCCGACTCCATTTGTTCCACCTGCGCATGCCTGTCATTACGCCTCCGCCCTACCTCGGCCTGTACAAAGTCCCTGGCCACGGTCTTGTACGCTTCCCACACTATCTCGGGGGAGCCCACGGAGCCTACATTCTCGTTGAAATAATGATCTACCCTTTCCCTGAACCTCTCCTGAAAGTCTCTATCCTTGAATAGAAAGGAATCAAGCCGAGGGGGGACGCTCCAGTCTCGTTTGGGGCCCATCAGCTGAACCCCCACCGGCGCGTGATCAGAAATGCCTCTAGCCTTGTGATGTCCGTCTCTAAACAGGTTCCTGCTGTCCGCTAGTGTAAATATGTAATCAATCCTAGAGGAGGACCCGTGGGCTGCGGATATGTGTGTGTACTGTCTCATGTGTGGATTATGCGTTCTCCATAAATCAGTCAAGCCCAATGCCTGTACAAAATCCCGAGGTGCCTTACCCCTCCACTACTCAGTGTAGGCGGTGATCTGTCTAAATCTCTTGCCATCACATCATTCATGTCCCCACCCAGGACCAGCGTCCCCTGTTGCATTTCCAATAGCAACTTTCCCACATCAGGGAGGGTGGACGCGTGCAGTCTCGGGGGTATGTACAGCGAGCAAAAGTTTAGGGTGCGACCCTCCCACTGCGCAGACAGAGCCGCATATCGACCCAGGGGATCTGTCCAGCATTTCCCCAGGACCAACGGCATGGAGTTTTTAATAAGTACACCCACTCCCCTGGAGCCGGTTGTAAAGCCAGAGTGAGCACGTAGGGTATAACCAAACCTATCTAGGGCCTTGCAGTGGCTTCCCAGCAGATGTGTCTCCTGTAGGAGAACAACATCCGGAGCGTGTCTGCGGAGGTACTGCAACATGACCGTACATTTGATCTTATTCTGTAGGCCGTTCACGTTCCAGGATAGGATGTTTGTGTTGCATCTTAGGTGTGTGCGACCCTGCCATTGTCCCCGCCAAAGCTAAAGGGTGGTAACCATCTCACCCCCCCCACCCCCCTCCCACCTGCCCATTGAGTTTGTCGGTGGAGTCAGAACATTCATACAATACAAAAACAGAAAATGAAAACCATAACATTTCCCCCATTCCCCCCGTAGTAACCCCCCACCCTGCTACCCTGCCACGCCGGCCAACCGCGCCAGACATCCCCAACAAGCAGAGCGCCTGTAGCCCTTGAAACGATAAACTCAGGGGTGAGCGGTGCAACTAAGTCCAGCATTCGGGGCTCCCCCCCGGCCCCCCTTTAACATTGCAATATGTAGTCCAACGATTGTCCCAAGCTAAATCAGTGTCCTATAATGGGGAAAGACCCTCCCAAGACACAAATTGGGAGTTAGAAGCATTAACAGATACCCGTGCGGGCCTGCTATCATTCCCCTCAAGACCCCCCCCCCCCCCCCCCCCCCCACCCACCCACCCACCCACCCCACACAGGCCCAAGCCTCCCCCCACTCTCAGCGGCCGAGTCCTCATTTTTAACTGACATTTGTTCTATTATCTTGCTTTTTTTGCTTTTATACTTTCGATTCAGTTATTTGGTTTTAATATCCCCTAGGGTTTTTGACCTATTGTAATATTTCCTTTGTTTGGGGTATTGGTAAATACTCACGAGCCCAGGGCCTGGTACAAGAGGTAGCCGGGAGGATATAGCTGGCCTTTGCTCAGATAGCGTTCGGGGTGGAACCAAATTTGTAATCTCCTCGCCCTCTTTATTTGTCTGTGTGACACAAATTTGCATGGAGTGGAGGGTAAAGTTTACCGCCACAAAAAAACAAATGCAAACGTGGATGCTATCAGTCGGTTCAGAAACGGTTTAAACAAAATGCAGTTTGATAATTCGAAGAGCCTGGGGCACTGTTGCAGGCAGATCCTGTGCCATAGTGGAGGGTGCCGCCGTTGGCCCAGAGGCCGGCCCAGGATCTGTAGAAGCGAGGGTTTTGCCGAGTTCACTAAGTGTTCAGTCCAGCTTCTCAGCTTTGAAATAAAAATATTTGCAATGCAATAGCTCTCTCATTTAAATGCGAGCCTGTGGCATTGGAAAAAAGCACGCCATTGTCCCAGCTGCCTGAAAAGAAAAGGCGCGCTAAATGTACACAAAGCATGTCGTGCCTCCAGCGAGAGAAACTCAATAAAGAAAATAGTGCTTAAAACTTAAAGAACAGGTACCCTGTAACAACCGAAGTAAAAGGGCCAGCCCCCATGGGAGGTTATAAATGGACGCAAGGCGGTACTAAGGAGGGACTAACAAACCTATTTACGACTCAGAAGCCAGCATTTAAGAAGGACACTGACACAAGCTAATGACAAACATGGGCGGAGAGTGGGCGGGGCTTCCACTGCATATCCTAATACAGCATGCCTCGCAGAGCGTGCAGCGCAAATGCGCTGCTGCTATGCTCGATCTAATAACATTGACGTAGCAATACACCTTGGATAGGCGAAACCGATACTTGTTAATAGGGCTAGCTAGAGAAAGAACCATAGAACGTAATGGAAAATCACCTCTTCTCCTAAAGAGCTTGTTCACCTGTATCTAGAAGGCATGCAACACTTCATATGGCAAATGGTGTTGATTGTTAGAATGACTTGTTTAACCCTGGTATTGATTCTCGTTTCTTTCTCTACCCAGATAGAGGACGACTGCCTCACAGATCTTCAGTTAATCAGTGCTATCCTGATGCATATTGATGAACATGGGGAGCCAGGTGAGTGTTTTGTTTGTCCTCCACATTTCTCATTTTGGTTTAGGCTGGCAACTGCATGGTTCCTTTCCTTTAAAAGATTCAGCATAAAATAGCATATCTTCCTTTTCAATTTTCTTTCTATTCCTCCAATTAAATGCAAGGCCTCTTTCTGTACTTCTCCATTTGCAGTTTTGGTTGTATTTCCCAGCTTAGCCTCTTCGACGCGGTGCAAATTCCGGCGCAGTGAAGCAGAATTTGATGCGTGCGCAGTTCAGACGGCCCCCGGCGTCCGACACACACGCCGACCGTGACGTTGGATGGCCCCCAGCCGTCCGACGCATCGAAGAGGCTAATAGCGTTACACACTGTATATTGCCCTTAGCAGAAAAATATTCTGACACAGATTGCTTAATTTTACCTGTTCTTGGTGGTTTTTCACCCCCTTTTAATGGTCTCTTTGTGTTCTGCAGGTGGCATCCTTTGCTTTCTGCCTGGCTGGCAGGATATCCGAGGCATGCAGCAGCTTTTAGAGGAGCAGTTGGCTTTTCACAGAAACAAGTACCTCATATTGCCAGGTATGCCATTCATTTGACAAGCATCTGAGCTATGAAAGATCATTTAGGGTGGTTGAGGAATGTTATCTTCATCCACAATTTTGCATTGCAACTGTTGCAGGGAGTGTGCTCTTAGAACAGAACTATGTTTAAAACCATAGAACATGGGTATGTAGGGACTGAGTCACCATACCACCTCAGTACCTATGGGTCTGCGTCTGTCTAGTTATATTGCCTCACTTGCCCTCCTAACCTTACCAGAGAAAAACGTGAATTGGCACCCCCAGAACTAAACACACTCGACCCTCTCAGGGATCTCAGTGACGGCACACCCTTTCATTCTCTCGTTCGTACCTGTCCACAATAAGATAACCTGGAGACATGAAGGCAGTTTAGAATACTTAATTAAACTATGGTGCTCTGAAATGCAGTATACGTGCCACAATTCGAAAACAAATACACACTAAAAATACTGTTAGCAATGGCAAAATCCATACATCATGAAAAGGCCTGTCATTTTATGGGACAGAGTAACCTAACCCCCCCCCCCCCCCCCCCCCCCCCCCCCCTCCCCGGCTAATGAAGCTACATGATTATATATCAAAGATCTCTTTGATTACTGGCAGACCCCGTAACTTCATTCACAGATGAATGTTCTACATCTGAGCAGAGGTCGTGCTTGTGCCTCAGAACTCTAATCTATATGATGGGACATGTGTACACATAAACCACAGCTGCATTCTTGTGATATGTCTAGGTGCTAGTGCTTGGCCAGAAAGAATAAGAAGGGGCATTGTTATTTGACCTTGTCTATGGTTTTCAGACTAAAACATAGGAAAGGGACAGAAATCGAAAACATATACAGGTTCAGTGTGAAAATAAATTGTGGCACATAGGCAAAACGTGTTTGTGGTAATGTGTGCAAAGGAAATGAGGCCTACAACGTGCACAGTTAGGCTAACTTAGGGAAACCTATAGTGGGCCATGCAGGAAACACACAACATACCAGATCAGTTGTGTTTTCCACCTTTCCAAGGCATTTTACAGAATTGGCCTAACATTTAGAATGCCATAGTTTGGGGTTTGAGGAACTTTGCGGCAGTTAAATAACATTACTGACTTCAGCCATGAATCATTTATACATTCATTCTACTGAGAAGTTCACTTTACAGCATTATCAGGCTCCAGGAAAATGGCCCTTTTGGAACTGGAAATGGTAGCTTCCAGTTTCTTGATTCCAGGAAAGATATTGGAGCTGTAGGAAATCTCCAACAGGAAACTAACTTCCTTATTGCTTCTCTGCCTTACTGAGTTTCACCTTGATCCTGAACTATGAATGCCTTACTCCTATGTTTGCCTTACTCTCAAGCTCCCTCAGAGATATGCAAGTTTTGTTGTCCGATATGTAGAAACCATCAACATCATAGTGCCGCTGTACAGTGTACTCAAATAAGGACATTGACGGGCAGGTACTCAACATCACAACAGCAACCCTATAATCAATGGCATGCCATAATGCTGCTTATAAACGGCTTTATAACTGAAATTGCCTCTAAAGTAACTGATGAGTTTAGGTACTGAATATGTCATCATACGTGCACTGTGTCCCTCAGACAAAATGGTTAATTATTCTGCTCAGTGACTCATTATTGCGTTCACCCACTTACCTATCCACAATAAAACAGGTGCACAAGCTCCACAAGAATATAGATGGTAAATAAAAAGTATAAAAATAGTTTTAAAAAAAAGTAATATGTTGTCATCTAGCAGGCATGTGATTGCAATACACAAATGAAGCAATAATGGAAGCAGGTGGAGGTCTACATAAATATGGGACCCCCTCTAAGTGTACTTTCAAGGTCAGGGAAAGAGGGGAAAACTATAATATACCAGAAGAATATTCCCTCATGACCTGATTAGTTTAACAAATTACAAATTTTGTATTTTAAATCAAAACCTGCAACACAAGGTGACAACATATGCTTTTTTCACAGTTATGATTTTTATTTCTTTTTTCGTTTTTAAAAAATTCTTGTTTTTTTTATAAAATATTTCTTTGAATTTATGACACTCCTTATACAAAAAGAGACATATAATCCATAAAAATGCACATACCATACAGACAAAACAACCTAATACACAGACCATTACCTCATACATACTCTCTCATGCATTCTACATTCATAATTTATTCTGTGTCTGAGGGGGTCACAGGTTGTAATGTGATCTATTACGCAAGGTTGACGCGTTTCGGTGGGATAAGACCACCTTCCTCAGGACCTTTTGCAGAACAGATGATGTTTCCAAAGAAATAATAAACTCTTTATGGATATCTGTAATAATAAATAACAAATCATATATCTGTGACATTGTCTACAGTTCATATTATGTCGTGTCTTATCACTCTATACACCATTATTACAGTTTATATATATAATTTTCAATAACTTCTTTGAAAAAACGAGTTCATTTCATCTTATAATTACTTAACATCTTTTAACATAGTTCCAACCTAAGAACATTTCATATGTCTCTGGCATTATCTGCAATTCATGTATCATCATGTCTTATCATACAGTACATCACTATTACTGTTGTTATATACTTTTCAGTCACCTATCGAAAAAGTTATAAGAAACTAAATCATTTCATCTCGTTATTACTTTGTCTTTTGTCAGTGTTCCATCCTACATAGCCCAGCAATAGTCTCTCAGTATAGATATTAGATGTAAGGGAGATTGACTCTTCTTGTTTCAGATTTTAGTTAGAAGAAAGGTAAGTTACGAATGAGATAGAATTTTTTTTTAAACTAATCAGGTCATGAGGGAATATTCTTCTGGTCTAGCAGGTGGAGGTCTTGCAATGTTGTTGTACTTAGTGTATTCAAGTCAAGTCAATACTAGTGTATTGTCATTTTCAAGTTTCAGCTTGACTGTCGTGTTTAAAAGCAATGTGTTGGCCATTTTTAAGCAGTAAGAGTGGGGAGGAAGGGCCATCTCCAGTAGCAGCATTCTCTGCTCATTCAATGCTGTGGACGCAGCCTCTAGAGGCTTAATGCTAGTATCCTTCTCAGACAACACACCTGTCTTCTCATCTCTGGGTTCAAACCAGAGGTCCAGGAGTATCTCTCAACCTCCCATTCCACAGAGAGTATCTCTTTGACTACAAGGTTAACAAGAGGCTCGAATAGATTAATAAAAAGGACATGGAGATTGTGAATTCCATGGGTGACCATCAAACCTCCTCATTCAGAGGTTCCTCTCAGAAGCAACAGCCCTTGGGGGAGGTAACTTCACCTCGCAGACCCGCCACAGTCTCATGAAAGACAGCAGCAGGCACTGGACAGTGGTGCTTATAGTGGCAACAAGAGGTAATTGCTCCAGTAAAAGAGCTTCTACCTCAAAGCAGAGACATGCTCCCACTCACCTTTCCATATCACATGTCAGCTGTCGGGGGAAGACTACATGACTTTCTTTTTCGCTGGAAGAAAATCACTTCAGACCAGTGAGTGTTAGCTGTAGTTTGCCACAGTTACTGCAAAAAACTTCAGAACCCCAATGTCCCACCCTGCAGACACGGCCAGCAGAGTTCATCTTTGCCTTCTCGGAGAAGAGGTTCAAGAGCTCCTCCTCTAGAAGTGTGCAAAACAGTGAGTCACTTCACACCAACAGGGCAGGAGAGTTTACTCCTTGAACTTTCCAATTTCCAAAAAGGATGGTTCCCTCAGGCCCATCTTAGATTGCATGCCTCTCAATAAATGCATCTTATTGTGACATTTCCACATGACTACCTATTAGGATGTCAGCCCTTTGCTTTAACAAGGCAATTACATAACTGCGCTCGACCTAAAGGACACCTCATTTCATATACCCATCCACTCCTCACACTGCGAGTGTCTTCAATTTGTAGTGGACATTATCACCAATTTTGAGTACTGTCTTTCCTGGGTCACTACAGATCCAGGGGTGTTCACCAAGTGCTTACAAGTGATGGCTGCCCTGCTGTAACTGTGGGGCAATCGCATCTTCCCTATCGCAAGGATTGGCTGATCAAGAGAAGTGTTAAGCAACAATGCCTCGCCCACACTTGGCTGCTAGCTCCCTACTTCGCGGTCTGGGATGCATCATAAACACCACGAAGTACCCCTTCAAACCTCAACAGATTCAAGCTCTCTTAACTCAGTCCCAGGGAAAGCCTACTGTGATTAATGAAGAGTGGGATGGGTATGCTCAGACGTGAGACCCATGCTCTCCACACCACTGGAGTCAAGCTATCCTGGCTGAAGACGGCTGATAGCCAGAAACCGGTCCTAGGATGCTTGATTCCGGTCCAGGAAAGACATGGCTTGGCAGTTCGGGCTGGACTGTTCCCATGGGGCACAGGGTCAAGGCTGATTTGCATATGGCCATATCTGAACTGGGGTGGTGTGGAGTGCAAAAAAACGATGGATTTAGGCCCAGATCTCTGTACTGGGGTGAATGTATGACATTGTTCTGCTTTCTGTCCATCAACTGGTGTTTTTGCATTAATAAAGAGTGCCGGTTATTGTCACCAGGAAGATTTTGTTTTATTAAAGGCCAGCACTCACCACTGTCTGCATTGGTGGCAAAACAATATCTGGTGCAGGTCAGGCATTTCGCAAATCCCATTCTGCAAGTGACAGTCACCACAGACTCCTCTCTCGCAGGATGGGGAGCAAACATCAACAACATGACTGTTCAGGGAATGTGGCCCCCTCAGTGCAAGGGCTGCTGCATTGCTTGCCTTGCAACTAGCTCTTAAAGCCTTCTTCCAGCTCATTCATGAGAAGATAGTCCTCCTGAGGACAGACTACTCCCAACGGCGAGAAGGGAGGGACAATCTCCCCAGCTCTCTACTTTAGCACAGTGGATTTGGCATTGGGCGAGCGTCTTACATAAAAGTCTGGTGGAATACCTTTCTGTGGTGGAAAATGACTTGGCTTACTTGCTCTTAACAAAGACAAGGGAACCCAAAGGTAATATGCTAGGGACCTTGGGCGCATAATTGTTACTAAAGACAAGGGTCCCTAGAACATGATAGATGAGAGCTTGAATCAACATACGCTAAATAGCCAATATGTTCTTTGTCCAGCCGGACAGAGATTTATTTCAATAGATATAAAAATATCATGTAGTTAAAAGTAGATGCCAAGGGGGCACAGCCTGTGACCCACAGACAACAAGACAGAACAACAGTTAGGCAAAAACGAGCGAGGCGGTCTGTATCTTGATGTTCAGTGGACAGACTTAATTACATCAAGGTACCATTGTGCAATACTGTAGGAGAGTAGGGTCTGCAATCCTATGATCACCCAGATTTTTTGCTTTTGTTTCACTGGTTTACGACTTTCTCTGGCTGTGGGCCTGCCAATCAGACCCACAGCCTGGCTGTTCTCTTTCTAAATTACGATATGTACCCTAGGTGCATTTACCAATTGGTACTGGGCCACCTTATCAGACCCTGTAACTCAGGGCATAGGTGTACCCAGGGCCGCCAGGGGCTGCAGCATGTATTATGCCACCCCTGGCTGGCCTCCTAAATTTGACACAACTGGCTGCATGACAGCTGGGGCAAAGTCGTGTAATCACCCTTTGCTTTAGGTATAGTAGCTCTATATCTAACCATACAATGGACACCCGAGTTCCTATCAGTCACTCCTATGGCAGGCCTTGACAATCCTGAAGGCAGAGTGCGTGGGCTCGTGTGAACTAGGTTCTGGCCCGAGCCGAGCCCGGTTGCAGCTTGCGGAATCAAGACCCAATGGCTGTTCCATGATAACGCGTACCACATCGGTAACTTCGGTGTCGCGTTATCAAGGCATGTCGAGTAAGGTGTCATACGAATCGGAATGCTGCCCTCTCACCAATTCTGGCGACGAGGTTAGCATTCCGCCCTTCTAGAGGGACACGACATGTACGTAACTGTGAACCCCGGTTAAAGTTAACTAAAGCCTCAGCTCCACAAAATGGATGCTGCCACCACAGACATGAGTCTGACCTCCTGCTGCTGGGAGTCCTTCCAGCGAGGAGCGCTTGGACAAAGGGTTTCCTGTCAAGGGCGGTGTTCGCACCGTCCCAGACAGGGTTTGTGTATTCTGGGTAGGTAGGGCTTTTGCGAGAAGGTGACTGCGGAGTGGCACCCCGGTGCTCACTACGCATCTGCCGGTCAGAACCAGTTCCAGGGGCGCCAGCCCGGCCTGGGGAAAGTCCGGCAGGGGAGAGGGGTGTAACTACCCCCCTTCCTGGTCCCACCCTTAGGGCAGGACCTAGTCATGTACCCACCCCTTTCTTTAGAATAAAGGCCGGAGCGGGGACCCTTCCAAATTAGATCATCTTTGAATCAAGAACTACTTTCTACGAAAGGACATTCGAGACTCTTCTCAAGATTTCTCCCTTGTGACTAAGGAGTAGTCACCCTGCATCAGCGGCACCATCTAAGAACTCTGCGGTTTGCTGCAAGTCCTTCCTCAAGGATCCGACGGCCCAGCTCGACGAGAACCGGCTTCCCTGGCACCTCCGACCTCTACCCACGTCATCAGCTCAGCTGTGATCTGTGGGTGCGACGAGACCTCGAGGGACCGGCCATCATCAAAACCTGCACGCTTTTTCTTAACCAGCACGACCATCGAAGCAATTCTCTGGTGAGTGCTCTGGGGTCCGAGAAGCCCCGACCCTGAGCAGCTCCAGCACCAAAGTGCAGTCTCCCAGCATCTCCACGATCTGCGTGGGGCCCTTCTGCTCGCTGCTCAGCACGTTGTCTGGTCACTAGCCGCTGGCTTGTGCCCTTCCTTGACGACATCCGACAACCAACACTGCTGGTCTGGTTGCTCCAGACCGGCCCTTGCTCCCTTTTTCGAGAGGAGCACCCCGGACCCACCTGGTCCATCCAAAGACGCCATCTTAGGCCCACCACGCGGCCCGAGATCTGCCAAGGCTTGTTGCCCCAATCCTGGGCCCAGCGACGCCGACAGCATCATTCTTCGTGGGACAGCTCGCACCTCCATCCTGGTCGCCGATAACGCCTCCTGGTCCGTGAGACTGCAGAGCCTAGCGTCGCCCACTCACCTGGTCGAGGTGACGGCCAACCGGTGCCCTCCTGGCACCCTCTGACTACTGGCTAGTAGTACGAACTTGGTCCCCTCTGCTTTCAGGTATCATCGATCTCTGATCCAGGCTTGGATCTCTACGAACTATTCATCACTGGTCGCCGGCCAGCAACTCCTTTTTCTTCCGGCTCCTGGCTCGTCAGCGAAGACCCCCGACGCCTGTAAGACTTGTGCAGCCGCAGCCCTCGTGGCTAGGTAACTTAGGCATTTCGGTGCCTGCATAGCCTCTTTACTCTAGGGTCCCGAGTCCCTCGCTTCCGACTTGCCTTATCGGGTCCGCCCGAGACCACTAAACCTTCCGTGTCCTCGGACACTTGTTTTAATTGTGCACTTGAAGTATTTTCCTAAGAGATTTGGTTTGTGCTTAGTACCCTGTCCTCATAAAGAGTACAGGGCTGTTGTGATTCTTAATAAATATATATACTGTTTATTTTCATAACACTTGTGTGGTGTCCTTTCACTTGGTGTTCAAGGGGTATGTGATGGTATAACAGCTGGCTTAACACGCCCTCTCGAGTCTTTAGCCTTAGACTGCTCGTATCCACGCTACTAGGATAGCTGGTCTGTAGGTTGACTTACAACCAATCACCATAAGGGTCGTTTGGAACGATACATAGCGGTCGCTAGAATAGCGAACGCTGCATATCGGGCCAACTTCTCACAAATACAATCTGGGATTTGGTTAGACATATGGTACATAGGTGTCGACGTTTCGATGCGAGGCTAACAGATGTGTGGCATCTTCAGGACAGTATTATAAAACATGCCTGTCTTGAAATTTGTACAGTAGCCTTTCATGCAAACACATAATTGGGAGGAAATTGGGGAAAATTGGGGGAAAAAGGAGGAAGAAATAAAATTTTAGAGAAATTTCTAGGCATAGACTAATCTAGTCAATATTCAGTGACTTGGAAATAGCATTGAGTAGAGCAGGTGTGCTATGGTCTGACTTCCAATGAGCGAGTGTGACATAGCATCTTAGTTTGCCAATACGTGACCATGACGTGAAATAACGGAAATTGCGTGGTGGCACGTGGGTGATGCATACAGTGGGCGTGACACAAAAAGGGATCCATATAAAGGTAAGTACAAGTGCATCAATTGAGACAACGCGGTGCTGACATATACGAATTGTGGCGCAATGCATTTAACCCGTGAGATCTGACGAGTCGTGAGTATGGAAAGTAACAGCATATTGCAAGCATCCACGGGAGATTTTGCGGCGCGGTGAGTGCAGTCCGGCACAGTGATAGAATACGAATATTGCAATGAGTTTTTAATAAAAAATAGGCAAAGTGCATGCACCTGGTTCCATGCACAGTGTTGACATCCAAGTGTGACTTACGGCACAGTGGCAGGAAGGAAGGGAAAAAAGGAGGAATTACCAAGGTGATGGCGAATGGTTAAGAGGGAGTGTTTTCCTGATGGGCCTGAGGTTCTCAAACCAACGGGACGTAATGTGGACCTAATAGAAGTACAAATGTTGGGGGCAACTGAGAAGTGCGTGGAGACTATGTGATAGGTTGAGGGCTCAAGCGTAATGCTTACCAGCGGGCAATCTGGAATGCAACTGTCACGCAATTGAAAAGAAGCCGTTGTGAATGGCGATATGCGGCTGTTCCTGTAGGGGCGAGACGAGAGACATTCTCAGTACCGTTAGTATCATGGGCCTAAAGGGAAAAGAAGGGGCAAGGCGATATGTACTCACTGAGACGATGCTCCGTATGGACTGCTCAATCAGCGGGGGTCTGCAGGAATTGCTGTGTAACCGCAGTGAACTGCCGGCTATATGGAGGCGGTCTTAAAAATAGAAGAGGTCCTTCAACTAACGATATGGCTGCCACAATAGATGAGGTACTAAAAGTAGAAAGGTGGCGGCCATCTTAAGGTGGAGTGTGCTACTCTGGTACAGTGGGAGGTAATACAGGGACGTTAGTGCAACAGCGTGAATGGGCACTTTGGGGGGCATGTTTAAGTGTAGGGAAAAAGTAGTGACATACTATGACATATAGAATTACACTGTATGAATAACCTTCAATACAACAGCTCAGAATAATGGAATGTATACATTGTGCGGCGCATTGGATGCTTGGTTAATGGTTAAAAAATTGCAGCATTGAGTCGGTAGCAAAGTGTTCTGCTCAAAAATGTCTATTTACAGAAGAGAGGTCCAATCTTCAAGGCGATTAAGTCCATTGCGGATACTGTCGGTGCGGAGTATTCAATTCAGTTCCTACTTATTCAGAAGTTGAGACATATCCGCTCCTCGCGGTGGAGGTTTCATGACCGTAATGACTGTCCATGTAAATTCCTTCTCATTGTGTCCCATGGCCTGGAAGCGCTCAACTAAAGGTGCATTCGCAGTATTGCAACGAATCCTGCTGCGGTGTTGGCTGATGCGGAGCTTGATTTTTTGTGTAGTTTGCCCTACATAGATTTTCATACAGGGGCAAAAGATGGCATACACAACATTTGATGAATTACAATTAGTGAAGTATCTTCTCTCATATTTTATTGTCTCATATTCAAATGTTTTTCCCTCAATTTTGGATTCACATGCTATACAATCACCACATTTCATGTGGCCTGTCAGGGTGGGTAGACCTCAAACATCATTAATCGTTACTCTTGCTGCAGGTTGCGGTAGTGCTACCCTTACCAGATGATCTTTAACGTTTTTTGCTCTTTTAAATGCAAACATATGGCGTTCTATGTCTAGTGCACCTGCATTGAGTATTGGCCAATGTTTTAGTATGCTCTTATGTATGGCATTAGAGGCCGGGGAAACGGTTGTGACACATATGAGTCTTTCTTGGTGTTTTTTGGGTTTTGGTTCCAGGAGGACTTCCTGGGGACAGTACCAGGCCCTTTTGAGAGATTGACGCACAAGTTTGCGAGGGTAGTCACGGTTGCGGAGTTTGTTGCTGAGTATTTTGGCCTCTGTAAAGTAGTCTTCCTTAAAATAACAATTTCGTCGAATGCAAAGAAATTTTGAATAGGGAAGTTAATCTCTTAGGGCGCGGGGATGGTGGCTGCTATAGCTGAGCAGGGTATTGCGCTCTGTAGGTTTACGATGGAGACTAGTGGTCAGGCTCCCGTCATGGTGTCTAATTTCAAGGTAAAGAAATGGAATAGACTCTTTACTCACAGAAAGTGTATATTTTAGGCCCCCGCTATTGTTATTAAGCCAGTGAAGCATTTGTGTGAGGGATTCAGATGTGTCTGTCCAGAGCATAAAAATATCATCAATGTATCGTTTCCATAGGGCTATTCCAGTATGCTCAGGATTGGTTGTTATGTTATGTATGTTAAAAAAGCTTGTAAAGCGCACTTACACCCAACGGTTTCATGGCGCTCTGAGCAAAGGAGGACGAACGTTCAGCAATGAAGGCAGCAGAGGAATGAGGGATTAGTCATAAGCTATACGGAATAGGTGAGTTTTCAGAAGAGATCTAAAATGTGCATAAGAGGTAGTGGATCTGAGCTCCAGAGGGAGCGCGTTCCAGTGGGTGGGGGCAAGGAACGAGAATCTAAGGCCCCCGTGCTTCTTGCGTTTAAAAGTAGGAGTCGTAAGCAAGGCGGGATGAGAGGAGCGGAGATTGCGTGATGGGCAGGAATGGTGGAGAAGAGAGGAAATAAAAACCGGGCCGAGGCCGGCCAAGGCTCTGAAGGTGATGCAGCCGATTTTAAATTCACACCGTTTGGCTACCGGGAGCCAATAGAGGGTTTTGAGCAGGGGGCGAACGTGATGCTGTCTAGGCTGGTGAAAAATCAATCTTGCGGCCTGGTTTTGAACCAGCTGCAAGCGGTTCAACTGATATGCGGGGATGCCAACGTGTTTAGAGTTGGCGTAATCGATCCTGGAGATTACAAGGGCCAAAGGGGCCAAAGTAAGGGCCTCGGTAGTGAGGAAGCAGGAAATCTTGCTGATCTTTCGGAGGTGGAAAAAACTAGAAGAGACCACTGCATTAATGTGGGGCTTCATCGAGAGGTCCTTACAAATAATAACTCCCAGGCTCTTTGCAGAGTCAACAGGGCGGGGAGGTAGGCCAAGACCTGGTGGCCAGAAGTTGGAGGTCCATGGATTGGGGGTGCCGCCGATCAAGACCAGCTCGGTCTTGTCGGGTTTGAGCTTGAGACTGAATATCGTCCGCATAGTTAAATGCGGTGACGTTACTGCCTCGGAGGGAACGGATAAGGGGGGGGGGTGAGATACAAATTAAAAAGGGGGGATGGGAGGGATGAGCCCTGGGGGACGCCACATGTCAACTTCACTTTATGAGCTGAGAAGTGGGAGAGACGGACCGCCTGATGACGGTTGCTTAAAAAAGAACGGACCCACTCAAGGGCCGGCCCCTGGATGCCTGTCTCTCCGACACAGCCGACCAGAATGTCATGGTCGACCGTGTCAAAGGCGGCCGACAAATCCAGGAGCACCAAGGCCTGACTGGTCTTAAGGTCCGCCCCTCTCCGCATCTCCTCCATCACTGACAGTATGACTGACTCAGTCGAATGGGCAGGTCTGAAACCAGCCTGTTGAGGGTCGAAAAACTGAGTGCGTTCGATGAAGGAGCTGAGGAAGTTGGTGACATGGGCTTCCAATACTTTGCTAAGGTAGGGAAGCAAGGAAATGGGGCGGAAATTGCTCATCAGAGCCGGGTCAGCATTAGGCTTCTTAAGGATTGGTACCACTTCAGCGATCTTAAAGGAGGCGGGAACCAGGTCGAGTCGGAGGGAAATATTAAGAAATGTCAGAGGGGGCTTTGGACAGGCAGTGAATGCCTCTCGCAGGACATGGGGAGGGCAACAATCTGTAGGGGAGCCTGAGGCCACCTTTTTTAACAAGGCAAAAAATTATTTTTCCGAAATCGGGGGTATCTGTGCAACTGAGTAGGGGTTCATAGTGGCGGGAATAGTGACAAGGGTCGGTGTGGTTGTAGGTGTACTACGGGAAATACTATTTTTGATTTTGACAATTTTGTCAATGAAAAAAAGGTTAAGGGAGTCACAAAGTGCTTGGGAGGGGAGGGGTTTAATGGTCACCCTGTCCGGGTGTGATATTTCTTCCACAATGGAAAAAATATCTTTCGCCTTAGTTGCAGAGTTTATAATCTTATTGGAGAAGTATAAGCTTTTTGCCTGGAGAATGCTATATTTATAATCTTTAAGCTGGGTTGTGAAAGCCAATTTTTTCTCAGGGGCATAGTCTCACCCCCAACAGCACACAGCCTGCCTAAGTGTTAGTTTTTTTACTTGAAGTTCTTCAGAGAACCATCTCTGCGCATCATGGGGTCGTTTCAATTTAACACGTTTAAATGGTGCCACAGTGTCGCTAGCTGATTCAAGCCAGTGTCTCAGGCTCAGGGCCTGGGTATCTGGAGAATCACACTTGGCAGGAGGGGAAGCACTGAGTAGAGTACAAAGTTCGCTACGGTCAGCTCTGTTCCAGTTCCTAGCGAGGAAATTTCCTCGCGTGGTTCATTAATGTGAGGAACAGTAACAAGGGAGAACGTAATAATAAAGTGATCGGACCATGGGCAGGGGAGGATAAGGGGCGGGGAGATATCCAGGTTGGCGGTCCAAACCTGATCTAAAATGTGGCCTATAACATGTGTATCTGATTGGATGTTTTGGGAGCAATTCATGCCAGCCAAAAGATCGGTGAAGGCAGACGAACAAATGCTCTCTGGTGTCAGATGGCCAGTAGTTAAAGTCACCTATAATCAAAAGTTTTGAGTTGTTAATCACCAACTGAGAGAGCATGTCGCCAAACAATGACCGAAAGCTAAGCATGGACTGGGGGGGGGGCGATAAGCAAGGACACAAATGAGAGGGGATACAGAGGATTGGAGTTTTAAAATAAGGCAGTCAACCAAAGGAATACTGGCAGCATCTAGTGATGTAAACCTAAATGGATGTTTAATGATTGCTGCAACCCCACCGCCCGTCTTACCCAAGGCTCTGTTGGCCTGGAGAATGTAATAGCCCGAGGGGATAGCCACCAGGATGTCTGGGGATGACTCCTCATTAAGCCAAGTTTCTGTTACTAACAGAATATCAGGTGCGTCTAAGAGTTGGAAGATCTCTAACTGGTGTTTGACCAGCGAGCGTGTGTTCAAATAGATAACTGTGAGGCTGGAGTTAACAGCTTTTTTTAACTAAAAGTGGGGGAGCGGTCCGGAGGATGTGCCGGGGGGGGGCAGTGCCGTGTCCAAAGGGGAAACAAATTCCTGAAAGTCAGGTCGGGGGCAAAGAAAACCCAGTGAGTCTAGTGGGAGTAACGTAGTGGGACTAAGGGGCCATCGGTTGTGGAGACGAATTAAACCTGGGGCTGGATAAGAAATAAAGGTGGCAGAATTTTCTGCCCCGGCCGGCCGCGGACGGGCGCAGACGGGCTTTCCTGTGGCTCGCCTTCGCCCCGGCCGGCCGCGGACGGGCGCAGACGGGCTTTCCTGTGGCTCGCCAGCGGCGCGCCCGCTGCACGCGTCCGGCCGGCCATTGCAATTTGTAGCTTTTCCCCACCCCCAGCTAGACCGCAGCGAGCCGCCCCACAGGGATCGGGGTCCTCACCCAAGATGGCGCCTGCCCTCCACAACAATCGGCACGTCAGCCGCGGTGTAACGGGGCAGGGAGGCACACCCTGGAGCGTTTAGCAGGTATTGACTCACCCACGATGTTGACCCAGATTCAATCAGGCAAGGCAATTCACAATTTAAAATTTTACACAAACTGAGGTTATTACGATTAAAAGAGCGTCCTAGAGGTAAAGTGGTGAAAGGGTAACAGAAGAGCTCCACACCTCTAACGGCTCGCAGTCTGCCCCAAGATGCTCGAGGTGGTCCTCGTAAGTGCTGCCACCAACCTACAAGTTCTGCATGGCACCCCACACCTCTGGTCAATTTGTAGCTTTTCCCCACCCCCAGCTAGACCGCAGTAAGCAGCCCCACAGGGATCCGGGTCCTCACCCAAGATGGCGCCTGCCCTCCACAACAATCAGCTCGTCAGCCGTGGTGGAACGGGGCAGGGAGGCACACCCTGGAGCGTTTAGCAGGTATTGACTCACCCACGATGTTGACCAAGATTCAATCAGGCAAGGCAATTCCACAATTTAAAATTTTACACAAACGGAGGTTATTACGATTAAAAGAGCGTCCTAGAGGTAAAGTGGTGAAAGGGTAACAGAAGAGCTCCACACCTCCAACGGCTCGAAGTCTGCCCCAAGATGCTCGAGCGGGTCCTCGTAAGTGCTGCCACCAACCTACGAGTTGGTGGCAGCATATTACATGTTTCGATATTATCCATGTAAAGGATAGCCAAGTTCGGAGCAAAAATAGCTCCCATGGATGTACTGCGTACCTGGCCATAAAACTGATTCTCAAATAAGAAAACGTTTTTTGTCAGGCAGATTTCTAGGAGTTGGAGGATGAACATCGCGGGAACATTGTGTGGGAGTGGTCGTTTATTCAGAACTCCCTCAATAACAAGTACTGACTCTGTCTGTGGAATGTTTGTATAGAATGATTCCACATCCAGAGTGCAGATAGTGCTGGATGTGGGATCAAAAGGATGTTCCTCAATCATATTGATCATAGACAAGCTGTCTTTTATGAAACACTGTGTTTCGGGGACAAATTCTTTGAAAAAAAAATCAATATATTGTCCGAGGGGCTCCAATATGGAGCCGCACCCCGAGACGATCGGGCTACCTGGAGGTGTTTCAGAGTTTTTGTGGATTTTAGGTAGGCAGTAGATCACTGGTATTCTAGGAGCCTTGGCATTAATACATTTGTGTTCTTTTTTGGATAGGAAGCCAGATTCAAGGGTGTCATTGGTGACCTGTAAAATCAATTTTTGTATTTCTCTTGTCGGGTTGCAAGGTAATGTGCAATAATGGTCGGTGTTACTTAATTGGTGGAGGATCTCATTTTTGTAGTGGTCTATTTCTTGAATCACAATTCCACCGCCTTTGTCGGCGGTTTTGATCACAAGGGATTAATTATTTTTAAGTGAAGCCAAAGCCTTTTTTTCATCAATGGAGATATTGTAGGGTACAAAAGATTTCAGTTTTTCCAAAGATGTGAGGTAATTTAGGACAAGTTTCTCGAACGTGGGGATTTCTGGTGGAATCATTCCTGCAGTCAGGGAAAACTTAGATGGTGGTCTGAACGGAGTGTTGGAGATTTTATTGGGTGAGGGATTTAGTAGGAAATAGCTGTGTAACCAAATTTTCCTAAAGAATTTGAGTAGTTCGGTTTGAGCATCCAGATAGTTTAGGATGAATGGTAGGGACAAATGAAAGCCCTTTGTTGAGCAGGCACAACTCTCCAATTGAGAGTTGATGTAAGGTTAGATTGAAAATGGGTAGTAAGGTGTTATGTGGTGTGTTGTCAAAAGTACTGATAGGATCATCATTGAGGTTTGTAGTGGTTACCAACGGTAATGTTGGCGGCGAGTGAACCGTTGGCCGGGTTGGGCCATCTTTGCGGCTGTTTCCCTCTCCCACCTCTTTCAGGTTCCGATTGGCCTATGCCTAAAAAATTCCTATTAGAGGGCCCTTGACTTTCGCCTTGATCGGAGTGTTCAGATGAGTCTACAGAACTGTCTAAAAAAACCTACAAAGTTTTGGCGTCGATTAAATCTACCCCAGGGTCTTTGGTTCTGGGGCCCACAGTATGCTCGGTTGGTATAGTAGTCTTTGTTCAGATATGGATATGTTCTCTCTTGGGAAAAACCTTTTATGTCCTTTTTGACTTAAATAGTTTTTTTGTTTTGTTCAAACTTGTGAAATTCTTCTATAGTTTTTTGTACCTGTTCAATGAGTTTTTTGGCCTCAGTGTTGTTTTTTCTTTGATCTGTTTCTCAAGTTCTTGGATTTCTATAATCACCTTTTGAAGTTCTTCAGGAGCTATGTCAATCCCAAGCACCATCCAGTGCTGGAACAAGTGGTACTGATATAACTAAAGCCAGTAAGGTACTTTGGATTGTCAGTAAAGACTCCTGGGATATTACGAACTTGTAATCCCACTGGGATTGTATTTGCTTTAAGATATTCAGTCAGGAGTTTAATCATTAGCATCAATCCAACTTCTTTCTTTTTGTTTTTTTCAAGTTCCTCACCTAAAGAGGTACGGGATTCATTTGGGGCATCTGCGGAGTCTGTTAGTAAGAATGGACCTTCTAAGATCTGTTTAATATAGTCAATAGAATAGAGAGGTGGGTGGTCAGACATGCCTAGAAAACAATTGGGTTGGGAGGAAAAATAGAGGAATAGAAAGGACAAGGAAAGGGGGGGGGAGGGAACAGGGAAGGCCCACTTGAGAAAGTGGTGAGGATTCACAATCTCTTGCAATCTAGTGATTGTGCTACATACTGTTAACAAAGACAAGGGAACCCAAAGGTAATATGCTAGGGACCTTGGGTGCGTAATTGTTAATAAAGACAAGGGTCCCTAGAACATGATAGATGAGAGCTTGAATGAACATATGCTAAATAGCCAATATGTTCTTTGTCCAGCCAGACAGTAAGCAAGTAATTAAGTATTTTTATTGTTTTTAGGTTAATTAAAACCATTACAAAAGTACATTGATAGTTCATGCATTCAGATAAAAGATTGTAATGAAAGATATATTATTTTTTAAAACAAGAGAACTTAATGAAAACGTTTTGGTACGGGTATGTGGTCATGGTGTAAAGTCTTGGCCATTTTTCAACTAGTCCAGTCTGGTGCTCTCTGCCAGATTTTTTAGTTTCAGTTCCAGACATTTCAAGAATTTTACCAACTTCCCGTTTAGTGGGGGAAGGCCTAGGTCAAAACAAGCAAGAACCGCTTGTCTACGTTTGCGGATTTTTTGTTCGTTGAAGGCAGTTTTTAACAGGGCTACTCTTTCCTCTTTCAGCCTTGGGCAGATACATAATAGGTGTTCGAGATCTTCATTTTCTGCCCCGCACAGCCTGCATTTTGTCCCACAGTCCCTTCTCACCCATGGTTGCAGATGTGGAATAGAGGGTAAAATTCCTAGCCTGTATTTTAAAAAGGCTTCTTTTGATTTCCTGCCGTACCCCAGACCAAAGTATGCCTGTCGCCCAGGCGATTTATATGTGGCCAGAGTCATCCATGCGTGTCGCCTTTGTGAAAAAGTCGCTTTATCTTCCAAGTGCGATTGACTTTTTATGCTCTTGTTTACAACACGCTTGAACTGCACATGCGGTAAAGGAGTTTCCCATAGTTCTTGGAGACCTGTGACAGACAGGGATTCCTCTAAGAAAGTTTTCGCCGGCAATTGAAGAGAGCTGCTTAAGTCTAGCCATAGCAAATGGTTAAGTGAATTTTCTGGCGAGTTCTTGATTTTCTGCCAGCACTTTATGTACGCGCCTCTCCTCGCAAGGTTTTGGGAGGTCAGTCCAAACTCTAGCCGGATCTGGGCCTGTGAGGTATAGGTTGGCAGGTTAAAGAGAAGTCGATAGGCCTTTGCAATTGTTGTGTCCAGCAGTTTCGCGTCTGCCTTTTAGAGCCTCACTGCCGTATGTAATAGATGACTCTAGCTTAACTTGTACCACACGGAGCAGTGGGAGTAGAGTAGGACCATTTAGATTAGACTTTAGCTGTTTGAGCGTGGTCGCTATCAGCATCCCTTTCCTCCTGATTCCCTCTAGTTGGTTCGAGAAGCGACCTCCTTTGTTGAACAATATTCCCAGGTATTTATATTCTAAACAGTTTGCGACAACCTTTGTTCCGAGGAACCAAGTATGCAGCTTTTTGTTCCCATTTATAGACAGAACTTTGGTCTTGTCAAGATTTATTTCTAACAGGTTCGCTTCGGCATATCCTTGCAGTGCGTTGATGAGGCTTTGGAGACCTATTTTGGTGTGGCTGACCAGGACCACGTCGTCTGCGTAAGATATACTGGGCAACGCTTTACCTCCCAAGCGTGGGGCGTGCCCATTGCAGATTTCTAGGGCGGGTGGTAAGTCGGCTGTAAATAAGTTGAAGAGGGTCGGTGCTAAAGCGCACCCTTGCTTTAGGCCGTTGGTAGTCGGGATGCGCCTGGAGAGGTGTGTGCCGTTGCCGAGTTTTACCTGGACCCACGTGTTGGTGTGCAGTTCGATCAAAAAGTGCAAAAGGGGGTCGGGGATCCACCAGGAGGCCAATTTTCTCCAGAGGAGACCCCGGTTAACGTTATCAAACGCCGCCTTAAAGTCGACAAAGCAAAGGTGAAGAGCCTGTTTATTCACCCTCGCTTTGTCGATAAGTTGCGAAATTGCCAGCAAGTTTGTCGTAGTTCCCGTTTCTCTGCTGAACCCAGTTTGACTCGAAGGAATTATGTTGTGGTGTGTTGCCCATTCGCACAGGTGGGTCAGCAGGAGCCCCGCAAAATATTTGGCCTCGATATCCAGGAGTGCTATCAGCCGATAATTTTTTGGCAACGTTCTATCCCCTGCTTTATAAATTGGTGAAATGATTGAACCCCTCCATGAGGCAGGAAGAGTTCTAAATCGGCTCACAGATATGTAAAGAGAGGTCAGCGTTTTTGCCCAGTATTCTGGCTCAAGTTTGAAGAGGGCCGGAGGAATCCCGTTTGGCCCTGCTGCACCGTCCTTCCTTCCCTTCGCAATTAACTTAACCAGAGCTGCGGAGATTCCAGATTCGAATTCTAACCAAGTTTTTATTGTTTGTGACGGTTGGCCCTCTAGGACTCCCTGGGGCTTACTTGTGGTGGCGACCTGCTGGTTAAAATGCGAGTCTAAGAAGGATTCCCATGAAGATTTGGTGATGTGGGACGTTATTCCGCTGTTTTTTGGATTTATAATTTTGTTTATTGTTGACCAAAACTGGGAGCTGTTGTTGCCCTTTGAGTCATAATGAAGTTTTGCCCAGAGGTCCTCTTCGTTGGATCTTTTGACTCTCCATTTCAGTTTTTTAAGGTCCGTCCGAACCTTCTGAAGTTTTGCAAGAAGGACCTTATCCCCCGGGTTTTTTCTTAGCATTCTTAGCTGTCTGTTAATCTCTTTTTTGTGGGATTTTAGGGCTGATTTCTGAGAGCTTGAGATCCTCGTTAGGGCACCGGAGCCAGCAGATGAGCTGTGCCGTACGATAGATGAATATTGGTTTGCAAAATCAGCCGTAAATTGTTCCCAGCCTGCTACAGGATCGCCTGTGGGGTCGTTTATGCTTTTTAGTTGGTGTTTAGCAGCTTGTAATACCTCAGGCGTATTGGCGACTGAGGTTTTGATCCGTTTAAAGTCTATGGTGTGGCTGGCATGTGGGCCTGTTGGATTTAGAAGTATCAGGTCCGGGGGGGGCACAAAGAGAGACTTCCTGAGGGCGATGGTCACTGTCTCCCTTGTCCCCTAGATTGAAGCCCAAAATGTTATGGAAAAGAGGAAGAGAGACCAGCGTATAGTCAATTATGGAGGATACGTAGCCTGAGTTGAACGTGGCCGTGGGTTGAGAGTCTTCAGGGAATCTTCCATTTAGGACCCTCAAGCCCATATGTTCTAAGTCTTCCAACAGGGCCTTTGCCGACTTGGCGGTTTTCCCTTGGCTGCTCCAAGTTTGATTTGGGATGTTCCAATGGTAGGACTGGGTCTGAATTTCACTGTTCAGGGATGACCCTAGAATACATTGGTTGAAGTCACCAGAAACAATTAGGTAGGGTGTAGTTTGCTTTGTCAGGACATGGTGTAAATAGTCCGTTAAACGCTTTGCCTCTTGTTTTTTCTTTTTTGGATTAATGTAGGTGTTGATCAGCTGGACCTCTTTCTTGTTACCCCCAAGATTTAATACCAACTCAACAGTATTTATGGATGGAGAGTTGGAGGTAAGCACCTGTACATTGCCAACAGTTGAGATTTTAGTGTAAGTTGCTAGGCCACCTGCCAACCGACCAAACTTACTTCTTCTTATGGCTGGGGAATGATGGCAGGTATAGCCCTCTAGATGGACCGGCTCCTCCAGCCATGTCTCCTGGAAGAGAATGATGTCAAATAATTTCAGGTATTGTAGGAAGTCGGTGTCCGCTGCTTTATTATTAAGGCCGTTTAGATTCCACGAACATAGCTTCAAGCGTGGTGTAGCCGCACACAGGCCTGACTCAGTTAGTTGTCTTTGTCAATGGCGGATATGAGATGTGTTACATATTCTGAAGAGTCGGTCTTCTACCGTGCTGTGGGGATTTGCCGTCAATGAACTGTTTTTAAGCCCTGACACCTGGCAGGTTGTTGGAGATCGACCCAATGCACCTTTCAGCACCGACCTTGTTTTCGAAGTTGTTATAGGTACTCCCTCCTTGGGCCTCTCAAGCAGGGGCAGCGGGTATCCGATGTTGTGATAAAGGGCAGATTTAATCCCCCATTTTTTGAGGAGATTTTGCTCTTCTAAGATTTTACTAGCGATTTTGGATGAAATCCATGTTGCTTTTGTTGCTTCGTTACCGTGTGGTCTGTCAGGTTCTAGAAATTCTATAGAGAGATGGTCGGCTGAGGATAGGTTATTTAATGCTGGTATTGTCCTGAGTAATCGTATGAGATTGCCTCTGATCAGGATATCAAAAGAGCCTTTTGAAACGTACTCTGGGGTGAAGAGAACAGTGGTAGGTGTCTTGCTTAGAACAGTCGCCTGAACGATTGGCAGACGGGGATGACTTTGAGTCCCTAGCTCGCTGTTATCGGGCTGGGATGGATTTCCTTGGCGAGTACCCCCGGGAGAAAAATTCTTAAAAACTGGAGCAACTGGAGCAGCTGGAGCAAGAGGGGCGCTCGTTACGGTGGAGTATAGCTGAATTTGGAGACTCTGAGGTGTTGTTGGCCTGCACTCTTGAGCTCGGGATCCTTCCCGGTAGGTGCTGATGAGACCTACTTGTCCCCAGTCCGAGTTATGCTTAGACTGTTCCCCTCTTGTTTCAGATGTTGAAGGTGGGATGATGGAATTGTTGGCTTTTTCGTTATTCGGGTGGCAGTTTCCCGGCGTGCGGTGGTTGACATTGTCGACATTGTCGGGGCCAGGCAGGCCGTCCACTCCACCTGTGAGAGGACCCCAGTGGGGTCTACAGGGTGTGGTTCGTTAGAGGAGGGTCTTGGCCACGTAGCGGTAGGTTTTCCGGAGGTGACTGGTCCTGGCGTCGAGCCGTGGGCTAGCTGCTCCTGCTTTCTCACTGCCTTAAAAAGCGGATACACTACTGGCATGCTTGTAGTAGTCAGTTTATTGCAGCCTTTCCTCCTTTGCTGCCTTCGTCCTTTCGCGTTCAGGGGCAGAGTGTTATTCTTTAGGGGAGGCGTGGTAGTTGTTGTCGGATGGCCCTCTGGTAACGCCTGATCCGCTGATGGTGGTGTCAATCCCCCCTTCTCGGCAGAACTGGCTGCTGTAGGCTCTCTGTTTCACTGTCCGGAGAAAACTGTTTCACTGGAATTGGTGTACTCGTGCCTTGGATTTTGCCCTTTTGGTAACCCTTCAATAAGGGATGAAACTATTTCGGGGAGGGCTGACAGTTTGTCGATAATAGGCCCACAGCTGCACACTAGCTTTGCCTCTTGCTGGGCTCTGATGATTAACGAGTTGAGTTGGCCAAGTTTCTCGTCTATTCGCCCAACAAAAACAGCCAGAGTGTCTAGCAGGGTCAGCTGCAAGTCCATTTTGTCGGATTGAAAATGAAGAGTGTCTACAGTTCGTTGGAAGGTGTTTAGCAAAATATCCCACGTGTTTGCCATGTCTGATGTTTGAGTCCTTGGTGGAGGGCTTTTTTGGGTTTTCCTTTCGTTGGGGGTAGACGACAAAGAGGAATTCGGTAAGGTGGTTAGATCCTGCAGAACGCCCTCACAGTCGTGGCCCCTTTTTGTTTGCTGATTTTCTTTTGTTGGTGCCTCTGTGAGCGAGGAAGGATTCGCCGATGTTTCCGGAATGTATGAGGCAACTAGTTCAGCCCATTCCTGAGAGCCCAGGTAGGTTAAATTGGCGGGGCCGTCACTCCCAGGATTTGCCGTGTTATCCCTGTCCTCTGTTAGATGGTCTTCAGAGATCTGAACTTTTCCAGTGCCATCCTTTGGCATAGGGTGAGATGTTGAGCTGTCCGGATGGACCGATAGGTCTAGAAAACTTTTGTCGATGGTCAAGGAGTTGTTTGCATTATGTAAGTTGTCGCTGCTTAAGACTTCTTGCCGTTGGAAGTGGTCCTTACAGCTGCAAATTGTGGGGTTGTGCGAGACATAGTTTGAGTTCTGACTGGTGCCTTGTGCAGGTAAAGTAGTTAATAGCGGGTGGGAGTTGATACACATAGGACATTTAGGTACCTGTGGGGCGGACGTGACCCCGGTGTCATCCAGCCGTGGGCCTGCTGGGCTACAGACGGCCGTGACTATAAGATTGTCTGTACCTGTGGGACAAGGTTTTCCCTCCACAGAAGAGCGCGAAACCGATTGGCCACCTACGGTTGGAACGCTGTTCGTGATACCACTTCCGTGGCCCAGGGGTTGGTCGTTTTGCACTTCACAAGGCGATAGTGGAAGTAATGAATTCTGGAGACCTAAGACATTCCCGCTGGACGAGAAGATGGTAGAAAGTGGGTCTTTCAGAAAGTAGAACTTAGATGTGATTTTTGGCTGCCGAAGGTTGGAGCGAGGATTAGAGTCCTGCAGAGCTTGGTCGCCAGCCGCAACGCTTTCTCCTAGGGGAAAGTCCCAGCCCCCGCTGACACCAGGTGTGTTGTCCTTTACGTTAACAGCTGCATTCTGCTTGGCTATGGCTTTTGCCTTGCCCTTTGGCTTTGGCTTTGGCTTGTTCTCGATTTGAACCCTTTTTTGCCAGACCTCATAATGAGATTGAGCAGTGGCTTAAGCCAGTGGGAGCAAGAGCACGCTTAGCTTTACTGTCTGTTGCTGACTGTTGCCGACTGTTACTCCGAGGGGCTCGTTCAGAGGTGCTCGTTCAGAGGTGGGACTCGCTGGGGAGAGAGACAGGCTCCAGAATCGCACAGTGTCGGACGCTGATCCTCGCTAGACTGGGCGAAAGGTGACGCGACTGCAGCTTGCTGCGTCAGTGACTCAGTTGTTCGCTGCTGCTGCGGTTGACTAACAGGACCACCTGATTACTTAGTGACAAGTGGCTATGTTGAAATTGTAGGTGCTGTGACGTCTGTGGCAATTTAGCAGTCGCGTGAAGCCTTGTTGTACATGTAGGCGAGCACACAGACAAGACAACACACACTAGGGAAACAGTGGTGAGTCCTCGGGCTCACATGCTGGCAGTACTAGTCGGGAGTTTGTTGGTGTAATTGCCCTCGTTGGGCATTAGGGGGGGACGAGGAAAGGGGTAGCTCACCTCCCCACTGTGCCTGCGTCGCCTCTCCTCCCTCTCCTCCACCACCACCACCACAGGTCCGTGCAAGGTGCAGCGCTGCTCTGGCTCAGGGGGTTCGTGGAGCGCCGGTCAGCCGCTGAGGAGGCAGCTTGAAGGGGTCAACGGGTCCTCGGGAGCTGGGTTTGCCGAGTCCTGCAGACCGGCAGTCCGGCTATCACCAGTATTCGGCGTGCAGGATCCCAGGAAAGACTGCTGAAAACCTGGCCAAACGCCCGTGGCTGTAGCTCCCCGTAGGGAGGGGCGGGGGCTGGTTCCCAGGCGCACTCTTCCGGTTCTCCAGCCTCCGATTCACCGGTTGTCAGCCTCTACACGCCCTCTGCTCAAGCCTCGAGCTCTGCAGCAGCTCCGGCAGCGGCCATGACAAGGTGCCAGCAAACGCCCACGCAGTCGACCGCTGGCGGCTTCCTGCTCTTAGCTTCAGGATGACTTCAAAAGTTTTGTTCAGGACGCTGAACAGACCGCTGCTACCACCTCTCCCCTCGAGGCTGGAATCCACGCTCTGTGGCTTGTGCGTATCTCTCCGCTCTCTGCTGCTCTCTAGCGGGTAGCTGCATCCAGCCAGACAGAGATTTATTTAAAAAGATATAAAAATATCATGTAGTTAAGAGTAGATGTCAAGGGGGCACAGACTGTGACCCACGGACAACAAGACAGAACAATAATTAGGCAAAAACGAATGAGGCAGTCTGTATCCTGATGTTCAGTGGACAGACTTAATTACATCAAGGTACCATTGTGCAATACAATCTGGGATTTGGTTAGACATATGGTACATAGGTGTCCACGTTTCGATGCCAGGCTAACAGATGTGTGGCATCATCTTCAGGACAGTATTATACCACACACACACACACACACACACACAAAGCCACACACAGCAGAGCCCCACACAGGGAACAGAGGCCAGAAAAAACGCTCACAACGAGGGGGCAGGAGAGCAAGCACAGCCAGGGGGCAGGGGAGCAAGCACAGCCAGGGGGCATGGGAACATGCACAGCCAGGGGGCAGGGGAGCATGCACAGCCAGGGGGCAGGGGGCAAGCACAGCCAGGGGGCAGGGGAGCAAGCACAGCCAGGGGGGCAGGGGAGCTAGCACAGCCAGGGGGCAGGGGAGCAAGCACAGCCAGGGGAGCAAGCAGAGTGAGGGGGCAGGGGAGCAAGCACAGCCAGGGGGCAGGAGAGCAAGCACAGCCAGGGGGCAGGAGAGCAAGCACAGCCAGGGGGCAGGAGAGCAAGCACAGCCAGGGGGCAGGAGAGCAAGCACAGCCAGGGGAGCAAGCACAGCAGGGGGCAGGGGAGCAAGCACAGCCGAGGGGGCAGGGGGAGCAAGCACAGCGAAGGGGCAAGGGAGCAAGCACAGCCAGGGGGCGGGGGAGCAAGTACAGCTAAGGGGCAGGAGAGCAAGCACAGTCAGGGGGCAGGAGAGCAAGCACAGCCAGGGGGCAGGAGAGCAAGCACAACCAGGGGGCAGGAGAGCAAGCACAACCAGGGGGACAGGAGAGCAAGCACAGCGAGGGGGCAGGAAAGGGCAAGAAAAGCGAGCACTCACCGGCTGGGGCGGAGGACTCTGCAGCTTCTCTACTTGCGGCTGCGCCTCATCATAGTCCTGCTCCAAGGGGGCGCTCTGGTTGGCTCGGCTGGTCAGCAGCTGGCACTGCCCACGTGCCTGGCAGGGAAGTCCAGGGCCACGTTTCTGGTGAGGGCCCCCCCCGGACACGAGGACTACGGGCCCGTGTCTCGCCTCCTGCGGAGCAGCGCCGGGCCCCGGGCGGGGCTGGCACTCCCCGCGGAGCTGTTGCGCTTTTGCCATCCAGAGTGCCCTGCGGTTATGAGAGGCGCAGACAGTTTTTGGGTGGACGTGGCATTGAGGGGCCCCCCGGACGAGCATTTCGGAGGCACCCACTGGCCCCGGTCTGCGGATGAGTTCTGGGGAGGGTTGGCGCCGCTTGTCAAGGAGCCCACGGCATCCCTGATGGTGTCTGTGATGGCCTTGGCGGTGGAGCTCAGCTCAGCCTTCTCGGGCTCCTGCTTGGACTGGGACAGGCGGGTCATGACCTTGAGCAGCTGCCCCATGTTCAGGAGGCTGGCCAACAGCAGCTCCATCTTCTCCTCGGCTGAGATGTATTCAGAGGGGTCGCCCAGCAGCTGCGTCTTTCTGTGCCCAGCCTCGTCTGCTGCTGGGGCCCCAGGCTCCGGCTCGCTGCTGTTGGAGAGCGCGGCCTCCAGGCTCTGGAGCACATCCCGGGCCAGGCTGCTGCCCAGGCCGCGCTCCGCCGCCTCCAGGCGAGAGGCCTGCATCTGGCTGCAGCCTCGGACGGCGTAGAGCAGGGAGGCCAGGAGGCAGTAGAGGGAGCCCACCAGGGGCTGGGCCGGCCAGAAGCTGTAGAGCTGCTGCTCCTCGGAGGAGTTGCATGAGGTCATGCACTGAAGCAATGGTTGGACAGACTCATTGTACTCCTGGTGCAGGCTCTCGGAGATGCGGCGAGTGAGAAGCGGCAGCTCCTCCGTGCAGACTGAGGCCGGGCGGGTGACTGGAGCCTATATCAGATGAAAGGGCACACAGAGCAGGCGTGGGGACGGCAGCCCAAGAGAGGGGGGGGTGCTATTTGGCACAAGAAGAGCCGCGTGCTGGAAGCAGAGCGAGAGGAGATGGAGCGCGCAGTGCGCACTGAACACACAGCCGGGTACAGAGCAAGGGCTGAAAACCCTGCACACAACTACAACTGAGAAACGAAAACCGGGGTGTGAAGCGGGCGGCGGAGCAACACGAGAACATCTCCATGAGTCAGGGATTTCATGTCTTACGCTGCCTGCACGCGCCAGTCGGCCCTCTGATTGGTTAATCAGGAACACCAATCAGAGAGCTGACTTCGACGTGCAGGCAGCGTGATGAGGGGCATGCTCTCTGCCGATGACGTCAGGGAGAGAAAGAACACCAAAAACACCCCCCCGAATCCCGTCTTGAACTGAGTGATGCCCCTCTCCTCCAATGGCTGGCCTCCGTTTAGGAAGCCATCCAATGGAGAAGAGGGGCGGGTTCAAGCCCCTCATACTGTAAACATAAAATCTCGGCTGCGCGACACTGCTACGCAGTGTATGCTAGGCCAAGACCTAAAAAGATCTTAGAAGGTTCATCCTTACTAACAGACTCCGCAGATGCCCCAAATGAATCCAGTACCTCTTTAGGTGAGGAACTTGAAAAAAACAAAGAAAGAAGTTAGATTGATGCTAATGATTAAACTCCTGACTGAATATCTTAAAGCAAATACAATCCCAGTGGGATTACAAGTTCGTAACATCTCAGGAGTCTTTACTGACAATCCAAAGTACCTTACTGGCTTTAGTTATATCAGTACCACCTGTTCCAGGCACTGGATGGTGCTTGGGATTGACATAGCTCCTGAAGAACTTCAAAAGGTGATTGTAGAAATCCAAGAACTTGAGAAACAGATTAAAAAAAAACCCACCAACACTGATGCCAAAAATCTCATTGAACAGGCACAAAAAACTATAGAAGAATTTCACAAGTTTGAACAAAACAAAAAAACTATTAAAGTCAAAAAGGACATAAAAGGTTTTTCCCAAGAGAGAACATATCCATATCTGAACAAAGACTATTATACCAACCGAGCATACAATGGCCCCCAGAACCAAAGACCCAGGATCTAGGAAGGAAGCCGAACCTGTACGCGATGCGGTATTAAGGAGGAGGATGTGGGATCTTACAGACTGTATTAAGAGTCTACCCTGATGGAATATCTCTCCTTCAGTTCATCCTTCTCCAATATTTCCAAACCTACACCAGAATTAGTAAGGAATACTTGCAGAAGTTTAAATATTTTGAATAGGAAACATATGGTGATTCCAATACTGCATATATAGACGACCCATTGGCTTTTTAATATATTGCATCTAAAGACCATCTGGACATACACCTTCATTAAGAAAATCCTTCTTCATACATGCACATTTTCTAAGGACCTTGCCCTGAAGAAATCCCATGAGGACGAAACGCGTCGGCTGAAAGCAACCGTGTTTTGATTGTACACCTGTCCTGTTTTTTGGAATAAAGAAAATCACAACTATAAGAAACTCACGTCTGTGACTATTGATATCAGATTTCTGGATTTATGTGGTGCACCTTTGCTCTTTTGTACCTGATGTAGATTTAATCGATGCCAAAACTTTGTAGGTTTTTCAGATAGTTCTGTCGATCTGAACACTCAGATCAAGGCGAAAGTCCAGGCCCCTCTAATAGGGATTTTTTAGGCAGAGGCCAATCGGAAACTGCAAGAGGTGGGAGAAGGAAGCAGCCGCAAAGATGGCCCAACCCCCCCAACCAACCCTGCGAACTGTTCACTCGCCGCCAAAATTACCGTTGGTAACCACTACAAACCTCAATGATGATCCTATCAGTACTTTTGACAACACACCACATAATAACACCTTACTACCCATTTTCAATCTAACCTTACATCTACCCTCTATTGGAGAGTTGTCCCTGCTCAACAAAGGGCTTTCATTTGTCCCTACCATTCATCCTAACTATTTGGATGCTCAAACCGAACTACTCAAATTCTTTAGGAAAATTTGGTTACACAGCTATTTCCTACAAAATCCCTCACCCAATAAAATCTCCAACACTCCGTTCAGACCACCATCTAAGTTTTCCCCGACTGCAGGAATGATTCCACCAGAAATCCCCACGTTTGAGAAACTTGTCCTAAATGACCTCACATCTTTGGAAAAACTGAAATCTTTTGTACCCTACAATATCTCCATCGATGAAAAAAAGGCTTTGGCTTCACCTAAAAATAATTCATCCCTTGTGATCAAACCCGTCGACAAAGGCAGTCGAATTGTGATTCAAGAAATAGACCACTACAAAAATGAGATCCTCCACCAATTAAGTAACACCGACCATTATTGCACATTACCCTGCAATCCAACAAGAGAAATACAAAAAATGATTTTACAGGTCACCAATGACTCCCTTGAATCTGGCTTCCTATAAAAAAAAGAACTCAACTTTCTTAATGCCAAGGCTCCTAGAATACCAGTGATCTACTGCCTACCTAAAATCCACAAAATCTCTGAAACACCTCCAGGTCGCCCGATTGTCTCGGGGTGCGGCTCCATATTGGAACCCCTCGGACAATATATTGATTTTTTTTAATCCAAGAATTTATCCCTGAAACACATTGTTTCATAAAAGACAGCATGTCTATGATCAATATGATTGCGGAACATCCCTTTGATCCCACATCCAGCACTATGTGCACTCTGGATGTGGAATCACTCTATACAAGCATTCCACAGACAGAGTCATTACTTGTTATTGAGGGAGTTCTGAATAAACGACCACGCCCATACAATGTTCACACACTGTTCATCCTTCAACTCCTAGAAATCTGCCTGACAAAAAACTTTTTCTTATTTGAGAATCGGTTTTATGGCCAGGTACGCGGTACATCCATGGGAGCTATTTTTGGCTATCCTTTACATGGATAATATCGAAACACGTAATATTCTGAACCCAACCAATCCTTTCCATAGTGGCATAGCCCTATGGAAACGAAACATTGATGATATTTTTATGCTCTGGACAGACACATCTGAATCCCTCACACAAATGCTTCACTGGCTTAATAACAATAGCGGGGGCCTAAAATATACACTTTCTGTGAGTAAAGAGTCTATTCCATTTCTTTACCTTGAAATTAGACACCATGACGGGAGCCTGACCACTAGTCTCCATCGTAAACCTACAGAGCGCAATACCCTGCTCAGCTATAGCAGCCACCATCCCCGCGCCCTAAGAGATTAACTTCCCTATTCAAAATTTCTTTGCATTCGACGAAATTGTTATTTTAAGGAAGACTACTTTACAGAGGCCAAAATACTCAGCAACAAACTCCGCAACCGTGACTACCCTCGCAAACTTGTGCGTCAATCTCTCAAAAGGGCCTGGTACTGTCCCCAGGAAGTCCTCCTGGAACCAAAACCCAAAAAACACCAAGAAAGACTCATATGTGTCACAACCGTTTCCCCGGCCTCTAATGCCATACATAAGAGCATACTAAAACATTGGCCAATACTCAATGCAGGTGCACTAGACATAGAACGCCATATGTTTGCATTTAAAAGAGCAAAAAACGTTAAAGATCATCTGGTAAGGGTAGCACTACCGCAACCTGCAGCAAGAGTAACGATTAATGATGTTTGAGGTCTACCCACCCTGACAGGCCACATGAAATGTGGTGATTGTATAGCATGTGAATCCAAAATTGAGGGAAAAACATTTGAATATGAGACAATAAAATATGAGAGAAGATACTTCACTAATTGTAATTCATCAAATGTTGTGTATGCCATCTTTTGCCCCTGTATGAAAATCTATGTAGGGCAAACTACACAAAAAATCAAGCTCCGCATCAGCCAACACCGCAGCAGGATTCGTTGCAATACTGCGAATGCACCTTTAGTTGAGCGCTTCCAGGCCATGGGACACAATGAGAAGGAATTTACATGGACAGTCATTACGGTCATGAAACCTCCACCGCGAGGAGCGGATATGTCTCAACTTCTGAATAAGTAGGAACTGAATTGAATACTCCGCACCGACAGTATCCGCAATGGACTTAATCGCCTTGAAGATTGGACCTCTCTTCTGTAAATAGACATTTTTGAGCAGAACACTTTGCTACCGACTCAATGCTGCAATTTTTTAACCATTAACCAAGCATCCAATGCGCCGCACAATGTATACATTCCATTATTCTGAGCTGTTGTATTGAAGGTTATTCATACAGTGTAATTCTATATGTCATAGTATGTCACTACTTTTTCCCTACACTTAAACATGCCCCCCAAAGTGCCCATTCACGCTGTTGCACTAACGTCCCTGTATTACCTCCCACTGTACCAGAGTAGCACACTCCACCTTAAGATGGCCGCCACCTTTCTACTTTTAGTACCTCATCTATTGTGGCAGCCATATCGTTAGTTGAAGGACCTCTTCTATTTTTAAGACCGCCTCCATATAGCCGGCAGTTCACTGCGGTTACACAGCAATTCCTGCAGACCCCCGCTGATTGAGCAGTCCATACGGAGCATCGTCTCAGTGAGTACATATCGCCTTGCCCCTTCTTTTCCCTTTAGGCCCATGATACTAACGGTACTGAGAATGTCTCTCGTCTCGCCCCTACAGGAACAGCCGCATATCGCCATTCACAACGGCTTCTTTTCAATTGCGTGACAGTTGCATTCCAGATTGCCCGCTGGTAAGCATTACGCTTGAGCCCTCAACCTATCACATAGTCTCCACGCACTTCTCAGTTGCCCCCAACATTTGTACTTCTATTAGGTCCACATTACGTCCCGTTGGTTTGAGAACCTCAGGCCCATCAGGAAAACACTCCCTCTTAACCATTCGCCATCACCTTGGTAATTCCTCCTTTTTTCCCTTCCTTCCTGCCACTGTGCCGTAAGTCACACTTGGATGTCAACACTGTGCATGGAACCAGGTGCAACCACTTTGCCTATTTTTTAATAAAAACTTGTTGCAATATTCGTATTCTATTACTGTGCCGTACTGCACTCACCGCGCCGCAAAATCTCCCGTGGATGCTTGCAATATGCTGTTACTTTCCATACTCACGACTCGTCAGATCTCACGGGTTAAATGCATTGCGCCACAATTCGTATATGTCAGCACCGCGTTGTCTCAATTGATGCACTTGTACTTACCTTTATATGGATCCCTTTTCGTGTCACGACCATTGTATGCATCACCCACGCAATTTCCGTTATTTCACGTCATGGTCACGTATTGGCAAACTTAAGATGCTATATCACACTCGCTCATTAGAAGTCCGACCATAGCACGCCTGCTCTACTCAATGCTATTTCCAAGTCACTGAATATTGACTAGATTGGTCTATGCCTAGAAATTTGTCTAAAATGTTATTTCTTCCTCCTTTTTTTCCCAATTTTCCCCAATTTCTTCCCCATTATGTGTTTAATTGTTTATGTGATTTGCATGAAAGGCAACTGTACAAATTTCAAGACAGGCATGTTTTATAAAACTGTCCTGAAGATGCCACACATCTCTTAGCCTGGCATCGAAACGTCGACACCTATGTACTATATGTCTTACCAAATCCCAGATTAAATTGCACAATGGTACAGGATACAGACCGCCTCGCTCGTTTTTGCCTAAATGTTGTTCTGTCTTGGTGTCTGTGGGTCACAGGCTATGCCCCTTTGACATCTACTCCTAACTACCTGATATTTTTAAATCTGTTGAAATAAATCTCTTTCCGGCTGGACAAAGAACATATTGGCTATTTAGTGTATGTGGATTCAAGCTCTCATCTATCATGTTCTAGGGACCCTTGTCTTTAATAACGATTTGCTAACTTGCTCAGCAGGACACATCAACAAATTCATGAGTGGGAACTCCACCTGCAGGTCCTACAAAGGTATTTCATGTGCTGGGGTACCCCACAAGTAGACATGTTGGCCACCCCTGAAAATGCAAAACGCCCAAACTTCGCCCCAGATTCTCAAACCTGCGGGCCATGGCAATGCACTGTAGATGATTTGGTCAGGGGTCTTCGCCTATGCTTTTCCGCATCTCCCACTTTTCTCGTAGATGAGGAGAAAAATGAAAATAGTGCCTCTGACTCTAATCTTGGTGGCTCCCACCTGACCAGACAACCATGCTTCGGGAGACATCCATGAGCTTCCCCAAAAAGTTACCGATCTAGCAGGTTCTTTCCACCCACAGCCAAGGCCAGATAAGACAGCCGAACTCTAGGCAGTCCAGCGAAACGTTCTGACATCTGAGGTCTTAGAATTTGGGTGTTAAAACCTTCTGCAGTAATGTATGATCATTGTACGAGCAGCATTAAGGCCCCACAATAAGGTCCTGTTAAGCCACTAAGTGGGAGAGATTTGTCCACTACTGCATCACCAAGCTCCTAGAAACTTCCAAGCCATTTGCCCAGGATCTGCTATCTCCTACATCTTCCGAAGTCAAGCCTTGCATATACATCTATATGCATACACTTAGCTTTTGATTCGGTTTGCTCCATTGACCTGATACAAGAGGTGTTGCAGGGACCGTCGCCTGCAAATCCAATCAATAGTGATATTGTGTCTCCCACACAGGATACAAGCATTTGCACTCCGTGTGATGGGAACAATTCTGCCTTTTTCCAAAACCAACCAAATTGGAATTCGAAAACATTGGTTCGAGGCATATGAGCTGCAGATTGCCCACTGTGCATAGATCGCCACCTAGTGTTGGGCCTGGATGTTTGCCGTTTGTTGTTGTCCTGAAAAGTTCTTTGGAAGTCACAAGATAGGTGACTCCTCCTTAGGACCACATTGCGCATGGGCATTGGCTCCATCCCCAGATTGTTTTTTTTCTGCCCTCTGGCTCGGATGTGTTTCCTGCGCGCCAGTTTAAAAAACGGTTTTCCTTCGGCACACAATCCTCACCCAGTTTGACGGTATTGTTTTGATCGCGCTACATAGACGCGATTCTCTACCACTTCGAAGTCTTCGATTCCGGTAGTCAACGAAGGCCTTCGGGCCTACCTAGGTCTTGCTTTCTGGCTCATGGAAAGAACGCCATTCAAGAAGTGTCCTCAATGTGGGTCGAAGTTTCCCCACACCGACCTACATGAGGTGTGCAACCTTTGCCTTTCACTGGAGCACGAGGCCAAAGACTTTTCGGCATGTGTCTCATTCCGCTCCAAGAAAGCCATTCGGGACCGACGAGCCCGGAGAACTATGGCTCGCTTGTCAGCTTCGATCCCCGACGACATCTTCAAAGAGGGCGTCAACGTGCCAGAACACCAGCACGCCGAAGAGAGTATCGGATTCTCAGATGCCGAAGACTCCGACGTCGAGGACATCACTCCAGCTCAACGGGTCGCAAGAAAGACCGTCGACCCCAACCCTTCCACGACACCCTCAAAAAAGGCTTCGGTCACACCCTCACCTTCGGGCCCGGGTGCACACCGAGACACTGCTTCCCAAGCCCCGCCTTCGGGCCCGGCAAAGAAGCCCACTAAGCCTTCAGGGGGCTCGGGCTCGAGCCAGCCTATTCCCGGTGCCAATCCTATACCGACACCGAAGAAGAAGCCATCTTCCTCTACTACACCGACCGTTGCTCCGACACCTAAGCACACGGCTCTGAAGACTGGCAGCGGCTCATCGATGCTGAAACCGCACTTGGAGGCGAGTAAAAAAACGCCCAAAGCGCCAGAGTCGCACGCTTCGGAGCAGAAAAAACACTCAGAACCGAAAAAACAGGTTCCGGTAAAAGACAGTGCAAAAGGCACACTCCTAAGCCAAAAGACTCGACACCAGCTACCGACTCGGTGCCGAAAAAACCTACGGAGCCGAAAACTTCGACGCCGAAGGATTTGCCCCACTCAGAAGAACTTTTTACACCGGATCCCAATCGGAAAACTCTTGGAAAGGATCCTAAAACCGGACAATTGACTCATAGCTCCAAAAAGAGACCACTTGGGGCGCCAGCACCACCTCCCCCTCCAAAGGAGGACATTGCAACCTCTCCATTAAGGGTCCTTTCTCCACCACCTGCCCATATTGTTCCTCCTCCTACACCTCCTCCACCACATCATTCACCTACACCATCTACTAATCCAGATGATGATGTAGACACAGATTCTGACGACATAGGTGGGGGTGCACACAACCCAGCAGGCACCAATAGTCCCCCTCAGTCACCTAATCCATGGGATGATTACAACACCCCTGATGTGCCTTACGTCCCACAAGATGATGTATACCCTTCCAGACCTTCCCCTCCAGAGGACACTATAGGGTTTAACCTACTAGTCCAAAGGGCTGCACAATATCATGGGGTGGACTTACACACCGATGCAGTGGAGGAAGATTTCCCACTAGACACTTTTGATAACACACAAATGTCTACTGTCATTTTACCAATGCTTAAGGGTGTCATCAAGCACTCAAAAGAGGTTTTTAAGGATCCTGTCGGGGCTAGGGTCATCAATCCTAGCATTTAAAAACAATATAAAGCTGCCCCTGCAGACCCAGTTTATATTAAAGGTCCAGCACAGTTAGATTCTCTAGTATTGTCTAATGCACGTAAGCGTGCTAATTCCCAGACATCAGGTGAGGCCACACCACCAGACAAAGAATCTAAGCTCCTTGACTCCTCCGGCAAGCGAACAGCGGCACAAGCAGCTAACATCTGGCGCATTGCCAACACCCAAGCGTTGCTGGAAAGATATGACAGGGCACATTACGATGAACTAGAGTCCATAATGGAGCACCTACCAGACAAATACAAAAACAGGGCTAATGAACTTATACAGGAAGGTAAAAATATCACTAATAGTTCCATTCGTTGTACCCTAGATGCTGCAGATACCGCCTCAAGGGCAAGCAATACCAGCACCGTACTATGTAGACATGCCTGGCTACGTATTTTAGGTTTTAAACCTGAGGTACAAAACTCCATCCTTAATCAGCCATTTGATGAGACACATTTATTTGGCCCACATGTTGACGTGTCTTTAGAGAAAATGAAAAAAGACACCTATTCAGCAAAATCTATGGGAGCCTTGCAGCAGCAAGCTCCCAGACGTTCCTTTCGTCGCTCATCATACAGAGGCAACACAAGAGGCTACTCCTCATAAAGTCCCTCCACTTCATACAAAACCCCTGGTCAATCCACATTCACTAAGGGCTACCAGAGAGGGGGTTACAGGGGTAACAACAACAAAGGCAGAGGCAAAAATAACAACTCCCGCTCTGCCTCTACCCAATGACTTTCCTCCCCTTCCCCCCCAACATTCCACTCCTGTGGGGGGAAGACTTCAACAATTCCTGCCTGCCTGGATCAACATCACATCAGACAGGTGGGTGCGACAAATTATTCAGTCAGGTTACTGTCTAGACTAACATCTACCCCCCCAAACATACCACCGAAACAGCGTACAATGTCACAAAAACATCTATCACTGTTAAAGCAAGAAGTAGTATCCCTGCTAGAAAAAAGTGCAATAGAACCAATTCCTCTGCACCATCAAAACAAGGGGGTTTACTCGCTATATTTTCTGATTCCAAAGAAGGACGGCTCTTTAAGGCCTATTTTAGACCTCAGACCGCTAAACATATACATACAGTCAGGCAGTTTTCACATGGTCAAACTTCAACAAGTCCTTCCGCTCCTGCTGCAAAATGACTTCCTGGCTACTCTAGATCTCAAGGACGCATACTTCCACATTTCCATTCACAAGGCTCACAGGAAGTATCTCAGATTTGTAATAGACGGGCAGCACTGTCAATTCAAAGTACTCCCATTCGGAGTCACAAAAGCACCAAGAGTATTCACCAAGTGCTTAGCAGTAGTGGCAGGGCATCTACGAAGACAGCACATCCATGTCTTCCCGTAACTCGACGACTGGCTCATAAAAGCCAGATCATACAATCAATGTGTGAGAAGTTGGCCTGATAGGTAGTGTTTCCAATTCTGGAACCACTGGTTATCAGTCCAAGCAAACCCCAAAGATGTCAGGTTGTAAGTCAACCTTGTAGACAAGCTATCCGAGTGGTAGCATGGACTAAGCAGCCTTAAAGGCTTAACTTAAGAGGTCGTGTTAAGCGAGCTTGTTTTACCACATACAATCCTGTAATCAAATGAAAGGACACCACACAAGTATATATTATAAAAATATATGTATTTATTACTAAATTACTCCCCAGTACTCTTTATGAGGAAAGGGGCACAAGCGTTAAATCAAAAGCACTGTTACACATATAAAGTTGCACGTTTATGGATGAGGGCGGGTGGCCACTCAGACCATATATCAAAAAAGTGGTATAAGTAACACTTTACGAACAATGGTTAGGCCTAGGGCCTAGAGATTCGCTGGGAGCAGTCAGGACAAGCAATGAAGAAGTCGGGAGTAGCCCACAGGAGACGGATGCAGCACGGAAAGTGCAGCGCGCACCAATGCACTGTCAATGGTGCGTAAAAGTCAATTAAAGTGAATAAAAAGATACTTCTGCTGAACCTAGGAACACAAAACTTTAGACACAGACCCTAGAGGTGTGTACCAGTGTAAAGACACCGGCGTTGCAAAGTTACCTCACCCACAGGCCGTGGGTGCACAGGGTCGAAGTGGCGTCGGGTTCTGTCACGCAGGTTCTGGGTGCTTGGAGCTGTTGCAGCTGCAGGCGCTGTGAAGCAGAAGTGTCCGGTGCGATCCAAGGGTGGATCGAAGTAGAAAAGTACCTGAAAGCAGAGGGGACAGAGTCTGGGTCACTCAGCAGTGACCAGGGTGGAACCAGGACGGAACCAGGCAATGTCGGGCGCAATCAGGCGGTTGTCGATAGGCTTCTCTCCGCTGTCACGTGGGCTCTGGGGCATCTGCGACGTCCAGGAGCAGGTCACGATCTGTCCCACGTAGGCTCTCGCCGTCAGCACCGTCGGCTTGAAGATTGTAGCAAACAGCACTTGGCAAAAGCAATCCACGCGGAACCGGGAGATTGCTTATCACTCGAACCAGGAGGGTCAGAGTGGGTGCTCCTTTTCACAGGAGCTGGTGCAGATCTGGAGCAACCAGAAAAGCAAGTCGTATTTCGAAGTTCGTCGGCACAGGGGCCACAAGCCAGCTGGCAAGTGACCGGGCCAACGCGTCGAGCGCACACAAGCAGAAGGGCCCCACGCAGCACTCAGCGAGTGTGGAGGGGTGAGCTTTGGTGCAAGTGGAGCTCGGGGCTGGGGCTTCTCAAACCCCGGTGTACAGCTTCGAGGGTCACTCGTGGGCCGCACGGTCAGCGTCTCGTGGCCTTTTCAAGATGGCGTGCCCCACGCTTCCGGTCGCCTCCACGGGTCTCAGCTCTGCAGGGACTGTGGATCGGGCAGGTAGAAGGCAGGCAAGCTTGATCTCGTCGATCTCTGTCGCTCGAGTTCCGGCGGGAACTGCAACAAAGCAAGGGTCGAGGGCTGGATGGTGCCTGTTTGCACAGGGTGGTCACTCCTTGACCACAAGGGAGATTCTTCAGTCTTCTCACGTCGTGTAGAAAGTCGAAGGGTCCAGATTTCGTTTCTTATGTTTCTTCAGGATGATCTGAGGTCCGTTGGGACTGCTCCCCCTCTTATTCGAATCTAGGGGGTTGGACATCCTGCTAGGTCCCCTCCTATGGGTGGGACCCAGGAAGGGGGTGGTTACACCCCTCTCCTTTGATCCTGGCCGCGCTGGGACAGGGGCTGGGAGGCCCCAGAACCGGTTTGGCCGGATCCTGCAAGGGGCAGCCTTGTGCTCCCCAGGCAGTGTCTGGTTTCATTGAAACCTCCCTACTCCAATCCACTATCTCCTGTCTGGGGTGGTTTGACACCGCCCTGTGACAGGAAACTCTTTGTCCAGGCCTCCTCTGCCGGGTTTCGGTCAGCAGCAGGAGGTCAGACCCGTGTCTGTGGCAGGGGCATCCATTTTGTGGATCTGAGGCTCATTTTAAATCAACCGCGTTTCAGTAAAGTAACATGTCTTCTCCCTCTAGAAGGGTGGAATGCTATCCCCGTCGCCAGAACTGGCGAGGGGATAGTATTCCAATTCGTATGACACCTTACACGACATGTTTTGATAAAGCCAAACCAAAGTTGCTATATAACCGCGAGGATTATAATGCGCTTAAGAGTATATGGTATGGCATTATCCCGGATCAGCTTAGGGAGTTGTTCCCGACAGCTGCAGACAGGCTCAGCTCATGCCAGAGCACCATCTCACATAAAACCACGCACTCTGCCTCCAGGATTGATGAGGCCTTCCATAGGAGTGGCTTACAGGCTATATATGTGTCCAGATATAGGTTTAGATATAGGTATACTATATCTAAGCAAGGGGTGATTACACCCACTTGCCCCAGCTGAGTGATCAGCCAGTTGTGTCAATTTAAGAACCAGCCAGGGGTGGCAAAAGCTATGCTTCAGCCCCGGGTAGGCCTTGGTGGCACCTATGCCCTGGGCACCTATAGTGCATGGTACAGGGGCTGACAAGGAGTCCATTTCCAATTGTGGTATGTACCTATAGCACATGTATTACAAATTTAGAGAGAGAACAGCAGGCTGGGGGTCTGATTAGCAGGCCCACAGCCTCAGTAAGTCGAAAACCAGTTAAGCAAAAAGCAAAAATTGGGGTGACCATAGGATAGCAGACCCTACTCTCCTACATAACCCCCCCCCAAACGCAGGGACATTAAACTTAACCTTGACCAGATAAGTCTTCATGTTCTAAGTGGAAGTACCGGGAGAGACCATCTGCATTACCATGGTCAGTCCCTGGGCGGTGCTCCACTGTAAAGTCCATCCCCTGTAGGGAAATGGACCACCTGAGCAGTTTGGGATTTTCACCCTTCATCTGATTTAGCCACAAGAGGGGCTTATGGTCTGTCTGAATTAGGAAGTGAGTACCAAACAAGTATGGCCTCAACTTCTTCAGGGCCCAAACCACAGCAAAGGCCTCCCTCTCAATAGCTGACCAACGTTTCTCCCTGGGGGTCAGCCTTCTGCTAATAAAAGCAATGGGCTGGTCTTGACCATCTTGATTAAGTTGTGAAAGCACAGCTCCCACCCCCAACTCAGAAGCATCTGTCTGTACAATGAACTGTTTGGAGTAGTCAGGACTCTTCAGGATAGGTGCAGAGCACATGGCCTTCTTCAGGTCATCAAATGCCTTTTGACAGCTAACTGTCCACTGAACCTTTTTGGGCATCTTCTTGGATGTCAAGTCATTCAATGGTGTCACAATGGACCCATAGTTCTTTACAAATTTTCTGTAATACCCAGTCAGGCCCAAGAAGGCTCTGACTTGTGTCTGGGTAGTTGGAGGAGTCCAGTCCTGTATGGTCTGGATCTTGCTCTCCAGTGGTTGAACTTGACCCCCACCTACTAGGTGGCCCAAGTACACAACCTTGCTCTGCCCTATCTGGCACTTAGTAGCCTTGATAGTCAGGCCTGCCTTTTGCAGGGCCTCCAGAACCTTCTTCAGGTGGATCAGGTGATCCTCCCAGGTGGAGCTAAAGACAGCAATATCATCTAGATATGCTGCACAAAAGTCATCCAGCCCAGCAAGGACTTGGTTCACCAACCTTTGGAAAGTGGCAGGTGCATTCTTCAAACCAAAGGGCATTACCACAAACTGATAATGCCCACTAGGGGTAGAGAATGCTGTTTTGGCTTTTGACTCCTCAGCTAGTCTGATTTGCCAGTAGCCAGCTGTCAAATCAAATGTGCTCAGAAACTTGGCAGAAGCCAATTTATCAATGAGCTCATCTGCTCTTGGAATGGGATGAGCATCTGTCCTAGTGACAGCATTGAGACCTCTGTAGTCCACACAAAACCTCATTTCTCTCTTTCCATCTTTGGTATGAGGTTTTGGCACAAGGACCACTGGGCTAGCCCATGGGCTCTCTGATGGCTCAATCACTCCAAGCTCCAACATCTTTTGCACCTCAGCCTTTATACAATCCCTGACATGGTCAGGTTGCCTGTAGATTTTATTCTTCACAGGCAGATTGTCACCAGTATCCACCTCATGGGTGCACCAGCTAATCTGACTGGGTGTGAGTGAAAACAAGTGTCTGTGGGCCTGCAACACCTGTCTGCAGTCCATTGGTCCTGGAGAGCTGCTGGCCCCACTGGGTCCAACACCCACACCTTCTGCCCTGGCTGGTACTCAACCAGAACAGCCTTTTGGTCATGCCAGGCTTTCTGTAATTCCTGACTTGCCTCAAGGTTTTTGGATGCTCTCTCCATGTATTCAGCCATCCTGGAGCGGAGACCAAGTACATAGTCCACAATGTCTAGTTTAGGCTTTTTGAGAGGTAACTCCCATCCTTCCTTCACCAAACTCAATGGACCTCTTACAGGGTGGCCAAACAAAAGTTCAAAAGGGCTGTAGCCAACCCCCTTCTGTGGGACCTCTCTGTAAGCAAAGAGCAAGCAGGGTAAAAGGATGTCCCATTTCCGCCTAAGCTTCTCTGGTAACCCTTTTATCATTCCCTTTAGGGTCTTGTTGAACCTTTCCACAAGCCCATTGCACTGTGGATGGTAGGGTGTGGTAAACTTATAGTTTACTCCACACTCTTTCCACATTGCTTCTAAGTATCCAGACATGAAGTTGGTACCTCTGTCTGAAAGAACCTCCTTTGGAAAGCCCACTCTTGAGAAAACTGCAATGAGGGCCTTTGCCACCACAGGAGCTGTGGTGGTCCTCAGGGGAATTGCTTCTGGGTACCTGGTGGCATGATCCACTACCACCAGTATAAATCTGTGCCCAGATGCTGTTTGAGGATCCATGGGACCCACAATGTCTATTCCAACTCTTTCAAAGGGTACCCCCACCACAGGTAGTGGTATCAGGGGGGCCTTTGTTGTGCCACCTGACTTACCACTGGCTTGGCAAGTGACACAGGAGCGACAAAACTCCTTGACATTTTCTGACATGTGAGGCCAGTGAAAGTGTGGAACAAGCCTGTCCCAAGTCTTATTCTGGCCTAAGTGTCCTGCAAGGGGAATATCATGGGCCAAGGTAAGAAGGAAGCCCCTAAACTTCAAAGGTATAACCAACCTCCTGGTTGTGCCAGGCTTGGGGTCTCTAGCCTCTGAATAAAGGAGTCCTTCATCCCAATACACTTTATGGGTACCTTGAGCATTCCCTGCAGCCTCAGCAGCAGCTTGCTGTCTGAGGGGTTCAAGTGAAGGGCAATCTAATTGGGCCTGCCCCAGGTCTGCCCTTGAGGGTCCCCCTGTCCCCAGAAACTCAACCTGATCAGGTTCAAGCTCCTCAGAGACAGTCTCCTCTTGGACTGCAGAATCAGTTTCCTGTGAAACCTGATCCTCAACCTGGGGCAAGTGGGAAGGCACAGCCTTAACCCTCTTGCTCCTTCTCTTGGGTTGTGGTTGGTCTATTGTTTCAAGATCCACCACTGGTTCAGGAAGGCACTTCTTAGCCTGAGACCTTGTCACTGCAAGGACATGAGCTGAAATCCCTAGCATTTCTGCATGAGTCCTGTACTCCACTTCTGACCAAACTGAGCTTTCAAGATCATTGCCTAACAGACAGTCTACTGGGAGGTCTGCACTCACAACAACTTTCTTTAGGCCATCTACCCCTCCCCAGGAGAAGTTCACAACAGCCACACTATGGGAAGTAGTGGAGTTGCTTGCATTGGTCACTAGGTAACTTTCACCTAGTACAATTTGTCCAGGGTCCACAAAGCCAGGTGCCACCATTGTGACACTGGCACAAGTGTCCCTGTAGGCCTGAGCCAGTTTCTCATTAATTAAGGGAGTCTGCCTATATTTGCCCAGGTTACTGGGGCTTACTGCAGTGGGCAAAGATATGTCCACATCATATAGGAGAACTGCCTGTGTGGGGATTCTGACTAGGCCAGATTCCACCTCAGTACCCAGGGTCAACCCTACTAAACCCTTTGGCTGTGTACCACCACTGCTGACTGTACTAGGGGGTGCAGTTGCTTTAGGAGCTGCAGTGGTGGGGACTGGATTTTTCTTAGTGCATTCACTGCCCCAGTGTGAAACTGATTTGCAGGTATTACACCAAGGTTTCTTTGGGCCATCGTTCTTCTTTTTCTTGTTTCCATTTTGGGAACCCCCCTCCTTATTGCTAGTTTGGGGGCCTGAAGACTTCTGGTCCTTTTCTTTATCTTTCTGATTCCCACCCTTCTGGTCTGTTTTCTTCTGGTCACCTTGGTTCTGGTTTTTCTGCTTAATCCTTGTTCTGACCCATTTGTCTGCCTTCTTTCCCAATTCTTGGGGAGAGGTCAAATCAGAGTCAACAAGGTATTGATGCAACAGCTGGTTCTGACAGTTATTAAGGATCTGTTCTCTCATCATAAGATTGTACAATCCTGTATAGTCTGAAACTTTACTTCCCTGCAGCCAACCCTCCAGAGCCTTAGTGGCACAATCTACAAAATCAGTCCAGTCCTGAGTCTGTGCTTTTTGGGTGTCTCTGAACAACAACCTGTATTGCTCAGTGGTTAGGCCAAACCCTTCAATAAGAGCACTCTTCAGAACAGAGTAGTTTTTGGCATCCTCAGGTCTAACAGTGAGGAGCCTGTCCCTCCCTTTCTCAGAAAAGGAGTACCATAAAATTGCTGCCCACTGATCCTCAGGGACCTGCTGTACCATGCAGGCCCTCTCAAGAGCAGTCATCCATTTGTGGATATCATCCCCTTCCTTGTAGGGGGGCACAATTTTTGTCAGGTTTCTATTGTCATAGGCCCTGTCTTTTTCTTTAGGAACTTTGCTGCCACCAGTGGCATCTAAGCCACACAATTTTTTCTCTCTTGCTAAAGCAAGTTTAGCTTGAGCCAAGGCTACCTCTTCCCTTTCTATTTGGAGTTGGACAGCCCTCATCCTGGCCCTATGCTCTATTCTCTGGGAGGAAGTCATTCCTCTTTGAGATTCTCTTGAGGCACTAGAAAGGTGAGAGTCCCTTGACAGAGATCTCTCCCTTCTATTACCTGGGAGAATTTGGTTATGAGATCTGGAGTGGTGCTGGCCCCCTCCATTCCCATGTAGGTCCAAGTTGGCCTGGTTAAGCCTGGCAACCTGTACCTGGTTTCCCACCTGATCCTGATCTTCAGGCTCTTCTACATCAGAGCCTTCCTCTGGGTCTTCCTCTTCCTCCTCTATTCCTTCTTGAAGATCCTCATTCTCAGGGGAGTTTATCCCTTCCTCTGTTTCTAAGGGAGTCTGAATCGCCTTGTCTAGGTCATCCTTTTCTAGGAGAGCTATTAGGGAAGGAATGGTAGGGCCTCTGCCCTTTTTTAGCCCCCTGGCTGTGCACAAGGCACTCAGGTCTTTGTGGCTAAGGTTGTCATATCTGGATGTTGTCCCTATAGGATCAACTATTACAGGAGCAGAGCCTGAAGCTCTACCTGTATCAGACATGACTGCTAGTGAGGTGTAAGTGGTGCACTTACCTACACTAAGTGGTTTCCTACTGTACCTTGCTAGTGAGTTGTAGTCAGGGTGTGCTACTCCCTTTAATCTACAACTACTAAGTTCAGTAGAACTTAATATGCTAAGCTTTTGATTTATATGTACCTAGAGGTACTTGATGTGATCTTTCAATTTGATAAAGATTGCAATGGTAAAACAAACAGCAAGCTCAAATCCCACCGCTGCACACCAATGTGAGAAGTTGGCCTGATAGGTAGTGTTTCCAATTCTGGAACCACTGGTTATCAGTCCAAGCAAACCCCAAAGATGTCAGGTTGTAAGTCAACCTTGTAGACAAGCTATCCGAGTGGTAGCATGGACTAAGCAGCCTTAAAGGCTTAACTTAAGAGGTCGTGTTAAGCGAGCTTGTTTTACCACATACAATCCTGTAATCAAATGAAAGGACACCACACAAGTATATATTATAAAAATATATGTATTTATTACTAAATTACTCCCCAGTACTCTTTATGAGGAAAGGGGCACAAGCGTTAAATCAAAAGCACTGTTACACATATAAAGTTGCACGTTTATGGATGAGGGCGGGTGGCCACTCAGACCATATATCAAAAAAGTGGTATAAGTAACACTTTACGAACAATGGTTAGGCCTAGGGCCTAGAGATTCGCTGGGAGCAGTCAGGACAAGCAATGAAGAAGTCGGGAGTAGCCCACAGGAGACGGATGCAGCACGGAAAGTGCAGCGCGCACCAATGCACTGTCAATGGTGCGTAAAAGTCAATTAAAGTGAATAAAAAGATACTTCTGCTGAACCTAGGAACACAAAACTTTAGACACAGACCCTAGAGGTGTGTACCAGTGTAAAGACACCGGCGTTGCAAAGTTACCTCACCCACAGGCCGTGGGTGCACAGGGTCGAAGTGGCGTCGGGTTCTGTCACGCAGGTTCTGGGTGCTTGGAGCTGTTGCAGCTGCAGGCGCTGTGAAGCAGAAGTGTCCGGTGCGATCCAAGGGTGGATCGAAGTAGAAAAGTACCTGAAAGCAGAGGGGACAGAGTCTGGGTCACTCAGCAGTGACCAGGGTGGAACCAGGACGGAACCAGGCAATGTCGGGCGCAATCAGGCGGTTGTCGATAGGCTTCTCTCCGCTGTCACGTGGGCTCTGGGGCATCTGCGACGTCCAGGAGCAGGTCACGATCTGTCCCACGTAGGCTCTCGCCGTCAGCACCGTCGGCTTGAAGATTGTAGCAAACAGCACTTGGCAAAAGCAATCCACGCGGAACCGGGAGATTGCTTATCACTCGAACCAGGAGGGTCAGAGTGGGTGCTCCTTTTCACAGGAGCTGGTGCAGATCTGGAGCAACCAGAAAAGCAAGTCGTATTTCGAAGTTCGTCGGCACAGGGGCCACAAGCCAGCTGGCAAGTGACGGGGCCAACGCGTCGAGCGCACACAAGCAGAAGGGCCCCACGCAGCACTCAGCGAGTGTGGAGGGGTGAGCTTTGGTGCAAGTGGAGCTCGGGGCTGGGGCTTCTCAAACCCCGGTGTACAGCTTCGAGGGTCACTCGTGGGCCGCACGGTCAGCGTCTCGTGGCCTTTTCAAGATGGCGTGCCCCACGCTTCCGGTCGCCTCCACGGGTCTCAGCTCTGCAGGGACTGTGGATCGGGCAGGTAGAAGGCAGGCAAGCTTGATCTCGTCGATCTCTGTCGCTCGAGTTCCGGCGGGAACTGCAACAAAGCAAGGGTCGAGGGCTGGATGGTGCCTGTTTGCACAGGGTGGTCACTCCTTGACCACAAGGGAGATTCTTCAGTCGTCTCACGTCGTGTAGAAAGTCGAAGGGTCCAGATTTCGTTTCTTATGTTTCTTCAGGATGATCTGAGGTCCGTTGGGACTGCTCCCCCTCTTATTCGAATCTAGGGGGTTGGACATCCTGCTAGGTCCCCTCCTATGGGTGGGACCCAGGAAGGGGGTGGTTACACCCCTCTCCTTTGATCCTGGCCGCGCTGGGACAGGGGCTGGGAGGCCCCAGAACCGGTTTGGCCGGATCCTGCAAGGGGCAGCCTTGTGCTCCCCAGGCAGTGTCTGGTTTCATTGAAACCTCCCTACTCCAATCCACTATCTCCTGTCTGGGGTGGTTTGACACCGCCCTGTGACAGGAAACTCTTTGTCCAGGCCTCCTCTGCCGGGTTTCGGTCAGCAGCAGGAGGTCAGACCCGTGTCTGTGGCAGGGGCATCCATTTTGTGGATCTGAGGCTCATTTTAAATCAACCGCGTTTCAGTAAAGTAACATGTCTTCTCCCTCTAGAAGGGTGGAATGCTATCCCCGTCGCCAGAACTGGCGAGGGGATAGTATTCCAATTCGTATGACACCTTACACGACATGTTTTGATAAAGCCAAACCAAAGTTGCTATATAACCGCGAGGATTATAATGCGCTTAAGAGTATATGGTATGGCATTATCCCGGATCAGCTTAGGGAGTTGTTCCCGACAGCTGCAGACAGGCTCAGCTCATGCCAGAGCACCATCTCACATAAAACCACGCACTCTGCCTCCAGGATTGATGAGGCCTTCCATAGGAGTGGCTTACAGGCTATATATGTGTCCAGATATAGGTTTAGATATAGGTATACTATATCTAAGCAAGGGGTGATTACACCCACTTGCCCCAGCTGAGTGATCAGCCAGTTGTGTCAATTTAAGAACCAGCCAGGGGTGGCAAAAGCTATGCTTCAGCCCCGGGTAGGCCTTGGTGGCACCTATGCCCTGGGCACCTATAGTGCATGGTACAGGGGCTGACAAGGAGTCCATTTCCAATTGTGGTATGTACCTATAGCACATGTATTACAAATTTAGAGAGAGAACAGCAGGCTGGGGGTCTGATTAGCAGGCCCACAGCCTCAGTAAGTCGAAAACCAGTGAAGCAAAAAGCAAAAATTGGGGTGACCATAGGATAGCAGACCCTACTCTCCTACACAATGCGTGAAACACACTCATGCCACCATCCAACTGCTCCACAACTTGGGATTCACAATAAACCACACCAAGTCTCATCTACAGGCATCCAAAGTACAACAGTACCTCAGTGCCACAATAAACACCTCAACAGCGCTAGCTTATCCCACTCCAGCAAGGATAGCCAGCATGCAAACTCTTCTAACAGAGTTTCAGCTACAACACTCCCTCCCAGCACGAGTGTTCATGCAACTCATAGTGGCCTCTTGCATCTTCATAGTACCCCATGCAAGACTTCAGATGCGTCCGCTACAAGAGTGCTTATCACGTCAATGGAACAAGGCTCAAGGTCACTTAACAGACCTAGTGTTGGTAGACAGTCGGACTCATTGCTCTATGCAGTGGTGGAACACCAAAAACCTTTCCAAGGGACGACCGTTCCTAGAGCCAGTTCCTCAGATAATCTTGAATGCGGACGCCTCACTCTCCGGCTGGGGAGCCCACCTACTGCGACACACCATGCAAGGCAGGTGGACACCGCAACAAAATTTACTCCACATCAATCATCTGGAGTTACTAGCAATATTCCTAGCACTAAAAGCTTTCCAGAAGCAAGTAGCAAACAAAGCTGTGTTAATCCGCACAGACAACATGACAGCAATGTACTACATACAGAAGCAGAGAGGCACACACTCCCCGCAACTCTCTCAAGTAGCACAGGACATATGGAGGTGGGTTATACCTCAAAACATATTCCTCCTAGCCCAGCATTTTCCGGGAGTACAAAATACTATAGCAGATCTGTTATGTCGTCAAACGCAACAGACCCACGAGTGGGAACTTCATATGCAAGTTCTTCAACCATTCTTTCAGATGTGGGGACAACCTCAAATAGACCTATTTGCCACCCACGAAAAGACAAAATGCCCAAGCTTCGCCGCCAGATATCCACACCCACTGCCAAAAGGCAATGCGATATGGATGAATTGGTCAAACAGATTTGCGTACGCTTTTCCATCTCTACAACTCATGCCACTAGTAGTACGCAAACTACAGCAGCATTCTCTGACCCTCATTCTATTTGCTCCAACGTGGGCCAGACAACAGTGGTACACCACACTGCTACAACTGTCTGAAGTACTACACCAAAAACTGCACCTGTCTCCACACCTCTTAACACAGAACTATGGAGAGATCAGACACCTGGACCCAGCTCAGCTCAACCTTGCCATCTGGCTCCTGAAGTCCTAGAATTTGGATATCTGAACCTTCCTCCAGACTGCATTAATGTCATTAACCTCATAGATGCTATTAAACATTCCTCCCCAGTGCTGCGCTGTCCATTGGAACTAGTGCTGAATGGACGTCCAATGGTCGTGCGCAGCACTGGGGAGGTAGTGCTGCCGTCGGCCAATGCACCGAGGCAGCACTTAAGGGGCTAAAGAAGCTAGACGTCCAACCCCTAGGACATGTAAACGATTTGTGATATATTGTCACAACAACAATATTGATCCCCTAAATGTGTCTATTCAACACATCCTAGGATACTTACTGCATCTCCAAAGATGTAACTTAGCCTATACGTCTATTAGACTACATCTTGCTGCAATAGCAGCATATCTGCAAAACAGACAACATCTATCTCTGTTCAGAGTGCCTGCCATTAAAGCCTTTATGGAAGGCCCTAAAAGAATAATTCCTCCCAGAGTACCACCTTCTCCTGTGTGGAATTTAAATGTTCTTCTCTCATGGTTCATGGGACCTCCCTTTGACCCTTTACACATATGTGAATTGCAATTTTTAACATGGAAAGTTGCTTTCCTAGTAGCTATTACTTCTCTGTGGAGAGTTAGTGAACTACAAGCACTAACCATCCAAGAACCCTTCTTGCAAATGCATCAAAATAAGGTAGTTCTACGTACTAATCCAAAATTCCTGCCCAGGGTAATTTCTCCATTCCATCTAAATCAATCTCTGGAACTACCCGTTTTCTTCGCGCAACCACAGTCAGTTGCAGAAAGAGCTCTTCACACATTAGATATCAAAAGAGCGTTGCTATACTACATAGAAAGGACACATCCTTTTCGTAAAACAAAACAACTTTTTGTGTCTTTCTCACCACCACACAAGGGTAATCCCATTTCAAAATCTGGGATAGCTAGATGGATTGGCAAATGCATACAGATTTGCTACCACAAAGCTAAACGTACGTTCTCTGTTCCTCCTAAAGCCCACTCTACAAGAAAGGGGCTTCAATGGCATTTTTAGGGAACATTCCCCTAGCTGACATCTGCAGAAAAGCTACATGGTCTACACCGTACACATTCACAAAACACTATTGTGTAGATATGCAAACAAAATAACAAGCTAATGTGGGCCAGGCTGTTCTCAAAACATTATTCCAAACTACTGCAACAGATAGGGGTGGTCACCACTAAGAGTGGGTACTGCTATACAATCTATACACAGTGTGCAATCTGCAGATCATATGCCTCAAACGGAAAATGCTACTTACCAGTATGCATCTGTCCTTGGCATGTAGAGCTGCAGAGTTGCACATGCCCACCCGCCTCCCCGGCTACCCTTGTCTGTTCCAGTATTATCTTAATTAGATACAAATTACATGGGCATCCTTCCTTTTCTTGTAAATTCCCTAATTCCGAAAAACAATCTGGGGATGGAGCCGATGCCCATGCGCAATGTGGTCCTAAGGAGGAGTCACCTATCTCGTGACTTCCAAAGAACTTTTCAGGACAACAACAAACTGCAAACATCCAGGCCCAACACTAGGTGGCGATCTATGCACTGTGTGCAACTGCAGCTCTACATGCCAAGAACAGATGCAAACTGGTAAGTACCATTTTCCTTTTGTTTTATTTGCTCTCCTGCTCTCACTGGGCACCATGGCTTTCAGTGTGCTCAGTTGGTCTAACAGTATATTGACTATTTGGAGGACGTATAGAGCTTTTTTAACTTTTGCGTTGTTTTTTACATATACCATGTTTTACACTTTTTTTATAATGATGTTTTTATGCTTTTTATAACCGGCATATTTTAGCATTAATTAATCTTATCGTCCTTCTGCATATCGGCTCTGGCGCTGACCTTTTACATAGTTATGTGCCTTATAAATGTTGTGTGGTTTTCTTCGAAACCCAACCTCATTTATTATACATGATGATTCTTAGTATCATATTTTGATCCCCTGACCAGGCCATACACAGCAGGATTACTATCTTCTGTATAATAACTCTGTACAAAATTCACTGCTATCGTCCTCCTTAGATGACAGGCCCACAGTACCATTACATAGCTAGGTAGAACCCCTAAGGGCACCTTTTTGGGTATAAAAGAACCATATCTTTGCTGGGTAACCAGAGGAGATGCTTCCATGCTGACAGAAGACGCTAACGTCCCTGCACCCAGAAACTCCAGCACGCAGTTGTCTGACATTGTATTGTAATTGCATTTATATGGCGCTTACTACCCTGAACAAGGCGTCAAAGTGGTCTTTCGGTGAGTAGCACACTACTCTGGAACCATAAAGGATTAGTGGTGAATTAGTATAGTGAAAATATTATAGTAATTTGATTGGTGGACATATTAGTTATTTGGATTGAGAAGGATAGTTGAGAGAAATAGGTTTGCATTTATATAGCGCCTGCTACCCTTGATGGGGTGTTTAAGCGCTTTTCTGGCGAGTAGCACATTATTTCAGAACCCAGAAAGGATTAGTGGTGAATTAGTATAGTGAAAATAGGAAAGTAATTTTGAGTGGCGGATATGTTAGTCATTTATTTAGATTGAGAAGGATAATGAAAGGGCAGAAGAGGTAAAAAGGTTTGCATTTGTATAGCGCTTGCTACCCCTGATGAGGTGTTAAAGTGCTTTTTCTGCGAGTAACACCGTATTCCGGAACCTATAAAGGATTAGTGGTGAATTTGTATAGTGAAATATGAAATTAATTTGAGTGGTGGACATGTTAGTCTTTTATTTGGATTGAAAAGGATAGCGGAGGGATAGAAGAGATATATATATATATATATATTTTAGCTCTTAGCAGTAGGAGAAGGCTTGGGATAAGTAAAAGGGAGTTGGAGAGGGATGAGTAAAAGGGAGGGGGATTTGTTAAAGGGAAGTGGAGAGGAAAGAGTCAGAGGGAGGTTTTAGAAAGGCTTGTTTTGGGGATCAGAATAGTAAAAAGAGTTACTAGATGATGCAAGGAGGGGTGAAGTAGGGAAGAGTCTCTAAAGGGTTATTTTGAGGATTATCGTAATGGTATGGGGTTTGGGATGAATAAGAGAGTGGAGGTAATGGATATATTGATAGAGGTATAGGCTAGTGCATTGAAAAGAGTAGTAGAAAGAGGTTTGAGAAGAGTCAGAGAGTTGATATATAGATCAAAAAGTAATTAAGATATAGATCCATAAGTACATGGAAGGTAAATAGCTGAATAAAGGAATGTAGTATATGTAGATTAAAGATGCATTAAATAAACTCTGTCTTTCAATTGATGATGCACTTAAAATTAGTTTAAATAATTTTTATATACATATATATTTATTTTTAGGCAAATAGTGAAGCAATTGTTGATAAATAGTTATGATAAGATTATTTATGCAGTCACTTATATACATGTTAAAAACAGAATAGTGTAACTATCATAAATATATATATTTATTTGTTAAGCAGAACTAATGAATATCTATATATAATATTTTTTTTAGACATAGTATTTTACACGTTTATGCAAAGCAAAACACATATATAGGTACATATCTATAGTACAAATAAATGCTTATATACAGAGATATACGCTGTATTTATCTGTTTGCGTATGGTGGTTATGTGGGGAAGAGCCAATTCTTGAGTAGTTTTCTGAAGATAAGGTGGTTATCTGTGGATCTGATGTTGGGGGGGTAAAGAGGTCCATAGTTTGGCTGCTTGAACAGAGAATGGTGTGCCACCCATTGTTCTTTTAGTTTGTCTTGGGATTTTGAGGTGAGGGGCCACTCTAGAGCTGAGGTTCCTTTGTTGAATGTGTTTGGTGATTTTATTCCTGATGAAGAGCGTCCCGTTCCATGTATCACTTTGTGAGTGATACAAAGCAGCTTGAACATCGATCTTCTGGCAACCGGTGCCCAATTCAGGGCTTTCAAGCCAGGGGAGAAGTGGTCTTGCGGTTTTAAACGTAAGAGTAGTCTGGCAGCCGAGTTCTGAATCTGTTGTAGTCTTTCCATGGTTGTTAAAGGTGATCCATGGTAGAGGCTATTGGCGTAATTGTCTTTCGACAAATTAAGGGAGATGCTATCCTGGACCTTGTGTGGTAATCCCAAATGAGGAAAGATTTGTCGCACAGTTTTATAGAAACAAAGCTTGATCTTGCTAGTTTGTCCTTATGGGCATTCATCGATAGCTTGGAGTCCATGCTCAAGCCGATATTTCTTACTTCCTTCGATATTTTAGGCGGTGATCCCAGATCATCTTACCACATGGCGAGCAGGTCATAATGTTTCTAATTGGCACATGTGAGTATGTCCGTCTTGGCAGCATTCAATTTGAGATGGCTCCACGTAATCCAATGATCCACAACTCTGAGACAGCTGAAAATTGCTGAGTTTCCAATATATTTGGAGCATTGCAGTTGAAGGAGTTCTTGCCTGTCATCTGCATAGTTATAGCACGTGAGTTGAAATTGATTGATCGATACCGGTAATGACTTCATGTAGGTGTTGAAAAGCATGGGTGAGATAATAGAGCCTTGAGGGACCCTGCCCTACGGTTTGAGTGAGAAAGGTGGGGTGCAGACGACATTAGTTCTGTTGCAAAGGTAGGACGTGATCCAGTCTAGAGCAGTCCCCTCTATGCCGGCGTCGTGGAGTCTTTGTATCAGAGTGTCTTGGTCAGCTGTGTCAAAGGCAGCCGAGAGGTCTAAGAGAAGTGGTGCAGCAACCCCGTTGCAGTCAGCTGTGTTCTTCACGTCATCCCAGATTCTGTGCCTCTTCCTGAACGGAATCCTAGTTTGGCATTCTCTTGAATGAATTGTGACATCTGGGCAAAAGCTGCTTTTTCTATAGGTTTGCCCAGGAAAGTTCAATCTGAAATCGGTCTGTAGTAGTAATGGTTCAGCTGGTCCAAGTTTTTTTTCTTCAGTAATGGGCGTATGTATGATTCTCTGAGTTCTTCCGGAAATATTCCAGTAGTTAAAGAGTTGTTGTTGATTCTCCTTACTGGAGTGGCAGCAGAGGTTGTTAGTAGAATTGTCTTGAAGTTTTGCGGTGGACATGGGTCAGAAGGGCTGCTGGTAGGCCTGCTTGCTTTGACCAGTCCCATAAGTTCATGGTGTGGAATGTTTTGGAAGAAACAAGAGGCTGGGTTAGAGTAATCTTGGATTGTAGCTTTGTAAAAGGGTTAGTGCTGATGCTTTGTGTCTGTTTTAAATATGAGTCCAACGTGTCTACTTTGTCCGCGTAATGATTTTCCAGTTTGTCTGTGAACTCTTGAGTAATGGGATGAGCTGCTTCTAGGCAATTTGGTTTACAAAATTAATTGAGAATTTGATAGAATTCTTTATTTACACATTTAGCGTTTTGAATTCTGTCTGAATAGTATTTTTCTACGCTTTTATGATAGCCCACTTGTACAATTTGCAAATTTTCTGTAGGCGAAGTTTGTCTTGATTGGCGTTTGTTTTGAGCCAGGCTTTTTAATTTGTTGTTTTATGTCTTTTATTTCTATATTTCTCCAAGATGCTTGTTTTCTTTTGTTCTGTTGTGTGGTTTTTAGTGGTATCAGGATATCAAAAGCTTCCTGTAGCCACTCATATACTTTTTGAACAGAATGTATTGTTTCTAGATCTCTACCGGATGTTAGTTGTGTTTCTAAGAGTTCCAAATTGAGTTTGTTCCTTGGCTGATATGTGGATGCATGTAGGATGGTTTTAGGTGCATCGCTTAGTGTTGCTTTATGTTGGAAGGCAAGCAAATGGTGGTCTGACCATGTGACTGGAGTCATTGTTTGAAAGGTAACTAGTTCTGTATTAGCAAAAATGACATCTAGGATATGCCCAGCGATGAGTGTGGGTTCGTGGACGATCAGATGCAGGTTCAGTGCTTCTAGGCCAGCAATCATTATTTTTGGATGGGGCGTCTTTGGTGTATCAAACCAGATGTTAAGGTCACCCAGAACACATAGGTTGGAGTGTAGTGTTATCAGGTTTGAAATTGTGTCTAGAAGTCCGTCTGGGAAAAAACAGACCTCCACCTTGCTAGGTGGAGGTCTGGAAGTTAGAGGAGGAAGACAGTGTAGGATTGCATCTGGTGAAAAGGGCCACACAATCTTTTATGGAGATGTCGTCCACTTTAGTGATATGTAATGTTTGCCTGAATACAGTAGCTAGGCCACCTCCTTTTTTGCCTATACAATTTTGGGTGATCATTTGATAGCCTAGAGGAACGGCTTCATGCAGGACTGCAGCCATATCCTCTCCAGACCATGATTCAGAAATAAATAGTATGTCTGGTTTTGCGTCCGTGAGAAGATCGTGGATGTGATGTTTGTATTAGAGAGCGATCAAGCATTTATTAGTAGACCATTTAGAGAATTAGCTTTGGATATAGTGTGACTTTGTTTTGTAGAGGAGTGAGCAGTATTTTGTGGACTTGCAGCTGGGGTGTCCTTAGTGTTGGTATGAGGATAGCAATAGTGTGGCTGTTCTATATCCTATTCCTCGTCCTGCAGGCATTTTGATGGGTCTGTGTATGTAGGTGGTGGAGACGGTGAAAACTGCAAAGTTGTGAGGTGTCGCACATTGCTTATTTTATTTGTGTCTGTTTAGGGCGGAAGGTGTATGAGTTGGGGTGACAGTGCGGCATGTGGGTCAGTTGGTAAGGTTCTAAATTCTCCAGTGGATGGGAGGCGGTTAAAAGAGAGTTGTTGTGATGCTATATGTGTGTTAGGTGTGGTGGAAGAGAGAAAGCTTGGAATTGGAAGTTGTCCATTTGTGTAATTTGAAAGAGGGTGTATGTTTGTAGTGTTTGATGGAAAGTATTCTGTAGTGCTGCTATTGAGAGATTTTGTTGTCCTGGTGTGCGTGATATGTTTTGTTTTTGAGGAATAGTGAAAGGGGATGCTCATGTATTTGTTTTATGAGATGGATTTGTGAGTGAAAGTTGTAAGGTACAGGGAGTGGTGATGTGTTTGTGAGTAGAGTGTATGTTGTGTGTAAGAGGGGATGAAGTAGAGTTGTGAGTGTTTGTCAGAGACTTGTTTGCTGCATGAGGTAGTATGTGTGGTGTTGTGGGGAATAGGTGTTGTGTAGTCGTCATCTTGTGGTCGAAAGAAGAGGAGGGTGTTGATTGGAGAAATGATGGAAAGCTGAGTATAGGTTTGTTAGTGACAAAAAGGGGTCTGTTAGGATTAATTAGAGCAGGGAGTTGTGTCTGGTTGGGATATAGTTCGGTGTGGTATTGGGTTGTGTTCGTCAGGAGTGGTTTGGCTAGTGGTGTAAGATAGAGTTGTGTACTGTTTGTAGGTGGTGGAGCAAATGTGTGGTAGCCGGGATAGAAGATTTGTAGTGGGTGCTAAGACATTGAATTGTGCATAGGGTTAGTTTGTGTTAAATTAATGGTGTAGATTTGGTGTGAGTGTGTTACTAAGTGGATGGGGTAGGGTGGATGCTGGTGGATGTGAATTTGGGCATCATTTCTGGCCCTGTTCCCGTCCAGTCTCGAACAGACAACTGCCCTTGTCTTCGCTGCCATTCGAAACTGGTCAGGCTGAGACGTACTAAGTCCTGGCCTTATAAAGACCTAGTAATGAGGTGACCCCTTCAGCCAATAGGAACCCTAACCAATCACAGCACTAGCCCTAAACCTTAGAACCAAAAGGACACCAAGCCCTAACAACAAATCATAGCCCTAGTCCAGACACTCAATCAGGCGCTAAACCCTACATCTGAAAGAGACACGTTAGTGATAGATTCCTTACCTTAGAATATCCCCAGGCGTCAGACTGGATCCGGAAATTTTTGCGTAGCAGTACCCTTGTGCGTCGGTAAGCGTCGTCTGCGGCTCCGCGTCCGTCGTGGGCGCCGTGATGACGTCGTCGGAGTACTTAGACGCCGCCTCCGCGTGCTCACGTCAGTTCTTCTTTTTCCCGAGCCAGCAAGCGCAGATCTGGAAAAAGCAGTAACCCTTAGTCAATTTTTGACTAACTTTTTTGAATCCTTTTGATCATTTCTCGAAGTCTTTACGTCTCTGATCGGTGCCTAGGGATGCCTGGTTTCAAGCACTGCGAGGATTGCGACCGCACGATGTCGGTCACCGATCCTCCCCACCTGTGCCTAACTTGTCTAGGCGTCGACCACGACGACAAGGCCTGCTCCGACTGCCGGGCCCTCTCTTCGAAAGCCAGGCGGGAGCGGTCCCGCAGGCGACTCGAACTCCGTCAGTCGGCCCCGCGCCGCGAGAGGTTCCGGTCCCACGGGAGGTCGAGGGACAGGTCGCGGGGTCGGAGCCACCACAGCTCCGAGAGTCGGCACCACTCCTCCGGGTCGAAGTCGTTGTCGGGTAAGAAACACAAGAAGTCGAAGACGCGGCCGGGGGTTCGGGTGACACCACCCACGCGGCTCCGTCGGAGTCACGGTTGTCGCGTCCAGCCCCACACCCTCCGGTCCCTGGGCGAGACGCGAAGCCGGAGGAGATCGAGCGCTTCCTCATGGCCATGAGGTCCCTCTCTCCGGTGGGTTCCGCGGGGCCTCTAGCGGGTCGGGGGCTTTGGCCCCGACGCCGTCGGGTGCTTCGGCCTGACGCCGCGGCGCCTTCGGGCACGGCGCCGCAGGGCCCCACAGTCCCGACACCGCCGGCGCCTTCGGGCCCGGCGCCGCTGGGACCCCACTGGAACCACTTCGGGATCTGGGTCGTCGCCGGTGGACCTTACGACCCCCCCGGCGTCGGTCCGTCAGGTGTCACCTGCGGCGCCGCCCTCAGGCGGCGCCGTCCCCGATGCCACCCTCGCTCCGGTTCCGACGTCAGAGCGGCGCCGCTGGGCGCCGTATCTGACGGCGTTTGGGGATTTTTACTTCAATGAACCGGCCCCATTGGTTGACAACCCTGAACTTCAGGAGATGGGTGATGAGGAGTATTGGGAGGGGTCTGAGGACCCTCTGACACGCGATTGTCCGCCTCTAGAGGACTGGACAGGTGTCCTTGGGGATGCCAGTGGTCTGGACACCTCCCCAGACACTGGTTTTGTCTCGCCTCCTACCGTGGCTTCGGAGGAGGGGGCAACATACGGAGTGGTGTTGATGAGGGCTACCAAGGCCTTGAGCCTTGAGCTCCCCGTCGCGGCCGTGAGGACTAACCTCCTCACTGAGGTCCTTAAACCGCAGTCATGCCCATCGGAGCCTCTGCTGCCGTTTAATGAGGCCTTGACCGACGCTCTTTTGGGCACTTGGTCCAGGCCCGCTACGGGTTCGCCCGTAGATAGGAATGTGGCCAGACGCCACCACCTGGCCCCGGGCGACCCAGTTTTCCTGTCCACCCACCCCACCCCCGTGAGCCTGGTCATCCAGGCGTCCACTTTCCAGACCGCATTCCCATCGGCTCCGCCGGACAGGGAATCCAAGAGGTACGAGATGTACGGTAAGAAGGTCTTCTCCTCCCCTAGTCTGGGGTGCGGTCTTCCAAAACCGCATGCCTCTTGGGCGGCTACACCCACTCTCTGTGGGATACGGTTGCGGAAGTGCTGCCAGAGTGTCCGTTGGAGGTACGGGCCAAACTCGGCCAAGCCCTTGTGGAGGGCCGGGATGCAGCCAAATATTCCATCCGGTGTGGGCTGGATACCACTGACTCACTAGGTAGAGCGATGGCAACGACAGTGGCGATTAGACGCCACGCCTGGTTGAGATCCGCCAACTTTTCGGCTGATGTCCAAAATACTTTGATGGACATGCCGTTTTATGGCCGTCACCTTTTTGGCGACAAGGCAGACCATGCGCTTGAGCGCTTTAAGGACTCCAGGGCTACGGCCAAGTCCTTGGGCCTTTCGGCCCCGCGCCAGCAAACGTGTGCCTTTCACTCCTTTCGTGGCCAAGGAAGGGGCGCCCCACACGTGCTGCCAGCCACAGACTAACATCCAGCGCGGTGGCGGCCGTGGAAATCGCCGTGGAGGCGGTCGGGGACAACAGCGAGGCCAGTCCAACCCTCCCCCGCAGCATCCGCCTCTAAACCCTCCTAGTCCGTGCTTCTCGGCCCATGTGACGCCAGTGGGGGGCAGGGTTCGCCATCACCACTCTCACTGGTGCACTGTCACTTCGGACAGGTGGGTGCTGCAGATCGTCCGGAGGGGCTACTCCCTCCCCTTCGAGATGACCCCTCAAGCCATGCCACCGCAACACCACCGCGTATCAGGGGATCATTTGCGGCTTCTGCAGGAGGAAGTTTCGGCCCTCTTGGCCAAGGGGGCCATTGAGCGCGTTCCTGGGCCAGAAGTAGGACGTGGTTGCTACTCCCACTACTTTCTGGTACCCAAGAAGGGCAAAGGGGGCCTACGCCCTAGCTTGGATCTACGGAACGTCAACGTCTTCCTCCGGAAGGAGAAGTCCAAGATGCTGACTCTGGCTCAGGTCTTAGCTGCCCTGGACCCATGAGACTGGATGGTGGCGTTGGACTTGCAGGACGCTTATTTCCACATCCCCGTCCTGCCAGCCCACCGGCGTTACCTACGGTTCACGGTAGGCCACAAGCACTTTCAGTTTACTGTGCTCCCCTTAGGCCTTACCAGCGCCCCACTGGTGTTCACAAAGGTGATGGCGGTGGTCTCAGCTCATCTGCGCAGGTTAGGGGTTTTCAGTCTCCCCCTACCTAGACGACTGGTTGTTGAAGGCGGGCTCGCCCCAGACAGTCGTCAGCCACCTCCAGACGACGGCAGAACTCTTGCACCAGCTGGGATTCTCCATCCATGTGCCGAAGTCACACCTATGCCCCTCTCAGAAGCTCCTTTTCATCGGAGCGGTTCTCCACTCGGCGCGGTTTCGGGTTTACCCACCCGAACAGCGGGTTCGGGATATACAGGCTCTGATTCCGATCTTTCAGCCTTTATCCTGAGTTTCGGTCAGGTTGACGCTGCGGCTTCTGGGGCTGATGGCTTCCTGCATCCTTCTGGTGCATCACGCCCGTTGGCGGATGCGGGCTCTGCAGTGGGACCTGAAGTTTCAGTGGGCCCAGCATCAGGGCATCCTGTCCGACCATGTCCTGATCTTGAAGGGCACTGCGAGACAGCTGCAGTGGTGGCTCACGGACCGTGATTGGGTCAGCGGCAGATCCCTCTCCCTTCCCCAACCGGACCACGTAGTTGTGACGGACGCGTCCCTCCAGGGCTGGGGAGGCCACATGGGAGAGGCGGAGATCAGAGGCCTCTGGTCTCCGACGGAGTCCCGGCTCCATATCAACCTTTTGGAGCTGCGGGCGATTCGTCTTGCGCTGAAGGCATTCCTCCCCTCTGTCGGGGGGAGTGTAGTGCAGGTGTTCACGGACAACACCACCGCCATGTGGTACAGCAACAAACAATACGGGGTGGGGTTGTGGACCCTCTGCCAGGAGGCTCTGCGCCTCTTGCAATGGCTGGAACATCAGGGAGTGACCCTGGTGGTTCAACACCTGGCAGGTTCTCTGAACGCCAGGGCGGACAAACCCAGCCGCCGGTGCATGATGGATCACGAATGGCGTCTGAACTCAGACGTGGCGCAAGGTCTCTTTCTGCAGTGGGGAGAGCCTTGGTTAGATCTATTCTCCACCGAAGAGATTGCGCAATGTCATCAGTTCTGCGCGTTGGAATTTCCAAGGCGGCACTCGCTCGGAGACGCTTTTCGTCGCGAGTGGAGTTGCGGTCTGTTGTACGCTTTTCTGCCTATACCATTTCTGCCCAGAGTGCTGAAGAAGATCAAGCGCGACCGGGCACAAGTCCTCCTTGTGGCTCCGGACTGGGCACGAAGGTACTGGTATCCCGAGCTACTCAGTATGTCAGTCGATCCCCCGGTTCGTCTGCCTCTTCAGGAGGACCTTCTGTCGCAGCAGCAGGGGACTGTACTCCACCCGAACCTGTCCAGTCTCCACCTCCATGCTTGGAGATTGAGCGGTGACAGTTGAGGCCATTTGACTTGCCTCCTGAAGTCTGTAACATCATTCTGGCAGCCAGGCGTCCCTCCACAAAGTCGGTATACGCCTGTAGGTGGAATAGATTTGTGGCATGGTGCACAGCAAAGGCTGTGGATCCCCTCAATGCCCCTCCCTCTGAGGTTCTTCTCTTTCTTCTTTCTCTTGCCCATCAGGGCTCTGCTCTGGGCACTATCAAGGGCTACCTTTCTGCTCTTTCAGCCTTTTTGAGGCTGCCTGATCAACTCTCTTTGTTCAAGTCCCCTATTAACCGATTCTTGAAAGGCATCACGCATATGTTCCCTCCTGCGCCCTTTGTGATGCCTCAGTGGGACTTGAACTTGGTTCTAACTTTTCTGATGTGCGCTCCCTTTGAGCCACTTCACAACTGTCCTCTTCGCCTTCTTACTTTGAAGACCGCCTTCCTGGTAGCCATCACCTCTGCCAGGAGAGTGAGTGAGCTCCAGGCTCTATCCTGTAAACCTCCCGTTCGAGGCATGTGGGCTGCTGAATTCATATCTGTGCATAGATTGCCACCTAGTGTTGGGTCAGGATGATTGCACATTGTTGTCCTGGAAGAGACTTCGAAGTATCACGAGATAGGTGGCTCCTCCCCTGGACTGCAGTGCGCATGGGCATCCTCTCCATTCCCAGATTGTTTTTTTCCGCCATTGGGTTCGGATGTATATTTGTTAACTCAAGTTCGGAATCGATAGAAAACTTTATATTTGGCCAAAAGGCCTTTAGGTATCGTCAGTATTGTCTTTGCGATCGGTGCTGAGTACTCGTTCCAGCTCAATTCTCGAGCCGGACGTCAAAAAGAGCCGCGTGGCTATTCAGCACCAAAGGCCCGTTCGACGCCAGAGGCCTTATCGACGATCGATGATGGAACAGAGCCCATTCAAGAGATGTCCCGTTTGCAACTCCAAGTATCCTCACATCGATGTCCTCCCGGTGTGCAACAAGTGCCTGTCTCCGGATCACGATGAAGCCAGCTGTATGGCTTGTTCTCGGTTCCGGTCCAAGAAAACACTTCGCCTTCGACGCGCGGAAGGAAGCCCAGCAGACCGCGCCTGACCCGGTGAACATCTTCGATGCTGAGGAAGATGAGGGGGTCGAGCAGGAGGTTCAAAAGAACCAGTCAGATACTGCTTTAGAGCTTGACTCCAGTTATGACGCAGAGGATGAGGAGATGGTCGAAGATGAAGACGTCGTCGACGAGGTAGGAGACGACGACGAGGCCTTTGGGGCCGTAGAAGATAGCTCGAGCGAGGAGCTAGGCCCAACCGTTGGTATGGGGGCCGAGACTGAAACACTAAATAAGGCTCAGGTCGAGGGATCGCCACAAGGCCTTACCCAAGATCAAGCGCATAGTTCTACAGCCTCGCTTCCAGGCCCGGCTACGGACAATTCAAAGGAACCATCGGTTGATCGATCAAAAGTGAAACAAAAAACATCGGTAACCACAAAACCGAAAGCATCGGAATCGAAACCGAAAGAACAACTTACTTTGATCGGATGGAAGGCTTCTGAACCATCGGCTCCGACGAAGCAAAAGAGTGCTATCGACCCGGAGAGGTCTCTAAAGGTTGTCGAGCCGAAGGCCGGGGCACCGAAGAAAAAGGTCAAGGACATCGACCCGAAGAAGTCGGCGCCAAAGACCTTAGACACAAACAAGGGACTCTAAACACAGAACGTTATCGATCCTACGCGTCGACTCGACAAAGCAAAGGTCAGCAAAGACCTCGAGCCCAAAACAAACAGTGGCTCTAAGGACCCCGTTGAGTCGACACAACCATCCACCTATTTTTCAAAGCAGGTGTCGGACTCGCTGCAGCGCATTAAGGAGAAAGCTATAGCTGTCGGACCGAAGACCACTCCACCCCCAAAGACAGTCAGCAAGACTCCGAAGGCGTCGACACCGATTAAGTTTATACTGCCACCGCCAGTGACACCTAAGGCGTTCGCCCCAAAGACGGGCATTGAAGCGGCCAAGAAGGTGTCCATGGGACAAAAGCCTACAACTACTGAAGAGGCCACAAAGCATCGACAGCCTCTGCAGGAAGATCAGTCGAGGCAATTCATAGACACTGAGACTGGTAGACTTTCCATTTACAAGCGAAAGATCGTCCCAGAACAGCCTATGGAGTCGCATAAAATTCCATTAAAGAAAAAAAGGGATTCTGCAACATCACCTCTTCTTTTTAAACCTCTACAACAATATGGACAAGAACCTGCTCCTTTTTCACCCACACATTCAGATGTGGATGTAGGGGATAATGACAATGAGGATTACAATTATCCTGTAGACACTGATCCAGAAGACCACACTGAACCCTGGGCAGACACTGTTGACCCAGGAGAGCCACAAAATGCCCCTGACAGTCATACCTATGCTGTTAAAAACTCACCTACAGAAGACACGGCTGCGTTTAACGCACTTATTGAGAGGGCAGCAAAAAATCACGATGTCCAACTCCATGCTGACCCTATTGAAGAGGATTTTTTGTTTGACACCTTCTAAACCTCAGAGAGAACTGTCAAGACTCTACCCATGCTAAAAGGTGTCCTGAAACACGCTGGAGACATCTTTAAGGAGACCACAAGGGCAAGAGTGGTAAACCCCAGGATTGAAAAAAAATACAAACCAGCACCTGTGGACCTTACATATATCAGGGGACAGTTGCCATTGGACTCTCTAGTTGTTTCAAATGCTCGTAAGAGAGCGAACTCTCAGACCACGGGTGATGCTCCTCCCCCTGACAAGGAATCTAAAGTGCTAGAAGCCTCAGGGAAAAGGGTGGCAGCTCAAGCGGCCAATGTCTGGCGAATCTCCAACACACAGGCACTCTTAGCCAGATACGACAGGGATCATTATGATACGCTTGAGACCCTGTTACAACACTTGCCAGATGAGTACAAGGAGGCAGCAGAAATGCTTATACAAGAAGGGAAACTTATATCCAATGCATCTATTAAGTGTGCGCTAGACGCAGCCGACACTGCAGCCAGGGCGATTAATACAAGCGTTATGTTACGAAGACACGCCTGGCTGAGAATCTCCGGCTTCAAGCCTGAGATACAAACCACCATACTCAATCAGCCAGTTAACCCTGATTACTTATTTGGCCCAGAAGTGGACACCACCTTAGAAAAAATTAAAAAGAACACAGGGACTGCAAAGTCTATGGGGGCTCTACAGTCGCAGCAGTTCAGGTGTGGTTCTTTTCGTCGCTCCAACAATAGAGGAGCTTCCAGAGGCCAGGTGACCCAGCAGACACAATACAGTAAAGGAGGCACGCAGACCACCTACAACAAGAACAATAGGGGTGGCTATCGTGGAAACAGCACCAAGGGCAGAGGTCGTGGAAACAACAACTCCCGATCCTCCGCCACTAACAAACAGTGACGTCTTGTCACTACCCCCCCCCCCCGACCATATAACACCGGTCGGGGGGAGACTACAAGAGTTCCTGCCGGTCTGGGAATCCATCCCTACAGACAGGTGGGAGAGGCAGCTTATCCAGTACGGCTATTGTCTGGAGTGAACATCCACTCCACCCAACATACCCCCAAGACACCGTACTATGTCTGCAGAGCATATACAGTTATTGCAGCAAGAGGTAGTCAGCATGCTGCAAAAAGGAGCCATAGAGCTCGTGCCTGTAGAACAAAGAGGTACAGGGGTGTACTCGCTGTACTTCTTGATCCCAAAAAAGGACGGGTCCCTCAGACCCATACTGAACCTCAGGCCCCTAAACCAATACATCTTGTCAGAACATTTTCACATGCTCACATTACAGCAGGTTCTACCGTTACTCAGTCAGGGAGATTTCCTCGCAACACTAGATCTAAAAGATGCATATTTCCATATACCAGTACACCAGTCACACAGAATATATCTCAGATTTACCATTCAGGATCAGCATTATCAGTTCAAAGTCCTCCCTTTCGGAGTAACAACAGCACCCAGGGTGTTTACCAAGTGCCTAGCGACAGTGGCTGCACACCTATGGAGACAGAACGTTCACGTCTACCCTTATCTTGTCAACTGGCTTATCCAAGCAAAGACGGCCCAGCAATGTGCCACCCACATGTCCCACACCATTCACCTTCTTCACAGTCTGGGGTTTTCACTGAATTATCCAAAGTCCCACCTTCAGCCCGCCCACGTACGGCAGTACTTGGGCGCAACAATAGACACTCTGGCAGCCAAAGCACAGCCAAATTCAGTGAGGATCAACAGCATGCAATTGCTGATACAGAAATTCAAACCACAACACTCGCTTCCAGCACGAGTGTTCATGCAGTTGATAGGCATGATGGCCTCCTGCATCTTCATAGTCCCGCACGCGAGACTACACATGCGTCCGCTTCAGGAGTGCTTAGCACATCAGTGGAATCAGGCTCACGGACAATTGAAAGACCTGGTGTTGGTGATCGGTCGCGCATACAGCTCTCTGCATTGGTGGAACCCACAAAACCTTTGCAGGGGCCGACCGTTCCAAGAGCCTGTACCACAGATAATACTGACGACGGACGCATCTCTCCAGGGATGGGGAGCTCATGTACTCCACTACACAGTGCAGGGACTATGGACAACACAGCAGAAAAATATGCACATCAACCTTCTGGAACTGATGGCAATCTTCATGGCAATAAAAGCATTCCAAGTACATTTGTGCAACAAAGTAGTGTTGATCCGGACGGACAACATGACTGCCATGTACTACATACAGAAGCAGGGAGGTTCACACTCTCCACAGTTGTCTCATCTGGCTCAGAGCATGTGGAAGTGGGCCATTCAGAGAAACATCTTCCTCATGGCTGAACACCTCCCAGGCAAGGACAGCAGATGCACGAGTGGGAGATACATCCATCAGTACTCCAACCGTACTTCCAGCAGTGGGGTCATCCAGAGATAGACCTATTCGCCCCAAGGGAAAACGCAAAATGCCAAAGCTTTGCCGCCAGGTTCCCACATCCACAGTCGCAGGGAAATGCGATATGGATTAACTGGTCAGGCATATTTGCGTACGCTTTTCCCCCAGCACCCCTAATACCGCTAGTGGAGCGCAAACTGAGGCAACACTCGATGACTCTCATCCTGGTTGCTCCAACGTGGGCACGCCAACCATGGTACACCACGTTTCTAGAACTCTCCGTGGTACCTCATCAAAGGCTACAACTCACACGCAGACTTTTGACGCAGAACCATGGCGACATTCAGCATCCAGATCTGCAACAGCTCAACCTGGCGATCTGGCTCCTGAGGTCTTAGAATTTGGCTACCTCAACCTGCCTCCTGACTGTATGGATATCATAAAGGAGGTAAGGAGGCCCACAACTAGAGCATGTTATGCGGCGAAATGGAAGCGATTCGTCATTTATTGTACCAATAACGACATTAATCCGCTAGATGCATCTACTCACTACATCATCTGTTATCTATTACATCTATACAGATGCAATCTGGCCTACGCTTCCATACATATATATTTGTCTGCAATAGCAGCTTATCTCCAAAACAGGCAGCATCTCTCACTTTGCCTGCCATCAAAGCTTTTCTGGAAGGACTCAAACGAGTTATTCCTCCCAGACACCCACCAGCACCTGTATGGAACCTGAATGTGGTCCTTACCAGACTGATGGGTCCACCTTTTGAGCCTCTACACTCATGCGAGATACAATTCTTAACGTGGAAAGTGGCTTTCCTAATAGCAATCACATCGCTACAACGAGTTGGTGAACTTCAAGCACTAACTATCCAAGAGCCATTCAGACAGATTCACTCCAACAGGGTGGTACTACGCACTAATCCTAAGTTTCTGCCTAAGGTGGATTCACAGTTCCATATGAATCAAACTATAGAACTGCCAGTGTTCTTCCAGGATCCAGATTCAGTGGCATAGAGAATGCTCCACACACTAGATGTCAAGAGAGCTCTCATGTACTACATAGATAGGACAAAAGATTTCAGGAAGACAAAACAACTGTTTGTTGCCTTTTCACCACAACACAAAGGCAACCCCACTTCAAAAGCAGGTATAGCCAGATGGATCGTTAAGTGCATACAGATTTGCTATCAAAAGGCTAAGCACACATTAACGATTCCCCCAAGAGCCCACTCAACACGAAAGTTAGGGGCATCCATGGCTTTCCTGGGAAACATTCCTTTAGAGGAAATCTGTAGAGCAGCCTCACGGTCTACCATACACACATTTACCAAACACTACTGCGTAGATGTGCACTCCAAACAGCAGGCAGCTGTAGGACAGGCTGTTCTAAAAACACTTTTTCAGACTGCTGCAGCTGGCACAGGCAGCCGCCGCTAATAGAGGGACTGCTATATATTCTATGCACAGATATGAATTCAGCAGCCCACATGCCTCGAACCGAATATGCTACTTACCAGTATGCATCTGTTCTTGGCATGTAGGGCTGCTGACATTCATATCGCCCACCCTCCTCCCCGGCGCCTGTAGCGGCTGCAGCACTCAGAATTACTCTTAGCATGGTCATCACTTACTGTATCTACTCCTTCTCTGCCACAATGGCAAAAACAATCTGGGAATGGAGAGGATGCCCATGCGCACTGTAGTCCAGGGGAGGAGCCACCTATCTCGTGATACTTCGAAGACTCTTCCAGGACAACAATGTGCAATCATCCGGACCCAACACTAGGCGGCGATCTATGCACAGATATGAATGTCAGCAGCCCTACATGCCAAGACCAGATGCATACTAGTAAGTAACATATTCGTTCCTTTCAGTCCATCCGGACAAGGTTGTGTTGCGGACAAGGCCCTCTTTCCTGCCCAAGGTAGTCACAGCCTTCCACATTGGGCAGTCCATCACCTTGCCCACCTTCTTTCGGCCTCCGCATCCCTCGAGAGAGGAAGAGAGGCTCCACTGTCTGGACCCAAAACGTGCGCTCTCGTTTTATCTGGATCGCACACGCCAGTTCCGGGTGGATGACCAACTCTTTGTTGGTTACGTGGGCGCTAAGAAGGGGAAAGCGGTGCACAAGGGGACCATCTCGCGGTGGATCATCTTGTGTATTCAGGCGTGTTACTCCTTGGCTAAGAAGGAACCCCCTGTTGGGCTGAGGGCTCATTCCACTCGGGCCACAGCGACTACAACTGCCTTGGGCCGAGGAGTGCCCTTGCAAGACATTTGCCAGGCGGCTACGTGGGCCTCGCTGCACACGTTTGCAAGACACTATTGCCTGGACAGCCAAGTCCGGAGGGATGGCTTCTTTGGCCGTTCCGTCCTCCAGGACTTTCTGGTGTGATTATTGGTTCGCAGACCCACCACCGGGGTTGGTATTGCTGGGGTATCTATTCTAAGGTAAGGAATCTATCACTAACTTGGCTCTTTCAGATGCACAAGTTACTACTTGTGTAACAATATATCTGTAAGAGACATTAGTTAGTGATAGATTCCTTACCGACCCACCCATCCTCCCCGTTCTGCGAACCGATATCTAGGGTTAAGGTCATCCCCTTTCAGGGCCCTAGTTTCATGGCACCAGTGTTGGTTTTTGGCATAGCTCTGCGTTTCTGGCGCAGAAAAGCTGTGTCTAAGAACTGACGTCAGCACGTGGAGGCGCTGTCTAAGTACTCCGATGACGTCATCACGGCGCCGACGACGGACGTGGAGCCGCAGACGACGCCTACCGACGCGCAAGGTACTGCTACGCAAAAATTTCCGGATCCAGTCTGACGCCTGGGGATATTCTAAGGTAAGGAATCTATCACTAACTAATGTCTCTTACAGATATATCGTTACACAAGTAGTAACTTGTGCGTCCTGTAGAAAGCCTAAGTCCCGACCCTAGTCCAAACCCTATTCCCAGCAACCAGTAACACAAGAAACTTAAGCCCTATATCCAGTAGAAAGCCTAACCCTAGGACCCAACGCCTTATATCCAATAGAAAGCCTGACCCTAGCCCCAACCCTAGACCCAGCAACCAGTCACACATGAAACCTAAGCCCCGCATCGAATAGAAAGCCCAGCCCCAGGAATCAATCCGAAACCCTAAACCTCTCCACCAATCAGATCACTAACCCGTAGTCCTATATCAATTGAATCACTGACCCAGGAACCAATCAGAACCCTCAAATAACCAACCAATGATAACACTAACCCTAATCCAATAGAAACATCAGATGCAACCACCAATCAATACACACATGTACCATCAAATAGCAGACTATATAAGGTCCCTGCAATCCTCAGTCAGGGTTTGTTGGCCAGGAATTTGGAGGCTTCTCTTCTATTAAGAATCTCATAGGAGACAGACAGGCTCAATCCACACTTTGGTTTTTTTTTTGTTTAAATATGTTTATTGCATTTTTGTCATTTTACAACATTACACATATGAAAAAATTATTAGCTATGCCGTAGTGCAGAATATTTGTCACAGATCATTTCAGTTGTTCATACACATGAAGGAGCCCGGTCGCAAGGATCAAAATAAAAGCAACATAGTTAAAACAGCATGTCAGTATCATTATTTACAGACTTATAAAGAGAATATTGATCAAAAGTGGCAGTGTCCAATATTAAAGGAAAAAAGAAGGATAAAGCAAGAGCTGTTCTGTAGTAGGGGATCTCTGTGTATAGTCATAATCTAGTGAATAGTCCCGTCCATGTGCGTGGACCCCGGCAATCAACAATAATCTCTTAAATTGTCAAATCATGCAGAACTGCAAAGACACTTAAGAGAGAATTTAAAGACCAATATGCAGCCTATATCCACAGGCTACACTGTCCAGTACTTCAACTAGAAATTCCACCAAACAAAACCACACACAACACAGCCTGCCCAGTTTCTTCCATAGAGAAACTTGCCTCTACCAGTAAAAGACTCTGGAATGATAGAGAGGAAGGTATGGACAGAGAAGCCCATAGGCTGCCATTATGTGGCTTAAATAGGATACTGTGCCATAAGAGAACTTTCCAGAACTTCTCCCAGTATCCCAGAATGCACTGCAGGTCCCTTTTACTTTCAGTTCTTTTTTCCGGCTCCTGCTAACAGGACCCTGGAATTGAGCTCCCCCTTTTTCAAGGGTTTATTGGATTTTTGTTCACTTTTTTTTATAAAAGTGTTTGCAGTTATATATTTCTTGGTATTTCCCTTCTCTCTTGTGTGTTTGTTCAGGCTTGTTAGGGCTCTAAAATGCCTGCTCTTTTCGACAAATGCCCAGCATGTGGAAGGAAGAAGGCCAAGACTGATCCACACGACGTCTGCATCATCTGTCTCCCTGAAGCACATGTCCCTGAAGATTGTGATATCTGCCAGCAACTTTCAGCAAGGACCCTGAGGGAAAGGCTGAAGATTAGGCTTCAAGGCCTGGAGGAGAGACGACTGCAGGCTGCAGGTGGGTCTGGGCAGGCTGGGAAGGTTCCCTCTGCCTCTGCTGAGGCCTCTGGGGGGCTCCCCAGAGGCAGGAAGACCAGCAAACGGTCCCGGTCTCCGTAGACGTTGATTGCATCAACAACTATGTCGAGAGGGATGACGACGGTGTGTTCCCCATCTCCCCGGGGCTCCGGGTCGAGACGGCGTGAAGATTCGATGTCGAAGGGCCTGGATAGGCCGCCGTCGAGACCACCATCGACGGCGTCTTCGTCCTCGTCGCCATCAGCGTTGAGCTATCGACGTCGAAGGAGGAGCGACAGGCGTCGGCGTTCGCCGTCGAGGCGACACCGCCGGTCGCCGTCGAGAAGACGATCGGCGTCGAGGGGATCCTCGGTGTCGAGGACCTCGAGAAAGCGGTCGGCGTCGAGGAGGAGTCGATGCTCGTCGTCGAAAATGGAACGGTCGACGTCGCGGAGACGGCGTCGAGGAAGAAGAGGTCGACGTCGCGGAGGCGGCGTTCGACGCCAGAGTCGCGGAGGTGACATTCGACGCCGGAAAAGCGACGCTCAGCGTCGAGAAGGAAGAGATCGGCGTCTAGGAGTCGTTCCAACTCTCCTAAGCGGCGCAGAAGGAGTTCTGGCGCCAGAAGTCACACTGGGTCTGGTGGAGGGCGCCGGAGACGGCGATCACCTGCTGGAGGGGCTCGTTCGCAGTCCCCTCCCCCGAAGAAGTCACCGGGCTTGGTGTACTCGGTGGTATATACACCACCTCGGCCGAAGGCTCCCCCTCCCCCTGTACCTAAGGAAGATCCTCCTGTCAACCCCCCGCTTCCACCGCTTCCTCCCTCAGGACCACCACCACCGCTTCCGCCGCATGGGCCCGCCCCTCGGTCGGAGATACCTCCTGTTCCTCCGCCAAGGTCGGAGTCACTGCCTCCTCTTCCTACACCGCCGAAGGGGACGCCTAGATCGAAACCCCAGGATAGGCCACGGAAGACGCCTCCACGGAAACCTGCGGAGCGCCCACGAACTAGGAGGTCACGCTCTCGTTCCAGGAGGAGGGAACGATCGCGCAACAGGTCATCCACGCGGTCGAGACGCCGCCACAGAAGGCACAGGTCTCGATCTCATACGAGGTCCTCAGGGACCAGGGACTACTCTCCGACTTTGTTGGGATCACCGGAGACAAGGGTGTCGCCGGTTGACGATCTGGTGGCTTTTCACGATGTCCTGTTAAGAGGTGCAGCTAAATTGGGCATCTCATTGACGGTGCCCACGCCCAAGACATCGGTAATTTTCGAGACCCTGCACCAGAAATATCTGTCTCGTCCATTATTGCCACTGGTGCCGGGCCTGGAGGATCCGGCCATGGACCTTTTTTTCACCCCAGCGGTGACTAAGGCGGCCCCCTTGAGACTACAGAAAAAATACCGGGCTCCCGATTCTAATACGGCTTTTCTAAGAGTGGAACCTCCTCCGGATTCGGTGATTGTGAAGGCGGCTCGCAAACAGCATGCTACCACCCAGTCATCCACGTTTCCCCCAGATAAAGAGTCTAGATAGATGGATTCGGCTGGGAGGAAGGTGTGTGGAATGTTGGCGGCCTCCATGAAGGCTGCGAGTGCCAAAGCCTTGTTGGGACGCTATGACCGTGCCCTCTGGGACTCCCTCCAGCAGTTTGCGGAACACCTGCCTCGTGAGAAGATTGAAGATTTCCAGGAGGTGCTAAATGAGGGGATGCTGGTGGCGAATCAGATCATCAGCGCTGCAGCCGATTCGTCCCTCTTGGCGGCACATGGCTTCTGCCATGGGATTAACCAGCGACGGCACGCCTGGCTCCGTCTTACGTCACTGAAACCTGACGCACAGCAAAGGGTTGCCAATCTTCCATTCTCTGGGGAAACCCTATTTGGTAAACATGCGGATGACAAGATGGCCCGCATGAAGGCGGAGGCCGAAACACTCACGGCTGTGGGTCTGGAAAAGCCCAAAGAGACAAAGAAATCGTACCGCCCGTTCCAAAGACGGTTCGGTGGACAGGGCAGAGGGCGTGGCCAAGCTTCGGGACAGCACCAGCACCAACAGTTCCGAAGGCCGATCCAGAAACGCCCGAAGGGCAGAGGCGGTCAACAGTCGGCACCAGCGACCAAAGGCCCGGCCGGGTCTAGGCCCTGAGCACTTACTTCCCCCGCATACGTTACCCACTCCGATGGGGGGAAGCATTCAATTTTTTCTGGCAGAGTGGAGAAAAATTACTCAGGACAAGTGGGTGCTGAATATTGTTTGCAATGGATACAGTCTTCGGTTCACCAGCCTGCCTCCAGCAATTCCACCGGTCAGCTCGCAGTTTCAGCTGCGCGAGCTTCAGGCGGAGGCCGATATCCTGTTAAGGAAAAGGGCGATAGAAGACGTACCTCTGTCTCAGAGAGGAAGAGGTCTGTACTCCCGGTTCTTTCTGGTTCGCAAGAAGGACAAGAACGAGTGGATTCGCAGAGAGAAATTTCGCATGCTGTCGTTGCATCAGATTTATCCTCAGTTGCAACAGGGAGACTGGCTATGTGCTTTAGACCTACAGGATGCATACTTCCATGTGCCCATTGCACACAAACACAGGAAGTTCCTGCGATTCCGAGTCGGCGCCAATCATTATCAATACACAGTACTCCCATTCGGACTAAAGTCTGCGCGGAGAACATTCTCGAAGTGCATGGCGGTGGTAGCAGCACACCTGAGGAAGAACAAGGTGTTCGTCTACCCATACCTGGACGATTGGTTGATCAAGGCCTCCTCCTTCTCGGAAGCTCGAGCACACTTCCAGAAGACGTGCGTTCTCTTGAACAAGCTGGGGTTGCACATCAACATGTCCAAGTGTGTTACGACTCCGGTCCAATGCATACAGTACTTGGGAGCCTCCATCAAAACGCTGTCAGCAAGCGTGTCTCCTTCGGAGGAGCGACGATTATCACTCCTTCGGAATGCTCAGGCTCTTATGATCACTCCATCTACAACAGTGAGGACGGTGTCTTCTCTACTGGGATCGATGGCTTCTTGTATCTTCCTGACGCCACACGCATGTCTGCACATGAGACCGTTGCAAGAGTGCTTGGAGGACCAGTGGGATCAGAAGAAAGGATCTTGGGACGATAAGATACGACTGTCTCTGCATGCTCTTCAGTCGCTGAAGTGGTGGTGTTCAGCGGAGAATCTCCTCCGAGGGGTTCCCTTCCACAAGGACATTACCACGCGGACTGTCGTGACGGATGCTTCTCTCCACGGTTGGGGGGCGCACTCTGGGGACTTACAAATTCAAGGAACGTGGTCACCGATGGAGGCCACGTATCACATCAATTTCCTGGAACTCAGAGCTGTTCACTTGGCACTGAAGGCCTTTCTTCCGTCCTTTCAGACCAACTCTCTGCTTGTACAGACGGTCAATACGACCACGATGTATTACCTCAACAAGCAGGGGGGTTCGAGATCACGCACTCTGTCACAGGAGGCGCAGGCGATCTGGCACTGGCTTCTGGCCAGAGGACTGACGATCACGGCTACCCATCTGCCAGGTGTGCAGAATGTTCAGGCGGACGCACTGAGCAGACTGATTCAGGAAAACCACGAATGTGTCATAAACGACGAAGTACTAGGAGAAGTCTTCGCAAGGTGGGGGACTCCAGACGTAGATCTGTTCGCCACCGCCGAAAACCGCAAATGCCGAGTCTTTGCCTCCAGGTTCTACCAACAGGGGACGCTGGGGAATGCGTTATGGATCAACTGGTCGAACAGCTTTCTGTACGCTTTTCCACCCATTCCCCTGATTCCGGCGGTACTCATCAAGCTGGCCCGGTCCAGGGCTCGGATGATACTCATTGCCCCGGAATGGCCCAGACAGTGGTGGTTCATGGACCTGCTTCACCGATCTCTCCTTCCTCATGTACTACGAGGCTTGTGCACCGAGGCGCAGAGATTTATACTCACATGAAACCGACAAGCTGGTCTTGTTTTGTTCGAAAAACTTTACTGTTTAAAATGTATTGATGTGATGAATGATGTTGAAAATTATTCTTCCATATCATGTTGAATTAACTTTTTGATCAATTTGTACATTTGTTTTGAAAAATATCACTTCACTTTTGTATGAAAATGGTTTATGATTATGATTTATGTCCTTTAATGATATAATTTGTCCTTAATTAATCACAGTATTTTGCTATGTGGGTTAAAGTTGAAATGACAATGTTAACCTTTTTCCACATATGAATACATTTTCAAAAAATAATAATAATGAATGGATTGATAATTAAATTTCCATGGTAAACAGAAGAAACGTGTTTATCATTTTTGCCTTTAGTAATTGCAAGAACCAAAATATATTAAGGGTAGGCTAATTCTTTGTGTTTAAATTCTATTTGGCCCTGCTTACTCTTGGTCCCTTGGGCCTAACTCCCCTTTTTTGCTAGAGTCGCAAAAGAAAGCAGCGCGCCATCTGCAAACAATTCGCCCAGGCTCTCCAAATCAACGGCCGCCCAGCTGCCCAACGCAGGTTTCGTAAGTGCGCCGCCCTCCCAAGGTGTACCCAGCAGTGGCAGATTGGGTGCATACGGTTTGGTAATGTCTGAAAGTTTCAGGCTCCTCACATAGCACTTTCTCGCCACCGCGAGCTGCAGCTGATCAGGGCAGCGGGTCTTAGTTAAGGGATGAAATAGTGCGTGTATCTGTGGGACCGCCATGACTGCGTCGTCCGAGGCAGTATCTCCCAAGTTCTTCCCACTCAGCCAGTAAATAACCCACTGCAACTGCGCTGCCAGGTAGTAAAGCTCGTGATTAGGGACCGACAACCCACCACTCTCCGTTGCAGCATAAAGGGTTTTCAACGCAACTCTGGGGCGCCCCGCGTTCCAGATCAACCGTCTGGTTAGAGTTTCCAGCTCACAGAAAATGCGAGTAGGGACATATACCGGTAGATTTGCGTAAAAGTACAGTAACCTAGGTAGGGCAATCATCTTTGCAAGTGTGATGCGACTGGGGACATTCAACGGAAGAGAGCTCCAAAAGGACACTTGAGCTGTAAGTGATGAAATTGTTCTCGTGAGATTACCTTCCAACAGATCAGCGGGTTCACGATAAACCTGAATCCCCAGATATCGAAAAACAGTTGGATACCAGAGGAGTCGTTCACCCATCACTGTAATGTCGCACTCCGGGGTGTCCACGGCGAAAGAGTATACACCTGATTTCGCCCAATTAACGTGAAGTCTCGACACATCCCCAAAATTGCTAAAATGTCAGTGAGCGCTCATGCTCATGGAAAGCGGGTCTTGTCTTTAACATAGATCAGTAGGTCATCAGCATACACTGATACTGAGTGGACCCCGTCAGCTAAGGGGATACCCCAATCTGCACCAGAAGCACGCACCTGCGCCGCCAAGGGTTCCACCATAAGTGCAAAAATCATGGGGGAGAGGGGGCATCCTTGTCTGGTGCCTCTGCGAACATGGACCGGGTCAGAAAAAAGCCTGCCTGTGCGTGCACGCACCACAGGGTCAGAGTAAAGGAGTTCCACCATTCGGAGGTAGTCAGCACCCAGACCAAATTTTTCCAACACTTGCATGAGGTAGGGCCATTCCACTGAATCGAACGGTTTCTCAAGATCGAGAACCACGCATCCCGAGTGAGGCCACTGGGATACGGCCAGACTTTGCACACGAAATAGCCGTCTAATATTATAAGATGTGCTGTGGGTGGGTACAAAACCGTTCTGGTCTGCGTGTACTAGTGCAGGGACCAGAGGCGCCAGTCTCTGGGCCAGCGCAGACGCCAGGATCTTGTAGTCCGTGTTAAGAAGAGCAAGTGGCCTATATGATCCCCTGTTGAGCACATCCCTGCGAGGCTTCAAAAGCGATATCACATTCGCCTCATTCAGGGTCGGAGGGAGAGCAGCATCCTCTATCGCTGCCGCATACACCCGTAAAAGCTCGGGAATGAGGATAGTAGAGTAGGCCTTATAAACTCCGCAGGCAATCCATCTGGGCCTGGGTTTTACCGTTGGAGAGGGAGAATATAACAGCCCGAAGTTCCTCCGCCGTGAGTGGTACACCCAGTTTTTCGCGCTGTGCATTAGTGACTGCTGGTACCGGTAGTTCCGACAGGTACCTGGAGATATCATCTCCAGTGGCTCGTAAACGGGAACGGTACAGATTCTCGTAATGACCCGTAAAGGCCTCGTGTATAGCTCTCTGTGTGTAGACCACGGCACCTTGTGTGGTGCGGACTGACAGCACAGGCAACGTCTGGGTATCTCGTCTTATCAGCCAAGTCAACAGCTTGCCTGGCTTATCCCCAGTGTGGTGCCTGCGCGTCGAGAGTGCAGCATAGTTTAAGTTCTTCAGTCTATCCAGAAGTTGTGCATGCTGCTCGCGGGCATTCGCTAACCTTGTATCGTCACTCTCCGCTGCTTCCTGCTCGCCGACCAGTAGGGTGGATTCTACCCTCGTCAAGTCTCTGTCCACTTGGCGTCTCATTCCCGCCTGCGTGCCCAGACAATGACCTTGTGTGACCACTTTAAACGCATCCCACTCAACCTGTGGGGTGGATGCAGGGTCAGTAATATCCTCAAAATATTGTAAAATGCGAGCCGAGAGTAAGTCCCGGAATGGGGCGTCTAATAAGACATCCAGCTGGAGTCGCCGCGTAGGGATCGGTGGGTGCGGGCGTTCCCATGCAAAGTCAAGAGTGTGAGGGTTGTGGTCTGAGTGAGTGCGACCCAGATAGCAGGAGTTGGTGACATGGGGTAGTAGGTCACTAGATAACATGAATCTGTCGAGTCTGACATGTAGTGCGTGGGCACCCGAGTAATACAAATAAGTTCTCGTATTGGGATTGCGACTACGCCAGGCATCACGGAGATCCCATTGTGTCGCCCAGTCAGCTAACGCTCTCGATGCTCCAAGCATCGGCGCGTTTGCCAGAGGGGGGAGTGATCGGTCCAGTGTAACATCAAGAACACAATTATAGTCGCCTCCAAGCAAGAGCGGCACGCCCGGCCATGGCGCTATCGCTGTCGATAATCATGTAAGGAAACGCCCTTGATCAGTGTTGGGAGCATAAACAGAGGATATGACTATATGTTGCCCATCCAATCTACCCTGAAGTATCACATATCTGCCCTCGACATCTATGTTACTGTGAGTGAGAGCAAAGGGGACCCCTGGACGAATCCATATCAGAGCTCCACGCGCATATGCTGAGAAACCTGTGGCATACAGTTGCCCCCTCCACCGGCGGTGCAGTGTGTGTGCCTCCAGGTCTGTCAAGTGCGTCTCTTGTAACAGCGCTGTACCCGGTGTCGCTTGAGATATGAGTATACCTGGTAACGGCGTGAGGGGGTATGCATACCACGCACTTTCCAGGTGCAAAATTTAACTGTAGACATTGCAACACCGCTTCCCCTCATCCCACCCCCACCCCCCACCCACAGCACCTCGACCAGCAGCACAACAGATCAGCTTGTCACTCGATGCACAATATTTCATCCGCATAGTCCCACCGCCTCGCAAGCACACATCAGGGGGAAGAGAAAAAAGCACCAGTCTCATTAACATGGAAAACATAACCACAATTCCAAAAGGTCGACAGCGAAACATGCCGTCGTCGAAACTCTCTAGTGAGCACTAACTGTCTGTAAGTTCAAGGGGGGTTCACTGAGTTTTTGTATTAATTGTACAAAGGGTTCATGCAAGTAGTGTGAGGGTGTAATCTCCCCATCACAGGCAGTCATTGTTGTACAGCCCATCATCATCAGCGAAAGTTCCAGGTGTTTGGGGCAGTTAGTTCGAGCAGGTCAAGAGCCAAGTGATCGGCAGTTGCACTGGGCGGGGCGCGGGTAGGCACTCACCTCTGGGGGGGTACGTCCGCCCCCTCTACACAATCTCGGGACTCACCAGTAGCGGGACCATCCATAACAGGGCACCAATGTTAGATTTGGCGCTCTGACCCACAGCGTCCAGATCCAGACCCCGCCGTTGCACCAGTGCAGCACTACCAGCAGCTCCTCAGCAACCTCCAAATTCAGTAGCTCATAGGCCGCAGATAGTTTTTTGTGTCCCAACGGCTGATCGTTTATACTGAAGCAATGTCAATGGATCAAATCAGCGGTCTGTGGTGTAACATCCGGGAGATCCGCTGACACCTGGGAATCTGTCAATCCGTAAAGGTACTCATCATCACTCACCAGACCTTCAGGGCTGACTCCAGGGGCAGGGTCCTCTGTCAATGAGCCACTGATCTCCGCCACCATGCAACAGAGCCTCTTGTTGTTTGTTATGTCGATGTTCAGGGGTAAGGCCCATGCCCGTCTCTGCACGCTTTGAATTCGCCGTTGAGGGTCTCCCGCGCCGGCGCCGTCGAGCCCCTCTGTCTCGGCGCGTTCTCGGGGGCATCCCACTAGGTTCGTTGTCAATGCCCGAGTCGAGCCAAGCCTCGGCCACTTCCGGGGTATTGAAAAAGTGTTTCTTGTCTTGGGCCACGACTCGTAGGCGGGCAGGGAACAGCAAGGAGTATTTAAGAGCCAGGCGGTGGAGCCGTTGTTTCACTTCCAAAAATGATTGTCGCTGACGCTGCACCTGTACAGTGTAGTCCGGAAAGAACATAATTTTTGCATTGTCAACACTGACTTCGGACAATTTTCTTACCTCACTCAGAATGACGTCACGATCGCGATAGTTCAATACGCGGATGAGCATGGGCCTCGGGTTTGAGCCCTCAGGGGGAGGTCGGGCCGGCACACGGTGGGCTCGCTCCACAACAAAGTGCTGCGAGAGGGTACCTTCCGGGAGAATGTCTGAGCCACCGCTCCATATATTCCGGTGCTTCTCTAGGTTCCCACCTCTCCGGCAGGCCCACTATGCGGATGTTGTTCCTTCACGCCCGCCCTTCCGCATCATCTGCGCGATCTTCCAGAAACTCCACCCTGTTAAGAAGATCTTTAACATGCTTGTCCATCTGAGTGATCTTGGGAGACAGATCTGTCATTGCAGTCTCCAGGGTTGTCGTCCGTTCAGAGAGTTTTTTGTGGTCAGTTTGGAGGTGCGTCAGGTCTATGGCCACACTGTCAATTTTAGTCTCTAAAGAGGTGCGGGTCAGCTGCATCGTCTCCTCCAGTCTTTCCATTGCCGCCAACATTGTGTCCAGTTTGGAGGCGGTTTGGTCCATTTCAGCCTGTTTCGCCATCTTCCCCTTCACCTGCGCGCCGCTCGTTCCAGCTCTCGTTTTAGGTCCCACAGACATGGGAGGCCCCGAAATGATTAGTCAAGGGTACGTTCCAGAGAATCTTCTTATGCAGCCTGTGAAGAAAGGCCTGCCGATGGGGCGACGCAGTTCAGCTGCAAAGGAGCCTAAGTCTACTGTGTCCAGCGGAAACGCCGCATTTACGCCTACGGTGAGGCCGGCCGTTGCTGGAAGGTGTATCAATTCCGAGTCGATCTCGCCAGTTCCCAGGTGCAAGGAGGGGCCAGCGGTGCAGCCAGTCGGCGAACAGACGCCTGGCGCAGGGATCCAGTGCAGTAGGGGGGGGGGGGCGCAGTCCAGGCGGGGCGACCCTATCCGCCAGGTGCACACCCTGTCGCCGCAGTAGGTAGCGCCTGCAGCGCACTACAGAGAACAGCTAGCGGATTTCACCGTCCCTTCTCCCACTTCCTAACTCATAAGTCAGCTCCTCTGTGGATCCCGTAGCCCCGTCCGTATTCGGGCGCACGTTTACCTCAGTCGTGAGGGAGATCACAGTGTGCCTGGGCAAGCACCACAGCAGTGTCACAACAACATCAGGGTCCGCGACTGCTACCACAGAACTACGGTTCAGTGGATGTGGCGCCCAGAGCGTGTCCACGGTCCACTGGTAGGGTAGGCCTTCAATGTGCACTTGGGCTCAGGGCTGGGTCCGTGTAATGTAGTGCCCCAAAAGTGCGTCAGCGCCAGAGATGGGCAAGCGACAGGGCGAGACCCAGAGAGAGTCCCAACTTCATCCCCCCAGTCGTGTCGCCGTCCGCGCTGCCGGTGTAGGCGGAGGTCTAGGCCCGAACCCACTCGCTCATCAGTTGGAGGGGAGCCAGGCGCAACACCTTCCCCGCAGCGCCTCCCCCAGTCACAGGCCGCCTAAGTCTCTGTCGCGGCAGGGAAGACCGCGGTCACTCACCGCTGGGCGCAGTATTCCGCAAGGCTCTGGCCACATCGTCGTGGCGTCCAGCGATCCCCGCTGCGTCCCATCTCCGCAGGGCTCAGCAGCCAGGACGCATCCCCGGCCTCAGTTGGTTGTCAACGCCGACCGGAAGCGGCCACAGACGAGGGCGTCGTATCTTCGGCTCAGCGGAGCTGTCCAGAGCAAGTGGTCGATTCCAGCTCCCGCCAGGTAAGGGAGGTGCGTCTCAGGTCCTCTTGTTGTAAGTGTTGGGCGAAATCCAGTGATTACAACGCCGTAGCAAGCTGCAGCTGGGGGTCTCCGGTCGCGAACCTCTCCGCATGGCAGTCAGCGGGGGGGGGGGGTTAATATCATCACGCCTCCATCGGTGTCACCTCTGTCCCCTGAGGCGGGCATAGGGGGTGGTCAGGGCCCGTTGATATCTTTGGGTCTCTGTTTACCGCCGCAGGGCCTAGCAGGCTAGTTCGGTCCCCGACCTCAGGTGTTTCCCCAAGCCGGCCGGGAGCGTCCGCTGGCGGGGCGCTCAGGACTTCTCACCGCCGGGGTGGTTCGGTTGGAGAAAACAGTTGCAAACTTCAGCAGCCGAGAGTCGGGTGCTTGAGACTCCCTCGCTGGCGATTTCAGGCCAAAACGGATACGTTTTGCGGAGAAATGGCCTGTAGTAGGGGAGCTTCTTACGGAGCTCTACCCAGGCACGTCCGCCACCATTGCGTGCTCAGCCACGCCCCAGCTCAATCCACACTTTGGACTTCTGCAGGTAAGGGCCTAACAAACTTTGTCCTCGAACAATACTTTTTGTATAAAACTTTACTTACTCTCCTAGCCAAAAAGCGAGTGCACAATCCCTACCCTACAAAAACACAGCTTAAACAGCTCACAGCAGATTACTGCTGTCTAAGAGCACCCTCTGTTCACTCTCTGATGTAGAGTATCACTGTTGCTGAGGGGGAAAATGGGAGGGGGTCTGGTTTCTCTCACATGCTAAAACAATATGGGAGAATGGGGTGGATTGCTTAACATACAGGTCTGAGCAACAGATTTTGGACTTCAAATCCCACAATTCAACAGGTTAAATAAAACAGTCACGGGGAAGTGAAAACCACATGTTTCTACACAAAATAGGTGAGCAATGATGCAATCACGGGCAGGTTAAGAACTTCAATTTTTAAACTGTAACAATCACAAGCAAAAACAGTTTTAAAAAAATGCAATCACGGGTATGGAAAATCCATTAAAAAAAATTAGGAAAGAGACATCACTAGTCTGCCTCCTTACCCCAGCCTGGTCTTTGGTACTCTGAAATCTGGGGCACAGGGAATCTGCAGTACACAAAATGGAGGTGAATGTTTTGGAGGTACACCCAGCAGACCCTTATGGGTTGCCTGGGAGCCAATCAGAAAACTTTAGGCGGCTCCCCGTGGGAGCTTGGAAGCTGCTCCTCTATTCAGAATCTCCTAGGAGAGAGGGCTCAATCCACACTTTGAACTGCTGCAGGTAATGGCCCAACAAATGTTGTCCATTAACAATCCTCTTTGTACAAAGCTTTACTCACTGTCCTAGCCAGTAAACGAGTGCACAATCCCTACAAAAGCACAGCTTAAACCGCTCACAGCAGATTACTGCTGTCTCAGAGCACCCTTGCAAGGTGTCCAACTCAAGACCAAGACGGGGTCCTTCGTTCTCTCCCATCAGGTTGGTTCTTTACTATGGAATTCTTGGCTTCACACCAACATACATGCTAGATACACCTAGATAGGGTTTGCATCTTAGGAGTACGCTTGATTACTGCCATGTATCTATATGCCTGCTTATATTCACTGTTTTAGCACCATGGTAGAATTCCACCTTTTATTTACTCTGTTGGTGCTTGTAGTCCTATACATCTGTTTCTGTCTAATGATTCTCAAACGTTTTATAGTAGAAAGACGCTTGTTCAATAAATGCTTATTGAAAACGTCCCCATTGTTTATTCAGAGACTAACTGAGCACTAGTGACTGAGCGAAAAGTGCTTTACTGTTTCCACGTTCCCTGAGGGATCAAGGGTTGTCATGCTAGATATTTGCCAGAAACTATTCACTCCTTGTTAAGGTTGGGGGTCTTATAGTGGCACTGTGAGCTAGCTGGTCTAAAGGGTACCATATCCTGCGAGGGTGTCAGGAATCAGTCTAGGCACCAATCCCTTAGTTTATGTTGTCTAAACGCTCAGAGCCTACATAGATTTGTAGGAACTACACAACAATTCTATGCTTACAGAATTTGAATAATTATACTGTTTTTTAACCTGAAGACCTTTACCTTACTTCTGGTAACTATGCGGATATGTTCTGTTATCCCCATTATGGACATCACTTCCTACACAAAGTCAGTAATCAACGTCCACATTTTAATTATACATAATGGGAACATTGTCTGATTCCCCCCACAAGTGTGTTCTAAAACTCATGAAGACAAATTTAAATATTTCACAGGATATGACACATCAGACCCTACGTCATATGGTTTTAAATGAGTCCCTACCAAACAAATAAATGCTTACAGAGATCAAGCTCATATAAACAGCTTCATTCGTTAACCAGTTAGCCCTTAAAGGCTATGATTACTGGAAAAATAAAGTTGATTTAAAATCAATTTGGGAAACTAAATCGTGGCAGGTTCAGGTACCTGGAACCTTATTTCGAGCCTGCTTAATTCTCCCACCAATGATCTTTTTGAATGACACAGTTCAGCAGACTACCTGTCTAGGCGTGGCAAACATTAAAGAAATTAATGTTTCAACAATTCCCTCCATTGCCCTTTTTGATAAACGGCAAAGTTTGACCACGTACACCGAAGAACAACTCAATAGCATGGTGCAGAATGATGCATTCAATTCCACACTTTCAGGTCCTAACTAAAGGTTATTGTGGCCAGTAGACACTAATGGTTGTCATGCTTGTTTTCTCAATTCCATACTGTGAGAAGTTGGCCTGATATGCAGTGCTCACTATTCTAGTGATCACTATGTATCAGTCCAAACAACCCTTATTGATGATTGGTTGTAAGTCAACCTTATAGACCAGATATCCTAGTAGCATGGATACGAGCAGTCTTCGGGCTAAACTCTATAGGGCGTGTTAAGCCAGCTGTTATACCATCACATATACCCCTTGAACACCAAGTGAAAGGACACCACACAAGTGTTAAGAAAATAAACAGTGTATTTATTTAGATCACAACAGCCCTGTACTCTTTATGAGGACAGGGTACTAAGCACTCAACAAAACTCTTACGAAAATACTTTAAGTTGCACAATTTACACAAATGCCCGAGGGGCACGAAAAACCATATACTATGAAAGTGGAATGCGAAATTACTAGCAGGTAAGTACTGGACTAATAGGCTTTGGAATCGCTAGGACTACGTTACTGAACCTTCAGATTACTAGTAGGAGGCCTAGGGGACTCTGGTGCAGAGTGTGCACTCTCACGCGGGATGCGGGACAAAGTCTATGGGAGCTAGTAAAAGCAAAGTTAGTGTTCTCGGGCGAATCCGATAAGGTAGATCGAAAACGACAGTGGATCTGGACCCTTGGATAGTGAGGCTATGCTGGGGCACCGAAATGCCAAAGTTGCCTAGCCCAGGGGCTGCAGCTGCATAGGTCTGAAAAGACGTCGGGAATCCTCGTTGACGAACCAGGAGCCTGAAGAAAGAAGTTGCTGGCAGGCGACCAGTGAAGATTGTTCGAAGTGATCCAAACCTGGATCGAATATGGATGACACCTGAAAGCAGAGGGGACCAAGTTCGTGACCACTAGCCAGTGATCAGATGGCACCAGGAGGGCACCGGATAGTAGTCACCTCGACCAGGTGAGTGGGCGACGCTGGGCTCTGCAGTCTCACGGACCAGGAGGCGTTGTCGGCGACCAAGATGGAGGTGCGAGCTGTCCCACAATGGTTGATGCTGTCGACGTCGCTGGACCCAGGATTGGGGCTACAAGTCTTGGCAAATTCAAGCCCACGCGGTGGACCTAAAATGGCGTCTGGAGTGGACCTGGAGGGTCCGGGGTGCTCCTCTTTTGGAAGGGAGCAAGAGCCAGTCTGGAGCAACCAGACCAGCAGCGTTGTCGTCGGGCGGCGTCGGGAAGGCCACCAGCCAGCGGGCTAGTAGCCAGACAACGCGGTGAGCAGCAAAAAGCAGAAGGGCCCCACGCAGATCTCGTGGATGCTGGGAGGCTGGACTTCGGTGCTGGAGCTGCTCAGGGTCGGGGCTTCTCGGACCCCAAAGCACTCACCAGAGGATCCCTCGGCGGTCGTGCTGGATAGAAGTCGTGCAGTTCTGATGATGGCCGGTCCCTCGAGGTCTCGTCGCACCTACGGTTCTCAGCTTAGCTGTAGAAGTAGGTAGAGGTCAGAGGTGCCAGGGAAGCCGGGTCTCGTCAAGCTGGTCAGTCGGATTCCGGAGGAAGGACTTGCAGCAAACCGCAGAGTTCTTAGATGGTGCCTGCGTCTGCAGGGTGACTACTCCTTAGTCACAAGGGAGAAATCTTGAGAAGAGTCGAGAGTTCCTTTCGTGGAAAGTAATTTCTTGATTCAAAGACGATCTAATTTGGAAGGGTCCCCGCTCCTGCCTTTATCCTAAAGAAAGGGGTGGGTACGCGACTAGGTCCTGCCCTAGGGGTGGGACAAGGAAGGGGGGTGGTTACACCCCTCTCCCATGCCGGACTTTCCCCAGGCCAGGGGCTGGTGTGCCCCTGGAACTGGTTCTAGCCGGCAGATGCGTAGTGAGCACCGGGGTGCCACTTGCAGTCACCTTCCTGTAAAGCCCTGCCTACCCAGGATACACAAAACCCTGTCTGGGATGGTGCTAGCACCGCCCCTGACAGGAAACCCTTTGTCCAAGCTCCCCTCGCTGGAAGGACTCCCAGCTGCAGGGGGTCAGACTCGTGTCTGTGGTGGCAGCATCCATTTTGTGATGCTGAGGCTTGAGTTAACTTTAACCGGGGTTCACAGTTACATACATGTCGTGTCCCTCTAGAAGGTGGAATGCTAACCCCGTCGCCAGAATTGGCAAGGGGTTAGTATTCCAATTCGTATGACACCTTACTCGACATGTTTTGATAAAGCGATACCAAAGATAGCATTTAACCGCGAGGATTATAATGCACTTAAGAGTATATGGTATGCGTTATCATGGAACAGCTATTAGGACTTGGTTCCGCAAGCTGCAAACGGGCTCAGCTCATGCCAGAGCACCATCTCACACGATTCCCAGCACTCTGCCTTCAGGATTGTCAAGGCCTGCCATAGGAGTGACTGATAGGAATCTGTGTGTCCATTTTTGGGGTTAGATATAGGTATACTGTATCTAAAGCAAAGGGTGATTACACCACCTTGCCCCAGCTGTCGTGCAGCCAGTTGTGTCAGATTTAGATGGCCATCCAGGGGTGGAATAATACAGGCTTCAGCCCTTGGTAGGCCCTGGGTACACCTATGCCCTGAGTTACAGGGTCTGATAAGGTGGCCCAGTTCCAATTGGTAAATGCACCTAAGGTACACGTTGTAATTTAGTGAGAGAACAGCTAGGCTGTGTGTCTGATTAGCAGGCCCACAGCCAGAGAAAGTCGTAAACCAGTGAAACAAAAGCAAAAAATCTGGGTGATCATAGGATTGCAGACCCTACTCTCCTACATGACCCCCCCCCCCCCAAACTTTGGGGCAATAAACTAACCTTGACCAGGTGAGTCTTCTTGCTCTAAGTGGAAATACCTGGAGAGCCCATCTGCATTGCCATGATCAGTGCCAGGTCTATGCTCCAATGTAAAATCCATTCCCTGTAGGGAAATGGACCAGCTAAGCAGTTTGGGGTTTTCACCCTTCATCTGATTTAGCCACAAGAGGGGCTTATGGTCGGTCTGAATCTTAAAATGAGTGCCAAACAAGTATGGCCTCAGTTTCTTCAGGGCCCAAACCACAGCAAAGGCCTCCCTCTCAATAGCTGACCAATTTTTCTCTCTGGGGGGTCAGCCTTCTGCTTATAAAAGCAATGGGCTGGTCATTACCATCAAAATTCAGTTGAGATAGAACAGCTCCCACACCCAACTCAGAAGCATCTGTTTGGACAATGAATGGTTTGGAGTAGTCTGGACTCTTGAGGATAGGTGCTGTGCACATGGCCTGCTTTAGGTCATCGAATGCGTTTTGACAGCCTGCTGTCCACTGAACCTTTTTTGGCATTTTCTTACTTGTCAGTTCATTAAGTGGAGTCACAATTGATCCATAATTCCTGACAAACTTTCTATAGTAACCAGTCAGGCCCAAGAAAGCTCGAACCTGAGTCTGGATGGTTGGAGGAGCCCAGTCCCTGATTGACTGTATCTTGCTCTCCAGTGGCTGAACTTGGCCTCCACCTACAAGGTGGCCCAAGTATACAACCTGTGTCTGCCCTATCTGGCACTTTGTGGCCTTGATAGTGAGACCTGCTGCTTGCAGTGCCTCTAACACTTTCCTCAGGTGGACCAGGTGATCCTCCCAGGTGGAGCTAAAGACAGCAATATCATCAAGATATGCTGCACAGAAGTCATCCAGCCCAGTGAGAAAATGATTCACCAGCCTTTGGAAGGTGGCAGGTGCATTTTTCAAACCAAGGGGCATTACCACAAATTGATAATGCCCACCAGGGGTAGAAAATGCTGTCTTGGGCTTGGCATCCTCAGCTAACCTGATTTGCCAATACCCAGCTGTCAGGTCAAATGTACTTAAATAGTTGGCAGAAGCCAGTCAGCCATAAGTTCATCTGCCCTTGGTATTGGGTGGGCATCAGTCTTAGTGACTGCATTGAGACCCCTGTAGTCTACGCAAAACCTCATCTCTCTCTTACCACCCTGGGTGTGAGGCTTTGGCACTAGAACTACTGGACTAGCCCAAGGGCTATCTGAGGGTTCAATGACTCCCAACTCCAACATTTTCTGCACTTCTGTTTTGATGCAGTCCCTAACATGATCAGGCTGCCTGTAGATTTTACTCTTAACTGGCAAGCTGTCACCAGTGTCAACCTCATGGGTACACCAATTGGTCTGACTGGGGGTTAGGGAGAACATATGCCTGAAGGATTGAAGAACTTGTTTGCAATCCTTCTGTTGATGTTCAGAGAGGCTGCCACAAAAGACAACACCATCTACTGATCCATCATCGGGATTCTGAGTGAGCAGGTCTGGGAGAGGGTCACTCTCTTCCTCCTGTCCCTCATCTATGGCCATGAGCAAGCTCATGTCCTTCCTGTCGACATATGCTTTGAGCCTGTTGACATGAAGCACCCTGTGGGGGCTCCTGGGAGTTCCAAGGTCCACCAGGTAGGTGACCTCTCCCTTTTGCTCAAGGATTGTGTGGGGCCCAGACCATTTGTCTTTGAGTGCTGCTGGGGCCACTGGCTCCAACACCCACACCTTCTGTCCAGGCTGATACACAGTCAGGACAGCCTTTTGGTCATGCCAAGCTTTTTGAAGTTCTTGACTGGCCTTAAGGTTGTCAGATGCCTTTTCCATGTACTCAGCCATCCTGGAGCGGAGACCAAGTACATAGTCCACTATGCTGGTTGCAGGCTTTTTGAGAGGTCTATCCCATCCTTCCTTCACCAAACACAGAGGTCCTCTTACAGGATGTCCATACAAAAGTTCAAAAGGGCTGTAGCCAACCCCCTTCTGTGGGACTTCTCTATAAGCAAATAAAAGGCAGGGTATCAGGACATCCCATCTACGCCTGAGCTTTTCAGGTAGTCCATGAATCATCCCTTTTAGGGTCCTGTTGAACCTTTCAACAAGCCCATTGCATTGTGGATGATAGGGTGTAGTGAACTTGTAGTTGACACCACATTCCTTCCACATAGCAGTTAAGTAGCTTGACATGAAGTTTGCACCTCTGTCAGATACAACCTCCTTAGGGAAGCCCACTCTGGAGAACACTCCAACTAGGGCTCTTGCCACAACAGGTGCTGTAGTGGTTCTAAGGGGAATAGCTTCAGGATACCTGGTGGCATGGTCCACCACCACCAGTATAAACTTGTGCCCTGATGCTGTCTGGGGTTCCATTGGACCAACAATGTCAATCACCACTCTTTCAAAGGGCACCCCCACCACAGGCATTGGTATAAGGGGGGCCTTTGTAGTGCTACCTGACTTACCACTGGCTTGGCAAGTGACACAGGAGCGACAAAACTTCTTGGTATCTTCATTCATGTGAGGCCAGTGAAAGTGTGAGACAATTCTGTCCCAAGTCTTGTTCTGGCCTAAGTGACCTGCAAGGGGAATCTCATGGGCCAAGGTGAGAAGGAAACCTCTCAGAGACAAGGGGATGACCAGCCTCCTGGTTGCACCAGGTTTGGGGTCTCTTGACTCAGAGTATAGGAGTCCATCTTCCCAGTATACCTTGTGGGCACCTGTGGCGTTCCCTGCAGCCTCAGCAACAGCCTGCTGTCTGAGGGGTTCAAGAGAAGGGCAGGCTAACTGTTCCTTCCCCAGGTCTGCTCTGGAGGGTCCCCCTGAGCCCAGAAATTCAACTTGATCAAGTTCAAATTCTTTAGGCTCAGTTTCCCTCAGCTCCTGTAGGTCAGCCTCCTCTGAGACTTGATCCTCAACCTGGGGCAAGGGGGAAGGCAATGCCTTAACCCTACTGCTCTTCTTCTTGGAAGGTGTCTGGTCCATTGTTCCAGGATCCAGCACCTGTTCAGTGGGGCATCTTCTGGCCTGTGACCTAGTCACAGCAAGCACATGTGCTGGCAAGCCTATCCTCTGCTCCACTTCTGACCATTGTGATGACTCCAAATCATTGCCCAACAAACAATCCACTGGGAGGTCTGAACTAACTACAACCTTCTTGTGGCCATTTACCCCTCCCCAGGAGAAAGCAACAATCGCCATACTATGACTGGTAGTGACGTTGCTGGCATTGGTCACCAGGAAATCTGTACCTGGCATGATCCGTCCAGGGTCCACAAAGTTAGGTGTCACCATGGTGACACTGGTACAAGTGTCCCTATAGGCCTGAGCCATTTTTCCATTTATCAAAGGTGTCTGCCTGTATTTGCCCAAAGTATTGGGACTGACATCAGGGGATATATCCACATCCCCTGTACAGACAAGGACAGCCTGAGTGAGTGTGCCAACTAAGTTGTCATACCCCTCAGAACCCAAGGTTAGCCCCACTAAACCCTTGGGAGGTGCACTACTACTGCTGGCTGTACTATGGGGCACAGGTGCCTTAGGGGCTGCAGTAGCAGGAGTCTGCCCTCCTTTCTTGGTGCACTCACTAAACCAGTGAGTTTTACTTTTACAGTATTGGCACCACCTTTTTGACTGGCCTTCTTGATTCTTCTTTTTCTGGGAAGCTTGACCCCCACCCTCTTTGGGTTGTTGGGGACCTGTTGAAGACTTCTGGTCATTTTGTTCACCTTTAGAATCTTTACCCTTCTGGTCTGCTTTCTTCTGACCACCCTGGTTCTGGCCCTGGTTTTGCTTAACCCTTGTTCTGACCCATCTGTCTGCCTTCTTTCCCAATTCTTGGGGAGAGGTCAGATCTGAGTCAACAAGGTGCTGATGCAACAACTGGTTCTGACAATTGTTTAAAATCTGTTCCCTCATGATCAGATTGTACAATCCTGTATAATCAGTAACCTTACTGCCCAGCAACCAGCCCTCCAAAGCCTTAGTGGCACAATCTACGAAGTCAGACCAATCCTGAGACTGAGTTTTCTGGGTATCCCTGAACAGCAACCTGTACTGCTCAGTGGTTAGGCCAAACCCATCTATCAGTGTATTTTCAGGACTTGGTAATCATTAGCATCCTCAGCTCTAGTAGTGAGGAGCTTGTCTCTACCTTTACCTTCAAAGGAGAGCCACAAAATAGCTGCCCACTGACTCTGGGGGACACACTGTACAGTGCAAGCCCTCTCCAAAGCAGTTATCCATTTGTGGATATCCTCCCCTTGTTTAAAGGGGGGCACTATCTTACTCAGGTGCCTAGTATCTAAACTCCTGTTTTCCCTTGTGGGAATGCTGCCACCAGTGGAATCTAGTCCACTTAACTTTTGCTCTCTAGCAAAGGCAAGTCTCTCTTTGGCCAGGGCAAGTTCTTCCCTTTCAATCCTCAGATTGACTTCCCTCACTTTGGCTTCATACACTCTCCTCTGAGGGGATGTCATCCCTCTGTGAGAAGAGGCCTGAGAGCCATTGGTTTGAATGGATCTGTTAGAGCCTCTGGATAGAGACCTAACTCGTCCATTCCCAATGTTAAGCTGGCCTGAGAGGGGCCCCAGGGGTCTCCTAGTACCATTCTCATGCCTGCTTAAGTTGGCCCTAGTTAGCTGGCTAACTACTTCTGGACCTTTGTCTGCCTCGTCCTCAGATGGCTCTAGATCCTCATCCTCCTCTTCACCTTCTGCATAGAGATGGATAAGGTCAGGGTCACCTGTGGTTCCCTCTAGGGGAGGCATTGTCCCATCTGGATTAGAAGGGTCTGGGTTACCAGCCCTCCTGGCATCATAAGTCTCTAAGAGACCAATCAGAAATGGGGTTGTAGGGTTAGAACCCTGTTTTAGCTTCCTGGAGGTACACACCTGTCTCATCTCCTGGAAGCTAAGAGCAGCATATCTGGAAGTGACCTGTGGAGGGTCCACTGACACAAGGGGAGACTCAGAGTTTCCTCCTTTGTCTGACATGCTGTTTCTAGTGTGGTGTAAGTGATGCACCTACCTACACTATTTGTTTGCCTACTGATCCCTTGCTAAGAGTTGCAGCCAAGGTGTGCTAAGCCTTGAGGAGCTACAACAGCTGGTTCAGTAGAACTCAGAGTATTCTAAGCTAGTTATATGTACCTGGAGTACTTATGTGATCTTTCACGAGATATTCTTAGGATATGTGTGGTAAAACAACAGCAAGCTCAAATCCCAACCGCTGCTCACCAATGTGAGAAGTTGGCCTGATATGCAGTGCTCACTATTCTAGTGATCACTATGTATCAGTCCAAACAACCCTTATTGATGATTGGTTGTAAGTCAACCTTATAGACCAGCTATCCTAGTAGCATGGATACGAGCAGTCTTCGGGCTAAACTCTAGAGGGCGTGTTAAGCCAGCTGTTATACCATCACATATACCCCTTGAACACCAAGTGAAAGGACACCACACAAGTGTTATGAAAATAAACAGTGTATTTATTTAGATCACAACAGCTCTGTACTCTTTATGAGGACAGGGTACTAAGCACTCAACAAAACTCTTACGAAAATACTTTAATTTGCACAATTTACACAAATGCCCGAGGGGCACGAAAAACCATATACTATGAAAGTGGAATGCGAAATTACTAGCAGGTAAGTACTGGACTAATAGGCTTTGGAATCGCTAGGACTACGTTACTGAACCTTCAGATTACTAGTAGGAGGCCTAGGGGACTCTGGTGCAGAGTGTGCACTCTCACGCGGGATGCGGGACAAAGTCTATGGGAGCTAGTAAAAGCAAAGTTAGTGTTCTCGGGCGAACCCGATAAGGTAGATCGAAAACGACAGTGGATCTGGACCCTTGGATAGTGAGGCTATGCTGGGGCACCAAAATGCCAAAGTTACCTAGGCTGCAGCTGCATAGGTCTGAAAAGACTTCGGGAATCCTCGTTGACGAACCAGGAGCCTGAAGAAAGAAGTTGCTGGCAGGCGACCAGTGAAGAGTGTTCGAAGTGATCCAAGCCTGGATCGAAGATGGATGACACCTGAAAGCAGAGGGGACCAAGTTCGTGACCACTAGCCAGTGATCAGATGGCACCAGGAGGGCACCGGATGGTAGTCACCTCGACCAGGTGAGTGGGCGACTCTGGGCTCTGCAGTCTCACGGACCAGGAGGCGTTGTCGGCGACCAAGATGGAGGTGCGAGCTGTCCCACGATGGTTGATGCTGTCGACGTCGCTGGACCCAGGATTGGGGCAACAAGTCTTGGCAAATTCAAGCCCACGCGGTGGACCTAAAATGGCATCTGGAGTGGACCAGGAGGGTCCGGGGTGCTCCTCTTTTGGAAGGGAGCAAGAGCCAGTCTGGAGCAACCAGACCAGCAGCATTGTTGTCGTCGGGAAGGCCACCAGCCAGCGGGCTAGTAGCCAGACAACGCGGTGAGCAGCAAAAAGCAGAAGGGCCCCACGCAGATCTCGTGGATGCTGGGAGGCTGGACTTCGGTGCTGGAGCTGCTCAGGGTCGGGGCTTCTCGGACCCCAAAGCACTCACCAGAGGATCCCTCGGCGGTCGTGCAGTTCTGATGATGGCCGGTCCCTCGAGGTCTCGTCGCACCTACGGTTCTCAGCTTAGCTGTAGAGGTAGGTAGAGGTCAGAGGTGCCAGGGAAGCCGGGTCTCGTCGAGCTGGTCAGTCGGATTCCGGAGGAAGGACGTGCAGCAAACCGCAGAGTTCTTAGATGGTGCCTGCGGATGCAGGGTGACTACTCCTTAGTCACAAGGGAGAAATCTTGAGAAGAGTCGAGAGTTCCTTTCGTGGAAAGTAATTTCTTGATTCGAAGATGATCTAATTTGGAAGGGTCCCCGCTCCTGCCTTTATCCTAAAGAAAGGGGTGGGTACGCGACTAGGTCCTGCCCTAGGGGTGGGACCAGGAAGGGGGTGGTTACACCCCTCTCCCATGCCGGACTTTCCCCAGGCCAGGGGCTGGTGTGCCCCTGGAACTGGTTCTAGCCGGCAGATGCGTAGTGAGCACCGGGGTGCCACTTGCAGTCACCTTCCTGTAAAGCCCTGCCTACCCAGGATACACAAAACCCTGTCTGGGATGGTGCTAGCACCGCCCCTGACAGGAATCCCTTTGTCCAAGCTCCCCTCGCTGGAAGGACTCCCAGCTGCAGGGGGTCAGACTCGTGTCTGTGGTGGCAGCATCCATTTTGTGATGCTGAGGCTTGAGTTAACTTTAACCGGGGTTCACAGTTACATACATGTCGTGTCCCTCTAGAAGGGTGGAATGCTAACCCCGTCGCCAGAATTGGCGAGGGGTTAGTATTCCAATTCGTATGACACCTTACTCGACATGTTTTGATAAAGCGATACCAAAGATAGCATTTAACCGCGAGGATTATAATGCACTTAAGAGTATATGGTATGCGTTATCATGGAACAGCTATTAGGACTTGGTTCTGCAAGCTGCAAACGGGCTCAGCTCATGCCAGAGCACCATCTCACACGATTCCCAGCACTCTGCCTTCAGGATTGTCAAGGCCTGCCATAGGAGTGACTGATAGGAATCTGTGTGTCCATTTTTGGGGTTAGATATTGGTATACTATATCTAAAGCAAAGGGTGACTACACCACCTTGCCCCAGCTGTCGTGCAGCCAGTTGTGTCAGATTTAGATGGCCATCCAGGGGTGGCATAATACATGCTTCAGCCCCTGGTAGGCCCTGGGTACACCTATGCCCTGAGTTACAGGGTCTGATAAGGTGGCCCAGTTCCAATTGGTAAATGCACCTAAGGTACACGTTGTAATTTAGTGAGAGAACAGCTAGGCTGTGGGTCTGATTAGCAGGCCCACAGCCAGAGAAAGTCGTAAACCAGTGAAACAAAAGCAAAAAATCTGGGTGTTCATAGGATTGCAGACCCTACTCTCCTACACATACCTGGGTTCAAATCAAGCAGACGCGATCCCTAATACTCTCAATCACAGCATTCTTGTGTTGTTAACACCTACTCTGTGGTAAAATTGTGTGCACAATGGTTAGAACATTCCACACTGTCTGCAGCAAAACATCTTTCGCTACTTTCCGAAGACATAGATTTGTCAGATTTCTTTTGGGTCCCAAATCTCCACGTCCTAAAAGATTTATTTATGCTACCTATAAGAAATTTGGAAATTGTCCCAAATGAAAGCTGCTGCACATTTAAGATAAATTGACCAAGATTATTTGGATAAAGTGCTTGCTGTTGTTGATAATAGCATTAATAAGCTGTTTTCTCGTATTTAGAACTTAAATAACATTGTGTTGTCTGTTATTAATATTATGCAAAGTGGTCTGTCAACATTTTAAAATGGGCAAAGTCAGCTTAACCCCTTCGATGCTCATGACGGAACGGTTCCGTCATGAGCATCGGTCACGCTGTGCTCATGACGGAACCGTTCCGTCATGACCACACCCATTTACATTAGTGCCCAGCACCGGGGGTAAATCTGCACCGCACGGATGAGGTTAAATCAATCATGCAATTTAGCTGGGCACTTCAAATACTTAAGAATGGGTGTGTACCATAGCTCTACCTGAATTCCAGTAGTTTATTTTTTCCTTTTAATTTAACATGCAAACAAAAATGGAAGGTAATGAAATATGCACCCTACATAATGCTACACTTAGAGAACTTAGAACAACTTCCATTTACAATAGCAGACACACCTTCAGCTTTGAGGTTAATACACAACATAATCTCTTTACCCGTTTCTACGTTTCAATTCAAGGCTTGCATTAAACTTTTTCCTGTAAGTACACACAAACCCCTCTGAGGTAGCTTTATTCATGAGTTATGGTCACTTCCCTTCGGTCATTGTGAATGTGCCTATAAAGAAGTTTTCCTTACTGGAGAGGAATGCAACTCTTCTGTTGGATGTTCACACATTTGCAAACATGTTAAGATCCACGCAGCATGTAATGTTTCAGCTCCAAATTTGTCCTGTTATTTAAAAGGAATATCAGCTCCAGCTCCACTTATCACAGTCCTTTCAAATGGAAGTTATTTAATGCTTAATGATCAAAATTGTTGCAGTATGTGAGCGGGAGTTCCCTCGATTTTGTCCATCTCCCAGCTTGTCACTTGTTGCAACATCGTCCTGTTCCCCCCAGGCATGGGATTGTAGATAGCTCGTTGGGCCTTCCATTCCAGCGTTGAAGTCAGATTTCAACAAGCTAAACAGGCTCAAAACCCTACTGTTTAAAAAGGAGTATCTCTCACATCTGTTTGCGGAACCTTCGAATTGCAGGTGGCTAGACCTTCTAGTGAAATACAGTCCTTATTAAACACCAATCTTCCTCTGCATTTCGGTAAATAAGTGCATCAAATTTTTAATGCCTCTAACACAACCGGTCTTGCACACTTTTTTTAAGTTGCTGCCCAGGCCTCTTCAGTCCTTTCAAGACTATCTTTGAAGTGATCCCGGCTTTTATTTATTCAGTTTTTTCCAGTGTATTCTGAGTATTTCTGCTGCTATTACTCATTTGCGGCATTCTCATCCTATGTCTGCTTATCTGCAATGGCTGTTCCTTTTGCAATCTCTCCTAACTATAATCTCCCCAACACTATTGTAAGCACTTGCTTCAAGTTTTTGGGATGTTTATAATCCAAGAGCTGATTCTTGGTCCTTAACAATCCGACCTGCATGGGTTACCTGCGTACAGCCCTTGTTCCATTGCCTGTGGTTCCCCTTTGAATGAATGTGCACTGGATATGTGCCTGGCTTCGCAGACACATGCTGCCATGGATACTTAACTGCTAATAAGTCCCTTACCAACCCATTTTCAGGCCTGTCCCCTAGGTTTGCGGCGTCTCCACAATGCAAGGTTTGAGCCACTCACTGTCGAGGAAATTTGTGCTTGGGCACATGGCTCAAGAAATACATGCTTTACTAACACGGATGCAGGTTACCCAGTAACTATCTCAGCACCGGCTGAGCCCGAGGATTATGTCTGTGCTCTAGAACTTGTGCCTTGAGCTGTTAATAATCTTTTGCAGAGTCAGACTACTTTATGAAGTTCCTGGCTTTTGAATTTGTGAGGGACGCAATGTATCCATTCAAAACACCATAATTTGACTATTTTTCAAAATTGACAATTCATTTTTTAGTTTTCCAAATATAACTTTATGAATTATGCTTTGAATTTGTTTATCTTTCAATTGCATTTATATTTTTAGTGCTTTTTCATGCTATTATCTGACCAAAAGGAGGGTGTCATGTGTTTCTCATATGGCCCATTGTCGTTTTCCCTTTGTTAGCCTAATTATACACATTGTAGGCCGCTTTGGTTTTGCACATTACTAAATGGCGAAGTTGCCTTTGTCCCACATTCTATTTTCACACGGAACCAGCACATGTTTTTGTATTTTATTATTTTTGTGGGATTTAGTCTGAACGTCCTATACAAGGTCAAAAAAGATTGCCCATTGTTGTTCTCTCTGGACAGAAGCACTTCGACATAATCAAGGAATGCAGCTGCAGTTTTTGAATACACATATCTTGTCAAATAACTGAGGACTGGGGTTCTAAAAAACACACACAGAGCGAAGGTCCTGAGACAAGATGCAGCATCAGCTGGGACAGGAACATCTACCTATGCATGCTAAGGTACTGTGCAGAGACGACAAGAGGTTCAACGCAGACACTGACCGAAGGTTTTGGTCCACTCCTCTGCCTGACTACTCCATGGGGCTAATTTGGCAACAAGCCAACTAATGCTCTAAGAGGGAATACCCCTCACACATGTAAAGCACCTTAGCGAGTGCTACACATTTTCAAAATTACACAATCACTTAAAATTAAGTAATCTGCACCTACACACTTTGGTCCTGAGGAAAGCCAGTTTTAATCATAACGGCCTGGCTGAAACATGTAGACCACACCTGGATGTAGGAGACCTTAATTAGCACTCCTATAGCATCCAACAGCCTTTTTTAATGCTAACAGTGACCCAGTTATTAAAATATAATCTACCCTCGGGCACTGGGATCCCTGTATAGCTTTTAAACTTTCACCTTCACGTCACTACACTGCACACTCAGAAACATACCTGCTCCGCTGTATTCAGGCATCGAAGCACACCCGGGACACACTCAGTGTCACTGGGTGGGCCCGATGATGAAGCATGCCACCAACCAGGTTGGTGGGTGAGGGCTTCATGAACAAACAAAAGGGTTTGTACTCTGTCGTACAGTCTTGAGTCTATGTAAATTCACAAATAGGCTAATCCTTATTGATTTCACATATAAAACCCTGGGGATACGGACTAGCTACCTAGTCCTCTCACTCTCCTTTGATAGTTATATAAGGTATTGTGTCCGCCACTAAACCCAGAGATCTATACTATATACACAGTTTGCTTCAGTAGTACGGGAGGGGTTAGGCATATCTGTCAAATAACATGACAGGGCTTTTCATTGTATACGGTTTATTAACCATGCTGATGATATTATTGACATGTATTAGTTTTCTAATTGTGGCTGAATTATTGCATCTTAGAGCACAATAGTTTAGATAAACATTGTAAACTCCCTTTGTGTCACTTTCTTATCTTATTGTGGACAAGTACGAGTGAGAGAGCGGAAGGGTGTGTCCTGTTCCTGCGATCCCTTAGGGGGTCGAGAGTGTTGTGTTCTGGGGTGCCATATCACTTGTCCCTCTGTAAAGGTTAAGCGGGCAAGTGAGGCACTATAGCTAGTCAGGCTCTGGCTTATAGATACTGATGTGGTATGGTGACACAGTCCCCTACATACTGACGTTCTATGGTCCCAAGCCCTGAGCAGAATCCATGTAATGGGGTAAGAGGGACATCTATATGCTAGATTCAGCTTACCAAATTGAGCAGCCTTTGTTATACCGTAATTGGCGGTATGTCACTGATATTTGTCAGTTTTATTGACTACGAATATCTGTTGAAGACCCTTTGTTTCTTTAATTATCTCAGAAAACAAATAAAGCTGGTTTAAAAAAGAATGGCTTAAATTGTATGGATGTTGAATAGGATCGCTAAAAGTAAGGTGTACGCACAAAAACAACAGTTCTGGATACCTTTGGGGGACAATATACAGCCCCGCTAATAATGTAACGTTTACCTGTTATGCATTGTATTTTTATAAACTGAAGTCCTATGGCCAATGTTATTTCATAGGAGCAAATTTTGGATGTTCTCCTAATCCTTGTGAAGTTCTGGGCTTATTTTAGGTTTTTTTACTCCCAGCCAGTCAGTAGTTTGAGATGTCAGACATGGAGAAGCATTATATCTAGTTAAATATGTCTGTGCTAGTTTTTTTTAGAGCAGTAGCAGAATGTAGGGTACCTCCAAGTTCAGGTATGTCTGACTGAATTTCTCACTAAAACCGTTAGCTCAAAGAAACCTACCATCGAAGGTGGAAGATCGTAGGCCCCAACACAAGTATAAAAAATATCTCATGATGCCAAAGGCAAAAATGCAAGTACAAGTGCAAAAATGTTAGTGCAAGATACCACAAATATTAGCTTTTAAAAGTTCATAGTATGGTACATTTATTATAATTTATGGTATTTCTTCTAATATTTCTTCTGCCAAATTATAATCCCTACCACAGCTGACTTGTGTTTAGAGAAAACTGCTTCATCATTGCAAAGAAGCTTTCTTTTTTGTTCTGACTTGTCTGAAACCAACTTAGTCTTGTCACCACAGTAGCTGTTGCTGTGTGGTCGGTAGATCAAATATCAATATAAGCATGAGGTTGGCTTCAAACCCCCCATCCCCTCCCTCCCTCCCCTGTTACTCACTCTTTCTATTCTGTTTCTGTTCGAGTATCAGGAAGTCAACAAGATGGCTGAAATCCTTGAAAGACTCTGCATCTTACTTATATGGCAGAAGACCTGTCACAATGTAGACAAGAAGTCTCTATAAAGTGGGTTTCTATTTGGCGGCTGTGGCAGTCATTATATTTTAGAAGATTAAGTGTTGGACCTCTTCACTCATTCCAGCTAGCTGGTCTGCAAAGGTCAAGTGGCTCTTCATTTAATCCTGTTCTCTGGACTCTCCCAGTCAGCTAGTCCTTGCTCTTCAGCTACCTTTTCTTCTTCTAATTCAGGGCACGGCAGTAGGGTCTAGTCTGGATTGGTCCAGGCCATTTGTGATCTCTATTTCAAGGAAGGTCCTGCCCATGGGAAGTATCTCATCTAGGCTTATGCATACTGTCTCCTGGAGGTCCACATAGATTACTCGCTTGATGTTGGCAGTAGTTACAGTTTACGTTCTAGCAGGATGATTCAAGTGTTAGCACTTCTGAGCAAGCCGGCTTGTCTTTCTCTGGCTTTTCCATCTGTTTTCTGAATTGTTACCTGGCAAGCAAGACAGGACAGATTCTAACCAGTAACTGTGGCTTGTCAATCGTCCATCGACACCCTTGACCAAGTTTCCTAGATTGCTAGAGAACACCTAACAGAACACAGACTGGGGAAGAGAGGGCATGTGAGTTAGTGAAGGGAAATTGGTTTGGCAAGTAGCAGATTTAGTTCTTCCCCAGCTCACCAGAATGTTAGTTTCTGAACACAATTCCAGGATACAAAGACAAGCTGATTGTTGCGAATCGTCCTCAGGATCGGTTTGTAGAAAGGTGCGCCCACCTCTAAATCTAGCCAACACCTGGAATGCCTTTATGGCACAGAGTATTGACAAGATTAAGTGAGGGGAAAAAATAAGAAAGATCAAGGAAGGAAAGGATGGGGACAGCAGGGAGGGAGATCTGTAAGACACAAACAGAACACAGGCATAAGACTAAATCCCTATACTGTAAATGCATCAATTCTATTTTCTTGACTATGAGGGTTCATACCTGTAAAAGAAAATATAATGCCTTGTGGATGTGTAGAAGCAACGTAGGGTTGGATACGAGGTAACTATGGAAAATAGAACATACAGGAACATAAATATTCTAGACCAACATGTACACAGTATCTGATACAACCTAACCTATTCACCTCTATGCACCTACCTAAATGTGACTCCCTTAAACGTCACAGGGGTAGAGTGCGACCCACACCTCCTAAACCCCTGTTAATACAAAAGTCAACAATTCAAGTTACACATAAATGTACATAGGATCCGTGATACCCTTCTACACACAGTAATGCAAATTCCAGACAAGGCACCTCTGGAAGGTCTCTTGATGGTATCTTCAACTAATACTTCTTAGTTGAGTTCCAGGACAATTCGTATTTACAAGCAAAATAAATCACCACCAAAAAAGGAGTAGCTATCCCAAGTTCGATAGCTACACTTGAATAACCCGCCGTTGGCCGAAAATACCAACCGGGTCAAATCCCAAACATGATCCAACAAGCACGAGTACCAACAAACAAGGTCTCCACAAATGGGTTCACAACAGCAAGAGGCGAGTAAGGGACAAGTCGCCGCTGAGCTCGAACCTCTCAACGCAGCAGCAACAACACGCTTACCGCACCCGATCTCCAATTCTCCTAGGACAATAACCACGTCAGGACTGGAATCACCGACAACTTGCTCCGGCCGCCATTCCTTTTTATCGCATAGCGGAAGCGCGATGCGCCGCAAGGAATGCCGGGAATTGTAGTCTTTTCCCGGAGGATGCCGGGATTTGTAGTTCGCGGTACCTCCGCGATCGTAACACTGATTGTCACATCAAGGGGAGGTGATGGCCACCTTCAGGGGAAATGTCTTTCTGTGGAAACTCGTCATTAAAACAATGTTGATAATACAAGGGAGAGACTGGAAATCAGTGTCTCAACAGTAAATATGGCTATACCCCTGTGACTAATCCACTTCCAGCCATTTCTAGGTGCCTCATGACCTTCAATTGTGGGCTCGATCCACTTTGGGAACACTAATAGTGAAGCCTGAGTCTAACGGCTGTCATGAAGCAGTGCCATTTAACCTGCAAATTGTAGAATCCATTAGGGGAAGAAATTCCGAAACATGTAATTGCTGAGGCCATGGGCTTCACAGTGTTATTAAGCCATTATTTGACTTCAGTCTCTCTATCCCCAATTAAACATTTTCAGACTGATAGAAATATTAAGTCCTAACCAAATACAAGCTTGGGAGTGAAAGGTACTAAGTGCTGGACTGAATGATTTTTTTACTCATGGTAGTGAATATATCAGTGTTACTGGAGAAATAAGCACTTAAATTGGTTTTTATTTTTATTTATTTATTTATATAATTTTTTGTACACCCAGTGCACTCAAACATTCCCATTGTGGACCAGCAGGCCATCTTTCAGAAGCCATCACCTGGCATTCGCAAGATTGTTCTAGCCACAAACATTGCAGAGACCTCCATCACCATTGACGACATTGTCCATGTTGTGGACTGCGGCACACAGAAAGAGCAGCGATATGACCTCCGAACTAAGGTAAGTGAATGCATGCATTTTATGTTGAAGATTTTTACTAACTTGATCCAGTAGGTTGAAAATTGAGGTATATTATGTTATTGCCATTTGTGTAGCACAAATTTTCCTTTATCATGGATCCATAGCTCTGCAGCAGTCCTTACTGACTCATTTGAATCTTAAGATTTCCTTCAGAGACGGTAGTCTGATTCGGCTTGTTATGTTGTGTTACGTGTATTGTGTTCTTGTTCTTTCAGTCGAATGGCTCTGTTGCATTCTTCCAGCTTTGGGTATATATATTTGTTACTGTAGGGCAGAGTGCTTTACTTGCAGCTCACTTTCACAGGTTTCACATTGGTAGACATGGCATTGTCTGTCAGACCGGAGATCTGTGTGTATGGTTTCTTGGAGTGGGTGCTGTTAAATACTGTACATACTGAGTAAATGAAATACCTGGGCTTTGTTGGAAGTATGTCAGGAGTCTTTAGGTGTGTTTTGTTGGATGTTAATGTGAGGTATATCAAAGTATGTGCTAGAGTGAACATGATAATACACAAAAATATCAGTGGATATATGATGTATGTTCTTTCTCGTGTTGTGTTGGGTGGTTTATGTGTAGCTTACATTAATGATATAGTGGGCTGTGTGACAGTTGACTACTTGGCCTACTTGGGTTGTGTTTACCCTGTGGAATTTGTTCAGCTAAGTGTGTTCTGTTAAGTATTTATGTGTGGAGTTTCGAAGACATTAATGATGTTACAAAATGCTGGGTCTAATCTGAGGTGGCATGGTGGACAAAAAAAACGATGTGTTGGAATGCTACCCGAGCGATTGCCCTTGGTTAGACATATTGCAAGAGAGTAAACAGTTTATATGGAGCTGTCGTTTAAAAGAATCTCACAACTACTGACAGGACGGATTATGGTATATCAATATCCAAGTACAGGCAAGTAGGTGCTCAAAGTGTTTAACACCCTATTACCAATCAGGAGTACAGTAGGTTGAAAAAATCCAAACACACACATATAGATTTGGTACTGGAGCACACAAAATTCTGTTGCTTATTTCAGAAGTGTCAAAGAGGCTGTCCATATGATTGTTTTGTTCTTTTATTTTTATCACTCCAACTGTTGTCTATAATCTTAAACACATCTGGCAGCTGACACGTGTTTCATCTATTACAAGACTTATTGAAAGCTCACACAGGTACTGGTGATGCCACAGTTCAGCTGTAAAATGTCTATACAGTGGTTTATTACAATATTATTTCTCAGTGTCTATCGCACATGTAAAAAGTATGTGCGCTGAAATAAATAAATCTACACATCTGAAAGAAACAGGTTAGTGTTAGATTCCTTACCTTAGAATATCCCCAGGCATCAGACTGGATCCGGAAAGTTTTGCGTAGCAGTACCCTGTGCGTCGGTAGGCATCGTCTGCGGCTCCAAGTCCGTCGTGATCGCCGGGATGAGGTCGCCGGAGTACTTAGACGCCGCCCTCGCGCGCTGACGTCAGTTCTTCTTTTTCCGTGCCAGCAAGCGCAGATCCGGGAAGAGCAGTACTCCTAGTCAATTTTTGACTAAACATTTTGATCTCTTTTGGATCATTCTCAAGTCTATACCGCGACTCGCGGTGCTAATAGGGATGCCCGGGTTCAAACCCTGCTACGATTGTCACCGCTTGATGTCGGTGACCGACCCCCACCGTCGGTTCCTTTACTGTAAAATGTAGTGTATTTTGTAAAGCGCACAGCTGCCCCAACGGGGCGTCCCGGCGCTGTATAACGCTGTGGAACCCTTCCGGGTTCTCCCTGTGAGAAGCCCCTCCTGGGCACCCCCAAGGTGAAGCCAGGCATCCCAGTGTTGTAGGGGCCGTTGTGGAGATTAAGCAAGCTATTGCCCAGAGTTGCAGCGCGGGACCCATGATTAGAGTAGGCGCCGAGGCGAGAATTATCGAGTCCGCGGACATTGAGCTCAAGACCCTGCCGCGTCGGGACTTGAACCCTGGTCCCGGGCCTGATCTCTGCTTCCTAATCTGCTGCTCTAACCAGTGAGCCACACTTCTCCTTTGTCTCGGGGCCGACCACGATGCCAAGTCGTGCCCCGACTGCCGGGCCTTCACCTCGAAGGCTAGGCGGTAGCGGTCCCTTAAGCGTCTCGAGCTCCGGCAGTCGGCCTGCGCCGCTCGAGGTCCCGGTCCAGGAGGAGGTTGAGGGACCGGTCGCGAGACCGTAGTCATCACAGCTCGGCGAGTCCACACCACTTGTCAGGCTCCAAGTCCTCAGGTAAGTCGAGGCACAGGAAAGTGAAGAAGCGACATCACTCTTCCGACTCCCCCCCCCCCGACGCTGGCGTGATACGGCCGGGGGTTCGGGCGACACCGCCCACGCGGCTCTGCCGGAGCCGCAAGCGCTGCGTCCAGCTCCATACCTGCCAGTACCTGGGCTGCACGTGACGCCAGAGGACATTAGTGCCTTCCTTAGGGCCATGAGGTCGTGCTTCCCTCCGTCAGAACCCGCCGAGGCGCCTTTGCGCCCCGCCGGTCCGTCTGGGAACCCAAGCCGGCCGGCGGCTCCAGCCCCAGCGCCGCCGGTTGCTTCGACGCCGTCGACGGCTCCGGTCTCAACGCTGCAGGGCCCCTCAGGTTCCATGCCTGGATGCGTGACGACGCCGGTCGACCTTAGGACCCCTCCGCTGGCCAAGGGTGTCGCACCCGGCACCGTCCCCGGTCCTAACCTCGGTCCGTATCCGGCATTTGACGCAGATTGGTGATTCCTTCACCGACGACCCGGCTCCATCGTTTGTTCCTGACTATCAGGAGATGGATGACGAGGAGGACTGGGAGGGTTTTGAGGACCCTCTGACACTGCAGTGCCAGTTGCGCCAGGACTGGGCAGACGAGCTGGGGGAGCCCAGTGGTCTGGACACTTCGCCCGACACTGGATTGGTCTCCCCTCCTACCGTGGATACGGAGGAGGGGGCTGCTTACAGCGTGGGGTTGACTAGGGCAGCCAAGGTCTTTGATCTTGAGCTCCCTGTCGCGCCCGTGAGAACTAACCTCCTCACTGAGGTGCTGAAACCGCAGGCAAGCTCCTCAGAGCCTCTACCGCCATTCAACAAAGCCCTCACTGATGTTCTGTTGGGCACCTGGTCCAAGCCCTCCATAGGCCTCCCTGTGGATCGGAACGTGCCCCGACGCCACCGCCCGGCTCCGGGCGACCCCAGCTTCCTGTCCGTTCACCCCACCCCGAGAGCCTGGTGTTCTAGGCCTCTACTTCCCAGACCGCATTCCCCACCGCTCCTCCGGATCGGGAATCCAAAAGGTACGATCAGTTTGAGGAGAAACTGTTCTCCTCACTGAGTTTGGGGTTGCGGTCTGTCAACACTGCCTGCCTTTTGGGCCGTTACACCCGCTCTCTGTGGGATACGTTTGCGGAAGTGCTGCCGCAGAGCCCGGTGGAGGTCCAGGCAAAGCTTACCCTGGCCCTAACAGAGGGACGATGCAGCACGCTATTCCATTCAGTGTGGACTCGATACCACGGACTCGCTGGGTAGGGCGATTGCGATGACGGTGGCGGATTGCCGCCACGCCTGGCACTTTTCAGGGGATATCCAAACCACCCTTATGGACATGCCCTTTGATGCCCGTCGCCTCTTTGGTGACAAGGCGGACAGTGAGCTGGCGTGTTTCAAGACTCCAGGGCTACGGCCAAGTCCTTGGGCCTCGGCCAACGGCAGCAAACTTCCGCCTTTCGTGGCCAAGGAAGGGGCACCCCCTCACATCCAGCTAGCCACAGGCCATAGAACCAACCTCAACGCGGTCGCGGTAACCGCCGTGGCGGTGCCGTGGGACACCAGCAAGGTCAGTCCACACCCACCCCGCAGCATCTGCCTCTAAATCCTTTTCAGGCCCCTTCGACGCCAGTGGGGGGCAGGGTTCGCCATCGACTCCTTCACTGGCGCTCCATCACGTCGGACAGGTGGGTGCTGCTAATCGTTCAAAGGGGCTACTTCGAACAGGGTTTCAGTCTTCCCCTATCTAGACGATTGGTTGTTAAAGGTGGGCTCGCCCCAGACAGTCGTCTCCCACCTCCAGACTACGGCCGACCTCCTGCACTCGCTGGGGTTCTCCATCAACGTGCCGAAGTCACACCTGTGCCCCTCTCAGAAGCTCCTTTTCATCGGAGCGGTTCTGGATTCGGCGCTGTTTCGGGTTTATCCTCCAGAGCAGCGGATTCGAGATATTCAGGCTCTGATTCCGATCTTTCAGCCCTTATCCCGGGTCTCAGTCAGGTTGACGCTGCGGCTCCTTGGGCTGATGGCATCCTGCATCCTTCTGGTGCATCACGCCCGGTGGCAGATGCAGGCTCTACAGTGGGACCTGAAGTTCCAGTGGGCACAGCATCAGGGCAACCTGTCCGACCACATCCGGATCTCGGAGGGCACTGCAAGACAGTTGCAGTGGTGGCTCAGGGACCGCGATTGGGTCAGCGGCAGATCTTGCTCCCTACCCCAACCAGAGCACGTAGTGGTGACGGATGCTTCCCTCCTGGGATGGAGGGACCACATGGGAGAGAGGGAGATCAGAGGCCTCTGGTCTCCGGCGGAGTCCCGGCTCCACATCAACTTTCTGGAGCTGCGGGCAATCCGGCTTGCACTGAAGGCATTCCTTCCCTCTGTCCGGGGAAGTGTATTGCAGGTGTTCATGTACAACACCACTGCCATGTGGTACTGCAACAAACGGGGCGGGTTGGGGTCGTGAACCCTTTGTCAGGAGGCTCTGCGCCTCTGGACATGGCTGGAACACCAGGGCATCACCCTGGTGGTTCAACATCTGGCAGGTTCCTTGAACGCCAGGGCAGACCAACTCAGCCGCCGGTGCATGATTGATCACGAATGGCGTCTGAACTCGGACGTGGCGCGAGGCCTCTTTCAGCAGTGGGGAGAGCCTTGGTTAGATCTATTCGCCACCAAAGAGAACACGCAATGTCATCAGTTTTGCGCCTTGGAATTTCCAAGGCGGCACTCTCTCGGAGACGCTTTTTCGTCGCGAGTGGAGCTGCGGTCTGTTGTACGCCTTTCCGCCTATACCACTTCTACCCAGAGTGCTGAAGATCAGGCACGATCAGGCACAAGTCATCCTTGTGGCTCCAGACTGGGCACGAAGATACTGGTATCCCGAGCTACTCAGTATGTCAGTCGATCCTCCGATTCGTCTGCCTCTTCAGGAGGACCTTCTGTCGCAGCAGCAGGGGCTGGTCCTCCACCCGAACCTGTCCCGCCTCCACCTCCATGCGTGGAGATTAAGCGGCGTCAGTTGAGGCCATTTGACCTGCCTCCTGAAGTCTGTGATGTGATTCTGGCAGCCAGGCGTCCCTCCACAAAATTGGTGCATGCCTGCAGGTGGAACAAATTGGTGGCATGGTGCACAGCAAAGGCTGTGGATCCACTCTCTGCTCCCCTTTCAGAGGTTCTCCTCTTTCTTCTTTCTCTTGCCCAGCAGGGCTCTGCTCTGGGCACTATTAAGAGCTACCTCTCTGCCATTTCTGCCTTCTTGAGGCTTCCTTATCGGCCTTCTCTTTGCAAGTCCTCTGTTGTAAATAGATTATTGAAAGGCATCACGTACATGTTTCCTCCTGTTCCTTTCGTGATGCCTCAGTGGGACTTGAACCTTGTTCTAACCTATTTGATGTGCGCTCCTTATGAGCCACTTCACAATTTCCCTCTAAGTCTTCTGACTCTTAAGTCTGCATTCCTGGTTGCCATCACCTCTGCCAGTAGAGTGAGTGAGCTCCAGGCTCTATCTTCTAAGCCTCCTTTCCTTTCTGTCCATCCAGACAAAGTTGTCTTAAAAACTCGTCCCTCTTTCCTGCCCAAAGTGGTTACAGCCTTTCATATCGGGCAGTCTGTAGGAGAGTAGGGTCTGCAATCCTATGATCACCCAGATTTTTTGCTTTTGTTTCACTGGTTTACGACTTTCTCTGGCTGTGGGCCTGCTAATCAGACCCACAGCCTAGCTGTTCTCTCACTAAATTGACATGTGTACCTTAGGTGCATTATCCAATTGGTACTGGGCCACCTTATCAGACCCTGTAACTCAGGGCATAGGTGTACCCAGGGCCTACCAGGGGCTGAAGCATGTATTATGCCACCCCTGGATGGCCACCTAAATCTGACACAACTGGCTGCACGACAGCTGGGGCAAGGTGGTGTAATCACCCTTTGCTTTAGATATAGTATACCTATATCTAACCCTAAAATGGACACACAGATTCCCATCAGTCACTCCTATGGCAGGCCTTGACAATCCTGTAGGCAGAGTGCTTGGAATCGTGTGAAATGGTGCTCTGGCATGAGCTGAGCCCATTTGCAGCTTGCGGAACCAAGTCCTAATAGCTGTTCCATGATAACGCATACCATATACTCTTAAGTGCATTATAATCCTCGCGGTTAAATGCTATCTTTGGTATTGCTTTATCAAAACATGTCGAGTAAGGTGTCATACGAATTGGAATACTAACCCCTCGCCAATTCTGGCGACGGGGTTAGCATTCCACCCTCCTAGAGGGACACAACATGTATGTAACTGTGAACCCCGGTTAAAGTTAACTGAAGCCTCAGCTCCACAAAATGGATGCTGCCACCACAGACACGAGTCTGACCTCCTGCTGCTGGGAGTCCTTCCAGCGAGGAGAGCTTGGACAAAGGGTTTCCTGTCAGGGGCGGTGCTAGCACCATCCCAGACAGGGTTTTGTGTATCCTGGGTAGGCAGGGCTTTACAGGAAGGTGACTGCAGAGTGGCACCCCGGTGCTCACTACGCATCTGCCGGCTAGAACCAGTTCCAGGGGCACACCAGCCCCTGGCCTGGGGAAAGTCCGGCATGGGAGAGGGGTGTAACCACCCCCCTTCCTGGTCCCACCCCTAGGGCAGGACCTAGTCGCGTACCCACCCCTTTCTTTAGGATAAAGGCAGGAGCGGGGACCCTTCCAAATTAGATCATCTTTGAATCAAGAAACTACTTTCTACGAAAGGAACTCTCTACTTCTTCTCAAGATTTCTCCCTTGTGGCTAAGGAGTAGTCACCCTGCACCTGCAGGCACCATCAATAACACTGCGGTTTGCTGCACGTCCTTCCTCAGGAATCCGACCGACCAGCACGACGAGACCCGGCTTCCCTGGCACCTCTGACCTCTACCTACCTCTACAGCTAAGCTGAGAACAATAGGTGCGACGAGACCTCGAGGGACCGGCCTTCATCAGAACTGCACGACTTCTGTCCAGCACGACCGCCGAGGGATCCTCTGGTGAGTGCTTTGGGGTCCGAGAAGCCCCGACCCTGAGCAGCTCCAGCACCGAAGTCCAGCCTCCCAGCATCTCCACGATCTGTGTGGGGCCCTTCTGCTTTTTGCTGCTCACCGCGTTGTTTGGCTACTAGCCCGCTGGCTTGTGGCCTTAACGACGCCCGACGACATCACTGCTGCTGGTCTGGTTGCTCCAGACTGGCCCTTGCTCCCTTCCAAAAGAGGAGCACCCCGGGCCCTCCTGGTCCACTCCAGACGCCAGTTTGAGTCCACCGCGTGTACTTGAATTTGCCAAGACTTGTTGCCCCAATCCTGGGTCCAGCGACGTCGACAGCTTCATCCATCGTGAGACAGCTCGCTCCTCCACCCTGGTCGCCGACAACGCCTCCTGGTCCGTCAGATCTGCAGAGCACAGCGTCGCCCACTCACCTAGTCGAGGTGACTACCATCCGGTGCCCTCCTGGTGCCATCTGAATACTGGCTAGTAGTCAAGAACTTGGTCCCCTCTGCTTTCAGGTGTCATCCATCTTCGATCCAGGCTTGGATCACTCGAACAATCTTCACTGGTCGCCTGCCAGCAACTTCTTTCTTCAGGCTCCATAGACTGCAACGAGGATTCCCGATGTCTTTTCAGACCTATGCAGCTGCAGCCCCTGGGCTAGGTAACTTCGGCATTTCGGTGCCCCAGCATAGCCTCACTATCCAAGGGTCCAGATCCTTTTCGTTTTTCAGCCTATCTAGTCGGGTTCGCCCGATAACACTAACTTTGTGAAATCTAGCTACCATAGACTTTGTCCCGCATCCCGCGTGAGAGTGCACACTCTGCACCCGAGTCCCCTAGGCCTCCTACTAGTAATCTGAAGGTTCAGTAACGTAGTCCTAGCGATTCCAAAGCCTATTAGTATAGTACTTACCTGCTAGTAATTTCGCATTCCACTTTTAGAGTATATGGTTTTTCGTGCCCCTCGGGCATTTGTGTAAATTGTGCAACTTAAAGTATTTTCGTAAGAGTTTTGTTGTGTGCTTAGTACCCTGTCCTCATAAAGAGTACAGGGCTGTTGTGATCTAAATAAATACACTGTTTATTTTCATAACACTTGTGTGGTGTCCTTTCACTAGGTGTTCAAGGGGTATTTGTGATGGTATAACAGCTGGCTTAACACGCCCTCTAGAGTTTAGCCCGAAGACTGCTCGTATCCACGCTACTAGGATAGCTGGTCTATAAGGTTGACTTACAACCAATCACCATAAGGGTTGTTTGGACTGATACAAAGTGCTCACTAGAATAGTGAACATTATATATCAGGCCAACTTCTCACACAGTCCATCACATTGCCAACCTTCTTTCCGCCTCCGCATCCCTCGAAGGAGGAAGAGAGGCTCCACCGTCTGGACCCAAAACGTGTGCTCTCTTTCTATATTGACCGCACACGCCAGATCCGGGTGGACGACCAGCTCTTTGTTGGTTTCCTGGGCGCGAAGAAGGGACGGGCGGTGCACAAACGGACCATCTCTTGGTGGTTCCTGTTGTGCATCAAGGTATGTTAGTCCATGGCGAGAAAAGAGCCTCCTGTTGGGCTGAGGGCCCATTCCACTCGGGCCACGGCGGCTATTACTGCCTTGGGTCAGGGAGTCCCCTTGCAGGACATCTGTCAGGCAGCTACGTGGGCTTCGCTACCCACATTTGCTAGACACTACTGCCTCGACAGCCAAGTCCAGCCAGAGATGACTTTTTCGGCCTTTCCGTTCTCCAGTACTTTCTGGTGTGATCTTGGTTCGCGGACCCACCACCGGGGTTGGTATTGCTGAGGTATCTATTCTAAGTTAAGGAATCTAACACGAACCCCTTTCTTTCAGATGCACAAGTTACTTACCTTCAGTAACGATATATCTGTAAGAAACAGTAGTTAGTGTTAGATTCCTTACCGCTCCACCCATCCTCCCCGTTCTGTGAACCGATATCTAGGGTTAAGGACATCCCTTTCCAGGCACTAGTTTCATGGCACCAGTGTCGGTCTCTGGCATGGCTCTGCATTCCTGGCGCGGAAACTATGTACAAGAACTGACGTTAGCGCACGAGGGCGGCCTCTAAGTACTCCGACGTAATCCCTGCGATGCCGACGGCAGACGCGGAGCGGAAGACAACGCCTACCGACACGCAGGGGTACTGCTACGCAAAACTTTCCGGATCCAGTCTGACGCCTGGGGATATTCTAAGGTAAGGAATAAAACACGAACTACTGTTTCTTACAGATCTATTGTTACCGAAGGTAAGTAACTTGTGCTTTTCGTCCAATGTTAGGAGAAACGAACCATGCAGATCCTATGTTAGGCAGACTGTAAGTTACATGCCATGAAAAGCTGCATCGTAAGCCTTCTGACCAAGTAACCAGTGTCTGCCGGAAAGTGTACGTACGTTTACTTATTTCAGCATATATACTTTTTTCACTTTCAGTGTAGATCCTGGAGAAACTGGTGAATTTGAAAGTATTGGGAAAGCAATCCGTTATTAGATAATTTGTGATGTGGATTGAGGGCGTTTAACAGCACTGAACCCACGCTGTTATCAGGTACTAACCGTATCAGAGATCCAGGCAAGGATGCTGTCCTCATCTTGCTTGATCTTTCTGCTTTATTTGATACAGTGTTGCATGCCGCTTTACTAAACTGCCTTTCAGATATTGGGATATACTCTGCCGTTTAGAAATGGTTTGGCTCCTTCCTTGCAGGATATAGTCAGGCAGTTAATCTGCAACCATATACGTGGTTGATGAGGCACCATATGTTGTGGTGTTCCACAGGACTCTGTTCTGAGCTCGACACTTTTTAATGTTTACATAGCTCCTTTGGCTAACATCTTCAGGAGATGGTGACTAGACATCATATCATATGCTTATGACACTCAACTTCGGAAAGGATGTGGACACCTGTAAGGAGAGCCAGGCGGGGTACCTGTTGGAGGTGTCCTGCTGGATGCAAAAACACTGCCTAAAGTTAAATGAGGACAAAACAGAGATCATCTTGTTTGGAATAGGAAACTCAGTTTGGAAGAACCACTGTTGGCCCAGCTCACTGGAAACCGCCCCAACACCTGACAAATCTGCTGGAAACCTGGGCATCATGTTGTTGAAACTCTTATGAGCACCCAGGCTAATGTGGTTTGTGAAGTCTGCTTTGGCCTACTGAGAATGATCCAGAAGATCTTCAAATGGATGCCCCATAGTTGCAGGAACACCATTGTGCATGCTTTAATAGTCGGTCATCTGGATTAGGGTAACGTACTATATGTTGGAATGGCTGATTATCTGTTTTGCAAGCTGCAGAGCATTCAATTTTAAAAATAATATATATATTTTATTGGTTTTCAACCCAAACAACTCTCCCCTCACAAGACCTTTATCAGTAATGGCAACATATAGGATACAGTGCGTACAACCATTGTTCTCAGGTAGGCTTAAGCTTACATCAATATCAACACCAGAGTAATCACTCCAGCCTCCCCTCCATGCTCTAATGTCAGTAATGCAACTTGCATCATATGCACCACCAATGTGATGGGGCCCAACCCAGTGCCCCCGCTGGCTTAGGTCTCGACCACCCGCCTTATCCCTTATACCGGTGTGCTCTATGTACTCTAGACCAGGATGTCCAATCATCTGTAACATGGTAGGATTCACTAACGGCCTACTACAGTTAGGCTATCTTCCAATCCCCCCCCCCCCCCCCCCCTCCCCATGCTCTGGCACAATTCCGCCCTCCGTATGGCCACCCTCATCCTATCTATTTTCAGCATGTCTCAATAGGTTCCTGCGGGTCCTCCAAGAAGTCGGTGTCCGAGTCCGGCTCCGGCCGTATCAATAGTGCCACTAGCGCTTCCCATGCTTGTGCAGATTCCATCGCCTTTTCATGATTCGCTCTCCTGGCTTGTTGGAGCCTGACCATGCCCTCACTAGCTGCCCAGCTCCTGATTTCTGTTCTCCATCGCTCTACACTAAGGCCCTGCGTGGATTTCCACTTTCTTGTTAGTTCCCACTTGGCCAACAGTAACCCCAAAACAATGGATTTACACGTTACCTTCGTGCGTGCTTTGTGAGGGTACCAGTGTAGCATGCATGTTCCCATGGTGGATTCTATCTGCCTATCTCTCACCCCGCGTAGTACCTCAACTATCTCTACCCAGTATGTGCCGAGCTGCGGGCAACACCACATCATGTGCAGGAAGTCTGCAGCATTCGTAAGGCACCTAGGGCAACATGCGTTCTCCACATTAAAATATTAAATTATCTTGTCCAGGGTTAGGTACGCCCGATGCAAGACGTAGAAATGGATTCGTTGGAATCTAGCATTCAGCGTACTTTTCCACGCCCTCTCCACCAATTTAGAGCAAGTCAATTCAGGTATGTCTTTTCCCAGATCCACCTCCCATTTCTCTCGCAGTCGAGTTAGCGGTTGAAGCCCCTCTCCCATCATTCGCCGATATAGGCATGTTACTGCCTTAATCGTCCCTACAGCCATTACTACATATTGGCTCGTCGGGATGTCAGTGGTTCCATCAGGCTTTCCCCCAATATTCCTGAATTGCTGCCACCAATGCGGCATGCAACAAGAAATCACCCCTTGGCAATCCATATTTATCCTGCAGTGACTGGTAGGGCAAGAGAGCTCCGTTCTCGTACAAATCCCCAACCATCTTCAAACCCAGTTCTTTCCACTCAGCTAATGCCGACCAGTCCCCTCCGTGTCGAAGGGCCGCACACATTCCCAGAGGTATCTCCGGTGCATACAGTCGAGTCTCTCCCGCCCTATGCTTACTTCTGTTCCAGCATGCCCTTAGCGCTCTCTCTTCAGAAGTCAACGATGCGACTTTGCAATGCAATAGGTCTCGCATTAGAAAAATTTAAGCTATTGATATTGTAAATTACACATTTTTTATTTGTGTTGGTTTTGAAAATAGCGAAAATAATAGCTTTGGCATTTACAAGGACAATACTTTTAACTTTCGCAAATATGACACCTATAGCATTTGTAATGCAATATGTGTTGTATTTACGTGATGTATTGATATTACAAATAACAATTGCTTTAAATTTTTTTAGTAATTAATACTTAAATAAAAGTTATTGTAATTTATAATGGCAATAGCTAAACTTTTGTAAATAACTTTTGTGAAGATTATGTTCAGTGTATTTTATTGTGACGAAACTCCAAGAACAGAAGTGAAATATTAACATCTTTTTGTGACATTTGTAATAAAGCTTGAAACATTGAGAGAACATTTTTCAACAAGTTGTTGTTGAATGGTTGTACAGATTGATGCTGTGGTGGCGCTGAGTGATGCTGTGGTGGCGCTGAGTGATGCTGTGGTGGCGCTGAGTGATGCTGTGATGGCGAAGAGTGATGCTGTGATAGCGCATAGTGATGCTGTGGTGCCCTGAGTGATGCTGTGGTGGTGCTGAGTGATGCTGTGGTGATGCGATAGAGTGTAATTATGTTGCTTGTAACTATGTGGCACTGAGTGGTATTTGGAGTGTATGTTGCATTGAGTGCAGTGTAATTATGTTGCGTGTAATTATGTGGCACTGAGTGGTATTTGGAGTGCATGTTGCGTTGAGCGCAGTGTAAATATGTAGCATATACATATGTGGCACTGAGTGGTATTTGGAGTGTATTTTGCATGGAGTGCAGTGTAATTATGTGGCACTGAGTGGTATTTGGAGTGCATGTTGCGTTGAGCGCAGTGTAAATATGTAGCATATACATATGTGGCACTGAGTGGTATTTGGAGTGTATTTTGCATTGAGTGCAGTGTAATTATGTGGCGTGTAATTATGTGGCACTGAGTGGTATTTGGAGTATATGTTGCATTAAGTGCAGTGTAATTATGTGACGTGTATCTATGTGGCACTGAGTGGTATTTGGAGTGTATGTTGCAATGAGTGCAGTGTAATTATGTGGTGTTTAATTATGTGGCACTGAGTGCTATTTGGAGTGTTTGTCGCATTGAGTGCAGTGTAATTATGTGGCTCTGAGTGGTTTTTGGAGTGTATGTTGCTCTGAGCGCAGTGTAAATATGTAGCATATAATTATGTGGAACTGAGTGGTATTGTGTGGAGTGTATGTTGTATTCAGTGGAGTGTAATTATGTGGCGTGTAATTATGTGACACTGAGTGGTATTGTTTGGAGTGTATGTTGCATTGAGTACAGTGTAATTATGTGGTGTATAATTATGTGGCATTTGGAGTGTATGTTTCGTTGAGCGCAGTGTAAATATGAAGCATATCATTATCTGGAACTGAGTGGTATTGTCTGGAGTGTATGTTGTAGTCAATAGAGTGTAATTATGTGGCGTGTAATTATGTGGCACTGAGTGGTATTGTTTGGAATGTATGTTGCATTCCGTAGAGTGTGATTATGTGGCACTGACTGGTATTTGGAGTGTATGTTGCATTGAGTGCAGTGCAATTATGTGGCGTGTAATTATGTGGCACTGAGTTGTATTTGGAGTGTATGTTGCTTTGAGTGCAGTGTAATTATGTGGCGTGTAACTATGTGGTACTGAGTGGTATTTGGAGTGTATGTTGCATGGAGTGCAGTGTAATTATGCGGCACTGAGTGGTATTTGGAGTGTATGTTGAGTTGAGCGCAGTGTCATTTTTGTAGCATATAATGTGGCAATGAGTGGTATTTGGAGTGTATGTTGCGTTGAGCGCAGTGTAATTTTGTAGCATATAATGTGGCAATGAGTGGTATTTGGAGTGTATGTTGCAATGAGTGGAGTGTAATTCTGTGGCACTGAGTGGTATTGTTTGGAGTGTATGTTGCATTGTAATTATGTAGCATATAATTATGTGGCATTGAGTGGTATTGTGTGGAGTGTGTGTTGCATTCAGTAGAGTGTAGTTATGTGCCGTGTAATTATGTGGCACTGAGTGGTATTGTTTGGAGTGTATGCTGCATTGAGTGCAGTGTAATTATGTGGCGTGTAATTATGTGGCACTGAGTGGTATTTGGAGTGTGTCCCATTGAGTGCAGTGTAATTATGTGGCACTGAGTCGTATTTGGAGTGTATGTTTCCTTGAACGCCGTGCATATCATTATGTGACACTGAGTGGTATTGTGCGGAGTTTATGTTGTATTCAGTAGAGTGTAATTGTGTGTGAGGGCGCAGAGTGTGTGAGGGCGCAGAGCGTGTGGCCTAAAGTAGTGTGAGGGCGCAGTGTGTGTGGCCTAAAGTAGTGTGAGGGTGCAGCGTGTGTGGCCTAAAGTAGTGTCACGCATACACACATTCAAATACACACACTGGTGAAGGCTCGCAGACACACAGAAACAATATGTACATGCTCTCAGACATACACATCAGGTGAAACTTTCCAGAGGCAGTCCTTGACCTGTCCTTGTGTGTGAGATTTTGTTGGTGTTTGGTTGCACCTAGTTCCTGGATGTAGTTGTAGGAGAACAGGGTACAGAATAGGGGCGTTGGAGCAGAATGAAGAGGCAGGACAAAATGTACAGGGTGAAAGTGAAGAGAGTGCAAAAAAGGGAGAATGGATTGAGATGCAGATAGAGAACAGAAAAAGAGGGGGAAAAGGAGAGAAGTAATCTGAATAGGTAGAGGGGAAAAATAAGAGAATGAGATAGGATGGGTGGAGGAGATTCAATAGAAACCTGGGAGAACAAAGAGGGCAGAGTTAGGGGAGAAGGCAACAATGAAACAAAAGAGGAAAGGAAACGTAACCGAATGGGAGAAGAAATGATGTGTTACTTCTAGCACTATTGAGAGTAAAGTTATAGTTTGGTATTACGAGCTCAAAGGTTACTAAAACTCAAAATATTCTCATTGCGATTTCCAAGATATGTTTCTATCTATCTTTTAATTATTTTAGAATAATAAATAAGACTGCAGTTCACTTGGGAATCTTGATTTTCTTGGAAGCCAGTCGAGTGGCTGGAAAGCGACAAAAAAAAGGTAGGAAAAGAGTAGTGGGGAAGATGTGTTGTGGCTGCCTGCTGTCCATATGGCGTCGCTGGTCTTTCCTGTGAAGCTTTGTGTCAACGACTTGTTAATTTATGTTAGTAGGAGCGCCCGAGCCGATTCCTTTGAAGTGTTTGAAGTCTGGTGCTGGCTGCAAGTAAACCAGCATGAGTGCGGAGAGAGGCTCAGAGGCTGCAAATGGTGTGCGATCTGCACGAGCCCACACACATGCACTGTAGGCAATCCGCCTTTGGGAGCATTTCCGAGAGCCCCTACTTAATATCTCGCCTTAGACAAGACCTAAAAATTAAAATAAATTCAGAGCATTGCCCTTACAGTGGCACCAGCCACCACAACCGGACTAAGACGTTCCTTTGTTAATACAGAAGATGCAGCATCTCAAGAGGATGTTATTGGTCCTCCAGCAAAACCAGTTCAAACCACCCTTGAGGCACCACATGTGGCTTGTGGAAGGGAGAGACTCTAACCTCATGATACTCTGGCAGTCCATCACTGTGGACCTTAGGCGCCTCCAGATTGTCGAACAAGTCTTTACCCTTCCCTTAAAAGACTTGCCTTTTCCCAGCCCCATTAACTCTGCCATCTCGCTCACATCCTGCATCAGGAGGTTCTGTTTTGCTTTTAAGCAAATGTGCAATTAAGATGGGTTCAGAGAATGGAATAGCACAGGGACGCTAATCGTGTTATTTTCTTGTTCCTGAGAAAGATGGTGGGCTATTACATTCATGACCTGCATATTTTAGTCAACCTCCCAAAGTTGCACCGCCAACTTTTCCAGTGTCTTCTATTCATCGGGGTGGAGCACGACGGGTCTTCCTCAAGGCCTTACCACCAGGTTTGGGAACATTTACTCTGATTCTGATGTTTTGGAGGAGTTTTGGTTCTGGTCAAAACAATGCATTCTGTGAGTGCCCCATACTCGTTGGCACTCGCCTGCACTCCAGTGATCCCTCTGTTTTCGGCGGGCCCAGCACTGGAGAGTGCTGACAGACCGCATTTAAATTTCCCCAGGAGAAGTTCAAGACCTGTAGTGGTGGCTGATTGCTGAATACCTCACATGCAGAGGATCCTTGTCCTCTACCATCAGTTGTCACAGTGGTGACTGATGTATCTTCCCTTACTTGGGCCAATGATCTTTATGTCCTAGACATCAGAGGTCTCTGGGTGTCCCTCAGAGTAGCAGTCTTAACCTGCCTTAGCTCCGGGCGAACCATCTGACTGTTCGGGTTGTTTTTCTAGTCTAAGAAGGAGGACGAGGGAAGTGATACAGGGTTCACCAACCTTCCCAAACATCCAACCATTCAAAAAAAACAGGAGGCAACCACTGCCGGGATTAGTTTATCTCTTTGTACCCACCCAAGAGGATTGTCCTATGGTGTTAAGACTGTTGTCTCCTTGGATTCCATGTAGCATGCTTCATCATAGAGTCCTCGTCCAGATACCTAGTGTATTTGGACGCGCTCAACCTTGGTAGCTATGGGAACTCTTTGGTTATTGGGTGGGATCCTAGATTTCAACTAGTCTGGGGTGTCCTAAGTGTTAATTTTATTTTCGTAGGGCACCCTGATGGGGTTAAAGCAGCCTGGGATATACTAAGGACATTCCTATCTTCTGTATCCATATTTTAGCCATCACACAATTGCCTCACTGGGCTAATTGGCTTTCGTCGGGATCTCACAAGGATCCCGTCAGTATCATATTTGTGTGCATACAGTTGTGAATCTTTCATTCACCATACATATCATATCGGACCATTTTGTCCTGATGTTTGCATTTCTCTGTGATGTGAGAGGCAGAGATAATCTAATTAATCAAGCACAACATCATTACATAGATCTGTGTCTATCCTTATACATGTCTCCAGGTGATCACTGTGATAATGTCATATCAAGCAGGGCCAGTGAGTAGTAAGTAGTACAAAGTGTAATTTCCTTCTCCAGTATTGGGGTGTCTTACATAGATTCACATGCCTGAATCATTCCCCGCCGTCGGAGTGGGAGTCCCACGGTACATAAAAAAGCAATAACATGCACATAATAACCAAAAAACCTTGGTAATAAACAACCAGGAAGTAATCTTGTCTGTCGGAGTGGGATGAATACCAAATTCAGACGCTGTCACCTTCTGCTCCAGCTGCGGCTATCTCGTCTCCAGTAGAGATTCCTAATCCCAATGGAAACAAAGAAAGATGACTGCTTTCTGTATGATTTTAAAGATCAACCGCGAAGGCAAGTCAAAACTATTCCCATCATTGACTTCCTATGGAAGAAAGGTTTAAATATTATGGCGACACCCAATTCCCTTCCTGCTGTATTGCCCCGGTTAGACAAGAAGTACAAGGCACCGGACAACTCTCCTGCATGCCTAATAGGACAACTGAAGACTGATTCGGTTGTCGCTCAAGCAGCGCAAAGACTGGCCAGGAACCCCTCTTCACCTATTTCTACTCCACCTGATAGAGATGGCAGACGTTTGGATTCCATCGCGAACTCCCTAGCCATATTAGGGAGATACGACAGACAAATGTGGTCCGACATCTCCCCCTATGTTGAGATGTTATCAGAACCTGCGAGATCTGAGGCAAGGCAGAGAGGGTGAACTTGCTTAAGCAGAAATGATCGACGCAGCAGTAGACGTGGCGTCTACCGGTTTCAGACAGCTAGCGGGTGTGGCTGTGTTGAGAAGACGGGGATGGCTAAAGTCCACATCATTTCACCAAGAGGTCCAGACCAAAATAGTTGACATGCCTTTTGATGGTAGTTTCTTTTTGGCCAGCATGTTGACAAGGCCCTAAAGGCTATCAAGGAGGACACGGAGACGGCGAGATCTTTGGGTAGCCTTCAGTTTCGCAAGTCGTCCTTTTGAGGGGCTAAAGGGCGTGGCTTATTTTCCAACAGAGGAAACTACAATCAGCAGAAGTCATATCAAACTTCTCAAACCAACCAGAGATATCAGCCCCACAAACAGTCTTACGGACAGGGGGGTAACTCCTACACGCAGTCCAGAAGGAAGTCCTCCTATTGTGGAAGACATGCCACCTGCCACCATCTCTACCCTCCCCCCAGTTAAAAGTTGGAGGAAAAATATCCAAATTGTACTCAAACTGGTCCGCAATTACTATAGACAAGTGGATCCTGGCTATAGTGGCCAGAGGACACAATTTAGAATTCGTCAAGATTCCATTAAATTCTCCTCCCAAGTGCCCACCTCCACCTCATATCAAGGAGCTGTTCACCCAAATACAATTGATGATACATAAGGGAGCGATCGAAAAAGTTCCTTATTTGCAAAAGGGAACAGGTTTTTACTCAAGATTTCTCCTCATAAGGAAAAAATCGGGGGAATGGCGCCCCATCCTCGACCTGCGCGCCCTCAAAAAATACTTGAAGAAGTTGTCCTTCCGAATGTTAACACTTCAAGAAATCCTCCAGCTTCTTTCAATGGGGAATCACATGGCCACCCTCGACCTTCAAGACGCTTATTTTCATGTGCCGATCCTCCCCAGACACAGAAAATTCTTACGATTCAGAGAGGCTGGCAGGGATTTTCAGTTCAAAGTTCTCCCCTTTGGACTTCGTTCAGCGCCCCGTGTTTTCGCGAAAGTTATAGCTCCGGTGGCAGCACATCTCCGCTTAGAGGGCATTCAAATCTTCCCATACTTGGACGATTGCCTTATCTAGGCCAGTTCTTTTGCAACAGCAAGCGCACACGTTCAAAGATGCCTGTCTCTATTCCAGTCTCTGGGTCTCTCCATTAACTTCGAAAAATCCCATCTCATTCCATCTCAAAGAAAGTCATTCTTGGGAGCCACACTGGATACCTACCTCACTCAGGCTTTCGACTCAAAAGAAAGACAACACAAAATCTACAAGATGGCTCGCCTATTGCAAGAAAAAAAATAAGTTTCAGTTCGAATGTTCAAATCTTTCCTAGGGATGATCTCATCCTGCATCCCTCTAATACCCAACTGTCGTCTCAGAATGAGACCTTTACAAGAGGAACTCAACCTTCAATGGTTGGAGGTTTCAGGGTTGTTCGACAACATCATTCACATAACTCCTCGTATGAGAGAAGTCTTTCTCTGGTGTACTCAGAGAGGACTATTTCGAATGTTTCCTCCTATTCGGCGTCCGCCTCCATCCTGGCATTTGATTGAATGTGGTACTCGCTCAGCTCATGCGTCACCCCTTTGAACCTATTCATAAGGTGGATCTTAAGTTCCTTATGTAGGAAGGTGGATACCTGACTATGGTTGCCCCCAACTTTTTGCCTGGTGTTTTGCTGGTTTTCCGACTTAGTTGGCCTGGGACCCTGCCAATCAGGACCCCAGGCCTACTGCTCTCTCTCTAAAATGGATTCCATGTACCTTAGGTACATTTCCAATTGGTACTGGGCCACCTTATTAGACCCTGTAACTCAGGGCATAGGTGTACCCAGGGCCTACCAGGGGCTGCAGCATGTATTATGCCACCCCTGGATGGCCATCTAAATCTGACACAACTGGCTGCACGACAGCTGGGGCAAGGTGGTGTAATCACCCTTTGCTTTAGATATAGTATACCTATATCTAACCCTAAAAATGGACACACCGATTCCTATCAGTCACTCCTATGGCAGGCCTTAACAATCCTGAAGGCAGAGTGCTTGGAATCGTGTAAGATGGTGCTCTGGCATGAGCTGAGCCCGTTTGCAGCTTGCGGAACCAAGTCCTAATAGCTGTTCCATGATAACGCATACCATATACTCTTAAGTGCATTATAATCCTCGCGGTTAAATGCTATCTTTGGTATCGCTTTATCAAAACATGTCGAGTAAGGTGTCATACGAATTGGAATACTAACCCCTCGCCAATTCTGGCGACGGGGTTAGCATTCCACCCTTCTAGAGGGACACGACATGTATGTAACTGTGAACCCCGGTTAAAGTTAACTCAAGCCTCAGCATCACAAAATGGATGCTGCCACCACAGACACGAGTCTGACCCCCTGCAGCTGGGAGTCCTTCCAGCGAGGGGAGCTTGGACAAAGGGTTTCCTGTCAGGGGCGGTGCTAGCACCATCCCAGACAGGGTTTTGTGTATCCTGGGTAGGCAGGGCTTTACAGGAAGGTGACTGCAAGTGGCACCCCGGTGCTCACTACGCATCTGCCGGCTAGAACCAGTTCCAGGGGCACACCAGCCCCTGGCCTGGGGAAAGTCCGGCATGGGAGAGGGGTGTAACCACCCCCCTTCCTGGTCCCACCCCTAGGCAGGACCTAGTGGCGTACCCACCCCTTTCTTTAGGATAAAGGCAGGAGCAGGGACCCTTCCAAATTAGATCATCTTTGAATCAAGAAATTACTTTCCACGAAAGGAACTCTCGACTCTTCTCAAGATTTCTCCCTTGTGACTAAGGAGTAGTCACCCTGCATCCGCAGGCACCATCTAAGAACTCTGCGGTTTGCTGCACGTCCTTCCTCCGGAATCCGACTGACCAGCTCGACGAGACCCGGCTTTCCTGGCACCTCTGACCTCTACAGCTAAGCTGAGAACCGTAGGTGTGACGAGACCTCGAGGGACCGGCCATCATCAGAACTGCACGACTTCTATCCAGCACGACCGCCGAGGGATCCTCTGGTGAGTGCTTTGGGGTCCGAGAAGCCCCGACCCTGAGCAGCTCCAGCACCGAAGTCCAGCCTCCCAGCATCCACGAGATCTGCGTGGGGCCCTTCTGCTTTTTGCTGCTCACCGCGTTGTCTGGCTACTAGCCCGCTGGCTGGTGGCCTTTCCGACGACGCCCGACGACAACAACGCTGCTGGTCTGATTGCTCCAGACTGGCTCTTGCTCCCTTCCAAAAGAGGAGCACCCCGGACCCTCCTGGTCCACTCCAGACGCCATTTTAGGTCCACCGCGTGGGCTTGAATTTGCCAAGACTTGTTTCCCCAATCCTGGGTCCAGCGACGTCGACAGCATCAACCATCGTGGGACAGCTCGCACCTCCATCCTGGTCGCAGACAACGCCTCCTGGTCCGTGAGACTGTAGATGTAGAGCCCAGCGTCGCCCACTCACCTGGTCGAGGTGACTAGCATCCGGTGCCCTCCTGGTGCCATCTGATCACTGGCTAGTGGTCACGAACTTGGTCCCCTCTGCTTTCAGGTGTCCTCCATCTTTGATCCAGGCTTGGATCACTTCGAACAATCTTCACTGGTCGCCTGCCAGCAACTTCTTTCTTCAGGCTCCTGGTTCGTCAACAAGGATTCCCGACGTCTTTTCAGTCCTATGCAGCTGCAGCCCCTGGGCTAGGTAACTTCGGCATTTCGGTGCCCCAGCATAGCCTCACTATCCAAGGGTCCAGATCCACTGTCGTTTTCGATCTACCTTATCGGGTTCGCCCGAGAACACTAACTTTGCTTTTACTAGCTCCCATAGACTTTGTCCCGCATCCCGCGTGAGAGTGCACACTCTGCACCCGAGTCCCCTAGGCCTCCTACTAGTAATCTGAAGGTTCAGTAACGTAGTCCTAGCGATTCCAAAGCCTATTAGTCCAGTACTTACCTGCTAGTAATTTCGCATTCCACTTCCATAGTATATGGTTTTTCGTGCCCCTCGGGCATTTGTGTAAATTGTGCAACTTAAAGTATTTTCGTAAGAGTTTTGTTGTGTGCTTAGTACCCTGTCCTCATAAAGAGTACAGGGCTGTTGTGATCTAAATAAATACACTGTTTATTTTCATAACACTTGTGTGGTGTCCTTTCACTTGGTGTTCAAGAGGTATATGTGATGGTATAACAGCTGGCTTAACACGCCCTCTAGAGTTTAGCCCGAAGACTGCTCGTATCCATGCTACTAGGATAGCTGGTCTATAAGGTTGACTTACAACCAATTATCAATAAGGGTTGTTTGGACTGATACATAGTGATCACTAGAATAGTGAGCACTGCATATCAGGCCAACTTCTCACACCTTACTTGGAAGGTATCTCTGCTTTTGGCGCGGACATCAGCAAGAAGGGTCAGCGACATTCAAGCATTCACGATTAAGTCACCTTTTCTACAGTTCACGTCAAATTCAATGGTGCTTCGTACCAATCCAAGCTTCATGCCTAAGGTTCCTACAGATTTTCACCTTAATGAACCTGTAATTCTGAAGAATTTTTTTCAAAATCCTCAAAACAGCCGCAGAAAGAGCTTTGCATTCCCTTGACATCAGGAGATGTCTCAAGTTCTATCTGCAGCGAACTGCAACAATTCGAAATTCGAGCTATTTATAGCATATGGAAGGCTTTGTCAAGGTTACACTGTATCCAAACAGACTAGCTCGCTGGATGTCCTCGACGATTAGTCTGTGTCATCAACAGGCGGGAAGGCCTCTACACTCCATGCCAAGAGCACATTCTTTAACCCTTTCGATGCTGATGACGAGCTCAGCTCGTCATGATGCACAGTTGAGCTGTGCTGATGACGAGCTGAGCTCGTCATAAATATAGCCTAAGAGTAATTTCCATTACAAGAATGGGGTGACCCTAAAGGTATGGACCTGGGTATCTAGTAATATAAACAAACAATGGTCCTAGACCTATAGATTTTTGGTACACTGATCAAATCAAGAACAGGAGATTGTTCAAAAATAATAGCAACTTCGGTTAGTCTGCTATCTGTGAAAGACTGAATCTTTGAGACAAAACTATTACACCACGGTATTTTAGAAAAAATATATATATTCTTATTTAATTTTTCAGATTTTTACACAATTTAGTCAATATTGTCAATAAAAACATATAGGTTGCCCCAAGAGGGGAGTGCAAATAGAAAGTGTGGTTTCAAAGGGGTGAATAGGTGAAGTGAAAGGAAATGGCACAGTGGTAAATAAGAGACAAGTTTATAATTTAAACAATCAATACTGAATACGGAACTTCACAAAATAACAGTATTGGACACCTAGCCAACAAATATCAGTTCATTTGAATTTACGAACAACAACATTGTAGGGTTCTCATAACAATATCTGCAGTCTTGCACTGCCTACAAAGTTGTCGCAGCACCGAGAGGCTCGTAATCGCTAGACTTTGTACCCGGAGATATGGCGTTCGTAATCGAGTGGAATTAATTTCCACAGCACCTTGACATCCGATGGCACTGAGAGGTTCGGATGGTGACGCCTAATCGTCTTCAAAGCGGTTTATATCTGGAAACTCCTTGGGATTAATTCCTCCAGAAGCACACCTTCAGTGTGCATTGCAGGAGTGACATCTTGAATTTTTACCCTTCGTGGAATCCTTCCCTTCATGGAGGCTGGGTTCATACACAGGAAAGGTATCACCCATCGTGTCCATGTAAGAAAATACGTTTCCCTTTTTTATGGACTAAATACAACTACAAGGACTCCTGTTTTGAGACGTTGGTGAATTCGGATCACCTAACCAAATACCTTCTCTACCACAAAGGGGTTATTGAATACTCCCTGGTTGCCTTGTTGTTTGTTTTCTGTCCTGATGAAGACTCGCAGTCCCCAGGTCTAAATTACCGTTCGGGAAAAAGTTGAGTCGAAACGTCGACATTCTCTACATACACACCTTAGACCAGTATCTTCCCAACTTTGTAGGCAGTGCAAGACTGCAGATATTGTTATGAGAACCCTACAATGTTGTCGTTCGTAAATTCAAATGAACTGATATTTGTTGGCTAGGTGTCCAATACTGTTATTTTGTGAAGTTCCGTATTCAGTATTGATTGTTTAAATTATAAACTTGTCTCTTATTTACCACTGTGCCATTTCCTTTCACTTCACCTATTCACCCCTTTGAAACCACACTTTCTATTTGCACTCCCCTCTTGGGGCAACCTATATGTTTTTATTGACAATATTGACTAAATTGTGTAAAAATCTGAAAAATTAAATAAGAATATATATATTTTTTCTAAAATACCGTGGTGTAATAGTTTTGTCTCAAAGATTCAGTCTTTCACAGATAGCAGACTAACCGAAGTTGCTATTATTTTTGAACAATCTCCTGTTCTTGATTTGATCAGTGTACCAAAAATCTATAGGTCTAGGACCATTGTTTGTTTATAAGAGTCATTTCCAGCACAGGGGGGGAAAACGCCTAGCAGCCAAGGTGTTAAGAGCGGTCTCCTCATCCACCGCTCTCTTTGCTGGTGTGCCTCCTCATCAAATCTGCAGAGCGGCAACCTGGTCCAGCAGGCACACTTTTACCAAACGTTACTGTTTGGACACTGCAAGTGATGCAGATACGTCAGTGGCACGAGCAGTTCTCCGCAATCTTTTAAAAAAAGGTGAGCCTTTGTTCTCCCTCCTCCGCTATGCTCTTTTTAGAAGCTTATTCTTACATTGTTGTTATGTCTTACCCAGTATGCATTTGTAAGCACTACTGTATTTACATATGTTTAAGATTCTGCTCATACTGCATTGATGATTGTTCTGGTATCTACTCTGATTCAGGCATGTGAATCTATGAAAGATACCCCAATACTGGGGAAGAACAATAGTTACTTACCTGTAATCTGTGGTTCTCCAGTATTGGTGTCATTCATAGATTTACATGCATCCCGCGCACCTCCCCGCAGAGGCTCGTAGGCTATGATGTTGAGCTTCACTCCTGTGCGAGAAAATCTGAGAGCCTGAGCCTCTGGGGAGAACATTCTGGTGGGTGCTGTCGCCTGATTGGCACCAGTTTGGACTATACAAAATGACTATGATAGTCATGAGTGTGGAAGTTTTTGCTCTTGTAGCTTAGGGCTACTTCACTTCCTGGTTGTTTATTACCAAGGTTTTTTGGTTATTATGTGCATGTTCTTGCTTTTTTATGTACCATAGGACTCCCACTCCGACGATGGGGAATGATTCAGGCATGTGAATCTATGAAAGACACCAATACTGGAGAACCACAGATTACAGGAAAGTAACTATTGTTCATCACACTTACTCCAAACTAGGTTGGTATACAGTCTGTAAGTATTGTCCTTGAAATTGGCAAGATCTTGAATGTGCTGCCCTCAGCATGCATATATAGTGTGATTTTTGCTCATTCCCCTTAATTAGTAGCGTCCTGTTTAGAGCTTTGTGAGGGTAAGGTGGAACTTGTAGTCAAACTCTGTTAACATATAGATAAAAGAACATCCATAAGAGTGTCAAAGTCTAGGTTCTCCTAGTCCGAGGACCCACCAAAGTCTCCCTTTATGCCCCACTTACTTCATCAAAGGTCTCTTCCCGGCAGCAGCCCCATTTAGTTCCTCCTGTTCTCTCATATTAGCATGGGGCTATTTTCCTAGCCTTAAATACCCAGTGTTCCTCATGAGTTATGTGACCCAGATGAGTCTTCACAGACAGCGTGGTGCTATATCATTGGGCGAGTTCCACAGGAGGCTGGTCTGCTGCAGGACTGTCTTTTTTTGCATAGAAATTCACCCAAATGTTCTCAATCGTGAGAGGCTATGGTACTGATTATTCAATCTGAAAGAGACACGTTAGTGATAGATTCCTTACCTTAGAATATCCCCAGGCGTCAGACTGGATCTGGAAAGTTTTCGTTAGCAGTACCCCTGCGCGTCGGTAGGTGGCGTCGTGCGGCTCCGTGTCCGCCGCTGGCGTCGTAAGCGCCGAGATGACGTCACGGAGACTACTCCGGCGCCACCCATGCGCGCTGACGTCATTTCTTTCTTTTTCCGCGCCAGCAAGCGCAGATCCGGTTAGAGCACGTACCCTAGTCACTTTTTGACTAACTTTTTTGAGACAATTGTCTCTCCTCTTTTGATTCTTTAACTCCTGGTGCCAAGTCGGGATGCCTGGATTTAAATCCTGCGGGGCCTGTCGCCATGCGGTGTTGGTGGCTGCCCCCCATGGCGTTTGTCTCTTCTTCCTGGAGCATGACCATGACTCTCGGTCATGTCCCGACTGTCTGGCCATGGCTCCGAAGGCTTTCCTGGAGCGGTCCCCAAAGCTACTGGAGGTCAGGCAATCGTCTCCTCGCCGTTTGAGGTCCAGGGGTCGCTCAAGGAACCGTCCGTGGAGCCATCATCATCGCTCCTCTGGGTCAAAGTCTTCGCCCTCAGAATCGGGTAAGAGACGTCACAAAAAGAAGTCGAAGAAGCATGTTCGCTCTCCGACGTTCCCCCGTCGGTCTTCCGATGCAGACGAGGGAGCCAGGGGTCCTTGCCCTGCGGCTCCATTGGAGCCTAGGAGTCACGCGGCCTACCCACTGTATCCGGGTCCGTTGGCGACTCCGGCCCAGGTGCAAGAGTTTCTTACCGCTTTTTCAGGCCAAGGGGTTTCCACCGGTGCGCCTTTGGGCCCTGCGGTCCCTATGGAGGGCCCTTGCTCGCCACTGGCTCCGGCCCCTGGGCCACAGGGTCCTTCGCCGGTGCTCCGGCGCCCCAGGGACCTCTGCCGGTGACTCCAGCCCCAGCGCCAACGTTGACTCCGTTCGTTCCACCTCCGCCCTTGCCTGAATTTCTGGGCAATTTTGCCCCGGCTTGGGACCCGAATTGGGACATGGAGCTGGATTGGCGCCGGCCTGCGCCTTTCCTGACGCAGTTGGAGCATTTGTTTAGCCCTGTGCCTCCCCCGCCGCCTGTGCCTCGGGCCGTGGAGGATGGGGATGACTGGGAGGGGCCAAAGGACCCTCTTGCACGGCAGTCCGAGTCCGTACATGAGTGGGCAGAGGAATCGGAGGATGGAGGGGGCCTTGACCTCTCCTCTGAGCTGGGTTTTATGTCTCCTCCCGCTGTCATGGAGGAAGGCGCCACTTATTCTGTGGTGCTCCGTAGAGCAGCTGAGGCCCTTGACCTCTATCTGCATACTGTCTCTCATAAGACGAACCTCCTCACTGAAGTGCTTCAGCCGGCTGCAAGTTCTACGGAACCTCTGCTTCCGTTCAATGAGGCCTTGACACACGTTTTGATGGGCACCTGGCCTAGACCAGACACAGGGGTTCCAGTGGATAAGTATGTGACCCGGCGTCATCGCCCGGCACCGGGTGACCCTGCCTTTTTAACTAATCATCCGACTCCGGAGAGTCTGGTCATTCAAGCTTCCACGTCCCCAAGTGCGTTCCCTACCGCCCCGCCGGATAAGGAATCGAAAAAGCTGGAGCAATTTGGCAAAAGGCTATTTCCAGCCTAGGGTTGCGGTCAGTCAATACCGCATTCCTTTTGGGCCGCTACTCTCACGCGGTGTGGGACACAGTGGCGCAGACACTGCCCCAGTGACCAGAAGAGGTTTGGGCTGTCCTTTCCCAAGCTGTTGCCGAGGGAAAGGATGCGGCTACTTTCGCCATTTGGTGTGGCCTGGACACCGCAGACTCTTTAGGGAGAGCGATGTCCACAACAGTGGCCCTGCGTCGCCATGTCTGGCTGCGAACCACTGGGTTTTCGGGGGATGTCCAGAGTTCCCTCATGGACATGCCTTTTGATGGTACTCGCCTGTTAGGCGATAAGGCAGACAGTGCGCTGGAGTGTTTCAAGGACTCCCGGGCTTCGGCCAAGTCCTTGGGTCTCTCCACCACATGCCCGGCCACGTCTACCTTTCATTCCTCACGTTTGTGCAGCCAGAAGCCTGGGCAGACCCAACCTCAGGGAGGCCGTGGACGTTGAAGCCGCCGTGGCAGTGCAGTGGGCCAACGGGTGGGTCAGTCCACCTCTGCTCCTGCGACATCCGCCTAGAAGCCTTCCTAGTCTGAGCTTAGTGGTGCACCCCACACCAGTGGGCGGCAGGATTCAAGATCACCTTCCCCACTGGCGCTTTGTTACTTCGGACAGCTGGGTGCTGCAAATTGTCCAGAGGGGTTACTCCCTCCCCTTCGAGTCTGCCCCCCCAGACATATCACCTCCAGTGCTTAATTTGTAAAAAAAGAAGTGCAGGTGCTATACATTTTGCCAAGGAGGCCACATTTCACTTCTTTCTCTGGTGAGCCCCACTTTCAACACTCTCACTGCCTCAGTCGCTATCTTCTAACCTTGATCTGTTGTCTGTCCCCTAAGGCTTTGCTCTAAGAGTCTATCCTCTCAACTTTCCAATTGTTTTCTATCATCTTAGTCACACCTGGTGTGTTACCTTATTTCCTGCATTTCTGATTTGCCCTCTATTCATTCTAGCCCTGCCCTTTTTCCTCTTCACTTTTATCCATGCTCTGCTCTGTCTCCCCTCGATCTTGGCTCTTTACTATCACTCTTCTAGCAGTGATTAACAGTGTCTCCGTTTTATCATTTGTCTGTTTTTTTTCCTCTGTCCTGTCCTCTACATCCTTTCATTCTATCTTCTCTCTTCTTAATGCTCTCTTCTTCACATCATGGCTACTTTGTCTTTGTATCTGATTTGCTCTCCTTTTGTTCTACTTAGCTCCGTCTTATCACTCTCCTCTCCTGTTGTTTCTTTACTCTTGCTCTCTCTCTCATCTATAACACTGCTGCTGCCTGTGACCCCTGTCGTCAGCCTGTATATGTCCCTGCTATTTTGAACTCTGCGTTTTCCTGTTGTCTTTCCTAAAGAAGAGGAATATGAAATTTGTTTGCCTTTTTTACCTGCACCAAGTGCAAAAACAAAATGTACACCAAATGAAAATGCTTTTTTTGCATATATTAATCAGTGCAGTATAACTGGGTTATTTCCAGAACAGGTAGCTGCTCGAGCACGGCAGTTGATGTCACTACCTGTAATTAGTAGGTCCAGGGATGGCGATGGCATCGGAATCCACTGCTCAGCTTGCTGTGACCCTGCCTGCTACAGCACAGGCATTGTCCCCAGCGCTAATGCTACCAATGCAGGTAAGTATGGCTGTGGTGCCTACTGGACTCACGCATGCTCAGCAATTACCATGTTGGAGTGCAGCGCACATATTCTACAGGTGACGCCATGGCGCACAAAAGTTGTTTTGGGCCACAGCTGCATCTAGCACGTTGAGGGTAGCAGGAATGCAGGGCTGCAGGGTATGCTACTCTGGCTACACATCAAGTGGAAAGTCCACACTTACTTTCATTTGTTCTTCCTCAAGAGCCCTCACTCCCAAGTTCCAAATGCGCTCTCACAGCTTCCTTGCTTCAACTCCTTCATAAGCTAGCCCCCAGCTACAACTATCCAATTGGAGGCTTAGGTTCAGGCAGCAGCAGGGTGCAGCAGACTCGTGGAATAGAATGCAAGACATAGTTTGTCGATGACTTCTTGGATCTTTTGACTGGGTGTGAGTGTTTGATTGATTCAGATGCTCCGTCCATCACCACCCCCTTTTGTACCGCTTTTGGCCGCCATAAGTGTGGCAGGGTATGCTTAGACGTGAGTCCCTTGCTCACTTTGCCACTGGATTCAAGCAAGCCGGGCTGAAGATGGGCGGAATGCCAGAAACCGGTCCTCGGAAGCTTGTTTCCGGTCCAGGGAAGACATGGCTTGGCAGTTCAGGCTGGACTGTTCCCATGAGGCACAGGGTCAGACTGATTTGCATATAGCCATGTCTGAACTGGGGTGGCAGAGTGGGCTAAAGAACGGTGATGGATAAAACCCAGATCTTTTGACTGGGTGTGAGTGTTTGATTGATTCAGATGCTCCGTCCATCACCACCCCTTTTTGTACCGCTTCATAGATCTTAGGGCAGCATTTGATCTTGTCCCTCACCCTACCTTGTGGAGCGTCCTTAAAGACATGGGAATCCCGAGCCCCCTTCTCGCCCTAATCATCAGGTTACATGAGCAGAACTTTGCTCAGATAAGATGGGGGCGCCCAGGAAACGTTACCCCCTAGTTTCCTGTGGAAAGAGGGGTTAGGCAAAGTTGCGTTCTTGCTCCAACTTTATTTTCCATGTACATTAATGACGTGGCAAAAAAGCTGATAGAATCGAATATTGATGCCCCTACCCTTGCAGGAGAAAAAATTTCCATTTTAATGTTTGCTGACGATTGTCTGATCATTGCAAAAACCCAGAGTGGATTGCAAAAGGCTTTAGGAATCTTTGAAAACTTTTGTTCCACTCGAGGTTTGGAGGTGAATGTTTTAAAATCAAAATTAATGTCTTTTAATGAATCAAAATCTTTCAAGGGTAATGTAACGATGAACAAGTTGCCGCTTGAGAAGGTCCAAGCTTTTGACTATTTGGGTGTTTGTATCCAACATGATCTTTCCTGGAAGCAACAGACAGAGACTCTTAAACATCGACAGCTTGCTGTAGCTCTCAGACTGGAACACTCTAGGTCCCTTACTAAGCCAATAGCACCGGTCCTAACAGTGTATAATGGCTAAGTTGTTAGCTCCGCTTTATACGGTGTGGAAATCTGGGGATTTGAGAACCTAAGGAAACTGTCATCCTCTGAAAACCGGTTCTTAAGAAACCTTATAAAGTTACCCCAGAGCACACCAATGTGTCCTTCATTTTATGATCTGGTATTAAGCCCAATTGCACTTATTGCTTCCTTACACCCAGTTTTATACTGGAGGCGGTTATGGATAACACCTGAACTGAGAGTATTTGCAAATGGGTTTATGGATATAATTAAGAGTGACACTTTCCATAAGATCAAGTGGTTGTGCAAGATTGGAGAGGTATTATTGAACCTAGGTCTGAATGAACTGTGGGAAGATCCCATAAATGCTAGGTTTCCTTCCAAGAAAGTTTTCAAAATCTTGTACTGTGAGGCAGTTGGTTTGAAAACCTATAGGATTACTGCTCCGCTTTCATTGACTGGCACCTTCTTGGTGTTCAAAGACCAGGCCAGTTTTGAAGATTTCTGGGATTTTATCACTCGACCCCTAGACCGTAAGCTTTATTTTCAACTTAGAATTGGAAGCCTACCGGTCAGAGCGTTTACTAATCGTTGGTCTAGTGGTGGCAAGGTTGACTGCCCAGGATGCCTGGCCCCAAAGGAAACGGTTGACCATTTATTGTTTGTTTGCCCTGTGTATGCAGCACCTGGCAGGGTATGGTTATCTCCTATGTGTAAATTACTGGGTACTAGGAGCGGGATGGTGGCTGCTACAATAATCTGTACCTGTACTGACCAACCTGTGTCCATTGCTGTGGCAAAGTTTCTAGGATGGGCTTGGGCAATAAGAAATAAATTGTTGTAAGGGCATCCCTTCCTATAGACCAACCAACGTATGTCTGGATTTACTGTATGCACTTTAGTTCCCTTGAAGTATATTGTATATATAGTTAGGAGAATTAATTAATCTGAATAACATTTTAATTTTAACTTTATTTATTGTTTTAATATCTAATGAACTGTATTTGTATTATATGCTTTTATGACAACCGTTGAATAAAGCTTGCTTGACTTGACTTGTTATTCCCACTACTTTCTGGTCCCAAAGAAGGACAAAGGGGGCCTGCGCCCCAACTTGGACCTCAGCAACGTCAATCGCTTCCTCTAAAAGGAGAAGTTCAAGATGTTGACACTTGCTCAGGTCTTGGCTGCCCTCGACCCTAGAGACTGGATGGTAGCATTGGACTTGCAGGACGCATATTTTCCCATCACCGTCCCGCCGGCCCACCGGCGTTACCTGCGGTTCACGGTAGGCCAGGGGCATTTTCAGTTTGCAGTGCTCCCCTTCTGCCTTACTAACGCCCCTCGGGTGTTTACGAAAGTGATGGCGGTGGTCGCGGCTCATCTGCGCAGGTCTGGCTGTCAGTCTTCCCCTACCTCGATGACTGGCTGTTGAAGGCGGGCTCGCCCCAGACAGTAGTCACCCACCTTCAGACTACGGCCGACCTCCTGCATTTGCTGGGGTTCTCCATCAACGTGCCGAAGTCTCACCTGAGTCCCTCTCAGAAGCTCCCCTTCATCGGAGCGGTTCTAGATTAGACGCGGTTTCGGGTTTATCCTCCTGAGCAGCGAGTCCGGGATATTCAGGCTATGATTCCGATCTTTCAGCCTCTATCCTGGCTTTCAGTCAGGATGACCCTCCGGCTACTGCCCACGCGGAAAGGTATATATAGGTAAAACGGAACGCAAGTTAAAAATCTGTGTTAATGAACACAAATCGAACATTCGAACGAAGAACCTAAAATCATCAGTAGCGTCACACTTTTTGGAAATGAACCACAACATAGCCCAACTTAAATTTATGGCATTGGAAATTATCAAAAAGTTAGAAGGAAGAGATAATAACAGGATGTTATTGCAACGAGAGAATCACTGGATTTACAAACTTAATTCAATCAAGCCACATGGTTTAAATGAACGCATTGAGTTCTCATGTTATCTGTAACTTTAACACAATTTTGAATGACAGCACCTATGGTGCCATATAGTTCTGGTTAGGTCTCCTTGTTGTGGATAACCATCTATTGCATATTTTTTGATCCAATATTTATTCATATATTCATTCAATTTTATGTCATGTATTTTGATGTATTTTCTTGCATTTATTATCCCGATTATTTTGTTCTGACCTCATCACCTTAGTATTATCGTACCATGCTTACACGCTTTCTTTTCCCTGCACGTTCACACTGGTCCTCTTTCTTCCTCTACACTTCCCGATCACATGACTCACTCATTCTCACGACTTCTGTTTATGAAGCGCGCATTCACACTTCCGGGTAACCTTTGCCGGTGGTGGGCGGCGTCCGGAACCTCGCGACACTTCCAACACCGTAAGTCACTATGAACTCAGAGCACCGCTTTCAGCGCGCCTTTACCCCCGCTTAGTTTATATATTATCTAGACTAATCGCTTAAAAGTTATGAGCTCACTTCGTTGCACTTGTTAACTGAACCCTGCTTTTTACCCGCCTTCAACCTCGCTTCACCTTCACCTTAAGCCATACAAATCACGATCTAGACGCCACTTCCTTTCACCCCGTATTAGTTGAACCCATAGTCACTGTTTAACCGCTGAGTTCACAAACGATCATACCACGTTAACAAGCACTCCGGTTTCTCACTGGGTTAAGGAATCTTTCAGTCTTTGACACTTTTTATTCTTTCTCGATGGTTACAACTATATTCGTCTTTGTTTTAGAGGCTCCCCGATGAAGGGCGGAAGCCCGAAATGCATTGGAGCAGGATATAATAACATGTATTCTTGGAGTTGAACATGCATTTTGAAGTTGGATTGTCTTTTGGAAACACATTGCAAATGGATATGAAATGAATACCATTTACTGAGGAGTAAATAAAAAACGGTTGAAAAGAAAATACTTACCTTCCAGTGAATTATTCAGGAGGAATACACCAAATTGAGTGCCTAAGGGATGTCATCAATGTACTATTGATAACACTATTGCAGATTGTTAAGTTTTCGCCCTAGGGTGTTGGGCGACACCTTAGAGCACCTATAAAAGTTCTACCTTTTGTTTGAAACTTTATTAATAGCAGTGCACGGGCCCATTTTACTTTCAATCTACTAATTTTGGATTCACCCCATGACCTGACTGCACGCAAACGAAACATTAAAGAAACTATTCCTAACTCAAATCAACATGGAATACGAGGATATAGCGCGCTCTACGGAAGCTAGAGCGGACACCTTTGCATTTGCGAATGAGGAAGCCACAAGAATATACGCTCTAATACAAGATGATATATCACAATCTTCCACAAATAGGAGCAAAGAACAGAACATAAAACAACTCTCATATTTATCAAAACGCAAAATAAACCAGAAACTACATGCGAATACCTTGGTCAAATATCACAAAACACAGCGCATACCCCGTGGCCTGCGAATTGCATTAAAACCTTCACTATGTAAAAATTCGAAGTCATTTCAGGACTGTTGGTACGCTATATTAAACAAGGGCAGCCTCGATTTAATTCTTCTTATAATAGAAGAATTATCGAACATACTGATTGACCTGGAAAAGGAGATATCCGAAACCACAGAAGAACTCAGTAAAAATATGACAACGGAAGAATTGGATACCTTTATGAATGACATCAAACAACAACTTGAAAAACATACTAATGACATTAATGATCGAAAATTGAGGAAATTCCGCCGTGATACTTTGGACTATAAATTGGGGGAGGTATACACCTGGGCAGAGATGTATGCCCAAAAGAGAAGAAATCGCCCCTATACCCAAAACACCGAAACATCATCCTCGGGCAGCGATATTTCAAATCGCCAAAAAAAAACAGGACCACCAACACGACCAGTTGTTACAAGTGAACAAACACCAAGCACATCTACCTCCTCACTTAACACTGATTTTTTAGAACAGGTCGTAGAATCAGACGATCCAGGAGGAGTAAAACAAAAGACTGGACCACCGCAAACAAGAAGTGTTACTCAACCAAAAAAAGACAACAAGAAGAAACCGAACGCCAGTTAGTCATTAATATATCCAATTACACTTTTACTGAACATGAGATTAAATTACTCCAGGAAGGGGGCGTGGCCAAGCAGCATGGCCGACAGGACGTGAGCTCTGCCAGCTCCCGTCCTGCGGACCCGAAAATCCTGTCTTTTATCCTGCCCAGGCTCCGGTGAGCTACCCTGATCGACCGGAAACGTTGCTGAGGTTGCGGGGACCCTCCTCGCCGAATTCCAGCTGGCGGGAGTGGCGGAGTGAACGTGGAGCAGCCCCGGTGCTCCGGGAACGGCCGCCGAACCTACGCGAGGCCGTGGTCTGGGCCTGTCCGGCCGGGAGCGGCCATATCCTGAAGTGCCCCAGTGAACCAGCGAGAGGAGCGAGGGGCTCGTCCCGGGTCTGGACCCTGACCCGGGGGACGGCGCCGTGAACTGAGGCGTTGTAGGCGGCACTGGACCGAGGGACGCCCCGGGAGGAGTCTCGGCCCCGGTGCGGCGGGTCGCTAGCACCGGCGGGCGGCCGGGGGGCTCCGGGTCCGTGTGGGTGCCCTGGAGATGGAGATCGGGCCCGGCGTGCGCTTGCCCAGCTGTGCCACTGCCTGCCCGGGGGAAGGTCTACTGTCCTGGAGCGGGGGAGCGGCTGGAGAACCGAGGACTGGAGCGTGCCCCTCCCCCACCGGGCCGCCATCTTGAAGTCGGCCTTCGGGCCGTGGGGACTGGAAGTAACTGGTGGCGCCTGCAGGCCTGGGTCCCAGCGGAGACTGACGTGGCCTTGAGGTGAGAGCGGGCTGGGGGCCCGGAGGAGCGCAGACGAGCAACGTAGACGGCGCAGGCATAACCACTAAGCCCCTGACAGATTGCGCGGGGCCGGCCCTGTCTCCCGGGCCAACCGGACTCCTGGAGCGCGGGGGGGGGAGGGGCGCAAGACCCCCCCATTGACTCTCGGAGGGGCCCTGGGCCTCTGGAGTAAGTATTGGTCGAGGGGCGAAGATTAGACTCCTGCTTGCGGGGACGGGGTGGAGTGCCTTGAGCCCCCCCTACCTGGCTACTGACCGGGAGATCAGGACATGCGAGCTACTCCGGCCATACCAGCCAGGTGCGGAGAGTAGAGTGACCAGCTACCTGTGGGGCCCGGCTGGACGAAGGGGCACAGCACTGCAACCACTGGGGTCCACAGGGACCCTCGACGAGATCGCTTCTTCCGGCTGCCGAGGTGTGGCTGCCAGATTTCTACCTGCCGGTGCACGAAGCTTCCTGACGGTGCCTGCGGTGCCTGGGACTTGCCTACGACGGAGTGTTGGGGGAGCAGGGACGCCCGACTGACTGTGCAAGGGTGAGAGTTCGACCGCGACTCCACACAGAACTCTCCGCCGACTGGGTGGAAGCGGGATTGAGCTTGCAGCTGCTCTATAGGTGGGCCATCCCCGCATTGGGAACATACCGAAGATGCGTAAGGACAGAGCGTCCCGCTCGTCACAGGCCAATACGATCACCCAGTACACCACGCAAAGACTGCCGCCCCAAAGGATTACACGCCAATCGGGCCAGGATGAAGAACCGGGGGACCCCGGTGAACCCTCCCGTGCGGAACTCCTAAAGGCTATTCAGGGCTCCCACTCAGCGTTGGAGAGGCAGATCGAAACCGTCTCCATCGACGTCAACCTCCTGCGGACGGACCTCCGTAAGGTGGCGGACAAAGTCACGGATGCGGAGGCCAATATCGTGCAGTTACAGGGGGAGGTGGCCTCTCTCAAGAAGACGGTCACACACCTTACGGCGACGACAGGTGCCTTGGAGCAGAGAGCTGAGGACGCAGAAGGGAGGGCGCGTCGCAGCAACATTAGAGTCCTAGGGGTCCCGGAGCGACTGGAGGCTGGAGACCCTGAACGCTTTCTGGAAACATGGATTAGAGCGAAGCTGTGTCCGCAGGGTCTCTCAGAAGTGTTTGTCATCGAGAGAGCTCATCGAGCCCTCGTTCCTCCGCCACGGCTGGGGGCCCCGCCGCGAGCTCTGATTGCCAAAATATTGAACTATCGAGATAGAGACTGCATCCTGCGAGCGGCAAGGGAAAAGCCGGACCTGGCCATTGAAAATAACCGGATTTCAATATACCCGGACTATACCCATCAGGTTCAGGAGATGAGGAAATCCTTTCTGGGGGTTAAGCAGAAGCTCCGAGCGATGCAATTACAATACAATGACAAGCTCTTTGTTGGCTACATGGGCGCCAAATAAGGTTGGGCTGTGCACAAACCAACCATCTCTCGGTGGGTCGTTCTGTGCATCAAAGCCTGTTACTCGTTGGCTAAGAAAGAGTCTCCTGTGGGGCTGCGTGCCCATTCTACCACAGCAAAGGCAGCCACCACTGCCTTGGAATGCGGCGTTCCACTGCGGACATTTGTCATGCAGCTACATGGGCTTCACTGCACATTACTGCCTTGACAGTCAAGTCCGGAGAGACTGCTTCTTTGGCCGTTCTGTTCTCCATGACTTTTTGGTGTAATCTTGTTGGCAGACCCAACCCCGGGGTTGGTATTGCAGGGCAGTCTATTCTAAGGTAAGGAATCTATCACTAACGTGTCTCTTTCAGATGCACAAGTTACTACTTGTTTAACAATATATCAGTAAGAGACAGTAGTTAGTGATAGATACCTTACCGCCCCACCCATCCTCCCTGGTCTGCGAACTGATTTCTCGGGTTAAGGTCATCCCTTTCAGGGCCCTAGTTTCATGGCACCATTGGTCAGTTTCTTGCATGGCTCTGTGTTCCTGGCACGGAAAGTGGTGTACAGAACTGACGTCAGTGCGCATGGGTGGCGCCTAAGTACTCTCTGTGATGTCATCTTGGTGCTTACGACGCCAGCGGCGGAGCCGCACAACGCCACCTACCGACGCGCAGGGGTACTGCTGACGAAAAACGTTCCGGATCCAGTCTGACGCCTGGGGATATTCTAAGGTAAGGAATCTATCACTAACTAATGTCTCTTACAGATATATTGTTACACAAGTAGTAACTTGTGCTTTAGTTATTTATCGAAAAACACCCAAAAGTTTAAATGTGCTGTATAGAGACCCCCGTGTCTTAAACTTCCTTGGATTGTCCCTTATAGAAATGAGTCTGGGAGTCTCTCTTAGGAACGATCTTTCTTGCATTTTCTGCGTATATATTTGATTATGTACAAATAATCATGATTTTTAAGGGATGTAATTTTCATGTGGTAAAAAATATAAAATAGAGGTGGATCTTTGTGGTTACTCATATGCCACACTGTTGTACTTTATCATATGTTATTCTGATGCTGGGTCCCCAGGAATGACGTCTAAGCTCCAATTGTGATATGTAAGAGTGGGTCAGGATTCTATGTCTGTAGTGACATTCATGGTATCATCATTTAATCCTGTTATATGAGTTGACAAATGGTAGATTAATATTTGTTATTTCTATTACAGGGCTCTATCTGTTTCCTTATATTCTCTTCTTGTAGTTTTTTTTTATTACAACCCATCTCAGGCATCAACTGTTTGTCCTGCTGACCAAAACTGTTGTGACATTTTTGTTGCACTTAAGCCATGCCTTAGATTACCACTATATTCGCAAATCAGGGTCTGTTCAGATATTGCCAAACAACCCTCCCGTAATGTTACATTATTTCTACTTGCAGGGCACCCATATCCACAGGGAGGATATCCTGGCTCCTACGAAGGAGGGGAACTGGAATGTATGGGGGACCTTTAGTTTTTTCTGGAATTCAAGGATGGAGCTGGCACCTCTGATGTGATTGGGGAGTTTGTTCAAGGCTTTTGAGGCGATGTAGGAGAATGCTAAACCTCTGGCCTGACAGTTGCATGGGATGTGAACGAGCAGCAGGATGGCCAAAAGGAGGTGTCTTGCAGGGCTGTGGAAGGTGATGTGAATGTTAAGGTATGCTGGGCCATGGTTATAAGTGCTTTGTAGGCATGTGCGAGGAGTTTGAAAATGGCACATTTGTAAATCGAGAGCCAGCTGAGGTCTTTGAAGTGTTTAGATTTGTACATGCGATGTGGGAGGTTGAGTGTAAGTCTTCTGGCTGTGATCTGTGCAACTTAGAGCCTTTTGGTGAATTAGGCAGTGATGCTAGTTCAGAGGACGTTCTTATAGTCGGCTGTTGGTGACAAGGACTTGTGTGACGGTTCTGCATGTATCCAGAGAGAGCTAATTAAAACAAAAATCTGAGAAGTTTGAGTGTATGAAATCCGGTGAACGTAACCCTGTTGACTTCATTGGCCATGGCTATACCGCTACTGATCACAATACACAATTTACTAGGGCAAAGAGTTGGACCCAGCTCGGTGGGCCACCGGCCCAGGGAGCAGAGATAGGTGACTTTGCGGACAAAGACTACTTCTGTTTTGTCACTGTTCAGCTTGAAGCAGTTCCTGTTCCTCCAATTTGCTATAAAGGGCATACATCTTTTGAAGCTGGCATGAGTTGTGGAGATGTCTTCCGATTGAGGATGAGCTGCGTGTTATCTGCATAGATGATGCTGAATCCATGGGAGATGATTATGCTGGTGAGGGGGTAAACATGTAGTTATTGAAGAGTATGTTTCTCTAGGGGTAGCATTGCGGGATAGCGTATATCAGTTTAAAGCATCAGTTGAGTGTCCTGAGAGGAAGGAGCTGATCCATCGAAGTGCAGGCCCTCTAATTTGGTCCTCGTGAAGGTGATAGATGAGAATGGTGTGCGAGACTTGTCAAACCTGTTGAAAGTTCCAGAAGGATGAGGAGTGCTGCTATGTTTTTTTTGTCCATAATGAAGCAGTTGTCATCGGCAGCAGGGATGGGGACTGTCTCTTTCCTGAGGTTGGGTCTGTATCCGGATTGAGGGGTCTGGGAGGTTTGAGGTATGCCAGCAAATATGGTGGTGTGGGCTTGCGTCCCATGTGTCTGGAGGCTATAGTCTTGGTCTCTCTGATTCTTAGATCTGGTTGGTCCAGAACCATCTGGTAGGCTTCCTGTACGTGTGAACTGACAATCTTGGTCGGCACCCGCTTGAAGAATGGCATCTTCACCCAGAGGTTGTTCATACAGTATTTGCCCTCTAGGATACTACTCTCATACATCTGTTTGCCACTCACAAGAGCAGAGACTGCCCATAGTTCAGTGTACTCCGTTTCCCTTTGCAAGGGACCCTAGGAGACAGGCTACACCTGAGGTGGGGCTTCTGTCTCCACTATTCATTCCTCCAATCGCTCCGATTCCTCCAGTTCTGAGAAAATTGTATCTGGACTGCACACAGATGATCTAGATTGCTCTGGGTTGCCCTTGGATCTGCTTCACCTGTCCCTGTGCCCTCCTTTTCCACTTCTGTTCCGGTCGACGACGTCTCACGGTTGGGGAGGCAGGTTCTACATTGGAACCTCCAGAGCCTCTCCCTTCCTACCTGGAGATTGATGCATTTGAAGTTCTTCCGTTCTTCCTGCAAAGGATGATCAACATATTTTTATGCCCTTCACCCCACTACCAAGCCAGTTTATTCTGGACATGTGCTCCATTTTGTTACTTGGGTACTTGGGGCATTGGGAATGAAATTAATCCACTCGAGGCACATTTACAGAGTGTATTAGTTTTCTGTTGTCTTTTACTCTGCAAGGCTTTGCTGTAGCCATGGTTGAATGTTATTTGTTAGCCCTTTTAGCCTTTCATTATTTTCCTAATTAGAACTCTCTGTTGAAGTCTCTTATTCTGCACTTTCTGAAGTGGCTGATGACCAACATTCCCTGTACTATGCTGGTTACAAGGAGAGCAGAGCAAATTAAAGCAGATCATCAAGATCTGTTCTGTCTTCGTCTCACCAAGAAGCAGCCCCAGGAGGGTATCAGAGCCCATTCCACCAGGTTTAAGGCTACCGCTTCAACACAGTCCAGAGGTGTCACTGATTTGGATTTTTACTGTGATGCAATGTGAGCTTTGGCCCAACTTTCTCCAGGCATTGTTGCCTCGATTTTGATGTCTGCAGAGATGGCCATTTTGCCAGATCTTTGTTACAGGACTTCTTGGTTTGACCATCCCCATAGACCCTCCAACTTGGAAATATTGCTTAGATGTTGATTTATGAGGTGGTAAATCTGCAGGTAGAACGAGTTTCTTTCCTTCGGCAACGATCTCTCTAGTGGGTAATCTACCTACCTGCAATGTTCTCACTGATCCTACCCTCCTTCCCGTTTCTAGGACTAGTAATCCGACTCTTTGATAAGGTCCTAAGATATTTGTTGCATTATGTAGTTTAAATCTAGTTAGGCTTGCCTCTGGCTCTTAGGGTATGAAAAAAAGGACTGGGAACTGAATCCCATGCACCAGGGTGGAGCCTTGTATGGTTCTGTTAAGTCATGCCTAGGGTGGATCCGGGAGCTGAGTCAGAGCTGAGGTGCCGAATATCGACTCAGAAGACCTATTTCAAATGTCTAGTTCAGTCTGTCACCTGGAGGAGCTTCGGGAGGTGATGAATCTGGGAGTAGAGTATCCACCAGTATTTTGCCTATACACCCCCAAAACACAAAAGGATTTCACATTGGACAAACCGCGCTAAATCTGTCCATTTACTTTTGCTTTGCATTTGAACTGCCTTTTGGCTAGGTTAATAGAAATGCCACTTACAAACACGCATGGCAAAATATCCTTTTATTACCTTTTTGCAACACTCCGTTCTTATAATAGCTGCCCTCCCATTAAGTAACCTTCATGAAACTTGGTAGACACATTCTGAAAAACCTTTGTAGAATAGCAAACAAACTGTTAAACAAGGACCCACGGTACTAGTCCTAAAACACTTTGATTTGGACTACACAAGAAAAGGAAAACCACAGTCACTTTCACCAACACTGTACTATGGGGGTGTTTGTGCGCGTGTTTATCTCATGTGTTTATAGCGTTTATTTATTAAAGCGAATTCCGAGTTCTTCTGATTTAGTTTAGGCCACCTTTGAAGTGCATTTCTTGGCTCTGAGCTAGTTGTCATTAGTGTATGTTGCAGAAAGTATTCTCGAGAATGTTCTTTTCAGCTTCAGACATTGAACTGGAGGTCAAAATCACCTTGTAAAAAATAATTTAGGTCAAGCATGTCTGAGGAGTGTGTTTGATTGTGCAGTTTGTATTTAAGTTCTACTATTTTGTTTTAAGATGCTGCTGTTCTCCTGACTTTTTACTACAACCTCGGAAGTCATTGCGTTTCATCAATATTAATGAAAATCCAAAGACGAAAAAAGAAAAGTACATGTAATCCTAATTCTTCATTATGGGTGTCTTCCATATTTTTTGTAATACATTTACCAACTTCTCTGATAAAGACGAGAATGCGTAAGGATATACTAACTGAGTTATTTTCAGTTCACTGTTTCGTAGATGGCGCAACAAACTACTGTGATTAAGTGGTAAATCCCTTTTCAATGATGTTATATTGGATTCCATTTCCTGGGTTTTTCCTTGTAACTTGTAACTAAATTGAAGAAAAGTTTGAAGTGAAACATTCAAATGGCTTGTTTGACTGGGGAGTTTTTCTTTTCCAGAAGTGTTTTCGCATTGCCATGTTTATACCTAGATGTTCAGTGATGATTCAATTATCAAAACTACCCATAATGAAGAGCCTGGTGGTGAAGGGTGTAGGAATAACATTAGCACGTTTTAAACAGAAGCAGTGGTTACATGCATGGCATGACTTTGCAGCAGGATTCTTGGGCGCCAGTTTTGAACAAGCATTGGCAAAGCCAAAAAGCGCTCCACCTTGAGGACTAATGGTTTTGTTAATGTTGTGCCGCATTGGCCAAAAGAAAGTAAAACAAATAAAAAAAACTAATCATGGCATGCCCAAAGCATATTTTCATGAGCATACGCTTTTGTGAGAAGATATGCATAGATGTATGCACGCTCATATGAAATGACATGGACACATTTATTTTAGACAATCCAGTATGAATCAGTAAATAATGTATTTTTTATTTTAGTGTGAAAGTGATTTACCTACAATGAGAACATCAGCTCAAATTGTCAATAATATCAATTTGAAATTATATAACTAAGCACGTTGAAGGAACAATAATTGAATATTTTGTATTAACAAAACAGCAGAAATCTAGAAGTGCCTCGTTCAGAGCACTCACGTTTGAAATAAAATGTTAAAGCAATACATTGCGAAAATCCCAGAATTAAAAATTCTGTTTTTAAACCATGAAGCTTCTCATTGAAGCTGAAACTAGCAACACATTTAAAAGCAGCGCACCTTCTGTTATATCTAGAGAACGTGCAGCAATGCACAAATTGAATCAATACATTAAGAATGTATTGTACAGGAGTCGGACAATTTTAATGACGTGTCTGCTGACCCATGTGATTAAATTAAAACATATATTAACAATAATAAACAGGGAAATGTGATACTGGCACTGTTGGGATTCGAATCAGTTAAGTGCTACACTGTGGACCAAAGCACTCACCCCAGCGTCGTCTTTGCTGCTGTAAGTACATTTTGATAAGAGGAAGGGGTCCCAGTAATCAAGGAACAATTTACTAAATGATAACAAATAAATCAACAAAGAAACAAATCTGTCCACATTGTTTTAATCACAATGTGAATTGTATATAACAGATATATAATTTAGTCTCAAAACGTGAACATGGTTTCGCAGTGCCCCGAGTATAGTAAAGAGACAAGGGAAGGGGAAGTGATCCTGTGAGGAGGAAGTGGAGGGGAGGAAGAAGAAATTCTCAAGTGACAGTTTAATCAGTATATATACATCATTAGTCCTTACTACACAATGTGTGTAGAGATGGGGACCACAAGGTTCAAATAATTATTTCCATACAACAACATACTCCACAAGGTTCAGAAAATGAAAACAATGCGGCGTGGAGTTGGTAATCCGAATATTTGTCGACGTTTCGACCCCCTAGTGTGCAGGTAGAGTTGCTATCCTTGCTGTGGGGTCTTCATCAGGACAGAGGTGGGGACACACCTATTTAATATAACTATATAAATTAGTTTGGGAATACGGATCCCTATATCGTTCCAAAGGAAAGCACATCAGTCCTAAAATCAAGTGGTAGGGGAGAAAGTCATTGCTGTGCCATGGGATTAATGTGAATTGAATTGGTACGCCACATAGTTAGTGTGCGTTAGAATAGATGACAGTATAATCATGAGCGCATAAAGAACAAATGAATTAGCGCTAAGTGAACAGGATAATTCCGAGAATTATATGGAAGAATAGAAAAGCAGCCAGTCCGGGTGTGGAAGGCAGCAAGGATAGCAACTCTACCTGCACACTGTGAGGACTAATGATGTATATATACTGATTAAACTGTCACTTGAGAATTTCTTCTTCCTCCCCTCCACTTCCTCCTCACAGGATCACTTCCCCTTCCCTTGTCTCTTTACTATACTCGGGGCACTGCGAAACCATGTTCACGTTTTGAGACTAAATTATATATCTGTTATATACAATTCACATTGTGATTAAAACAATGTGGACAGATTTGTTTCTTTGTTGATTTATTTGTTATCATTTAGTAAATTGTTCCTTGATTACTGGGACCCCTTCCTCTTATCACTTTGATAGCCCAGGTCCCAGTGACGCTTTCTGGGTACAACCCCTTATCTATACCGTAAGTACATTTTGGCTGCACATTGTGATTTAGCCATAACTTTTAAAGAAGTGTCTTGTAAAGCAATTAAGCTGTATGTCACTGTCATAATAACTTCCCCACCCTCCCGCTTATATGGAGAATAGATAATAAATCAATGACCCTCTTAAATAACCAGCTACCATGGGATGTAAGTTTAATATTAAAAAAACTTCCTGTTACCAATCCTTAAAATGCCACAACACATCAGACAGGCATTTACAATGCAATGGTCTCGGCAATATTATAGGTAGAGCTATTGGCATTGCTTATTATTATTATTTTTTTAATCCCTAAGTAAATGTTATTGTCATTTCTATTGTCAATAGTTTAAGTGTTTGCATATGTGTTACATATTGCATTAGACATATTGCATTAGCAGAGAGAGAGTGAGGTAGCGAGATAGTATTGAAATAGAGAGTGAGTGATGTAGGGAGAGAGTGAGGTAGGTAGAGAGTGAGGTAGTGATGGAGAGTGATGTAGTGGAAAAGTGATAGATTGATGTATTGAAAGAGAGTGAAGTAGTGAGTGTTAGTGATGTTGTGAGGTATAGAAACAGAGTGATGTAGTGAGGTAGTGAAAGAGAGAGTGTAAGTGACTTAGTGTATTTGAGAGTGAGGTAGTGAGAGTGAATTAGTAATTTAGAAAGAGAGAGTGAAGTTGTGAGGTAGTGAGAGAGTGATGTAGTTATTTTTTGAGAGTGTGTGGTGATATAGTGAGGTAGTGAGAGTGAGATAGAAATAGAGTGATGTAGTGATAGAGTGAATTTTGAGTAGTGTGTTAGAGTGAGAGATAGTTACTGTTGTAGTGATATTGTGTTGCTGTGAGAAAGAGTTGAGTAGTGAGTTAGAGAGTTAGTGAGAGAGTGTAGTATAGTGAGTCATAGTGAGGTAGTGAGAGATAGAGATGTAGTGAGGGTGTTAGTGATAGTGTTAGGGAGAGAGAGAGAGTGACGTAGTGAGAGGTGTGGGGGAAGAGAGTGGTGTGGGGGAAGAGAGTGCGGTTCTGCCTTCGGCCTAAAAAACTGGACAGAGCATGCCATCGTTAAAGCATCTTATTATTAATTGGAAACTAAGGCATGGACAGATCTTAAGAGGTCTTCCCAAACATCCACCTCGCACCAGAATCACTCCCTTCTTGAGGTCTTAATACTCAAAATTCAGATCCCTTCCTAAACCCACACTTAATTTCCAAAATATCTAGCAGTGGTTCTCTTCACAGTGCAAGTGCTACCAAAACAATTGCACTGCAAAGTACAGTTTATTTTTATAAACAGTTAACACGTCATAATGTGTGATGATGAACATTGACATTGCAAACCCTGGACAGTACGAGCTTCACCCAAACATCCCACCAGCTTGCAATCCGCAGAATCAGAATTGGGAGTCAAACTCATGTTCAAAACTTGACTTCCGGTGATTGCCAAAAACAACCTGAGTAAAGTGGACAGAATTAAAGAGCACAAAAACGATATTTCCACATCTGCGCTTCAGTGGCCCCGTGCAGGTGTGGCAAGAGTCATGACCCCCCCAAACTCAAGACTAGAAGCTGTAGTACTAAGCATCATTGAAATGGCTTCCCAAGTAAAACTCAATTCAAGTACAATAGCTCTGCAAGATGTTGATAAATACTAACAAACAAAACCCATTAAAAGTACCTTCGTTGGCGCCCTTGCGCAGCTGCTTGTAGTTGACAGCCTGTTGTACCAGGTCCAGAAGAGTCTTGGTGAGCTGTGCATCTCCTAAAGGATAGGCCTTGGGGTTCACTTCAGGTTCAGTCTTAAAACAAAAGGAGAGAGAGATACATCAGTAACAGCTACTGGCAATGACAGCACTCTAAATTTGGGAATGACCGCACTGTAAATTTGGGAATGACCGCACTCTAAATTTGATTAGAGAATGGACTAGGTTTCCTTTGATAGCCTTGGTCTTTAACTTCTGTAGTAAAGCAATACTATTAGCTTGTTTTTTTTACTTTAATGTACCAGGGCACGGTACAAAACAACACCAGTGTGACACGCACAATAACTAGCGGGTGGAATGTTAGTAGAATACAGTGATGGGCGATTGTTAAGTAGGAGAATGAGTTTAATGATTGCTGGGCCCATGTTAGGTAAACTCACAGAATACGCAAGGACGTCTTCGTTTAAGATAGTCATTAGTTAATTAGCCTTTGGTAACAGAACGGCAGCACCAGTACTTAATTTGTAAAAAATGAAGTGCCGGAGCTCAAATTTTTGCTTTGAAGCTGCCGTCTCCAGCACCACAGAAAGTCATGGTGCCAAATACCAAGGCGGATAGATTTGAACGCCCTTCATGCATCTTTAACACACCATCAAACACTCCCTGTCCCTCTATTTCATTCCCGCACGTTCTTTGTCTTCTTTGCTTCCTCCCTTTGTCGCTGTTCCTTCTTGCTCTTTGTCCTCCTTCCATCTTTTTGTGTTTTTCACCCTGTATTGTTTTTTTACTCTTTTGTTCTGGGTCAAAGCGTGATGAGCAAAAATAAGTGCTAGTGCCTCACAATAAGTGCTGGTAGCTCCACCTGCAACCACCAGCTTAAAGTGAGCACTGCGAGAAACACTATTATGCTACAAGAGAGCCAAGGGCAGTCCAGAGTGGCAATGATGAGCCCAGAACTGGTCAATGTCTGCTCTGTAAAATGTTTGCCTGCGAGAAAAATCCTCTTATCAACCACTAGTGCTTAAATATTGCACTGACCAGTCAAAATCCTCTGATAAGAAAAACAGTGCACTTAGCATCTCCATAAGCGGGTGGGTTAGGGAGGGTGGGCTGCAAGCACTGTGAGCTATGTTCTGGAAAGTAAAGGATGCAAAACTCTTTCATTGGAGGCCAAGAAAAGTTTTGGGTAGTCTGCGAATGGGTGGTGCAGTGTGCAAAGTTTCTTGTGTGAATGTTTAAAAGAGTCTTTAAATTTAGAAGAAGCTCATCTTCCTAAAGACCTGTTTCAACTGTTACTTAAAAACAATCACAGAGATAAAGTCAGATGTCTCATACACACACTCATCACACACACAAAGACTGACTTGCAAGCATGCGCACATCAGCATAGATTGACTTGCAAGCACGCTTGCGCACACGCAGTTCTACTTACAAATGGTGGATCCTAAGATAGCTTGCAAAACGTTTGGTCAGAAAGAATGCATCTAAAATAACTTCTCTTAAACTGCATAAACGCTCTTAAAATATCACTGTAACAGTTTTTTTTAACAATCAGTTACAACAATGTATATGGAAAAAAATGACAAAGGAAATAATCGACACGCTGGAAGCAGGCCCGCCCTAAGTAGCAACATGACAGAAGGGGCAGTCGCAGCTAAGAGACAGTAAAACGTGTTAAACATTGAAACCGAGCCCATCACTTTTCTCCTTTTACAAGGGGATCACTTCACAGTCCCTGTCCCCCATCCTTGACACTTCTGTTGTAATTAAAACACATCTTTCTACAGGCAGCGACCAGGCTGGACCCAATAGATACCTAGGAAGGGTATTATTAGTCAAACCATACAAGTAATGGACGGTTTCACTCTTAGAGGGCCGTACCAGCGCCCTTTGTAGGATGAAATTCGGATCAGAGATACCATCAGCAAGTTACGGTTTTAAGCGAAGGTTCTGTGAAAGTTTATTTTTCACTTTCCTTGGAGTTTAAAATATGAATGCGACTAAATGCGTTTTTATTGGCAAATGCGCCTCGTTATTAAAAATATATTCTATAATTTGTGTGCACCAGCCTTTTAGTAACGATTCTATGTCTGACATATCTGAAAATAGTGCATATGTTAAAAAAATCTCAAATTATTCAGAAGGAATGCGAATGAACTGCAAATCAGGAAGTAAAGAAATGTATTTTCAATGCACCCCCTAAGCTGAACACCAATACAAAAAACACAGACCCCTGTCTCCCACACTGTTTAGCGCTCAGATTGTGTGATGATTCAGGAGTCAGAAGCGCTCAGAAAAGAAAGTAGAAGTTAGAACCGAGTAGTAGTCTCTAGTCTCAGATGAGAATGAGATTCATTCAGCATCATGAAAGAATCTCCATTCTCATCTTGGCAGCAGCGCAGCCTGGCTTCATTATGATTTTGAATTCATTAACCTCGAATGGCTGGTGCGGGCGAATGTGGCGATTTTCTCATACTAGTTACCACTACGTTCTACGTAATGCTACTAGTTAAATTAAACACTAAAGTAAAAAGTTACACACAGTAAGTGTCCTGGGACTGGACGGGACACACGTCTGACCGCAGCAGGGGCCTGGGCAGGCAGTCAATCTGTATCCACAGTCCTGCCTTAAGCTGCTGCGCTGTAGAAGGTTGTTTTGGCTGGCGGGCGGCGGGGCCTCCTAGGTGCCATCTGGCCTGCGGGCTGCGCGGTGCGTGCATACCTCGCCCTCACCTGGGTCACAGTGCTGTGTTGACCGCTGGGCGGTACTGGTGGCTAACTAATGCTCTCTGCTGCCAGACCCTTCCCTTAACATCAACGTCGTGGGGTCGCGCTGGCTGGCAGTTATCAACAGTGTTGAAAAGGCTGTGGCCCCTGAACCACGAGTCGACAACAGTGTTGTGTGGTGCGGGTATGCTGGGGCGTGGCCAGTAATGCGCAATGAAATCTGCGCACGTTGCCTCCTGCCGCACAGCCCCAACCCCCACAGAACTAAAACCCAGCGCAATTCAGTGTACCGAATCCGACCCGCCCACCAGACCGAGAAAAGAACCCTGCTAGTGCTACTGCCGCCCGTGGCCTTCAATTCACACGACGCCATCATCTCATCATCAACAGTATGATTATCAGACATCAACACTTACTACTGGACATCAATCACACACACAGGCTGCAGAATTTGAGTTATTTATGAAGACTGCGATTCATTAACATTACATTTTATTCATGAATCTCAATCTCCATTTATGTTTCAGTTTCTGTTTCTCCACTGGGTGGGCTCAGCCAGTGGAGGCGCAGGCCAGGCAGGCTCCCAGCTCTGACTGTGGCCGTGCCGAGGCCTGGCCAACGGAGTATCTACTCTACTACAGAGTCTGTGCTGCTGTGCTGTGGCCCCGCCGTGCGTACGTGTAACCGACTGAGTGACTCGGGATTCAGGCAGGCAGCCACAGCACCGGGGACACCGGACAACTTATCTCTCCCATCCAGTACTGCTCTGCTCCCATCCGCCTCTCCAGGTACCGGCAGACGTAGACAAACAGAGCGCACAGCACAGCCAGAATGTGCAGACATACACAAACTGTTGTTAAGTTAACTTGTGTACCTGACCTGGCGCAGTGGCGCCTTTCCCAGCAGCACTCATATTTTTAATTTCACGGGCCGGCTTCAAATCTTGTAGTAGTAACAACAACAGTCTGACAGTAACTAACTAACTGTAGTAATAGCCTCTGAGTCTTCCTGGCATTTCGTCTTCATCACAGAATACCCGCCCCGCCCGTGCCGCTGCCTGCCCCCCCCTCCCCCCTCCACCCGCCCTACCATAGCTGTAGCAGTGCCAGAGACAGTGGACAAACAATCGTGATCAGGACTGGGAGGACAGGGTTCAATTGATTGCGGGAACGCGATGCTGAGATGAAAGACGAGGCTTTTGTCCCCAGAAACGAGCGGAGCGGGCGGGAGGAGGAGGTTGTGTAGTCCGGGAATGCTTCCACGACGCTCGGCGTCGGTAGGCTGGTGGCCCAAAATAGGACATTTGCATATCTAAGACGCACACACACAAAATGCCATACTCGGAAGTAACACTATAACACAAAGTGAGCAAGAAACAAATGAAAACTTACCTGGAGTGGCAGCTGCGCTGATCCTCACCACAACAACACACAAAAAAAATGGCGGCCGCTCAGCTCAGAATTTTTCGGAATTGGGGGCGTGGTTTTGTGGTTCTGAGTGACGGACAACGTCACTGTCTAAAGAACGCAAAAAATCACACCCCCAAATCCGAAAAGGACGGGGCATGTTTGGAGTGACGCATCTCTGCTCCAATGGCTGGCCTCCGTTTAGGAAGCCAGCCAATGAAGGAGAGACAGGGCAGGGAGGCGGGCCTTCTGCGCTACTGAGAGTCATTAAATCTCAGACCTAAGTCTGCGCAAGCGCAGCCTTTTAGGCCTTCGACCTAAAAAACAACCCACTGTCCTAGAGAGGCTATGCACTGCAAACAGGAGAAATGATGGTTGATCCATACTTTCAGAGCCGTAGCAAGACCAGGTGAAAGCTCGCTGCAGCCATCTGCGATCGCCACATTTAAATGCATGCACTATGTCGTGATTGGGGGTAGTATCAGCAAGAACCTTATTGCTCAAGGTACAAACCCTGTAAACAATGCAGAAAGGATAGAACAATAATCTTAGCAGGACTACTCTTGTAGCAGACTGTTAGGATGGCAAACACCAGAGCATTAGGTCCCAGTAGAGATACAGCACGCACCTGTGCAGTCTAAATATATCCGACTCAAAAGCGCGCATATCAAGGCGTGGGACCAGTATAAATGAAAATATACGTTGAGGTGCATGAGAAATGCCCAAAGTCAGAACCACAGAAAAACAAGGTGGGTGGAGTGAGGTTAAACCAACAGGAACCACTAGGTTGCGAGTTTATTAACAAAACTAATGGTGGAGTTGGAAGAGGTAAAGCAACATAAAAAGGGGGAAGTGGGAGAGAATAAAGCCACACAAACTACCAGGGGGAGGGCAGCGATAAAGCAACTTGAACAGTTGACGGTGGGGGGATAAGGGCACTTGAACAAATGGTGGATTGGGGATATAAACACGAACAACAATAAAGAAGCACCATCAACAATAAAGAAACATAAAAAGCATGTGGAGAGGGGCATAAACACAGACAATGGTAACAGTACCTGAATCACAGCGCGATCAGCGGAGGGACACTAATTAGGATTAATCCATCTGGTCTTGGTCCATGCGCCACGGAAGAAGCAGCAAAGTAGAGTGACAATTAGGCAAATGAATGGTAAGGAGTGGGTGGTCTGCAAGCCCCATATTGTACACAATACACCTTGCAAGAGAGGGCGCATGTGCAAACTGCGCATGTGCTGTCACAGCGAGACCCAAACAGGACTCAAGACAATGTAGAGGAGAGGTGTAGTGTGAATACTCTAATTCAAAGTGCATTAAGAATGTGGTGGATGGTTGTGAGAGCTAACCACTTCCCAAAAAGTGGTTCTGCAAAGTTGGATTTTAGCAGTGTGGATTATTAATAAGGCAACAGACCTGAGGCCGAAATTGAGTGCATTATGCAACCACCTTTTACTTTAATTGTGGTTGCCGGAGATTTTAATTTGCACCCCTGTCAATCATGCACAACAACCAGGGATTCTGTCCCTGAAGGCTCATTTGAACCGCGGGTGCATTTTAAACATTACCGCCAAGGTGACCCCGCAAATAGCCTTGCTTCTGAGTTCAATTTCACAAACTTAATCAGGACTATTGGCGTCCTTTCTTAATATATGTAAATTTACTAAATCCGCACTCAATAAAACAGCTCCATCTCTGGTAACGCACGCAGAAAAATGGTTTGACAACCGGTGCTCCAAAACCCACAAGGATCTTTGGGACCTTCTGCAGGCGAAGCCACGTAACCAAGCTGAGATCAGGAAGGCCAGGGCTGTTTTTATAATGGTTTGCAAGGAACATAAGACCCAACTTAAAGAGGAGACATGGCAAAAGTTACTACTTGCTAGTAGGCAACGCAATAGCTCTGCTTTTTGGAGCATCGTTAATTCTCCTCTTTTTTTGTTATGACCATCTCTCCAATCAGGCCTGCACTATTCGTCCCCAGGCCTGGGTTGACCATAATGCGGCTAACTGTAACCAAGAAGAAGAGCCGGTTCCATTAATAGACCACCACATTACTTTCAACATATCTGAGGTTCGAGGCGCTTTCTCCCAATTACCATCTGATAAGGCTCCAGGACCTGACGGGTTCCAGGGGACCTTTTTAAAAACTGAATTGACCAATGGGCACCGTTATTAACATCACATCAATATGCTGAAGCTTCCGTCCCTCTCCCATTAACCTGGTCCAACTCGATAATAGTCCCAGTGTTTAACAAGCATTTGCAATGCAATAGGTCTCGCATTAGGAAAGTTTGAGCTATTGGTATTGTAAATTACATTTTTTTTAATTTATGTGTTGGTTTTGAAAATAGCGAAATTAATAGCTTTGTCATTTACAATGCCAATACTTTTAACTTTTGCAAATGTGACACCTATAGCATTTGTACTGCAACATGTTTTGTATTTACGTGACTTGGATGTATTGATATTACAAATAACAATGGATTTAATTTTTTTTTAATAATTAATACTTAAATAAAAGTTATTGTAATTTATAATGGCAATAGCTTAAACTTTTGTAAATAACTTGTGAAGATTATGTTCAGTGTATTTTTTTGTGACGAAAATCCAAGAACAGAAGTGAAATATGAACATCTTTTTGTGACATTTGTAATAAAGCTTGAAACATTTAGAGAACATATTTGAACCAGTTGTTGAATGGTTCCACAGAGTGATGCGGTGGTGGCGCTGAGTGATGTGGTGGCGACGAGTGATGCTGTGGTGTTCAGTGATGCTGTGGTAGCGCATAGTGATGCTGTGGTGCCCTGAGTTATGCTGGGGTGCCCCTGAGTGATGCTTTGGTGCTCCTGAGTGATGCTGTGGTGCTCCTGAGTGATGCTGTGGTGCTCCTGAGTGATGCTGTGGTGGTGCGATAGACAGATAGAGGGAGGGCGACAGATAGAGGGAGGGCGATAGATAGAGGGAGATAGGAGGGACACTATTAAGTAATGAGCTTTTCAAAGTAAAAAAAGCTATTGGCAATGTAAATGACAGTGCCTTTTATTTATGTGTTAATTACCAAAACAGATAAATAAAAGGCATTGTCATTTACATTGCCAATAGCTTTAACTCTCGCAAATGCGAGACCTGTTGCATTGCAAATGCTTGTTTATTTCGTGGACTGTTAGAAGTTGGACGGACAGCAGTTAATGCCGCATGTAGTATGCTGTTAGAAGAACGCCCGCCATCTGCTCTAAAATGCAAACACTGCAGTTGCTGGTACACCTGCCAGTGAACCTGAAAGTACGTCTCCGATTTTTTGTTTGGCCCAGGACGCCTCCAACTGCAGCCCACGCTCTCATGTCGCTTGTCGGGCATTGCAATGACCCCTCGTTCATGAAAATTAAGCTGGATTGAAAAAAGGCGGGAAAAGCCTTTGAAATATAAGACACAATGATGCCTGAATATCTTGCGCAGACTATTCCGTTTTGTTGCAGGTTGTATCGTGTCTAACTTGGTACAGGAAGATGCATAGTCGACACTGTTAGTGTTAGCAGAAACAATGCGTGCAGTTGTGGGTTATGTCTGGCAATATGATCGCAAAACAGGAACAGGCAGCGCTGGGTAAAGGAGGGAAGAACAGGGTTGGGGGGAGGGGCTGTACAGGATAGGGAATGTATAGAGATAAGGATCAGAGCGGCCGAGGGATGACCAGTTGGTGCCATTCGGAGATAGCCCGGTGCCCTGAGTGCTGTTGGGGGGAGGGGCGGAACAGGAGGGGGTGGGGGGTTTTGGCGGGAACGAGAGCTGTCGTGTCATCGCGCAGCTGCAAAATGGTGCTTCATCGCTGGGTTCGGCCGGGTGATGGGGGGGGGGGGGGGGGGGTTTCTCGCAAGTGAGCGTGGCAAGAGTTTTCAAAAGAGTGACAGAATGAGGCGGCCACCAATTTGGTCGGAGTGGTGGGATCTGGGGGAGTTAGGGAGCTGCAGCAGGTAGCGTGAGAAGGAGGTTGCCGAGAGCGAGGCCTGACACGCAAACCGGATTTCCGGCCGGGAGAAAGGAGAGCCGTGACACGCACGAACTGTCCGGAAGGGGCGGAGAAACACCGGAGCGGGCTGCGGAGTTTGGACACAGGACGAGAGGAGTATAACAGACCCCGTGAGGGGGGGGGCGTAAGGGCACATTGACGGTGCCCACCCCCCTCACCCCCAGTGATGGAAGCTCTGCGTGTGCCCGGTGAGTGGGGTTAGGAGGGTGTGTGCGTGCGCGTTTGTGTGTGTATGTAAGTAAGCCCTGCGTGTTGGGGGGGTGGTGGTGAGTGTGTGCGCCTGGGAATGTGTGCGCATGGGAATGTGTGTGCGCATGCGTGAGTGTGGCTGTGTGTGCGCGCGGACAAGAGCCTGTTTTGCTGAGAATCGGTCTCCGTCTCGTGGGAATCTGAGACAGGGGCTGGTCGTGCGCGCCCACTTTGGCAAGTCTGCCCCTGCACTTACTGTGTTAGTTAGAACACATCTGTGGCATATCTTGTGTAAAACGTATAGATGTCTCGAAATGTACAAAGCGCTATATATTACTTCTTTTTAACAAATTAAATAAAATAACTTGTATTGCTTTTTTGCCTTGTTTGTAATTGTTAAATATCATAATCGTAGTCTTTGAAGCATTAGCAATGAGCTTGTTTTGAGAGATATGATTTCAGTTGGGCAAGTGATCTCTGCAGTACATTCTTGATGTTCTATAGGATGATAAAGTCGTAGGTTTTTTTGGGAATGCAATAAGAATGTTAAATCCAATGCTTAGAGGTATTATTTTGCTTTCATATGACGTGGCTTAAGTGTTTTTTTCATATATATTGAACAAAATGAGTGCTACATACATGTCTGTTTCAGACCTTCCTTTGTCCTATTTTAAGTGTAAGTCTGTCTCCATTGTGAAGCTTAATAGCTTAATAAAAACACCTGATATGAAGCAAGAATTGCTTTTCTAGACATTATTGCATGTTTATATATTAGCTAGTAATATATAGAAAACGCCTCTATTGGCAGGCAGCGTACTTTTAAAATGTACATTACTTTTGTAACAATAAGAACGAAGAAACGCAAAATCTAGCAACGCTTAGTAAACTGAAATAGACATGGCTCTTGTGAAACAGCTTTTGAAGTACATTTGTGACATTTAACACAGCTGCGACATACCGAAACAGGACACAAATTACCACCTCACACCTGATAGTCTTATCTATGCTCTATCTATTTACAACCTTGCCTGTAAAACAACGCAGCAACAGAGAAACACCAGAACGCCAGCCGCTAATAACTGCAACTTTTAACAGATGTACAGCTAGAGTCTAGTATAGTGCTTTTATCACTTTCACATGGCATCGGTGCAAACAGAAACTATAAGCATTTTAAAAGTGCCTCAAGTTTTCATGAAAAGAAGAACGCCAGCAAACATGTTCTTACAAATCGAAAGCTATCAAACTGTCTCTAGCAAGCTGGCAAAAGGCAGAGCATTAGCAAACACATAGTCTCTACAACTAGTATGTGTTTATCTTGCTGCGAATAAAATATTAACACAGTGCAGCATTGTAAACAGGCCTCAATTTTTAAGGAAAAGCAGAGCACCAGCACACACGGAGTTATGAAACGAAACATGTAGGCAAACATATGCTAGTCTTTACACTAATGCAGGCAAAGTTGTATTGTGAACACGTTCCCACCACTCCATGCACGGCAAAGTATATGGCAGAAGAAAAATTAATAGTTTTTACAAAAGGAAGAACACAGGGAGGGTGCTTCTTAAAACGTGTGGCCGAATATGAGTTGCACATCATAACATGAGAGGCTACTTTTGAGCACGAGTAGTGTAACGCCTAGCTCGTGTTATTGTACATCATGGTAAAATAAAGGTGTTGACATGAGAGGCTATTTTTAAGCACGAGTAATGTAGCACCTAGCTCGTGTTGTTGTACATCATGGTAAAATAAAGATGTTGACATGAGAGGCTATTTTTGAGCACAAGTGCAGCATTGTAAACAGGCCACAATTTTTAAGGAAAGGCAGAGCACCAGCACACACGAAGTCAAAAAACAAAGCGTGTAGGCAAACATATGCTGGTGTTTACACTAGTGCAGGCTAACTTGTATTGTAAACACTTTCCCATGACTGCTTCTTAAAACGTGTGGCCGAATATGAGTTGCACATTTGTAAAAACGAAAGCGATTAAACTGTCTCCAAAAAGCTGCTAGATAAAAGCCAGAGCGCCAGCAGACACGTCATGAAACCGAAAGCACTCAAGCTGTCTCCAGCAAGCTGCCAGCAGTGTGATACAGAGGCGCGCTTACGAGGCTAAATCTCAACAGCAGAGGCGCATAACCGAACGCTGTCTTAGATTCCCAGAGAACTGAAAACAAAAGTTGTCGAGCAGACCAAGCATGCTTCGCATGCTTTTTAGGTCTGCTCAACCTAAAAATGGCAATAGATCAGACCCAGCATGTTTCAGGCCCATCTCCCTCATAAACTCAGAGGTGAAAATCATTTGCCAGATTTTATTAAACCGCATAGCTGATTGGGCCGAGGACAGAGGCTTTTGAACTGTCTTACAATGTGGGTTTCGTCCTGGAAGGGGGGCCATAGAGAAAACCTTTAACCTTTACTTATTAGCATGTAAATACACTAAGGTTAAAATAGTGGAAGTCATCTGGCCTTCATGGACAATAGCTCTGCCTTCGACAGAGTTAACCCCTCCACGGTCTGGTCCCTGATGGAACAGATGGATATAGTCCCAGTTTTAATAAGATTTCTGCGTGATTTGTATACTGACCTTTTAGCCAGCATCCGGTTTGGCCCCAGTGTGTAGTGTACTGAGCACTTTAAATTGCTGCACAGGGAGTGACAAGTTTGTGTTTTAGCCCCTTTTTTATCTATTTTTTATATCAATCAAATCAAATGTACATTATTCGGTTGTAGGGTTAAAACCATAAAAGTTTTTTAAAAATCCATAAAACAGGTAAAACATACAATTAAAAACAATAAAAATGATTAGAAATCCCATAAAAAACAGCAATATATACATCTGGTACAAAAGACTGATCGGACGGGGAAAGCACACAAGGGGAGTGCCTACCAATAATAGGGGTTTACTAACTCTCTGTACAAATCCTGGATAGTAATGCCGAATTCAAAAAGCCTACTATAAAAGCTGCACATTCTGGTTTCAGCAATTGTAGATTAAAAAAAGGCTGAGCAGACCTGTATAACATTTAGCTTCTTTAAAAGAGGTGTTAAAAAAGATCTACGAGGTACTTCATAAAATTTACAAAAAAACAAAGTGTAGCAGATCCTGAAGAGACCCTCTGTCGCAGCCACAGGATACTAACACCTGACCTCTGCAGCTCCCTTTAGGTACGGCAAGCATCAAATGAAAATAGTCTAAACGAAACCTGATCATTAAAAACCGCTCATGAGATGAAAGTGGCCACAAAAGATAGGGCTCAATGGATGGCATTTTGAGCATCATATGTTTGCGGACACTAGTTTTTCCCAGTTCTAAGTCATCACCAAGCTTTTTTGAGGTAGTGAAGGTTTTCTTTACAAATTCCACATCCTTCCAGGTAATCGAATCAGGCTTTAAAAACCGGTCCGGCCGTCTCAGCTCTTCACAGCATCCCTTAATATTGTTTAACCATGGAATGCGTGTCATGTGATCAAGACTCATGTTCTCTCTTAAAATCGGGTGGTTAAGAGCTAGATCTTTATTTAACCAACAATTAAGCCAAAACAACAAGGGGCGTATTGCCAGAGTATCCCCTTAATGAGGCAACCTCAGTTTCTCATGAATTACCAGGTTTGATGTTCCGCTAGGCACTCCTGAGGTAAGTTTTAAAAAGACATTCTCCGCCACCTGCAAAGCACCATTTGCTACATAGCCCCAAATTTCACTCCCATAACTAGCAATGGCAACACTTTTGGCTTGATATATCTTCAACATTGCCGCGATTGGGCGCTTACCCATCTTCGCTGGAAAGTTGAAGATTGCAGCATTTGCCCTTATAACCACCTCTTTTTTCCTCTTAATCAGGGCCCCCCAGTTTAGCTGGTCATCTACCAAGACACCCAGGTGAGAAAATATCGTGGTCACCGGAACATTCTCATTACCCACTTTAAAAGCGTACTGTTTCTTTGGGCGAATCCCGCTCTGTATGATATAAAATTTAGAATTGTTAATTGCAAGGTCACGATCTTCCATGAAGCTTTGAAATGTATCAAGCAGGGTCTGGAGTCCCCTTGCTGTCCTAGCGACGAGGACCGTGTCGTCCGCGTATAACAGGACGGCCAGACCACGTCGCCCCACGTAGGGGAAATCAACCCCTATTTTTACCAAGGTATTTTCCAGATCGTTGATATATAGATTGAATAAGAAGGGGGCCAGGATACATCCCTGCCTAACCCCCTCTCTATTTTGAAATTCTTGGATACAAGAAGATCCTTGGCAAATCTAATATTGGCCTTGGTGTCAATGTGTAGATCCACCAAGAAGTCAACCAAATTATCCTCCACCCCTATGGCCCTCATGGATTTCCACAGTTTCCCCCGATTGACAGTCAAAAGTGGAGGGAAGGCCATGTAGATTGTACCTTTGGCGCGCAATCAATTGTGTACTTCAGGTTAAGGCATTGGGGCAGGGTAGACCGCCATGGGCGGAACCGGTATTGTATGTCAGAGATAATCTTATTCTCTGCCGCCCATGAGGTTAATCTTCCCAATAACACCCCACCCACAACCTTAACCACGGAATCAAGAAGGAAGATCGGGCGATAACACAAGGTGCTATTGCAGGTGTTAGCATCCTGTGGCTGCGACAGTGGGTCTCTTCAAAGTGCTATTGCGATCGCCCTTCTTGAAGACTAGCACGATGGTCGAGGTGCCCCAGGAAGCCGGGCAACCGATCCTGGCTGCTGCAATAGGCACCGCCATCAGGACATGGAGCCCATAGGAGTGGATTTGATTTGAAAAGATCCGGGCCTGGGGCCTTGTTGCATGTCAGCCCTAAAATACGCTTCTCCACCTCTTTCTGTTCAAACATTACTGGGACATTGGTGTTTGCCCTACCACGGAGTTGGTGGTGAGCCATAGGGCAGGCGAAGATAGATTGAAAATAAGACACCCATTCGTCCTCAGTTATATTAGTGCCTACTTTTCCGTCCCCCGCCCTTTCAAATAGAGGTTGGTCAATAATGTCCCAAAACCTTGCACTATTCCCCAAATTGCTTTCCTCCAGAAGGTCTCTCCAACTTTCCTTGAACTTTGCTGTAAAATGAGTCTGGAGATATCGGCGACCATTTTAAACGGCGACATCCCTCCACGGGTCTCGAAGTGCCTGGGGCTGTCACTCTAGCTGCTGTTGTCAGCAGCCTTACTTCCAGGTGCATAGAGACAGGGTTATGATCACTTAAAATACCATCCATAATAGTAAACCCGCGGAAGCTGGACTGAAGACCAGTGGAGATCAGTATATGATCTATAAAAGAACCACTCCTACATCCCTTAAAAGAGGGGACGAGCTGTTTGCTAAGGGGGGTAGATAAAGACATGGATGGAAGCAGATCATATTAATTAAGCAAGTTGTTTAATACATCCCCCTGGACAGAATGCTCAAAATGGAAACCCCACATCCTGGCACATCCCGACTCAACCATGCAGGGGATTTTAATATTTACCACAGGGGTGAATATTAAAATCCCCCGCCTCCAGAAACTTATGTGCAACAGAGCCACAAGACTGTCTTATAAGACCACCCAGCTGGGCGATCTTGCACTCCCCCTGCATGCTTATTGCATTATAAAAATTAATGATGCCCATACTGTCGTCTCCCCTCCTTAGGATAATTACTTGAAAATCCTTATTATCAGTAGAGAGTTTCTGTATCCTACAGGGCTCAGCCAATGATATATAGATCACCAGCCCACCCCTGGCTCTACCACATGGGGACGCGGGAACAAAGAAGGCTTTGTAGCCCTCTAAGAACAGATTACAGTTCACAAGCCAGGTCTCCTCGAGACAAATCACAGGGAATTGTCTGATGAACTGCAATACTGATCCTGAAATTTTCCTATCAGTCCTGCTATGTTCCATGACAGAACATTATACAGATCTGCACTTGCAGTCTTCCCTTGATCTAAAACTGGTAAAAGCAGCTGCTGCTGAGTGATGAACTTCCCAGAACTCTCGGTAGCACTGAGCACAACATCTCCCATGAGAAGGCACAGGGACCCCTGTGGTGATAACTCACGAGCAGGCTCTGAATTCGTGGTTAGTCAGTCGCAATCGTCCAACCTCAAAAGGGCTGAAAATCTGTTGGATAGCTCTAACCGGGTGACCGGCTGGTACCCAGTCGAACGGGGATAACCCCCCTGAGCTAATAAGTGACTCCCACCCATGATCTCACGGGGTTTTTGAAACCACCTAACACGTGGAGTACTTGTATTTGAGAGCCTTGTATAATCAACCTTATAAGAAAAAAGCCCAGCGGGAGAACCTGAATACCAGAAACACATTGTGTGTGGGTATGGTGAACCTCCTGAAAAATTCTATCCACAAGGGAAGGGCTGTTAAAGTTCATAGCAATACAGTCTCCCCCTCTGGATTTCCTTGAACTCCCTATTCACCCCACACGGCGCACCATGATGATATTACATTCCACCATTGGCCCCACGGATGTATTATTCGACAACCAGTGGGTAACCTTATTTATAAGTTAAGTGAAATCCTCATCGGACCCTGGTGAGAGTGGAGGAACATTACCCAGAATTATCACAAGGGGAGTAGATTGGGATAGGAGATTAATAACCTGTAAGTTCCGTGTGGCATTTGTTAGGTGGCCCCGTCCCTCTTCTAGTGGGATTCCTGAACTTTGGGAAGGCAGACCCTGGGGGTGAATAGATGTAGACACAATAGGGACCTATCCTTCCCTTGAGACATCAACCAGTCCCCCTGGGATTTTAGAGGCTGTGTTTTTGCCACAGGGCTGGACTCCACTGGCTGGCCAGGGTGCTAGAGCAGGCCCAGGCATACACGCGGTTCTAGGGGCTGTATTATCACTAGACATCTCTAATGTTAAGGATTGAGGAATTTGAGTGGGTGGGGCAGACCTTTTATGTTCTGCTAGAGCTTTCTCTATAGAGTTTAGCCTGTCCAAGATGGGACTCCGCTTTGTATCCAACATGCAACTCATAGTTGCTATAAAATATTCCATCATTTCTGATTGGGCTGTATTTGCTACTGGCGAAGCGGGTACCAAGATCTTAGGGACTAGCTTGAAGAATATGTTTGTTTTTGTTTTTTTAGCTTGACATCCCGAGGGCTTCCATTTACTTTTTGTGCTTCCAGTTGGCATTTGGGCCACCCTAGATTGTTGTGGGGGGGCCGAGGTTGGTATTAACTTCCTGGGACTTGTGATTATTAATGCCACCAATCCCTTTCGTATGTATAGCTGTACCATTCTCCTTATCAGCAATAGTGATGACAGGGGAAAGTGGCCTATGTAAAATCACCCCAGAAGTTCCTTGCAAGGGAGATGAAGCTTCATTGGGCTGTGAGTCAGCCCCCAGCACAAAAGACAAGGGTAAACTAGGAGTTTCAATAACATCTTCCCTGAGGGGGCTGATAGAACCACCATACAGGAAGTTAGGCCACGTAATGGAGCTCTAGAGAGGCACCTATTCACTAATTCGATCTCTTTATCTATAACTGAGGCAGCTCTCGTTAAGAAAGCATCCATAGTTGTAACATTAGCCCTAGTTGCAGGTTTTAGCTCTTCTTGGTAACTTCAGTCTTCCGCCTCTCCATTTTGCAATACTCAAATAAGCCCCCAAAACTAGTAGCAGAGGTATCAACACAGCGCTTCGTTCGCTAGTTAAAAGGATGGAAACAGTAAAAGCCTAAAACAATTGTTACAAAGCCATACCATGCAACAGAAAAAACAGATGAAGAGCGTATGGAAGCCCGTTTAAATATTACTTCCCCCACAGTAATATACTACGCTTTTAAGCTTCTCCAAAAGGGCCGTAAAGGGGAGGTCAATGTCCCAGGCCAATACTACAATTATATCCACAGCTGCAGAAACAAAAACAACCAAAGGGGGTGACCCAGCCCGGCCCCTGACGGGCACAGACAGGCCTGCCCTTCGTCCGGGCTACGTCCCGCGCACGACCCGCGAGAGGCTGCGCTATGAGCGCGTTGGCCCCGTCTCACCCTCACTCGTGGCAGCTGCGGAGTCCAGCGGTGCACTCTGGGGGTTGGAGTCCACCCCAAAGTGTGAAAATCAGCGTGGATGGCGTGGAAGTGGCGGCGATTGCCCTTGGGACCCACGTCCCACTAGGGGTTCTTGTAGAAGCAGATGTGGGCGGATAGAGAACACCATGGGCAGGCAGGCAGAAAAGCCCCCTCAACACCACGGGTAGGCAGGCAGGCAGAAAAGCACATAGAGCAAGCCTTGACAGTACCTGATGTTGACGTTCCAAAAAGCAGGAGGTCGTCTTATACCCGACTTGCTCTATGCGGATGACACTGTTTTAATTGCCAGTACAGCTAAAAGCTTACAAACACTTCTTATTATTTTTATTAACTTTATGGGCAGCCTTGATTTGTCGACAAATTTCTCGGAGTCCTACGTTATGAAATTTGCCCCCTCCCCCGTAATACTAAAACGATGAAACCTCTAGAAGGCCAACACATCAGTCAGGTTGTAAACTTCAAGTATTTTAGGTTTTTACTAGACTCTGAGTTTAATGGACACTCACTTATATGCCAGAATGTTTTGTCTTTAAATAGGATGACATTCAGCATTAAAGGTTTCTCCTGTTTGCTCCGACACACTCACATCCAATTGGTCCTGGAAATTTACAGGACCAAGTGCATGCACTTAATGAGCTACATAAAGGATTATGGGGTTATGGACGGTTTGCCCCTCTCCAAGTAGCTGATTTTTTTTTTAAGAGGTCTTTTAGTAGTCCCCCAAAGTATACCCTCTGAAGTTGTACATGAGGAGTTAGGCTTAGACTTTCTCATCGAACAGCTATGCCTTGGCCCATTCAAGCTTTGGAACTCGATTTGGTTAAAGGAGGAACTTAGTTTTAGTTGATCAATTTTGCAGGACCGTTTAAAATTGGAAAAATCTTCCCTGATCCTGTGGCTGGCGTTTGTGGCAGGTAAAGTGTTGCCCCTATGGTGGACAGATCTGTATGACAATCCCTCTCTTTTAAGTCGTTCTGTGGGCAAAAAGGCTACAACTGCGCTTGGGGACAAGCTTGCAAAAGTGCGAAGACTGTGCACTGATGAAACACTCTATGCGGCATGCAATTTTACTGCAAACTGTTAGCACCATAGAACCATATTTAGCATGGAATATGACACGCTAACCACGTCATCTGTTTACCCATTTCAGGTTGAATTTATTTCCCCCCCTTATCTCCTCTAATCACGGCTGTTTCTTGTACTTGTACTTGCCCTGCTGTGATTGTGACAATACAACAATTAAAGATACTTTACATTTCACTATGTTTTCTCCAAAATACAATAACTTGCGGTACAAGTTTTAGTTTCCATTTCTAAAGCCAATGAATTGTGCCCATGTTAGGCCTGCTGTACTGTTTTTACAGCTTTTAAATTCTCCTTCTGTTTGCTTTTTTCTTGAACGTTTTTGGTGGGGGTTTTAAAACATGAACAATTTTGACTATGGCATCCTGTATGTACATTTTTAATGATATCCTATGTCTTTTATGATTTTACTAGTAAAATTGAATAAAGAACTTTGATGATGATGTTGATGAGTGCAGTATCTTTGTCTATATGATTTTGGTCAAATCTTCTTCAGAAAGTCCGGATGAGAAGTGGTAAGTTTTGGGATCTGCTGTTATTGGAGCCTGATTGTAATTTAGCAGTCTCAAGAATGTTTTTTTTATTTTTTACTTGATGGTATAAAAAGAGTTTATAATTGTTTAATGATCATGAAAATAAATTTTTTAAAGGTTTCATGCTTGGAAACAACATGGATATCGAAATCTAATGTGATACAACGACGAGGGCGAGCTGGGCGCTGCCAGCCAGGCTTCTCTTACCATCTTTTCACTCGAGACCGGCTTGAGAAAATGGACGATTTCCAAGTTCCTGAAATCCTCCGCACACCGCTGGAGAATCTAGTTGTTCAGGCCAAGATTCATATGCCTGAGATGACAGTAAGTAGCCTGGCCATTGCAAAACATTTATTTTTCAAACTAAAGATTATTTTTGTTTTTTCAGCTCTATTTATTGATTTTAAAAAATATATATTTTTACGGTAGTTATACAGCAAGTCAAGTACGATAATTTTAAAAACACATATGCAAGCTCCCTTTGAAGAGACCCTCAGGCTTCTCATGCATTCTGGGCTGTACCTTCCAGTGTGTTGAGGTATTAGTACCTTTACTTACAGTCTTAAACCTTAACTATCCAACATAAAACGTAATACCACTGGATGCCTAGTTTAATTTGTCATTTCTTCAGCAGTTATTAGTTCTGCCATTACCAAAAGCAGCCAGTGTCCTTCAGCTTTTTCACCACCTATTGTGTTAGTGTCTATATCTCCCACCATTGTGTTCCCTGTACTTAATTAGAGCAGGGGTTACTCTTTAGACTCCTCAAATGAATTCAATATCTCCACGAAGAGATCTGCAATCGTCAACTGTCTCTCTTCATCATGCATGGCTATCCTCTCTTTCCACCATGCTTTTCTACCTTCTATGGGGCAGACCTTATGGCGAGAACCAGAACATCACTATAGTTCCCTTGGCCGTTACTAGTGCCAGGTCCAGCAATGTGGTGCCACTGTCTGGCCGTTGGGCAAGCATCAGGTTAGCAAGCATAATTCCAAGTTATAAAATTGCGCCCTGTCTAAGGTTCTTTCCATGTCGGCTTCTTTGACCCACCTGTGGTAAATAAAATTACCGGGACTATTTTTCTATACATTAAATGACAATAGGATAGCTCAATAAATGAGAGGCAGAGTCCGTGGTATCTGAGTCATACGGGCTTTAATTAAGTGGCTCGAGTCACTGGACATCGGGTTCCATCACCACTAAGGTTCAGGAAGGGATATTCAACATTTTATTAACAGCACACATTATATATAGTAAAGAGGTGCAATTACAATGAATACAGTAGGCGTAACAAGTGAAAAGAGAGAGATAAGAACACATGGGCGTAAGAGAAGGCGTGTACAGGGGCGTACACGGAGGTGTGTGCTGGATGTGTCACAGAAGTGTCACAAGTGGGTGGATGCAAAGAGTAAGTTTGCAGGGTCAGCAGAAACCTTTACCACATATGCGCGCGCAACTGAGCATGACGTGGTATTGACGTGTAACTGGGGAGAGCTGGGGGCTTGACTTTAGCACTAGTAGAGGAGTCTGGTGTCTGGGATGTCAGAACGACCTGTACCTATAGCATATCTGATATCTTGTGTTTGGAGGATGTATTGTCTGAAGTAAAAGGTCTCTCGGGCAGAGGCCGTTCAATACTGAATGCTAGTGCGTGCATATGGTTCTTCATGCAATGTACGGGGGCCATGGGTCTACCATGGCAACGGGTTCGGTAAATCACTTGCAAGGAGACAGGGAGGCAGGGCCCTTAGCTCTGCAGCCGGCAATATGTTTACCTATTTCACTAGACTGGAATGTGTTTTTGCGGAGACTGAGCAGATAACTGTAGGCAAAATACCATCTTGGCAGGCCAGGCCGAGCCGGGCACCGCTTCGCTGGGCAGGAAGTAAGGTAGAGGTCAGGGATGCATGCCTAAACTGCAGCTTTCAGAGACAGAAGAGGCTCGGGGCCTCAATTAAGGGCCTGGCTCGACTGAGCCAGAAAAACGTGTGCTTCGCGTTATTTAAAAGTGCACCATGTAAATGCATTGGAAACGTAGGCCCTAATGCGGAATCAGTACTTTATACATGGAGAGCTCACTAACTGACATGCTAACATTAGACGGAAATGCAGAGGCATTATCATGGCAGACATGGGAAGGGAATTATATGACATACATGGGGCACGGGTGCATGGATAGGGTGCGAGTGGGGGACACACTGGATACCTGAAAATTTCTATTTCCTCATTGGCCCCTAATCCGCCCTTTAGGATATATCTATTTTCATGAGACCATCTATCTGTTCATATAACATCATTTGCTCGTCTTTTTTCATTCGGGCACGGGAACGTGAACGTGGACGGGGAATACAAGACGTGGCGCACAAGCCGCAAATCGCTGGCCCACATTGCAGACAGAGACAGCAACTGAATACTACAAGGAATACTAGTCCTAGGAACGACAATACTTTCCATCCCCAGGCTGATATCACACTCCAGAGCCATCCGGACCAAGTCCAGGTCCTCGGATTCTGGTGTATCTGGTGAGCTATTTTATGAAGCCTTGTTATTGCTGAATACACTGATGGTGCGTTATTAGGAATAAACACACAACAACTGGATCCGATCACTCTACAAGCCCCGCCCCTAGGGCCAGAATGACGTCAAGAACAAGGCGGTTCTGAAGAACAACAAGTCTCATAGCAGACTGCTCTTCGGTTAGGTTTCCTAGGGCAGAAGTAGTTTCATTCACTACTGCTTCAAGGGTTCTGGTCAATCTGCGTATTAATTTACTATTTTGGATGGGACCTATGAAGAAAAAGAAACCTTTATTGAAATCTGTATATTGCTCCAATGTTGTCTCAGTCTGATCGACAATTGGGGACTCGATCTCCCTCTTGTGTCTGACGTGTACGATTCGAGAATCTTGATGATAATTGGATGGGGCTAGAAAGACTGGTGGCAGTAGAAACGCAATATAACATGTTCCACCCCAATCTAAGGGCAGACGTACATAAGCTGTCTGACCACAAATAAAATAAGAATGGCGTGAAGCTTTGAAAGTAGACTTTCCTTTATCACTAAAGTCGACCACAGTATTACAATCACTGTGTCCTAGGTGTACTGAACCATTTTTCCTAACGCATAATTCACCTTTCACGGGTAAAACTGTTATAAACGGTAAGTCCGAATTAGTCTCGGACTGGACGTTCAGAATCATGAGGTTAAGGGAAAAATTACCTAAATTATACACTTCATTTTCTAGATCGGTCCCTGTCCTTTGGGGAAGACCGTTTTTGTCGGGGAAACAGGCTTTATTCATAACTGTATTCAGGTCTCCCCATATCCAATTGCTCTGGGAAACTGTGGACTTACTGCCTAGTGAGGACATTAAAGCAAACCATGCTCCGCACGAACCATTGTGTGAAAACGGATAGGGAAAGAGGGGCAGAGCTCCCTTGTATTTCTGATAAGGTGGGAGTCGGCCACATACCCAGCAATTCGTGACATTGCTGGTCTGGTGAGAATGGTGTAACATACGAATGAAAGTGTTGTTGCGCATTGCTAGTCGATAGGATAGTTCGTGAGGTGGCAGGTCACTGAATGTGTGCTCTATAGTTTCATTGAAAGAAGAATGTACATGGGAACCAAGAGGAGGAAAGAAAACATGTAACGTCCAGCTTATACATATGATCGTAATACTCAGAAAAAACATAAAAAGCAATGTAACTATGCATCTACTATGTAGGTTTTTACAGTATTTGATTTTCTTGACTTTCTGTCTATCTCTCTCACTATTTGGGTCTATCTCATACATGTCAGAAACCTGTCTAACCGCTTCACCCGAGGGGGACTTAAACAATTAAACGCTGTCTGACTTACTAGACCGTAATTTTGTTCTGTACTCCTGCTGCAGAGTTTTTTCTAGCAAAGGGAGTTTAGTGTCAGTATCAGAATCAGGGCAGTCCTTGGGAAATGTCTCTGGACACAGTCTATGGAAACGTTTAACGTGGCTGGAATGAAGCCAGCCTTTTCTTCCCTCAACTTTCACTGCGGTCCTCGTGGTCATCAACACCAGCTTCGGCTCCCGCCACCTGGGCCCCAGAGGGCTTGAGCGGTCAAAGTTCCTTATACACACAAGATCACCCGGAACGATTTCATGCGGTTTCCCTTGGGTGTTGTCCGGGAAAGCAGCCGCGACCTGTGAACGACAAGAGAGTAGTGCAGACATCAAGGAAGCCAGGTAATCTGTCAGCATATTACTATCAACATCGGTGATCTTGCGCGGCATAGGCGTACCCCACATATTTGGTGGTCGACCGAAGACAACCTCATAAGGAGATAGTCCGGTTCTGGAATGAGCTACCATACGCATGTAAAAGAGGGCAACCGGCAGGGCTACCATCCAATCTACACCTTTTTCTGCACAGACCTTCGCTAACCGTGTTTTCAGAGTCTGATTATGTCTCTCAACGAGACCAGCTGCTTCGGGGTGTCGTACGCAGTGAAATTCCCACTGGTACCCTAACAGGAGTGATACCTGTTTCATCAGTTCGGACGAGAATGGCTGTCCATTATCTGAGTACACGACACGGGGCAAGCCGTATCGCGGGAAGAATTCACGGACCAACTGTTTGGCAGTGGTCACGGCAGTGTAATCTGGAACTGGGTACGCTTCTGTCCATCTGGATAGGGCACATACAAGTAAGAGGACATACTTGAATCCTCGGCATCTGTCCATCTGGATATAATCCATCTGGAGGACTTCAAAAGGATGGTCAGGAGGATGAAATCCACCTTGTTCCACGGGAATGCCTTTGCCTGGATTGAACTGACAACAGATCATGCAGGTACGCACTTTCTGTTTTGCTGCTGCACGTAAATGTTTGTTGAACCAAATATTCTGTATACGGTCTAACATAGCTTTTTCTCCTAAGTGTGCCGGACTATGTGCTGTATTAATGATAACTTGAACCATAGAGTCGGGGAGAAACCATGTGGCTTTCCCCTTTTTCATCCATCCCTGATCTGTCTGGACCCCTCCTTGTTCAGCCCATTTCTTGATTTCGTCTGGAGTAGCATGTGTCTGTATGTCGAGTACATCTTGTGTGGGATCCCTGACTGTCATGCAATTCGACAGTGATGGTACTTCGGTCTTTGTCGTGTCAGCAGGAATGTCTGTATGAGTCTGAGCTGTAAGCTTGGCTGTTCGGTCTGCCAGGTCGTTACCCTGGGAAATGGTGTCAGTAACTTTCGTATGTGCTTTGCACTTCATTATGGCAATGGCTGTAGGTAAGTGTATTGCATCTAACAGAGCTTGAATGAGGGGACCATGCTGTATCTTGGCTCCATGAGAAGTCAAAAAACCTCTCTCTTGCCAGAGAACACCGAAGTCGTGAACGACTCCGAATGCGTACTGTGAATCTGTGTATATGTTTACTTTCAGGTTCTTGGCTCGTATGCAGGCTTGGGTCAGAGCGACGAGCTCTGCTGCTTGAGCAGACAGGGTGTCAATACGATGTGTTTCTATGACTTCAGTTTCAGTAGTCACTGCATATGCGGCCACTAACTCTCCTGTACTTGTTCTCATGCATGAACCATCCACATAAAGTGTCAGGTCTGGGTCGGGTAATGCAATGTCTGTCAAGTCTTGTCTTGGCTTCGTCATGGTGCTAATGACTTCCACACAGTCATGTGGTGTAGGGTCTGCTGTAATCGAAGGTAACAGTGTAGCAGGGTTTAATATGTTGCAACGTCTGATCTCTGTGTGGCTGAAACAGTGTCAGTTCATATCCTGTCAGTCGTGCTATGGTCAAGTGCTGAGTCTGTGTCCTGTTTAAGAGAACTTCCACTGAGTGTGGGACCTGTACTGTCAGGGGATGTCCTAACACTATGGAGTCGCTTTGTCTGATTGCTAGAGCTGTTGCTGCAACTGATTTTAGGCACGCAGTCAGAGCCTGGGCCACCGGATCCAATGTACTAGAAAAATAAGCACAAGGCTTGTGTTTTCCTGCTTGATCTTGTGTGAGAACAGATAATGCTGTGCCATCGCGTTCAGTGACAAAAAGTGTGAAAGGTTTGCTGTAACATGGTGTCGCTAAAACAGGTGCTTGACATAGAGCTTTCTTCAATTCATCAAAAGCTTGTGTATGTTCCTGAGTCCAAGGGAGGACAGTCGAAGTCGCTGCCTCCTGTGTTGTCAACTGTATGAGTGGCTTCGCTAGATATGCATACTGAGGAATCCATTGTCTACAGTAAGAGGTGAGGCCAATGAAGGCCTGTACTTCCTTTTGTGTCTTGGGCTGTGGAAGATGTGCAATTAACTGGATACGATCGGGTGTCAACTGTCTACCCCTCTTGGACAGCAAGTGTCCAAGGTAAAGCACTTGCTGGGCACAGAATTGTAGCTTCGAAGGGGACACTTTATGCCCCTTTTCGGCCAGAAAATACAAGACTGTCAGTGATGTACGTTCGCAATCTCGTTCTGTTCGTGCTGTAATCAATAGATCGTCAACATACTGGAGTAGGGCAGTGTCAGTAGGCATGTGAATACAGTCTAGTTGTCGTTTCAGTGCTTGGCTGTAAATACTAGGGCTTTCTGTGAACCCTTGAGGAGCTCGCGTAAATTTGAAGCTTCGGCCATTTAAACAGAATCCGAAAAGATACTGGCTTTCCGGATGAATGGGAACACTAAAGAAGGCGTTCTTGAGATCGATTACAGTGAAGAACGCAGCTTCGGAATCAATGGCAGTCAATAGGGAAGAAATGTCTGGGACCACAGGGTACTGGGGTATTATGCATTTGTTTAATTCTCAAAGGTCAATCACCAGTCTGTAGACCGGTGGTGCATTCGGGTCAGTCCGTTTAAGAATAGGGATGATAGGAGAATTACACACATTGGAGTCAGTTTCTACAACCACTCCTTGTGCAATGAGTTCGTCAATAATTTTCAGTAAGGCCGCTACAGCCTCAGGTGGTAACTTGTATTGTCGAATTCGGGGCAGTACAACTCCTTGTTTAAGAGTGACACGGTAAGGTGTGATGTGCATGCAACCTACATCAGTTGGACCTTGCGCCCATAAATGCTGTGGTACATCCTGTAATCTTGGGTCAAAATCTCTTAACACATAATGTCCTTTAAAATCACGTAAAAACAATCTCACTCCTTCCGGAGAACAACAAATCACTGCTCCTAGTTCTTTCAATGTTTTTATACCAAGCAAGTTTTCTGGACATGATTTCGTAAGTAACAAGTCTGTAGTGCGAGACAATGGACCAACTTCTAGGGAAACTGGTTTTGACACTTCGTTAACAATAGGCTTTCCTGAAAATCCCAGGGAAATATTTCTTGAGCCTGAGAGGGGTGCCCCTGGAACCTCGTCATGACTGATGGTAGTGCTGCTCGCCCCTGTGTCAATCAAAAATTTTCTGTCTTTCCCTAATACCTGACTATGTACATAGGGACCCTCTTGATCTACAGGAACCTCGATAAGGGGCAAGCCAACCTCCCTCTCTAGGCCGTTTCATGAGTACTGTTGATAATCTGGGTAATCGGACTGAGCATACTGGTACATTTGCTGTGTAACATGTTGTGTGGCAGCTATAGGCTGGGGTACGGCTACTGTCTGTTGGGTGTTCTGAGGAGGTTGCGTGTTCTGTGGAATGTGTTCCTGTCTAGGAGGACGCGGTCTTTCTTTCGTCTTGCCTGTAGCTATATTGTGTTTCAGGACGGTACATTCATTTATATAGTGACCTGGCTGTTTACAATAGTTGCACGTCCCTTTAACAGGAGCTGCAGAATGACCGGTCGGTGCCGTACCCCTCTTGTGACCATCCGCTGGGACAGACTGAGCAACTAGTACCTTCATTTTCGTGTCTTTCATACGTCTCTTTTCGTGTTCTTGCTCTTCTCTAATCCGGTTTTGGTGGTACTGTAACATTTGCAACATTTGGGAAGGGGTATTTGCTTGCCAGGTACTCTCAACCTTTAGTACTCTATTTTTAACTTGTGGTATGGAATTCTCTACTAATTTGGTCACAAAAAGATGTGGATATGATTCACTACTTGTTTTCAGGCCGCTATTAATAATGAAACATTTCTCGAATCTGGAATAGAAATCGCTAGTGTCTTCGTCTTGTTTCTGTTTGCAGGCTGAGATAGCATCCCAGTCTTCCTTTTTAGTTGTCAATAACCTCGGCAAGACCTGCACTAATAATTCTGGTAATTCTTTAGCTTTGGCCCCGAGGCCAGTACCAGGGGTTCGTGTATTTTCCTCGTCTTCTAATTCTGTCCAACTAATCTTTTTCTCTCCCACCTCCCATTCTTTTTCCTTAAGTTTTTCGTAAATACCTGCAGGCAACAGAACTTTTAACATTTTAAGTATATCAGCATATGTATACTCTCCCATGCGGAGCATGTCTTTCAGTTCACGGTGGAACCCTGCTGGATTTTTATCATGACAGGGCACAAATTTTTTCATTTCCAATAATTCCATTTTCGTCAAGGGTGTGTACACGAATACTCGATGAAGGGTACCTCCAGTATCTCTAACGGGATGAACCTCTCGTAAGGGATTCTGTCTGTCTATGTAAAATGTTTTCCTTACTGGGGGTGGAACAGGAACGAAATGTGGAGTCAGGAAAGTCCTGTATTTGTGTCGCTGTTCTAGAATGACATTAATTAAATCGGTACCTAGGCCTCTCCATCTACCAAGGAGTAACTCTTCCAATATATTATATAAGGGACCTGGATCAGAATGCTGACTCTCATACAACGTAATGAGATGTTGGATCATGTACATACCAGCTAGTCGCTGCTCGTCTGGGGAAAGATTAAAAAATGTTTGCGCTACTATGTCATCTTTATATACGCTAGTATTGCCAGCCCATTGTACTGCTGACCGGGCTAGTTCCTGTTCATGCATGGTACTAAGTTCACTGTAACCTATTCGTTGTTTCAGTACTTTATCAGTGGCTTGGAATAGATGTTCAAGAGAACATTGTTCTGGTATGGGAGAAAGAAAACTTTTCTTATATTCTGGGCGTATGGGTTTGTCAAAGGGTCTCGCCCTACCTACGTACGCTATTCTATTAGGGTTCTCAGTTTCTATATCCTCGTCTTCTGAGACTTCATCCTCTTTCTCGTTTTCGTTCTCGTCGGCCTGTGCCAAGGCCCGTTCTTTCTCACGTATGTCAAGAATTTCCTTACGGATTTTCCTGTTCATTGACTCCACACTACTTTGTTTATCATGTTTTCCGACCGCTATGTTATCACTCCAATTTAACATACGTCTAGTTACTTCTCTGTGTGGTTGATCTTGTTCCCTGATCTAATAATTTATCAAGAACTGTAAAATCATGCGTTGAGTTTCCACCTTTCTGTGTGCCATGGCCTCCTGTATACTTTCTGGTCCCTCCCCCGTTCTAATGAAGTGATATATCTTGTCTAATTTCTCTCTCACGCCTGGTAAAGTGATCAAATAATCTGCAACGCGCCTTAATCGTAGTGAGTGTAAGACCAATGAGTCCTCACCCGGTACTGGATCATATATACACTCAGTAAGGTTCTTTCTAAGATTTGCGTATGTTGCCTTTGGCGTTTGTTCCAGTGCTAAGTCTCGTAATGATATTCGTTTTACTTGAGGCGGGGTGGAGAAACCCCCTCCTGCAGCTCCTAGATGTGAGCCGCTGGGGCTTGCAGGATGCACTGGCACTGGTAATATTGGTGCTGGTAAAGTAGGTGTAGGTAATGTAGGTTGGTCCTGGGTTACAGGTGGATTAAAAGGATTGCCAGGACCAATGGCAGGAGGAACAGTGGGGGGAATCGCGTCATTAACAGGGTTGTGAGGATGAATATTTGGAGGAGGATTTGTATTTGCATACTCTGGGACAGTATCATCTAAGTAAGAAGAAAGGAAAATTTCTGCTGCGGTCTGTTTATGACGGAGTTTAGTTGGAACCAATGGTGGCGGCAAGTTACAGGGTACTTCCGGGGTCACTTTAGGTAGGCCCTCGGCAAGAACGGGATACATGCCTTTAATAAGGGCATTTCTTTGTCTGTCTAATTGTTCTGCTTTAACTCGTTCGCCTTCTTCTAGTAACTCTTTTTCTTGGGCTTTTTCTGATGCTTCTCTACTTTTCTCTGCTTTTCTAATTTCTTTCTCTGTTTTTCTATGCGCTTCTTTACGCCACAATTCTATGGCATCTTTCTGGGATTGTCTGGCTTTCTTTTTCCACAATGCTTCCTCTACTCTCATGATGCAATCAGCATCCCATGTCCCTGATACAGGCCATCTATATTTCTCTTCCAGATCTTTGGTGTAGTCAACCCATAAGTCTAAGTACAGTATGGCATCTAAGCCATGTTTATGGTACATAAAATGTCCGGGAGTGTCCCTAGGCGGGACCTGCTTCTTCGAGTATCCCTTTCCTGGTTCCTATCTGACGTATTTTCGAAAACAGCGGCATATTTGAACTTACGTGAACACAGTAAACACAGTAATGAATTGCAAACAATCATTCATACCACAACAGTAAACACATTAAAACATTTCGGACAGGCATTACCTGATACATAGAAAAACATAATTCTGATAATCTCGAAAAACAATACTAGAATACTGAATTACTGGATGCACTGCTAAAACAGTACAGACATACCGGTCCCATAAAGAGACACGTCATACCGTATCCACCTAAGTGAATACGTCTGGACCGGGTCTGTGTACCCAGACCCGTCTTGACCGGGCACAAATTAATGAACCCGTCTAGATGCGTTCCCAACAACGGTACTCACCGGGAACCAAACTGAAGGCCTCGGAAACTCGACACTGGACTGGACTGGACTGCTATGGCATCTGGCTGCTACGCATGCGCTTCGGAACAGGTGGGCCTCCGGATACCTCGGACCTTGCTCTCGGCTTGGGCTCTGGTCGGGACTCTCCGCATTCCTCACCGCCTCGTCTGGATGCCGGGCCGCAGTCTCCGTCTCCTCCGTGGGCCTGAGGGAGTTAGCAGGAAAACCCGCGAGTGTGCACTGTAAGGGGTCCGTCACAGCTGTAGAAGGAGTCAGGGGCCTGCGTTACATCGCCGGCGCGTGGGGAAGGGGAGGGGTCCCTGTTCGGGCGCCAGATTATGTGGTAAATAAAATTACCGGGACTATTTTTCTATGCATTAAATGACAATAAGGATAGCTCAATAAATGAGAGGCAGAGTCCGTGGTATCTGAGTCATACGGGCTTTAATTAAGTGGCTCGAGTCACTGGACATCGGGTTCCATCACCACTAAGGTTCAGGAAGGGATATTCAACATTTTATTAACATCACACATTATATATAGTAAAGAGGTGCAATTACAATGAATACAGTAGGCGTAACAAGTGAAAAGAGAGAGATAAGAACACATGGGCGTAAGAGAAGGCGTGTACAGGGGCGTACACGGAGGTGTGTGCTGGATGTGTCACAGAAGTGTCACAAGTGGGTGGATGCAAAGAGTAAGTTTGCAGGGTCAGCAGAAACCTTTACCACATATGCGCGCGCAACTGAGCATGACTTGGTATTGACGTGTAACTGGGGAGAGCTGGGGGCTTGACTTTAGCAATAGTAGAGGAGTCTGGTGTCTGGGATGTCAGAACGACCTGTACCTATAGCATATCTGATATCTTGTGTTTGGAGGATGTATTGTCTGAAGTAAAAGGTCTCTCGGGCAGAGGCCGTTCAATACTGAATGCTAGTGCGTGCACTCATTCAGTCCGGTTGCTCCTCCACGCTCCAGCTGACCCTCACGCTGGTATCGTTCTGCTTTACCAATTTTCAGCTCCCAACGCTGCATTGTCCTGCATTCATTTATTTGCTAGCGCTGCACTGTCGCTCCATAGCGCTGTACTGCCGATTTAATTTGTACCTCCTGAATAGCGCTGCACTGTTGATTTAATTATTTAATTGTGCCGCACTGTCGCCTTATTTATTTCATTAGCAGCGCGACGTCGCTGAGGCAGTAACTCTGACTTCTCAGCTGTCTCGTGCGTGTAAGGCTTTCATAACGCTGTGCATTTGCTGGCCCTGGCTGTGCTCGCCTTTGACCCTCCATTTTGTGTATTTGTTTTTCCCCTGGTCCGCCCCTCCTCCCGCCACCGCCTCCTCCCAGCTGCTGCCCCTCCCACCCACGAGTAATACCCTTCCTCGCTCCCGAGCTCCCTGTGACCGCCTGGACCCTCATTCAGTCCGGTTGCTCCTCCACGCTCCAGCTGACCCTCACGTTGGTATCGTTCTGCTTTACCAATTTTCAGCTCCCAACGCTGCATTGTCCTGCATTCATTTATTTGCTAGCGCTGCACTGTCGCTCCATAGCGCTGTACTGCCGATTTAATTTGTACCTCCTAAATAGCGCTGCACTGTTGATTTAATTATTAAATTGTGCCGCACTGTCGCCTTATTTATTTCATTAGCAGCGCGACGTCGCTGAGGCAGTAACTCTGACTTCTCAGCTGTCTCGTGCGTGTAAGGCTTTCATAACGCTGTGCATTTGCTGGCCCTGGCTGTGCTCGCCTTTGATCCTCCATTTTGTGTATTTGTTTTTCCCCTGGTCCGCCCCTCCTCCCGCCACCGCCTCCTCCCAGCTGCTGCCCCTCCCACCCACGAGTAATACCCTTCCTCGCTCCCGAGCTCCCTGTGACCGCCTGGACCCTCATTCAGTCCGGTTGCTCCTCCACGCTCCAGCTGACCCTCACGCTGGTATCGTTCTGCTTTACCAATTTTCAGCTCCCAACGCTGCATTGTCCTGCATTCATTTATTTGCTAGCGCTGCACTGTCGCTCCATAGCGCTGTACTGCCGATTTAATTTGTACCTCCTGAATAGCGCTGCACTGTTGATTTAATTATTTAATTGTGCCGCACTGTCGCCTTATTCATTTCATTAGCAGCACGACGTCGCTGAGGCAGTAACTCTGACTTCTCAGCTGTCTCGTGCGTGTAAGGCTTTCATAACGCTGTGCATTTGCTGGCCCTGGCTGTGCTCGCCTTTGACCCTCCATTTTGTGTATTTGTTTTTCCCCTGGTCCGCCCCTCCTCCCGCCACCGCCTCCTCCCAGCTGCTGCCCCTCCCACGCTCCGCCCCCTCCACCATCCATTAATGACCAATGCCCTAACGCGCAGCGTTCACGCGCAGCGACCGCGCCCAACCCGCGCCGAAGGTGCGCCAAAGGTAAGCCCGTCTACGCCCGTCCGCGCCTGGACCGCGCCCAGCGCCAGACCCCCTGCCCCTCGCGCTGTCCAGCCCGCCCGCATTACCTACGATGCCTCCTCCCTCCTAGCCCTCAACCCCGGTCGTGCCCCCGACTGCGTCCAAGCCGCTCCTGGACACACCCATGGACCTTTCTCCTGCTACTCCTGCAAATTCATCGGCACCGTCTACAACTCCGCTACGATCACACCTCAGATTCCCGACCCCAACCACCTACAATGCATCCTGCTCAACACCCGTTCGGTCCACAAGCACGCCATTGACCTATGGAACCTACTAGACACCATCTCTCCAGACGTCGCCTTCCTAACAGAAACATGGATGAACGCCTCCTCCGCCCCAGACATCACCATCGCCATCCCTGAAGACTATAAGATCACACGCAAGGACCGTACCGGCCACACAGGAGGAGGAATCGCTATCGTCCATAAAAAATCAATCCGCATCTCAACCAGCTCTGACGCCAACCTCGCCAACTCCGAACACCTTCACTTCCAGATCCACATCGACCCCAAGACCACACTCAGAGGCACCCTCCATTACAGACCACCAGGACCCCGCGCAAAATTCAGTGAAGACATCACGGACTTCATCACTCCACACGCGCTCCCCTCCAAAGACTACATCCTTCTGGGAGACCTCAACTTTCACCTTGAAAAGTTCAACGACCGCAACACCACCACCCTCTTGGACAACCTCGCCAACCTCGGACTGAAACAACTGGTTACTTCCCCCACCCACATCGCAGGTCACACACTCGACCCCATCTTCACCTCCAGCAATCATGTCTCCTTCAGCCACACTACGGATCTCCTCTGGACTGACCACAGCTGCGTTCACTTCACCTACAACAAGCCAAAACCCATCAACCACCTCCAACCAACTCTGCAAAGAAACTGGAACAAAATCACCATCGACCAGATCTCCTCATCGCTCCTTCTAAACACCCCAGCCCACTCTTCTAACCCAGACCAAGCCGCCGCCAACTTCACCCTATGGTTATCCAACACCGCCGACACCTTAGCACCACTGAAAAAACGTCAAAGCAAACCTGGCAGGAAGAAGGCCTCATGGTTCAACGATGATCTTAAGAAGTCCAAGAAACTCTGCCGCTCCCTTGAAAAGGCCTGGAAAAAAGACCCAACCACTAGCACCAAGGACGCCTTCAAAAACGCCACCCGCACACACCACCAACTAATTCGAAAGGCCAAGAAAACAGCTTTCAAGGATCGACTTGACAACAACGCCCACAACAGCAAGGAACTTTTCAACATCGTCAAGGAATTTACCAATCCCTCGGCCAACTCCAACGACATCACCCCCTCTCAAGCCCTCTGCGACTCCCTAGCCTCATTCTTCCACAACAAAATCGCAGACATCCACAACAGCTTCGACAACCAACCCGGAGACCAACCCACCCAACCATATGCTGAACATTCTCCCCCCTGAACACTCAACGACTGGAACACAATCTCCACTGAGGACACCATTCGCCTGATGAACTCCATCCACTCAGGATCCCCCACAGACCCATGACCTCACCACATCTTCAACAAAGCAGACTCCGTCATAGCACCGCACCTCCGAGATGTCATCAACTGCTCCTTCAACTCCGCCACCTTCCCGGAAAGCTGGAAACACGCTGAACTCACCGCCCTTCTGAAAAACCCACAGCGGACCCCACCGAACTCAAAAATTACCGCCCCATCTCGCTCCTTCCATTCCCGGCCAAAGTCATCGAGAAAGCTGTCAACAACCAGCTCGCCACTTTCCTCGAAGCCAACAAATCCCTCGACTCCTCACAATCTGGCTTCCGAGCAAGACACAGCACTGAGACCGCCCTCATCGCAGCAACAGACGACATTCGAACTCTACTGGACAATGGAGACACAGTCGCCCTCATCCTCCTCGACCTCTCTGCAGCCTTCGACACAGTCTGCCACAGCACCCTTTTACAACGCCTCAGAAACATCGGAATACAAGGAAAAGCACTTGAATGGATCACCTCGTTCCTCTCCGGAAGAACCCAGAGAGTCCGCCTTCCACCATTCAAGTCCGGGGCCACTGAAGTCATCTGTGGCGTACCACAAGGATCCTCACTCAGTCCCACCCTCTTCAACGTATACATGAGGCCCCTCGCGGCCATCGCCCGCCAACACAACCTCAACATCATCTCCTACGCGATGACACTCAACTGATCCTTTCTCTCACCAATGACCCCAGCACCGCCAAAACTAACCTACACGAAGGAATGAAAGAAGTTGCCGAATGGATGAAACACAGCCGTCTGAAACTGAACTCAGATAAAACAGAAGTCCTCATCTTAGGTACATCCCCCTCTGCATGGGACGACTCTTGGTGGCCGGAAGCCCTTGGAAAAGCACCCATCCCGACAGACCACGCACGGAACCTAGGCGTTATCCTGGATTCTTCACTCTCAATGAACAGACAAGTCAACGCCGTATCCTCATCCTGCTTCAACATTCCCCGCATGCTCAAAAAAACATTTCGCTGGATCCCCACCCAAACCAGAAAAACAGTCACCCATGCTCTTGTCACGAGCCGACTGGACTACGGAAACACCCTCTACGCAGGTACTACCGCTAAACTCCAGAAGAAACTCCAACGAATCCAAAACGCCTCAGCCAGGATCATATTAGACATCCCGCGCAACGAACACATCTCTGGCCACCTGAAAGACCTCCACTGGCTACCCGTCAATAAGAGGATCACTTTCCGACTGACTATCACCCACGCACACAAATCACTCTACGACATCGGACCAGAATGCCTCAACTCACGACTGTCCTTCTACACCCCCTCCCGCCAACTACGTTCTTCCAGCCAAGCCTTCGCCACTGTACCTCGCATCAACAAGACCACCATGGGAGGCAGATCCTTCTCACACCTGGCTGCTAAAACATGGAACTCACTCCCCACTTACCTTCGCCTTACCCAGAACCACCTAGCATTCAGAAAGCAACTTAAAACGTGGATATTTGACAAGTAATCCTCCTCCCCTCCCTAAGCGCCTTGAGACCCTCTGGGTATGTAGTGCGCTATATAAATTCTTTGACTTGACTTGACTTGACTTCATGCAATGTACGGGGGCCATGGGTCTACCATGGCAACGGGTTCGGTAAATCACTTGCAAGGAGACAGGGAGGCAGGGCCCTTAGCTCTGCAGCCGGGAATATGTTTACCTATTTCACTAGACTGGAATGTGTTTTTGCGGAGACTGAGCAGATAACTGTAGGCAAAATACCGTCTTGGCAGGCAGGCCAGGCCGAGCCGGGCACCGCTTCGCTGGGCAGGAAGTAAGGTAGAGGTCAGGGATGCATGCCTAAACTGCAGCTTTCAGAGACAGAAGAGGCTCGGAGCCTCAATTAAGGGCCTGGCTCGACTGAGCCAGAAAAACGTGTGCTTCGCGTTATTTAAAAGTGCACCATGTAAATGCATTGGAAACGTAGGCCCTAATGCGGAATCAGTACTTTATACATGGAGCGCTCACTAACTGACATGCTAACATTAGACGGAAATGCAGAGGCATTATCATGGCAGACACGGGAAGGGAATTATATGACATACATGGGGCACGGGTGCATGGATAGGGTGCGAGTGGGGGACACACTGGATACCTGAAAATTTCTATTTCCTCACACCCCAAAGTGCACTATTATAGGGCAACTCCAGCCCATATTCAGAAAGTCAGCATCCACTAGTTCGCAGCTGGAGCACCTGTTATGTTTAGTTCCTGCAACAATGTTTACCTTGTGGGATGTTGGGTAAATAGTATCCAGGTAGTTAAATTGTGTATAGTTGAATCTAGTTTCCTGAAGAGTCTATTTGGATATTCCAGAATGATATCCCATTCTTTATCCCTCTGCTTAGTTTCCACTCCCAACCAGTTGGCAGACATGTCAAGCTATATTTAATCATTGTAGAGCCAGGATACCAGTCTACAGTCACTCCCAAAGGTGACAAGAGACTGCAGGGTTTGTGGCTCCAATCTGCCCATGCCATCTTTTTTTTGTTTAAATCCTTTTTCTTTTTTTTTTCTTTTGATGAACACCCAGAAGTGAAGCACACTACAACCACAGCATATAGTCCATGCTTTCTTTATTGACTGAACCACTGCTCCATACGTCATGGACTGAGCCTCTGGTAGACTATTTTTCTCCATTGTGAAGGTAGGCTTCGAATTACTCCGGTTTCATAGCAGTAATCTGTGTCAAGTATTCCTGTTTCCATGCAATCCCCCACCCTTCGAGCACTGAAGAACTGAAACCTCGGTGGTAGGAATGCCCACAAGGGGCAGGGTTGGAGCATATGTCTGACTTAACCTGGTTCTCTTAAATAACCTCCTCCAGCTGTGTACGGCAATTCTGAGAACTTTAGGTTTCCTCGTCTTGCTGTGTGATGGTCCCATCCGCATTTCAACCATTGCTGCCTCCTATTATGATTCCCCCAAGGCCCTTCACTCTTGTAGCTTTATCATGTAAAGACACTTAACCAGACATTACAATTGAGGTGCCAGGAAGAACAGTTCCTAATCGGCTACCCCGTACCCTAATAGGGCATCCCGAAGATACAGAAGCAGGTTTTCCGCATATAGCGAGTTTACATGCTCTCCTTTTATTAGGGGAATCCCCCGTTGCATCCAAATGATGGTTGTAATGGTTTCTACTGCCAATGCAATAGCATTGGAGAAAGGGAACACCCCAACTAGTGTCCCTGAATATTGTATATGCCCTGGATTTGCATGACCCATAGTCACTCTTGTCTGGGAGTCTCCATATGATAGTGTAATCAGTTTTGTCCCATACATTCCCGAAATTCATGCATTTCATAATGGATCATACATTTTCTGAGTATAATGTGTCAAACGCTTTTTCTACGTCTATTGAGAAAAGCACTGCCTCCTGATAATGTGGCGTAGTAGTTTCCTTTAAGATCTTGAAAAGTTTCCTGATATTAAAAAAAAGGATTAACGCCTGGCGGACATTTTCCAAACTGATGACGAAGATTTTACACTACGCTGTGGTCCTCTGGTGTCCTATTTATCCCGGGCCTGTCCGTTGTGGTTTGTCCGACAACTGTATGGGCTATGCATCTATTTCAGCTATCGCGGCTTCATGTTGAACTGATAGGCCTTGGTTTATACTTTGGATGTCCTATAGTCCAGTTTGTACGTCTCCGCTATTGCCTACCCCACTACCTGCTTCTGTCTCTGTTGTGTACTGTTTTATTGCTCTTATTTTTCTTTTGTCACCACCGGATGGGGGAGGGGGGTGCTGTTGGTTCGGGGGCGTGTTACTTGTTCGCGAAATAGGTATCATTCAACCTGTACAGGGCAGTGACCGGATTGGGGACTTTGCGAAGCTAAACCTTTCATAGCTACTTATGTTGCTACCCGGGCATTTGCACGCCCTCTGTACCATTGAGATGGCTGTCCTTTGTATTTGGTCATGTTTGATGCTTAATAAAAAGACAACTTTGAAGAAAAAAAGGATTGATTTTGGGCTAATCTATTTTGGTCATCATGGACTAGTTCTCGTAGGTGGGAATGCAGGTGACCAGCCAAGACTATGCTAAGAATTTCGAATCCAAATTTAACATGAATAGTGTCCTGTAGAAGTACACATCTTGGTTGTCCCTTTGTAGTTTAGGGATGGATACTAATAAGGCCTCTCTTGTGGTGGTGAGTAATGTACCTCATTCCAGTGCACCTGCGTACATCTCTGCAAGACATGGTGCTATAAGAAAAGCAATTGAGAAAAAGTGGGACCCCCTGCAAAGGATACTAAACCCTAGGGAAGGGAAAAAACATTTGAGGAAACGAAACCTAGGCAATTAATTGGTCATGTATTGACCTAAACTAGACACATTAATATGAATAGTGACTGGGTACTCAACATTTATATTAAAAACCTCATTTTATTAATATTAATTCATAATAATAAAAAAAGTGAGACAAACACCCACATACTATACTTAACAGCATAACAGACATATATATGCATATTACAAACAGACATAAAACAATTAAATCCAAGTAGTTCAAACGTTAATAAAAAAATAAAACATAGGTATAAAAGTTTGTTTCATGTTAAAACGTAGTGGCTTAGGGATGGAACAATTCTCATCTAGAAGAAAAGCATACATCTGGTAGAATGTAGCTGTTGAGTCGTCTCTTCCTGGCATTGAGAGTTGCTGTTATCCCTACCTTGGTTATAGTCACTCCCTGTGTCCCCTTAACCTCCTTGCACACCTGTTGAAGTTTGGATGTATCAAGGTAGGTCTCTTTATCACCATCTAGGGCCTGTGCTTCTGTAGTATACAATTCTGAATTGTTCTGGAAGACATTGTCTCACTGTGAAAGCATTAGTGATTTGGCTGGGCTCCTTATTAGCATGATGAGGGTTCCCCTGCCCTACAGTTGTATCAACCATGCCAATAACCTACCAACTTTGACTCTCTCCACGTGATTGTTTTAGTAAGATATTCCCTGTGGTGGAGAGAACGCAGCTCCAGAGAAGGGGCATATTTTTTTCTTTTTTCTCCAATAAGCTGGGTACCATTAAGGGGTTTCCTACTGCTTCCCCTCCAGTGCATGGATGGTTATGTCCATTACAGTTAATTTTCCCTCTAGGATTTTCTTAACCCTATTGGCTAATGCAATGTCCCCTGACTACTACTTTGAAGGCCTCACATTCAATGGATGTGTGCACAGTTGTGTTGCTGTTTCGTTGGAAGTATTCCCTTAGAACTTCAGCTAGTCGGTCTGTAGATGTTGGGTCATGTAAAATGGAAACCAGAAGTTTGCAGGTCGGAACAGGGTATGTTTAACACTCCTACCACACCGTCCGTAGAAGCGGCTTATGCTCTGACAGTGTGCATCGTAGGTACTCTACATGTAGAATTATCTAATTGAGGCTTACTCAGAATTTGGTTTAATTTTAGGTTTTACCACTGTGCCCTCTTCTGCTGCAGGACCAGCTAAGATTAATTCTCAATCTTCATTTAATTTAGTCTCTTAATGAAATGTATTGCTCCTTCATTGGCACTTCTGCTGATGTTGCCTTCAACTGAATTGAGTCCATATCTTGCTATTTCATTGATTTTTCCTTATACACACAGTGTCATTTTTGAGATCTCAAGTTAAGTCTAGCAGCATGTAGGTATTATTGTTGAGCTTTTTTACTGCATGATATGTCTATGCTCAGTATGGGCTTGGCTCCTGCACTTGGTCCCTGCCTTGTCAAGCCTGCCTCTTAGGTTTTAAACCAGCAAATTATGTTTGCCCCTACCTGTCTTTATCAGATTGGCTTCAGTGATTTTTTTTAATCTATTGCAGGCAGTCGAATTTCTCTCCAAGGCTCTGGAGAGCCCAGACATTCGTGCAGTTAATGACGCTGTGCAGCTTCTGCAGGAGATTGGTGAGTATGTATTGAAAGCTCTGCAAGCAAGTGAATAATTTCATCAGGTAGAGTTAGACCCTTTTTTGTCCCTGGATGATTTGAGGGGTCAAGTGGCCAGAAGAGTTAATCGGGCAACTTATTACACCAACAACTGTAGTCAACAGGATTGTTTTCTGTATTGAGTTATACATAGCAAACCTAGATAGGGAGCAGTTTTTCCAATGGGTTGTTGAACAGTCCATGATTAGAATATAAAAAGAGGTTGTAGAAGAAAGAATGGTGTAGCTGTCCTTCATAGACGTCACCCAGGGCGAAAAGTAGCAGGGAGTTTTGAGGTATGAAATGTTCCTTGAAGAGATTACGCTCCTTTCTGAAGAGAAGGAGTGAACCTGATCTAAGTGGAGTGCTATTCCAGAACTTGGGTTTATTGTTTGAAGAGGCTTCTCTTATGGACATTTTCTTGATGAACTTCCTTTATGAATCTTCATTCTGTTCATAATCAGGATAAGTAGGAAACCCTCCAAAGCTAGATTAAAGACCAGAAGAAAACCAAGTGACTGATATCAAGCCATGATTTACCTGACTCAAACTTTAAATCTGCAGTCCAGGCATGTGGTCTTCTGCACCTGGATGATGGGAAAAGCATACTTGGCTACATCCTCCATTCCGCTCTATTCTACTGAACAGAGTCCTATATACTACTGCTTGCCTTATTAAAGGGCTAATGATTTACAACCACATACCTTCCACCTTAATGGACCTATGCAAGCTGCCTCTACAGTGTCAACTAAATGATAATATTTCAACAGAAAAACGTGCTATCGAAAGGGGTTAATGTCACACAAAAAGTTATGACAACATTTAAAAATTCTCACTCACAATGAAGATTGCCAAGAAAACTAGATACAGGATGAATTATTTAATTATTTCGTAAGTCACCAGTAACTGTAAGAATGTGGAGGTGCCCACCTGGATGAGTTACCAGTTTGACAGGGAGTAGAACCTGTGTAGTATTGTTATCAAACCCCTTGTGTGGGGAAATGATGTTGATCAGTGCTTATTGGCAGGCTGTATCAAAGGCAGCCAAGAAAGAAGAATGGCTTGCATAACTGATATGTATGTGCAGCAACATAGTCAGAAATCGGGCTAGTAGTCATAGAGGATAGAGTTTGTATTTTGTTGGCGCTTATAACTGGTATCTTCTCTATCATTTTTCCAAGAAATTGTTAGGTTTGTGATGGGATTGTTAGCAAGTTTGGGTTAAGGCATTTTAGTGCCTACAGTATAGTATCTGTTCAGGTTTATGTGCTGAGGAAAATGCAAAAAAAAAAAACAGTTGATGGACAGAATGCAGAACAACGTCATACATTCACCCCAGTACAGAGATCTGGACCTAAATCCATCGTTTTTTTTGCTCACCATGCCATTCCAGTTTGAGCCCAGCCATATGCAAATCAGTCTTGATCCTGTGCCTCATTGAAACACTCCAGCCCGAACTGCCAAGCCAGGTCCTCCCTGGACTGGAAACAAGCATCCTACGACCGGTTTAGTGTTTTCACCCCTCATTAGCCAGGATAGCTTGACTCCAGTGGCATGAAGAGCAAATGCTATGCATTGATGTAGTTAAAAGCGGCGCTAGTACTTTTACGTAGAGGGATTTCATGATTGTACATGAGAAGATGCCATCTTTGGCATCTTTGGCTTTGAAAGTGTTCGAGTTTTTAACCAGGTCTTTATTATGAGGTCCACTTTAATCTGTTGCATGGAGGGAAGGAGGTACAGTAGTAGCTTATTGGTGCTTTCATTGTTTAGTCTGTACTTGTCTTTTTTTCTGGGAAAAGTTGATTGATGTTTATGTTTGTTTATGTTTTGGCAATTTGTATAGCACGCAATTACCCGGGGGTGTCTTGGCGCTTCAAGATTAAGAAGATAGACAAGTGGAGAACACATTAGTGTGTAAACAGCCAGGTTTTTAGTTGCTTCCTGAAGCTGAGGAGGGTGGGACAGGTTTTGATGATGAGGGGGAGAGGGTTCCACAGTCTAGCTGTGGAGATCACAAAGCATGTGTCGCCCCAGTTAGCTTTTTTTGTTCGTTGAACGTTAAGAAGGTGTGCTGAGGCTGAGCGAAGTGTCCTAGATGGAACATGTGGACGGAAAGCATATTTAAGGAACTGCTGGCCAGAGTTGTTAATAGCCTTGTAGGCGATACAAAGTGCCTTGAACTTAGTCCGGCTTTTGACAGGAAGCCAATGAAGCTGGCAGATGAAAGGGGTGATGGAGCTGAATTTGGGCGTACCTAATAAAATTCTAGCTGAGGCGTTTCTGTACCAATTGGAGCTTGTTTAGAACCTTTTCTTGTGCGTTGAGGAGGAGGGCATTACAATAATCAGTTCTAGAGAAGATGAGGGTGGTGATCAGAGTTTTACCTGCTGAGGTGGGGAGGTAATGGAGAAGTTTCTTAATTTTTCTTAATGTTAAAAAGGAGGTGGATACTACCGAATTGACATGCTGATTGAAGAGCAGTCTGTCGTCAAACACGACCCCGAGATTTCGGACTTCAGTAACGAGTTGAGGTGGAGGACCCATCTCGCTAGGCCACCAATGGGGGGACCAGCTAGGCTCGAGCTTCCCAAAGATCATGACCTCCATCTTTCCAGAGTTCAATTTTAAACAATTAGAAGTCATCCAGGAGCTGATGGCAAGCATTCCCTCTCGAAAATTAGCTGCAACTGTGTCTCCATCATGATGAACTGATAGGACCAGCTGGGTGTCATCAGCGTAAGTTGTGAGACTGATGCTATGTGACTTAATCACCCACGCTAAGTCCGAAACGTAAATGTTGAACAAGGTCGGACTTGGCGAGGAGCCCTGCGGCACTCCACACGGAAGGGAGAAGATGGGAGAGAAGAAAGAGCCTAATTTTTCGGATTGGGTGCGATTGGCTAAGAAGGAGGCAAGAAGATCTTTAGCCTTGTGTTGGATTCCCATCGCTGAGACACGGTCGATCAAGTTTATTTTATTTATTTTAAACGCTTGTATAGCGCTGGAATTCGACCCCCGAAGGGGTATCTCCGCGCTTGTGTTCATTACTGAAGCTACATCAAAATAGAAGACAGTCATGTCAAAAAGGGATTGTCTACTTAGTCAGGAACAGATGTGTCTTTAAACATCTCCTAAAAGTGGCCAGATTGGAATTTTGTCTAAGGGCGAGGGGCAGGGAGTTCCAGAGGGTGGGACCTTTGTAAGATAGAGCTCGTCCTCCTTGCCTTTCCTTTTTGATACGTGGTACCTGGAGCAGAGATTGATTCTGCGAGCACAGCGCGCGAGCTGGCTCATAAGGTCTAAATTTTTCTGATAGGTACTTTGGACCAGTGCCAAATAGGCATTTGTGAATTGTGCAACAGATCTTAAATTTCACCCTCTGGCGAATAGGCAGCCAATGTAGCCTAGCCAGCAAAAGTCGAGAAGGGGATCCGGAAGGAGCATTTAGGATCAATCTGGCCGCAGTATTCTGGGCTACCTGTAGTCTGCCAAGTTGCTCCTCATTGGCAGAAATAAGCAGCCCATTGCAATAATCTAATCTGCTGATAACCAGTGCCTGGACTAAGGTCTTCCTATAGCTATCCGCTAAGTAGGGAAACACCCTTCTCAAGAGTCCGATGACCCTGAGACAGGATCCAGTTGTTTGATTGACATGATCTTTAAGTATCAGAGGTTGATCAAGTCGGACCCCCAGATGTTTTACTACCTCTTTGGGGCAAGGGGCAGAGCCAAGGTCGGGAGGCCACCATTCAGGAGACGGGGCCTCTCCGAAGAGCATGACCTCCGTCTTGCCCACATTACATTGCAGGCAATTGGAGGTCATCCAGTTGGATACAGCTCTCATTCCGGCGGCAAAGGAATTTTTTACCGCTGGCGTCAATGTCTGAAAAGGGAACAAAAGCTGGGTGTCATCTGCGTAAGATATTGGTGTGAACCCATATTCTCTCACAATTTCCGCCAAAGGGGCCACATACACATTAAACAATGTGGGGCTTAAGCACGAGCCCTGTGGAACCCCCTTGGTGAGCTCCCTAGAGATGGAAAAGTGGGAGCCCAATCGAACACTTTGTGAGCGGCCAGTAATGACACTTTTTAGCCATGCCAGAGCAGTAACGCCTATCCCTACTCTCTTCAGACGACTGATAAGAATGTCATGCGACACCGTGTCGAAGGCAGCGGACAGATCCAACAGCACCAGAATCATGGAACCTCCTCTATCCTGTGCCATCCGGATGGTGTCGGTCACGGAGAGGAGAGCTGATTCGGTGCTGTGGTTGGGTCTAAACCCAGATTGAGAAGGGTCTAGGCCATCCGCTGCCTCGATGTATTAGGACACATGTGTGTTGACGTGTTTCTCAGTCATCTTACTCAGATGGGGCTAGAGGGATATTGGGCGGAGGTTGTTTAAGTCTGACCATGTTAATGCCGCATTTTAGCGAATAGGGTTCACAATCGCCTTTTTCCAGACTTTGGGCACTTGCCCTTCCTTAAGAGAGAGGTTAATTAAAGTTAAGAAACCTGGGGTAAGTAGGCTTGCCAAAGGAGATATCATTTTAGCAGGCAGGAGATCAGTTGGAGATCCTGATTTGATCTGACTATACAAAGCTGTAACCTCAGACAAACTGACATCCGGGATCATAGTAAGTTGTCTATTTTCATTTGTTGGATTCTGAGGGGAGGGAAAGTCAGCATTGCTCTTAGAGTTTGAGGATTGTGTTATTTTCTCATATATGGACTCTATTTTATTGTGAAAGAATTCACTGATGTCATCGCATAGAGTTTGAGTGAAATCATCTGGGCTTTAGCAGGCCATAGGTTTTACAAATGAATTGAGAATTTTATAGAGTTCTCTAGAGGAACTCCCTGCATCCGCAAGCTGTAGAGCAAGGCAGTTTTTCCTAGCCAATTTTATGTTTTTATGATAATTGGCTAGGGCCTCCAAATACAACTTTCTACTACAGGGTGTGTGCGTTTTTCTCCAGGCTTTCTCCAATTTTCTACATCCTTGTTTCTCTGTCCTCAATTCTTCTGAATACCATCTTTCCTGCTTACCTTTGGTATACTGTTTATGCAGTTTCAGAGGTGCAAGCAAATCTACTGCTTCTAAAAGAGCGTTATTAAACTTAAAAAGACCTGTTTCAACATTGTCATTTTCAGAAATAGAGGGTTCTTTCCAGACCTTCTGAAGTCCTTCAATGGTTAATTTATGCCATTGTCTGCGCCATACCGCAGGGAGTGAGTGACTTCTGATGTGGCAAATGAAGACCTGGCAGGATAAATCCTACCATGTAGTGGTCAGACCAACTAACAGGAGTTGATGAACAGCATTTTATTTTAGGGCAGTTGGTTAAAATAAGATCGAGGGTATGTCCACCCAGGTGCGTTGGACCACTATTCTGGACTTTCAGTCCTAGTATCAGAAGGTCAGAGAGCAAGGAAATTGTGTCTGGATGGTTGGGTAGGTCAATGTGAATATTAAAATCTCCAAGGAGAATAAAGTTTTCCTTGGCTTTAAGAAAAGGGGCTAAAAGCTCCATAAGAGTGAGCGAAAAGCCTGTACAAGTTCCAGGGGGTCGATAGACCAATGCTCCCTTCCAATGTGTTCTGGAGGAGGAACTGATCCTAAAAATCATAACCTCCATTTGAGCACAACATCTTTGGTCAAGCAAGGAATTTTTCAAACCTTTTTTATATACTACTGCAATACCCCCGCCAGTTTTTGTAGGGCGATCTAAATTAAGGATTTTATATCCAGCCGCAATCCCCAGCATAATAGCGGGCACTGTATGGGGTTTTAGCCAGGTCTCCGTGAGGAAACATATGTCTGGCATAACTGTGTTAATAAGATCCCATAGTTCCTGGGAGTGTTTGGGCAGAGAACGGATGTTTAGCAAAAAGCTTCTTAGCCCAGTTAGCCCCATTTGTGTAGGGCTACATCAGTATTTCTACGAATTGGATGGTTAGTGGGGGAACTCAAGCAGTGTGGCTCTATAAGAGGTGATATGGGAGCTGTAGTATGGTTGCCGATACAGGGTGAGTGAGGGATGCCTGGAAACGACAGGTAATACAAGAAAATGGCCCTTCAGGGTACGGCCAGTAATCATGATTACAGGCTGCAGAAAAAGCTGGTTTTAATCTACGCAATACCTGTGCTGAGTAGGAAATAATATTGCTACCTGCTAGTCCTGGGGTCCTAGATATAGAGCCCACGGCCCCTAGCCCCGTCCAGTCGCGGACGGGCGCAGACGGGCTTCTCTTCGGCTTGTCTTAGGCGAGCTCTTAGGCGAGACCCCTGCGCGCAACCGCTGCGCGCTTTGAGCTAGGGCGTGGGTAAATAGCCCTATGGGAATCACCACTAGAGCGCTAACCTCTGCTGTTAGCGGAAGTGCCTGGCTCTTACCTGTCCGCCCTCCGCTCTACGGCTCTAATTGCCGAGTCGGACGTGGGCGGGCAGGCTGCAATATCTAGCCCAGGCGAAGCAGGGAACCTACTGATTATGCGGGTCACAGTTTAGGCAACTGAGATTCCAATTAAAATTATCCGCAACTGTTAACAAATGCAGCGGCAAAATTATTAAAAGCGCGTTTCTAGCACCTAATGGCCCCACGCATCAATGCTCAATAGTCAGGTAGTTTAAAATGCAGCTCACAGATGAACAGCGGGTCGGGGAGACTCTGCCACCGTCCTCCCTACCGCGATCAGCCGGCCGCTCCTTCCGGTCTAAATAGCCCATGGGAATCACCACTAGAGCGCTAACCTCTGCTGTTAGCGGAAGTGCCTGGCTCTTACCTGTTTGCCCTCCGCTCTACGGCTCTAAATGCCGAGTCGGACCGGGGCGGGCAGGCTGCAATATCGAGCCCAGGCAAAGCAGGGAACCTACTGATTATGCGGGTCACAGTTTAGGCAACTGAGATTCCAATTAAAATTATCCGCAACGGTTAACAAATGCGGCGGCGAAATTATTAAAAGCGCGTTACTAGCACCTAGTGGCCCCACGCATCAATGCTCAATAGTCAGGTAGTTTAAAATGCAGCTCACAGATGAACAGCGGGTCGGGGAGATTCTGCCACCGTCCTCCCTACCGCCGGAATGATCGACCGTGTCAAAGGCCGCGGACAAATCAAGCAGCATCAAAACTGCCGCCCCGCCTTTGTCTAAGGTCATCCTGATTTCGTCAGCCGCTTTTATGAGGGCCGTCCCAGTTCCATGTCCTTGCCTGAAGCCGAACTGTGTGTCATCAAGCAGATGATTGGTGTCAATGAATTCGGATAGCTGTCTGTTAATTAGATTTTCAAAAATCTTAGAAGGAAAAGGGAGACAGGCAATAGGTCTATAGCTGGAGGATGATGCGGGGTCCAGAGTGGGTTTTTTCAAAAGCGGCTTAATGATGGCCTTTTTCCAAAAGGAAGGGTAGGAGCCTGTGAGGAACATGGTGTTGCAAATGTTGGCTATGGCAGCGGTAATGACCTCGAGGATGAGGTTGAGAATGGAAGGAGGACAAGGATCCAAAGGTGAGCCTGATCTGATCGTGAAAATTAAATGAGAGATCTGTTCGTAAGGAACCTGATTAAAATTAGGAAAAGTAGGGAATTGATGGTGGAAACATGCACAGAAGTGTTCTGAGTTGGGGGAGGTTCGTGAACAAAGGCAGAAAAAATAGAGGTAACTTTTTCCGAGAAGAATTCTGCCAGTGAATTGCAAAGGGCTTGGGAAGAGTCAGGGGGTGGGTTAGGGGTATTGGAAAGATGGTTGACCAACTGAAATAGTTTTTTAGCCGAATTGTGTGCCGAGTTGATTTGGGTAATGTAGTAGTTGCTTTTTTCAGAGAAGATGAGTTTTGTATTTGGCCAAGGCGCATTTATAGATTTGTTTATCAAGAGGGTTATAATGCTTGCGCCAATGTCTTTCAAAGTTTCTGCAGTATTGTCTTTGTAGACGAAGGGATTCGGAGAACCAAGGGGCAGAAGGAAACCTCCGGTTACGGAGAGTAGTTAGGGGTTGCCAAAGCACTACAAGCAGTGTCCAAGTGAGTGAGGTAGTTGCTAGATGCTAGTACCGGTTCCGACTCCACCACATTGAGGGAGTTTGTCAGCATGGAAGTAAGAAGGGGGATGTTGATATGTTTCCAATCTCTGGTTATTGAGGGGGACATGGGTTTGGCTTGTGAGGGAGGGGACCATCTAGGTTTGATGGTGAAGAGGTCTGCAAAGTGATCTGCCCAGGTGAGAGAGATTGGGGTGGATACCATGATGTCAGGGTTGTTGGTGAATATCCCGTCAAGGGTGTGTCCTGCCTTATGCGTGGGTGAGGTGACAAGTTGGCGAAGTCCAGCTGCCAGCAAATCACTGATGAGGAAGCTAGTGTCATTGTCAGTGAGGGATTCCAAATGAAAATTGAAATCCCCTAGTATGGTATAGTGAGGAGCTCCAGCTGCGGTCTCAATGAGATTGTTAAGACTTGAGAAGAAATTGATTCGAGGGCCTGGGGGGCGGTAGAGCAAGATACCTGTAAAAGACTGGTTGTAGGAGAGACAAATAGAAAAGGAGAATGCTTCGCAACCTCTGTAGTTAAGGGATACAGTTTTTAAGTGATAGCGGTCTCTATAAATAATGGCAATGCCGCCTCCCTTTTTGACCGTTCTGTCTTGTCTACTTACGCAAAAGCCGTCTGGTAAGGCAGTTCTAAAATCTGGGCCAGATGAGTTATCGCCCCAAGTCTCTGTGACAAAGAGTAAATCTAAATTGTGAGCGGAAATGAACTCCAAAATATCTAATTTGTGTTTCGAAAGGGAGCGCGCATTAATGAGCGCAGCCAAAAACGGGTTGGGAGGAACTAGCGGAGAGGGGTTTCTTCTGCATAAAGGACATTTGAAAGGGCCTACAATAGGATCACATTTAAGAGCATATGGAGTGCAGTGAGGTAGGTCTGGGGGCGGCTTAAGTGCTAAAAGCTGAGGTGAGGTAAAGGTGATCCTTGGGAGGTCTTTTAATGATTGAGACTGACCAGGGGGTATGGCCCTAGGCCCGGTCCCGGCGCGTACGGGCGCAGACGGGCTTGCCTTTGGCGCGCGCCCGCTGCGCGGACGGGAACTGGTGTTGATGGCAGTTGGACCTGCTTTTGTGTAGACTGTTGTTAGTCATCTACAGTGGTTAACTTGTTGTATATGGCTTTGACTATGGTGCTTTTTCAGCATGATGGAGAGTTTCAATCTTGTGAGATCTTCCTGGTGTTTGATTTTGTTCCATTTCTTTTCACTCTTGCTTTGCTTTCAGAGAATTCTGAGGTGTACTACATGGGGTATCACACAGTTGCGACACATGCAGGCCACGGTACACCAGTCCTATCAAAATATCAGGCCACCATTATTACAGTCCTAACCAACCTAAACACTGAAATCAAGCACAGATGAAATAAAAATTTAGTACATGCGAGGTTTAATTCTTTGGGCTAGAAAGGTGCATGAATTTTGCATAACAACATCCAAGGTTTGAATTCTTTTTTATGTCAATTGACTTGAAAGAAAATGTAATCAAAACTACATTTAGACCAATATCAACAGTGAAAAAAAAACTTACATCGACACAAAAGGCCATACATTTTAAAAAATATGAATATTTCGACTGTTAGCATTAAGTTTGCTTGAACGGTTTAACGTGTAGTCATGCATGTAACCCATAACAGGACGACTGACTGGTAAAGGGAATTCATTTCAGCAATTCAAAACCAGTAGAAGCAGAGCCATTCAATTACTATGACAGCTAGGCCTTTACAGTCCGCTTACAGAAGCCTGCAATCCCAATGCAGCAGAAGATATTTCTGGTGTCCGATATAGACGTTATACGTAATCACCGTTCCAACAGGATGGAAGATTATGGCTTTTAAGAACAACATTCCTATTTACAAGATGTCACAATATCTGACACTAGAGACTGTGATGATATTAGCAATGATCACAGTTTGTATTTACTCCGACACTACACTCATCTACAAAGCAGGCTAATTCGAGAGTTTCTTTCAAATCAAGATGCACCATCGATACAGAAGTGGGAAAAGCTAGTGATTGTAAATGGCATGGTAGCAAAAACTCTGTAGTGGTTGGTCATGTACAGGTTGACAGTAGAAAGACATTTTTACAGATGCTGTCCAAACTGTGAGGACTGCAACACATTCTTATTAAACATGTTGGGAGACTCAAAAAGTTAACCGTATCTTCGAGTTCAAGACTAGGTATATAGCTATAAAGGTTTTCTTCACTCTGTTTAACGGGACAGTGGCACAGATGTTTACCGATAATATCATAGCAGTGTTTTATCTAAAGACTCAAGTGATGATGTAATCACCCATAACTTGTCATACACTCCCACCTTTGAAAGAAAACAGTCATTTGAGATTTTTATACTAATTGTAGTCTTCCAGAAAAGGATAATGAGATAACGGACATGCTAACTTTTTACTTTTTTCAGTCAACTTTATACTGTTTCTTCTGTAAGAAACCCTGGCTTGTGTTGTCTCAAACCACATGTAGCTCTTACAAAGCTTGTAACAGTCTTATTGTACGTCATAGTCTTTATCGTCCTTGTCTACCACTTGTGCAAATTAACATTTCTGTAGTTTTCAGAAATTTACTAATTTCCTTCCTTGGAACAATTGTCCTCCTAAAAATAACTTTTACTTCTGGGGTTGTCGAATTAGGTTGTTCCCCCTATCATCCCCAAATATATTGCCATGGGAATAGGTGTTACACTTTTTGACTGTAGCATAGAGTTAATATGTGTATTTCTTTCCCCAGTATCAAAGGATCTTGGAACAATTTGATAGCATATGAGTCCGCGAACCTGTTCATGTAAGCATAGTAGGTTAAACTTAAATACTTCATGGTTCTCACCCACTCGCTAAAGTGACACCCATTAACATGATCAACAAATAGATTCTGAAAGTTCCTTGTAAAAGTTTTTTGCAGTTGGCTTTGAATAAAGAGTAGGCAACTCACTTCCTCTTTCTATTTATTTGGTCTTCCTTGCTTTCAGCTCAGGTATACTGTGCTGCTATGTGGTCAATCTATGCTTGATGGAGGCCCTGCTCTCATGTATTCTTTCCTTTTCCCTGTTTGCTACCATCACATTACAGCGTCTTAGAAACAGTCTCTTTCTCATACCCAGCAAGAGTCGTCAGTGTGGGGCAAAAGGTTCAAATTATACGTTATCTTGCTCTGAGATTATCACGATAACGAGTAACTTAAAACCTATTACCATAGAGGCATTCCATTTATGGCCCATACAAGGGCTACATGGAGGTAATCCATCTAAACAATATGCATTTGTTACAGGTAGGAGAGTAACTGAATCGCACAGCAGTCATTCACCCAGAACTTGCAATTCTAGCTAGATCTTGCATGTTTATTTCAGGAAAGTTGTGTTTCTCACTGAGGAAATGAAGGTACTTCGGAAGCTGGCGTCTTCTGTACCTCAAAATGCAATGCATCCAATGGGTTGAGCCTCCCAACCTGTTTGTTTACAGTGGCCCTAGCCAATCTGAGAGTTGGGCATTAAGTCATACTTACTTCCCTCCCCCCCTTGCACGCACCCTAAACTTGTTTCTCCCCATCAACCATGATGCTGTCATGCAAGCATGTTTCGTTGCGAGAGTCTATCGCTCCTGCTTCAGTGCAGTGGACCAAATCTTTCCCATGAATCTGATTAAGTTTGTGGATATCATTTGAAATAGTTAGAAGGGTTCCGCTGGCGAGTTCATCTCCTATCGCCATATGGTCATAAGCTAGACATGTACTATTAAGAAAGGAACATGAGAAAAACAAGGACCCCTTGGGTAGTGATAGTTTGAAACTCCTAGGGCAAGGTAAGTAAAGTAAATGTAAAAAATTGCTAGGCATTCTCACTAGTAGACGACAAATTGTGTGGGCCCAGTGATATTAGGAAAAGGCAGACAAATTTTAAAATATTAGAAAAATCATTAATTAAAAAGTAAACATGTTTTTAATATATATTTGATAATAATCATATAAAGAACAGGAAGTTCAAATTATATGACAGTACAGTAAAATTATTTGCAATTAATACATACATTAACACAATATACAATCTTTATACATAAAAAAGGGGGGACACCCTTTAATAATAAGTGGTGCCCATAACCAGGGTGAAGAAACAGTACTCGACGCGCGTTTCGGCGAAACCGCCTTCTTCAGGAGCCACAAGTATATAATCTGTAATTACATATAAAGAGCACATTATAAAAACAACAATACTATGGTGGCCTATGTTAGCAAATTCAATACATTATAAGTACATTACAATGTTATAACACGTGTAGTTACATCACATAATGCCTATGACCTAGAACCAAAAGACCCAACATTCATATTTTGTGTCTAACAAGTAACATTGTAATGTACTTATAATGTATTGAATTTGCTAACATAGGCCACCATAGTATTGTTGTTTTTATAATGTGCTCTTTATATGTAATTACAGATTATATACTTGTGGCTCCTGAAGAAGGCGGTTCCGCCGAAACGCGCGTCGAGTACCGTTTCTTCACCCTGGTTATGGGCACCACTTATTATTAAAGGGTGTCCCCCCTTTTTTATGTATAAAGATTGTATATTGTGTTAATGTATGTATTAATTGCAAATAATTTTACTGTACTGTCATATAATTTGAACTTCCTGTTCTTTATATGATTTTTATCAAATATATATTAAAAACATATTTACTTTTTAATTAATGATTTTTCTATTATTTTAAAATTGGTCTGCCTTTTCCTATTATCACTTGGCCCACACAATTTGTCGTCTACTAGTGAGACTGCCTAGGAATTTTTTACATTTACTATTAAGAAAGGTCCATACTGCTTCAGATCCGTTTGTGTCACCTGTTATTGAGTCTACCTCCCATTGATCGTGGTGAGATTGGGGTAAAAAGACATGGCCATCTACTGTATGAACTAGAATCCTTCTTGCAAGAAGAAGCAGAAGAGGGTAACATTTTCTTTAGTCCAATGATCTGTGGCCAAGTCCGCTGGTACACATAAAGAACTGGGAAAAAGTCAGATATCATGAGTCTTAGTTTATACATACAGAAGCAGATCACCCAAACTTCACCTGCTTAGGTGAAATAAATCTTTAGCCTTAGCATGTGTCCTGTTATTTCGCCTTGGAGAGTTAGAACCACTCCATAACCAGTTTCCCAGTGAATTCAGCTCTTCCCCTTTCAATAAAGTTGCCTTTCCGAAAATAGAGGTGATATACTCTTCAGCAACTACACATGTCACATGTGGATGCTTTTTTGTTGGAAATCCAGTCTGAAGACAGTGACGACTGGGAAAGCTTGTCTTCTCAGCTTAGCAATGCAAGTCCTTAGCACTACTCAGAAAATCTTAACCCGCCAGCCCTTTGTTTGTGGTTAGCGACGTGTGTTCTTTTTGTCCTCTAGGGTAGTTATGCAGATCTGCTTAATAGCTAAGTCATGATCACTGATGAACTCCCTAAAGTCTAACCCTATTCCAAATAGGTATTGCCCTTCACCCAGGGCATGCGGTGGCAAGTAGAGAGTTGGTGAAAATCATGAGGCACAGGCCTGTTTTTCTGTATCCCTACAAGGAAGATGTACCCTTTACCCATCTCCCTTGTTGAATGTCTGTCATTTTTTTTTTTTTTTTTTAACATCATTTTTATTGCATCACCAATATAATTGTACAGACAGAGTAATCAGTAATATACATACACCATGTACAAGATTAGTATGATCTAGTTCGTTCGTCTCTGGTAGGTCCACCCTCCTTCCGGAGTGGGTGGCCGTGTCCATGAATGCTTCCTGTATCTTCTCACAGTGTCTGACAGTAGCAGTCGGCAAATATTGCTGGGTTGCTTTTGTGGTTTTCACCCCTCCCCCAATTTTGGTTCCCCAACAGCCCGCCAATTCCAGCTTCCTACCCTCCCCCCCCCCGTGGTCGGTCTGTGTTGAACATCAGTTTAATAGTGTCTGGTGTGTGTTGTAGGAGGAATCGACTTTCGCTAAGGTGTGTTCTCCTGCCTAGTGACAGGGCCTGCTCCATCCAACTCACTCCCGCCCTCCAGCTCCTCAGCGTCCATATCCCGGAGCGCCTGCACCATCACTTCCCATGCAGTAGCCCTCTCCAGAGCCTTCTCATCGTTCATCCTCCAGGCCATCTGGTACCTCAGGGTACTTTCACATGCAGCCCACCTCAGGCATTCCCCATACCATCTTTTATATGTGGGCCCCGCTCTCGACTTCCAGTTCCTCGTAATCTCTCGCTTGGCCAGAATAAGTCCCAAGTCTATAAATTTGCTAGTGTTCTTATTCCTAGGCGTGTGTGGGAACCAATGGAGGATACTGACCGCCTTAGTGTACTGGACATCCCTGTCTGTCGCGCCGTTAAGGGCTCGCCCAACTTCCTGCCAGTAATCTCCTAGTGAAGGACAGTCCCACAGCATGTGACCCAGGTCTGCCCCTACAGTATTACATCTGGGGCAAGCAGCGTTGTCTACCCCAAAATACTGTTGTATCTTCCCAGGTGTAAGGTATGCCCTGTGAATCACGTAAAAGTGGATTAATTGAAACCTGGCGTTTCTCGAGCTCTTCCGTGCTCGCCTTAGTAACTGGCCCCAGGTCGTGTCAGGTATCTCCACTTGAAGGTCCAGCTCCCACTTGGTCTTCAGGGTCGTCAATGGCTGCAAGGCCTCCCGCTGCATTCTAGAGTACAAGCAAGTGACCGCCTTAAAGGTCCCCGCTGCCATCATCGCGTATTGACAGGCCATAGAGGTGCCCGGCTCCTGCAACCCTTCCCCCCAATGGGCCTGCATAGCACCTGTGACCGCTGCATGTAACAAATAGTCGCCCCTCGGCAAGTCGAAACGCTCCTTCAAAGCCTGGAACGGCAGCAACACCCCATCCTCATAAAGATCACCCAACATTTGTATCCCCGCCTCCTCCCAGCCTAGCAAGCGAGACCAGTCCCCTCCATGCGGGAGGGCCGTGACCATTCCTAACGGGATTTCAGGGGCATACATAAGGCGAACTCCCGCCCGCTTACGGGCCCGGTCCCAGCAAAGCCGGAACGTCTGTTCCTCGACCGTCAGGTCACCCACCCGGAGCTTCTGGTGTAGCGCGATGTATGCCAGAACATGCCGCGGGGTGCCTTCTCCTCTGGCGTCCTCAGGGCCTCTATACACTCTCGCCACCTCCTGGGTAAAAATCTGCAACTGCGCAGCTAGGTAGTACCCTTCAAAATCCGGCACTGCCATTCCTCCTTCGTCCTTGGGGCGCAGCAGGGTGTCGAGCGCTATGCGCCTCCTTCCCGTGCCCCATAAGAACGCTATGATCAAGGACCTCAGGCGTTTAAAGATAGAGCTCGGGATCCACACCGGGAGTGTCCTAAAATAATACAAAAGCCTGGGTAGGGCCACCATTTTGAGCAGGGAAATCCTACCAGCCAGGGATAACGGCAGAGTCGACCAAAAGTCCATGGACCCCCGTAGGGCATTAATACAACGGGTGATGTTACCTTCCAACAAATCAGCTGGGGTATGATAAACATAGACCCCCAGATAATGCAGACATCGCGGCTCCCATCTAAGTTCTTGCGCGGTGAGTGGGCACGGTTCTCCTGATCTCAGGGGGAACAGGCAGGATTTAGGCCAGTTAACCCTCAGGCCCGACAACCGGCCGAACCGCCCTAGCAGCCGCCGCGCTCCTTCGAGCTCAGGGCCCGCATTGGCCAGAAACATCAGCAGGTCATCTGCGTACAAAGAAATAAAATGCGGCCTGCCCCTAAAGGACAATCCAGCATAGTGACGGCCTAGCCTGGCCTCCGCAGCGAAGGGTTCCATCGCCAAGGCGAACAAGAGTGGAGATAGGGAACATCCCTGCCTGGTACCACGCCTGACCGGGTATTGCTTCGAGATCAGAGTGCCCACTCGAACTCTTGCTACCGCGTCAGTGTACAGGACCTTGGTCCAGTTTATGTATCCGTCCCCCAGTCCGAAGCGTCGCATCACCTCGTATAGGTATCCCCACTCGAGGCTGTCAAAGGCCTTCTCGATGTCTATGGAAAGGACAAATGGGGAATCGGCAATCGGCCAGTCCGCACCCATCAGTCTCGTAAGCCTACGGATATTATGGGTAGTGTTGCGTGTCGGAATAAAACCGCACTGGTCCTTGTGAACAAGGCCCGTCATGTGCACCAGCAGTCTGTTAGCAAGGATTTTACTAAGGATCTTGTAGTCCGTCGTCAACATGGACAACGGGCGGTACGAGGACAAAGCCGCACCCTCTCTGCCCGGTTTTAAGAGCGGTATCATGAGGGCCTCACTCATAGAGCTCGGGAGCCGGCCCTTCGTTTGCGCCTCATTATACACCTCGCGCAGCCGAGGGGCAAGGCGCTCTATATATTTGCTGTAGAATTCGATCGGGAGCCCGTCAAGACCCGGGGTCTTGTTTCTGGCCACTTGCTTTACTGCACACCCTATCTCTCCGAGTGTGATGGGCCGACCCAACTCCTCTGCCTCTGAGTCCTCCACCTTTGGCAGTTGCAAGCCGTCTAAGAACTCTCCTAGTTCATCAGCCCCTCCCGTTTCACCACTCTCATAGAGCCCCTCGTAATAAGTACGAAACTTATTCAGGATCCCGGGTTGAGTATGGCAGGGCTCCTCCCCTATCTCCTGAATCAGCATAATCGGCATGCCCCTCCTGACTGGGTTAGCGAGCCATGCCAGCATAGACCCCGCCTTGTCGCCCTCCGCATGCGCCCTTGTCAAGTATGCCTTATGGTCAAAGCTGCGCAGCCGTTCCAACTCTACAGCCAGCCCCTCCCGCGCCCCACTAAGCCCCTCCTGCAATTCTGGGTGATTCGGGCGACTCTTCTCCAGTTCCCTCAGCCGTGTTTCAGCTTTATCCAAATCGTCTATCAAAGTCTTGCGAGCCCCAGCCGTGTGTCCAATACAATGCCCCCGCACCACCACCTTAAACGCATCCCATTCTACCGCCCTCGTGGAGGCCGAACCACTGTTCTCCTCAAAGTAACTCTCAATGCGGTCTCCCAGAGCCTCCCTGAACAACAGATCATCCAGGGTATCAGGTTGCAGGCGCCATGTTGGCACGCAGTTAATCGCTACCATCCAGTTCAGAGAGATCAACAAGGGGTTGTGGTCCGATATCGTCCTGGCCAAGTATTCCGCCCCACCCACCGCAGGGAGCACGCATGACGAACAAAGAAACGCATCTAGCCTTACATGCAAATCATGCAGGTGTGAGTGAAAAGAGTAGTCCCTAGTAGTGGGGTGCAACGCCCTCCATGCATCTGTAAGAGCCCAGCTCTCCTGCCATTCCAACCTACGCTTGGCGACTCTATGCACTGGGGACGCGCGCAGTGGGGGATGGGATCTATCCAATAACACATCCGCGACCGAGTTGAAGTCTCCCCCCAAGAGAACAGGTCCTGCCAAATAACCCGCCAGTTTGCCCGAGATCGTAGACAAGAATGCGGGCAAATCTATATTAGGGGCGTACACATTGCAGAAAGATATCACCCTGCCTCTCAGCCTCCCTTCCACCGCCACATACCTGCCTTCCGGGTCCACCAATGTTTTTGTCACCTGGAAGGGGACCCCCGCCCGTACCCAGATCAATGTCCCCCTTGCAAAGGCTGAGAATGTCGTGTAAAATAGCTGCCCCCTCCAGCGTCTCTGCAGAGCAGCCCCTTCCTGCTTATTGAGATGTGTCTCTTGTAGAAACGCTACATGAACCCCTCTACGCTTGAGGTACGCCTGAACTTTATGCCTCCGCGCCATGGATTGCATGCCCCTCACATTCCAGGACACACATTTCAATGCCCCATTACTAGCCATCCCCTCCCACACAACCGGACCATACAACAAAGAACAATGTCTTCACGTGTCCCGCGACCACGGGCCAACCCACCCACCCTCTCCAAACAGGAAGCCAAACCCCTCCAACAACAACTACCCCCCGAGCAACCCCAACCGCTCGCAACGCCCACCCCCCCAGGACAGGCCCCCCCGCAACTGGAAGTACCCCCATCCAAACCAACACTCCCCAACCACCTCTCAAAGAAAGGCAGTAATGTCCGCAGTCTCCACTGCGGTGACCTTAGGGGTCAGTAAGGCGCGGCTCGGTGCGATAGATCCTCAAAGCAAATCAACCCCGCACACTCCACCCCACAATCCCCACATCAATACGCCCCAAAACCTCAAGTAATAGCATTCCACTGCCATGGGCCCAGTGCCCCGGTGTCCAACCAGCGAGTCCACGCCACTAGTTCAGTTCAGCACGCCTCAAGTATCTCTTCCGAAGTCTGTGGTGTCACAATAGGGCCCCGGGCTCCACCAAATTCCGATTGTCCCGTCTCCGAGCCCGTGCCCGGGTCCTCTGAGTCCGTGCCTTTCCCGGATTGACTTCTGGTGGTCCTGGATAAGTCCACCACCGCCTGTAGGGCCGCCTGCCTCTCCGCCTCCGTCTGCGACACCGAAGGTCTGCCGGTCCTCCTGCGGTTCTTCCTGATCCGTTGGGATTTCCTGATCGGTTGGGCCACCTTGGCCTCCTCCTCCCTGGCCTTGGCACCGTCCGTTCCCGCTTTATATGTGTCCCACCAGGTCCAGGCGTCCGCAGAGGACGTGAAGAAGAGCGATTTTTCATCCACTACCACTCTTAGCTTGGCGGGGAACAACAGAGAGTATTTGATGCCTTCATCGCGGAGCTCCCGCTTAAGGGACAGAAAGTTCGCCCTAAGCCGCTGCGTCTCATACGTATAGTCCGGGAACATAGTGACCCTGCTGTTGTCCACTTGAAAGGGTCCCGTCTCTCTCGCCTTTTGCAAAAGCCAGTCTCTGTCTCGGTAATGGAGCAATTTGAACACCACTGGGCGAGGTGGGAGGCCCGGGGCCGGCGGGCGCGCCGGAACTCTATGCGCCCGTTCCAGGGAGAAGAAGGGGGACAGCCCCTCCGGTGCCACCTCCGTCCGTAACCAGTTATCAAGGTAGCCCACCATATCATCGCCTTCAATTTTTTCCGGCAGGCCCACAAGGCGTAGGTTGTTGCGCCTGTTCCGGTTTTCCGCATCTTCGGCCCTCCGTTCCAGCACTTTCAGGCGGTCCATCACCTCCAACATCTGCGCCTTCACCGCTGCGTGGCCCGGGGCTAAGTCCTTAACTGTGATCTCCACGGACTTCACTCTGTCCTTAAGTTTATCATGGTCGGCCTTCAGGAGGCCCAGACCCGTTGCCACCTGAGCTATATCTTGGTGTAGAGCGTCCTTGGTGGTGGCGATGGCCTCCAGGATACGGTCCTGCATCCGCTGTAACGCCGACTGGTCTCGATCCGCTCCCTCCGCAGCCTCCGTATCAGTCGCACCATCTCCTTTCCCTTTCGTCTTCCCCATCTGTGCCGGCTCGGGTGGGTTCGTCCTCGCTCTGCCACCGTACTTCGCTGGGCTTCGCCCTCAAGGAGATTCCCCGCGGCCACAGCGGAGAAGCCTGCTCCTTACGTGCCCAGGGCGCCGCTCAGGTCCCCGGATCCAAAGGCTGTCTCTAGGGATCAGAGTCTGCAATAGGCCGTTAGCCCAGATGGCGCCAGTTGTGTTCAGGGGCCTGGGGCTTTCGTCACTGGGTCACAGCCACGCTATCTTCTCCACCACCATGGGGCGGCACCCAACTATCGCCCGAGGTGCGCCCAGGGTCCACTCCAACATCCAGGGATGGGTGCTATGCAGCCACTAACACCTCCGCACTGTAGAGGTAGCAGCTCTTAGCGTGGCTCCGGGCCGGCGACTCTGTCGTCTCTGTGTCTCATGCCACCGCCGCCATCTTAGGTCGAAGATTTCGTGCCTGGGTTCGACTATCAAAGCCGAAGAACTGGCTTGGGGTGGCCCGGCGTCGTCCTCCGTGGGCACCGGACCCTCCGTGGTGCCTTCCCTTGTCGGATGATATTAATTTCGTCGAGGTCCGATCAGATTTTCAGGATATTTTCCGGGATCGGGCGCGGAGCTCCGAGCTCACGCTGCCTACCTCCTCGGCATCCAAGCCACGCCCCTGTTGAATGTCTGTCATGTCTCTATAATGGAAACTCTTGCTTTTATTCTGTGTGTGTGTGTGTGTGCTCGCACATATATGCATGCTTGAATGGCTGAGTCCGTTTAGATTGATTTGCGTGCTGCATATTGCGATGGCTGTCCATTAGGAAAAGCTTCCATGTTATGACTCGCCCATCGGCATGCTATTTATTGGCTGTTAGTCTGGATAGGCACTCATACTGGCAAAGGAAATGTTACCTAATTATAACAATAGTTGGCTAGAATGGATATATTTCCTAGAATAAGCTGCAATCAAACAGTTGTAACAGCTTTCAGATGTGGATACTTACTTTGTAAATAACATGCTGAGTTGAAGCTGAGCATTGTCGACGTCCATTACCTCATGAGAAGGCTACTTCTTTTTATTGAAGAGATGGAGTTCTGCAATAAGCAAAATGACTTGTGGATTTCTATATTGTAAATAATACTGAAATTATTGTGAAAAAAAAGATACTTAAATTTTTTTCCAGAGATTCTTTAAAATAATGAGGATACATCATAAGGAGATTATTCTTGAGAGAATCCCCGTAAATGAGAACTCTGGTAATAGACAGATTGCCTCTGGACTGGTTTTGAAGTTGCTGCACTTTTATACAGTTTCATAGTGACGTCCAACACTTTATAGATTGCCTGAACTAAATAAATTCAGTAAGTGCGGGACTGCTATCTATAAAATATTGAGGTTATTTTACTTTTCCCCACAATCAACAATACAAGAATTCCCTGGTGAATGGAGAAATGAGCAGGATTGTCTTGATAACTGAATGTAAAATGTGTGCTTTAGATTCTGTTAACTAAGCCTGAGCAGTAACTGTAGTTACCTGTGTACATGCAGATTAAGGAATACCTTGATTCTGTATTTGGCCACTCCCAAGCATTGATTTTCATATGATTTAATTATTTTGTAGGAGTCTTGGACGAAAGGGAAGGCCTGACACCTTTGGGGCAGCGTCTTGCACATATTTCCACAGATCCTCGCCTAGCTAAGGCCATTGTATTAGCATCCATCTACCGTTGTCTCCATCCTTTGATTCTCATCGTTGCCTGCTTAACTCGAGACCCATTTGTCAGCAGCCTGCAGAATCGACAAGAAGTCAATGAAGTGAGTATGTGAGTTTCCTGTCTTGGGTAGGCGTCACAAGGCATGGTGAAGACCTCAACGGAGGGGAGAACTGTCTAGCTGGTTCTTTTCCTTCTTGTTTTTTGTCAACAAAGGAGTGATGTGCTATGCTCAAGTCTTTACTATGTGAAATGTGTGCTAATTGTGCACCATCACAAATAAGAGGAAACAAAAGGGACATTTACACCAAGATATCAAGTGCCCTTCTTTGACACTGTTCTAAGGGTGTTTGGAATCTTATTAAATATATTTTCAGTGTATTTATGGAAAATCTAAGTATCCTTTGCATCTTTTGTTTGTGGCAGTGGTGATTTTCTGGGATGCATGGTTCTATTTGCTGGCGTGAAGTGTGGAGCCATCTTGGATTGTTCTTTCTTTTAATTGAAGCAGGGGATCCCCAGAATAAACTTGATCCTGGTACTCCTGGCCTCATTTTAACTCACTAGAACGTCTACACCATCCTGGCCCCACACCCGCACTTCACCCAAACGGTTGTTGGATAGAAGATCTCCTCCAAAGAGCCCCTCTTTGAGGTGTCGCCCGTTGGGTATTGCACCGCCGACCCAATGAGGAGCATTACCAATGATGAAGCATGACACCTGTAAGGGTGTGTGAGGACATTAAATCCAACAAAATGGATGCCAAACTGTAGGACTCCACCGAGACCCTACTACATCCAAACACCTGTGTGACCCATATACTCACCACTATTAGGAACAGCACAGTACCTTTTTGTTTATACGATACTCTGGCGTGACCAACACTTCAAAGGGTAAGTTGGGATCTTAGAGGATAGGTAGGCACCCAGGAGTTGGGCACAGGGGGCCGTGGGGTGCCGGGTGCAGGAGTGTCTTTTGAGGTCGGGAAATCTTACCCCCTGCTGGTCGCTGTCGGAGGGGTCCTTTGTCCTGAGGCTACAGCCGGCGTCAGGGTCATCGAGGAGGGTCCTTGGGCACTGGATTCCAGGTCAGAATCGCCGGGAGGACGTCCTCAGGGTCTGGATTCCCTCCGGCACAGACCAGGCTTGGCAGTGTGTGCAGGGTTCGCTGTTCCGGGCTGATGCCAGGGCTCGTTACTTGCTTTGAGCAGTACCACTGCTCATGGGAGACTCAGGTAGTCAGAGTCACAAGGCAGTCAGGTCCTCCCGGGTTTTTGAGGTTGCTGACCACTGGAGATGCCCGGGTTTAACAGGAGCAGGTTCGAGGGCCGACCGGCCGGTAGGGCTGGGGCCAAATCAGTTGGTGTCTTCCTCTTTTTAGCAGCTGCACGGCAGGTCTTCGTGTTCCTTGATCTTCTTTCTTGTTTTGTAATCTGGATCTGTGGAAAAAGGTTCAGGATGCCCCTAAATACTAAATTATGGGGCATTACAGGTAGGGCAAGGGCAGGGACCAATGGGTCCCGGTCCTGGGGTGGGTACACCCCCTAGCCTGCTCCTCTCCTGTGGGAGGGGGCAGGAGTCTAGCTGTGATTGGGCAGGGCTCCCCATCTTCAGGATGGCCGGAGCCCGGGGTCGTGCATCACCTCGCCTCTTCCACCCGAGGGGTGGAGTTGGCACAGGCTGGCACCCCACCCTTTCTGATGTAGGTTTTCCCGCCAGTCTTCCCGCCAGAGTAGGAGTCAGAATTGGTGGGGGCCAGTTGCTGAGTACAGCAAGTGGTCTGGAGAAGCTCACAAAGGCGAAATGCCTTTGAAGCTTCCCCTGCCCATCCTGGGGGAGGAGGCTTGGCACCTCGTCTCAGGATGTGCATTGTTGCAAGCCCAGGAGAGCGGGGAGCTCTCCACCCAGGGGTCCAGCAACATGTCTGCTGTGTGGCAGCCTAGGCAGCGTCTCAGACAAGACCTGGATTGTAGGTTAGGTTTCAGGGGGCATCTCTAAGATGCCCTCTGTAGTGCATTTTACAATAAATCCCACACTGGTATCAGTGTGGGTTTAATGTGCTGAGAAGTTTGATATCAATCTTGTCAGTGTTAATTGTAGCCATTATGGTGCTGTGGATTTCGTAATGACAACCTCCCAGTACCATATACTGTTAATGGCGTCACTGCACTTACAGTGCCCAGGAATGGCCCTGGGTACTGTAGGGGCACAGGGCTCAGGCACTTGTGCCCACACAACTGGCATAGGGCACCCAGCTAGAGGGGTGGCTGATGTATGCCAGGGCGGTGGGTTTGTGGCATGGTACACGGATGTGTGCCATGTCGACTCTTTGCTTAGTTCTGCACCTAGACACTCAGCCTGCACAGGCAGTGTGTGGGCGTCCAGGTACAGGGCCCCTAAGTGTGGCACAATAAGTGCTGCAGCCCTTAGGGGTCTTCTCTGCTCACAATGCCCTGGGTACCTAGGGTACCATTTACTAGGGGCTGACATGTGGCCAGAGATGCCAATTGGGTTTAGGCTTTAGTATAGTTTTTAGGGCAGGAACACAGGCCCTGGGTACCTGATTGGCAGGGACCCAGGGCACACCTAGGAAAAGTGCATCAGGCAAAAAGTGGGGGGCTACTACAACAGAAACTCACTTTCTCACAATAACCGAGTATTTCCAAACCAACGAGGGGACGTCCACACATGCTGACATAGAATGGGACGCCCTAAAGGTGGTTCTTCACCGGCAGGTTATACAGGCAGTATATGGAACTCGCATGACTATAATCAAAGAGATACAGGGGCTAGAGGATAGAATACGACAGCAGGAACAAGAGGCACTCACTGAACCGCACCTATTGCAAGCACTCTCCAAAGACAGGTTAGAGCACAAGGAAACATTAGACAAATGATGTGCTCTGGATTATAAACAGTACACGGCTAGACGCCATGCGGCGGGTGATAAGGCAGGCAAGACGCTTGCATAGTTGCTGAAAAGCAGCCTTATGCAACCGCCCATCACAGCAACATATACTTTGAAAGGCAATCTGGTCAACACGCAGGAGCAAATCAATGAATCTTTTTATAAATACTACACAACATTATACTAGGCCTCAGAATCAGGTGCACCATCAGCAATGCAACAGTTTCTAGAGGAAGCAACTCTCACACAAGTAACACAAGATCAATACAATGATCTAGAGGCCTCACTCACAGTGTCCGAAATCTCTGCCACTATCAGACAACTAGCCAGAGGGAAAACCCCTGGAATGGACAGCTCAACCACAAAATTTTCTGCTGCATATTCAACCCAGTTCGCTCCTAGACTGCTCACAATATTCAAAGAGTCTTTCGACAGAGGCATCCTACCTTTCTCTCATCGAGAAGCAATACTTGTGGTTCTTCCAAAAACTGGTTGGGGCCCCCTCCGAATGAGCTCTTATCGTACGTTCTCATTGTTTACCTCGGACTATAAAATTCTGGGAAAGTTGCTGGCCAATAGGCTGATGGAGGCTGTGCCAATGCTGGTTCACACTGACCAAAATGGGTTTGTCCCAAGCAGGAGCACGGGGCTGAACCTTCGACGCTTGTTTAAAATCCTAGAATGGGCCCAAACAACACCGAGCCAAACTGGATAGCAGCCCTAGATATAGAAAAGGCCTTTGATAACCTAGGATGGGACTACTTGCTGATGGTGCTGGCTTGGTTCGGCAAGTTCTTATGCTGGGAGAAAATATTATACACTAACCCACGAGCCAGAGTGAAGACGGGTCGTGTTATATCACCATCCTTCGGTATCGAACTTGGCACCAGACAGGGTTGTCCACTTTCACCCATAATTTTTGCTTTGGCCATGGAGCCCCTGGCTTGTGCACTTTGCGGCCATGTGTTGGAATGGGGTATACAGGTACATACGCAGTGGCACATAGTGTCCCTTTATGCGGATGACGCACTTATTTATCTCTGCAATCAGACAGAGGGGCTTCGAGGCCTAATAGCGTTATTAGACACCCATGCACGACTATCAGGCCTGAAAGTCAACTGGGATAAGTCAGTCTTGTTCCCAATTTGATTTGATTTCAGATTTGTAAAGCGCGTAGCTACCCAAGGGCGTCCCAGCGCTGACACTCGGCCTACATGATCCGGAGGGTAGTTTTTATGGGAAGAGCCAAGTTTTCAGTAGCCAACGGAAGACCAGTAGATTGGTTTCCCTTCGAATAGGGAGCGGAAGGGTATTCAATAATTTTGGGGCATGTCACCCATCCCGGTAGGGCAGCGGCAGCGACAACCTCATACCCCACTAGTAAGAGCATATGATTCATTCAAGTACTTGGGAGTCCAAATCTACCACTCCCCTTCTGACCTGACAGACAGTAATCTGGGGAAAGACGATTTCCAGTGGCAGGGACTATATACTTGCCTAAAACGTCCGGAACTGGTCAAATGGCAGGCAGCCGGCCTGACTACATGGGGAGACTTATTTGTGGACTCAGCTTTATGTGATTTTGCCACTCTGATGAACGACTATAGTATATCACCTGGTAAATCCTCCTCTATGCAACACTAACACAGCAGGCAATGCAAATTTGAGGGGACATCAGCACGGTACCACCAACCGCTGAAGGTTTGCAGACATTACTGACACCGTTCAGGTAGGAAAGCCATCACGGCTGTCTACAATTCTTTAAGAGCAGACACAACTCCCTCCCTAACTTCATTCCACGAATACCGGACCATTGCGCTCTCCACAGAAATAACATATAAACAATGGAAACAATGCGTGGGAAATCCCCAAATTATCTCCATAAACGCCAGACTGAATTACATGCAATTCAATTATTTACATCTCACATACCTAACCCCGCACAGGCTGGCGCGAATGTACCCGACGTTCATTGATGCCTATCCCTGATGTCATGCTTCAGACAATGATTTTATGCATATGTATGGACATGCTCCGGCATCACTACATACTGGGGGAAAGTATTGGAGATGTTATCAGCTGCAACGGGAACCACAATTACATCGCAGAGCGCACACTACTTACTAGGCATTACCAAACGGAAAGCACGCCATAAGAATCTTAATAAATTCCTAGACCTGGCGTTGGTCTTGGCTAACTGCTCCTTGGCTATGGCCTGGAAGTCCCTGACGGGCCCCTCCTCCAAGCACTGGTTGATTTGTCTTTGACGTGCTTTGGTGGCCGAACACGTGACACTGACATCTAGCCCCCACGCCCAACAGCTAGGACACAACCTGTAGACTGGCAGCAATATGTAGCCATCATAGAAGCTAGCCTCCGCGACGCACACGATACTGGGTGATGCACTAGCTGCACCGACATTACAACTGGTTGCCAAACACACACACCATGAGCACTCATATTAAGATACACACATGGGCGGGGCACTGGACAATACATGCGCAGGGGTGGTGAATAGATACAACTGTTTCACACTTCAAGCAGGGACCGATCGCACGCACACACACAATACGGCACACACGTTGCATGACTGCACCATTCTATCCCTGTTAAAGCACTCAACATAACTAGACCTTGGCTACCCGCACTCCACATAAGCAACGCATTTAACGGTAATAAATACACAACGAACACAGGACAGGCACATTAGTTAGGTGGTATTATGTTTATTTATTGTTTAGATCATGTTGGTTCTCAGCTTTGTTCAGCAAAAATGTATTGACAGCCACTGCAGTGAATTATTATCGATATTGACTATCTGTAATGTTGGATATGGTGACTCGCCCCCTCCACCTACTAGGCACAACAATGAAAATGGAGATATATGTATGGCATAATATGTACATTATTATGCCGTATTTACAGCTGTATGTTGTTTTTGAGTACAAAATGAATAAAAAAATTATTTGTAAAAAATCTTTTAAAATTGCTATAAGGAAACAATGTTATTGCATCACTTCGCAGGCTTAAATACAACATAACTTTTTGTACCAGAGACTTTGTAATCATTAAATAAATGCTTGAGCTGGCCACTTTAAACAACATTAATTACATTAATTCCTAATGTGTTTGGCAATTTCATATTGGGAGTTGGATGGGGGAGTCGTTCTGAATTCCGAACACAGAATTACAAGATGGTGGAATTTAATACGGTCAAGAAATTGAAACTAACTTTGCTTCTGAAATCTATCCTTCTGTTCCAAGGCAAAGGCGCGTTTCAGCCAGAAGAGCAACAGCGACCATATGGCCTTTGTCAGAGCTGTAAAAGGATGGAGCGAGTTTGCGCGGGATCGAAGTTCACGAGATTACTATCTGAGTGAGAACATGCTTTCTGGCCCAGCGCTCCGTTTCATTCAAGGTGAGCTAGAGTTGTCCCTGTGTATTTAGTTCACCCTCGGTTTGCATGAGGGTAAGAAGTTTGTGTGCTTTATTTCTCCAGGTCTGCTCTTACTTTGCAAAAATCATAACTCTATGAGTCATAATTACCAAAGAAGCACTATCCAAAAGTTAATGATAATGCTGCCCTGGCGGCAATTACTTATAAGGCCCCTAAATGTCTTGGAAGGTGGAATAAGGTTGTAGTACAAGGGCCAGACAAGGGATGTTTGTTGACCCAAGCAACGTCGCTCCCCAATAACATAGAACACAGATACAGGGCGTGGAAGGTCTCTTAAAAAAACCAGGATAGTGTATAGCAAGTAGAGGTCTATTGGAATGTAGTCCTTTAGGGACAAAAATCCTCGGGAAACAGCCTCTACAACGAAGCAGTTTCCACAAAAACATTAACCACGCATGCATTACAACGCATGCGTGGTTACCACGAAAGCCTTTACCACGCATACCTTTACTACGAGGTACGTAGTAAAGGCATGTGTAGTAAAGGCTAACATTAAAAAGGGGGCTTGGGGGGGGTCTCCCCCCCCCCAAAATAAGAAACTCACCTAAAGTCACTCAGCGTCGTTTAAGAGGAAACTGAATGAAACTTCCGCTTCCTCTTAACGACGTTCGACGTCACGAACAAAGAGAGGAAAAGGTTCTACGTTGAAATAGCATTCCGTTGTAACGCATGCGTGGTAAAGGCATGCGTTGCAACGGAATTCGTTGTAATAACATACAACCAAACCCTCATCCACCCTCAGGTGGTATGCTTCATCAAAGGGTTCCTCCAGTCACCACTACCAAATGTGGTGGTGGAGTGGGCTATAACTCTCCCCAAACCGGCAGGCGAGGAGCCGCTTAACCTACTGTTATAGAGGTAACACCAATGTGAGCTGGATGGTTGTAGGAGGCTTGATTAGTATATGATGCACACCTATTCAAGTGATGCACCCTGTACTAATCCAGACAACCCTTAAGATGATTTTAGTGGTTTTTGATAACTATAGAAAGCTCTCAAAGTGGTAACTGTGGAGAGCATCCTTCAGGCTTATCCTGAAGGAGTGAGTGTAAAGCAGCCTGTTTTACCACATTTAATGAACAGTGTAGATTAGATGAAAAAGAAATACACAGCGTTTTATAAAAAATAAGTCTATTTATTACAAAACACAATTGCCAACAAATTGGTATATCTCCTACCCGGAGATATCAACCCAAAATACAAGAATAGTTCAAATTAATCAGGTAAGTAGCACAAATAAACTCTGGTCTCCAGGGGAAGACCAAACCATATATTAAGAAAGTGGAATACGAACTGCAAAGGAGAATGGGACTTGGACCAGAGGAGCTGGGGAAACAAGGAACCACCCATGGTAAGTACCCAGGAACCCCATGGAGGCTGTGTGCAGAGTGGAAACACAGCTGGGTGCCCAATGGAATTCAATGGAGAAGTCGGAGTTGCAGTTTTAAAGAAAAAGGACCCTCCCTGGAGGACCCAAATGAACCCTTTGGAAGACAGAAGGTTGGTGAGCCACCCCATCCATGGATGCCCAGGAACCAGGTTACCTGCACCAGGGAAGCCAGGTGCATAGGGGTGAAGTGATGTTGGAACCTGCCGTAGACAACAATGGGAGACTTAGAAGAAGATGCATCTGATGAAGACTTTGAAGTAGTCCGGGGAATCCAAGGGTGGATTCCGGAAGGGAAGAACCTGCAAGCAGAGTGGACGGAGTCTGAGGTGACCAGGAGTCATGAAAACACAATGCCTGACGATGTCGATAGGTTCAGAAGATACAATAGTGACTTGGCGCTGCAGCTGTGAGGACCAGGTGACGCTGAGGAAGACAAGGAGCAGTGCACAAGCTGTCCCACGTCGAATGTTGGTTTCTAGGTGGTCAGGTGCTGGCTGGAGCACCAACAAGCCTTGGTAGCTGAAACTGGTGTGGAAAGCAAAGAGATGCTGTCGTTGGGACCAGCAAGGTCCAAGGGACTCACCAAGTGCAGGAGGGTCAGAGCAGGCCCTGAGCAAGCAGGGGAGCCCACTGAAGCAAGAGAAGACCCTCAGGAGGACCCACTGGCCAAAGGCACAGGAGTCACAAGAGGACCTTGGGGAGCTCACCAAAGATGGAGGCCCATGGTGCAGAGGTTGCAGTGAGGACACTGATCTTCGAAAGATGAGGTACTGGAGGCTGGAGCTTCTTGTAGCCCGAAGATCTCTGAAGTGCAGAACTAACTAGCCTTGGCAACAGCAAGTCGATTTGGTTGCAGCGGTCCGAAGAGGGATACTGTTCTCAAAGCTTCTAAGAAGATAGGTCAGGCCTCTCGGGAGCTGCAGAATGACCACCTGTGTTGCAGGGTCTCAGGAAGTCTGTGGGACGACAGGAGCAGCAGGCCGGTCAGCTTCATTGCAGTGCCTGCAGATCCAGGGGAGGGACTCCTTCACTCTAAGGGAGATTACTTCAGATGTCCTTCACTCTAAGGGAGATTACTTCAGATGTCCTAGATGCCGACAGGCCATCTGGAGAACCTGGATGAAGCACAGACCCTGGCGAAACAGAAGACTTGAACAGCAAGACCAGGAGCAGCAGGAGTCTTCCTTGATGCAGTCTTTGTTCCAGTCGAACTTCAAGTGTCCAGGCAGTCGCCAAGTGTCTTGGTTTCAGAGGTGACTCTTGTTCCACAACATATTTAAGGACCCACCCACAGGGGAGCCTTTAAGTACCCTAGGGAAAGAGTTGGAATGACTCTGGGGTTCCTCCCAGAGGAGGGGCTGGACAGAGGAGATGATACTTCCCTGTCCTTTGTCCAGTTTCCTACCAGAGCTGGAACCAAGGGTTCCTGACCTGGCTCAAACCGGAGCATGCATGGAGGGCACCTGATGTGCCCTTCAAAGCAGTCTGGTGGCGCTGGCCAGTGCCCCCACCCCAGCTCAATACACTAAGTCCTGTCTGGGAGGTGGTCACATCTCCTTGTGACAGAAATCTATTGTTCTACCTTCCTCTGCTTGAGCTTAGTAGCATGGGGGCAGAATCATGTTTGTGATCGGCAGCAGCACTGGTGTGCTGACAGACCCTGAAAGGCTGTTACCTGTAGTACGGGGAGTCCCTCGGAGAGCCCCCCAGTACATGGGCTCATATTTCCAGCATCAGAATCAGTGTTTGGGTATGATTCCAACATGTTTGATTCCAAATATGACCAGGGTCGGTGCAGCCACTATATAGTTGGACATCTCATAATCAGTGATGCCCACTATATATCTTAAAATGGCTTATTTCCCCCCACCCCCTTACAAAGCATGGAGAATCGACTCCGGGGTATTGTTGTGGTGTCTTGTTCATACAGGGGCACCCTCACACTTGTAACCTAGCCCCCTGCCCTCAGGATTGAAGAGCATGCCATAGGGTTGACTTATAGGCTTTAAGTGCAGTGACCCCAGATATTAGGCAACTTATATCTGTTGTGTGGGGTGCAGGCACCACCTCACACAGGCTGCAATGGCAGGACTGTAGTTTCAGTTGACTCCCATGGGTAGCAGAATACATGTTACAGTCCATTAGAGACCCCTGGTGTACTTATGGCCTGGGTACCTTAGGTCCATACACTACGGACTTATAAGGGTACACCAGTAGCCAATTGTGGAGGTACCAAAGTACTTTACAGAACCAATTTAGGGGAGAAAGCACAGATGCCGGGGTCCTGATTGGTAGGATTCCAGCAAACGAAGTCAAAAACACACTGACTCCAGGCAAAAAGTGTGTGTGACCATTAAAGCAGAGCCTACTTTCCTACAGTGGTGTACGTGAGAACAAACTGTGTAATGCAAAGATAAGAAACAGTGAAAAGATGATTTAAAATGCCTCAGTGGACCAAAAATACATTTTAATACATGTCCTTGAGGAGCATATTAAAAACAAATTCAAGGGGAATATAATTGTACCCCAAGTGTGATCAGAATGGTCAACCTGTTTCTGCCACTAGTAATTACCCTACTATGTGGTGTTTGGCATTCTTCAGGACTACATAATTGATACCTATCTCTCTGTGAGTAGAACAATAAAAAAATGCAGAAAGAAAATGATACGAATGCTATGCCCTGATCAGTGTTGCTGTAGGTGGCTGTAGGCATCATTGTCTGCATTTGTCGGGTCAATGGGTTTCAATTTGCCAGCGTAGGACAGAAGTTGACGAGGCTTACTAAGGTTCGCTTTCATTCCGTCTATCCTGCCCAAATCGGTAAGCAAAAGCATTTTACCCACGCCCACATTAAACAATACTGAAATATCTTTGCGTCGCCGACACCATGCAGCTCACATTGGTGTAACCTTTGCAACAGTAGACTAAGCGTCTCCTCTCCTGTCTGTTTTAAGAGAGTTGTAGCCCACTCCACCACCACATTTGTCAGTGGTAAAAGGAGGAACCCGATGATGAAGTACGGCACCTGAGGGTTGGTGAAGGTTTTGGTCATTAAAGGACTATATTCCAAGAGACCTCTACTGGTTATACACTACTCTTGTATTTTTTTAAAGAGTCTCTCCACGTTCTTTGTGTGTTCTGGTGGATTGACAAAAGAGCCAGTTTGTTTTAATAGTTTCTAGATGTGATGTTTAGAAGAGGAGATAAGGATATTGAAGTATGTGGATTTAGGTCTGGTGGGAGCCAAAACAGTCTCTTTGTAGATCTCTAGGTGTTATTGGCTGCAGAACTCTGGCCATCCACCTCATTATTTTCAGATATACTTCAATTGACACATGGGATTCCTGCATAACTTGCTGGATAGCAAGCACTCCTTGAACATTTTCTCCAAGCTCTCTGATGTTTAAAGAAGACCTGAATTTCTTTTCCAATATGCCCGCTCTGTCTCCCATTTAACTTTGGTATCTTTCCTCTACAGGGCTTGTCACACAGTTTTCAGCAAACCTGTATGAAGCATTTTTGGTGTCTAACTCTTCTGAATGCACCCAGCGATATGCCCAGTGCAACCAGTATAGCGAGGAAGAGGAGCTGGTGAAGGGTGTATTGCTTGCTGGCCTATATCCCAATTTGATTGAGGTAAGAACAATGATAAACAAGGATTTGCAATGCAATAGGTCTCGCATTTACGTGAGTTTGAGCTATTAGCATTGTAAATGGCAATGCCTTTTATTTATGTTTTGGATTTTGAAACATAAATAAAACGCATTGTCATTTACAATGCCAATACCTTAAACTCGCGTAAATGCTGTCCCATCATGCTATCACAGAACAATGCACCCATGCCAATCTTGCAAAGAAATACATGAAACTCTAGACCAACGAGCCGTCACTGCCTTACCTCCCATCAATACAGGTCACAAATTACATGGTAGGCAAAAAATCATTGGCACCTCAATTCAGCAACTACTTGCAGCTTCCATATTCCACAACCATATTGAGGTTGTGGTACACAGCTGATATAGTTACGCAACTACATGACAAGATGCAAACACACTAATGGCTCTAAGAGAGAACCATATGGAGAAGAAAAAATCCCCCGCCCCTTTCCCCGTTCGGCAACCATAAAGGCTCAGCTTAACTTAGACATAGTACTGCTACACTTATATAAGACTTTGGGCCTCGTGACTCACCAGCTTTTGAACAGAGCAATAATTTGTTTACATTTAGCCCAATACAAGACTACTTACCAAACAACACCAAAGGCTCCATAGCCAATCGGTCGATCAGGCTCAGGGTCCACCACAGCAGTTCTGGTATCGACTGGCCGAGCCGGCATACCCTGGTTTTGGATGGTTTTGGCCTGTGGTCCATGGTGATGATGCTTGACAAGCTGCTGCCGGTGCGAACCAGACTACATGGCTGTTGTGGTTGGTGAGGATGAAGTGGAAACAGCCGCCAACACCGCTGCTCCATTGGGGCAATAAAACTTCTGCCCCAGATCAGCAGTCATTGAGGGCTGGATAAGACCCCTAAGGTTGCTGAAGACGCTGCCACTACACAGCTGGGCCCCAAGGGAACAGTTGGGACCCTGAAAGGCCATCAGTGTCCAATGGGGGGAGAGGGGATTAAATGTATCTGGTTGAAGCCAGGACAGGAGTGGGAAGAGGTAATTAAGGCTAAGAAGAACCACAAGCGGTCATGTACTAATTAAAAAAAACAAGGTAAGCATTGGGATTTTAGTGACAGTATCGGTGTTATTTCACACAGCTGGAGCCCACCCCGCGTTTCACCGCCGTGGTCCGTAAGTAATGGCCGCCGACCCAGAAGCCAGGCAAAGTTCGCCTGCTTCTGGGTGGGGACGGCGGCAGGACCGGAAATTGTGCCCATGTCGATGCCAGGCTCCTGTGAGACGATGGGAGTCCCGGTGTGCCAAGGGGGAGGACTGGAGCCTACCACGCCTCCTCGAGTAGTGAGGACGAGTCCCGGGTCCCAGGAGGGGGCCCGGGTGAAGAGGCGGCCGTAGCGAGCAGCAACCCTGCAGACTGCCACAAGAGGAGTCCCGTAAGGAGAGCTGGTGTGGAGGGGACGCAAGGCACATTGTCGGTGCCTGCGCCTCCGCACTAGGTATGGGAAGTCCCCAAGCAGCCCGGTGAGTGGGGCTGAGTCTTACAGTACTTAGGGGCATTATTGGCTTATCAAGCCACGTGTGGCTCCAACGTCTGACATGTTGTGTTTACAGAGCCTAGGTTGCTCCAACGATCGGCGCAAGACACCGCAAGCGTGCACATGGGCTGTCCGGGCGCCCTCGCTTGCTCGCAAAAGTGTGGGGGAGCATGAGAAGAGATGCTGTGGGTGCACATCGGCTGTCTGAAAGAGACGCCGTGAGCATGCACATGGGCTGTCCGGGGACACACTCGCTCACGAAAGTGAAAGTTTGGGGGAGCGCGAGAAGAGACGCAGCGGGTGCACATCGGCTGTCTGAAAGATACGCCGTGAGCGTGCACATGGGATGTCCGGGCGCACGTGCACCTATCCTGTCCCGCATCGCAAAGAAAGTCGCGACAATATGTCCCGCTGCTTGCAGCGCATGCCACTGCATCGCTAGTCGAGACCTAAAAATAAGCCACGTAATGTGATGTTATAGGGTTCTTCAACTCTAAATTATTTTTTGCTCCTTTATGTTGCCTGGCGATGTTTCTATTACCCACTCTGCAAACACTTTGTGATTTGGTGGTTTAGATATTATGGCAATCAGTCATGCTTGTAATTGGTTTGGGGTATTTTAAGTATTTCTCAAACGGCTGAAGATTAGCATTAGAATGTACTTACCCTGTGGTCTGCCAGAACAAGAATTATCAAGCCTGATTGATGGATAATTTTGGGGGGTAACATGATTTGCATAGATAAGACTTCCTCTGATAGGTAGCATGCCAACACAGAATCTGTTGTGGGAGCCCTCGGTGTAGGTGTGTAAAACATTTTATTTTGTGTGTGTCCATCTCATGAACCTCTCTATTTGGTTACAACCTTTGGCACAGGAAGACAAGTCTTATTTTCTGACAGCCCTTTCAACTGTCCTGCCAAGAGGATATTTCCCATCAGAGTGTTCTGTTTGTAAGGCTTCTAAAATGTGCTCCTCTTTTTAATTCCATCATCTGTATTCCTTTTTAGGTCTCGTGACCTACAATGCGCGCAAGCGCATTGAGGGAGCGAGAATTCAAGTCGGTAAAATCCTCGTCAAACCAAGGGCTTTCAGACGCGGTTTTCTTGAAGTTCACGTGAATCACGTGAGCAAACAAGCACGCGCATTCACGGCCAGGGCTTCTCCTCCCCTAATTATTCTTGGCCGGCCACAGGCCGGCCGTACCTCCCCAGCCAGCTTCCCCCAGGCCGTATCAGCACTCCTCCCACACCTTTGAAGTGAAGCTTAGCTTCACTTCAAAGGCCCCTGCTGTCGCATTTCTCCTCCCCCTCCCCTTCTCTGCCTTCCCTCCGTCTTCTTTCCATTGCTTTGTCCTGGCAAGGCTAAACATCATCCACAAGCCTTCCAAACTCGGTTTCATGTGGAAAACAGCAGACCAGAGTCTGTGTCGGCTTGTGATGATACACATATTTTAGTCTATTGCTTGTTGTCAATGAGTTTCTGCTGTTGCAGGCACGACATGCATTCCTCCAACGGTGTCCACTTTAGTTGCTTTTTCTTGAAGCAACCACGTCTTTCTTTCCTTCAGCACTGCGCAGCACTCCTGCATGCGCTATGCTACTTCAGTATGGGCCGTCCTGGGTTATACTATTTAATCACTAGATTTAAGCCACTGCGCTCCCGAAATGCGTCTTTCTTTACTTCAGCACTGCGCAGCACTCCTGCATGCGCTATGCTACTTCAGTGTGGGCCGTCCTGCGTTATACTATTTAATCACTAGATTTAAGCCACTGCGCTCCCGAAATGGACAATGCACTTTCTCTTTCACAATAATGCATGGCTGTGCCCACCGTCTGCAACCACAGCGACAGGCTGGCCCTTGCCTGAGGCAGCATTCCGCCTTTCACTCCTTTCTTTAAAGAAGTGCTCTTTTTCCAAGATTTACAGAGCACCAACCCGACCCGACGGTATCGGAGCGCTTTACTTACTCTTTTGAAGGTACATGGAGATTACGTGATGTGCCTGGAATCCCAGGGCTTTGACATGACGCCGAGACACGAACTTGGTTCCCCACGTTGAAAGTCGGCAGCTCTGGCCGTTTCGCTTGTGCTACTGCCACGCGTTCTCCGTGTTTTTTTAAATGTTTATTTACATGGACCTGCCGTGCTCTAGAACCACAATTACTCTTCTCTACAGCAGTGTGTGAAGAATAGCACGTGCTTCCTACATCATTGTAGGATGTAACGTTAATGCAGCCAACAGGATACCGCTGTCGTACTTCGGAACTGCTTTGCATGGTTTAGTTGTAAACAGTACAATTCGTGCCCTGCCAGCCACGCCGGCGCTTTTCATACCCGTCTGCGGGTGTGCATTCACTTGTTTCCACAACACAGACTTTCTTGGAGAAAGGAAGCAAGTGGCCCGTCTGTGATTCAACTTGCAGCCAGTGTTATGCAGATTTGCCCAAGATCACAACAGAGACAGAAGCTGGCGCAGCCCAGGCTCACTCCCAAAGCGTTTCCTTCGGAGACAGACTGGTCTCGATTTCGCACCCCAGGTAGCAGGGAGGGCCGTGTGTAGTTTCACAGCTTGCATCTCATCCCCTGGTCTGGTGTCAAATGTGCAGCCAACAGGATACCGCTGTCGTACTTCGGAACTGCTTTGCATGGTTAAGTTGTAAACAGTACAATTCGTGCCCTGCCAGCCACGCCGGCGCTTTTCATACCCGTCTGCGGGTGTGCCACGGACCAAGTACACATCTTCCGAACACTGAGAACCCTCGTTTACAGTTACTTTTCTGAACGCAGTGTGTTAGGCACTGCGCAGGCACGCGGATTCCACTTGCAGGCTTGGATCAGTTGCAGCGGATCTGTGGGCATTAGTGTGGGGAAGTTGGAGCTCTTTTAGACATCCTTCCGAGCACTATCTCTAAAATGAATGTCTTTGTGTTTAACCAAAACCATCAACTTTCAGCTTGAAACAAAGAAACCTGCAAAACACAGACCCGCTCATTTTTTTCAATACTGGCAAATGTAGCTGATACTGAGTTACTTTTCAAGGGTACAAGTCTGTACTTTTTTTGAACGTGTCTTCATTTTGTAGTAGTATGTTCTCAGTATAAAAAAATAGAGCGTCTAAAACTAGATGGCGTGTAGAGATGATGCGAAGGCAGCACTTACTCAAGTTCTTTGATCTTTTCAGCTGGGTCAACCACTAACAGTTGTGCCTGAAAAGAAACTGTTTAAAGTTTTAAAATTATGTTTACAACAATAATGATGGCTTATTCAGCTCGTGGAATCATATGTAAACTGAAACGTCATCTAGTGTATGTAGATTTTTTAATTGAGTGATGGATGGGCTTCATAGTGACATATTCTAAATCTTGATGCTATATTTTCTAGTCAAAAGATTTAGCTCCCTCGCACGCATTCCGCTGCCCCTCCTTTCTCCCCCCACCAGAAGCCTCGCAAAATCACCCCTCCTTTCTTCCCCTGCCCTGCTGCTCACATTCCCCTCCCTCTTCTGCTCCCTTGATCCATTTTGGCTCTCTTTTTATTATACCTCCTTGCAGCTCTTTCACTCTTCTGGCCCCTTGCCTCCTTTTGGCCTGTTTCTCGTTTATCCCTGCTTGTTTTTTTTGTCACACGACATTCCTGGGGATCTACTTTTCAAAGTACAGGCTATCTTAGGACCGTGAAGAGGATACAGCGTGTACACATAACACTGCAGCAAGCATGCTGAAACGCCATGAACAAACGTTCAAAACAATAACATGATAATGTATTTGCCCTATTCAGAGCTGCAGGACTTGATTTGGATCCGGATTTATTATGTGAATGTTTTTGTTTTTCGCGGACTCATGTGCTTCTCTCACTTGGAATGAACTGCCGAGAGTCGGGAACATGCCTAGCTCATCGACGGAAGACACTCTTGGTGTCTCTGGCTAATTAAACTACTTCTTATGTACGTTGACCAGAATTTAAAAACGATATCGGGACATTCTGCAAGGATATAAGTAGGGTTACACCTTTACATTGACAGAATAACTTAAGCAACCACCTTTACCAACTTAGTGAGCTACTATGGGGAATGATGTGCAACGTTTAGCCACCGTGCCATCTAACTGAATCACCTAGTCGGAGATTTTAAACGCTTCTTGACTGTCAGTATTTCCATCAACTGGGGCTTGCATTTACAGTACTTCAGTTCTTACAACTGTATTGTCGCAGATACCCTGAGCTGGATTGCAACAATCATTTAAATGTTCAGAGAACATGTACAATTATCAGCTAGGAGGTTGAAGACTGTTACATCTAAAACCCGCATTCTGGGGTAAGAGTCATTCTCCAAGGCCGCCAAGCCACATCAAAGGCTTCCGCTGCCCCGGCATCAATCACCCTCCCCCAGCGCTGCCCTGCCCCCTGCTTCACAGCCATCTGACTTATTCACGGCCGCAGGCCTTGACTCGACAGTCCTGCAGTGCTTAACTCCCTCCTCCTCCCTCGCCAAAGAGCACCCCGCCCCCACAATGGATTGTATCCTGTGTCTTTTGCGCTTCTTTTGAATACGCTGGCTTTAATGTATTTGTTTTTTCTAGAATGGGTAAACTTGCACTGAGAATCAAAATTGGGCAGATATAAGGTTTGCATTACTACCGGATTGTTTAATCTGATCCCACCTGTGCCTTCCAGTTGACATTATCACAAATTCTTACCAAAGCTAAACATTTCAGTTGGATTGATGAAAACACATATACATTTTTGACATCTGAAGACCCTAAAAGACCACACATTTACATGTTACCCAAGATGCATAAGGACCCTGTGGATCCCCCATTCCGACCCATTGTGGCTGGATGTGGGTCACAAATGCAAAAACAACAGTTGATGGACAGAATGCAGAAAAATGTCATACATTCACCCCAGTACAGAGACCACATCCACCACACCCACCACCACCAAGCATGGGCGAATTTTGCGAATCTGGCGTTTGCGAATTTTGCGAACTCGCAATCCGCAAAATCCGCAAATTCTCACGAATTTGCGGATTTTTTATTTTTTTTGTGTTCGCAAGGATTTCTGCCAGTTCGCGAGGGTTTTGTACCAGTTCGCAATTGCGAACTTACATGTCGGCTCGCAACGGTCGCGATTATGTTGTTTCTACGTCTGGTTCATCATCACAGGTTCCTAGCACCCTCTGTTTCACCCCTGCCACCCTCTGTTTCACCCATGCCACCCTCTGGTACATCAATGCCACCCTCTGGTTCATCATCACTGTAGATTATGAGGGGAAAAGGCAAGCACACCTGCCCTGCTTCAACTGACCTGAATTAATTTGGGGTTGATTTATTAATGTGTCACTGTTTTAAAATTCCAGTCTGGCACCTGCTTCCTTATCTGTAATTTGCTTTCTGTTGCAGTGCAATTTTTTTTCCAGGACCTTTGTGGCCTACTTGTAGCTAATCTATGAGCCTGCTGTGAGGGTCAGAGCAGGGTCATACAATTGTTGCAACTAGCAACTGAACTCTGGAGGGGCCCGAGTCAGGAAGCACTACAGGGAATGGTTACTGATGATGAGTTTGAACTTTTGCACCTGCTGAATGCTTTCACTTTTGCAAAACCCGTTTTTCTGCAGAACAGCATTACAGCAACTGTAATGCCCCAAACAAGCTTACTTGTGAAAGTTGATTTCTAATCCAAAAGTGATCCAAAGAAAGTCAAAAGGCCTCAAATCCAAAAAAGTGCAGGCAAATGTCAACCTGAGGAGTTATTCTGATAAAAATCATCATTTTCAGAAGGTCTATGCTGCTTGCTAGTGGATTTCTTGTGCAGAATTGCAATTTTTGTAATTTCGCGAGTGCAAGATTGTTGCTGCCCGCCGCACCTACATGTTCGCAATTGCGAACTTACACCGCACGCCGCAAAATTGTATCACCAAGAAAAAAAAATCCGCTGCGTGCGAATTTGCAGATTTTCGGTAAATTCGCGAGCGTTCGCGGATTGCGAATTTACCGAAAATCCGCGAGCGGAACGGATTTTCCGCCCATGCTTAACCACCACCACATCTACCACACCCACCACCACCACATCCACCACACCCACCACCACCACATCCACCACACCCACCACCACCACATCCACCACCATCACCACCATCACCACCACCACCACCACATCCACCACCACCATATCCCCCAGATCCACCACCACCACATCTATATGTGTGTGTGTGACCACACCCACCACCACTACATCCATCACCCCATCCACCACCAACACCCCATCCACCACCACCACCCCATCCACCACCACCACCACCACCCCATCCACCACCCCATCCACCACCACCACCGCATCCACCACCACCACCGCATCCACCACCACCACCGCATCCACCACCACCTCCGCATCCACCACCACCTCCGCATCCACCACCACCTCCGCATCCACCACCACCTCCGCATCCACCACCACCACCGCATCCACCACCACATCCACCATCACCTCCACATCCACCATGACATCCACCACCACATCCACAACCACCGCATCCACCACCGCCAATAGGTCTCGCAGTAGGAAAGTTTGAGCTATTGGTTTTGTAAATGACAAAACCCTTTATGTATTTAAAATGAAAACAAAAATAAAAGGCATTGTTATTTGCAATTGTAATAGCTCCAACTTTCCTACTGCGAGACCTATTGGCAACAATTGCAAATAACAATGCTTTTATTTTTAAAACATAAAGGGCTTTGTCATTTACAAAACCAATAGCTCCAACTTTCCTACTACGAGACCTATTGGCAACGCCAGTGCTTGTTTCTTTTGTATGGCACATTTTTAATGCAGAATAAATATATTTGTTCACTTATACATTTTTAGGTCTCGCGACCTATCGATGTGCGCAAGCGCATCGAGCGGAGCGAGAATTCATGTGGCGAAAACATCGTGAAACCAAAGGGCTTTCAGCCCCGCGATTTTCATGCAGTTCCCGTGTACATGCACGCGCATCGCATGCAAGCCCAGCCTCTCGCATTCCCAGGCTCTCCCGCCCCCATCCGGCATCAGGCTTCTCCTCCCCTAGCAGCACTCCTCCCACACCAGCAACTCCCCCCTCCCACACCAGCACCTCCCCTCTCTCGCATTCACGCCCCCCCACCAGGCTCTCCCGCCCCCATCAGGCTTCCCTCCCAATCCGCCTGCCTCCCCTCACGCATTCACGCCCCCCCACCAGGCTCTCCCGCCCCCATCCGGCTTCCCTCGTAATCTGCCTGCCTCCCCTCGCTCGCATTCCCGCCCCAGGCTCTCCCGCCATGGAAAATAAAACCTGTAAACTTTACTTTTTTCTTCGGTGAACGGCACCGATTACCACTCATTTTCACTACTCCACGGCCTAGCCGCATGCGACTCTCGCTGTAAACAGTGTAGTAATTTACATGTCTAACAAATGATCGACAACGCCGCCATTTATTTCAAGGTCCACAGGCACAGGCAGCAGCTGATGCTGAAGGGACCGTCACCGAATTTCTATTTGTTTCTAAAAAAATAAAGTTTTACTCTTCGCTTTTTTCCCCACACCCGATACATTATTCTATTGTGTTTTCTTGTATGTACGTGCGCAGAACATCGGTGCTAGTCCCGCCCCCCCCCCCCCCCCCCTCACCAGGCTCTCCCGCCCCCATCCGGCTTCCCTCAGGCCATTTGGCAGCATTGCGAGGCCAGCTGACATCTCCCTAATCCGCCTGCCGCCTGCCACACTTCACCTCCCCTTGCTTGCATTCCCGCCCCCCCCCCCCCCCCCCCCCCTTCCACATACACCAGGCTCTGGACCTTCGCATCTTGCCGCGTCATCTTCGGTCATAGTGTTGCATCGGTAAATGGTTGGAGGTAGATGTATCTGTTGTATATGGGTCACAGTTTTCTATTTTATGTAAGGTAGCTGTTATTAATGCTTTTGTTACAGCGAGCCATATTTTAGCTGTAGGCCACTAGTTACACGTAGGTGAGTGAGGTATGTACCCATTGTTACATATACATGTAAACTACAAAAGATAATTGTTATTCATGAGTTGCAATTGTAAATAAATGTTTGGGCCGGTACTGAATAATTCTCATGGCTCACTCTACCCTTCGTGACTCCGCACCTTTCTACCACCTTCCACTAACCTCATTTGTGGCTTCCACATGAACATGGTTTCGTCAGCAGTGCGTATTCCTATTCCTCCAAACTATGTACACAAAACTATTTTTAAAAACATCGCCACTGCCGCTTTAGAAGCGGCTGTTGAGTGTTTTGTCAAATGCATCACAATTGAGTCGGTCAGAAACGGTATTCCGTGAACATCATATAACCAGAAAAGGGAAGGCGAGGATGTATACAAAAATATCGATTAAGTGAAAAGTTAGAACTCACAAAGCCCCTATCGACTCTCGCTGTAAACAGGGTAGTAACTTACATGTCTAACAAATGATCGACAACGCCGCCATTCATTTCAAGGTCCACAGGCACAGGCAGCAGCTGATGCTGAAAGGACCGTCACCGAATTTCTATTTGTTTCTAAAAAAAATTAAGTTTTACTCTTCGCTTTTTTCCCCACACCCAATATATTATTCTATTGTGTTTTCTTGTAAGTACGTGCGCAGAACATCGGTGCTAGTGCAGTTTGATTTGACAATTAACTCCTCCTACAAGTAGGAGCTCTAACATATACACACAGAGGGTGTGCCCGAGAGGCGAGTTGTACTTTTTATCTCACAGAATAAGATCATCTCCGGGAAGTGAGACACTTGCATTGACTCGTGACGCAGATAAGTATAATGGTCAAAACAAAACAGCAGTGCGTTTGAAAGAAAAAGTGGGCTAGAGTAACCGAACCATTTCCTGTCTGTAAGAGCCATATCGGTATTTTACAGCGTGGCGGACAAAATATTCAGAGATTCGTGAACCGCAAATCTAACAGCATACAGGCCTTCCTGGCTTCCATTAACAGACAGACTTCCAGCCCCAAAGCAAGCCTCCCGCCACTGGCAGTATCCTCCTCGTGCAGCCCTGGGCAGTGAAGGGTTAATGCTTATCTCCGGGACGCTGGCACAGCTCATCCACAGCAGTGACTCATCTGCCCATCACCGGCAAACCCCTCCAGGCCCACACTCCCCCACCCTCGGGCCATTCCGATTTCCAGAGTAGGTAGGCAGGGACACGGCCACATACGATTTCAGGACACCTGCACCTGCCCGCACACCTACCAACCAGATAGAGGCCGGTATCTATGCATCAACTACACCAACCACCTCCTCACGCAGGCTGCACCCCCACCCAGAACTCCACATGAAAGCCACACACACTTCAAAGGCTCCACACCCCGCCCCCCGTCTGCACTTCGCACTTTCCGACTTCCCCTCCCACCTCCCACGGCTCTTCCCATTCACGCGCTCGTTACCATTTGCTCCCGAGCCGCATTTCTCATCCCCCCCCTAATCTTAGCAATGCCAAGAGCTTGTTTTCCCCAAGGTCTCTGACTCCATTTCAGCTTGTTCTCGTGCTCGCCAAGGATGTTTCACCGTGATCAGTTTGTGCCTTTGATTTCTCCAAAGAGAGATCCGAGTCCAAGGGCTCCCTGGTAGTATTCTGAAGCAGGCAGTGGTGTCTTTCGTATAATCCTGCAGCAGCAGCTGAATGACCCCTTAGTCGGCGGTGCCTGAAGATCTGCCAGTGTGGGGAGTCAACTGTCCTTTGCTGTGCTGAAGAAGCTGACTCAGGGCCGCCTCTCTTTTCAGGGTCTTTCTAGAGCTTTATTCTTCGCAGACGTGTATTTGTTGTTGTCTCATCATCTGTGCAGCACCCACCACAAGTGAATTAAATTATTAGCATCTTACACAGTTGTTTTTGACACCAAGACTCAATCAGCCAGTGTTTTCGAAACACCAGCAGACCTGGCGCTCATTCATCGTAGCACTGCATTTCAAATAAAACATATGCTGGGAATATATGTTTATATGCCAGAATTAGGAGGGAACTTCACTCTGCCTTATGTAAATATAATACCACGAACTTCCAACTTGCCACTCACCCACGCAACGCCACTCACCCACGCAACGCCACTCACCCACGCAACGCCACTCACACACGCAACGCCACTCACCCACGCAACGCCACTCACCCACGCAACGCCACTCACCCACGCAACGCCACTCACCCACGCAACGCCACTCACCCACGCAACGCCACTCACCCACGCAACGCCACTCACCCACGCAACGCCACTCACACACGCAACGCCACTCACACACGCAACGCCACTGACACATGCAACGCCACTGACACATGCAACGCCACTCACACATGCAACGCCACTCACACATGCAACGCCACTCACTCACACACGCAACACAACTCACACATGCAATGCCACTGACACATGCAACGCCACTCACACATGCAACGCCACTCACACATGCAACGCCACTCACTCAAAGCAACGCAACTCACTCACACACGCATCACAACTCACACATGCAACGCCACTCACACATGCAACGCCACTCACACACGCAACACAAATCACATACGGAACAACACTCACACAGGCAACGCCACTCACACAGGCAACGCCACTCACACACGCAACGCCACTCACACATGCAACGCCACTCACACATGCAACGCCACTCACACACGCAACGCCACTCACACACGCAACGCCAATCACACACGCAACGCCACTCACACACGCTACACCACTCACGTTGCCAATAGGTCTCGCAGTAGGAAAGTTGAAGCCATTACCATTGCAAATAACAATGCCTTTAATTTTTTTTTCATTTTAAAAACATAAAGGGCTTTGTCATTTACAAAACCAATAGCTCCAACTTTCCTACTGCGAGACCTATTGGCAACGCCAGTGCTTGTTATATTTGTTCTTTTGCCTATGGATACTTTTCAGTTTCTTTTCAATCATTGCACTTATCCTGCATAGGAACTTTTAAGTTACACATGCTTGAACCATTACCCATCATCAGACTGGAGTTCAATAGGAATATTAAAAGTCGCTGTAAGGTCTTTGAACATGCCTGGATGGTAACAAAGTAGTTCTTATTTAATAACGCATTAGTCTAGTTTTGAAATGCCAGAACTTCAGCGAATGTAGTTAATGGTCCCTAAAATCTACTTCCTCTGGAGGTAATCATAGTTTGAATATCTGCCGCACTTCAGAAGTGAGGGAGTTCCTTTCTGTGCTGTACTCTTTCAAGACTTTCTAGACGTATCATACAAATGAGATTGTTTTTTTTTATTTTTTCTATTTCAGTAATTTGTTATTGAAAAGAAGAGTTTGTATATACAAGGTACAGTATACAGGGGTACAGACAAAGGAGCGCCCCGGGTGGGAGGGGGGTGGGGGGGGGGGGGGGCGGGGGTGACGACATGGCAAGAGTTTGTAGTGGTATTTCGGGCCTGTTACATATTGCTCGTATAATCGGTGATAGTTCTTGTCTCGGCCTCCTGGCATTCCCCCCCGCCCTTACCGGTTCGGTTGGGCTGCGTATAGTTCGTATGGCCGGTGGTTGATCATGTCTGCGGCCCCTTAACTGTCTGTCCCCCCCGGCGGCGAGAAAGGAAAGAAAGAAGGTAGAGGAGGAGAATTGTATGGTTGTGATGTTGGGTGGAGCACAGTGCTCGTGTGCGATTGAGACTGGTCAGGATCTTGACTCGCTCGGGAGGTTTAGCTAAGTCTGAGCGGCTACGGTGGCTTGTGTGAGGACAGGTAGTTGTCCAGGGAGAGCCACATTTCGCTCTTTGTGTGGGTTTTGGGTGTATGTTGTTGGTTATGGTGTCCGCTCCACGTAGGAAGATGACCCAGTTAAACCAGGCCTTGAAGGACGTCTTCCCTGTGTCTTTCCAGTTGTTCAGGACCGTCTTGACCACCGCCATGAGTAGGAGGTCAGTCAGGTCTCTGTCCTCTCTGGATTGGATTGTTGGGGCCATGAAGCCTGTGGCTAAGCTGTGGAATTCGAGCTGGAGGTGGAAGCCTAGCACGTTGTTCATAAGTTCACTTATCTTGTGCCAGAATTTTTTTACTTTGGGGCAGTGGAAGATTGGGTGGGCCAGATCGCCTCTCGGCCCGTTGCAGTTCCAGCAGGTGTCGCTTTCGCGGACTCCGATGGACGCCAGGCGGGCGGGGGTCCAGTACGCGTTGTGTATCAGCCAGAATTTGGTTTGGGCTAGGGTGGTGGTTACTTTCTTGTTCGAGGTTGACGTCCAGAGGTTGGACTTTTCTTTCTCGCTAAGTTTCCTGGCTAGTAGGGATTCCCAGTATGCTGTGGCCTTGTTATTCAGTTTGGAAGTCCCTGGGTTCAGTATTTTGTAAAGGTGCGATGTTTGGTGTCCTATTTTGTTTAGGCTAGTGGCATATTGCAGGATTGGGGGGGTTTGCTTATTGAGGTCTGCCTTGGTGATTACCACTTTTATCTTAAGGAAGTTATACAGCTCAATGTTTTCTAGCTTGTGTTTGTTTTAAAGTGATTCGAAGGTGGTGTGCGCGCCTAGGGTGAACAGTTGGTTAACAGTGGAGATGCCATGCTTGTACCAGGAGTGCATGTCTAGTGTTCTCTCCCGGCATTTGATCTTTGGGTTGAACCATATAGATTCCCACTCAGTATTCCTAATGCCTGTGTCCATTTTCTTGTCAATTGTAAGGAGGGCCATCTTGGTGTTCCTGAGTATAGGGTTGTTGGTGATCTCGGGTGTTTGTTCGCCATGAGGAGGGCGATGGGTTCAAGTCCTTTCAGCAGCCTCTTCTCTAATGAGAGCCAAGCTGGGGTGTAATCTTGTCCGGGGGTAAGCCAGTGCAGTCCTTGTTTAGCTATGCATGCAGTTTGGAAGTTTTTAAAATGTGTTAGATTTTGGCCGCCTAGGCTTTTACTAAGCCTAAGTTTTTGTAGGCTTATTCGGGGTTTTTTGTCTTTCCACAAGAATTTGTTGATTAGTTTATCTAGTCGTTTGTGGAAATCTACCGTGTTGGTCAGTGGGAGCATGTTGAGCATGTAGGTTCGAGGCATGTGGGCTGCTGAATTCATATCTGAGCATAGATCGCCGCCTAGTGTTGGGTCCGGATGATTGCACATTGTTGTCCTGGAAGAGTCTTCGAAGTATCACGAGATAGGTGGCTCCTCCCCTGGACTACAGTGCGCATGGGCATCGACTCCATCCCCAGATTGTTTTTTTCCGCCATTGGGTTCGGATGTCTTTGGTTCCCTCTTGTCGGAATCGATAGAAAAACTTTCCTTGAGACCAAAAGGTCTTTAGTCTTACGTCGGTATTGTCTTGCATTCGGCTTAGCAGCTTCTACTTCGGCTCCGAGCCGAGTTCTGTACTTCCGCGTGCTTCGGCGTGGAAGGCCTTGTCGACGCTCCAGACTCATCGACCATCCATCATGGACCGAAGTCCATTCAAAAGATGTCCGGTCTGTTACTCGAAGTACCCGCACATCGATGTCCACCCGGTGTGCAACAAGTGTCTGTCGCCGGACCACGATGAGGCCAAGTGTATGGCCTGTTCGAGATTCAGGTCCAAGAAGACACTCAAGCTCCGTCGAGCTGCGCGCCTGGAGGCCCAGCAATCTGCACCGGTGCCTACGGACATTTTCGATGCTGGGGAGGTCGAGGATGAAGATATCCAGGACGTCTCAGAATCAAACCCCGCGTCGGACGTCGAAGAAGACTACGACGCTGAGGCCGAAGGTTTCGAAAGCGAAGAAGTCGTCGAGGAGGTAGGAGACGACGACGGGGCCCTCGGGGCCATGGAGGATAGCTCGGACGAGGAGCTTCCTCAGACTGACCCTGGGGCAGTGCCAATCTATATGGCCCAGGTCGAGGGATCGCCTTCGGGCCTTACCCAAGACCTTGATATGAGTTCCTCGGCCCCGCCCACGGACATTGTTACCAAGTCACTCCCGGTGAAGACGAAACCGAAAGTAAAATCTACGGTATCGACGCCAGATACTGCGCAGGTGCAGATATCGAAACCGAAAGTGCGCATCGCATTGGTCGGATCGAAGTCTTAGGAGGCCTCGGCGCCGAAGAAACCTAAAATGGCCGTCGAGCCGAAGGGCCAAGTCAAGGTTGCCGACCCTAAGGCTACCGCGTCGAAGACTAAGGTGAAGGTGTTCGACACGAGTGCATCGGCACCGAAGACGCTCGACGCCGGCATGGGTCGGGTCGAGCACAAAAAGGCTGTCGACGACCCCAAGAAGTCTCTCGGCGCCTCAAAGAAGCGGCCCGATGACCTGAAGGTCCTCTCTGCCCCACTTCCACACGACAAGGCCAAGGGTGCTGCGCCACGTGAGTCGACTCCGAAAGTGGCCTTGAAGGACTCTACTCCGAAACCGTCCTCGAAGGACTCCGTGGAACCGGCACGTCCATCTGCCGCGTTCACGAAAAAGGTCGCGGAGTCCCTGCAGCGCATTAAGGACGGCGCCGTGGCAGTCGAGCCGAAGGACCCTCGGCCTGCCAAGCCTCTGGAAAAGCCGGCTAAGGCGTCCACGCCGATCCTCTTTACCTTGCCGCCTAAGACGGCGCCGAAGGCTTTCGCTCCTAGACCGGGGGCCGGCGTGCCCGAGAAGGTCTCCTCGACGCCGAAGGCCTCGTTGGTGGTCCACGGCCCGCGGCCTCGACAACACTCGGAGGAGGAGCGTCAAGAACATTTCATTGACGCGAAACGGGCAGGCTTTCCCTTCTGAAGAGGAAAATCACCCCAGAACCACATTTGGAGTCTTACAAAATCCCCCTAAAGAAGAAAATGGACTCTGCTGGTACTCCAGCCTTAGTGGAGCCCCTTTCACCACAAGCTCAAGAGGTCTCTCCCACTTACTCCGATGTGGACGCTTGTGAGGGCGATGATGAGGATGAATATAGCTATCCGGTCTACACAGACCCGGAGGATGCAACGGAGCCATGGTCAGCCGGTGGTGACCCTGGGGATCCACATTCGGGACAAGACGCTCAGCTCTTCTCTGCAAAAACTTCACCTACTAAAGACTCTGCTGCTTTCAATGCCCTCATTGAACGGGCCGCTGCCAATCACAATGTCCAGCTGCATGCTGACCCTGTGGATGTGGATTCCCTCTTTGACACCTTTTCTGTGTCCGAAAAGACTGTGAAAACTCTGCCAATGCTGAAAGGTGTTTTGAAGCATGCTGCTGAGGTCTTCAAAGACCTACCAGGGCGAGAGTCATCAACCCAAGGATTGACAAAAAATACAAAGCGGCGCCTACTGATCCAACTTACATTAAAGGACAGTTGCCTCTGGACTCCCTGGTCGTCTCGAATGCCCGGAAGAGGGCCAATTCTCAGACTACGGGTGATGCTCCTCCCCCAGACTAAGAATCCAAGGTCTTTGAGGCTTCGGGGAAGAGGGTAGCAGCACAGGCAGCCAACATATGGCGCATCTCAAACACACAAGCGCTTCTGGCGCGTTATGACAGGGCGCACTACGATACACTAGAGACCCTTTTGCAACACCTGCCTGATCAATACAAGGAAGGGGGCTGAGATGCTAATCCAGGAGGGGAAGCTCATCTCCAACGCTTCCATTAAGTGCGCTCTGGACGCAGCTGACACCGCTGCGCGAGCCATTAACACCAGTGTTATGCTTCAGAGACATGTCTGGCTGAGGATCTCTGGTTTCAAGCCAGACATCCAAACAACCATCTTTAACCAAACGGTCAACCCAGATCACCTGTTTGGCCCGGAGGTTGACACCACCCTAGAGAAAATGAAGAAGGACACTGACACTGCAAAATCCATGGGTGCCTTGCAGTCCCAGCAGTTTCGGGGTGGGTCCTTTCGTCGCTCCAATACCAGAGGCACCTCAAGGGGTCAGCTTTCACCGTCCGCGCAATTCTACAAGGGCAACACCCAGACTGCTTATGCCAACAAGAGTCAAGGTGGATATCGCGGCAACAGCGCCAAAGGCAGAGGACGTGGCAACAACAGCTCCAGGTCCTCTACCGCCAACAAACAGTGACGCCTTGTCACTGCCCCCCGACTACACAACACCGGTCGGGGGGAGACTCCAGCAGTTCCTGCCCGTGTGGAAGTCCATCACCACGGACAGGTGGGTCAGAAAGCTTATCCAATTTGGTTATTGTCTGGAGTTAACATCCACTCCACCCAACATACCCCCAAGGCACCGTCCTATGTCAGACGAGCACTTGCCCATATGCTAACCCTGCAGCAAGTGCTCCCGCTGCTCCAGCAGGGGGACTTTCTCGGAACCTTAGACCTAAAGGATGCGTACTTTCACATTTCACTACATCCTTCACACAGGAAATACCTCAGGTTCACCATCCAATACCAGCACTACCAATTCAGGGTTTTGCCTTTCGGTGTCACCACGGCACCCAGGGTGTTCACAAAGTGCCTGGCGACGGTGGCGGCACATCTAAGGAGACAAAACATCCACGTCTACCCCTATCTGGACGACTGGCTCATCCAAGCGAAGTCAGCCCAGCAGTGTGCCGCCCACGTGTCCCACACCATTCACCTCCTGCACGATCTGGGATTCTCACTGAATTACCCAAAATCCCACTTCCAGCCTGCCCACATACGGCAGTATCTGGGTGCGACCATAGACACTCTTGCGGCCACAGCACAGCCGAATTCAGTGAGAGTCAGCAGTATTCAATCGCTGATCCAAAAATTCAGACCTCAACACTCGCTTCCAGCAAAAGTGTTCATGCAGTTGATAGGCATGATGGCCTCCTGCATCTCCATAGTCCCGCACGCGAGACAACATATGCGCCCGCTTCAGGAGTGCTTGGCACGTCAGTGGACTCAGGCTCACGGACAGTTGAAAGACCTAGTGTTGGTGAGCGGTCGGGCATACAACTCTCTGCATTTGTGGAATCCACAAAACCTTTGCAAGGGCCGACCGTTCCAGGAGCCTGTGCCACAGATCATCCTGACGACAGACGCTTCTCTCCAGGGATGGGGAGCGCATGTACTCCAATACACTGTGCAGGGACTATGGACGCATCAACAAGGGAAGATGCACATCAATGTTCTGGAACTGATGGCAATCTTCATGCACTAAAATCCTTCAAGGTACATCTGTGCAACAAGGTCGTGTTGATCCGGACGGACAACATGACGGCAATGTACTACATTCAAAAGCAGGGAGGAACATACTCTCCGCAGCTGTCTCATCTGGCTCAGAGCATGTGGAAGTGGGCCATTCAGAGGAACATCTTCCTCATGGCAGAGCACCTCCCGGGCAAGGACAATCAAATGGCGGACCTGCTCAGCAGGCACAGCCACCAAATGCACGAGTGGGAGATACATCCATCAGTTCTCCAACCGTACTTCCGAAGGTGGGGTCATCCAGAGATCGACCTCTTCGCCACAAGGGAGAACGCAAAATGCCAAAGCTTCGCCGCCAGGTTCCCACACCCACAGTCGCAGGGCAATGCGATATGGATGAACTGGTCAGGCAAATTTGCGTACGCTTTTCCCCCAGCACCTCTGATACCGCTGGTGGCATGCAAGCTTAGGCAGCACTCGATGACTCTCATCCTGGTTGCTCCAACGTGGGCTCGCCAACCATGGTACACCACGCTTCTAGAACTGTCCGTGGTAGCGCATCAGAGGCTACATCTCACACCCAGCCTTCTGACGCAGAGCCATGGCGACATTCAGCACCCAGATCCGCAACAGCTCAACCTGGTGATCTGGCTCCTGAAGTCCTAGAGTTTGGCTACCTGCGCTTACCTCCCGACTGTATGGACATCATTAGGGAGGCAAGAAAGCCCACCACCAGAGCATGCTATGCGGCAAAACGGAAGCGGTTTGTCATTTATTGTGCAGAGCACCACATTAACCCGCTGGATGCTTCTATTCAGAACATTATCTGTTACCTTTTCCATCTGTACAAGTGTAATCTGGCCTATGCTTCCATTCGCATTCATCTGTCTGCAATGGCCGCTTATCTCCAAAATAGGCAGCACCTCTCCCTCTACCGGGTGCCTGCCATTAAGGCTTTTCTGGAAGGGCTCAAACGAGTCATTCCACCACGGACTCCACCAGCTCCTGAGTGGAACCTCAATGTGGTCCTACCAGGCTGATGGGTCCTCCCTTTGAACCACTGCATTCCTGCGAGATTCAGTTCTTGACGTGGAAAGTGGCTTTCCTCATAGCAATTACATCGCTAAGAAGGGTTAGTGAATTGCAAGCCCTTACTATCCAAGAGCCATTTATTCAAATTCATTCCAACAGGGTAGTGCTTCGCACTAACCCTAAATTTCTACCCAAGGTTGTGTCTCAATTTCACATCAACCAGACAATCGAATTACCTGTTTTCTTTCAAAATCCACAGTCACTGGCGGAGCGGATGCTCCATACCCTTGACTTTAAACGGGCCCTAATGTATTACATCGATAGGACCAAGGATTGTAGGAATGCTAAGCAACTCTTTGTCGCCTTTGTACCACACCACAAAGGTAACCCTATTTCCAAGGCTGGTATTGCTAGGTGGATCGTTAAATGTATCCAGATCTGCTATCTAAAAGCAAAACGCACTCTTACCATTCCGCCAAGAGCCCACTCCACCAGAAAGTTGGGGGGCTCTATGGCATTCCTTGGAAACATTCCTTTAGAAGACATATGTAGAGCAGCCACATGGTCTACCACACACACATTTACTAAGCATTACTGTGTTGATGTGCACTCCAAACAGCAGGCAGCTGTAGGGCAGGCTGTTCTCAAAACACTTTTCCAAACTGCTGCAGCTGGCACGGGCGGCCGCCGTTAATGGAGGGACTGCTATGTATTCTATGCACAGATATGAATTCAGCAGCCCACATGCCTCGAACCGAATATGCTACTTACCAGTATGCATCTGTTCTTGGCATGTAGGGCTGCTGACATTCATATCGCCCGCCCTCCTCCCCGGCGCCTGTAGCAGCTGCAGTATTCACATATACTCATAGCATGGTCATCATTCACTGAGTTTCACTCCATCTTGGCCACAATGGCTAAAAACAATCTGAGATGGAGTCGATGCCCATGCGCACTGTAGTCCAGGGGAGGAGCCACCTATCTCGTGATACTTCGAAGACTCTTCCAGGACAACAATGTGCAATCATCCGGACCCAACACTAGGCGGCGATCTATGCTCAGATATGAATGTCAGCAGCCCTACATGCCAAGAACAGATGCATACTGGTAAGTAGCATATTCGTTCACCATCGGGGTCAACATCATTTTGATTGTCTCTACTCTGCCCCACCATGTGGTGAATTTGGGTGACCATGCCTCTATTCTATCTTTCAGTTTGTTGAGCAGTGTCGATTCGTTCTGATCTAGTGTAGTCTTAAGGTCTCTTCCAAAGAGCAGGCCTAGGTACTTTAGGGATTTTTTCTGCCATGACAGCCACGAGTTCCCCAGTACCATCCTCGTTGTGTGCACGTTCAGGGGTTTGCATTCTGATTTATCCCTGTTAAGTTTGTATCCTGATACACGTGCATACTGCTCTATGGTGGCCATAAGTGCGGTTATTGACTGCTCTAAGTTTTCAGTTGTAATTAGGATTTCATCCGCATAGGCTGCCAGCTTGACAGTGTCTTCCCCTATTGGGATTCCTGTGATGCCTTTGTTGGTTCTTATCATAGCGAGGAGTGGTTCTAGGGCTAGTAGGAAGAGGGCCGGTGAAAGCGGGCATCCTTGTCTGGTGCCGCGTTCTAAGGTGAGTGGCTCTGATGTGCCTCCGTTGACTACTACACATGCTTTTGGCTCGCTATAGAGTGCTGGCACCATCTTCCTAAAGTTAGGTCCCAGACCGAATTTTTGCATACAGCAGTCCAGGAATGACCAGGACACCCTGTCGAATGCCTTTTCGGCGTCTAAGGCAATCATGACTGCCGCATTGTTACTTCTGGAAGCATGATTGATTAGGTGGCGGAGCAGTCTGGTATTGTCGTGGGACATCCTGTTTTTGAGGTAGCCAACCTGCGAGCAGTGTATGAGTTTGGGTAGGTATGTGTTGAGTCTGGTCGCTAGTACCTTCGCATAGATTTTGCAGTCCACATTTATCAGGGAAATTGATCTGTAGTTCTTGGGATATTGTGTGTCTTTTCCTTCTTTTGTGATAACTATAAGGTTGGTTTCTGCCATTGTAGGTGTCATGCGTCCTTTTTGGATGCAGTTTGAGAAGACTTCTGTCATTGTGGGTCTGAGTAGGGGTAGGAATTGCTTATAGAATCTCGCTGTGTACCCGTCCGGGCCTGGGGCTTTGTTATCTTTGAGGCTCCCTACTGCCTTTTCTATTTCGTCACCTGTCATATCTGATTCAAGTGTCTCCCTCTGTGTGTCTGTGAGTGTGGGCATTGTGATCTTATCTAGGAGAGCCGCTCCTCCGTCTTTACATAGGGTCTGGTCCTCCTTGTAGAGCTGCTCGTAGAAGTCTTTGAACACTTTGAGGATTTCTTTGTTTGCGGTCTGTGATTTGTCTTTGGCATCTTTCACTCCCGCTACCGCGTGTTGCCTTTGCTTGCTTTTGAGGTATGAGGCAAGTGCTTTCCCTCTGTTGAATAGGGGAAGCAATAGGTTCACTAGCATGCAATAAAAAAGCGGAGTCATCACACTAATGAGCAAGAAGTCAAAGCTAACACTAAAAGACTCGCATACTGATGAAGAAGGGAGGGTCCTGATAACCATTCTAGCCAGGGGAGAGGAGACAATACATGTAGCCAACATCTATGGGCCTAACACAGACGACAAACACTTCTGGGAGAGGGTAGAAGTACAACTAAGCAAACTGCCGCAAGAAGACCTTCTAATAGTGGCGGGAGACCTAAACCAGGTCCTCGACCCGGCCATAGACAGACACCCACAAAGACATAGCCAAAGCTCACAAAGGGGGAACACTCTGAAAAACATGTGCGCAAGGCTTAAACGCGCCGGGACACCCCTTCGGGGGTAGCTGTGCGCTTTATAAACTACATAAAATAAATAAATAAAAATAAATTAAACTCAAAGACCCCTGGAGACTCCAGAACCCGGACGGCAGAGAGTACACTTTCTAGTCGCACCCTCATAACTCCTATAGCAGAATCGACTACATCCTAATCTCAGAATCGCACACCCATCTCACAGACCAAACGGAAATAGGCCCTAGGACCATTTCAGACCATTCACACATTAGTCTGACTCTATCAGGCAGACATAACGAAAGACTAACACGCAGATGGAGGTTTGATGATGACCTACTCAAGAACACAACAGCTAAGGCAGAAATAGAAGAGGCCATAAGAGAGTACCTCGAACTCAACGACAACCCATAAACAGATAGAAGTCCCCTATGGGATGCCCTAAAAGCAACGATCAGGGGTAAAATACTTTCCATCAAAGGGCGAATAAATAAAGAGAGGAACAATAAGATTTCCGACCTGGAAAAGGAGATAAAAGGCCTGGAGACGGGCCATATAGCCAACCTAGAAGATTGTTAATTTTCTTGTTTCCATGGATTAGAAAACAAATCCATTTCAAGCAGCAGCCATAAGAGAGACTGTTCTATTTCTGGGTTCAGGACTAGGGAACAATCCTTAGGTGTTCACAGATGACCTTCACAAAGATTGTCAATGCCTTCATCTACTTCTTACACTTACTTGGGTTTTAATCCTTAACCCCACACAGGAAATCCAGACCTTGTGCCCATCTCCTCCAAAATGTCTGGACACTGAAGTCTTTAACATGCTTGCTCAGTACATCAAGCGATGTCGAGACTGCCTTCTCACAGGAAACTACTAGTTTGTGGCATGTGTGGCTGTAGATACATATGCTTAGCATACTCCTGGCATCTAGTGGTGGCTCGAACATTTGCAAGTTGTCTTTCTTCAAAAAAGATTCTCAAGGCACCAGATGTGGTGTGACTCTTCCTTTTGGTGTTGGTTGCACATGAGCAGACGCCGCATAGATTCCATGTTAGATATTTAGTTTTTCACCCTCGTGTTCGGACTTATACAGAGTAGACTTTGAGTTTGTGATGTTCTGAACACAATCCGTTTGCCCTGTTCATTTCCTTATTTATCCGATCTCGTCTGAATTGAGCTCAGTTTCCATTTGTCTCCCTGCTGCATGAAGACACTGAAAACAGTTCTCAAACTCCCAGGACGCCACCTCCAATTCTCCATCTTGAGGGAGTGCCACATGGGGAATGGAATGGAAACCCTTTAAAAATTGCCTGCACTGCAATTCAAAATACCTTTGAGCAGACCACCACAAAGTGTGTAATGTTTGTCTGTCCCCAATCACGACAGTGCCTCCAGTGCATTGTGCCTTGCTTTCAGATTGAAGAAGACTCTTGTACCAAAGGCTGCAGCACACCAGAGGATGCATTAGGAGAGCTCTTCCGAAACCGCTGACCATTTTTAGTGAGCCCAACCACAAGGAAATGGAGGAATTTGATAATGAGACTAGAGGCCTGGTAACTAAAACCCCACTTAGTCGTGAGTACGCCATCATTCCTAAGGTCCATACCACCATGCTAAGAGCCAAAAAGAAGCTCTTTGCCTTGGCAGAGCACTGCTCTCAGCGGAGTCATACGTCGAGCATGGATGCAAGTAAAAGGCAAGCGAAGGGCCCCTACTGTCTTTGGACTCCAGTCGGAACCAGTCAAAACCTTTGGGGCCAAGCAGGCCTCGAACGAAGAGCGTTAACCCACAACAGCCATTGAGCCTGAGCCACCTCAAGGGCATCGAGCACCACGACTCACAGCCAAAGCCAGCACCAAAGGCTCCAACGTGGGTATTGACCCCATCAACTCCAATACCACCCTCGAAGCCAAAGCCAATAGTGAAGCTGGCTTCAAGCCTTCCATCCAATCCACACTCGGAGCCGGGGACTTTGAACCCCCAATACTCAAGAGCCTCACAGAGGGGAACCCTTTTCCAATGCAGGCATATCTAGGTGACAAATGAAATGTATCACACCTTCTACTACAAAGCAAAGAGGGTCCTCTCGGTTTAGCTCAAAAATGTACTTCACTTTTAACAAGAGAATGACCATGGTCTTACTAGGTAACAGTCCACTAGAGGATGTTTGCAAGGCAACCACTTGGCCAACACCCCACACCTTTACCAAGCTCTTCTGTGTGGACTTTGTAGCCCGTCAACAAGCCATGTTCAGGAAGGCGGTCTTAAGGACCTTGCCCCAAACATCTGCATCTTCCACACGCTAGCCGCAGCTTCTGTAAAGCACTGCTTTATAATGTATGCTAAGCATGTGTATCAACAGTCATGCATGCTGTGAATGGAAAATTTCAATTACCCGATAAGGACATTATGTAGCATGTAGTGCTTTAGATTCATATGCTCCTGCCCTTCTCCCTGGAAGCTTGCGCTTTTTACCAATCTCTTATTTTTTCAATTTATATTGCACTTCATGCACCTTATGTATGTTCACACTAGATACATGCTCTCATCCGCTATTCGAAAACAATCTAACTTGGAGCATGTGCCCATGCACATTTTACACGAAGGGGAGTTGTCGCACCGCATCTCATGACTCAAAGGCCTACTGTGAAGAAAACAAACTTGTAAATTACCAAGCCTAAAACTAGTTGCAGGAGTTTGAAAAATTTCAATTCCTTTTAGCTTCAGTTGTCAAGGAGCCTGATTAGCTTCGGAAGGAGAATAACAGTTTAACATTGGTGACTGTTGTTTTTGGTTCCAAACTCCCCTGGTTCCCCCCAGAAGTAGATTTGTATTGATGGTTTGTGGAGGAGTGTAAGGAGAAAACGCCCTTCCAGTTTTGCCCAAGTTGGAACACAAGAGGTCATCATGCATCATCATGCCCCACTTGCTAGCGTTTGAAACAAAGAAGACTATCTGGTACCATCTGATGAGCTCATCATAGCATGAAGTGCCCTGGACATCACTGATGAGCCATCTAAGGCACTGAAGACATTGAGAAGGCCGAAGTGGAAAGCAAGGGGTGCACCAGGCTTTATACCATGCCAAAGCGGAATGGCACTGGAGGTTTCCAGGTTGGAGGGCTCTGACGTCGAAGAAGAGACCATGACTTCAGTGCCTATCGAGGAGACCAAGACAAAGACTACCTGTAGACCCACTATTCCTTGTCTCAATGTTGGGGAGCAACCCACCGGGGATCGGTGTTGAAAACGGTCTTAACAGAAGGTAGAGCACTGTTCCCTATGGAGCATGGCATCTAACCCCGAGACCAGACATAAAAGGGCACCGGACTCCAGATTTGGTACCAGGCTTGGCCAGAGCCACTGACAAACTGCCCTCAGAGCCAAAGTTTGCACCAAAGTCTACTCCAAAAATAACCTCTAAGTCAGCTCCAAAAAAGAACTTGATGCAGAGCTCAGCTACCAGTGAACCCCTCTGTACGATAGAGCTCCCAGTGGAGCCTGTCAGACAGTTTAAAATGTATATCCACCCCTCTACATGGAATCCTTGCATGTCCACAGGAGGACACACCTACACCACAGCCAACACCAGCTTGGAAACAAAAGCTCACCTTTGAGGAGCAGATTTCAGAAGACCTCCAGTATAAAGTGCAGGGACAAAACTACTAGCCCTCCACCACAATTTCCACTACTCATACAAATTCTGATCAAGGGAGTCGCACTGCCACTCAAGACCCATAAATTGAGAGCCGATCTCCAGGAGATAAAGATGGTCCCTGGGAAGATTACCATGTCAACCCACAAAACAACACTGTCTAGAGCCCTACCCTGTCAAAGCCTCTCATCCCTATGACACCATGGCATACCAAGCCGTCATTCAAAGGGGTCCAGCCCAATTAAAAGTTAAGCTTCAAGTGAAAGAAGAGGAGAATTACTTTTTAATTGAGCGCAGTCCCAAACAGATAGGTGCATTGAATATTTACTCACGCTTAAGAGCATTGTCTTATGCAGGAAACTTTAAAGAGCTAAAGAGCCCGTAAAGATGTGAGTAGTCACACTTAGGTTGGTGGGGGGTACAAAACCATCCCCAGAAGATCCGGTCTACATCAGAGGGTGTGTTACATCTAACTCTGTAGTTACTTCAGTATTGGACCGTTTATGGAGCCACAGGTTTGAATCATTCCCCATTGTCAAGATGTGAGTTCCCTGTTTATTAAAATAGCAATGTAAATTTAACATAAACTAGAAAAGATCCTAGGCCCCTTAAGTTTTGTAACCTACAATAGTCCTTTGTAAACAAAAAAGGAAGAGAGATCAGTTTGCCCTAGCCATCCTGAGAGAAGTTCCAGCCTTCAGATTTTCTACCACACGTTGTGTTAAGGAGTCTCCACTGAGCACTGTTCAATTTTCTTCATCTCCAGTTGCTTTAAACAATTTGTCACCAGTTTTCTTCTTGTTAGAGGATTTTTGGACTTCTACTCCCTTCATCTACAACCCTTTTTTCCTGACTTTGCTATATCAGATAAGTAAAGGAAGAGGTTCTTCAAGGCTTGTGCTACCTGTGCCAAGAAAAGGCTCCATACCGATGACCCCCACAAGGAATACATATAGTGCCTTTATCCCAACCATAATGCTAAAGAAACAAAGTATGTCATACCTTTTCTTTTGAAAAAAAAAATATTTTTATTAAGAGAACAATCATGGCAATGATACATATCGGCAAAATAGCATACATTGTGTGGATCACAGGAACAAAGCAGCGCAGTCCATAAATTGTATTACATAAAAGGATTCTACAAATTGACATCTAACCCAGTAATATCGTTACATGGCTGATAAAGGTCATACTGAGGCACTGTCCTCGTCGTCAAGGTTCGGAGGATCACAAATATTACCGCAAAACTTATTCCAGGCCCTCCATATTTTCTCCCATTTCCTGGGGCATCCACGATGTATGAACACCGACTTTTCTGCCACCATTATTTCATCCATATCCCTACACCACTTACAGAGGGTAGGTAGCGCTTTTGAGCCCCACAATAAAGCAATGTTGCGTTTTGCCGTGTGGGGCGGGAAATCACCGAGACTCAAATGGGAAGTCCTTATTCGACCTTATTCGCAGGGGGGCTTTGGAATTCCTGATTTTGAGCTTTATTACCGTGCAGCTCAGGCCCATTTTGCCTATTTTTGGATACGGCAGCCCAGATATATGCCCCAATTAGCGGCTGAACATTGGCTGGCACATCCTACTCCAATTGAGGGTGCACTTTACTCCGCTGTGGAAGGCAGAGATAAAACCCCCAACACTGTATTAAGCACTGTTACTGCATGGCAGTATATCAGCTCTAAACTAGACCTGAAGTTGCTATACGCCCCACTGTTGCCGTTGGTTTATCACCCACAAATGCCGCTTTTACAGGAACCAGGCTTTCAGAAACTGCTTAAAAAAATACATGTTAGTACGTGGGGAGATTTGTACCATGATGGCAAATTCCGCTCAAGAGAACAGCTCTATGAGGGACTCCAGCCCACGCCATTAGATGTCTTTTATTATATCAGGCTCCGGCGCGGTTTGCAGGCGGCGACACCTGACTTTCCACACGAACCACCTGTCCTTGTCCCGCTACAACACATTCTCCTAAATGACAATCCCAGCAAATTGGTGTCCACGCTTTACAGATCGGTCCGTGCCAATGTAGAATATGCAGATTTACCTGCCAGGGAGAAGTGGGATCAGGAGCTGGCCACGACCCTCACAGACAGACAGTGGACTTTCTGTTTGCAGCAGACGGAGCTCATATCATCTAGTAGTCGATACAGGATCATTCACTACAAATTTATACACAGACTTCATTACACACCTGCACGGCTGCACAGATTTCAATTGAGAGCTACTGCTGACTGTGACAGATGTGGGGCTCCGGAGGCGGATTTCTTACACCTTGCATGGGGATGTGACCAGGTTCACCGCTATTGGGTACAGGTTTTTACAGCCATCTCCAAAATGATACATACACTGGTGGAACCGTCTCCGGTGATGGCACTGCTGGGTTATGTGGAACCGCTTCAGGCAGCCCATCGCAAATATGTAGCACTAGCTATGTTGTTAGCTAAGCGAAAAGTGGCATGCAGATGGGGGAGAGGGAGAGCCCCCAAGTTTAAGGACTGGGTGAATGATTTGGTTTACTGCCAGGAACAATTGCATACCAACTCGGAACTGTCGCCTGTTGCCTCCAGACCTACTGATATATGGGCTCCACTACAATGTTATCTGCTAGAGCTGCCCGCAGGAGAGCCCTGTGGTTGACGGTATGCACTTCACATTGCTGTTTCATTAATGCAAGTTATTGTGCTCACGGGGCGGGGGAGGGAGGACAATGAATGTGGCCTCAGTTACTGGTTTTGATGTCCCCCTTTTTGTCCCTATGTAGGCCACCATGGCCATCGATGTGAGACTCTGTTGTTTCGAGAGGGCGCTATATGACTGTTTCTTGAAGGCTGGGCATATGCTGGGCCGGACTGTTCCCACTTCCAGACACCATGGCTTGTTCCAGATCAGCTAGGCAGCACAGCAGTGTCTTATGTGTAGCGCACCAGGCTTGATATAGGCTCAACACTGACAGATGGACAAACACCCCATATACAGTTCAGATACCGCACAGGTTGAAGTTCACACAACAAAAAATTAAAAAAGTGAGACGCATAGATTTGATTACTGAATCAGCGTACTGTCATGATGTTATCCTTTGCAGCTGTGAGTTTGCATATATATAGCTATATTTGATACCCTGTAATTGCCTGATAATATATACGAATAGCGGCCTGCCTCCGGGTTGTTGGCGTGACGCTGTGTACACCTGACAGTACTTAATAAACGTCTTACACCAAAAAAAAAAAAATGTTGCGTTTTGCCACCATCATACCCAGCATTACCCAATCTTGTTGTCAGTGATTTAAGTCGTTTGGTTCCCATACATTCAGTAAACAGCGCCGGGGATCTGGCGTCAGGGAGATGTTTGTAGTTTGGGATATCGTGCGCAATACTGCTGTCCAATACCTCGCTACGTGCACACAGTCCCATATGGTATGATAGAATGACCCCTTGTCCCCGCAGCTTTGCAAGCAAAATTTGTAGGGGGCAGACCCTATTTTGAATAATGTCGTTCTTGTGTAGTATGTGCGATGTAATATTTTGAGTTGAACCAGTTTCACCCTGGAGGATATCGCTGTTTCTCTGGGAGACGAAAGGGCGACTTGCCAGACGGAGTCATCAAAATCACCCACTTCCCTGGACCATTTCTGTCGCAGCGTAGACGTCACGTCAGAGAGATTGTTGATCAATTTCCGGTAGGTCAATGAAGAGGCCCTATCTGGCATGTGTTCCGTTAGGAGTCTGTCTTCTAGAGGGGAGGACTCCTGTAGATCAGTTCCTGGAGGTATGACCGACTGGAGTGTGTGTTTAATTTGAAGGTATTTGAATCTTTCCTTTTGTGCCATGTCATATTATGTTTGAAGGTGAGAGAAAGCTACCACCTTTCCCCTTTTCCAGAGGTCACCCACCACTGAAATGCCGATGGCATCCCAGTTCCGGAACCCTTTACTGTTGCAAAGGAGACCTAATCTGTAGGAATCCCACAGTGGTGTCATCAGCGTAATCATCCCAGAGCATTTAAGAGGCGATTCGCATTATACAAAAGGTGTACAGTGTGTTGCGTGGGTCCGAGTAGGTCCGTGGGCATACAACGGCTATATAGATTGCCTAGCAGGCCTCGGCTCTCCAAGCTCTGTCTGTCAGCGAGGTATGCCGGCTCGGTCTGCGGAGCGTGCAACCAGTAGTTAATCTGCTTAAGATGGGCTGCCCAGTAATAGAACTCTAAGTTCGGAAGCGCGATACCCCCATCATACCAACTCTTTGTTAACTTATCTTGTGCAATACGCGGCGGTTTCCCATCCCACAAAAGAGTGGTAACGGTTGCAGCTATAGCTCGAAAATAAGAGTCAGGGATCAGGAATGGCGCATTCTCGAGGACATATAAAAATCGTGGGAGCGCCATAATTTTATACAACGCCGCCTTACCCAAGAGCGTGAGAGGGAGCGTTCGCCAGATCTTAACGTATCTTCGAAACCGCTCTAGGTGGGGAGTGAGATTCAGATCATAAAATTCGTCCGGGTCGGACGTAATATAAATGCCGAGGTATTTGAACGCTGTCGCAGTAGGTCGTAAGGGGCAACTCGAGGGTAAGATAGGGGGGGGGACCGGTCAACACATGGAGAACGGACTTGAACCAATTGATATTGTAACCTGACACCCTACCAAACTTTTCACAAACGTTCAGCAATTCTAGGATGGATTTCTTGGGGGAGGTGAGGTATAGTAGGATGTCATCCGCATATAGGGAAATGCGGTCCTACCACGTGTTGGTCCAGGAAAACCCCTTGATAGAGGGTTCCCATCTAATCCAGATCGCAAGTGGCTCAAGAATCAGCGCGAAGAGCAGCGGGGATCAAGGACATCCCTGTCTCGTGCCGCGTCCAAGCGGGAAGGCTCGAGAGGTGCGTCCATTGGCCGAGACATGGGCTAAAGGTTTGTTGTAAAGGAGGCGAATCCAAGCACAGTATTTTGGGCCGAAGCCCATATGGCGGAGCACCGCGAAGAGGTAAGGCCACTCCACGGTGTCAATTGCCATGGTGGCGTCTAGGGAGAGGATAACTGAAGGCTCCCGGATATATGACGTGCTTGCCAAGACTGCATGGAGCATGCGCAAGTTAAGGTCAGTGCTACGATGTGGCATAAATCCAGACTGGTCTGGATGTACTAAGGAGGTGAGATGGGGGGTCAGGCGCAACGCCAGCAGCTTGGCCAGAATCTTGGGTTCCGCATTGATCAGGGAAATTGGACGGTAGGACGCACAGTCCCACTCTGGTCTACCAGGCTTGTGGATCGCAACTATAGTGGCGAGGCGCTGGTCCCTCTGAAACTCTCCCGCCTCAAGGCTAGCAAGAAACATCTCAAGTAAAAAGGGTGCAGTCATCTGTGCTGTCCTTTTATACAGTTCGACTGGGAGGCCATTAGGCCCGAGCGCCTTACCTGAAGCAAGTGAGTAGATTGCAATTTGCAATTCTTCTAAGGTGATGTCTGCCTCCAACAGGAGTGCCGCTTCTGGGGAGAGTTGGGGGATTGTCAGATCTTTGATATAGTCATACGCCTCTTCCGACGTATAGGACGCCCGGGGAGCATACAGTTGTTGATAGTGGTTGGCCAAAACGTCCACTATGTCGTCCGGCTTAGTGACCACTGCGCCCGTGGGGGACAACAGCTGTGCTATGACCCTATTCCCTCTTTCTTTTCTATCTAGCCAGGCTAGCTTCTTCCCCGCCTTGTCACTTAGTTCGTATACCCTATGCATAGTTGCTAGGAGGCCATGTATCTCATTTTCCCGCTGGTACGCCACATACACTGTTTGCTTAAGCTGAACCTCAAGGATGGCGCTAAGTGATGGGCGCGTCGCCTGTTCCGTGAGTGCAGTGTTGAGCTCCTCTTCCAGGTTATCTAATTCCGCCCGCTGCGACCGTTTATGACCTGTAATTGAGGCCAGTGCTTGCCACGCAGCACCACCTTATAGGCCTCCCAGAGCGTACAAGGGGAGTCCACCGAACCAGCATTTTCTTGGAAGAAGTGACTGGTAGTGGCCGTGAGGTGTTTCATGATAGGGGCAACATGCAGAAAACCAGCCTGAAGCGGGAACATACGCCTCCTGGAGGTCTGGTGATGTGTGTACTTTAACAGCAGTGGGGAGTGATCGGATAAGCCCCTAGGGCGGATAACTACTTCTATTCCGGGCAAGCCGTCTGCTGACATTAGGAAGTGATCAATGCGTGTATGACAGTTGTGGACTGCGGAGTAGAGAGTGTACTGTCGTTCGTCAGGGTGTGTGTACCTCCAACTATCTGTGAGTCCCAAAGCATCCAGGAGACCAAGGAGGCGTCGCCCACCCTGCACCCCTGACCTAGTGGGAAATCTGTCTAGTGAGCCGTCAAGTATATCATTGAAGTCGCCCCCTATGAGCAGTGTTGCAGTGGGTAGTGTCAGCAAAAATGTTGTAAGAGCAGAATGGGTCTGTGCGTGGAGGGCCGGTGGGACATAAACAGAGACCAAATTGAACAGTCATACCTTTTCTAATGAAAAGTTAAGAGACCGTGAGGGGCGCCTAATAATTTGGCCTCATTAGCTAAAGACAAAAAAAGACCCTCTTTCCTGTGATGACAGTGAGGAAGCGTCATCCTCATCTTCTAAAAGGTCGCATAGAAGAGAGAGTTCATCTCACTCTCATTCGTTAACTGAACGACTTAAAGAGGCTTAAAAAAAGACTTCACATAAGTCTCACTGGCGCAGCTCTTCAAAACCTCACAAGGATCCAAAGGAAGTAAAAGAGTGTTATTCTGGGGGAGCAGATCAAAGAAAATACAGGTCTGAACTGACTGCCTGCACTGCCCCCTCAGGTGAGGCGTGATTTTAAGAAGCCTTCTTCTGTAGCCCTTTCTGACAGTCTACCCACGAAAACCTTACCATTGATGGAATCTTCGTCGTCAATGCCATTGCCGAAGAAGAAAATCACAGCGTCTTTGAGTCCTGCAACCAACAACCTTCCATACACGCTGAATTCCAGAAAGGCCTCTTCTATGAGTCCTACACAACTGCTGACACCGTTGTAGTCAAAGAGTCCGGCTCCACTGACACCTCCACTTCCACCGATGACGACTTATGCAACGTTGTGTCTGTTAACTACTCCCATGTTTTATCGATTTTGTTACATCCCTGTTGACTGTGTGGTTGTCATCCATCCTGGATGGGGGGGGGGGGGCACGTCGACAAACAGTGTAGATTACGACATCTTGCACCAGAGCACACCTCTCCTAGTGAGGTGACACCATTAGTTCCTTCTCAACATTTGGAGGAGCAGGAATCTGATGATGACGGTCCATTTGGAGACGCCTATAGTCAATCAGAACTGCACGTAAAGTACCAAGAGGAAGAAGAGCACGATGATCAGAGCTATTATGCTATTCCACAACAATATCCGGAGGAAATGGTCTGTATGGCATCCTTGCTACTCACTGACTTACAGTTCATGTTGTGAGACTATAAGAGAATGTTTCCGGCGACATCTGCCTCTGAGCAACCCTCTCTACCACCTCTGGTACTGTCTATTCTTCCATCCACTCCACAACAAGACACAACATTGTTGCCTACCACTGAACACTGTTCACCATAGGTCCCTCTTCAAACAGAGCCTGTAGCAGCTGATGACGAACACTAGGAGGGGGAACTGCAAGACCTGCATCTAGAATGGGATGATTATCTCATACCCCCATCATCGTCACCAATTACAGTTAACTCTCCACCTGAGGATATTTGTGGTGTGCGTAACTTGCTGGAGAGAGTGGCTAAACACTGACTTGCCCATGCCCTCCTCACAAACAGAATGTTTCCTTTGACTTTAAGAAGCCTTTTAGCAAGACTGTATGTGCAGTGCCCATTGCCAGTTATATGTGGGAGGAAGGCCTCATGGTCATGAAGGCTCCAGCCACAGTACCAACAGACGATGCTCCTGCTTGTCTTGTTGGCCATCCAAAGCCTGACTCCGTTATCTTGCAAGCAGCACAACGGAAGTCAAAGAATCCACTGTCTCCAGTATCAGTGCCTCCACACAAAGAATTTTATGTAACTAAGGAGTTAGGTCTTTTAGGGAGTGGACCCTTTATAACAGAATAAATACAAAAAATGCCCGCCTCCCACTTATTTTCCAATGTTATTTTCAGAACAAAACCAAAAAATTCATTTTAGTTTATCTGGGTACCTTTATTTATACCCCTATGATTTTTCAATTCTTTTGTATAAACTTTTTTCCCACGATTTTTGTGAATGAAAAAGACACATATATACATTCAATATTTACAACACATATACAATACATTACATCACTATTAATGAAAAAAATCACATCAACATCCTACATAAAACACAAATAATACATCACAATGTGTTTCTACTTAAGTGAATTAATAAACAACAATCAATCGCTTTAAGACAAAGTCAAAAAAGGAGATAATTTCATCAGAAGGTGACCCAATTTATATCCAGCCCACGCTGGTCAACTCAATCAATGAAAGTTTTGACTCCTAAAGTTTTGCCGACGCGTTTCGAATCCAACTACACAAGTTCGTGGATTCTCATCAGGGCTCTGTCTTTTATCTGCAATAGGTGTAAACAATAACAAAGTTTTGTTTATTGATAGATTCTACCCTCTGTCTCACACTAGCTTCCCACACTGAGAAGTTCTGCATATCTACCTGCACGATTCAGGATGACTGGGTGATCTTTACAATCAAATCTGTCCGCTGGCTGCTTGGTTATATCAAATGTTCCTGTGGACAAACAATCTTATTATTATGAGCTGACTGGGCAGTGTTTTAGCTCCTATTATACTGCACTGGGTGCGTTCTCGGGCTCACATTGATGTTCGTACCTTATTGCTATGGTGAGTCACACGCTGTCTGCCAAGCTGTTTCTCTTCGCGCGCTCAATCCTAATATCCTTATCTTTAATTCCGCATCTCGTCACACGGGCTAACAATTAAAGAATGAGGAAGTGATTTAGTCTACGGAAAAAAACGACATGTCATTTTTATGCACCGCGTGTGGGACAAAAGTACCTGTTAATCCCCGCCGGGACAGTTGATCGTTTTTAGACCGGTTATCTTCGGGGCCAACTCGAACCTCTCGTAACACTCTCAAAGTGAACCTGAGGCATAAGCACACTCGCGTTAGGGATTTCGGCGGGCATAATTACCAAAAAATTCTCGGGGAAAGGAGAAACCTTTTACCTGCTTACTTCCAACACCAGCAGTACAAATCTCGCTTGTATCCGCAATGGCGGCCATCTTGGAAGTCTCTCTTGTGTTTCAATCCGGCCCAAGGAATCCTGGTACTTGTGGTTCCTCTAGTACTCCCGCTTGTCATTGGGTGCTCACCTGCATATCTTGATGTATGGGAATCAACAGTATTCCTCTATATGTGTGCCTCATGAATGTATTCATTACCCGTCAGTCCCTTGTTATGATCTACATGTCTATCGGGAACAATTTTTGATTAAAAAATTACATGATTATCAGGGAAGGTCGCTCTTAGATCCCAGACATTTACAGTTTCATATCCTGGAAATTTCGGATAGCTTGTTAAGGCCAGTTTGAGAAAAACCAAACGTGGTAACACAGACCAGTCTGTCCGGTTCTCGCTTTTCTTTTTTTGTAAAAGATGTGTTCGAGGCATGTGGGCTGCTAAATTCATATCTTAGCATTAGATCGCCACCTAGTGTTGGGTCCGGATGATCGCACATTGTTGTCCTGGAAGAGTCTTCGAAGTATCCTGAGATGGGTGGCTCCTCCCCTGGACTACAGTGCGCATGGGCATCGGCTCCATCCCCAGATTGTTTTTTTCCGCCATTGGGTTCGGATGCGGTCTCGACGTCTCTCCGTCGGAACCGAATAAACATCACTTTTTACGGCCAAAAGGCTTTGGGTTCTTTACGTCGGTATTGTTTGCGTACGGTCTCGAGTTCTTCCGTCTCTCGGAGCCGGAATCACCGGAGTTTTTTACTACTCTTCGGACATCGAGGCCTTCTCATCGCGACTCGACACTAAGTTCCCAACATGGAGCGGAGTCCGTTTAAACTCTGTCCGCTCTGTGGGTCCAAATACCCACATATAGACGTACACCCGGTCTGTAATAAGTGCCTTTCGCCAGACCATGACGAAGGAAGTTGCCGGGCCTGTGCGAAGTTCAGGTCGAAGAAAACTCTCACGATTCGGCGCGCAGTGCGCCTTGTGGCCAAACAGGCGGCCCCGGATCCAGATAACATCTTCGGCGACCAAGAAGAAGAGGACCAGAGCCATCATCTTCAAATCTCCCCGCCTGAGACGGAGGTCGAGGCTGATCCGGAATATGACGACGACGGAGTCGTGGGTCAAGGCCTTGAATACGTCGACGAGGTAGGGGACGACGTTATGGTTTATGGGGCCGAGGAAGATAGCTCAGGGGACGAGCTATGCCCCGAAGTTGACGAACATCAGGAGAGGGTCGCGGGATCGCCTGTCGGCCTTACCCAAGACCCTGTAGCGCAAGCCACGGCCCCGCCTGCCGGCCCGGCCACGGACATACTTGCTGCGCCGAGGGTTTCGAAACCGAAACTGAAAGCAACGGTCTCGACTGCACCTAAAATGGCCGACCCGAAACCGAAACCGAAAGTTAAGGACTCAATCGTCCCTAAGATGGCGGTCGCAACAGCAAAAACAAATAAACAGGCGGCCTCATCGACTCCGTCGACCTCCGGTCCGCAGAAGTCGAAGAAACACGGCGATTCCACTGGGTCGAAATCGGCGCCGGAGGAGAGATCCTCTAAAAAGGGTGGCACGCACAAGACAAGCGCGCCGGCGCCGGCGAAGCCTGCCAAGGCAACCGACACAGCCCCGGCTCCAACGGGGACATCTGCGCATCGCTCCAGGGACTCGGGGTCGGCGCCGTCCATCCCTCCAAAAGACCAACGGAACGTCGCATCCGAAGGCAAGGCCACCTCGTCGGTGCCAAAGACATCGGTCACCGACGCATCTCTCGTGGCTGCTTCACTACAAAGAATTAAAGACAAGGCTTTTTCTTCGTCGACGCCAACGCCATCGACGCAGAGGGCGGCAGATGTCCCGGTCAAGCCGGCAAGTAAGCTCCTCTTCCTTCTACCGCCAAAAGTGGTGCCAAAGGCCTTTTCCTCGAAATCGACGCCAAAGAAGTCGGACTCTTCTACGGCAGAGACATCTTCGGGTCAAGTGCTCGACCCTGAAGAAGATTCGGAGTGCTTCATAGACGCGGACACGGGGAAGTTAACCCTTTATAAAAGGAAGATCACTTCGCAGCCGGTGGAATCCTACGTCATTCCCCTAAAGAAGAAAAAGTTTCCACAGGACGCCTCAGGCCTCATGGAACCTATCCAGCCTCCTCTGGGACGGAGCCCAACACCGTCTCCAGACCACTCTGAAAGTGAGGGCTATGGTGAAGATGAACAATACACCTTCCCAGTAAATGAACCTGATGCACAGCCAGATTCTTATTATGGCATTGGGGACCAAGGCACCCAAGATGTGGGGCAAGACCCACAGACTTTCAGTACACGTGCATCCCCTACGGAGGATTCTGCAGGTTTTCATGCACTCATTGAGAGGGCAGCTGCTAATCATGATGTGGACATGCATGCTGACCCAGTTGAGGAGGACTTTCTATTCGACACATTTTCAGTTTCGGAAAGAAATGTAAAGACCCTGCCTATGCTCAAAGGGGTCCTCAAGCATGCTGCGGACATCTTTAAAGAGCCTACCAGGGCGAGGGTGGTCAACCCACGTATTGAAAAAAAGTACAGACCAGCGCCTGCAGACCCTGCATACATTCGAGGACAGTTGCCGCTTGACTCCTTGGTGGTAGCAAACGCACGCAAGAGGGCCAACTCCCAAACAACGGGTGAAGCTCCTCCCCCGGATAAGGAGTCCAAAGTGCTAGAGGCAGGAGGCAAAAGAGTGGCTGCACAGGCTGCCAATTTCTGGCGTATTGCAAATACACAGGCACTACTGGCACGTTATGATAGATCACATTACGACACACTAGAGCAGATTGTAGAACACCTGCCTCCGCAGTTTCAAGAGGGCACCAAAATGATTATACAAGAAGGACAACTGATCTCCAACGCGGCCATAAAGTGCGCACTTGATGTCGCGGACACAGCCGCTAGGGCCATTAACACCAGTGTCATGCTCAGAAGACAGGCTTGGCTCCGCATATCGGGGTTCAAACCTGACATTCAAACAACCATACTTAATCAACCAGTCAATCCGGATAGACTGTTTGGTCCAGATGTTGACACCACCCTGGAAAAGATTAAAAAGGACACTGAAACCGCTAAATCGATGGGGGCCCTACAATCTCAGCAGTTTCGTGGCAATAATTTTCGTCGCTCAGGTGCCCGTGGAGTCACCAGAGGACAGATGGGTCAACAGTCACAGTTCCCTAGAGGTGGAGCACAGTCCTCGTACCCCAAACAAAACAAGAGGGGCTACAGGGGAAACAGCAACAAAGGACGTGGCAAGGGAGGCAACAATTCACGCTCCTCTGCCCCGAGCAACCAGTGACTCTCTGTCACTGCCCCCCGACCATTTAACACCTGTCGGGGGGAGAATACAGCAGTTCCTGCCCGTCTGGATCAACATCACCACAGACAGGTGGGTGCGACAGCTTATCCAGTACGGTTATTGTCTAGAGTTGAAATCCACTCCACCCAACATTCCACCAAGGCAAAGACCTATGTCCGCAGAGCACTTGCACTTATTGCAGCAGGAAGTGTTGGTGATGCTGCAAAAAGGGGCAATCGAGCTCGTGCCAGTGGGGGAGGAAGGCACAGGGGTTTATTCCCTGTACTTCCTCATTCCAAAGAAGGACGGATCTCTCAGACCGATTCTGGATCTCCGTCCCCTCAATCTGTACATACTGTCAGAGCATTTCCACATGCTTACACTGCAACAGATTCTTCCTATGTTAAACAAAGGAGACTTCTTAGCAACCTTGGATCTCAAGGATGCTTATTTCCACATTCCGCTACATCCGTCCCACAGAAAGTACCTCAGGTTCACTATCCAGGGCACGCATTATCAGTTCAAAGTCCTACCCTTCGGAGTCACAACTGCCCCAAGGGTCTTTACCAAGTGTCTGGCGACTGTAGCGGCGCACCTCAGGAGGCAGAACATCCATGTCTACCCCTACCTCGACGACTGGCTCGTTCAAGCCAGGTCGGAACAGCAGTGCGCCGCGGACATGTCGACTACCATTCACCTCCTTCACGACCTGGGTTTCTCGTTGAATTACCCGAAGTCACACCTTCAGCCGGCACACGTCCGGCAGTTTCTGGGTGCGACAATCAATACCCTGACGGCCTCGGCACAACCAAACCAGGTCAGGATAGACGGCATACAGTCTTTAATCCAGAAGTTCAGACCGGGACACTCACTTCCAGCAAGAGTGTTCATGCAGTTGATAGGCATGATGGCCTCCTGCATCTTCATAGTCCCTCACGCACGGTTGCATATGCGCCCGCTCCAGGAGTGCTTAGCAAATCAGTGGACACAGGCTCAGGGACAATTAACAGACCTAGTGTTGGTTACCAGTCGGGCATACAACTCTCTGCATTGGTGGACTCCACACAACCTTTGCAAGGGCCGACTGTTCCAGGAGCCAGTGCCACAGGTTATCCTGACAACGGACGCATCTCTCCAGGGATGGGGAGCACACCTGCTCACTTACACAGTGCAGGGACTATGGACGACGCAGCAACAGAAGATGCACATCAACTATCTAGAACTGATGGCGATCTTCATGGCACTCAAGTCCTTCATTGTACATCTCTGCAACAAAGTGGTGTTAGTCCGGACGGACAACATGACCGCGATGTACTACATCCAAAAACAGGGGGGCACCCACTCACCACAGCTGTCTCACCTGGCTCAGAGCATGTGGAAGTGGGCCATTCAGAGGAACATCTTCCTCATGGCAGAACACCTCCCGGGGAAGGACAATCAGATGGCGGATCTGCTCAGCAGATACAGTCATCAAATGCACGAGTGGGAGATACATCCATCGGTACTCCAGCCGTACTTCCAAAGGTGGGGGCGTCCAGACATAGACCTGTTCGCCACAAGGGAGAACGCAAAATGCCAAAGCTTCGCCGCCAGGTTCCCACACCCCCAATCGCAGGGCAATGCGATAGGGATGAACTGGTCAGGCAAATTTGCTTACGCTTTTCCCCCGACACCCCTGATACCACTGGTGGCGAGGAAACTACGGCAACACTCCATGACACTCATCCTAGTTGCTCCAACGTGGGCGCGCCAAGCATGGTACACCACGTTCCTCGAACTCTCAGTGGTCCCGCATCAAAGACTGCGCCTCACGCCCAGACTTCTGACGCAGAACCATGGAGAAATTCAGCATCCAGATCCGCAACAGCTCAACCTAGCGATCTGGCTCCTGAAGTCTTAGAGTTTGGATACCTAAACCTACCTCCTGAATGCATGAACATCATCAAGGAGGCGAGGAAGCCGTCAACCAGAGCATGCTATGCCGCAAAATGGAAGCGTTTTGTCATCTACTGTGCAGACAATGGCATAAACCCGCTAGATGCATCTATCCCTAACATCATTTGCTATCTGTTACACCTTTATAAGTGCAAGCTAGCGTTCACTTCTATTCGGATACATCTATCCGCCATCGCGGCTTACCTTCAAAATAGGCAGCATCTCTCAGTCTTCAGGGTGCCTGCCATTAAAGCGTTCCTTGAAGGCCTGAAACGAGTCATTCCCCCAAGAACACCGCCAGCTCCCGTGTGGAACCTCAATGTGGTCCTCACCAGACTGATGGGACCACCGTTTGAGCCAATGCACTCGTGCGAACTGCAATTCCTAACGTGGAAAGTTGCTTTCCTAATTGCCATTACGTCACTAAGACGCGTAAGTGAGTTGCAAGCACTCACGATACAAGAACCATTCATCCAGATTCATCCAAATAGGGTAGTACTACGTACTAACCCCAAATTCCTTCCAAAGGTGGTGTCACATTTTCATCTCAACCAAACTATCGATTTGCCTGCATTCTTCCAGAACCCACAAACAGTGGCGGAAAGGATGCTCCATACGTTAGACGTACGGAGGGCATTGATGTACTACATAGACAGGACACAACACTTTAGGAAGACAAAACAACTCTTTGTTGCCTTCTCACCACAACACAAAGGCAACCCAATTTCCAAAGCAGGAATAGCCAGATGGATTGTTAAGTGCATTCAAATCTGTTATCATAAAGCCAAGCGCACTTTAACAATACCCCCAAAGGCACACTCCACACGCAAGTTGGGGGCATCCATGGCTTTCCTTGGAAACATTCCTCTAGAGGACATTTGCAGAGCAGCCACGTGGATTACACCACATACCTTTACAAAACACTACTGTGTTGATGTACATTCCAAACAGCAAGCGGCTGTAGGACAGGCTGTTCTCAAGACACTTTTTCAGGTTTCTGCAGCTGGCACGGGCAACCGCCGCTGATGGAGGGACTGCTATGTATTCTATGCTAAGATATGAATTTAGCAGCCCACATGCCTCGAACTGAATATGCTACTTACCAGTATGCATCTGTTCTTGGCATGTAGGGCTGCTAACATTCATATCGCCCACCCTCCTCCCCGGTGCCTGTCGCAGCTGCAGATATACTATTGTATTCAATCATTAGCATGGACATCCTTTACACTTTTCACTCCATCCTCTGCCACAATGGCGAAAAACAATCTGGGGATGGAGCCGATGCCCATGCGCACTGTAGTCCAGGGGAGGAGCCACCCATCTCAGGATACTTCGAAGACTCTTCCAGGACAACAATGTGCGATCATCCGGACCCAACACTAGGTGGCGATCTAATGCTAAGATATGAATGTTAGCAGCCCTACATGCCAAGAACAGATGCATACTGGTAAGTAGCATATTCATTCTATTAACAGTTTGATAAGAACCATAAAAGAAAAGCGACAATCCCGCTCAACTTCCCTCGCAGGGGGGTACGGTATCAGGCACATGGATGGCAGTGAACACGGCGAACATGTGCATCTGGTCGAAGAACGCCCTCAAGCTATACAACAATTTTGGGAATGTAGTCCAGGCTATAAACAGGAAGGCAAGGCATCCGGGGGACTTGATAGGATAGCCCAGAATCTCCCTGATGTGGGACAGAATTTAGGCCCAGTAGGGACGGATGATCGGGCAGTCCCACCAGATATGGCGGAAATCACCCAAGAAGCCCGCAGCCTCTCCAGCATCTATCCGAAGAATCCGGAACAATTCTCCGTAATTTGGCCAGGTACAGGTACCAGTCCATCATGGTCTTAAGGTGGGCCTCCCTAAGGTCTAAGGAGTGGTTGTGTTTCGCTATGTCATGCCACAGGTGGGACCATTCCTCGTCCGATATGGTACATCCAAGGAGTTCCTCCCAGAGGCCCATGTAACGCAGTCTAGGAGAAATAGAAGTAGAGTGAAGGAGGCCATACAGAAAGGAGATGGTTCCTTGCATGGTGGAAGTATTAGCGAGGAAAGCCTCAAAAGGAGTGGGCGGCCTGGTGGCTGCATCTCTAACCGCCGGCGACAGTGCCCAGTGGAGTAGCTGGGTGTGGTAGAATTGCTCCAGGTGCGAGACCGAGTAGTCCCGCATACAGTTGTCAAACGTGAGCGGTGCAAATCCATGGAACAAATGTGTACGGGCGAAGCAGCCCCTGGTTCTCTGGGCGTCAAAGGGGCCCTCTCGCTCTGCAGGGGGAAAAGCCGGGTTAAAGTGAATCAGCGTGAATGGGGACGGGAACGACGTCCAGCGTTCATCGTGGGAGACAGAGTCCCAAACCCTCAGGGTGGTGCTCGTGGGAGTACTGATGTACGTGTTTTTGGATCTATCCCCTTTGGGTTTCCACACTAAGTCCCAAATCGTCCTCCCAGTCACCGACCGATCCATATGCAACCAATGCTTCTCGGAGAGGGGCTGGGACCACTCTACTAGGACCCGCAGCTGTGCCGCCTTATAATATAGGTGCATATCCGGGAGGCCCAACCCCCCCCCCCCCCCCCCCTTTCTGTGGGCGCCTGGGGGTGACGAAGGAGAATCGAGCCTTACCTCCCTGCCAGATGAAGCGGAGCATCATGGATTTATCATTTAATCATGGATTTAAGACGACAGAAGAAATCGCCCTCAAGGACGATAGGCAAGGCCTGGAAAAGATACAAAAATGTAGTTAATAGGGACATTTTGATCGCGTGGACCCGTCCCAGCCAAGAGATAAACGTAGGCTTCCAACGGGCCAGATCGCTCTGAATCCTCGTAAGGAGTGGGGGAAAGTTGGCGGCAAACAATTTCCCAATAGTGGGGGTCAAGTGGACCCCTGAATACACTATGGAGGTGAGGCACCATGGCAGGGGCGACAGTGGGCGTAGACGGTCCACTTCAGCCGAGGGGAGCGTGAGGTTGAGGATATAAGATTTATTATAGTTGACCTTAAATCCTGCCACTTTCTCGAAACGCGATAGGACGTCCTGGACATAGGGAAGGGAGTGAGCAGGATCCGCTAGGGACAGCAGAACATCGTCCGCAAAGAGAGAGATCTTATGCTGTTCTCCCGTGAAGGGCAGGCCCCGAATGTCTGGGTTCTCCCTCACCGCCAACGCGAGCGGCTCAGTGCTCAGAGCGAAGAGCAGGGGCGAAAGGGGACAGCCCTGCCGCGTGCCGCGGGAGTGTGGGAAGAAAGCGGAGCAGTGTCCGTTCACCGTGACTCTAGAGTGGGGGCTACTGTAGTTCGCCTCTAACATCGCGAGGAACCTAGCCGAAAAACCAGACGCCGACAGGGTCCAGAACATGAAGTTCCAATCCACTCGATCAAAGCCTTCTCGGCATCGAGGCCTACCAGGACCGCCGGGATCCTAAAGCGGTTGGCCTTCTCAATGAGGTGGATCACCCTCCTGGTATTGTTGTCTGTTTGACGGCCCTTAATGAAGCCGGACTGGTCCGGGTGTATGAGGGCCGGCATCAAGTCCTGGAGTCTATGCGCTAGGATGGTGGAGTACAGTTTGGCATCCAGATTAAGCAGTGCTATGGGCCTATATGAGGAGCATACGGTAGGGTCCTTCCCGGATTTAGGGATAACCAATATGACGGCTTCCGCCATGGAGCCTGAAGTCAAGCCCGTCTCCCCCATGGTATTGAACAACCGCACCAAGAATCCACAAATGTCCGAGGCGAAGGTTTGGTAGAACAGCGCCCCACAGGTCTCCAGCCTCGCCCTCCCATGGTACTGCCCGGATGCGGATGTTATTCCGGCGAGACCGGTTCTCTAAGTCCTCAGCGTGAGCCTGGAGGTCCAGATTCTGCTCCGTGAGTCTGAGCACATCTTGCTGGAGTTGATGCACATCGCCAGCTAGACCCAGATCGTGTTCCTCGAGTGTGGCCACCCGCTCACCTATGCTATCCATGTCCCTCCGCACCTCGCGGAGATCAGAAGCAAGGTGGGAGCGGAGTTCCGAGATATCTTCTTTTATGGCAGAAAAGAGCTCCAACATAAAGGCCTTGGTAGCCGGCGCGTCATCGTCCTTCTGTTTAGGCGATGAGCTAGGTCCCGGCGAGGTCGACAACAGGGTCCCTCTTGGCTGGCCATCCTTGCCCGGTTTGTCCTTCTCTTTTCGAAGCCTGGAGGGCATCTTGCAGCCCCCGGTAGACCACACCGGTCAGAATCCAAGGCAGAGTTCACCACACACCTCACGGGCAGTACCCCACAGGAGAGGGCACGTGGGGCCCCCTCTAGTCAGGCAAAGAACTTCAGTACTTCTCACGCGTCGGGCAATCCAGACACCAGTATGGCAGCTGAAGTAGTACTGGTCAGTGGGGAGAGGGGCACCGACATCCACAGCCACCGGGCGCCACCCCAATGATGATCCGAGGGGCGGCCAGACCCCAGTAGAGCTACGCAAATTCCCCCTGCGAGCGATGTGCTGGAGCGGCAGCTGCAGATCACCCCACAGAAGGGCCAGTTGGGGGGCAGGCAGGGGGTAGACCGGCCGGGGCGGTCCAAGTTGAGAAGGCCGCAATCCCCCCAGCAAGAGAGGCAGGGACCGCCACGTACCGCTGGCCGCAGGTCCGGGACCGCGCCGCAGTGGGCCACACAGGTGGCGGCTCGGGTTCAGCACCCCCTCTCGGCCAACTCGGGGGCGGGCAGGCAGCAGAAGCGTTAAGAGTCCCCCTCAGGGGCAGGTGGGCGCCAGCAGTGAGTCCGGAGCACCCAGCCTATCCCCACTCCAGAGGGCAGCACTGCAGGTCCAAGAGAGGAAGGGCTCAGCAGGCCAGGAAGTACTGCTCACAGCCTCGTATGGCAGGTGCCCCGCCAAAGCTCCACTCCTCTACGCAGGCATACCTTTGTCCAGGCCGCGCCGCACTTCCAGGAACCAGCGGCCCCACAGAGGCCGGGCACTCAAGGCAGCACGTGGGTTATGCCACACACGGGGGCCCGTCCCAGGCAGGTCAGAGTTCAGAGGGGGCAAATCGAGGCGGCAGCGCTCCAGAGGGCCTCAGTCACATGCTCCACTCACCCGCCGCAGCAAAGTACAAGTGGCTAATCTCGGCAGGGGGGCCCAGCAACGCCCGACTCGGCAAACGCCACGCCGACCAGGCCTCACATCCCCGTCCTCAGGTGGCTCCTCCCCCCGGCCTCCTCGCTTCCGGCTGCAGGGCCGAGCCGCGAGCAGGGCACCGCAACCGCAGAGGGCACGGCACTCGCTCAGCACTCTAGTCGCTCGATGCGCGGTGGCAGCAACCTCACCGCCGGGCCATGGGTCGGAGATCGCAGTCGGCAGCGGCAGTACGGCGTCTCCTCTGCCGCACTCCACGCTCCGGGGCAGCCACGTCGGGCGACCAGCAGGTAGGCCGCGGACGCTATCTCCTCGCTCCGAGCACAGGGAGACACCGGAAAGGCACCAATCGAGTGCACGCAGCAGCGCGGAGCTCCCCCAGTCGTCCCACCGGTGATTAAAAGCCCCGAGAGTATGCCAGGCAATGCTTTGAGTGTCGTGGCACCGGAGGGACCTGGAGGAACGTCCTACTCCGTCGCCATCTTGGACACGGCCCCCGTTCTCGCTTTTCTTTAGCCTGGAGAAGACACTCCCTCGAAGTGAAACGAGCTCTTTTAAATGAATGTTTCAATAACTTTTTTTTGGGATCAAATTTGTTTTTTATTTGCATCAAAATAGTACATTGCAATGATAGGACAGTTGCATTCTACCAGACCCATTATGCCCCTCCCAAGGATCCCGGCGTAGGGCTCCCAGTCCGTAGGGCTTCGGGCCATGCGTCCATGTATGCAAAGGAAGCTAATTCTAAGCAATGTGATGCATCAAAGTACCCCCCTCCTCAACCCCCAAACTTTACCCCCCACCATCCCAACAGAAGTATCTGTCGTCCTGCCCGCCCCCCACTCCCCCTCACCGGTGTGTTCTGCCAAACTTTATTAGGGGTTCACCTGGGCCTCCTCTGTTTTTTCGTTGTTCCCTAAGCTTCTTGTGGTTTGTGGAACTCATCTACCAGTGTGAGAACTTTGAGATATTTGGGGCATGTCATCTCGTGGAATTCAGTGGTGAGCAGTGCAATCAAAGGTGACCACACCTCCCGGAATGTGTCTGCAGTTTGTGTGAGAGAGGCCTGTATGCGTTCCATCCCCATTATAAACCATATTTTGTGGAGCCATCCCGTGTGAGAAGGTTTGCGTGTGTTGCCCCACAGTGAGAGGATGTGTTGTCCCGCTGCCCCCATTGCCAACCCCATCTGTTTCCCTCGGATTGATTTGAGTGGAAAGGTCAGTTTGTTAGGCAGACCTAAAATCGTGTATGCCGGGAGGCACGGAATCTCCGTCTCAAAGTGCAGGTCTATATCTCGTAGCACCTCCTCCCAGTAGTCCTGCACCTCTGGGCATTCCCACAGCAGGTGAATCATAGTCCCAGTTTGTCCGCATCCCCTCCAGCACTTAGGGTCTCGTCTAGGGTTACTCTGGTGGAGTCGTTCCGGAGTCAGGTGCCAGTAACAAGCCACTTTGATTGTGGCTTCCCTACTAGCCACGTTCCGAGCTGTATGATGTGCCCTGAAAAATATATCGTGCCATTCCTTGTCCGAGAGTGTCCGCCCTAGCTCTTTCTCCCATCTTTTCTGTCCTGCTGACCTAACCGTCGGTGCTGGTGGGGTTAATAGTTTATAGAGTTCAGTAATTGCCCTCTTGTCGTCAGATTTGGCCAAAAACCTCTTCTCAAAGGGCGTGAGGAAGCGGCCCACCTGCGGGGCGACATCTTTGTGAGTGAGCCAGTGTCGTAATTGAAAGTATTGGAAGTTGTGCAGACGATCTATCCCATATCCGTCCCTGAGTGCCTCTAATGTCATAAAGCCCTGCAGGTCAAACAAGTGTCCTGCCGAGCAACATTCCGTGTGCCGCCATTGAGGAAAGGAGCCAGGGGGCGAACGCCGGGTTATCAAACAGTTGTGTCATCTGTGACGGGAAAGAGGTGAGGTCTCTAGTTGTTGCTACCGCGTCCCACACTTGTAAGAGTGTCCTGGTGATGGGGGATTTCTTGATATATGCCAGTCTATCGCATCTTGCCAGGAATGGGACCCGCCAAAGTGGCATTCCCGCCATTGCCCTATCTTGAAACAGCCATTGTTTCTCCGAAGTCGGTCTGGACCATTCTAAAAGGTAGCGCAGCTGGGCTGCCTGGAAGTAACGATGCAGGTCGGGGACACCCAGCCCCCCCTCGGCATGTGTCCGCGAGATGATATCGCGCCGCATTCTAGGGCGCTTTCCTGCCCAGACATATTGCTGGATGATGCCTTGTAATTTTTTATTCATGCCCAGTGGGGGAAGTGACCGGGATGGTCTGGAACAGATAAAGCACCCTCGGCAGCACGGACATCTTGACAGCGGCCACTCGGCCTAGCCATGACAGTGATTGGTGTCGCCAACGGAGGATATCCCCCTGGATGCACCGAAGGAGCTTGGTATAGTTATTTTCCACCGTTTGGGCCGTCGAGGGAGACAAGTCTATCCCCAAATATGGTAGTTCCAGTCTTTCCCGTAGCCCTCAGATCTGGAGCGAACCTCTATTAAGCTGTCGCGCATTGGTCCCCAGCGGAAGGATCACGGATTTCTGGATATTCATTTTAAAGCCCGAAACCTTCCCAAACTGCTCCATTTCACTTAGAAATGCTGGAATCGAGACCCTTGGGTTCTCAACGGGGACTAGAATGTCATCTGCGTATAAGCTGATGGTCTGCTCCTCGCCCCCGAAGGTGATACCCTTGATGTTCTGGTTGTCTCATACCCGTTGGGCAAACGGTTCCATATAAAGGGCGAATAACATCGGCGAAAGAGGACAGACCTGCTGCGTGCCCCGGCGGATGTCCAGCGGCTTGGAGCTCGTCCCGTTCACCCTGATTGTTGCCTGGGGAGTCGCGTAACAGCTCGCCACCCAGGCTCTGAATCTCTCCCCTAGCCCGAATCTCGATAGCGTCCTATCTAGGTGTGTCCAGTCCACTCTGTCGAACGCTTTTTCAGCGTCGACCGACAGTAGGGCTGCATCTGAATCACTGTAGTGGGCCTTATCAATCACGTGCAGCAGGCGTTTGGTGTTGTCAGCGCATTGGCGTGAGGGTATAAATCCCGCCTGGTCTGGTTCAATTATGCCCGGGAGGCACGGCCCCAGCCTTGCAGCTAAGATTCCGGTAAAAAGCTTCAGATCAATATTCAGAAGCGATATTGGCCGATATGCCGCGCATTGAGAGGCGTCTTTTCCGGGTTTTGGCAGGACGATAATGTCCGCCTCGAGCATCTCTTGTGGGATCAGGTCTGGGCCCTGAAATGAGTTAAAGAGTTTTGTTAACACCGGGGCCAGGAGATGGCAAAAGGCTTTGTAAAAGCCCGCGGAGAACCCATCTGGGCCTGGCGCCTTGAGTGGTTTAAGGCGGGCAATAGCTGAGACCACCTCCTCCAAGCGAATGGGAGCGTCTAGCGCGTCGGAATTCGCGCCATTCATTGCGGTAACGTGGGCTTCTTTAAATACTCTATCCCGACCTCCTCCTCCGAGGCTGGATCGGCCTCATATAGCATAGCGTAGAATGCCCTGAAAGCCTCGGCTATGCGCTCGTCTTCGCAATGTTCTCTTCCGCCTTCCTCGCCGATGACTTGTATCTTGGCCTTGACCGTTTTTGCTTTGAGTTTGCTGGCCAGCAGGCGACCCGTCCTATACCCTCCTACATAATAAGTGTGCTTGAGGCGTAGCGCCGCATATTCTACTCTGTCCAAATCGAGACTTGCAAGTTACGCTCTAGCAGCCTTCAGTTTACGCCATATCCTAGGGGCCCCTGTCCGACAATGCACTCGCTCTAGTACCTGTGCGGTCAGTTCCTGGCGTCTTTCTTTTCACTCCCTATTATCTGCGTCCGAAATCGCCATCAGTTCCCTCCTGACCACTGCCTTTAGTGCCCCCCATACCTCAGTCATGGCTACCTCTCCTGTGTCATTTCTGCTAAGGTAGTCAGTTATATTTTGTGAGAGTTGCTGCGCGACCCCCTTACGTGTTAGCAGGGTCTCCCTGAGCCGCCACCTACCCGTGTGCGAGTGTATGCGAGGGACTTGCAGGTGTAGTATTATTGCGTCGTGATCGGAAAGGGCCGCTGGGGTGACCTCCACGTCCTTTACCATGGGGGCCATATCTGTCGAACTAAGAAAGAGATCTATCCTGGCATATGTTCGATGTACATGTGAATAAAATGTGTACCCTGGAGCGGTGTGCTGTATCTCCCTCCATGCATCCAGGAAGCCCCTGCTAGCGAGCCAGCGCTTCCCCTCTGTAGAGAGAGCACCGGAGTCGCCAAATCTTTGCCCCGACCTGTCTATCACATTATCCATCACCAGGTTTAGGTCCCCACCCACCAATGTGTACCGCGCATCCGCTCCTAGAACCTCCGACAACGCCCACGTGAGATACGATTCTTGCTTAGTGTTGGGCGCGTAGATGGACCCCACTGTAAACTCCACATTGCCAATGCTAACAGTATGCGCCAGCAGTCTGCCTTTGATTTCTGCCACCTTGTCTCTTACTTGGCCCTTGAAGTGCTTAGCGAACAGAATGGCCACCCCTGCTTTCTTCTCCATAGTGGAGGAGTAGAGCTGCGTCGGGAAGGCCCTGGATCGCATACGATGCCAGTCCTTTGCCAGCAAATGTGTCTCCTGTAGGAGGCAAATTGCTGCACCGGAGTTCTCCAAGTACGAGAGCACCGCCCGCCTTTTGATTGGGTTGTTGAGACCCTTAACGTTTAGGGTTAGTACCTGCAAAGCTTCAGACGCCATTTGGGGGACTAGGCCCTACCCCGCCTCTACCTTGCCTGTGCCTGATGCGCCCTCGGGTTCTTGTGTCCACCGCCACAAGCCCCTGAACGGAGCCCCGTCGGGTCCCTGTCCCTCTTGTCTCCCTGAAACTAACACACCGGAGCCCCCCCCCCCCCCCCCCCCCCCACCCCAGAACTCCCCGGACCCCAACTGGACCCCCCCCCCCCCCCCCCTTGAGTCGCCCCCCTGCCCCCACCATCCCCCTCCACCCACCCCTCCTGGACCCCAACTTCCAATCCCCAACTGGTGAACATTGTCCCAGGCCTATTCAGCAACAGTTCAGGCCTGTGGTAAAGTGTCAATGGAAGAGAATGTGTGGCAATGGCGGCCTTGAGGTCCCCCCGTCCCGCCCCCCCCCCCGCCCCCCCCCTAGTGTGGTGCTGTGAAAGATCACGGGCAGATTCCTGGATCCTCTATTCGGCTCCCGTGTCCTTGGAGACTTCCTGAATTGCTGCCGCGCGACCTTGCGCCACTGTTTCTGGGTCTGGTTTGAATCCTTTCCTGGCCGCGCGCCGCCGCCTCACTTTCTGCCATCCGTCCCTGGGCGTTTGCGATGTTGCCGACTGCGTGAATCGTGGTTCTTTTTCGGCATCCGACTCGTCACCCTCCGGCTGGATACCCAACAGAGAGCAGGTGTCCTTTAGTGACCTCAATTGGTGGAGGGAGCCGTTCCATCTAAATATAAGTCTGAATGGGTGGCCCCAGGAGTAGGGGACCCACTTGTCCCGTAGGAAGGTGGTGGCCACTTTGAATGCTCGCCGTTTCTGTAGGGTGATTGCGGAGAGATCTTGGAAGAGCTCCACTGTGTGACCCCTGAAGTTGATAGGTTGCGCTCTCCTCGCCGCCTGCAAGATGCGTTCTTTGAGAGGGTAGTCCGGTAAAAATGCCAAAATGTCCGGGGGAGGAGCAGGCGCCCTGCGAGTAAGGCCCACCCTATGGGCCCTGTCAATGCGGATCACGAAGTCCTCCTTCTCCTGCAGAATCTCCCGAAACAACCCCTGCAGGTACAGTGTGACGTCTTCCCCCTCCGCCTTAGACGGCACATTCCGAACCCTAATGCGTCTCGAGCGGTCGCTGTGCTTCGTCGTGTAGGCCGGAGCCGGGGCCTCGATTTAGCTCAGACCGCCACCCAGCGACCCGTCTGACAGGAGGCCCTGCTGTCGCTCGTCTGGGCCAAGGCGGCACAGCTCTGGTCCCGCGCTCCTCTGCCCTCCTTCTCACCTCACGCTCCGGTGCTGCTGATTCTTGCTTCTCGCGGCTCCCCAGTTGCCTCAACCCGGCTCCCCACTGGTCACACCGCCAGTTAGACTAGCGAGAGGCCGAAGAGCCCGTGGAAACTTGCTGTGAGGTGGATCGGACAAGGAGCTTCCGGCAAACACATCTCCTCAGGCCGCCATCTTAGCCACGCCCCCTTCAATAACTTTTTGGGCTATCCTCGTAGCACCATTTCTCCGCAAACCTTCTGTGCATTTTGTTCATACTCAGTTACTTCAGTGCAATTTCTTCTTATGCGTAATAGTTGCCCATAAGGCAAGTTTGCTTTAAGGCCCCTAGGGTGTGCACTTTTATGGTGTAGAATAGTATTTTTATCCGTTTTGGTCTTATAAAGAGATGCTCTAAGTTCTCCTTGCGCACATGTGATTTCTAAGTCCAGAAATTTCATGTTTGTATGGCTATATTCGATAGAAAATGTTATGTCTTGATGTCTATCATTCAGCCATTTATGGAATACTAATAGCTCCGACTGGCTCCCCTGCCATAGGATCCAGACGTCGTCAATATAGCAGAACCATTGGCTAATCTGTTCTTTGAAAGGATTGTTTTCCACAAATCTTTTTTCATATTCGGCCTTATACAGGACCGCCATCTCTGGAGCATAAGGGCATCCCATGGCCGTCCCCTTGATTTGCATAAAGAATTCGCCATTAAAAGAAAAATAATTATTTTTAAGGGCAATTTCGGCCAGTTTCAAAATAAATGCTGTGGTACTCTGAGGTCTTTCCCTACTTTCCAAGTATATTTCCATCACCTCTAGTGCTTCATCCTGAGGGATCTGCATATAGAGGGATGTGACATCCATTGTGACCATTAATTGAGATGACTCATTAAATGGAGTTTAATGAAAAATCAATTTCAATAAAAAATCAGTGGTGTCTCTCAGGTATGATTTAACCTTTCCCACAAAAGGCTTTAGAAAAAAGTCCACATATTTCGAAATCGGCTCGAGGCATACCCTATTATCACAATGGAACATTAAGCCAGTGGAGGGACACCACAAATGTGGAAATTGTATTGCTTGTTCTAATACAATTGAAGGAAATGAGTTTGTCCATGCTGGAGTAAATGGAAACATCCAATCTTTACAAACTGCAAAACGAGAAATGTTGTTTACGTAATAAAATGTCCATGTAATAAAATCTACATTGGTAAAACAAATCAGCAGGTCAATACAAGAATTACCCAACACAGATCCAGCTTAAAGAAGAAAGTCATGACAGCCCCCATGGTTGAACACTTTGAGGAAATGGGGCATGGCGAGAATGAGTTTAAATGGTCAATCCTCTTCTGTATAAATCAAACCAAACGTGCGACAGATGTTGACAAGGTACTGCTACAAAAAGAGGCGTACCGTATCCTAAAATTCAATAGCACTCAAACTGGCCTTAACAACCTATCCGAAATTTCCAGGATATGAAACTGTAAATGTCTGGGATCTAAGAGCGACCTTCCCTGATAATCATGTAATTTTTTAATCAAAAATTGTTCCTGATAGACATGTAGATCATAACAAGGTACTGACGGGTAATTAATACATTCATGAGGCACACAAATAGAGGAATACTGTTGATTCCCATACATCAAGATATGCAGGTGAGCACCCAATGACAATCGGATACAAGCGAGATTTGTACTGTTGGTGTTGGAAGTAAGCAGGTAAAAGGTTTCTCCTTTCCCCGAGAATTTTTTGGTAATTATGCCCGCTGAAATCCCTATCACGAGTGTGCTTCTGCCTCACGTTCAATTTGAGAGTGTTACGAGAGGTTCGAGTTGGCCCCGAAGATAACTGGTCTAAAAATGATCAGCTGTCCCGCGGGGATTAACAGGTACTTTTGTCCCACACGCGGTGCACAAAAATGACATGTGTTTTTCCGTAGACTAAATCACTTCCTCATTCTTTAATTGTTAGCCCGTGTGACGAGATGCGGAAATAAAGATAAGGATATTAGGATTGAGCGCGCGAAGAGAAAAACAGCTTGGCAGACAGTGTGTGACTCACCATAGCACTAAGGTGCGAACATCAATGTGAGCCCGAGAACGCACCCAGTGCAGTATAATAAGAGCTAAAACACTGCCCAGTCAGCTCATAATAATAAGATAGTTTGTCCACAGGAACATTTGATATAACCAAGCAGCCAGCGGACAGATTTGATTGTAAAGATCACCCAGTCATCCTGAATCGTGCAGGTAGATATGCAGAACTTCTCAGTGTGGGAAGCTAGTGTGAGACAAGTGAGGGTAGAATCTATCAATAAACAAAACGTTTGAAGATAAAAGACAGATCCCTGATGAGAGTCCACGAACTTGTGTAGTTGGATTCGAAACGCATCGGCAAAACTTAAGGAGTCAAAACTTTCATTGATTGAGTTGACCAGCGTGGGCTGGATATAAATTGGGTCACCTTCTGATGAAATTATCTCCTTTTTTGACTTTGTCTTAAAGCGATTGATTGTTGTTTATTAATTCACTTAAGTAGAAACACATTGTGATGTATTATTTGTGTTTTATGTAGGATGTCGATGTGATTTTTTTCATTAATAGTAATGTAATGTATTGTATATGTGTTGTAAATATTGAATGTATATATGTGTCTTTTTCATTCACAAAAATCGTGGAAAAAAAGTTTATAAAAAAGAATTGAAAAATCATAGGGGTATAAATAAAGGTACCCAGATAAACTAAAATTAATTTTTTGGTTTTGTTCTGAAAATAACATTGGAAAATAAGTGGGAGGCGGGCATTTTTTGTATTTATTCTCCACACAAAGAAGGCAGAAACCTCAACAATGCAGGGAAGGCGATCTGTTTCAGCGCTCATTGTCAGAATGGCCAATGCTCTAGCAGTTTTGGGGTGATAAAATGGCCAGATGGGGTGGGACCTAGCACCATACTTGGTTCAACTCCCGGAAGAGGGTAAAGCAAAGGCCATAAAGATCCTCCAGGAAGGCGGAGCGTATATTCTCTGAGGTTAACGACTGTGTCATGGACATTGACACTACAGCTTTTTGATCACTCGCAGATGCTGACGTCTTGCACCGCCAGGACTGGCTCAGAGCTACATCCTTCCAACCTGAGGTTCAGCACAAAGTCCTTGACTTTCCTTTTGATGGAGAAGCCCTTTTCGGTTAACATGTTGATGAGGCGCTTCGAAGGCGGGGAGCTCGAGGAAGAGGTCTTCCATCATACAGGGGAGGCTATCAACAATATTTGTAACCCTCTTACACCTCCTCACAACCCTATCACCCTCAATACTCTTAATGTTAGCCACCACGCACAGCTTACAACAGATCTACCCCAAGAGGTGGAGTAGGACGACCAGGAAATTATTCAGCTTATCGCCATTGACAGCCTTCAGGCTTTGGCTATCTCTCTTTATTCACCAGTCAAGTTAGGGGGCAAAATATCTACAAATTAATACTGGCATAAAATAACCACTAACCAATGGGTCCTTAACCTTATTCAGCCTGGCCATATTCTAGAATTATTTTACAGGTTCACCCCATACTCCACCTCGACCAGCAGTTATTAAACATCTACATCTACTGCGTTTAGAGATCCTTAGAATGCTGGAGAAAGCAGCATTAGAACCAGTTCTTGTATCAGAAAGAGGGAAGGGGTTCCACTCCTGTTTCTTTTTAGTCCACAAAAAGTTTAAGCAATGGCGGCCTATTCTTGACTTGAACCTATCTCAAGAAATATTCCTTATGCATGGTCACCTTGCAGGAAATTGTGTTGCTCTTGAATCCAGGAGATTTTATGTCCACCCTCGAACTACAAAACGCATACTTCCATATTCCCATGTATCCCTCTGTGACGTGGGTGCAGTGAGGGACTGGAAACGTTTTCTGGTTAAAGAGGGTTTTATTTTTAACAAGGGGTTCCGATTGCGGAAGGTAAGTCTCTCCCGAGCAAACACTGCGGGGTCCGTTATGGATCCTGACTTCTCCCGGTCTTTACTGGACGGTTGTCCTTCTTTCCTCTGTTAGAGGGGTCGTAGATGGTTGGTTCTCTCCCGTAGGTTGTCAGGAAGAAGGTACAGAAAACAAAAAAAAGGGCCATTAAGGCTCAAGGTCTCTTTTAATACGCCCAGGGGAACCCGGTAAGTGAAGGGACACCGCTGAGAATGCTCGTGCTTTACAGTCCAGGTTGTGTAGAGGGTACGTGGTGGGGAAAGGGTGCAGGAAAGGGGGGTGGACGAGGAATGAGGGAATAGGAATATACACAGCTATATACAAGTGAGGTGGTATCTCTCTGGTATTCTACGGAGGGGGAACACCCCGCTTCCCCACCCAGCACGCAATCCGCTGCCGTACCTGTTGCAGCCACAATCCTCCCTCGGGAGTGTGGCATGGCGAACGGCAGGGTCGTTGGCCTCCTGGCTCGTCTTCTTATTCACCGTCCTTCCTCCTCGAAACTCTGTCTTCTCCCTCCTCGGTGTCGTCACACGCCGTCCCATGTACTTCCTGGGTTTTCACCACTGCGGTGAATCCAACGTCATGCCGGGGCGTGACTTCATCCTCTGTATACGCCTAATTAAAGGTACCGCTCTCTTTATCCTCCGTTCCTCACAGTAGTTTCCACGACTCCCAATCATCCTGAGGGGAAGGAGGGGAGGGATCAGTGACCCACCACTTCGCATAGGGGTCGTGTTCTTCCACCCTGCGACCCTCCTCGTTACACCCGCTCACAGCGAGTTTCTGCGATTCGCTATAGCCCGGACCCATTATCAATTCGGCCTAAAGTCTGCACCAAAGATATTTACAAAATGCTTGGTTTCGGTAGCAGCTTTCCAGGAAAGCAAAGGCACTAAGTGTTCCCCTATTTTGATGACTGGCTGATCAAGTCAACATCCATCGCCGCAGCTCAGGCATCCACAGCAGCTTTCACAGTGCTGTTCAACTCTCAACAAGGCTTTTCCCTTGGTCGAGAGACAATTCAAACTGATATCTCTAGCTCAACTAATCCAAAAACAGAAAGTCTCTTTCAATTCACCAGATCTCTCCTAGGTATGATGTCATCCTGCATGCTTCTTATTCCATTCAGTCGCCTATAAATACTTTCTCTCCAGGAGGAACTAGACCAACGATGGCTGCAAGTGGAGAGAGCTTTAGACGATCTGATAACAATGTCACCAAGAATTGTTCAAGCCATCTCTTGGTGCACCCAATGCAGAAATATCTCAATTCATCTGTCTTTTCTGGCCACTCCCTCTTCGCTCACAATTACCACCAATGAATGAATGAATGAATGAATGAATGAATGAATGAATAAGATATTTAATAAAGCGCACGATGGCCGAGCGGCTTCCTGGCGCTGGGGACCTGATCAGAACTCAACAGAGGGGGACCCCGGGAGACTTAAGAGGGGAATGCCTGAGAGAAGAGAAAGGTTTTAAGAGCTTTACGGAAGTGAGTGTAGATGGGAATGGAGCGGATGGAAAGGGGAAGGCTATTCCAGAACTGGGGGGCCAGGACAGAGAATCGAGTGCCCCCTGTTCTGGATTTACGGAAGCGAGGGATATGAAGAAGAGAAAGAGAAGAGGAGCGAAGAGTGCGGGCAGGGACATGAGAAGAAACAAGACAGGTGATGAACAGGGGCGCAGAGCGGGAATGGGCCCGAAAAGCTAGACAAGCCAGTTTGAAAAAGGATCTGAAGCGAACAGGGAGCCAGTGAAGAGATTTGAGAACCGGGGTGATGTGCGAAGATTTAGGGAAGGAAAGGATAAGACGAGCAGCTTGATTTTGGATGGCCTGTAGACGGCGGGATTCGTAAGCAGGGATGCCCACATACAGGCTGTTCCCATAGTCAAGGCGGGAGATGACAAGGGCCATGACTATGGATTTAAGTGCATCGGTAGAAAAAAAGCGTGAAATTTTCCGAATTAAACGGAGAGAAAAGAAACAAGAAGACACCACGGAGCTGATCTGACTGTGCATTGATAGGTCATGACTGACCTTAATCCCAAGAGTGCGGACAGAAGAAGCAGGCACCGGGGGGGGACCAAAGGAGAGGGGCCAGTGTGCCGGGGACCAAGGATTGGAGGGACCACCAGTGAGAACAAGTTCCGTCTTATCTGGATTGAGCTTCAGATGGTTGGCGCTCATCCAGTCAGAAATGAAAATTAAAGTAGAACAGAACTTGGAAAGGGAATCAGGAGTAGAAGAAAGATCAAAGACGAGCTGGAGGTCATCTGCGTAATTGTACACAGAGACCCCCAGCTCAAGAAGAGAGGTGATGAGAGGATGAATATAGAGATTAAAGAGAAGAGGGGAAAGAGAAGAGCCTTGGGGGACGCCACAAGTGACTGAGCGGGGTGGGGCAGAAAAGCCGGGGAGATGAACTGCCTGGGACCTGTCCCGAAGGAAGGACGCCAGCCAGGAAAAGGCCGCACCCCGAATGCCCGCTGCGCTGACACGGTCGAGAAGGATGGAGTGATCAACCGTGTCAAACGCAGCGGACAGATCGAGGAGGACCAAAGCTTGGGGGAGATTAGAGTCGGCTTTCCTCTTGAGCTCGTCCAAGACTGCAAGGACCACCATCTCCGTGGAGTGGCCCGGGCGAAATCCTGCTTGATGGGATGCAAGAAGGCCACTCTCCTCTATGTAAGTGGAGAGGCAGGAAGTGACGTGGGCTTCAAGGATCTTGCCGAGGTAGGGAAGAAGAGAAATGGGTCGGAAATTAGAAGAAAGAGAAGGGTCGAGACCGGTTTTTTTTAGAATAGGGAGGACTACTGCGGATTTGAAGGAAGAAGGAACTGAACCAAGGGCCAAAGAAGAGTTGAGGAGAGCAAGAGGGGGGGCAGGACAGTTGGTGAAAAGAGTTTTGAGAATGCGTGCTGGCGCGCAATCCACGGGAGAGCCAGACTTGATTTTGACCAGAAGTTTTAAAAATGAATCGGTAGAAATAGGAGGGAAAAGAGCGAAGGAGAAAGAGGGACAGGTGGGGGGACAAGTAGGACGAGGTTGAGGTACTGTGGGAATGTTAGCTTTGATCTTCACGATCTTGTCGATGAAAAAATCGTTAAGAGAAGAGCAGAGGGATTGTGAGGGAACCAGGCTAGGAGTGGAGCGATCAGAGGTGGCAAGATTATGGACCAGAGAGAAGATTTCACGGGGTTTATTGGCCGCGAGAGCTACTCTCTCAGTAAAGTAAGCGGTTTTGGCCGCTAAGATCGCTTTTTTATATTCAGTAAGGAGTGATTTGTATTTGGCGCGCAAGGAAGAACAATAGTTCCGTCTCCAGTGGCGTTCCGACCGTCTAAGGTCGAGTTTGAGTGTTTTAAGTTCTGGAGAGAACCATTTGTGCGCGTCGTGGGAACGAACCGCCTTGATCTTTCGGAGCGGAGCGACTAGATCGCACGAAGAGGAAAGCCATGTGCCAATGGCGTTGACCTGGGAGTCAAGGGGAAGATCGGTGAGGTTAGGAACAGAGGAAGCCAAAGTGAGCGAGAGGGAGTCAAGATCGGTCCGATTCCAACTACGGGCTAAGATGTTTTTCGGAAGGGGGGGCTTGTCGACCGCTCCCAGATGGATGGAGAAGGAGATGAGAGAATGATCCGACCAAACGCATGGGGATATGAGAAGAGATGAGACAATGGGGCGTGAGGACCAGATTTGATCCAAAGTATGACCATGGACGTGAGTAGGGACTGAGACGTGAGATGTGAAGTTTAAACATTGAAGAGTACCAGAAAAATCTTTTGAGGGGAGGTCTTCCCTAAGGTCGCCCGGCCAATAATTAAAATCGCCGAGCAGAAGGACGGAGGAATTGTTGACCACCAGTGTGGCCATAAGGTCCTGGAGGGAGGCTACAAAAGAAGGCATAGATTGAGGGGGGCGATACACAAGGACAACAGTGAGGGGGGCAGAGAGATTGAGAGAGCGGGCAACAAGGTAGTCTACATTGGATATGAGGGGGTGATTGAGAAGTTGAAATTTAAGGGTCGACCGAATGATCATCGCCACCCCTCCCCCCGCCCTGCCGTCCGGACGGTCAGCCCGGAGGGCATAATGGGTGTCAGGAAGAATGGCTAAGAGGTCGGGAAGGGAGTCGGCAGAAAACCAAGTTTCAGTCAGAAAGAGGAGATCAGGGGAATCGGTAGTGAGAAGGTTAAAGAGAGCTGTCTGGTGTCTCCCTCTACGGATGGGCAGCCTTTCTTCAAGAGCTACATGTAAGCGGCCGATGGCAGCAACAACATTGGCACCTTTAAATCAAGTTATTGGAACTCAAAGCAGTGCATCTGGTCTTACAGGCATTCCTACCAAAGGTAAAGAACTCAGCCGTTCTTGTCCGGACAGACAACACAACCACAAAGCACTACATCAACAAACAGGGTGGCACCAGATCTCTCCTTCTCTCCCAAGAAGCGCAGTGCATCTGGGAATGGGCAATTTGCAACAGGGAAGCCCTAAGGACAGAAAATCTTCTCTGCAACCAGAACAGCAGACATTCTCAGCAGACTAAAATCGTCATGTCATGAATTGGATCGAACAACTTTCAACAAAATCTTTCTCCAGTGGGGCAAGCCAAGTCTCAATATTTTTGCAACCCCAGAGAACAAAAAAATGCTGGTTCTTCGCAAGTTGGCATCACCATCCGGGATCAGGGGGGAATGCATTTTTGATAGCGTGGTCAGGCATCTTTGCCTCCGCCTTTCCTCCAATTCCTTTCCTGCCAAGACTGTTTACGAAGATGAAAACAGAACCCTTCAGAATCATCCTCATAGCCCATTCCTGGCCATCCCAGCATTGGTATTCAGAATTCCTTCTACTTTCGGAGAGGCATCACATTTTTTGGATCCCATTCCATCACTGGTGATTATTTCCCAGGGCCAAGTGCTGCATTCAGATCCCAAATCGCTTTGTTTATCAGCCTGGCTCCTGGGTACCATGACTTTGCCCATCTGAATCTCCTGTCTGACTGCAGTGAGATACTCTCTAGCGCCCGAGTGCAGAGCACTAACAAGACCTTTTGACTAAAGTGGAAGCGTTTTTTCTTTTGGTGCCAAGAGACTAACGTACACCCTCTCCTCTTCACCTCATTAGATTCTCCCTTACTTCCTTCTCTTAGAAAAATCTGGGTTGGCCCACGCCTCCATCAAGGTCCATCTAGCAGCTATTTCATATTTCACTACACTAATTCAACACTAATCCTTTGTGTTCCGGAGTAGCATGCTACTTGCCGAAAATGCGCTTTGACGCCTCTTCAGGGGTAGTAAGCGCTATATAAATGCAATTGTAATACAATAGAATACAATATCTCGCTTTAGGATTTCTGCTTCCTCACGTTCTTTATGGTCGGGTAGAATTGTTAAGCAATTCCTCAAAGGACTGTTTACGGTCTTTCCACCAGTCTGATCTCCTCCACCAGTCTAGCAGCTTAACATAGTTCTCTCACAGCTCATAAAACACCTGTTTGAACCTATTCACAGAACTGATCTCAAATTAATTTCGTGGAAAGTAGCCCTGCTTCTGGCGTTGACATCGGCCAGGCGGGTTTGCAAAATTCAGGCCCTTACATCCAAAAACATTTTCTACAGTTTAGGGATGATAGTTGTTCTTCGCACCAACCCTAAGTTCATTCCATAAGTCCCTTCAGTTTTTCATTTAAATGAACCTCTCATCCTCAAAACATTCTTTCCGGGCCCCACAATGCCGGCGAAAATGGCTCTTCATTCTCTGGATGTAAAAAGATGCTTGAAATTCTATCTTCAGAAGATTAAGAGCTCTCATAAGTCTACTCAACTTTTCGTGGCTTAGAGTGATTAACAAAAGGGTTGTCTTATTTCCAAACAGAGTTTTTCTTGTTGGTTTTACAGTGCCATTCGATATTGACATTAAGCAGCAGGGAATCCGCTGCAGTCACCAGTGTGTGCTCATTCTACCAGAGCTGTTTTGGCATCAACCACATTCTGTGCTGGGTTGCCAGTCAAGGAAATATGCTGTGCAGCTACCTGGAAGAATACACAAACCTTCACCAGACATAACTGTGTGGACTCTATGGTCGACAACGACACAGCAGTAGGCCAGGCGGTTCTGCAGAATTGTTTTCACTCACAGTGAGCTTTCTTCTTAACCCCTCCTTCCTCTTCTGGCTTAACCATGCACGTTTCCTCAATACTGTATTCTCTTTCTTGTATTTAAAAGTTTTACATATGAATGGATATTTGCTTTATATCGGTTTTTGTTTTTCGACATGCTATGTTTGAGATAAAAAAATAATAATAAAAGTTACAAATAAGGACAAACAGCGATGCAAACGAAAGAGTAATCAAAACAATGTGCTTTTAACTGTTATGTCATCTGATTCAAGCATGTGAATCTAAGTTCTAATACTGGAGTAATAGATTAAGTTACTTACCTGTAACTATAGCTCTCCAGTATTGGAATCTTTCATAGATTCACATGTGACCCACCCTCCACTCCTGAGAAGCTCATCTTCTCTTGGTTTTCATAGATGTATCTCCTACACGTGTGCTTTGAAAATCTGAAAGGCTGGAGCTTCTCTCACGAGTGTTCTTGAGGGTAGGGCAGTCTGATTGGTTGTAGCCTTTATTTTGTGTTGTTTTTACAAATAACTGTATGTTACAAAGCTAAAAGGGCCTAGGGCCTTTCCTAATTTATATTAACTTTACATTGCTATTTTAATATACTGGGGACTCCCATCTTGAGGGAATGATTCAAGCATGTCAATCAATGAAAGATTCCAATACTGAGAACTACAGTTACATGTAAGTACCTTATTTTCGCATGTGCAAAGCCAGACAGCGAACATATGCCCAGGCATCCAAGGATGTCTCTCCTCCACACAATGTTCGCAAAAGGATCAATGCAGCAAGTAAAATAGTGGCTGTGAAGGCTGCCACTCAGCGGAGAAGAGCTAATTTGTTTGAATTGTTCTCCTGTTATGACTGATATGAATGGAAGGAAATGGAGCATTTGCTCAAGTACCTTCCAGAAGCATATTGCAATAGATGGTGGCAGAAGAAATGACTATTTCCAGTACGAACTTTTGTTGCGCTATGGACTCAGCTGCTACTGGTTCTGGGGAGATGAATGCTAGCATCGTTCTATACTGTTGTGCATGGCTTAGGGTGACTTGGTTCAAAAGTGAGGTTTAGCAACACCTCAATAATGTCCTCTTTGAAGGAGAACATTTGTTTGAACCTCAGGTCAACAATGTGCTTAAAAAAATTAAAAGGGACCCCATGTCAGCCAAATCCCAGGGGGCACTGCCAAGAACAAAATCTGCTTTTCATAAGCATTAGCCGAAAAGAGGTACCAAATCACCAACCCCCTTTACAAAACAAGGATTTCAGCATCAACAGTCTTTTGAGGAGAGCCAAGCCTCCAAGGGCTTTCAAAAAGGTGAATACCATGGTAATGGAAATGCAAAGGTGACTTCAGTAGGGCGTATCTACCTTTGAAGAAGTGATTCTCCCCCCTCATTCCCTCTGATCACACCGCAGCTGTCAGGGAAAGACTTGGGATTGTGGCTTTTCACTCTGAAATGGGTGAAAATAACTACAGACAAATGTGGTCTGGATGTGGTACAGGAGAGGACCTGCTAGAGTTGCTCACAATGCCACCAAACATGCCACCTTGTTGCCATGCACTTGAGTCTAGACCATCTGACACTCTTTCAGGAGAAAAGGTAGGCTTGTTGCAGCAAAGATGCATTTGAGCCTGTGCCCCCACATTGGTGGTACCAGGGAGTCTACTCCATGTGTTCTTCATCCTCAAAAAGACTGGAACTTAGCAGCCAATCCTAGATTTCAGGCCTCAAACCCAGTACATCTTGTCAGCACTGCAAAATGACCACTCTGCAAAGGTCTCTCGTTTGGGTGTTACTTCAGTCACATGCGTATTTATTTACCAAATATGTAGACGTGATAGCTACACATCGCCTCAGAAATGCCATTTATGCTTTTCTTTACCTGTACTAATGGCTGAGAGCAATGCCTAGCACACACTCAATCACCAGAGTCTCTGTTGCTCAAACTAGACTTCACAGTCTGTGCCAAAAAAGTAGCATCTCATACCACGCAGACACAACCTATTTTATGGGCTGTGTTAAATTCAGTCATGGGGAAAGTCTACCCAAATCAAGAGTGTGGTGGACATCCAAAAGCTGCTACCTTTTTTCCCAATACCAAATCCTCTTCTGGCGAGGAAAGCAGTGAAACCTCTGAGGTTGATGACTTCATGCATAGCAATAGTACGTCAGGCGCAAGCAGCTACTGTGAGAGTGTCTAGGGAGGAAATGGTCACAATGGAGGGGCAAGGGGTAGGTCTAGTATTGGTAGAGCCCAGAACACTCTTTTATGGTGGGATGACAAGAATTTGTTGCCAAGCATGTTTTCTGGACCTTCAACCACAAGTGGCCATTACTATGGATGCTTCACTCATGGAGTGGGGAGCACATTTCAAGCACATCGTTGTGCAGGAGACCTGGATGAAAGAGGAACAGGGGGTACCACATCAATGTCATGGAACTCACAGTACTCACAAAATTTCCTCCTTTTAGCCCAAATCCTGCTGGGGGCGGACAACGATTTTGTGGGCATTTTTAGCAGGACGCACCAAATCCATGAATGGGAGATAAATCCCCAAATTCTTCACAAGTACTTCCATAAACTGAGGTACTCCCTCAATTGATTTGCTCACCTAAGCGCAGAACTGAAAATGTCAAAACGCCCCTCCAGGTACCCACAACAACAGTCCATTGACAATGCACTATGAATGAATTAGTCAGGTATATTTTCCTATGCTTTTCTTCCACGGCTTCTGATCCCATACCTTGTGACAATGCAGCAAGGATAAATTATGCTCATCCAGTGGAACTAACTTCAGTGAAACCGCTGTGGTATTTCATGCTAATAGACATATCGGTACATCCATAACATCCATACAAGAAGCTCCTACTGAGACCATATGTCCAAATTTAGCATCAAGATCAACTCTGACTCCCAAACGCCAGCCAGCTGAATCTAGCAACCTGGCCTCAGTATCCTAACCTTCAATTTCCAGCTGTGTATGCAAATCCTCTGTGAAGTACATAAAACCACCAGTTGTGCCTGCTGTTCTGAAAAGCAAAAGTGACTTGTCCGTTATTGTTTAGCAAAACAAATTGATCCCCTTAAAGCATCCATTTGAGCCCTCATATATTTACTGCATTTGAAAAATAGCAGGATTGGTACATTCTATTTGTCTACATTTAGCTGCATTTGCAGCTTACATGCCAATTAGATAACTTTTGTCTCTTTCAGATGCTAGTAGTCAATGTTTTCATGGAGGACAATAAGAGAGTGATTCATCCAAAAATACCTTCAGCTCTCTCCAGCCTTGAATCTCAATATAATTGTTACAATATTAATGGTACCTCCCTTTGAACCACTTCACTCTTCTGGCACACAGTTCCTGTCTTGGAAGGTAGTGTTCCTCATTGCTATAACTTCACTTTCCTCAGGAGAGTCTGTGAACTGCAAGAACTAGCAGGGGAGCACTTATTTGTCAATGAACACAAGAGATAGGGTAATTTTGAGAACAACCCCAATATTTCGTCCCAAAGTGGCTTCTCTTTTTAGGTCTCGCCTGAGCCAGCACATGCGCTGGTCTGGCAAGACATTTAGTGAGTGGGGCTAAAGAAATCCGACCACAAGCTTTTGCTTGTCGCCTAAAGCTTGCGGTTAAAAGCGCGTGCACACGCACAGCTGCCATCTGGCTTTCCTATCTCTTCCTTAAAGCCAATTGCGATCACTTTCACTTTTGCCAATTTCATGCGCGGCACCCTTAAAGCGCGATCGCGATCAATTTCATTTTTGTCTTCCAGGCAGTGCTGTCCACCCATGGAAAATACCTCTCAAGAGAAAACACGAGTTAGAGGCAGCAACAAATCTTCCAGAAACTGCATTACTAATGCACTCACGTCGAGTACTACCTCAGGGTTAACCTCAGGTCTGTGGCGGCATAAATCAGCTACACGAGAGCCTGTCAGCGACCACGCTGCTGCTGTAGCAGCAGCTATGGAGGGAAAATCCTTCAAATGGCTACAGAAGCGCAAATATCCCTCCGTAGCCTCTTCCCTCAGTGAAGCCCTCTCCTCTCCGGGAACCAAATGTATCTCCGTGGGTCGCTACCAAGTGCAAAGATTACTCCTGCCGGGCCCTTGAGAACATTTCAATGGCACCTTATAAGTAAAACCGTTTAAAACTCGTATTAAAACAATACACAAACACACTCAGAACTTCCTTGTTCTTGCTGATTTTATTTCATTTCATGATGTTCGGCCGGGGTCGCAGTTTGTGACATGCCGACAAAACGTGCGTTCAGAATAGTTCAGTAAAAAGCGATCCTAAAGATGAATGTTGTTCATTGAAACGAGCCCACAGGTGTTACCCATGGCACTCTTGCTCCAGATGGACTCTTTCTTCCGCTGTTTCTACGGCTGTGGTGTTTGTGGGCTGACCAGCACATTCCTGCTGTTGGCGGTCGTCAACACGCACTCGCCGCTCCCCAGCCCAACAGCGAAGGTCTCAACACAACTCCCAAGCCCTTGTGTATACACTTGGCAGCTGTACTTGTAGCCTGTTCTTTTACCGGGAAGAGGGTGACCGCACCTACAAAGACTGTCTACAAGCATATCTTGAGGCTGTGGCCTCTCCCAATATTTTTAAGGCAAGGCCCCCCAGCTGCATTAATTTCACCATCTGATATTTACACCGTCGGCACCAAAACTTCGCACACCAATACATAGTCACAAAAGTAACCCTGAAAAGATATGTCTGCAGAACCTTCTAAGTTGGTCACACCATCCAGGCACAGAGGGCCAGGAAAGCTTAAGTAAAGTACTAATACGGTGTTCTCAAATGTGACTTTTAAAAAGAGATCACTTAGACTATAGTAATATTGGCAAAAAGTTGGATTGTCCCTCTTCTGATCAGTAACAAAAACTTGAAGAGCGCAAGTTGTGTCGGGCCTAGCCGATGACTGGCAGTCGGTGTATGTGTGGGTGGGGTAATGGCTGTCCCACCCTCAGGTCTGTGGCGGCATAAATCAGCTACACGAGAGCCTGTCAGCGGCCACGCTGCTGCTGTAGCAGCAGCTATGGAGGGAAAATCCTTCAAATGGCTACAGAAGCGCAAATATCCCTCCGTAGCCTCTTCCCTCAGTGAAGCCCTCTCCTCTCCGGGAACCAAATGTATCTCCGTGGGTCGCTACCAAGTGCAAAGATTACTCCTGCCGGGCCCTTGAGAACATTTCGACTGCACCTTATAAGTAAAACCGTTTAAAACTCGTATTAAAACAATACAGAAACACACTCAGAACTTCCTTGTTCTTGCTGATTTTATTTCTTTTCATGATGTTCGGCCGGGGTCGCAGTTTGTGACATGCTGACAAAACGTGCAAAAGGAAAAGCATATTGGTAGCAATCTCCATCAGCGGTCCATGGTTAGCTGCAAGATGCTACCTACCTTATGCCAGTCTTTTCATTCAAGGTGCATGGAAGCAAATCATTGGCGTTTACACTGAGATTTGTGTCTGCTTACCACATAATAAAAAGAAAATGCCAAGTCACCTGTGCTGAGAGAGGGCAGTGCCTATTAACAAGAAAGCTCATGCTAATTCAATGGACCGCTCTCATAAGTTCTCACTGACATTATGAATACAAACACTGACTGTGAAGAGGACTCTAACCAGCCTGAGGTATGCTACCATAGGTAAGGAATGAGCCCAGTAGTTGGGCAAGTGCTCTTCCATGCTCCTGATCAGTCTTTATCGAATACCATCCAATGCAAGGAGAAAGTGCATGTTTTTCTAATGAAGCCAGTCCATTTACTTGAAAATATATATAGCGCATATTCACCAATGTTTCTTCGTGCCAAATTATCATTACGCATGTTTTTGAAGCCGGCAGAGTAAATATGTATCTAGACTGCAACAAGCTCGAGGCAACATTAAATTCATATCTTTGCACAAAAAAGAGGGGGTGAAGCAATGGATGATTCTGTGTCATATGCATGGAGAATTAAATGACACCAATTTTGAACCTGGAGCCTGTGCAATAAATTCAGCGCCAGTGTCTATTATTGGGTATTTACCTAGGCCTGCCAACATCCTGGTGGTGGCATACCGTACATGCTACAGTCAAGCCTTTAGACCACTTAGCAGCACTAGGTATATATGCACTGTATGAATGTGAAAGGACAGTTGAAGAAAATAGTGTTTTACAGTGGCGTAGCTAAGCCTCTGGCACTCCCTGGGTTTGCCAAAATATTCGGCCGATTGCCGCCCGCAACAGGCACATTGTAGAGGGGGGGTATGTGCTGCCGATTTCTGCCCATGACAGCATGTAAGAGCAGGAGGGGGCCACCGCCCCCAAAACATGTGCCGCCAGGGGTAGACTACGGACCCCGCCCTCCCCTTGCCCGCCCGCAACAGGCACATTGTAGAGGGGGGGTATGTGCTGCCGATTTCTGCCCATGACAGCATGTAAGAGCAGGAGGGGGCCACCGCCCCCAAAACATGTGCCGCCAGGGGTAGACTACGGACCCCGCCCTCCCCTTGCTACACCTCTGGTGTTTGACCTTGCCCTCTCTGCATGGTCCCCCGAAACCTTTTGCTTTCACCTCTCCTCTTGTTTTCTGAATTAATTTTTGTTGGCATCAGCGCCACTGTGCAATTTAACACTGCTAAAGTGCTTGTGCTCTCCATAAAACATGGTAACATTGGCCGACATCCGACTGACACATTTAATTTACTTATAAGGCCAATTTCATGCGCGGGCACCCTTAACGCGCGATCGCCTTATGTGCGTCTCCCTCCGTCTCGTTTGAGCAAGCATAAGGCGCTCACTGGTTTGCCCCTTCCCAGAGCCCACCCTCTCCCTGGTATCCCATCCCGTCTCCCGTACCTGCAGTGGCTCCGCCGAAGACCCCAAAGCTGGCTCCTTCCGTGCAGGCAGTCTGGACGGGTTGGGCCGGGGCTGCGCATCGTCTGCAGCTCCGTGCGTCTAAATATAGTCTGCTCTCCTCCTCGTCCGGGTCTTAGCACTCAGTTGAAGATTTCTTAACTCCATCCTCCAGTCTGCGTGCAGCTGTCTTTCACGGAATTTCCTCATCCTTCCTCCTCGGTCTGCTTTGACTTGTATAGACATTACTTTTAACATTGACGAGCTTGCCCTACTTAAAAACTGTAAGCGAGGCATTGTGAGTGCCAACGCGCCGCCGCAAGCGAGGCAGGCATCAAGTGCCATGTCTTCGCCATAACAGCCAGTGAGAGGGAGTCACCATAATCCTCAGTGCACGCGCGCTCCGTTTCTCAGTCCGCACAAAAGAACCATACGTGTGTGGCCTCACGCTCCCTGTCAAGCGGCATACGATGAGAAAAATAGCCGAGTGTGTGTTCCGCTGTCTGTCAAACAATTCAATGAGTCGATCTCGCATGTAGTCGTTTAGTCCAAAAAGTAACTAGCAGTCTTCAACTGTTTATTGTATGCAATATAATTTGAGGAACTTACCGGCGCTCCCGGAGGTGTTACTCATGCTGAACACCTGTGAACTTATAGGGGAGGAGCTTATTCAAGAAGCTACTAGCTCTGCTGTGATTTCCCAATCATTTCTGCTTAAAGGAAGGGGGCTTGTCTACGCCTCAGTCTGGCCCTCATTGGCTACTCCTTTTCACTTTGCTTAAAGGAACTGGCCTTGTCTCAGCCTCACTCTAGCCCTCATTGGTTAATGTTTTCCCTTTAGTAAAGGAGTTTCCCTCATGTTTTCAGCAATGGTCTTTAACTCTATTTTCTTACATCTTCTGTTTTTATCAGATCAGGGCGCACCTCCAATCAGTTGGGAGGATTCCGTACACATTTTTGATAATTAAATTGAAGCCCTGGATGGTCAAATTTTTAGAGCTGAGAAGAACAAGCATTGGCATAGCCAATAGGTCTCGCTTTTGGGACCTTATAAGTATTTAGTTATGCAGCACAATATCCTTGATGCAACAACATCGACTGTTGCATGGCTAAACACTTATAAGGTCCCAAAAGCGAGACCTATTGGCTATGCCAATGCTTGTTCACATAAAGTCGTCAATTGAGTTGCCTGTAGTTTTCCCCAGACTATAGCAAAAAGTGCATTACATACATTTGATGTCAAAAGGGCACCAGCTTGCGATATTGACAGAACTTAACCCACCCACCAAAAGTGCTATTCTTTGTTACCTTTGCAAAACCCCACTAAGGAAAGTTATTTTCCAAGAGTATTTACCTGATAATGGCTATAACCTGTACACTGTGGTTCGAAAGGCTTATACCAAGGCATCCCATGGTTCTAGTGCCTGCTGTTTTTTCCCTCCAGCACCTTATGAACAATATTTACCCCAAGTTCTCAGCGCCACATGAACAGGTGTCCTCCTTCCCCCTCAATCGACACCTCTGTAGCTATTAAGATCGACATCCACACAGATTCTGCTGCCACTTGCATCTGACTTGGTGGGTGAGGTATAAGGATTAGTGTTCTTGGTTGTCTCTTCATTTTGTTGATGACCAGTGGATCAACGGAACCGTAGAAAAGGTGTATGCACAGATCATAATAAGGACTGTAGGAGAGTAGGATCTGCTTCCTATGGTCACCCCCACTTTTTGCTGTGATTCTCTGGTTTTTCGACTTTAGTGTGGCTGTGGGCCTGCTAATCAGACCCACAGCCCCACTGTTCTCGCTCTAAATTGATACCATGTACTTTAGGTACTTCCCTGATTGGGTATTGGGTCACCTTTGTGAGCCCCTGTATAGTGTACCATAGGTACCCAGGGCATAGGTGCATCCAAGGCCTACCAGGGGCTGCAGCATTTATTATGCCACCCCTGGCTGGCCATCCAAACTGACAGCACAGGCTGATCACTCAGCTTGGGTAAGTTGGTGTAATCACCCCTAACTTAGATATAGTATATCTAGATCTACCTTATATATAGACACATAGTAACCTATAAGTCACTCCTATGGCAGGCCTTAACAATCCTGGAGGCAGAGTGCTTGGTTTTATGTGAGAGGGTGCCCTAGCATGAGCTGAGCCCCTCTGCAGCTTTCGGAACCATCTCCTTATAGCTGTTCTATGATATAGCCATACCATATACTCTTAAGTGCATTATAATCCTCGCGGTTAATGCTAACTTTGGTTTGGCTTTATCAAAACATGTCGTTTAAGGTGTCAAACACTTTGGAATACTACCCCCCCTCTAGTTCTTGTGGTGGGGGTAGTAGCATTCCACCCTTCTAGAGGGAAAAGACATGTATGTTCCTGCTTTACCCGGTTAAAGTTAAACAGAGCCTCAGCATCACAAAATGGATGTTGCTGCCACAGACACGAGTCTGACCTCCTGCTGCTGGGGGAAACTCCAGCAAGGGAGGCCTGGAAAATAGGTTTCCTGTCGAAGGAGGTGCTAGCACCTCCCCAGACAGCTTGTAGCGTATTGGGGCAGGGTGGGTTGAATGGAAAGATGCTTTTCCAGACACTGCCTGGGGCACACAAGGTGCTCCATGCATAGCCCTGTTCAAACCAGTTGCTGGGGCCCTCCAGCCCCGCTCTGGCGCGAAAATGGACAAAGTTCCTGGTTGCTCTAGGCTTACTCCAGCTTCGCTGCAAAGGAGAAGATCCCCAGACCTTGCTGGTCTGACTCGAAGCCAATCTTCACTTCCTGCGTGGATTGCGTTTGCCAAGGCTTGTTGGGCCCAATCTGGATACCGACACCGCAGTCAACTAGTTCCTTCGTGGGACAGCTCGAATCCAGCTCCTAGTCGTCGTCGACGCCTCCTGCTCCTCATGACTGCAGAGACAAGCTTCACCTCTTCACCTGAGATCATCGCAACATCGCCTGGTTCCTTCCTGGTCACTGGCTAGTGACCCAGACTCTGTCCCCTCTGCTTTCAGGTTCACTTCTTCGATCCACCCGGACACTCTTCCACTGGCCGCCTGCAGCACTCCTTTTGCAGATCTCCATTGAAAGCATCGACGAAACCCGACAGGAAAAGACACCTATGCACCCGGCTTCCCTGGGTGAGGTAACTCGAGTACTCCGGGGCTCCCGTGGGTATTGACTCTCCAAGTGTCCTAGTTTAAAGGGGTTTTGTCGTAGTCCATCCGGAAGTGCCCTTAATCAGTAACTTTGTAACTTGTTTGTTCTCCATTATAAGTCAATGGTAACTCGCGACTGTGTTTAGACACTGCACGCGTCTCCTGTGGGTCTCCTACTTCCTAACCTTTGGTTGTCTAGTGTAGCCCCAGCTATTCCCTAGGCCAATTCACTATTTCTGAAGTGGTTCTTATACCACTTACTTAGTATATGGTTTGTGAGGCCCCTAGGGCAAAACTGCATTTGTGCCACTTATCGTGTGCTAATTGAGTAACTTGTGATGTACTTCGATCTCTGACCTCATAAAGAGTACAGACGGGTTGTGTTAGAAATAAATACATATATATTTGATATATACCTTGTGTGGTGTCCTTTCATTTGGTATTCAAGGGATTATAATTGGTAAAACTGCTTGCTTCACATGCTCTCTGAGGTCTTAGCCTAAGACTGCTGGTCCATGCTACCATTAGGATAGCTTGTCTATAAGGTTGACTTTACAACCACCATCAATAAGGGTCGTTTAGACTGGTGCAAGGTGCCCACTAGAATAGTGGACGTCATATGCCAGGCTAACTTCTCACATTGGTGTGCAGCGGATGGGATAAGAGCTTGCTGTTGTTTTACCATATAATCTTAAGATATCATTTGAAAGATCACATTAAGGCAGAGGTCTTCAATCTGTGGGGCGCGACCCCCAGGGGGGTCGTGGAGTCCTTGGAAGGGGGTCGCAGATTCTGTCAGAGTGCAGTTCCTGGCTTGGGCTGATCGAGGCGGTGGGGGCCTAATTCACACCGAGGTGTGAAAAACATCAACGCCTCATTAACAAGTAAAAGGTCTTTTAAAGACCTGACAAGTACTCGGATGTGGCTGTGTGTCCCTGAAGCCGTTTGGAGCTGGGGGAGGAGGGGAAGTGGGGGGGGGGGCGGAGGGGGGCTGGGGGAGCAGGCTGTAGTGTATCTCTTTGAGGTCAATGGATATTGCGCGCCTGGAGCTGTGGGTCCAGTGACACGTCCCGCCTCCAGCAGGCAGGCACAGAGATGCCCTCTCATAATCAGGAAAGAAGGAAGAAGACGCAGAGAGATACTGACCTCCCCCCATGAGAGAGGCACAGAAAAGGTGGGTGGATGAATGATGGGGGGATGGATGGATGTAAGGATGAAGGATGGATGGATGTGTGAAAAGGTGGGTGGATGGATGAAAGGGTGGATGGATGGATGAAAGGATGGATGGATGAAAGGGTGGATGGATGAAAGGGTAGATGGATGAAGGATGTATGGATGGATAAAGGTTGCATGGATGAATGATGCATGGATGGATGTGTGAACAGATGGGTGGATGAATGATGGGTGAATGGATGGGTGAAAGGGTGGATGGATGAAGGATGGATGTATGAATGGATAACATTTTGCATGGATGAATGATGCATGGATGGATGTGTAAAAAGGTGGGGGGATGAATGATGGGTGGATGGATGAAAGGGTGGGTGGGTGGATGTATGTATGAAAGGGTGGATGGATGATGGATAGATGTATGGATGGGAGGATGAAAGGGTGGATGGATGGAAGGATGAAAGGGTAGATGGATGAAGGATGTATGGATGGATAAAAGGTTGCATGGATGAATGATGCATGGATGGATGTGTGAACAGATGGGTGGGTGAATGATGGGTGAATGGATGGATGGAAGGGTGAATGGGTAAAGGATGGTTGTATGGATGGAAGGATTAAAGGGTGGATGGTTGAAGGATGGATGTATGGATGAAAGGGTGGATGTATGGATGAAAGGGTGGATGGGTGAAGGATGGATGAATGGGTGGATAGATGGAAGGATGAAAGGGTGGACGGATGAAGGATGGATGGATGGATGGATAAAAGGTTGCATGGATGAATGAGGCATGGGTGGATGTGTGAAAAGGTGGGGGGATGAATTATGGGTGGATGGATGGATGAAAGGGTGGGTGGATGGATGTATGGATGAAGGATAGATGTATGGATGGGAGGATGAAAGGGTGGATGGATGGATGGATAAAAGGTTGCATGGATGAATGATGGATGGATGTGTGAAAAGGTGGGTGGATGAATGATGGGTGGATGGATGGAAGGGTGGATGGGTAAAGGATGGATGTATGGATGGAAAGATGAAAGGGTGGATGGATGAAGGATGGATGGATGGAAGGATGAAAGGATGGATGTGTGAAAGTGTGGGTGGATGAATGATGGATGGATGTGATGAGGTCTAACAGGCGCATTTATGGTTGTCAAAAGATGATGATGAGGAGTACCAGTTTCTAGAAACTTTTGTCGGAAGGGGGTCCTTACCCCTAAAAATGTTTTACAAGGGGGTCTCAGCATCAAAAAGTTTGAAGACCTCTGCATTAAGGTATCTGTAGGTACATATAAATCAAGTTCTTATAATACTTTAAGTTCCACTGAACTTAGCAGTTGTAGAGGAAAGGGCTTAGCACACCCTGACTACAACTCTTAGAGAGGTTCTAGTAGGAAAACATTTAGTGTAGGTAGGTGCACACACCACACCGTACTAGAAAATGTCCTTGGAAGCAGGCCCTAGTGGACCCCTTCCAGAAGATACCCTGAGGGTGCCTTCTAAGTATGACTCATTCACTTTTAATGACCTTAGAAGCCTGTGTGCAGCCAGAAAATTAAAACAAGGAGAGAGTCCAACCTTTAACCACCTGATAGGTCTCTTAGTGGCTCATGATGTAGAGAATGCATCAGACCCAGGGAACCAAAATAGTGGAGGGGGGGGGGGTGATCCATCAACAGAGGAAATACCACCTGGAGAAGATCTAGTGGTCTCTGATGGGGATGATGACCTGGATGCAGTAGATGAACCTGACCTGGGCAACACAGGACTATCTGGAGGTGGAGAGGACCAAGGTAGGCCCCCTCTAACCTTCCAAGTAGGCCTAACCGTGGAAACAGAAGGAACAGATCACTGTCCAGTGGTTCTGGTCATTCTGATTCCTCAGTAAAGTCCAGTGCCTCTGCTAGGAGGAGGATGACTTCCCCTTAAAGGAGAGAGCACAAAGCTAGGATGAAGGAAGTAAATCTTAGGATCAAGAGGCAAGAAATTGCCCTTGCAAAAGAGACCCTGGCTCTTGCAAGAGAGCAAAAGTTGAGTGGGTTAGAACCCACTGGTTGCAGCAACATTCCTAAAGATAGGGAAAGGTCTTATGACCATAAAAACCTAAATAAGATTGTCCCTCCCTACAAGAGTGGGGATGACATCCACAAGTGGAGGACTGCTTTGGAGGGGGCCTGCAAGGTACAGCAGGTACCACAGAGTCAGTGGGCAGCAATCTTATGGCTCTCCTTTTCAGATAAAGGAAGAGACAAGCTCCTCACAGTTAGTGATGAGGATACTAACAATTACACTGTCCTGAAGAGTGCTCTGATAGATGAGTTTGGCTTAACCACTGAGCAGTACAGGTTGCTGTTCAGAGACACCCAGAAGACACAGGCTCAGGACTGGACTGACTTTGTAGATTGTGCTACTAAGGCTCTGGAGGGCTGGTTACTGGGCAGTAAGGTCAATAACTATACAGGATTGTATAATTTGATTATGAGAGAACAGATTCTTAATAATTGTCAGAACCAGTTATTGCATCAACACCTGATTGACTCTAATCTGACCTCTCCCCAAGAATTGGGAAAGAAGGCAGACAAATGGGTCAGAACCAGGGTGAAGCAGAAGGTACAAAACCAAGGTGGTGATCAGAAGCAAGACCAAAAGGGTGGGGAGAAAGCAAAAGACCAGAAGTCTTCGCCAGGTCCCCAGAAAGCTTCTAATGACGGGGCTTCTAAGAAATCCAAAAAGAAAGAAGGTCCAAAGAAACCATGGTGCAACTTTTGTAAGGTTAATACTCACTGGTCCAGTGATTGCACTAAGAAGTAGGCAGCTCCAGCCACCATTGCTTCTAAGGCAACTGTTCCCCCTAGTACAGCTAATAGTGGTGGTTCTCAACAAAAAGGTGTAGTAGGGTTGACCCTGGGAACTGAGGTGGATTATGGCCTAGTCAGAATACCAACTCAAGCTGTTCTTGTCTGTGATGTGGACATGCCTATGTCCTCTACTATGAGCCCCAGTAACATGGGCAAGTACAGACAGACTCCTTTAATCAATAACAAAGTGGCTCAGGCCTACAGGGACCATGGTGACACCCAACTTTGTGGACCCTGGACAGATCATACTAGGTGACAATTAACTAATGACCATTGCAAGCAATGTCACTATCACCCATAGTATGGCAATTGTTAATTTCTCCTGGGGAGGGGTAACTGGCCTCAAAAGAGTTGTTGTTAGTTCAGACCTCCCTGTAGAATGTTTGCTTGGCAATGACCTAGAATATTCAGTCTGGTCTGAAGTGGAGTATAGGACTCATGCAGAGATGTTAGGTATATCAGCACATATCCTTGCGGTGACCAGGTCACAGGTCACAAAGTGCAACACTGAACAGGCCCTGGATCCCGAAATAATGGACCAGTTGCCTACCAGGAGGAGAAGCAATAGGGTTAAGGCAGTGCCTTCCCCCTTGCCTCAGAATGAGGATCAGCCTTCCAAGGAAGCTGATTGTGAGACCCAAGAAGAAACTGTCCCAGAAGAGCTTGAGCCTTATCAGGTTGAGTTTCTTGGGACAGGGGGACCTTCAAGAGCAGATCTGAGGCAGGCGCAGTTGGACTGCCCTTCTCTTGAACCCCTCAGACCGCAAGCTGCTGCTGAGGCTGCTGGGAATGCTACTGGTACCCATAGAGTGTATTGGGATGAAGGGCTCCTGTATTCAGAGGCTAGAGACCCCAAGCCTGGTGCTTCCAGGAGGTTGGTCATACCTTTGGAATTCAGGGGCTTCCTTCTCACCTTAGCCCATGATATTCCCCTAGCAGGACATCTTGGCCAGAACAAGACTTGGGACAGACTTGTCCCTCACTTTCACTGGCCTCACATGTCAGAAGATACCAAGGAGTTTTGTCGCTCCTGTGTCACCTGCCAAGCCAGTGGCAAATCAGGTGGCACCACAAAGGCCCCCCTAATACCACTACCTGTGGTGGGGGTTCCCTTTGAAAGAGTTGGGATAGACATTGTTGGACCAATGGATCCCCAAACAGCATCTGGGCACAGGTTTATTCTGGTGGTAGTGGATCATGCCACCAGATACCCAGAAGCTATTCCCCTAAGGACCACAACAGCACCTGTTGTGGCAAAAGCCCTTCTGGGAGTTTTCTCAAGAGTGGGTTTTCCGAAGGAGGTTGTCTCAGACAGAGGTGCAAACTTTATGTCTGGATATTTGACTGCTAAGTGGAAAGAGTGTGGAGTGAACTACAAGTTCACCACACCCTACCATCCACAGTGCAATGGTCTAGTTGAAAGATTCAACAAGACCTTAAAGGGCATGATTAAGGGTTTACCTGAAAAGCTTAGGCGAAGATGGGATATCCTACTGCCCTGCCTTTTGTTTGCTTACAGAGAGGTCCCACAGAAGGGGGTTGGCTACAGCCCTTTTGAACTTCTGTTTGGGCACCCTGTAAGAGGACCCCTTTGTCTGGTGAAGGAAGGATGGGAGTTACCTCTCAAAGCTCCAAAGCAAGACATTATGGATCATGTATTTGGTCTCTGCTCCAGGATGGCTGAGTATATGAAAAAGGCATCCAAAAACTAGCTAACCAGGAACTTCAAAAAGCCTGGCATGACCAAAAGGCTGTGCTGACTGTTTACCAGCCAGGGCAGAAAGTGTGGGTGTTGGAGCCAGTGCCCCCAGCAGCACTCCAAGACAAATGGTCTGGACCCCACACTATTGTTGAACAGAAGGGAGAGGTAACCTATCTGGTTGATCTTGGAACTCCCAGGAGCCCCCACAGGGTGCTTCATGTCAACAGATTGAAGCCATATGTTGACAGGGCAGACATGGGCTTGCTCATGGCTACAGATGAGGGACAGGAGAAGGAGAGTGACCCTCTCCCAGACCTGCTTTCTCAGAACCCTGATGATGGTTCAGTTGATGGTGTGGCCTTGGCAGGCAGCCTCACTGAGCAGCAACAGCAGGACTGCAGACAAGTTCTACAGTCCTACAGATATATGTTTTGCGTGACTCCAAGTCAGACTACCTGGTGCACTCGTGAAGTGGACACTCCGGACAGTCTGCCTGTCAAGAGTAAAATCTACAGGCAACCTGATGTTGTCAGGGACTGTATCAGGACAGAGGTCCAAAAGATGTTGGTGTTGGGAGTCATTGAGGCCTCAGAGAGCCCTTGGGCCAGTCCTGTAGTCCTAGTGCCTAAACCTCACACCCGAGATGGTAAGAGAGAGATGAGGTATTTCATGGGTTACAGAGGCCTCAATGCTGTCACTAGGGCAGATGCCCACCCAATACCAAGAGCAGATGATCTCATTGACAGATTGGCTTCTGCCAAGTTTTTGAGCACATTTGACTTGACAGCTGGCTACTGGCAGATCAGACTAGCTGATGATGCAGAAGCCAAAACAGCATTTTCAACCCCAGGAGGTCATTATCAATTTGTGGTAATGCCCTTTGGTTTGAAGAATGCACCTGCCTCATTCCAAAGGTTGGTGAATCAAGTTCTCTCAGGTCTGGATGACTACTGTGCAGCTTATCTTGATGATATTGCTGTCTTTAGCTCCACTTGGGAAGATCACCTGATCCACTTGAAGAATGTTTTGGAGGCCCTGCAAAAGACAGGCCTAACTATCAAGGCTACCAAGTTCCAGATAGGACAGAGCAAGGTTGTATACCTGGGCCACCTGGTAGGTGGAGGTCAGGTTCAACCATTGGAGAGCAAGATCCAGACCATAAAGGACTGGACTGCTCCCACCACCCAGACACAGGTCAGAGCTTTCTTGGGCCTGACTGGGTACTACAGGAAGTTTGTCAAAAATTATGGGTCCATTGTGACACCTCTCAATGACTTGACTTAAAAGAAAATGCCAAAGAAAGTTCAGTGGACAGTAAGACGTCAAAAGGCATTTGATGACCTTAAGCAGGCCATGTGCACTGCACCTATTCTGCAAGGTCCAGACTACTCCAAGGAATTCATTGTTCAAACAGATGCTTCTGAATTGGGTGTGGCGCTGTTCTTTCACAGCTGAATAAAGATGGTCAAGACCAGCCAATAGCTTTTATTAGCAGAAGGCTGACCCCTAGAGAGAAACGTTGGTCAGCTATTGAGAGGGAGGCCTTTGCTGTGGTTTGGGCCCTGAAGAAGCTGAGGCCATACTTGTTTGGTACTCAATTCAAGATTCAGACACACCATAAGCCCCTCTTGTGGCTAAATCATATGAAGGGTGAAAATCCCAAACTGCTTAGGTGGTCCATTTCCCTACAGGGGATGGACTTTACAGTGGAAATAGACCTTGGACTGATCATTCTTTTCCTTTCATGATGTTGTTACAGTGTGTACAATTTCCGCAGATTTGCATGCCTTTACGTTTTTTATAGCTTTCTTTAGTGGCTTTCAACATATGTATCTTAAAACATTCAACTGGGGCCAACAAGATAAAAATATCATAAAAAAGCATTGGCATCTGATTTTTTAAGATCCTTGAACACATTATGTAACATCTATGAGTCACAGTGTCTGTTTGTAATACAATATCTTGGCAACTTAGCGATTTCATCATGAAATGAGTATTTGCTTTCTGACAATCACGTTCATTGAATGTTTTTGACTATTTAACATAACATGATTTGTTTCACCACATTTGAAGATTGATTATTAATTGGCTTCTTGTTTTGTGGTCCATATATACCCCTGAAGAAGGGTCCAGGTTATGACCCGAAATGCATTGGGTGATTTTTCACGCGTAATTATGATTTGATTATTGGATGAATTTATGAGAATATGATATTTGAAGAAGAATAAATTCATCTTTGAAAAACTTTTGAAGATTACCAAGAAATGTATTTTGAATCACTGTTTAGGAACAGTATCACATTCCTCAATAAGGAGTTCACACATTCTACAGGTTGGGGATTCCCCTAACCAGATCAGTATTTATTCTAATGACCAGGCACTCTGACTCAGTGCAACGAATGGTGCAGCACTAAATGACCATTGTTTAAGTTGCAGAACCTGAAAAGATAAGTGTGCACGGAGCATCATTGATATTATTTGACACCTGTATAGTGTACCATAGGCACCCAGGGCATAGGTGCATCCAAGGCCTACCAGGGGCTGCAGGATATTATGCCACTTCTTCTGGCTGGCCATCCAAACTGACACCACAGGCTGATCACTCAGCTTGGGTAAGGCGGTGTAATCACCCCTTACTTAGATATAGTATATCTATATCTACCTTATATATAGACACATAGTAACCAATAAGTCACTCCTATGGCAGGTCTTAAGAATCCTGTAGGCAGAGTGCTTGGTTTTATGTGAGAGGGTGCCCTAGCATGAGCTGAGCCCCTTTGCAGCCTTCAGAACCATCTCCTTATAGCTGTTCTATGATATAGCCATACCATATACTCTTAAGTGCATTATATTCCTCGCAGTTAATGCTAACTTTGGTTTGGCTTTATCAAAACATGTCGTGTAAGGTGTCAAACACTTTGGAATACTACCCCCCCCTTCAATTCTGGTGGTGGGGTAGCATTCCACCCTTCTAGAGGGAAAAAACATGTATGTTCCTGCTTTACCCGGTTAAAGTTAAACAGAGCCTCAGCATTACAAAAGGGATGCTGCTGCCACAGACACGAGTCTGACCTCCTGCTGCTGGGGGAAACTCCAGCAAGGGAGGCCTGGACAATAGGTTTCCTGTCGAGGGAGGTGCCTGTAGTGTATTGGGGCAGGGTGGGTTGAATGGAAAGATGCTTTTCCAGACACTGCCTGGGGCACACAAGGTGCTCCATGCATAGCCCGGTTCAAACCAGTTCCTGGGGCCCTCAGTTTGTGGATGTTTAGCGGCCAGGCTCAGGTTGCGGAAATGCCCTGCCACGAGTCATGTGGACCTAGTGACTGAATTTCAATCACTGCGGAACGAGAGGGCCAGATTGACGGAAGATAACTTTTACCACAGCGTCATGGCCAGTGCCTGCCCAACCCACTGGGGGAACACTTTTTAAAAAAAAAGGAGAGTCAACACAGCGCCCACTTGGGTTGTACTAAACAAAGGAACTGCGAGTACCAGCATGCCAGGAGGCCTACGCCCACATGGGCGGGACTTGCTTTACTCATTTAAGGCTCCTTTGAACTACTGTTTTTTGAGCCTCATTCTGCCCGTGATCAAGAGCACAGGACTGCTTGAAATGCATTGGGCTTTTAACTGTGAGGGAGCGACTGTCCTTCCGCTGAGCTGTCATTCTGCAATAAAAAGGTGAAAACTTTCCGCTGTGTGGCTTCTCCTCCTTGAGCCAAGCTCAGTGTGTGTGTATATATATATATATATATATATATATATATATAATATAATATTTATGACACCAGCTTCCTTCGTGGATACCTTTGCACATAAAGAACGAAAGAACCGAGCCCAAACTCCGTATTTGCATGTGAATTGGATTTATTCAGTCATAAATCGGCAGTCCTGCCCGACACGTTTCGGAGCCCAGCTCCTTGGCATATATATATTCACTGAAAAAACCATAGGTTTCACGCCTGATATAGTTAGGAATTAGCATTTTAAAAACCTTAAAAATTAATTGAAAAAACTGTAGATTTTAGGGGTGTTATAGTTAGCTGGACATTTCACTCGTACAAAACCATTGAAATTCCTCCGATATAGTTAGTTGTACTAACTTTATCTTGCGTGCCCTTAATCCACTGCTGATGATGTTGCATATTACATCATTCATGACATGGTCAGTGACATCACTGATGACATCTCAAACGACATCACTGATGACATCATCCAGTGAATGTGGTTTGCTTTGTTATTTAAATATTTATTATATATATATATATATATATATATATATATATATATATATATATATATATATATATATATATATAGCAATTTGCATTGAAGAATGAGTGGATATATACATATCTGGATGGAGGATTTAGTAGCAGTGTGATTGACTGTTTACTTGACTAATTTAAAGTGTCTCTCTAAATTTATTGGATAGTGACTAAACTGTGTGAAAATCTGTATCACTTTGTCAGTTGTTGTAAAAACTACTTCTCCAGTTGGTTACTAGCTATTTGAAAGTCTATGTTAGTTATTGGTTAGTTAACCGAGTATTTGTATGGGAGAGTGAATGTGTATGTGGTTCGGTGGGATGTGTGTGACTGCCCAAAGATGTGTGAATAGTTGATTTAGTAGGTATATGACGTTAAGACTACATGTTATAACAGTTGTTTGTGTGAGTGAATATCTTTATGGGTGTGGTGATGAGCAAATATCTCTCTTAATGGTACATGTCCAACAAAGTAGAAAAATAAAAGGCAATGTATGTGTCAATTGTTTATTAATAAGTATACATTAGACTCAGTGATTGTATGCGTGACTGTATGGATAACTGTATACTTGTAATAGTGATTTTATAACACAATAAGTATAATTTACTATCTATATGAATAGATAAAGTGGTGTTTGTATAAGTGTATAGGTAAGTAAATGTAAGTATGATCCATTGTTTGCATAAGAGAAAAGGATGACTTTATAAGTGAATAGGATTTGTGCTGGTGTGTAATGTCGATATAGGTGTATAAGTATAATCTGAAAGAAACAGGTTAGTATTAGATTCCTTACCTTAGAATATCCCCAGGCGTCAGACTGGATCTGGTAATTTTTGCGGTGCAGTACCCCTGCGCGTCGGTAGGCGTCGTCTGCGGCTCCGCCTCCGTCGTTGGCGCCGGGATGACGCCGCCGGAGTACTTAGACGCCGCCCTCGCGCGCTGACGTCAGTTCTTCTTTTTTCCACGCCAGCAAGCGCCGATCCGGAAAAAGTGGTACACTAAGTCAAAGTTTTTTACTCAACTTTTTCGATCATTTTTCATCCTTTTTCGAAGTCTATCGACTCAGACGGTGCCGGTAGGGATGCCCGGGTTCAAACCCTGCGCCGACTGCGACCTACTGATGTCGGTTACCGACCCCCATCGCCGGTGTCTTCACTGTCTGGGCCTCGACCACGACGAACAAGGCCTGCTCCGACTGCCGGTCCCTGACGTCCAAAGCTAGACGGGAGCGGTCCCGCAAGCGACTCGAGCTCCAGCAGTCGGCCTGCAACGCTCGAGGTCCCAGTCTGCTATTAGGTCGAGGAACCGGTCGCGGGGTCGGAGCCACCACAGTTCCGGGAGTCGTCATCTGTCTTCGGACTCGAAGACCTCAGGTAAGGGTCACAAGAAGTCGAAAAGACGCCATCGCTCTTCCGACGCTCGCGTGGCGCGGCCGGGGGTTCGGGCGACTCCGCCGGAGCCGCAGGCGTCGCGGCCTGTTTCAAACCCGTCGGTCCCTGGGGAGAACACGACGCCGGAGGAGATCGAGGCCTTCCTCTCGCCCATGAGGTCGCTCACTCCTCCGTCGGGCTCAGCGGCGCCTTCGGGCCCAGCGGCCCCAACTGGGGGCCCCAGCGGGTCGGGTGCTTCGGTCCCGACGCCGCTAGCGACTTCGGTCCCGGCGCCGAAGCCCCCACAGGATCCGGTTCCGGATCGGGGTCGTCGCCAGTCGACCTTACGACCTCGCCGATGGGAGATTTCTACTTCTATGACCGGGCCCCATCCTTTGGCCCTGCGTATCAGGAGATGGGTGGCGAGGGGGATTGGGAGGGGTCTGAGGACCCTCTGACACATGAGTGCCAGTCTGATCAGGACTGGACAGGTGAGCTAGGGGAGGCCAGTGGTCTGGACACCTCGCCGGACACTGGTTTTGTCTCCCCTCCTACCGTGGCTATGGAGGAGGGGGCTGCCTATAGTGTGGTGCTGACGCGGGCGGCCAAGGCCTTGGGCCTGGAGCTCCCCGTCGCAGCCGTGAGGACTAACCTCCTCACTGAGGTCCTTAAACCGCAGGCAAGCTCGGCCGAGCCTCTGCTGCCGTTTAATGAGGCCTTGTCTGACGTTCTTCTGGGCACTTGGTCCAAGCCCGCTACAGGTCAGCCTGTAGATAGGAACGTGGCCAGACGCCACTGCCTGGCTCCGGGCGACCCTTGCTTCCTGTCCACCCACCCCACCCCCGAGAGCCTGGTCATCCAGGCCTCTAACTCCCAGACAGCATTCCCGACGGCTCCCCCCGATTGGGAATCCAAGAGGTATGAGCAATACGGGAAAAAGGTATTCTCCTCCCTGAGTTTGGGGTTGCGGTCAGTCAACACCGCGTGCCTCTTGGGCCGTTACACCCACTCTCTGTGGGACACAGTCGCGGACGTGCTGCCTCAATGTCCGGAGGAGGTCCGGACTAAACTCGCCCAAGCCCTTGCGGAGGGTCGAGATGCGGCACAGTATTCCATCCGGTGTGGGCTGGATACCATGGATTCACCGGGCAGAGCGATGGCAACTGTGAGAAGTTGGCCTGATATATAATGTTCACTATTCTAGTGAGCACTTTGTATCAGTCCAAACAACCCTTATTGATGATTGGTTGTAAGTCAACCTTATAGACCAGCTATCCTAGTAGCGTGGATACGAGCAGTCTTCGGGCTAAACTCTAGAGGGCGTGTTAAGCCAGCTGTTATACCATCACATATACCCCTTGAACACCAAGTGAAAGGACACCACACAAGTGTTATGAAAATAAACAGTGTATTTATTTAGATAACAACAGCCCTGTACTCTTTATGAGGACAGGGTACTAAGCACACAATAAAACTCTTACGAAAATACTATAAGTCGCACAATTCACACAAATGCCCAAGGGGCACGAAAAACCATATACTACAAAAGTGGAATGCGAAATTACTAGCAGGTAAGTACTGGACTAATAGGCTTTGTAATCGCTAGGACTTGACTACTGAACCTTCAGATTACTAGCAGGAGGCCTAGGGGACTCGGGGACTGCGAACCGATATCTAGGGTTAGGGTCATCCCCTTTCAGGGCCCTAGTTTCAAGGCACCAGTGTTGGTTTTTATCATGGCTCTGCGTTTCTGACGCGGAAAAGCTGTGTATAAGAACTGACGTCAGCACGCGAGGGCGGCGTCTAATTACTCAGGCGACGTCATCCTGGCGTCAACGACGACGGACGCGAAGCCGCAGACGATGCCTACCGACGCACAGGGGTACTGCTACGCAAAAATTTCCGGATCCAGTCTGAAGCCTGGGGATATTCTAAGGTAAGTAATCTAATACCAACTACTGTTTCTTACAGATATATTGTTACCGAAGGTAAGTAACTTGTGCTTTGATAGTGTTCTATTGATCATTGACTGCATGTATGAGTGAATCTGTAGGTAAGGAATTAGATGTGTGTATAGATCTAGGAATCACTGAGTGGGTTTTTAGAAACTTGTATTGGTGTGTCAATGGATTCAAATATGGTCCTCTGTATTTTACTATGAGTGATGAAAGGTTATACTAGTGTATGATGAGGTGTATCGTCACGTGGATGATGTCATCAGTGATGTCTTTTCAGATGTCATCAGTGATGTCACTGACCATGTCATGAATGATGTAATATGTGACATCATCAGCAGTGGATTGCGGGCGCGAAAGATCTAGTTAGTACAACTAACTATATTGGAGGAAGTTTATTGGTTTTGTACGATTGAAATGTCCAGCTAACAATAACACCCCTAAAACCTACAGTTTTTTCAGTGAATTTCTAAGGGTTTTTAAATGCTAATTCCTAACTATATCAGGCCTGAAACCTATGGTTTTTTCGGCGAATTTCAAAGGTTTTTTAAATGCTAATTCCTAACTATATCAGGCCTGAAACCTATGGTTTTTTCAGTGAATTTCAAAGGTTTTTTTAAATGCGATTTCCTAACTATATCAGGCCTAAAACCTTTGTTTTTTTCCAGTGAATTTCAAAGGCTTTGTAAATGACAATTTTTAAATGTATTAATTGTTATATATTTTTTTGATACTGATTTACTAAATTTTTTAAACTATTTATTTTTAGATATTTTATTTTTTAAATTACATTGTAATTACATTATATTACAAAATATACTTTCTCAGAATGAATTACTTTAGTTTAAATACTTTGCAAATAGGCAATAGACTTTTAAGTACAGTGGTTACAGTTGTTGCAATGGGCAACACAATTTCAAACAAAGTTCTACATTGACCTCAATGGGTTTTTCTAGCTAAATGCAATTAGTTATTTTATGGATTACTTTTCTAACCACAGGATTGGATCCTAGATTCAGTCCTTGGACATCTCCTGTAAACGGTTGAGTAAAAGCGTTTTAGTTACAGTAGTGATTTTTAAGGAATATTATTATATTTTAAAAGTTGACAGAATTTTTTTCACATGGAATCACCAATGTTATCCTACGGGAGGAAATTCACTTAGCAGGTAAGTAGTGTTATCATTACTTTTTCTTACTCAGTGGTGGATCCTGGTTCCAGCACTGGCGCATCTCCTGTAAATAGTTGATAGAATGTGTTATAAGTCATACAGGCGATTTTTTGTGGGAATATTTTTAGTTGGTGAAAATAGACACAAACTTTTCTGGTAAAAACCAGACAATGGATTTATATGGAAGGAAATTCAAGTTACTGGTAAGTATGGTTAGAATTACTTTTCAGGATCAGTACTGGGCTCAAAGATGCAGCACTGAGGACTCTCCTGATAACAGGTGAGTAAATCGGAATTCGTAGTTCGGCTGCTTTTGGAGGAATTTTTTAAAGTTCCAAAACTCCATACTTAGAAGAATTTCCAAGTGAAACCAGTCAATGTTAGCCTATGGAAGGAAATTCAAGTTACTGTAAGTAAGGTTAGAATTACTTTTCAGGGTCAGTAGTGGGCTGAAAGATACAGCACTGAGGTCTCTCCTGATAACAGGTGAGTAAATCGGAATTCGTAGTTCAGCTGATTTTAGAGGAATATTTGTACGTTTCAAAAATAGACACTTAGAAACTTTTCTGGTGAAAACCACACAATAGATTCCTATACAGGAAATACAAGTTACTGGTAAGTACGCTTAGATTTACTTTTCAGGGTCCGTACTGGGCTCAAAGATGCAGCACTGACGTCTCTTGTGATAACAGGTGAGTAAATCGAAATTCGTAGGTTCGAGGCATGTGGGCTGCTGAATTCATATCTGTGCATAGATCGCCGCCTAGTGTTGGGTCCGGATGATTGCACATTGTTGTCCTGGAAGAGTCTTCGACGTATCACGAGATAGGTGGCTCCTCCCCTGGACTACAGTGCGCATGGGCATCGACTCCATCCCCAGATTGTTTATTTCCGCCATTGGGTTCGGATGTGTTTCGGTTCCCTCTGTCGGAATCGATAGTTGTTAAACTTATTTTACTCAAGACCAAAAGGTCTTTAGGACTCGCGTCGGTATTGTCTATCGTTTGGGTTCGTTTGTTTCATCGACTCCGAACCAACACTACCCTTCCGCGTGCTTCGGCGCGGACGGCCTACACTACGCTCCAAACTTTCATCATGGAACGAAGTCCATTTAAGAGGTGCCCGGTGTGTGCCTCGAAGTACCCACATATCGACGTGCACCCAGTGTGCAATAAGTGCTTGTCGCCGGACCACGACGAGGCCAAGTGTATGGCCTGCTCCAAGTTCCGGTCGAAGAAGACGCTCAAGCTCCGCCGAGCTGCAAGACTGCAGGCCCAGCGATCGGCACCCCCTCCGACGGACATCTTCGAGGAGGATGTCGGCGACGACACTATACAGGATATCACGGAGTCTAACCCGGCGTCGGAGGTCGAGGAAGACTACGACGCGGAAGACGAGGATTTCGATGAAGTCGTCGAGGAGGTAGGGGACGACGACGGGGCCATTGCCACCGTAGAGGATAGCTCGGAAGAGGAGCTTCCTCACGCTGACTCCGGGGCCAGGCCGAGGGATCCCCTTCGGGCCTTACCCAAAGTCTTGATTCCCGTCCCACGGCTCCGCCTTCCGGCCCGGCCACGGACATTGATACGGCACCACTTACGGTACAGAAACCGAAAGTGAAACCATCGGTATCGACGCCAGTCGTATCGAAATCGAAAGCGCAAGTCGCACTGGTCGGGTCGAAGGCTTCGGAGGCCTCGGCGCCGAAGAAATCCAAGATGGCCGTCGAGCTCAAGAGCCACGCCAAAATGGCCGACCCGAAGACTACGGTGTCGAAGCCAAAGGTGAAGACGTCCGACGCGGGTGCGTCGGCGCCGAAGTTGGTCGACGCACTTAAAAGTCGCATCGATACCAAGAAGGTCGACGACCATAAGAAGACCACAAAGAAGCGGCAGGACGACCCCGGGTCTAGCACTGCCCCGCTTCCAATCGACAAGGCCAAGGGGGCAGCTGCGTCGGCTCCAAAGACTGCATCATTGGTCGCCGTCCCAAACCCAGCTTCAGAAGACTCTCTCGAGCCGGTGCGTCCCTCCGCCTCGTTCACCAAAAAGGTCACAGAGTCCCTTCAGCGTATTAGGGCGGGGGCCGCGACAGTCAAGCCGAAGGACACTGTGCCGACCAAGCCTACCCAAAAGTCGGTGAAAACAACAACGCCGATTCTGTTCACGTTGCCGCCAAAGACGGCGCCGAAGGCTTTCACAGCAAAACCTGGGGCCGGTGTGCCCTTAAAATTATCTTCGACGCTGAAGGCATCGTTAGTGGTTCCAAGCCCGCGCCACCAACCACTGGCAGAAGAAGAGCGTCGAGAAGTGATCATCGACGCCAACACAGGCAAGCTCTCTCTCCTTAAAAGGAAGATCACCCCTGAACCGGCATTAGAACATTACCAAATCCCACTTAAGAAAAAGATGGACTCTGCTGGTGCCTCTGCCCCTATGGAGCCTGCATCACCTCTGCGGCTTTCAATGCTCTAATTGAAAGGGCGGCAGCCAATCATGACGTCGAACTCCATGCTGACCCAGTAGACGTCGATTTTCTTTTTGACACCTTTTCAGTTGCTGAAAAAACTGTCAAAACTTTACCAATGCTAAAAGGGGTGTTAGAACATGCACCAGAGGTCTTCAAGGAGCCCACCCGAGCAAGAGTTGTCAACCCACGTATCGACAAGAAGTACAAGGCAGCGCCCACTGATCCAACATACATCAAAGGACAGTTGCCTCTGGATTCCTTGGTTGTATCCAATGCTCGCAAAAGAGCCAACTCGCAGACTACGGGTGATGCTCCTCCCCCAGACAAGGAATCAAAAGTATTTGAGGCTTCGGGGAAACGTGTTGCTGCGCAGGCAGCCAACATATGACGCATATCCAACACACAGGCGCTACTTGCGCGTTACGACAGGGCACACTACGACACTCTAGAGGCCCTTCTACAGCACTTGCCAGATCAATATAAAGAAGCAGCAGAAATGTTGATACAGGAGGGGAAGCTTATCACCAATGCTTCAATTAAGTGCGCTCTGGATGTGGCTGACACCGCCTCAAGAGCAATAAACACTAGCATTCTACTGCGTAGACATGCATGGCTCAGAATATCCGGTTTCAAACCAGACATTCAAACTACTATCCTGAACCAAACTGTCAACCCAGACCACCTGTTTGGCCCAGAAGTAGATACCACCCTCGAAAAAATGAAAAAGGACACCGACACTGCTAAGTCTATGGGTGCCTTGCAGTCCCAGCAGTTTCGGGGTGGTTCTTTTCGTCGCTCCAATAATAGAGGCACCTCGAGGGGTCAACAGTCACAGTCGACGCAATTCTATAAGAGTAACACCCAACCCTCCTATACCAACAAGGGTCGGGGTGGATACCGTGGCAACAACGTCAAAGGCAGAGGACGTGGTAATAACAGCTCCAGGTCCTCCACCGCCAACAAACAGTGACGCCTTGTCACTGCCCCTCGACCACGCAACACCGGTCGGGGGGAGACTCCAGCAGTTCCTGCCCGTGTGGAAGTCCATCACCACAGACAGGTGGGTCAGATCTCTTATCCAATATGGTTATTGTCTGGAGCTCACATCCACTCCACCCAACATACCCCCAAAAAGCCGTCCTATGTCCGGCGAGCACTTGCACTTGTTGCAGCAGGAAGTCAACGTCATGCTGCAAAAAGGAGCAATAGAGCTCGTGCCCCTGCAGGAAAGAGGTACAGGAGTTTACTCCCTGTATTTTCTGATTCCAAAGAAGGACGGATCCCTCAGGCCCATCCTAGACCTCAGACCTCTCAACTTTTACATTCTCTCAGAACATTTCCATATGCTCACGCTGCAGCAGGTTCTCCCACTGCTTCAGCAAGGGGACTTCCTGGCAACTCTGGACCTCAAAGATGCGTACTTTCACATTCCACTGCATCCTTCTCACAGAAAGTACCTCAGGTTCACCATTCAAAACCAGCACTACCAGTTCAAGGTTTTGCCTTTTGGGGTCACCACAGCACCCAGGGTCTTCACAAAGTGCCTAGCGACGGTGGCGGCGCATCTGAGACGTCAGAACATCCACGTCTACCCCTATCTGGACGACTGGCTCATTCAAGCGAAGTCGGCCCAGCAGTGCGCCGACCACGTGTCCCACACCATTCACCTTCTGCACGATCTGGGGTTCTCACTGAATTACCCAAAGTCCCATCTCCAGCCCGCCCACATACGGCAGTATCTGGGTGCAACCATAAACACTCTGGCGGCCACTGCGCAGCCCAATTCAGTGAGAGTCCACAGCATTCAATCGCTGATCCAACGATTCAGACCTCAACACTCACTTCCAGCAAGAGTGTTCATGCAGTTGATAGGCATGATGGCCTCCTGCATCTCCATAGTCCCACACGCAAGACTACATATGCGTCCGCTTCAGGAGTGCTTAGCACGTCAGTGGACTCAGGCTCACGGGCAGTTGAAGGACCTAGTGTTGGTGAGCAGTCGGGCATACAACTCTCTGCATTGGTGGAATCCACAAAACCTTTGCAAGGGCCGACTGTTTCAAGAGCCTGTGCCGCAGATTATCCTGACAACGGACGCTTCTCTCCAGGGATGGGGAGCGCATGTACTCCAATACACTGTGCAGGGACTATGGACACTACAGCAAAAGAGGATGCACATCAATGTACTGGAACTGATGGCAATCTTCATGGCCTTAAAGGCATTCAAAGTACATCTGTGCAACAAAGTCGTGTTGATCCGGACGGACAACATGACGGCCATGTACTACATTCAGAAACAGGGAGGCACGCACTCTTCGCAGCTGTCTCATCTAGCTCAGAGCATGTGGAAGTGGGCCATCCAGAGGAACATCTTCCTCATGGCAGAACATCTCCCAGGCAAAGACAATCAGATGGCGGACCTGCTCAGCAGGCACAGCCACCAAATGCACGAGTGGGAGATACATCCATCAGTACTCCAACCGTACTTCCGAAGGTGGGGTCATCCAGAGATCGACCTGTTCGCCACAAGGGAGAACGCAAAATGCCAAAGCTTCGCCGCCAGGTTCCCACACCCGCAATCACAGGGCAATGCGATATGGATGAACTGGTCAGGCAGATTTGCGTTCGCTTTTCCCCCAGCACCTCTGATACCGCTGGTGGCGCGCAAGCTCAGGCAGCACTCGATGACTCTCATCCTAGTTGCTCCAACGTGGGCTCGCCAACCATGGTACACCACGTTTCTGGAACTTTCCGTGGTACCGCATCAAAGGCTTCATCTCACACCCAGCCTTCTGATGCAGAGCCATGGCGACATTCAGCACCCAGATCCGCAACAGCTCAACCTGGCGATCTGGCTCCTGAAGTCCTAGAGTTTTGCTACCTTAACCTTCCTCCCAATTGCATGGACATCATTCGGGAGGCGAGAAAGCCCACTACTAGAGCATGTTATGCGGCAAAATGGAAGCGGTTTGTCATCTATTGCGCAAACCACAACATTGATCCACTAGATGCTTCCATTCAGAACATCATCTGTTACCTGTTCCATCTATACAAGTGTAATCTGGCATATACTTCCATTCGCATTCACCTGTCTGCGATGGCCGCATACCTCCAAAATAGACAGCACCTTTCACTTTTCAAAGTGCCTGCCATCAAGGCATTTCTGGAAGGCCTCAAAAGAGTCATTCCGCCACGGACTCCACCAGCTCCGGAATGGAACCTCAACGTGGTTCTTACAAGACTGATGGGTCCTCCCTTTGAGCCACTACATTCTTGCGAACTTCAGTTCTTGACATGGAAAGTGGCTTTCCTGGTAGCAATTACATCGCTACGGAGGGTTAGTGAGCTGCAGGCCCTCATAATCCAAGAACCTTTCTTCCAAGTTCATTCAAACAGGGTAGTGCTCCGCACTAACCCTAAATTTCTACCCAAGGTTGTGTCTCAGTTCCACATCAACCAAACCATTGAGTTACCGGTGTTCTTTCAAAATCCAGAGTCACTGGCGGAGCGGATGCTCCACACCCTTGACGTTAAACGGGCCCTAATTTATTACATTGATAGGACCAAAGATTTTAGAAAGACTAAGCAGCTTTTTGTTGCCTTTGCGCCACATCACAAAGGTAACCCTATTTCCAAGGCTGGTATAGCTAGGTGGATCGTAAAATGTATTCAAATCTGCTATGCAAAGGCAGCTCCTGGAGAGGAGCGGGGGTGTGACAAAAAGCTTACCGGCTCCAGGAGGGGTCGCAGAGACGCAGCAGACGACGTTCCTCACACCACCTTTGCCACACAGCGCCGCTGGGTCCCTGACGTTGTGGTCGCCCCCGCCGCTGTGCAGCGCCATCGCACGGCCGCGGAGCGGAGCGGACCACAACTCCCAGCGAGCCCTGCAGCATACTCCGCCCACTTCCTGCACAAGCGCCAGGAGGCGCTACTAAAGGCGGCAGCTCCCGGAGAGGAGCGGGGGTGTGACAAAAAGCTTACCGGCTCCAGGAGGGGTCGCAGAGACGCAGCAGACGACGTTCCTCACACCACCTTTGCCACACAGCGCCGCTGGGTCCCTGACGTTGTGGTCGCCCCCGCCGCTGTGCAGCGCCATCGCACGGCCGCGGAGCGGAGCGGACCACAACTCCCAGCGAGCCCTGCAGCATACTCCGCCCACTTCCTGCACAAGCGCCAGGAGGCGCTACTAAAGGCGGCAGCTCCCGGAGAGGAGCGGGGGGGTGACAAAAAGCTTACCGGCTCCAGGAGGGGTCGCAGAGACGCAGCAGACGACGTTCCTCACACCACCTTTGCCACACAGCGCCGCTGGGTCCCTGACGTTGTGGTCGCCCCCGCCGCTGTGCAGCGCCATCGCACGGCCGCGGAGCGGACCACAACTCCCAGCGAGCCCTGCAGCATACTCCGCCCACTTCCTGCACAAGCGCCAGGAGGCGCTACTAAAGGCGGCAGCTACCTCCGCGTCGCGGACGCGCGCGGGCGGCGCCGGGCGGAGCCCGGGCAGAGGGCGGGCCGTCTAAGGCCGTCCAAGGACGACCAGGGACGGGACGGGCCACGTCTCTTCCATCATGGGTAAGCGGAAATCGGCTACAGCGGCGGCAGGCGAGGGTAATGTGAAGGTGCCTAAATACACTACCAGCATAATCACTTATTTAACATCTAAGGTGGGAGAATTGTCTACGCAGATCGCTGATTCAGAGCGTGAGCTGGGGCTTGCTTCCAGCCCTGGGGCTGCCAATTCATCTAATGTATCTGCCTCTACATTAAACTGTATCCCGCTGGAGCCACGGGTCATTATTGAGTCATGTAGACCTACTTTGCCTCAATCTGCCACAGTTCTTCCGTTCCCGGCTTTGTCCGAAACTGTGATACCAACACTTCCATTGAGCACGGGGGGTGCTGAAAGCTTGGCAGTTAGTCAGTCTGGTCCTCAACAGCTAACTTATGCAACTGAGGAATGTATCTCGGCCCTACTAGAAAAACTGTTCACAGAAAGACTGGAATCTGCCTTGGTCCAGATTGCCTCTGACATTACCTAGAATTTGAAGGATTGTGTTAAGAACCTTATGGCAAAATGTGATCGTATTAACGATGCTCTCATTTCCCGGGCTCTACCCCCTTGTATATCCACATCATCTCTCCCCGCAGTTGTGCAGGTGTCTGCCCCTAAGGGTGGGGGTCAACCCACAATCAGGTTGGCTAGCCCCCCTATAGTTACTATTGATAATCCTGTACACAAAAAAGGGAAAGTGGATAATGGAATATACATCCCCTCAACGGAGGCTGCCCCCCAAGTAATTACCCCCGCAAATCCAAGCAGCCAGCAGGAGGTTGTGGTAAAAAGGGTACCCCCAGTAAATTTACCACCAGAGGCAACACCCTTTGTCGCAATTCTAGTTAATGTGCCAAAACTCAAAGAGGGGGAGGTGGAACAACATGATACCCTTCTTAGGCATGTAAAAAGATGGTGTAATGCTAATTGCACAGGTGAAAGCAATATTGCTGACAATATTCTGACAAGCAGAAGGGTTAACTGGGTGGGCACAAGTAAGAAAAAGGCTTTGGGAGACTGTGTCATTGTTAATTTCAAATCCAGAAATGTCGCTTGTCGACTCTTTTGGGATGATTCCCCTTTGGACCCTGTAAGCAAAGGTGTCCGGGCTATGCCTCTTGGCTTTTTTTATCCTCGAGTTCATAGTTTGCGAGGTGTAGAGAACAACACGACATACCCAAATGAAAAATCTTGGGCGGAGGATAAACTTATTTCATCTGTGGTAACTAATGATTGGGTCACTAAGCCAACTAAGGGGATTGGTTCACTTAATGCTGAAAGGAGCTTTCCCACAAACGATGTATTGTTGTCAAATAGGTTTGCGGCCCTCACTGATAGAATGGATACTGAATGACTAGTGCCCGCACATGAAAACCCGACTGCCCCATGTTTAGATTCTGCAGAGGCCAACACATCTGAGGCCATGGCCAAAACTGTTACAGACGCCCCACTATTAGTGGGCGAAGGGCACATCAGGTTATTATCTTGGAACATTGCGGGCCTACGGGCAAAGCAGGATGACCCTATCTGGATACAACAACTGAAGGATCATGACATAGTTGCCTTGCAAGGAACGTGGTCACAAGATAAGGGGTTCTGGCTAGATGGTTATATCTCTTTTTTTGTTGATGCCCAGAGCTCCATGGCAGGAAGGGACAGAGGGGGCCTGTTATTGCTTGTCTCAATTAAATTGGATGGGAAGGTCAGAGAAATACCTAGTTCATCTCCTTCTTTCCAGTTGGTGGAAATTTGTTTGCTAGACAAGAACAAGATTTTGCTCATAAATTGTTATAACTCAACCCAAGGGGGGGGCCCCCAATGCTGTTTTGGATGGCCTATCGGCCTTTTTAACGAACTATATGTCTAATCAAACCACTTTTGTTCAGCTAATTATGATGGGTGATTTTAATGTACACTTATGTAAGTTTCACTGCCACATTGTAGATGATACCGGCCCAGACTACACATCATTGCCTCACTTTGAACATAGCCCCAAGGGTGTGGCAATGGAAACTCTATTATCATCCAATGATTTATATGAGCCAGGGTTTGAAGACCACACAATTCGAGTGCCCACGTATAACGCGAGGGGTAGCGAATCAATCATTGATTATTTCTTTATGTCCCCGGGGCTCTTACGTTATGTTTTGTTTTACAATGCTTTTGCAAGTGGGTACAGTGACCATAATCCGGTGCTGTTGGTTTTGGACACTCTCTCTGGTTTATGTAAAGGGGAACAAATGACTAGTTCCGCAAGGGACGTAATGAGTAGCGACCAGGGAAGGCGCCTGAAATGGTGCAAGGTATGTCCGGAGGACTTTCATGACCAGATTGAACAACATATGGCAGTAGAAATTGAGAAATGTCGGGATGGAGAGAGTAGGGGGGGGATGTTGTTGGTGCCTTTGAAGCTATTTGTACAAGAATAGATAAAGAGCTTACAGCAAAACCTAGGAGGGGCCCTGCCCCAGTGTTTAGGTGGTTTGACCACACTTGTTCAAAGACTCACTCGGCTTTGCTGAGGGCACTTAAACAATCGCCCAGAAATAGGTCTCTGGTGGCACAGTTGAGAAGAGAATATGCAATGGCGGTTAAATTACGGAAAAAAGCCATTAAAGATGAAGCCTGGGATTCTTTAATGGATTCCACAATTCTCAATCAAAGCTCCAAATTCTGGGCCATAATTAATAATCCCCTGTTTGCTAATACCAATAACTCGGATCTTGATATAAATATCCCGGAAGCAGTCTGGATAAACCATTTCTCCCATATATATGGCTCAAATGAAACAGTTGAGGTTTTTGCAATACCATACTCCTTATCCTACCCCACCAAGCTAACTTTTAGTAAAACAGAAGTAGAGTTGGCAATTTTGGGCTCTGCTGCCAACAAAGCTCCGGGACCGGATGGGGTACCACTGGACCTTTACAAATGCAAACCTGAGTTGTGGGCGGAGATCCTGGCTAATGTTTTTAATTGTGTACATGAGGGGGGCTTGCCAAAAACCTGGGCATGTTCAATTATAGTACCCATTTTTAAAAAGGGCCAAAGAAGTGACCCCAAGTGTTTTCGTCCAATTTCTTTATTGGATTCTTCGATGAAGATTTTGGGCAAGGTCCTGTTAGCTAGAATTAATACCTGGTCCCTAGAGAATGACATCCTAGCAGACACCCAGTACGGGTTTCGTGCAGGCAGAGGGACTGAGGACCAATGCCTTAATCTTCATCTGATAATCTCGAAATACACTATTGCTAAGAAGGGTTCAATTTTTGTTGCGTTTATGGACCTGTCCACAGCTTTTGATTTAGTTAATAGAGCTCGGCTGTGGACCATGTTACTAAAATTGGGTCTGGATCCACCCCTTGTGTATTTTTTGGCTGAACTACATAAGGACTTAAAAGCCTCTATCAGGATGGATCAAGAGGGGAACTGTACAGCCTGGTTCAAATCGAGCAAGGGGGTGCGGCAGGGCTGCATTCTTGCTCCCATGCTGTTCACCCTCTATATAAATTCACTTGAGGAAACTCTTTTAAATGCCACCTTGGACATTCCGCGTGCAGGGGAAACTAGAATTCCCGTTCTCCTGTACGCGGATGACGCAGCTTTGATAGCGCGTACGCCCATTGGTTTACAAAGACTTTTAAATGGTTTTATGTTTAAAGTATTTTATTAAGGCACAAAAACACGGGGAGGGGAGCAGGAGGTCAAGCAAACATACAGTACAAGAAGCGAAACGTTGCAGCGAGTCAGAAGAAAGGCAGGGAGGCAGGAAGCCCCAGAGGGTAACAAGGCAAAGACATAAGGCAATAAGGCATTGTGAACGACCCCCCTGTAGACCCCCACTCCCTAGGCAAGGCCGAGCCCGAATAGCACCCCGCAACACAGTAAAGGAGAAGCATACCGTTCCACCAACCCCCCGACCCCAGAAAGGAAGAAGAAGAAAAGCAAAGGAGGAAAAGAAAGAAAACAATACCCCCAACATCCCCGTCCGAAAGTCAGCATTAGAAGCATATAACCCCTCTTCCCGCCCCCAACCCCCGTCCCCCGATCCGCACTTTCACTCCGCCGCTGCCGCCGGCGGCGTTAGCCTAAGGAGGCGCAAATACCGTGGACACGTGAGCTCGTGAAATTCCGTGGACAGTAGTGCCAAAAAGGGGTGCCAGAGCTCCTCAAACTGGTCAACATTCCCAGCCACCGTTAGCGACATCTTCTCCATGCCCAGTACCTGCCAGAGCCTATGCAGCCAACCAGTGATAGAGGGGGCAGTAGGGGTGCGCCAGAGCACAAGTATGTTCTGAACAGCGGAGCCTAGCGCAATCGCAATCTGCCTGCCCCTGCGGGATTTCAGCGGGTACATCAAGTCATTGGGGAGGCCTAGCAAGACATACGCGGGGAAGCGCGGAAGCTCGATCTCAAAATGCCTATCCACCTCATCTAAGACTTCCTTCCAATAGGCCGACAGCACCGGGCACTCCCAGAGAATGTGCGTGAGGGTGCCCTCCTGTCCGCAGCCGCGCCAGCAACCTTTATCGCCGATTTTGCGCATCTCATAGAGCCGCTCCGGGGTGTAGTACCAATAGGTGGACACTTTAGTGAAGGTTTCCGTCAGCCCAGTGTGGTACGCAGAGTGCCTCGCCCGATACGCAATCCTGTCCCACTCCTTGTGACTCAGGGTCCTGCCCAGTTCCCTGTGCCAGCGCTCCCTCCCTGGGTTATGATAATGAAACGGCGGGGGCTGGAGAAACTTATACAAATCAGTGATGAGCTTGGCGTCCGAGGTCCGGGTTACCAACCATCGCTCGTAGGGCGTAATCGAACGGGCAGCGACGTCACGCACTGGGGGTTGAAGAGCCCAGTGGCGGACTTGCATGTAACGCAGTCTGTCCCCCTCCGTCAGGCCAAACTCCTGTCGGAGCTGCTGGAAGGGGAGCACGCCCTCCGGCCCGTAGATCTGGAAAAGCGCCCTACAACCCGCGCTCACCCAGTGGGAGAAGGCTCCCGGCTCCAGACCCGGGGTAAAGTCCGGATTGCCAGCAATGGGAGTGAACGGCGATGGAAAAGTGGTGAGCTCACGCAGCTCACACACCGCGTCCCACACTCTGAGCGGGACCCGGGTGATAAAAGAGGCGTAGAGATTAGGCGGGCGGTGAGTGCGCCGCAGGAACGGGACCTCCTGGAGGGTACGGCCTGCAACTGCCTGGTCTTGAAAGAGCCAGTGTTTGTCCGATTCCCACCGGCTCCACTCCACTAAATACCGGAGCTGCGCCGCCTGAAAGTACTTCCGGAGGTCCGGGACTCCGAGACCCCCCGCCTCCGGGGCAAGCATGGAGAGGACCCGCTTCATCCGAGGTTTACGGCCCTGCCACACAAAGCGGGAGATGTCTGCCTGCGTCTGCCGTATCCAACCCACGGGGGGCTGGAGAGGCAGAGCGTGGAAAAGATACAGGATCTGAGGCAGTATCGTCATCTTCACCGCCGCGATACGGCCCAACCACGAGAGCAGGCCCTTGTTCCATCGGCCGAGTTCCTCTTTGATCTTTTTGCCCAGAGAGGAATAGTTAGCTGCAACCATGGCAGGCAGGGAGGGAGCAAGCAAAATTCCCAGGTAAGGCACCGTGGAGGAGGACCACTGCAGAGGAAAGAGACTCTGAAGGTCCCGCCTGGTGTCGGCAGAGAGCGACACATCCAGTGCAGCCGACTTGGTCATATTCATTTTAAAGCCCGCCACGCGGGCAAAAGCGTTCAGTTCCTGAACGCAGGCAGGAAGCGACCGCTTGGGGTCATCCAGGGTCAGCAAGACATCGTCCGCGTATAAGCTGACAGTGTGCGTGTATTGCCCCATCTTCACCCCAATAGCGTCCGGGTTATCGCGAATCCTCTGTGCAAACGGCTCCATATAAAGGGCAAAGAGGAGCGGCGAGAGGGGGCAACCCTGTCTCGTGCCGCGCTCAATGGCAAAGCTGTTGGAGCTGTGTCCGTTGACACGCACTGACGCTGATGGTCTCCTATAGCAGTTAAAGACCATAGTGCGGAACTTCTCGCCGATCCCCAGTTTCCCAAGGACCAGCTCGAGATATGGCCAATGAACCCTATCAAAGGCCTTCTCCGCGTCGACCGATAGCAGCATCCGCTCCCCCGGGACGCGTGAGGCCTTTTCCAGCACGTGCGTCACCCTCTTTGTGTTGTCGACCGTCTGCCTACCGGGTACAAAACCGGCCTGGTCCGCCTCCACCAAACCTGGTAGGTGTAGACCCAGTCTGGCCGCCAAGATTCCGGTGTAAAGCTTGAGGTCCACATTTAGGAGCGAGATGGGCCGGTACGAGCCGCACAGGGTCCGGTCCTTCCCCGGCTTGGGGATAACCGACACAGTCGCTGAGAGAAGGTCCGGTGGGATGGCTCCCGGTTCGGAGAAGGAGTTGAACAAGCGAGCCAGTAGAGGCGCGACAGTGGGACAGAAGGTCTTGTAAAACAAGGCCGTATAGCCATCCGGGCCCGGGGCCTTACCATGCTTTAGCCGTGCAATCGCGGAGATGACCTCCTCCACGTGAATGTCCCTCTCTAGGTGGTCCGCCTGGGAGGAGTCCAGGGCCGGGAGGGTCACGGATTCCAGATAGGCCTCAGCCGCTCCCGGTGGGGAAGGCTCTGCAGCGTACAGCGCCTCGTAAAAGGAACGAAAGGAATCTGCCACCTCCGCGTCACCGGAAACCGGGATCCCATCCACTCCCACCAGTTCCTTCACCACATTGCGTTGCTGCGCAGCCCTGAGCCTATGGGCCAGGAGCTTACCGCACCTGTCTCCGCCGGTGTAAAAGGCATGCCTCAGGCGCAGCGCGGCATACTCCGCCCGATCTAGATCCAACGCAGAGAGGAGTTTCCGTGCCGCCTTCAGCTGCTTCCAGACCCTAGGAGCCCCTGTTCGGCGGTGAACCTGCTCAAGCTCCCTAACCTGCGCCGTCAGTTCCTCCCTCTTGCGTTGGCGTTCCCTGTTTTCCGCCGAGGAAATGGAGATAAACTCCCCCCTGACAACCGCTTTCAAAGCCGCCCACTGCGTTGCCAGGGACGTGGCAGAGTTGTTATTGTGGGTCAGGTAGTCCTGGATGACCTCCTCCACTCGCTTCACAACCGATTTCTTATGGAGAAGCGTGTCCCGAAGCCGCCACATCCCCCTAGAGGGGGGGGGCCGCCGGCCAAGCAAAGATTCCGGAAACCGGTGCGTGATCGGACAGGGACAAGACCCCGATGTCTGCCGCTGTGGCGGCCGAACGAAGCGGTCCGCTCACCAAGAGGTAGTCCAACCGTGAATACGTGCGGTGCGCGTGGGAGAAATAGGAGTAGTCCCTATCGGTGGGGTGCATGGCGCGCCAGAGGTCATGCAGGTCCATTTCCGCAATCTGGTCCTGTACCGCCCTAGAAAGCTCCCCTGTCTGCGGAAAGCGCTGGGCAGACCTATCCAGGGTGGAGTCGAAGACCATATTCAGGTCTCCCCCCAAGATGATATGGCGATCGGGCGAGGCAGTAACGTCCACCAACACTGATTCCAGGAAGCGATCCTGGTGGTCATTTGGGCTGTATACCGAACCAACCGTAAAGGAAACACCTCCCAAACGCATGGGATACACTAGAAGCCTCCCCTTCTGCTCAGCATGTTTATGCAACACCTCCCCCCTGAAGGAGCTGGCTAGGAGAATGGCCACCCCAGCAGTGTTAGTCGCAGCAGAGGAAAAGAGTTGCGTGGGGAACTTGGCTGAGCGCAACCTATGGCAATCTTTGGAAAGTAAATGGGTTTCCTGCAGGAGGCAGATATCCGCCTGCGACCCCTCCAACAGGGAAAGGATCGCCCTACGCTTCACGGGGTTATTCAGACCCTTAACATTAAGGGTCACCACTTTCAGGGGCGGCATCGCCTCCAGGGAAACAACGCGCTATGCAGCGAGCAAGGGATCAGCGGAGGGGGCGCGCGGGGCAGGGGCGCAGGGAAGGCCAGAGGCAGCAGCGCACATGGTCGGACAGCTTCGGACGGGACCCCCCCCACACCAAACCAACAGTTAAACCCCCCCAGAACCAACCCATAGCAACCAACCAACCAAAACAAAAAACAGGAAACAACACCCCATAGTCTCAGTCTAGCCCAGGTGGGCGAGTCTGCAGAAAATAGTCAAGTGGACGTCCAGCCACACGCCTCCCCCCTCGCCCCCCCAGCTCCCAACCCCAGCCCAGCATCGTTAAAGCTAAGAGTCTCTCCCCCCGGAGAAAAGTTAGGCCGTTAGGGCCACACCAGTAGATTCAGGCAAGTTCCTGGCCGCAGTCCTCAGGGCCTCCTCCATTTCTGCTCTTATGGTGGGCGAGTCTGGACGACTCGCCGCCGCTGACGATGGGCGCCTCCTCGATCTCCGTCGGCCCCGCCGTTCGGGGCGCCGCCATGCGGGTGTAGCCCCGTCCTCCTCCGTAGCAGTAAGGCCCAGTACTCCACAGACATCTTGTAAAGAGCGCAGCTGATGCAGCACCCCATTCCATCGAAAAATAAGACGGAAGGGGTGACCCCAGGAATAGGCTGTCTCATGCTCTCGCAGAAAGTCCGTAGCGATGCGGAAAGACCTGCGCTTCTGCAGTGTGATGGCGGACAAGTCCTGATAGAGCGCCACCGGTCTTTCTCGGAAGGTCAGCGGTTGCTTCCTGCGGGCCTCCGTCATGATGCGCTCTTTTAGGGGGAAATCCGGCAGGAATGCCAGGATATCAGGCGGGGGTGCCGATGACTGGCGCTGGCGGCCCACCCTGTGTGCTCTGTCAATGCGGATCGGGAAATCCGCTCCTTCCTCCAAGATGTCGCGGAACAGGTCCTGCAGATAGGCCACTAGGTCCGCACCTTCATCCGCGGATGGAACCCCTCGCACCCGGATGTTATTCCGCCTGGACCTGTTCTCGAGGTCCTCCGAGTGGGCCTGGAGCTCGACACACTGCTCCCGAAGGCGGAGGACGTCTTGCTGGAGATGAGTTATCTCTTCATCGCGACGTTGGGCCGCCGTCTCCACAGTATCGACCCGCTCACCCAGGCCTTCGACTTCCCTGCGCACCTCCCGGACCTCTCCGGCCACTTCGGTCTTAAGAGTCTGAAATTCCTCCTTGAGGGAGCTGAATAAGTCCTCCATGAAGGACCTCGTGACTGGTGGCTCGCCCACGGTTGCGTCTGTTGATGCCCGGGAGGCCCCCGGGGACGGCTGCGCCCTGTCGCGTAGTTGCTGGGACCTGCCGAGCATTTCCGGCAAAGTGCGATCTCCTCGTGCCGCGCCGCGTCTCCCAGTCATCTTGGCCCCCGTTGAAGCCTAGGGCAGTTGCTGTAGGCGAGCGCCACCGCTCGCGGGCACCAGATGTGAGGCCCTCGTCGGGGACAAGGGTAGTGCGTCAGAGGCGACAAAATGGCGGCCCGGGCCTGGGCAAGACGACCCCCGGGCCAGCAGGGCAGGCAGCAACGTCCAAAGTGTAGGCCTCCAGCCTCATACTCCCAGGGGGGGCAGCAGATGAGCCGGTACCAGGACGAGCCGAGGCTCCCGTGTGAGAAGGGCGCGGGCAAGGCCACTGGGCTCAGCTACACAAAGACAAGATGGCGGGAGGGTGGAACCCAAGAAGGCAGCCCGGGCCAGCAAGTCCGTGGGCAACCCTCAAACGGCAACGGGTCCGGAAAGTGCGAAACCGATGTTTCCCTTCACCACCAGTTGATTGCCCGGCTCGGGCACTGCTCGACCTCCGCCATCCAGAGCCTCCAGGCGCGGAGTTCGCAAGTCAGCACTCCTCGAAACCCAGAGTAGGGGGAAGATCGCCGGGGCAGGGCTGGGGTTCGTCGCCCAGCAATGGTGCTCGCCACCAGGCCGCCGGCCAGGAAGCCACCACACTCCGCGGAGTCCGTCTAGTCCGCTCCCCCGGGATCTCCGGCTTTCAGCTTTTCAGCACTCGGCCCAGCCGAGGCGCGCGGACAGCGCCGCAATACGCTCCGCCTCCCGGCTCTTAACCTCGGGGCGACCCGGGCTCCACTCCTCGGAGCGGTCTCCAAATAAACCTTTCGGGGACTTCCCCCGGGGCCACAGAAGTCAAAGTGGTCTCAAAATGTGCCCCGCGAACTCCGGCACAGTTCTCTCACCCGCAGTGCAGCCGCGGGGGGAGAGAAGCGCAAGAATCGGGGCTCGGGCTGAGCTGGGCCGGAGGAGCTACGGGAGGAAGCGTCCGCTCACCCCGCCATCTTGGCCACGCCCCCTTTTAAATGGTTTTAATGATTTTATGTCTTCACTGGACTTAGTGATAAATAACTCTAAATCGCACGTCATGACTTTTGGGACTGTTAAAAATAACTCTAAACAGTTCTATTGCAATGGTGACGTGATCACTAATGTTAAAACTTTTACTTATTTGGGTGTGATTTTTGACTCCAGAGGAAGCTGGGTTCCCCTACTCACAGCTAAAACTAAAGCAGTTAGGAGTTCGGTTAACGCCATTTTAAGTTTTTCCAGGAGACTGGGCGGGAAACCCACTGGTGCCTTAGTAAACATCTATAGGGGGAAATCTGTGGCAATAGCCAGGTATGGTTCAGGTTTGTGGGGGTATGTGAACGGTGAGTCGATCCAGAGGGAAGAAAATAAGTTTCTTCGATCCATATTAGGGTTACCTCAATCCACAGCCACGTTTTCAGTCCACCAGGAACTTGGTCTAGGATACATTTCTGACACCCTTCTTATGGCCCCAATTTTGTTATGGATAAGGACCTGGACCAACACCAATCTAGGCCTGAACCATAACATTTTTGGTGGACTCTTTAAAATTGGATAATTTCAATAAAATAGTTTGGCTTTCTTATATTCAGAAGTGTTCTTTGGTCCTTGGACGCCCCGATATTTTCTCGGCCCCTCAAGACCTAAGGAAATCTGATTTGGATTGGGTTAAACTCAACTTTATTAAAATTAAAAACATGGAGAGGGAGGAACGACAACTGACCAAAACCACGGTCAGAGCTCATTATCTGACAATCACTTCCCTCTCTATACAACCATACCTTACCACTGTCAACATCCCCTTTCACAGGTGGCTTCTGGTTAAACTCCGGTTTAATCAGATTTATATGGTGCTCTGTGATAGTCAATGCTGGTATAGGGAGGAGGACGCCCCTGTTTGTAACTGTGATAACTTTTCAGTACAAGATAATATGCACTTTATGTTGTTTTGTCATTTCTTTACTGTGCCCAGGCAGAAATACCTGGTTCCATTATTAAAGGAAAAAACCTTCCAACAGGCAAAACCAGCCCTCCTGTATCTTCAACTTTTGGATTCTGCTTTGGCTATGTTTAGCGTGGCCAATTACCTTGTTGCTGCAGTTAGGATCAGGAGGAAAAGACTTAAAATTTAATACACGGGTTTTTGCATGGAAGGCTAAATTGGACAATGTTTTGTGTATTTGTAATTTGCTAAAAGCGTAATATGTACTCCTACTTTTAGCTGTATTTTTTATGTATGAATTATATGATTTTAATTGACGCTTTTTAATAGTGTGATTCTGTAAATAGTATTGACTCAATGAATTTGTATTTTCTCAAGTTGTTATACTGTCACCTCTATATGAATGTAGTATGCTTTTATGATTTTTAACTAAATCGAATAAAGTGGTTTTTGACTTTGACTTTGCTATGCAAAGGCAAAACGCACTCTTACCATTCCACCAAGAGCCCACTCCACCAGAAAGTTGGGGGCCTCTATGGCTTTCCTTGGAAACATTCCCTTAGAGGACATATGTAGAGCAGCCACATGGTCTACCACACATACATTTACTAAGCATTACTGTGTAGACGTGCACTCCAAACAGCAGGCAGCTGTAGGGCAGGCTGTTCTCAAGACACTTTTCCAAACTGCTGCAGCTGGCACGGGCGGCCGCCGCTAATGGAGGGACTGCTATGTATTCTATGCACAGATATGAATTCAGCAGCCCACATGCCTCGAACTGCAAATGCTACTTACCAGTATGCATCTGTTCTTGGCATGTAGGGCTGCTGACATTCATATCGCCCGCCCTCCTCCCCGGTGCCTGTAGCAGCTGCAGTGTTCACATATCATTTCATGGCATGGTCATCATTCACTGAGTTTCACTCCATCTTGGCCGCAATGGCTAAAAACAATCTGGGGATGGAGTCGATGCCCATGCGCACTGTAGTCCAGGGGAGGAGCCACCTATCTCGTGATACGTCGAAGACTCTTCCAGGACAACAATGTGCAATCATCCGGACCCAACACTAGGTGGCGATCTATGCACAGATATGAATGTCAGCAGCCCTACATGCCAAGAACAGATGCATACTGGTAAGTAGCATTTGCATTCCGCTGGTTTTAGAGGAATGTTGTGCTGAATAGTGAAGGAAGGGGGCGGGGCCTGAGGTGACATGTGTGCAAACATGCCCTGCAGTGCGTTTTAGATTTGGGAATTAATTCCTCTTCAATCCTGAGGTCCCCTGTGAGTCAACTAGCCCACAAGGTTCCTCCAGTATGCGCCAGGGAGCTGTGTTGCAGAGAGGTGTTCAGAGGGCACGCCCCCTTTTTACAACACTCTGCAACGCAGCTCCGTGGCGCTTAATGGAGGTACCTGTTGGACTAGTTGGCCTCTAGGGGACCTCTGGATTGAAGAGGAATTAATTCCCCAACTTAAAACGCGCCACAGGGCATGTTTGCACACATATCACCTCAAGCCCCGCCCCCTACCTTCACCACTGTGCAAACGCACCCCGTAGCGCGTTTTAAGTCAGGGGATTAAGTTCCCTTGCATACTGGGGGTCCCTGGACGCTAACTAGCCCACCAGGAACCTCCAGTATGCGCCAGGGGCTGCGTTGCAGAGAGATGTAAAAAGGGGCGTTGCCTCATTACACCTCCATGCAACACAGCCCCCTGGCGCGTTTGCAGAGGGGTAACTAATTCCCCTTGCATACTGGGGGTCCCTGGGGGCCAACTAGCCCAACAGGAACCTCCAGTATGGGCCAAGGGGCTGCGTTGCACAGAGGTGTGATCAGGCCCGCCCCTTTTTACACCTCTCTGCAAGGCAGCCCCCTGGCGCGTTTGCAGAGGGGGAACTAATTCCCCTTGCATACTGGTGGACCCTGGGGGCCAACTAGCCCAGCAGGAACCTCCAGTATGCGCAAGGGGGCTGCGTTGCAGAGAGGTGTAATGAGGCAACGCCCCTTTTTACAACACTCTGCAAAGCAGCTCTGTGACGCTTACTGGAGGTACCTGGTGAGCTAGTTGGCCCCCAGGGACCCCAGTATTCAAGGGAAATTACTTCCCCCCTCTGCAAACTCACCAGGGGGGGGCGCATTTGCAGGGTGGTGCAGGAAGGGGGCAGAGCTTGAGGTGACGGATTGCACCCACCCTGCAAACGCGCCCCCTGGCGTGTTTACAGAGGGGGAACTAATTCCCCTTGAATACTGGGGGTCCCTGGAGGCCAACTAGCCCACCAGGAACCTCCAGTATGCGCCAGGGGACTGCCTTGCAGTGAGGTGTAAAAAGGAGTGTGGCCTCTTTACACGTCTCTGCAAGGTAGCCCCCTGGCGCGTTTGCAGAGGGGGAACTAATTCCCCTTGAATACTGGGGGTCCCTAGGGGCCAACTAGCCCACCAGGAACCTCCAGTATGCGCCAGGGGGCTGTGTTGCAGAGAGGTGTACAAAGGGGCGTGGCCTCTTTACACGTCTCCGCAAGGCAGCCCCCTAACGCATACTGGAGGTTCCTGGTGGGCTACTTGGCCCCAAGGGACCCCCAGTATTCAAGAGGAATTATTTCCCCCTCTGCAAATGCGCCAGGGGATGCATTTGCAGAGTGGTGCCTTAATGTTTTTTTTGGGGATCGGCAGGGTACGCGTACCCTGCGCGTATCCCGGGATTTAAAAAAATAAATAAAATATTTGGGCCTTGGAGGTCCTTGTTGGACCCCCTGAGCAGGCCTAGGGGGTCAGGAACCTCCAGTATGTGTCAGGGGGCTGCCTTGCAGAGAGGTGTAAAAAGGGGTGTGGCCTCTATACACGTCTGCAAGGCACCCCCCTGGCGCATTTGCAGAGGGGGAACTAATTCCCCTTGAATACTGGGTGTCCCTGGGGGCCAACTAGCCCACCAAGAACCTCCAGTATGCGCTAGGGGGCTGCGTTGCAGAGAGGTGTAAAAAGGGGCGTATCCTCTTTACACGTCTCTGCAAGGCAGCCCCTGGCGCATACTGGAGGTTGTTGGTGGGCTACTTGGCCCCCAGGGACCCCCAGTATTCAAGGGGAATTACGCGTTTGCAGAGTGGTGCCTTAATTTTTTGGTGGGGATCGGCAGTGTATGCGTACCCATACGCGTTTCCCGCGATTTTTTCAAAAATAAAAAATATGTTGGGGCCTTGGGGGGCCTTGGGGGACCCCCTGAACAGGTCTAGGGGGTCAGGGTGTTTCTACCCTGCCCCCTTTTCTTCGTTTTCACCTTTGTTTCCCTGTTTTCTTGTGACTCTGTTCTACCGAGGCACAAGATGGCTGCCAACACTTCCTGGTTCGGAGTGTTGACAGACAGTTGACAGCCAATCAGCATGCAGCTCGTGCTCGTAATTGTACACGTACGGTACTTCGTTTCTAGATATCACTATGATTTTACTTTTGATTTTCTCAGGAACTACTGAACGGATTTACACCATTTAACAAAAAGCACAATCTACGAACCGAACTCTTACCTTTTTGGTGAAATTTGGTGTAATTCCGTTCGGGCTGTAGCCCTGGCTAAAGGTCCCTATGAAAATTGCATGGGGAAAACACGTTTTGGGACCTCCCTTTTTTCTCGGTCCCCACTTGACGAATCACCCCCAAACTTTCAAGGAAGGAGCAGAGCAGGCCATTTTCTTGGAGAATTTCGCTAAGATTCGTCCACCGGCGCCAAAGTTATTCCAAATAAAATGTTGTGGATTTCCTATGGAAACTAGGTCCTAACTATATCTACCTACTGGCGACCGCCAGTAGGTAATATATATATATATATATATATATATATATATATATATATATATATATATATACATATATATATATATATATATATACATATATATATATCAATCAATATAATCTTTGTTCAGTTAAAAGGATAAACACCATAAAAGCAGTAAAGATGTAAATTAACACATCAAATAAAATCAATCCTAAAAACATGCTAGATATAAAAATACTTATTTCGTCATAATCTTTAAAAATATCCCCATACAAAAATTATTTATATATATTAATGTCCAAACTCTGATTGAATATGCCCTGTATAAGGAAGAATCTATTAGAAATATTTTTTTGACATCTCGTCAGATCATTCACATAGCACCTTCTGGATAACATTGACACTGTTATTCATGCCACAATTCGGATTGCATAACGCTCAATACCATATATTTTTACTATTTTCTAAAGACGTGTTACTCCTCCCAATGCCAGTGCCATTCAGGGTAAAGCATTCTTTTAGCTCTACTCTTGTACTCGTAGACATCTAACACGCACGTAATGCTCTGCACAGCTCTTCTTAATTGGGAATAATTACTCTCAATTAAGGTCAGCCCAACAGCATATGAACTCGACTTCCCAGCCTCCCCATTAACATTCGAGGGGAGTGAGACTGCAGTAGTGCAGGCAGAGATACCCAACACCAAGGTAAAGGCAACGCTTGCACAATCATCCCTCTACCGTCTCTGTCAAACAAATCAATATTTTTGAACTCCGCTATTCTAAGGGATTTTCTACTTTCCAATATCTTCATTTGTAATCCCTGCAGGATGCGTCTGTCTCTTCCTGTGCCTCAAGGGGGCTAAACAACCTCCTCTTAAAGGTAACACTGGTTGCTTAAAACAACATAAAGTAGAGGGTCTTTGTAGGAGGGTGGATACCTGACTATGGTTGCCCCCAACTTTTTGCCTGGTGTTTTGCTGGTTTTCCGACTTAGTTGACCTGGGACCCTGCTATTCAGGGCCCCAGGCCTACTGCTCTCTCTCTAAAATGGATTCCATGTACCTTAGGTACATATCCAATTGGTACTGGGCCACCTTATCAGACCCTGTAACTCAGGGCATAGGTGTACCCAGGGCCTACCAGGGGCTGCAGCATGTATTATGCCACCCCTGGCTGGCCATCTAAATCTGACACAACTGGCTGCACGACAGCTGGGGCAAGGTGGTGTAATCACCCTTTGCTGTAGATATAGTATACCTATATCTAACCCTAAAATGGACACATGTATTCCTATCAGTCACTCCTATGGCAGTCCTTAACAATCCTGAAGGCAGAGTGCTTGGAATTATGTGAGATGGTGCTCTGGCATGAGCTGAGCCCGTCTGCAGCTTGCGGAACCAAGTCCTAATAGCTGTTCTATGATAACGCGTACCATATACTCTTAAGTGCATTATAATCCTCGCGGTTATTTGCTATCTTTGGTATCACTTTATCAAAACATGTCGAGTAAGGTGTCATACGAATTGGAATACTAACCCCTCGCCATTTCTGGCGACGGGGTTAGCATTCCACCCTTCTACAGGGACACGACATGTATGTAACTGTGAACCCCGGTTAAAGTTAACTCGAGCCTCAGCATCACAAAATGGATGCTGCCACCACAGACACAAGTCTGACCCCCTGCAGCTGGGAGTCCTTCCAGCGAGTGGAGCTTGGACAAAGGGTTTCCTGTCAGGGGCGGTGCTAGCACCATCCCAGACAGGGTTTTGTGTATCCTAGGTAGGCAGGGCTGAATAGGAAGGTGACTGCAAGTGGCACCCCGGTGCTCACTGTGCATCTGCCAGTTTGAACCAGTTCCAGGGGCACACCAGCCCCTGAGCTGGGGAAAGTCAGGCATGGGAGAGGGTTGTAACCACCCCCTTCCTGGTCCCACCCATGGGCAGGACCTAGTCCCGTACCAGCCCCTTTCTTTAGTATAAAGGTGGGAGCGGGGACCCTTCCAAATTAGATCATCTTTGAATCCTGAAACTACTTGCTACGAAAGGAACTCAAGACTTCTTCTCAAGATTTCTCCCTTGTGACTAAGGAGTAGTCACCCTGTGCCTCATGGGAATAGTCCAGTCCGAACTACCAAACCGGTCCTTGGATGCTTGATTCCGGTCTGGGAAAGACATGGCTTGGTAGTTCGGACTGGACTGTTCCCATGAGGCACAGGGTCAGAGCTGATTTGCATATAGCCAGTGTCTAACCCAGGGTGGTGTGGAGTGCAAAAAAACGATGGATTTAGGCCCAGATCCTTGTACTGGGGTGAATGTATGACATTGTTCTACATTCTGTCCATCAACTATGTCTTTTGCAATTTTCACCCCGAGTGTGCTGGGTATACTCAGACGTGAGTCCCAGGCTCTCCACACCACTGGAGTCAAGCTATCTAGGCTGATGGAGGCTGATAGCCAGAAACCGGTCCTTGGATGCTTGATTCCGGTCTGGGAAAGACATGGCTTGGTAGTTCGGACTGGACTGTTCCCATGAGGCACAGGGTCAGAGCTGATTTGCATATAGCCAGTGTCTAACCCAGGGTGGTGTGGAGTGCAACAAAACGATGGATTTAGGCCCAGATCCTTGTACTGGGGTGAATGTATGACATTGTTCTACATTCTGTCCATCAACTATGTTTTTTGCAATTTTTACCTTATAATCACGGCATAACTTAAACATTGACATACATATGTGATACATAGCAGAGCAGGGCTCGACAAATCTGAAAAATTGTACTAGTCCTGCAGGTCTAGTAACTTGGAAAATCCCCTCGACCCAACTGCAACCTACTTGACCCCGGTCTCTGAAAACGGAGCAAAAGTGACAAGTTAACAAGATTTAAAGGCATCTTCATTGCTCAGTCTCTTTGTGAGCAATAAAAATGCCTTTAAATCTTGTTATCTTGTCACTTTTGCTCCGTTTTCAAAGACAGAGAACAAAAGTTAGTTTGTCTTCCTACTCGCCAGAAAGGGCGAGTAGGAACTAAAAATAGCTCGTCCTCATCCATTCTCCCTCGCAAATGCGAGCGGGCGAGTGGATTTGTGGAGCCCTGCAGAGCATTTGTGCTTAACGGGACCAATACTTTGTAATCACGTTCTCCTTACCATTTTCTTTTTTCATGCTAAACTATTCGTGCAGCACTATTTGTATTCACGAAATTTGTTTTAAGTGTCACATTGGGCTTAATAAAGGGAAACAAGCACATGAATGTATTAATTGCATTATTCTGTTAACTATGTTATCTGTTTTTCCTATGGTTATGGGCATAAGTCTACGCCTATAACATTAAGTCAGATCTGAGCAATTTTGCTCACTGACGAAGAGTGGTAAATGAATCAGCATACCTACACTATACACAGAGCGTTCTAAATTCTGCACCTCCTCGATATCGGTCCTGATGAAGGCCACCTGACCTGTAGGGGTATTCTCTAGCCAAAACATGTTGACCTACAATTGGGTGTTGTGGACCAATACCTCATCTACTCCTACACCACCATTTCTTTTAACCATATCCCTTTCCTGTTTAAATACATCATTACATACAGGAAAGCAGATAATTTCAACTCTTTTTACTACTGTCGCTACCCAGACAGTCTCCCTCCTGGTGGAGGACAGTAGATCACTTGGAGAACAGAACACTCATTTGAAAGACCCAATAGTGACTCTATCCACCAAGCCACATAAGCGAAGAATGAATATGCACCTTATACTGTGAATGTTTGGTTGAGGGTCTCCGATACAATTTCCTTGAGGCTGTGGAATATTGACACAAGTGATTCATTCTCCTTTGATTACGATATAGTTAACTTTGGAAGGCGAATGAATCTCTACTTCTTTTTTCCCGCTTACTTTGAGAGCAAACTATTGAGGTAAAAAATGCATATTACTCTAATAAGATCTGGGAAGCATCTAATCCAGAAAAAGAGGTCTTCAGAATCATGGACGAACTTGAATGGATTGGAAAAGTGTTTGTAGAAAGCACTAAACCGAATGTGCTAAAGCCAGTGCATGTGCTAAAGACAGTAAGGAAAGCATCTGTTGAGACCAAGGAGCTGCAATCATGAAAGTAGGAAAAAACAGGTTCTGCGTTGCTTGCGGAATGCCAAAAAGGAGTCCAAACTGACAATGTGTACCAGCATAGTTTTCCTTAGTTTCACCGCTGCTACCGATAAGGAGCTGCTCAATAAATCTACTTATAAAGCGCACTACTTACCCATGCGGGTCTCAAGGCGTTGAGGGGAGGGGGAGCCGCTACTGCTCGAAGAGCCAGGTCTTGAGGAGTCTTCTGAAGCCGAGCAGGTCTTGGGTCTGCCGCAGGTGGGTAGGGAGGGTGTTCCAGGTCTTGGCGGCGATAAAGGAGAAGGCTCTGCCGCCGGAGGTTGCTCGTTGGATGCGGGGGACAGCGGCGAGGACGAGGCTGGCAGAGCGGAGCTGGCTGGTAGGGGTGTAGAAGCTGAGTCTTCTGTTAAGGTAGTCTGGTCCGGTGTTGTGGAGTGCTTTGTGAGCGTGGGTGAGGAGCTTGAAGGTGATCCTCTTGTCGACGGGGAGCCAGTGTAGGTCTCTCAGGTGGGGGGTGATGTGGCTGCGGCGGGGGATGTTGAGGATCAGTCGGGCGGAGGCATTTTTGATGCTTTGTAGTCGTCGCAGGTGTTTGGCCGTTCATTCCTGCATAGAGCGCGTTGCCCTAGTCCAGCCTGCTGCTGACGAGGGCTTGGGTCACCGTTCTTCTTGTTTCCGTGGGGATCCACTTGTAGATCCTGCGAAGCATGCGGAGGGTGTTGTAGCAGGAGGAGGAGACGGCGTTGACCTGTTTTGACATGGAGAGGGAGGAGTCGAGGATGATTCCTAGGTTGCGTGGGTGTCGGTGCCGGTCCCAGCGTGGTCGGCCACCAGGTGTCGTCCCAGGCGGAGGGGGTGGGTCCGAGGATGAGGACCTCCGTCTTGTCCGAGTTCAGCTTTAGGTGGCTGCTCCTCATCCAATCTGCGACAGCTGTCATTCCCTCGTGGAAGTTGGTTTTGGCAGTGGGTGGGTCCTTGGTGAGGGAGAGGATGAGCTGGGTGTCGTCGGCGTAGGAGATGATGTTGTGGTCGTGTTGGCGGGCCACTTGTGCGAGGGGGGCCATGTAGATGTTGAACAGTGTCGGGCTGAGGGATGAGCCCTGGGGTACTCCGCAGATGATGTTGGTGGCTTCGGAACGAAAGGGTGGGAGGCGGACGCTCTGGGTTCTGCCGGAGAGGAAGGAAGTGGTCCAGTCGAGGGCCTTCTCTTGGATTCCGGCTTCATGGAGGCGAGTCTTTAGTGTGCAGTGCAGACCGTGTCGAAGGCGGCTGACAGGACCAGGAGGATAAGGGCTGATGTTTCGCCGTTGTCTAGTTGTTGCCTGGTGTCTGTGGTGGCGATGAGGGCTGTCTCGGTGCTGTGGTTTCGTCTGAATCCGAACTGGGATGGGTCTAAGATGTTGTTGTCCTTGAGGTGGCAGGCCAGTTGCATGTTGACGATTTTCTCGATGACCTTCGCCGGGAATGGGAGCAGGGAGATGGGCCTTAAATTCTTGAGATCCTTGGGGTCCTCTTTGGGCTTCTTGAGGAGGGCGCTGATGTCGGCGTGCTTCCAGCTTCCGGGAATGTAGCTGTCTGGAAGGAGATGTTGATGACCTTCCGTAGTTTGGTTGCAATGGCTCCGTCTGCTTTGTTGAATACGTAGTGTGGGCAGTGGTCTGATGGTGAACCTGAGTGGATGGAGTTCATGACCTTGCGTGCCTCGTTGACGTTGGTCCAGGAGGTCAGGTGGTTGGTGCGGGTGATGTTCACAGGGGGGGTGGAGTCTGGCGAGGTCGGGGTAGACTTGGAGTTGAAGCTGTCGTGGATGTCAGCGATCTTGCGGTGGAAGAAGGTGGCCAGTGAGTCGCATAGTTCTTGTGATGGTGGGATGTCATTGGCGTTGGCACTGCTGCCCCACCTGCCTTTTTGGAATCTGGGGGATGGTCACCTTTCTGAGAGATGACCTGAGCAGTCTTTTAGGGATGTACTAAAGGCACAGGCCCTTGATGATGAACAGCCAAATAGACCATGCAAAGTGCTGTATATATCACCCGCTTGCTCACTGGCAGCCAGTGGAGGAATCTAATGCCTTCCCTCACTGAGAAATGTTTAGGCACGTCCAAAGCAGTGGCTCTCAGTCCTTCTTTATGTAAACTTTGGACCAGGTGGAATGGTGATATCCTGTCCGATGCCGCTGACAGATCCAGCATTATAAAACGAACTGCTCCCTCTTGATCTACCTAGCAACTAATGGAATTTGCAGCGGCAACCAGTGCTGACTCTGTTATGTGACCACTTCTGAAACCGTAATCTCAGCCAATTCCTGGTTGATATATTTTTCAAATCCAAAACGAACAGATGATGGATGGAATGCTGAACAAATCAAATATTTACCTCCAGTCACAGATCTGGGTTAAATCCATCGTTTTTTTCTTGGTACTGTCTACCGTCTAGATGCCTTCATTCAGCCAACTCTTTTTTTGTCCAAAATCCCTCAGATCCTGCATTTTAGAGCTGGAGGGAGTTCCTTTTCCTTTCTAGGACCATCAGCATGGAACAAATTATCGCTGGAGATGCAGACCATTTCAGCCACTGCTAAGTGTCGGAAGAAATTGAAAACCTGGCTCTTTAATCAGAATTAAAGGTTTGGTGCTTTCAGTCAGTCAACTTCTGAGGCGCAAACGCCAGGAACTCTGGAGTAACTGAGCACTATACAAGAGCCTTTTACATTACAATACAGTTTGGACCCAGCCATATGCTAATCAGTCTTGACTCTGCTACACATGGGAACAGCCCAGCCTGAACTGCAAGGCCCGGTCCTCCCTGGACCAGAAACAAGCATCCTTGTTTCCGGTCCATGGAGGACCGAGCCTGGCAGTTCCGGCTTGACTGTTCCCATGGGGAGCAGTGTCAAGACTGATTTGCATTGGGCTGGGTCCAAACTGAGGTGACGTGGTGAGCAAAAAAAAATGGAATTAAGTCAGATCTGTCACTGGGGGTGAATGTTTGACAATGTTCAACATTCCATCCATTGTCTTTTTGTGTTGCTGTAATGTATGTTTTCACGCATTTCTGCAGGCATGGACAATAGGGAGATGGGGTAAAGGATGTTGCGGTCCTCTGGGTCCCCACTAGGTTTCTTTTGAAAAGGAATAACTACTGCTTCCTTCCAAAGACAGAAATACAATCCCTTTTTTAATATCGGATTGAAGTCTTTGACCCAAAAGGTCACATTGTGATCCGGGGCGAGTTGTAAAGTTCTAGTTGGGCAGGGGTCATCAGGAGAATCTGAATTTATGTTCATGAGAAGATAGATTTTTCACTTGCAGGGAGGATATGGGGGGGAGCAGACAAAAATGTGGAGGAGTGCTGGTCAGCAGGGTCAACCACGTCAAACAAGGGGAGAGGCCTACCCTCATGGATGTTGAAGTCTGAATAGATCTTCAGGATCTTGCCTTTGCTGTTGATCACTACATTATTGCAGAATCTTTCTGAGTTTCCCATGGACTATTGGGCATGGGAAGTTGAGAGCTCCTTTTCCACCTTAAAGAGTTCCTTAGGGGAGTTACTGACCAACCTTATTTTGTTCACATAGTGGGAGGATTTGGCGGTCACAATGACACGTTTATACATGAGAATCAGTTCTTTATACTTTTCTTTCTCCTCTGGGGTAAGATTTGCCCTCCATTTCTATTCTTGCCTCCAACACTGCTGTCTGAAGTCTTTCAATATGTCAGAAAACTAAGGTGCAGATGTTTTAGCTCTGGTGCAGACCTTTGTTTTAACGGGGTCAACCTGGTCGATTGCTGCTCCAAGCATTAAAATATTTCTGTGGTTGGTTTCTGTAGAGTTATTTTTCAAAAGGGACTCTTTGAGCGCAGAATCCAGACATTTTGCTCCAATTTCTGTATGAAATAGGTGCACTGCTTCTGTTCTACCTCCTCTTGCAGTAAATTTTGGAAGTCACTGCTCTGCCCAATTTAATGGGAGGATATCTCCCACAACCAGGGCCGAGTGGTTAGAAAAAATACAATCCAACATATGGTCAGCGATATGCGTAGAGGATTTGACCAACTGGGTGAAGCCAAAATTAGTCATGAATTCGAGAAAGGTAACAGAATCATTACACCCCTTTTCTTCCAAGTGGATGTTAAAATCACCCTAGGTTGTGAGATTTGGGATTTGCAATGAAGGGTTCTAAACCTTGGCCACAGCCTCGATAAACTGAGTTAGAGAGCCAGGGGACAGTAGAGCTCGGAGAGCGTGTTTTCGCTTTTGGCTTTGTCTGAACAGTGCCACCTCGCAGGTGTCTTGCGAGCGCAAGCTGATGGGTTCTAAAGTATAGTTGATTGAATTTCCGACTATAAATAGAAGCCCCTCGTCCGTACGAAGGGGTCAATCAAGCCTGGCAATAGTATAGCCTGGGATACAACAGATAGTTTGTACAAAGGCAAACTCTCTCACAAGAATTTTGCAATGAAATAAATTATTTTTTATTGACAAAATAACAGCAATTAGAGACAGTATTCTTTGAGAACCATGAACGGATCCTTCTAATAATGAAGTTAATCAAATAATGCTATCAGATTTCAAACCATTAGATGTATGATCTGTTAAGCAGCGTGATAATTATTTCAGGGTCTCCCCCTTGACCCCTAACTTACAGAAATTATTAAAATGTCGCCACCTGTAATTCCCATTAACTTTTTATTGATCATATGGCAACAAACACACCACTGTAGCCTGTGCACAAATAGGTCATATAACAAGCAAGTTTTATTTTTGTCATTGTTACTCCAGGCTTTCCGGTCTGGTCCCACCTCTGCATACATTAAAGATATCAAACTCTGAGACGAAGGCATCAACAAAGAGCATGGAGGGGGCTCTGCACAGATTTCCCCTATAGACATTTCACATACCCCAAACATGCTCCCGGTTTCTGGAGCAACACCTAGTCTTGGCCACCATGCACCAGTCCATGTTTTTTTTCTCCACTTTCTGAAAGTTGGTACAGACAGTGCTTCCCACAAGCGGGCGATGTAATGTTTGGCATTAATCATCCTCAAAGTCACACAGATCTGTTCCTTGTGACTTACATCAGTAGCATGCTATGTATTAAGGAGACACCACTTGGGTTTGGGCAGCAAGTCATCACCACACACCTAGTGCATGCAGTTTATTACAGACTCTCAAAACACCTGCACTGCAGGACATTTTCAAACTATATGGTGAATGGTACCATCCCGACCACCCAGCCTGCAACAGGTAGAATCCGAGCCTCTGCCCATCTTAATTAAGGTATTTCAGGAGATATATAATCTATGGTGTATCTTGAGTTATATCAATCTGAATTGTGACAAAATGGCCACCTCCTTGGGAGAGGCCAGGGCTTCTGGCCAATCCTCATCTGCCCAGTCACCCAAATCTACATTCCATTGATCAGAGACGCAGTAGGGAATCTGGGGAGTTATTAATTCGTTTTTGGTAGGTTATGATGTTCACCCTGCTGCTCATATGGTCCATTAAAATCTATCTTCCAGTGGGTATGATTCTGGCAGGTCATCTCCCAGTGGGATCTCCACTAAAAGGGCATGTAATATTTGTAGGTAACGAAAAGTCTCTGTTGTTGCTAGCACAAATTCCCTCTGTAGGGTGGTGAATGGGACCACCTCCCCCTTGGACCAGAGGTCTCCCACTTTAGAGATAGCTATAAGATCCCATCTATCAAAGCCAGGCAGTTCCTCAGCGTGCCCAAACTTTCAGCATTCCATAATAACTTGGCTTGGGTCTGTGGTTTTCCAGCTTACTGTTCTGCATGCCGTGTGCCAAAAGTTGGATTGTAAGCTCTGTTGGACCCATGAGGTGTAGACGCTTAGTCGGTGTAAAGTGATCCCATATATCCCCCCTAGACGTAGACCATAACGGTCCATGCAATATGCAGGCTCGTCCGAAGGTTGGTGAACCCATTGATTAAAGATTGCTAGTTGTGAAACCCAAGAATATTTCTGGATATCGGGCAAGGCTATCCATCCATCATACCACCCTCAAGTCAATTTTAGTAAGGATATTCCTGGGGGCTTTCCATTCCATAGCAGGGCCCTGACCTCGCTCTCTATGGTCTTAAAGTATGTCTTCGGAAACGGGAATGGTGTATTTTTCAGTGAGTAGAGAAAACATGGGAGCGCCATCATTTTAAACAAAGCCGCCCTTTCAAGCAAGGAGAGTTGCATCAGTAGCGTCAGCGGGGTCTAAAGGTTATGGGCGTGAAAGAGGTCTGGGTTGATAGGGACAAAAATACTGAGATACCGAAAACCATCCATCACCATTCTTGCCGCACATTCCGGTGGTAAGGCTGGTGCTGGGCCATGTAGAATGTACTCAGTGGATTTGGACCAGTTGATAGTGGAGCCGGAGTATTTGCAAAAATTGGTGACTATATGCAGTATTCTATCAATGGAGGATTGTGGTGTTGTGATGTAGAGTAGCTCTTTGTCGGTGTAAAGGGCTATTCTATCCTCACAATCCTCTGTCCAGCGTAATCCCCAAATCAACAAGACTCCCCAAACCCAACCTCTAAAGGCTCCAAGATTAAAGCAAATATTAGTGGCGAGAGAGGGCAGCCCTGGCTGCAGGGGAAATATACGTGAAGTTTGCCCATTTGCCACCACTTGAGCTAGGGGCCCGAGTAGAGAAGTCATAGCCAAACGAGAAACTTGGGTCCAAAGCCCATGCGTTCTAGTACTGCAAAGAGATAAGGCGACTTGACTGTGTCAAAGCCATGCAAGCGTCAAGTAATAGGACCACTCCATATTAGCGTATGGTACCTAGATTGAGAGCTGTGTTGCGCCCTGGCATATAGCGGATTGATCAGGATTTACCAGTTTAGAGATAATTTGGATGAGTTTAGGGACGTTAGACATTTGGCAAGGATCTTGGCCTCCGCATTGAGAAGCAAAATGGGGCAATATGAGGTGCATACCTCTGACGGTCGGCCCTCCTTATGTATAAACATTATGGAAGCGAAACGTTGGTCTTCAGGGAGCATACCCTTCTGCCGAATCTATATACATTTTTAGTAAAAAGGGTGAAACACTGGATGATGCGAGTTCATAAAACTCTAATGGCAAACCGTTCGGTCCCATTGCCTTGCCTGATTGAACACTTGGGATCACTTGGGACGCCTCATCTTTAGTAGGATCACTCTCTAATAGTAGCAGGTCCTCAGTTGAGAGAGTCGGAAGGGGCAAGTCAGCTTAATAAGTCCAGAGAGTCTTCCGCCGTTGACATATTTGTGGGGGAATAGAGTTTAGAATAGTAAGTCTTGAAGGCCTCGGCGATATCCTGCTGGTCCTTCAAATGTGTTCCATCGTCAGTGTGTATAGTAGTGACCCACAGGTCTGCAGGTTCTCGCCGGTCAAGCCATGCAAGTCATTTCCCTGCTTTGTCCCCTATTTTGTAGACTCTATATCGCAACACTAGGTGACTAGCTTTTGCAGCCTCCGTCACTAGGTCTTGTTATTCCTGCCCATTAAGGTCCAGGGTGTGTCCAGTATCTTTTCTAGCTAGACTATCTATATTAGTTCTAATATATCGCATTCTAACACCTCGGTTAATGCCCTCTTGTCTCTTGTGTGTCCGACCAATAGGGAAAGTGTTCCTTGATCATGGTTTTAAAGGCATCCCAGAGAACTTAGGGGGACTCAACAGATGACTTGTTCTCCTTAAAATACTGCTCTGTGGCTTATATCAGTCCTTTCCTTATTTTCGGGATTTTAAGATGCCAGGGGTTTAGTGTGATGGCCTCCGATTGAGTGGCTTAGTGTGATGGCCTCCAATTGAGTGGCTTATCTAAGCTGTAACTCACCCTCATCGGGGAGTGATCGTAGATTCCTCTTGCCAAGTGGCGCACCTCTCGTAAATTGGGGGCTCAGTCAGCCAATGTGAGAATTAAATCAAACCGTAAAAGCCTATTATTTGCCCCTGAATTACATGTATATTGGTCTATTTGTGGATTGAGAGCTCACCGCATATCAGCTAACCCCATGGCTAACAGGAAATCTCACAGGCAAGAGTAGCGATATGGTGGATGTCATGGGGGGAATCTATCTCTATGATCACACAGTGCCATGTTAAAATCCCCCCAACTAGGAGCAATGCTAGAAGGAGATTGCTCAAGTCAGAGAAGGCAATATTATGCAAAGCCGGTGGAACATACACAGACAAAATATCACAATCTCTCCCTCCCATGTGCATGAAAGGGCTGTATATCTACCCTGCGTATCAGTCCAGGTCTGCCCAAAGGTAAGAGAGAGCCACTTTTTGAGGGGTATCCTCAAGCCCTCAAACCCAGAAGTGAACCCAGCGTAAACTACCTACTTATAGCCCCATTGATTTAGAGCCTTGCAGGAGTCGCCCACGAGGTGCATCTTCTGTAAAGGCACTTTTATCCGGAGAATGGTGTTTGATGTATTGGAGCACTATCCCACGTTTAATTCTATCCCCCAGGCCGCTGACATTCCAGGACAGAAGACGCAGTGTAGGAGTGTTCATTGTAGTTGCGTTATTCTGTTATAAGGGTCAATGATCCCTCCCTGCCCCCTTTTGGTGACCATGTTGGTAGAGTCAGTCTATAGTCATACGCGTACATGTAACCATGCCCTGCCGACCAGTGTGGTGTATGAAAATTGGTGCCACTGATTCAAGCAAACATAAATAACAGTGTATAAACTGCCTCTCCCAGCCTCCCTGAATGACGTACCTTGAAGTGCCCGCCTCTCCAACTCTGCAGAGCGCCTCTTGCCCCAACCTAACTTGAACATATTTGATGGACTATGGCCCAGCCAATAAGCCCACCGCCCTTCCCATGTGAAAAATAGGAAAGAATTTGTTACTAATGCAGCAAAAGATGACAAATTGTCCTGGGAGATTGGGCCTCAGAGGCTCCCCCTTAGGGTGCAATGTGTAAATATACATGGAGTCTCAATGGGCTTAAGGTCCGCTACCTTGTTCCAGCGACACACTAGACAGCGTCAATAAGACTGCATCAAGACCTTTGAAAATGTATGCTGCCACTAGAGGGGAAACTCTGTATACAATTAGGCCGTCTGCTCAAGACTGGCTTATTTGGTGATTCTTCTTCTTCATCTTGACTAGTGCCACCGACTTGTTGCTCGGCGGGTTTCTCAGGCCTTCTTGTCAGCCGGTCCTTTCGTGCCCTGGGGTGGAGCCACTCACCATCTGTCCAGCCATTCCTAGGCTTCCTCAAGAGTCTAGAAGAACCACATCTTCCCTTCAGCTTTAATGTACAGCTTCGCCGGAAAGAGGATGGAATATTTCTCTTCCCTTTCTCTCAACGCTCTTTTAACTACAAGAAAACGTCTTTGTTTTTGGACCTTGATCGTAAAATCTGGGAAGAAAGTTATATTGCTATTTTCATAGGTCACCGGCGAGGCGCTGCGGGCTGTATAGAGTATGACATCTTGATCGTGAAAGTTTTATGTGCCAGCCAAGATAGGCCACGAAGTGTGTGTGTGGGGAGGGCCATCTGCCAGGTACCCAGTGAACCTTTCAACAGAGAAATACTTGGAGAGGCCGTCTTAAGCTGACCTTCATAATCTTCGATAATAGCCTCCAAATTAAACCCCAGATAGATTCTGTGGTTTCAAATTGCATATTCTTGCTGTGAGTAACTCGAAAGCTTTTTGGAAACTGGAATGGTCTCTATCATTGGCTCAAAAATTGACTATCCGTATGTCCCTTATCTAGGACTCCCTAAAAAATATCTATATAGGCTGCCTATGGTGCAAAATGTGACTGCAAGGCTCTAAGACATAGGTACCTTTACCTCGGGGGCCAAAATTACAGTCTTGTTTGTGGCCGAGGCTGCATGGATGGGCCGGCAGGTGGGGATGGAGTTAGGGGGGGGCGGGGCTACTAGAGTAAAAAAAAAAATCACCACCTTTTCAAAACATTACTTGACAGTGCTGTATTTCAAAAGCAGATACAACTGTTAAGCTACAAGCAGAAGGCAAGAGGGTTGGTTAAGTCTGTACTGTAGTGTAATGTTGCATGTATTCACTTGAATTGGTTCCTTTCTTTTCTGCGGCTACGTTGACTTTAATGCATTCAGAATTATTTATTGTACCATGGTGGGCAATGGGCAAAACTTTCAAGCACACACATGCTTACATGCACACAAGCATGCATGCACACTTTCATAGGCTATTGTTTATACTCTCACAAACATACAGTATCTGAAAGAAACAGGTTAGTATTAGATTCCTTACCTTAGAATATCCCCAGGCGTCAATCTGGATCCGGAAATTTTTGCGTAGCAGTACCCATGCACGTCGGTAGGCATCGTCTGCGGCTCCCCGTCCGTCGTTGGCGCCGGGATGACGTCGCCGAAGTACTTAGACGCCTCCCTCACACGCTGACGTCAGTTCTTTTTTCCGCGCCAGCAAGCGCAGATCCAGAAAAATTGGTACACTTTAGTCATTTTTTGACTAAACTTTTTCGATCGTTTGATCTGTTTTCAGAGTCGAACGACTCCGTCGGTGCCGGTAGGGATGCCCGGGTTTAAGCCCTGCGCCGACTGCGCCCGACTGATGTCAGTTACCTACCCCCATCGCCGGTGCCTGTATTGCTTAGGGGCCGACCAGATTGATGGGCCTTGAGGTCGAAAGCTAGGCAGGAGTGGTCCCGCAAGCGCCTCGAGCTCCGGCAGTCAGCCTTGGAGTCATCACAGCTCGGCGAGTCGACACCACTCGTCGGGCTCCAAGTCCTCAGGTAAGAGGCACAAGAAGTCGAAGAAGCAACACCGCTCTTCTGACTCCCACCGACGCTCGCGCGACGCGCCGGGGGTTCGGGCGACACCGCCCACGCGGCTCCGCCGGAGCTGCAGGCACCGCGGCTAGCCCCATACCCACCAGTCTCTGGCTGGACGTGACGCCGGAGGGGATCTCCGCATTCCTTGTGTCCATGAGGAATCGCTCTCCTCCGACGCGCCTTTCGGAGGTGCCTTCGGTCCCCGGGGGTTTGTCTGGGGGCCCTAGCGGGCCGGGTGCTCTGGCCCCGGCGCCGTCGGCGACTTCGGTCCCGACGCCGCAGGGCCCCACTGGATCCGTCGGATCCGGGTCGCCGCTGGTCGACCTAACGACCCCTCCGCTGGCGCCGACCCCTAGGGTGTCGCCCCAGACGACGTCGTCCCCGATTCTCTCTCGCCCCCCAACCCCCCCCCCCCCCCCCCCACCCCCCCTCCTTGATCCGGTTCCGACATCGGATCGACGCCACATTAGACGTCGAGAGAAGACCAATATTTCTATGATCCGGCCCCATCATTTGAGCCGGAGTACCGGGAGATGGAGGGTGAGGCGGATTGGGAGGGGTCTGAGGACCCTCTGGCACGTGAGTGTCAGTCTTTTCAGTACTGGGCAGGTGAAGTAGGGGAGGCCAGTGGTTTGGACACTCGCCCGACACTGGATTTGTCTCCCCTCCTACCGTGGCTACGGAGGAAGGGGCTGCCTACAGTGTGGTGTTGACGAGGGCAGCCAAGGCCTTGGCTCTTGAGCTCCCTGTCGCGGCCGTGAGGATTAACATCCTCACTGAGGGAGGAGGAGCTACGCGGGCATCCAAGATGGTCGCGTGAGCAGAGAGCTCCCGAGACCCGCGCCGCCCTTCTTTATCTATCCTACACTTATCCAGATCATTTTAATGGGCTTTTCAAGTGCTACTCTCACTGATGCTGACGATCCTTTTTCGGTCGAAATCCGACCTTGGGGACCATTTTTCTGCCGTCTTCAACTTTTTGGCCTGCCCACGGACGCGACCGGGGACTCGGCTGCCTACTGTGGCCGACCTGTAATTCAACAACAACGGCTGCCTGGCATCTGGCCCACCGGAGGTGCACCACTTTCACTTTCGGTTTCCTGCCTCATTGTCTCTGTCTCCTCCTACTCTGTCTTCGCCTGCTGCCCTCACGGTGCACACTTTCCATCATTGGACTGGCAAGGAGGCCTGCTGTATTCCCTCTCGAACTGCACTTCGGAGTTTCTGGATTTTCCTCCGTCTCACTGCTTCTCCTGGGTACTCGGCCGCCATCGAAAGCGACATGGCGACAAAACCTGAGGCCGAAAAACGCAGGAAGACTGTAACCCGGGGGGGGGGGGTCGATCCAGTCCAATATGATCGAGCGCTACACCCAGCCGAGAGGCTCCCCCGGTGTTACAAGCGTGGGCGCTGAAGGACCTCAAACGGATATGCCGTCTTCTTCGGAAGTATCGCTCCAAGACCTGTTGGCTGCCATTTCTGGACTTAAGGCCGATATGAGTCAGCAATACGAAGCCATCGTGTCCAAGATAGACACGGTGGCTGTGGATGTTACTCTTATTCGGGCCGATCTTGCCAAAACGAATGAGAGGGTGAAGGCATTAGATCTTAAGGCGTCAAGCCTGGTAACGGACATGGCGGAGGCGCAGTCTGAGATTGGAAATCTGCGTGCCTCGCATGATCTGCTGCTCAAGCGTATGGAGGACTACGACAACAGGGCCAGGCGGAATAACATACGCCTAGTTGGAGTGCCGGAAAGTGATGGTACGGCCTCGATCGACTTATTGGTCGAGGAACTTATTGTTGCTAAACTTGCTCCGGTTGGACTCAGTAAGTTCTTTGCCGTAGAGCGCGCCTATCGTTTTCCAGGAGGACAAGTGAAACCAGGAGGCCCGCCGAGGCCTATCATTGCAAGACTATTTCCCTATCGAGATAGAGACGCTATCCTCCAGGCCGCCCGTAAACACGGCCCGTTGAAATATGACAATAACTCTATCTCCATCTATCCTGATTTCACTCCCCAAGTGCAGCGACAACGATCTGGGTTCCTCGGAGTGAAGCGTCGCCTGAGAGATCGGGGACTGAAGTACGCCATGTTGTTTCTAGCCCGACTGCGGATTGAATTTAGAGAACGTGCCTACTTTTTTGATCAGCCGGAGCGTGCTGCCGACTGGTTGGACTCGTTGCCAACGGATGACTTTGAGAGCGGAGGCCCTGGTGGTGCGGAAGGTGGTGCAACGGCCCAGGAGTAACATGGGGCCCCGGAGGTCCAGATTGAGACTACGTATCGAACTGAGTGAATTAACTGTGTGCTCTATGGTTCTGCCCGTGGCGGTGCGGGAACGGGTGATTTCTCCCTTCCTCCTCGGGGGGGTTCTTTGTGTAGATAAGATGGGGCGACAGGCACACTGCAGTTGGGGGTGGTTTTTAGTCAGCAGGGGTGCAGAGAGGGGGGTGTTGTAACGGGTTTCTGTTTTGGGGTTGGTTCCTGGGGACTTGGTTGTGTTTCGTTTAGTTTGTTATGTTTCTTTTTTCATGGTATTTCACAGATTGCAATTATTTCGAACTTGGGGTTGTGGAGGGGGAATGGGGTGGAATGCCTTTGTCGCAATGGGGGGGGGGTGAAATGCGGGTTCTTTCTTGGAACGTGAACGGGTTGGGTGACAGGATCAAGCGGGGCATTGTGTTACAATTTTTGAGGCGTCATGCCCCCGATGTTGTGTTCCTTCAGGAGACCCACTTAATTGGAAATGCTTGTAAAGCCCTCGACCGCCGGGGTTATCGCCTGGTCGCACATGCTGGTTTCACTTCTGGGTCCCGGGGTGTGGGTATTATGGTGAAGTCTTCCCTTGCTCTCGCTATTGACGAGGTTATCCTTGACGACCGTGGGCGGTATGCTGCTGTCTCTGGGAGGTGGGAGGGTAGACAGATTGTGTTGGTTGTTGTCTATATTCCCCCGGGGCTGCAGGCTACCACCTATGCCGACCTTGGCAGGACTCTCCTTGGCCTTCCTGATGGATTGTTAATCTTGGGCGGGGACTTCAATTCTGTTATGTCTGGTGAATGTGATCGACTTCCCCCTAGAGTCTTGCTGCCGTCCCAGATGTGGCTCAATGAGATGGCTGATACTTTTGGCCTAGTGGATGTTTGGCGCTCCTTACACCCCACACTCCAGCAGTATACTTTTCACTCTGGTGCGCATGGCAGCCTCTCCCGTATCGATTATTTCTTCATGTTAGCTTCCACTCTGGCCACTGTCCGGGAGGTACGACATCTTCCCCGGGGTATCTCGGATCATTCCCCCTTGCTGATTAGGATTTCTGTGGGTGGTCTCCTTGGTAACAGGGTCCCCCCGGTCCCTCCCTGGCATTTCCGAAGCCCCCGGCTCCGATCAGATTTGGTTAAGGCAATTGACTGCTACTTCGATGAGAATGTGGGCTCGGTCACCTCCCCTACTGTTCTTTGGGAGGCCTTCAAGAAGGTTATCAGGGGGTCTGCCCTATCACTCATTGCTGCAGAGCGTAGGGTAAAGAGGGAGGCTGTTTTGGCTCTTGAAATTGAGATCACTGCGCTGGAAAGTGAGTTGGGTGGGGATGACACGCCTGCATTGCTGCACACTCTGGAACTAAAACAAGCTGACTATAAAGCTTGTGTCACTGATGCTGCTAAATTGATGCGAGCGAATCAACTAGGCCGACTGTATGATGTGGGTGACAAGGCTAGCAAGCTCCTGGCATGGCTGGATAAGGCTGAACGAGCAAGTCGTGTTGTGCCTGTCATTGTTCGCGAATCTGGTGAGAGTGTCTCCGATCCTGGTGAAATTGTTGATTGCTTTGTGGACCACTTCCGGAAGGTTTATACGTCTGTTAGTGACCGAGATGAGGCTGATTCCAGGCTGCTATTGCGAGATATTGCCCTGCCTACTGTTTCAGATGCTGATGGTCTTGTTTTGGAGGCCCCTTTCACCGTTGATGAGATTGCCCTTGCTATCCGATCTTTGCGCTCGGGGAAGGCGATGGGCCCAAATGGACTGCCCATTGAACTTTACAAACTTTGTCCAGACAAGATGGCCGCTCATCTGCGCAACATGTTTCTCGAGGCGGTTGAGGCTGGGAGCCTCCCCCTCGAGCAGCGCCTTGCCACCATAGTGGTCATTTATAAGGATGGCAAGCCTCGTGACCGTTGCGCTTCATACCGCCCCATCTCTCTCCTGAACGCGGAACCCAAAATCCTGGCCAAGGTTCTGGCCAATCGGTTGCTTAAGGTGATTTGCGACCTGATCCATCCGGATCAATCCGGTTTCATCCCGCACAGGAACACGGCCCTTAATCTGCGTAGGCTCCACAGTGTTCTCGCGAGAGCTCCAATTCTCGCCGAGCCGGCAGTGGTCGCCTCCTTAGACGCCACTATGGCTTTCGACACTATTGAATGGCCCTACCTCTGGGCGGCTCTCGCTAAGTTTGGCTTTGGCCCTAATTTCATCGCATGGGTCAGGCTCCTTTACGAACGGCCATTGGCTCAGGTTGTGGTAAATGGTAGATGCTCTGACCCCCTTCCCCTTAGGCCGTGGCACTCGTCAGGGCTGTCCGCTCTCCCCGCTACTATTCGCATTGGCGCTTGAGCCCCTTGCTGCGTGGCTTCGGTGGGAACCCTCTATTAAGGGGATCAGATGGTCTCCAGATCTTGAGGATCGCGTCTCCTTGTACGCGGATGATATCCTTCTTTATCTTACTTCCCCTCAAAAGTCGCTCAACGTCCTCTTCGACGTTCTCACATCCTTTGGTAAGAACTCGGGACTGGTCATCAACTGGACTAAGTCCTGTGTTTACGTCATAGCCGGGGCTCTGCCGCCTCTGCCTCGCAGGTTTCCCATACTGGTAGCGACCGACAGCTTCAAGTATCTGGGGATCTATGTCTCTATGGTCTCTTCGGTCCGCTATGAGCGGAACTTGTATGCTCCGCTCCGTAGACTCAAGCAAGACGTTCGACGGTGGCGTGAATTGCCCTTATCCCCATTGGGCCGAGCGGCACTCTTTAAAATGATGTTGCTCCCCCGATTTCTTTACGCCCTGCAGAATTTTTTCGATCCTGTCCCTGCTCGCTACTTCCGTGAGGTTGAGAGTCTGCAGCGACAACTGATCTGGGATGGCCGCGCTCGTATTGCCTTGTCCAAGCTCACCCTCTCATGGTATGATGGTGGTATTGCGTTGCCGGATATCAGACGCTATTACTGGGCCTCGCACCTGAGCGCTATCAACCATGCGACGTACGCTCCGGAACCCGCTCCCGCCTTTGCTTTGGATAAACTATTATTGCCCGGTGGCAACTTTAATAGGGCTCTGTACTCAAAGGCACCCTTTCGACTCCTTACGGGCCCGACGAAATGTGCAGTGCGGGCATGGAGAGATGCTACCGTGGCCACGGGCTGGGGTGGTAGGCTAACACGTATGACGCCATTGTATGACTCGGATCGGTTGAGCAATTTGTGGAAGACGAAAGGATTTGAGAAGTGGGACATGATTGGGATCAGTACGGTGGAGGATCTATGGGCACGGGGCGCTGTTAAATCCTTCGAGGTATTGAAACTGGAATACCGGCTCGATGATAGAGAACACTTCCGGTATATGCAGGTCCGACATGCCTTATCCTCCGTCTTTCCATCTGGTACCGATATCCCGCAGTCCTCCCCTCTGGAGGATCATGTTCTAGACGGCCACGTCCCCGATAGCACTATTTCCTTGATATACAAAAAGCTTGTCAACAATAGGGCTGACCAACTTGAGAAGCTTCGTGCTTCCTGGATGGCTGACGGACTCGAACTCGATGACGAGGACTGGCAGTCAGCTGTATCCTCCCCTAAGGAGGTGGCTATTCCGGCTCGGCTTCGCTTTGTCCAGTTGAAGATCCTCCACCGTGTGTATCTGACTGGAATGCGTCTGGTGCGAATGGGTTTGGTTTCGGATGGACGATGCAGGCGTGGGTGTGGTATGGATGGTACCTTCCTTCATGTTCTGTGGGAATGCCCGATGATTGCGGCTTTTTGGTCCAGAGTGCATGATGTTATGGGTCGCGTCACCGGGATCCCACTCCTTCCCGAAGCACGACGTTGTCTGCTCAATGTGTGGGAACCGTCTGACTGTAATGCTGCCCAGACACTTTGGGTCACTCTGGGCAACATGGTCGCAAAGAGAGATATAGCGCAGCTCTGGGGCTCCCCTAGATTACCATTGCTCAGTGCCTGGAAAGAGAACTTGGACTGGTGCATGTTCCGAGAAAAAACTGTTTGAGGCGCGAGGGCGTCCCAAGAAATGGTCCAGGGTCTGGGCTCAGTGGAATTCGTACCGCGGAGACATTTGCTCTCCTCCGCTGGACTATGAGATTTCTCTCCCCTCTTCTCCATGATTTACGTTCCTTTTCCAATTTCCATCACACGCTTTGTTTTCTTTCTCGTGCTCGCCCCCCCCTCGCCATATGTGTTTCTTTATTTATTAACCTTCTTCCCACCTTCCCCCCCCCTCCAGCGACCCTTGCCACTATGATACCATGTGTTTGTGTGTTGTTCTTTTCGACAAAAACATAAAATTAAACCTTTCTTATCCTATTTATATGGCGCTATGTTCTATCCGATAATGTAGTCTCGAGAGATTGCTTTAACAGCGTACTGTCTCCTAATTTACTTTTTAATCATCCTGTTTATGTCATAGCGGCCGGCCCTGCGGGGTTGTAGGCAGACGCTGTGTATTGTGCATTCGTAAATAAAGGTTTTTAAAATAAAAAAATAAAAAAACATTCTCACTGAGGTCCTCAAACTGCAGGCAAGCTCTTCTGAGCCTCTACTGCTGATCAATGAGGCCTTAACTGACGTTCTGTTGGGCACTTGGTCCAGGCCCGCTACAGGTCCCCCTGTAGATAGGAACGTGGCCAGACGCCACCGCCCGGCTCCGGGTGACCCTAGTTTCCTGTCCACCCACCCCACCCCCGAGAGCCTGGTTATCCAGGACTCTAATTCCCAGACCGCATTCCCGACAGCTCCCCCTGATGGGGAATCCAAAAGGTATGAACAGTACAGAAAAAAGATGTTCTCCTCACTTAGTTTGGGGTTGCGGTCGGTCAACACCGCTTGCCTTTGGGCCATTATACCCACTCTCTGTGGGACACGGTCGCGGACTTGCTGCCACAATGCCCAGAGGAGGCCCGGGTTAAACTCGCCCAAGCCCTTGTGGAGGGGCGAGATGCGGCACAGTATTCCATTCGATGTGGGCTGGATACTACGGACTCGCTAGGCAGGGCGATTGCAACGATGGTGGCGGTTCGCCGCCACGCCTGGCTGAGGTCCGGCAATTTTCCGGCTTATGTCCAGAACACCCTTATGGACATGCCGTTTGATGGCCGTCGCCTCTTTGGCGACAAGGCAGACAGTGCACTTGAGCGCTTTAAGGACTCCAGGGCTACGGCCAAGTCCTTGAGCCTGTCTGTTCCCGCGCCACCAAACTGCTGCCTTTCGCTCCTTTCGTGGCTAAGGAAGGGGCACCCCCACACGTCCTGCCAGCCACGGGCCGCAGACTAACATCCAGCGCGGCGGCGGATGTGGTAACTGCCGTGGCGGTGCCAGAGGACAACGGCGAGGCCAGTCCACATCCACCCCCGCAGCATCAGCCTCAAAGCCTTCCTAGTCCGAGCTTTCAGGCCCATTTAACACCAGTGGGGTGGCAGGGTTCGCCATCACCTCCTCCACTGGCGCGACATCACATCGGGCAGGTGGGTGCTGCAAATCGTCCGAAGGGGCTACTCCCTCCCCTTCGAGGCGACCCCTCCAGCCATGCCACCGCAATAGCACCGCATGTCGGGGGATCACTTGCAACTTCTGCAAGAGGAAGTTACGGCCCTCTTGGCCAAGGGGGCAATTGAGCGCGTTCCTGGGCCAGAAGTAGGGTGTGGTTGTTATTCCCACTACTTTCTGGGTCCCAAGAAGGGCAAAGGGGGCCTACGCCCTATCTTGGACCTGCGGAACGTCAACGGCTTCCTCCGGAAGGAGAAGTTCAAGATGCTGACTCTGGCTCAGATCTTAGCTGCCCAAGACCTGGGAGACTGGATGGTAGCGTTGGACTTGCAGGACGCTTATTTTCACATCCCCGTCCTGCCGGCCCACCGGCGCTACCTGCGGTTCACGGTAGGCCACGAGCACTTTCAGTTTACTGTGCTCCCCTTCGGCCTTACCAGCGCCCCTCGTATATTCACGAAAATGATGGCGGTGGTCACAGCTCATCTGCGCAGATTAGGGGTGTCAGTCTTCCCCTATCTCGACGACTGGTTGTTGAAGGTGGGCTCGCCCCAGACAGTCGTCAGCCACCTCCAGACTACGGCCGACCTTCTGCACCTGCTGGTGTTCTCTATCAATGTGCCGAAGTCACACCTGTGTCCCTCTCGGAAGCTCCTCTTCATCGGAGCGGTTCTAGACTCGGCGCAGTTTTGAGTTTATCCTCCCGAACAGCGGGTTTGGGATATTCAGGCTCTGATTCCGATCTTTCAGCCTTTATCCCGAGTCTCGGTCAGGTTGACGCTGCGGCTTCTGGGGCTGATGGCCTTCTGCATCCTTCTGGTGCATCACGCCAGGTGGCGGATGCAGGCTCTGCAGTGGGACCTGAAGTTTCAGTGGGCCCAGCATCAGGGCAACTTGTCCGACCATGTCTTGATCTCGGAGGACACTGCAAGACAGTTGCACTGGTGGTTCACAGACCAAGATTGGGTCAGCGGCAGATCCCTCTCCCTACCCCAACCGGAGCACGTAGTTGTGACGGACGCGTCCCTCCTGGGCTGGGGAGGCCACATGGGAGAGGCGGAGATCAGAGGCCTCTGGTCTCCGGCGGAGTCCCGGCTCCACATCAACCTTCTGGAGCTGCGGGCGATCCAGCTTGCACTAAAAGCATTCCTCCCCTCTGTCCGGGGGAGTGTAGTGCAGGTGTTCACGGACAACACCACCGCCATGTGGTACGCCAACAAACAGGGCGGGGTGAGGTCGTGGACCCTGTGCCAGGAGGCTCTGTGCCTCTGGCAATGGCTGGAACAGCAGGGCGTGACCCTGGTGGTTCAACACCTGGCAGGTTCCCTGAATGCCAGGGCGGATGAACTCAGCCGTTGGTGCATGATGGATCACGAATGGCATCTGAACTCGGACGTGGCTCAAGGTCTCTTTCAGCAGTGGGGAGAGCCTTGGTTAGATCTATTTGCCACAGAAGAGAACGCGCAATGTCATCAGTTCTGCGCGTTGGAATTTCCGAGGCGGCACTCGCTCAGAGACGCTTTTCGTCGCGAGTGGAGCTGCAGTCTTTTGTATGCCTTTCCGCCCATACAACTTCTGCCCAGAGTGCTGAAGAAGATCTGGAACGACCAGGCCCAAGTCATCCTTGTGGCTCCGGACTGGGCACGAAAATACTGGTATCCCGAGCTACTCAGCATGTCAGTCGATCCCCCGATTCGTCTGCCTCTTCAGGAGAACCTTCTGTCGCAGCAACAGGGGACGGTCCTCCACCCGAACCTGTCCAGCCTCCACCTCCATGCGTGGACATTGAGCGGCGACAGTTGAGGCCATTTGACTTGCCTCCTGAAGTCTGCGATGTGATTCTAGCAGTCAGGCGTCCCTCCACAAAATCGGTATACGCCTGCAGGTGGAACAAATTTGTGGCATGGTGCACAGCAAAGGCTGAGGATCCACTCTCTGCCCCCCTTTCTGAGGTTCTCCTCTTTCTTCTTTCTCTTGCCCAGCAGGGCTCTGCTCTGGGCACTATCAAGGGCTACCTTTCTGCCCTTTCCGCCTTCTTAAGGCTCCCTGATCAGCCCTCTTTTTTCAAGTCCCCAGTTGTAAAATGGTTCTTGAAGGGCATCACTCATATGTTTCCCCCTGTTTCTTTTGTGATGCCTCAGTGGGACTTGAATCTTGTTCTGACATTTCTGATGTGCGCTCCCTTCGAGCCACTTCATAACTGTCCTTTTCGTCTCCTCACTAAGACTGCATTCCTGGTTGCCATCACCTCTGCCAGGAGAATGAGTGAGCTTCAGGCTCTGTCCAACCGGACAAAGTTGTGTTGCGGACGCGACCCTCTTTCCTGCCCAAGGTAGTCACAGCCTTCCAAATCGGGCAGTCCATCACCTTGCCCACCTTCTTTCCGCCTCGGCATCCCTCGAAAGAGGAAGAGAGGCTCCACCGTCTGGACCCAAAACGTGCTCTCTCATACTATCTGGATCGCACACGCCAGTTCCGGGTGGATGACCATCTCTTTGTTGGTTACGTGGACGCTAAGAAGGGACGGGCGGTGCACAAACGGACCATTTCTCTATGGGTCGTTTTGTGCATCAAGGCTTGTTATTCCCTGGCTAAAAAGGAGCCTCCTGTGGGGATGTGTGCCCATTCCACTCGGTCAACGGCGGCTACTACTGCCCTGGGTCGGGGAGTCCCCTTGCAAGACATATGTCGGGCAGATACGTGGGCCTCGCTGCACATGTTCGCAAGACACTACTGCCTGGACAGCCAAGTTCGGAGAGATGGCTTTTTCGGACTTTCCGTTCTCCAGGACTTTCTGGTGTGATTATTGGTTTGTAGACCCACCACCGGGGTTGGTATTGCTGGGGTAACTATTCTAAGGTAAGGAATCTAATACTAACCTGTTTATTTCAGATGCACAAGTTACTTACCTTCAGTAACGATATATCTGTAAGAAACAGTAGTTAGTATTAGATTCCTTACCGCCCCACCCATCCTCCCCGTTCTGCGAACCGATATCTAGGGTTAAGGTCATCCCTTTTCAGGGCCTAGTTTCATGGCACCAGTGCTGGTTTTTATCATGGCTCTGCGTTTCTGGCGCGGAAAAGCTGTGTATAAGAACTGACGTCAGCGCGCAAGGGCGGCGTCTAAGCAATCCGGCGATGTCATCCCGGCGCCAATGACGACGGACGCGGAGCCGCAGACGACGCCTACCGGCGCGCAGGGGTACTGCTGCGCAAAAATTTCTGGACCCAGACTGACGCCTGGGGATATTCTAAGGTGAGGAATCTAATACTAACTACTGTTTCTTACAGATATATCGTTACCGAAGGTAAGTAACTTGTAAATTTGAGGCAGTTGAGGTGTGGTTTTTTTTTACACTTAATTCCCACTGCCAGTGGCTAATTCTCAGCCCGGGCTCGTGCAGCTCGAGCTGCTATGGACTCTGCTGGGCAGTGTCTGCAGTCTTATCTTCGGCACATGCCTGAGCTGTTTACCAGTCTTTAAAGACCCTTTGCATATTTACATACCTTTGTAAACTGGTTACTGCAGCTTAGTTTTTTTACCCCCTGAGCCCTTAGTCTAGTACCCCCTGGGCCCCCCACTCTGCCTTACATTTGTATTTTACATTTACTGCTGTAGTGTGCAAATGCATTTAATAAAAAAGAATATAAAATACGGTTGTCAAAAGAAAAATCCCAGCCATGTGTTTAAAGAGTCTGCAAAGACCTCATCTTGACACTAAATAGGGTTCTAAATAAAAAAGTATGTATTCATTTATAATGCAACTTTTCTGTCTTTGTTCCCTTTAATTATCAGTCATGGATCATTCTGGCAGCCCTAGAACACAATTAAAAGTGCCTTCTATTTATATTTGCTGTTCGAAGCATGCACAGATTAGTGCTGAAAATACAGCTTTAGGTGACTGCTTAATTTTGGCCCATCTGTGACATCAAAATAATGAGCCGACAACCCTACTCATAAGACTGGGAGTTTGCAGGATCAGCACATTATTTATTTCCTCCATCCTTGATCCCTGATTAATGCCAAAATAGCAAGTTTAACGTATATCTTAAACCCTACGCCGCCGTCAATAACATGCTGAGTTACTTAAGTGCCTGGGAATGCACTCTGCATTCAGACAAAGGTCCACAGGCTTCCTAGGAAGGTCTGCCGGCCTCTGGCGGCCCACAGGGGTACCACAGCTCTTAAGAGATCACATGCTACCAGCCGCAGTCAGTGCAGGTAACAGCGGTGGGGCCGCGTGGGGGGGGGGGGGCGGGGGGGGGGGGATTTCAAGGGATGATGCAGAGGGAAAATGTATTATATTTTTAATTTTCCCTCTGCATCGTCCCTCGAATTCCCCGTCACACGCTGCCCCACCGCTGTTACCTGCACGGACCACAGCTGCATGCTACACCTTTACAAAACCCAATACCCTGATTGACAATAAAGCAAAGAATTAAATTCAAAACATGTTGTTTGATTTAAAGTATTGCAATGCAGCATATTTTATGGCAAAGCATATCTCTAGATATTTACTCAGGGCCGACATTAGTGCTGGTGCTGCCCGGTGCGACAATCTTTTTTGGCGCCCCTGCCACATGGCCTCCTCCTCGGATTCCCTCACTACCATCCGGCAAAAGTGCCCCTCTTCTCTCCATAGCCCTTCTCTCACATACATTTAATTTGTTTTAACTTTCTGGTAATGGCTGGCTTACCAGTCAGCTCAGCTATCCACATAAAATACAGATCTGTTCTTTGTAGCAGCCATATTACCCCTGTACGCTACTTTATGACGAGTCAAAACTGCCACTAGATAAAACTCGGATCTCTCTCTTGCAGGAACATTAATCAAAAGACTTATCTTGAAATGTTATTGCTGCCTGAAAGTTGAAGGCACATGGAACCCTGCAACAGGTTATTTTTTTTTTCAAATCTCAAGTTATTGCTAAACACAGCACCATTTCCCCACCTCCCCCGACCAATACAGAGACTCCATTTTGAATTAGTTCAGATGCCATTGTTGGAGAATGGGTCTAGCAAATTCTCAAGGAACTACATATCTGAAAGAGACTGTTAGTTATAGATTCCTTACCTTAGAATTACCCCATTTGTCAGACTGGATCCAGAGAAATGTTTTCTTAGCTTTATCCCTCCGCGTCAGTAGGCGGCGTTGGTCATCTCTGCGTCCGGCGTCGTGGTCGCTGGGATGACATTGCTGTGCCTGCTTAGATGCTGCCCCTGGGCGCTGCCGTAATTTTTTTTTTTTTCCGCGCCAGCCTAGCGCAAATCCAGAGAGAGCTACCTCTTTAGTCCCTTTACGACTAAACTTTTCTGACTTTTTGTCGACTTCTTTTTCGAGGCTTCGACTCTTGGTGCATGAGGAATGTTGCACCGCCGGACCAGGTTCAAGCCTTGCGAGGCCTGCTACAGGCTGATGTCGGTGATGGACCCGCACCTCGTGAGCCTTTGGTGTCTGGAGCATGACCATGACCCGAAGTCGGCGCCGACTGCCGGGCCATGAATCCAAAGTCTTTGCCGGAGCGGTCCCAAAAGCTCTTGGGGCCCGGGTGTCGGCTCCGTGTCGCTCCCGGTCCTGTTTGAGAGTAAGATCTCGAGGCCACTCATGGAGCCCCCACACCTCGTCACACTCAAAGCCTTTGAAGTCCTCGGGTAAGTCGGAGCACAAGAAGGCGACGAAGTACCAGTGCTCCTCGCCTTCTTCTCCCATCTGCTCCATCTCCGGTGCTCCTTCAGGGACGACACCAAGCCTCCTCCTGTTACCGTGAGCCAGAGCGTCCCATGCTCAACTTTGTACATTTTACAAAGCCCTCCACCTCATCTTTGGGCAGCACCACTCCACCGGCGCACCTTCGGTCGTCGGGGTCCTGGGCATTCGATGCCGGCGGCTCCGGCCCCAGTGCCAGAGGGGCCCCGCGGATCCAGCCCTAGATCCGGATAGTAGCTGGTCGATCTTACCCAACCTTCCCCGGCGCCGATCCCGGTGACGATGTCCCAGGCGCCGGCACTGCCCCCGGCCGACACAGTCCCCATCCTCACCCCTGTGATGGATCCCAGAGCGGACTGATGTCGGACCCAACGCCGGAGGGTACTCTGGTTCCCCTGTTCATCCCTGGTGTTCCCTATCGCCCAGAAGGTGGTGATGAGGATTTGGAGGGGGTCACTGGACCCTTTAGCAGACCAGCTGGGACAGCCAGACTGGAGAGAGGTCCTGGGTGACGCCAGTGGTCTGGACACTTCCCGAGACCTAGGCATGCTTTCTCCCCCTACCGTGGCTACAGAGGAGGGAGGGAGTGGTGAGAAGGGCGGTCGAGGACTTAGGCCTTGAGCTCCCTTCAGTGGCAGTCAGGACTAACCTCCTGACAGAGGTGCTTTAAGGCTCAGCATCGACTTCTGAACTCCTATTGCCCTCATTGAAGCCCTCACTGATGTCCTTCTGGGCACCGGGCCCACGCCCAGCACACGGGCTCCTGTAGAAAGGACGATCGCCTGCTGCCATCACCTGGCTCTAGGTGACCCAGTTTTCCTCAACCAACCCCATTCCCCCGAGAGCTTGGTGGTCCAGGCCTCTTCATTCAAGGGAGCATTCCCTTCTGCTCCCCCAGATAGGGAATCCAAGAAGCTGGGTCACCTAGGGAAGCGCATGTTCTCTTCCTCCAGCTTAGCACTGCGGTTTGTGAATACCGCGTGTCTCATTGGCCGAAACTCCCATACTATCTGGGACACGGTTACGCGAGTGCTGTCTCCGTGCCCGGAGGAGGCCCGGGACGTTCTCTCCCAGCAGTGGCAGATAGGAGAGACCTAGCTAAATTCACAATTAAATGTTGACTGGATACCACCGACTTACTAGGCAGAATAATTGCCACGTCAGTAGCTCTTTCGTGCTATGCCTGGTTGAGGATGTTTTCGGGGGATGTTCACTCTACCTTGATGGACATGCCCTTTGATGGCCATCACCTCTTTGGCAACAAAGCAGACTTGGAGCCGGAGTGCTTTAACATTCTAAGGCTACGACCAGATCCTTGGGCTGCATCTTCCTGTTCACTCCAGTCTGCTTTTTGTACCTTTCTTGGCTACAGAAAGGGTGCCCAGCCACGTCCGGCCCAGTCTAGCTGCCTGTTTACGCAAGCTGCCCAGCCTCTGCGTGGCCGCGACGTGGGACCCATCGACCTCGTGAGTCCGGGAGCCAGCGAGCGGGCCAGTCCACCCTCCCCCCTGCGGCAGCCTCCAAGCTTTCCTAGTCCGACCTTTCAGGGCCATCAACAGCCAGTGGGCAGCAGAATTTGCCTTCACCCCCCACTGGCAATCAATCACGTCGGACAGGTCTGTTTTGCAAATTGTCAGAAGGGACTTCTCCCTCCCCTTCGAGACTACCCCTTCCTCTATGCCACCATCTGTGCTTCTCCGCCAGGAAATCCCAGCTCTCTTCGCCAAGGGAGCTATTGAGAGGGTCCCTGCACCAGAAGTAGGTCGTGGTTGCTATTCTCGCTACTTTCTAGTGCCCATGAAGGACAAATGCCTACGCCCTATCCTAGACCTCGGGCCCGCAGCCACGTCCCCAGGAAGTAGAAGTTCAAAATGCTCACATTGGCTCAAGTCCTGTCTGCCCTCGACCCTGGAGACCGGATGGTGGCGCTGGACTGGCAGGACACCTATTTCCACATTCCGTCCTGCCAGCCCAAAAATACTACCTATGGTTCGTGGTAGGCCACGAGCATTTTCAGTTCACTATGCTCCCCTTGTGACTTACCAGTGCCCCTCGGTTGTTCAGGAAGGTGATGCCGGTGGTCGCAGCTAATCTGCGCAGATCAGTGGTTCCAGTCTTCCCCTATCTCGACGACTGGCTGATGAAGGCGGGCTCGCCCCAGGCTGTTGTCTCCCACGTCCAGACTACGGTGGGCCTCCTGCATTCGCTACGGTTCACTATCAACGTGCTGAGTCACATCTGACTCTCTCCCAGACGCTCCCTTTCATCAGAGCTGTTCTGGACACAGTGCAATTTCTGGCATATCGTCCCGGGCAGCGAGCATTGGATATTCAGGCTATGATACCGATGTTTCAGCCTCTATCGGGGATTTTGGTGAGAATGCGGCTGCTGGGCCTCATAGCTGCCTGCATCCTGCTGGTAGATCATGCTAGATGGCATATGCGGACTCTGCAGTGGGACCTGAAGTTCCCGTGGTCGCAGCATCAAGGTGCTCACTGACAACAACACCGTCATGTGGTACTACAACCAACAGGGCTGAGTGGGGCTGTGTTCCCTATATTAAGAGGCTCTTCACCTCTGGACATGCCTGGAACATCAGGGCATGTCCCTGGTGGTTCAACACCTGGCAGGTTCCCTGAACGCCTGGGCGGACGACCTCAGCCGTCGTGCCTGCTAGATCACAAATGGTGTCTTCACTCAGAGGTGGTGCAAGGTCTCTTTCTGGGATAGGTAGAGCCTTGGTTAGGTCTGTTCGCCACCGAAGAGAACGTGCAATGTCAGCAATTCTGCGCGTTGCCATTTCCAAGACGGCTCTTGCTTGGCGCCGCTTTTCACCCAGAGTGCTGAAGAAGATCAAGCGCAACCGGGCCCAGGTTATTCTTGTGGCCCCGAACAGGACATTACCCTTATCTTTCCTCCTTCTCGCTTCAAAATGCCCCAATGGGACTTGAACCTCGTTTTAACTTATCTTGTGTGCTCCCTTCGAGTCCCTTAACAACTGTCCTCTCAGGCTTTTCATTCTGCTCGCAGAGTGCGTGAGTTTCAGGCTCTATCTTCCAAGCCCCCTTTCTTCTCTCTACATCTGGACATAGTGTTGCTTATGACGAGGCCCTTGTTCCTTCCTAAAAAGGATACACCTTTTCACATAGGACACACAATCACTTTGCCCACCTCCGCACCCTGCCAAGGAGTAGAGACTCCAACGTCTGGACCCTAAACGTGCGCTGTCCTTCTACCTTGATCACACAAAGGATTTCCAAGTGGATGATCAACTCTTCGTTGGCTATGTAGGTGCCAAGAAAGGTTGTTATGTTCAAATGCGTACCGTCTCTCAATGGGTTTTCCTTTGCATAAAGATCTGCTATGCTTTCGCGAAAAAGGGACCTCCAGTGGGGCAACTTGCTCATTCCACTAGAGCTACAGCAGCAACCAATGCATTGGCACATAGAGTCCCACTTCTTGACATTTGTCAGGCAGCCACGTGGGCATCTTTGCACACGTTCATCAGGCATTACTGCCTTGACAGCAAAGTCCGGCGGGACAGATATTTCGCCCGTTCAGTCCTCCAGGACTTTCTGGTGTGAACTTAGTTTGCAGACCCAATGAAAAAAGGGGCCCCCTGAAGGAACAATTATAGGGAAGGGTAGCAGGGGAGAGGAGTACAATTCAATAAAGAACAACCTGCCCCAACGGATATGGAGGTGGGCTCAGTTAGAGTCCCAAGATAAAGTTAGTCAGTAGTAAGCTCACTTTGACCAGCAGTAAACCATAACCTCAACAACAAAATAGTTGATAAAAAACATTCCAAATTTATTCAAATTCTTTTTTCTAAATATATGGATTCAAGACAGGATATGTTTACATCATCATAATATACAATAAATTCATTCAACCCACATTCCACACATCCCTTCAATCAATCACTCATATCTAACTGACACATACTCACACATTCTTCATACAGACAATTAACATCACACTTCGGTGGCCAGTTGTTAGCGATGTATCAGGTCCCGCCGGGTCTCCAGAAGCAATAGAGACTAGATGGCAAAATACCGGGACAAACTTGAAGTGCCAACGCGCGTTTCGGTGTTCGGCCAGATCTAAGGCCACACCTTCATCAGGGCACAAAGTGGAAGGAAGGGGAACAACGGCAACAATCTGCAATGATTAAAATATCAAAATGTAACTTTCATATTATTTATATTTGTCTAAAATTACTCAATTTCAAACTCAATATAGCATATATATTGTTTTCTTTTCCAACAAATTGATCTGGTCTCGAAAAGGAAGCTTAGTACTGAAGAATAATTCAATTTCAAAAAACATTCAGTTTAATAACAAAAAAAGGAGCCGACAGGCAATTTATCACATCAAGTGCAGAAAGGAGATTTAGTCTCCTTAGGTTTTAGAAACAAATATGGGGTATGGAAAAGGAAGCCGGGGGGATCTTAACATGGAAATCTTTTCGCAACCCCGGAATATCAAGCTACAGTTTACCATTTCAATGGGAAGAATACCATCAGATAATAGACAATAACAACAATAAGAGTGGATTTTGATTACCTTATGTGATTCAATCAATCTAATATTGGTAGAACTGTAGTGGTTTCTCCTGAATAGGTCCTGAAATACCTGGAAGGATTTGCGTGGTATTCAAGATACGAATGTGGAGGATTCAGAAGCGTCCTTGTCAAGCTAGAAAATCAGGGGGTGGAAAGAACGAAGAAAGAGTCACAAATAAGATAGACCCTTTGTGGGGAATGAAGACGGGCCTATCGGTGTCCCTGTCGGGTTGGGGATCAAGCTTCGAATAGACTATATACTCACCTATGCCGGTGGAAAGCACATCCAGAATAGGAAGTATCTCCGTGTATGAAGAAGGCGAATGGTCAAAAGGTCATGGACTCATTTCAGATGCACTGTATACTCGAATTCTGTGGGAAAGATCACAAGCAAAAACCTCAGTTATGGAGCTGTCTGGCAAAGGGGGAAGAGAACTTACGAAAGATCTCATAATCCCTAAGTTTTAGGGACAAAAAATTAGTTCGACCGTCATTTCATATAATCCTATTACCGTTTGGTCCTACAGTGGAAAACGGGGTCTAAGCAATGGTGGCCTGAAGCAGTCACGAAACTAGTTTCCTGTCATATTATTTTAGAGCAAACCATAATAGTTAGTTTTATGCCTTGCCGCAATCTAGTTACCTCAAGAGTTGGGCACCACCCACACCAGGCAATAGGATAAGAAAGTCAGCGAGCGGATTCGGTATTTATTCAGGAGGCTGTAAATACAAAAAATATATATATCCACATAGCAAAGTAGTCGAAACTGGTAAGCCGGTACAGGAATCTAAAGTCAGGGGATCAGGTGTCTTAGGAGGTGAAAGTGATAAGACACAAACAGCACGGGTGGGGAGAAAAAACATCCGGTCTGATAGAGCTACTCGCCAAAGAATAAAGGTGACGATTAATGCGGAGAAACAGCTACATCCATGCAACGGCGGTGCAAGACTGAGCGGGGCAGAATGGATCCAGGACATAAGGCCATAGAGCGTGCATAGGTGTAGAGAGAAGGACAGATCGGGTGGAGTCCAGGGATAACATACCTTAAGCAGAAACTAATTCTGTCCGAACACGTTAAATGATGAGCGATAAGCGTCCCGCCGGGAATCAGCACAGTCAAACGCCGACGAGGGAATCCTAACGGTTTTTAGGTTCATTTAAAGGTCCCGTGATAACGATGCAGCCTATCCGTGCATCGACCCAATAATGAGGTAAAAGCGTGGTTAAAAACAAAGTCCGGAGTGGATTGTGCATGCATAATCCGTGACGGATCGGACGGCACAAGGCTTGCTGTGGACGGAAAGGCAGAAAAAAGCTCTCCCGTCTTGGCAACACTAGATTTCAGGGCCAAGTAAACATAAAATACGGGCCACCAGGGTCAAGAGTCATGCCACATAATCTCATCCAAATAGGATCAAAAACTAGGCGACAATAGAAATGTAGGAGGAACCATATCGGGTCACAGGTAGAGTCATATATATGAAATCCGAAGCAGATTGAAATCCAGAATAAAAGGAACACATCAAACCTGCTGGAGACACAAAAAGAGAGAACAACTCTCCCTTCCACGGGGTATCAAGGTGCAGAGTATAATATGCAGAGTATAGTGAACGTAACAAGGTGGTAAACATTAATCCAGATTCCCGAGGAGGGACAATCTGGATCAGATAAACAATCCCTGGCACAGGGGTAAGCGAAATAGCAAGGTGAAAAAGACAAGACATATGACCAGGATAGGGTCAATGGTCAGCGACGTAATTACCGGTAAAAAGGGGGGGGGGGGGTTTGTATTCATCTAGAAACAAGGTCAAAAAAGCCTGCATCAAGAAAGAATCCGACGCGAAAAAAGGGGGGAAAAACTTAATGTAGTTATAATGTCCCCTTACATAAAAAGGGAAAGAAAGATAGAGCTCATAAAAGAGCATTTTCTCACGGGCAGTGTTCATTGAGTCCCTTTCTAACCGCATTTAAGAGAAAAATCCAGAATACTTCCCTTTTTTTCCTAACGGAGGTGGAGTCCTTGCCAGGACACCCTCGCACTTTTTCAAGGATAGACCATTTAAAGTCGACTTCCTGATGTTTCATATAGAGCCAGTGTTTCACTAAGGGGTCCTGTTCTTGTGGTTTCTAATATTGGATTCATGTTCTCCGATCCTGAATCGGCATCTGCGACCCATTTCGCCGACATGGGGTAATCCTCATGGGCACAGGATCACATATACCACATTGGAGGAGCGGCAATTGCTCATTTCATTCAGCTGTATCGTCCGATTATCAATATCCAAATGAGTGCACACCATAGCATTGGGGTAGGCTTGACATGTTCCACAGCGGTTGTTACCCAAAATGGGATTGGTGCCCGTGATGGCAGTTTGATGCATCTCCCTGGGGGTGGCCAATTTACCACGTACAAGATGGTTTTTGATGTTTTTGTTTCTACGGAACGCGAAGAGGGGCTTGGGAATAACATTCTAATTTTCCCCCATGTTCAACAAATACCAAAGGGAGTTGATGGGTTGTCTCACCTTGTGGTTGATGGTAGAATGTTTTGTTATACAACCCAATCTGTCCGTGGTGGCCCTGCTTTTGTCCCGGAACGTGGACTCTCTGTTGAGGTATCTGGCACGTTTAAATGAGTCACGAATGAGACGCTAGGGGTATCCTCGCTCGGCCAGTTTGTTTTTCAAAATATCGGCCTGAAACAGAAAGTCTTTCATTTCCGTACAGTTCCTTCGCAAGCGAAGGAACTGACTGAACAGAATAGAATCCCTCTGACAGCGAGGATGGTAACTCCCGTATTGGAGAAGATTATTTTTGGCAGTGGGTTTTACATACAAGGATACAAAAAGTTCCTTGTTGGCATGTTCGACCCACACGTCCAGGAATTCAATTTTGGTATTGCTGGAATTCGCCGTAAATTTCAAGTTGGGATCGGCCGAATTAATCCGCAAAACAAATTTGTTGAGGGATAACTGATCTCCTACCCAAACAAAGAAAATATCATTGATAAAAGGAGACCAGGCTCGAATGTTTTCAAAGAAGGGTGCCATCTCATTATAGATGTTTTTGTCCTCAAAGTCCCCCATGTAGAGGCATGCAACACTGGGGGCACAAGATGCCCCTATGCTGACGCCTTGGATTTGGTGGAAAAAATCATTGTTGAATTAGAAATAGTTCTTGCGGAGAACTATTTTCAAACTTTCAACAATGAAGGGGGCGTTGGGTGGTCCATCTTCAGAAATCAGGACTTTTTCCAGGACCTGGATCGCTCCTTCTTGCGGGATGTTAGTGTAGAGCGATTCCAGGTCCATGGTGACCAGAAGTTCCCTATCACAGTTGAAGGGTATTTTCTCCACTTTGGATATAAAATCTCCGGTATCCTTAACAAAGGATTGCAGTTTACTCACCAGAGGTTTTAGAAAGTGGTCAGCAAACTTACAGAGGGGTTCGGTGGCAGCACCAATCGTAGATACGATTGGTCTCATGGGCAGATTCAGGGTATCCTTGTGGATTTTGAATACACCGTATATGATGGGCATATGGGTAAAGGTAGGGATCAGAAATTCAGCTTCCTTGATGCAGATATACCCATCATCGACCGCAGTAGTAACTAGCGTCGGAATCCGTTGTTTTAAAGACTCCTCCGGGGTTCTGATAATTCGTCTGTAATGTTTGGTCGAGGAGAGTAGGGTAGTCATTTTATCGACGCAGGTGGGGATGTTAAAGATGACAATACCCCCACCTTTGTCACAGGGTTTTATCGTTAAATCACGATCATCTCGCAATTTTTTAAGCGACATATTTTCTCCTATCAAGAGATTGTGGTTGGGTTTGGGGACAAATTTTATGATTTTGTCAATCTTTTTTGATACTGCCTTCTCAAAGATTCCTACCTCAGGACCAGAGTGTCAAGGTTCGGGGTGAAATTAGAAGGAGGTAATAGGCCCGATAGGTTGCCGCTTCCATCGGAAGATGGTCGATTAAGGAAGAACTTTTTTAAACGTATCTTCCTGAAGAAGGCGTGAAGGTCTTTCATAAATTCAAATCGGTTGAAACCAATAGTGGGTACAAATGAAAGTCCCCTTGAAAGTAAAGTAAGGGACTCTGAAAAAATCTGTGAAGTTGACAGATTAAAAACAGGAATGGTGTTTAAGTTCTCCAATATTGGGTTTGTCGAGTTTGAATGTATCTTTGAAGTTGTCCCTGACCCGGATGGTATACCCTCGCTTGAGATGTCCGGTTTTTGGGTCGGAAGTTGACCCTGCGGTTCCCTAAAATATGATCCTGTCCAGAAGGTCTGTCAAACGTATCTTGACGGGCGGGGCATGTAGTTTGTATTATAGTTAGGATCATAATTAGATGATCCTTCCCCGTCTGAATCAGTCGTGTCTGAAAAGGTTGTGACTCTACGGTTGCCCCAACGGGGCGGGCCTTGGTTTCGTTCCACTCCATCAGTGGAGGAGTAGAATTGAGGAGCCAAGTATGGATTGTTGCTGTTGTTCCCCTCCCTTCCACTTTGTGCCCTGATGAAGGTGTGGCCTTAGATCTGGCCGAACACCGAAATGCGCGTTGGCGCTTCAAGTTTGTCCCGGTATTTTGCCATCTAGTCTCTATTGCTTCTGGAGACCCGGCGGGACCTGATACATCGCTAACAACTGGCCACCGAAGTGTGATGTTAATTGTCTGTATGAAGAATGTGTGAGTATGTGTCAGTTAGATATGAGTGATTGATTGAAGGGATGTGTGGAATGTGGGTTGAATGAATTTATTGTATATTATGATGATGTAAACATATCCTTTCTTCTTGTGTGGTGTCCTTTCACTGGGTGTTCAAGGGGTACATGTGTGGTAAACAGCTGGCTTAACACGCCCTCTCGAGTCTTTAGCCTTAGACTGCTCGTATCCACGCTACTAGGATAGCTGGTCTATAGGTTGACTTACAACCAAACACCATAAGGGTCGTTGGAACGATACATAGCGGTCGCTAGAATAGCGAACGTTGCATATCGGGCCAACTTCTCACAATGATGTAAACATATCCTTTCTTGAATCCATATATTTAGAAAAAAGAATTTGAATAAATTTGGAATGTTTTTTATCAACTATTTTGTTGTTGAGGTTATGATTTACTGCTGGTCAAAGTGAGCTTACTACGGACTAACTTTATCTTGGGACTCTAACTGAGCCCACCCCCATATCCGTTGGGGCAGGTTGTTCTTCTTTATTGAATTAGTTTGCAGACCCTCCTCCCGGGTTGGTATTGCTGGGGTATCTATTCTAAGGTAAGGAATCTATAACTAACAGTCTCTTTCAGAAGAACAAGATACTTACCTTCGGTAACGATGTATGTGCAAGAGACACATGTTAGTTATAAATTCCTTACCGCCCCACCCATCCTACTGACTTCTAGGGATAGGGACTTCCTTGCAGGGCCCTAGTTGTCAGTGTCTTTCGTGGCTCTGCGCTTCTGGCATGGAAAGTCGAGTCCGAACTGATGTCAGCGCGCAGGGGCGGCGTCTAAGTAGGCACCGCAACATCATCCCGGCGACCACGATACCGACGACGGACGCTGTCTCGACCGACGCGCAGGGGTACGGCTAAGAAAATATTTCTCCGGATCCATTCTGACGCCTGGGGGTAATTCTAAGGTAAGGAATCCATAACTAACCTATGTCTCCTACAGATGCATCATTACTGAAGGTAAGTAACTTGTTCTTCTGATCACAAAATCGAATTTCAGAGCTCAACAACCAGCATATTGAATAGTGTTGAATTAAAAAATATGGCTGCTTCTTTGTTAGAAAAAAAGAGATTCACACACATTCCACCTGTATGTGAGCATTTTTAATTAGTTGGCTAGCATGCTCGATACACATCCCAAAGATCAAAACATTTAAGCTAAATTGGAACCCACTTCAGTTTACTCTGCCTTTATCCCGTTTTAAGGTGCCACAGCACTTTGAGGTTAATGCTTCTTTATACTTTTAAGTCTTAATACTTTTTGTTTTTTTTAGCACCATTGCTTTACCTTTCTTTGGGTTAAGTGGACTTTTTTGACAGAGCCACCGTTCAGTTTATTGTGACCCGTTTATCTTTTGGAGGCAATTTTACTGTTGTCACTTTTTCCACTTGCAACATTTTTGTGTTTCTGTGTCTGTTGATTTTGCACCTTTTTGAATAGGTTTCATCAGAGGGTATAGTCTTTGTTCTGCTGTTAAAATAAATAAATACATTCTGCTGGCGATATGCTAAAAAGTGTACTCTATGGGCTTCTTCGCAGCGCTCTGACTTAAAATCCTCGGCCTGATAGTGCTAATCTAGAAGTCCAAAGATAGTCCCTTCCTTTAGTACCTTAAGCCCCATTCTGGATAGCCGAGAATCAGCCGATGATTCTCCTGCAAATCTACACAGTCAGCATTTTAAACATGTTATAAACCTTTTATTTTACATTTTCTGCAGAACATAAAGTCTAATGCAGCTTTTCCTTACTTGATGAGGTGTCTTTATATTCTTTTACCAAAGATACGATTACCTCCAAATTCTCCACTGGTGCTTTTTTTGTCCAGGAGTTTAGATAACGAAATGGTACAAAATGTTTATTTTGCTGCCATAATTTTTGCTTGGGCAAACCTTTTAATGCAGATCAGCCTTTACTCAAACACCACTTGTAAAGTTACCCTGTTCTTTTGTAGGCTCCTCCCTTTGGTGAACAGAGCTTGGTACTCTTTTCAAAGACGCTTGTTTCCTTACCAAAGATCCCAAGATGAAAAGCTAGTATTTGCATTCCTTCAGCAATTTGTTTTCTAACGTGGATTCCTTATGTAGTCTCAAGTAACTTATTCTTTCTCTCCTCAGCATGGGATTCCCGTTCTGTCTGTTAGGATTAAAAAAAAACAGGATATGGCTGCCAGTATTTGTCATAAAATCAAGAGCAGGCAAACCACAATAGGCGGTGATAATCCACAAATTCCACTGCATTCCAACATATAATAATGTCAAAATAAAATAAACAGATTTGGGTACCTAATGATATGGATGCTACAGATGCTTTTAAACTTTTGGGGTGAGTGAATACACTTACATGCTGGTGATTATAGAAGGCTAATATCAGATGCTGGTTACATTATTTTAGTGGATTCGATGTTCTAAAACCCAACAGTATATTCACAGTGAGAACGTTTTTTAATGTTATTGACATACAAATTGACTTAGAGTACCTGATCTTGTGCTAGTGCAATATTGGTGCTTACCTTCATGTTCCATCCGTTGAAAGAAGTTAGTTTGTGTATTGCCTCAGAACTGGACCAGAGTATTGTATTGGAATAATAGAACGTCCTTTTATGGGGCTTGTGGCTGTTATCAAAAAGTACTTTTTTGTGCAAACCTTTCTCATCAGTTTTCAAGAGAATTGGAGCCTGGAGAAAAAAAAGGGGGGTTGTGAATGTATGTTGCACGACTGGCCTTCCACACTGTAGTGTTGCTCCATGCAGGACGTTTTCTACAGTTACCAAGAGCTGGGGGACTGTTGTACAGTGGGGAGTGCTTGCTGGAAGAACATGTTTTCTTTATCTTTCAATATCTGTATGGATGATGTAGGGTGAGCACTGCCTATCACAGTGTGGACCCAACTATGGTTGTAGCTTCTTTAGATTATTAAAGCTGACCACCTTCTTCTCTGTCATTAGGTGAGGCAAGGCAAGGTAACCAGAAATGGGAAGTTTAAACCTAACAGCCTGGCGTACCGTACAAAGACTGGCTCCGTTCTTATGCACAAATCAACCATTACCAGGCAAGTTCTCCAACATGTCATTTGCTCTTTTCTGCACAGTTTTTGGTATTGTCCAAGTTATTAAACAAACTGTTTTTTACTGTGTGTTTCGTAGTGGTAACATTTTTCAAGATAAACTACTAGTCTTATACAAGATCTAGGTTGCACTTTCCTTAACAGAAGGAAGCTGTTCTGTTGTCATGGTCAAGGAGGCAGGTTTATGTGTATCAAAAGAATTAATTCCTCACAGCAAGTGAGATGCTAAAACCAGACAAGTGGAAGATGCTGTCCCACGATTATCAGTGCTTGGATGTGTTTGTTAAACTTGATAAGACCGTTTCATTGAACATCTCAATAACAAGAACATACCTATCTCCCTCTTCTTCTCCTTCCCTGTTCCTAGCTTGCAATGCTGCCTGAAAGGATTTCACGAGGTTTCCCACCAACGCATGCACCTCTGCAGCTGCATGTAAGCAGTTGCAACTACATTACATAATGAGAAAAGGAAAATGGTTCTCTTCTCAGAAACCTTTGATGGGGAAACTGTTCCAAATTTGTTCCCTGGTTTTTGCAATTTGAAACTTGTATAGGCTCCGAAAGAGGGCTGCCTCTCAAGTGCCATGACTTAGAAATATAAGCAAGGTGGTACTCTCTATTAAAGGGAAACAGTTGTAGGGCCACAGCTTTAATGCATGGAGCACCGTAACTGCCTAATGTCTGCTTGTCTTGAGGGTCTGATTTATCCATTTAGTTAGCTATCCCTATACTGGAGGCTGGTTATTGCTGACCAAAACCTAATAAGCAAAAGCATAACACAATATCCAGGTTTTAGGACTGACCAAAACTGGCTTTCTTAGCATGGAGCCAGTTGGTAGCTATATGGTGCTGGTGGAAGAGGAAGGGTCTGATTTTTATTACTTTTACGCATGAGCCTGGCTAGAACACCAGTATATATGGTATGTCATGGCACAGAAATATGAGAGGGGGCCCTGAAATCGGTTGGAGCTGCAGTGGAGGGAGGAGAGAAGGTAGAGTGGGAAAAGGCGCTTGGAAGACGAGAGATATATAAGGATGGTGTGAGGACTGCAAAGAGAGAGCAGAAAAGGTGTAGGGAAATGGAAGCACTGCATGGCAGAGGGGTTTTGCGTAAAAGAGTAGTGATAGGAAAGGTAAAATACAGCATAAGATATATACTTCAACCTGCACATTCCTTACCTGCATCTCTCCAGACAGCAAACTGGATCTAGAAAATTTGACATACATCTTAAGTTCGGCAGGTGTTATCATGGCTCCCTCTCGACACTGATACTTCCCTGGATGTGACTTCATCGAGCTCTACCACCCCGGCGCTCTGATCTCAGTTCCTTTTTGTTTATGCGCTCTCTCGAATTGGTGTCTGTTTCAACTAGTTCCAAAACAGTCATTCGCAGGGCTTTTAGAGCAATCCAGTACTTGTATAGCCCATACCACCTGTCCTACGGTTCGGACCTTGCAAATATCTAGACGCCATCATCTGGTGGTGGCTATTTCTGCATCTCATAATAAGGTGGGTGCTTCTTTCATATCAGGAAGCTAAAATGTATGACAGTCAATGCATGTCAGACCCCATTCCTGGGGTAGATATGGAGATTTGTTTCTGAAGATGTCTTTCCATTCCAGGTTGGGGACTTGTTAAGTGGCAGACTTTTCTTAATCTCAACTTCAGTTTTTGTGGTTGGTGGGCCTGTTCCTCAACTGTGACCTGAACTTTTTCCTCAGATCTGTGTCCTGACTTGGTGGGCATGAGTGTGATGCCGGCGCCTTGCTCCATTCTGGTTGGTATCCAGCACTGCTGGATCCGCTCCTGCCGCTGCCCCCACTTATGTGACAGATTTCACCCAGGCTTTGTTGACTGTGTTGCACTCTGTTAGCTAACTCTGGTGTATCTACAGGCCCGAAGGCACTTGCAGGCCCTTCATGCCTCTGCTGGCAGCCCAGGCACCAGTGTTAGTTGACCCCACAGCTACTTCTGATATCTTTCTGGCATCAGCAGCCTCTAATTTGTACCTGAAGACATTCTGGATAGTTTTGACATAGATACCATCACTAATGCAGTCAACAGCTCCGTTCTCAGAACTGTCTGAAGTTGGTCTAATTTTGAACACATTAGAACACGCATGGAAGGTCAGCTTTTGGCCTCCTAAAGGTCCTTGACACAGTTTCAGTCAATTGCTTTGAGGTCCAAAAATGTAGTACTTCAGTGGATTACCTGCTTATCCGAAGGTTTCCTCTGACTGTCCCTCAACGGTCACCTCCGAAGAATTTCTCTCTTCTAGGATGGTCTTGGCTAAAGTAGTGAGGTCCTAGAATTGCCCTTGCCAGCTGTGAGAAGATGGTAAATTTTGTAACTCAAATCCTCCAGTTTGGCTGCTCCATCTGTAAGCCCTTCTTGCGTTTTAATGAAGCTCTGTTAAACTTTTTCTTAGATGAGCTTCAGTACATGCCATAAGCTGTCAAGTTGCTCATCATTGGCCAGCTCCAGATGACCCATTATTTTGTCCTCTGATCCGAGGGAGTTAGTGGAGTCCCCTTTTTTTCACCCCCTCAATTTCAGACAGTTTCAGTAGATTGATTCAGTACCGAAAAAGTTGTTTTCTGTGTAAAGCATGTCATCCGTGTTGTCATTTGAGATGTCCATGACCATGTAACGAGTGATGTAAAATGGGTGGTCATAAGCAATGCATTGCGGGGCGTGAGTTATAGTTAATTCAGCTTACTAGAACAGCTAAATTTCTCTGCGTTTGTTCGAGTGAAATGTCAGCCTAACTATAACGTTCCTGAAAACTTTGTTTTTTCAGAGGCTCTCTAAGCTCTTTTAAAATGTTAAATCTGAAAGAAACACGTTGTGATAGATTCCTTACCTTAGAATTACCCTCAGGCGTCAGACTGGATCTTGAAAATTTTTCATCAGTAGTGCCCCTGCACGTCGCCGTTGGGCTCCGTGTGCATCTTTGGCGCCGGGATTACCCCGTTGGAGCTACTTAGACACGCCCACGTGCGCAGACGTCAGTTCTTACTTTTTCCGCACCAGCAGGCGCAGATCCGGGAAGAGCAAGTACACCCAGTCACTTTTTGACTTAGCTTTTTTGAGGCTTTTTACTTTGTTTCTTTAGAGTCGATTGACTTGTGATGTCGTAGGAATGCCCGGCTTCAAGAACTGCGGGGACTGTCACCGCATGATGTCGGTGACGGACCCACACCGCTTGTGTCTCTACTGCCTTGGGCGCGACCACAAATCCAGGTTGTGCCCTGATTGCCGGGCCATGGCGCCAAAGAATTTGTGGGAGCGGTCCCGAAAGTTGCTGGATGTCTGGCAGTCGGCTCCGCACCACTCAAGGTCCCTGTCCCGTGGGAGGTCGAGGGACCGGTTGCGGAACCGTCACCATCGTTCCTCTGGATACAAGTATTCGCAATCGGGATCAGGTAAGTCGAAGCATTCCAAAAAAAAGTGGAAGAAGCGCCGCCGCTCTTCGACTTCACCTAACGCGACGTGGCTGAGGGTGCGGGTGGTGCCAACCCCGCGCCGAGTTTCTTGCTGCCATGGCCTGACTCTTTGGGCCGTCTGGCCCCGCCGGCGCGCCTTCAGGGCCCGACTGGGAGTCCTGTTCTTCGAACGCTTGTGGCTTCAGCGCCGCTGTCTGCTTCGGCCCAGGAGCAGCCGGACTCCCCTGGATCCGGGCTCGGATCCCGGACGACACCGGTTGACCTAATAACACCTCCACTGGTGTCGACCCCGCTTCCGACACCACCTCCGACGTCGTCCGGTACTACCGCCGCCGCCGTCGTGCCCGTTTTCAGCCCTGAACCGGACGCCGATTCTGACGCGGATGGGGCCTTTCTACCCCTACGTCTGTCCTCTTTATTTTCAGCCTGTTTCACAGACTTTGGAGGAAGGGGAGCAATGGGTGTTGTGTGACCCCTCACACAACATTGTGGTGATGATCTGGACTTGGCAGAGGATTTGGGGGATGTTAGTGATCTAGACACCTCGCGTGACCTTGGAATGCTGTCTCCTCCTTCCGTGGCTACGGAGGAGGGAGCAAGTTATGCAGTGGTGTTGCGTAGGGCGGCCGAGGCTCTACACCTCGAACTCCCTACAGCGGCCATCAGGACTAACCTCCTGACTGAAGTGCTTCAACCGGCAGCAACCTCTTCGGAGCCCTTGCTGCCTTTTAATGATGCACTGTCTGACGTTCTTTTGGGCACTTGGGTAACGACCCAACACAGCCTGACGCCCGCTCCGGGTGACCCCCTCTTTCTCTCCCAACACCCCACCCCTGACAGCTTGGTTGTCCAAGCCTCTGCATCCCAGAGCGTATTCCCTTCCGCACCTCCGGATAGGGAATCCAAGAAGCTGGAGCAGCTTGGCAAGAAGCTGTTTTTCATCTGCCATCTTAGGGCTGCAGTCAGTGACCACCGCATGCCTGTTGGGCCGTTACTCCCACTCTGTGTGGGACATGGTTGCGCAGGTGCTGCCCAGCTGTCTGGAGGAGGGCCAGACAGTACTCGCCGAAGCTATTGTAGCTGTGAGGGACTCAGCTAAGTTCACCATCCGTTTTGGGCTTGATACCGCTGACTCGCTAGGCAGGGTGATTTCCAGGATGGTGGCGCTTCGGCACCACGCCTGGCTGAGAACAACTGGCTTCTCAGGGGATGTCCGGAACACCTTGATGGACATGCCCTTTGATGGCATTTTCCTTTTTGCCAACAAAGCGGAGAATGCGTTGGAGCGCTTTAAGGACTCACGGGCTACGGCCAAGTCCTTGGGCCTCCCGGCCACTCGGCCTCCTCCGCCTTCTGCTTTTTGCTCCTTTCGTGGCCATGGAAGGGGTGCCCCAACACGTTCATTCCAGAGCCACAGGCCGGCGTAGCAACAACCTCAGCGCAGCAACGGAAACTGCTGAGGCGGTTCTGGGGGCCAACGGGCGAGTCGGTCCACCTCCACCCCCGCAGCACACACTTCAGTCTTCCTAGTCTGACCTTTCAGGCCCATCAAACGCAAGTGGGCGGCCGAATAAGCCATCCTCTCCCCACTGGGGCAACATCACTTCGAGCAGGTGGGTGCTGTAAATAGTCCGAAGGGGCTACTCCCTCCTCTTCGAGACTACCCCTCCAACCATGCCACCTCGATACCACTGCATGTCGGGAGACCATCTTGCGCTTCTTCCGCAGGAAGTCATGGCCCTCTTGGCCAAGGTGGCCATCGAGAGCGTTCCTGGACCAGGAGTAGGTCTTGGTTGCTATTCCCACTACTTTCTGGTCCCCAAGAAGGACAAGGGCCTGCGTCCTATCTTGGACCTCCGGGGTGTCAGCGGCTTCCTCCGAAAGGAGAAGTTCAAGATGTTGGCGCTAGCTCAGGTCTTGTCTGCTCTCGACCCTGGAGACTGGATGGTAGCGTTGAACTCACAGGACCCTTATTTCCACATCCCCGTCCTGCCGGCCCACCGGCGTTAACTGCGCTTCATGTTAGGCCACGAGCATTTTCAGTTTACTGTGCTCCCCTTTGGCCTTACCAGCACCTCTCGGGTGTTCACAAAAGTGATTGCAGTGGTCGCAGCTCATCTGTGCAGATCAGGGGTTCCAGTCTTCCCCTATCTCGACAAATGGTTGGTGAAGGCGGGCTGGCCCCAGGAAGCCAGCTCCCACCTCCAGACTACGGCCGACCTCCTGCAATTGCTGGGGTTTTCCATCAACGTGCCGAAGTCGCCCCTGATTCCCTCTCAGAAGCTCTTCATCGGAGCGGTTCTGGACTCGGGTTTATCCTCCCGAGCAGCGAGTCCAGGATATTCAGGCTATGATTCCGATCTTTCAGCCTCTATCCTGGGTTTCAGTCAGGATGACCCTTCAGCTACTGAACCCGAAGGCCTCCTGCATCCTGCTGGTAGATCATGCCAGATGGCATATGCAGGCTCTGCAGTAGGACCCGAAGTTCCAGTGGGCACAATATCGGGACAACCTGTCTGATCACATCCAGATCTCAGAGGGCACTGCACGACTATTGCAGTGGTGGCTCACGAATCGCGATTGGGTCAATGGCAGATCCTTCCCCCTACCCTAACTGCAGCACACAGTGGTGACGGACGCGTCCCTCCTGGGATGGGGCGGCCACACGGGAGAGGCAGAGATCAGATGCCTCTGGTCTCGGGCAGAGTCCCGACTCCATATCAACCTTCTGGCGATCTGACTTGCACTGAAGGCATTCCTTCCCTCTGTTATGGGGAGAGTAGTGCTGGTGTTCCAGACAACACCACCGCCATGTGGTACTTCAACAAAGAATGCGGGGTGGGGTCGTGGACCTTATGTCAGGAGGCTCTGCACCTCTGGACATGGCTGGAACATCAGGGCATTTCCTTGGTGGTTCAACACCTGGCAGGTTCTCTGAAAGCCAGGGCGGACAAACTCAGCCACCGGTGCATGATGGATCACAAATGGCGTCTGAACTCGGACGTGGCGCAAGGTCTCTTTCAGCAGTGGGGAGAGCCTTGGTTAGATCTTTACGCCACCGGCACTCGCTAAGCGACGCTTTTCAAGGCGAGTGGAGTTGCGGTCTACTATACGCCTTTCCGCCTAAACCACTTCTACCCAGAGTGCTGAAGAAGATCAAGCGAGGACCGGGCCCAAGTCATTCTTGTGGCTCCGGACTGGGCTCGAAGAGTATGGTATCCAGAGTTACTCGGAATGCAATCGATCCCCCGATCCGACTTCCTCTTCGGAAGTATCTTGTGGCAGCACCAGGGGAGGGTCCTCCACCCGAACCTGCCCAGCCTCCACATCTTTGCGTGGAGATTGAGCGGCAGCAGTTGACGTCTTTTGACCTGCCTCCTGAAGTTTGTGATGTCATCTTGGCAGTCAGGCATCCCTCCACTAAAACGGTATAAGGCGGCAGGTGAAATACATTTGTGGCATGGTGCACAGAAAGGGCTGTGGATCCCCTTTCTGCCCCTCTTTCAGAGGTCTTCCTATTTCTCCTTTCTTTGGCCCAGCAGGGCTCTGCTCTGGGCACTATCAAGGGCTTTCTCTCAGCCATTTCAGCCTTTTACGGCCTCCAGATCAGCCTTCCCTTTTCAAGTCACCTGTTGTAAATACATTCATAAAAGGCATTACTCTTCTTTTCCCTCCTGTTCCTTTCATAATGCCTCCGTGGGACTTGAACCCGGTTCTGACTTATCTGATGTGTGCTCCCTTTGAGCCACTTCACAACTGTCCTTTTCGTCTTCTCACTTTAAAGACTGCTTTACTGGTGGCCATCACCTCTGCCAGAAGAGTGAGTGAGCTCCAGGCTATTTTTTCTAAGCCTCCATTTCTCTTAGTCCATCCGGACAAAGTTGTTCTGCGGACTCGTCCATCTTTTCTGCTAAAGGTTGTCACTGCCTTTCACATCGGGCAGACCATCACTTTGCCCACCTTCTTTCCGCCTCCGCATCCCTCAAAAGATGAAGAGAGGCTCCACCGTCTGGACCCAAAACATGCGCGCCCCTTCTATCTGAACCACACACAACAGTTCCGGGTTGATGAACAGCTCTTTGTTGGCTACGTGGGCGCCAAGAAAGGTCGGGCCGTGCACAAGCAGACCATCTCTCAGTGGGTCGTTCTGTGCATTAAGGCTTGTTATTCTTTGGCTAAAAAGGAGCCTCCAGTGGGGCTACATGCCCATTCTACCAGGGCGACGGCAGCCACTACTGCTTTGGGACTGGGAGTTCCCTTGCATGACATCTGTCAGGTATCTACGCGGGCTTCGCTGCACACGTTTATCAAGCATTACTGCCTGGATAGCCAAGTCCGGAGGGACGGCTTCTTTGGCCGTTCTTTTCTCCAGGACTTTCTGGTGTGATGTTGGTTCGCAGACCCACCACCGGGGTTGGTATTGCTGGGGGATCTGTTCTAAGGAGTCTATCACTACGTCTATCACTACGTGTTTATTTCTGATGCACAAGTTACTTAATTTCGGTAACGATATATCTATAAGAAACATTAGTAGTGTGATATTCCTTACCACCCCACCCATCCTCCCCGTTCTGCAAACTGATTTCTAGGGGTAAGGTCATCCCTTTCAGGGCCCTAGTATCATGGCACCATTTGTCAATTTCTTGCATGACTCAACGTTCCTGTGCGTGTACAGAACTGACGTCCGCACGTGTGGGTGCATCTAAGTAGCTTCAGCTACGTCATCCCGGCCCCAACAGCGCACATGGAACCGCACGTCTATGCCTACCAACGCGCAGGGGTACTGCTGACGAAAAACTTTCCGGATCCAGTCTGACGCCTGGGGGTAATTCTAAGGTAAAGAATGTTCGAGGCATGTGGGCTGCTGAATTCATATCTGTGCATAGATCGCCGCCTAGTGTTGGGTCCGGATGATTGCACATTGTTGTCCTGGAAGAGTCTTCGAAGTATCACAAGATAGGTGGCTCCTCCCCTGGACTACAGTGCGCATGGGCATCGACTCCATCCCCAGATTGTTTTTTTCCGCCATTGGGTTCGGATGTGTTCGGTTCCCTCCTGTCGGAATCGATAGTTATTAACTTCACTTTGCTTAAGACCAAAAGGTCTTTAGGACTTGCGTCGGTATTGTCTTTCGTTCGGGTTCGTTACTTCTCGACTCCGAACCGACATTGTTCTTCCGCGTGCTTTCGGCGCGGAGGGGCCTACTCGGCGCTCCAAACTCTTCACCATCATGGACCGAAGTCCATTCAAACGATGCCCGGTGTGTGCCTCGAAGTATCCACATATCGATGTACACCCGGTGTGTAACAAGTGCTTGTCACTTGACCACGACGAGGCCAAGTGTATGGCCTGTTCCAGGTTCCGGTCCAAAAAAACGCTTAAGCTCCGTCGAGCTGCGCACCTGGAGGCCCAGCAATCTGCCCCACCGCCGGGGGACATCTTCGATGCCGGGGATGTCGAGGACGACGACGATATACAGGAGATCACGGAATCCAACCCCGCGTAGGAGGTCGAGGACGAATACGACGCTGAGGCCGAGGATTTCAATGAAGTCGTCGAGGAGGTAGGGGACGATGACGGGGCCCTTGCCACCGTAGAGGATAGCTCGGACGAGGAGCTTCCTCAAACTGCCTCCGGGGCCGTCCAAACTCATGAGGCCCAGGTCGAGGGATCGCCTTCGGGCCTTACCCGAGACCTTGATGTACGTTCCACGGCTCCGCCTTCCGGCCCGGCCACGGACATTGATACCGAATCACTCCCGGTACCTCCAAAACCGAAAGTGAAACCAACGGTCTCGGCGCCTGAAAAACCGAAAGTGCAAGTCGCACTGGTCGGGTCGAAGACTTCGGAGGCCTCGGCGCCGAAGAAATCGAAGATGGCCGTCGAGCCAAAGAGCCATGTCAAAATGGCCGACCCTAAGGCTACTGCTTCGAGGCCTAAGGTTAAGGGGTCCGACGCAGCCGCCTCGGCGCCGAAGAAGATCGACGCCAGCAAGGGTCAACTCGAAGGCAAGAAAACGGCCGACGATCCCAAGAGGTCCACTCTCGACCCGAAGAAGCGGCAAGACGACCCGAAGTCCCTCTCTGCCTCGCCAAGTGCGTTGACTCCGAAGGGTGTATCCTTGGTCTCCGCTCCAAAGCCAGCAGCTAAAGCCTCAGTCGAACCGGCGCGTCCATCCGCCTCGTTCACTAAAAAGGTTACGGAGTCCCTGCAACGAATCAGGGAAGGGGCCGCAGCAGTCGAACCGAAGGACCCTGTTCCGCCTAAGCCTCAGGATAAACCGTCGAAGGCGCCTACGCCTATACTCTTCACCTTGCCGCCTAAGATGGCGCCGAAGGCTTTCGCGGCAAAACCAAAGGCCACCATGCCTGAGAAAGTATCTTCGGCGCCGAAGCAGTCGTTGGTGGTCCCCGGCCAACGGCAGCCACCACTTGCAGAGGAGGAACGTCAGGAACATTTTATCGACGCCAACACGGGCAGACTTTCCCTCCTAAAAAGGAAAATCACCCCTGAGCCACTATTGGAGTCCTATAAGATTCCACTTAAAAGGAAGATGGACTCTGCTGGTACTCCTGCCTTGGTAGAGCCCATTTCGCGACAGGCTCCCGAACTCTCACCCACTCATTCCAATGTCGAGGCAGGTGAAGGCGACGATGAGGATGATGAGTACAGCTATCCCATCTACACTGACCCTGAGGATGTGACTGAACCATGGACTGCTGGTGGAGATCCTGGGGACCCGCATTCTGGACAAGAGCCTCAGCTTTTCTCAGCAAAAACTTCCCCCACTGAGGACTCTGCAGCCTTCAATGCCCTCATTGAGAGAGCTGCAGCTAATCACAACGTCCAGCTCCATGCTGACCCAGTGGACGTCGACTTCCTTTTCGACACCTTTTCGGTCTCTGAAAAGACTGTAAAGACTCTGCCAATGCTAAAGGGTGTTCTGAAGCACGCGGCTGAGGTGTTCAAAGAACCCAACCGGGCTAGGGTCATCAACCCAAGAATCGATAAGAAGTACAGGGCGGCGCCCACTGATCCAACGTATATCAAGGGACAGTTGCCTCTGGATTCCTTGGTTGTCTCCAATGCCCGCAAAAGAGCCAACTCACAGACTACGGGTGATGCTCCTCCCCCAGACAAGGAATCCAAAGTCTTTGAGGCGTCAGGGAAGAGGGTGGCAGCGCAGGCAGCCAATATGTGGCGTATATCCAACACACAGGCACTACTGGCACGTTATGACAGGGCACACTATGATACCCTAGAAACTCCTTTACAGCATTTGCCAGATCAATACAAGGAGGCAGCGGAAATGCTGATACAGGAGGGGAAGCTTATCTCCAATATTCCATAAAGTGCGCCCTAGACATGGCTGACACCGCCGCACGCGCTATTAACACTAGCGTTATGCTCCGTAGACATTTTTGGCTAAGGATATCTGGGTTCAAGCAGGACATTCAAACTACCATCTTGAACCAAACGGTCAACCCAGACCACCTGTTTGGCCCTGAGGTTGATACCACCCTTGAGAAGATGAAGAAGGACACCGACACCGCAAAATCAATGGGTACCTTACAGTCCCAGCAGTTTCGGAGTGGGTCCTTTCGTCGCTCCAATACTAGGGGCGCCTCAAGGGGTCAACTCTCGCAGTCAGCACAGTTCTACAAGAGCAACACCCAAACTTCTTACTCCAACAAGGGTCGAGGTGGTTACCGTGGCAACAACACCAAAGGCAGAGGACGTGGCAACAACAGCTCCAGGTCCTCCACCGCCAACAAACAGTGACACCTTGTCGCTGCCCCCCGACCACGCAACACCGGTCGGGGGGAGACTCCAGCGGTTCCTGCCCGTGTGGAAGTCCATCACCACGGACAGGTGGGTCAGGTCACTTATCCAATTCGGTTATTGTCTGGAGCTCACATCCACTCCACCCAACATACCCCCAAAGCACCGTCCTATGTCCGGCGAGCACTTGCACTTATTGCAGCAGGAGGTCGCAGTCATGCTGCAAAAAGGGGCAATAGAGCTCGTGCCCTTGCAGGAAAGGGGTGCGGGAGTTTACTCCCTGTACTTTCTTATTCCAAAGAAGGACGGATCCCTCAGACGCATCCTGGATCTCAGGCCCCTCAACTTTTACATCCTCTCAGAGCATTTCCACATGCTCACACTGCAGCAGGTTCTCCCACTGCTTCAGCAGGGGGACTTCCTGGCCACTCTGGACCTGAAGGATGCCTACTTCCACATCCCACTACATCCTTCGCACAAAAAATACCTCAGGTTCACCATACAAGACCAGCACTACCAGTTCAAGGTCTTGCCTTTTGGGGTCACCACGGCACCCAGGGTTTTCACAAAGTGCCTAGCGACGGTGGCGGCACATCTCAGACGTCAAAACATTCACGTCTACCCCTACCTGGACGACTGACTCATTCAGGCAAAGTCAGCCCAGCAGTGTGCCGACCACGTGTCCCACACCATTCACCTTCTGCACGACCTGGGTTTCTCACTGAATTATCCAAAGTCCCATCTCCAGCCCGCCCACATACAGCAGTATCTGGGGGCGACTATAAATACTCTGGCGGCCACAGCACAGCCAAATTCAGTGAGAGTCGACAACATTCAGTCGCTAATCCAAAGATTCCGACCTCAACACTGTCTTCCAGCAAGGGTGTTCATGCAGTTGATAGGCATGATGGCCTCCTGCATCTCCATTGTCCCGCACGCGAGACTACATATGCGTCTGCTTCAGGAGTGCTTAGCACGTCAGTGGACTCAGGCTCACAACCAGTTGAAAGACCTAGTGTTGGTGAGCGGTCGGGCGTACAACTCTCTGCATTGGTGGAATCCACAAAACCTTTGCAAGGGCCGACCGTTTCAGGAGCCTGTGCCACAGATTATCCTGACAACGGACGCCTCTCTCCAGGGTTGGGGAGCACATGTACTCCAATACACTGTGCAGGGACTATGGACTCAGCAACAGGGGAAGATGCACATCAATGTTCTGGAACTGATGGCAATCTTCATGGCACTAAAGTCCTTCAAAGTACATCTATGCAACAAGGTCGTGTTGATCCGGACGGACAACATGACAGCGATGTACTACATTCAAAAGCAGGGAGGCACACACTCTCCGCAGCTGTCTCATCTGGCTCAGAGCATGTGGAAGTGGGCCATTCAGAGGAACATCTTCCTCATGGCGGAGCATGCTCAGCAGGCACAGCCACCAAATGCACGAGTGGGAGATACATCCATCAGTACTCCAACCGTACTTCCAAAGGTGGGGTCATCCAGAGATCGACCTGTTCGCCACTCAGGAGAACGCAAAATGCCAAAGCTTCGCCGCCAGACTCCCATACCCACTGTCGCAAGGCAATGCGATATGGATGAACTGGTCAGGCAAATTTGCATACGCTTTTCCCCCAGCACCACTGATACCGCTGGTGGCACGCAAACTCAGGCAACACTCGATGACTCTCATCCTGGTTGCTCCAACATGGGCTCGTCAGCCATGGTACACCACGTTTCTGGAATTGTCTGTGGTACCACATCAGAGGCTAAGTCTCACCCCACGCCTTCTGACGCAGAGCCATGGCGACATTCAGCACCCAGATCCGCAACAGCTCAACCTTGCGATCTGGCTCCTGAAGTCCTAGAGTTTGGCTACCTAAACTTACCTCCCAATTGCATGGACATCATTCGGGAGGCAAGGAAGCCTACTACAAGAGCCTGCTACGCGGCAAAATGGAAGCGGTTTGCCATTTATTGTGCAAACCACGACATTAACCCGCTTGATGCTTCCATTCAGGACATCATCTGCTACCTGTTCCATCTATACAAGTGTAATCTGGCCTATACTTCCATTCGCATTCATCTGTCTGCGATGGCCGCATATCTCCAAAATAGACAGCACCTTTCGCTCTTCAAGGTGCCTGCCATCAAAGCTTTCTTGGAAGGCCTCAAACGAGTCATTCCGCCACGGACTCCACCAGCTCCTGAGTGGAACCTCAATGTGGTTCTTACCAGACTGATGGCTCCTCCTTTTGAACCACTGCATTCCTGCGAGATTCTGTTCTTGACGTGGAAAGTGGCTTTCCTTGTAGCAATTGCATTGCTACGGAGGGTCAGTGAATTACAAGCCCTCACAATCCAAGAGCCATTTATCCAAATTCATTCCAACAGGGTGGTTCTCCGCACTAACCCTAAGTTCCTGCCCAAGGTTGTGTCTCAGTTCCACATCAACCAAACAATCGAATTACCTGTTTTCTTTCAAAATCCTGAGTCACTGGCGGAGCGGATGCTCCACACCCTTGACGTTAAGCGTGCCCTATTATATTACATTGATAGGACGAAGGATTTTAGAAAGACTAAACAACTCTTTGTCTCCTTTGCACCACACCACAAAGGTAACTCTATTTCCAAGGCTGGTATTGCTAGGTGGATAGTTAAATGTATCCAGATCTGCTATGCAAAAGCAAAACGCACTCCTACCATTCCACCAAGAGCCCACTCCACCAGGAAGTTGGGGGCCTCTATGGCTTTCCTTGGAAACATTCCCTTAGAGGACATATGTAGAGCAGCAACATGGTCTACCACACACACATTTACTAAGCATTACTGTGTTGATGTGCACTCCAAACAGCAGGCAGCTGTAGGGCAGGCTGTTCTCAAAACACTTTTCCAAACTGCTGCAGCTGGCACGGGCGGCCGCCGCTAATGGAGGGACTGCTATGTATTGTATGCACAGATATGAATTCAGCAGCCCACATGCCTCGAACTGAATATGCTACTTACCAGTATGCATCTGTTCATGGCATGTAGGGCTGCTGACATTCATATTGCCCGCCCTCCTCCCCGGCGCCTGTAGCAGCTGCAGTATTCACATATATATTCATAGCATGGTCATCATTCACTGAGTTTTTCTCCATCTTGACCACAATGGCTAAAAACAATCTGGGGATGGAGTCGATGCCCATGCGCACTGTAGTCCAGGGGAGGAGCCACCTATCTCGTGATACTTCGAAGACTCTTCCAGGACAACAATGTGCAATCATCCGGACCCAACACTAGGCGGCGATCTATGCACAGATATGAATGTCAGCAGCCCTACATGCCAAGAACAGATGCATACTGGTAAGTAGCATATTCACTATCACTACTAATGTTTCTTACAGATATATCGTTACCAAGGGTAATTAACTTGTGCTTCCTAATTATAACATCCATGAAACCATTGTTTTTTCGGTGAATTTGTAAGGTTTTTTAATTGCTAATTCCTTACTATAACGTCCCTGTAACCTTTGGTTTTTTTAAGTGAATTTTTTTTTTTTTTAAATATATTTTTATTGCAGAATCAGGAATAAACACTTCCAACAAGCCAACCCATACACCAACGGTACCCAGCATACAGTGCGATAGTAACACAATACACAGCCGATTAGCCCACATCCCGGAGGCTGGGCGGCGCTTCAATGAGTCAGTTCACTGGAGGTACCTCGGTGCATGCCCCATTCGGGACACAGGTCAAGTGTAATACTTCGTTTCCGCTTTTATCCCAACACAACCAACCCACCCTCTCCATCAAATCTTAGGCCACTCCAATGTCATGTCACTAAATCATCACGACTACTTTCCTTGGCCATCCGGTTCCGGGAGGTTGCCGCTAGCCGGCAAACCACCCCCTCCCACGACTCCTTCTCGGTGCCCTCCCCCTCAACTGCTGCTAATGCGGGTTCCACCTTCCCTCTCCTGCTCCAGGGTGACAACTATCAGGAAGTCTCGACAAGCACGTAGTCACACGGAATCCCTGCCTATAACTGATCAGTTTCTTCGCCTTCAGTTAGGTAGTCCCTTAACGCCTGCACCACCAGCTCCCAGGACCGTGCCAGTTCCAAGCTCTTCTCATTACCAGTTCTAGTCGCCTGGCGCATTCGTAACACACTCTCACAGCTCGACCACTTCACCAGTTCATTCCTCCATCTCCGTACAGACGGCCCCTCTTTAGACTTCCAATGCCAAGTGATTTCACGCTGCGCCAGTACCAGTCCCAACCCAATGAATTTGCTCGTAACCTTGGTCTTTTTGGTATGCGGGAACCAAAGAAGCAGGCATGCGGCCATGTCAAAGTCCACCTCCCGATCCCTGACAGCATTCAAGAGGTCCCCCACCTCAAACCAGTAGTCCCCCAATTTCGGGCAACCCCACAGCATGTGGTCAAGATCCACCTCGGGCTCTAGACATCGCGGGCACACGGCATCAAGCACCTGGAAGTATCGACGTAACCTCTCCGGGGTCAAATATGCCCTATGGAGCACAAAATAATGCACCTGTTGGAATCTTGCATTCCTCGTCCCTTTCCAGGTCCTGTGTAGCACCTGACCCCATACGGAATCCGGGATTTGTCTACCGATGCTGGTCTCCCAACGCGACTTCAACTCAACTAACGGGGCCAGACCTTCATTTAACATCCTATTGTGGAGGCAGGTCACCGCCTTGACGGTGCCCGCTGCCATCACCACATATTGGCACACCGCCGTCACCTCCGGTTCAGCCAGTCCACCCCCCCAATGTTTCTGCAGAGCCGCGACAACCGCCGCATGCAGCAAGAAGGTACCACTCGGCAGGCCGAACTGCTCTTGTAGGGTCTGGAACGGGGCCAGCGTCCCGTCCACATAGAGGTCTCCCACCATCTGCAAGCCCAGGTCCTCCCACTCTAACAATTGGGACCAATCACTTCCGTGCGGTAAGGCAGTGAGCATTCCCAGCGGGATCTCCGGTGCGTATGGCCGGCGCTTCCCAGCCCTCTTCAGGTTCCTGTTCCAACACAACCTGAGTGTCCATTCCTCCATCGTGAGGTCCCTGCTGGCCAGTCTCTGTTGCATCACGATAGACGACAAGACATGCCTCTGAATGCCGACCCCCCGGCCTTCTACAGGCCCCCTGAATTCTCTGGCCACGTTCTGTGTCAGGACCTGGAGCTGCGCTGCCAGATAGTAAAGCTCATAGTCCGGGACAGCCACCCCTCTCTCACACTTGGGTCTCAGCAGGGTGGTCAATGCCACCCGTCTGCGACCGTGGCCCCAGAGAAAGCCTGTCACCAACGTCTTCAGTTCCCTAAAGATACCCTGCGGGATCCATACCGGCAGCGTTCTAAAATAGTAGAGGAGCCTCGGGAGTGCCACCATTTTCAACAGCGCCACACGGCCCAGTACAGACAGCGGAAGAGAGGCCCAGAAGTCCATACTGCCTCTCAGTGCCCTAATACAGCGCCCCACATTCCCCTCAAGGAGGTCTGCCGCGTCATGGTAGATGCGCACTCCTAAATAAACAAAACAAGAGGGTTCCCACACCACCGGCCTCGTGAGCCGCGGGCAGAGTGTGGTCTTTCGCAGCGGAAACACACAAGTCTTAGTCCAGTTCACCCTGAGGCCTGAAAGCCTCCCGAACCTGCCCAACATGTCCACCGCGCTTTCTAGAGCTCTTCCAGAGTCCGCCAGGTACAGTAACAAGTCGTCGGCGTACAACGAGATATAATGCGAGTCAAGTCCCTGCGCAATCCCGTCGAAAACAACTCCCGTTCTCGCCTGTGCCGCTAGTGGTTCCATTGCTAGAGCAAAGAGCAGAGGGGATAGCGAGCAGCCTTGCCTCGTGCCCCTACAGACCGGATAAACCGAGGAGACCAAGGTCCCCAGCCGCACTCGCGCCTTAGCCGAGGAATAGAGCACTCTCGTCCAGCCCCGGAACCCCTCCCCAACCCCGAACTTCAACAGCACGCCATCTAAAAAATCCCATTCCAAGCTATCAAACGCCTTTTCAATATCAACCGTCAGCACTACCGGGCCTGGATCCGCCATGGCAGCACCATCAATGACCCCAATCAGCCGACGGATATTCATCGAAGTACTCCTTGAGGGGATGAATCCCGCTTGATCCCTATGCACCAAAGAGGTCATCAGTGGTAGGAGCCGGGTGGCCAGGATGCGGCTCAAGATCTTATAATCTACAGTCAGCATAGACAACGGACGAAAAGAAGAGACATCTAAAGCATCTCTGCCCGGCTTCATCAGGGGCACTACCAGCGCCTCCGTCATAGAGTCAGGCAACCGCCCCAATTGTTTCGCCTCCGCATACACAACCTGCAGTCTGGGCGCCAGCACTTCCATAAATTTGGCGTAGAACTCGATCGGCAACCCATCCACCCCAGGGGTTTTGTTCCTCGCCATATGACTAATCGCCCCTCTGATTTCGGCCAGGGTGACAGGGCCCCCCAGATCCCGGGCCTCCTCCTCATCCAATATCGGCAAAGGGATCTGGTCTAAATAATCGCCAATGTCCGTGGCTTCCACTTCGAGGTGGCTGGTGTACAGACTCGTGTAGTAGGATTGAAAGCGCCTCAGGACCGCTGACTGCGAATAAACCACCTCCCCATCTTCCTGTCGCACACTCATAACCGGACAACCTCTAGGATTCGGATCAGCCAACTTCGCTAGGAGCGTGCCCACCTTATCTCGCTCCTCATGCACTTTCACCGCATACAACTTATAATCATAGCACCGCAATCGCTCCGTCTCAGTTGCCACCGCCTCCTTGGCACGTAACAAGCTGTCTTGCAGCTCCGGCTTCTCGGGTCGCTGCTGTTCCACCCCTCTCAGCACTTCCTCCGCCTTCGCGAGGTCATTCAGCACTGTTCCTCTCACATTCAGAAACCGTCCCATGCATACCCCCCTCACCACCACTTTCATCGCATCCCATTCATTCGCTCTAGTCGCTGTCGACCCAGCATTGATCATGAAATAGTCGTCTATGCCCTGTCGGACCGTATCACAGAACGCCGGGTCATCCAGCGTCTCCGGACGAAGTCTCCACGTAGGGACCGCCGATCTCGCCTGCTGCCATTGCATAGAAATCAGCAGTGGGTTATGGTCCGAGATGGTTCTAGACAAGTACTCAGAGTGAATCACCACCTTCGCTAGAGACTCGCAACACAGCACCGAATCCAATCTAACATGCAGATCATGCAGCGCTGAGAAGTAGGAGTAATCTCGAGTTTCGGGGTGCTGCGCCCTCCATACATCCACCAAGCCCCACTTCTCTTGCCAGTCCCGCCTATGGGTCGCAAGTCTGCGCACTGGGGAGTCTACCAAGGGCGGGTGTGACCTGTCCAAGAGCACATCTGAAATGGAGTTAAAATCCCCCGCCAGCAATATAGGGCCCGCCAAATAATACGCCAGTGAGTGCGACAAACCCTCAAAGAAATGTGCTTGATCAGCGTTGGGGGCATAGATGTTACACAGCACCACTTCCCTACCACACAGCCTCCCTTCCACCACCACATAGCGACCCTCCGGATCTATCTTCTGGCTCGTGACTTGGAATGGCGTGCCCGCTCTGATCCATATTAACACCCCTCTAGCAAACGCTGAGTAAGTCGTGCCAAACACCTGACCCCGCCACCTCCTCTGCAACGCCCCACATTCCTGCTGTGACAAGTGAGTCTCTTGAAGCATTGCTATCTGGACGCCCCGCCTCACCAAGTAGGCATGTACCCTGTGGCGCTTAACCATAGTTCGAATACCCCGGACATTCCATGTGACACATTTCAAATTAGGTAACGTCCCCATAGATCATCAATCCCAACAGTGGCGTACGCCAATAAATGTGACCCGCATCGCAGCAATTGTACAACCCCCTCAAAACATGCCCCGTAACTCCCATCCACCCCCTCCCCAGGACAGGGCCTAGTAACCCAGCTTCAGCCCCGTTCCAAACCTCAAACACCCAACACATCACACTAATCTGTGGTCGACACCACAGAAGACCTTAAGGGTCTAACGAGGACTGTGGAGCCCCGAACCAGGACGACAGAGCAACCACCCCGCGCCCACAGCCCCATACTGCCAATGCAGCCCCATACCTGGCAGTCCAATAGAGGTCAGGAGCGTCCAGGCCTTACAAAAAGTTCAGCGGCCCCGAGCTTCACCCATTAAAGATACCATCAGACGTTTGTGGGGTAACCTCCGGCCCCTGCGCTCCCCCCACCTCCGAGTCTTCATCACCGGTCTTCTCATCTTCGCCCTCCGAAGCCGAACCCCTGGAGGCGTCCTCTCGCTGCGAGCCCGTGATGTTCGCCGTGGCCTCCAACGCACTCTGTCTATCGGCCAACATTTGCGCCTCCCGCTCGGCCCGTTGGCGCCTATTCCGGGAGCGGATGCGCTGCGATTTCCTGACCCTGACCGGTTGCTCACGATCCCTGGCGGGCCTGTGTGCTCGATCCGTCCCTGCACGATACAGTTCCAGCCAGGACCATGCTTCATCAGGTGTTTGGAAAAAGTGAGTCCTTTCGTCAACGATGATCCGCAGCTTGGCCGGAAAAAGCAAGGAGTATTGAATCCCTTCCTCTCTCAGCTCTTTTTTCACCGACAGAAAAGAGGCCCTGCTCCGCTGCACCTCCTGCGTATAGTCCGGAAATATCGTCACTTTGCTGTTGTCCACCTGGAAGGGCCCATGATCTCTCGCCCTTTGGATCAGCAGATCCCGATCCTTATAGTGCAGCAGTCTGGCCACCATCGGTCGGGGCGGTCGGCCCTCCAGGGGAGGCCTCGCGGGCACCCTGTGCGCTCTTTCCAGGGAGAAGAAGGGGGAGAGGCCCTCCGGCGCCACCACTGTGCGGAACCAGTCCTTCAAGTAGGCCACTGCATCACCCTTCTCAATTTTCTCTGGAAGCCCCACCACCCTCACGTTGTTCCGGCGGTTGCGTCCTTCCGCGTCCTCTGTACGACGCTCCAGAATCGCTAGTCGATGGATAACGTCATCAAGTTTATGCTCCGCCGTGACCACCGCCGGTTTCAGCTCTTGGAGCAGTAGTTCGTTGGATTTCACACGGTCAGAGAGCTTGGCGTGGTCCGCTCTCAGCAGGCCAAGCCCGGACGCCACCTGCGCAATATCCTGGTGGAGCTCATCCTTCGTAGCAGTGATCGCGGCCAAGATAGCATCAAGGCGGAGGTTTAGCCTCTGTTCCTGTGTTGAGGGCTCCGTTGGGAAACCGCCACTCACGTCCTCCGGCCTCCGGCCTCCCCTTTCAGGCAGCTCGGCGTCGCCATTTCCCTGCGCGGCCATCTTGTGTGCAGGTGTACAGCCACTCAAGCTGCCCCCTCGGACAATGGTCAGGCTCACCAGAAACGCCCAGCGGAGTGTCCCAACTAGCGCGGCTCACCAATCCCCAGGTCAAGCGGGAACTCGCTGCGCCAGCTGTACCCCTCTCACGGTCATCCGACAATATCCAGTCCGGAAGTGCGCTCTGTGCTGCCCCTCAGCCACTCGTAGAACGTCCACAAGGCCCACCAAGGCCAGGGGGGGCAGACTCCACTGAAGAGGCTGCCAGTGAATTAGTCGGGTTCCAGGGCAAGCTGAACACACTGCCCCCGGCAACACTGGCCTCCTTGATGCACCATGCACGGTGGGGCCCAGCACCACGCTGTCCGCCCGGCGTATCCTTGCCCTCCACCTGGCGGGCCCCCAGCCAATGTCCGGGCCTACAGCCACTGCCTTGTCTGCCCGTGTCCCGGGATGCTCAGGCGCCTCGGGTGGTCTCCCCTCCAGTGCCCCACCATCTCACCGCACATCTCCGTTGTCCGTCGGCCCCCACTGCGGTCTGGCCGGCGGGCGAGCGGCCACACAGTCCAGCAGTGCCTCCGCCGGCACAGCGCACTCCCAGGCTCCGCTTTCCCGCTGACCGAGGGAGCGGGTGGGGGAGGGGGTCCACTCCTGCCGGCAGATCTCCGCCGACCTCCTCCGCAACCCGGGGCCCGCACCTATGGCCCACCGCTCTGCTCGCCGCCGCTCGAGGGCCCCGCAGGCGCCTGCAGCCGCTCCGGTACCCCTCACCGCTCCGCTCCCGGAGCTTTCACGCCATCCTTTCTTTGTCTGCTCGCCAGAGTGAGCCGAGCACTAGGTCCTCCCGCACTCATCAGTCAGGGTTCCGACCGGGGTCAAACGCTCCCCAGTTGGTCAGCGGCCCCTCCGATTCACGTTTCCTGCCACCAGGCGACACGGGGCGACGTTTAGCAGGAGGAAAGACGGGACACGGCGCGGAGCAACTTGCTCACGCGGCCATCCCGGTCGGCGCCGAAACCACGCCCCGTTTTTTTAAGTGAATTTCATAGGTTTTTTTAACTAGCAGTTGTGTTTGCCAAGTGGTGGAGAAAGGAGGCTGGGTCTCCGACCTGCTTTCAGGTATTCCACTGTGTAGGGCTTACAGGATGTACCAGGAGGGCTTCTTGGCCCCCAAGGTCCCTCTGGAGTCAAGGGGACTATCCACCAACTAGTAGTGGGCCTGGTGTCAGATCTGCAGAGCGGTGGAGAAAGGGACGTGGCCTCTGACAGCTTCTCAACAATCCTGCTGTGTGGGACCTTCTGGAGGTAACAGGAGGATCTGAAAGAGACACGTTAGTGATAGATTCCTTACCTTAGAATATCCCCAGGCGTCAGACTGGATCCGCAAACTTTTGTGTAGCAATACCCCTGCGCGCTGGTAGGCGTCGTCTGCGGCTCCGCATTCGTCGTCGGCGTCGTGAGCGCCGGGATGACGTCGTCGGAGTACTTAGATGGCGCCCATGCGCGCTGACGTCAGTTCTTCTTTTTTCCGCGCCAGCTAGCGCAGATCCGGAAGAAGCTCTACCCCCAGTCACTTTTTGACTGAAAAATTTTGATCCTTTTTGATCTTCTCTTTAGTCGACTGTCTCGACTATCGGTGCCAGGGATGCCCGGGTTCAAGCCTTGTTCGAAGTGCGGCCGACTCATGTCGGTCACGGACCCCCATCGCCGGTGCCTGAAGTGCTTAGGCCTCGACCACGACGATCGAACCTGCTCCGACTGCCGGGCCCTGACGTCGAAGGCTAGGCGGGAGCGGTCCCGCAAGCGTCTCGAGCTGAGGCAGTCGGCCCAGCGCCGCTCCAGGTCCCGGTCCCGGTCCCACGGGAGGTCGAGGGACAGGTCGCGAGGTCGGAGTCATCGACGTTCCGGGAGTGGACACCGATCGTCTGGTTCCAAGTCCTCAGGTAAGAGGCATGAGAGGTCGGAGCGACACCATCGATCCTCCGACCCGCCCCGACGCTCGCATGATGCGGCCGGGGACTCGGGCGACACCGCCCACGCGGCTCCGCGGGAGTCGCAAGCGTCGCCGCCTGCCCCACACCTTCGGGTCCCTGAGCACGGCGCGTCGCAGGAGGAGGTCGAGAGGTACCTCATGGCCATGAGGGCCCTCCCTCCTCAGTCGGTTCCCGTGGCGCCTTCGGGCCGATCGGCTCCGTCTGGAGGTCCTTCCGGGTCGGGCGCTTCGGCCCCGACGACGTCGGGTGCTTCGGCCGCTGGCGACTTTGGTCCCGGCGCCGCGCGACCTCGCTGGATCCGGCTCCGGATCCGGGACCTCGCCGGTCGACCTTACGACCTCACCGGCGCCGTCCCTTCAGGTGTCGTCCCCGGCAGCCGATGTGGTTGCCGCCCCCAATGTTTCCTACGGTCCTACTCAGGAGTCGGAAGGGCGCCGCTGGGCGCCGATTCCGACGGCCTTTGGAGAATTCTATCTCCACGAGGAGGCCCTGGCTGTTGATCCTGGTCTCCAGGAGCCAGGTGACGAGGAGCAGTGGGAGGGGTCCGAGGACCCTCTGGCACGTGATTGCCAGTCACAGCAGGACTGGACATATGAGCTTGGGGAGGCCAGTGGTATTGACACCTCGCCAGACACTGGATTTACGTCGCCCCCGACTGTGGCTTCGGAGGCGGGTTCTGCTTACAGCGTAGTGTTGACGAAGGCAGCTAAGGCCCTGAACCTTCAGCTCCCCGTCGCGGCCGTGAGGACTAATCTCCTCACCGAGGTCCTCAAACCGCAGTCCGGCTCCGCGGAGCCCCTTCTGCCGTTCAATGAGGCCTTGTGTGACGTTCTTCTGGGCACTTGGTCCAAGCCCGCCACAGGCCCGCCTGTGGACAGGAACGTGGCCAGACGCTACCGCCCGGCACCGGGCGACCCATGCTTTTTGTCCACCCATCCCACCCCCGAGAGTCTGGTCATCCAGGCCTCAAACTCCCAAACCGCATTCCCGTCGGCCCCGCCCGACAGGGAATCCAAGAGATACGAACAGTTCGGGAAGAAGGTTTTCTCGTCTGTGAGCTTAGGGCTGCGGTCTGTGAACACCGCCTGTCTCTTGGGCCGCTACACCCACACCCTGTGGGACACGGTTGCGGAGGTGCTGCCTAGATGCCCGGAGGAGGTCCAGGCTAAACTCAGCCAAGCCCTAGCGGACGGCCGAGATGCAGCACGCTTTTCTATCCGGTGTGGGCTGGATACTACGGACTCACTGGGCAGGGCGATGGCAACGACGGTGGCGGTTCGACGCCACGCCTGGTTGAGGTCCGCCAACTTCTCGGCCGATGTCCAGGCCACCCTCCTGGACATGCCGTTTGATGGCCGTCGCCTCTTCGGCGACAAGGCAGACCATGCGCTGGAACGTTTAAAGGACTCCAGGGCCACGGCCAAGTCCTTGGGCCTTACGGCCCCACGCCAGCAATCGGGTGCCTTTCGCTCCTTTCGTGGCCACGGAAGGGGCGCCCCACCACGTACCGTCAGCCACGTGCCGCAGAATGTACAACAACGCGGTGGCGGACGTGGGAACCGCCGTGGCGGTGGTCGGGGACAGCGGCGAGCCCAGTCCACACCTCCCTCAGCAGCCCCTGCCTCAAAACCTTCCTAGTCCGAGTTTTCAGGCCCATGTGACGCCTGTGGGGGGCAGGGTTCGCCATCACCTCTCCCACTAGCATACAGTCACTTCGGACAGGTGGGTGCTGCAAATTGTCCGAAGGGGCTTCTCCCTCCCCTTCGAGTCATCCCCTCCATCCATGCCACCTCAATACCACCGTGTGTCGGGGGATCACTTGCAACTTCTGCGAGAGGAGGTGTCGGCCCTCTTGGCCAAGGGGGCCATCGAGCGCGTTCCTGGGCCAGAAGTAGGACGTGGTTGTTACTCCGACTACTTTCTGGTACCCAAGAAGGGCAAAGGGGGCCTACGCCCTATCTTGGATCTGCGGAACGTCAACGGCTTCCTCCGGACGGAGAAGTTCAAGATGCTCACTTTGGCTCAGGTCCTGGCTGCCCTGGACCCAGGAGACTGGATGGTAGCGTTGGACTTGCAGGACACCTATTTCCACATCCCCGTCCTGCCGGCCCACCGGCGTTACCTGCGGTTCACGGTAGGCCAAGAGCACTTTCAGTTTACCGTGCTCCCCTTCGGCCTTACCAGCGCCCCACGGGTGTTCACGAAGGTGATGGCGGTGGTCGCAGCCCATCTGCGCAGGCAGGGGGTATCAGTCTTCCCCTACCTCGACGACTGGTTGTTGAAGGCGGGCTCGCCCCAGACAGTCGTCAGCCACCTCCAGACTACGGCCGACCTCCTGCACTTGCTGGGGTTCTCCATCAATGTGCCGAAGTCACACCTGTGTCCCTCTCAGAAGCTCCTCTTCATCGGAGAGGTTCTCGACTCGGCGCAGTTTCGGGTTTACCCACCCGAGCAGCGGGTTCGGGATATTCAGGCTCTGGTTCCCATCTTCCAGCCGTTATCCCGAGTCTCGGTCAGGTTGACGCTGCGGCTTCTGGGACTGATGGCCTCCTGCATCCTTCTGGTGCGTCACGCCAGGTGGCGGATGCGGGCTCTGCAGTGGGACCTGAAGTTTCAGTGGGCCCAGCATCAGGGCAACCTGTCCGATCATGTCCTGATCTCGGAGGGCACTGCGAGACAACTGCAGTGGTGGCTCACGGACCGCGACTGGGTCAGTGGCAGACCCCTCTCCCTACCCTAACCGGAGCACGTAGTTGTGACGGACGCGTCCCTCCAGGGCTGGGGAGGCCACATGGGAGAGGCGGAGATCAGAGGCCTCTGGTCTCCGGCGGAGTCCCGGCTCCATATCAACCTTCTGGAGCTGCGGGCGATTCGTCTAGCACTGAAGGCATTCCTCCCCTCTGTCCGGGGGAGCGTAGTGCAAGTGTTCACCGACAACACCACCGCCATGTGGTACTGCAACAAGCAAGGCGGGGTGGGGTCGTGGACCCTCTGCCAGGAGGCTCTGCGCCTCTGGCAGTGGCTGGAACATCAGGACGTGACCCTGGTGGTTCAACACCTGGCAGGCTCTCTGAATGCCAGGGCGGACGAACTCAGCCGCCGGTGCATGATGGATCACGAATGGCGTCTGAACTCGGACGTGGCGCAAGGTCTCTTTCGGCAGTGGGGAGAGCCTTGGTTAGATCTATTCGCCACAGAAGAGAACGCGCAATGTCATCAGTTCTGCGCGTTGGAATTTCCAAGGCGGCACTCGCTCGGAGACGCTTTTCGTCGCGAGTGGAGCTGCGGTCTGTTGTACGCCTTTCTGCCTATACCACTTCTGCCCAGAGTGCTGAAGAAGATCAGGCGCGATCGGGCCCAGGTCATCCTTGTGGCTCCGGACTGGGCACGAAGATACTGGTATCCCGAGCTACTCAGCATGTCAGTCGATCCCCCGATTCGTCTGCCTCTTCGGGAGGACCTTCTGTCGCAGCAGCAGGGGACGGTCCTGCACCCGAACCTGTCCAGTCTCCACCTACAAGCTTGGAGATTGAGCGGCGGCAGTTGAGGCCATTTGACTTGCCTCCTGAAGTCTGTGATATCATTCTGGCACCAGGCGTCCCTCCACAAAGTCGGTATACGCCTGCCGGTGGAACAGATTTGTGGCATGGTGCACAGCAAAGGCTGTGGATCCTCTCTCGGCACCCCTTTCGGAAGTGCTGCTCTTTCTTTTTTCCCTTGCCCAGCAGGGCTCTGCTCTGGGCACTCTTAAAGGGTACCTTTCTGCTCTATCAGCCTTCTTGAGGCTACCAGATCAGCCTTCTTTATTCAAGTCCCCTATTGTAAGTAGATTTCTGAAGGGCATCACGCACATGTTCCCTCCTGTTCCCTTCGTGATGCCCCAGTGGGACTTGAATCTTGTTCTCACTTATCTGATGTGTGCTCCCTTTGAGCCACTGCATAACTGTCCTCTTCGTCTCCTTACTCTGAAGACTGCCTTCCTGGTTGCCATCACCTCTGCCAGGAGAGTGAGTGAGCTCCAGGCTCTTTCTTCTTCTCCACCTTTCCTGTCTGTTCATCCTGACAAGGTGGTGTTACGTACACGACCTTCCTTTCTGCCCAAGGTTGTTACGGCCTTCCACATCGGGCAGTCCATTACCTTGCCCACTTTCTTTCCGCCTCCGCATCCCTCGAAGGAGGAAGAGAGGCTCCACCGTCTGGATCCAAAACGTGCGCTCTCCTACTACCTAGATCGCACACGCCAATTCCGGGTGGATGACCAACTCTTTGTTGGTTACGTGGGCGCAAAGAAGGGTAAGGCTGTGCACAAGAGGACCATCTCTAGGTGGATCATCTTGTGTATCCAAGCATGTTACTCCATGGCGAGGAAGGAGCCCCCGGCTGGATTGCGGGCTCACTCCACTCGGGCCACGGCAACGACAACTGCCCTGGGCCGCGGTGTCCACCTGCAGGACATCTGCCAGGCAGCTACGTGGGCCTCGCTGCACACGTTCGCAAGACACTACTGCCTGGACAGTCAAGTCCGGAGGGATGGCTTCTTTGGCCGTTCCGTCCTCCAGGACTTTCTGGTGTGATATTGGTTCGCAGACCCACCACCGGGGTTGGTATTGCTGGGGTATCTATTCTAAGGTAAGGAATTTATCACTAACGTGTCTCTTTCAGATGCACAAGTTACTACTTGTGTAACGATATATCTGTAAGAGACATTAGTTAGTGATAGATTCCTTACCGACCCACCCATCCTCCCCGTTCTGCGAACCGATATCTAGGGTTAAGGTCATCCCCTTTCAGGGCCCTAGTTTCATGGCACCAGTAGTAGTTCTATCATGGCTCTGCGTATCTGGCGCGGAAAAGCTGTGTGTCAGAACTGACGTCAGCGCGCATGGGCGCCGTCTAAGTACTCCGACGACGTCATCCCGGCGCTCACGACGCCGACGACGGACGCGGAGCCGCAGACGACGCCTACCAGCGCGCAGGGGTATTGCTACGCAAAAGTTTCCGGATCCAGTCTGACGCCTGGGGATATTCTAAGGTAAGGAATCTATCACTAACTAATGTCTCTTACAGATATATCGTTACACAAGTAGTAACTTGTGCGTTAGTTGGCCCCCAAGGACACCCTTGGGGGCCAAATACCCCTCCTATTACTCCAGTAGGACCCCTACAGCAGGATTATTGAGTTCTAATATCAGGCCACGCTCCCTTTCTCCCCCACTCTGCAAACGCACCTCCTGGTGCACTCTTGGTTGGGGGATGAAGTCCCCTTCACTGGTGAAGGTCCTTAAGGGCCAACTAACCCACTGGTTACCCCCCGTAAACCCCACACAGTGGGATTGCTGAGAGGTCATCAAAGGCCACCCTCCCTTTCTCCACCACTCTGCAAACGCGCCTCCTCGCGCCCTGCTGCTTGGGGGTGTAGCAAAGTGGGTTTTTATTGCAGTAACCCCCCCACCCACTTTTTGCCAGACTACTGATGCACTTTGACTTGTGCCCTAGGTCCCTGCCAATCAGGTTCCCGGGGCCTGTGTTCTTTCCCCCATAACCCAGTTGGCATCTCTAGCCACAGATCAACCTCTGGTAAATGATACTACAGGTACCCAGGGCACTGTGACCAGGGAAGACCTCTAAGGGCTGCAGCACTTACTGTGCCACCCATAGGGGCCCTCTACCTTACTGCCTTTGAAGGCTGCGTGTTTTGGTACAGAACAAAGTGAATAGTCGACATGACACACATCCCTGTGTGTAACCACACTGTCCCGGGGGCGCCTGTGGGAGTGAAGTAGAGGCGCGGGGCGCTAGGTGCAGACCAGCGTCCAACATAAAATGTTCAACACAGAATGGGGCTGCTCCCCGAGTAGTGACCTATGTGCAAAGAACTTAAATTGTGACCTTGGGCATCTCACAATATGTGACGGACTAGTCTCACACACCACCTGGTGTCATGGTTCGTCATTGACCAGTCCTCGCCCTCCAGAAACTCGGTTTGGTGGAGGGCGGGCATACACCTGACAACAGGGATGCACTTATAAACTATGTGGGGCCCGTAAAGAGTGAGTGAGGTTTAAAAATCATTATAGTTACCAAATTAGTTTTGATGTGGCAGGCAGCTATATGGTAATAAAAACAAGTGAACGGTGCAATGGGGAGATTACTGTCCCCTCACTGTTGTAGGTGCGGTTAACATGTTTCTGCCGTGTGGCCCAGTATGGTCCGTGGTATTCATCAGGACCTAAGAGAAAAGAATGAAGGGCTCCATTCTTACCAGCCTTGTGGTGATAAGATGCCACTAGGTGGGGTGACCTATGTCACACTCCACAGAGGAAAGGGCTCGCTTTGAAGCCTGGATAAAAATAGAAATACAAAAGTACAATGAAAAAACCTTTATGGTCCCTTTGCCAATATGTCATACAACCACATGCACAATTCATTAATGGTGAGTGGCTACGTGTATAACACATGACGCTTATCTGTGCACACTTTGGAACCACATTACGTGAGAGAGTATTTATCTTACCCTAGACCATTAACCTAAATGCCCCAAGGGAGAAGACCCCTTTAGTCAAACTATAGATGGGGAAAGAAATAAAGAACAGACAATTGCAAAAGTTTAAGTTAAAACTTAATTTGTAGGAAGTTGAAAGAGCCTAAAAGTACTCCCTTTCCAAAAATCATTTCAGTCACCCACTTATTACATCAAAGTGTGTCTCCCGTAAGTGCACCTATATGTGTGTTTCTCTCCTCCCCAACGATAAATGGATGTGGTTTTTATAGTTCTCTTAATTGGGCAGGTCGGTATAGTTGGCTGTGTGATTGAATAAGTGTCTACCAGGTAATGGGATACGGTGTCCCAAAAAGCAACAATACAAGTATTTGGAAAAAAGCCTGACCTGCTCTCAGCGGGAAGGGGACCTCATCGCCCCGCCAGCAGTGCGCCTAGAGGGGAGTTTGCAGAGTGGTAGAAAAAGGGGCGTGTCCTCCCACAACCATGCTCACGACCAGGCTCCTACCTGCCTCCTTCAATATCATGCTCGCACAGACACAGAAACTTGCAATCTTAGAGTGCGACAGTTTTACCATCCCGCTGAGAGCAGGTCAGGTTTTTTTCCATATACTTGTATTGACTCTTTTTGGGACACTGGATGCCCTTGCATAGATCAGTCACCTCTCTAGCTGGGTGCCCAGTACCAGTGGTGAGGATACAGGTGCATGAGGCCTGTACCCCTACAGTGTCTAAGTCCATTCTTAGACATTGTAAGTGCAGTGCTGCCATTAAGAGTATATGGTGCTGGGAGCTTGTCGAACTCCACAGCACCATAATGGCTACACTGAAAACTGAAAGGTTTGGTATCAAACTTCTCAGCACATTAAACCCACACTGATGCTAGTTTGGGATTTAATGAAAAATGCACACAGAGGGTATCTTAGAGATACCCCCTGAAAACTAACCTACCACTAGTGTCCCGGCTGAGTGGCTGCTTTCAGCTGTCACCACCAGACATGTTTCTGGACACCTGGGTCGAGAGCCTTCTGCTCTCTGGGGCCTGAATCAATGCACATCCTGGGACGAGGTGCCAAGTCTCCTCCCCCAGGATGGGTTGGGTTCACAAAGGGGGAACTTCAAAGGCTTGACTACTTTGTGAGCTTCCCATGGCCACTTACTGCTTCCAGCGACTGGTCCCCACTGGTTCTGACCCCCACTTTAGACAGGAGAATCAGCAGGAAAAACAAGTGACGAAGAGAGGTGTGCCCACTTCTGCCAACTCCACCCCTCAGGTGGGGGAGGCAAGATGAAGCACAACTCTCAGTCCCTGCCATCTTGCAGATGGGGGGACTCGGCCAACCAGAGATAGGCTCATGCCCCCCTCCCACTGGAGGGTGGCATAATTTGGGATGACGGGTCTTGTCTAGAGCATTAGTGAGACAATTAATGAACTGTAGTTTGTGTCCTCTCGAACATAAAACAAAATGTGTCAATCAGTAAGGGGAATTCATCCCTTAAGGATTAGACCCCTCACTCACCCGAAGGTGACATGCTTCATCATATGGGTCCTCCTTACCAGTGAAGAAATCCTAGTCAACACTGGTAGCTACTACTTTGTGATGTTATGAAGGAGCTCAGAGATGTTTTGTTTTACTATAAGGATGAGTACTAATTACCATATGAGAGTATGATGGGTGTCGGGAGGTTGCAGCGCTGTCTGAAATAATGAAATGGTGAAAAAAGTTAAAGCTATCTAGATTAGATGCACTACCTTGAGGTTTTTTTTTGTGCTCTACCTGACAGTATTAAAACGTAAAGCAACACAGTGGTATGGATTTAGAACCACTGTCAAATTATGGTCAACATGTTTCAGCCCAATCAGTTCCCTGTATCGTTGGCTTTCTTCAGGACCAGCTATAATAGAATTGCTGCTGCTACAATATGTGGAGAAAATAATATTTATACAAAACCAGTATTCCTGTAACTTCTTGTCAGGTAATACACAAGGTATCTGTAAATTGGAAAAAAAAGAGGGAGAGAGAGGACAACCAAACAAAAAAGCCATCAATTTCATGCTGGCTAATGATTTGTATATCATATCAATATCAGTAGCTGTATATGCTTTCACTAGTCAGAAATCACTAGGACTTGCCCTTCAATGTAGGATAGCCCTGCCTCATCTCAACCTGGCAGGCTGCTCAGGACAGAGGGCCCCGCTCTGCCAGAGAAAAAAACCAAAATATTTTTCAAAACATTTGTGAAGATAAAGCACACATGTGAGTTTATTTATAATCTATTTAGCACCACCAAAATGTATAGGTCATCGCAAAGAGACTAGGCATCCCAGCCGGTATCTATCAGACAGCGTGTAGTAAGTTAGATGTTATGTATTTGTATTTAAAAGGAACAATGTGCTGCATAAAGAATGATCAGCACATTGTGGCATATGTACCCATATTAGTATTGCAATTTTCTTAAATGTTAGTTAGAATCTTTAAATCTTACATTCTGTAGATACAGATAAAAGTCAAACAAGTAATGAGACAATAGTTCTAGCTCTACTCCTCATTTCCTATTTGTTTTGACATGGCAGAGTCTAGGTCAAAGTATAAGTACTCACTTTTCTAGTACATAAAGCGTTCTACTGAATCATCAGTAGCTTACCTGTCCGTCGGTACCTCAGTCTTGATAGAGCTCGCCCCAGGAGGTACCGACATAAGGCAGGCTCAGGCTTTTATGCTTCATTCTCGAGCGAGCGAAGTGCCGGTCCTTCCGCGCTATAGTGGGCCTCGTTTTTTGCCTGTTTACAACTTTTACTCAATCGCGCATGCGTGGAAGCAATGCATTATACTCGGTGTGTGATTCTGTGCCATTGTGCATGCGCGAGAACAAACCCTCTATATTGTGTATTCAGCGCGGCCACGTTGCAATCTATCGCAAGTTGTTATAGATTCAAATGGTCAAATATTTATTTATCATAATGTCCTCTCAATGTATTTAACAAGTGCACTCCAAATTCAATGCCATAAAATATAAATTTGACCGCTATCGGCGGTGACTAGTGTCTCAGCTTCGCCCATGTCTCATATTAGACAAACAGGCCACTAAAGCGCAGAGCGGGGCCTCCGTCCTGAGCAGCCTGCCAGGGTGAGGTGAGGCAGGGCTATCCTACATTGAAGGGTAAGCCCTAGTGATTTCTGACTAGTGAAAGCATATACAGCTACTGATATTGATATGATATACAAATCATTAGCCAGCATGAAATTGATGGCTTTTTTGTTTGGTTGTCCTCTCTCTCCCCCTCTTTTTAGGTCGAGCTGGAAAAGCATGCGAAGCATGCGTCCAAGCTCGATAACTAATGTTGCCGACTTCTGGGAATGTGAGACACGAGTCGGCCACGCGCTTTTTGTGTCTCAGATTTGTCCTTGTGAGCGCGCTTTTGCTGCTGGCTGCTTGCTGTGTGGGCGCGCTTTCGCTTTCGGTTAACACGCTCAATTAGAAATGAAATGCTTACACTTTAGAGTCACCCACGGGGGGAAGTTTGCAAGATGCTTTTTTGGTTATTTACAGCAAGTGTAGGCATCTTAATTTGTCTTTAAGCAGCCAGGTCTTGTAAAAGGCTTTCTCATTATTATTACGTGAAAAGGCTTTCCCATTATTATTACACCCGCACACACACGCATACACAGACACACTCGCACACACACAGACACGCGTGCACACACGCACACACAGACACGGGTGCACACACACGCACACATCGTCTCCCCCCACTCACCGGGCTCTTTCGGCGTGTCCCTCTCTCCCTCGGCAGCAGGCGGGGCTCTCCACGAGCACGGGAACCCGGCTAGCTCACAGGCATATCTTCCGGCTGGCTTGACAAACAGGAGCGCAGGGGTAGGCTCCAGTCTGCTTCCTGTTTGCGGCCCGCCCCCATCCCAACACAGGTTGCCTGGCTTCCTGTCTGCCATGGAAAACATTCGGATGCTATTCGACATAAAAGAGCAGTGAGTGATATTGTACTGAACACTTAGTTTATTCTCTAAATGGAATATGCAATCGTTCTTGACTCTGTTTTCTTTTAACTCTGCGTTACCTTCTATCTCATTTTGGTTCGAGCTTTAATGCACATCTGGTAGGAAGCGTGCAAAGTGGATCCTTTTATCGCTTTCTTTATTTTTTAAAGGGATTCACTCTTAAAAATTCAGATCGTTTTTCATTTAAGACGTTTATTTACGCAAGCTTTCTAAAATGACGACTCCGCCCTTGATTCTAACGTGCTGCATTTAGTGGGGACATTGACGTGCATTAGAGCGGTGATGAGGAATATGTCACACCTCAGGGGCAGGTGAGGCTCATTGCAAATGTTAGGCTTTGTGTGGACTGACAACGATGAAGGACAGGTGGCTCTGTGCCAGATATGCATGTGACATAATCCATTCTACCAAGCATTTAAATATCAGAATACGTATTGTGTATGGGATCGTGTACAACGGGCCTCTGCAGAGTATTGGAAGATATTGAGACTGAATGAACTACCTTACCGTTTTTTTCCGGTACACATTGTGAATGTGAGCTGACCTTCCCTCCACCAAACTCTAAGTCCACAACTTCAAAGCGAGCGCTGCATTAAAACCATCAAGAAATATTTTAGCTAGTGTGTGTCTGCACCTGGATGAAATGCGGAGTTGGAGGTACTTTGTTTCTCTTATGCAAATAACACCACCCTTCCCACTATGCATCCGGAATTACTGGTTTGTAGCCAGGGGTTATTGTTAAACTTGTGCTGGGACAAAGCCATTCGCCGGCCATGCATTTTCAGTTTCAGGTTTCTATAAATGTATGCTAAGATCACTTTTCTAGGTGAAAGAGTGTAAAGTGATCTCCAGCTAACTGTGCTATTTATAGCCTTAGCATAGGAAAAAACAAGTATTTACAATGCAACGGTTTCGCCTTTGCAAACGTTAGAGCTATTGGCATTGTCCACCCCACCAGGGCTAGGCCCCGATCTCTGGGACTCGATTTTCTCGCTCCCGCGGTCTGCTTCAGCTCTGACCAGGAGCGCTCACCTCCACTACTAGGCTGGTGTCCTGGAAATGCTGCCGACCTCAGTGCTCTGGGCCCACTCAGCCTCCGCTGTCCCCCCGCTCTCGTATGTCAACCGGGGCAGGCGCCACAACCCCCGGGTCTGTCTCACCCAGGCAGCGCCCGGTCGGCCGCTGGAAGTAGAGTGTCGCGCTGGGCAGCCGCTGCGGTCCCTTCTGCACCGGCGATCTAAGCTCAGCGTCCACTGTGCTGGGGGCCCCAAAAAGCGTTGTCAGGGGGGGGATTAAAAGCTATTCAGGGGTCAGAAACTGGGGCCCGGACCGGGAGCCTCACAAACTTGCGTCCGCTACAGTCGCCATCTTGGCCGCGCCCCCGCGTTGCAGTTTTGAAGAAGGACCCTTTTGTGAGGACCCTGAAGAATTCCCTTGGAGAGCCACCCTACCCTTGTATGCCCTCGGGAACCAGATTACCTACTACACCAGGGAAGCCAGGTGCTTAAGGGTGAAGAGATGTCAGAAACCTCTGTACAGGACAATGGAAGACTTAAAAGAAAATGCCTCTGTAGAAGACGGTGAAGAAGTCAGTGGAATCCAAGGGCGGATTCTAGAATTAAAAAACCTGCAAGCAGAGGAATCAGAGTCTGGCACTCAGAGGTGACCGGGAGGCACTGATACACAATGTCCACAAATATCCCACTGAAACAGTACAACAGACAAGAGGGTCGCACGAGGACTTCGAGAAGCTCACCAAAGATGGAGACCCACAATGCAGAGGATGTGGTGGGGATGCTGATCTTGGAGGGAAGAGATGCTGGAGGCTGGAACTTCTAGGAGGCCAAACATTACTGGAGTACTGAGCCAGCAAGCCTTGGTAATGGCAAGTCAGGGTGATGCACAGTGGTTTGGTCTCAGGGCTTCCAACGAGGGATACTGGCCTCAAAATTTCAGAGAGGACAGGTCAGGCCTCAATGGAAGTGCAGAACCACCACCTGTGTTGCTGAGACTCAGGAAGTCCGTAGGACAAGAGGAGCAGCAGACCGTTCAGCTTTCTTGCAGTGCCTGCAAACGCAGGGGAGTGACTCCTTCCCTTTAAGGAAGATTTTTTCTTGTGTCCTCGATGCCCAATGGGCTGTTGAAGAACCTGGCAGAAGCACAGACACAGATGACAAAGAAGACTTGAACAGCGAGACGAGGAGCAGAAGGAGTCGTCCTTGGCGCAGTCTCGGTTCCAGTTAAAGTCCAAATGTCCGGAGGGTTGACAGAGACATAGTTTCAGGGTTGAGTCTTGTCCCACCACTTATTTAAGTACCCACTGACAGGTAAGCCCTTAAGTACCCTAGGGAAAGGGTTGGAACAACTCAGGAGTCCCTCCCAGAGGAGTAGCTGACAGAGGGGAGGGTGATCCCATGTCCTTTGTCCAGTTTCACACCAGTGCGGGAGCCAAGGGCTCACTGAACTGGCTCAAACTGAAGTATAGGAGTGCAATTAGTTTGCTTCATTTTAAAATTGGTTACTGACCAATTTTTGTATTCCAAACTGAAGTATGCAGGAAGGGCATCAAATGTGCCCTTCAAAGCAGTCTGGTAGCGCTGGCAAGCCCCCCGACCCAGCCCAATACACTAAGTCCTGTCTGCGAGGTTGTGACACCTCCCTGTGACAGGAAGTCTATTGTTCTACCTTCCCCTGTTTGAGCTCTTCTCTAAAGCAGCAGGGCAGATTGTCTGGGGTCGGCAGCAGCACTAGGTTGCTGGCAGACCCTGAAAGGCTGTTGCTGGGAGTACAGGGGGGTACCCTAGGGAGCCCCCAGTAAATGGAATACTTCCAGCACTGGAATCTGTGTTGGGGTATGATTCCAACATGTTTGATACCAAGAATGAACGGGTTTGGTGCAGCCACTATATAGTTAGACATCTTGTAATGACTGATGTCCACTACATGTATTAAAATGGCTGACCACACCTACAAAGCCTGGAGAATTGTCTCCAGGGTTTGTAGGGGTGGACTGCTCAATCAGGGGCACCCTCACACCTATAACCATGCACCCTGCCCGCAGGACTGAAGAGCCTGCCATAGGGGTGACATATAGGTATAAAGTGCACTGACCTCCGATATAAATAAACATATCTGTCGTGAGATGTGCGAGAGGTGCACACACCAAGTCACACAGGCTGCAATGCCAGGCCTGTAGTCACAGTTTAAGTGAACTCCCATGAGTGGCACAATATATGCTGCAGCCCATGAGAGACCCCTGGTGTACCTGTGCCCTGGGTACCCTCGCACAATATACTAGGGACTTATAAAGGTACACCAATAGCCAATTGTGGAGGTACTGAAGTACTTACCAAGGTCAGTTGCTGGGGTCCTGATTAGCAGGACTCCAGCAGACTAGGTAAAAACACACTGACACCAAGCAAAAAGTAGTGGTACCCATGTAAGCAGATCCTACTTGCCTACTCACTACAATTTCAAACTTCGGGGTGTGTAGTTACATCTTTCCATCCTAGTTTACAAGTAGAGACGAGTATAATGTATGGAGCAGAGCTTGGGTGGTTGTCAAATTCTAATATTTTGAGAGAATCACCAAATGTCTTGCAGCCTTACTGGTTTTAATCTGATAATTGCCTTACATAGGGAACAAGGGGCGAAACAGGAGATAGAGTTTCCCAGAACAATGTAGAGGCTATTACATGGTGGCTACACGGTTTTGCCTAACTCGTGGTTCCTCCCCACCATCCTAATTGGAGGTGGGGAAATTGAGGACACCTTGGCCATCTAATTTAGGGACTGCCATGAGCTGCTTTGAGGTGCTTGGTAAGAAAATAGCACATTGGCCTCCACTATTAGGGAGAAAACGACTTGCACATTATTATTTTAATCTGCAAAACAAACTCACATTTGGGTATTTGTTCTTGCAGAACAAAACACTGTGCTGAGCTTGTGCATTATGCATGGCACCATCTGAGCAAATGATAATTTCCTTCAATTGAAAGATGTTGGTCCAATCAAGGAGGGTCCTGAACGGGAATGTAGTTCTCATAAATTAAACCATTTGCTAGGGACCCAACAAAAGAGTTCCGCCAGGCTCATTAAAGGGACAGTGATAAGCACTGTATGCACATGAACAGACTAAGAGACCGACAGCTGAATAACAAATGTTGTTTATATGAGAACAATAATAAAGTAGTAAGAGGGCGCTAGTTGTAAAAAATAAGAGCATAAAATTACGAGCAATGCTCAGTGTATCGCATGTGTTGTGTTTAAGGGTGTTCGGTTAACCTAAGTTAAAAGACCACTATAAACCACAATTCTTGACAACTTGATACTAATTTTTGCCTAACTGTGTTCTAAATAGTTTTAGCCTGGGCCAGTGCTATTAAATCCAGAGCTCCGAGTCACATTCATACTCATCCCCGTCTTGTATTTGTTTATTTGTTAGGCCAACAAATTATCCCGAGGGGATCTATTGACGACGTAGGCGCAGAAGACCGTTCGCAGTGCAATACTAGTTTTGGGGCACAACAATAGGAGTTCACTGGATCTGAGCTGGTGAACTGGGATCTACGGCTGTAGTTTGTTTTTCAGATAGCATGGCCCCCTTCTGTTTCAAGTTTTAAAAACCAGACGGAAAAGTTTAAAGAGTGCCCGCTTTTTTCTAGGCAACCAGTGAAGGGAGCGCATTAGGGGTTCAGATGGAGATCATGGCGGAAGATTGTGCATAAGGTCTTCTGCTCTATTCTGCACCACCTGTAGCCTGGAAAAGAGTTCTTCGTTCCTACCAACCATTAGGGGGGATCCCGTAGTCAAGGCACCTCCCTATCAGAGTCGGGACCAGGGTTTTCTTAGCATGCTAAGGGGTCCACTGAAATTCCTTCCTAAGCATACGCATCAGGCCAAAACAGGTGCCAGAAATGGTTTTAACATGCTCGTTCATAGAGAGAGTGTTGTCTAATATGACACCTAAACGTCTGCCTTACTTTTTTAGGTGTCAGGGTGATCCCAGTTCAGGCGGCCACCAGTCTTCAGACAAAACTGAATGAGATTCCCCAAATAGAAGGATCTCCGTCTTATTTGTGTTAACCTGAAGAAAGTGGGCAGTCATCCATGCAGCGATCTTTAACATACAGTCCTTAATTTTCTTTTTTTTACATTATTTTTATTAAACAAGACAACAAAAAGCACAGCAAAACAGGTTATCCGTTGTATACATACAAGTACAATGAAGGTATAGATTGCTCTCTATGCAACAATCCCTATATTTGACTTTAGTGAGTGTTGGATTAGGTTCCATGATGATGACCAGTTGTGTGTCATCAGCATAAGAGAGGGTGTCAAAGCCACACAACCTGATGAGCTTCGCCAAGGGGGTCACATAGATATTAAAAAGAGTGGGGCTCAAGATTGATCCATGTGGCACCCCTTTGTCCAGGACCATGGATTTTAAAGTGTAAGCGTCCATCTGTACTGAATGGTTGTGTTCTGATAGAAAAAAAATCCACTCATTTCAGAGCTTTACCACTGATACCAATCTCCCCAATCTTTGAACTAGGATTTGATGGGAAATGGTATCGAAAGCCGCTAATAAATCCAGGAGAATTAGCATGGCTGAGGTCCCCTTGTGTAAGGCAAGTTTGATGGTATCTCTGACCTCCACACAAGTGTCTTCTTGTGTCCCTAGACCTTCCACGATTCAGGAAAGACTAACTAATTAGATTTTGCACTTTTAACACTTCCTTTTTACACTATAAACCTATTCTGAGGTTAATCGTTTTCCACGTTTATTTTTCAAACCTGGTGCTGCTTTTACTTTTGCTAATTTCTACACAAGGCAAGCGTTACTTCCTTGCGCTTGAAGGGTTTTTTTTTCTTGAGGTTTTTTTCAACTTGAGGTGAAAGTCTACCTGTGCAAGCCTGTCAGGTTGGTCATCTTCATTGACCTTTGCTCTTTTTGTTTTATTGTTTACATTTCTTGATTAAGGCTCCGTTATATTCAGGCCGTTTCTTAGAGTGGAAATGTCGACATATGTGATCGTTTTTAACTGCTCTGGCTGTAAGAGTTTTTTCCCAAGATTAAAATTACTGAGGATACAATTTTTATTATTGCTGTCTGTGTCTCACATTATACACGACTGTGTGACACGTGATACTCTGAGCATTATAATTTCTATCTCGTACTAGTTTATTCCTTCATATACATATTTTGTTATAAAGCTGTTTGACTTTTTACCTGCTCACGTCCATATTGTGCTAATCATTTTTTCCTCTTAATGAGCACAGTGGGGAAGTGTTACTGACGGACCACCATATCTCAAATTCAGAATTGTTGTCCGTGAATTGTATCTGGACTGAGCTAAACCCAGTCAGCTGCAAACTTTGCATATTAAGGTCAGACAAGACACTCTCCTTTTAAAAGAATTTATCAGTAGACGGACTAGGTAGATAAGGCCAACCTGCAATTGTACTTTGGGGATTTGAAAATTAATAGCATTTTCTGTCATCTCATATTTTCAGAACTTAGAGTAATCTGGTTGAAACCCATGTTTATCCTCCAAGTATTATGTAAAAGCTCTGCGGTTATGTAATGCAATTCAATATAACTAACTACATATGGCGAGCCTGGAGACTAAGGGCCAAACCTTGCCATTGACATATTAGGGGTCTCTGTGTAGTATGTTTTATGTAGTATGTTTTATTTAAATAAATACTCTATGGGATGATTACGTCCTATGTGGTTATGGCGCTACTCTGGATCACGGTTTGAATTTTACTATCTAACTATTACTGTGTTAGGGTGCTTTGGGAGGGGGTTATCATCCTCAACCCCATCAGTCAGATCCTACACAGGATCCTAAATCAAATGTTACCATGTCCTAGCCACATAAATAGACAATTTGCTTTGTACACATCATTCAGTGCAATCAATTATGGGAAGCAATAATAATTTCATATGATGTAGTCGGTTTATTGCTCATTCCACTGCTCCCGCCAACCCGTGTTTCGTCGCTGTGGGTATGTAACCCGCGACTTCCTCAGGGCCGTGTCACTGTAGCGGAATATGTATCGCCTTCATGCCGGTTATACTTCCGTCCTGGCCAATCGGCGGCCTGGGATAAGAATGACTTATTTTTGGATATCACGTGGTTCTTCAGGTAGTTTAATCTGACAAACGCGCCAATTCTCTAGCGTGTCAGTCGTTGTATTATGATGCTGTGAATAGCAGCTTGGATATCGGCGCTGGTGTGCGTCCCGCAGATTCGGATCTCAAATCTCCCGGCTCCTCGTGCAGCCGACAAAGTAAATGGTCTATTTTTGTGTGCTAGGACATTGTAACATATGTTTTATTTTAAGAATCGTAGGTATTTCTCTCCCAGATAGCTATTATGGCAATGTCTTTTAGTTTATTGAGGGGTATCGTTTTTGTATTCTGCTTGAGGTGGTTTGTTCTGAATAGAAATTTTAAAAAATTGCATTAAACATATTAGAGAATGACTTGAAATGATGTTTTACGTGTTATATGTTTTGCTGACGCTGTCCTGACGCCTTTTTGAACCTCTGCATCTGTTTTGCTGACGCTGGCCCTGAAGTTCCTTTGAAACTCATCATCTGGGCGCCGTCATTCTTCGAGGATGAGATCCTCATACACGGCTGTATCTGGCATATCCACCCTGTGGAGGACCACAATTACCAGGGTGCAACGCGATCACACAGGTGTTTCGGGTTCCGCTAATGAGGGGGAGGCACTGGACCATCTTCGCGCATAAAGCGCAGCCTCTCCCACCGCAGTGTGGGTCCCGCTGTTTTGCTGACGCTGTCCTGACGCCTTTTTGAACTTCTGCATCTGTTTTGCTGACACTCGTTCTGAAGTTCCTTTGAAACTCTGCATCTGGGCGCCGTCATTCTTCAAGGACGCGATCCTCTTACGCGGCTGTATCTGGCATATCCACCCTGTGGAGGACCACAATTACCAGGGTGCAACGCAACCACACATGTGTTTCGGGTTCCGCTGACAAGGTGGAGGCTCCAGACCATCTTCGGTCGTAAAGCGCAACCTCTCCCACCGCAGCGTGGGTCCCGCTGTTTTGCTGACACTGTCCTGACGCCTTTTTAGGTCGAGCTATTTATAGCTCTGAACTATTTCAGTTGAAACAAACTCTTTGACCAAGAGAATTCCAAGCAGGATTCCTCCCAATGCATGTTGCCTAATGAACCGTGACGCTTCGCCAGGCGCGCGCTTGGCCTCACTCACACCCCATCCGACTTGTTAAAGACCTGGCGCCTGCCTTAGCAGAACAGCACCACTCACACGTATTGGCAATAGTTACATGCTTAAACAATGCCTCATTGCTATCCTTGTAAAATATTTGCAACTCATGACAAGCATTCTAAATGTGCTTGAGACATTGGAAGCAGTTCATTTTATTTCTCTATTGAGCCCGATTTAGGCTGAGCTATGTGGTTTCGCTTGATGTGCTCGTGAAGCGGTAAAGAAAAACGCTGGACTTTTTGTCTTTGAAATGCCTGACTCTGCACATTGGCAATAGTTACGTGCTTAAACAATGCCTCACTGCTATCCTTGTAAAATATTTGCAACTCATGACAAGCATTCAAAATGTGCTTGAGACATTGACAGCCGTTACCTTCCCTCCCACTCGCTCCCCGCCCCCCACCCCCATCCGACACACAGCCTGGCACACCACCAGGCTCTTGAAGCGTGGCGCTTCGCCAGCGCGCGCTTGGCCTCACTCACACCCCATCCGACTTGTTAAAGACCTGGCGCCTGTCTAAGCAGAACAGCACTACTCACACGCATTGGCAATAGTTACGTGCTTAAACAATGTCTCAATGCTATCCTTGTAAAATATTTGCAACTCATGACAAGCATTCTAAATGTGCTTGAGACATTGGCAGCAGTTCATTTTATTTCTCTATTGAGCCCGATTTAGGTTGAGCTATGTGGTTTCGCTTGCTTAGCTCGTTAAGCGGCAGAGAAAAACGCTGGACTTTTTGTCTTTAAAATGCCTGACTCTGCTGTTTCTTGATAATGCCTCCTGTTCCAGAGCAAAGAACTCCCATCCTCCGTGGTTAGCACATTCAACCCAAAATATCACTAATTGTTTACATTCAAACAGTGACAAGGGGTCCATTCCTTCATTATTTTTACTTGAGTGGTCTTTCACTGCAGGAGTATCTGGTGTATGACAAATGCGCCATCTTGCAGGGGGCTTTGATTTTCTCAGAAAACATAATCTGCAAAACCATCAAATTACTGACACTCTTATGATCACTCGGAGGGTCTGTACAAGTAGTGACCGATGACTGACTCAGCTTCTTGAACCCTTCAATGCTTCCCTCCGCCCGTCCCATTACCACACTGGGAGCGCTGGCTGCCTGATGAAAGGCTGCTGGCATCTGACAATTTCTAGATAACGGAAGCAGCCAGCAGCTCAAAACTTCTCCCAGCCCCAGTGGCTGTTTAAATGTCCCAGATACAAAGCTTCTAAACTGTAGCATATCTTGTGACTGTCTCTGAAAGAGAAGAAAATGCTGTCCATGCAGTTCATGTGAGAAAGGCGCGAGAAAGGCGTGTGCACAGAAATCCGCTCCCCCTACCCCTCACACCAAGCCCAGAGTAGAAATCTTTATTGCATGATTAAAAAACCTTTGCAAGTTACAGAATTTTAAGAACGATATATCAATGAATACATATAAAAATAAGTATAGGATCATATGCGTTATGAAGATTATAAAAATGTGTAAAAACATACTTATAAAAAGGAGAGCTAAGGGTCATGTCCATTATACCATAAGGTGGCAGTTGGAACTAGGCTAGTAATTGTGCTGGTGAGAAATCGCGTACTTGGGACACCTCACCAAGTTTTTTATCTGCTTGTTCCAAAAACCTTACTAGGGCACAGTTTAATTTAGTGTTCCGAGGGTCAAAGCAAGCCAAGACTGCTGCTCTACACGATCTAATCATGTTTGTGTTCCAGAGTTTCCTCAGGAGGGACCGCCTTTCGTTCAGCAGGTTTGGGCAAAGACAAAGGATGTGTACTATGTCTTCTTTTTGATTCCCGCAGAGTCTACATTGTTCCTGTCCGTGGGCTCTTTTCCATTTTGGCAAATGGACCAACAAGTTGATTACTCCCATTCTCAGCTTTAGGAAACTTAATTTTGTTCGAGTAGTGAATGGTTGAGTTAGGTACTCCTGTGGGGTCAACTGGACATAGGATTGCAAAGACATCCATCCGTGACTTCTTTTTGCCAGCCGAGCCTTGTCTTCCACGGAAGAGAGCTTTTTTATGCTTATTTTCGCTAGTCGTTTGAATTCATTATGGCTTACCTGCATGCCCCAAAGGTCTTTCAGGCCTAGTGTTCTTAATCCTCTTTCCCAATAAGCATGCCCTGCTCGCCATAGATTCATTTGAAGGCAAGACCATAAATGTTGTGCTAGGCTGCCTTCCTTCGATGACCTCAATTTATGACAGCACATTAGAAAACTCAAGGCTCTGGCAAGTGATTGGTGGCAGATTCCCAGTTCCAACCTAATTTGGGCCGGTGATGTTTGACTTCGTAGCTTGAACACTATTCTATAAATTTTTGTAATAATTTTGTCCAGTTGGCCGCTATCCAAACCTTTTAGGACCTCGCTTCCGTAGGTTAATGTGGGAATAATTTTTGCTTGCGCTACCTGGATTGTTGGAGCGAACGTTGGGCCTTGTAGTTTCTTATGTATAGAGCTGATTGCGAAAGCAAGCGCAGAACCCTTCTTTTTTTGTTCTTCTAGATGTGTTTTGTATCTACCGTTGTTGTTAAAAGAGACTCCAAGGTACTTGTGGCATTTGGATTCAGCAATCCTTTCTTGATTCAAGACCCAAACCAGCTTCTTGGCCTTTCCTGAACGCACCGCCAAAATTTAGGTCTTCTTGCTGTTTATCAGGAGCTCATTCTTATTTGAATAGTCAGAGATGGCGTCCATGAGTCTCACACCAAGCAAGACAAGCCAAGACCATCAAAGCGACCGGCCGCTTTGAGTTCATTTGCCACCAGCCACTTCACGCGCTCCGCAGGTCATAAACAGGACCATCTGCTCGTGAATGCTGGCATGCTTGCCCAGCCCCCTCACAGCGCTCGTGGCACATGCATTCTATAGTGTTGGCGACTACATTTCTCACCGATCTTCGTTTCACTTCAAACTTAAGTACAGTAACAATATATGTTGCATCATGAAACCATCAGCCCATGAGTACACAGGTTGACAGCAATACTTTTTACATACAAGTTTCCCTATAAACCCTCACTCTTGCCCATAACCGCAACCATTGAAGTTGCTTGCTACCTATCCACTAAGTAGCTCCAGGGCCTTATCAAAGATATAACACTATAAACTGAAGCAACCACGACATTGCAAATTGCTACAGTTCATACTCGGTCTAATCAAATGTTCATTTGCTCAAACAAATGTACATTGAGAAAAAAGAATGTAAATTCCTTACAAGCAATAAACATTTTAAAAACCAAAGAATAATCGAGCCTAACAATTTACAATTGAACAAAATAATATAAATTTCAATCAGTGAATTTCTATTCACAGAAGAAAGGTGCATTCTTACATTATCGGCACTGAATCCTATTTATACCAGGTAACTAAATATGTACGAAGCAAACAGGCCAACAAAAAACGATGGCCATTCAGGGAACACAATATTGTAGGTTTCACCTAAACAAACATGGAACCATTGATAATCAGACACTTCTTACGAGCTGATTACGAATACTCTGGATGAAAATGCCTCCTCCCACTTGACAAAATCTAAGACCTTGGGAATAAGGATTTATCACGTTCGATGAATAGCACCAATTATGAGATTTGCCACAAAAAATGTGATATAACGGACATTTTAGTGCATCTACCAAATCGGCATTTCTCCCAGAGTAATTTCAACAAGATTTTCAGCCAAAGTTTACCCATGGAAAATGGTTAGATGTTGACACTGGACGCAAAATGTAATATTCAGATAAATGCCATAACAGGAGTTAGTTCATATATCAGAATTAACTGGTGCAATAGTAATAAGGGTCTTAGTCGCTGAAAGTCACTTACTGTAAAGCTTTAAACCATAGTTAAAGGTACAATAGTGTAGACCACAGCGTGTGATAAGTAAATATTGTAAAACATTTGAAGGGCATCAAATATGGTACTTTTGAATAAAAACATAGAAGCCTTTATCTAATTCCGAATGTCCACCATTATGCGAAACACATGACCTTATTCTAACCATCATTCAGGAAGACACTCTCTCTCTCTCACACACACACACACACACACTCTTTCTCTCTCTCACACACACACTCTCTTTCTCACACACACACACTCTCACACACACACACTCTTTCTCTCTCACACATACTCTTTCTCTCTCACACATACTCTCTCACACACTCTTTCACACACACACACACACTCTCACACACACAAACGCACTCTCTCACACATACACACACACACTCACACACTCTCTCTCTCACACACACTCTCTCACACACACACTCTCTCACACACACTCTCTCTCTCACACACACTCTCTCTTAAACACACATTCACACACACTCTCTCACACACAGTACAGCCTTCTACCACCAACACTCTACCACTCTATCCGCCACCACCCTATACAGCGCCACCACTCTAGCGCCACCACTCTAGCGCCACCACTCTAGCGCCACCACTCTAGCGCCACCACTCTAGCGCCACCACTCTAGCGCCACCACTCTAGCGCCACCACTCTAGCGCCACCACTCTAGCGCCACCACTCGATCCGCCCACTGCTCAATCCGCCTACCACTCGATCCAACTCCACCCTCCATCTCCAAAACCACCCTCCAACACCACCCTACAACTCCACCCTCCAAACCCACCATCCAAAACCACAATCCAAGTACTACTACACCCTCAAAATCCACCCTCCGACTACACCCTCTAACTCCACCCTCCAACTCAACACTCCAAATCCAACATCCAACTCCACCCTCCAACTACAAATCCACCCTCCAAATCCACCCTCCAAATTAAAACCCACCCTCCAAATACACCCTCCAAATACACCTTCCAAATCCAACTCCACCCTCCAACTCCACCCTCCAACTCCACCCTCCACCTCGACCCGCCACCCTCCAACTCGACCCTCCAACTCCACCTGCAAAAACAACCCTCCAAATCCACCCTCCAACTCCATCCTCCACCCTCCAACTCCACCCTCTCGTGCTGATCTGCTGTTCTCTTCCACCCCACCTCCTTCTTTAAATCCCTGTTCTCTTCTCCTGTGCCGATCTGCTGTTCTCTTCCCCTACACATCCTTCTTTAACTCCATGTTCTCTTCACCTTTGCTGATCTGCTGCTCTCTTCCACCCGCCTCCTTCTTTAACTCCATGTTCTGTTCTCCTGTGCTTATCTGGTGCTCTCTTCCATCCGCCTCCTTCTCTAACTTCCTTTTCTCTTCTCCGGTACTGATCTGCTTTTCTCTTTCACCCACCTCCTTCTCTAACTCCCTGTTCTCTTCTCTTCTCCAGTGCTGATCTACTGCTCTCTTCCACCCACCTCCTTCTTTTACTCCATGTTCTCTTCTGTGCTGATCTACTGCTCTCTTCCACCCCACCTCCTTCTTTTACTCCCTGTTCTCTTCTCCTGTGCTGTTCTGCTGCTCTCTTCCATCCGCATCCTTCTTTAACTCTATGTTCTCTTCTCCTGTGATAATCTTTAAGCTATCTTCCATTCGCCTACTTCTCTAACTCCCTGTTCTCTTCTCCTGTGCTGATCTGCTGTTCTCTTTCACCCGCCTTCTTCTCTAACTCCCTTTTCTCTTCTCCTGTGCTGATCTGCTGTTCTCTTTCACCGCCTCCTTCTCTAACTCCCTTTTCTCTTCTCCTGTGCTAAACTGCTGTTCTCTTTCACCCGCCCCCTTCTCTAACTCACTGTTCTCTTCTCCTGTGCTAATATGTTGTTCTCTTCCACCCACCTCCTTCTTTAACTCCATGTTCTCTTCTCCTATGCTGATCTGCTGCTCTCAAACACCCCGCCTCCTTCTTTAACTCTGTTATTTTCTCCAGTGCTAATCTGCTGTTCTCTTCCACCGCCTCCTTCTTTAACTCCCTGTTCTGTTCTCCCATCCTGATCTGTTGCTCTCTTCCACCCCGTCCCCTTCTTCAAAACCCTGTTCTCTTCTCCCGTGCTGTTCTGCTGTTCCCTTCCACCGCCTACTTCTCTAACTCCCTGTTCTCTTCTCCTGTGCTGAACTGCTGATCTCTTCAACACGCATCCTTCTTTAACTCCCTGTTCTCTTATCATATGCTGATCTGCTGCTCTCTTCCACATACATCCTTCTGTAACCGCACACTCACATACATACAACCATACACTCACACACATACAACACACACACATCTATCGCCCTCACTTTATCGCCCTCACTCTATCTATCGCCCTCACTCCATCTATCTATCTATCGCCCTCACTCCATCTATCTATCACCCTCACTCTATCTATCTATCTCACAACAACAGCATCACTCAGGGGCACCACAACATCACTATGCGCTACCACAGCATCACTGAACGCCACAGCATCACTTGTTCTAAACTGCTTTCTGTACAGTGCTGCACGCCCACACTGCTGCACGTCTCACACTGCTGCATACTGCTGCATTACTCACGCTGCTGCACGCCACACACTGCTGCACGCCACACACTGCTGCACGCCTCGCACTGCTGCACGCCACACACTGCTGCACGCCTCGCACTGCTGCACGCCTCGCACTGCTGCACGCCACACACTGCTGCACGCCACACACTGCTGCACGCCACACACTGCTGCACGCCACACACTGCTGCACGCCACACCCTGCTGCATGCCACACCCTGCTGCATGCCACACACTGCTGCACGCCACACACTGCTGCACGCCACACACTGCTGCACGCCTCACACTGCTGCACGCCTCACAACACCACCACATCACTCCGGGACACCACCACATCACTCCGGGACACCACCACATCACTCCGGGACACCAACACATCACTCTGGGACACCACCACATCACTCTGAGACACAACCACATCAGTTCGAGGCATGTGGGCTGCTGAATTCATATCTGTGCATAGATCACCGCCTAGTGTTGTGTCTGGATGATTGCACATTGTTGTCCTGGAAGAGTCTTCGAAGTATCACGAGATAGGTGGCTCCTCCCCTGGACTACAGTGCACATGGGCATCCACTCCATCCTCAGATTGTTTTTTTCCACCATTGGGTTCGGATGTATATTTGTTAACTCAAGTTCGGAATCGATAAAAAACTTTATATTTGGCCAAAAGGCCTTTAGCTATCGTCGATATTGTCTTTGCGATCGGTGCCCAGTACTTGTTCCAGCTCTATCCTCGAGCCGGACGTCAAGAAGAGCCGCGTGGCTTTTCAGCACCAAGGCCCGGTCGACGCCAGAGGCCTTATCGGCGATCCATCATGGAACGGAGCCCGTTCAAGAGATGTTCCGTTTGCAACTCCAAGTATCCTCACATCGATGTCCACCCGGTGTGCAACAAGTGCCTGTCTCCGGATCACGATGAAGCCAGCTGTATGATTTGTTCTCGGTTCCGCTCCAAGAAGACGATTCGCCTTCGACGCGCAGCGCGAAAAGAGGCCCAGCAGACGGCGCCTGACCCGGTGAACATCTTCGATGCCGAGGAAGATGAGGGAGTCGAGCAGGAAGTTCAAGAGAGTGGGTGGAGTGGAAAAGGTCCAGGGAATTTAAGGCTTTGAACAACACTTGAATAAGTAGTCTTAATGAGTGAGTGGAGACACACTCGAAGCTCTGGACCTCTTGGGCTTCAAATAAAGAACAGTTTTGAAAAGTGTTAAGTGTAATCTCCACATAGAATTACATCAATTTTCCAAGATTAGTATCCATTCTTTCCAGATCGTAATATGGAGGACAGAGACATTTTTGTTTGCAGTGAAGTTTCTTTATTTTTATTTTTATTCATAGAGCAAGGACAGCCGACACGTGTTTCGCCCCCTCATGGCGAATTGCGCCGGGGCTTTCTCAAGGCTAGATTGGTTAGATCACGTAGACAGTTGTCATTTCCAAATATTTACTGTGTCCCAAATACAAAAATGTAATTCTTCAAAGGTAAAACATTTTTTGTTAGGCTAATGCCCCTGTTCCTAAAATCCTTCCGTCATGATGGTCTCCTGGGTTGAATCCCAGGAGACCATCATGACGGAAGGATTTTGTTTTACCTTTGAAGAATTACATTTTTGTATTTGGGACACTGTAAATATTTGGAAATTACAACTGTCTACGTGATCTAACCAATCTAGCCTTGAGGAAGTTCAAGAGAACCTGTCTGATCCTGCACCGGAGATCGACTCCAGTTACGACGCAGATGTGGAAATGGTCGATAATGAAGACGTCGTTGACGAGGTAGGAGACGACGATGAGGCCTTCGGGCCGTGGAAGATAGCTCGAGCGAGGAGCTAGGCCCAACCGTTGGTACGGGGGCCAAGACCAAAACACTCGATAAGGCTCAGGTCGAGGGATCGCCACATGGCCTTACCCAAGATCAAACGCTTGGTTCTACAGCCTCGCCTCAAGGCTCGGCTACGGACATTTCCAACGAGCCATCGGTTGACCGATCAAAATCGAAACCAAAAGCATCGAAACCGAAAGTGCGTATTACTTTGGTCGGATCGAAGGCTTCTGAACCATCGGCACCGACGAAACAGAAGAGTGTTATCGACCCGGGGAGGTCGCCAAAGGGTGTCGAGCCGAAGGCCGGGGCGCCGAAGAAAATGGTCAAGGACGTTGACCCAAAGAAGTCTGCACCGAAGGCCGTAGACACTAACAAGGGACTCGAAACTCAGAACGTTCTCGATCCTAAACGTCGACTCGACAAGGCTAAGGGCAGTAAAGACCTCGAGTCCAAGACTAGCAGTGGCTCTAAAGACCCCGTCGAGTCAACACAGCCATCCGCCTCCTTTTCGAAGCCTGTGTCTGACTCGCTGCAACGCATTAAAGAAAAGGCTGTTGATGTCGGGCGGAAGGCCACTCCGTCCCCGAAGCCAGTCAGTAAAACTCCGAAGTCGTCGGCACCGATTCAGTTCACACTGCCGCCGAAAGTGGTACCTAAGACGGGCGTCAAAGCGGCCAAAAAGGTGTCCATGGGGCCAAAGCCTACAACTACGGAAGGGGCCACCAAGCAACGACAGCCTTCGCAGGAACATCAGTCGAGGCAATTCATCGACGATGAGACGGGTAGACTTTCCATTTTCAAGCGAAAGATCGCCCCAGAACAGCCTATGGAGTCATATAAAATTCCATTGAAGAAAAAAAGGGATTCTGCTACGTCACCTCTTCTTTTTGAACCTATACAACCACATGGACAAGACACTGCTCCTATTTCACCCACATACTCAGATGTGGATGATGGGGATGGTGACAATGAGGATTACAGTTATCCTGTAGACACTGATCCAGAAGATCACACTGAACTCTGGACAGACGCTGTTGACCCAGGGGATTCACAAACTGCCCCGGACAGTCATGTCTATGCTATTAAAACCTCACCTACAGAAGACACGGCTGCGTTTAATGCACTTATTGAGAGGGCAGCAAAAAATCATGATATACAGCTCCATGCTGACCCTATTGAAGAAGACTTTTTGTTTGACACCTTCTCAACCTCAGAGAGAACTGTCTCCACAGTTGTCTCATCTGGCTCAGAGCATGTGGAAGTGGGCCATTCAGAGAAACATCTTCCTCATGGCAGAACACCTCCCAGGCAAGGACAATCAGATGGCGGACCTGCTCAGCAGGCACAGCCACCAGATGCGCGAGTGGGAGATACATCCATCAGTACTCCACCCGTACTTCCAGCAGTGGGGTCATCCAGAGATAGACCTCTTCGCCACAAGGGAAAACGCAAAATGCCAAAGCTTTGCCGCCAGGTTTCCACACCCACAGTCGCAGGGAAATGCGATATGGATGAACTGGTCAGGCATATTTGCATACGCTTTTCCCCCAGCACCACTAATACCACTAGTGGCACGCAAGCTGAAGCAACACTCGATGACTCTCATCCTGGTTGCTCCAACGTGGGCACGCCAACCATGGTAACACCACGTTTCTAGAACTCTCCGTGGTACCGCATCAAAGGCTGCACCTCACGCCCAGGCTTTTGAAGCAGAGCCATGGCGACATTCAGCATCCAGATCCGCAACAGCTCAACCTGGCGATCTGGCTCCTGAGGTCTTAGAATTTGGCTACCTCAACCTGCCTCCTGACTGTATGGATATCATAAGGGAGGCAAGAAAGCCCACCACTAGAGCATGTTATGCGGCAAAATGGAAGCGGTTTGTCATTTATTGTGCCAACAACAACATTAATCCGCTAGATGCATCTACTCACAACATCTGTTATCTGTTACATCTATACAAATGCAATCTGGCCTATGCTTCCATTCGTATACATTTATCCGCAATAGCAGCTCATCTCCAAAACAGACAGCATCTCTCACTTTTCAGAGTGCCTGCCATCAAAGCTTTTCTGGAGGGACTCAAACGAGTTATTCCTCACCGACACCCACCAGCACCTGTATGGAACTTGAATGTGGTCCTCACCAGACTGATGGATCCACCTTTTGAGCCTCTACACTCATGTGAGATACAATTCTTGACATGGAAAGTGGCTTTCCTAATATCAATCACATCGCTACAACGAGTTAGTGAACTTCAGGCACTAACTATCCAGGAGCCATTCATACAGATTCACTCCAACAGGGTGGTACTACGCACTAACCCTAAGTTTCTGCCTAAGGTGGTTTCACAGTTCCATATCAATCAAACTATAGAACTGCCAGTGTTCTTCCAGAATCCTGATTCAGTGGCAGAAGAATGCTCCACACACTAGATGTCAAAAGAGCTCTAATGTACTACATAGATAGGACAAAAGATTTTAGGAAAACAAAACAACTGTTTGTTGCCTTTTCACCACAACACAAAGGCAACCCCATTTCCAAAGCAGGTATAGCCAGGTGGATCGTTAAGTGCATACAGATTTGCTATCAAAAGGCTAAGCGCACATTAACAGTTCCCCCGAGAGCCCACTCCACACGAAAGTTGGGGGCCTCCATGGCTTTCCTTGGAAACATTCCTTTAGAGGAAATCTGTAGAGCAGCCACATGGTCTACCATACACACATTTACAAAACACTACTGCGTAGATGTGCACTCTAAACAGCAGGCAGCTGTAGGGCAGGCTGTTCTAAAAACACTTTTTCAGACTGCTGCAGCTGGCACAGGCGGCCGCCGCTAATAGAGGGACTGCTATAAATTCTATGCACAGATATGAATTCAGCAGCCCACATGCCTCGAGCCGAATATGCTACTTACCAGTATGCATCTGTTCAGGGCTGCTGACATTCATATCGCCCAGCCTCCTCCCCGGCGCCTGTAGCGGCTGCAGCACTCAGAATTACTCTTAGCATGGTCATCACTTACTGTATAACACTCCATCTCTGCCACAATGGCTTAAAACAATCTGAGGATGGAGTGGATGCCCATGCGCACTGTAGTCCAGGGGAGGAGCCACCTATCTCGTGATACTTCGAAGATTCTACCAGGACAACAATGTGCAATCATCCGGACCCAACACTAGGCGGCGATCTATGCACAGATATGAATGTCAGCAGCCCTACATGCCAAGAACAGATGCATACTGGTAAGTAGCATATTCGCTATGGGACACCACCACATCACTCTGGGACACCACCACATCACTCTGGGACACCACCACATCACTCTGGGGCACCACCACATCACTCTGGGGCACCACCACATCACTCTGGGGCACCACCACATCACTCTGGGGCACCACCACATCACTCTGGGGCACCACCACATCACTCTGGGGCACCACCACATCACTCTGGGGCACCACCACATCACTCTGGGGCACCACCACATCACTCTGGGGCACCACCACATCACTCTGGGGCACCACCACATCACTCAGGGGCACCACCACATCACTCAGGGGCACCACCACATCACTCAGGGGCACCACCACATCACTCTGGGGCACCTCCACATCACTCTGGGGCACCTCCACATCACTCTGGGGCACCTCCACATCACTCTGGGGCACCTCCACATCACTCTGGGGCACCTCCACATCACTCTGGGGCACCACCACATCACTCAGGGGCACCACCACATCACTCAGGGGCACCACCACATCACTCTGGGACACCACCACATCACTCTGGGACACCACCACATCACTCTGGGACACCACCACATCACTCAGCACCACAACAGCATCCCTCAGCACCACAACAGCATCACTCAGCACCACAACAGCACTGTCCTTGCTTGCTACCAACAAGCATTGCCGTAGCCAATAGGACTGGCATTAGGAAAGTGTAAGCTATTCGCTTTGTAAATAACAATGCTATTAATTTATATATTTTCAAAGCCAACACATATTAAAAAATATTGTCATTTACAATACCAATAGCTCACACTTTCCTAATGCGAGACCTATTGCATTGCAAATGCTTGTTGAACCTCTGCATCTGTTTTGCTGACGCTGAGCCTGAAGTTACTTTGAAACTCTGCATCTGGACGCCGTCATTCTTCGAGGACGAGATCTTCTTACGCGGCTGTATCTGGCGGCTGTATCTGTAGATGACCACAATTACCAGGATGCAACGCGACCACACAGGTGTTTAGGGTTCCGCTGACTAGGGGGAGGCACCGGACCATCTCCGAACATAAAGCGCAGCCTCTACCCCCGCAGCACAGGACGTGCCGGGCGAAGCCCGTGCCAAGGGCGGGCCCTTCTTAGCCCGTCAAAGACCGAAAGAGACTGGGCTGGGCCACCCCAATTACATCTGTCACAGTATAAGCCGGTTAGCCCTTTTTGCGCAACTTCGAGTTGTATTTGCTTTTTATTATTATTCGTTGCAATTGTGAAGAAATGAACAAAAGTAAGCGCAAGGGGGGAGGAGAGCCAGGAGTAATGGGCACTTTGGACGCATTTCTGTCAAGAGCCGAGTCCGTTTTAATACATGAGATTCAGCTGACAGAAAGGAGACTTTCCCTAGAACCCCAAAGACTCCCCACTGAAGCTGTATTAACTTCACCAGCCTCTGTACCTGAATCTAGTGTAGTAGACGACCACTCAACCCTGGCGAGCTATATCTCCCCTGTGCACCTGCAAAACGGGCTTACCCTGGTAGCCAGTCTAGACAGCACGACACCAACACCGCCCGTATCACCTGCCAAGGTATTAACTCGCCAGTTAAAGTCCACATTGGTTCCGGGTGGTGAACAATCTCATAAAAAAAGGAAAGCGCGTGGTTTGCCGAAAACAACACAACAGGCTTCCAAAATTGCGAACGGTAAGGCTGTAACACTTGGTAGTGAGGGAGGCCCAAAGGACGTATTTACTCAGTCTACATCGGGTACTGGTAACACTAGAAATATTATTATAGACCAACAAACACACAGTAACCACAAGTTTGACATTATAAGCAGGGTTGAGGAAAAGCTTATTGCCTTGTTAGATCCATTATTGTCGAAGCTGTCAGGAATAGATAAGACTGGCTAAAATCGAGCAGCATTTATTTAGTATTCCCCAACGTTTGAGCGAGGTTGTGCAAGCAGGACTGATTGAAACCTGACAAGAAAGTATGATCGATTCCGCACTACCAAATAATGTAACTGCATGCCCTCCCCATAGCGGAGAGAAGGCCCCCATGGTCAACCCCATGGTTATACCCCCATCCATTATAAATCCATCACATAGAGGGGGGTTGCTGGGACCCTGTAACACAGGGTTTCCATATTAACCCTATTAACTACCTACAGAAATGAGAGAACCCTGGTTGATAACATGGTGGGCGTGGTTGGAGAACGCAGACCAATGCTACACAGCGTTTCCACAAAAGAAGGGGTCTCTGGAACCCTGTACAGTGGAAAAAAATTTGACTCTACTGCAGAACTAAAACTAGTTTCCTGGAATGTAGCAGGGTTAATATCCAAGACTTCTTCAGCGGATTGGTCTACTTTTATTGAAGGCCATGATATAATGACCCTAAAGGAAACCTGGGGTATGGATCCTGTATACCGATGGGGTTACATAAATTTCTCTAAGAAAGCAAGGGGGACCGAGGGGGAAGACCTAAGGGGGCCTCACAACATGGGTGAGACGGTCAGAATGTTACAGGGCAAAGGAAGTGTATATTGGCAGCGGGGATTTTTTAATTATCAGAATTGTTGCCTATTAATGTTTATGCCAGGGGAATGCAAGGGGGGAAAGCTTCTCCCACTGTTGCCCTCCTTGATATGTTTTTAAATGACCATAGAGGTGCAAATAATTTGATAATTGCTGGTGATTTTAATTGCTCCTTTAAGCCCCTTGTTGATAATGACGTTAATTTTTGCTTCAAGGAGGATACCCAGTGGAACATTCCACATCTGGATCTTCCTCCAATCAAAAAATGGACGGGGGCAGCTCTGCAATTAAGTGTTTTGCTTGGAACAGGAGGTCATGGCTGCTAATGGGAGAACAGTCTCCAATAAGCAGGGATCGCAAACCTATAACAGCGGGTTGCGCAGTAGTCTTATTGACTTTATCTTCCTTAACAAGGACTTCTGGCCCTCCCTAATAGATATGGAAGTTCGAGAGCGCCCCGAAAGCAACCACAACCCCCTAGTGCTTTCCATGCACCTTACAGGCATTCCTATCGTAGCCAGACAGGTGTCTGGAACTGGCCATGTAGAAGTACTTCTAACCAACGATACAAGGAGAGTTAAATGGTCAAAGGTTACCAAAAAAGAAGAGTATTTGAAGCAGATGAGTGAGCTTGTCGCTAGTGGATCAGCTGCTATCCAGAACTGTGCTACCCAAGAAGAGGTCATCTTAAAAGTTTTACATGTCCACAGCGAACTGTTTAATAAGCGTAAAGGCTTTTTTACTACTACAGTTAAAAAACCTCAGAATCATTCTTGTTTTAAGGCTGCTGCCTGGTTTGATCAATCTTGTCAAATGGCCTACAGAATCTTAGCCAGGACAATTAGATCCAAGAATAGGGGTGACATAAAAAGGCACGGGCAGGGTATAAGTTGGCCCAACAACTTGCCAAAAGGGACTGGGATGACCAACACTGGGCTGAACTGCTCAAGGCATATTCAGGGAGAAGCATGGTTACTTTCTGGCATCTAGTGAAATGGGGTAGGGGTGAACCAAGCCGGACCATGTAGCTCCCGAACAGTTGGTATCGCACTATAAGGCCCAGTTTGGAATCATGGATGCGGTACTGGAAAAATTTGACCTGCCACCTCTGTTAACCACTTTGTACTTTACTAAGAAAGAGGTGGAAATAGCATTAAAATCAGTTCCGAGAGATAGGGCACCTGGGCTTGACTGTATTCCCGCGGATCTGTTCCTCCACGATATATCTAACTGGGCATTCTACATCCAGCTCCTCGTGAATGCTATAGCAAGTGGAGCACCAATGCCTGACACATGGTTAGGAGCAGAAATCCTCCCTATTTTCAAGAAAGGAGACCACTCCAACCCAGGCGATTATAGGCCCATAAGCCTTATTGACTCTATACAGAAAGTCTTAGCTAGGATGGTGCTGAGCCGAATCCAGGCCTGTATTGATGAATTTGATAGTCTGTCTCCACTCCAGGCGGGTTTCCGCTCATGCACTAGTACCATTGACCAGGTCTTTAGGTTTATTTTGGTTTATTGGCGTGTAGTAATCATAGGCGGGGGCATCTACGCAGCTTTTGTCGACCTTAAGTCGGCTTTTGATCTAGTCCCACGAGCCAAGATGTGGAGAGCCTTTGTGGAATTAGGTATGCCTCTAGTAATACTGGCTTTTTTGATTACTCTTCATGACTCTAACTATGCGCAGGTACGTTGGGACACGCAGGCGAGTGTTACTCAAAGGTTCCGTATAGCGAAGGGGGTTTGTCAGGGGTGCCTTTTATCAGCAACCCTCTTTTCTTTGTATATTAATAGGGTAGTACATTATTTTTTGAACCACCCTACTGATGCTCCTACCTTGGCAGGTATGAAGATCCCGTTGCTTATGTTTGCAGACGATACCCTGATACTCTCAAAGACACAAAGGGGCTTACAGTCTGCCTTAGCGAGATTTGAGGAGTTTTGTCAGGACCATGATCTCCAAGTGAATGTGGAGAAAACGAAATTAATGGTATTACATAAACACAAGGTTATAAAGGGTAGAGTCGAAATAAAGGAAAGTATTCTGGAACAGACTCAAAATTGTACTTATCTGGGGGTAACCATTGGTAGCAAACTCAGTTGGAAGCCTCAGATTGATCTACTTACTCTCAAGCACGCCCAACTTTCAGGTGCCTTGCTGAAGACCAGCGCTCTTCTTACACCAAACCTATTGCTCCACCACTAAAAATATATAATTTAAAAATTAGCGCCTCGGTCCTGTATGGGGCCGAATTGTGGGACTTTGCCAATCTAGTAACAGCCCAAAACAAATTCCTAAGGTCATTAATTGGCATACCACAGTCTACACCATTATTACCCCTATTTTTAGACCTGGGTTGTTACTCTTTTGAAGATGTGACGCATTTTAGACCAGTGGCATACTGGAGAAGGCTCTGGGTCACACCAGAGCTTTCCCACTATGCACAGGCACTTTTGGAAGTTAGGGAGGCTGACCGCGCGAGTAAAATCCCATGGCTGAGACGGGTAAAAATCACTCTTTGCGAGATGGGGATGAGTAGTTTGTGGGTAAATCCCGCCGAAAATCTCTTCCCTGCGAAGAGTGAATTTAAGGCAGCGTATTGGAATAAGATTATAACGCAGCGTTTCTCTGCCTCAATTAGACCTACACTATCCAGAGACTATCTAGAGCATAAGCACGAAGCGGAGTATGAATAGTACTGGGATCTCATAACCTCTACCAAAGATAGGAAACTTAATCATCAATTTAGGGTGAGTTCACTTCCCACCAATTTATTTGTTAGCAAATGGCACACCCCGAACTATAGTAAATGTCCATTCTGCCCAAGTCAAAATGAATCATTGTCACACATTTTATTCACTTGCCCAGCATACAAAACTGCTAGGAATAAATGGCTGAAACCTATATGCTCAAACCTGGGCACTAGGCCAAGCAGTGAAGCACTTCGGATCTTACAAACATCTACCAATGAATCCATAGTGATCGCTGTTGCAAAGTTACTAGGTTGGATGTGGGTTATACCCGTAAATGAGAGGAGGCACTGATAACTCCCTCCTTGTATTCCTGTTAAGGGCAATTACACTCTGTATTTTGTATTATGTTGTAAAAAATTAGAATGTATTTAACCTGGTTTTTAATTTGTAGGTCTCGTGACTATCTGTACTCACCTTGGTGACAGTTATGCCTGAGTTCTTTTTAGCAGTTTTTACCTATTTATTATATATTTATGTATTTCATCGTCGTGGACCTATTTACTCTCATGTACAATATTGTTTTAATGCTTAAATTGGTTTATATTTTGTTTATGTACCTCACTATTATGTTTTAAATGAAATTGTCTTTTATGTTTTTAAATCGAAATAAAGACTTAATGGCTGAAAGAAATAAAATGAAAAATGAAGTGAAACAAACTTATAAAGTTAGACCTAATTTACAATCATAGTTTTACATCAATAATCTGTAGAAATGTGGCTTAGATACTATTCATTAATCTAGCACTCGCAGAAAAGGTGAATGAATTCTAGGTTTTGTATTGAAACAGATATGGTCTGGGGATATGTGGATGGCATCTAGACAGTTGCATACTGTGTTAGCTTCTGGAGTAGATGGAGTATTTGGGAAGAAGCAGCAGTTGATGTAGGAGAAGGTGCCTTCGAGCCCCTTTGCTGCATCCACAATAAACCTATATTTGACAGTCGTCGCTGTTGTATGGAGGAACTGTTGAAATATGGAAGCTGTTGGTTTGAAGTGCGAGAGGGCCTATATATCCTGCCAGTAGGTGCCCTTAGACGGATGGGTTTGTGGCGGGTAAGCTGATAGTATAGCATTCAAGCAAATCAAATCTTAACTGTGGTTCACCTTGTTTGATCTATTCACAGTATTTGTAGCTCTTCATTAGGTTGTCTGTTGAGAATTTGGTTCCAGACTTACAAACTGGCATTCTGTGATACTGTATTCAACTTTTGATTTGGATAAAGTACTCTAAATGGTTTGGTTTCTGTCATTTAAATTTTGTAGAGAAAATACCACAATACACTTTAACAATATCTAGTTTGTTTATTTTGACTTTATCATTCAGTATTTTATCAATTTCAATCATTCATTTAGTTACTTCGTTGCAGTGGTCTTTTGTTTCTTCCCTGGTGATTTCCTTACTGTGTCAATCCAAAGATGTTCAGCTTTCCTTCAGTTGATCCATGACGGGAAAATGGAGGGAATCAAATTAGAATCCGTAAAATGACAGAATATCGAGGTGCTTAACTGAAGTTCTAAAATTAAGTCTAAAATGAGTGGTAAATCAGTCTTAAATATGGTTATGCTAAAAGGTGGAACCATGTGTTGTTGGCCTGGGCTGCAGGCAGGCTGTATGGACCGGCCTGTCCTTTTATGCCATCATGGTCCAATTCTCTTCAATTAACAAGATTATGTGTTGCTTCTTTTCAGGGATGTACAAAGCATGTGGAGTCCCTGGATGACATACTTCATGGCGGTTAAATCAAATGGAAATGTGTTTGTCCGCGATTCTTCCATGGTGCACCCACTGGCAGTGTTGTTAATGACTGACAGCAAAATCCAAGTACGAGGTGAGTCACAGACAGTCTAGATTGTAGAGACATAAAGTAACAGTCTGTGATACCCTACTTAGGTTTTTTTCCCTTCAAAATGTATTAGTTTGCCTTCCATATATATATATATATATACACCCCCCCCCCCCCAAATGCCCGAAGGACGCACTCCCAGCAGCTTAAACCAAAGGCTTTATTCTTAAGGAACTGGCATCTACATTCAAGGTAAAAATCTCGTCGACACGTTTCAAGGACACAGCCTCTTCATCATGGGCAGCTTACGAACACACACAGATGATTCCAATTGCTCATTCTTATATGAAAATCCCATCCAAGGGGTCATGCGCAGTGCGTTTGTACAGTACTTTGCATTGTGGGGCATCGAATCCCCATTGGAAAATAGTCCATACTCACAGTGAGCTCTGTGCAGTTCGTTATCATTTAAATAATTGTTACACCCTCCAATGGGCCCCCAAATGCCCTGCCAGTTATAATTTCCATCACCGCTGCACTGACCGAGGCCTCAATCAAGGTTCCATTGTACAAAAAGAGAGTGGTCCCAGTACGTGGCGTCTAGTAACAACAAAGCTTAACACAGATATAGAAACAAATTAATAAAAAATGTAGAATTTGCACACTGTTGTTTAATCACAATGTGACTTCGAATGCATACATTGCTTTTTTCATAATGCAAATACATTAGTGCCCCAGGGATAGGAAGGGTGGGATGGAGTGTTGAGTGAGACAAAAAGGATGTGCAAGATTGAACACAGTGTAAAAAGTAAGTCCAAAGCATGAAAGTACATGAACAAATGTCACCCTGGCTTCATCAAAGAGCCAGTTTACGAAAAAACAAACAGTCAATGTTCATAGCTTAGTTCAGTTTGAAACCATGCTGTCAGTGCTTGTGTTAATATCATGGATACTGGTAGCGCTAGCTGGTGCAGGGTTGTGTCTGTCGACGTTTCGACCCCAAACATAAAGTTAGGTAAACGTGGGACCTTAAGACGGGATCTTCATCAGGACGATAGGGATGTGGTGGGGCAGGTTGTTATGTAATAATGAAGTGTTGTGAGTATTTAAAATGGACAGAGTAATAAATAGAGTACAAAACAGAGTAAAAACTGAGAGGCGCTTACTGCACCAAAATGAATTTACCATGGAGAATCACATGAACACTTGGGCCCGCCGGCTCCAAAATGGAATGAAGAACAAAAGGTAACCTGTGGAGACAGGGTGGGTATAGTCTTAATACCCATCCATGCAATTTAATGGCATAATGGGCGTTGTGGTATATAAGTGGAGACTCACTTAAGTTTAGGATGGGATCGTGTTCAGGAGCGCTTGAATCACATCGTAAGAGAAACCGCCATCGAGGTCAGCAAATTACTAAATGGGATACACAGAGAGCAAGTTTGGTAGCTATGGAACGGAGGATATAATGAGGCGCCAGTGAGAAATACAACAGTTGTCAAAGTGGTTTACTCCCATCGCAAGACGGCATCATCAACGCCGTGCGTGAGAGAAAAGAGCCGCAGCCTGTTGATTCTGAAAAGTAAAGTGCAAACCGATTGGAATATGTAAGGCCGTCTAAGCGTTTGAAGGATAAGTACTAGCTTAGTTGAGCCGGGGAACCGTCAAAAGTGGCCTACCTGTCGAAAGAAAACGTCAGGGAAATCATCAAGGGTCGTCTTCCAAAGCCTATTCATCAGCAGTTACACGGGCCGCTGCCTGCAAACGTTAAGAACCGAGGAAACAACCCAAAGGGTCAAACTACCGCCCTTCAAATCAGAGCACAAGAAATTGATATGGGGAGTCCCACATGGATCATCTCTCAGCCCCACCCTTTTCAACATATACATGACCCCGCTAGCCAACATCATCCGATCACAAGACCTTACCGCCATCTCCTATACCGATGACACCCAACTTATCCTCTCCCTGATGGACAAAACAACCACAGCCAGAACCAACTTCACCAACTGTATTACCATGATAGCAGACTGGATGCGAACCAACTGGCGGCTCAAGTCAACGCAGTGTGCACTTCCTGCTACCACATCCTATACATGCTGGGAAAAATTGTCAAATGGTTGCCTCCGAACACCAGACGTACTGTCACACAAGCACTCATCACTGGCAGGCTGGGCTATTGCAAATATTTTTACACCGGAATCTCCAAACAGCTTCTACACAGACTCCAGACCACTGCTGCAAGACTCATACTTGACCTCAGACACCACACCCACAGCACACTGCACCTCCAGAAGCTTCCCATTTGCTAGTGCAACCAATTTAAACTTCCCACGCACACATACAAAGCCCCAAACAACACAGGATCAGAATACCCGAACAGCCATACACTCTTTCACCAACCCACCAGACACCTACCCTCTGCCTAACTCTTACTTGCACACATTCCCTGTATCCACAAAAGCAAAACTGAAGGTCGCTCATTCTCCTACATCGCGCTCAAGACATGAACGACCTGCCTCAACACATCAGAGCCTTCTGCTCACTTCTTGAGTTCCGCAGGAAGGTGAATATCTAGCTCTTCGCATAATCACCTTGGGGACCACAAACCTACACATCTGCCCAAGTGCCTAATTACCTTTTTGGGTGATTAGTGTGCAATGCAAATCAATACCACATTGTATAACAATACATCTAGTACTCAAACCCTTCCTACCATCTACTCCTCCAAAGAAATGTAATTTAAACAGACAATTCCACACCAATATATTATATAAAAGAAAAGGGTTTTAAATCTTTCTCTTTTTTTTTTTTATCCCTGTGGACCCGCCCCAGGATTCTAGCGGGCGACCGCGTTGGCGTTCAAGTAAGTCAATTTTATTTTGTATTGATTTTGCCCGCCCCCACACCTCCCTTCTAGCCCACCCCCATTTTGGTAGGGGACGGGCCACTACTGGTATAATATCAACAAACAAGATCAAGATAGTTGTCAGTTCAAGTTCAGACAATGTGGCATTGAACACTAGCAAGAAGATTGTCACTCATGGTATTTCATATACCAGGAATACAAAATGTGGAGGCAGATTTTCTCACACGTTATCATGAAGAGAATCACAAATGGGTACTCAGCGACAAGATACTATAAGATATCTGCGTAGAATGGATTACTCCATCAAAACATTTATATACCACAGCACAAAACAATAAATGCTGAGACTTCGCACCCAAGTCACTGGAACCAAAGTCAATGAATAATGCCCTTTTGATCAGATGGTTGACTCAATTTGTTTGTTTTTTCACTGATACCCATTGTACCAATAGTGATAAAAACATTATGGAAACTGAACTTGAAAATATAATTTAATAATTATATTAATTATATAATATATAATAATAGCACCAGACTGTCCAAGACAGTGGTGGGATCCAGAAATTCAACTCGGCTTAAGACAGCATAAATGATTACTGCTCAGACTGGATCTCCTATCCAGACTTCAGGTCCACATACTTCATCTGACCCTTTAATTCTTGAATTTGGCAGGATGGCTCCTGTAATCGTACTGCATGGTCACTTGAACTTACCACCCAAATGTACGAATATTCTTATTCTACAAGATCGTGCTATGTCTTTAAATAGAAAAGATTTAAGTTTGATGCCAGGACAATAGTCGTGATCCAATTACTAGGCAAGAAAATGTCATCCTCCCATATCTACTTTACTTATCCAAATCTAAGTTACAATTTTCATTGGTAAAGTTTCACATAGCAGCTATTTCGGAAAATAGAAAACCTCCACCGCGAACATTCTTTTTCAAGATTGATGTAATAAAAGACTTTCTTGAAGGACTCAGAAATGCTTTTCCTCAAATCAAAAGACCTTCACCTATATGGGAACTGAGCTTAGTTCTTTCCAAATTTGAGTCCACCGTTTGACCAATGCAAAAATCTTATCAACATCTGTTATGGAAGACTGCTTTTTTATTAACAATTATATCAGCATGCAGAGTTAGTGAATTACAAGTTGTTTCAGCGATAGAACCTTTTACTGTTTTTCATCTTAATATGGTAGTTTTCGGGAACTCAGCCATCTTTGTTACCAAAATTAGTTACTGATTTTCATATAAACCAGTCTATTACACTTCCTACCCCATCTACTTCAGCAGAAGGATCTCTCAATTCTCTAGGTATAAATGATCTATAGATCAAAAGATATTAGAAAAACACGTTCCTTATTTGTTAACTACGGTCACACAAGACAAGGTTTAGCTACTTCAAAACAAACAATTGCAAGATGGATAGTTGCTTGTATTTCTTTATGTTGTTAACTTACCAACAAAAGGTCGATCCCAAGTATAACCCAGGGCTTATTCAACAAGAGGTACAGCAACAAATACAGCCTGACTTAGACATTTCCCAATTTCTGAAATCCACAGGGCAGCTACTCGGTAGTCAGTACATACATTTCCTAGACAATATTGTCTTGATACCAATATATAAGGAGAATCTAAGGTTGGTAAAGAAACACTTAGAAACCTATCTAAGTAATTGTTACTAGAAACTTTTAAGGTGCTCTTCAACGTATATTATATCTTTGCTATTTACCTTTAGCTCGCTACTCTAGTCTGCGTTTATGACTATCAACGAAGATCCTATGATGAAGAAGGAAAGGTTACATACCTGTGGTACCAGTTGTGCATCGTAGGAATCTTCACTGAAGTCATAAACGACCCACCCTCTTCCCCAGCAGTGAGTAAAAATAAATTCAGCTGTAGACACTTTTTTATTTGTTAAAAAGAATAAAACGAGTTCTCACAGGTAACTGAAGTAAACAATATTGTGGGTAACAGTTCCTTAAAGGAATACACTTTATTTTTCACTTTTCCTAATGTAAGCCTGTCAGGCTGCATTTTTATCTTCATGTGCTCAATGCTGAAGGTGTTTTTTTCATGACAGGTAAGGTTAAGAAGTTCAATATTTTCTGCAATATTTCCAGCATTCAAAAACAAGATGGCTTCTCTCATGGTCTAACACAAATACATTTTTCAAGAAATTAACATGGATTTATGACATTCTACAAAGTTAATTTCATTAAGAACATTGTTAAAAGGTGTTCCAGGGTCCGTGCAGATAGCGGGAATTATTCAGCATTTACTACTTCAATGAAGATTCCTATGATGCTGAACTAAGATAACAGGTATGTAACCTTTGCTATTCATTGCAAAATACCATCCAACCACCAGTTGAGCACTTACTTGTCTGTCTTATATGCTATGATTAAATGAGCATTCAAAGTCTGAACTTTTTCCAACATAAATAGCGTATTTTTGTTGCACATGGATATACGTGGTTTCTCTCTCTGCTGTCTTTCAGTTGTTAAATCAGAGTACATTTTACCTCCTGGAGCATCAAATGTGAGATTATCAAACCACAGTACTCTGGTGCTCCCTCTGTTTACAGTCTTTTGAAGCAGAGGAGCCTGCAACCACCTTCAAAAGTGACATTAAGCATGTAAATGTAGCATTAAACATGTAAATGTATCATTTGATTAGTAGTATTGTCCTGAAATATTTCACTGGTATTTATCAGAAAGTCTTAAATATTGAACCAGCAGTACATACACCTTTATCTCACAGAGACATATTTTGCCAAAGTATCATACCTAAATTACTGATGGGCTACAAAACATTAGCGAGAGCAGCAGACACAAGCAGTGGCAAAGCCAATAGCTCACACCTATGCAAGAGCTATTGGTTTTGCCAATGTGTTTTAGCCATGTTGTACACCAGCGTGGCTGCAGTTCAGCATGGCTAAATGTTCTTAGCATAGAGGAGAGTGGCATTGAGTGTTGTAGAGTGGAATGATAAAGAGTAGAGTGTTGTGGAGTGGCATGTATAGAAGTGGCATAGTGTGGAGTCTCGTAGAATGGTGTACAGTGGACTGGCATAGAGTGTTGCATAGTATAGAGGTAGCATAGAGTGCAGTGGCATTGAATTTAGCAGCGTACAATGCAGCGTCGTACAATGCAGCGTTGTAGAATGCAGTGGCGTAGATTAGAGTGTTACAGAGTTATGAACTAGAGGGCAGTGGCGCAGAGTAGAGTCGAGTGTCGGAGGTGTTCAGAGTAGAGTATAATGTAGGGACATAGAGTGGGGTAGATCATAGTAGAGAGACAGAGTTCAGTGGTATAGAGTGCAGTTCTACTGAGTATAGTGCAATGGCGAAGAGTGCAGTGGCACAGATTGGAATTGTTAAGAGTGCAGTGGTGTAGAGTAAAGTAAAAAAATCTCACCTTGGAAACTTTGTCAAAAGTGCACAAAATCAGTCAGTCATTCACACCAGTCGTTTCTGTGCGCCACTCAACCCAAATTCAACCAAAGTTGATTAGTTTTGGAGCGGATGTTGTTGTTAGAGTAGCTTTTTGCATTTAATGTTACTTGTCTGCTTCTAACAGATTGAATGTGTATTTTAGGCAATGAAATGTTTACTACATTAGTATTGTTAGCATGAGTAAGCTGTTACAATTGACTGTTTTTAACGGTTGGAATGTGCATTTTAACTAACAGCATATATATTTTTTTTACATTTTAATTATGATCTAGCTGTGCTATTTTACTGAATGTTTTATGGATAGTTAATCCAAAATAAACAAAGAAAGAATCAAAGTTGAGTGCCACAATCATATAGTATTAGTAGGATGTTTAGTGTCTCTTATTTCCAAATCACATCCACCTGGAAAAAAAAGAATGTATACATCAAAATGGTATATAATTGTTACATAATAAAATTAACTATGATTGTTTTTATACATTCCATGTATTGTGTTTTTAAATTGATGTAACCCAAAAAACAAAGTTAAAAAGCAAAAAGTGAAAATGAGGGAGAGCACATAAGACAAGCACATGAGTCTTTGTGTACAACTAATCTGTTCGGACACATGATTTTCCAAACTATCATCATCTATTACATCCAGATGTTCATCAGATTTAGTTCAAATTATATGTGGATGTGTTTCAGTGGCGAACAAAAAGTAGACTACCTTCTTCAGGACACATTCATTTCTCGAACACAAGTTAACATTAAGACGGGTTTCACCAATTATCCAAGTCTTTATTTCAGGGTTGTTGCAGTTTTTTTAGATGAATCCCGACCCTACTCAATGGTTACAAATCTCATAAGGTTTCCAAATCATCCTAAAGTCAAAATGAGGGGACTGTTTCTTAATGTAATTAATCATTAACAATCTTGACCTTGAGCCCTGATCCTGTAGTATACTTCCCTCACTTGAAGGGCAAGGCAATTCCTCTTGATTAGGATTTCGTCCTGTTTCCTCAATTCACCTTCTAAACAAAGTGCTGCATCAGTGTGACCGGGGAGTGGAGTTGTACAGAGTATATTGGTGTGGCCTAGACTGGAGTGGTGTAAAGTGCAGTGACGAAGAGTGCATTGGCGTAGAATGGTAGAGAGAGATGCATGAAGTGGCATAGATTGGAATGGTGCGGAGTGCATTGGAGTGGTACACAGTAGAGTACAGTGGTGGAGCGTGGGATGGAGGGCAGTGGTGTGGAGTAGAGCAGTGGTGTACAGTGGCATAAAGTGGAGTATGCATGGTGCGGTAGTACCCTGCCCTTACAGACAACACATTTTCAATTGAAATAACTGTTACATTTGCACAGACATACAGTTTAACTAATAAAACTATACAGTGCGCACATGTAAATGTGTGGAAATTGCATACATCAGTGTAATGATTTGTTTAGATCATATTAAAGAATTGTTTCCAACACACTTCAGAAATACCAAAAAATGTGCTTCATTTCTGTTCCTAATTCTGATATGTTCTGAACTACTTAAACAGTTCATTTAAATGTTGTCACGAGCTGGAATTTTTTTTTTAGATCCAATCCAATTCAATCAGCTTTATTCAACGTGTTAAGTCATAAAAACACAAAATAAACATTTAAATCGTATCACCAAACATCTAAAAGCAATTCATAGAGGCTCTTTTCAAATTTGATACACGCCCCGTGGATGGAAAAATATAAATACCATAAAACTCTATATACAAATCTAACATTTTTGCAAATTGATATGATCAAACTTTGTGGATGTACCTCATTACAAACTATAATCAATACTGGGTAGTTAAAAAAGCGCAAATAGTTTCACAAAAATACAGTACAGCCTTGCGTAAGCTCAATTCATACAATGCTTAATCGTGGGACCTTGCTCTTATTGCCCACAACCACCCCATATATTTTCCCATGGCTACAGCAATCACTTCTGATGTGTCGCTTCTTAGGATTCTTTCCGCCTCATTTGCCCTTCTTGTTCCCAAGAGCTTGCAAAATGGAGTCAACCAAACACGGCGTGTGGCTTTGTAACCACTACATTCAAACAGTACATGAGCCATTGATTCTTTGCCAATCAGGCACACCAGACACAGTGTACCATTTACTAGTAAAAACCTTAAGTGGCCGGGTACCCAGCCTTTACTGGAAATATAATTTCCGCTCTTAGGGCTTTGTAATAAAATCCCACTATTGCTATAGTCCAGAAAGAGCCATGTAAGAGAAGAGGACTCACAACTTCTCACTATGTTATTCTGAACCATTTCCCAGTATTTAGCCCTCAAGATCTTTTTTGATGGAAAGATTGTATTTTTTGGATCTGCCCACATAGAAGAGTTCATGTCCATTTTCGATAGGGTTGCTCTAAGCTGCCTTAACCATTTCATTTGGTACAGTGTATCCAACCTTATTATATCTAGGAAGCCAGCCGCATACTCTGTAAGTTCTGGGCTAGACCAAAGTCTACGCTAGTACAAAAGGAGACGTAATTTAGCAGTTTCTGCAATTGGTTTTCTTCCTAGATCGTTAATTAGCGGGCTTGTCGGACTACTCTATGGCAAGTTGGTGATATTTCTGAAAAACTTGTTTTCAGACAGAGTAAGTTTAGATAAGTTCTCATGTCCCCACAGCTCTGCACCATATAGGGCAGAGCTGATGACTTTCATATTATATATCTCAATATCAGGGCTGATTATCCTAGTGAATGAGGTATTGTATTCTTTTTGCAGCACCCCTACCAGTTGGCGATGTTTTAGGGATGCTATATCCACCTGGTGTGTCCAATTTAGCCCCTCCTTGATGTTAATCTCTACATTTGTGAACTCCTTAACTTGATCTAGCTGGACATTGTTCATTTTATTGCCCCCCTTGAAGGCCCTATGCAGATTAAAGGCCATCTGTTTTGTTTTAGACACATTGACCTCCAATCCACACCTAGCGCAGAACTCCTCGAAGATTATTATTATTTTTTATTTTATTTTTTTTAAACCTTTATTCAAAAAAAGAGATACATGCGCAGGCCCACAACCATCATGGCCGGCCGCAAAGACAGTCAATAAAAACAGGAGAAACTGGAGCCAATCAGTAAACAGGATATATCAAGGTAGATCAGATGTGGTTGTGGGGCCCCCAAACAGGATATGAGGTTTTCATTTTTTAAATTTTAGAAAAAGAGTAGGGGCTGCAACAACAAGGACATCACACCTTACAGGATAGAGTCACAAAGGAGACGATTGGGACTTACCCCAATTACAGTCGGAGATAGGCTATGACTAAAGCAACTATGCAATCTGGGCAGCCACGGCGATAATACTGGACAATAAACCACAATACAGTAATCCACATTGCTAAAAATCACCCCAGAGAGCCTACCCCCCCAAGAACAGAAAAACAACGGTTTTTCGAGAAGCCGAAAAAGAAAAAAGAAAAGGTGCAAGACCAAGAGACAGCCAACCCTACGAAAGAGGAAGAGCCCTCCCAAAGCCGGAAAAGAGCGATAGGGACCATAGAACAAAACAAACTAAAATAACAACCCCCCCCCCCCCCTGGACCCGCCACCCTGCACCCCTGTAATGGCTACGGCCTAACCCACTAACCGCGTGCCTGTCGCCCCGGAACTGCCCCACAGAAGGGAAAATATAAGAAGAAGTGGAGGAGGAGAACAACAAACAGGCCCCCGGACACCTGGTACCCCCCGCCGGCGGTGGCCCCCCCCATAACACAATCATCGTCAAGCAAAACGGTCAGCATTATCATGGGGAGCACAGTCACCAGGAAACCCCCCCCATCCTACCCCCGGCCCGGTGAGGTATTCGGTGCAGTCCCGGCAAAAGTAAACGGAGCAACCCCAGGGAAATAAAAATCAACCCTGCAAGCCTCACGAGGAGATTCATCGCCAAAGTCATAGCAGTTGCAAACAAAGGGAGCGTCTCAGATGGTCCAAAGCAGCAGCGAGGAGCAAGTAAACCTCAAAGTCAAAGTCAACCCTGACCAGAGCGAATCCGTTCCGGAGCACATCCCGACCAATCCATGTCCGACCAGAGGCAGGCAAAGTGTCCATGACAGACCAAGGCAGTGAAGGTGAAGCAAAGACCGGTCACAAAATGGCAGCATCCGTTATGCAAACGGGCCAGAACAAAGGAAAATGGCGATCCCCTTCGACGGGACCCTGAGACTCGGCAATGAAGAACATGACATCCAGTGACGACGCACCATCTAATAGGAGGCTTAGAGGGAAGACCATGTACTGCAGCCGATGAAGGAAAAGTGAGGCCGACTCTCAAAGGAGCAAAGTCAGGCTGCCGCTCGGGCTCCCGAAGATGGTGGGTCAAATCGTGCGACTGGACCGCAGATTTCTGTGCAGGCACTGCAGCGTCTGTGGCCGGTCGCAAGCAAACTTCATCCAGTTTCGCCGCCAGGGAGACACATGCGCTGGTGAATTGTGATCGGAGCGCCCCAATCGCCGCTATTACGGATCTCAAGGAATGTGCGCCATCCATCCCCCCCATCCCGAGGTCCAAAGGACGGAGGGGGACACAATCTCCAGCCCACATCGCCGGGCTCCGGGCACACATTCGGCGACCGCAACAACAAGGGCGCCCCGAGCTGGCACAAGCAGCACAAACACCGGCCGTGGGTGCAGCCCGTCAGCCCCCGGGCCAGGAAACGAGAGTCAGGCACACAACCCACAGCCACGGTGCAGGAGGATCGCAGCACGTCACAGTGTCTCTTCTCCGGCACCATCCATCAGCGAGGACAAGAGTCACAAGCGGAAAGAATTATTCAAACCTGGCAGACCGGCCACAATCGCGGTCCCACAGCCGATGCTGATCAGGTCCCTCCGGGTGTTTCAAAAATCGAGGTCCCGGCGGTAGCCCGGGAGTAGGCCAAGAATGGGACACGACATAACTTCGTCGCTGAATAAGGTGGGAAAACCGGGAAAGCACCGTTGGCATCAGGCAACCTTCATACATCCAGGCACAGGGCGTGGGTGAAGGATAAACGACAGGATAGACGAGCCGCCGGTGGAGGTCGGCGGAGCCGGGAGCCTATGCTGCCATCTTGGTTCGCGGCGTAGCTCCTCCTCTCCTCGAAGATTATTAAGGCTCTCTGGAGCCCACTCGGTGTCTTGGAAATGATCAGTTAGTCATCCGCAAACATTAATATGGGGACTTTTTCACAAGCTAGTGTCGGTGCATCTGTAGGGTTGGACCTCATCCAATTCACTATCCCGTTTATATATGAGGAAAATAGGGTCGGGCCAACCCACAACCCTGGCGAATACCCTTCTCTACTGGAAAATATTCAGTGACTTCGCCCTGCTTACCGCATCGAATCTTCGCCTTGTTTCCCTCGTTCAACCTAATAAGTGTCAACAGGTCGGGTTTTAGCCCCATTTTTTTGTAATGACTGCCAGAGTTTATCTCGCTGTACAAGGTCAAATGCTGACCTAAGGTCAACAAAAACGGCATACTAACTTTCCCTACCCAGGGTTACTGATTTCCAATATACAAGGTCACAAGCAGCGCACACAGCGCATACAAGCCTACCTGTCCACACGCCAGCACTCTGCCTCAGCCCCTGGGTTCCTAACGCTGTGAGTCTCGCCGCCATCACCATCCAGGAGCGGCTGGAGACTACAGCTCCCAGTGGGCTTTGCGCGGACTTCCTGCCACCGCTGTCTTCGCGCCCGGAGGCGCTACAAAGCGGAGCCTCGACCTCGGTGGAGCGGGGGTCACAAGCAGCGCACACAGCGCATACAGCCTACCTGTCCACACGCCAGCACTCTGCCTCAGCCCCTGGGTTCCTAACGCTGTGAGTCTCGCCGCCATCACCATCCAGGAGCGGCTGGAGACTACAGCTCCCAGTGGGCTTTGCGCGGACTTCCTGCCACCGCTGTCTTCGCGCCCGGAGGCGCTACAAAGCGGAGCCTCGACCTCGGTGGAGCGGGGGTCACAAGCAGCGCACACAGCGCATACAGCCTACCTGTCCACACGCCAGCACTCTGCCTCAGCCCCTGGGTTCCTAACGCTGTGAGTCTCGCCGCCATCACCATCCAGGAGCGGCTGGAGACTACAGCTCCCAGTGGGCTTTGCGCGGACTTCCTGCCACCGCTGTCTTCGCGCCCGGAGGCGCTACAAAGCGGAGCCTCGACCTCGGTGGAGCGGGGGTCACAAGCAGCGCACACAGCGCATACAGCCTACCTGTCCACACGCCAGCACTCTGCCTCAGCCCCTGGGTTCCTAACGCTGTGAGTCTCGCCGCCATCACCATCCAGGAGCGGCTGGAGACTACAGCTCCCAGTGGGCTTTGCGCGGACTTCCTGCCACCGCTGTCTTCGCGCCCGGAGGCGCTACAAAGCGGAGCCTCGACCTCGGTGGAGCGGGGGTCACAAGCAGCGCACACAGCGCATACAGCCTACCTGTCCACACGCCAGCACTCTGCCTCAGCCCCTGGGTTCCTAACGCTGTGAGTCTCGCCGCCATCACCATCCAGGAGCGGCTGGAGACTACAGCTCCCAGTGGGCTTTGCGCGGACTTCCTGCCACCGCTGTCTTCGCGCCTGGAGGCGCTACAAAGCGGAGCCTCGACCTCGGTGGAGCGGGGGTCACAAGCAGCGCACACAGCGCATACAGCCTACCTGTCCACACGCCAGCACTCTGCCTCAGCCCCTGGGTTCCTAACGCTGTGAGTCTCGCCGCCATCACCATCCAGGAGCGGCTGGAGACTACAGCTCCCAGTGGGCTTTGCGCGGACTTCCTGCCACCGCTGTCTTCGCGCCCGGAGGCGCTACAAAGCGGAGCCTCGACCTCGGTGGAGCGGGGGTCACAAGCAGCGCACACAGCGCATACAGCCTACCTGTCCACACGCCAGCACTCTGCCTCAGCCCCTGGGTTCCTAACGCTGTGAGTCTCGCCGCCATCACCATCCAGGAGCGGCTGGAGACTACAGCTCCCAGTGGGCTTTGCGCGGACTTCCTGCCACCGCTGTCTTCGCGCCCGGAGGCGCTACAAAGCGGAGCCTCGACCTCGGTGGAGCGGGGGTCACAAGCAGCGCACACAGCGCATACAGCCTACCTGTCCACACGCCAGCACTCTGCCTCAGCCCCTGGGTTCCTAACGCTGTGAGTCTCGCCGCCATCACCATCCAGGAGCGGCTGGAGACTACAGCTCCCAGTGGGCTTTGCGCGGACTTCCTGCCACCGCTGTCTTCGCGCCCGGAGGCGCTACAAAGCGGAGCCTCGACCTCGGTGGAGCGGGGGTCACAAGCAGCGCACACAGCGCATACAGCCTACCTGTCCACACGCCAGCACTCTGCCTCAGCCCCTGGGTTCCTAACGCTGTGAGTCTCGCCGCCATCACCATCCAGGAGCGGCTGGAGACTACAGCTCCCAGTGGGCTTTGCGCGGACTTCCTGCCACCGCTGTCTTCGCGCCCGGAGGCGCTACAAAGCGGAGCCTCGACCTCCGCGTCGCGGACGCGCGCGGGCGACGCCGGGCGGAGCCCGGGCAGAGGGCGGGCCGTCTGTGGCAGAGGGCGGGCCGTCTGTGGCCGTCTAGGGAGGAAGAGGGACGGGACGGGCCCCCTCCATTAGTTTGGTACTACAAAATGGGTAAGCGAAAATTACAGACCTCTGCTAATGCGGGACTAGTCAAAGCTAAAGTTCCACGCAAAGCCATTCCCTCTGAAAGCATTATGAACTACCTAACCTCTGCAGTGGGAAAACTGACCAAGGAAATTGCTGCTAAAGAACGCGAGCTGGGATTAGAACAGACAAATCTGGACAGTGAACCATCTGCCACTGTAAATAGTCACCCTGTTCCCTTGGACCCAGTAATAGTCATTGGAAATTTGCCTAACACTGATGCACAAGGCCAAACAAACATTAATATTCATGAGGGCCAAGACAATGCCAATCAAGATACCCAACAACAAGAAAACATCAGCACACACGTACAAACCCCTCATGTACCAAAACGCACTAAACGTGTTATTCAAAGAACAAACAAACACGGATTATATCCACATAAAAAGGCCCGACATCCGTTAACTGCCATTGAATCCTCTCTGAAGGAAATGGTGGAGGGAGTACTTGTGGATAAAATTGAGGGGGTATTAGTGCAGATCTCAAATGATATAATTGAAACTCTAAGGGATTGTGTAGCAGACATAATGGGGAAATGTGATAGGATTAACACTTTTTTGTCTTCTGGTCCCAGTAAGCCTTGCTCATGTTCCGTAAATATTGCATCACAGCTACCGTGCAATCCTAACACACAAATAACATCTGTGACGGGAAATATAGGTGAGCCACATCCCCAATTGCTATCTCCCCCGCCCCAAGTTTTAGCGGGCAACACAAATTCCCAAACAGTCACCAGCATAACCAGGGTACATCAGACAAGGAACCCCCGTCCGGCAGTAGTTACCCCAAGAGCCCCAGCTATATCCACCACTAACCCCCCAGAGCCAAGAACCCAACGCATAAGACCACCTGTACATCTTCCCCCGGAAGCAACTCCTTTTGTTGCTATCCTAGTAAATGTACCAGTATTGAAAAGTGGAGAGTGTGAGTCGGATATAGCTCAATTAAATAACATCAAGACGTGGTGTGATGCAAACTGCACTGGCCCTAAAAATATATCAGACCACATCCAAACAAGCAGAAGAGTCAAATGGGTGGGGTACACTCCCAAAAAATTTGCAGGGGACTGTATGATCGTTAATTTTAATAGACCACATGAGGCCCAACGGTTATTTTGGGATGCCACTGAAGTGACGGAAGATGGGATCAGAGCACTACCACTAGGATTTTTTTATCCCCCACCCATAATGCATAAACCCCAACCAGGAAGGGATTTTCATCGAGCACAATCTAGATACACTCCCTCCCTGAGTACATGGGCTACAGAGAAAACAGGTATGATGCCAAGAAACAGCTATAAACAGGGAGGAGAACTTAGATATGATCTTATGTTAACAAATAGGTTTGCTGCCCTCTCCAATCTAGAGGAAAATGACTGACTAACCTCACCAGGTTGTATTATAAATTCACCACAACCCTCCTCCTCATTGGTTAAAGACAAGAGCATTGCACCTACAAAACCATTAGATGCCCTCCCTTCATCCCCACATACCAGGCCAAATAATGCTGAAAAAGATATTAGAGTGAAATTGATGAGCTGGAATATCGCAGGCTTACGCTCCAAGAGGAGCGACATAAGATGGCTGGATTTGCTAAAAAAATGTGATGTGGTGGCTATGCAAGAGACGTGGGATATGGACTGTGATTTCTGGCTAGATGGTTATACCTCCTATTTTTTAACTGCCCAGACATCAAGTTCAGGTCGAAATAAAGGGGGCCTGCAGTTTTTGATTTCTGTAAATGTAAAAGGCACTGTGAAGGTATTGGATTCCCCATCCCAAAACTATTTAGCTCTTGAAGTTACAATGCCAAATAGACATAAATGCGTTTACATTAATTTTTATAACAGTATTCAGTGTATAGAATTAAATGGCAATATCAATTCATTGATGGAATTTTTAAAAAGGTATAGGGAGAGTCAGACCACTTTTGTATATTTTTTCCTGATGGGAGATTTTAATACTCATTTATGCCAACAGAACTGTCAGGTTAATGATACAATTAGCGTTGACATGCCACAATTATCACATTTTGAGCACTCAGAGAAGGGGTTGGCCCTAGAAGAACTTCTGCTAGAAAATGGTTTATATGAACCAGAGTTCTGTGACAGAAAGGAACGGGTGCCTACGTATAGTGCTAGGGATAGTAATACAATAATTGATTACATTTTTATTTCACCAGGCATGTTACAAAATGTTTTGTTTTATAACGCCGTACAGACGACATTCAGTGATCATAATCCGGTTATACTAGAAATTGATAACAGCAATTTGTCCTTATTTGCTAAAGTAAACAATATTGATATGATCTCAGTAGGAAATAATGACTTGAAAGTTAAAGACCAGGGGAGACGGGTTAAATGGAGTGACATCGTCCCAGAGGACTTTCTCCACTCTCTTAACCTTAAGATGGGCGAAGAAATCAATATCTGTATGGACCCAACAAGATATGAGGGGAATATAATCCAGTCATTTGAAAAAATTTGTTGCCAAGTATCAAATGACCTCAAAAGTAGTACAAGAAAGAAGGAGAAAAGGGTCATGGGTTGGTTCGACAAAGAATGCTCCAAATCCCATAGGGAATTACATAAAGCTCTAAATAAGACCCCACGTGATAAGATGGAAGTTGCCAGTAAAAGGCAAGAGTATAAGGCAAACATCCAAAGACGTAAAAACGAAATTAAAAAAAATGCATGGGAAGACTTATATGACAAAGCCACTCTGAAGGACAGTGCCAAATTTCGGAAAATTGTTAATACCCCCTTATTTAGCGGGATTGAAAATGCACCGTTAGAAGTGAACATTGCGGAACGAGATTGGTTGGAGCACTTTCAAAACATCTATGGTAGCAACATTGCCCCAGACCCCTTAGATCCAACTATGTTTCAAACAGAAGAGGTTCTGGCCAGCTTTACCATCAAAGAGGTGCAGAAGGCAATAGAGGACACAGCAGGCAAGAAGGCCCCTGGCCCTGACGGCGTCCCTGCCGACATGTTTAAATCAAATTCGAGTATGTGGGCAGTTGTTCTCACCAATGTTTTCAATGTCATTAGCTTAAAGGGTATGGGGGCACCAAATACCTGGTCGCAGTCTGTCATAATCCCCATTTTTAAGAAGGGTCAAAGGGGAGACCCTAGATGCTACAGACCCATTTCTTTGTTAGATTCTTCTTTTAAGATTTTGGGCAAAGTTATTTTAGAACGAATTTCAACCTGGGCGACAAACAATAACATCTTGTGTGAAGCCCAGTATGGGTTTCGTGCCGGGAGAGGCACAGAGGATCAGTGCCTTAATTTACTTCTTACCCTGGGTAAATACACTGTGGCATCCAAGGGTATGGTATACTTGGCCTTTATGGATTTGTCCACAGCTTTTGACCTAGTAAATAGGTCAAAGCTGTGGACAATACTTTTGGAGTTGGGGTTAGACCAGGCACTGGTGCATTTTTTGGCACAATTGCATAGTGATTTGAGGGCAACTGTACGTATGTCACAAGAGGGAAATTGCACTGCCTTTTTCAAATCAGGAAGAGGGGTGCGCCAAGGTTGCATTTTAGCACCAATCCTCTTCTCACTTTATATTAATTCTCTGGGCAAGACCCTGGAAAAGGCCTCCATTGATGTACCGCGCATGGGTGATTCTTTAATGCCTGTCCTACTTTATGCCGACGACTCGGTATTGTTGGCTAGGACCCCAAATGGTTTACAACTCCTTTTAAATTCTTTTGGGGCTTTTATGCAAGGCTTAGATCTAGCAGTCAATATTGAGAAATCCCACGTTATGGCTGTAGGTAGTCGCAAAAATGGCATGAAAACCCTTACCTGTAATGGTTCAGTTCTATCTAAAGTAAAAGTTTTTACCTACCTAGGTGTGGTGTTCGATGAGAACGGGACATGGGCTCCACAAATTAAAAGTAAGGCTGTGGCAGTAAAAAGATCGGCTGCCGCCATCCTAGGCTTTGCTAAAAGGTTGGGTGGTAAGCCACCTGAGGCTATACTAGCAATTTATAAGGCAAAAACACTGTCCATTGCAAGGTATGGTGCAATGATATGGGGTTATAAAAATCTGGACCATATCCAAAGGGAAGAAAATTTATTTTTGCGATCCCTTCTGGGCCTCCCAAAATCCACCCCAGCCTTTCCCGTACATTTGGAACTAGGGATAGGGTACATTGAGGACTCCTTGACCCTGGCCCCACTACTGTCATGGATTAGGATATGGCTTAATCCAGCTTTAATCTTAAACCATATGATTATTAGGGACTGCATGGGGAGAGAAAACGTGGTGAAGATCGGGTGGTTAAAATACATTAAAACTACAGCAGATTATTTAGGTCGCCCAGAGTTATATACATACCCTGAGAGCATTGTGAGAGAGGACATTGACTGGGTAAAGAAAAACTATATTGAGAAAAAGGTAGCAGAGCGAGAGGCTATCGAAATTGTAAAACCAACTGTTAGGGCCCATTACATGACGATTGCTTCACTATCTATGCAATCCTATTTAATGATAGTTAATAAACCTTTTCACAGGTGGGTCCTCACCAAATTTCGGTTCAATCAAGCACATTTTTTGTTAGGTGAATTTGAAAAATGGTGTAAGCCTCAGGAAAATGCTCCCTGCAAATGTGACCACTTCTCAGATCAGGACATATTACACTTCTTGTTTTTCTGTCCCTTCTATAAAGATGGAAGGGAAAGATATATTAAACCAATTCTGAGAGGTTTCGTGCAGGTTAAACCAGCCCTATTGTTCTTACAACTTATGGAAAATACAGTAGTAATGTACGGGGTAGCAAATTTTCTGACTATGTCTATCCGGTCAAAGCGAGCTAGACTAAAACCAAATAACTAACGCAACCTAAAAATGCCTGCACTGAATAAATGACCTTTGTTTATGTAGCCCAGAGCTGTACAAATTATGAATGCTTGAGCGGCACATTTTGCACTTTACCCTAGGCGGCTAGCATTTCCCGTACCCAAAAACGTAACAATTTCCTAGTCTTTTGCACTGTTTTTCTTATAACCTGACTACCGTTGTGATCATTGTAAATACGTTTGTAAAGATGATTTTTATATGAATTTGTCATGTGTAATTAACTTTTTAACCTTTTTAACCTTGTTTTTAAAAAAAAATTTGTGTGTATGATTGAATATGGCCCTGTAGCATACTTTTATGATTTTAAAACAATCGAATAAAGTGTTTCTGACTTGACTTGACTTGGATTTCCAATATAGCAAAATGAACCCTGCTTGTAATGGCGATAGGTTGCTGAATTCGTCAATCCATTCTTGCACTCTATTGAGGACCAATTTTCCCATTACGTTTTGTAAGGAATCTATGAGGCTAATTGGCCTATAATTCCCTGGGCACGATTTGTCCCCTTTCTTAAAAACAGGTATAATCTCTGCACCTTTCCAGGAATCTGGAACCGGCGCGCACTGGGCTGTAGCATTTGACAATAAATGGATGTACTTGCACCATCTCACTTTAGCGTAGAGGAATACAACCCCCGGTATCCCATCTAGGCCGGGAGCCTTCTCAGCCATAATGGATTTCAATTCCAGCTAGACATCCGCCTTACTAAAAGCAGCCTCGTTAAAAAGTTGTTTGGCGATGCAGCCCTCTGTTTCTTTCTCACTTGTGGCATATCGAGGTTTGAAATGGTGTACCCACTCCGATTGTGAGACATGATTTAGGGGCTGAGAGGCCTGCCCTCCTCTGTCCCATTTGTGGACGTTCCAAAACTGTTTGGGGTTTCTATTAACACAAGCCTCCCTCAATTCATCCCACCTTTTACTGTCTCATTCTTTCTTCTCCTTTATTTGCGTCCCCGGTAGGTAGCCCTTGCTGCTCGTACCGCTGTGGGGTCCCCTTCTTTTATAGCTACTCCTAGGTCTGCACAAGCCTTTTTACATTCTAAGCTGTACCATATCTGTACTTTAGGAAAGGCTGCCTTTTCTAGGTTGCCCTTTTTACTAAAATGCATACACAGTTGACCAAAAAAATTATTATGTATGCAAATGGATCGCTTTAAGTCCACCATCGGATTAGCTACGCTGGCCTGTAATTCATTTATGGCCTGATCTAATTCTTTTTCAATACTAGCTAGTACTACGGGTAGTTCAACTATCTTAGCCCATTTAAGTTGCCTCAAATCATTTGTTGGCACAACGTCAGCAGTGATGAAAGTGTTTAGCGTTTCATGGGGTCTTTAAACCGTAATAGGTCAAATTCCACACATACCTGATTGTGGTCATATCTGAAAGAGACACGTTAGTGATAGATTCCTTACCTTAGAATATCCCCAGGCGTCAGACTGGATCCGGAAATTTTTGCGTAGCAATACCCCTGCGCGCTGGTAGGCGTCGTCTGCGGCTCCGCGTCCGTCGTCGGCGTCGTGAGCGCCGGGATGACGTCGTCGGAGTATATAGACGGCGCCCATGCGCGCTGACGTCAGTTCTTCTTTTTTCCGCGCCAGCTAGCGCAGATCCGGAAGAAGCTCTACCCCCAGTCACTTTTTGACTGAAAACTTTTTTGATCTTTTTGATCCTCTATTTAGTCGATTCTCGACTATCGGTGCCAGGGATGCCCGGGTTCAAGCCTTGCTCGAAGTGCGGCCGACTCATGTCGGTCACGGACCCCCATCGCCGGTGCCTGAAGTGCTTAGGCCTCGACCACGACGATCGAACCTGCTCCGACTGCCGGGCCCTGACGTCGAAGGCTAGGCGGGAGCGGTCCCGCAAGCGTCTCGAGCTGAGGCAGTCGGCCCCGCGCCGCTCCAGGTCCCGGTCCCGGTCCCACGGGAGGTCGAGGGACAGGTCGCGAGGTCGGAGTCATCGACGTTCCGGGAGTGGACACCGATCGTCTGGTTCCAAGTCCTCAGGTAAGAGGCATGAGAGGTCGGAGCGACACCATCGATCCTCCGACCCGCCCCGTCGCTCGCACGATGCGACCGGGGACTCGGGCGACACCGCCCACGCGGCTCCGCGGGAGTCGCAAGCGTCGCCGCCTGCCCCACACCTTCGGGTCCCTGGGCACGGCGCGTCGCAGGAGGAGGTCGAGAGGTACCTCATGGCCATGAGGGCCCTCCCTCCTCAGTCGGTTCCCGTGGCGCCTTCGGGCCGATCGGCTCCGTCTGGAGGTCCTTCCGGGTCGGGCGCTTCGGCCCCGACGACGTCGGGTACTTCGGGCCCGGCGCCGCTGGCGACTTCGGTCCCGGCGCCGCACGACCTCGCTGGATCCGCCTCCGGATCCGGGACCTCGCCGGTCGACCCTACGACCTCGCCGGCGCCGTCCCTTCAGGTGTCGTCCCCGGCAGCCGATGTGGTTGCCGCCCCCAATGTTTCCTACGGTCCTCCTCAGGAGTCGGAGGGGCGCCGCTGGGCGCCGATTCCGTCGGCCTTCGGAGAGTTCTATCTCCACGAGGAGGCCCTGGCTGTTCATCCTGGTCTCCAGGAGCCAGGTGACGAGGAGCAATGGGAGGGGTCCGAGGACCCTCTGGCACGTGATTGCCAGTCGAATCAGGACTGGACATATGAGCTTGGGGAGGCCAGTGGTATTGACACCTCGCCAGACACTGGATTTACGTCGCCCCCGACTGTGGCTTCGGAGGCGGGTTCTGCTTACAGTGTAGTGTTGACGAAGGCAGCTAAGGCCTTAAACCTTCAGCTCCCCGTCGCGGCCGTGAGGACTAATCTCCTCACTGAGGTCCTCAAACAGCAGTCCGGCTCCGCGGAGCCCCTCCTGCCGTTCAACGAGGCCTTGTGTGACGTTCTTCTGGGCACTTGGTCCAAGCCCGCCACAGGCCCCCCTGTGGACAGGAACGTGGCCAGACGCTACCGCCCGGCACCGGGCGACCCTTGCTTTTTGTCCACCCACCCCACCCCCGAGAGTCTGGTCATCCAGGCCTCCAACTCCCAGACCGCTTTCCCGTCGGCCCCGCCCGACAGGGAATCCAAGAGATATGAGCAGTTCGGGAAGAAGGTCTTCTCGTCTGTGAGCCTAGGGCTACGGTCAGTGAACACCAACTGTCTCTTGGGCCGCTACACCCACACTCTGTGGGACACGGTTGTGGAGGTGCTGCCACAATGCCCTGAGGAGGTCAGGGCTAAACTCAGCCAAACCCTTGCGGACGGCCGAGATGCGGCACGTTTTTCTATCCGGTGTGGGCTGGATACCACGGACTCACTGGGCAGAGCGATGGCAACGACGGTGGCGGTTCGACGCCACGCCTGGTTGAGGTCCGCCAACTTCTCGGCCGATGTCCAGGCCACCCTCCTGGACATGCCGTTTGATGGCCGTCGCCTCTTCGGCGACAAGGCAGACCATGCGCTGGAACGTTTCAAGGACTCCAGGGCCACGGCCAAGTCCTTGGGCCTTACGGCCCCACGCCAGCAATCGGGTGCCTTTCGCTCCTTTCGTGGCCACGGAAGGGGCGCCCCACCACGGACCGCCAGCCACACGCCGCAAAATGTCCAGCAGCGCGGTGGCGGACGTGGGAACCGCCGCGGCGGTGGTCGGGGTCAGCGGCGAGGCCAGTCCACACCTCCCTCAGCAGCCCCCGCCTCAAAACCTTCCTAGTCCGAGTTTTCAGGCCCATGTGACGCCTGTGGGAGGCAGGGTTCGCCATCACCTCTCCCACTGGCATACAGTCACTTCGGACAGGTGGGTGCTGCAAATTGTCCGAAGGGGTTTCTCCCTCCCCTTCGAGTCTTCCCCTCCATCCATGCCACCTCAATACCACCGTGTGTCGGGGGATCACTTGCAACTTCTGCAAGAGGAAGTTTCGGCCCTCTTGGCCAAGAGGGCCATCGAGCGCGTTCCTGGGCCAGAAGTAGGACGTGGCTGTTACTCCCACTACTTTCTGGTACCCAAGAAGGGCAAAGGGGGCCTACGCCCTATCTTGGATCTGCGGAACGTCAACGGCTTCCTCCGGACGGAGAAGTTCAAGATGCTCACTTTGGCTCAGGTCCTGGCTGCCCTGGACCCAGGAGACTGGATGGTAGCGTTGGACTTGCAGGACGCCTATTTCCACATCCCCGTCCTGCCGGCCCACCGGCGTTACTTGCGGTTCACGGTAGGCCTAGAGCACTTTCAGTTTACCGTGCTCCCCTTCGGCCTTACCAGCGCCCCACGGGTGTTCACGAAGGTGATGGCGGTGGTCGCAGCCCATCTGCGCAGGCAAGGGGTGTCAGTCTTCCCCTACCTCGACGACTGGTTGTTGAAGGCGGGCTCGCCCCAGACAGTCGTCAGCCACCTCCAGACTACGGCCGACCTCCTGCACTTGCTGGGGTTCTCCATCAATGTGCCGAAGTCGCACCTGTGTCCCTCTCGGAAGCTCCTTTTCATCGGAGCGGTTCTCGACTCGGCGCAGTTTCGGGTTTACCCACCCCAACAGCGGGTTCGGGATATTCAGGCTCTGATTCCTGTCTTCAGGCCGTTATCCCGGGTCTCGGTCAGGTTGACGCTGCGGCTTCTGGGACTGATGGCCTCCTGCATCCTTCTGGTGCGTCACGCCAGGTGGCGGATGCGGGCTCTGCAGTGGGACCTGAAGTTTCAGTGGGCCCAGCATCAGGGCAACCTGTCCGATCATGTCCTGATCTCGGAGGGCACTGCGAAGCAACTGCAGTGGTGGCTCACGGACCGCGACTGGGTCAGTGGCAGACCCCTCTCCCTACCCCAGCCGGAGCACGTAGTTGTGACGGACGCGTCCCTCCAGGGCTGGGGAGGCCACATGGGGGAGGCGGAGATCAGAGGCCTCTGGTCTCCGGCGGAGTCCCAGCTCCACATCAACCTTCTGGAGCTGCGGGCGATTCGTCTTGCACTGAAGGCATTCCTCCCCTCTGTCAGGGGGAGCGTGGTGCAAGTGTTCACCGACAACACCACCGCCATGTGGTACTGCAACAAACAGGGCGGTGTGGGGTCGTGGACCCTTTGCCAGGAGGCTCTGCGCCTCTGGCAGTGGCTGGAACATCAGGGCGTGACCCTGGTGGTTCAACACCTGGCAGGCTCTCTGAATGCCAGGGCGGACGAACTCAGCCGCCGGTGCATGATGGATCACGAATGGCGTCTGAACTCGGACGTGGCGCAAGGTCTCTTTCGACAGTGGGGAGAGCCTTGGTTAGATCTATTCGCCACAGAAGAGAACGCGCAATGTCAGCAGTTCTGCGCGTTGGAGTTTCCAAGGCGGCACTCGCTCGGAGACGCTTTTCGTCGCGAGTGGAGCTGCGGTCTGTTGTACGCCTTTCCGCCTATACCACTTCTGCCCAGAGTGCTGAAGAAGATCAGGCGCGACCGGGCCCAGGTCGTCCTTGTGGCTCCGGACTGGGCACGAAGATACTGGTATCCCGAGCTACTCAGCATGTCAGTCGATCCCCCGATTCGTCTGCCTCTTCGGGAGGACCTTCTGTCGCAGCAGCAGGGGACGGTCCTGCACCCGAACCTGTCCAGTCTCCACCTACAAGCTTGGAGATTGAGCGGCGGCAGTTGAGGCCATTTGACTTGCCTCCCGAAGTCTGTGATATCATTCTGGCAGCCAGGCGTCCCTCCACAAAGTCGGTATACGCCTGCCGGTGGAACAGATTTGTGGCATGGTGCACAGCAAAGGCTGTGGATCCCCTCAATGCCCCTCTCTCTGAGGTTCTTCTATTCCTTCTTTCCCTTGCCCAGCAGGGCTTTGCTCTGGGCACTCTTAAGGGGTACCTTTCTGCTCTTTCCGCCTTCTTACGGCTACCAGATCAACCCTCTTTATTCAAGTCCCCTATTGTGAGTAGATTTCTGATGGGGCAGTGAGATAAATAACGGTGATGGATCAAGCCCTGATCTTTGGACTGGGTAAGAGTGGTCTGTTTAACTCAGACACTCTGTTCATCACCACCCCCTTTTTGTAAATCGTTTTTGGCCACTATAGGTGTGGCAGGGTATACTCAGACATGAGTCCCTTTCTCACTGCTCCATCAGGATTCAAGCAAGCCGGGCCGAAGAAGGCTGAAATGCCAGAAACCGGTCCCCGGTAGCTTGTCTCCTTTCTGGTGAAGAGTTGGCTTGGTAGTTTAGTCTGCCCTGTTCCCATGATGCACTGGGCCAGGGACAGACTGATTTGCATATAGCCAGGTTCTGAGCTGGGATGGGGCAGTGAGATAAATAACGGTGATGGATCAAGCCCTGATCTTTGGACTGGGTAAGAGTGGTCTGTTTAACTCAGACACTCTGTTCATCACCACCCCCTTTTTGTAAATCGTTTTTGGCCACTATAGGTGTGGCAGGGTATACTCAGACATGAGTCCCTTTCTCACTGCTCCATCAGGATTCAAGCAAGCCGGGCCGAAGAAGGCTGAAATGCCAGAAACCGGTCCCCGGTAGCTTGTCTCCTTTCTGGTGAAGAGTTGGCTTGGTAGTTTAGTCTGCCCTGTTCCCATGATGCACTGGGCCAGGGACAGACTGATTTGCATATAGCCAGGTTCTGAGCTGGGATGGGGCAGTGAGATAAATAACGGTGATGGATCAAGCCCTGATCTTTGGACTGGGTAAGAGTGGTCTGTTTAACTCAGACACTCTGTTCATCACCACCCCCTTTTTGTAAATAGATTTCTGAAGGGCATCACACACATGTTCCCTCCTGTTCCCTTCGTGATGCCCCAGTGGGACTTGAATCTGGTTCTCACCTATCTGATGTGTGCTCCTTTTGAGCCACTTCATAACTGCCCTCTTCGTCTCCTTACTCTAAAGACGGCCTTCCTGGTTGCCATCACCTCTGCCAGGAGGGTGAGTGAGCTCCAGGCTCTTTCTTCTTCTCCACCTTTCCTGTCTGTTCATCCTGATAAGGTGGTGTTACGTACACGTCCTTCCTTTCTGCCCAAGGTTGTCACGGCCTTCCACATCGGGCAGTCCATCACCTTGCCCACCTTCTTTCCGCCTCCGCATCCCTCGAAAGAGGAGGAGAGGCTCCACCGCCTGGATCCAAAACGTGCGCTCTCCTACTACCTAGACCGCACTCGCCAATTCCGGGTGGATGACCAACTCTTCGTTGGTTACGTGGGCGCGAAGAAGGGAAAGGCTGTACACAAGAGGACCATCTCAAGGTGGATCATCTTGTGCATCCAAGCATGCTACTCCATGGCGAGGAAGGAGCCCCCGGCTGGATTGCGGGCTCACTCCACTCGGGCCACGGCAACGACAACTGCCCTGGGCCGCGGTGTCCCCCTGCAGGACATCTGTCAGGCAGCCACGTGGGCCTCGCTGCACACGTTCGCAAGACACTACTGCCTGGACAGTCAAGTCCGGAGGGATGGCTTCTTTGGCCGTTCCGTCCTCCAGGACTTTCTGGTGTGATATTGGTTCGCAGACCCACCACCGGGGTTGGTATTGCTGGGGTATCTATTCTAAGGTAAGGAATCTATCACTAACGTGTCTCTTTCAGATGCACAAGTTACTACTTGTGTAACGATATATCTGTAAGAGACATTAGTTAGTGATAGATTCCTTACCGCCCTCCCATCCTCCCCGTTCTGCGAACCGATATCTAGGGTTAAGGTCATCCCCTTTGAGGGCCCTAGTTTCATGGCACCAGTGTTAGTTCTATCATGGCTCTGCGTATCTGGCGCGGAAAAGCTGTGTTATCAGAACTGACGTCAGCGCGCATGGGCGCCGTCTATATACTCCGACGACGTCATCCCGGCGCTCACGACGCCGACGACGGACGCGGAGCCGCAGACGACGCCTACCAGCGCGCAGGGGTATTGCTACGCAAAAATTTCCGGATCCAGTCTGACGCCTGGGGATATTCTAAGGTAAGGAATCTATCACTAACTAATGTCTCTTACAGATATATCGTTACACAAGTAGTAACTTGTGCTTCCCAATTTCTCTTGAACCCTCATATCCTTCACGGTATGCCAAAGCGCTGAACTAACCAATACGTAGTCTATCCTACTGGAGCTATATCCTTTGACAAATGTATTGACCCCCATTTTATCTGACGTAGTACGGCCATTAACTGCCCATAGTCCCTTCTCCATGCAGATGGAATTGATTTGAATCACCACATCTGACCATCTTTTTATTATATCTAATTCCAGCTTTTGAATGCCCCACTTCAAATCTTCCTCCTCCAACAGGTTACCCTCCTCACTTAATAGTGGCTCAAACGTCGCGTTAAATCACCCGCGACGATAATATGTGCATCTGTCTGGCTACCCTCGAGAAGATCGTCAAGAGCCGCTAAAACTCCCGACTTTTTTCCTCTGGAGCCTCGCTCATAAATATTGTAATTTCCATAATCCCATTAGCTCCCCTAGACAATCTAATGGCCTGGATATCTTGGTTATTAGTTGGAAAAGCTTGAATAACTAACCCTAAATCTTGCTTCACCCACATTGTCAAACCCCCTGATGGCCTGCCTTTAACGGCCGGAATATACAAATTTAAATACCCTGCACAAAAGAGGGGGGCTTCTGCCCAGGTCTCTTGAAACAGACAGATCTCAAAACCCTCAATAAAAGCATGCCACTTTGGGGATCCCAACTGGGAACCTAGTCCTGCAATGTTCCATGAAAACAATGTTTTCTTTAAAGGTATTGTGCAAACAATCGACTGCCCACTCCGAACAGAGGGGCTTGGGCTGACCTCCTGCCCTAATCGATAATTCTGTCTAGATGGCAGGGAATCCTCTTCTAGCATTGCATCTTGCTCTACTACTAGGTGGTCACTGTTTAATAAGCTATCCCTTTGTGCAGTATTGGATGTTTGGTGTGCCTTCTGCCTGTCATCCAATTGCCCCTCACGTCAAACTATATTTTCCAGGGTAGATGATCCCTGAATCCTAGATTGTTTGTGCTTGAGAAGACAGGCATTCATACTACTCATAGGGGAGCGTCTAAACTGGATGACTAACTGACCTGGATTAATAGATTTCCTGCTAGATCTGCTCTGGCCATCGTGAGCTCAATGCAATCCAGAAGGTTAGCAGTTGCAACCAGCTTGCAATATCTTCCCTTATTACCGAACGGCATCCTCTAACATGCCGTATCCAATGAATGGATTTGTTTATTAGGGAATCCTCGCTTTCTAATCTTTTGCTTCCTTATAGCTTTGGTACATTCACCATAAAGATTCTGTGAGTATTGGTTAGATCCGCAGGATTGTAAACTGGATGCCTATTTCTCTGCTCAGCCTCTGGTTGGATAGGATGTAGTACAGCGTTTTCTTTATGCCATATCGGGCCCTCGTCAAAGCTAGTGCAAAATAATTTTTAGTTTGACTAGTACTAGAGATTGGAATAGGTCTAGGCTTTGGTGGAAGCGGCCTCGTGGTCTCTGACCTGGGCCTTCCCAGGCTGGATGAAGCCCCATATACATGAATTTGTAATACATGGAGGGCAATGGCTGGTGTAGCCCTAGATGTTACCTGTGTAGTTGAAGTTATACCCTGTAAGTATCCTGTGCATCTACTTTCCCTTGCATCCCCAGGCTGCAGTGGAACAGATGTCAATGACTTAACCAACGATGTTAGGTCCTATATCTGGCTTCTCATTGATCCCATTTCCTGTCGTAGTAAGATAACTTGCTGTAGCAGGTCTTGTTGTTCCTTTATCAAACCTGGCCCATTGACCCTGCCCTGCTCAAGTGAGATCAATATCACCTGTGTTGTCTGTGACCCTTCTTCTCTCCTTGTTTCGTTATCAGGAATGTCAGCAATGGGAGGTATCTTTTGGGTATCAGTATGATCTGTATTAGCTATACCCCCTTTCATTATTTCACCTTTGACATTATTGTTAGAAACGTACTTTTTGAGGGTTTTATGGAACATTGCCGGAATGGTGGTACTGATTTTTTTTTATATCTGAGAATAATCTGGGGGAGTTAAAACGCAAGTAGGTTGGGTTATGGGCTCAGAATCTAAAATGCCCTCACATTCCTCAATTAGGGTGTCAATCCGATCTAAGACACAATTACTGCCTGCATGCAATTGGAGCTTCCTTGCCTTTTTTCCCCGTACTACCCCGGTTTGAACCATTGCCACTCGCCTCCCCTCCGTCCTCCCTTCCACCCGGTAACTTCCTTTTACCCATAGCTATTAATATGGGGCAGGCAATATGACCTCTTCAATGAAACAATACACAAGAACTGCAACTTAGCCTCAATATGCTGGCACCATTCATGCACTATCTCCAATCGAGTATCGTTAGCAGAGAAACCTTTTACAATATGAGATAGGGCAGCTATTGCTAGGAGACGAAATCACCAGTGTCTATTACATTCAGTCACAATCGAGGAGGTATGAACAGTACATTAGGGGATTATGGTTGCCTCCACGTGGTCTCAACAGTGGTTCCATGTCCGATCCGGCAAACGAAAGGGGGTGGCACTGACTTGCCTCTTCCTGCCACTGAAAGGCACGGATGGGCCCGCCCGGGCACGCCTGCGCTGCGGGAGTGGCGGCTGAGTTCAAATACGGCGCCGGCAGGCTGACATCACCTCCTGCGCCGGGTGGAGACAGGGCCTGCTGGGGGACCGAGTCCCACCCCCAGCGTCTATGCAATGGCTCCTCGGTCCTGCTTCCTGCTTCCGCTGCTGCTCCTTAAGCCCTCATGAGGCGAAAACGAGCCAGGGGTCGTTGGGGCACACCTGTCTAGGAAATGCGTCCTGCGCTGCTTCCGCTCCCTAAGCCCCTGTGAGGCAAAAATAGGTAAGAGGTCGTTGGGGCACACCTGCCCAGGAAATGCGTCCAGTGCTGCAGGAGTGGCAACTGAGTTCAAATGCAGCACCAGGAGGGAGGGTGACGTCACCTCCCGCACCGGGTGGACAAAGGCCTGCTGGGGGACCGAGTCCCACCCCCAGCGTCAATGCAGTGGCTCCCCGGTCCTGCCTCCTGCTTCCGCTGCTGTTCCTTAAACCCCTGTGGGCCAAAAACGGGCAAGGGGTCAGTGGGGCACACCTGCCCAGGAAATGCGTCCCGCGCTGCTTCCGCTGCTGCTCCCTAAGCCCCCATGGGGCGAAAACAGGTGAGGGGTCGTTGGGGCAAACCTGTCCAGGAAATGCATCCTCTTTCCTAACCCCAGTATCCAGCAAGATTGCCACATAAATCCTCTCACTTTGAAGTCGGAAAAAAGTAAAGTAAACAAGCGCCCTCAGAAGACAGTGTCTGACAATTGACCTCAGTCATTTAAATGCACAGCAGATGTGACGAGATGAGAACAAGATTTACAGGGAGGACTTGGAAGGAAAAGACAGTGCTGGATATTTGATCTTGATCTTTGAATGCCCAGTAAACGTGACACAATAAGGACAACATTTAAAGGTCTGTTTACAGAAATCGAGTTTGTGGAAGAATACTGTGAAAACGGTTTAGGCAACAGGTGGGATGGATTGAAACTGGGCAGCCTATAGCAAATAAAGGCAGCAAATGGAAAGCAAGAAAACGTGAGTTACCAATCCAATAGCAACCAACTGGCAGAATGTATTCCTAGGTCAACTTTCTGAAAGTACCCAAGATGTCTTTAGCTGCACTGTCTGGTAGACTGCAACTTAAAGAGGTAAAGAAAAACTTGTCTGGTCCAGCAACACCTTCAAGTGAGGGGACACAACCGAGATTTTAGCCTGCTCCTCAAGAGTTCCACCCCAGCTCTCTCAACTACATTGCTGAAACTCCTTTTGTTGCAGACTGTCCCTTTTCCTCTTACCCAAGCACTCGCCCCTTCGCCACTGCAAATCCTACACTTGGTTACTGCTTCCATGCTAGATTCCTCATTTTGCATTACCTTCGCACCCCCTCCCCCAAAAACATAATGGACAGTGCTCAGTTGTTTATCCCCTTTGCTACTCCCTTGCACTCAGTAACTTTGTTGCTAGTTCAACTTTTTGTTAGTCACATGAATCTCACTTGAAAACCTGCAGACCACTTGTATGTAAGTGAAGATCGGAAATAGGCATGGCTTCCTGTATGGAAACTGCATTCAAAGGTAATCCATTATTGAGAAAGACATTGTCTTGGAAGATCTTTCACGACCTGTCACTGCTTGGATTACATTTTAGAACCTGACTAATTTAGTGCTGTGGTAATGCACATTGACTTATGTATCTTTGAAGGTAGTTCTTGTTTTGCACCTTTCCAACATATTTTACTAAGTATATTGGTGCTTGCCTTTGCAGAGATACCCATGCCTATTTTCAAAATATTGATGCATTTTAGAGTATGTACATTCCTGCCAGCAGATCTTAACCTGTGGCCAGGGACCCCTAGGAATCTGTGACACCTACTCCGGGGGTCAGTGACTGTTTGGAAAATTAAGTAATATTACAAATGAACAAGGTAAAAATCATAAATAATGAAGCAAAATGTAAAAATTCTGTAAATGCAGGGAATTATGAAATTGAAGGCTAAAAACTAAGTTAGTTTCCTCAGATTGATTTGTGGGAGCAGTGCATGGACAGCAAACAGGATATAGTATGGACGATGTGTGACCTCAATTGAGTTTAGAAAAAAAAACATCCCATTAAAATGTCTTTTTTTTATATTTGTTAATTAAATAAAATAGTTAATCATTTGTGTATTTGTTTAATGAATGCTTGTTTCTGTATTTTTGTGCATTTTCTTTGAGGTTCATATCATCACAATTGCTTAGGTTGGAGTCGCTGGCTTCCAGTAATAACCCATTGATTGTCCCCCGATTCCAGTGATAACCATTCTTGGAATTAAGGGAGCCCCATTGAGTTAAGTGGGTGTCCAGGGAAGTTGAAAAGTTAAGAACCACTGGTTCGTGCTGTCAATATAGGGCAATAACACTGATTAAAGTAGCAAATAGCTTCAGCTCTTCAAAGTATTAGTAGGTGTTGCTCAATACAGTGAGTAGGTTAAATGCAGAATTATCCAGAAGCTATATTTGCCACTTCTCAAATCACTCTTTTTCCCATTTCAGATGATGGTCACACTGCCGTTCTTACTCTGAGTGACAGCGAACTCCTGAAGCTGCAAAGCGACTCCCGCACAGTACAGCTGCTCAGTGACTTCCGCCGGGCCCTCACCCGCATGGTGGAGACATGCTTGGAGCACGAGCTGCCTGAAATGCCAGAACATCTGCAAGAGGAGCACAGCCAGCTCCTCCACCTTCTTGTGGAGCTCCTTAACAGCACATCCCAAAACTTCGGCAAGAGCCATGAGTTGATGATGGAGGAATGAGCTGAGAACTTGAAATTTGTACAAAACAGATTGCACATTTAAATAAAAATGTTTATTTATTTATTTACCAGAGTGGCCTTCTCCTACGTGAACCAGGGGCGGGGCTCTTGGCAATTCCACATACTTCTTTCCTTACCAAGATGTGTACATAATTTGAGTGCAGAAACCACAAAAATCTAAAAGAAAGCCATTGTTTTTTGTTGTTATAGGTTATATAGTTAATTTTGAGGAATTGCTTCAAAAGTATCAAACAGCTAGTGACTGAACTTATGGAAAACTGTATGCATTGCCTCTTGAAGGTTTTTTTGGCAGTAACATCTGAACAAAATGGTGAGTACAAGGTTTGTTGAAAGTTGACTCTTCGATAAAGAAGATTTTCAGTTTAAATTCTCATAAATTGCACCCTTTAGGGTTAATTGGTTTAAAAGATTACAGTTCAAATGCCCGATTGTTTGTTGCAAGTCCATCACAGGTGGTGGCTCTTCAGTGAATGTAAAATATCTTGTTGAACTGTTGCGCGTCAATAAAAATAATGTGTTTCCTAATCGTCCCCTGTAGGACTCTGTGGCCCTGTTTTCTGTGTGGTGCTAGTCGCAAGACTTGGGTTAACAGTTCAGCCTGTTGGGTTTCTGTAAACAATTCTAATGTCTGATGGATACTTCCAACTGCAGTCCTCGCCTTTCAAATTTCCTTGTGTATCAGAATGGATCCAGAAACTTTGTAAAAGCTCTCCCACACAGGTAGGTGGCACTTACATCATCCCTGCACCGGATGCAGCATAGTTGTGACTTAACTGGAGCCCGGATGCCACTCTGACTTCAGTTCTCATATTCCACTCCATATGACGTGGATTAGGAGCTGCTCTCCGTTGTATTTCTCACAGAAAAATGTTTCTATTTTGCAGTGCTAGGAATGTCGCATCCCAGAATATCAGCTCTTAAGCCCTGTTACTCCTGTCATCCGTTTCAGATCTGCACGAGGTCCACCTTTGATGTTTAGGCCCTAAGCGACAATTGCAGTCCATTGCACACCGAAGTGATTAAGGAGCGGGAGGCAAAACTTTTTATGGTGCTTGTAGTGAGCGGCTGGCTCGGTGCTGGTCTTCCTTGACATCAAAGTAGAGATTATGCTGTTATCTTTCTTCGAAAACATCGAAGAAAAGGAGAACAAAGTAAAAGAAAAAAAGATATACCCCACCCCCAATCACCGCCTCCACTCAACATTTAGCAAACCCATTGATGAGAAAGAGCTGAGTGACATCATGCCGAAGAACAAGTTACTTCCCTTCGGTAACACCTTATCTGATAGCGACAATATCTAGCCACAGGTTCCTTTGAATTTCCCTTGGGGTCAGACTGGATCTATTTGATTTTTGGTGAGCAGTACACCTGTGCAGTGGTAGGTGGCATTGGTTGGCTCTGCATGGCATCGTCTGTGTTGTCTGCGCCAGAAATAACGTCTGCGTCACCTATATAGGTGTCACCTTGGTGTGCTGAGAGTTACTTTTCACGACTTTCCACTCCATAAGCGCGGAGCCATGAAGTGCACCGATACTGGTGTGTCCAAACTAAAGCCCTGAAAGAGATTAACCCTAGAAATATGTCCGCAGAACGTGGAAGATGGCTGTGTCATTAAGGAACCTGTGGCTAGATGTCTTTATCAGATAAACAAGTTACTTACCTTCGGTAACACCTTATCTGGAAAAGACATCTAGCCACAGGTTCCTTACCTTTGAATAGATATCCAAGCAATACAACCCCTGGTGGTGGGTCTACGGCCAAAGTTAGACTAAGAAATCCTGCAGGACCGAACAGGCGAAGTGCCCGTCCTTGCAGACCGGACTGTCCAGGCACGAATGCTTAGTAACCATATGCAGAGACGCCCACAGTGCTGCTTTACAGATGTCCAGGACTGGAACTCAACAATCTAGGACAGTGGTAGCAGCCTTTGCTCTGGTGGAATGAGCTCTCAAGCCTTCAGGATGCTATCTCTTTGCCAGCGCGTAGCAGATCTTGATGCAGAGAATAACACATCAATAGATGGATCACTTCTGCACCACCCAACCTTTTTTTGCCCCAACATAACCCACGAAGAGTAGATCGTCCATCCGGAACTCTCATGTGTGCTCAAGGTAGAACAACAAAACTCCTTTTAGGTCTAAAGGAGAGGAGCAACTCCACAGTTTGGAAGGATGTGGAGCAGCGTAGAATGTGGGAAAGGTGACCGATTGGCACACATGAAATGGTGTTACCACGTTTGGCAGGAAAGAGGCCGTAGTGCAAAGCACCAGTTTTCCAGGAAAAACTGATAGGAAGGGAGGCTTGGAATGATAAAGCCTGCAGCTCACTCACCCTTCTGGTCGATGGAATGGCTGCAAGAATGGCTGTTTTGATGGTGAGCAGCCTGAGGGGACAATTGTGTAAAGGGTCGAAGGGAGCACATGAATGGAGAAGGAGGGAACATATGTTTGAGAAATCTATTTACAGTGGGAGGGTTGGTCAATATAGTTAAGTGCCTCTTTTGACGTGGTTAGCCCCCAATTTTTGGCCAGTGTATGATGTGATTTTGAATTGAAAGTGCACTGGGTCCTTGCTAACCAAATTCTCAGTGTCAGATCTATTTCCTAAAACTGTACTACGATTGACACACCTAAAGCAACCCCTGTAAGTCTCTAGTAAATGGTACCCCTGGACCTGTGGCATTAGTACTGAAAAGGGTCCTCTGAGGCTGCAGCAAAAATGGTGCCACCCCAGAGACCCCCTCATCAAGACCATGCACACCGCTATTGCAGGCTCCGTGTCCCTGTGTCCCGTCCCCCCCCCCCCCCCCCCCCCCACCCCCCTCCTTCCAGCCCGGACACTACATGCGGTATAGGTAAGTCACCCTACTGCAGGCCTTATAGCCCTAAGGCAGGGTGCAATATATCCCATGTGTGGACATATCTGCATAAGCAGATATGACCCTACAAACCTACGACCCTTAACTTTTTACATTATTTGTTTGCTGAACCCTTGGGTTGGAGCCGGCCAGAGGACTTGGGCCCCTGTGGTTGTGATAGTTTTTCAAGGCAAGACACCATGCACTTTGTAATGTTTGCAATCGTTACTTGCAGTTACGGAAGCGTTTTATTTTCCCAATTTTAAAAAATAAGAGCTTCGTGCAGGTTCTACCAGCCTTAGTGTACCTGCAGATGCTGAACAGCCCTTGGGAAATTTTTAATATTGCTCGTTTTTTTAGTTGCAGCAGTCAGAGCAAGAAGCAAAAGAAAATAACTCCTTATGTGGCTGTTCTAATATGTGTGAAATTCTTGTTTCTCTATTGACTGTTGCTTTTAAATTGTTTTATTCATTTGTGTAGTAGGTTCTTCTGTTACGCCGTACACTATTAACATGAAATATTTAGCCCTGAATTCTATTGCTCATTGCTTATGGAATGTTATAGATTTTATCTTTTTGGAATATTGTGCATCTTTCAATGCTTTTATGATTTTAATTGATCGAATAAAGCAATTTTGACTGACTGACTGACCCTACAATATATGAGCCGATATTGTAAGTGCATAAGAAAGCCATAGGGAGTGCATTGCTTGGATACTTTTCATTATGAGTTTCCTAGCTCCATGATGACTTCACTGTAATCTAAGATGTTTGGTACAAACATCTTGTCTTAATAAGTCCTCACTGATGCCAGGGTTGGATTTATTAATAAATACACAAAGTTTATTAGTGGGTCCCCTGGTCTTAGCCAGCCTGCCACCACCTGACATGTTTCTGACCTCATGGGTGGAGAGTCTGCGCTCACAGAGGCCAGGAACAAACCCTGCCCTGGGCTGAGGTGCTTCACATCACCTCCAAGCCTGAATGACCTGCCAAGGCAGGAAGCTTCAAAGGCAATGCCGCCTTTGAAATGCGACCCAAGCATCACCAGATAGTGGAGGATGCCAACCCCCTGTCCTGCTCCACATTTGGTGGGAGGACAAGCCGGAAAATTAGTTACTTTAGGGGGTCCCCATTCAGCCAGCACCACCCTTAATATGGGGCAGATCATGTGAAGGTCACTTTTCATTTCCCTCCATCTTGGTTTGAGAGTGAATTAACTTATCAGGGCTAGGGTAGTGCGTCTTCCCACAGGAAGTGGTCACTTAGAGGGCATAGACACCCCCAAAGGTAGGAAGCCCATGGACTCCTACCTGTCATCCCTTTTAAAACCCCCAGACCCTGAACTTCAGATTTGACAGACACAGAAGAAAAGAACAAAGAAGAGTTGCTAACCCAAGGGCTGAAGCCCTGCTGCAGAAAATTGTCGCCAATCCCTGCCTGCTGCTTTAAGGACTCAACAGTCGTGGTGTGCGGACTTATCCTGCAACAGTGAGCCTTCCAAGAATCCCAGAGCACCTCCAGCCGTTGACAAATAGCCAAAGAACTCCCTTGGAGTAGAGGTACTACTCGTCAGCAGGCACCGAACCCGCAGAATACGGTTTCACAACTTGCTGGTCCCTGGCGACTCCAACACAGTGGTATGCCAGCCCCAGAGGATCAAATCTGTCTCCGCTCCAAATGTGGAGACACCAGGATCTACCAGAGCGCTGTCGCATCAATACCCGGTGTAACGGACCCTCTGCAGCATTCACCAAGACGAAGAGTCCAAATCCGGATTCCAAGTACCCGCTGAGGGACATAGAGATCCCTGAAACACACTTTGTGAGAGGCCCAGCTGTACCGGAATTGCTTCTCCAAGCTGCCTGCTCCTGACCGCGAGAGCGTCTTAACACGTGCTTACCGCAGACCTTACTGCTCTGCACCCAGCCCATCCGGCCTCGGTATTGACAAGCCAGCTGTGCTCCCGAGGCCTTTGCGACATGCTTCCTTGAGTGGGACTCCCCGGACTTTTCTTTAAGTCCCCTTGTTCAGTGTGTTTTCAAGTTACCCCCTTCTTCGGAGCGGTACAAAAGGGGGTGGTGATGGACGGAGCATCTGAACCAATCAAACACTCATACCCAGTCAACAGATCTGGGTTTAATCCAGTGGCAAAATGAGCAAGGGACTCACGTCTGAGCATACCCCTGCCAACTTATGGCGAACAAAGCGGTACAAAAGGGGGTGGTGATGGACGGAGCATCTGAACCAATCAAACACTCACACTCAGTCAACAGATCTGGGTTTAATCCATCCCTTCTTCGGAGCAACCAGCTACCAATGACCTCTGCACGCTGTTACCAGCCGAATCATGGATGCTCCAGAGAATCCGCTGTTGGAATATTGAGGCTGGCCTTGCTACTTACAGTTGGAACTCAAGATTCACCTTCGGGATTTAGGTGTCATTTTATATGCATTTTTCTGTTCACTCCCATTGACTTCAGTGTGCGTAATTGGGCACAAAAGTGATTTATTTTGCGAACTTGAAAAATTCATATTTGAAAAAGTACATACTGTAGAACAAAGTTCTTGGTCTGAAAACTTTCATAAAAATCTGTTATTTTTGTAAATTGGTTTCTGATTTATTTGTGTGTGTATCATTAATTGCCTCTGTGAGTACAACAAAGGCTTAGCACTACCCTAACTGCTAACCTACACTACCACAAGTAGAGTGTTGGTATTATCTACTTTTGCATCTGTATAACAATCTGGGTCTCACTGGACTTTCTACACAGTGTACTTCATTTTAGCACATTATATAGAGAGACGACTTTCCACATTGGTGGATCAGCGGTGGGGTCTACCAGTTTGCGTTTTCTGATACCACTCTCACAAATAAAAACGTAGTGTTACTGCTACAGAAACACTACGGAGCACCCGCCAGGACGGCATAGGCACGAAAAGTGCCTGTCTCTTCTTCCACAAATCGTAGCGAGGAACTGGCCAGTTCGGGGTTGCTCATGGAGCCGTAACTATTAGCGCTCCTATTTTTTATTTATTTTTTTCCCAGGGAACACAGGAAGAAGAACTATGTTTTTATTTGTGAGACTCATTTTGAGACTCTACTTCTGTTACCTACGTGGATAGGGTGCGCCTTAGCGTGCGCACACCGTCCCGCTGGTACCCCATTGGTCCTGACGAAAACCTGTAAATTGACACATAGGTTGAAACATGTAGACCTTTTTAGGTTTTGCCTAGCAAATGCGTACGAAGTACGCATGCTCTAGGAAAACCTTATGTTTTTCTCTGTGGGGTTGGGTATCCGCCCCCTCCTCCCATTGGCTAGCTCCATAAATGGAGACTAGCCATTGGGAGAGGGTTCTGTCCGTCAATCCCGGACCAGATTCGGGGGCGTTCCTGAGAATTTTTCTCTTTTGGCTACATCAGCCGAAAGCCTGTTCTCGTCAACGCCCCCGAATCTGGTCCGGCATTGAGCCGGCACCCGCCTTCCTGCTCGAGTGGGCGTGGTCGCCTTTCCCGCCCCCTCTCCCGCTCCTCTTCCATGCCGACCACGGCCGCCGGAAGAGGTCCAGGTGAGTGCTTTTTTTTTTTTTGTTGCCTTATGTCCGTGTGTGTATTTTCCCGCCCCCCCCCCCCCCCCCCCCCCCCCCCCCTCCGCTGTCGAGTCCTGGCGGCGGCTCAGACACCCTGTGTTTCCGTGGGGGTTGCTTTTGGCTAGGCATAGCGCACTTGGTGTAGCGTTGTTGTAGAGGCGATTCCACACGTTCTCAGTTGTGTGGTAATTGTCCCAGGTTGGAAGGCCACAAATTGCGGCGAATGTTTTCCCCATGGCAAACCGGCAGCACTCCCAGTGCAGTGGATTGAGACGGTGGGGAGCTTTGGTGTAGTGGGGGGTTCTATGCGCAGGAGTGCAGTCGTGGATCCGTGGGTGGTCACTTACGTATTGCGGCAAATTTCCAGGCGTGTTGTCTGTGTGTCTTGCGGACACCTGCAGAGGGTGTGCGTGTGGAGGGTGGGCCATTGCATATGGAGCTGTGTGCAGGTTGGGGTGAGCTGGACTGTAGGGGTTGCTTTCTCACGTGTGTTGGTTCCGTACACGTCGTCAAGTACAAAGTCGTGCTTGGGTTGCACAGAGCGTGGGTGCACATTCGTGGTTGAAACACACGGGCTGTTGACGGTCCGGAATTGTGGAGGTACGCACGTTCTAGGTGTGTTCTATTTGTGTGTGCATAAGTGCGTTCTTGGTGCTTTAAATCAGCATGCCACAGCGGCCTCCATGGTAAGGGCCTGCAGTCAACGATCTGCCGTGTCAGTCCGGGCGTATCAGCACTTCTCTAGTTGTGTATCACAAGATAAAATCAGCCGCCGATATACATGCGTATTCAAAAAGTTCCTTACAACATGCTCCGGGTGCTTTGCGATAAACTGCCAAGTGCTCATCAACATTCTCAAAGTGCTTCATGATAATCTACTGAGGCTGTCTCATGTTAACGCTCGACAAACCCAACCCGTAGTGCCTGCTTCATGATAATCTACTGAGGCCGTCTCACATGTTAATGCTCGTTCTTCCCAGTTTCCAGTCGGCTGGCGTTTTCGTCTTTGCGAGCTCCTCACCCCCCCTCTCCCTACCCCCCACCCCCCTCGTTGCTTGTTCTTTCTGCTTTAGTTATCTGGGCGGAACAGTGCCCTCACGCTACTCAGCTTGTGCCTGGGCACTTACACATTTGCAGCATTTTGTTGATATTGGGTAGTGGTTGGTGATCAAGGTTCAGATGATGCAGACCACCTCCTCATTTCCTCTGCTGTATTCTAGAGTCTCTCTATGGGACTTGCCCTTAATGCTATTTTACAACACATTGTGAGTGCATTTTCAGAATTCCTTTAGATTTATTTTAGAGTTGGGGTATCTGTATGCCATGTTAGACCATGAGCCTTAATTTACATTTCGTCAAAGATAAGGTTTGGTTACCAACTGAGCCAGCTTTTAAGCAAAGTGTCTTCTTATAGGGTTCATTCTGAGCAAGAGTTGGTCTTCTCCCTCGAGGTCCCAAGTCAGTAGATACCAGTATGTCTTGATGCTTGCAGAGCTTGAGACAATCTCAATAGAACTGCACTGTTTCGTAAACCTGATGCATTGTTTGTACCGCTTGGGGGTTCAGTAAAACGCTCATCTACAAGTACCCCAAGTAGATGGATTTATATGGCCTCATTAAAAGCATATGAGACAGCAGAGGCTCATCTTCTAGGTAAAAGTGGTCGCTAGGTGTACTATCTGGCTTTTTGCTTCACATGCTGAGATTCTTTGTGTTGTTGCTCAGCTATGTGGGCAGTCACTAATAACAATTGTGTCCAGTGTTATAAAATAACGGTGGGAGGACCATTCTATTATTGTTTGGGGGTTTTGAACACAGTCCGTACTTGAATGATTTGCATTCTTAATACATTTTCATAGTGGTGCATAACATGTAGTGTTTGATGTTATTTATTGTAGCTTGGTAATTCTCAAACTTAATGACTGGCATGAGCAAAGCAGCGGAGATGGTAATGTTGCAATTACTCATCCCTACACTTCCTTGCCCCACTCCTTTGCAATGTTGGCAGAGTTTGAAGTAGAGAATGGTTGTCGGAACTTTAAGCTACCATTTACACTTTATTTGTCGTTCTGTTTGTGGTGAGTGTTGACGAGGATTGTAACACAGCAGTGGTTGTAATGCGTTCGGACATGAAAAACAGTATTGCTGCCTGACTGACTACTTTTCTGGTGGCAAAGGAGAGCTTGGGGTAAATTCCAGTCTCTTCTGCAATGCATCTTCAAGCCTCTAGCCGTCCCAGAGTCTTGTGAAATTGCTTGTCTGTGTTGTTATTCAGTTCAGTTCCATGAGTTGGCTTGCTCTCTGTCAGATTCATGACTTTTAGCCTTCATGCCTGTCTCCTCTGCGACTGCTCCCTCAACACCCACCTGTCCCACCAACCCACTGGTTCTTAAAGAATCCAAAAAGGGGGTGGGGTCGCACACCACTCACTCACCAGCGGGATCGCCCCTAAGGACTATGGTCAGTGTAGTTTTGTATTCCGCGATGTATCTTTCTTCGCCATCCCTGGACACGTGTTTCGGGGTATTTACCCCTCATCAGCAGGGAATAGGCCATCTTCTTATCTTCTGGGGTTGCCGGTGGCTGCCAAATATTGCCAGGTCAAGTACCACACGGGCGCGCGGGTGCGGGGTCCCAGGCTCGTCAGCCCGCTTAAATATTTCAAAAAGGGGGTGGGGTCGCACACCACTCACTCACCAGCGGGATCGCCCCTAAGGACTATGGTCAGTGTAGTTTTGTATTCCGCGATGTATCTTTCTTCGCCATCCCTGGACACGTGTTTCGGGGTATTTACCCCTCATCAGCAGGGAATAGGCCATCTTCTTATCTTCTGGGGTTGCCGGTGGCTGCCAAATATTGCCAGGTCAAGTACCACACGGGCGCGCGGGTGCGGGGTCCCAGGCTCGTCAGCCCGCTTAAATATTTCAAAAAGGGGGTGGGGTCACACACCACTCACTCACCAGCGGGATCGCCCCTAAGGACTATGGTCAGTGTAGTTTTGTATTCCGCGATGTATCTTTCTTCGCCATCCCTGGACACGTGTTTCGGGGTATTTACCCCTCATCAGCAGGGAATAGGCCATCTTCTTATCTTCTGGGGTTGCCGGTGGCTGCCAAATATTGCCAGGTCAAGTACCACACGGGCGCGCGGTCCCAGGCTCGTCAGCCCGCTTAAATATTTCAAAAAGGGGGTGGGGTCGCACACCACTCACTCACCAGCGGGATCGCCCCTAAGGACTATGGTCAGTGTAGTATGTAACTTAAAGCTCCCTTGAGCAGCGGGCTGACGAGCCTGGGATCCCGCACCTACGCGCCGGAGTGGTACTATACCTAGCAGATATTGGCAGCCATCGGCGACCCCAGAACACTGCCTATCCCTGCTGACGAGGGTTGAAAACCCGAAACACGTGTCCAGGGATGGCGAAGACAGCGAAGATAGCAAGATCGAAAGATGATGCATCGCGAACACTCTACTACAATGACCAGAGTCCTTAGAGGCAACTTCCGCCTGTGTGTGAGTAGTGTGCGACCCCACCCCCTTTTTGTAACTTAAAGCTCCCTTGAGCAGCGGGCTGACGAGCCTGGGATCCCGCACCTACGCGCCGGAGTGGTACTATACCTGGCAGATATTGGCAGCCATCGGCGACCCCAGAACACTGCCTATCCCTGCTGACGAGGGTTGAAAACCCGAAACACGTGTCCAGGGATGGCGAAGACAGCGAAGATAGCAAGATCGAAAGATGATGCATCGCGAACACTCTACTACAATGACCAGAGTCCTTAGGGGCAACTTCCGCCGGTGTGTGAGTAGTGTGCGACCCCACCCCCTTTTTGTAACTTAAAGCTCCCTTGAGCAGCGGGCTGACGAGCCTGGGATCCCGCACCTACGCGCCGGAGTGGTACTATACCTGGCAGATATTGGCAGCCATCAGCGACCCCAGAACACTGCCTATCCCTGCTGACGAGGGTTGAAAACCCGAAACACGTGTCCAGGGATGGCGAAGACAGCGAAGATAGCAAGATCGAAAGATGATGCATCGCAAACACTCTACTACAATGACCAGAGTCCTTAGGGGCAACTTCCGCCGGTGTGTGAGTAGTGTGCAACCCCACCCCCTTTTTGTAACTTAAAGCTCCCTTGAGCAGCGGGCTGACGAGCCTGGGATCCCGCACCTACGCGCCGGAGTGGTACTATACCTGGCAGATATTGGCAGCCATCGGCGACCCCAGAACACTGCCTATCCCTGCTGACGAGGGTTGAAAACCCGAAACACGTGTCCAGGGATGGCGAAGACAGCGAAGATAGCAAGATCGAAAGATGATGCATCGCGAACACTCTACTACAATGACCAGAGTCCTTAGGGGCAACTTCCGCCGGTGTGTGAGTAGTGTGCGACCCCACCCCCTTTTTGTAACTTAAAGCTCCCTTGAGCAGCGGGCTGACGAGCCTGGGATCCCGCACCTTCGCGCCGGAGTGGTACTATACCTGGCAGATATTGGCAGCCATCGGCGACCCCAGAACACTGCCTATCCCTGCTGACGAGGGTTGAAAACCCGAAACACGTGTCCAGGGATGGCGAAGACAGCGAAGATAGCAAGATCGAAAGATGATGCATCGCGAACACTCTACTACAATGATTAGAGTCCTTAGGGGCAACTTCCGCCGGTGTGCGAGTAGTGTGCGACCCCACCCCCTTTTTGGTTCTTAAAGAACACGTTCTCCAATATTCATCATGAGCTAGGTAGCTTTTCTGTGAGTTGGGTCCGTTCAGTTCTGCAAGTTTATGTCGCAGGCTGTTACTCTTGGGACTTTATCGTGGAATCTGCAAGCAGTGCACACTCTACCAAGTGCCTCTCTGAGTAGGCCTTCACCAGAAATATGTCCCATTCGGTGCTCAGCAGCAAGAACTACCACAGGACATCCCTGCCCACAGCCTTTCACTAGATTTGAGTTTATCGCCATCTTCTGCTCATACTCTCATCCCGTCACTCACTCTTCCCTTTCACCGCACTCTCCTTCTCTCACTGCCTCTCTTCTGCTTATACTCTCATCCCGTCACTCACTCTTCCCTTTCACCACACTCTCCTTCTCTCACTGCCTCTCTTTCTTCTGCTCATACTCTCATCCCGTCACTCACTCTCCCTTCACCACACTGTTAACTCTCTCCAATGCACCACTCTCTCTCACCCTTATTTGTTTTTCCTTCTTGTTTTTCTGTCCTGTCCTGCTCTGCTTTGTTATTTTCCACCCCCATTTAGTTTCGTTTTGTCTTTATTTCTATCTTTTTATAGTTCATTATCCCATGGATATTTTTGCCTTCTTTACTTCTCTTGTTGACCATTCTCTTTGTGTCCCGTTTCCATTCTTCTCAATATCTTCTTTTTGCCTCAATTTCACCCTTTCCTCAGATTCTTTCAATCCGAATTTCATTTCTTGTTCATTCTCTAGCATCCTTTATATTGCAATTTTCTTTCCTTTCAACATCAACATTGCTTTCAATCTGCCCCTCTCCTAGTCTTTTTCTTCAAATTTCACTTTTCTTCTATCTCCCCCTTCCTTAACCAAGAAGGCTCGCAGGTGAGTGAGAACGGGGGTCCAGAGGGGAGGCTACAGCCCGGCCTGTCAGAACTGCTATTTGAAGTAAATTTTTCTGCATTTGCAGTTCATGTGGTGGCAACAACATAGGTTTTTTTTCTGTTGCTCGCATTACAGAATCTCTACATTTTCCAAAATAATCGTATTTCACCTCAGGATCATTAGTGGAACTACACCATTGTTTCCGGTCAGTGGACTGGTTGGTTTGTCGAATCATGGGATTTGTAGTTCATATCAAAGCTTTTATTACTGTTAGAACAGTTTGTATACCCTGTTATTTGTGCCGCAATTCTTGGCCATATGACCCTGCTCTACCGTGTCTGTTCCATCTGCAACCTGTCAATCCACCCAGCCGTCATTCCCTTTGTGACCTTGCACCCATCCCGTTGCTCGTGCTTGCTGTCCTCCCCCCTCAGTGCTTGTTCCCCTGTCCCCCGTTGCTTGTGCTCGCTGTCCTGCCCACCTTGCTGTCCTGTTGTTGCTTGTGCTTGCTCCCCTGCCCCCGTTGCTCGTGCTTGCTGTTCCCCCCCCCCCCCGTTGCTTGTGCTTGCTGTCCTGCCCCCTCGTTGCTTGTGCTTGCTCTCCTGCCCTGCTATTGGCATTGTAAATGACAATGCCATTTACATATGTTTAAAAAAAAACATAAATAAAAATAATGTCATGAGCAATGCCAATAGCTCTAACTTTTGCAAAGGCAAAACCATTGCATTGTAAATGCTTGTTTTAATTCACATTACTCTAGTTTTTACACCGACAGCCCGCCTAACAGGGTAAGAGGTGTCCCACATTTTAATAGTACCCGAGACACTCAAGAATAAACTCCTTGAGTGGGTAGTATTGGATACTTTTTAAACACACAATTCTCTTCTTTGCACATATAAAAAGAAAACCAGCTCCACTGTATTCAGGTGTCGCAGCACACCTGGATGTCATTCGGCTATCCAGGTGGGACCCTGATGATGAAGCATGTCACCAACTAGGTTGGTGAGTGAGGGGTCTTCTTCAGGACAAAGGACGTCCCCTTTTTGGTTTGTGTGTAACACATTTATTTTCCCTCCCTCTACTGAGGCTGAGACTTACCCATAAGGTTCAACTCCCTTATTGTTGTTAAATCATAACAAGGGTAACCAAAACTGCCACTGGTGGGGTGTCTAAAATAAAGAGGCCAAAAAGACCCCTTAAGGGAAAGATGGTGACCAAAATAGTCTTGTAAATGCCCCCAAAAACCTGCTCAGGAAGGAGGGCCGCAAAACGCTTCACAGCCCAAGGATGGGTACCGGGGTAAGAACTGGGTTCCCAAAAAGGCTTGGTGTCATGGCTGTATGGCTCTTTGACACCGATCTGGGGACCCTAGCTGTAAAAACAAAAATAATTCTTCTAGTACACCTGCAGTAAATGCATTGGCAAGTATCCAGATAGGACCACAGGTGGGCACTGACTATGTTAGAGAGCCTGCTGAGGCAACACTAGTCACAGAGGGTGGAGTGGACATTGCAACCCTGGCTGTCTGGCCCTCTAAATTAGGTACAATAAAGACAACAGTCGCATATAAATGGGGTTACAGTTGAATGTCTGCGAGAGACTGGTGCCGCCTGTCACTATGGTGTTGAGCAACTTGTATCCTCAAACCAGTAGTTGTTTGGAGAGACTTTGTCAGCATTGAGGACTGTATGTCAGGCTAAGGTTCATCCAATGCTGTTGGTGTCGCTAGGATGGGTTACTGGTCACAAAAGGGTGGTGGTATCTTTTGCAATTTTAGTCCAGTGTCTGCTTGGTGAGGATGTGGAGTCCAAAAGCATGGGCTGAGGTAGAAAAGAAAGCCATGCTGGGTATACTTGAATGGGGGTGTGTAAAGCAAGAGTATGTGTAGAACCCAGAGTGAAAAGGAAGTGTTGGTGTGAAATTATGGATCAACCTTCAAAGAGAAAGGGCAAGAAGTCTGTGAAACCAACTTCAATTCAGACACCAGATCAAGTCCCCTCTCCTCAAGGAGAAGACTTGTCAGTCCCAGAGGAAACTGAGCCCCAGGAGCTTGGGCCTTACACAGCAGAGTTTTTGGGCTCTACACAGTAGGGCTTTTGGGCCCAGGGGGACCCCCTAATGAAGATCTGTGCCAGCAGCAGAGAACCTGTCCCACTCTTGAAAGCCGAGGCAACAAGCTGCTGATCAGGAAAGGGGTGGTGTCACTGGTTCCCACAGAGAGAAACAGCATGGTTTGGAAACAGCTGTGTTGTAATAGATATTACAACGCGTACTCAGTTACAACGTGCAGTCTTTACTACACATTTATTTACCACTCGAATGCTTTTACGACGCATGCCTTTACAACAAATTTCATTGTAAAGGTATGCATAGTAAAGGCATATGTGTAATAAGGGCATATAAGTGGAAACAGCTGGCGTTGGTGGGCAATCCACTTAGAGGAAACCGAGAGACTCTTCTGCTTCCTCACAATGACGTACTATGCCCCTCAGATGAGCTGCCTGCACAAGGACAGAGGGGACCGGGCCGGGGGGGGGGGGGGGCTACTATTTTAGGGGTTTGAGTTAAAGAAGGTCTGGGAGACCGGGAGGGCAGTGGTAGTGTTTTAGAAGTTTGTGTTAAAGAAGAGCTGGGTACGGGGGAACGCAGGGGTAGTGTTGTAGGGATAGGGCTGGGGGCCAGTGAAGGGTAGGTTTTTAGGGGGGGCAGGGGGGTCTCGTAGGGTTTTGGGCAGGGTAAGAGCTGGGGGTGCAGGGGTAGGGGTTTAGGGCAAGGGAATGGTATATATGTATATTTTTTATAAGGGTGCGCCACGGACCTGGATTAGGGTTTAGGGTATAGGCCAGGGAAACCTTTGCCAAATACATGCCTTTAACATACTTGCTTTTACAACTACATTTGTGGTAAAGGCATATTCAAAATAACCAAGGTTTGCGTATTAATGGCATTCACGTTGTAACGCATGCGTTGCAATGAAATGCAATGTAACATCTTGCATCCTCCCACCGGACCGATCGGGGGGAGGGGGACTCCTTTATACTGAGACCCCACACTTGGTGCCACCAGGAGAGTAGTGGTGCCTCAGCTATTTAGAGAGTTTCTCCAAACATTGCCCCATGACATTGCCCTAGCTGGGCATCTTGGCCAGACCAAAACTTGTTGTAGGTTGGTGAACCACTTCTAAGACCCATGAGAGTGTAATGATCCGCAATGGTCCAGATAGACACAAGCCAAAGGCTTGTTTGAGATCAAAAGAGGTGTCTGTGGAGGACGGACTGTGGTGGAAACCTTTATCTGCTGGCAAATTCACATTAAAGGACATAGATTTTAGCCGGCTTGTAAAAACCTAGTCACCTATAGCATTGCTGCAATAGTGAAATTGTAGCCACTACCCCTGTGTAACCAGAAGCTAGACCCTCATGTGCCGTTAGGATCAGTCCTAACTTGCAACCTGAATTGGGTATTAATCTATCCCCCACTCTGGAAATACAAGCAAGTGAAATATTTTGCACACTCAACTAGGAGTATTTTAGTGGAAAACCTTTTGGTGAAGGGTGTCTTTGTGTGCATCATTGACAGCCGTCATGATGTCTCCAGCTATTTTCGTACTAGAACAAGTTATTGCATCAACTGCAGCAGTTTGCACTATTACTTTTGGGGTTTCGGCAGCCATTGAATTCCCTGCAACATGTATTCTTACATGTTGGTGGCTCAGTGTATGTATGATATGATCGCATGGCAAACTTGCTTTAAGATTAGCCACTTGTCCCCAAAGCATCTTATGCTTGATAGTGTACCATTTGGAGTCTCTGAATGAATTCTGGCTACCGTACTTTAAATACTCATTGTAAGACTGGACACAATACTACGAATCGAACACTATAAGAGTCGGGAGCTCAGGATCTGTATTCTCAAGTGCCAGAATTTGAGCTTTCTGTTCAGCCAGCTGTGCAGCGCAATCATGAAGTTACTGAATGTATGATTTAAAGCGGTTGGAATTCTCCTCCCCTCTTTTTACCCTTTAGCGCTGTTCAAGCGGATGAGTACTGGTGTTTTGTCCCTACTGCAGGGTGGGCAGAACCATTGGTGTAGATCATAAAATCATACTGATCTAGAGGCATTATTTCATTGAGCAGGGTATATTTGTGTTCATATTGAAGGTATGCTTGCGTTTGTAGTGTAGAGTTAAATACAATCTGCATCTGTTCCTATGAGCGAGTTGGCCTATCCATCTTGGATGTTAAGCTTTCACGTTGGGAACGTTAGCCTTTGTAAAAGCCTGTAAGGCTGAAATCACAACAATTATTTATTTTCCCTGAACTACTGATCTTTGTCTCACTACAGCGGTCTGTACCACTGTTAGGATCTTTTCTGTTGATGCAAAACGCATTTTTGCATTTGTATATAAATACAGTTTATATGCAATTGGTACAGTGTCTCCTTTATTGAATGTGACATATGTTGTGAGAAACTGGCTTGGTATATGGTGTGCACTTATGTAAGTAAGCACCTTGCACCAATCTAGACAACCCTTAACCCGTTTACCGCGGTGGACATTCCGCCGTGGCGCGGGCGTTCGGCACAGTGGGTGGGGCTGCGTTGGCCGTTGGTCGTGCGCAGCACCCGGAAGGTAGTGCTTGGCTGACGAGAGCAGGGAACCGGTTAAAGAGCTTTCTAAGACCACCAAAATCACCATATGTGGTACCTGTGTAGAGCAGCCTTCAGGCTTAGTCCAGGAGGAGTGTAAAGCAGCTTGTTTTTACCAGAACCTGATCTTGTAGGTATAGATTAAGTGAAAAAGAACCACACAGTGTATTTATAAAAATAAATATTTATTATAAGACACTCACTAACACATACAGATATCTCCTAGCCGGAGATATACACAATACTTTTCAATAGAAACGGGTAAGAAACACGTAATACACAGTGGTCACCAGGGGGAGACCAAACCATATACTAAAATAGTGGTATGTGAACGACGACTCAAATCTTCTGTAGTACTCAGGCCAAGAAAGCTCTGACCTGAGTCTGGGTAGTTGGAGCAATCCAGTCCACAATGGTTTGGATTTTGCTCTCCAATGGTTGAACCTCACCTCCACCTACCAAGTGAATCAAGTATACAACCTTGCTCTGCTGTATCTGGCACTTGGTGACCTTGATAGTGAAGCCTGGTGTGACACGGATGGAGATTCGGCCAGGACAGACAGCCGGAAGTGGGGTATTTCGGGAAGAGACACCAGTGCCCACCCGGAAGCAGTTGACTGTCTAGCTGTTGTCATTGACAGGCGGGCATGGAAAGAGAGGTGGGACGATAAAAGCATACCACCAACAGAGGACGGGCGGCGTGATCAGGAAGCGGTATCCTGGAGCCCGGAGGAAAACGGAGAACCTGAAGGAGCGGAGCCCAGCTGTCCCGGCGGTGGAGGAGCGGAGCCCAGCTGTCCCGGCGGTGGAGGAGCGGAGCCCAGCTGTCCCGGCGGTGGAGGAGCGGAGCCCAGCTGTCCCGGCGGTGGAGGAGTGGAGCCCAGCTGTCCCGGCGTGGAGGAGCGGAGCCCAGCTGTCCCGGCGGTGGAGGAGCGGAGCCCAGCTGTCCCGGCGGAGGAGGAGCGGAACCAGGAGGGAGCAGGTTCGGCGGGGACCGGAACCCAAGGGAGAACTCTCCTCATACCTACAAGGCGCACACACCCGGTGGCCCTAGGAAGGGAACAACAGCCCCGGGTCCGGACGCCACAGCCCTGTGGACGGGCCGTGGCCCAAGGCAAGTACCTCTAAGGGGCGCTTTCTGGTGAAGGTGGTGGGGTGGCGAGAAATAGCACAATCCGAGTCACGTCGACCTCTTTCCTACACAAACCCTTCTCCCCCCTCCTTCACTACGTATGGTGGCGGTAGCACATGTTTTTATAAGAGGACGGATGTGATTAATCCCGGCCCTATCCTTTTCTTTCTGCCCTTCCGAGGAGTCCCAACCGGAAGAAGACCTACCTGAAGACAAGACGGTATCCCACGACGCAGATCACCTCGCCCGGGGAGCATCCGACTCTCATTCTATGTTCTATCCATTCTACTGTTAATTCCTGATTTTGACTAAAACAGTGTGTCTAACCCCTTAAGTAAAATAATAAAGACGCTTGAAACAAAAGCAACCCCAGACATCCCTCGACTCGTTGTTGACCGCTCGGACAAACCTTACACCTGGATTTTGCAGGACCTCCAGAACATTTCTGAGGTGGACCAGGTGACCTTCCCAGGTGGAGCTAAAGACCGCTATATCATCTAGATATGCTGCACTATAGGCTTCCAGACCTGTTAAGACTGTATTCCCCAGTATGAAATGTGGCAGGTGTATTCCTCAGACCAAAGGGCATCACAATAGATTGATAATGAACACTAGTGGTTGAGAATGCTGTTTGTAGCTTGGCATCCTCAGCTAGTCTGATGTGGTAGTAGCCAGCTATCAGGTCAAATGGACTCTAAAACTTAGCTGAGGCCAAAGTATCTATGAGTTCATCTGCCCTGGGAATTGGATGAACATCAGTTCTAGTGACTGCATTGAGGCTTCTGTAGTCCACACAAAACCTCATCTCTCTTTTCCACCCTTGGGGTGAGGTTTTGGTACCAGGACTGCTGGACTAGCCCAGGGGCTATCTGAAGGCTCAATGACCCCCAATTCAAGCATCGTTTGGACCTTTGTCATGATGCAATCCCTGACATGGTCAGGCTTTCTGCAGATTTTACTCTTAACAGGCAGACTGTCACCTGTGTCCACATCATGGGTATACCAGATGGTTTGACTGGGTGTCAGGGAGAACATATGTCTATACTGATTGAGTACTTGCCTGCAATCAGCTTGCTGCAGGCCAGTGAGGCTGCCTGCCAAGGCTACTCCATCCACTGACCCATCAGGGTTCTGAGAGAGGAGATCAGGGAGAGGATCACTCTCTTCCTCCTGGATGCCATGAGCAAGCCCATGTCAGCACCTTCCACAAAAGGTTTCAGGCGGTTCACATGAAGTACCCTATAGGGACTTCCGGGAATACCTAGGTCCACTTGGTAGGTGACCTCACCCTTTTGCTCAAGTATAGTGTGGGGCCCACTCCACTTGCCTTGGAGAGCTGCTGGGGCCACAGGCTCCAGTACCCGCACTTTCTGTCATGGCTGGTAAACAGTCAAGACAGCCTTTTGATCATGCCAAGCTTTCTGAAGTTCTTGGCTGGCCTCCAGGTTGTTGCTGGTCTTCTTCATGTACTCAGCCATGCGAGAACGCACGCCAAGGACATAGTCCACAATGTCCTGTTGTGAAGGTTTGAGAGGTTGCTCCCAGCCTTCCTTCATTAGACACAATGGACCCCTAACTGGATGTACAAACAGAAGCTCAAATGGGCTGTAGCCAACCCCCTTCTGAAGAACCTCTCTGTAGGCAAAGAGAAGGCAGGTGGTAAGACATCCCATTTTTGCCTAAGCATTTTTGGGAGTCCCATGATCAAACTCTTAAGGGTCTTGTTGAACCTTTCAACAAGCCCAGTGCACTGTGAAAGGTAGGACAAGGTAAACTTGTAGTTTACTCCACACTCTTTCCACATGGCAGTGATATAACTAGAAATGAAGTTTGTAACTCTGATACTACTTCCTTAGGTAAGCCCCCTTGGAAAAGATTCCCAGGGGGCATTGGTCACTACAGGAGCTGTAATGGTTCTAAGGGGACTAGCTTCTGGGTACCTATTGGCATGGTCCACCAGCACTAGTATATAACTGTGCCCAGACGAAGTTGGATGGTTCAAGGTACCAACAATGTAAATCCCTACCCTTTCAAAGGAGGCCCCAACCACTGGAAGTGAAATTAAGGGGGGCTTTTTTGGTGCCACCTGACTTGCCACTGGCTTGGCAAGTGGCACTGGAGCGACAAAACTCCTCTGTGTTTAGACAGGTGCGGCCAGTGAAAGAGAGGGACAAGTCTGTCCAAAGTCTTGCTTTGCCCTAAATGCCCTGCAAGAGGAATATAATGTGCCAGGGAGAGGAGGAAACCTTTGAACCCTTGACCCTGCTTGCAGGTCAGGCCACTTCCCATGCCACGTAGCACCACCAGTGCGCCCGAGTCTCTCCCCCCGCTGCTGCCGTTGGCTCGACGCTCCCTCGTGCCTCCTGTGCACTGTTGCTCCCGGGTAACATCTGCCTGTATTTTTCGTGCCTCCTGTATACTGTTGCTCCTGTGTAACATCTGCCTGTATTTCTCTGTCTTTCGTTTATTTTATTATTCTTTCCCGCGTTTATTGTGCACCCCTTTTTTCCCCCTCTGTCCCCAGCCCCGATCACGGTCCCCGCCGCTGCGTCCCTGCGGCCCGCCCTTGGCCGCCCCGCTATCGCTCCTGCCTCCCAGCTGCTCCGCCCTCCCACTTCCCCCCTCCCGCTTTCCCCTTATATGGCGAAAGGCAAAGGCAAGCCCGTCTGTGCCTGGACCGCGCCCAGCACCAGAACCCCTGGTCCCTGCGACCGCCACAATGCCAGACTCCGCTACGACGCCAGCACCCTCCACGCACTCAACGCCCGTCAAGACCACATCTGCTTCCAGGCCGCCCCGAAACGCTCCCATGGCCCCTTCTGCCTGAAATTCACCTTCATCTGCGACAGACCCGTCAAACCTCCAACAAGGACCAGACCAAACCACCTCCGCTGCGTACTCCTGAACACCAGCTCCGCACACAAACACGCTATCGAACTATGGGACCTGCTCAACACATCCACCCCAGATGTTGCCTTCCTGACAGAGACCTGGGGGAACGACTCCTCAGCACCCGACATCGCTATAGCCATCTCGGATGGCTACAAGATCTCCCACAGAGACCGCACCAAAGGAGTTGGAGGAGGAATTGCCATCATCCACAAATCCACCCTCAAGGTCTCCACCCACTCAGACGACACCCTCCACACCGCCAAGCACCTGCACTTCCAGATTCACACAGATCACACCACCACCCTCAGAGGTTCCTTGATCTACAGACCCCCCCGGACCCCAACCACAGTTCAGCGACTCCATCGCCGACCTAGTCAGCACTCACGCACTCGCCTCCACGGACTACATCCTCCTCGGGGACCTGAACTTCCACCTCGAGAACAACAACACCAACTCCACCACCCTGATCGCCAACCTCGGCCTCAGATAACTCGTCTCTGCACCCACCCACCCACCCACGCCGCCAGCCACAAGCTTGACCCCATCTTCTCTGCAAGCCCCCACGTCTCCTTCGACCACACCACCGAACTCCACTGGACCAACCACGCTGGATCCACTTCACCTACAGGAAGCCCACCACACACCACTGCACCCAACAGATGCCCCGCTGCTGCTCGAGCAGTCACCAAAGTCCAGCTAACCACAACCCTCGCTCAGAACCAACCCACCGACCCCCGACACTGCCGCACGCAACCTCAGACAATGGATGGACGACTGCGTCAACACCCTCGCCCCGCTCAAGAAACCCTCCAACAGCCGCACCAGCAAGAAAGCCAACTGGTTCATCGAAGAACTCCTGCCCTCCAAACAAGCATGCCAGAAACTGGAGAAGAATTGGCTCCACGAACGAACACCGGACAGCTACACGACCCACAAGACTGCCACCCGCAGACACCACCACCACCACCACCACCACCTCATCAGATCAGCCAAAAGATCCTCATTCAAAGACCCCCTAGACAACAACGCACACAACAGCAAAGAGCTCTTCAACATCATGAATGAACTCTCCAACCCTAGCTCCAACACCAACGACATCCCACCCTCATAAGACCTGTGTGACTCGCTGACAACCTTCTTCCACCGCAAGATTACTGACATCCATGAAAGCTTCAACATCACGACCACCCGACAACAACAGTTTCCATCCCCCCGCGACCACCATCCGCCTGCTCTCCTGGACCAACGTCAGCGACAACGACACCTGCACGATCATGAACTCCATCCACTCAGGATCACCATCAGACCCATGCCCACACCACATCTTCAATAAAGCCAACACAGCCATCGCACCCCAACTCCGGAAAGTGATCAACATCTCCTTCGAGACAGCAACCTTCGCGGAAAGCTGGAAGCACACAGAGTTCAACGCCCTGCTCAAGAAGCCCAAGGGGGACCCCAAGGACCTCAAGAACTTCCGGCCCATCTCCCTGCTCCCGTTCCCGGCGAAGGTCGTAGAGAAAATCATCAACAAACAACTGACCCACTACCTCGAGGCGAAAAAACATCTTGGACCCATCCCAATCTGGGTTCCGGAGCAACCACAGCACAGAGACCGCTCTCATCGCCGCCACCGACGACATTAGGACCCTGCTAGACCACGGAGAAACAGCAGCCCTCATCCTCCTAGACCTATCAGCCGTCTTCGACACGTTCTGCCACCACACACTACAAATATGCCTCCACGAAGCCGGGATTCAAGAGAAGGCCCTGGACTGGACCACTTCCTTCCTCTCCGGCAGATCACAGAGCTCCGCCTCCCCCCCTTCCGCTCTGAAGCCACCGAGATCATTTGCGGCGTACCCCAGGGCTCTTCCCTCATTCCAACGCTGTTCAACATCTACATGGCCTCTCTTGCCCACGTCACCCGTCAACACGACTTCAACATCATCTCCTAGGCTGACACCCAGATGATCCTTCCCCTCACCAAAGACCCTCAGACTGCCAAGACTAACCTCCATGAAGGAATGAAGGCCGTCGCAGAATGGATAAGGAACAGCCAACTGAAGCTGAACTCGGACAAGACGGAGGTCCTCATCCTCGGATCCACCCCCTCAGCCTGGGATGAGACATGGTGGCCGACCACACTGGGAACAGCACCAACACCTACCGACAACGCATGCAACCTAGGAATCATCCTCGACTCCACCCTCTCCATGACTAAGCAGGTCAACGCCGTCTCCTCCTCCTGCTTCAACACCCTCCGCATGCTCCGCAGGATCTACAAGTGGATCCCCACCAAAACAAGAACGGTCACCCAGGCCCTCGCCAGTAGCAGGTTGGACTACGGCAACACACTCTACGCAGGAATCCCGGCCAAAGTCCTGAAGCGGCTTCAACACATCCAACGTCTCGGCACGTCTGATTCTCAACACCCCATACCTCAGCCACATCACCCCCCCCATCTGAGACACCTACACTGGCTTCCCGTCAGCAAGAGGACCACCTTCAAACTCCTCACCCGCGCACACAAGGCAATCCACAACATCGGACCAGCATACCTCAACAGGCGACTCACCTTCTACACCCCCACCCGTCGGCTCCGCTCCACCGGCCTCGCTCTCGCCGCGGTCCCTCGCATCTAACGAGTGAGCTCCGGCGGCAGATCATTCTCTTTCCTCGCCGCCAAGACCTGGAACACCCTCCTCACCCACCTACGGCCTCCTCACCCACCTACGGCAGATCCAAGACCTGCTCACATTCAGAACGCTTCCAAAGACCTGGCTCTTTGAGCAGTAGCAACACCCCCAGCGCCTTGAGACCCAGCACTGTACCGACCGTCTGGAAACAGGCCATGGTCAGGTCGCTGCTTAAAAAACCCAATTTAGACCCGTCTGACTTGGCCAACTATCGCCCCATCTCCCTGCTCCCATGTGGGAGTAAGGTCTTAGAAAAATATACTAATCAACAGCTAGTGAACTTCCTGGAAAATCATCACGTACTAGATCCCACCCAGACGGGCTTCAGACCGAAACACGGGACCGAGACCGCTCTCCTCATGGTCACCGAGGAAGCTAGAAAAATCCTGGATCAAGGACGATCAGTGGCAGTGATCCTCCTTGATCTAAGCGCGGCATTTGACACGGTCAGTCATGACACCCTACTGGACCGTTTGTCCTGCGCCAGGATCAAGGACAAAGCCTGGACATGGTTTAAATCCTTTCTGGAGAACAGATCCTTCAGGGTCTTTGAGGGTGAGTCCGTCTCCTCTAGCAGACCTCTAAAGTGCGGAGTTCCTCAGGGCTCCTCTCTGAGCCCCGCACTCTTCAACCTGTATATGAGGCCACTGGCTGATGTCGTCCGCCCATTCGGAGTTAAGATCATCTCCTATGCGGACAACACGCAGCTGGTGGTCTCACTGGCGGGCTTAGAGAATGCCTAGAGGAGGTGAAGACCTGGATGTCTTCATCATCCCTCAAGTTGAATGGGGATAAAACAGAGCTGATGCTCTTAGGCACCCCAGATCTTGGCCTCCCCCCCTCCTTGTGGCCTCCTTGTCTGGGCCCCCCCCAGCCCCAAGAACAATATTAACAGCCTCGGAGTGTGGCTAGACAGATCTCTGTCCTTCAACGCTCAAGCCACAAAACTATCAGCCACCTGTTTTGGCATCATGAGGATGCTAAATAAAATCTTCCCCCTCCTCCCCCTGGAAGCCAAACAGGTGGCCATACAAGGCCTCGTACACTCACGCCTTAATTTCAACAATGTGCTCTATCTAGGCGCCCCAGATTACACTCTGCGCAGGCTGCAGATAGTGCAGAACTGCGCAGCGCGCTTACTGCTCAAGATCCCTCGGAGACAATCAGTGAGGGCCGGTCTGGTCAGCCTTCACTGGCTACCGATTCAGCAGAGAGTCCTTTTTAAAGCTATGTGCATAGCCCACCAAGCATTCTGGGACACAGGCCCCAGCATTTCACGTGACCTAGTTACTCACTACATCCCCAACCGAAGCCTTCGCTCCAGCCAGACCTTTTTAGCAGTGGCGCCAAGAATAAAAAGATCCAGGTCAGGCGGAAGGACGTTCGCCTACAATGCGCCCAGAACCTGGAACACTCTGCCACTACATCTCAGAGCCAATCCCAACCTCACTGTGTTTCGTAAACAATTAAAGACTTTCCTGTTTAAGTCCCCCCACTAATCCCTAGCTTCCTCCTCATCTGCTCTCCGGTAGGTTCTGGTTACCCTAGCGCTTGGACGCCTCCGGGCAGCAATCGCGCTCTACAAGTCTACAGGTTTACAGGTTTACGGGTATATAGTGCGCTTTACAAATACTGTGATTGATTGATTGAGCTTCTGGGTTATCACCAACCTCCTGGTGGCACCAAGCTTGGGCTCTCTACCCTCACAGCCCATCTTCCCAATAGATCCTATGGGACCCGCTAATATTCCATGCTTCCTCAGCAGCCGGTTGCTGTCTGAGGGGTTCATGAGGGGGGCAGGACTGCTGCTCCAAACTCTAGTCTGCCCTGGAAGGGCCCCTTGTCCCCAAGCACTCTGCCTGGTCAGTCCCAAGCTCCTCTGGGACAGTTTCTTCACAGGGGCTGAGATCATCTACTTTAGGAGCCTGATCTTCACTGGGAGTTTGTGAGGAGGGTGGTTCCTTACCCTTCCCGCTCATTCTCTTGGGAAGCACCTGGTCCATTTTTTTCAGGATCCAGTGCTTTGTCAAGGGTGAGCTGTTTGGCCTTCGCTCTGGTGACAGCAAACACACTGGCAGAGATGCCCATCATCACTGCATAGTCCTGAACTCCACTTCAGCCCAAACTAAAGGTTCTAGATCATTGCCAAACAAACAATCTTCAGGTAGGTCTGTAGATACCACAACCTTCTTATGTACAGTTTCCCTATCCAAGCTGAGGTTCACAACTGCCAGTCCCAACATTGCTAGCATTGGGAACTTGGTACATTTGTCCAAGCTTGATCTGGTCAGGGGGCACAAGTTTCTCTTCGTCATAGTGGTACTGGCCCCTGTGTCCCTCTACGCCATTGCTTCTTTTCTATTTATCAAAGGTTGTTGTCTGTACTTGGCCACGTTAGTGGGACTGACTAGTAAGGTGGCAAGATCTATGCCACCATCACAGACTAAAACAGCCTGAACTGGAGTTCTGACTAAGTCAGAACCCATCTCAGAACCCAAGCTTAACCCCACTAAGCCCTTGGTTGTTGTACTACCACTTGTATTTGTGCTAGGGGGAGCAGGTACCTTAAGGGCAGTGGTAGTAGTAATTTCCTTGACCTTTGAACAATCCGCATCCCTTGTCCACTGGGTTTTAACCTTGCAAAAATGGCATCAAGATTTCTTTTTGCATTTCTTGGAATTATGGGATTCACCCCCAGATGCAGGTTTCTGGGGGCATTGTGATGACTTTTTTTTTATCCTTACCTTGTCTCCACCCTTATCCTGGCCTTTGGAAGTATCTTCATTACCATGGTTTTTCTGCTTAACCTTGTTGCGAACCCATTTGTCTGCCTTCTGTCCCAACTCTTGGGGAGAGGTCAGATCAGAGGCTCCAGGTACTGGTGCAAAAGTTGATTCTGACAGTTAAGGATATGCTCCCTCGTGATCAAATTGTACAATCACTCATAGTCCTGTACCTTGCTTCCATGAAGCCAGCCTTCCAGGGAATTAGTAGCACTGTCTACAAAGTCTACCCAATCCTGGGTGTGTGCCTTCTGGGTGTCCCTGAACTTAATCCTATACTGTTCAGTGGTTAAGGCAAAACCATCTATGAGAGCACTCAACACTACTGATAATTGTCAGCATCCTCTTCTCTAACAACCAGGAGCTCATCTTTACCTTTGTTAGCAAAAGAGAGCCAGAGGATAGCTGCCAACTGCTCTTGAGGGACCCTCTGAACTTTACATGCCCTCTCCAAAGCAGTGATCCTTTTTTGGATAACATCCCCCTCCTGGCAAGGAGGGACTATCCTGCTCAGGTTCCTATTGTCTAAAGAAGTTTCTCTGATTCTAGGGACAGTGTTGCTGCCTTCATGGGACTCTAGTCCCAGTTTCTTCCTAGCCATCTGGACTTCCAGGGACTCTTTGTCAAGGGCCAACTGATCTCTCCCTAGCCCAAACCTTGCTTTCTCATGTTGAAGCAATTGATACTCCCTGTCCAAAGAGCTGTTCCTCTTACTAGATATGCAGGTCCCTATGGACTGTCCAGAGCATTGGATTATCTAGAGGAGGATCTAGACCTCCTTAGTCTACTCTGGACCCTCCCAGGAGGAACAAAGGGTGTCTCCTCTGTTCAATCTGCACTATGCCCTGAGGGGCCAGTGTTTGGCAGGTTGGACTCATTGGAGTCCTCCTGCCCATACTCAGAATTGATATCATCGGGAAGAGCTCCTGATGCTCCCTCTTCAGGAGTATCCCCCACCACAAGCACACTTTCCTGTTCTTCTGTCCTCACAGGACAGATATCATCCTGATGCAGCAGCTCTAAGAGCAGCTTAATGGTGGTGCTGCCACCTGTCTTTATCTTTCTAAGGCTACACAGGGTCCTTAGTTCCTGGAACTTTAGACCACTGTACTTAGCAGACTGGGGGACACTAGGATCCCCCACTAAAGACGTGGTTCTAGGTGTAGTGAGGTGTTGTACCTATCTAACCTAGTGGAAACTAAACTCTGAGGTTGGAAAAAGGGTTGTGCTAGACTCTTAACTACCCAACCCTAAATTCAGTAGAACGTACTTATTCCAAGCTGTATTATATGTGCCAAATATTAGTGATGGTATTTCAATTAATCCACACCAAGATTATCTGGTAAAACAATGCAGGCTTGACTGCTGCACACCAATGTAAGAAGCTGGCTTGGTATATGGTGTACACTTATGTAAGTGAGTACCTTGCACCAATCCAGACAACACTTATGGTGATTTTATTGGTCTTAGAAAGCTCTCCAAGTGGTGGCTGTGGAGAGCAGCCTTCGGCTTAGTTCAGAAGGAGTGTAAAGCAACTTGTTTTACCAGAACATAATCTAATAGGGATAGATTAAGTGAAAAAGAACCACACAGTGTATTTATAAAAATATGTATTTATTATAAGATACTCACTAACACATTCAGATATCTTCTAGCAAGAGATATACACAATCCACACTACACACAGGGGCATATTCTCAAGAACGTGTCATAACCATCACAAAAGTAACTTAACGCAACTGCCAACATCGTAGCCTATTGCGGGCAAATTACGCTGTGTTAACCAAGCATTCTCAACACGGCGGTACCATGCGATAGTCTCCAGATAACGTGTCAAATGTCCGCGTTAAAATCAATGCCACAAAAATGCGAATGCATAAAATCTTGTGATGAGGTCAATTGTGGTACATAAAGCCCCAAAAACAGCGACCGGCCTGCAAATCCCACGCTCCTGGCGGGAAAATACACCATAAAAGCAGAGTAAATAAACTGAAATGACAACGTGCTAGCACAACCCCACAGCTGTGATGCAGAACAAATGACCATTGTCCAAATCAGAGATGCTATTCACCACAAACAGCTACAATGCATTCAGCGACATGCATTCAATATGTAACCTGCTCCAATGCGGAAACAAACATGGGACACACCGTGACACTGCATCTCCCCTTCACATTGCAGAGGGCCAAACAACACCCCCTGCACACCGACGTGCCATGTCCTTGATCAAACAAGAATGAAAACACGGACTAATGAAGGGGCAGTGACTCCCCCTTACGTACATGTTGCCCATGTTGTGGGACTTGAGACACAGGGTGCATCCCTGCATCATGGCAGCACATATCAGAGCACAAAAGAATCCCTGTTGTCACTTGTAGGCCACATATGACAGCCAAAATGGAATGATATTGGATACATGTGAAATGCCGAAGAGTGGGATACCTTAACAACTGTGGCACACAGAACTGGCAGTTCGAATATGTGACACCATAAACAGCCTTACTGCACAGAGGTGACACACCCACCATCCATTAACAAATCCCTCAATTGACAGCACAACATGTCGCACCCACTCTTGTCTGAGTGAAGTGCCTGTACAGATGAGTGACATGCAAGCAGGGAATGTGTATCGGAATGCTTTTATTAGCACATGCAGTGCTTGTGGTCAGTCAACATACTGGGCGATGACTGCTAAATACCCACACAATGTGTTGTCAACCAGAGAAGAAATTGTCAATGGTGTTGTCCCTACGGGCTATTCCTGCAGCGGCTGTAGTGGGGTGTGGTCAGGTCAATCTGCCTCATCTTCATCATCATCGTCCGGTGCATCTGGCACTCTTATCCATGGAGCCTTGCTGCGTACACATATGTTGTGCAACACACAACATGCAATGATCATCTTGCACACGAGGTCTGGGCTGTACAGGAGCTTACCACCTGTGACGTCAAGGCACCTGAAAGATGACCAACACACCAAATGTGCGCTCCACGATGCCCCTGGTGCGTTTGTGGGCCACATTGTACTGCCTCTGGGCCTGTGTGTTCGAGGCTCGGAGGGTTGTCCTCATCAAAGAGCAGAGTGCATATCCTTGGTCACTTGTGGCAGTGCAGAGAGACATGAGTCACGTCTACATACTGCATGATGTGTTGGCAGGCTCGCGGTTTCATTGGTGTGTGATATGTGTGACCTAATGATTCCTGAACGACATGTACTGCATGTTGCACATGAGCTGCATCACTGCTTAGCCTCACTGCTGCACCTCCCCCCCAAGCACATTCACTAGTGTGCGCAGCGAGATTACATCACATGCACCCCTACGGCACACAAATGACATGCCTGTCTACGCATGTCTACAAGCATGAGTATGACACAGTGATGATGCTGCGCAGAATGAGGCCGGCCATGTTTGTGTAGGCCCATTGCAAGGACAGGTCTGACACAGATGTAGAGCACCTGCCTGGCTGCACTCGACATGCAGCTGAGGGTACATCTTTGGCTCATGCGGCGCTAATAGCAACACACACCCAACAGTTGGCATGTGTGATCCCTAACCCCGAGCGGGCATGCCCTCCCCCATGTACCATTTTGGCCTACCACGCACAACTGGGGCATGCCACATAGCAACATTGTCCAACAGAGAGACACACATCAGCCACATCCATGGCATAGCCCACGCTGAACCAGATCCACGTATGGAGGAGCCACACCCCTACGCAATACTGTTGCACACCTGTCCACCCCGCTTACGCACACATGAAGATACAACACGGTTACATGTCCCAGGTCTACACCACTGCCAGCGGTGACATGCTTGCGCACCCTGTACACAGCACAATGTAATGTGAAATGGCCCCTTTACCACATGCATACATAATGACCGTACGGACACACTGAGTGACTTTGTGGTACTGGCTACGGGCATGTGTGCCCGGCCCCTTTTATTGCCAGGGTAGCATCTCCAGAGACGCCTGTGCTGGATGGGTGTTGGGTAGTGTAAGCCACCACTCAGGGGTTGGGTGGTGCTGGCAACAACCATAACCGTGAGCAGAGAATCAGCAGTACAAGGTATGGACATCATGTGTCCCTGACTTGAGCAGCACCGAGTTTGTGGCCCAGGATGCACAGCGGCCGGCACAGGCACACCACCACGGGAAGGTGACTTGCGGTGCACTGAGGCAGGGCCACGTGAGCTGAGCGTGTACTCGTCAATGTCCAAGGGGAATGTCACGGAGGGTTGCGAAGGACAGTGGGAGGTTTCCCTCCACGGCATGATGCAGAGGGCAGAAGCAAGCAAGAAAAGGCAAATGTTGGAGTTGAATGCTACAGACTCCACTTTTCCACCTTGTCAGTATCAGCTACATGTAGAGTAAGACAACTTCCAGCCCATGGGCCCAGAGGCCACCAACGCACAAACAGCGATCAACCATGAATTTCAGGGTACACACTCAGGGGCACCAGAGCTGGAAGAGGATACAGTCTGCGATGAGGCCTGTACGATGACATTGACTCTGCCATGTAGAGGGCAAGACTCAGTTCAAAATGTGTGACCTACTCCACCACAGTGTGTGCCAGGGCCAGCGGTCATTAGGGGCCCACAGCCACGTGTGGTAGGCATGCGCTGCACAGAGTCAGTGGCACCAGTGCAGTTGTTGGTAGTGCCCATCAGCTCCGTAAAGGTGAGCCTTTTCTCCTCCAGACTGAAGCGAGTCTTCCCCCTTACTCATCTCCTTATGTACTGTGACATGTACACTGCCATGAAGATATCAAGGCTCAGTTCCAAAAATGCGACCTGGTTGGCTGCAGCGTCGGACGGAGGCTGCTGTCAGCGCGGGTTAACCGCTGTCCAGCCATCTCCTGGATCTCTAACACATGACGTTGGAATGGCATTTGTATTAGATTTGTGGGTGACATAGGTAGTGGCACCAGAGCTGAGCGTGTGTTTAGCCAGTGGCAATGCCGTGTCCTGCCGGTGACAGACTGCATTGGATTGGTGTGAGGTCTGCAGGACTGCAGTGTAGGCCGAAGGCCACAGTCAGCAAGTGCCCACAGACCTGTTTAGTGCGAGTCCTATGCACAGCCTTGGTGGCACCACATTGAAGGGAGTATAGTGACATAACCACAACCTTAAAAAAATGTTCTCTGCCACGGTGTAATCAAGACTCCGTTTCCAAATGTGTTTCCTACTTGTCCGCTGTGTATGCCAGTGGAGTACGTCAACGAGAATGAAGTTCTGCAGGCCATGATGATGCGAGGAGGCTGCCAAGGTTGTAGGCCTCGGGCCTGGAGCTTGCACGGGCATGTGGTGGTCCCTCTCTGCCACACGCTAGTATCGGCAGTTGGGCATTGAGGCCTGGGTGTGCAGGGGCGGGGAAGACAGGTTCAGGGACCAGCAGGATCACAGGCAACACCGCTCACAGCGACCACGTTGGCCTTGTGGCGGGGTGAGCGGTGCCACCCTGCCAGACACGTTGGGCATTCCATAACAGAACCATGCCTAGAGCTACATGCTTTTTATTCACACTCCTATGCTGGCCTGGCCAGCCCACTCCGCACACGATTACAGGGGGGCTGTAACAAGCTACATTTCAGCAATCTTCCCCACTGGCTGGGGTGACATGGTTGCAACATTGGTGTGTGTCGACATGGATATGTGTGTGGTCTGTATACTGCAGTCTGGTCAGAACATCCATGCCACACTTGGCATTTTGTACATGCTTATTCATGGGTCACTTGCCCCCTTCGCACATGCCTGGTTCTCACCTCTCCCCAAAATCGCCTATTGTGTGCCTGAGGTGCCATGCCTTTGATGGCTTGTGTACATGGCTCGCCCAGGTTCCCACAGTAAGCTGTGCTGTTGTGTCTGGTGGGTGCGCATGTTGTTTGGCATGTTGCATGTGAGTTTGTAACGTGTGCATTCCCAGAGATGTGAGGTGCATGATTGTGAAGTTGAGGTGTGTGGTGTGTTTATTTGGTACTTACCAACGAGCAGTGCTGTTCCGTAGGTGCCATCCTGGAAGCGCCGGTTGATGGACTGTCTGAAGATGAAGGAATCATGCACACTGCCTGGGTAGTTGGCGACGACATTGGTGAAGAGTCCCAGCTATTGCCTGCACAATGATGAAATGCGTGTGCTTTCTGTTGCAGTAATTTTGTGCAGTGTCGGCAGGGGGCTTAAGTAGGAGATGTGTGCAGTCTATTGCCCCCAAAACATGCCCCCAAACTAGCTCTGGTGTAGAAGCCTGGCTTGGTCTCCAGCTGTTCCTGCACGGTGTGGGAGAAGTATAGGTACTGGGGTACCAAGCTGATGATGGCATCCAGGCAGTTTGAGAAACTTTGATAGGGCTGGCTGTGATACTCCTCCGACTCCGGCGGTTGTTGGTTGGAAGGTACCAGAGGCCAACAGATGCAGCAGAGCCAGCAGCTTTGTCTGCGGAGGGATGTTGGTTGTCCGCTTTGTTGGTACAGTCAGCATGTGGGCAATGATGTTCAGGATGCGGAGGTGGTTGTCCTTTTGAGCCTGTAGTGGGCAATGTCATACTCTGGTGTCATGTCTGTGAGGCTGGTGTATTTTCCGAAGGTCCGCTGTCTGTGTCTGCGCTGCCTCTGTGGTGTTCCAGGCGGGTGGTGCGGGGGGGGGGGGGGGTGTGGAGTGGGTGTTGTGGGCCTGTTGGGGCTCCAAGCTGCGTGATCAGTAGCTCCATGGTTTCTGTTGTTCTTCAGGTGTGGCTGTGGGCTGGGCTCCCTCTTGTGGTGCAGGCTGCCGTCTGGCTTTGCACTAGCTCAGAGCAGGTGTTATTTTCCTGCTGCTAACGCGCCTTATCACATGTTTTGAGGTCGTATCGCCGATTTGGCTGGTCGTTGAGAATGCAGCGGAGTGGTGGTGTTGCAGCCTTTTGCATGGGAGCGCCTACTCTGCATCTCTTTAGCGAGAGTTGCCGGGGTCGTCTGCGGCGATGTTTTTTGCGGCTGCTATCACGGGTAAACTAGTGCTATGGGCTGTTAGCACCAGCTTGTGAATGGGATAACTTTATCGCGACTTTGGGAGACACTAGAGGGCACACTGCAAGATGGCTGCTCTGTAGAGCAGCTCCACCGGCCGAGCTCATTATCCGCCTATTATCCTCGCCATCCTGCCCTGATTTCTGCCTAAACCAGCAGGCACAGTTTTAAGAAGAGCTGCGGACTGCCCTGGCTGAGTGCTGTGGACCACAGAGTTGTCATCACCGCGAACGCTGACTGAGGAAGCTCTGGGCTTGTGCTGGCAACATGGCAGAGAGGGATGCGCTCTGACCGAACAACTGAGGTAGGCCGCGGCTGGCGCTGGTAATGGTCTGTGAGTGCCAGCGGGAGAGGTGCGCTGCCCCTCACACCTGGCGCCCGGTAGGATGTACGGTGTGGCCTGGGGGACTGGCGGGCTCCTTGCTGCGAGCTACGACTGTAGCTGGAGGGCTGAGCTGCCCTCGGGTGCCTGCTTGTGGGGCTATCGGCGGCGGGCTCGCGGGAGGCGGATCTGTGGAGACTTTCCCCGGGGCCGACTGGCAGCCTGATGCAGGTCTACATCGGGCCGCTGCTAAGGGCTGGGCTGCGTTCCCATGTGCATGTGCGCTGAGTGCCCATCTTTCGACCGATTTCGTCACTGCTGCAGCATGCTTCTGCCTTGGGCCTAACTGTTCCGAGGGACCTACCTGCTATCATCGCAAAACGCTCGCCATGGATGCCGGGACACTGGTGCCTCTGCTCCTATGCTGGTGCTATGTGCTGACACTCTGGTGACTTACCTGATGACCTCACAGACCTAAGTGGGCCTTCACTAACACCGCGACATATCCTATAGCGGTGCTCGATCACCACCTTTGCCTGAACTCAAACCTTGAGGCGAGGTCGCGACGGAGTATGCCTTTGGAGCCGGACTGACTTCACCTCTCACGCTCCACTTCCAGGCAACACTGTGTTACCTGTCAACTACACCGCTTCCTCCTTCGATATCCATGGTTTCCTGGCAGTACCTCCCATTGCTTTATGCCTACTGTCTGTGGCTGGGCCTACTATCTCTCTTTGCCCTGGCTTCTTCTGTGTGGGGAACGAGGTGGAGTGTAGCCCTGCTGAACCCCTGCCCGCGACAATCTCCTCCAGACGCGGTGGCGCTGCAATATTAAGGACATAATAAGCGCATTTTATACCCTTGGGCCTAACCGTTAACCGGCTATGAATATGGCACAGATACTAGTTTGAGGCCTACGCTGCACGGGTGGTGTTGGGGGGTGAGCCCCGGATACGAAGCGGCTGGGATGGCATAACTGTCTCCGTCATAGCTCCTGCCATTGACGGCGCTGTGCCTGTCCTGCTTGGGTATGACTGCACCCTGCTCCTCACCGTGCTGCAAGGCAGTGATACCTGACGGGCCGCTCTCATCTGTCACATCTGCATATCGCTGCTTGCCATGCTATAGCCACATCATGGGCAAAACTGAGCGTGGCCAACCGAGTCTCATATTTGAACCTCGAAAAACCAGTATAGCCTCTCAACACGCAGCCTCGGAGGCGGATGTTCCAAATGAACACCTCACTAACATTGACAAAACCCTTCTTGCGGTGCAAGCCAGCTCACAGTCTATCGATGGCAAGATTGACCACCTTAATCTACACATGGATCATATGTCCGCGAAACTGGACAAACATGCACTGCATCTGGGGGAGGCTGAGACGCGGTATACACCCGTTACAACGCATCTTTTACTCCGCACTACCATTACAACGCGACTTTTACAACGCATACCATTACAACGCATTGCGCTGGGGGGGCACCTTCCCTAGGGTCCACGGGGACTGGAGTTAGAATAGTAAATTATACTTACCACTATCCAGCACCTCAAAGCGCTATGCGTTGTAATGGTATGCGTTGTAATGGTCGCGTTGTAACGGTAGGTAGTTGTAATAGTATGCGTTGTAACATGGTACATCCCTGAGACGCGCATTTCTGATGCTGAAGATGGCTTACATTAGGTGACCACCAAGATGGAATCTTTGGAGAAGGTGCTGGCTGTCATACAGGCCCGTAATGAAGTCTTGGAAGCTAGATCCTGCTGCAACAATGTGCGCATTTAAGGCTTGCCGGAATCCACGAACACTGGTCGCCTTGAGACATATGTGGAGAAACTTCTCCGGGAGAGCTTCGGGGCAGAGCAGTTATCTCAGGTCCTGATTGTGGACTGGGTTCATCGTTCCCTGGCGGCACGGCCCCCCCTGGGCGCCCCACCATGTCGCATTATTGCTCGCCTCCTAAACTATAGGGACCGGGATGCGGTGCTCCGTCTGGTGCTTCACCTAGGAAAGAAATGCTCTTGCCTTTTATCCGGACTTTACAGTGATGGTACAGGGCCCGACGGGAGTACCAGCCTGCCAAAAAACTGCTCATAGCTGCACATATTCCATACGCCATGCTTTACCCTGCGAGGTTGTGTGTGGAGGACAATGGGAAATACAAGATTTCACTTGCACGAAGTTAGCATTGGTCTTCGCTAAATCTGTCTCCTGTCGCAGCTGATCCTCCAACAATGCAGTGGGAGATGAGGCTACTGGAACTGGTGACGTGTCTGCTGAACAGGGTCGCCTTTCAGTCACATATGTTGGAGCTGTGCCATGCCTCTGTTTTCTTTTGCATCATCGAAGACAGTACGCCATTTGGACCGGAGGTTGCTCTGGGTTATGGAATGGGTATAGCAGACATTTGATAAACTTATGATTATTTGTACCCCTATTCTCCCTTACTGTTATCATCTGCATCAAGGTATTAGGGGGAACAGACCCTGGGTTATTATGTGATATGATATTGCAGAGATCGGGGAGAAAACATACGATTGCTTGGCCACCGCCTATCTCATTGAGAGGGAATTTGTGCTCCGCCCCCCCGCCCCCCCCCCCCATGGGTATTCCCCACGATTGGTTATTCCCTTGCTGCTGTACTTGGGGTTTGTTACTGGGGTTTCGGGATGGCTTTAGCATGTTGGGGTTGCTGAAGTGGATGGGAGGCTGTTACAGGGTCTGTTCATGTGGCTGGCTATTTTGGTAATTTGTTGAATAATGCTCATACATTTTGTTCAACTGATAGACATAGGATAGATTCCACTTCCTGTATACTTTGCTCTTGTGATGCACAATAATGTTATGACAATTTCTTGTTTAATATGGAACGTGCGAGGGCTCAATACGCCCCCAAAAATACGGCAGGTGATAGCGCACCCTTCTGTAAGAAACGCATCTCACACAAACTACAGATAAGTTGGTTGGGATTAGCTGGGCTGGCTACCGTCTGGCCTCTCCTTATTCATCCTATAGCCATGGGGTAGTCACACTTGTAAAAAAGGGCCTTCCTTTTGCAGTCCTCCAAACTCATGTTGACTCTGCGGGTCGTTATGCTGTGGTACACTGGACACTGGCAGGCAAGTTAGTCACCATTGTAAACACTAATGGTCCTAATATAGACAACCCTGGCCTATATGAGAGTCTTGTCGCGGTACTATGCAGATTGGCTGACGCAGATTACGGATGATGCAGGATGCAACCATTATAGCGCCACAGACATAACAGAGCAGTTCAGACCGTCTTATGTGAAACTGTATACCTCGCATGGTCGGACGGACACTACTGAATTAGATGCTTACTTATCGCGGGTGGCCATCGCATGGATGGTCAAAGAGACTATCTAGGTCAGCCCATCACAGCTGAGGACATCCGCATGGCAATAGGCTCTCTCCCTATTCAAAAGGCGCCTGGCCTGGATGGATTTCCTTCTGAATTTTATAAGGCCTATGCTGAGGAGCTCACTCCTTTCTTGTTAGAAATGTATGCTGAGGCGTATGACTCGGGTGTGCTTACACCGTCCCTCTGCGAGGCGCTAATCATTACCTTACTTAAAAAGGACAAACCCCCTTCTACCTGTGATTCATAATAGCCACTGTCGCTCATCAACACAGACGTGAAAATCTTGGCGAAGATATTGGCCACCCATCTCCAACCGCTCATTCAGAGTCTGGTATTGCTGGACCAGTCTGGCTTCATCCTCATGTGGTCCACCTCCCACAATTTTCACACACTGTTTGCACTATTTCACACCCTCTCTCCCGACCTACCAGTGGCATCTGTCATGCTTGACGCTGCCAAGGCGTTTGATTCAATAGAATGGGGCTATCTGTTTTTTGTACTCCAACAGGTGGGTTTCTCTCCTTTCTTTATTAACTGGGTATGACTACTCTATGTAAACCCTACGGAGCAGATCCAGGTGGGAGGCTATACCTTGGAACTGATATCTATCACTAGAGGGACCAGGCAGGGGTTCCCCCTCTCGTTGCTTTTGTTTGCGCTGACACTGGAACCGCTGGCCTGCTCATCAGGCAATGCCACAAGCATGCGGCTCTCAACTTTCTCCATCGACCGCTCATTATTTTGCTACATGCGGATGACATGTTGCTTTTCATTCGGGAACACAACACTCACCTGGCACCGGTTCTGCGGGAATATATTCGGTTTGCTCGGTTCTCTGTGCTACATATTAACTAGACTAAATCTGTGGTGATGCCACTAACTGCGTGTACATGTCTGCATGAACCTGAATTCCCTCTTGTATTGGCAACGGAGTTGGTTTAGTATTTAGGGATCTGGGTTCACCAGGATCCCAATAGAGTACTCTGTGAGAACTATGGGACTGCCACAACGGTGCTGGAGCAACAAGTAGGCAGGTGGGTTCATCTTCCACTTTCTCTTGCGGATCGTATCGCCCTAATAAAAATGGTGGTGCTACCTAAGTGTTTATACTTTTTAATAACATACCGATCCCGCTTGTGATAATGTGTACTTTCTCTTTCTTATTACTTGCCTTTTCCTTTAAGGTCTTAGAATCTTTATTCTGTATTCATATTTAGAATGTGTTGATTGTTGCTGGTTCATTTGTAAAACGTCCGTTGGTGGCTGAGGATATTAAACCCACTTACCGACTAAAAGATATCCAGTTTTCTTATTTAATATGAGAATACCACACCTCTCACCCAACATTTTTTTCAAAACGGTGCGCTAACTGCGTCTCCCTCTGATCTGGGGTGGAAGGCAAGCTTGGGTGGGCTGGCGGACTCTCACTCTTGATTACAAGCACAGGGGCTTCAGTGTACCCGATATCTACCTGTATTATCTTTGTGGGCACGCGCATACGCACATTTTTGGTTCAAGTCTCACGCTTTTAGTTCACATATGGCGGTGGAACACTGGGACGCACATCCCATCCCATCCCGTTGAGCTCCATATTAACGCGCAGGCATAGTAATACGCCTGTGATGCAATTAACACTAATAACTCAACGATTATAGCCTGGCAGGCGCTAGGCCGAGAGGCTGGAAAGCTGCTGTTGTACTCCCTGTTGCTACCTCTTGCTTACCACTTTAACCTATCAGTTACTCGTGAGGCGGGAGCTATGGGCACAATGGCACAGTTGGGAATTGACAAAACGCAGGATCTGTACCCCAATGGCACTTTCTTGACAACCAATGACGTCGACTATATTCAGCACAAGACCCCACTGTTCGTTTTCTCGCTCCACATGTAGAAAAAGGTACGGGCCGATGACCTTTTTCAAAGTTGCCCGGCGCTAACCGCCTCTAATACCACTCAAGTTACCAAACAAGGAGGCAGGCGCTGGAGACTGGAAGGCAGGAAACAGAAGTTTTATTCCGACGGAGCAGAACACATCAATTCAGACAACAGGGTATCTTCACAAGGTGCTCTAACCGCATCGCCGAGGCCTGGCCTCTTATACACCGGTTTATGATCTTTATTACAGTTTATTGCATGTGGCACATTGTCGTAAATACTTTGAAGTACGGAAAGGCATCCTCGGAATCCCCGCTTTAGGCCCGTTCCCACACATTTACAGTAGAAGTCCCCACCCCGGTCACAACAGGTGACGATTGTTGCGCAGCTGGACATTCCGCCGATTCACGGAATGTATGTGGGCGATCGGATCTCATGGGGTGGGGGCTTTGATCAACTTGTGGATCCTTTGATGGTGGAAGCTTCCTACTGTATGGGGGGGGGCGCAATAACCAGCATCAGCAGGGCCAGGTGGCGTCCTGGGAACGAGTAAGACAATCGGGTACAGAGGAAAAGGGGGTTTCAACAAAGGACCCGGGATCATGAAAGGAATGGAGGGAGGTGTTGAGCTGGGAACAGGATGGGGTTCCGAGGCAGGGTTGCGCTGAAAAGGGGTTTATGGCCCAGGCATGTGGGAGCGGGGGTTGTCAGCGCGCGGGGGATGCCTGCGAGGTCAGGAGAGAGAGAGAGAGACACGCGCTGGCTGTTGGCAATGGGCAGAGTGGCCGTGGTATTTAAAATGGCTGCCGCTTATGCGCACGAATGGACTCAAAAAGGGGGACAAGATGGCGCCGATAAGTTGACACTGCAGACCAGATTTTAACACACAGACTGAAAAAAGCACTACAAGCCCACTACCCAAAGTTTTCCAGCGGAACCCCCGGAGTCCCTGGCATCGCGCACATTACTTATCAGCTCCACCCTGCACAAGCTTGTTACCAAATTATGCCAAGCTGCTAGAGAGGATAGTGCCCTTTCCAATGATAAGAGTCTGGACAAATGGAATGAATGCCTAAATCCACAGCTGACGCAGAAAGAATGGGTACACTGCTGCCAACTGACTAGCACCCTCACCTCTAATGGGAACTTACATATAATACATTTCAAATACCTTCACCAGGTCTATTACACGCCCAACAAACTTTTTAAATATGGCCTCAAGGACACAGACACATGTACACAGTGTGGTGCCTCAGGTATAGACATTTGGCATCTGGCTTGGGGGCGGGTGTGGACATACTGGACTGAAATGGTTGCTAAAGTATCCAAGATCATCGGGGTTGAATTGACATGCTCATCACAGGTTTGTTTATTGGGCATACTGCCTTTCCTGAAAGGTGTTAAGGGCAGACTAGCAAGGGTGGCACTGCTTATTGCCAAATGGCGAGTGGTGATTGTGTGGGATAGCACGCAGAGTCCTACAGCTGAGCAGTGGTTTAGGGATTTGACGTACTGTAGAGAGAATTTAGTGCTATATGCGGAAGAACTGCTGGTGACTTCCCGGCCATATGATATATGAGAACCTCTATTGATTTACCTGCGTTCGATTGTGCAGCCCGATACCCCTGTCACCGCGACTGTGTAAATAGCAATCGTACTTGCATGAGCTGTAAGATAGGTGTAATAGTATCGTCAAGCTTGGAATCTATCCTCTATATATGTACATTATAGCCACAAGTTGGTTGATGGTTATGTTTTCAAGTTGATATGCTTTTCAATGCCTCATTTGTACACTGTATGAGACTTTATGAAAATCAATAAAATAAAAAAGTAGAACTTTATCACGACTTCGGCTGCGATGAAGTGCTGTTAACTCGGCGATAGCTCCTTGAGAATATGCCCCACAATACTTTTCAATAGACACAGGTAAGTAGCACGTAATACACAATCATCACTCGGGATGGGAATAAAACCATATACTAATATAGTGGTATGCGAATCACAACTCGAGTCGAGACTATACCCAGATGACGTAGAAGTGCCGGGGACCCAAGGAACCACCCAAGGTAAGTAACCAGGAGCCCCACGGAGGCCGTGTGCAGGGTGGGAACACCACTGTGTGGGATCATGGCGAGTCAAGGGGTAAGTTGTGTTTGCAATTTTAAAGAAGAAGGACCCATCCCAGTGGACCCTGAAGAAACCCCATGGAGGACAGAAGGTTGGACAGCCACCCCACCAAGGGCTACCCTAGGAACCAGGATACCTACACCAGGGAAGCTGGGTGCATAGGTGTGAAGTGGGGTCTTAAACCGCCGTCAAACCCAATAGAGGACTTCAGGAAGATGCCGCTGCTGGGGAAGGTGAAAGTGTCCAGTGGAACCCAAAGGTGTATTCAAGTTGAGAAGTACCTGCAAGCAGAGGGGACAGAGTCCATGCCACTCAGGAGTGACCAGGCAGCACAGAAGATGAATGCTCACTGATGTAGAGTGCTGCAGGAAAGATGACGGTGAACTTGGAGTTGCAGCTGTGAGGACCAGGCAACTCTGTGGAAGACCAGTAGCCGTTCATGAGCTGTCCCATATCGGATGTCGAAAGTTGAAGGGTCAGTGTCTGTCGGAAGCACCAATAAGCCTTGGCAACTGCAAACAACGTGGAAAGCGAATAAGGTGCAGTGTCAGGACCAGCAAGGTCCAGGTGACTCACCTTAAGCAGAGGAGTCCGGTCAGGCCCCAAGCTATCAGGGGAGCCCAAATAATTAAAATATGACCCTCGAGCAGCCGGAGGCACTGGAGTCACAAGAGGACCTTGAGCAGCTCACCAAAGATGCAGGCCCACGGTGCAAGTGATGAGGTGATTACAAAAATCTTGGTCACTGGAGATGCTTGAGGTTGGGGCTACTTGGAGCCCAAAGATGTTGGTAGAAGGGAGCCAACATGCTTTTGCAACTGCAAGTGGACGTGGTGCACTGGGGGTCAGTTCCTGCGGCTCCGACGAGAGATACTGGCCTCAAACTTGGTGAGAAAACAGGGCAAGCCTTGAGGGATGTGAAGAACCACCAACTGTGTTGCTGAGCCTATCGGAGCCCAGGATCAGCTGAGTGGTCAGCTTTGTTACGGTGCCTGCAGATGCGGGGGAGTGACTCCTTCACTTCAGGGGAGATTCCTTCAGGTGTTTTGGATGTCCACAGGTCCTGTGAAGAGCCTGTATGGAGCACAGGCACAGATGTTGTATCAGACTTGCAGGAGGGCAAGACCAGGAGCAGCAGGAGTCTTCCCAGTTGCAGTATTGGTTCCCAACCCACGGTTCAGCGAGGTCCAGAGTGCCCAGAATGTTGAAGTGGTATGTGACGTGGATCTTGTCCCATGACGAATCTAGGGTCCCACCCACAGGTAAGCCCTTAAGTACCCTTGGGAAAAGGTTGAAACAATTCAGGGGTCCCTCCCAGAGGAGTAGCATGACAGTAGGGAGGTTACTCTCAGGTCCTTTTTCCAGTTTCACGCCAAAGCGGGAGCGAACAGCTCCCTGAACTTGTTTGGACTGGACTATGCAAGGAGGCATTCAAGCAGTCTGCGTTTTGCTGTCAAGCGTCCCCACCCTGTCCCAATACACTAAGTCCTGTCTTGGAGGTGGTCACACCTCCTTGTGACAGGGTACCTATCGTGCTGCCTTCCTCTGCTCAAGCTTTCCTCAGCTAAGGAGGGCAGAATCGTCTCTCGGGTCGGCAGCAGGCATAGTTTGCTGTCTAGGTCTAGAAGACTGGTACCGGGAGCACTGAGGCCTCCCGGAGGAGCTTTATAGTGCATGGAATCATACCTCCCACACATGTTATGGTGTGGGGGTATGATTCCAACATGTTTGATACTAAACACAACAGGGTTCGTTACAGCCAGTTTAGAGATGGTCTTCGCGTAATGACACATGGCCACTCTATGTATCTTAATGGCTGATACACTTACAACTTGGGAGAATGGACTCTGAGAGTTGTAGGGGTGTCCTGCTCATGCAGGGGCACCCTCACACTTAGAATCGAGCACCCTGCCTTCAGAATTGCAAGGCCTGCCTTAGGGTATCCTATAGATTTTAAGTGCAGTGACCTCAGATGTAAAGAAACATATCTGTCATAAGTGGTGATAGCACCAGCCTACACAGGCTGCAATGGCAGGCCTGTAGTCACAATTTGAGTGGTCTCTCATGGGTGGCAAGATACATGCTTCAGCCCATGAGAGACCCCTGGTATACCTCCTCCCTGGGTACCTTAATACCTTATTCTAGTGACTTACAAGGATACACCAATAGCCAACTTGGAGTGTACCTAAGTACTCAATGTGTCCAATTTAGGGGAGAAGCACAGAGACTGGGGTCCTGATTAGCAGGATCCTAGTCAGACTAGTCAGTAAAACATAATGACACCAGCAGAAAAGCGGGGGTGACCATGAAAGCAGATCCTACTTTCCTACACTGAGTGTCTAGGAAACTGTACCAATATCTAGTGGTCTCTGATGTAACCGTTCCCCAAGAATTGGGAAAGAAGCCAAACAAATGGGGTTGCACCAGAGTGAGCAATAAGTCTCATGGTGGGGTCACCAGAAAAAGAAAGATGCATCTAAGTCCCAAGTGAAAGATGGGTAGAAACCTAAAGATACCAAGAAAGAGTCTTCTTCAGGTCCACAAAATCCTCGGGGGGGGGGTCCCAATCCTCCTCTTCTACTAATACTAAACCTCCTTGTTGTTTTGTTTGTTAACAAACAGGCCATAGGTCATCTATACCTAGTTGTGCTAAGAAAGGCACAAATACTGCTACTACTCCCCCTAGTGCCCTTAGCTGTAGCACTAAAACCCAACAGGGTGTAGCTGGGTTCTCCTTGGGTACTACAGTGAGTTCTGGCCTAGTCCGAGAAGTCACTGAGACTGTCCTGATATCAGGGGGTGGCAATGACCTTGCCACTTTGACTGCCTGGCCTACTAATATGAGGAAATACAGGCAACAACCCTTCATCAATGGTATTAAAGCAGCAGCTTATAGGGACACAGGTGCCAGTGTCACTATGGTGACTAAGAGACTGGTGTCACTCGAGCAATTCTTACTTGGCACACTTACCAAGTAACCAGCACAGACAATATCACTAACAGCCACCCCATGGCAGCGGTCAATTACTGGGATGGCGGTGCTGGCACTAAAAAGGTTGTGATATCCTTTAACATTCCTGTAGACTGTCCTATAGGCAATGATCTAGATATGTTAGTGTGGGCTGAAGTGAGGTTAAGGCCTCATACAGCCATACTTGTACTCCCTGAAAGTGTGTTTGTGGTAACTAGAGCACAGGCCAAGAACCAGGGAAATCAAGGAGCAGTGGAGCCTGAACGGATGGCCCAGACTGCTTCCAGCAAGAAAGGTAGGAAGGGTAAGAAATGATCCTTCCCCCAGAATTCATGTAAGGATCAGTTTTCTCGGGAAGATGACCTTTGCCTCTTGTGAGGGAACTGCCCTAGAGGAGCTTAGGCCAGGGAGGATTTGAGCCTGGAGCAGAAATCCTGTGCCTCTCACACTGGGTCCCAAGGTCTATTGGGAGGATGGACTCCTTTATTCTGAGGCCAAGGACCGCAAGCCTGGTGCTACCAGGAGGTTGGTTAACCCTCAGAAGTTTTGGGAGTTCCTCTTGACCCTAGCATGACATATCCCTTGCAGGGCATCTTGGGCAAATGAAGACTTGGGACAGGCTTGTCCCACACTTTCACTAGCCCCACATGCCTGAAGATACAAAGGGGTTTTGTCGCTCCTGTGTCGCCTGACACACCAGTGGTAAGTCAGATTGCACTATAAAGGCCCCCTTAATCCTTCTCACACTGGTTGGAGTTACCTTTCAGAAGGTAGAGATTGACATTGTTGGTCCACTAGACCCTCCTACAGCCTCTAGAAACAGTTATATCCTGGTGGTGGTGGTGGTGGAAAATGCCACAAAATACCCAGAACCTTCCCCTTAGGACCTACCTGGTGTGCACATGAGGTGGACACAGGTGACAGTCAGTCTGTCAATAGTGAACTCTACAGGCAGCCTGACTGTGGGAAAGTAGGATCTGCTTTCATGGTTACCCCCACTTTTTGGCTGGTGGTAAGATGTTTCTGACTAGGTTGACTATGGTAAGTGTAGGAAGGTGGAATCCGACTGCATGGTTACCCCCACTTTTTGCCTGGTGTTTTGATGGTTTTTTACTTAGTTGGCTAAAATCCTGCTATTCAGGGCCCCAGCCTATCTGCTTTCCTCTCTAAATTGATTATCTGTACATTAGGTACACTCCAGATTGGTTAATGGGTTACCCTTGTGAGTCCCTAGTATATGGTATCTTAGGTACCAAGGGCATAGGTACCGCAGAGGCCTACCAGGGGCTGAAGCACCCTGGGAAGCCTTCCAAAATAGCACCACAGGTCTGCACTTGCAGCCTGGGTAAGGTGGTGTAAGCACCCCTTACTTAGATATAGTATACCTATAGATATATATATAGATATAGTATACATATATATATATATATATATATACACATTATAAACCCATAAGCCACTCCTATGGCAGGCCTTGACAATCCTGAAGGTAGAGTCCTTGGTTTTGTGTGAGAGGGTGTCCTAGCATGAGCTGAGCCCCTCTGCAGCTTTCGGAATCCTTTCCTTTAAGCTGTCCTGTGATACAGCCATACCATATACTCTTAAGTGCATTATAATCCTCACGGTTAATGCTAACTTTGCAATGGCTTTATCAAAACATGTTGTGTTTGGTGTCAACCGCTTTGAAATCCTACCCCCCGCCAGGGCGGCGGGGATAGAATTCCACCCTTCTAGAGGGAGAAGACATGTACACACTTACTTACCCGGTAAATGTTTATAAGAGCCCCAGCATCCCAAAATGGATGCTGCTGCCACAGACACGAGTGTGACCTTCTGCTGCTGGACGAAACTCCGGCAGGGGAGGCCTGGACAATAGGTTTCCTGTCCAGGGAGGTGCCAGCACCTCCCCAGACAAGCTTTAGTGTGTTGTGGCAGGGTGGGTTGCAGTCAGTGAATGCTTTTCAGACAGTGCCTGGGGCACACAAGATGTCCCTGTGCATTTCCCAGTTCAAACTGGTTGCTTGGGCACTCAGCACCAGCTCTGGCGCGAAACTGGACAAAGGGGAAGGGGTGTAACCACTCCCTCCCCAGGTCCTCCCATAGATGGGACCCTAGAGTTAGTCGAACCCCTAAACTTCATATAAGTATAGGAACCCAGTCACTAAGACTTTAGATTACCCTGGACGAAACTCTGATACGGAAATCTTTGACCTTCGACATTCCATATCGACTGGAAGACGGAAGAAATCTCCCTTGGGTCAAGGAGTGACTCCCCTGTTCAAACAGGCACCAAAGAAGCATCTTGCAGGTCTGCATTTTCGAGGCTCCCAAAGAATCTGTGATACAGGACACAGACTTCCAGACATCTACAAGGCTGACAGGAGTCCCCAGCAAAGCTGAGACCTGTAGATATCATGAGAGACGTGGGACCGAAACTCCTGGACATCCTACACATTTGCTATTGCATCGACTTCTCGAGCTTTCCTGAAGTTGTGCATTGGGCTACTTGTAGTCCAAGCCCTGAGCACCTTTTGCCTCGAAGATTGTGGGCCTACACTCCACGAGTGTTCCGTGGGCCCGCTTTCAGCATTTCAGCTCAAGGCGCCGTGATCCCTAGTCCGTTGACTGGTGGGTCCCCACGAAGGACAATCCTTTGTTTTCTAGGGCTTCCCTGGTTGCTCCAGATGTGCTCTGACTCCCCTCCAAAGGGTGAGTCCCTCAGACCTTGCAGGTCTGCACCAATGCCAATCTTGTCATCTTGCGTGGGTTGCTGTTGCCAAGGCTTGTTGGGTCCAATGCGGATATCGACGCTGCAGCACTCGACATCCGATGTGGGACAGCTCGAATCCAGCTCCTGGTTGTCGTCGACACCTCCTGGACCTCGTGGCTGGAGAGTCAAGCTTCACCTCCATCACTTGAAAGCACCCGACATCGGCTGGCATCTTCTGATCCACCCTTGGATCCATTTGGACACTCTTCACCTGGACGCCTGCAGCACTTCTTTGCAGCTCTCCATTGAAAACGACTACGAAACCCGACACGAAAAGACACCTATGCACCCAGCTTGGTTTGTGAGGCCCCTAGGGCAAAACGTATACTGTGCTAATTTACTGTGTACTATTTAAGTTCTTGTATTGTACTTTTGCCTCTAGCCTCATAAAGAGACCAGAGGGGTGTGTTTAGAATAAATACATATATTTTTTATATACCTGGTGTGGTGCTCTTTCATTTGACCATTCAAGAGATTATTGACTGGTAAAACAAGCTGCTTTACATTCCTTCAACACTTAGCCTGAAGGCTGCTCTCCACAGCTACCACTAGGATAGCTTTCTATAAAGATTGTCTAAGCCTACCATCAATAAGGGTCGTTTGGACTGGTGTAAGGTGTAAGGTGCCCACTAAAATAGTGGACATCATATGCCAGGCCAACTTCTCACAGTAAGTACTTAGGTACACCCCAGATTAGCTACCGGTCTACTCTTATAAGTCCCTACTATATGGTACCAAGGTACCCAGGGCGTAGGTACACCAGGTGTCTCCCATGGTCTGAAGATTGGATCTGGAAAGTTTTCATCAGCAGTACCCCTGCACATCGGTAGGTGGTGTTGGTCGACTCCGCATCCGTTGTCGTAGTCGCCGGGATGCCGTTGCGGAGGTTACTTAAACACCGCCCTCGCGTGCTGATGTCAGTTCTGTACACAACTTTCCACACCAGGAACGCAGAGCCATGCAAGACACGGACCACTGGTGCACAAAACTAGGGCCTGAAAGCATGTCCTTAACCCTAGAAATCAGTTTGCAGAACAGGAAGTATGGGTGGGGTGGTAAGGAATCTATAACTAACCTATGTTTCTTACAGCTATATCGTTACCAAAGGTAAGTAACTTGTGCATCTGAAAGAAACAGTTAGTTATAGATTCCTTACCTTAGAATAGATACCCCAGTAATACCAACCTCGGAGGTGGGTCTGCGAACTAAGATCGCACCAAAAAGTCCTGGAGAACATAACAGCCGAAAAAGCCTTCTCTCCGGACTTGGCTGTCCAGGCAGTAGTGTCTCGTAAACAGGTGCAGCTATGCACATGTAGCTGCCTCACATATGTCATGTAGGGGAACTCCCCATCCTAAAGCAGTAGTAGCTGCTGTCGCCCTGGTAGAATGGGCACGCAACCCCACTGGAGGTTTCTTCTTAGCCAAAGAGTAACAGACTTTGATGCACAAAACAACCCACCTGGAGATGGTCCATTTGTGCACTGCCCGATCTTTTTTAGCCCCCACATAACCAACAAAGAGCTGGTCGTCCACCCGGAATTGTTTGGTGCGATCGAAAAAGAAAGGGGAGCGCGCGTTTTGGATCCAGACGGTGGAGCCTCTCTTTCGAAGGATGCAGAGGCGGAAAGAAGGTGGGCAAAGGGATGATTTGGCCAATATGAAAAGAAGTGACCACCTTTGGAAGAAAGGAAGGTTGAGTTCAGAGGATGACGTTGCCCGGATGAACCACCAGAAAAGGAGGCTTGGAAGACAGACGCTGCGTGCAGGGGTGATGGCCACCAGAAAAGCAGTCTTGATAGTAAGAGTCTGAGAGGACAGTTATGTAGCGGCTCGAAGCGAGCACACATGAGATAGGTTAACACCAAGTTCAAGTCCCGCTGAGGCATTACGAAGGGAACAGGAGGAAACAGATGAATAATGCCATTAAGAAAGCGATTTACAACAGGGGATTTAAAAAGAGAAGGCTGATCAGGAAGCCTAAGAAAGGCTAAAATGGCCGAGAGATAGCCCTTTAGAGTGCCCCGAGCAGAGCCCTGCTGGGCCAAAGAAAGGAGGAACAAGAGAACCTCAGAAAGAGCGCCAGAAATGGGATCCATGGCCTTTGCTGTGCACCATGCCACAAACTTATTTAATTTGCAGGCGTATATCGTCTCAGTTGAGGGACGCCTGGCTGCCAAGATTACATCACAAACTTCAGGAGGCAAGTGAAATTACTTCAGTTGCTACCGCTCAACCTCCACGCAAGGAGCTGGAGGTTGAACAGGTTCGGGTGGAGTACCGTCCCCTGCTACTGCAACAGAAGATCCTCCCGAAGAGGCAGTCGGATTGGAGGATCGATGGCCATGTTGAGCAGCTCGGGATACCAGACTCTTCAAGCCCAATCCAGAGCCACAAGAATGACTTGGGCCCGGACGCGCTTTATCTTCGTCAGCACTCTGGGCAGATGTGATAAATGTGGAAAGGCGTATAGAAGACAGCAACTCCACTCACAACGAAAAGCGACACCTAGCGAGTGCCGCCTTGGAAATGCCAATGCGCAAAACTGCTGACATTGCGCGTTCTCTTCGGTGGCAAATAGATCTAACCAAGGCTCTCCCCACTGCAGAAAGAGACCTTGCACCACCTCCGAATGAAGACGCCATTTGTGATCCATCATGCACCTGCGGCTGAGCTTGTCCACCCTAGCGTTCAGTGAACCTGCCAGTTGTTGAACCACTAGGGATATGCCCTGATGTTCCAGCCATGTCCAGAGGCACAGAGCCTCCTGAGATAGGGTCCACAACCCCACCCCCCCTTGTTTGTTGCAGTACCACATGGCGGTGGTGTTGTCCGTGAACACCTGCACTACTCTTCCCCAGACAGAAGGGAGGAATGCCTTCAGTGCAAGACGGATCGCCTGAAGCTCCAAAAGGTTGATGTAGAGCTCGGACTCCGCTGGTGACCAGAGGCCTCTGATCTCCGCCTCTCTTATGTGGCCGCCCCAGCCCAGAAGGGATGCGTCTGTCACCATTGTGTGTTCTGTTTGGGGAAGGGAGAGGGATCTGCTGTTGACCCAATCCTGGTTTGTGAGCAACCACTGCAATTGTCGTGCAGTGCCCTCCGAGATCTGGACGCAATCAGACAGATTCCCCTGATGCTGCGCCCACTGGAATTTCAGGGTCCACTGCAGAGCCTGCATATACCACCTGGCATGATCGACCAGCAGGATGCAGGAGGCCATGAGGCCCAGCAGCTTCAGGGTCATCCTGACCGAAACCCGGCATAGAGGCTGAAAGATCGAAACCCGAATATCCAGGACTCACTGTTCGGGAGGATGAACCCGGAACCGCGTTGTGTCCAGAACCACTACGGTGAAAAGGAGCTTCTGAGAGGGAGTCAGGTGCGACTTCGGCACGTTGATGGAGAACCCCAGCAAATGCAGGAGGTCGGCTGTAGTCCGGAGGTGGGAGACAACTGCCTGGGACGAGCCCGCCTTCAACAACCAGTCATTGAGATAGGGAAAGACTGGAACCCCTGATCTGCCCGGATGAGCTGCGACCACTGCCATCACTTTCGTGAACACCCGAGGGGCGCTGGTAGGGCCAAAGGGGAGCACGGTAAACTGAAAGTGCTTGTGGTCTACCATGAACCGTAGGTAACGCCGGTGGGCCGGCAAGACGGGGATGTGAAAATAAGCGTCCTGCAAGTCCAACGCTACCAACCAGTCACCAGGGTCGAGGGCAGACAAGACCTGAGCAAGTGTCAACATTTTGAACTTCTCCTTCCGGAGGAAGCGGTTGACATTCCTGAGATCCAAGATAGGACGCAGGCCTTTGTCCTTCTTTGGCACCAAAAAGTAGTGGGAATAGCAACCACGACCTACTTTTGGGGCAGGAACGCGCTTGATGGCCACCTTGGCCAAGAGGGCCGAAAATTCCTGTTGGAGAAGGGCCAGGTGATTCTCAGACATGCAGTGGTACTGAGGTGTCATGGAGGGAGGGGTATCTCGAAGGGGAGGGAGTAGCTCCTTCAGACAATCTGCAAAATCCACCTGTCCGACGTGATGGTACGCCAGTGGGGGAAGTGATGGCGGATCCTGCCACCCACTGGCATTTGGTGGCCCTGGAAGGTCGGGCAAGGAGGGTTTGGAGGCTGATGCAGAGGGGGCTGTGGTGGAGTGGCCCGCTCGCTGCCCCCCAGAACCATGCCGGTGGTTCCCACGTCCCCGGCAGCGTTGGAGCTGAACAGCCTGCGTCGGCCTGTGGCTCTGGGCGGGGCGTAGTGGGGCATCCCTTCCATAGCCGCGAAAGGCAGACTGCGCAGGGCGGGTGGTGGAGAGGCCCAAGTACCAGGCCGTAGCCTGAGAGTCCTTAAAGCATTCTAGCCAGTTGTCTGCCTTGTCGCCGAAAAGGCAACTACCATCAAAGGGCATGTCCATAAGTGTGGGTTGCTTTTGACTGGTTTTTCCAGGGATGTCCAACCAGGCGTAGCACCGGAGGGCTACTGACGTGGCAATTTTCCTGCCAAGTGAGTAGACGGTATCCAACCCACAGCGGATGCTAAACTTCGCTGCATCTCTCCCCTCTGCAACTGCACGGGAGAGCGCGGCCCGAGCCTCCTCCAGGCACTGAGTCAGCACTTGAGCCACCGTATCCCACACAGAGTGGGAATAACAGCCCAACAGACATGCAGTGTTTACCGACCGCAGTCCCAAGCTGGAGGAAGAAAACATCTTCTTCCTAAGATGCTCCAGCTTCTTGGATTCCCTATCAGGTGGAGCTGTAGGGAAGGCACCTTTGAACGTAGGGTCTTGGACCACCAAGCTCTCAGGGGTAATGTGTTGAGAGAGCAAAGTGGGGTCGCCCGGGGGGTGGCGTCGGACATCCATCCTCTTTTCAGGAGCCCCTGTGTTGGACCTGGACCAGGTGCCCAAAAGGATGTCTGTTAGGGCTTCATTGAACGGCAGCAGGGGCTCCAAAGAGCTCGCTGATGGCTGAAGCACCTCTGTCAGGAGGTTAGTCCCGACTGCCACCGTAGGAAGCTCGAGGTGGAGAGCCTTGGCCGCCCTAAGCAACACCACTGCATATAACCCTCCCTTCGCCATAGCCATGGTAGGAGGAGACAACATCCCTAAGTCTGGGGAGGTATCCAGACCACTGGAATCTCCCAATTCTTCTCTCCAGTCCAGCTCGTAATCCAGCTGGTCTGTCAAAGGGTCACCAGACCCCTCCCTGTCTTCCTCACCCTCCTCTGGCTCTGAATCTGGCTGAAAATAGCCAGGCTGGAACACAACAACAAAAGTACCCATCAGCGCCGGTCCGGCTCAGTGTCCACATCAGGGTGGAAGCCGGGGTCAACGCCAGCTGGGGGTCCAGCCTTCGTTGGCTGCAGATGTGGTGCCGGTGGAATCGGCACCGTGGGGGTGTCACGAGGTCGACCGGCGCCGATCCGGATCCAGGCCTAGATCCAAGGGGGCTCTGCGAGCCAGAGCCAGAGCCGCCGGCATCAAAGGCCTACGGCGCCCAGTCGAGTACGGCGGGTTCTGAAGGTGCGCCGGCGGAGTTGGGCTGCCCAAAAATGGCATGCATCGCTTCGTAAAATTTACAAAGCTGGGAAAGGGTCTCTTCCTGTCCCGGGAAAGTAGGGAAGGTCGGAGTAGACCCCTGAGTCGCAGGAGTGGCACCACCCGCACCCTGCATCGTGTCAGCCGACGGACGAGGGGAAGCCCTAGAGTGATGATGGTTCTTCAACTTCTTCTTGTGCTTCAACTTACCTGACCCAGAATGCGAAGACTTAGACGACGAGTGGTGGTGATGGCTCCGCAATCGGTCCCGCGACCTCCCTCGCAGTCAGGACCTTGAACGGCATGGAGCTGACTGCTGGGCCTGGAGGAGCTTTAGGACCACTCCTGCAAAGACTTCAGGTCATGGTTCAGCAGTCGGAGCACGACTTGGGGTCGTGGTCGCGCTCCAGGCAGTAGAGGCACACGCGTTGCAGATCTGTTACCGTCATCAGTCGGGTACAGGAACCGCATGCCTTGAAACCGGGCATCCCTCGTACACTAGGAGTCGATGATAGACTCGAAAAAGAAGTCAACAAAAGTTGCAAAACCTCAGTCAAAAAGTGACTGGGGATACTACTCTCTCCGGATCTGCGCTTGCTGACACAAAAAAAGAAAGAACTGACGTCAGCGCGTGAGGGTGGTGTCTAAGTAACCACCGCGACATCATCCCGGCGACCATATTGCCAACGACGGACGTGGAGTCACCGTATGCCACCTACTGACACGCAGGTGTACTGCTGATGAAAAACTTCCTGGCTCCAGTCTGATGCCTGGGGGATATTCTAAGGTAAGGAATCTATAACTAACTATTTCTTTCAGATCATATGGTTCTGGAATAGGTGAAGTATGGAGGAAAAGAATGTCTTAAGTCGAATTATGCGGAAGAACCCAAAACAGCATTTTAAACCCCTGGGGGCACTACAAGTTTACAGTAATGCCCTTTGGTTTAAGAAAATGCACCTGCCACATTCCAGAAGTTGGTAAATCTGCAGAATATCTAGATGATATAGCGGTCTTTAGTTCCACCTGGCAGAATCACCTAATCCACCTCAGGAGTGTACTTGAGGACATGCAGAAGGCAGGCCTCACTATCAAGGCCTGTAAGTGCCAGATAGTGCATAGTAAAGTTGTATACTTGGGTCGCCTGTATAGTGGAGGCAAAGTTCAACCTTTGGAGAGCAAAATCCAAACCATTGTCGATTGGGTTTCTCCCACTACACAGACTCAGGTCAGAGATTTTCTGGGCTTGTCTGGGTATTACAGAAGATTTGTTAAGGGGTATGGGTCCATTGTGACTCACCTTAATGACCTCACCTCTTGGAAGATGCCTAAGAATGTGAATTGGACAGTTAGCTGTCAAGAGGCCTTTGATGCTGTGAAAAAAAGGCAATCTGCTCAGCTCCCATTCTGCAGAGTCCTGACTACTCCAAACAATTTATTGTCCAGACAGATACTTCTGAGGTAGGAATAGCAGGTAGTGTTTTCACAACTGAATAAAGAGTGCCAGGATCAACCAGTAGCTTTTACTGGCAGAAGGTTAATCCAAAAGAGAAAAATGTTAGTCAGCTATTGTGAGGGAGGCCTTAACTGTGGTCTAGGTCTTGGAGAAGTTGAGGCCATACCTCTCTGGCACTCACTTCGTTGTTCAGACAAACCATAAGCCCCTTTTATGGCTAAAAGAGATGAAGGGTGAAAACCCCAAACTTCTGAGGTGGTCCATTTCCCAACAGGGGATGGACTATTCAGTGAAACATAGGCCTGGGAGTAACCATGCCAATGCAGATGGACTTTCCAGATTTTTCCACTTAGAAAATGAAGACTGAATTGAATATCTTTTGTCTCATCTCCATACGTTTGGGGCGGGGGCGGAATGTGTAGGTAAGTAGCATCTGCTTGCATGGTCACCACCACTTTTTGCTGGTGTCGTTATGTCTTTCTGACTAGTCTAACTGGGATCCTGCTAACCAGGACCCCAGTCTCTGTTCTTCCTCCCTGTACTTAGGTACACTCCATATTGGCTACTGGTGTACCCAGATAAGTCCCTAGTATGTGGTACTAAGGTACCCAAGGCATAGGTAGACCAGGGGTCTCCCATGGGCTGAAGCATGTATTATGCCACCCTTGAGAGACAACTCAAATAATGACTGCAGGCCTGCCACTGCAGCCTGTGTAAGCACATACTAGCACCACTTATGACAGATATAAGTTTTCTTATATCTGAGGTCACTCCACTCAAAACCTATAAGTCACCCCTAAGGTAGGCCTTTCAATCCTGAAGGCAGATTGCTAGGTTCCTAGTGTGAGGGTGCCCCTGCATGAGCAGGACACCCCTACAGCCTTCTGAGTCCATTCTCCCAGGTTGTAAGAGCATCAGCCATTACAATATATAGAGTGGCCATGCGTCATTACGCGATGATCATCTCTAAACTGGCTGTAACGAACCCTGTCATGTTTGGTATCAAACATGCTTACGGTAAAGTGCATCCTCAAGCCCCTAGGGCTCCTGGTACCAGTCTTTCAGAACAGGACAATAAGGTAGGGCTGCCACCGACCAGAGACATGTTTCTGCTCTCCTGCTGCTGAGCCAAGCTCGAGCACGAAATGGGTGAACAATAGATATCCTCTCACTGGGAGGTGTGACCACCTCCCAGATACGTTTTAGTGTATTGAGGCAGGGTGGGGCGCTTGCCAGCACCACTGAGACTGTTTGAAGGGCACAGTTGGTGCCCTCCTTGCGTACTCTAGTTCAAACCAGTGAAGGGAGCCATTGGCTCCCACTTTGGCGCGAAACTGGACAAGGATATTGGAGTATCCTAACCACTTTCCAGCCTCTCCTCTGGGAGTGGCCCCTGAATCATCCCAAACCTTTCCTAAGGGTACTTTACCCGTTTACTGCGGCGGCAATTCTGCCGAGGGGCGGCGGCTTTGATGAGTGGGCGTGGCCACATCAGCCAACCGACAAGCGCAGCACTACGGACGTAGTGCGCGCGACGGCCATTGACCAACAGAAGCACGCAAGGGGTTAAGGGCTTACCCATGGGTGGGTCCCTAGATTCGTCGTGGGACAAGATTCAGATCATACACCACTTCAACTTCGACCGTCTGGACACTCTGGACTTCATTGGACTTGCTTTGGGAACTGAGACTGCAACGGGGAAGATTTCTGCTGCTCCTGGTCTCATCGTCCAGCTGGTCATCTGCAACGATTGTGCCCGTGCTCCAAACAGGTTCTTCACCAGGCCTTTGGACATCCAAGATACCCATAGGAATCTCCCTTGGAGTGAAGGAGTCACTCCCCTGCATCTGCAGGCACCGCAATGCAGCTGACCGGTCCACTGATACTGGGCTTTCACGTCCTCCTGTCAGCAACACAGGTGGTGGTTCTGCAACTCCCTTGAGGCCTGCACTGTCTTCATACCGAGTTTGAGGCCAGATTCCCTCGTCAGAACAACTGGAATATAACCCTTGTGCGCCGTGTCAACTTACCATTGCCAAGGCTTCTTGACTCTCTCCTCCAGAGATCTTTGGGCTCAGAGAAGCTCCAACCTCAAGCAACTCCTGCAGCCAAGATCTTCGCCCTCACCACTTTCTCTGCATCAAGGGCCTTCTTTATTGGTGAGCTGCTCGCGGTCCTCTTGTAACTCCTGAGCATTTGGCCTCTGGGTCCTCTCAAGGGACTTCTTGGGCTTCAGTGGGCTTCCTTGCTTGCTCGGGACTGCTCTGACTTACCTGCTCATTGCTCGTGGTGAGTCGCTTGGACCTTGCTTGTCCTGACATTGCACTTTTATCGTGTAACAACAAGAGAAAGGGAGAGAGGCACTCTTGAACCCCCTGTAGATATATAGAAAACAACAAAAGAATGAAAGTGAAATTACTAGGAAAACCTAGAAAATAAAACAGCAAAGGACAAACAAAAGTTTTGTAAAAGAACCCTCACTCACCAACCTAGTTGGTGACATGCTTCATCATAGGGTTCCCACCACAGAGGCCGAGTGGCTCTCTAGTGTGCTAGGACGCCTGAGTTACAGTGCAGCAGGTTTTTATGTGGGGGTGCAAGTGAAAGTGATATTTATGTGCAATTTAAAAGATAGCCGATTTTAACCTATCAACTAATTTATTAAAGGCAAACCATTGACCATTAAAAATGAGTGGAACTGATGCAGATTAGCTCATTAGTTTAGCCAGAGTCATCCGATTGGTAGGAATTAGTGAACAAGATTGGTCGACATGTTTAACCTTATAATTGCAATTTGCTAAGCATTTATCAGGACCTACGATAGTTCCACAGCGGTATGCGCACTCTAACCTGAGGAACAATGACAGTGGTAAAACTCACGGTTCTACCAGTGTGGCCTCCTGGAGAATCCTAGACCACTGGAGCTTGTCAACAAAATGCGATTTGCATCATGGGTCCAAGGGCAGGGGAAATGTGTGCTGTTAGGATTTCTAAACTCGCACACTCCCGCTGTAAACCTCGTGGTGTCCTCCTCGGCTCCGCGGTAACTCAGGCGTCTTAGCACACCAGAGAAGCACTCGGCCTCTCTGGTGGGAGCCCTATGATGAAGCATGTCACCAACTAGGTTGGAGGGTTCTTTTACAAAACTTTTGTGGTGTTTTATTTTCTAGGTTTTCCTAGTAATTTCACAGTCACTCTTTTGTTGTTTCCTATATTGCACTTTTATCATCAACTATGTTGTTTGCCGTTGCCCAGGCTTGTTGGTGCCCCTGCTTCACACTGATCTCCTGGCTCTTGACATCCGACGTGGAACAGCTTGTGAATGGCTTCTGGTCTCCCACAGCATTGCCTGGTCCATCCAGCTGCAACTTTAAGTGCACCGTCAAACTCTCCTGCATATCTGCAAACAAACCTAGAAAATACAACACCAGAAAGTTTGGTCGTCCAGGCTTCATGCTCCTCGAAGCAGTCTGCATGGTCATTCCTATCTACACCTGCAGATAGGAGTCCAAACAGATGGAGCAATCTGCTAAGAAGGTATTCTCATTTGATAGAGACATCTAGCTGCAGATTCCTCAACTCTGACTTCTCCCCAGGAGCCAGTCTGGATTCAGAGCTTTTGCAGCAGTAGCTCTGTGTGCCAGGGGACGGCGCCGTAGGGCTCAACGATGACGTCATCTCAGCATATGACATCAGTGGAGCCATATAAGCCCCCTCCGGCGTGCGAATGTCAGTTTCTTCTTTTCCGCGCTGCAACATCGTTCCAAGAAAAGCTGATCCTCAGGCCTCTGTTTATTTATGGCCTTCTAGACACCTTTGGTGTCTGGAACAGTGTGCTGATGCATTCAGGCTTTAAAACGTGTGAGACCTGTACATGGCATATGTTGGCGACGGATCCACATACCATTTGAGAACAACACGACTCCAAGGAGTGGATCGCCTGTCCAAGGCTGAAGCCCTAGTCATTACTGGAACGTTGGATGAAGTTGCTATTGGCTCGGCTGTCCCGCTCGGAATCCAAGCAGCGCCTATCTCTGTCCTCTTCTAAAGATCCTGCTCAGAGCAGGTTGAGAAGTTGTTCCTGTGGTTGTGGCTTTATTGAGGAGCTGTTCCCGTGGACATCGTTATTCGAAAACAGGTAAATCGCACCAGAAGGGATCGAAGTAACGGAGGCCTTCGGCCTCGCAAAGTCGTGACGCTTGTGCCAGTTCCTCCCGCTCCCTACCGGTGGCTGGTGCGCGGGAGTTGACCCCGAGTTTTCCAACATATCCTGATGATGGAGCAACTAGGGCCAAATGGAAGTGTATTTCCAGGCTTTACAAGTTTTTTTTGGGTCAACACCTCTCACTGGAACACCTTTGGGCCCCAAAGAAGTGGAGAGGACTCTGATTGAACGTTCGCCAGTGGCTTTGCCCTAGGCACCAATGGAAGACCCTGGCTCCATAGCTGGAGTCGCTATGACGTTAGGAAACAGCCTGGTGCGGCTTCCTGATAGGACATCGGTGATGTCCGCAGAGGGTGACTTGGCACTACCTCGAAGCTGTGTGACGCCGACGCCACCCTAAATGGGAGATGTCGATACGATGCTGTCTCAACATTGTTTGGCACCAGAGACATACCTAGTGGTGGACTTCGATACCATGCCGTCTCAACATCGGTCGGCACCAAAGACGCCTTTTCTTGCAACTTGGGATCCTGCTCCATCTCCTCTAAATGAGGACGAGGCTTCTTCGGTTGCCATTTCCCCAGTGTTGTGGGACAAGCCTGCACATACTGGTTGTATTAAGTGTTTTCGTACACTTGGCCAGCCACATGCAGAATGTTCTTTGATTTTTGGTGGGGACGTCAGTCGACAACCATCCCTTACCTATTGTAGGAGAGTAGGGTCTGCTTTCTATGTTCACCCACACTTTTTGCTTTTGCTTTACTGGTTTTCAACTTTAATGTGGCTGTGGGCCTGCTAATCAGACCCACAGCCCAGCTGTTCTCTCTCTAAATTCATACCATGTCCTTTAGGTACATTACCAATTGGGAATTGGGTCACTTTATGAGCCCCTGTACAGTGTACCATAGGTACCCAGGGCATAGGTGCATCCAAGGCCTACCAGGGGCTGCAGCATGTATTATTCCACCCCTGGCTGGCCATTCACATTGACACAACTGGCTGATCACTCAGCTGGGGCAAGGTCGTGTAATCACCCCTTGCTTAGGTATAGTATCTCTATACCTACCATTACATATAGACACATATATACCTATAAGTCACTCCTATGGCAGGCCTTAACAATCCTGGAGGCAGAGTGCTTGGTTTTATGTGAGATGAGGCTCTAGCATGAGCTGAGCCTGTCTGCAGCTTTCGGAACCAGGTCCTTATAGCTGTTCTATGATATAGCCATACCATATACTCTTAAGTGCATTATAATCCTCGCGGTTGAATGCTAACTTTGGTTTAGCTTTATCAAAACATGTCGTGTAAGGTGTCATATGCTTTGGAATACTACCCCCTCGCCAGTTCTGGTGACGGGGGTAGCATTCCACCCTTCTAGAGGGAGAAGGCATGTTGTTCCTGTTAAACCTGGTTAAAGTTAACCAGAGCCTCAGCATCACAAAAGGGATGCTGCTGCCACAGACACAAGTCTGACCTCCTGCTGCTGGGAGTCCTTCCAGCGAGGGAGGCTTGGACAATAGGTTTCCTGTCTTGGGAGGTGCTAGCACCACCCCAGACAGGCCATAGTGTATTGGGGCAGGGAGGGCTGAATGAAATGAGACACTGCCTGGGGCACACAATGTGTCCCATGCATAGTCCGGTTGAAACCAGTTGCTGGGGCACTCCAGCCCCAGCTCTGGCGTGAAACTGGACAAAGGGAAAGAGGTGTAACCACCCCCTTCCCTAGTCCCACCCATAGGAGGGACCTAGCAGGTAATCCAGCCCCTCAGATTGGTATATAGGTAGGAGCTGAGTCAAGAGACTTTAGATTAATCCTGAACTGAAACTTGAAACGAAACTCTGGACCTTCGACATTCTACTAGACTACTGAAGAATCTCCCTTGTGGTAGAGTGACCACCCTGTGCAAACAGGCACCATCCAGCGATCTGCGGTTTACTTTGTCGACGCTCCCGCCGGAGCCCAAACACAGAGCCGGACATGAACCAGACTTCCAGACTTCCTTGAGCCCGATCCACAGCCACAGCAAACCTGAGACCCGGGAGGCGACGAGAGACGTGGGACTGCCCATCTTGAACAACCTGTTCCTTGCTACTTGTGCAGCTTCCGAGGCACCCTCGAAGTTGTGCATTGGGGATTGAGAAGCCCCAGCCCCAGGCACCTTCTACACCGACGCACAGCCCTCCACACTCCACGAGTACCGCGTGGGGCCTGCTAGTGTTTTTGTGCTTGACGCACCTGTCCGGTCACTTGCCCGTTGGCTAGTGGCCTCTGAGATGAAAAACTTTTTAATCTACACCGCTGGCCTGGTTTCTCCAGGCTGGCCCTTGCTTCCCTCACTAGATCATGTCTACCACAGCAGAACCTAATGTGTCTCTCCCTGTGGGAAGTGACCCTCCAAGGGCACCTTTTAGTATGATGCACTCAACTTCCATGAGCTGAGACACTTGTGTACCACAAGGAGGTTGAAACAGGGTTCTAACCCTATCCTCCAGCACCTGATAGAACTCCTAGAAGGATTTCATGTTTAAAAGGCCTCTAACCCAGGCCCTTCAGTTAATGCAGATGAGGGCATACCCTCCACAGATGATGCCCCTGACCCTATAGTCATAGAAGATGAGGAAGAGGAGGAGGAGGAAGATTCTGAGGAAGAGATAGACAGCCAGGTCCTAGTCAGAAGACTTAGCCAGGCTAACCTAAGCCTACTTGGGGCTGAGAATGGGGCAGCCCCATACAGAACTATAAGTGGACTTAATCAGAGGTATAGGAGGGAAAGATCCCGCTCTAGGGAATCTCTCCACTACAATGCTTCAAGAGGTTCTCAGAGGGGAATGACTTCTCCCCAGAGAAGAGAGCACCAGGCTAGGATGAGGGAAGTCAATCTAAGGATTGAGAGAGAGGAACTTGCCCTAGCCAAAGAGAAACTTGCTCTTGCAAGAGAGCAAAAGTTAAGTGGACTAGAGTCCACTGGTGGCAGCAATATCCCTAAACATAGAGACAGGTCCTATGACAATAGACACCTGAGTAAGATTGTGCCCCCCTACAAAGGTGGGGATGACATCCACAAATGGATAACTGCTTTGGAGAGGGCCTGCAAAGTACAGCAGGTACCCCAAAGTCAGTGGGCAGCGATCTTGTGGCTCTCCTTTTCAGAAAAAGGAAGAGACAAGCTCCTCACAGTTAGTGGTGATGATGCTAACAATTACACTGTCCTAAAGAGTGCTCTGATTGATGGGTTTGGCCTAACCACTGAACAGTACAGGTTGATGTTCAGAGATACCCAGAAGGCCCAGACTCTGGACTGATTTTGTTGATTGTGCCACTAAGGCTCTGGAAGGCTGGTTATTGGGAAGTAAAGTTAAGGACTATACAGGATTGTATAATTTGATCATGAGAGAGCAAATACTTTACAATTGTTGGAACCAGTTATTACACCAACACCTGGTTGACTCCGATCTGACCTCTCTCCAAGAATTGGGAAAGAAGGCAGACAAATGGTTCAGAACCAGGGTTAAGCAGAAAAACCAGAACAAAGGTGGTGATCAGAAAAAGGCAGATCAAAAAGGTGGGGATCAGAAACCAAAAGACTAGAAGTCTTCAACAGGCTCCCAAAAAGCTAATGAAGGGGGGTCTCAAAACTCTAAGACGAAGAAAGAAGGTCCAAAGAACCCTTGGTGTATCTTTTGTAAATCTGCCTCTCACTGGTTCAGTGAGTGCACCAAAAAGGGCACAGCCCCTACCACTACTGCCCCTAAGGCACCTGCCCCCCCTAGTTCAGCTGGTGGTGGTAGTTCCCAACCCAAGGCTATAGTAGGGTTAAGAGCGGTACAAAAGGCGGTGGTGATGGACGGAGCATCTAAATCAATCAAACACTCACACCCAGTCAAAAGATCTGGGTTTAATCCATCACCGTTCTTTAGCCCACTCTGCCACCTCAGTTCAGACATGGCTATTTATTTATTTATTTAATTTTATTTATTTAATTTATATAGCGCGTTATAACCACCGGGGTCTCTAAGCGCTGTTTGTCCAGATTACATAGTGCGGTATGGCATTCACTTGATCCCACTCGTACGCCTAGGGTCTGCTCCATGCTTGCTTGAAAAGTACAGTTTTTAATTTTTTCCTAAAGGATAGTAGATTACTTTCCTTCCTGAGTTCTGGGGCCAATTTGTTCCACAAGGCTGGGAGTGTGTTGGAGAAAGCACGTCCCCCCAACGTGGTCAATTTGAAACGGGGTTGGAACAAAAGGGTAGCGTCCGATGAGCGCAAGGTCCTGCCCGGTATATAAGGGAATAGGCGGGATTTCAAATAACTTGGTGCTTTACCATACAGCGCCTTGTGTACAATGCACAGTCCTTTGAAAGCAACCCTCTGACGAATGGGGAGCCAATGTTGCTCCTGCATCAGGGGGGAAGAATGGGCAGTCCTGGGTTTCTTGTAGATCAGCCTGGCTGCGTCATTCATGACCCCCTGTAGTTTATCCAGCAACCGCTGGGGTAAACCTATATACAGGGAGTTCCCGTAGTCCAGCCTAGCCAGGATTGTGGCTGAGACAACGTGTCTCAAGGTAGAGAATGAAAGTAAAGCAGAGATCTTCCTTAGTTGTCGTATCAGGCCTATGCAAGTACCCACTACCGTGGGAACTTGCTTTTTCATGGATAGTTTGTCATCCACATATAGGCCTAAGCTTTTGACTGCGGACGCTGGTTTCAGTGGCACACCCAGCTCCACAGGCCAAAATTTCTCGCTCCAGGGGTTGCCCGCGATGGAGATGGGCAGCACTTCCGTCTTATCCGGGTTGACTTTTAAGGAGTTCTCGGACATCCAGTTGACCGTAGCTTTAAGTATGTCCTGCAACCTGGTGAACGCTCCCAGGCCATCATCCAGCCGAATGATTATCTGGGTATCATCGGCGTAGTTGTACACTAGGCAATCCATCCTATTCAGGAGTGCGATTAATGGCTGCAGGTAGATATTAAAAAGTAGGGGTGACCAGGCAGATCCCTGTGGAACCCTGCAGGTGATCGGAGCAGAGGTGGAAAGTAAATCTCCCAACTGTACTCTTTGCGTCCTGCCCTGCAGGAAAGATGTAAGCCATGCATGTGCTGTACCCCTGATACCAAAGGATCTCAACCGCGACAAAAGCTGTTCATGACACACGGTATCAAAAGCCGAGGAGAGATCAAGTAGTACCAGGGCACTCGGTGTTTTTACATCAGCCCGAGTTCTCAGTTCATCCAGGATTGATAGCATAACTAATTCCGTGCTATGGTTAGCACGGAACCCTGCCTGATTGGTCTCCAGCAGGTAGTTGTTCTCTAGATGACCTGAGAGTAATGCTAACACATGCTGCTCGATCACCTTAGCCAAGAAAGGCAACTTGGAGATGGGCCGGAAGTTTTTCAAACACTTCGTGTCCGATCCGGGTTTCTTTAGTAGAGGAATCAGGCGAGCCTCTTTAAAAGCTAGAGGGACCTGTCCTGTACAAAGGGAGGTGTTCAATAAATGCAAAACCTCTTCCTCAATTCCTGGCAATGCCAACTTGAATACATCAGGAGGGCATGGATCCACCAAGGAACCCGATTTGACTCGGTCCGTGATCTTAAATAGTTCCTGTTTTGAAATTGGGGAAAACTCAACTAATGGTGGGATATCTAGCGGGGCAGTAAGGTCCGGTGGGCAGGGACATTCGAGGGGAGTAGTTGCAGCAATTTCGCCCAGAATATCGGAGATCTTGTTTACGAAGAAGTCCTGGAACCTCTGGCAGTCCTCCTGAGTGAACTCAGTACTTTGTTCTTTGTTTATTCTGAGCTCCGCCAGGACCCGAAAGATTTCCTTCTGCGGGTTACTAGCTGCAACTATTCTTTCCTCAAAGAAAACAGCCTTCCTGGTTTGGATGGCTAGTTTGTAGTTCGCTAAGGATGAAATGTATTCTTTCTTGGCAATGGCGTCATACTTTTTGCGCCATGCCCGTTCTTTCTTCCTCACCCCACGTTTCATATCCCTTAGGGAGTCATTGTACCAAGGAGCCCCAGCTCCTCTCGCCACCTTCTTCACCCTACGAAGGGGTGCCACCAGATCAATGGCGCTCCCCAGTTTATGCTGAAGGTGACCATAGAGGACATCGGTGTTAACATCCTGCTCCTTTGCTGAAGGGGACTGTTCCAAGAGGTAAACCATTTTTTCCCCGTCAAGGTTTCTCCACTTCCGGGCCATTTTCCAGCCTTCCCCAGGCTTGGGCAAACGGCCATTCAATACAATTCTGCCCTTTATTAAGAAGTGGTCAGACCATGCACAAGGCAGGATCTCTGTAGCACCCTGGACTGGCATGGTAGTCCAGACTAAGTCAAGCACATGTCCCTTCTCATGTGTCGGTCCCTTGACCTGTTGGATGAAACTTAAGGAGGAGATAGCCTCCTCAATCTGTAGTGCTTGTCCCTCTTTAGGGTATTTTTGCCAATGGTAGTTAAAGTCCCCGACTACAACCATTTTGTCATACCTCGAGCGCAAATCCTGAACCAGTCTCGTAAAGAGAGCCGGAAAATCTGGCGACGCCCAAGGCGGTCGGTATACAACCAAAAACACCACACATACAGCTCCCCGCCTGAGCTTAACCCCCATAACCTCTGCTCCCCCTAGGGTTTCGGAAAGAAACCTTTCGGCGCGGAGACAGGCCTGATAGAGAAGGGCTACTCCCCCTCCTTTCTTAGCTCCCTCCCTGTTGAAATGGAGTGCCAGATAATTATCTGGAAGGGCCGCCACTAGGTCCGGCGCCGAGCAATCCTCCAGCCATGTTTCGGTGAGCGCAAGGGCATCTAGCTACCCGTCTTCCAGAAGTGAAAAGACCTCCAACTTATGGCCCTGTAAAGAACGCGTATTCAGCAGGCCATAGTTCAGAGTATAAGTATTAGAGTCGCGCTGGCGCGCTCGTGTGCTCTTGGGTGAGATCAGCAGGCCCTCCCGAGCCAGCAGATGTATGGTATCCTGATCAAGATGGGACTTGCCCATATTAAGCTCCATTAGTTCACCTCTGGAGTAGGGCAAATTTGGACCAGGGGTTCTGGCCCCGGGTCCCGGATGGTCACTGATGGGCAAAGATGGGCTCGCCTCTGGCGCGCCCGCTGCGCGTCACCGCTGCGCGTCATCATAGGGGCGTTTAAATAGCACCCAATCATGCTATGTCTGCAGCAGCAGCTAGAGCTAGAGCGCGAACAAAGATGGCGTCTCTTGCCGGCACTTCCCCTCCCAAGATGGCGCCAACAGCGGTGCAGATCACAACCAATTTTAGGTGCAGGTATGTCCTAAGAAACCCCCTAATTGCAGCCTAGCCAAAGATGAAATTTTCTATTTAAAATGCGCTGTAAATAAAACGCACAGACCGCGCTTCAAGTGCCGAGCATGTGGTACAGTTTAAAATAAATTACGAGCTCCACGAATGGAATTACTAATCAGCAGGTAAATAAAATAGCAAGCGCAGCAGCAGGGAGTCAAAAGATGCTTCGCCTACACTGGCGCTTACCTGAACAGAGCGAGCGCCTGTTGCAATCGACTTAAATAGCACCCAATCGTGCTATGTCTGCAGCAGCAGCTAGAGCTAGAGCGCGAACAAATATGGCGTCTCTTGCCGGCACTTCCCCTCCCAAGATGGCGCCTAGCCCCCAGTCCAACTAACGGGCCGCCAAACAGCGGTGCAGATCACAACCAATTTTAGGTGCAGGTCTGTCCTAAGAAACCCCCTAATTGCAGCCTAGCCAAAGATGAAATTTTCTATTTAAAATGCGCTGTAAATAAAACGCACAGACCGCACTTCAAGCGCCGAGCATGTGGTACAGTTTAAAATAAATTACGAGCTCCACGAATGGAATTACTAATCAGCAGGTAAATAAAATAGCAAGCGCAGCAGCAGGGAGTCAAAAGATGCTTCGACGACACTGGCGCTTACCTGAACAGAGCGAGCGCCTGTTGCAATCGACTTAAATAGCACCCAAACGTGCTATGTCTGCAGCAGCAACTAGAGCTAGAGCGCGAACAAAGATGGCGTCTCTTGCCGGCACTTCCCCTCCCAAGATGGCGCCTAGCCCCCAGTCCAACTAACGGGCCGCCAAACAGCGGTGCAGATCACAACCAATTTTAGGTGCAGGTCTGTCCTAAGAAACCCCCTAATTGCAGCCTAGCCAAAGATGAAATTTTCTATTTAAAATGCGCTGTAAATAAAACGCACAGACCGCACTTCAAGCGCCGAGCATGTGGTACAGTTTAAAATAAATTACGAGCTCCACGAATGGAATTACTAATCAGCAGGTAAATAAAATAGCAAGCGCAGCAGCAGGGAGTCAAAAGATGCTTCGACGACACTGGCGCTTACCTGAACAGAGCGAGCGCCTGTTGCAATCGACTTAAATAGCACCCAAACGTGCTATGTCTGCAGCAGCAACTAGAGCTAGAGCGCGAACAAAGATGGCGTCTCTTGCCGGCACTTCCCCTCCCAAGATGGCGCCTAGCCCCCAGTCCAACTAACGGGCCGCCAAACAGCGGTGCAGATCACAACCAATTTTAGGTGCAGGTATGTCCTAAGAAACCCCCTAATTGCAGCCTAGCCAAAGATGAAATTTTCTATTTAAAATGCGCTGTAAATAAAACGCACAGACCGCGCTTCAAGCGCCGAGCATGTGGTACAGTTTAAAATAAATTACGAGCTCCACGAATGGAATTACTAATCAGCAGGTAAATAAAATAGCAAGCGCAGCAGCAGGGAGTCAAAAGATGCTTCGCCTACACTGACGCTTACCTGAACAGAGTGAGCGCCTGTTGCAATCGACTTAAATAGCACCCAATCGTGCTATGTCTGCAGCAGCAGCTAGAGCTAGAGCGCGAACAAAGATGGCGTCTCTTGCCGGCACTTCCCCTCCCAAGATGGCGCCTAGCCCGCAGTCCAACTAATGGGCCGCCAAACAGCGGTGCAGATCACAACCAATTTTAGGTGCAGGTATGTCCTAAGAAACCCCCTAATTGCAGCCTAGCCAAAGATGAAATTTTCTATTTAAAATGCGCTGTAAATAAAACGCACAGACCGCGCTTCAAGCGCCGAGCATGTGGTACAGTTTAAAATAAATTACGAGCTCCACGAATAGAATTACTAATCAGCAGGTAAATAAAATAGCAAGCGCAGCAGCAGGGAGTCAAAAGATGCTTCGCCTACACTGGCGCTTACCTGAACATATATGCAAATCAGTCTGACCCTGTACCTCATGGGAACAGTCCAGCCCGAACTGCCAAGCCATGTCTTCCCTGGACCGGAAACAAGCTTCCGAGGACCGGTTTCTGGCATTCCAGCCGTGTTCAGCCCGGCTTGCTTGAATCCAGTGGCAAAGTGAGCAAGGGACTCACGTCTGAGCATACCCTGCCACACTTATGGCAGCCAAAAGTGGTACAAAAGGGGGTGGTGATGGACGGAGCATCTGAATCAATCAAGCACTCACACCCAGTCAAAAGATCTGGTTTGAATCCATCAACGTTCTTTAGCCCACTCTGCCGCCCCAGTTCAATCATGGCTATATGCAAATCAGTCTGACCCTGTGCCTCATGGGAACAGTCCAGCCCGAACTGCCAAGCCATGTCTTCCCTGGACCGGAAACAAGCTTCATTCAGATTCAGATTCTGATTCAGATGCTCCGTCCATCACCACCCCCTTTTGTACCGCTTTTGGCCGTCATAAGTGTGGCAGGGTATGCTCAGACGTGAGTCCCTTGCTCACTTTGCCACTGGATTCAAGCAAGCCGGGCTGAAGACGGCTGGAATGCCAGAAACCGGTCCTCGGAAGCTTGTTTCCGGGCAAGGGAAGACATGGCTTGGCAGTTCGGGCTGGACTGTTCCCATGAGGCACAGGGTCAGGCTGATTTACATATAGCCATGTCTGAACTGGGGTGGCAGAGTGGGCTAAAGAACGGTGATGGATTAAACACAGATCTTTTGACTGGGTGTGAGTGTTTGATTGATTTAGATGCTCCGTCCATCACCACCCCCTTTTGTACTGCTATAGTAGGGTTAACCCTGGGTACTGAGATGGATTCTGGACTAGTCAGGATTCCAACTCAGGCTGTTCTTGTCTGTAATGGGGACATGGTTATGTCCTCTACTGTGAGTCCCAGTACTCTGGGCAAATACAGACAAACACCTTTGATCAATGATAAAGTGGCCCAGGCCTACAGGGACACATGTGCCAGTGTCACTATGGTGACACATGACTTTGTGGACCCTGGACAGATTGTACTGGGTGATAATTACATGGTGACCAATGCAAGCAATGTCACTACTACCCATAGTGTGGCAGTTGTTAACTTCTCCTGGGGAGGGGTAACTGGCCTCAAAAGAGTTGTGGTAAGTGCAGACCTCCCAGTTGAAAGTCTGTTGGGCAATGATCTTGAATCCTCAGTCTGGTCTGAAGTGGAGTATAGGACTCATGCAGAGATGTTAGGCATATCAGCTCATGTCCTTGCTGTGACCAGGTCACAGGCCAAAAAGTGACAAACTGAACAGGCTTTGGATCCTTAAACTATGGACCAAGTGCCACCCAAGAGAAAGAGCAGTAGGGTTAAGGCAGTGCCTTCCCCCTGCCTACAAGTATAGAGCAGCCTTCACAGGAAGCTGAGTGAGAGACCCCTGAAGGGACTGTCCTAGAAGAACTTGAACCTGACAAGGCTGAGTTTCTTGGAACAGGGGGACCTTCAAGGGCAGATTTGAGGCAGGCACAGTTCGACTGCTCCTCTCTTGACCCCCTCAGACAGCAAGCTGCTTCTGAGGCTGCTGGGAATGCTACAGGTACCCACAGAGTTTACTGGGATGAAGGACTCCTTTATTCAGAGGCCAGAGACCCCAAGCCTGGTGCTTCCAGGAGGTTGGTCATACCTCTGGCATTCAGGGGCTTACTTCTTACCTTAGCCCATGATATTCCCTTAGCAAGACACTCAGGCCAGAACAAGACTTGGGACAGGCTTGTCCCTCACTTTCACTGGCCCCATACGTCAGAAGATACCAAGGAGTTTTGTCGCTCCTGTGTGACCTGCCAAGCCAGTGGCAAATCAGGTGGTACAACAAAGGCCCCCCTTATACCACTACCTGTGGTGGGGGTACCCTTTGAAAGAGTAGGGATTGACATTGTTGGACCAATGGATCCCCAAACAGCCTCTGGGCACAGATTAATACTGATGGTAGTGGATCATGCCACCAGGTATCCAGAAGCTATTCCCCTAAGGACCACAACAGCACCTGTTGTGGCAAGAGCCCTCCTGGGAGTTTTCTCAAGAGTGGGATTTCCGAAGGAGGTTGTCTCAGATAGAGGTGCAAACTTTATGTCTGGGTACCTAACTGCAATGTGGAAGGAGTGTGGTGTAAATTACAAATTCACTACACCCTACCATCCACAGTGCAATGGACTTGTTGAAAGATTTAACAAGACCTTGAAGGGCATGATTAGGGGTTTACCTGAAAAGCTTAGGCGAAGATGGGACATCCTTCTGCCCTGAATTCAGTTTGCTTACAGAGAGGTCCCACATAAGGGGGTTGGCTACAGCCCTTTTGAACTTTTTTGGGCATCCTGTAAGGGGACCCCTACGTCTGGTGAAGGAAGGACGGGAGTTACCTCTCAAAAAGCCTAAATAAGACATAGTGGACTATGTACTTGGTCTCCGCTCCAGGATGGCTGAGTATATGAAGAAGGCTTCTAAAAACCTTGAGGCTAGCCAAGAACTTCAAAAAGCTTGGCATGACCAAAAGGCTGTGCTGACTGTGTACCAGCCAGGACAGAAGGTGTGGGTGCTGGAGCCAGTGGCCCCAGCAGCACTCCAAGACAAATAGTCTGGACCCCACACAATTGTTGAGCAAAAGGGAGAGGTTACCTACCTGGTGGACCTTGGAACTCCCAGGAGCCCTCACAGGGTGCTCCATGTCAACAGACTCAAAGGATATGTTGACAGGGCAGACATGGGCTTGCTCATGGCTACAGATGAGGGACAGGAGGAAGAGAGTGACCCTTTCCCAGACCTGCTGACTCAGAACCCTGATGATGGTTCAGTTGATGGTGTGGCCTTAGCTGGCAGCCTCACTGACCAGCAGCAACAGGACTGCAGATAAGTTCTCCAGTCCTTCAGACATATTTTATCCTTGACACCTAGTCAGACAAACTGGTGCACCCATGAGGTGGACACTGGTGACAGTCTGCCTGTGAAGAGTAAAATCTACAGGCAACCTGACCACATCAGGGACTGTATTAAGACAGAGGTACAGAAGATGTTGGAGCTGGGAGTTATTGAACCCTCAGAGAGCCCCTGGGCCAGTCCAGTAGTCCTTGTGCCAAAACCTCACACCCAAGATGGTAAGAGAGAGATGAGGTTTTGTGTGGACTACAGAGGTCTCAATGCTGTCACTAGGACAGATGCCCACCCAATTCCCAGGGCAGATGAGCTCATAGACAGATTGGCTTCTGCCAAGATTTTGAGCACATTTGACCTGACAGCAGGTTACTGGCAGATCAGACTAGCTGATGATGCAAAAGCCAAAACTGCTTTCTCAACCCCAGGAGGACATTACCAATTTGTGGTGATGCCCTTTGGCTTGAAGAATGCACCTGCCACTTTCCAAAGGTTGGTGAACCAAGTTCTCACTGGGTTGGATGAATTTTGCGCAGCTTATCTAGATGATATTGCTGTCTTCAGCTCCACCTGGGAGGATCACCTGATCCACCTGAAGAAAGTTTTGGAGGCCCTGCAGAAGGCAGGCCTCACTATCAAGGCCACTAAGTGCCAGATAGGGCAGAGTAAGGTTGTGTACCTGGACCACCTTGTAGGTGGGGGTCAGGTTCAACCACTGGAGAGCAAGATCCAGACCATCAAGGACTGGACTCCTCCAACCACCCAGACACAGGTCCGAGTTTTTTTTATTTTTTAAAACCTTTATTTTAGCATTCAGTAGAAATACAATCATGGGCCTACAACCGCTGGGGCCGGCCGCTGGACAGATTAAAATTTGTTGATATCACAATACGACTCAGCTCATCAGCCGACAACCCGAGGTCCGGCAGCGATTCAGAGTAAAACTTGTATTGGAATGCGTAGCTGGATTTCAGGATAAGACAGAGGTTTCATTTTATATTATATAAGAGAGGATCAGGTGCCATACAATCAAACAGGAGAATGCGGGGGGCAGGGTGAGAAACAGGATGTACATGTAATGACCACTATGATGGAGATTTGGCGCTAGAGCATATAGATCGGTATAAAAGAACACACAATATACATTTCCATGTTGCGCCAATACTCGAGGCCTGCCCGCCCATAAATCAGGATATCATAAAAGCAAAAGCACGAAGTACAAGCTTACGATAAGAATCCGAATGATTCCTAGCTATACTGACCCTAAGAGAAAGAAAGAGAAAGAAGAAGAGCCATAGAAAATAAAAAAGGCAAAATAAAAAAAAACCTCCAGCCCCCCACCCTGCACCCCTGCAAATGGCTACAGCCTAACCCCACTAGCAGCGTGCCTGTCGCCCCTAACAACTAAAACCCCAAAGGAAGGGAAAAAGAAGAACGGAGGAGGGCAGATCCATATGGGCTCCCAGCCCCTTTAGACCCCCGCCTGAAACAGCCACCCCCTATCACTAAAAGACAAACTTATGACAGCAATGTAGAGAACTTAGAGGGTACCATGAAACACCGCCCAGCCTCTTAGGCAAACAGTTGCAGGTCCAACACTTGTAAAAGCCATGCCAACCCATCCCGATCTAGCCGATCTCAACCTTGGCCCTTCCGAACGAAAACACGAACCCTTTCCAGCGAGACCCAGAGGCACACAAAGAAGCAATAAAGAAGAAAACAGTCAGCAGAAATCAGCCCATGGCTATCAGCAGGCAATGAGTCCTCAGGAACTGTAGATGCAGACAAACTCTCCCTCTGAGATGAACAGTCCCAATGTGTCTTGAATAGGAGTCGTAGTGTCGCCAGGAAAGGAGAAGATGACCACAAAATGGATGGAAAGTCACAGACAAAAGTCTCTGGGAGGGGAACGCCTGACGATATCACCAAGGCCGGTAGTGGTGGAAAATTCAGCAATACCATGCCATCCTCGGAAACACCGTCCACCAGGGCACCATCCGATGGTTCCAGTACTCTTTTCTTCACGGGGTTCTCGCACGGAGTCAAAATGGCCGCGTTTTGAATAGCTGCAGATTCCCGTTTCAACAATAAGGCCGGGCCCGGTTCCACCAGGAGCATTTCAGTTAGGTTTGTGACCAATTTGTTCAACAAAGTATCCAAATGTGAGCGGAATGCCCAAAGTTCTGCCAGTATTAACCTCAGCGATGACTCATGCACCGTTCAATCCATGTTCTCGTGCTCGATAGCAATCACTATCACCTCCCTGGGTGAATCCGGCATCCTCGGGGGGGACAGACAGGATCTCGAACGTGCAAATGCGAAGGGTAACCAGTCTTTGTTCGCAACCACGGTCAAACCTGTTAAGGCCGCAGGCCGGTGACCCCGAACCACCGAACCCCGGCGGGTGGGAACCGGGTCCGCGGGACGGGGGCCCCCACCCGCAGCCAGCAGTACGCAGACTCACTCCTCCGTCGATACTGAGCAATGAAATCGATCGCCACCGAATCCGGGCTGAAACAAAGCCTCCACTCCGGTCAACCGGGCCCAGCCTAAGTCTCCTGGCCGATGTTGTTGCACTACAGCCCGGCTGTGAAAGTACTATAGGCCCCGGCTTCACCGCTGGAGCAGGCCGTTAACTTAAACTCGATGGAACTCCGTCAAACAAGCCGATAAAAGTTTCCGGATTTCACCATCGGAGTGCTGGACCGTTCATGCACACAGAGACTAGGCGTTAAGTCAGGATAACATGCAGGATATCACGGCGGGTTACGAGGGTCGACGGAGCCGGGAGCCTAAGCAGCCATCTTGCTTGCTGACGAAGCTCCTCCCCCCAGGTCAGAGCTTTCTTGGGCCTGTCTGGTTATTACAGAAAGTTTGTTAAGAATTATGGGTGTGATAAATTGGCCTGATATATGATGCTCACTAATTCTAGTGATCCCCTTGTATCAGTCCAAACAACCATTATGGTGATTGGTTGTAAGTCAACCTTATAGACCAGCTATCCTAATGGTAGCATGGACAAAGCAGTCTTAGGCTAAACTCTTTTGGCATGTGAAGCCGGCTGTTTTACCACATATAACCCCTTGAATACCAAATGAAAGGACACCACACAGGTTGTTATGAAAATAAACAAGATATTTATTAACTAACATACACCTCTGAACTCTTTATGAGGTCAGAGGGCAAAGCACATGACAAGACACTTAGGAAAAATACGTTAAGTTGCACGAGTTACAATGTTGCCCTAGGGGCGCAACAAACCATATTCTAAGTAAATGGTATAAGGAAATCGATGGAAGGAAAGGAGCTGTCCAGAGGCTGTAGAATCGCTGGGACTGCACTATCATAACCTTAGGTAAGTAATAGGAGGCCCACGGGACGCATGTGCAGAGTGTGAACTCACACACGAGATGCGTACAAAAGTCAATGGACAGTACAGATTACGAAAAAGGTGAGTACGGACAGTTCTGACTAGTTAGGACTAAAACGACTGTGAAACTGGAATTTAGGAGAGTCAATCTACCCTTGAGCACCGAAATGCTCTTGTTACCTCACCCACGGGCTGCGGGTGCATAGGTGTGAAAGTGCGTCGGGTTTCTGGGTTGAAGTCAATGGAGCCTTGAAGAAAAGATGCTGCAGGCGACCAGGAGGAAGCTGTCCGGAGTGATCCAAGGGTGGATCAAGGAAGATGAAGACCTGAAAGCAGAGGGGACAATGTTCACAGTCACTAGCCAGTGACTGGAGTGGAACCAGGAAGGAACCAGATGCTGTTGCTGCGATCAGGTGAAGAGTGGACGCTTGACTCTGCAGCCACGTGGACCAGGAGGTGTCTTCGACGACCAGGATGGAGGCACGAGCTGTCCCACGCAGGCTCTCGCTGTCAGCGGTGTTGGTTCCGGATTCGGCGTCAACAGGCCTTGGCAAAGGCAACCCACGCGGTGAGTGGAATCGGCGTCTGGTGCGGACCAGGAGGGTCCGGGGTGCTTCTTTTTCACAGGGAAGCAAGGGCCAGTCTGGAGCAACCAGACCAGCAGTGTGGATTTCATGGATCGTCGTCTAGGAGGCCACTAGCCAGCCGGCAAGTGACCAGACAACGCGTCAAGCAGCAATCAAGCAAAAGGGCCCCACGCAGATCTTGTGAATGCTGGAGGGCTGATCTTCTGTGCAGGAGCTGCTCGGGGCTGGGGCTTCTCAATCCCCAAAGCACTTACTCAAGGATGCCTTGGAAGTCGTGTTGGAAGCGAAGTGTAGATTATTCAAGATGGCCGGTCCCACTTGTCTCGTCGCACCCACGGATCTCAGCTGTGCTGCAGATGTAGGTAGAGGTCGGAGAGGTCTGGGAATCCGGGTCTCGTCGGGCTCTGAAGTCTGGATCCTTGAGGGAAGACGACAAAGTGAAGCCGCTGGACGCTTGATGGTGCCTGCTTGTGCAGGGTGGTCACTCCTTGGCCACAAGAGAGATTTCTTCAGTCTTCTGAGGAGCAGAACGTCGAAGTCCCGAGTTTCTTCTTGTAGAGTTTCAAATCAGGATTAATCTAATTTGGAATGGGACCAGCTCCTACCTTTATTCTGCTAAAGGGGGCTGTACTATCACTAGGTCCCTCCTATGGGTGGGACCAGGAAGGGGGTGGTTACACCCCCTATCCTTTGTCTGGTTTCGCGCCAGAGCTGGGGCTGGGGCTGGAGTGCCCCAGCAACTGGTTTGAACCGATGTATGCACAGGACACCTTGTGTGCCCCAGGCATGTCTCATTCCTTTCAGGCCTGTCCTACCTATTACACAAAATCCTGTCTGGGGTGGTGCTAGCACCTCCCAAGGCAGGAAACCCTTTGTCCAAGCCTCCCTCACTGGAAGGACTCCCAGCAGCAGGAGGTCAGACTTGTGTCTGGTGGCAGCATCCATTTTGTGATGCTGAGGCTCGAGTTAACTTCGCAGTTACATACATGTCGTGTCCCTCTAGAAGGGTGGAATGCTACCCCATTGCCAGAATTGGAGTGGGGGTAGTATTCCAATTCGTATGACACCTTACTCGACATGTTTTGATAATGCTATACCAAAGTTAGCAATAACCGCGAAGATTATAAGGCACTTAAGAGTATATGGTATAGCGTTATCATGGAAACAGCTAAAGGACTTGGTTCCGAAAGCTGCAGACAGGCTCAGCTCATGCTAGAGCTCCATCTCACATAATTCCAAGCACTCTGCCTCCAGGATTGTTAAGGCCTGCCATAGGAGTGACTTATAGGAGTATATGTGTCCATTTTAGGTTTAGATAAAGGTATACTATATCTAAAGCAAAGAGTGATTACACCACCTTGCCCCAGCTGATTGATCAGCCAGTTGTGTCAGATTTGGATATCCAGCCAGGGGTGGCATAATACATGCTGCAGCCCCTGGTAGGCCCTGGGTGCACCTATGCCCTGGGTACCTAAGGTACACTGTACAGGGGCTGATAAGGTGACTCCGTATCCAATTAGATATGTACCTAGAGTACATGGAATCCATTTTACAGAGAGAGAGCAGTGGGCCTGGGGTCCTGAATAGCAGGGCCCCAGGTCAACTAAGTCGAAAAACCAGCTAAACACCAGGCAAAAAGTTGGGGGTAACCATAGTCAGATGTCCACCTTCCTACAATGGGTCCATTGTGACACCACTTAATGACTTGACCTCAAAGAAGATGCCAAAGAAAGTTTAGTGGACAGTAAGCTGTCGGAAGGCATTTGATGACCTGAAGCAGGCCATGTGCTCTGCACCTATTCTGAAAAGTCCAGATTACTCCAAAGTGTTCATTGTCCAAACAGATGCTTCTGAGTTGGGTGTGGGGGCTGTACTTTCACAACTGAATATAGATGGTCAAGAACAGCCCATTGCTTTTATTAGCAGAAGGCTGAGACCTAGAGAGAAATGTTTGTCAGCCAATGAGAGGGAGGCCTTTGCTGTGGTCTGGGCCCTGACACAGTTGAGGCCATACTTGTTTGGCACTCACTTCAAGATGCAGACAGACCATAAGCCCCTCTTGTGGCTAAATCAGATGAAGGGTGAAAACCCCAAACTTCTTAGGTGGTCCATTTCCCTACAGGGGATGGCCTTTACAGTGGAACATAGACCTGGGACTGACCTTGCCACTGCAGATGGACTCTCCAGATATTTCCACTTAGAACATGAAGACTCAACTGGTCAAGGTTAGTTTAATGTCCCTACGTTGGGGGGGGTGGGTGTAAGAGAGTAGGGTCTGCTTTCTATGTTCACCCCCACTTTTTGCTTTTGCTTTACTGGTTTTCGACTATATTGTGACTGTGGGCCTGCTAATCAGACCCACAGCCCAGCTGCTCTCTCTCTAAATTCATACCATGTACTTTAGGTACATTACCAATTGGGAATTGGGTCACCTTATGAGCCCCTGTACAGTGTACCATAGGTACCCAGGGCATAGGTGCATCCAAGGTTTACCAGGGGCTGCAGCATGTATTATGCCACCCCTGGCTGGCCATTCACATTGACACAACTGGCTGATCACTCAGCTGGGGCAAGGTCGTGTAATCACCCCTTGCTTAGGTATAGTATCTCTATACTTACCATTAAATATAGACACATATATACCTATAAGTCACTCCTATGGCAGGCCTTAACAATCCTGGAGGCAGAGTACTTGGTTTTATGTGAGATGAGGCTCTAGCATGAGCTGAGCCTGTCTGCAACTTTCGTAACCAAGTCCTTATAGCTGTTCTATGATATAGCCATACCATATACTCTTAAGTGCATTATAATCCTCGAGGTTGAATGATAACTTTGGTATGGCTTTATCAAAACATGTCGTGTAAGGTGTCATACGCTTTGGAATACTACCCCCTCGCCAGTTCTGGCGACGGGGGTAGCATTCCACCCTTCTAGAGGGAGAAGACATGTTGTTCCTGTTAAACCCGGTTAAAGTTAACCAGAGCCTCAGCATCACAAAATGGATGCTGCTGCCACAGACACAAGTCTGACCTCCTGCTGCTGGGAGTCCTTCCAGTGAGGGAGGCTTGGACAATAGGTTTCCTTTCTTGGGAGGTGCTAGCACCACCCCAGACAGGCCATATTGTATTGGGGCAGGGAGGGCTGAATGAAATGAGACACTGCCTGGGGCACACAAGGTGTCCCATGCATAGTCCGGTTGAAACCAGTTGCTGGGGCACTCCAGCCCCAGCTCTGGCGCGAAACTGGACAAAGGGAAAGGGGTGCAACCACCCCCTTCTCTGGTCCCACCCATAGGAGGGACCTACCAGGTAATCCAGCCCCTCAGATTGTATATAGGTAAAAGCTGAGTCAAGAGACTTTAGAACTGAACTGAAACTTGAAACGAAAGTCTGGACCTTCGACATTCTATTGCAACTAGAAGACTGAAGAATCTCCCTTGTGGTCAAGGAGTGACCACCCTGTGCAAACAGGCTCCATCCAGCGATCTGAGGTTTGCTTTTTCGACGCTCCCGCCGGAGCCTGAGCACAGAGCCTGACAAGAACCACACTTTCAGACTTCCTTGAGCCCGATCCACAGCCACAGCAAAGCTGAGACCCGTGGAGGCGACGAGAGACGTGGGACAGGCCATCTTGAAAAACCTACACCTTGCTACTTGTGCAGCTTCCGAGGCACCCTTGAAGTTGTGCATTGGGGATTGAGTAGCTCCAGCCCCGAGCACCTTCTACACCAACGCACAGCCCTCCACACTCCACAAGTGCTGCGTGGGGCCTGCTAGTGTTTTTGTGCTCGACGCGTCTGTCCGGTCACTTGCCGGTGGCCTCTGTGACGACGAACCTTCAAATCTACACCACTGGCGTGGTTGCTCCAAGCTGACCCTTGCTTCCCTGAAAAGGAGAAGCGCCTCGGACCATCTTCGATTCCTGCGTGGGTTGCCTTTGCCCAGGCGTGTTGACTCCAATCCGGAAGCAGACACCGCCGACAGCGAGATCCTTCGTGGGACAGTCCGTGCCCAGCTCCTGGTCATCGTCGACAACTCCTGGTCCACGTGGCTGCAGAGACAAGCTACACGACATCACCTGATTGCTTCACGACATCGCCTGGTTCCTTCCTGGTCACTGGCTAGTGACCCGGACTCTGTCCCCTCTGCTTTCAGGTACTCTTCATCCTCGATCCGCCCTTGGATCCAACCGGACACTTCTGTCCTGGTCGCGTGCAGCTTCTTTTCACAGGTCTCCATAGGAATCAGCGACAAAACCCGACACACTTTGACACCTATGCACCCGGCTCCTGTGGGTGAGGTAACGCGAGTACTCTGGTGCTCCTGTGGGTATGGACTATCCTAGTGTCCTAGTTTTCAGAAGCTGTCTCCTAGTCCATCCGGAAGTGTCCTAAAAGAACTAGTTTCCAATTCTTTCGTTCCCATTGTATCTCAATGGTAACCCGCGTGTGTGTTTAGACACTGCACACGCTTCCCGTGGGCCTCCTGCTTCCTAACCTTTGGTAGTACAGCGTAGCCCCAGCGATTCCCTAGGCCCTAGGCCTATTCCTTGTTTGTGACGTGGTTCTTATACCACTATATGGTTTCACGTGCCCCTAGGGCCCTACTGTATATTGTGCAACTTATTGTATGATAATTAAGTATCTTGTTATGTGCTTGTGCCTCTGACCTCAAAGAGTTCAGAGGGGTTGTGTTAGTAATAAATACATATATATTTTATATATAACCTGTGTGGTGTCCTTTCATTTGGTATTAAAGGGGTTACATATGGTAAAACAGCTGGCTTCACATGCTCTCTGAAGTTTTAGCCAAAGACTGCTTTGTCCATGCTACCACTTGGATAGCTGGTCTATAAGGTTGACATTACAACCATCACCGTAAGGGTTGTTTGGACTGATTCAGGGTGCCCACTAGAATAGTGGACATTACATATCAGGCCAACTTCTCACACCTATGATTTACTTTCACCTTATAGAATAGCAACAGAGGCTAGTGTGGCTTTTTCTGGGGTCATTAAACAGGCTGCTGACATTTTAAAGTAGAAGCTTCCTGTGGTGATTCTGCCCTCTGATCCCTTATTGGATCTGCTCCATCAAGGAGGCACTGTGGTTAAGCATTTGCTTCCTTTTGGAGAGTGGCTATACCGCATTCTTTTGGGGGCATGGACCAAGCCAACGTTGAGTCTCTGTTGAGCGTGCTATTGCACACCATCATCGACCTGCTCCAGATGACCCTGTTCGTCTATCTCAGCACCCTAAGGCTAGAGCTTGTTGTGCTGGCAGCTTAGGCTTCGCGGAATTTGAAAACTTCTCCCATGCTTCCACCTAGCAAGGGAGTCTAGGTGGTTGGAGACGTGTACAAAATTTGTTTGCGTCCACTAGTTCGGCCTTAAGGTCTCTGACCATGTCCTGTGTGTTTGGAAGGACTTCCTTTGCTCTATGGGATTCGGTTGACCGACTACTTCCTTCTCTTCCAGAAGAAGTTAGATATGAACTCTTTCAGTTGGTACAGGATGGTTGTGAAATGGATAACTTCACTATCAGGTCAGTGATGGACACTACGGATTCCGTAGGTAGGGCTATGGCTACATCAATAGCTGTAAGGCGGCACGCTTGGCTACGTGATTCTAGTTTTCCAGAGAATGTTCGGGAGAGCCTAAAGGACTTACCTTTTGATTACCTTAATTTATTCGTTAGCAATGCTGATTCTGCAGTCCAGAGCCTCATGGCTGGCAACTTGTGATTGGACCTCATCGGGTCTTGTTTATCTTGTTCTAGGATATCCACAATTCTGGTCTCTGTGTTATGGCTTTCATGGCATTGGTAGTGTTGAAGTGTAAGCACTACTTCGGACTTATCGTAGACTCTTACCTTCCGGGTCTGAGTTTTTAATTCCCAGATAGGGTTTGCAGCTGGTTTAATTTCTTTTCCATTATCTCTAAAAGAGAGCTTGGATCAAGAGAAGATACCCCTTTTTATGGGTATATGACTTACTCTATGTGGAGTACAGGTTTGCTATTGTATAGCTCTTCAGGAATACTACCTCGGTAGCTGTTATACCGCTGTGTCCTCCTCGGACTTCGCATTATGTTCTTCTAGAACTATTGTTGTGAGCAAGGGTCCTATTTTCTTCTTGTGATAGCCTTACACAAGGTTCTGTTGCATTTTCAAGCATTTATGGTTTTTCCAAACCAGTGGCTTCTGTATGATCTGTTTCACTTACCGAGTATTAGTGCATAAGAGCATTGAGGAGGTTTAGCAGGTAGATTGTGCTCTAGATCACAATTCACATATCCTGTGCTCTTACCTGGAGAATTTGGTGCCACCCTTGCTTTCTGTTGCTGCTGGGGCTTGAATATGTGCATCTGAATCGGCGCCCGTTATTGCCTGCTTCCACCGACGGCCGAACGAAAACTCTGCCATTAGTGTGCCGGCCCCGGGACTACACTTTCCAGAGCCCCCCTGAAGGGTGCACACCACCTGCATCACTGCTAAGCGCCCGGAGGCGCTTAAAACAACCCAGCGCCTCCCGCGGCACAGGACATGCGCTGGAGTGCCCGGGCGCTGCCCGGGCAAAGCCCGGGCCAAGGGCGGGCCCATCCGCGCCCGTCAGAGCCCAGAAGAGACCGGACCTAGCTAAGACTGTAAGATTGTGCCATTGTGGTTGGGTTCCCTTTGTTAATTATATTGTGCATTGTGTGGTATTTAGCTTAGTTGCCTCGGGGATCTCCCCGTGGTAATCTATCGATTAGGAATGAGTAAGAGGAAGGTTGGGGATAGGGTGTTGGGGGACCCTTGATGATTACTTGACCCGGGCCGAGACGGCAGTGAATCAAAAGATCCAGGCTGTAGAACGTAGGCTCTCTTTGGAACCGGCCCTATCACTGCCTTGTGCGCAGCCTCTTATTGTACAGGCTAGCACAGAGGGTATTCTTTTAGGAGATTGTTCCCCATCCGGCCCCCTGTGTTTAACCTCTAGGTCAGGGATCCCCCATCGTTCCCTAGTTGTAAATAGCTCCCAAAGCCCAGCTAGGGTAACCACGAGGGGGAGAAAGGCACATGAAGGGAAAGTGAGAGAACCACCTAGTAAGAAAAGAAAAGGGCGTGATCCTAGGAAACAAAATGCTCCCACGGCTGTATCAGGTCCCACAGGGGTACAAATACACTGGTACACCATTGCCCCTAAGGGCAAACTGCCAATGAAAGCTATGGCACAGCCTAATTTTGAGACACTGTGTACAGCCCTCAGGGAACAGTTAGAAGCCCTTATACAACCGGTTTTGAACAAACTTGACCTAGTGGTTGAGAGGCTTAACCGCATCAAAGTCAACTTTAATGGTAGCAATATATCCCCAGATGCGCTGCTAACACAGATGAATGGAGATGTGGTTGGTAGCCACACCACCAAGGAGGCCAATATCAGAAACAATGTCCCACGAGCCCCAGTAGGTAATTCACAGTGCCATGTAGTGACAAGGGATCATCCATCTCAGAATATGGTACCCTCTACTACTGGCAATGGGATCTCACCACTTCAGCAGCTAATGGGTAATAGGTTACGGTCAGATGGGGAGGCAGTGGGGGGGTCATGATTTGTTACCAAGCTTACACCTTCCCCCTGAAGCCACTCCATATACGCTCATGTTAGCAAATGTCCCCCCACTACCAGATGGGTCTAGTGAGCACTGGTCTAACCTTAAAAATAAAGCCCTACATTGTCTTGGGAAAAAAATTGGGAATAGTAAAGTACTATTTGAGGAATTCAAAATGGTCAGGCGCATCAATTGGATTGGTCACTCTCACAAATCTTTGGCAGGGGACTGTGTAGTGTGGAGCTTTAGGTCCCAGCTATTGGTACAACACATCTTAGATATAGCTTCTCATCAGGTCCCTACCTCTAATGAGATTAAGATCTTACCCCTGTTTTTTTTTTTTACAAACCAGGAAGGGCTATGTTCAATAGGGAGCACTGGGTTCCGCCTAGAGCCCAAAACTTGGTTGTCCAGCCTATTATGACTTCTAATCGATTTGCCCCCCTGTCCACCCTTGAGGATAATGACTGACTGAGGGATGGTAATTTTACCCCTCGGCCAGAGGTAATCGGGGATATGGCATCAGTATGGCAGGTGGTACCGGTTAATGATGCATTATTGGTCCAAGGAGATGATTCCGCACCTGTACTATTACCTATAAGTGAAGGCCTTCCAAGTGTATGCCCAGTCTACCACTCCAACATGGCTAATCAAATGTCAAATTTAAGTTCTGGTAGCCACGTTGTCATGGTTTCTTCATGGAACATAGCAGGTTTAGAGCCCAAGTTACATATACCTGACTGGGCAGAATTTATGGACCAGGCAGATATCTGTTCATTCCAGGAAACCTGGGCGGTGGATCCTTTATACCGCGTGGGATATTTGAATTTCTTTAAACCCGCGGTTAAGGACCACAGGGGTAGACCGTGGGAGGCTTGGCTACTTGGGTACGCCAGTGTGAGGGTGTCTCGGTGGTTGAGGTTCCGATTCACAGCCCTGATATTTTGGCTATCAGGGTTAGCTCCACGAAAGGCCTTTATATCCTCATTATTAACATCTATGCGAGGGGCCTTCCGGGCGGGAAGTGTTCTCCTACAGTTTTACTCTTGGAGAACCTCCTTAGCATTAAGATGAACGATGGCCACAGGGTGGTGGCTGGGGATTTTAATGCTTGTTTTGAGACCCTGGATGAGGATGATGGAAAGTTAACTGAGGCTGAGAATTCATTGTGGGGAGTTCCCCAGTTGGAATTAAAACCCATAAGAAAATGGACACAAGCGGCCATGTATATGAAGGGACTGTGTCTCGATAAGGGTATGAGGGCTGTCAACGGCAGAACGAAGTCTGCTAGGTTAGGGAAGGTGACCTTTGACAATGGTAGATTTGGGAGTCAAATTGATTATATCTTGGTTAACTTGGAGATTTGGCCGGCTATTGTAGATATGGTGGTAATAAATAGACCAGAAAGTGACCATAATCCCTTGATGCGGTCTCTAACTGACAGCAGTTTTATCGGCTCCCCTACCGTTGAAGATGCCACTGTACAGGCAAAAGTAACATTAACTAATGACCAGAGAAGGGTTTGGTGGCCAAACATAGCCACAAATGAAAAATCTCGGGTTGCCATTAGGAACCTGGTTAGTAAGACTATGGATAAACTAACTAGTTGTGAGACCCTGGAAGAGATCAAGGATAGAATCCTGAGTATCCATAGTGAATTATTTCTGGGGCTTAAATCTCTCTTTATCAAAAGTATACCAAATTCTGATAAAAATAAACAGCGGAGACAAAGTTCCTGGTATGATAAAAGTTGTAGACAGGCCCAAAAAGCACTTGTTATAGCTATCAAATCTAGATTACCAGATGCCTTCCAAAGCTGCAGGGCCTCTTATAAATCTGCCCAAACAAAAGCAAAGAAAAATTGGGATGAAGACCGCTGGAGGGAGCTATCTGAGGCTTGCGAGGGCAGGAATATGACCCATTCTGGCACCTGCTTAAATGGGGTAACTGCCCGTACGATATGAACCTCACTACCCACGTTGAGCCCCAACAGTGGGTAAGTTATTTTGAAAATCAGTTCAAGACTAGGGCTAGGCCAGAAGCAGTAAAATCTATTCCTAACTGTGATGAATCCCTGATATTTATCCCTAGTGAGGTGAAATCTGTCTTGAAATCAATCCTGAGTGGCAAAGCCCCGGGACCTGACAGTATCCCGCAGATTTGTTTAAGCAAGAGCAAGACCTGTGGGTCCCTTATTTAATTACTCTAGCCAATGCCCTTGCTAGTGGAGCATCGTTCCCCGATTCTTGGTTTGGGGCAGAGATATTGCCGATCTATAAGAAAGGCGATCGCTCTGCCCCAGCCAATTATCGGCCGATTAGTCTTATAGATGCAGTTCAAAAAATCATAGCCCGTCTAGTATTGGGACGTATACAATGCTGGATGACCGAAACTGATATTCTAACGCCTTTACAGGCGGGTTTTCGGATGCATATTGGGCATCTCGATCAAGCTTTCAGGTTCGTGCTCTTGTATTGGAAGGAAGTTTACATTGGGGGTGGTATGCTCTTTGCAGCTTTCGTGGACTTAAGGTCCACGTTTGATCTTGTGCCAAGGGCCAAATTATGGGAAGTTCTCTTGGAGATGGGTATGCCTAAAGAACTGGTGAGGTTCTTGGTTAACATTCATGAACACACCTATGCCCAGGTTCGCTGGGGTAAACCAGGAGAGGTGACAGCAAAGTTTGAGTTGTCCAAAGGGGTTAGACAAGGGTGTGTATTGGCCCCTACCCTGTTTTCTTTGTTTATTAATGGGGTTATAAATTATTTTTCTAATTACTCGACAGATGCACCCACCATTGCTGGCATGAAAGTCCCCTTGCTCATGTTTGCGGACGACACTCTTAATTTCTAAAACGAGACAGGGGCTACAGTTAGCACTGTCCCGTTTTGAGTTGTTTTGTCGCGAGCATGAGCTAGAGGTCAATGTGGGGAAGACCAAGTTTATGGTTTTGAGTGGCTCAAGACCAGTTAAGGCAAGGGTGCATATGGGTGGAGCCACCTTGGAACAGGCACCTATCTTTACCTATCTGGGTGTTACCTTCAGTGATCATTTAAGATGGAAGCCCCAGATAGATCTACTTACCCTAAAACATGCCCTACTAGGAGTAGCCTTGCTTAAAGAACATAGGTATTCTTTAACTAAACCGATGGCTCCCTTGTTAAAATGTATGGCTCTAAAATTCTCCCAGCCGTTTTGTACGGAGCAGAATTGTATGGTTTTAGTAACCTGGATACCTTAAAGGTTGCACAAAACAAATTTTTAAGGTGCGCTGCAGGGTTGCCCAATCATCCCCACGTATACCACTATTATATGACTTAGGCTGTCAGCCTGTTGAGGACATGGCGCGGTATAGACCACTGGCGTTTTTGCGACGTCTGTGGACTACACCTGAATTGTCCTTATATATTAAGGCCCTACTAGAAGTTAAGGGGCTAGGGGACTCACATAGGATTACCTGGCTGTCTGAAATCAAAATTATTTTGACAAATATGGGGATGGGGGAGTTATGGACTAACCCCGATACAGCTGTCTTTCCCTCAAAAAAGCTTTTCAGGGATGCATATTGTGAGAAGTTGGCCTGGTATATAATGTCCACAGTTCTGTGGGCACCTTGTATCAGTCCAAACATTCCCTTATGGTGGTGGTTGTAAAATCAACCTTATAGACAAGCTATCCTAGAGGTAGCATGGACTAAGCAGCCTTCAGGCTAAACTCTAGAGGGCATGTGAAGCCAGCTGTTTTACCATATGCAATCCTGTAATATCAAATGAAAGGACACCACACAAGTTATATGTTATAAAAATATATGTATTTATTCTCAGAATAATCCCCTGTACTCTTTATGAGTATAGAAGCATAAGCGTTTAAACAAAAGCACAGTTAAACATTCAAAAGTTGCACAAATATGGATGAGGCCGGTGGCCACTCAAACCATATACTAAAATAGTGGTGTAAGTATCACTAATCGAACAGTGGTAAGGCCTGGGGCCTTGGGAATCGCTGGGGCTATTCAGGATTAGCAGTGATGAAGTCGGGAAAAGCCCGCGGGACTCGGGTGCAGCGCTAAAAGCACATGCATGCACCAATACAAAGTCAATGGTGCGTAAAAGTTATTGACTTACTGTTTTAGGAGTCTTCCAACTGGACTAGAACTACAAAACTTTAGACTTAGACACTAGAGGTGTAAATCAATACAGGAGCACCGGCATTCATAAGTTACCTCACCCACAGGAAGCGGGTGCATAGGTGCAAAGTCGTGTCGGGTTTCGTCGTGTAGATCTATGGAGCCTGGAGATGAAGATGCTGCAGGCGGCCAGGAGAGAAGAGTCCGGTTGGATCCAAGGGTGGATCGAAAATGTAGAGTACCTGAAAGCAGAGGGGACAGAGTCTGGGTCACTCAGCAGTGACCAGGGTGGAACCAGGAAGGAACCAGGCAATGTCGGGCGCAATCAGGTGGTTGTCGTGAAGCTCGTCTCCGCTGCCACGTGGACTCTGGGGCACCGAGGATGTCCAGGAATGGATCACGAGCTGTCCCACAAAGGCTCTCGCTGTCGGTGGTCTCGGCTTCCGGATCGGAGCTAACAAACCTTGGCAAATGCAACCCACGCAGGATTCGAAGATCGCTTCTTACTCGGACCAGCAAGGTCAGAGCGGTGGCTCCTTTTCAGGGGAGCGAGGGCAAGTCTGGAGCAACCAGACTAGCAGTTTGGTTTCAAAGGTTTGTCGGTTCTGGGGCCACTAGCCAGCAGGCAAGCGACCAGACCAATGCGTCATGCAGGAAAATGCAAAAGGGCCCCACGCAGCACTCGGTGAGTGTAGAGGGGTGAGCTTCGGTGCAAAAGCTGCTCGGGGCTGGGGCTTCTCAAAGCCCAATGCACAGCTTCAAGGGACCCTCAGGAGCTGCACGGTCAGCACTTTGTAGTTTTTCCAAGATGGCCGGCCCCACGCTTCAGGTCGCCTCCACGAGTCTCAGATTTGCTGGGACTGTGGATCAGGTTGTTGGAAGGCAGGAACGCTGGGTCTTGTTGATCTCGGTCACTCGAGTTCCGGCGGGAACTGCAACAATGCAAACGGTTAGGCGCTGGAAGGTGCCTGTTTGCACAGGGTGGTCTCTCCTTGACCACAAGGGAGATTTTTCAGTCTTCCACGTCGAGTGGGATGTCGAAGGGTCCAGAGTTTCATTTCATAAGTTTCAGTCAGGATAATCTGTTGTGCGCTGGCACTGCTCCCACCTTTATTCCAAATCTGTGGGCTGGATTACCTGCTAGGTCCCTCCTATGGGTGGGACCCAGGAAGGGGGTGGTTACACCCCTTTCCCCAGTTTCGCGCCAGAGCGGGGACTGGTGTGTCCCAGCACTGGTTTGAACTGGACTATGCATGGGAAGCCTTGTGCTCCCCAGGCAGTGTCTAGTTTCATTCAACCCTCCCCGCTACAATCCACTATCTCCTGTCTGGGGTGGTGTAACACCTCCCTGTGACAGGATATCTATTGTCCAGGCCTCCCCTGCCGGAGTTTCGGTCAGCAGCAGGAGGCTGTGGCAGCAGCATCCATTTTGTGATGCTAGGGCTTTGGTTAGATTTAACCGCGTTTTAGCAAAGTAACATGTCTTCTCCCTCTAGAAGGGCGGAATGCTACCCCCATCACCAGGACTGGCGAGGGGGTAGTATTCCAAAGCGTATGACACCTTACACGACATGTTTTGATAAAGCCAAACCAAAGTTAGCACATAACCGCGAGGATTATAATGCACTTAAGAGTATATGGTATGGCAATATCCCGGAACAGCTAAGGGAGTTGGTCCCGACAGCTGCAGACAGGCTCAGTTCATGCTAGAGCATCATCTCACATAAAACCACGCACTCTGCCTCCAGGATTGTTAAGGCCTGCCATAGGAGTGACTTATAGGTATATATATGTCCAGATATAGGTTAGATATAGGTATACTATATCTAATCAAGGGGTGATTACACGACCTTGCCCCAGCTGAGTGATCAGCCAGTTGTGTCAGTTTGGATAGCCAGCCAGGGGTGGCAAAATATATGCTGCAGCCCCTGGTAGGCCTTGGATACACCTATGCCCTGGGCACCTATAGTGCACTGTACAGGGGCTGATAGAAGAACCAATGTCCAATTGGGTATGTACCTAGGGTACATGGAATACATTTTACAGTGAGAGCATATAGCCTGGGGCCCTGATTAGCAGGGTCCCAGGCCAACTAAATCGAAAACCAGCTAAACACCAGGCAAAAAAATCTGGGGTAAACATAGTCAGGTATCCACCTTCTTACATAAACCCCCCCCCCCTCCCCAAACGAAAGGAGATAAGGCTATCCTTGACCAGGTAAGCCTATATTGCCTGAGTGGCCATATAAGGAAATACCTGCACTAGCATGGTTACCCCCTGTCTCATGGTCCACTAAGCAATCCCTCACCCTAGGATTATCAGAGGGTCTCCACCATAGGTAATCACTACCTGGGGTGTGTTTTGGCAAAGTAAAAGGCTGGTGTGGGAAAGGAATATTGAAGTGAGGCTCCACTAATGTAGGGCTCAGCTTCCTCCAATCACTATCCACCATGGATGCCTTTCTTTCCATGACTGAGTTGCACTGTGCTCTCAGGGTCAACCTCTGGCTACTTAAAGCTGGAGGCTCGGTCCCTTTTGTTGGCGTACTGGAGGGACAGTTCAGGTTTGGGCCCTTTGGGTCCCAGGTTTGGCTGTGCCCAACAGAATCCATCTGGGGGAGGCTCCTAACTAAGTTTAAGGGGGATCCCTCAGGAGTTTTTAAAGTTTTCACCTTGCTAGGGCTGCTAGTTTTGGTGCCCCTAATCTGCTGATGGGGGTGCTTCATTTGACAGGGGGCCCTTTGGGGCTCACTGACCTCCTTGACCTCTGTAGCCCTGGGCTGACTGAGGCAGGTTAGAGGGGGGCAGGTTACCTGCTCCAGACTGGGTCCCACCTGAGAAGGGTTCACTGACATCAGGGACTCTGTCAGGCTAGGCCTAACCACCTCTGGGGCAGTTCCTTCATCAGGGGTAAGATCAGTTCCCTGAGGAGGCTGATCCTTTCCTAAAGTCTGGTGGGAGGGAGATTTCTCTTCCTCCTCAATGCTCTGTTTGTGTGGAGTGATCCATAGTTTCAGGCTTCACAACACATGAATCAGATTGAGTTTGGGCTGTGGCCATCACAGCCCCACCAACCTTTTCAGGAAGGGACTCAGTTTGGGTATGGGCTGTTACCATCCCAGCCCTGCTAATCTGTCTAGGAAGAGTTTCTGCTGAAGATGGGGCTGAGACTTGCACAGCCCTACCAACCTTTTCAGGAAGGACATCTTGGATTGGGGCTGTAGCCATCACAGCCCCACTAACCTTTCCATTGAGATTTACCATTCTAGAATGGGCTTCTTGTTCAACCTCAGCCCAGGCTGAGATTTCCAAATCATTCCCCAGTAGTCAATCTACAGGCAAGTTTGATGACACTGCCACTCTCTTTGGGCCAGTGACACCTCCCCAGCTGAGATTTACCACTGCCATGGGATGATTTTTCTGAACTCCATCAATGTTTGTCACCTGGTATGTGGCACCAGGTAAAAGTTGCCTTGAGGGGACTAGGCTCCGAGTCACCATGGTGATGCTAGCCCCTGTGTCTCTAAAGGCCTCAACTTTCAGACCATTGATGAGGGGCTCCTGTCTGTACTTGCCCAAAGTGTTTGGGCAAGCAGTGAAGTTGGCAAACCCCATGCCATTATCACAGACAAGAGTAGCTGTAGTTGGGGACCTGGTTAGTCCACCTGAGTTCCAAAAGTAAACCCAGCCAAATTCTTGGGGGTGCTCCCACCACCTGGGGGATTACTGCGAACAGTAACAGGAGATAAAGACCTGGCTGTTTGATCAAGAATAGTTACCGGCCTAACCTCGGGAATACATTCAAAGTTTCTAGCGCTGAGACGCCTACAGGCAATTGTACGCGCTGTATAAATCTCAAAAATAAATAAATAAATAAATAAACAGGAGGTGTTGGAGTGTTACTTGGAGGAATATTTTTTTTGTTGCTATTCTTTGGACAACAGCTATCTGTTTTCCAGTGGCCAGTCTGCTTAAAGGCATGGCAGTAAGGTTTCTTCTGGGTAGAGGAGTTGTTTTGTGACCCACCCCCATCCCTGGAGTTTTGGGGCCCTGTGGGAGACTTGTCTTTAGATTTATCCCCACCCTTCTCGTGAGCCTTGGAAGTATCCTTCTTTTGGTCATTATCCTGATTCTTAGGCCTAATCCTGGTTCTGGCCCATTTATCTGCCCTCTTACCCAATTCTTGTGGAGAGGCCAGATCTGAGTCCACCAGGTGCTGGTGCAAAAGCTGGTTGCACAAGTTACTACTTGTGTAACGATATATCTGTAAGAGACATTAGTTAGTGATAGATTCCTTACCTTAGAATATCCCCAGGCGTCAGACTGGATCCGGAAACTTTTGCGTAGCAGTACCCTTGCGCGTCGGTAGGCGTCGTCTGCGGCTCCGCGTCCGTCGTCGAGGGTGCCGTGATGACGTCGTCGGAGTACTTAGACGCCGCCTCCGCGTGCTGACGTCAGTTCTTCTTTTTTCCGCGCCAGCCAGCGCAGATCTGGAAAGAGCAGCTACCCTAGTCAATTTTTGACGGAGTTTTTGGTGATCTTTGATCCATTTTGAAGTCTGTACGACTCCGACGGTGCCTTAGGGATGCCCGGCTTCAAGCATTGCGACGAGTGCGACCGTACCATGTCGGTCACGGATCCCCACCGCCTGTGCCGGACGTGTTTGGGCGTCGACCATGACGACGAGGCCTGCTCCGACTGTCGGGCCCTTTCGAGGAAGGCCAGGTGGGAGCGGTCCCGCAGGCGGCTCGAATCCCGGCAATCGGCCCCGCACCGTGTGAGGTCCCGGTCCCGGTCCCACGGGAGGTCGAGGGACAGGTGAGATTCCCTGGAAGGAGATCTCTCCCTTCTATTGCCTGGAAATATTCTGCTATGTTTTCTGGGGAGGTGCTGGCCCTCTCCATTTCCATGTAGGACCAAGTTGGCCTGGCTAAGCCTCCCAACTGGTACCTGGTTATCCCCTTGATCCTGATCTGACTCTTCACCTTCTGATTCAGGGTCCACCTCCTCATTTTCTACCTCTGGGGTGGTGTTCTCAGTATCTGGGGGGTTCACTCCTTCTCCTGACCCTGAGGGAACTGCACTAGCTTTCTCAAGATCATCAGTCTCTAGCATGGCTATCAGGATGGGAATGGTAGGGTTGTGACCCTTTTTCAGCCTCCTTGCAGTGCACAAGGCACTCAAGTCCCTATGGCTGAGTTTGTCATAGCTGGAGGGTGTCTTGGTAAGGTCACCTTCCACAGGCAGAGCAACTGGTGGCTCACCTGTGCCAGACATGACTCTAGTGAGGTTCAAGTGGTGCACTTATCTACACTGAGTGTTTTCCTACTGTACCTTGCTAGTGCGTTGTAGGCAGGGTGTGCTACTCCCTTTAATCTACAACTACTAAGTTCAGTAGAACCTAAGTATGCTAAGATTTTGTTTATATGTACCTAAGTACTTAATGTGATCTTTCAATTTGATAAAAAGATTGCAATGGTAAAACAACAGCAAGCTCTAATCCCAACCACTGCACACCAATGTGAGAAGTTGGCCTGGTATATGATGTCCACAGTTCTGTGGGCACCCTGTATCAGTCCAAACAATCCCTTATGGTGGTGGTTGTAAAGTCAACCTTATAGACAAGCTATCCTAGGGGTAGCATGGACTAAGCAGCCTTCAGGCTAAACTCTAGAGGGCATGTGAAGCCAGCTGTTTTACCATATGCAACCCTGTAATATCAAATGAAAGGACACCACACAAGTTATATATTATAAAAATATATGTATTTATTCTCAAAATAATCCCCTGTACTCTTTATGAGTATAGAAGCACAAGCGTTTAAACAAAAGCACAGCTAAACATTCAAAAGTTGCACAATTATGGATGAGGCCGGTGGCCACTCAAACCATATACTAAAATAGTGGTGTACGTATCACTAATCGAACAGTGGTAAGGCCTGGGGCCTTGGGAATCGCTGGGGCTATTCGGGATTAGCAGTGATGAAGTCGGGAAAAGCCTGCGGGACTCTGGGGCAGCGCTAAAAGCACATGCATGCACCAGTGCAAAGTCAATGGTGCGTAAAAGTTATCGACTTACTGTTTTAGGAGTCTTCCGACTGGAGTAGAACTACAAAACATTAGACTTAGACACTAGAGGTGTAAACCAATACAGGAGCACCAGCGGTCATGAATTACCTCACCCACAGGAAGCGGGTGCATAGGTTCGAAGTCGTGTCGGGTTTCGTCGTGTAGATCTATGGAGCCTGCAGATTAAGATGCTGCAGGCGGCCAGGAGAGAAGAGTCCGGTTGGATCCAAGGGTGGATCGAAGATGTAGAGTAGCTGAAAGCAGAGGGGACAGAGTTTGGATCACTCAGCAGTGACCAGGGTGGAACCCGGAAGGAACCAGGCAATGTCGGGCGCAATCAGGTGGTTGTTGTGAAGCTTGTCTCCGCTGCCACGTGGACTCTGGGGCACTGAGGATGTCCAGTAGTGGATCACGAGCTGTCCCACAAAGGCTCTCGCTGTCGGCGGTGTCGGCTTCCGGATCGGAGCTAACAAACCTTGGCAAATGCAACCCACGCAGGATTCGAAGATCGCTTCTTACTCGGACCAGCAAGGTCAGAGCGGTGGCTCCTTTTCAGGGAAGCGAGGGCAAGTCTGAAGCAACTAGACTAGCAGTTTGATTTCAAAGGTTCGTTTGTTCTTGGGCCTCTTGCCAGCAGGCAAGCGACCGGACCAACACGTCAAGCAGGAAAATGCAAAAGGGCCCCACGCAGCACTCAGTGAGTGTAGAGGGGTGAGCTTCGGTGCAAAAGCTGCTCGGGGCTGGGGCTTCTCAAACCCCAATTCACAGCTTCAAATGAGCCTCAGGAGCTGCACGGTCAGCACTTCAAAATTTTTCCAAGATGGCCAGCCCCACACTTGAGGTCGCCTCCACGGGTCTCAGATTCGCTGGGACGGTGGATCGGGCTGTTAAAAGACAGGAACGCTGGGTCTTGTTGATCTCTGTCGCTCGAGTTCTGGCGGGAACATCAACAAAGCAAACGGTGAGGCGCTGGAAGGTGCCTGTTTGCACAGGGTGGTCACTCCTTGACAAAAATCTGGGGTAACCATAGTCAGGTATCCACCTTCCTACACATATTGGCATAGGATCATGGCTAAAGACACGCTTCCTTGACTAGTAGTTCTTTGACCGCAGCATACCTTGTTATCAAGGATGTCCCATTTCTTGAAGAATACTGGGATACCATAATGAAGCCACAGGACCGCAAACTATACCACCAGTTTAGAGTAGGTTCCCTACCACTGCGAGAGCTAACGAAAAGTTGGAATAAATCTGGTAGTGGAAAATGTCCTTTTTGTGTGGACCATATTGAAACAGTTGATCATTTCCTTTTTGCTTGCCCAGAGTATCGACAACCTAGACGGTTGTGGCTACGCCCTGTATGTCGGATAATGGGAACGAGTTCCGCGCAGGTAGCAAGTAGACTTTTTAAAACTGATACCTCAAAACTAGTGGTTATTGGTGTGGCGAAATTTATCAGTTGGGCCTGGATACTTCAGATCTGAGAGATCAGTTCTTAATCTCTCGGTCTACAGGATAATGTCGGAGGTTCTGAGGTAGCGGTTATACTTTAAGGTTCTAATGATTAGATGAGGATGGTCCCACCTATTTTATTGTTTTTATTTAGCTGTCAAGTCTTTTTGCTAAATTGTATATTTAATATTTTCTTAAACATTGGTTTTAGCTTGTTATTTTTTTTCATATATATATATCTTTCATACACTATGGATAATTAATTACATGTTGTATTATCTGGACAAATTGTATGCATTATGAACTGTATAGTATGTCTTTTATGATGAATATTCGCAATAAAGACTTTTTTGACTCACAATTCACATTTTGTATTCTTCGAATGCTATTTGCTTGCGAGTTCTACCGTCAGGGTAAAGAACAGCGTCTTGTATAAACATGATTTTATTACACCAATGCACAAGTTACTACTTGTGTAACGATATAGCTGTAAGAAACATTAGTTAGTGATAGATTCCTTACCTTAGAATATCCCCAGGAGTCAGACTGGATCCGGAAAATTTTGTGTAGCAATACCCCTGCGCGCAGGCAGACGTCGTCCGCGGCTCTGCGTCCGTCGTCGGCGTCGTTAGCGCCGGAATGACGTTGTCGGAGTACTTAGACGCCGCCCTTGCGCGCTGACGTCATTTCTGATACACAGCTTTTCCGCGCCAGATACACAGAGCCATGATAGAACCAACATTGGTGCCATGAAACTAGGGCCCTGAAAGGGGATGACCTTAACCCTCGATATCGGTTCGCAGAACGGGGAGGATGGGTGGGTCGGTAAGGAATGTATCACTAACTAACTTCTCTTACAGATATATCGTTACACAAGTAGTAACTTGTGCATCTGAAAGAGACACGTTAGTGATAGATTCCTTACCTTAGAAAAGATACCCCAGCAATACCAACCCCGCTGGTGGGTCTACGAACCAATAATCACACCAGAAAGTCCTGGAGGACGGAACGGCCAAAGAAGCCATCCCTCCGGACTTGGCTGTCCAAACAGTAGTGTCTTGCAAACGTGTGCAGCGAGGCCCACGTAACTGCCTGGCAAATATCCTGCAAGGGCACTCCTCGGCCCAGGGCAGTTGTAGTCGCCGTGGCCCGAGTAGAATGAGCCCGTAGTCCCACAGGGGGTTCCTTCTTTGCCATGGAGTAACACGCCTGGATACCCAAGATGATCCAATGCAAGATGGTCCGCTTGTGCACCACCTTTCCCTTCTTAGCGCCCACGTAACCAACAAAGAGTTGGTCATCCACCCGGAACTGGCGTGTGCGATCTAGATAGTATGAGAGCGCATGTTTTGGGTCCAGACGGTGGAGCCTCTCTTCCTCTTTCGAAGGATGCGGAGGCGGAAAGAAGGTGGGAAAGGTAATGGACTGCACAATGTGGAAGGCCGTGACAAACTTGGGTAGGAATGAAGGTCTCGTCCGCAAAACAACCTTGTCCGGATGAACAGAAAGGAAAGGAGGTGTAGAAGAAAGAGCCTGGAGCTCACGCACTCTCCTTGCAGAGGTGATGGCAACCAGTAAAGCAGTCTTCAAGGTAAGAAGACGGAGAGGACAGTTATGGAGCGGCTTAAAGGGAGCATACATTAGGTAAGTAAGTACAAGATTCAAGTCCCACTGGGGCATCACGAAAGGAACAGGAGGGAACATATGAGTGATGCCCTTTAAGAATCTGTTGACAATGGGGGACTTGAATAAAGAAGGCTGATCAGGTAGCCTTAAGAGGGCTGAAAGGGCAGAAAGGAAGCCCTTAAGAGTGCCCAGAGCAGAGCCCTGCTGGGCAAGAGAAAGAAGGAAGAGGAGATCCTCAGAAAGAGGGGCAGAGAGAGGATCCACAGCCTTTGCTGTGCATCATGCCACAAATCTGTTCCACCTGCAGGCGTATACCGACTTTGTGGAGGGACGCCTGGCTGCCAGAATGATGTTACAGACTTCAGGAGGCAAGTCAAATGGCCTCAACTGTCGCCACTCAATCTCCAAGCATGGAGGTGGAGACTGGACAGGTTGGGGTGGAGGACCGTCCCCTGCTGCTGCGACAGAAGGTCCTCCTGAAGAGGCAGACAAACCGGGGGATCGACTGACATACTGAGTAGCTCGAGATACCAGTACCTTCGTGCCCAGTCCGGAGCCACAAGGATGACTTGTGCCTCGTCGCGCTTGATCTTCTTCAGCACTCTGGGCAGAAGTGGTATAGGCAGAAAGGCGTACAACAGACCGCAACTCCACTCGCGCCGAAAGGCGTCGCCGTGCGAGTGCCGTCTTGGAAACTCCAACGCGCAGAACTGATGACATTGCGCGTTCTCTTCGGTGGCGAATAGATCTAACCAAGGCTCTCCCCACTGCTAAAAGAGGCCTTGCGCCACATCCGAGTTCAGACACCATTCGTGATCCATCATGCACCGGCGGCTGAGTTCGTCCGCCCTGGCTTTCAGAGAACCTGCCAGGTGTTGAACCACCAGGGTCACACCCTGATGTTCCAGCCACTGCCAAAGGCGCAGAGCCTCCTGGCAGAGGGTCCACGACCCCACCCCGCCCAGTTTGTTGCAGTACCATATGGCGGTGGTGTTGTCCGTGAACACCTGCACTACACTCCCCCGGACAGAGGGGAGGAATGCCTTTAGTGCTAAACGAATCGCCCGCAGCTCCAAAAGGTTGATATGGAGCAGGGACTCCGCCGGAGACCAGAGGCCTCTGATCTCCGCCTCTCCCATGTGGCCTCCCCAGCCCTGGAGGGATGCGTCCGTCACCACTACGTGCTCCGGTTGGGGAAGGGAGAGGGATCTGCCGCTGACCCAATCGCGGTCCGTGAGCCACCACTGCAGCTGTCTCGCAGTGCCCTCCGAGATCAGGACATGGTCAGACAAGTTGCCCTGATGCTGGGCCCACTGAAACTTCAGTTCCCACTGCAGAGCCCGCATCCGCCAACGGGCATGATGCACCAGAAGGATGCAGGAAGCCATCAGCCCCAGAAGCCGCAGTGTCAACCTGCCCGAAACTCGGGATAAAGGCTGAAAGATTGGAATCAGAGCCTGTATATCCCGAACCCGCTGTTCGGGTGGGTAAACCCGAAACTGCGCCGAGTCGAGAACCGCTCCGATGAAAAGGAGCTTATGAGAGGGGCACAGGTGTGACTTCGGCACATTGATGGAGAACCCCAGCTGGTGCAAGAGGTCTGCCGTCGTCTGGAGGTGGCTGATGACTGTCTGGGGCGAGCCCGCCTTCAACAACCAGTCGTCGAGGTAGGGGAAGACTGAAACCCCTAACCTGCGCAGATGAGCTGCGACTACCACCATTACTTTTGTGAACACCCGTGGGGCGCTGGTAAGGCCGAAGGGGAGCACGGTAAACTGAAAGTGCTTGTGGCCTACCGTGAAACGCAGGTAGTGCCGGTGGGCCGGCAGGACGGGGATGTGGAAATAAGCGTCCTGCAAGTCCAACGCTACCATCCAGTCTCCTGGGTCCAGGGCAGCTAAGACCTGAGCCAGAGTCAGCATTTTTAACTTCTCCTTCCGGAGGAAGCCGTTGACGTTCCATAGGTCCAAGATGGGGCATAGGCCCCCTTTGCCATTCTTGGGTACCAGAAAGTAGTGGGAGTAGCAACCACATCCTACTTCTGGCCCAGGAACGCGCTTGATGGCCCCCTTGGCCAAGAGGGCCGAAACTTCCTCCTGCAGAAGCCGCAAATGATCTTCCGATACGCAGTGGTGTTGCGGTGGCATGGCTTGAGGGGTCGCCTCGAAGGGGAGGGAGTAGCCCCTTCGGACGATTTGCAGCACCCACCTGTCTGAAGTGACAGTGCGCCAGTGGGAGTGGTGATGGCGAACCCTGCCCCCCACTGGCGTCACATGGGCCGAAAAGCACGGACTAGGAGGGTTTTGAGGCGGATGCTGCGGGGGAGGGGGTGGACTGACCTCGCTGTTGTCCCCGACTGCCTCCACGGCGATTTCCACGGCCGCCACCGCATTGGATAGTAGTCTGCGGTGCGTGGCTGGCAGCACGTGTGGGGGCGCCCCTTCCTTGGCCACGAAAGGAGTGAAAGGCACCCGTTTGCTGGCGCGGGGCCGAGAGGCCCAAGGACTTGGCCGTAGCCCTGGAGTCCTTAAAGCGCTCAAGCGCGTGGTCTGCCTTGTCGCCAAACAGGCGACGGCCATCAAACGGCATGTCCATCAGTGTATTTTGGACATCGGCTGAAAAGTTGGTGAACCTCAACCAGGCGTGGCGACGAATCGCCACCGTCGTTGCCATCGCTCTGCCTAGTGAGTCGGTGGTATCCAGCCCACACCGGATAGAATATTTTGCTGCATCCCGGCCTTCCACAAGGGCTTGGCCGAGTTTGGCTCTGACCCCGCGACCTCTCCCTCGACCTCCTGTGGGACCGGGACCTCTCGCGGCGCGGGCCGACTACCGGAGTTCGGGTCGCTTGCAGGACCGCTCTCGCCTAGCTTTCGAAGTCAGGGCCCGGCAGTCGGGGCAGGCCTTGTCGTCGTGGTCGACGCCCAGACAGTGGAGACACCGACGGTGAGGGTCGGTGACCGACATCAGTCGGTCGCAATTCTCACAAGGTTTGAAACCAGGCATCCCTATCGGCACCGTCCGGAGTCTCTTAGACTCAAGAAAAATGATCAAAAGGGATCAAAAAAGTTTAGTCAAAAAGTGACTAAGTTACTGCTTTTTCCAGATCTGCGCTGCTGGCGCGGAAAAAAGAAGAACTGACGTCAGCATGCGGAGGCGGCGTCTAAGTACTCCAACGACGTCATCACGGCGCCCACGACGGATGCGGAGCCGCAGACGACGCCTACCGACGCGAAAGGGTACTGCTACGCAAAAATGTCCGGATCCAGTATGACGCCTGGGGATGTTCTAAGGTAAGGAATCTATCACTAACGTGTCTTTTTCAGATAAAGACTAACCTAAAAATCTTACTCCTAAATGATCAAAGTAAAGCGAATTCCAAGTCATAAGATCATAAAATATTAGTGTAAGGAAAGATGTGAAAAAACAGCATGTGTTATAAAAAGAAAACTATGTGCCCAGGGTTGTACAGTAATATCCCCTTAGTGAGATTATTTCCCCACAGGTGATAAAAAGAATATCAACAAGAAATACAAATGATACAGTATCTATGCCATAATTTCAAGGTTATATACTTGAACTGAAGTTACAAAAGAGTACCCTTAAGTACAAAGGTGCATGGTAATATTTAGTCTGCCTAATTACATTCAGAGAAAACAGACCAAACAGTTTGTAGTACGGTCGGGCAAAAGCTTTAAAGAAAAGTATCATCGCAACAGTGATACATCCACTGTTCCATGGATCATTACAAAGAATCGCAAACTAATACTAAATATTTACATTCTGAAAGTTTCAAATTTATTGTCTAGAGTGCGACAAGGCAAAAACTGAGGAGAGATTGACAGCAACATGGGTATATTTGATGTTCTATTCCTCATTGCATATGACGGAACCTTGAGAGATGCCCCGCATGACAGTATTTCTTCTGACAGGCACACATTGTAACAATCAATCCCTATGCACAGTCTTAAAAATTTGTTCCCAATGACGGTACATACTCGAGTCATTAAAAGGAATGTTCTATCAGAAAATGTTTAATACCTCCCAAACTAATGGGATCAAAGCATCCCTGCAATGATGTGCCCCAACAATATCACAACAAAAAGTCAGATTTATCAACGATCAACCGGTTATAGATTAGTCCCTCAGGAATACATGTCATTCTTTGTCAAAATTAAGACCCCTCTCTACAGCCCAAAGTCGTAAGATCCATTATGCTTCTGCTCTCCTAAGGGGTAGGGTCCGATTTCCACCCCTTGAATCACTATGTGCCTGTGTGATGCCAAGAAAACTCAAGCTGGCCATGGTCATGTTCGGGTGACATGTATTAAAGTGCACCACCAGAAACTGAAACTGAAACTTAATATCAAGTAAGTCTTTGCAGTGCCCAGATCTAGTCATCGTATATGGATATTACACATACCGTCTAGTTTTTAGACTAGTTGCAGTCTATCGATTTATGTTTTTTATTTTTTTCACAGGGGCATTTTACAACCCATTATTATTGACAAGTTTACTTATCAAATACCATTTTCAAAAAGTAAACGCTTTTAGGGTAGATTTTCTTTCGTATTTAAGTTGTTCTCTGGTTATGGAAAATATACATAATAATTCACGGATAGGGATCTTTTACTCAATTTACCGTTTGGATTTTTAGAATTGAGTCTCTTGGTCACATATGCTCTGGCAGCGTTAACCACTTATCCTGTGTCTTTCTCTACATAGGTGAGATTATTTGTAACCAATATACGAGTTACTTACCTTCGGTAACTATGTATCTGGTAGCCGCAGATTCCTTAACTTAGAATATCCCCAGGTGCCAGGCTGGATCCGGAATTTCTTTAGCAACAGCACCTCTGCGCGCCGCAGGACGGCGCCACACAACCCCACCCTGATGTCGTCCACGTACGTGATGTCAGCGAGGTCATAAGTCCCTCCCGGCGCGCTGACGTTAGTTTTCTTCAGAGAAATTTTTCCGCTGCACGTGGAGCCAACAACAAAACTGTGGAAGTATGGGAATAGTTTTGTGAAGGATGAAAAAATCTGTAAAATAAAGAAGGCAGATGGTGCAAAACACCATCATAAAAGACAGTATCAGCCACTATCTCCATATAAGTGAAGAAGTAAATGCAGAATAAGCTCTGATTAAGTACCCCGCAAAGCGAAGCATGGACCCTCCCCACAGGTTGAGTAACAAGGAAAGAATATCTCAACAGATAAAAGTATATTACAACAAGAGAGTAACAATTATTTTTTTCTTCTTCTCTCTTCTTCCTCAGTGTCACAGTGGACACATGTACAACTAAATCACAGCTGTCAGAGAAACCACAGTGTCTTTAAAGAAAAATATTAATTTAATGTCTTTTGAAGCCAGCTGACATGCGTTTCGTCGCATAGCAATGCGACTCCTCAGGGCTGGGAAAGATACAAACAAATGGCTATGGAACGTTGTAACACAACAGAATTTCGATTTAAACATTGGTTGCATGTTGTGACTCGGTGAGCGTGAAAATTTATTTAAAACCCCAACACAAAGTGAGTTCATACCAGGTTAAAAAATGAGTGAAAACCAAAGATGCGCACCTGTAAACAAATATTATGGGTGAAGAGTAGTGTAGCCGGAATATTATTAATGGGGTGAAACATCATGACCAAAGATTATTAGTCAGAGATAAGACCAGAAATTTGGACCCGTTCGTGTCAGTCAAACAATCAGGGGAACATAATATGTTGTGTATCCCAAGTTCCATATCATAAGTAGGTAGCCGTTGAATATCTATAATGCATATCCTAGGTGAAAGAACTTCCAAACATGCCGGTGCTAATGTGGCAGTGTCGCTAAAAACGTTGTGGATAAGGTGCAGGTCATACCTGTGTAGTTGTGGTAAAAGACAGAAAAGTCTGAAATCAAAAAGACAGAGAAAAAAGGAGAACATAGGTCAGGATGTGAATCCGGTAAGGTTGGACGTTCATAGTAAGAAAGGAGCAAGCAGAGAAAAAGATCCTAAGAGTGCTTACCACTAAGCCGGTGATACTTCCGACCCGGCCGGGCTCAAGACCAGGTTGAGTGTGGGAGTCCCAGTTGTGGACTCTTTGTTCTAAGAATATGATAGAATACACAAAAGGGGGAAGGAGAAAACCGGGAAATAAGCATCAGTAAGTTTTGACTGGGTCAAGCGTGTTAAAAAAGAGGAATATGTAAACATAACAAATAGTTGATGGATCTCCTCAATAAGAAAACTCGTGTTCGAGTTAGACGCTAGTTCGGTTCAAGGTCCATAAGTATATGCGCACTTTCATGGTTAAATGGCGGGGAGATGCGAGCTCAGTAAAGCTGTTGAGTATGAGGGAAAGAGAAAAAAGGGGGGGGGGGAGAAAACCCAGTAGCCGATTAGGGAAGGGGGCCAGCCTGGTAAGTGCGAGAACAAAAACAGTAACTGGCTGAGGGATCGCTACGTGTCACAAGCATCACCAAATAACCATTATTCAAATTCATTAGCGTCGTGTTTGACAATGACATCAAGGTCGAGTTTACCTAACAGAAAAGTGTTTCCGCCAGGATATCCCGCTGACTTGTGCTCGAGAGTTGATGGAGCGAGTATACTCCCATCGGTTAGGTGTTCCTAAGGTGAGATAAATGTATTGAAAGAGCATTTGTTATGTGCGCTTTATGCTGGTAATGTTCTAAACATCACGCTTCCATGAGAAATCAGGGTTATGCTTTGGGTTTAGACGGACTTATCCGGTAAGGGTGAATTGTGGTGCTAGCAAAATGCTAGGCGGCCGAGCAGGAACCCGTGTTCCAGGTGAGTACACGTGACCCGCACCCGGAAGTGTATAAATAGAGATCAGTGTTGCGGACCCGTATGCGGGCAACTAGAACGCATACATACAACTTGTGGAGACGGACAACCTTTTCAAAGAGAATAAAGACTCCTTCCCAAAAGTCAAGTTGCTTCCGTATTGGCCTATATGATAAAGGCCGTCATGGAGGTCATGGTATGCTGGAAAGTATGCCGGCAATTGGTAGAATAGTTATGCCTCCAGCCGGGTTACGGCTTGGATTGAGAAAAGAGAGGAAGTTGAAAGAAACCAAGAATAGGAAAAAGGAAAGGAAAACGCGGATCATTAGTTGATTGATCGTGTGGTTTTGTATTGTCACTAAAGATGTACCGTCCGTGACATGCAATGATATCATAATAATTTAAAAAAAAAAAAATTTTTAACGAGATACCGTTATACAGTTGGAAACCCTCAACGGGTATCGAATGACAAATGCGATCACTTATTACAAAATTCCCGTGGCACGAAATGCGGTGCGAACCCTGGACAGGTGTGCACCTTGAAACTTATTAGGGATTACAATGCTATAAAACTGTGTCTAGACAGTTAACTTTTCAGCGAATATGATGTAAATAAGATCAGTTGTTATCATTAAATTGCTCTGGTAGATAAGAGAAGCAACGTTACAGTTTGAAAATAAGAGAGCTGTTTAACAATGCCAAAACCAGTTACATAGCGAAAATTAGATACGAGATACCATTATACAGTTGGAAACCCTCGACGGGTATAGAATGACAAATGCGATCGCTTATTGTAATGATGATCTTTACTCTCCCCCAATGACTCTCGGAGACAGGTATCGGCGTTACTCTCTTTATTCAGTCGTAACATACAAGGAGCGCATAGCATGTCCTTCGCCCAGCCTGCTCGCGCTCTAATGCCGCGCTACGCTCTCATTGCCGCACTACGCGCCTCGCGCCCCTACGTTGCCATACGTCACGTAGCCACGTGACGTACCACGTTAGCGCGCTCACTACATATCTCCCCTTTTTCCAACAACTATATGTACAAGTCCTGGCTCATGTCATAGTCTCTGAACCTCGCTGGTGGGACCACCGCCCTGCCCCTTCTCGTCAGTCTTACCGGGGATGGGGCGGTTGTTGTTGCTTCTCCTTGACCAGCACCTAGCGCAGCCGCGCTAGTCTCTCTCTGATTTCTGTCCTCTTCAATCTGCTGCTCCCCACTCGCCTCTTGATCCTCTTGTCTTCTCTCGCCAATGTCTAGATCCTCTCCCCCATACTCACAGGGGTCATCATTGCTGTTCTCTCCTCCTTCATTTCCATTACCTCTCCAGCGGAGTATTTTGTTGCATCTGGCCATGCGGTCCTGTGACCACACATTGCCGTCACTTAGCAAGGCCGCCCTGCCCTTGACTTCCACTACTTGTAGGGGCTTGCTGTATTTACTTTCCCCCTTTTTCTGCAATGTGGCCAGTCTTACTCTCACCCATTCTCCTTTTTCCAAAGCTGTGTCCTTTACATTCCTCCGTGCGTCGTAGTGTTTAGTGTACACCGCTTGTGCTCTCTCCAGGTTGGCTTGCACCACTGCCGGTGACCACTCGCTCTTAATTACTCTTTCTTTCCATATTCTGTTGTCCTGAGTGAAGGGCTCCCGGCCTCTAAGGATCTGGAAGGGACTGTAACCAGTGTTCGTGGGCGTTATCCGGTACGCCCACACCATGTGCCAGATCTCTGCTTCCCAGTCTTTGTTGTCTGAAATCGCCGCTTGTATCGAGCCCATCACCACTCTATTGAAACGCTCCACCAAGCCATTTCCCGCAGGATGATATATGGATGTGTGTTTTGCCACAATTCCGTTTCTCTGCATGAACTGAGACCATTTCTCAGACCGGAACTGAGGTCCATTGTCGCTGAGGATACACTTTGGGATGCCCTCTCTCACAAATGTCTCTGCCATGAAGCCCACTATCATTTCCGTGTCCATGGTTTCTTCAATCTTCAATTCCGGCCATTTGGAATAGCGATCCATCATTACACAAATGTACTTCTGTATTCCTTGTGCATTTAGCACCGGACCGAGTATGTCTGTGGACAGTTCCTCCCACGGATTTTGTGGAGGAGCTATTTTCCCCAGGGCAGGGCGTAATGGTTTCAGTGTTTTGTCCGCGCCCTGGCACCTCGGACATTCTCGAACGTGTCTTTCCGCTCTTAGGTCCATTCCGGGCCACCAATAGTTCTGCTTGGCTCTTAGTTTCAACTTCCCAGCACCCAGGTGGCCTTCGTGTAACATATCCATTAATCGGGCAATCATTTTTTCCGGAGGTATGACTCTCTCCCCTCTGTAAACAAATACGCCCTGGTCATCCATGGACAGTTCCTCTCTCACTTCGAAGTAGGGGACGAGACCTCGTCCTGTCTTGCTTTTGTCCGGCCACCCCCGTACAATATGTGCCTTCACTTCTTCTAGAACGGGGTCCTCTTCGTAGGCCAACTTTCATTCTTGCTTGCTTATGGACGTTTCTAGGTCTTCGGTGAGTGCAACCCATTCTTCCGCCGCTTCACCGCATTCTACGCTGGTTTCCATCGCTGCCGCCCGGCTCAGGTAGTCCGCCACCTTGTTCCTATTTCCTGGGATGTGCTCCACATCATATCGGAATTCCATCAATTTGAGCGACATTTTCGAGATCCTCGGCGTTGCATCCGCGTGTCCGCTGGATGTGAGTACCTTGAGCAAGGGCTTGTGGTCGGTCCTCAACCGGAACCTGGTGCCCCACAGGAACTGCCGAAACCGGGACATGGCCCACACCACTGCTAACATTTCTTTTTCGATCACGCTGTACTTTTTTTCAGTGTCATTAAGGGTGCGGGACGCGAAGCATATTGTTTCTACTCTCCCCTGGCCGCGGTCTTGCATGAGGACTGCGCCCAGTCCTTTATCACTGGCATCCGTTGTGAGTATTGTGCTTCCTTGGGGGTCAAACCCCTGTAGAGGGATCGCCCCTGCCACTTCTCTTTTTATTCCCTCAAATTCTTGCTGGGCTTCCTCTGACCACCGGAATTCACTGTTCTCTCGGGTTAGTAACCTCATGTGATGGGTCTTTGAGGCGAAATGTTCTATGAACTTCCCATAATATTCTGCCATGCCCAGGAACGACCTGACCTCTTCTTTGTTGGCCGGTGAGGGTGCGTCGCAGATTGCCCTCACGTTTTCCCTCTTGGGGGTCACTCCTCGTGCGCTTATCTCGTGGCCCAAGTACGTCACTTTCTCCATTCCTATGCGGCACTTGGCCCACTCTGCCGTGAGGCCCTTCCTTTCCAGAATACTCAATACCGCGTCCAGTTTCTTATCATGGTCAGCTTTGTCACGACCCATCACCAATATGTCATCTTGGAAGTATTGAACTCCCCGGACATCCTGGAACAACTGGTGCATTAGTTTTTGGAACACCGCAGCCGCCGAGGCTAGCCCGAACGGCATGCGGCGGAAACGATAGCACCCGAAGGGAGTTATGAATGATGTCAAACTGCGACTCTCCAGGTGTAGTGCGATCTGATGGTACGCCGATGTTAAGTCTATGGTGGAGTACCATTGAATGCCCCTTGTGCTGGCTAGCATTTCTTCTATCCGGGGGAGGGGGAACTTCTCCACCACTATGTTTTTGTTCAACTCGCGCAGGTCTACGCATAGACGGACCTTGCCGTTGGGTTTCTTCACTACCACCAACGGCGCCAGCCATTCGGCACAGGTGATCGGTTCGATGATTCCCCTCTTCTCTAGCTGCCGTAGCTCCTCCTTCACGTCTTCCCTCACTGCCAATGGAATGTTCCTCACCTTGTGGGCTACCGGCACTGCTCCTTCTCTCAGTATGATCTTGTGTGCGAATTTGTCGAGCCTTCCGACTGATCCGCCAAAGACCGTTGGGAACCCCTTCCTCCACCTGTTCGTGTCCATCTCTTCTTCCGGCTCCGTCATCAATATCTGCTCCTTGCCTCCTGGGTCCAGTTTGATCCCCAGGTCACCTTGGTCGAGCCACCCCAGGACTGAAGGGCCTTTCTCGGAAACATATAGTTTACACCTGGCCGCCCTACCCCTGAACTCGAAGTTCAGCTTTCTGCATCCGGCCATGGGGATTCGATCTCCATTATACGTGACGGGGCGTATGTCCAGCTTATCCAGCTCGGGGCCCAGTTGCGGAGCAAATTTCTCCTCCCATACTTTTCTTGGAATTATGGTGTAGGGTGACCCTGTGTCTGCCACCACTTGGACTTCCACACGCCCTATCATCATGTCCATGATCGGCTTCATCGTCCTCTTTCCGTCGGTGCCTCGGCCTTGGTCGTTCACACTCAGGATTTCATCGTAGATGCAGAGGACAGTGACCACCTCCTCTTCGGTCACCTCGTTTGGCTCCTCCGCTTCATGGTCCACGTACTTGACTGCGTTTTTGGAGGCCTTCTTCCTGCACACTTTTTCATAATGGCCGACGATTCCACAAAACATGCCTTTGGCGCGAAGCGCGGGGCACTTCCGGTCGTGCGCCTCGTGCGTCCAACTGCCGCATCTGTAGCAAGGCCGTTTATTACTTCCGGCCGGTTTGCCGGAGTGGCTTGGGCTGTTTTGCCATTTGCTCGGGCCCTTATCTGGCTGTTTCCGCGCCTGGTGATCTTTGTGGGGTTCTTCATTGTCTACCTTGTTCACCACCCCGCTGGGCATGTTCTCTTTCTTCGTGGCCGCTGCACACCTTCGCGCCAGTTCCGCTCTCTTGACTATCACCAGCACGTCCTTGAGCGAGGTGTCTCCTGCAGCCCATAGCTTGTCCTATACGTTCGTGCACGTGGTGTGCATCACCACTTGGTCTTTTATGAATTTGCTTTCCCAGTTTGCATACTTGCATGGGGCCGCCAGTTTCCTTAACGCCGCTACATACTCCTCCACCGTTTCCCCTGGTAGTTGTTTCCTTTGTTGGAAGTTAAACCTGTCCACTGAGACACATACCGAGGGTTTAAAGTGTTCCTCCAGGTCTTCCATTGCGTGAGCATACACGTCGTCGTCGTCCGTCTCTCTCTTCTTAGGTACCAAGCTTTTGTAGATTCTCAGGCCTTCTGGGCCTAGGTTTAGCAGCAGGATGCGTCTCTTTCTCGGCGGTTTGAATTTCTCCTCACTTTCGTCTTCCAGCACTTCTATGAAATTATCTATGTACTCTTTCCAGTCCTCCCATTTCATGAGTGGCTCCCCCGGCCTGGGAAGGAACTGGACTGGCGCTATCGCGTAACCCGCTTGTGTGGTCATCTTTTCACCCCTGGATGTGGGCAGCGCACTTTCCAGGCTTCTCGGGCTCCCTGGTGCACTGTCTTGTTCCTCCTTGTTGAGTAAGGGTGGAGGGCTGCTCCTTTCAGCCCTTTCCTGTTCAGGTGGGGTAGCCAGTGCGGTTGCCTGCGGGCCTTGACCGTGGCTGGTCTCCTGCTTCGGGTGTGTAGCAGTTCTCCGCCCTCTTGGTCACTGTGCGCCCTCAGTGCTCGGCTCCTCGTGCTGTTGGCTGCGTCGCGCTCCTTGTGGTGCCCAGTCAGGGTGTGGTCGCTGTGCGTTCCCTCGGGCCTTCCTCGCTCCCTCAGAGACTCCGCTCCGTTCCGCCGTTCTCCGAGTAGTCTGCGTGGTGGGGGTCGTGGGTCTTTATCCCACCCTCGTCGCCACTGTAATGATGATCTTTACTCTCCCCCAATGACTCTCGGAGACAGGTATCGGCGTTACTCTCTTTATTCAGTCGTAACATACAAGGAGCGCATAGCATGTCCTTCGCCCAGTCTGCTCGCGCTCTAATGCCGCGCTACGCTCTCATTGCCGCACTACGCGCCTCGCGCCCCTACGTTGCCATACGTCACGTAGCCACGTGACGTACCACGTTAGCGCGCTCACTACACTTATAACAAAATTACGGTTGTACAAATGCGGTGCGATCCCTGGACAGGTGTACACCTTAAAACATATATGAGATTATAATGCTATAAAACTGTGTATAGACAGTTAACTTTTCAGCGAATATGGTGTAAATAATAACAGTTTTTATCATTAAATTTCTCTGGTGGATATGAAAAGCAACGTTATAGTTAAAAAATAAGAGAGCTGGTTGACAATGCCAAAAAACGGGTACAAAGCGACAATTGCTATCGTATATTGCAGAGTTCTGGTTGCACGAAATAGGGTGCAATTCATCAGCAGAGTGCATCTAGAGATACACTACAATTACAGTACTAATGAACTCTGGTATGAACTCTAAACATTTCAGCGAAAATAGCGTGACTCAAAAGTTGTTGTCAATAGGATTTGGGCCAAACGTTGGGCCAAACATGGCACTAAAGAGTTCCAGGGCCCTAAGAAAGAACTCTTCACCATTAAGACCAACATCAACTGTCCAACACGGTACGTGGTTCACATCATTGAATGTATTTGTGGCAAGTTCTATGTGGGCAGCACAATCCGTCCACTCAAGGACCGCATTTCTTAACACATGAGGGCCATACACAAGCAGGATCCCAAATATCCTGTTGTGTTACATGCTGCGGCATGCCACGACCAGGACATTGACAAAACAATTACTTTCTTCGGAATCGATACTGTGCAAACCAGCCCACGAGGTGGGAACAAAGAACTCAGGCTGAGACGCCTAGAAGCCACATGGATTTTAAGTCTCCGTACAGTGGAACTGGGTCTTAATTTCGATCACGAGATGCAATACTTTTTGGGCGTCTAGTCTCTCCAAGACTTCAGATAGTCCTTACTTATGTCTCAATCTCTTAACTGTTGTTAGGCCATTGTACCATGTCAAACACACTTGCGTGGTTTTTAGATTTCATGGGTATACTGAAAACCAAAAAACATACAGAACATTGTGACTGATCATGCCACCCAAGCCTTATTTTATATTGTTGGACCAAAAAAATTTTGCACATTGTTTTGTCCTTTCAATATGTGCGAAACTATGAGATATGCTATTCTGATTGTAATCTGTGATGTTGCTTTTCTAATCCACTTGAGAAATCCTATTGACGACAACTTTTATGGGTCACGCTATTTTCACTGAAATGTTTAGAGTTCACAACAGTGTTCATTAGTACTGTAATTGTAGTGTATCTCTAGATGCACTCTGCTGATGAATTGCACTATATTTCGTGCAACCAGAACTCGCAATATGCGATCGCAATTGTCGCTTTGTACCCGTTTTTTGGCATTGTCAACCAGCTCTTATTTTTAAACTGTAATGTTGCTTTTCATATCCACCAGAGAAATTTAATGATAAAAACTGTTATTATTTACGCCATATTCGTTGAAAAGTTAACTGTCTATACACAGTTCTATAGCATTATAATCTTAAATATATTTTAAGGTGTCCACCTGTCCAGGGATCGCACCGCATTTCATACAACTGTAATTTTGTTATAAGCGATCACATTTGTCATTCTATACCCGTCGAGGTTTTCTAACTGTATAATGGCATCTCGTATCTAATTTTCGCTATGTACCCGGTTTTGGCATTGTTAAACAGCTCTATTTTCAAACTGTAACGTTGCTTCTCTTATCTACCAGAGCAATTTAATGATAACAACTGATCTTATTTACATCATATTCGCTGAAAAGTTCCGTCTAGACACAGTTCTATAGCATTTTAATCTCTAATATGTTTCAAGGTGCACACCTGTCCAGGGATCGCACCGCATTTCGTGCAACGGGAATTTTGTAATAAGTGATTGCATTTGTCATTCGATACCCGTTGAGGGTTTCCAACTGTAGAACGGTATCTCGTATCCCCCAAAAAAAAATGCATTATGATGTCATTGCATGTCACGGACGGTACATCTTTAGTGACAATACAAAACCACACGATCAATCAACTAATGATCCGCGTTTTCCTTTCCTTTTTCCTATTCTTGGTTTCTTTCAACTTCCTCTCTTTTCTCAATCCAAGCCGTAACCCGGCTGGAGGCATAACTATTCTACCAATTGCCGGCATACTTTCCAGCATACCATGACCTCCATGACGGCCTTTATCATATAGGCCAATACGGAAGCAACTTGACTTTTGGGAAGGAGTCTTTATTCTCTTTGAAAAGGTTGTCCGTCTCCACAAGTTGTATGTATGCGTTCTAGTTGCCCGCATACGGGTCCCCAACGCTGATCTGTATTTATACACTTCCAGGTGCGGGTCACGTTTCCTCATCTGGAACACGGGATCCCGCTCGGCCGCCTAGCATTTTGCTAGCACCACGATTCACCCTTACCGGATAAGTCCGTCTAAACCCAAGGCATAACCCCGATTTTTCATGGAAGCGTGATGTTTAGAACATTACCAGCATAAAGCGCACATAACAAATGCTCTTTCAATACATTTATCTCACCTTAGGAACACCTAACCGATGGGAGTATACTCGCTCCATCAACTCTCGAGCACCAGTCAGCGGGATATCCTGGCGGAAACACTTTTCTGTTAGGTAAACTCGACCTTGATGTCATTGTCAAACACGACGCTAATGAATTTGAATAATGGTTGTTCGGTGATGCTTGTGACATGTAGCGATCCCTCAGCCAGTTACTGTTTTTGTTCTCGCATTTACCAGGCCGGCCCCCTTTCCTAATCGGCTAATGGGTCCCCCCCCCTTTTTTTCTCTTTCCCTTATACTCCACAGCTTTACTGAGCTCGCATCTCCCCGCCATTTAACCATGAAAGTGCGCATATACTTATGGACCTTGAACCGAACTAGCGTCTAACTCGAACACAAGTTTTCTTATTGGTGAGATCCATCGGCTATTTGTTATGTTTACATATTCCTCTTTTTTAACACGCTTGACCCAGTCAAAAACTCACTGATGCTTATTTCCCGGTTTTCTCCTTCCCCCCCTTCTCCTTCCCCCCTTTGTGTATTCTATCATATTCTTAGAACAAAGAGTCCACAACTGGGACTCCCACACTCAACCTTGTCTCGAGCCCGGACGGAAGTATCACCGGCTTAGCGGTGAGCACTTTTAGGATCTTTTTCTCTGTCTGCTCCTTTCTTACTATGAACGTCCAACCTCACCAGGTTCACATCCTGACCTATGTTCCTCTTTTCCCCCTTTTTTCTCTGTCTTTTTGATTTCAAACCTTTCTGTCTTTTACCACAACTACACAGGTATGACCTGCACCTTATCCACGATGTTTTTAGCGACACTGCCACATTAGCACCAGCATGATCTTTCACCTAGGATATACACTATAGATATTCAACGGCTACCTACTTATGATATGGAACTAGGGATACACGACATTTTATGTTCCCCTGATTATTTGACTGACACGAACGGGTCCAAATTTCTGGTCTTATCTCTGACCAATAATCTTTGGTCATGATGTTTCACCCCTTTAGTAATATTCCAGATACACTACTCTTCACCCATAATATTTATTTACAGGTGCGCATCTTTGGTTTCCACTCATTTTTTAACCTGGTATGAACTCACTTTGTGTTGGGGTTTTAAATAAATTTTCACCCTCACCGAGTCACAACAATGTTTTGATCGAAATTCTGTTGTGTTACAACGCTCCATAGCCATTTGTTTGTATCTTTCCCAGCCCTGATGAGTTGCATTGCTATGCGACAAAACACGTGTCGGCTGGCTGCAGAAGACATTAAATGAAGATTTTTCTTTAAAGACATTGTGGTTTCTCTGACAGCTGGGATTTAATTGTACATGTGTCCACTGCGACACTGAGGAAGAAGTGAGAAGAAGAAAAAAATAATTGTGTTACTCTCTTGTTGTGTGCATTGGGTACCCTGCTTTTGTCTTATAGCGTTTTGGGCCCTGAACACACGCCTTCAAGGGGTTATAGGGCTTATCCTCTCACCCACTTGCACCACCACCCATCGTTTATATTCCTAAGAACCATTGCGCTAAAATATTAGCTGAGCGCCCAGTATTCCACTTACTGTAAAAACCCTGTCCTTTAGGCTAGACAAAAGTATATTGTTATTACCATGTAGAATTGTGCCAGCAAACAAGGACGGGGCACAGGTAGAACAACAGTCTACTGCGAGAAGGTATGAAAAGAATAGCACTTCCCCTATAGAAAAAGGGAGGCCAAAACACAGCCCAGCAGATCCCCAAGAAGACTACTATAGAGGAGACAATAGCCCTGAGTCAATGGGGAAGGTGGGAGGGAGGAAAGACAACAGGAAAGACAACAGGAGAAGAATAATAATCTCCTGTTGATGGTGAATGAAAAGGCACGGTTGTACAGGAAAGAAGCCACCTGGAGTGAGGGAGCAACATATGGCAATTTCTAAAGGGTGCATAACCATGTGAGCACCCTGGAAGAAAACCAATGGACACTGAAAGGAGGCAAAGTGGAGAAGCCCACCTGGCAAGGTCCTTGCAGAACGGGGAGGATGGGTGGGCATTAAGGAATCTGCAGCTAGACAATGTCTCTACCAGATACATCGTTACCGAAGGTAAGTAACTCCTACATCTGATAGAGACATCAAGCCGCAGATTCCTTAACTTAGAATAGATACCACAGCCATACCCCAAGGGAGAGGAGGGTCTGCGACAGAACAGAAAGTGCCTGAAGCAGTGAGCTAAAAAACGGTGTTGGATCTAGCCCTGATCTCTTGACTGGGTGAGAGTATTCTGCTTAATTCAGAAACTCTGTCCATCACCACCCCTTGTTGTTAAATATGAAGCAGTGAGCCGGCAACAGAGTGACGGACTATGGGGAAGGCTGCGGTGGAACAGCCAGACAGCAATCCAAGTAGCTCAGAGGAGCAAAGACAACAGGAGATCAGACATCCCTAAACTGCCAGAATGGCGCGACACCATACTGGTATGAGTATGAGATGTATAATCGGCACTAGCCATATCCTAGAACAGAAGAGTGTCCAGAATCGAAGGAGGAAGAAGGACTACTCCCAGCCCAATGGTGCACATTGTGGACACCAACTAAACTAGAGGATAACATGACGAGATGTAACCAGAGCCTACCAGGCTAGCCCAAGCAAGGGAGGCCGGAGAGGCCACATCCAGAAAGGGAAGGGCAAGAGGCAGGAACTGAGCAACGTCTTAACAGTACAGGCAGGAACAAAGGATACGCCAAGTGCACACCTAGTCATCAAAGAGGTCGACAGGGGCGAACAGTATCAGTATAAGCACGCTGATGCGGGCCACAAATAAAAAAGCAGACAGCCACGGAACAACAAGGTGGCGTAGCTAAAATGAGCATGGGACTGCCCAACAAGGCAGCTTGAAGGCCAAGGTGAGAACTTACTCACAAAATACAAAGATGAAGGGTGCAGCACCTGGGACAACCAGCATCAGAGATGCTGTCCCGCAGGCACAACAGACATAGTGGAGGATGACACGCAATGAAAAATGGCACATCCGAAGAGAGTGGCAGCAGAGGCACAAAAAGTGTCAATAAAAGCTGTGAAGAGGACCACGCATAAATGTTGAGAAGAACCCCCAGATCTCCGGACCATGTCCTCCGACTGTGAGGGGAAATTTACCACCCATAGAAGAGAGGGACTGTTTATTATATGAACACCAGAAAGGTGCATCCTGAAGCGGGGGTACCACCCGAGGGAGTGGAACGCAAGGAACCCTTATTCCTGAAGATGCCGGAAAAGGCACCAAAGTGCACTTAAACGTACTAAGAAAAGACACCGCCGTGCAGAACGAGGGCAAGTTCTAGTACAGCAATGAAATGCTCCTTGAAACACGGAGTGGGGGACACAGCCGTGCCCTGACGACTCCATATCTCCATCATCCCTAGAGGGCAGGGGCTCATTCGGTGCCAGGGGCGAACCCACCGGAGAGTCCGTCAGAGACCTCTTTGTAGCGGAGGCATAGAGGACGCCCCAGGGAGAGGAGAGGATTCAAGGGAGGCCTGCAGAGTTGCGGCATAAGCCTCCATCTGGGTCCGAGTCGCCCCCATGCCAGGATAAGGCGGATAGGGGAAGGGCAACTCCCGGGGGCGCCTGTCCGGAGGATTCCGGGAACTAGTGCCCCCAACAACAGAAGAAAGTGAGGTCGAGGACCTCGGCGGCATACGGCGTGACTTACCAGAGGCGAACAATGCATCTGGGAACCAGATTGCATCCGACGGCGCAAATGGAACCCACTGCCAGAGGGACCTGCTACTAATGAGGTCAGGGGCGGTACAAAAGGGGGTGGTGATGGACAGAGCATCTGAATCAATCAAACACTCACACCCAGTCAAAAGATCTGGGTTTAATCCATCACCGTTCTTTAGCCCACTCTGCCACCCTAGTTCAGACATGGCTATATGCAATTCAGTCTGACCCTGTGCCTCATGGGTACAGTCCAGCCCAAAATGCCAAGCCATGTCTTTCCTGGACCGGAAACAAGCTTCCGAGGACCGGTTTCTGGCATTCCAGCCATCTTCAGCCCTGCTTGCTTGAATCCAGTGGCAAAGTGAGCAAGGGACTCAGGTCTGAGCATACCCTGCCACACTTATGGCAGCCAAAAGCGGTACAAAAGGGGGTGGTGATGGACGGAGCATCTGAATCAAACACTCACACCCAGTCAAAAGATCTGGGTTTAATCCATCACCGTTCTTTAGCCCACTCTGCCACCCCAGTTCAGACATGGCTATATGCAGATCAGTCTGATCCTGTGCCACATGGGAACAGTCCAGCCCGAACTGCCAAGCCATGTCTTCCCTGGACTGGAAACAAGCTTCCGAGGACAGGTTTCTGGCATTCCAGCCGTCTTCAGCCCAGCTTGCTTGAATCCAGTGGCAAAGTGAGCAAGGGACTCACGTCTGAGCATACCCTGCCACACTTATGGCAGCCAATGAGGTCAGGGGCCGAAACGACTCAAACCGGGACAGGTGAGCCAAAGCAGCTCACCCTGCGCTCCTGCCGGGACTTTGGCTTGAGGTGTTGGCAGGTGTTGCAATCTGTCGAGTCGTGGTGTTCGCCTAGACACCACATACAGATAAGGTTTGGGTCTATTGTGGACATTTGCCACAACCAGGAGGTACACGTTTTAAAGCCAGAAGGCATAGCACACTGTTCCAGAAGCGAAGCATCAAAAAGGGGCCTGAAAACAGGCCAGAGGAACTGCTTACACCAGATCCGCGTTGCACGCAGAAAAGGAGGAAACTGACGTCGGCTCCGGGAGGGACTTATATGACCTCGCTGACGTCACGTACGTGGACAATGTCCGGGCGGGGTCGTGTGACGCCGTCCCAAGGTGCGGAGAGGTGCTGCTGATGCAAAAAATTCTGGATCCAGTCTGACGCCTTGGGATATTCTAAATTAAGGAATCTGCGGCTAGATGTCTCTATCAGATACAGAGTTCTATATCGGCTTCCAAAACTTTCTAAAGTGAGACCTCAAACTGATCACATTAGATGTAAGTTCACCTATCAACCGGATATAGTTCATAAGTTTGGAACGTAGGATGTTTGTTATATGCCACTTTCAAGGACAATTAAGGTCTTCAATATTACATTAGTTACTATCTAGTCTGCTTATTTTTCCTCTATGTAACATTTGGCATCACATTCCCATTTTTCTCTACTTATAGGTGGAGCATAACCAATAGTTCCATAAAATAAACCTCTTAACTTGACCAGAGTTTGGAGGTTGGATTTATTTGATCAAGGATCCTTACAGATAGATGGTTACTGCGAATAAGGAGTTATTGGATTCCAGAACCATTTTACTACAAGGTGCCTATGCTGGCTAATATAGGTTTATTGTCCAGACGTACATACAATAGATATAGGTTTATATAATTTTGTTTTTTATTTTTTCTTTGTATGTTCAAGGTCTCCTGACTTTCTCGCCGAAATGTTCACAGTCCGCTCAACGTGGACAGATCTCCTGAACTTGGAGTATTCTCTTAGCTTAAAGTAGACATATTCATGTGGAATAGAACTCTGAGGGACTAGTGATCCTCTTTACTGGGGACATAATGGTATCCTCCACTACAATTTTTTGCATGGCTCCAGAGTTTTTATGATCTTTGTCGATCTAAATGCATCAAAGCCAATAAGACATATTATTCGGTTTCACATTAGACTGTCTGGTCCTTTTCCTACATTGTCTGTTTCACATCAGAGTATCTAGCTCTTTCTTGCACATAATTTCATAGATGAATTTATTGTATTGGATAAGTGTTTCATGTTCAAATTCTTTTTGAGAGTTGGTGAAGGTCTTCTATTCTGGGGTCACCTTTTTTGTCACATAACGCACCATTTCTTGAAATTTGACATCCTATTTATGACTGACTGTATGTGATGTTTTTTATTCCGTTACATAAATTGCAGCCTTGAGAAAGTTACAGAAAGTAACGAAACACGTGCCGGCTGCAATCATTTGTTACTAACTAGGAGGTTTTAAGAACGGGACCTCCAAACATCAACCATTCTTCTGCTGTGTAAAAAATAATTAACAGGACAGTATTAGCTTTATTTGTATTACTGTTTTAGATATTGGTGTCCTAAACATGATTAAAGATTTATAGTGGAACACAGCTTATCTAAGGTTGTTTAATATTAAACCTGATCTCTTTTGAATACATGCTTCCTGACTAGTGTTTCGTGTGAGTTGTCACATTTAGTTTTCTATGTATCCTTTAGGCTTACAGCCATAAGCAAATGTTAATTTGAACTTGAAGTGCTGAGGTACAATCTTTTGTATTAAAGGGCCCAAAACCAATTGAGGCGACATCAAAATTACCCTTCACAAAACAACCTGGTTTTATAAGGGGGGGGTTCCATGAATTTTTTGCCCCGGGCTCGTCGGGCATCTAGGGAAACCTACCAACCCCACACATTTCTGAAAACTAGACACACGGGGGAGTCCAGGAAGGTATGGCTTGCGTGGATCCCCAATGTTTCCCTACCCAGAATCCCCTACAAACCTCAAATTTTGCTGAAAGAAATCTAATTTCCACACATTTCTGTGTGGGAAAGTTGTAGAATTACAGGGCAGATACAAATTTCCTACCACCCAGCGTCCCCCAGGTCTCCAGATACAAATGGTGCCTCACTTGTGTGGGTTGGCATAGCGGCTGCAACAGGAAATGGTCCAAATCGTACTGTAGAGACTTCAAAATTACCTATAACAAAACGACCATGTTAGAGGAGGGGGGGTGGGGGGGGGCTTGTTCTTTGGTCCCGGGCTCGCCACCATCTAGGGAAACCTACAAAACCCACACATTTCTGAAAACTTGACAGCCTGGGGAGTCCAATGAGGTATGACTTGTGTGGATCCCCCACCTTTTCCCTACCCAGAATCCCCTGCAACCCTCAAATTTAGCTGAAGAATCCCTTTTTCCTTACATTGTTCCGTGGGATCACCGTGCCCGCACAAATGTCCTACCCCACAGCAATTCCCCTCAGTCTCCCGAGTAAAATGATGTATAGGTTTGCTAGGTTTCACATAAACAGACTATGGCAGTGTAGTCACTATCAATCCAATGTTCCCTATAGCCTCAGATTTAACTTGTGTGCACCTATGTTTTTCTAAACCCGCTCTGAGCTTGGAGGCTAACTTGTATTGTTTTTTATCTATCCAGGAAGAAATGCTTGGAACATTTTTCATTGAATAAGCGTTTTTGTTCGAATTAGTCATCTACAGTCTTCCAGTTTACATTTTATCCTGTTTTCACTGACCTTGGCCGCAACTACAGAAAGGTAAATAGTACCATTAATTATCTCGATAACACAGTTAAGCCGTAGTTCTTAGACCGGCACTAATATTGATGGTATTAATCTCTCCCCACACGGGCCGTGACTATGGATAGACTGAAAATGAGTTGTTACATTTTTATAACGTTGTAGTCCCTCAATATTTGTGTTATTTATTTTCCCATCAATCCATAATTCTCTTGTTAATTCACTAAACCATTGAGGACACTGTCTACATACCTTTTTATGCTGACACTAGATTCCTTTAATTGTCTCCCTTTAACTAACAGATTTACAATACGGTGAGACTATCCTGACGTCTCTCCCGTTTCCATTACATTTAACTGAACTCTTTGATGGCCTATGCCTTGATTTCCTCCTAGAACCTCAGATATTTGTCACAGCATTGTGTCTTGAGGTGTGTATATTTAATTTGCCTTCTTGTTTCTCATCTGGAAAACACCTTTTCTACCTTGTTCGCATTTCGGATTACTTCACAAAGGGCTATAAGGCATCCTTTAGTATTACTTTTTGGTCCTTGATGAATGATGTACATTTATTGTTTCCAAATTGCATGTCTATAACTTTATTTTTTCGTTAGGGTCACACACACACACACACAAAACTTAGAGACCACGGCTTGATTGTTTATGGATTGATGTGAGCTCACTGTTTTTAGTATGCCTGGTTGTACACTGCCTTGCTTATCTCTTATTATTTCCCATTTCACCCACAGACATACTTAGTCAGCCCTAACTGAGATCATATACTTTATGACGAATTGATTTTACAATATAAATTGGATCTTTGAGGACCACGCTGATTATTGGAATTACAAAATGCGCCCCGATTTTTTCCGAAACGAGCGTTCGCGCTTTTTCCTCTGATGTATGATGAAATGATGTTTTGAGGGAGTATGGATGTATGTATTGTATGATAGGTAGCTTGTGGATGTTGGAGTGAATGACTGAATTGCATGTCATGTTTTTTATTGTTCTTTTACCCTTTGCGCTGATGTCATTGTTTGTCTTGTGTACCATTTTATGAAATTTCTATGTATTATGAGTCACTGAACATGATGTGTGCTTTGTTATCAGAACTTCATTTAATAGGACTATATATATATAAAAAATAAATAAAAAAACTATTCTAAAAAATAATCGATTTTCTGTGGGTGTTTGGTTGAATCCATTAACTGGTTCATCATCATTTGGGGAGGCCCTTTTTCATGTTGTTGTAATACGTTCTTTTCCCTGGTGGGTCACTCCCATAGCCTTTACTTCATTTAGGCTCTCAGGGTCCCTCTTCTGTACTTGTTATAGGTTTGCTAGGTTTCCCTAGGTGCCGCCAGAGCTAGGGTTGAAATCTACTGCTAGGCACTTTGCAAAAAAAAGGGTCAGTTTTCACTGTGAAAATGTGGTGTGTCCACGTTGCATTTTGGGCCGTTTCCCGTAACGGGCAGTGGGCCTACCCACACAAGTGAGGTACCATTTTTATCGGTGAGACTTAGGGTAACACAGAATTGTAGAGCAACTGTTTTACCCTATTGACTCCTTTTTACACATTGTCTTTCATTTGGAAGGCATTTCTGCCTTCCAAATGAAAGACAATGTGTAAAAAAAGGAGTCCCTTTGAAAAATGTCCTACAATTCTCCTGCTAGTATGTGTACTCACAATTTTGGAAATGTGCAAACAGCTACTGTTTAACTCTATGTTTTGTTCCAATTTCAGAAATACATAGGTGTCTTTCATCCTGAATTTTCACAGTATATATTTTCCCAAATTAATTGCTATATACCCTGTAGATAATAAAAAAAACACTGCAAGACACTGCTCAGTTATTGGCTTTAGGTTAGTCGGGTTCTTGGTGAACCTACAAGTCCTATATATGCCCTCAACCAGAAAGGTCCATGTCGATGTAACGGTATATTGCTTTCAAACATCTGTCATAATTAGAAGAATTTAAAGGTTAAATCGTTGGCACAAATGGCTGTTTTTTTCAACTCATTTTCAATTCTTTCCTGTTTTAACTGTTAGTTTCTATAAAGAAACCTTTATGAATATACACAAAAGACCCCTTGCTGAATTCAGAATTGTGTCTACTTTTCTAAACTGTATAGCTTTCCAGGATCCATTATTGCTTACATGCCCATTTCTACCATTAGCTGGATGAAGGGTGAAAGCACAAAAAATAGACTATGTCCCAGTAAAATGCCAAAACGATGTAAAAAATGTTGGTTTTCTGATAAAAGTCTGTCATCCCTGAAAGTTGGTAAAATGGTGATTTCAGACTCACAAACACTTTGTAGGTGCCATTTGCAGGGAAAAAACAATGCTTTCAGTTGCAATACTTTTTTCCCATCCCCCCCTAAAAAACAAAATGTAGCTGTAATTTGGCTTATTTCTGGTTCCCCTCACCCTGGGTAACTTTACAGTCACCATGATGTTGGAAGAAAAGGAAACAAATTTAGCGTGGATACCTTATGTGGTCAAAAAGTTATAGAACCCACTGAGGGGAACAATGAACTTCCATTGTGGACTACATGTCCTAGCATGCACTATATTAAGCAGCGCAAAAAGTGTGGCCCACTGGGGGTTAATTACACAAAAGAAGCATGTCATTAAAATACAATGGAATTTCTATGCCACATCTTAGCAGCTGCCCATGAAGATGAGGCTGGAGCCTCGAAACGCGTTGACAGAAATAAATACAAATGGAATTTTTTTTCTGGTCTTTCAATTTTGAATTCAACCGGAAGGTTTACACTGGCTGAGCGTGCTCCCTTAAGCTTTCGGGAGATGCACAAGTTACTACTTGTGTAACGATATATCTGTAAGAGACATTAGTTAGTGATAGATTCCTTACCTTAGAATATCCCCAGGCGTCAGACTGGATCCGGAAATTTTTGCGTAGCAATACCCCTGCGCGCTGGTAGGCGTCGTCTGCGGCTCCGCGTCCGTCGTCGGCGTCGTGAGCGCCGGGATGACGTCGTCGGAGTATATAGACGGCGCCCATGCGCGCTGACGTCAGTTCTGATAACACAGCTTTTCCGCGCCAGATACGCAGAGCCATGATAGAACTAACACTGGTGCCATGAAACTAGGGCCCTGAAAGGGGATGACCTTAACCCTAAATATCGGTTCCCAGAACGGGGAGGATGGGAGGGCGGTAAGGAATCTATCACTAACTAATGTCTCTTACAGATATATCGTTACACAAGTAGTAACTTGTGCATCTGAAAGAGACACGTTAGTGATAGATTCCTTACCTTAGAATAGATACCCCAGCAATACCAACCCCGGTGGTGGGTCTGCGAACCAATATCACACCAGAAAGTCCTGGAGGACGGAACGGCCAAAGAAGCCATCCCTCCGGACTTGACTGTCCAGGCAGTAGTGTCTTGCGAACGTGTGCAGCGAGGCCCACGTGGCTGCCTGACAGATGTCCTGCAGGGGGACACCGCGGCCCAGGGCAGTTGTTGTCGCCGTGGCCCGAGTGGAGTGAGCCCGCAATCCAGCCGGGGGCTCCTTCCTCGCCATGGAGTAGCATGCTTGGATGCACAAGATGATCCACCTTGAGATGGTCCTTTTGTGTACAGCCTTTCCCTTCTTCGCGCCCACGTAACCAACGAAGAGTTGGTCATCCACCCGGAATTGGCGAGTGCGGTCTAGGTAGTAGGAGAGCGCACGTTTTGGATCCAGACGGTGGAGCCTCTCCTCCTCTTTCGAGGGATGCGGAGGCGGAAAGAAGGTGGGCAAGGTGATGGACTGCCCGATGTGGAAGGCCGTGACAACCTTGGGCAGAAAGGAAGGACGTGTACGTAACACCACCTTATCAGGATGAACAGACAGGAAAGGTGGAGAAGAAGAAAGAGCCTGGAGCTCACTCACCCTCCTGGCAGAGGTGATGGCAACCAGGAAGGCCGTCTTTAGAGTAAGGAGACGAAGAGGGCAGTTATGAAGTGGCTCAAAAGGAGCACACATCAGATAGGTGAGAACCAGATTCAAGTCCCACTGGGGCATCACGAAGGGAACAGGAGGGAACATGTGTGTGATGCCCTTCAGAAATCTACTCACAATAGGGGACTTGAATAAAGAGGGTTGATCTGGTAGCCGTAAGAAGGCGGAAAGAGCAGAAAGGTACCCCTTAAGAGTGCCCAGAGCAGAGCCCTGCTGGGCAAGGGAAAGAAGGAATAGAAGAACCTCAGAGAGAGGGGCATTGAGGGGATCCACAGCCTTTGCTGTGCACCATGCCACAAATCTGTTCCACCGGCAGGCGTATACCGACTTTGTGGAGGGACGCCTGGCTGCCAGAATGATATCACAGACTTCGGGAGGCAAGTCAAATGGCCTCAACTGCCGCCGCTCAATCTCCAAGCTTGTAGGTGGAGACTGGACAGGTTCGGGTGCAGGACCGTCCCCTGCTGCTGCGACAGAAGGTCCTCCCGAAGAGGCAGACGAATCGGGGGATCGACTGACATGCTGAGTAGCTCGGGATACCAGTATCTTCGTGCCCAGTCCGGAGCCACAAGGACGACCTGGGCCCGGTCGCGCCTGATCTTCTTCAGCACTCTGGGCAGAAGTGGTATAGGCGGAAAGGCGTACAACAGACCGCAGCTCCACTCGCGACGAAAAGCGTCTCCGAGCGAGTGCCGCCTTGGAAACTCCAACGCGCAGAACTGCTGACATTGCGCGTTCTCTTCTGTGGCGAATAGATCTAACCAAGGCTCTCCCCACTGTCGAAAGAGACCTTGCGCCACGTCCGAGTGCAGACGCCATTCGTGATCCATCAGGCACCGGCGGCTGAGTTCGTCCGCCCTGGCATTCAGAGAGCCTGCCAGGTGTTGAACCACCAGGGTCACGCCCTGATGTTCCAGCCACTGCCAGAGGCGCAGAGCCTCCTGGCAAAGGGTCCACGACCCCACACCGCCCTGTTTGTTGCAGTACCACATGGCGGTGGTGTTGTCGGTGAACACTTGCACCACGCTCCCCCTGACAGAGGGGAGGAATGCCTTCAGTGCAAGACGAATCGCCCGCAGCTCCAGAAGGTTGATGTGGAGCCGGGACTCCGCCGGAGACCAGAGGCCTCTGATCTCCGCCTCTCCCATGTGGCCTCCCCAGCCCTGGAGGGACGCGTCCGTCACAACTACGTGCTCCGGCTGGGGTAGGGAGAGGGGTCTGCCACTGACCCAGTCGCGGTCCGTGAGCCACCACTGCAGTTGCTTCGCAGTGCCCTCCGAGATCAGGACATGATCGGACAAGTTGCCCTGATGCTGGGCCCACTGAAACTTCAGGTCCCACTGCAGAGCCCGCATCCGCCACCTGGCGTGACGCACCAGAAGGATGCAGGAGGCCATCAGTCCCAGAAGCCGCAGCGTCAACCTGACCGAGACCCGGGATAACGGCCTGAAGACAGGAATCAGAGCCTGAATATCCCGAACCCGCTGTTCGGGTGGGTAAACCCGAAACTGCGCCGAGTCGAGAACCGCTCCGATGAAGAGGAGCTTTTGAGAGGGACACAGGTGTGACTTCGGCACATTGATGGAGAACCCCAGCAAGTGCAGGAGGTCGGCCGTAGTCTGGAGGTGGCTGACGACTGACTGGGGCGAGCCCGCCTTCAACAACCAGTCGTCGAGGTAGGGGAAGACTGAAATCCCCTGCCTGCGCAGATGGGCTGCGACCACCGCCATCACCTTCGTGAACACCCGTGGGGCGCTGGCAAGGCCGAAGGGGAGCACGGTAAACTGAAAGTGCTCTTGGCCTACCATGAACCGTAGGTAACGCCGGTGGGCCGGCAGGACGGGGATGTGGAAATAGGCGTCCTGCAAGTCCAACGCTACCATCCAGTCTCCGGGGTCCAGGGCAGCCAGGACCTGAGCCAAAGTGAGCATCTTGAACTTCTCCGTCCGGAGGAAGCCGTTGACGTTCCGCAGATCCAAGATAGGGCGTAGGCCCCCTTTGCCCTTCTTGGGTACCAGAAAGTAGTGGGAGTAACAGCCACGTCCTACTTCTGGCCCAGGAACGCGCTCGATGGCCCTCTTGGCCAAGAGGGCCGAAACTTCCTCTCGCAGAAGTTGCAAGTGATCCCCCGACACGCGGTGGTATTGAGGTGGCATGGATGGAGGGGAAGACTCGAAGGGGAGGGAGAAACCCCTTCGGACAATTTGCAGCACCCACCTGTCCGAAGTGACTGTATGCCAGTGGGAGAGGTGATGGCGAACCCTGCCTCCCACAGGCGTCACATGGGCCTGAAAACTCGGACTAGGAAGGTTTTGAGGCGGGGGCTGCTGAGGGAGGTGTGGACTGGCCTCGCCGCTGACCCCGACCACCGCCGCGGCGGTTCCCACGTCCGCCACCGCGCTGCTGGACATTTTGCGGCGTGTGGCTGGCGGTCCGTGGTGGGGCGCCCCTTCCGTGGCCACGAAAGGAGCGAAAGGCACCCGATTGCTGGCGTGGGGCCGTAAGGCCCAAGGACTTGGCCGTGGCCCTGGAGTCCTTGAAACGTTCCAGCGCATGGTCTGCCTTGTCGCCGAAGAGGCGACGGCCATCAAACGGCATGTCCAGGAGGGTGGCCTGGACATCGGCCGAGAAGTTGGCGGACCTCAACCAGGCGTGGCGTCGAACCGCCACCGTCGTTGCCATCGCCCTGCCCAGTGAGTCCGTGGTATCCAGCCCACACCGGATAGAAAAACGTGCCGCATCTCGGCCGTCCGCAAGGGTTTGGCTGAGTGTAGCCCTGACCTCCTCAGGGCATTGTGGCAGCACCTCCGCAACCGTGTCCCACAGAGTGTGGGTGTAGCGGCCCAAGAGACAGTTGGTGTTCACTGACCGTAGCCCTAGGCTCACAGACGAGAAGACCTTCTTCCCGAACTGCTCAGATCTCTTGGATTCCCTGTCGGGCGGGGCCGACGGGAATGCGGTCTGGGAGTTGGAGGCCTGGATGACCAGACTCTCGGGGGTGGGGTGGGTGGACAAAAAGCAAGGGTCGCCCGGTGCCGGGCGGTAGCGTCTGGCCACGTTCCTGTCCACAGGGGGGCCTGTGGCGGGCTTGGACCAAGTGCCCAGAAGAACGTCACACAAGGCCTCGTTGAACGGCAGGAGGGGCTCCGCGGAGCCGGACTGCTGTTTGAGGATATCAGTGAGGAGATTAGTCCTCACGGCCGCGACGGGGAGCTGAAGGTTTAAGGCCTTAGCTGCCTTCGTCAACACTACACTGTAAGCAGAACCCGCCTCCGAAGCCACAGTCGGGGGCGACGTAAATCCAGTGTCTGGCGAGGTGTCAATACCACTGGCCTCCCCAAGCTCATATGTCCAGTCCTGATTCGACTGGCAATCACGTGCCAGAGGGTCCTCGGACCCCTCCCATTGCTCCTCGTCACCTGGCTCCTGGAGACCAGGATGAACAGCCAGGGCCTCCTCGTGGAGATAGAACTCTCCGAAGGCCGACGGAATCGGCGCCCAGCGGCGCCCCTCCGACTCCTGAGGAGGACCGTAGGAAACATTGGGGGCGGCAACCACATCGGCTGCCGGGGACGACACCTGAAGGGACGGCGCCGGCGAGGTCGTAGGGTCGACCGGCGAGGTCCCGGATCCGGAGCCGGATCCAGCGAGGTCGTGCGGCGCCGGGACCGAAGTCGCCAGCGGCGCCGGGCCCGAAGTACCCGACGTCGTCGGGGCCGAAGCGCCCGACCCGGAAGGACCTCCAGACGGAGCCGATCGGCCCGAAGGCGCCACGGGAACCGACTGAGGAGGGAGGGCCCTCATGGCCATGAGGTACCTCTCGACCTCCTCCTGCGACGCGCCGTGCCCAGGGACCCGAAGGTGTGGGGCAGGCGGCGACGCTTGCGACTCCCGCGGAGCCGCGTGGGCGGTGTCGCCCGAGTCCCCGGTCGCATCGTGCGAGCGACGGGGCGGGTCGGAGGATCGATGGTGTCGCTCCGACCTCTCATGCCTCTTACCTGAGGACTTGGAACCGGACGATCGGTGTCCACTCCCGGAACGTCGATGACTCCGACCTCGCGACCTGTCCCTCGACCTCCCGTGGGACCGGGACCGGGACCTGGAGCGGCGCGGGGCCGACTGCCTCAGCTCGAGACGCTTGCGGGACCGCTCCCGCCTAGCCTTCGACGTCAGGGCCCGGCAGTCGGAGCAGGTTCGATCGTCGTGGTCGAGGCCTAAGCACTTCAGGCACCGGCGATGGGGGTCCGTGACCGACATGAGTCGGCCGCACTTCGAGCAAGGCTTGAACCCGGGCATCCCTGGCACCAATAGTCGAGAATCGACTAAATAGAGGATCAAAAAGATCAAAAAAGTTTTCAGTCAAAAAGTGACTGGGGGTAGAGCTTCTTCCGGATCTGCGCTAGCTGGCGCGGAAAAAAGAAGAACTGACGTCAGCGCGCATGGGCGCCGTCTATATACTCCGACGACGTCATCCCGGCGCTCACGACGCCGACGACGGACGCGGAGCCGCAGACGACGCCTACCAGCGCGCAGGGGTATTGCTACGCAAAAATTTCCGGATCCAGTCTGACGCCTGGGGATATTCTAAGGTAAGGAATCTATCACTAACGTGTCTCTTTCAGATTGGAAAAACATTAAGTCACACGGCTGCCCTGCCATGAAAGGTTGCACCGTTCCTAATTGAAATTGAAAGGCTGCGCGGTACCGGAAATTTGCCGTAACCACGATCAGCACAGCAAGTGTTGAAAATACGGACCGGATCAACATCCTGGGGCCCACCAAGTGTATGTAAAGTCTGAAAAAGCTGTTGGAATGAATGATGTGGCATGGAACCCACTCAGGGGAACAATGAACTTCCATTGTGGACTACAGGTCCTAGCATGCACTATAATAAGCAGCGCAAAAAGCGTGGCCCACTGGGGGTTGTTTACACAAAAGAAGCATGTAATTAAATATGATGGAATTCCTATGCCGCATCTTAGCAGCTGCCCATGAAGAAGCCTCGAAACGCGTTGGCAGACAAATAAATACACCTGGAATGTTTTTCTAGTCTTTCAATTTTGAAATCAACCGGAAGGTTTACACTGGCTGAGTGCGCTCCCTTAAAGCTTTTGGGCGATTGTAAAATATATATATATACATACCAACAATCTTCACCACTTCCGCACCCTCGGCGAAATGAAGACACGGACCCCAGGCTGTCGGCAAGGCAGATTATTTATTGACCTCTCAACAGGATATATATATATATATGTACAGTGCGGACTATATAGATTTGGGAAATGCTGACTATTATTTATGACAGATTCATATCCGTAAATTTGCCATCTTTCTGTCTCTAAGGGTTATATGTCTTATGGGACCCATGTAGTGCTAATTTTATATAAGGATGTTTTGTTCAAGAATAGACTTGGATTTTCATCAGTTTTTGTACTTGGTTTGCTCTTTCCAACTTTACGCTAAATGTGGTTATTCATCTATTCTCTAATATGGATGAGTCCTGGAAGCTCTTTTCTGGATTTCTTGGGACAGGTTCTTTTGAATACTTCCTTCCTGTGTAGGGAACTGGAGTTCACAGGACATTCGTTATTGCCTTTAGCTCTTCTAATCCATAGGCTCATGTCACCCTTTCGCGGTCATGCATTACTGTCTTACTGTTGACTGCGGTCTTCTGACACAATATTGTTCAGCTGCCCTTGGGGCATGGTTTTTTTCCATGCCTGTAGGGCTGTTTTATTTTGATTGCCTGTGGTCGTTGCCACAATTTTTATAAGTAGCTCGTGCTCTTTTTCATCTAATTCCTACATACGTCTGGTCTATTGTTAATTTCGACCGGCTTGTTCTCTGAGAACTTTCTAGGATTAGTTTGCATACCCTGGATGGGTATAGCTACGGTATTTAATTCAAAGGAATCGGAGTCTAGATGTCTCTACAGATTATCAAGTTACTTACCTTCAGTAACGCATTATCTGGTAGACAGAGTCTAGTCGCAAATTCCATAACGCCCTTCCCATTCCTCCCTGCTCAGTGAACGACCAGTAGTGCAAGGGTTTTATCCTTTTTCAGCACTGGTTTTATACACCAGTGTTCAAGGTTTCATGTACTTGTGTGAGTCAATAAAACATTTGGTCTTACCTTATGGATCTTGACTTAATATCATACTATTAATTTCTGTTTTCTAGTTATTGTTTCAAAGATACATTGATCTTTTTTGGCACACTGTTTCCACAGGCAGTTTTTACAGTGGCTCTGCGTTGTCTTGGAAGGTTTCATAGAAGAAACTGACGTCTGTGCGCTGGAGGGGTCTTTTTGAGTCCACAGACTTCATACCTGGAGTCAACGTAATCACAGAGTCATACGATGCTATGCCCCAGCACGCAGAGGTACTGCTAAAAAATTTCCAGATCCAGTCTGACACCTGGGGGAATTCAAAAGTTAAGAAATCTGCGGTTAGACTATGTCCCTACCAGATAATGCGTTACTGACGGAAAATAACTTGTTCTTTAAGTACCTTCCTTATGCCATGAGAGAATAGGAAGCTGCACCCTTTGCGAAGTATCTTAACTTGGAGTAAATAAGCACACTGATGATTAATTTGCATTGTGCTTCTCTAACAACAAGGTGTCCTTGACACCAAAGAATTCAGCTGACTTTGGTGGATGAATAACTTGCAACTAGATGATGCTTGTAGGAAGGTGGATACCTGACTGTGGTTACCCCCAACTTTTTGCCTGGTGTTTTGCTGGTTTTCCGACTTAGTTGACCTGGGACCCTGCTATTCAGGGCCCCAGGCCTACTGCAATCTCTGTAAAATGGATTCCATGTACCTTAGGTGCATTTACTAATTGGATACTGAGTCACCTTATCAGCCCCTGTACAGTGTACCTTAGGTACCCAGGGCATAGGTGCACCCAGGGCCTACCAGGGGCTGCAGCATGTATTATGCCACCCCTGGCTGGCCATCTAAATCTGACACAACCGGCTGCACGACAGCTGGGGCAAGGTGGTGTAATCACCCTTTGCTTTAGATATAGTATACCTATATCTAGCCCTAAAATGGACACATGTATTCCTATCAGTCACTCCTATGGCAGGCCTTAACAATCCTGAAGGCAGAGTGCTTGGAATCATGTGAGATTGTGCTCTGGCATGAGCTGAGCCCGTTTGCAGCTTGCGGAACCAAGTCCTAATAGCTGTTCCATGATAACGCATACCATATACTCTTAAGTGCATTATAATCCTTGCGGTTATTTGCCAACTCTGGTATCGCTTTATCAAAACATGTCGAGTAAGGTGTCATACGAATTGGAATACTAACCCCTCGCCAATTCTGGCGACGGGGTTAGCATTCCACCCTTCTAGAGGGACACGACATGTGTGTAACTGTGAACCCCGGTTAAAGTTAACTAGAGCCTCAGCATCACAAAATAAATGCTGCCACCACAGACACAAGTCTGACCTCCTGCTGCTGGGAGTCCTTCCAGCGAGGAGGGCTTGGACAAAGGGTTTCCTGTCAGGGGCGGTGCTAGCACCATCCCAGACAGGGTTTTGTGTATCCCAGGTAGGCAGGGCTCAGAGGAAGGTGACTGCAAGTGGCACCCCGGTGCTCACTGTGCATATGCCGGCTTGAACCAGTTCCAGGGGCACACCAGCCCCTGAGCTGGGGAAAGTCCGGACAAAGGGAGAGGGGTGTAACCACCCCCCTTCCTGGTCCCACCCATGGGCAGGACCTAGTCGCGTACCAGCCCCTTTCTTTGGAATAAAGGTAGGAGCGGGGACCCTTCCAAATTAGATCATCTTTGAATCCTGAAACTACTTTCTACGAAAGGAACTCTCGACTTCTTCTCAAGATTTCTCCCTTGTGACTAAGGAGTAGTCACCCTGCATCAGCAGGCACCAACTAAGTATCTTGCGGTTTGCTGCATGTCCTTCCTCCGGAACCAGACCGACCAGCACGACGAGACCCGGACTCCCTGCCCTCTCTGACATCTACCTGCCTCTACAGCATAGCTGAGAACCGTGGGTGCGACGAGACCAGAGGACCCGGCTATCATCAGAACCAGCAAGACACTGATCCAGCACGACCACCGAGGGACCCTCGAGTGGGTGCACTGGGGTAAGAGAAGCCCCAACCCCAAGCAGCACGAGCACCGAAGTCCAGCCCCCCAGCATCCACCAGATCTGCGTGGGGCCCTTTTGCTTCTGTGTCGCTTGCCACGTTGTCCGGTCACTTGCCCGTTGGCTCGTGACCCTCCAGACGACGTCCTACGTTTGTTTCACCGCTGGTCTAGCTCCTCTAGACTGGCCCTTGTTTCCTCTTGAAAGGGAACTTCCTCGGACCCTCCTGGTCCACTCCAGACGCCATTTTGTGTCGCCACGTGGGCTTGCCTTAGCCAAGGCTTGTTGCCTCCTTCACCGGATCCAGCATCGCCAGCAGCAGACATCCGACGTGGGACAGCTCGCAGACCTCCAGCCTGGTCGACATCAGCGCTCTGGTCCGTGCAGCAGCAGAATCCAGTTTCACCTGGCTGAGTGACCTCGACCGGTGCCATCCTGGTGCCCACCTAATCACTGGCTAGTGATTCAGAACTCGGTCCCCTCTGCTTACAGGTATCCTCCTTCACTGATCCATCCTTGGATCAGCCCGGAACATCTTCACTGGTCGCCTGCCAGCAATTTCCACTTCAGGCTCCTGGTTCGTCAACGAGGATTCCCGACTACACTTGAACCCTATGCAGCCGCAGCCCCATGGCTAGGTAAACCGAGTACCACGGTGCTCCAGCAACGAACCACTCTCTAAGTGTCTAGATCCACTTTTGTTTTGACCTACCTAGTCGGGTTCGCCCGAGAACACTAACTTTGCATTTACTAGCCTCCATAGACTTTGTCCCGCATTGCGCGTGGGAGTTTCCACTCTGCACACGACGTCCCTAGGCCTCCTGCTCCTAACCTAAAGGTTCTGTAGTGTAGTCCTAGCGATCCTAAAGCCTCTGGATCGAGTTACTTACCTGCTAGTATTTCGCATTCCACTTTTGTAGTATATGGTTTTTCGTGCCCCTCGGGCATTTGTGTAAATTGTGTGACTTTCAGTATTTCTTTAAGAGTTTTGTATTGTGCTTAGCACCCTGTCCTCATAAAGAGTCCAGGGTTGTTGTGTTATAAATAAATATCCTTTTATTTTCATAACAACTTGTGTGGTATCCTTTCACTTGGTGTTCAAGGGGTATATGTGATGGTATAACAGCTGGCTTAACACGCCCTCTAGAGTTTAGCCTAAAGACTGCTCTTGTCCATGCTACTAGGATAGCTGGTCTATAAGGTTGACTTACAACCAATCATCAATAAGGGTCGATTGGACTGATACATAGTGATCACTAGAATAGTGAGCACTGCATATCAGGCCAACTTCTCACAATGCTCTTGCAGTTTTTCTTTCCAATTGACCCATGCTAACCGTGTGTTTCGCATTTTGAATAGTGAAATCACTTACCTCGTTTATTTGAGCATGGAAGAAAGCTAGTATGAGCAGAAACAATTTCATGATTCCTTAATCAAGAGGAGTGGGTGATCCCTTACTTGGATAATATTCCGCTACCATCTTGTTTTATCTGCATAGTTTAATCTAGTACGACTAGATACATATGATACAACAGTGCTTTAACTGATGATGAACCTGTGCGCACCTCACAGATTTGCACTTACATCTCATGTTCAATTTAAAAATAATATCAAGTATAAGATGGTATAAGAACTAAATTAGATCTGCAATTGCCAAGCAAGGGAACTTAAAATACCATAAACACAATTATGAACAATTGTTACTTACCTGTAAACAGGTGGTTCTCCAGTATTGGTCTCTTTCATAGATTCACATGCTTGAATATTCCCCGTCGCCGAAGTGGGAGCCTCATGGTAAATAAAATAGCAATAAAATCCCAAGAACTATATGTATGTTAATACACAAGATATATAAATACACAATAGAAATAGTTGCAACAACCAGGTAATAATTTCCCTATAGGAACACATGGAGAGAAAAAACTTTGCAATATATCACTGTCATTATGTTAGTTTAAACTAGAGCCAATCAGGCGCAAGCACCCCTCCAGAACCTTCTCCTCAGAGGCTCAGGCCCACAGATTTTCGTAGCACAGTAGAGACAAAAGAGTCTAGGAGGAGAAGCGAGCCTCTGGGGGGAGACGGGTGGGTCACATGTGAATCTATGAAAGACACCAATACTGGAGAACCACCTGTTCACAGGTAAGTAACAATTGTTCTTTTCCAGTATTAGGGTGTCTTTCAGGGAAGGCATGGCTTGGCAGTTCGGGCTGGGTTGTTCCCATGAGGCACCGGGTCAGACTGATTTGCATATGGCCATGTCTGAACTGGGGTGGCAGAGTGGGCTAAAGAACGGTGATGGATTAAACCCAGATCTGTTGACTGGGTGTGAGTGTTTGATTGGTTCATATGCTCCGTCCATCACCACCCCATTTTGTACCGCTTTGAATAGAATAGTGAGCAGTAATAGCTGTTAGCAAGAACAAAATTAGCAATGCATAGGCATAAATATGCACCAATAGCATAACGTAGCTAGTAGGAATGATAATGATAATAATAATTGTGAGAAGTTGGCCTGATATATGATGCTCACTAGTTCTAGTAATCACCTTGTATCAGTCCAAACAACCCTTATGGTGATTGGTTGTAGGTCAACCTTATAGACCAGCTATCCTAGTAGCGTGGACAAAAGCAGTCTTTAGGCTAAACTCTTTATGGCATGTGAAGCCAGCTGTTTTACCACATATAACCTTTGAATACCAAATGAAAATAACACCACACAGGTAGTTATGAAAATAAACAGATATTTATTAACTAACATACACCTCTGAGCTCTTTATGAGGTCAGAGGGCTAAGCACATGACAATACTCAAAAGGAAATACGAGTTCGCACAATATTTACAAGTGCGCCCTAGGGGCACGGCAAACCATATACTCAAAACAATGGAATGCGAGGAAGGAAAGTACTGTAAGGAGATCCAGAGGCTGGAGGATCGCTGGGACTATGCTACAAACTAGGTAAGTAAGGAGCAGGAGGCCCACGGGACTCACGTGCAGAGTGGAAACTCTCACGCGGGATGCGTACCAACATCTATGGATCGTACAGTTTAGAAAGTTACGGATTCCGGACGAAGCCGGCTGGATGGAGTGAAAACAACAGTGGACCTGAACACTAGGATAGTGTACACAGGCTTCAGCACCTAGAAGCTTTAGTTACCTAACCCACAGGCTGCGGGTGCATAGGGCTGAAGTTGCTTCGGGTTTGCTGCGTTGACCCCGGTGATGCCTGAAACAAGGAGTTGCTGGCAGGCAGCCAGATGGAGGAGTCCAGTGGTTCCAAGGATGGAACTAGGAAGAAGGAGTCCTGAAAGGGAAGGGGACAGAGTCTCGGTCACTAGCCAGTGACGGTGCTGGAACCAGGAGGGAACCAGATGCTGTTGCCGCAGTCAGGTGAAGGGAGGGTCGCTTCTCTCTGTAGCTGCGCGGACCAGGAGCTGCTCTTCACGACCAGGCTGGAGGCACGAGCTGTCCCACGTAGTCTGCTGCTGTTGGCGGTGTCGGATCGTCGATCGGGACAACAGGCCTTGGCTAACGCAAGCCACGCGGTGGAACAAAGATGGCGTCTGGTGCGGACCAGGAGGGTCTGGGGTGCTTCTCCTTTACAAGGAAGCAAAGGCCAGTCTGGGGGACCAGACCAGCAGTGGTGAAATCTTCGGGTCGTCGTCTCAGAGGTCACGAGCCAGCCGGCAAGTGACCAGACAACAGGACAAGCAGCAACCAGGCTAAAGGGCCCCACGCAGATCTCGTAGATGCTGGGGGGCTGGTCTTTGGTGCAGGAGCTGCGTCGGTGTGGGGTTTCTCAGTCCCCAAGGCACTCACTCAAGGATCCCTCGGCGGTCGTGCTGGAAGCGCTGTGCAGGTTTTCACAAGATGGCCGTCTCCACGTTGCTCGTCGCACCCGCGGGTCCCAGCTGTGCTGTGGATGTGGGTAGAGGTCAGAGAGGTCTGGAGGTCCGGGTCTTGTCGAGCTGGGTCGTCGGATTCCGGGATGGAAGGACTCTGCAGCAAACCGCACAGGAGCTTGATGGTGCCTGCGAAGCAGGATGGTCACTCCCTGACCATAGGGGAGATTCTTCAGTCTTCTGGATTCAGGAGGTCGAAGGTCAAGAGTTCTTCGTGGAAGTTGTCAAGATTAATCTGATTTGGAATGGGTTCAGCTCCTACCTTTATTCAGCTAAAGGGGGCTGCACTACGACTAGGTCCCTCCTCTGGGTGGGACCAGGAAGGGGGGTGGTTACACCCCCTTTCCTTTGTCCGGTCCTGCGCCAGCTCTGGGGCTGGAGTGCCCCAGGAACTGGTTTGGACCGGCATATGCACAGGGACACCTTGTGTGCCCCAGGCATGTCTTATTCCTTTCAGCCCTGTCCTACCTAATACACAAAATCCTGTCTGGGGTGGTGCTAGCACCTCCCAAGGCAGGAAACCCTTTGTCCAAGCCTCCCTCGCTGGAAGGACTCCCAGCAGCAGGAGGTCAGACTTGTGTCTGCAGTGGCAGCATACATTTTGTGATGCTGAGGCATGAGTTAACTTTAACCGGGGTTCACAGTTACATACATGTCGTGTCCCTCTAGAAGGGTGGAATGCTAACCCCGGCGCCAGTATTGGCGAGGGGTTAGTATTCCAATTCGTATGACACCTTACTCGACATGTTTTGATAATGCGATACCAAAGTTAGCAAATAACCGCAAGGATTATAATGCACTTAAGAGTATATGGTACGCGCCATCATGGAACAGCTATTAGGACTTGGTTCCGCAAGCTGCAAACGGGCTCAGCTCATGCCAGAGCACCATCTCACATAATTCCAAGCACTCTGCCTTCAGGATTGTTAAGGCCTGCCATAGGAGTGACTGATAGGAATAGATGTGTCCATTTTAGGGTTAGATATAGAGATACTATATCTAAAGCAAAGGGTGATTACACCTCCTTGCCCCAGCTGTCGTGCTGCAGTTGTGTCAGATTTGGATGGCCAGCCAGGGGTGGCATAATACATGCTGCAGCCCCTGGTAGGCCCTGGGTACACCTAGGCCCTGGATACCTAAGGTATGCTGTACAGGGACTGATAAGGTGGCTCAGTACCAATCGGTAAATGCACCTAAGGTACATGCTTGTCAATTTAGAGAGAGAACAGCTAGGCTGTGGGTCTGATTAGCAAGCCCACAGCCAGGGAAAGTCGTAAACCAGTGAAGCAAAAAGCAAAAATCGGGGGTGACCATAGGATTGCAGACCCTACTCTCCTACAATAATCACAACAATACCATTACATAAACCATATAGGAGGAGGGTAGGAAGCAGAGACTCACCTTAGTTAAAAAGATTACGAAGCACTGCTTGCCCCACTGACGTATCGGCACCGTTCATCGCTTCAAGGCAATGTTTCGTGAACGTGTGCCTGCTGGACCACGTAGCTGCTCAGCAAATCTGATGGATCGGCACACCAGCAAACAGGGCAGTAGAGGATGACATCGCCCTGGTGGAATGAGCTCTCACTGCTGATTGAAGAGGCTTGCCAGCCTGCTGGTGACAGAAGGAGATTGCTGAAGAAATCCAACGTGCAATAGTTGGCTTTGTGACCGGACGCCCCTTGCACATGTGTCCGTAGGCTACGAACAGCTGGTCGGATTGGCGAAAGGGTGCCGTCCTATCGATGTAAAACTTAAGTCATCTCTTAACGTCTAGAGAGTGTAAACATTGCTCTGCCGGAGATTGAGGATTGGGAAAGAAAGTCTTTAGGAAAACTGGCTCATTGAGGTGAAAGTCTGCGGGCACCTTAGGCATGTAAGCCGGGTTGGTGCGAAGTAGTACACAGTCCGATTTAAACTGTAGAAAAGGTGGCTTAATGTTAAAAGCGTGTACATCACTCACACGCCGTGACAAGGTTAAAGCAAGGAGCAAAGCCACCTTCCAAGTGAGGAATTTTAAATCTGCCTTGTGGATAGGCTCAAATGGCGCGTTCATTAATTGCGCCAAAACAATGTTGAGATGCCAGGTTGGAGGAGGACGTCTAATGGGCGGGAACTTCCTGAACAGTCCTTTGAAGAACTGACGCATAATCCTGGAAGAGCAGAGAGAAGATGAGCCATCCTGCCGGAAACGAGAAATCGCAGCCAAGAAAACTTTAAAGGTGGAGTGGGAGAGACCAGACTGTGCAAGTTCTAGGAAGAACGGAAGAAGCTAAGCCGGATTAGAATGCACAGGATGAACGTTGGCAGCCAAGCACCAGTGATAGAACCTCTTCCATTTGAGTTTATAAGTCTTTATTGTAGATGGAGCTCTGGCATTGACCAGAATGTCTCTGCATGCTGGCGGAATGTTTAAATGGGCAAATTCAAGGTGCTCAAGTTCCAGGCGGATAATCTGAGAGAGGAGTGGTTCGGATGACATATCAGGCCTTCGTCCATTGTGAGGAGGTCCGCTGGAGGATGAAGGAGAATGGGTATGCACTGAGACAGAAGCAGCAGTTCCGAGAACCATGCTTGTCGAGGCCACCTGGGAGTGATCAAGAGAATGTGGCACGGCTGTCTCCTCATCTTCCCCAACACTCGAGGAACCAGAGGAATCGGCGGAAAGGCGTAGGCGAATAGATCGCACCAATCCATCGAAAGGGCATTCCCGGACGATTCTGGATGGGGAAGCCAACTTGCAAAGGACTGGCATTTCCGGTTCGCCGGGCACGCAAAAAGATCAATGCTGGGATGACCCCAATTCTGAATGATTAAGTCCGGAGTCGGCTGATACAGCTCCCACTCGTGTGTTGATGATACAGATCTGCTGAGGGCATCTGCTAGGATGTTCGAGATGCCCAGCAGATGAACCGCTGTGAGGGTGACCTGGTGCCGAAGTGCCCAAGCCCAGATCGCCTGTGCCAGACGAGACAGGAGAGGAGATTTGGTGCCGCCCTGCTTGTTCACGTAGTGCATACTGGTGGTATTGTCTGTTTGGATGAGCACCGATTCCCCCTGGATCAGAAGATAGAATGACCCGAGAGCCAGAAAGATGGCCATCAGCTCCAACCGGTTGGTGTGCCAGGTGCGTTGGGACTGAGTCCATTTGCCCTTGATGGATAGCCCCTGAAGGTGTGCTCCCCAGCCTTCTAAGGAAGCACCTGTGGTCAGTGTGAGGTCCGGAATGGTGGCGAGGAAGGAAGTCCCGGCAGCCACGTTGGACGGCTGTGCCCATCACCGGAGCGTCGCTCTCATCCGGGCAGTCACATGAACGAGATATTTGAAGGAGCCGGTGACCTGCCGCCATTGACCGTCTAATTCTTCTTGAATAGGACGACTCCTGAGCCTGCAGTTTGGTATCAGAGAGATGCAGGAGGACCCCATTCCCAGAAAAGACTTCAACATATGGACGGAAATGGACTCTTTTGAACAAAGGAGGGATACCAGGCGTTGAATTCGCAGTGGTCACTCGTGAGACACAAATGCTTTGGCTAGTGACGTATCTAGAGTGGCACCTAGAAACGTTCTGCAGCCAGATGGGTCGAGCTGAGACTTTTCGGTGTTGATGGAGAGGCCGAGGGATTGAAATAAGTCCTGGCAAAGGTGAGTGTCTCAAGATAGTTGGCTGTGAGACTGCGACTTGATGAGACAATAGTCTAAGTATGGGAACATTTGAACACCTTGAAGACGGAGATAAACCACTACTGGGGCCAAGACTTTTGTGAAGACACGAGGGGCGGAGCGTAGATCGAAGGGCAGCACCCTAAATTGAAAGTGTCTCTGCCCCACTCGGAAACGCAGGTACTTCCGGTGACGAGGAAGAATTGGCACATGGAATTGGGTGTCCTGGAGGTTGATGGTGGTCATGAAATCTTTTGCAAATAAGACGTAAAATCTATATTAATGTGAGCATGCGGAAGGACTGGCACTTCAGGTATTTGTTCAGTGCCCGTAAATCGAGTATTGGACGCCAGTCGCCTGTCTTCTTTAGGGTGAGGAAAAACCAGGAATAAAATCCCCTTCCCCTTTGAGACCACTTCGATGGCACCTTTCTGCATCATTTTTTGAAAAGGTATAAACCCAGGCAGACTTTAGCTACAAGAACCTGGCTTAATCACAACACATTATAATAACAACATATGATAAACACACAAGAAATTATAAAAATCAGAAAAAATCAACAGACTGTTATGATATCAAAAATACATTTTAATTTCGGTTTGTTTTTTAAAAAAATTCGATCTGATAGAAAATATGTAATTAGACAAATGATACATTGATTAGGAATGACATTTCTAATACACTTCTAAAATACAAAGAAATAAAAAGTTAATTTCTAAAATTGTTTTTCCGAAAAAATCTTTTGTTAGACTTGGGCTGTGTCAACGCGTTTCGACAAATCTTTTGTCTTCATCAGGACTTTAGAATATGCAGCCACTTTTTTCTAGACAGAATAAAAACAGGTTTTAGATAGATGTATGGTCAACATTTCTTAGGTTACATCTAGCAGTTCTTGTCACAGCTAACCAAAGGTGACCAACAGGTAACAGCATTTTATAACAATCTGTTGAAAATTTCCGTGTATGATAAACATATATTGTACGTTTAGATCAAAAAGGCAAAGATAAAAATTCATTTTCCTAGCCAGGCTTGTATATTTCATATGAATGATTGTACAGAATCGTAGAGGCCCCAAAATGCATTCATACTGGGAACCTGTAATCTAGCAAACTAGCTATATAAGTATTTTGTTAAAAACTAGAAAGGGGTAAGGTGATTTCTATTTATGTGGGTTGAGTAACAATTTATAAAAAACTAATCTCTATTACACAATGTCGTCCCAGACAACCTTATACTGGATTTTTATCTCTAATTTTCCATACACAAGAACCTGTACTCATACTACCAGGCAATATCTAAAAGAACTTATTCAATGACTGCTTTCTATTGTCTATGTTAGTCATTAATTTCTAAGTAAGTTTCTTCAAAAATTCTCTTACCCAAAAAAAGAGAAAGATAATTGTAGTGACTTTCCACTGTAGTATTTTGTTGAGGACTGAAACAGTGTTTTTTTCTCTCTATGCTCTGGGGTGAGCGGAAGACACTGCCTATTTAAGGACTGGCACTTCAGGTATTTGTTCAGTGCCCGTAAATCGAGTATTGGACGCCAGTCGCCTGTCTTCTTTAGGGTGAGGAAAAACCAGGAATAAAATCCCCTTTGAGACCACTTCGATGGCACCTTTCTGCATCATGACACGGATTTGCTGGAAAAGTTCTTTGAGGTGCGCAGGAGGAGGACCATTTGGAGGAGTGTGAGGAGGGAATTTTACGAACTCCAAGGCGTGGCCCTTTGATACAATGTCCAGAACCCAACGGTCCGAGGTGATTGAGGACCATTGAGAAAAGAACAGGGAGATTCGCCCTCCACCTTGTTGGGGAAAGGAAATTCATTGTCTTTTTGATGTGGAACCTCTATAGAAATATTTTCCACGATAGGACTTGGAAGTGTGCTGGCGTGAGGTCTGCTGTTCCTGGTAGGAATACCGTTGATTTCCTTAGTTATAAGAGCGGTATTGGCTTGATTCTTCACGAAAAAAGAAGAGGTGGTCCCGCGTCCGCGCACACCACAAAAGGACTGTTTTCGGAACTGTAAAGTGCTCTGAAAGCCAGCTGTGTCCGTATCTTTTATCATCATTTGCAGCGCCTCGTCGTCATGCTGACCGAATAATGACTCCTCGTCATAAGGCATGTCTAGGATTTTGGCCTGGACTTCCTGGTGGAAAGAGGTTCATCAAAGCAAACCCTGGCGACGTAGAACGTCTGACCTGGCCAATTGACGGAAGTCAGTGCAGGCTATATCAACGGAGCAATCTATCTCCTCCGACGCTTTCTCCTTCCTGGAGAATCTTACGAGCCTCCGCCCTGGAGGCTTCCGGAATGAGGGCAACCAAGCCGGACATGTCAGACCACATCTGACGATCGTAGCGCCCCAATATGGCCAAAGCGTTAGCGGCCCTAACAGTAGTGGAGGCCATAGTCGAAAATTTGCGCGCGATAGCCTCCAAGCGACGTCCCTCACGTTCCGGAGGAGCTGTAATTGGGGATGATGGGTTCCTGGAACGGCGTTGAGCGGCTTGAGTGACCACAGAATCTGGCTTTGGCTGCCCCACCAGGCAAGCTGGAGAACCCTGGGGTGCTTTATACTTTTTCTCCAATCGCAGCAGTTGTGCAGGGATGGAGTTAGGCGTCTGCATCAACTTGACTCCTTCATTCCAGATGAAGTCGATGATTGGGACAGTCCGAACTTGCTTGAAGGGTTGACTCTTAAAGTCATACAGAAAACAGTCTTCTTCCCTTTGAACAATGGGGAGTTTAAAACGGAGTGCCGCCCTATCCAGGAGTTGATGGAAACCTGCAATGTCGACAGGAGGGGAGTCACTGGAGGTGGGATCTGGTAGTCGTCCCAGTCTTGCATATCGCCATTGCCATTGCCATCCGTATCTTCATCATCTCGCAACTCTCAATCCTCTCTATCTGGACGAGGGTTATCATCCTCATCATCTTGATACACCGTAGCATGTATTTGAACTGAAGTTCAAGCTACAGTCGGTGGGGGTGCCGTTTGCGGTAGCGGAGCAGTGGTAGGAGCTGGTGCAGGTGCAGGTGTCGCAGGTAGAGGCGACCCATGACCAGATGGTGGGAAAAGTTTGTTGTAGTCTTCCAACATATACTGAAGATTTGTAATAAGGGAAAGAGGCTGTGACGCCACAGGAACTTGAATGGACGGGCCTTCCTCTTGAACATAAGCATCCTCATGATCATCTCCATAGTCCTGACACTTAATGACCAGTTGGGAAGGACTACGTACTGCCCTGAAATGATCGTCTTCTTCATCCTCAGACGCAGAGTCTGACTCAGAACCAGTTGCAAACAGTGGAGAGGGTGGCTCTGTCTCACTGGGTATGTTAAGCTGTTCCAGAGGCACTTGGCGACGTTGGTGCAAAGGGTCGGTGGAGGAAATACCAGACCCTGATGAAGGAAGTGGGACCAAAGGTAAGGGTGTGAAGGCAGAAGGCACCACCGAAGAGGTCGTCGTCGAAGACGAGAGAACAGGCGTCGACGGAGCCACCGTTGACGAAGCCACCGCCGACGAAGCCACCGTCGATGAGACAGACATCGACGAGGCCGTCAACGACGAGGCCGTCGGCGGCGGAGTAGTCGACGACGAGATCTTCACAATCTTCGTCGACGTAGTTCCTGACGACGACGAGAGGCTCTTCTTCGACGACGAAGAAATGGGTATTGTCGACTAGACAGTTTTGAAGCTTAGACATACCTTTGTCGATGTAGACGGCGTTGACTGAGCTACCATTGACGAACCAGAAGCGGATGTCGTGGTCACTGAAGTAGTCGACGAACCCGAGACGGCAGATCTCGTCGTCTGGACAATCGTCGAGGCTCCCGTCGATGATTTTACACGTTTGGAGGTGTAAACGTGTGTAGAAGAAGCCGTAGATGCCTGAGAGTCAGATCTCGGAGCATCGGCGTAGCAGGAGGAGGTGGGGACATCACAGGAGGCTTCAGCACAGAGTTTCTTCTTCTTCAAGAAGGGAGAAGGTAAATCCTGCACACTGCTACGCTTTGAGGCGGCTTTAGACGTACCTGACGCCAGGCTTTCTGCATTCGAAAGAGTTGATTCCTTGTCCTTCAGACTTTGTAACCACGGTAGGCGACCCTCCCTATCCTTCAAGGTTTTTGTGGAGAAAGTCCAGCAGATCTTACATTTGCCCACCTCATGGTCAGGGTATAAGCAGTAAATACATTTCTTGTGGGGGTCCTCAGAATAAAGTCTCAACTTCCCACAAGAAGAACAAGGTCTAAACAAAGACTTCTTACTTGAAGACATGGCAAAAGTTCTGGAAAACCAGAGACTCCCTTCACACGTGCGGTAGAAAATCTGAGAACCTGAGCCTCTGAGGAGAAGGTTCTGGAGGGGTGCTTGCGCCCAATTGGCTGTAGTTTGGACTAACATAATGACAGTGATATGTTGCAAAGTTTTTTCTTTCTCTCCATGTGTTCCTATGGGGACATTATTACCTGGTTGTTGCAACTATTTCTATTGTGTATTTTTATATCTTATGTATTTACATACATATATTTCTTGGGATTTTATTGCTATTTTATTTACTGTGAGGCTTCCACTTCGGCGACAGGGAATATTCAAGCATGTGAATTTATGAAAGACACCCTAATATTGGAGAAGTTACATTATGGTTTTGCCTGGAAAAAACTGGGATTACCCTAAAGAATGAGTACTCAGATTTAGTTTATAATTGGAATGTACATGGCCAAACAACTAGGTGATCCAATGACCCTCTACGAAAAATAATCTTATGAAGGAATTCAGTCATAATTTGTTATTCCAATACAGATGATGGAGCAAGTTTGCACACGTAAAGCGACTTGTTTGTACTCACCCCTCTTAAAATAACTCGTAATGTACTAACTAACATGTTTGTCTTAATATTGCACCACACGGCATTTCTAGCATCTACGGGAAGCTTTTCTATGTGCTTTTTACTAATCGTAATCCGCTTGCATTAAAATAGCCGCTGCTAAGCTGGATTTTTTTTCCATTACGCATGCGTCTGTCACACTCATGTGACATGACGTATTTCTCTGTTTCGAGGGAAACTTTTGCTTCTGCGCACTAGAACTAAAATGGCTGCTCTTTGTCTTAATGTGCAACACGCTTGCATTGCTGCTTTTGCTTAACTGTTTGTTCTGCCTAATACCTAATGCAATAGTTAAATAAAAGTAATGGGAATAGAGTAGAGATAAGTGGTATACAGAACCTTCATTTATTCTTTGTTCTAAAATTGCTTCTCTTTGACTTCATCACTAGCTCGTGTTTGGGTCTGGGATGTGTCTGTAACTCCATTTTGAAACCCACACTGCGCATGAGCCAGAAATTCAAGAATCCTCGAGTCATGGCATTGAATGTATGCCAAGTCCTGACTTGCTAGAAGATGTGCATGGGAAACCGAACTATTGACCCGCCAAAAGGAAGCTAAGTAAAACATTGTATTTGTTATTGATATATTCACTGCTGGGTGGAATAAAAATGCATGGGAAAGTAAATTGATGGGAGGGAACGTTAATTTCAAAACAGAATGGAAGTTACCTCATTAATATGGTGTGATGACCTCTCCTCGTCTTTTTGTTCAATAAAAATTGGGGATTCACACATTTGCAACATTGGTGGGTGGTACACTGCACTGAAAAATGGTATAACTAGGGTAGGCTTAGTTAGTTTGTCCGAATAGCTGACCTGTCACTGACCCAACGGACTCAATAGGCGATCGAGAGCAGAGGTGCTGGCGGAGCACTCTATCAGAAGAATCAATAACCCAATTGGGGTTTTATGGAAGAAGATTTTTCGCTAACCCAATCGGGGTCCGACTGTTGGCTGTAGTGAGCGGTGTGACGCAGGCGTTGCGCTTTAGCTGTGGGTGCCGGTCTTAGCCTGTGGTGGTCCTGTCCTGATCCAATTTGGTCCGTACCTGTCCTGATTCTGGTCTGCACCTGTTCTGCCCTACTGGCACCTGCACTTTCGGGGTTCTGTCCTTTATCCCAGCCCGTGGCCAGGGTTGGTCTTCACACCATTCTAGTTAACTATAATACATGTGGGTATGGTATTGTACGTCTTCCTTTTCTCTCCCCTACCTATGTTTCAATACTAAAAATAAGTTATTTCTCTACATATTGTTCTTATCATTCTCTAAATTGAAAAGACTAATCAATTATGTATGAACTCAGACAATAAAAAATTCTCTTAGATAAATTGTTTAAACCTTTCTCGAGACTGTGGTTATTTTATGAGTGCAAATGTTTAATTACTGCCTATTATGCTAACACCCTTGATCCTTTAGGACTCTAGGTATCCGTCCGTAACTAGGTTTGGTAAGTCAAATGGTATAGGTCCTGAATGGTTAAACAAATTGATTAAGCATAGGTTACCTGTTAAAAGTGTGTATAGTTTTTTTTGTGAGCCCAGGTGAGTATCGTAAAACGAGCAGGTGAGCCCGCGCTCTATCACTGAAGTTATTTTTGATGAACACAAAACTTCAAAATGACTGCTACATGGAGTTGAAATATAGCTATTTACCAGAATTCGTAAACCATCAATGTTTTAATGTACGTATTACCACAACATTCCATTTATACTGAATGTTAAATATGGTTCCCTTACAGCGAGTATGACTTTTTGTGGAAAGTGATCTGCAGAGACAGGGTTGGAAAATGCAAAAATGTACTGGGGAAATTGATATTTATTAATTCATTATTCTACAGCGAGCAAAGATGAAACACTCTGCAGGCCGACTAAAATGACGTCTTGAGGCATTTAATAAAATAAAGCTATAGAGAAACTATCACATCAGATGTGTGTCATAATTGTGAGCACTGATTTATTAGAGAACATATTCATCTTAGATTATGTGATTTACAAGTTGTACAATAATTGCACAGAAATGTAAAACGGAAAGTCTTCCACCCCTTGATGGCACAGGATGTAGAAAATATGTGCTCCAAGTGTTGGGATATGAAAGTTGGTATCACTTGAGAAGTGACTGAAGGAAAAGAAATTCAAATAGACTGGAAATTAAGGAATGTTACATTAAAAAGTAATTAGATATTTGTAGGCGAAATCCAACTATAAAAAATGCACTGGAAATTAACACTTCCTGGCAAAACGGATTTGTAACTTAAACTGTCTTGGACTCAATGAAATCCTACAGTTGATATGAAAAAGCTGTCACTCTCAGCCCTACTGGGATCTCAGTCAAATATAACCACATATGACAAATCTGTTCCCTGGCCTCCGATACATTATTGCATAACCAGTTACATCTTGCAAAGAAAATGGATCCTTTAATCATGGATCAAGACTTTGGAACAGAAAAACATAAGATCAACATAGGAATCCGATATTTCCATCTATCCTAGTTCAGAGCTTCAGTTTCAAAATACCGGATTGGAATTTTTTCCAACTTCGCGTGCAAGGATGTAGACAGGGTTTAAACTGTGTGGTGCCTGTTACCGCATGATGTCGGTTACTGACCCCCACCTCATCTGTCTCTGGTGTCTTGAGCGTGACCACAACTCAAAGTTGCGCTAGGACTATCGTGCTATGGCTCAGAGGGTCTTGCGAGGGTGGGCTCTGAAGCTCCTTGCGACCTGGCACTCAACACAATCCAGCGAGACTCCACAGAGGTCCCCGCCCCAATGGAAGAAGAGGTGGTCACAGGACTGCTGTCAGAGGCCCAAGTCCTCTTCGTCCCACTTGGGGTCTTTGGGACACTTTGGGAAGAGGCACAAGAAGAAGTTGTCGAAGCATACTTCATCTCGCCTCGACTGTTGTCTGTTGACGAACGAGGTAAGGAGCACAGACACTCTAGGCACTGTTCACCGGAGTCCAAGCCAGAATAGACTTCGCACTTCCCTCCCTTTCCGGGAGCCGGAGCAACACTCGCTCACATGAATTAATTTTATGGGCATGCGCTGTGTATTTTTGAGCAGGCCCACCACTCTGGTGAGCCCTCGGGCTCCACGGGTTGAAAGGTGCCCCAATGGATGCGACGCTCTCTGCTCCTGCCACAGCCCCAGTGGGGCCTCAGGGACCTGATCCGGGACAAAGCCGGTCGTGCCATTTCGACTTCCCCAACATTGGACCCAAAGTCGGTGCGCCAGTACCCAGCGGCGGGGCCAGCCCCATCCTTCTCCTCGACTACACAGAGGTAGAACGGCATCACTCAACACTGATTCAGACGCCGATAGAACCCAGAGATTCTATGTTGTCGCCAGGACACTTTGAAGATGTTTTAGGCTCGGATAGGTATGGGAGTGGTCTATGGAACCTTTGGAACATCGGCATGTCTCTGCAGCGTAGATGGACTGGTATAGGAAAATTTGGGAGGCCAGTGGACTGGACACTTCCCCCAGATACTGGCATGCTCTCTCCGCCAACTATGGCTACAGAGGAGAGGGGCATCCTATGCCATGGTAGTTAAGAGGGCAGCCAAGGTCTTTGGACTAGAGTTGCCCTCCGAGCAGGTCAGGACTAATCTCTTGACAGAAGTGCTTCTGCCTGAGGCTTCCACCTCTGAACCCCTTTTGACCTTCAATGATGCACTAACTGATGTCCTTCTAGGCACATGCTCCAAGCCTAGCACAGGGGCTCATTGTGAATTAGACAATTGCACACAGCCATCGCCCAGCTCGGGGTGTCCCAAAGATCCTCAGCCAACAACCCCACCCCTAGGGCGGAGCTTGCCAGCGACCAAGATGGCCGCTTGAGCCTTGATCTCCGACCCGTTGTGCGAATTATCCTGCAATATCCTGCGTCATATCACTGATTTGACACTGCTGAGTCTCCCCCTGATATAGCAAAAGTCCGGAGCTGCAAGCGGGTGCCTGGCGATCGGAATTTGGGGCTAGAGGCCTGAAGATATCAGCCGCGGTAGTTTGGCGGAGCGGCAGGCCTCGCAGCCGCGACCTGGAGTGCCACTTGAGGCTGAGTGGCGTCACCGTGCGTACGGCACGGGTGCGGAAGGCGGCTGGGAGCTGACTAGGAGCCGGAGCCGGAGCCTGAAAACGCGGAAGAGTGCGCAATTCTATTGTGCAACCTGACCGGGGAGGTGTGAGGCCCTGCGGCGCCCCCCGACCTTTGTCCGCCCCTCCCGACTACTACTGCGGGGGAAGACGAGAAGTAGACAGACTACGGCCAAGGCGGCGGTGGAGAGACTCGCAGCGGCGTCTAGTGCGGACGGCCCTAAGCCTGGGGATACAGTGCAGAGAGGCCCTGCTGCTGAGGGTACGGTGGATGTGACTTTGAAGGCGGCTGGGAATTCGAGTGAGTGATTGTCACGGCGGTGGCGGTAAGAAGGCACCAGACGGCCCGGCAGAGGCAGAGCCACGGAAAGAGCGAGGAGTGGACTGGGATCAGAGCTTGGCTGGGCTGGAGTTGGAAACCGCACAAGCAGAGCACACACTGCATTGGCCGGGGTATTGGCAATGGAGCATACTTTGGGGCGCAGACCGACGGTCAGAGGCCATTGAGTGAGAGCAGCCTGAAGTGCGCAGCAGAACCACGCTAATACGGAGGGGTATCTGTGGTCCCCCCCTCAGTTGGTAGTTGGGACACTGATTGAGCTGTGGCCTTGAGCTGAGGGGCGCATATACAACAGAGGTGAATTGCAGGGCATGATGCAGGCCCAGTGCAGGGCGTGAGAGCAGCACGAGGGAGATCGAGTGGAAGGCTACCTTGCTGGGCACGCCTGTGAGGCCGGTGACATTTAGAGGCGGCGCTGCAGCCGGCGGGACATCGCCGCTTTCGGCGGTGCAGACTTACGGCAGTGCTGGTGAGGTGCTCCGCATCATACCTGGTGTGCCCCAGGTCCCCACTAGCCCGCATTAACTGGCCGAGATCACGATTAGCCGCACACAGCAGCCACTCCCCCCCCCCCCGGATCCCTTGGCAGCATGGGTAGAGGAGACAAGACGCAGAGCAAGCTGTCCTTTGAACAACGGCGCTCAAAGTCACAGGACATGACGGGCGAAGACAGACAGCACGCAACCTGGTGAGGAAGTCGCAGCGGGCACAGACATAAGAAACTTGCTTCTTGAGATGGAAAAAGGCCTCCAAAATAGCATGACTTGCATAGGTTCGAAAATAGACGCTCTAACCTATAAAATGGACAGAATGGCGGAGAGGATCGATAAGCATGCGGAAAGACTCGACATATCCGAAAGAAGGATTACTGAGGTGGAAGAAGCGCACACAGAGCTGGACGCTGATCATAAGAAAAATCGGGAAACTCATGCAGGCCTTGCAAGATAAAACTGAGGATTTGGAGGCCTGCTCGCGCCGCTGTAATCTGCGCATCACGGGCCTTCCAGAAACGACCCCAACGGACAACATGGAGCTGTTTGTTGAAAAGCTATTGGTGACACTGCTCGGGGAGGGAGTCCTCTCGCCAATGTTCGTTGTGGAGCGGGTGCACAGCTCGCTGGGCCCTCGCCCGCGGCCTGGAGCTCCACCGCGCCCCATAATTGCCAAGCTGCTCAATTATAGGGACAGGGATGCAGCGTTGTGACTCGCCAGAGACTAGAAGTCGCTACATTTCGAGGGCTCAGAGATTTCGCTTTATCCGGACTTCACAGCCAGAGTGCAGGAAGCCCGCAAGCACTTTGCCCTGTTTAAAAGGCAGCTGAGAGATTTGGGCCTGGACTACGCAATGCTGTACCCCGCAAAACTACGTGTCAATCGACAGGGGCACTCCCACCTGTTGACAGACCCGAAGGCTGACGAGGGAACATCGCAAGGACAAGAACAGGCCACCGGATGGCGAAGAGAGGAGCAGCCAGTTGGACGAACAGGAGTGACCCCCTTTATTGTTTCGAGCTGCATGATGACAGAGGGGGTAAGGGGCAAGGTGTGCGGTGTGGCCTGGGAAAATTGGGGACATTATAAATGTTGGACTTGAAGCCCAATGATTGGGGGTGGGGAGCGGGTAAGAGGGTTTGATAGCTTGGATGGTCGCCCGAGAGCGCTGCACAGTGAAGATACTATTTGCGCACGCATAGTCGGTAAAGAATGAAAAATTACCTTGGAGGTACGCGCAGCCTAATAGCGCACGCTGGACTGAACACCAGGTACGAGAGGGGGATTCCAAGTACAAGTGGTAATTTACAGAGATTTCTGATTCACAGAAGGGATTGTATAAGCTGCTCCTTAACTGATACTTGAGATACGGCACAACGGGTAGACTTAGGAGGGCGTTTAGTACATTGAATAGACACATTACTGGTTGGTTGTGAAGCAAACTTGGCCCCTGTGTGCTATGCACTCAAATGACTCCCAGAGGGTCACACGGTTTGGGGAGGTGGGGTCGGGTCCCTCTGCAAGGCCAGTTTGGGGGCGGTCTGCTGTGGGAGGGGGGGCGGGGGTGATTGAGTGCACGAGTAGGATGTTGGGTGGTTGGGGGGGATGTGTTTTGGTTTTTGAGCATGCAGCAGAGCGCAGAAACACTTCGTGAGCATACACACACGAAGTTCAGATTAGATAGCAATGGCGGGCACGGCTGAACCAGAGAAGCATAGACCTGTGGATTCGATTAGGGCGCTTACATGGAACGTTAGGGGTCTTAACGACTACCGGAAGCTGAGGAAGGTATTGAGTTACTTACAGCGACATCAAGTAGATGTGGCACTCCTACAGGAGTCTCACCTGCCACAAGCTAGCAGGATGTTACATAGCAGAGGATTGGAGGGGAACATCGCCTCGGCGGGCTTCACGTCTCATGCCAGGGGAGTGCTGACCTGGGTAAACCCCAAATCGAAACTCCCACTGGAGCTCTTGAGAGCAGACCCGGCATGCCGTTTTGTAATATCAAGATGTAAAGGTCTGGGGTTGGACTTTGTATTAGTTAACGTGCATGGCCCTAACTATGATTCCTCAGAATCTTTAGCAACGATTGCCCACAACTACAATGTGGCCCAGTTCCTGTGGGGTGGAGATTTCAACTTAGTACTAGATCCGACACTAGATAGATCAGCAGGCCCAGCCAGTCGGCCCACAGCTGCGGCACAAGCGTTACAAAGCGTGATCACCAGCTTCGACCTAGAGGATGTGTGGAGAATGTGGTACGCAGCGCAGGGGGGATATACACACTACTCGGCCTGTTATGACATACACACCTGAATAGATTATTGGCTGGCGTCTTCCTCCCTACTGGGACTAATACGTGATTGTAAGGTCCTTCCGCGTACCCTATCTCACTCACCAATACTGTTAGTGTTGGCCACCCCTAAGAAAACGATCCCACCGTTTACATGGTTTTCCGCCCTACTCGCTCCTTGATCCACTATTCAGAGGGGAGCTAGCGTAGGCTATAGATGTGTTCTTTGAGACCAACATAGGCTCAGTGGACAGCTTCCAATCAGTGTGGGAGGCATTCAAGGTCTACATAAGGGGCATCGCTATGTCTAAGCACTCGGGGGTCCTAAGGTCCATCAGGCAAAGATTGGCTGAATTGTAGCGGCAATTAGCATGGTTAGAGGAGCGGCAGCAGAGAGCCCACGACATGGCAGTAGAAGAAGAGATCAAGTCCCTGCTGACCGAATATCATGAGGAAGCAGACAGGGAGGTCAAACATATGGGAAAGTACGTGACGGCTTGCACGTACGGGGAGGGTGAGAGACCCAGCTCAGTTCTAGCGAGGGTGTTGAGAGGGAGGAGGGGCAGACCACAAGTTACGGAGATAAGGACGGATGAGGGAGTGGTCCTCACAGACGAGGCGGACATAGCCCAGAGGTTTAAATGCTATTAGACAGATCTGTATTCATCCAAGAGCGGGGATCTTGATGATGAAATTCTAGATTACCTGGAACATATAGAGCTGCCTACACTCACCAACACGAATAGGGAATTCCTGATGCTACCTATTGAGAAAGATGAAATTGTTGAAGCTCTTGCGGGCATGCAGTCGGGCAGTGCTCCTGGATCAGACGGGCTCACTGTTGGCTTTTATAAAGTGTTCCAGGACTAATTACTCCCACACCTGTCGGCGCTGTTTGATGATATCTGTGTAGAAGGTTGCATGCCGCAATCAATGGCGAGGCGCTCATGGTTACTATCCTTAAGCCAGGTAAGGCGCCGGATGAGTGTGGCTTGTACAGGCCCCTCTCCCTACTAAATGTGGACACCAAAGTATTTGCCAAGGTGCTGGCAAATTGTCTGGCGCTCCTAGCTCCACTGCTGGTCGCAGCGGAACAGGCAGGTTTCATCCCGAGTAGGAACATAACGAACAAGTTACTTACCTTCGGTAACGATATATCTGTAAGAAACATTAGTTAGTGTTAGATTCCTTACCTTAGAATATCCCCAGGCGTCAGTCTGGATCCGGAAACTTTTGCGTAGCAGTACCCCTGCGCGTCGGTAGGCGTCGTCTGCAGGCGTCCCCTGCGGCTCCGCGTCCGTCGTCGGCGTCGTGCGCCGTGATGACGTCGCTGGAGTACATAGACGCCGCCTCCGCGCGCTGACGTCAGTTCTTTGCACACAGCATTTCCGCGCCAGGAGACGCAGAGCCATGAGAGAACCAACACTGGTGCCATGTACAAACTAGGGCCCTGAAAGGGATGACCTTAACCCTAGGTATCAGTTCGCAGAACGGGGAGGATGGGTGGGTTCGGTAAGGAATCTAACACTAACTAATGTTTCTTACAGATATATCGTTACCGAAGGTAAGTAACTTGTTCATCTGAAAGAAACACGTTAGTGTTAGATTCCTTACCTTAGAATACATACCCCAGCAATACCAACCCCGGTGGTGGGTCTGCGAACCAATACAAAACTACACCAGAAAGTCCTGGAGGACAGAACGGCCAAAGAAGCCATCCCTCCGGACTTGACTGTCCAGGCAGTAGTGCCTCGCAAAGGTGTGCAGCGAGGCCCACGTAGCCGCCTGGCAAATGTCCTGCAAGGGGACTCCCCGGCCCAGGGCAGTAGTAGCCGCCGTGGCCCGAGTGGAATGGGCCCTCAGCCCAACAGGAGGCTCCTTCCGAGCCAAAGAGTAGCACGCTTTGATGCAGAGGACGACCCATCGAGAGATGGTTCGTTTACAAACCGCCCGTCCCTTCTTCGCACCCACGTAGCCAACAAACAGTTGGTCATCCACCCGGAACTGGCGTGTGCGATCCATGTAAAATGAAAGCGCACGTTTTGGGTCCAGACGATGGAGCCGCTCTTCATCCTTTGAAGGATGCGGAGGCGGGAAGAAGGAAGGGAGGGTGATGGACTGCCCGATGTGAAAGGCCGAAACAACCTTGGGCAGGAAAGAAGGTCTAGTCCTCAGAATCACCTTGTCAGGATGAATGGACAGGAAAGGAGGTTGGACAGAAAGAGCCTGGAGCTCACTCACCCTCCTGGCAGAGGTGATGGCCACCAGGAAAGCCGTCTTTAAAGTCAGGAGACGGAGAGGGCAAGAACGAAGGGGCTCAAAGGGAGCACACATCAGGAAAGTTAGAACCAGGTTCAAATCCCACTGAGGCATCACAAACGGAACAGGTGGAAACATGTGAGTGATGCCTTTCAAGAATCGAGTTACAATCGGGGATTTGAACAAAGAAGGCTGATCAGGAAGCCTCAAAAAGGCTGAAAGGGCAGAAAGGTAGCCCTTGATAGTGCCCAGAGCAGAGCCCTGCTGGGCAAGAGAAAGAAGAAACAGAAGAACCTCCGAAAGAGGGGCAGAAAGAGGATCCACAGCCTTTGCTGTGCACCATGCCACAAATCTGTTCCACCGACAGGCGTATACCGACTTAGTGGAGGGACGCCTGGCTGCCAGAATAACATCACAGACTTCAGGAGGCAAGTCAAATGGCCTCAACTGCCGCCGCTCAATCTCCAAGCATGGAGGTGGAGACTGGACAGGTTCGGGTGGAGGACCGTCCCCTGCTGCTGCGACAGAAGGTCCTCCTGAAGGGGCAGGCGGATCGGGGGACCGACTGACATGCTGAGTAGCTCGGGATACCAGTACCTTCGAGCCCAGTCCGGAGCCACAAGGATAACTTGGGCCCGGTCGCGCCTGATCTTCTTCAGCACTCTGGGCAGAAGTGGTATAGGCGGAAAGGCGTATAACAGACCGCAACTCCACTCGCGCCGAAAGGCGTCGCCGTGCGAGTGCCGTCTTGGAAACTCCAACGCGCAGAACTGATGACATTGCGCGTTCTCTTCTGTGGCGAATAGATCTAACCAAGGCTCTCCCCATTGCAGAAAGATGCCTTGCGCCACGTCCGAGTTCAGACGCCATTCGTGATCCATCGAGCACCGACGGCTGAGTTCGTCCGCCCTGGCGTTCAGAGAACCTGCCAGGTGTTGAACCGTCAGAGTCACGCCCTGACGTTCCAGCCATTGCCAGAGGCGCAGAGCCTCCTGGCAAAGGGTCCACGACCCCACTCCGCCCTGTTTGTTGCAGTACCACATGGCGGTGGTGTTGTCGGTGAACACCTGCACTACACTCCCGTTGACAAAGGGGAGGAATGCCTTCAGTGCCAGACGAATCGCCCGCAGCTCCAACAGATTGATATGGAGCCGGGACTCCGCCGGAGACCAGATGCCTCTGATCTCTGCCTCTCCCAAGTGGCCACCCCAGCCCTGGAGGGACGCGTCCGTCACGACAACGTGCTCCGGTTGGGGAAGGGAGAGGGACTTGCCCCTGACCCAATCGCGGTCCGTAAGCCACCACTGCAGTTGTCTCGCAGTGCCCTCCGAGATCAAGACGTGGTCGGACAAGTTGCCCTGATGCTGGGCCCACTGAAACTTCAGGTCCCACTGCAGAGCCCGCATCCGCCACCTGGCGTGATGCACCAGAAGGATGCAGGAAGCCATCAGTCCCAGCAGCCGCAGCGTCAACCTGACCGAGACTCGGGATAGCGGCTGAAAGATGGGAATCAAAGCCTGAATATCCCGAACCCGCCGTTCCGGAGGATAAACCCGAAACTGCGCCGAGTCCAGAACCGCTCCGATGAAAAGGAGCTTTTGAGAGGGACACAGGTGTGATTTCGGCACGTTGATGGAGAACCCCAGGTCGTGCAAGAGGTCTGCCGTCATCTGAAGGTGGTGGACGACTGTCTGGGGCGAGCCCGCCTTCAACAACCAGTCGTCTAGGTAGGGGAAGACTGAAACCCCTAACCTGCGCAGATGGGCTGCGACCACCGCCATCACCTTTGTGAACACCCGTGGGGCGCTGGTAAGGCCGAAGGGGAGCACGATAAACTGAAAGTGCTCCTGGCCTACCGTGAACCGCAGGTAACGCCGGTGGGCCGGCAGGACGGGGATGTGAAAATAGGCGTCCTGCAAGTCCAACGCTACCATCCAGTCTTGCGGGTCTAGAGCAGCCAAGACCTGAGCTAACGTCAACATCTTGAACTTCTCCTTCCGGAGGAAGCCGTTGACGTTCCTTAGATCCAAGATAGGACGTAGGCCCCCCTTGTCCTTCTTGGGCACCAGAAAGTAGTGGGAATAACAACCACGCCCTACTTCTGGCCCAGGAACGCGCTCGATGGCCCCCTTGGCCAAGAGGGCCGTAACTTCCTCCTGCAGAAGTGTCAAGTGGTCCCCCGACACACGGTGGTTCTGCGGTGGCATGGCTGGAGGAGAGGTCTCGAAGGGGAGGGAGTAGCCCCTTCGGACAATTTGCAGCACCCACCTGTCCGAAGTGATCGTGCGCCAGTGAGCGTGGTGATGGCGAACCCTGCCACCCACTGGCGTCACATGGGGCCGAAAGCACGGACTAGGAGGATTTTGGGGTAGATGCTGCGGGGGAAGGTGTGGTCTGACCCCGCCGTTGTCCCCGACCGCCACCACGGCGGTTTCCACGGCCGCCACCGCGTTGGAAGGATTGTTGCGGTGCGTGGCTGGCAGCACGTGTGGGGGCGCCCCTTCCTTGGCCACGAAAGGGACGAAACGAACCCGGTTGCTGACGCTGGGTCGAGAGACCCAAGGACTTGGCCGTGACCCTGGAGTCCTTGAAGCGTTCCAGCGCGTGGTCCGCTTTGTCACCGAACAGGTGACAGCCATCAAACGGCATGTCCATCAGTGTATTCTGGACATCAGCCGAAAAATTGGCGGATCTCAGCCAGGCGTGACGACGAATCGCCACCGTCGTAGACATAGCTCTGCCCAGCGAGTCGGTCGTATCAAGACCACACCGAATTGAATATTTCGCTGCATCTCGGCCCTCAGCCACAGCCTGACCGAGCTTTGCCCGCACCTCCATGGGGCATTCTGGCAGCAGCCCCGCGACCGTATCCCACACAGAGTGGGTGTAGCGGCCCAAGAGGCAGGCGGTGTTGCAAGACCGCAGGCCCAAACTAATGGACGAGAAGACCTTTTTGCCAAACTGGTCATACCTCTTGGATTCCCGGTCGGGCGGGGCCGACGGGAATGCGGACTGGGAGGTCGAGGCCTGGATCACCAGACTCTCAGGAGTGGGGTGGGTAGACAGGTACTTGGGGTCGTCCGGACAAGGACGGTGGCGCCTGGCCACGTTCCGATCAACAGGCGCACCTGAAGCGGGCCTGGACCACGTGCCCAACAGAACGTCAGACAAGGCTTCATTAAACGGCAGCAGAGGCTCCAGTGGGCATGACTGCGGTTTGAAGACCTCGGTGAGGATGTTAGGCCTCACGGCCGCGACAGGGAGCTCAAGGTTTAAGGCCTTGGCAGCCCTCATCAGCACCACAGAATAGGCAGCTCCCTCCACCGATGCCACGGAAGGAGGAGAGATCAAACCAGGGTTAGGGGAGTCGTCCAAACCACTGGCATCCCCCAAGTCACCTGTCCAGTCCGGGTCATACTGGCACTCGCGAGCCAGAGGGTCCTCGGACCCCTCCCAACCTTCACCGTACTCCTCATCCTCTCCGTATTCGGAGTCAATGATGAAGACCGGCTCCTCGGGGTTCATGGGCCCCATCGGCGCCGGGACCGGCGTCGAGCGACGCCCGTCCGGCGCCGCGTCCGGCGTCGGAGAAGGTAAGGGGACGGCGCCGCCCGGAGCCGGCGTCGGAACCCCACCGCCGGCCGGAACCGGCAGCGGAGAACCGGCGCCGCGCGGGGGCGGCGTCGGGGGTAACCCCGATGGCAACGGCGCCGGGGAGGCCGGAAGACCAGCCGGCGCCGATCCCGAAGGCCCCTGCGGCGCCGGGGTCGGAGCCGTCGGCGGCGCCGGGGCCGGAGCACCCGACGGCGCCGAGGCAGGGACACCCGAACCGTCAGGGCCCCCAGACGGTAGCACTGGGCCCGAAGGCGCCGTAGGCCCCGTCGGAGAAGCGAGCGCCCTCATGGCCATGAGGAACGCCTCGATCTCCTCAGGCGTCGCACCATGCCCAGGGACCGGAGGGTATGAGGCAGGCCGCGTCGGCGACTCTCGCGGAGCCGCGGGGTTGGGGTCACCCGAGCCCCCGGCCGCATCGCACGAGCGTCGGGGGGAGTCGGGGGTACGATGACGACGCCCCGACTTCTTGTGCTTCTTACCTGACGAGGATGACGAGTGGCGTCGACTTCCGGAGCGCCCGGCGCGGCTCCGCGACCGCTCCCTCGAACGCTCTCTCGACCTCCGGCCGGACCGGGACCGCTCCCGGTCCCGACGTGGGGCCGACACCCGGAGCTCCAGTAGCTTGCGGGACCGCTCCCGCCTAGCCTTGTTGGTAAGGGCCCGGCAGTCGACGCAGGAGTCCACGTCGTGGTCGGGGCCCAGACACCGGAGGCAGAGGCGGTGATGGTCTGTGACCGACATCGTGCGCTCACAGCCATCGCAATTCTTAAATCCTGGCATCCTATCAGGCACAATAGAGAAAAAAGACAATCGAAAAACTTGGTCAAAGACCGGAGTACTGCTCTTCAGATCTGCGTCCACTGGCGCGGAAAAAAGAAGAACTGACGTCAGCGCGCGGAGGCGGCGTCTATGTACTCCAGCAACGTCATCACGGCGCACGACGCCGACGACGGACGCGGAGCCGCAGGGGACGCCTGCAGACGACGCCTACCGACGCGCAGGGGTACTGCTACGCAAAAGTTTCCGGATCCAGACTGACGCCTGGGGATATTCTAAGGTAAGGAATCTAACACTAACGTGTTTCTTTCAGATATATAATATTCGCACAGTACTCGGCACTATGCAGCACGTAAAGCAAGATACAAAGGCAATGGCCGTGTTCCTTGACATGGAAAAGGCCTTTGACTCAGTGGAGTGGTTTTTTATGCAGCAAGTGTTAATAAGGATGTGATTGGCATTGCCTTTCCTGCAAATGATAGGATCCCTGTACAATACGCTAAAGGCCAGGATAAGTCTTGGAGATTTGGTCTCAGACTCCTTCCACATATGCAGGGGGACCCGACAGGGATGCCCACTGTCCCCTCTGTTGTATGCCCTGGTCGCAGAGCCGCTAGCGTGTGCTCTGCGGGAATACCATGGCAACGAGGGCATTGCTTTCGCTGTATACAGGATAGTAGTCTCTATGTATGCGGACGACACCTTGCTTTATGTTCGTGACCCAGAAAATAGTTTATCGTCGATGCTTAGAGAGGTGGTACACTACAGTGCCATCTCGGGTCAGAAGGTAAATTGGACGAAATCGCTGGCCTTCCCCCTCACACCGGTAACGCAAAAATTTGACATGGAGTTCCTGCTACTATGGACCACTGACTCGATCAGATATTTAGGTGTACGGTTGCACACGACTCAGAGATAGTGTTCAGTGAAAACTACGGAGTGGCTTTCAGCAAATTGGAAGATGATGTTGAGGCCTGGTGCAGGCTCCCGCTTTCGCTCCTGGGTCGCATTTCGATTATGAAGATGGTGGTGCTCCCAAGAATGCGGTTTCTGTTTGCTAACCTCCCGATGGTGCTTCCCCGGGTATTTTTTCAGAGACTGACACAACTCATGATTAAACTAGCGTCGGTGGGTAAGCAGCCTAGGGCGCAGTGGAGAATTCTCTCGCTGCCATACAGCATGGGTGGCCTGGGCGTCCCAGACCTGGAGCTCTATTACAGGGTGGCCCAGGCGTCGCATTTGCACAACTGGGTGCATGGAGAATCGCTCATTCCCCATGCCTGCATGGAAAGGTTATTTGCGGACCCACTACCCCTTCCGGCAACGATTTTTAGATCGACGGATTGAAGGACCGGGATTCTAGATTCTATCACAGCCACAAATCATGCGTGGCAATGCCTCCTGCAACAGCAAGGAGGGGTGCTGCTTTACTCGCCCAAAATGCCGGTGGAATGGGCCCAATGACTATCCCCCTGCAGAGATAAAGGTGTGATAAATGCCCTACACAAGTTGAAAATCAAGCTCGCGGGAGACATCTTTCTGGAAGAGAAGGTTAAATCCTGGGATCAGGTTGCTGAGAGGGGGTGTGGGGAGGGGGGGAGGGGGGCTCCTTGCTTCTACGCTTTCAGTATCATAGAGTAGGCGAAGCCCTCCTGGAACAACTTGGAGACGACCTTGCGGAACCGCCGGAGGTCCCTGAACTCACATATATAGTGAAGACTGAGACCCCTCGTAAGCTGTTGACTAATCTTTACAAAATAGCGATGTCCCATAGGGAACACCAGTTCACGGCGGCAAGGTTGGCGTGGCAAAGAGACTTACAGATGACAATAGATGATGATATGTGGCGCTACTATTGTGTAAACACCAGGCGGATTTCTTTAAATGGCAAGCACAGAGTGGTGCATTTCAAATTTACCAATAGAGTGTATTACACCCCTGAGCGACTGCATAGATACGGTCTCCGCCAGATGGCCGAATACGAAAGATGCCAAGAGCCAGAGGCGGATTTCCTACACTTGGCGTGGCAGTGCCCGGGAGTACGGGCATACTGGGAGAACATCTTTACAGAATTGAGCAGGATAGTGGAGACTGAGCTGGTCCCGGACCCCGCGCAGGCGCTGTTGGGTCACTCTAGGAAGTTGCCCGGCGCTGTTCCCAGGCTGGTGGATATGGGGATGCTCATTGCCAAACGGGTGGTGGCCCTATGCTGGATGAGAGGGCCAACGCCCACAACTAAACGCTGGTCACACCACATGCAATACTGTTGCACGCAATACGAACACTATAGTGAGCTGCTGCCTCCCACGAGCCGTCCGAAGAACTTTTGGGGTATTGTACCAGACACATCTAAGTGGCAGGGGCACGGAGGATGACTCGGAGGACATGTCCAGTGGCGGGGTGGAGGCGGTGCACTGCAGTGACACAAGATGATCCCTCAGTCAAGATGAGTGGGGTTAGATTTCAACATTGGGGAGCCAACGAAGTGCCCACTCTGCAGAAGGTATACCGCCCACAGATCCCCTATTGTGAAGTCCGGGGAGGGATTAGGAGGCCGAAGCAACTACATACTAGATGTCCACTGGGGAAGGTATGCACATTCGTAGTGTTTTATCATGCACTTAGGGCTCGGTGGGCTGTACGTTTTACTGGGGGCGGGGTGAGGGGGTTGTAGGAGTAGTGTGTCCATTCGGGTAGTTGAGGTCTGGAAGTTTGTGGTGACCGCCGCCTGCCCTCTGATGGGTTTTTGGCTTAATGGTTGTGTATACGACAAAAGAACGGGAATGCTGAAGTGCTGAAGTGTGTATGTTCTTTTGGGGGGGAGGGGGGGTTATCCGATTGCTGTGATTATGTGCCTTAAAACCCCAAAAAATGTTTAACAAAAAAAAACAACCCCACCCCTGAAAGCTTTATGATGAAGGCTTCTACATCCCAGGGCACGTTCCCTCCACCCCTCCGGATAGGTAATCCAGGAAGCTGGATTCACTTGGCAAGAATATGTTTTCTTCCTCTAGCCTGGCATTGCAGTCGCTGAACACCAAATGCTTATTAGGCCGTTTCCCCCACACCCTCTGGGAGAAAGTTGCACAAGTGCTGCCACAAGTCCCGGAGGTGTCCCAAGCTGTGCTCTCAGGCGGATAAGGATGGGAGAGATGCAGCACAATTCACCATAAAGTGTGGTCTTGACACGACTGATTCGTAGGGCAGATCGATTTCTTCGACAGAGGCCTTGAGGTGCCATGCCTGGCTTAGGACATCTAGCTCATCAGGCGATGAAAATTGGATGGACATGCCATTTGACAGAACCTGTCTTTTTAGGGAGAAGGCAGACTCGTTCCTAGTGAGAGTCAAGGACTCTCAAGCTATGGCCAGATCCTTGGGCCTCTCTTCTACATCTAGTGGCCAATCTAGCTTTTTCCCCTTTCATTGCAATGGAAGGGGTTTCCAGCTGTGTCAGTCCTATCCCAGCCACTGTCCTGCACAGACTTCCCAAGTCGTGCGCGGACATGGACGCTGTTCATTCCAAGGAATGAAAGCCAGAAGTAGACAGCCACCCTGCTCGCGGAAGCCGCAGCCTCCAAGTACTCCTAGTCTGACTCTGCAAGACCACACCACTCCAGTTATTGGGAGAATCCATCATTATCTCCCCCCGCTGGAGGTCCATAACATCAGACAAGTGGGTCTTGCAGATCATTCAGGAGGACTATTCTCTGCCTTTCCTTTCTTTTACTACTCCCGTTCTGCCAAATCAAGAATGGCTGGCTTAGGATCATTTTAAATTGCTCCAGGTGGAAGCTATAGCTCTCTTGGCAGAGGGAGCTATAGAGAGGGTCCCGTATTCAGAAGCGGCAGTAGCTGTTATTCCTGCCACTTTCTGATTCCACGAAAGAACAAAGAGTTACGGCCCATTTTAGATTTTCAGACCATAAATCTCTTCCTCAAGAATGAGAAGTTCAAGATGCTCACTCTAGCTCAGGTCTTGTCTTCCCTAGACCAAGTAGACTGGATGGTAGCGTTGGACCTGCAGGATGCATATTTTCACATCCCAATCCAAAGGCGTTAACTGCGGTTCGAGGTAGGCCGCAAGCACTTTCAGCTTACAGTGTTTCCCTTCGGCCTTACCAGTGTCCATCGGGTGTTCACCAAGGAGATGGCGGTGGTCGCAGCTCATCTGCGCAGGTCAGTGGTGGCAGTCTTCCTCTATCTCAACGACTGGCTTTTAAAGGCATCCTCGCCCCAGGGTGTCATCTCCCACCTTCACATTATGGCAGACGTCCTTCTCAGACGCTCCCTGTGATAGGCTGGCTTAGTATATGGTGCTCAGTTATGTAAGTGTAGCACCCTGCACTAATCCAGACAACCCTTATGGTGATTGTAATGGTCTTAGACAACCTTAGAAAGCTCTCCAAGTGGTAGCTGTGGAGAGCAGCCTTCAGGCTTAGCCCAGAAAGAGTGTAAAGCAGCTTGTTTTACCAGTACTTAATCTTATGGTATAGGTTAAATGAAAAAGAATCACAGTGTAGTTATAAAAATATGTATTTTATTGCACTCACTAACACATTAAATTGTCTCCTACCCGGAGATAAAAACACAATATACATAATACTTAAGAAATAAACACATAAGTAGCACAAGTACACAGTGGTCTCCAGGGGGTGACCAAACCATTTACTAAAACAGTGGAATGCAAACCACAACTCAAGTCAAGAATGGATCCAGAAGGCGGCACAGAGCCGGGGGACAAAAGGAACCACCCTAAATGAGTATCTAGGAACTCCATGGAGGTCGTGTGCAGAGTGAGGAAACGACCGGGTGCGCAATGTTAGTCATTGGGTAAGTCGCAGTGGCAATTTGAAAGAAGTAGGACCCTTCCCAGGGGACCCGGAAGAAACCCAGTGGTAGACAGAAGGTTGAAGAGCCACCCCACCCGTGGACACAAAAGCAACAAATACCCCTGCTCTAGGAAAAATGCAGTAAAGTCACAGTAGTTTCTGGTTGTGGAAACAGTAGTAAAATAAGCACATCAACATATATCAAAGTCAGTAGATGGCGGTATGCCAGGAAAAAGTTTGATAATGAGTAGAATTCTTGTTGTGGAAAGCAGTTTATTGTTTCTCTTGTTATGGCCAACACGTGTTTCATCGCAGGGAAACCAGACTGCGAATCTTCAGGGCCTTTTAAATAACAAAAGCCGGGATTGGTAATGAGACCAACACCCAGAAAGGCGAGTGTATGAAGGACGCGCTGTAAACGCGTGGTTGGTTAGCTCCTTATCGGGCTCATCTGGGTGACTGTAACCGGGAGGAGAATAGGTCAGAGCTGTAACGCTCGAGAAAGGGGGCAATCAGGCGGGTGCACCTGTTGCCATTCGTTCCCCCTCCTGTAGTTCCCGGCGCCGTTTATCGAAGGTGGATACCCTAGGAACCAGGTTACCTACACATGGTGAGACAGGTCCAAAGGTGTCAAGTTGTGTTGGAAACCGCCGTAGACCACAATGGAGAATTTCAGGAAAGATGCAGCTGGAGAAGAAGACAAAGGAGTCCGGTGGAACCCAAAGGTAGATTCAGGAACAGAGGTACCTGCAAGCAGAGGGGACAGATTCCATGCCAGGAGTGACCAGGAGGTACGGAAGACGAATACCCACCGATGTCAGATGCAGGAGAGGTTTACGGTGCCCTTCAAGTTGCAGCTGTGCGAACCAGGCAATGCTGTAGACGACCAGGAGCTGTTCAAGAGCTGTCACACGTCGGATGTCGAGAGCCCAGGAATCAGTATCTGATAGGGGCACCAACACGCCTTGGCAGTGGCAAACAACGTAGTCAACAAGAAGGTACAGAGTTGGGACCAGCAAGGTAAGTCAGAGCAGGCCCGAACAAGCAGGGGAGTCCACCGAAGCCTAAGAACACCTTCACGAGGACCCAATGGGCCAAAGGCACAGGAGTTGCAAGAGGACCTCGAGCAGCTTACCAATGAAGTCCCACAGTGCAGAGGAAGCAGTGAGGGTGAAGGTCTTCTCTGCAGGAGTTGCTTGAGGCTGGAGCTTCTTGAAGTCCGAAGATCTCTGGAGGAGAGAGTCAACAACCCCTGGCAACAGCCAGTCGACGCGGTGCACAGAGGTGCTGTTCTAGCGGTTCCGACAAGAGATACTGGCCTCGAGGGAGTTGGAGAACCACCATCTGTGTTGATGAGCCTTTCGGAGTCCTTGGGAGCCCAGGATCAGTAGACCAGTCAGCTGTGTTGCAGTGCCTGCAGATGCAGGGGAGTGACTCCTTCACTCCAAGAGAGATTCCTTCAGGTGTCTAGGGTGTCCACAAGCCTGGTGAAGAAACTGTAGGCAGCACGGACAAAGACGTTGCAGAAGACCAGCAGGACGACGAGACCAGGAGTCTTCCACTGTGCAGTCTCGGTTCCCAAAGCGAAGTTCAGAGTGTCCAGATGGTCGAAGTTTAAGTGTTTTGTGATCTGAATCTTATCCCACGACGAATCTAGGGGCCCAGGTAAGTCCTGAAGTACCCTCAGGAAAGGGTTGGGACGATTTCTCCCAGAGGAGGGGCTGGGCAGTGGGGAGGATACTCCCATGTCCTTTGTCCAGTTTTGTGCCAGAGCAGGAGCCAACGGCTCCCTGAACGGGTGCCCTTCAAAGCAGTCTCAGTGGCACTGGTATGCGGCTGCACCCTGTCCCAATACATTAAACCCTGTCTGGGAGGTGGTCACATCTTCCTGTGACAAGATATCTTTTGATCTACCTTCCCCTGCTCGAGCTTGACTCAGCAGCAGTAGGGCAGAAACAAGTCTCTGGTCGGCAGCAACCATAGCTTTCTGTCTGGTTCTAGAAGACTGGTACCGGGAACACTAAGGGCCTCCCGGAGGATCCTTATAGTGTATGGAATCATACCCTCCCACACCGTTTATGGCGTGGGAGTAGGATTCTAACATGTTTGATACCAAACATGACAGGATCCGTTACAGCCAGTTTATAGAGGTCATAGTGTAATGATGCATGGCCACTCTGTATGTTATAATGGCTGATGCACTTACAACCTGGGAGAATGGACTCCGATGGTTGTAGGGGTGCCCCACTCATGCAGGGGCACCCTCACACTTAGGACCGAGCACCCTGCCTTCAGGATTGAAAGGCCTGCCTTTGGGAGACTTATAGGTTGTAAGTGTAGTGACTTCAGATATAGGGAAAACTATATTGGTTTTAAGTGGTGCTAGCACCAGCTTACATAGGCTGCAATGGCATGCCTGGGGTGACATTTGGTGTACCTATGCCCTGGGTACCTTGGCACCATATACTAGGGACTTACAAGGGTTCTCCAGAAGGCAATCTGGAGTGTACCTAGTAACTCACCATTTCCAATTTAGAGAAGTAGCACAGACTGGGGTCCTGATTAGCAGGATCCCAGTCGACTAGTCAGAAAAACATAACACCAGGAAAAAAGTGGGGATAACATGCAGAAGGATCCTACCTCCTACACTGGCTTTCATCCGGGCTGCTCTGAACACAGTGCAGTTTCTGGACTATCCTCCTGAGCAGCGAGTCCAGGGTATTCAGGTTATGATTCCCATGTTTCAGCCTCTATCCTGGATTTCAGTGAGAATGACAGACAGTTGGGCCTCATGGCATCCTGCATCCTGTTGGTAAGCATGCCAGGTGGCGTATGTGGGCTCTGCAGTGGGACTTGAAGTTCCAGTGGGCACAGCATCTAGGAAATCTCACCGACATGGTCCAGATCTCGGAAGGAACTGCAAAAGATCTGCAGTGGTGGCTGACAAACCCGGATTGTGTCAACAGCACACCACCTCTCCCTTCCCCAACCAGATCTCAAAATCGTGACAGATGCGTCACTTCTGGGATGGGGCAGCCATCTGGGAGATGTGGAGATCAGGGGACACTGGTCTCTGGCACAGTCTGGCACCACATCAATTTGTTTGAGCTTTAAGGGATAAGATTGGGATTGAGGCATTTCTTCCCTCTGTCAACGTGAAGTTAGTGCAGGTGATTAAAGACAACACCACCATTTGTACTGCAACAAGCAGAGCGGGGTGGTGTCATGGACCCTTTGTTGAGAGGCTCAGCGTCTCTGGACATGGCAGGTGATAACCCTGGTGGTTCAACACCTGGCAGGTTCTCTAAACGGCAAGGCGGACGAACTCAGCCATCAAAGCGTGGCAGATCACGAATCATGTATCCATTTGGAGCTGGCGCAACATCTCTTTCAACGCTGGGGAGATCCTTGGTTAGATGTGTTCACCTCCAAAGAGAACACGCAGTGTCAGCAATACTCCACACTGGAGTTTCCAAAGCGGCTTTCGTTCGGCGATGGCTTTCGTCACGAGTGGAACCGAGGCCAGCTGTACACCTTTCCGCCGATACCACTTCTGCCTAGGATGCTGAATCCGATCAGGAGCAAACCAGAGTCATTCTTGTGGCTCCGGACTGGGCAAGGAGAGTGGTATCTAGAGCTTCTGAAAGTGAGCATCGATCCTTCGATCAGGCTGCCCCTTCAGAGGATCTTCTGTCGCAGCAGGGAAGGGTCCTCCACCCAAATCTGTCAATTCTGCGCCTCCATGCGTGGAGATCGAGCTGCAGCAGTTAATGGCTTTTGACCTCCGTCCCTAAGTATGCAATGTTATTTTGGCGGCCAGGCGGCCCTCCACTAAGACAGAAATGTGTATGATACTGTACAGAAAAATCTATTGATCCTCTTTCTGCTTCCCTTTCCATTGTTCTTCTACTCATTCTAAGCCTTGCCCAGCAGGGCTCTGGGTTGGGTACTCTCAAGTGTTATCTTTCCGCTCTATCTGCTATTTTGCGGCTGCCAGACCAACCCTCTCTTTTTTGGTTTCCAATTGCAAATAGGTTTTTGAAGAACAAGTTACTTACCTTCGGTAACGCTTTTTCTGGTAGATACAATATCTGCCTGTGGATTCCTCACCTTGTGAATATCCCCCTTGCGCCAGCAACGTTCGGAAAATTCTTCGTAGCACGCCGGCGTGGACGACGTCATAGGAGCACGGCATCGCGCGCGACTCCGTCTGACGTCACCGACTCCATATAAGGCCCACGTCGGCGTGATGACGTCAGTTCCGCCCTTTTTTCCGTGCCTTCGAGGCACCCGGACGGACCAACGAGTACATATATATATATATACAAAATGTACACAGTACATGCAAATCAAAAGCAATTAAAGTGCAAAACTATACAAATTCAGAAATACAAAACCATAATTACAATTGCACATAAACCCAGGTATAGCAGAGTGGACAACGGGGAGGCGGGTGGGTCAGTGAGGAATCCACAGGTAGATATTGTATCTACCAGAAAAAGCGTTACCGAAGGTAAGTAACTTGTTCTTCTGATAGATACATCTGCCGTGTGGATTCCTCACCTTGTGAATAGAGTCCCACAGCAGTCCCCCACTCCCGGAGGAGGGTGTCCACTCTGCTACACCAGGAAATCTTGGAGAACAGAGTGCGCGAAGTGGCCGTCCCTCCTCACCTCAGCATCCAAGCAGTAGTGCTTCGCAAAAGTGTGGAGGGAGGCCCAAGTCGCGGCCCTGCAAATGTCCTCAACAGGAACACCTCTAGACAATGCAGAAGTAGCAGACTTCGCTCTAGTTGAATGAGGTCTAATACCCTCAGGAGGGTCCTTACCCGCCAGAGAGTAGCAAATCTTGATGCACAGGATAATCCATCTGGAAAGTGTGCGCTTGTGCACCGCCCTGCCCTTCTTGCAGCCAGCAAAACCCACGAAGAGCTGATCGTCTATTCGATAGTCTTTAGTCCTATCAAGATAGAAGCTAACCGCTCTCTTCGGGTCCAGGCGATGAAGCCTCTCCTCCTCCTTGGAAGGGTGTGGGGGAGGATAAAAGGTAGGAAGGGTAATGGATTGACCTAGGTGGAAGGGAGTAACCACCTTAGGCAGAAAAGCAGCCCTGGTCCTGAGAACCATTCTTTCAGCATGGATGGACAAAAACGGGGGCTTGGAACTAAGAGCCTGAAGCTCACTTACCCTCCTTGCCGAGGTAATTGCAACTAAGAAGACCGTCTTAAAAGAAAGAAGCCTCATTGGACACTTGTGTAAGGGTTCAAACGGCGAACCCATCAGATAGGTTAACACAAGATTCAAGTCCCAATGAGGCACAATGAAGGGAGAAGGAGGGAACCTATTAGTGAGTCCCTTCAAAAACCTCAATACCACAGGAGATTTAAAAAGAGAGGGCTGATCCGGCAAACAGAGAAATGCCGATAAGGCCGAAAGGTAACCTTTGACAGTGGCAACAGCAAACCCTTGCCGTGCCAGAGAAAGATATCAGACAAATGAGCCTTTAACGGGTCAACATCCCTCTCCCTACACCAAGATACAAACTTAGACCACCTATACGAATAGATGGACTTGGTGGAGTCGCGCCTGGCAGAAAGAATGACATCCACCACATCGTGAGGGAGAGAGAAAGAATTCAGATTGCCCCGTTCAATCTCCAGGCATGAAGGTGTAATGTCTGGAGGTGGGGGTGTAGAACCTGCCCCTCCATCTGAGAGAGGAGGTCTGCCCTGAGAGGGAGACGGAGCGGCGGGTGAGAGGAGAGGTGGAGAAGATCTGTGTACCACACCCTTCTTGGCTAATCCGGGGCGACCAATATGACTTGGGCCCGGTCTTGGCGAATCTTCCGCAGAACCCGAGGAATCAAGGGTATGGGAGGAAATGCGTAAAGGAGCTGACCTCCCCAGCTCAACTGAAACGCGTCCCCCAAAGCTCCTTGCATCGGATACTGGAGACTGCAGAATGACGGGCAGTGAGCATTCTCGCAAGTGGCGAACAGATCCACCCGAGGAGTCCCCCACATCTGAAAGATGTTGCGAACAACCTCCGGGTGAAGCCTCCACTCGTGGTCGGCAGAGAACTGCCGACTGAGAATGTCCGCACGTACGTTCAGGACTCCGGCCAGATGATTTGCCATCAGACAAATCTGGTGGTCCTGAACCCAGGACCAGAGACGCAGAGCCTCTTTGCAAAGACACCACGACCCTACCCCTCCCTGCTTGTTGATGTACCACATCGCGGTCGTGTTGTCCGTCAGGACCTGGACCGACCGACCGTGAAGGGAAGGGAGGAAGGCCTTCAGCGCCAGACATATGGCCCGCAATTCCAGAAGGTTGATGTGAAGCAACCTTTCCTCTGGAGACCAAAGACCCTTGACCTCCAGATCCCCCAGATGAGCACCCCACCCTAGAGTGGATGCATCCGTTATCACCGTGGCCACCGATGGAGGTAGATGAAAAGGCTTTCCTTGTGACAGATTGCCTTCCACGCCCCACCAAGACAGATCCGCTGCAGTTTCTCTGGAGATCTTCACTGACTCCCCGAGATCTCCTTTGTGCTGATACCACTGCCTGCGGAGGCACCACTGGAGTGCCCTCATGTGCCAGCGTGCATGGTTGACCAGGAGAATGCAAGAAGCCATCAGACCGAGCAGGCGAAGGACCTTCAGGACCGGAACAACCGCTCCATTGTGAAATAAAGGAATCATTTCCTGAATGTCGCGGATCCTTTGAGGTGGAGGGAATGCACAACATACAGTAGTGTCCAGTACCGCACCTATGAACAGGTTGCGCTGGGAGGGCACCAGGTGAGATTTGGGCACGTTTATCGAAAAACCCAACATGAACAACAGCTGCGATGTCTCTTGCAGGTGATGAAGCACCTTCTCGGGCGACTCCGCTTTGATCAGCCAGTCGTCCAGATACGGGAATACAGGAATCCCCGACCTCCTGAGATGTGCCGCCACCACTGCCATCACCTTGGTGAAAACTCGAGGCGCAGTAGTAAGTCCAAACGGAAGGACCGCAAACTGGTAGTGTTGCGAACCCACCGTAAAACGGAGATACTTCCTGTGCGACTTCAGGATCGGGATGTGAAAATACGCATCCTGCAAGTCGATCGACACCATCCAGTCTTCTTCCAACAGCGCTTGAAGAACCTGCGCAAGAGTGAGCATTTTGAATTTCTCCTGCCTGAGATAGAGATTCAAAATCCTGAGGTCCAGGATTGGACGTAACCTGCCATCCTTCTTGGGAATCTGGAAATACCGGGAGTAGCACCCCTGACCCCTCTCCTGCTCTGGGACCACCTCTATCGCACCTTTCCTGAACAAAGCCAGGACTTCTTCCTGCAGGCGAACTAGGTGGTCCTCCGAACAAAAACCCTGGCAAGGAGGGTAATTGGGAGGGAACTCCTGGAAAGGGAGAGCATACCCATTTTCTACGAGATTGAGAACCCAAAGATCTGATGTAACCGATTCCCAATCCCGTAGAAAATGAGTAAGCCGACCCCCCACCGGAGCCACATGATCCAGAATGGCGGATCTAGGGCTGCTTTGCTGCAGAGGGAGGGGGTTGATTATTAGAGGAAGTGGAGGAGGAGGAGGCCTGGCGTCCACGACCACGGCCCCTTTGCTTTCCTCTGTAGGTTTTATACAGAGGATTCTGTCGCTGCTGCTGCTGACCTTGGCTGTAGGAACGAAAATTGGATCTGCCAAATCCCCTGAACTTCCTAGCCGCAGAGCCCCTTGTCTGAAGGCCCAAAGACCTCGCCGTAGCCCGGCTGTCCTTGAACCTCTCCAGAGCTACGTCAGCCTTCTTACCAAAGAGGCCTGTCCCATCAAATGGCAAGTCCAACAAGGTTGACTGAACATCAGTTGAAAAATCGGAGGACTTAAGCCATGCGGCCCTCCTTGTTGCAACAGTAGAGCCCATTATCCTGGCAACAGAGTCCACCGTGTCCATACCACTCTGTATAACCATACGAGCTGCAGCCTGAGTATCAGAGATCACCACGTTAAAGTTTTTCCTATCGTCCTCTGGAAGCTTAGATGAAAGTTGTTTCACAGAGTCCATTAACGCATGAACATACCTTCCCAATAGGCAAGTAGCATTGGTGGATTTCAAGGCCATGCTACCCGAGGAGAAAATCTTCTTAGCAGACTGGTCCAATTTCTTAGAGTCCTTGTCTGCCGGCACTTGAGGGAAAGAGCCCGCAGCCCTGCTTGAACAGGCGGCCTGCACCACCAGACTTTCCGGTGCAGGATGCGAGGAAAGAAATTCAGGGTCATCAGGGGCCACCCTGTAACGCCTTGCCACCGACCTGGAAACCGCAGGCGCAGTCAGAGGTCTCTTCCATACCTCCTTTATTGGCTCAGTCAATGCATCCGTAAAAGGGAGTGTAGGCTCCACAATTGAAGAAGGCGAATGCAAAACCTCTGTAAGGATGTTGGGCTTGTACTCAACTGTGGGCAAGGTCAAGCCTAGCAAATCTGCAGCCTTCCTAATAACAACATGATAGGGTGCTATGTCCTTAGATGGAGTATCCGAAACGGATGGCAAACCCCACTCAGGAGAAAGCTCCAGGCCACTTGCACTTTGGAGGTCCTCATAACAATCCCCCTGAGCTTGCAACTCTCCTTCCTCAACATCGGAGTCCATATACTCCTTCTCCTCCAAGAGGCGTTGTGCCCTGCGCCTCGACCATTCCATGCGGACCGACGTCGACGGATCCGGCAACGACTCCGCCGGCGCCGGAACCGACGTCGAGCGAGGAACTTGAGGACGGGAAGCACCACGATCCGAATCACCACGAGGCCGATCCGGAGTCGGCGCAGCCGCATGCGAAGTCGACGACGCCGAACCGAGCCATGGACAAGGCGTCGGCATAAACGGCATACAAGGGGCCGGGGCATAAGCCTGGGGCACACCTAAATTAAAAGACTAGGGACCCATGGGACCAATAGGCGCACCAGTGGGGTACATTGCCCTCGAGTAAACTCCAAACATGGCGTTTAAAAACTGCGAGGGATCCTGACCTGGACCTGGAAAGGGAGGGTACGAACCCAACGGCCGCTCCGAAGGAGGCTGATCCGGCAAAGGCGCACCCTGGCCCTCTTGTTCTTCAGGCTCCACAACCGGAGTCGGTGCTCGAGGAACCTCTTCTTCATGCACCGATGAATGGTGCGACTCCAGATCCTGTTCCGGCTCCTGAACTGGAGAACCAACGTGAGATCGAGCCGGAGAAGGAGACACGAAGTCCTTGTGATGTTTACGTGACTTCTTCCTCGAATCCGAAGACTCCTTGCCAGAGTGATGTCTGGAGTGATGTTTACTCCTCTTATGCTTCTTCCTCGAGAAGCTCGAAGCATGGCCGGAGGCCGACTTGGATCCGGACCTCGACCTCCCTCTGGACCTCGACCTCTCTCTGGACCTTGATCTCTCTCTCTCTCTCTCGACCTCGCCTTGGCCCTCGAAGCCGACCTCGACTTCGATCGCGACAGCTGTCTCGACTTCGAGCGCCTGGACACCGACATCGAAGACCTTCCGGCTTCTCTTTCCTTCACCTTTGCAAGCAAAAGCTTCGCCTCCCGCTCTCGCAAGGCTTTGGGGTTCATCTTGTCACAGGAACGACAGTTCTTAACATCGTGACCCGAACCAAGACACCACAGACAGTCGGAATGCGGATCGGTGATCGACATCATTCGGGAACAGGAACCACATTGTTTGAAACCCGTCTTCCTCGACGACATCTTCGGCGAAGAAGTGAAATCCAACAGAGAAACTGTAACAGCTAAACAGAGATAAGATACAAAAGTATCGCAGAAGATCCCAGAAACCGTTAGCGTCGACGACGCGGAAAAAAGGGAACTGACGTCACTACGCCGACGTGGGCCTTATATGGAGTCGGTGACGTCAGACGGAGTCGCGCGCGATGCCGTGCTCCTATGACGTCGTCCACGCCGGCGTGCTACGAAGAATTTTCCGAACGTTGCTGGCGCAAGGGGGATATTCACAAGGTGAGGAATCCACACGGCAGATGTATCTATCAGAAGGGGCTGGCTCACTTGCTACTGTCCATGCCCTTTGTTATGCTGCAATGGGACCTTAATTAGGTCCTCACTTTTCGTATGTGTGCTCCCTTCTAGCCTTTACACAACAGTCCCCTCCGGCTGCTTACCATCAAGACAGCCTTTCTGCTTTCTGGTGGTGATAACATCTGTCCGGAGGGTGAGTGTGTTGCAGGCGCTGACGTACACGCCTCCCTATATGATGCCTTTCCCAGACAAAGTGGTGCTTTGCATCTGTGCTACATTTTTGCCAAAGGTTCTAACCCCATTCCCTTTGGGTCAATCCATCACGCTGCCCACCTCCTTTGCTCCCCTGTATCCTTCTAAGGAAGAGGAGAATCTCCACCGTCTGGACCCAAAAAGAGCATATTTGTTCTACCATGACTGCACAAAAGAGTTCCGGGTGGACGACCAACTCTTTGTGGGGTACGTGGGAGCCGAGAAGGGTCAGGCAGTGCATAAAAGGACCATCTCGCGTGGGGTTATTCTCTGCATTAAAATCTGCTATGCCCTGGCTAAGAAGCAGCCCCTTGAGGGATTAAGGGCCCATTCCACCAAGGGAAAGACTGCGACCACGGCTCTGGCGTCCCAGTCCTGGACATCTATCAGGCAGCAACATGGCAATCCTTGCACACGTTTGCCAAGCACTACTGCCTGGGCACTTTTCCCGCTCAGTCCTGGAGGACTTCCTAGTGCAAGATATTGGTCCACAACCCACTGCTGGGATGTCTTGGCTTTGGTATCTAATTCAAAGGTAAGGAATCTGCAGCTAGAAGTCTCTATCTGATGAACAAGTTACTGTTAAAAGCACGTAGCATCGAGCGCGATGAGGCACCCTAAACAATTACAAGCAGAGTCTGTGATGCCGGCCGCACACAAAACTACAGTTCCCATGAGGCCAGGCGCACACGTCACGGGAACACCGATCAAGGCGGAAACGATGCGAGGTAAAGCGTTGGAAATTCTTCGTCTCTGGAGGTGGTGTTGGCATCCTGTGTATCCAGTGAGGTCCGGTAAGGGTGCTTTGCACTGAATCTCCCTCAACCTTTGGTTTTCCTATGGGTCCTGTCCTCCGTTGGTGGGCACCGCAGCGCACGTGGGGGGGGAAGGACGCTTGCCTGCATCAGTCTCCAGTTATGTGCCTGCCTCGGTAAGCTCCCGGCAATGTTAGCACAGCGGTGACTATGCTCACGTCATGCCGCGTACCTGGTGTTCTGACCGGACTGGTCATGGGATTTTAGCCCTTATCCTTGAAACAGCGGTGACTAGGCTCAAGTCACGTTGTTAATTTTAAACTTTGTGTTTTCATCTCTGCTGCCTTGTATGTTCTACATCAACTACTTTTGGAGGTCATGGTGAATTGAACCATGATATGGATTGAGATACTATTAACAATATTATATGCTTGAAGTACGAGTTACTTACCTTCGGTAACGATGTATCTGGTAGAAACGGTTCTAGCTGCAGATTCCTTAACGTAGAATTACTCCCAGGCGCTTGACTGGATCCGGAATTTTTTTTGCCACAGCATCCCTGCATGCTAGGGGACGGCATGACGCGACTCCGCCCTGACGTTGTCCGCGTACATGATGTCAGCGAGGTCACATAAGTCCCACCTACGTCAATTTTCTTCGGAGAACTTTTCCGAGCCACAATGCGGAGCCATCAGACAAAACCATGACAGTATGGGAACAGTACAGGAACAGTGTGCGAAAGAGCAGAAATATAGAAAGGGAATGGTGAGGAACACCACCACAAGGAGCAGTGTCAGACACTGCAGCACCTAAAAGCAAACAAAGAAGAACAGAGCATCGCCCTGATCAGCAACCCTGCCTGTACGGAGATAGCCCCCCCCCAGAGACAAAAGAACACATGAAAAAATTTCATATTAACATGTAGCAGGACTACAACCTTAAACAAAGTGAAGGGAAACCAGTCCGGGGAAAACAAGGAAAGACAGACTCCAAGACAGCTCCACCACAGAATGTGACATCCCCCATGAAGAACAAGGGCACAGGCCCGGACAAAAAAAAAAAAAACAACCCAGAGGGTAGGAGAGGAGCAGAGGGGCAAAAAGCCCTCAGCAATGAAAGGGAGGGGAAGGGGGGTAGAAGGAAGCCCCACCCTAGAGCAACTATAGCATAAGAGCACAGGAGTACTCATAAACCAATCCCCCAATGACCAAACAGGGAGGAGTGGAATAAATAAACAGGACGAACATCCTGCCAGAAAAGAGCGAAAGAATGCACTCACCAAAGGCATAGCCACCCACAGGGAGGCGAGTGCAGAAGACCAAACCAAAGGCCCTCACAGAACGAGGAGGAAGGGCGGGTTATGAAGGAATCTGCGGCTAGAATCGTCTCTACCAGATACATCGTTACCGAAGGTAAGTAACTCATACATCTGATAGAGACTATTAGCCACATATTCCTTAATGAAGAATAGATACCCCAGCCATACCCAAGGGGAAGAAGGGTCTGCAAGAGGACACCCACCTGCCTGGACATAACAGAAGATCCCACATGGGACGAATAAAAACGGACAGGGAGAAGAGCCCTGTCCCCCCAGGCAAGGGGCACCCTTACATCCGACCCTAGAGGGGATGCAGGAAAACAGGAAAAGAGGCAGCCCGCTCTCTAATTCAGGAGGAGAAACAAGCACAAGGCGAAAGGAGACCAGAGCACCCCACGCCTGCACAAGTCACCAAGAGTCTCAACCAGAAGCTTCAAGGCCCATGGCAATGAAGAGGAAGAAGAGCAACCCAGAGACTCCAAGGAGAAGAGGTAGAGCAAAGGCAAGCCCCCCACCGGGAACACACCCAGTGAAGAGGGCAGCCGAGCCTATTGCAGCCAGAAGACAATACACAAGACAGAACGGCGCCTGCAGCAATAAGGCAGGTGGAAGCAGAAGCCCAGGGTCACCCAGGGAGAACCGGCCAACACCCCGCAGGGAAAGACAGCACCCAAAGAGGAACCAGGAACCTAAGAGCCATCCCAACCCCTAGGGAGGAGAGGCAGAATTGAAGGCAGGACCCACTGGAAGAAAGCAGACAAGGCAAGGACAACCGCCCTGCTGAAGTGCCAGGAAGGCACAATGGTGCAGAAAAAGAGCAGGTCGGCGCAGGCATGCATCGCGGGCTGCAAACAACACCACGGAACGGCGAACCCAGGACAAGCCAGACACCAGCCTAAGACAGAGGCCAGGAAGGTCAAGAAAGGGCCCAGACATGCCCCGGAGGAGGAGTCCACACACACAGCCCAAAAAAGAAGTGGAACCAGGCAGAGCTACGACGCCAGGTCGCAGACAGCAGGCCAGACCAGGCTAGCAACTGAGCGACCCCGGAGAAGGACGGCCCGGGACGCAACTTAAGACATTCCAACCATCAGCAAGAGGGTCGCACCTGCAACCAACCGGAGGGCCACGGAGAGCAGAAGCCCGAAGGGCGACCACACCTCCCCAGGATATGACACAGCTATACAATAACTACCATTACCCTACATAGAGCATGTTACGTCCCAAACATGGGACAATAGAAAAGACCTGCGGAGAACCCGCAGACGGCTTGCCATCAGCCAATAATAAAAATAGAAGGCCTAATCTCAGGGCCAAAACGACTCAGCAAAAGTATAAAAAGACATGCACAAAGGGGCCAGCCAACAGCACCACAGTCCTAACAAAAGGGACACAAGTGCACAGTAGCACACAGAACACACAAACGGGGCGACCTGCCCCAACGGAAGAACACCTCCCAAAAGACAGACAAACTCACCGGTCACTGAGGAGGAGGGAGAGGAGGAGGAGGAGACCAAAGTCCCGCCAGGAACCTCTGAATGGCAGAGTCTGCAGGGGCGTGGAACAAAAGAGCGGGATCAAAGGGAAGATCCTCCAGCCGTTCCCGAACTTTTTTCGGTAACACACTGCATGTCGAAGTGCGACCGAAGAAGCCATAGCACGACCAAGCACCTCTGAAATGTCCAGAGCAGAGTGAAGAATGAACGTCGCCAGCTCCCAGCCATCCAACACATGGTGCCGCAGATCAACACAGGCACCCTCCTGAGAAGCGGCAGACATAAGGGACTCTGCCGAGTCCCAGAAGCAAGAAGTAGCCATAGCCAAAACACACAGAGTGTTAAGGGCCTGCTGAGCTGCACTGGGGGAGGCAAATATATTGCACCCCCAAGGAGACAAGCCAGCGGGCCTCCCGTGACGGGGGAGACTGCAACAGCAGCAGGGAGGGAAAGGCATTCTGCAAAAGAGGGCCCCTGGTAGAGGGGAGGAGGGATAGACACACAGGATCACAAGACGCCGGATGGTGGCGGTGCAGAAGGTGTTGGGGCACCGGATCCACCGTGGCGGGACAGCCCCAAGCTCTCAAAAGAGAAGAGTGGAGCAAACCCTTGAAGGGAAGCAGCAGCTCCCTACCACCAGAGCCCTGATGGAGGACCTCCAGAAGATGATCCAGGGGGAAATGCGCAGCTGGATCACCCACGTGCAAAGTTCCAGCAGCCGTGGAAACAGCAGGAGTGAAGGCAGAACCCGCCTCTGTAGGGCCCCGCGGTGGAGAAAGCAGCTCCTTGGTGAGCAATGGCTGCAAACTAAGGCAGCCGTTCACCAAGCCAACCGGAGGAAGGAAAGGCGAAGTCCGGAAAGGAGGAAGAGGTACCAAGGAGTGGTGAACTTGCGGCGCCTCCGGCTGCGGTGACGGCGAAGAGCCGTCCTTAGATGACGTTGGGAAAAAATACACAACGCGACGACCCGTCTCCGGCGAGGACGAAACCAGCAAGCACTGAACCTCTGGAGAAGAGGAGGCAACGACCCGATGCTGGCCTGGCGCCGTAGAGTCTGCTACCGGAGGCAGGTCAGCATCCTCTGGTGCCGAGGGAGATGCCAGAACGACCTCCGCCACAGCCCCGGCGACCACCCGTGACACCAAGGGGACCCCAGCAGGGGTTTGCGGCGAGGCAGAGGCTCCGTGGTCCGAAGGAGGGACCCCCGAAGGGTGCACCACATCCACCGAACCCGGATCCGAACCCGTCCGCGCCGGGGCCGGAAACACCGGCGACGCCGCAAAAGGCCCAGCACACGGCAAGGGGTCCGCAGACGTCCCAGGGGGAAAAGAGGAGAAGGAGAAGCCAGCGAGGCCACCACATGTGTCTTCATCTGGGCTCTAGTCGCCCCCACACCAGGAAACGGCAGATATGGGGACGACGCGAGGGGCCGCACCACCCGCAGAGAGCCTGCACCCCCAACAGGCCTGGAACCAGCCCTCTGGGACAAACTGTGACACTTACCAACAGGCGAGCAACGCTCTTGCGGTCTGGGAGAGGGACGATGTCTAAGACTGAGGCAGCGGTTCTTGAAACCTTCCGCAGCAGCTGGACGCAGCGACGACACCGACCTGGACATGCCTGCCGAAAGGAGTTTCATCCAGCGCTCCCGCCGGGACTTTGGCTTCATCTGCTGCCACCCTTCACAGCAAGTGGAATCATGGTGCTCCTCCCAACGCCACATGCAGATGAGGTGAGGATCCGTCGCCGACATCTGGCACCCACAAGATGAGCACGTCTTAAAACCCAAAGGCATTCGCACACTGTTCCCACACAAACGCACAAGTGAAAGGGAAAGAAGGGCCCACAACAGGCCAGAAGGACGAAACGGATCAGCCTTGCACGTGAAAAAGGAAAAAACTGACGTAGGCGAGACGGGTTGGGACTTTTATGACCTGATTGACGTCACGTTTGCGGACGTCAGGGCGGAGTCGTGTGATGCCGTCCCCCCGGCGCTGAGGGATGCCGTGGCAAAAAAAAATCTGGATCCAGTCTCACGCCTGGGGATAATTTTACGTTAAGGAATCTGCGGCTAGTAGTCTCGATCAGATTATGATATCAGTCACGGACTGAAGATTTATGTTTTATTGTTCTTCTGGCTCTATTTTCAACAGGGGTATCAAGGAGTGGTATAGGACTACGCTCTATCCCTGTGAGGCATAGTGGAGTCTAGAAAGGGTAAGTTGCTGTTAGAAACCTATTCAAGTGTATTTTGGAGTAGTACATCTTTACGCTGTTCTCTGAATGTTGTGATTTTTGCTCTATGAATGTTTTCTTCTATGTTCCCACATTACAGCCAAAATGAAGAAATGGATACTTTTACACCGACAACATAACTATGGTAGAAGTGTCTTATTCTACGGGTGTCATTCTTTTTTGTTACAGGTATAAGAGATTGCGCATGTAGCTATTGTTTCTTAAAGTCTATATCTAGTAGGAGTGAACTCACGGTGCTTAGAATTGCTCTTATTTCAGGTCTCCCTTCCTGCTGTTCCCATCGTATCCTTCCCTCGCTTGAGCCTCCCACTGACCTGTGCCATTACGGCTACTAACCTTGAAACAAAGAAGGGTTTGGCTTGAGCGCAGTAAGGCTACGCCTACAACTATATGAAACAAAACAACTGCCAGTACTGCTCGAGCTATTTAATCATAGACTCAATAAGCTGAGTTGACACTTCTCAACTTAGAAGGACCAAACATTCCGTCCACACCAAATGTTGTTATATAGAAGTTTATTTTCTACTTACAAAATTATTTTAAGAAACTTTTTAATTTTTTTATGTTTGTATCAACTAAAGAAAGATCTTTCTTTAGTTGATACAAACATAAAAAATTTAAAAAGACGGAATGTTTGGTCCTTCTAAGTTGAGAAGTGTCAACTCAGCTTATTGAGTGGCTCGGACCTCCTGGAGTGGAAAAAACTGAAGGTACTGATGTCCGCACACCTGGGAGGTGCCTATAAGTGACCGCCATGTCATAACTGTCACTAACAACGCCAATGTCATGCAGAGCCGAATTGAGCCACCCGACAGTGCACGCAAGAGATATTGCAAAGGTTGTGTGCGTAAATGTTTCCGGATCCAGCCTGAGGCCTGGGAAATTCAAAGGTAAGAAATCTGCAGCTAGATTGATTCTCTACCAGATAATGCATTACCGAAGGTATGTAACTTTTTCATCATCACTGGTTTGGCAGCTTAACTGATGCAGTAGGCACGGAAAAGCGATTATTTCTAGCACTCATTACATTCACTTCGTTGATTGCCCTGCTATACTACCCCCAATCCAAAATCTGCTTTTGTACATCTAAAGCAATCCATTTAAAGCAAACATTCTTAGCCTACAAACGGTTTCCAAGGATGTACTTGGCAAACAAAAAACAAATATTCACCAGGCATAAAATCACAATAAGTGAGGAAGTAGGCATAAAAGGGTACCCTCCCCTATTCAGCTGTGGAAGAGTTAATCTCCCTTGTCTCTGATATTTGTCTAATACCTGTGCTCTTTTCATTCAGGGCGAAGCAAAAACAGTCCATCAGAAGTCAATTTACCAGTTTTCTTGTGTAGGATAATGCTCTTGTAATGTACCCTGATACAATTGTGGAAAGATTAACTAAATAAATGCAGCCACTGTCACAGGGCCCCAGAAATGATGCCCGATTAAGCCCCCACAATGAAATGGTGAAAGTGCACACCCAAATCAAGGCGCTCCTGTGCTCTGCTTGAAGGCAGCAGACACAACAAAGGGCAACTCAATGCTAGCTGGAATGCGTTGGAATAGGATCACATCCCTATAAAGCTACTAGTGTTTAGGGTGGATGGACTCAAACTCCATTTAGGTGGAACCTTACAGAAAAGCGAACAAGAGCATGGTATCTTAAGGGGAGTAAATAAATTAATAAATGAGGATCGCCAAGGAGCAACTACAGGAGTTCCTTCGGAGCTAAATTCAATGCTTAAATGACTGAGGATTGAGGCAGACCCCTAGAATATCAAAGCTAAAACATCTACATTAGCAAGGTCAAGAGAAGTCCTGAAAGCCATGTGGGAAATGACAGATAAAATAACCCTCAATGTCAAAAGATAAGCTGCTGGGACAGCAACCGCATATCCCGAGGTATCAAACCGTGGGAATGGGTGGCCCATGGTGTCCTCCATATAAACTGCCTGTGCAGCCATGCAGTAAGACTGCGGTATAACAGAACCACAGAGACCCAATGAGGCCATTTAAATGCCCAGTAATACGACTCAAAGAGAAGTTAGGAAGATAAAGTTGAGTATTCAAAATCTAAGGAAACATCCTGGAGAAAGTGCACTGCAAGGCCTTGGACTCCCTGGGTACAGTGGATTAAAAGGCCATTTAAGTCAAGGTTTCCTGTGAAAAGGCTGGCAGGCCCTCAGATATATTCTTACCATTATGTCCAGAGATCACCTCATACTTGGTAAAGAGGGTCATATAACCACCACAATCGTCACGTGTTTAAGGTTACCAGGATAATCACAAAGTGATCGGCAAAAAGGATGAACGGAGTTGAGGGGATAGAAAAACCAAAAATGGATACCAAAATCGAAACCAAATCCCGGTGTAACTGTACTTTTTACTATATAATGCATGCAAAGACTATAAATTTCTAGCTCAGTTAGAATTCAACAGTCCTGGATATAGCAAAGAGTTCAGAACTAGGCACAATTTGATTTCAGGATATATCCCCCTTCCCCCCAAGACAATGTAACATTCTTTCAACCACAAAAAACAAGACACATATCATCTTTCTAAAGTGTTTATTATTGCAGTTTTCATCTCGGCTATCACTTTTTTCAACTTGAACTTCAAGCATACTGCTTTAAAAACTGACAATTCCAGGGATCAAAATTATTGACAGCTCTAAAAGAAAAAGAGTCCATAAGAGTTCACATGACAAATGTGTGGATGTAATTTTTCTCCAACTTGCTTTTTGCTGGTTTTTAACACTGACAAAAAAAGAAATAATAATGATTATGAGTTTATTTCCTAGGGCATAGATAGTGCAGGCCACATTCTGTGCATTAGAAGTCGACTCCAGTTGCTTGTCTAATGAAGTCGGATGTTGCCAGCTTCCTGAATTGGTTCTTCAGTAACAGAAGGAAGTAAATATTGGGACAGAAAAAATAATCAAATATACAAAGAAAGAACAAACAAGAGAAAAGAGCAAACAATGAAAAATAGGAAATCAAAGTAATTTAAAGTAAAATGTATGGAAAACTGGCATAAAACTAGTAACCATAACAGAGTAAGAGAAAAATAGATAGAGAAATGATGGTAAGAAAGGGCAAGAAGAAAAAACATAACAGTGGAGAAAACAGAGATAAGAAAAGGCCAGAAACGATCTGAAAAATGATTAAGTGGAGAAAAGGGAGTTGGGGACTAAATATAGGAAATATGTGGTGGCAAGAAATCAACAGGAAATAATGAGCAGGGGTTATGAAGATGTGGAAGAGATACAAGTCACAAGTTTGGGTGACAGTAATAAGAGATTAACAGAGCAAAGGGAGAACTTGTTGTCTTAACAAACAAGTTACTTACCTTCAGTAAGACACTTTCTGGTTGAGACTATCAAGCCTCGGGTTCCTCACCCTTCCAGTATTCCTCAGGCATCAGACTGAATACAGAAACTGTCCAGCAGTACCTTTACTGGTCGGAAGGTGGCGCCGTGCTGCTATGCACCAATGCAGTTCTGCTCCGGAAATAATGTGCAGGGAATATATTGGCTATCACTCCCGTGCGCTGACATAAGTTGCTTTTGAGACCAACCAAGCACCCAGATGCAGAGCTTCAAAACTAAATTGGTACACCAGTGTGCAAATTCCTAGACTTTGGATCTTATTAATTGATTTATTGATGGATGGACTGCAATTACAGAACAGGGAGGATGGGAGAACTGGTGAGGAATCGGATGCTAAATAGAGTCTCTACCAGAAAGAGCGTGAATCGGATGCTAAATAGAGTCTCTACCAGAAAGAGCGTGAATCGGATGCTAAATAGAGTCTCTACCAGAAAGAGCGTTACCGAAGGTAAGTAACTTGTTCTTTTGAAAGAGACTTCTAGCCACAAATTCCTCACCGTTTGAATAGATACCAAAGCAGCACTAATTTGGAGGTGAGTTTGAGGATTGAACTCAAACCAGAAAGCCCAGCAGGACCGAGTGCACAAAATGCCCCTCTCAGTATACCTGGCTATCCAGGCCACCGTGTATTGTTAACGTGTAGAGGGACGCCCACATACCTACCTGGGCAGGGACACCACAAGCTAACGCAGTTGTTGCAACCACTGCCATGCCAGAATGAGCACACAGTCCTTCTGAAGGCTGCTTTTCAGCCAATGCGTAGCAGATCTTAATGCAGAGCACGATCCGGAAAGAGATGGTTCTCTTATGAATAGATTTGCCTATTTTCACCCTTGAGAACCCCACAGAGACCTGATAGTTTTTGATACAATCTATGTAGAAGCTCAGCACTCGGTTGGGGTCCAAGAGATGGAGTCTCTACTCCTCCTTAGAGAGGAGAGGCAGAGCATAGAAGACCGGCAGGGTGATGGTTTGAGTGACGTGCTACAGCAACAACTTTTGACTGAAAAGTTGGTCAAGTCCACAGGCTCAGTTTGTCTGGGAAGAAGGTGTGGTATGGCTGGTTAACAAAGAGCTTGCAGCTCACTAACACCGCTTGGATGTAATGGCAATGAGGAACACTGTCTTGGTGCAAAGCTGCAAGGAACAGCTATGTTACCAGGAAGTAGCAGGAATAGCAGCCACATCCTACTTCTGACACGGTCACCCACTCAATAGCCAATTTGGCTAAATAGAAAGATGGTCCTAAGTCAGTCACTTAAGAGAAGACGAAAGATAAGGCGGCGTGGAAATGAAGGGAAGGGCATAACCATCTCGAACAGATTGCAGGATGCACCTGTCTGATGAGAAGGCCTGACAAGAATCATCAGATCCTGCCTCCCACTGGGTGACTGTGTTTAACTGAGGGCATGCTAAACGGGTTTTTAGGGTGGGGCTATATTAGCAGACTGGGTGGCCTGTTGACCTTGGCAACAGGGGCTGTGGGCACCACGGCCGTGACCACAAACTTGCTGGGCACCATGCTGGGGTTGGATTGGCCAGTGGTATGGGGTACCTATGCCGAAACCATGAAAAGAACGATAGGGTTAATGCGGCTGGCAAGGTACGGCAGATGGGTACAAGGAGCGTGATGTAGCACTGCTCTCCTTGAGGGCTCGAGAGCAGAATCTGCCTTGTCCTCAAACTGTAGAGAGCCATTTAATGGAATGTCCACGAGGGACAATGAAACATCGAAAAAATGGTGAACCATATTCAGGCGTGGCCCCAAATGGCAACACTGGCGCCAATGGCCTGCCCACTAGAATCGATGGTGTCCAAGCCACAATGAATCATGAACTTAGCAGCATCCTGACCATCCTGCATGGTTTGGGCAAGGGCAGGTCGGAGATCTTCGAGGACACCTCAGATGACTTAAGCCAACGAATCTCAAAGGGTGTGGGAATAACACCCCAGCAGGCAGCCATTTTTCACAGACCTGAGCACGAAGGTGGGTGAAGAAAATACTCACTTGACAAAGGTTTCAACACGTTTAGACTGTTTGGGGGGTAGTTGGGGTTACTTGTGGACACTTGCACCAACAACCTCTCAAAGGAGGGGGAGATAGGAAAGCGGGATTACCCGGGGCAGGGCAATGGTGTCGTACAATCTGGCGGTATATGGTTGGGTCAGAAAAAGATTTGGCCCATGCACCTAATAAGGTGCCTGTTAAAGCGTTGTTAAATGCCAGGAGAGGCTCAAAAGATGTTTGTCCCAGGTGAAGAACTTCTGTCAATACATTAGGCTTGACCTTCAAGATGGTGAGATGGAAGTCAAGGTCTTCAGCTGCCCTACATAATTACCATGACATAGGAAGTGGATTCCTCTATGGCTGATACAGGCAGTAAGAGGAGGCCAGATTCAGATGAGGTATCGAGACCAGTAGCCTCCTACAAGTTGCCATACCCATTGGATTTGTGAATGGACTGAGCGAACTCATCACCTGCAATATTTTCATTGCCCGGATCCTTATCAAACAGAGAATGTAAAGTCTGCTGTTGTCCTTGTAAAAGAGGTGAAGTAAGTGGAGGTAACTGTGCCTCAACTGCTGTTGGATGCTGGATTGGGCTAGGTTGGACCAGAGCAGTCTCAGAGTCATACAACTATTGGAGGCTCCTCGTACAGCGTTGATAGATTTGGTATTGGCCTCAAATTCTCAAGGCCCGGAGGCAGCGTATGGCTGCAGGAACTCTTTGATTTGTTGCAGGGTGGCAGATGGCCCGTGAAACTCAGGTTATGCCGGAACCCATTGTGGAATCAGCTTTGAAGAAGGCTGACTCTAGAGGCATTAACTAGATTCATTGCAACACCCCCATGCCTGTTCAAGTGATTGCGAATGGCAAAAGGAAGCAGAGTCCTGCTTTGATTTCTATTGATTCCTTTTAGATTTACCAGATTATGTGGATTAAGACAAAGACCGGCCTTGCCAACTCTTGGAGCAGGAACAGGACTAAATCTTGGATTTGAACCGTGATTTAGAGTGGTCCCAGTGAAAAGTCTTCTTATGCTTGGCAACATAAAGAAGCACCTCGCTTTCCTGGATGGCCTTCGGATCCATCGAGGCGCAGTCACTGCAGGCCTTGGAGTTGTAGCTCAACCTCAAACACCACATGCACACCTGCTGGGATCTGTCAGTCATTTGCTTGTGATAGTCTTTGCAGGGCTTAAAACCTGCCGTTTTAGGGGGGAGACATCCCTTGCATGCTGTAGAATTAGAAGACAATATCGAGGTAGAGAGGCACTGAGAGATGAGGAAAAGATCCGGGTCCATGTCAGGAGGCGCGAAAGGGACTGAAATCAGTGCACTGGAGTGGGTATCTATCTATATAGACTCTGCATGTTATTTATGGAATTTCCGGAGCGGAATGCAGCCAGAGCGGAGTCGCATAGCGCCAACTTCCATCATGCCAAGGTACTACTGAAAAGATTCCAGATCCAGTCTGACGCCTAGGGAATATTCAAAAGGTGAAGACTCTGCAGCTAGAGGTCTCTATCAGAAATGCAGTACAAGCGAAATCCCTGCCCTGTTCAGGATATTCCATAGTGCTGTGATGAGGATATTTTTATTGAGGATTCATTTTAATTTACAGAACAATCTGATGATGAATTTGACATTCATTTGTGAATACAAACGGTCGATAAGCAGTTGTGTCTGGTGCCTCTATTAGCTGAATAGTTTCAGAACTTAAACATTATTTTGCAGAACACATCAAAGAGCCAAGTATGCATGACTTTCCTGAATACCGTGGACGATATTCTTGGAAGCCCATCGGATCGATTATAGATATCATCCTGGTAAATATCAGATTTATCATCCTAACCGCTATAAAAGTTAAGGACACTGCTGTTCGCAAAAATGATGCAGTCAATACAGCCTGCACTACTCACCAGACAAATTAAGGGGGAAATAAACAGTTTTTCGGGTAATTTCCCAAACAATCTTGCCTCTGAACAATCATCCAGGTAGAAAGCAAGACGATTTTGTTAATCCGAAAATATGGAATGAGTAAAATGTAGCTTTTCAGGTTTTCGATTCTATTGTTTGCATGAATTTCTGATAGGTTGACTTTACGGGTTTCAATAACCAAAAAACATTCTCAAAGCATGACTTTATGGATTTCAGGATTTACTTAAAGGAAAACAGCCGAGAGCTTGACTTTATCGATTTCTAATTTTAAAGCACTTAAGAACTGTGCCTGTAATGTGCTTCTGCGAGCTTCTAAATTGGTCTAATTCCAAGAGCATTCACACAACTCCTGGTGCGAGTTATCAAATAATGCACCAAAAAAGCAACAGACTGGCTTTACTATAACTGCATCATTAAAACACAGGTATCATAAACCGAAAAAGACTTCCCAATACTAAGAAAATGAGCAGCACAGACCACGTCATAAACATGTCTATGCCTTCAGAGGACCAAAGAAATTTATTTTTCCCTTAACCATTAAAGGAAAATTCCGAAAAGGTGTCCCCCCTTCCCTTAGTTAGGCAGAATACCACCCTCGTTTCGTGGCTCTTCAAGCAATGCATTTCTCTGAACTGGCGTCTTCACTCTGCAACCAGAAGTGGAAAGCCTTAAATAAGGCCCCTTTCTTGTCACTTAACATTTACGAAGAGACTCTACAGTATCTTCGACGAAATATTTTGTAACCCTTCTATGATTTTTTTTTGTGTGAAACATTTTGATGTAGAGTCACTGCGACTATGACTTCATGACCATACCAGTTTAGACAGGTAAGAGGAACAGATTACATATGGAGTAACAAACACGAGAACCATCGGGACTGACACCGATAGGAACCTAAGTAGACCCTGCTAGCGGCCGCTTCCCAAGACCAAGCATATAGCATTAGAAGCGCTTGTATGGTTCACACGAGCACAAGACTGTTGAGGTTTCCACTCAGAAGGGAGGTTGAACAGATTCGTTCCGTTTCTCCGCAATTCTGATTCAAGCAGCTGAATGTTCAGCAATTATGTTCCCAAGTTCTCGACCTCAAACACGCCAATAGCCGACTTTGTTAATTTCATATTTGCTCTTCTCCTTTCTTCTTCCAAAAATATTTACAGTATGCTATCTCTAGTCGAAGAAAGTAAAATATTTCGCACACTTCGGCAAAATATACCATCTTGTAAAAATGTAAAACAAAAGAACATCTAACCAAACTAAAAACAATGCAATGCAAACAAGCCATCTTGATTGGTCACTTAAATCGGGTCAAGAAAGTTAAAATTGTCAGACATAATTGGGGGAGTGGCACAGATGGTGATTTAAACAACGAAATGGTAGTGGAAAACAGGTAATGGGGAGATGGGAGGGATGGGAGCAGGGGCAGCCTTCTTATCACAAGTTGCATGCTCAGCAAAGATGACTGCTAAATAAACCTATAAAGAATGACTCAGGAAAAGGACATGAATAGCAGGACATCGGTCAAGAATGAAATAACACAAATAGCCTTGTTCTGCAAAAGTTACCCAATTAGTGACTCAAGGAAAAAGCACTTTGAGATTAGGAGGAGACGTAAATGAAATTTCATGTTACATTTTAATGTCATTTTATTAGAAATCATGCAAACATTTTTTATATAAAAAATACAAGTGCAATAAGAATTGTGTGTGTAAATACAGATTCTGGGATACTGTGTCATTGTCGTCGTTTCCAGGAAAAATCTTTTCTAAACCAGGAGCGGCTGGGTCTTCACCTCCCTCCTGCTTCCCGGCTCCAGAGCTTCCTACAGGCTGAAAAGTTTTCACCAAACAGCGTAGACCTCCAACTTCCCTTAATTTTGATCCCCAGTTTTAAAAGTGGTGTTGACTTTAAATTACAGTTTCTGAATAGCCAAGAACAACATTTTAATTGTATTTACATTCCATTCTTTTTAGTGTCATCCACAACACATACAGTATGTTAGATGTCCAAACCACGATAGTACAGAACTTAACTCCGTATCAAAGCTGTGACTAGATTTCATTTGCAAGTCTTCCTAATCTGCGACCTCAAAAACACATACTGCTGAGGTTCACATCGTCTACACTCTACCCCACTGCTTACCAACTGGATTACCCAACCCAAAACACCATTCCACATAAAAAAAACTCCAATCGATGCACACTGGATGTCAAACTACTGCATTAGCAATGTCCTCTCCAAATAAAAGAGTGTATTAAATAAAATCTCACAGAGAGACCATGTTGGGAGGTTGAATAAAATTGACATGTTGGTACAACAATGTGAATGGATCAATCATTTAAGTGTGCCTCTGAACTGAGGTACCACCATATTTAAAGGAAACCATTTAGATCCACCATCTAATGGCAAAGGGAGGAGGGCATGTTAGAGAATTGACTCTCTACAAAGGGTCTCCTAGTGTGATGTGACTGGAGTTTTCTGCTTACATCAACTTCACCATCAAGATTTCTTTAAACACCATGTGTCCACTGATTTGCCACCAGAAATACCAGTAGCCTTATACCTCAGGAACAACTGTCTGCATTGCCGGTAACTCATCTTAAGAAGCCACAAAGCGCGTCAGTCCAAAGAACATGAGTAACGCAGAGTGATAACCCAGGGGACTGGAGGAGTTGACAAAAGCCTTCTCATGTCTATGCTAAGACATACCAATAGTGCAAGCCATTGATGTATAAATCATTGTAAAATTCAAAGTGCTTTAACTCGGCCCCCTTTGTTAGACTCAGTTACTGGCCAATGCTTATTCATGTTTCTGCTGTTGGTAAGAGCCCTGTCCCAGAACACATACTCGAAACCTTCACTAAAATACATGGCTTCATCCCACGAAAGCACACCATCTTGTCATGACTTTTAAAAGTAAAAATGAACACAGTTACAACAGCTCGATATGTCGATAGGAAGCCAGCACTGCAGCAGCAGATAAAGTTGTTTTTTTTTAAAGTTCTATTGCTAGGGAAATGAGGGATGGAAAAAACTTTGCACGGTTCATAAGCACAAGAATCCATTTGTCAACACTTCATCACAATGAAAAGTCTAATGTCTAGCGGTAAAACAGTCTACACAGTGTTTGTGTGTGTGTGTGTGTGTGTGAGGGCAATACATACTTATTTTTATTTATTAAATAATAATTCCAGAAACTTAAGCAGCAAGGAGATAAATTAAAAAAATACGAAAAAAGATTACAGCTCAGCCCCAGTAATCCAGGTATGATTCTAAGTCATGGAATTTGTAGCAAAGGCAAACATTAAGTCATTTTAACAGACTAAGTCACCAATGGGATTTTTCTACCATGCTCTCTAACAAACTGGGTCCTTGAATGCTGTTTTTGCTCTGCCCATGAGTACTACATATATCTGTATGGCTTTCAGCATGAGTTTTGGAGCCGCAACACTCCAAGGAGTAATTTAACTACATATGAAGGAGCACAACAGATGCCAGACTCTGAGCTTGATAAATACTAGAGATCCCCTTCAAAAGGCTACAGTTCACCACAGAGGAGGGGAAGAAAAACTGTTAACTATGCTAAAAACCTTTCCCCGTAAGTCAGAACGAGAGCCTACTCCCTTAAAATAAATACCGGGATTAGAGGGGCTAAGTTGAAAAATTGCTACAAGCAGGGGTAGTGGCTAAGAGGAGAGAGTCACAAGCCTGGCATAGGAAAAGCAGCAGTAGCAACGTCTAGGAGGGGAGCCGGAGGCGGCTGCAGAGGTGAGGCGACATCAGAGCTGAGGCTCTCGCTGGCGGATGTGCTACGCCACGGGGAAGTGCCGCTGGAAAGGTTGGGTGACTGGTACACGATGACCGCTCCGTGGTCCGTCCGGGCCTTGGCGTTTTCACGGAACATGAGCTTGTGCGATTCAATCTGTAGAAAGAAGAAAGAGGTGGCCGGTGGATCAAAGGGAATGAAGGGGATGTTTGGCAAATGGAGAGACGGAAAACGGTGAAGGAAGAGTGGGGGCGGAAGACGACACCACAAAGTCATCATTAGATGCCTGGAAAATAAAAGTGATTTTAATTCATTAACACAGGTGCAAAAACAATGAAATAAAATAAATGACAAAGATGGAACAAACTCTTTGCTCACTGGAGGATTTTCTCAGAGGACACACTTTACAGTGCCTCAGGGATGGATGGGGGCATGATTGAGTGACACTATCACTTACTTGTTTCTTGTATCTGATTGTCGAAGTTCTGAGTTTCCCTTTGGTCACTACCCTCTGCGGGTACTTCGTTCTGGTGCGTTTCAGGGCCTGCCAGGGCTTGGGGCGTACTCAGATCTCCATTCTGAGGAGTCTGAGCCATGTCACCTGCGTTCTCGTTCCCCTCACTCTATAATGAGACAATGAGGTGTCAATAGGATGGGGATGAGATGGCCATGAAATGGACTGAAAACATTCAGGACACAACAAAACGCACACAAATAAACAATACGCATTGTAGCTAATATCAAGGAAACTTTTACAACTGTTCCCCCAAACCACAAATGCATTTTGAGAACCCAACGGGCAATTCATTGCCAAGCTCCAGATTATTACTGAGAGTTTCAATAACACACCATAATCTAGAACAAAACCTTGCTCCTTACAATCTGTGTGTCAATGTTTTTGGTGGAAATTTAGATTAGTTAAACTTTTAAGAATTTCTTGGACTTCTAAAGGACAAGGAAGAACAGCAGCATGTTTGGTTCAAAGACTTAGTAGATGAACGTCTCTCTGTCCCAGGAAATCAACATTCCCAACAGCAAGAAGGGAAAAATTAATCTTTCAAAATCTGTCCAAATTCCAAAATTGATAGCCAAGACTTTTCATTTTCTCCATTAGAGGATTTCAATGTATTAAGCAAAACGTTACCAAATATCGGAAGGTTTGGTTGCCATAATACAGTTTGTTGTCTAGATTTTGAATGGGATCTCGAATATTTATCAACTTGCCATAGCACACCCTATCAATTCTTGTGAACCTTGAGCAAGCTTGCTGCCACACTGACCGACATAAAAAGCTCGACAAATCTAAGAGGATATGGACTAAACTAATACCTCTTTTATTCAACACTGGTTGTACTGGACAGTTTGTCTGTTGTAGATATAACCTTTCACTTGAAGCTGTCCTACTCTCGATGGTGGCAAATCATGTTTCATTACTCTATAAAGTGCTTCATCAACATTCACAAGTCTTTGGATGATATTAACAAGCATAAAAAAAGGATTGAGATGGCAGTTTACACCGAGTTCAGGCTTCAACTGATTGTTTACAATGGTCAGGTTAGATAAAGAGAACTTGCACTTTCAAAGGAGTCTCTAGAGTAATGCATACACAATGCAAATAGGCAACAGTAGTACGTGTAACTGGCTTGTTGAGTGTGAGAAGTTGGCCTGGTATATGATGCTTACTAGTCCTAGTGATCACCTTGTACCATGCCAAGCAACCCTTATGATGATTGGTTGTAAGTCAACCTTATAGACCAGCTATCCTAGAGGTAGCGTGGACAAAGCAGTCTTAGGCTAAACTCTGTAAAGGCATGTGAAGCAAGCTGTTTTACCATACACAATCCCCTTGAATACCAAATGAAAGGACACCACACAGATATATATTGAATATATATATATATATATATATATATATATTTATTAACTACAAATATCCCTTATACTCTTTATGAGCACAGAAGCATAAGCATTAAAACAAAACACAGTTTAAATACATAAAAGTTGCACAATATGGATGAGCCCAAGGGGCCACCTAAACCATACACTAAAATAAAGGTATAAGAACCACCTAGCTGAAAGGAAGTAGGCCTAGGGCATCGCTGGAGCTGTTCGGGACTAACAGTGAAGAAGTCGGGAAAGGCCCGCGGGACTCGGGTGCAGCGTTTAAAGTGCACGCATTCACCAATGCAATGTCAATGGTGCGTAAAAGTTACAAAGTTAGTGTTTAAGGAACCTTCCGAGTGACCTAGAAGGATGAAACTTTAGACACAGACACTAGAGGTGCATACCAGTGTAGGAACACCGGCGTTGCTGAGTTACCTCACCCACAGGGAGCGGGTGCACAGGTGCGAAGTAGTGTCGGGTTTCGTCACGCAGGTCGATGGTGCTTGGAGCTGAAGATGCTGCAGGCGGCTCGATGTGAAGAGTTCCAGTGGATCCAAGGGTGGATCTGAAGTGGTGAAGACCTGAAAGCAGAGGGGACAATGTTCAAAGTCACTAGCCAGTGACTACTGTGGAACCAGGCTGGAACCATGCGATGTCGGGTGCAAACAGGCGATGAGGTGCAGCTTGTCTCCTCAGCCACGTGGACACGAAGAGGTCGAGGACGTCCAGGAGTCTATCACGAGCTGTCCCACAAAGGCTCTAGCTGATGGTGGTGTCAGCAACTTGATTGGAGCAAACAGGCCTTGGCTAATGCAAGCCACACACGATTGTGGAGAAGTGTGGCTCACTGGTTAGAGCAGGCAGACCCTGAAGCAGAGGTCAGACCCGGGACCAGGGTTCAATTCCCGACGCGGCAGGGTCTTGAGCTCAAATGTCCACGGACTCGATAATTCTCGCTTCGGTGCCTGACCTAATCATGGGTTCACACTCTGCAACTCTGGGCATTAAGCTTGCTTAATCTCCACAACGGCCCCCCGCGGCGGGATGCCTGGCTTTCACCTTGGGGATGCCCGTTAGGGGCTATCTCACAGGGAAAAGCCAGGACGGGTTCCCAAGGCAAGCGCCGAGATGCCTCCGGGTAGTCGAGCGCTATATAAGAACATACAAAAAAAAAAAAAAAAGTGGAAAAAGCTTATCACTCGGACCAGCAAGGTCAGAGCAGGTGCTCCTTTTTACAGGAGTGAGGGCAAGTCTGGAGCAACCAGACCTGCAGTGTAAATTGTAGGTTTCGTCGCCAAGATGGCCGCTGACCACGTGGCTAGTGGCCGGGATGGCGCGTCGAGTGGCACGATGCAAAAGGGCCCCACGCAGATCGTGGATATGCTGGGGGGCTGATCTTCGGTGCAAGGGCTGCTCGGTTGTGGGTCTTCTCAAACCCCTAACCACAGCTTCAAGGGTACCTCGGGTGCTGCGCAGTCAGCTTCTCGGGGGTCTTTCGAGATGTCCGGTCCCACGTCTCTCGGTGCCTCCACGGGTCCCTTCTTTGCAGGGACTGTGGATCGGGCTGTGAGAAGTCTGGGAGTCTGAGTCTCGTCAGGCATTGGGCTCGGGCTCCGGCGGGATGCGGCGCCAAAGCAGACGTCGAGTTGCTGGATGGTGCCTGTGTTCACAGGGTGGCCACTGCTAGGCCACAAGGGAGATGCTCTTCAGTCTTCTGTGCAGCAGAATGTCGAAGTCCAGTCGTCTTCTTAGTTTCAAGTTGATTCAGGATGATCTGAGCTGCTCCCACTTTTATTCCCAATCTGAGGGGTGGATCACCTGCTAGGTCCCTCCTCTGGGTGGGACCAGGAAGGGGGGCGGTTAAACCCCCTTTCCTTTGTCCAGCTCCGCGCCAGGACTGGAGCTGGAAAGCCCCAGGACCGGTTTGGACTGGCTTATGCACGGGGACACCTTGTGTGCCCCGGGCATGTCCGATTCTATTCAGCCCTGTCCTACCCAATACACAAAATCCTGTCTGGGGTGGTGCTCGCACCTCCCAAGGCAGGAAACCCTTTGTCCAAGCCTCCCTCGCTGGAAGGACTCCCAGCAGCAGGAGGTCAGACTTGTGTCTGTGGTGGCAGCATCCATTTTGTGATGCTGAGGCTCTGGTTAACTTTAACCGGGGTTCAGGTTATGTACATGTCGTGTCCTTCTAGAAGGGTGGAATGCTATCCCCATCGACAGAACTGTCGAGGGGATAGTATTCCAAATCGTATGACACCTTACTCGACATGCTTTGATAAAGCCAAACCAAAGTTAGCATATAATTGCGAGGATTATAATGCACTTAAGAGTATATGGTATGGCAATATCCCGGAACAGCTAAGGGAGATGTTCCAGACAGGTGCAGACAGGCTCAGCTCATGCTAGAGCACCATCTCACATAAAACCAAGCACTCTGCCTCCAGGATTGTTAAGACCTGCCATAGGAGTGACTTATAGGTTACTATGTATCCAGTTAGGTTAGATATAGATATACTATATCTAAGTAAGAGGTGATTACGCCAACTTACCCCAGCTGAGTGATCAGCCAGTTGTGTCAAATATGGAGGCCAGGCCAGGGGTGGCACAATACATGCTGCAGCCTTGGCTACACCTATGCCCTGGGTAACTATGGTACACTATTACAGGGGCCTATAAGGTGAACCAGTTCCAATTGTGTATGCTCCTAAGGTACATGGAGTCCATTTTAAGGAGAGAGCAATTAGCCTGGGGCCCTGAATAGCAGGATCCCAGGCCAACTATGTCAAAAACCAGCTAAACACCAGGCAAAACGTTTGGGGGTAACCATAGTCAGATATCCACCTTCCTACATTGAGGGCACTTCAACTGAAGCCAACTAAGAAGGTGGGAATATGAATGAGCTCCAGAGTACAATCAATGAAGATTATCAGAGAACACTTCACACATGATTGTGTTTGCACAAAAAGTTGCTTGTGGATAGAATGAGCACTGTTTGAAGATGAGAAAGTGATGTTTAGAGAACTTTCAAATGGGAGGGCAACAGACAAAAAAGGTGATTTAGCTGTGGAGCTAACTGTGTACACAAGAACTTCCTAAACCTGAAGATACCGAGGGACAGATTTCCTATTTGAAAATATTCATTCAGCTTCTAAAGGTTGGTGTGCTGAAACAAATTTGTCAGTGACCAGATACTGTGAAGTTTGGTAAGGTTTAAAAAGTCTACATCGCCTTTAACTTGGAAGAGGGTGTCCAAATGGAGGTATTGAGAAAGTCTACACTCAGTGCTGACCAAGACAGAGCTGAATGCAAAACTGTAAATCGTGTTGCTCTTTGGACTCAGACCTCACCTTCTTAGTAAATTGAAAGGTTAGTTCCAGGTCACTCATTCGGAGTCTGGCCTGTGCCAGTACTTGAAAGGGAAATACATGCAGCCCCTTCTGGTACCCTGGAATCTCCAAATGGCTGTTTTGCTAGTTTAAAATTGGAGGTTGTCGCAAATAGCTACAGTCCTCTGTGAAAGAGAATAAAGCATACCCATACATACATTTACAGAATGCTACTACAGCTTTAAGGAAGGTACTTACTCTGCTCTGATCAATGCACACTCTCTTCCTAATAAATAAACAAACATAAATATGAGATTGCAGATTTGTTGGGTAATTATGATCTTGATTTACTATTCATTACATAAACATGGGCTGATTCCTCAGCTGGCACAGATTTCTGTATTGCCACTCCTGATGGTTATTCTACGCACAGATGTGATAGAACTTTGAAGAAAGGAGGGGGATTGGCAATCTTCCATCGAGATGAGTTTTCAGCCAGGACAGAGGTGATCACCACTGAGGCCTGTGAGGCACTTAGTTTTATTATATTGATCTTTAAACATCACTCTCTCAAAGGAATCCTATTATATCGTCCACCAGGCCCCAGGGGAAACTTCCAGTCAGTAAGAAGTAATTTATTGGATTCTGTTGTAACTGAATCCAATTTCACAATTTTGGGGGATTTCAACTTCCATTTGGAAGCTCTCCTAGACAGAGACTCGGCAGCTCTCATCTCCAATTTAGAGGCCTTAGGATTTTCTCAAAAAGGGAAAACTTCCACTCACCTAGCCGGGCACACATTAGATGGTCTGTTCACAAATAGTGATCACACTTCAATAAGAATAGTTCTCCCTCTGACATGGTCGGACCACTGTGCCGTACTATTTGACACCAGGATATTACAGCCCGTCTCTATGAAGACCAATCCCATTCCCTCTAAACAATTTAGAGCCTGGAGTAGCCTCAATCAAATCAATCTTAGACAAAATTTAGTAGATTCTCAAGCAGAGGTTGTGCTAGACCTGGAATTAGCCGCAACTAATTATACGGAATGGCTCCAAAATGCATTTAGCAAATTGGTACCCTACAAGGCAGTTTCCAAAAACGGGAGGACTCCTTCAGCGCCATGGTTTACCGAGGCGCTTAGATTAGAGAAACATTGCAGGAATCCGGAAAGACTCTGGCGACAAGAATACAGCGACTTGGAGAAAACGCACTATAAAGCAGCCCTGTCACAGTATAAACGTCTCATAATTATAGAAAAAAGCAACTACTATACCAGAACAATAGAAACAACACAAAACTCCACTAAACTGTTTCATATAGTTTCCACCCTGTCAGAGCCAGTGGTCAATACTGTGAGAAGTTGGCCTGGTATATGATGCTCACTAGTTCTAGTGATCACCTTGTACCATGCCAAGCAACCCTTATGATGATTGGTTGTAAGTCAACCTTATAGACCAGCTATCCTAGTGGTATCGTGGACAAAGCAGTCTTAGGCTAAACTCTGAAAGGCATGTGAAGCAAGCTGTTTTACCATATACAATCCCCTTGAATACCAAATGAAAGGACACCACAAAGATATATATTGAAAATATATATATATTTATTAACTACAAATATCCCCTATACTCTTTATGAGCACAGAAGCACAAGCGTTAAAACAAAACAGTTTAAATACACAAAAGTTGCACAATATGGATGAGCCCTAGGGGCCACCTAAACCATATACTAAGAAAGTGGTATAAGACACCAATCGAAAAGGAAGTAGACCTAGGGCCTTGGGAATCGCTGGAGCTGATCAGGACTAGCAGTGACTAAGTCGGGAAAGGACCGCGGGACTCGGGTGCAGTGCTTAAAGTGCACGCGTTCACCAATGCATTGTCTATGGTGCGTAAAAGTTACAAAGTTAGTGTTTTAGGAACCTTCCGAGTGAGCTATAAGGATGAAACTTTAGACACAGACACTAGAGGTGTATACCAGTGTGGGAACACCGGCGTTGCTGAGTTACCTCACCCACAGGAAGCGGGTGCACAGGTGCGAAGTAGTGTCGGGTTTCGTAACGCAGGTCGATGGTGCTTGGAGCTGAAGATGCTGTAGGCGGCTCGATGTGAAGAGTTCCGGTGGATCCAAGGGTGGATCTGAAGTGGTGAAGACCTGAAAGCAGAGGGGACAATGTTCAAAGTCACTAGCCAGTGACTACCGTGGAACCAGATTGGAACCAGATTGGAACCAGGCGATGTTGGGTGCAAACAGGCGATAAGGTGTAGCTTCTCTCAGCAGCCACGTGGACAAGAAGAGGTTGAGGAACGTCCAGGAGTCGATCACGAGCTGTCCCACGAAGGCTCTAGCTGATGGCAGTGTCGGCAACTTGATCGGAGCAAACAGGCCTTGGCTAGTGCAAGCCACGCAGGAAGTGAAAAAGGCTTATCACTCGGACCAGCAAGGTCAGAGCGGGTGCTCCCTTTTACAGGAGCGAGGGCAAGTCTGGAGCAACCAGACCCGCAGTGTAGATTGTAGTTTTCGTCGCCAAGATGGCCGCTGACATCGTGGCAAGTGGCCGGGATGGCGCGTCGAGTGGCACGATGCAAAAGGGCCCCACGCAGATCGTGGAGATGCTGGGGGCTGATCTTTGGTGCAAGGGCTGCTCGGTTGTGGGGCTTCTCAATCCCCAAAGCACAGTGTTGAGGGTGCCTCGGGTGCTGCGCAGTCAGCGTCTCGGGGTTTTTTCAAGAGGTCCGGTCCCACGTCTCTCGGTGCCTCTACGGGTCCCTTCTTTGCAGGGACTGTGGATCGGGCTGTGAGAAGTCTGGGAGTCTGGGTCTTGTCAGGCTCTGGGCTCGGGCTCCGGCGGGAGGCGGCGGCAAAGCAGATGTTGAGTTGCTGGATGGTGCCTGTGTTCACAGGGTGGCCACTCCTAGGCCACAAGGGAGACGCTCTTCAGTCTTCTATGCAGCAGAATGTTGAAGTCCAGTCGTCTTCTTAGTTTCAAGTTGATTCAGGATGATCTGAGGTGCTATGGCACTGCTCCCACTCTTATTCCCAATCTGAGGGGTGGATCACCTGCTAGGTCCCTCTTCTGGGTGGGACCAGGAAGGGGGGCGGTTACACCCCCTTTCCTTTGTCCAGCTCCTCGCCAGGCCTGGGTCTGGAAAGTCCCAGGACCGGTTTGGACTGGCTTATGCACTAGGACACCTTGTGTGCCCCGGGCATGTCTGATTCTATTCAGCCCTGTCCTACCCAATACACAAAATCCTGTCTGGGGTGGTGCTCGCACCTCCCAAGGCAGGAAACCCTTTGTCCAAGCCTCCCTCGCTGGAAGGACTCCCGGCAGCAGGAGGTCAGACTTGTGTCTGTGGTGGCAGCATCCATTTTGTGATGCTGAGGCTCTGGTTAACTTTAACCGGGGTTAAGGCTGTGTACATGTCGTGTCCCTCTAGAAGGGTGGAATGCTATCCCCATCGACAGAACTGTCGAGGGGATAGTATTCCAAATCGTATGACACCTTACTCGACATGTTTTGATAAAGCCAAACCAAAATTAGCATATAACCGCGAGGATTATAATGCACTTAAGAGTATATGGTATGGCAATATCCCGGAACAGCTAAGGGAGTTGCTCCTGACAGCTGCAGACAGGCTCAGCTCATGCTAGAGCACCATCTCACATGAAACCACGCACTTTGCCCCCAGGATTGCAGGGGCCTTCCATAGGAATGGCTTATAGGTTAACATGTGTCCAGTTAAGGTTAGATATAGGGATAATATATCTAAGCAAGAGGTGATTACACCAACTTACCCCAGCTGAGTGATCAGCCAGTTGTGTCAAATATGGAGGCCAGGCCAGGGGTGGCACAATACATGCTGCAGCCCCTGGTAGGCCTTGGCTACACCTATGCCCTGGGTACCTATGGTACACTGTTACAGGGGCCTATAAGGTGAACCAGTTCCAATTGTATATGCACCTAAGGTACATGGAGTCCATTTTAAGGAGAGAGCAATTAGCCTGGGGCCCTGAATAGCAGGATCCCAGGCCAACTATGTCAAAAACCAGCTAAACACCACGCAAAAAGTTTGGGGGTAACCATAGTCAGATATCCACCTTCTTACAAATACTATCAAAGAAGCCTCCCAATTACTTTGTGATTCATTAGCCAGTTTTTTCCAAGACAAGGTGGGACAGATCTATTCAAATTTTAATACACTTATAGAGGATTTTAAACAGTTAGATGACAATAACAGGATTGGAGAGTCCCCCAGTTTCATGGAATTCAGACCAGTATCGGTGGAACTGGTCAATGATCTGATTAAGACAGCCAAATAAGGATCCCCCTCGTCAGTCATAAAAACGATTTCTGACCCGACAGGCACTAATTTAATGAGCGTCTGCAATGCTATGCTTTGCTCAGGCACCTACCCTTCAATATGGAAAAAGGTCATTATTCAACCATTGCTACAGAATAGTAATCTTGACCCAGGAGAACCTAAAAACTACAGACCAATCGCACGTTTACCTTTTCCAGTGAAGATCTTTGAAAACATTACAGGTACCCAGTTTACGCAGTTTATAGAAGAGAATAAACTGCTAAATAACACCCAATTTGGCTTTAGGAAAGGACATGGGATGGAGACTGCTCTCATCAAAGCATCAGATGAAATCAGAATGGTGCTAGACAGAGGAGGTGCCGCAGTCCTGGTGCTTCTGGATTTATCAGCAGCTTTTGACACGGTTGATCATGTCACCTTGATCAACCGTGTATCAGCCTTAGGTGTCGGACGAAAGGCCAAGGCTCTTCTGGCCTCTTTTCTGACAACACACAACTTGTGCTAGAGGTGCATAAAGATGGGGAGACAGTGGCTGCCGGCTTTCATGATGGGATGGCATGCTGGCTATCAGCTCATGGATGGCAAACAATAGCCTTAAATTAAATTCGGACAAGACGAGGTAATGGTTTTAGGCAACCTAACTCCAGGATGGTCTCCGACATGGTGGCCAGAGGAATTGGGATTACTCCATACTCCTGTTAAGAAGGCCAGAAACGTAGGCGTCATGTTTGACGAGAGCCTCACTTTTAAACAGCATGTCAATTTGGTGGATTCTTCGTCCTTTTATGTTCTAAGGAAGATTAAAAAAATTGCTACCCTATCTCCCGATGAGATCTGAAAAAACTCATTAGTGCTCTAGTTATGTCAAGAGTTGATTATTGTAACGGCCTGCTAATTAATGCACAAGAAAATGTGCTGAATAGGCTGCAACGGATACAGAACGCAGCTGCTAGGATATTGTCAGGTACTCCGAATTTTAAGCCAATTTCCAGTGTTAGGCGCCAACTCCATTGGCAGTCCATAAAAAGCAGAACGAAATTTAAGGCGCTATGCATTGCTCATAAAGCAGTTCATGGTACAGGGCCTGAATATCTGAAAACAGCTTTTCAAGCGTTTGCGCCCAGCAGAGCTTTATGCTCCACAGCCGCCAACCTTCTTATCGTTCCCAGAGCAAACAAAGTTAACTGGGGCGACAGAAGAGTTGTAGAGGCAACGGGTAAACTTTGGAACCTGATCCCCATACAATTTAAGACCAGTTCAACACTATTATCTTTTAGTAAACAAGTGAAAACTTGGCTTTTCGAGCAATAAAAATCATTCCCGCTATTCTTACAGTCCATAGCGCTGAGACACCCTTGGGTTCAGTTCAGTTCAATAAACTTTATTCGGTTAAAAAGCAAGTAACCATAAAAGTAACAAACATATAAACAAAATACAATGATTACAGCAGTTACAATAATTACTTCTCATAATTAGTAGTACAGTGAGGTAGGTCGATAGGGAGTCTAGGATGTTTCAGTTTGAATTTGTTTCCTAAATTTAAAAACAGTTTTTAAATAATTTAAAATCACAGTAACAGTTAAAATCGTGTCCATTTTCTGTACTTCTAAAAAAGCTGGGCGGCATCTGGTTAAATTCATGTTTTTTAAAAAAGGGACTATGATTTTCCTACGTATAGCAGTATAAAATTTGCAGAAAAAAAGGATATGTATATCAGATTGTTGTGACGTGCCGTCACACAAACAAGCGGGCAAAATGTGATTCCATGAGTTCATGGATGGAAAAGACACTAATCTAAAATATATACAAAATCTAAAACGGGTTAAAAGAAAACGATCATAATTAGTCATGGACAGGGATAAATATGGCTGTACAGTGTTAGTCTCACAGAGGGTAGGAAGGTGAGAGTGTACTGTAGGTTTCAAGATCCTTGGGTATTTGCGCGCTTTATAAATTGTTAGAATAAATAAATAAGATCTGAGCTGACATGGAAAATGTTATACAATGGAGAGCACAACTTATAACGAGGTGCAGAGAGTAAGCAGCCCTTTTAGGTTCAGCTTGTAAAATTGCTCCTCAATCTTTTAAGAAAGGAGAGTGGCGAACATTGTGAATCCAGTGAAAGTGAAACACAACCTAAGGCAAGGAAGGATTAATTTAAAATGATAGTGTTAGTGAATACAACTACAAATATGGGGTCTACTTAGAAGGTAGATAATCATCCATTAGTGTAAGGGCGAGGAGCCAAAAAGGCAGTCGTTATAAAAAGCCTGAGTGAACGAAGTCACCGATGTAGGGGCTCCTGAAGGTAAAATGAAGGGTAAAGAAGGAAAGTTATTTTCGAAAACCTGCAGTGAAGAGAGGAGAAGTAGTAAGGGCATCTTCTTAAAAACAGAAGTGTGTATGTTTATCTACACCAATATTTAGCACAACTTGGACAATGAAGAGCACCACTCAAGAATTATGAATTTGTAAATTGAATTTTCTCATGACTGATTGCATCAGGGGGCCTTGAGTAGGCATAAATAAGTGGAAACCAATGACCAATTATGAATTCTCCCAGTAAGACTTGCAGAGAGACAGTCTAAAAAAGTTAGCATTTTTTGTTCTTGCAAATAGATATTGAGGGAAGCCCCATTTACAGAACAAACACAGCACCAACTGATGCAATTCAGGTATGAGGAAGAAGATCATATTAATGTGACTGACTTTTGCCATCACAATATGCTTCTCTACCAAACTGGAGACCGAGTGTCTTTCTCTGCTCTAAGGTCCCAAACAAAGTCAGATTTGCTTTCTTACAGAGGCAAACTGCTTTCTCTCAAGCCAATTAATGCATGGTTGTGGTGTTATAATTAGAGATCTACACGATCGTGCCCTGTATGGAAGGAATGCAAAAAAAAGATGGACGGAATCCAGAACAAATCAAATATTAACCCCCAATCATGGATCTGGGTTATAGCCATCGCTTTTTTGCTCGCCCTGCCATTCCAGTTTGGATCCATCTATATGCAAATCAGCCGTGACCCTGCTCACCATGGGAACAGTCCAGCCCAAATTGCCAAGCCATGTCCTCCATGGACCAGAAACTAGCATCCTGGGACAAGTTTTGGGGTATCACCCTTCATCAGGGGTCCTCTTGGGGGTCACCGGCCTTTGGGTCCTCTTGAGGGGCTCCCTTGATTGCTCGGAGCCTGCTCTGACTGCCTGGCTTGTGGTGAGTCACCTGGACCTTGCTGGTCCAGACACTGCACTTTTTTCGTTTTCCATGTTGTTTGCGGTTGCCAAGGCTTGTTGGTGCTCCCGAGGAACACTGACACCTCAACTCTCGACATCCGGCATAAGACAGCTCATGAACCACTCCTGGTCTTCCACAGCGTCGCCTGGTCCGCACAGCTGCAGCTCCAAGGCCATTGTCAGCTCTCCTGCAACCCCCCGACAACGGTGGGCATTTGTCTTCTGTGCCTACTGGTCACTCCTGAGTGGCATAGGCTCTATACCCTCTGCTTGCAGGTACTTCTCCTCCTTTAACCACCTTCAGATTCCACCGGACACTTTCACCTTCTCCAGCAGCGATATTGTAGTAGTTTCTCCTTAGCATGCTGTTCTCCCATTCTGTACTCTAATGAGGTCATTGTCACGACAATGGAATGCTATGGTTTGAATCCCAGGAGTTTATCAATTCCTGGAAGCTGTGGAGACGAACAGTCAATAAAGTACGTGCTCTTACACTTACCTGTCTGGTGTAATCACTATAAATTTGGCGACGAGGTTGAATGTTCCCCTCTCCACCCACGTGTGCAGTGACAGCCTCCTGTGTTCCTTGCCCAGTGAGCCTTCTTCTGAGTTGTGCTTTGGTCTTCTGTGTGGAGGATTGGGGCAGCGTCTCTTCAAAATAGTTTTCCTGTTGTCAGATAGGAACTACTGTCTGAAAACTCAATTTTCCTAATCCTCGTTTCCTCATAGTTGGTGAGCAATCTTAATTTTTTCTTTATCACAGGTTGGCCTGGATGCGAAGAGAACTGAGGCGGAAACTAGCTTGGGCATTTTCTAAGAATGCAGGAGTGACTTGAACTGATCACAGAAGATTTGTTTTCGTGGGTCTGCCTGACACGATCCCGTGTGACTTTCTTTCCTGCTCGCAGTGGAATTTATTTCTTTATTTATTTGCGAGTTTATATAGCGCTGGAATCGACTCCAACTGGAGTATCTCTGCGCTTTTGGGCCGGTTGACATCCACAAGAAATGAGTAATGCTGGAGCTAGGTCTCGTTTTTAAACAACAGGGTTTTAAGGTGTTTTCTGAATTTCAGATGTTCAGTGCATAGTCTGAGAGTCAGAGGGAGTCTGTTCCACAGTGCGGGTCCTGCTACAGATAATGCTTTGCCTCCGTGCCTGGATTTTTTGGCGCGAGGTACTACCAGTAGATGGCTTTTACTGGATCTGAGCGATCTGGAGGGGATGTAGGGAGTGAATTTCTGTTCTAGGTTGTGTTATCGTCATCGCGCTCTTTCGTTGCCTAGGTACATGTCACCGCCTCTCAACAGAGCTCTGTGAAGCAATGTCGGGACGGTGTTAACCAACATGTCACACGCGTTTCCACGTAACACTGTAAAGCAACATCGGCACAGAGTCTCATTGTTGCTAGGATACTAGGAGAACTCGGCTCACGTCACCATGTGTACACTGAGCACTGTGGAGCAACGGGATAAATTTTCATTGTTGCCTGGATACTGGGAGAGCTTGGCTCACGTCACCCCATTTACACGGAGCACTGCAGAGCAATGTCAGCACGGTGTTTCATCATCGCGCTCTTTCGTTGCCTAGGTACATTTCACCGCCTCTGAATGGAGCTCTGTGAAGCAATGTCGGGACGGTGTTAACCAACGTGTCACGCGTTATTGTGCCCGTTCATTACCACTGTTTACAGTCTGGTTTCAACTTCACCTTCTGCCCAGTGCACATCATGGTGAGCGAGTTCATTCCTTCTAGTGAAGTGTCCAGCGCGTTGCTTTTCTTATTCTGGTCTGTGTTCAACATTCAGCGCTGTCCTCAGACATCACACTTGTTTTCTCTAAGCCTCTGCATTGTGCAGTTCTGATTTTTGGAGGAATACCGCAACATTGTCTTGAAATAACTTCATCTGTGGACAGACATCACAATACTGTCCTGAAGTATCTTGATCTTTAGAAAGATGTCATGCTTGACAGCAACAGTGTACAATGACATATAATTGTCCCAAGAGAGACTGCGATTAACTTTTAGTTTACTCAGCTCGAGTGTGTAATTTTTTATTACAGGTTGACAAGTTAGTTTTTTTTTCTTCTACTGTTGTGTATTTGTATTAACCTTTTCTCCCACAGGTATTCCACTACTCTAGGACATCATTTTCAAGTTCTTCCTTTACTTGAATTTCTGATTTTGTTTCTTGTTAATATGCAACATGTACAACCTCCTCCTCCTTTTTTACAGCTTCTGAGGGATCCATCAGTTAAGTGGAAAGTGTGGTATAGAGCTTTTGCGAAGTATCTAGGTGCTATGGGGGTGGGGGTCAAGGTTTAGCGCTGAAAGAAAGCGTTTCATCCTTGAGCACAATCTGGGGTTTGAGAGTCAAGCTGTTTTGGAACATCTTCCTCCCTTAGTTGTTGTTGAGGGTGAGGATGAACTGAATGTATATGATCAAGCTGTGGGGATGCTAGAGAAACAGTTCGATGTAGAGAGCACAACAGTGGGTAATACCACACCAGGACAGAAAGACAGACATTTCCTTGGAGGCAAATTGTACCCCATTGCCGCATACAATCTCCTTGGGAAACCCTCCCTGGCTAACAAACTCTGAAGAAATTTGATAACCTCCTGTGCATTAGGATCTGTCATGAAATGAACTTTCCACCACTTGCTTAAATAATCAGCAACTACAAGAGCGAACTTGTACTTATTTCCCAACACATTAAAAGGTCCCACAAAGTCGATGGCCAGTCTTAACCATGGGCCATCAGGTGCCTTGATCTGTTGAATTGGGGGAGAGAGAATTTTGACAACCGTATCACTGGTGGAACATGTAAGACACATCTTCACAACATCATTTATTTGACGGTCCATGAAAGGCCACCAATAAACACTGCGAATTCTTTTCTTAGTGTTCGTCTGCCCAAGATGTCCCTCATGGCCATAGTCAATAATACGACTTCTGAGAGAATCAAGAGGAACAAACGTATCCCCATGTATGATAATCTCTTCACCCTCCAAAGTAAGCTCTTCAGCAATCTTCGCAAATCATGAAGATCACCATCTAGATGCTTTTCCTTGGGCCATCCAGAAACAATGAACTCCTTTACCTTCTTAAGAAGAGAAGAACAAGTTACTTACCTTCGGTAACGCTTTTTCTGGTAGATATAGTATCTGCCTGTGGATTCCTCACCTTGTGAACATCCCCCTTGCGTCAGTAACATTCGGAAATTCTTTTTGTAGCTTCGCGCCGACGTGGACAACATCATAGAGGCACGGCATCACGCGCGACTCCGCTGACGTCACAGACACCATAATAGGCCCACGCCGGCGTGATGACATCAGTTTACGGCCTTTAATTGTGCCTTCGAGGCACACGGACGGACCGGTGACAGATATATACACACTATACAAATGTCAAAATAACACACACACAGTGTGAAGCAAAAGCAGGAATGCAATGGAAATAGAACATTATCCTGACCATATAAATATTTACATTACAATAAACTCAATTATAGAAGAGTGGACAACGGGGAGGAGGGTGGGTCAGTGAGGAATCCACATGCAGATACTGTATCTACCAGAAAAAGCGTTACCGAAGGTAAGTAACTTGTTCTTCTGATAGATACATCTGCCAGTGGATTCCTCACCTTGTGAATAGAGTCCCACAGCAGTCCCCACTCCCGGAGGGGGGTGTCCACTCTCCTATACCAGAAAATCTTGGAGGACAGAGCGCGCAAAGTGGCCGTCCCTCCTCACCTCGGTATCTAAGCAGTAATGCTTCGCAAAAGTGTGGAGGGACGCCTAAGTTTCGGCTCTGCAAATATCCTCAACAGGTACACCTCTAGACAAAGCAGATGTGGAAGACTTTGCTCTAGTAGAATGAGCCCTTATACCCTCTGGAGGTTCCTTACCCGCCAGGGAGTAGCAGATCTTGATGCATAGTATGATCCATCTCGAGAGCGTGCGCTTGTGCACCGCCTACCCCTTCGTGCAGCCAGCAAATCCAACAAACAGCTGGTCATCCAACCTGAACTCTCTTGTTCTGTCCAGTTAAAAGCTCACCGCCCTCTTAGGGTCCAAGCGGTGAAGTCTCTCCTCCTCCTTAGAAGGGTGAGGGGGAGGATAGAAGGTAGGGAGGGTAACGGACTGCCCCAGATAGAAAGGAGTTACCAGCTTCGACAGAAAAGCAGCCCTGGTCCAGAGAACCAATGGACAAAAATGGGGGCTTCGAACTAAGAGCTTGAAGCTCACTTACCCTCCTTGCCGAGGTAATTGCTACCAGAAAAATAGTCTTAAAAGACAAAAGTCTCAAGGGACACTTGTGTAAAGGTTCGAAAGGCAAACCCATCAAGAATGTGAGTACAAGGTTCAAATCCCACTGAGGTACAATAAAAGGTGTAGGAGGAAATTTATTGGTTAAGGCCCTTAATGAATCGTAATACAATAGGAGATTTAAACAAAGAGGGCTGGTCCGGCAGACAAAGGAAAGCCGATAGATAACCTTTAATAGTTGCCACCGCAAAACCCTGCTGGGCCAAGGAAAGTGCAAATTGAAGTATATTGGACAAACGAGCCCTTAAAGGGTCTACGGACTTCTCCCCACACCAAGCAACAAATTTAGACCATCTATAAGAATAAATGGACTTAGTGGAGTCACGCCTGGCCGATAATATGACATCCACCACATCGTGTGGGAGAAAAAAGGAATTCAGGTTGCCCCGCTCAATCTCCAGGCATGAAGGTGTAAGGTCTGGAGGTGGGGGTGTAGAACCTGCCCCTCCATCTGGGAGAGGAGATCTGCCCTGTGAGGGAGATGGAGCGTTTGTGATTCCATATTTGTTTGGTAGATATAAGTTTTTCTTGATGATTACAGATAATTGTATATATGTACATTTGATATAACATAGAATGTAATTTGTTAAAATAGTACTATCAGTTTGGAAGTACAGATTACTATAAATAAAATTAGTAATCATGACGATGACCTGTTTTGTGATCATTGTTCAGTAATGTGCTAAATAAATTGTAGAAATGCCTTCTGTTAGTTAAGGAATTAATCAACCACGACTTGTATTGAACGTTTGTATTAATCCCACCCAACCACTTTGTGCTCCTTCTTGAAGCTATGAGGGCGATGGAGCGGAGGGCACGAGGAGAGGTGGAGAAAATCTGTGTACCACATCCTCCTTGGCCAATCCGGGGCGATCAATATAACTTGGGCCCGGTCTTGGCGAATCTTCCTCAGAACCCGAGGAATCAAGGGTATGGGAGGAAACTCATAAAGGAGTTGTGAGTCCCAACTCAACTGAAACGCGTCCCCCAGCGCTCCTTGCATTGGAAACTGGAGACTGCAGAATACAGGGCCGTGAGCATTCTCGTGAGTGGCAAACAGGTCCCCCTGAGGAGTTCACCACGTCTGAAAGAGATAATGAACTACCTCCGGATGGAGCCTCCACTCGTGGTCGCTAGAGAACTGTCGACTGAGACTGTCTGCACGTACGTTCAGAACCCCGGCCAGATGATTTGCCATCAGACAAATCTGATGGTCCTGAACCCAGGACCAGAGACGCAGAGCCTCCCTGCTGAGACACTGCGACCCCGACTGCTTGTTGATATACCACATCGCGGTTGTGTTGTCCGTCAGGACTTGAACTGACTGACCGCGAAGGGAAGGGAGGAAGGCCTTTAGCGCCAAACGTATGGCCGCAACTCTAGAAGGTGATGTGAAGCAACCTTTCCTCTGGAGACCAAAGACCCTTGACCTCTAGATCCCCCAGATGAGCACCCCACCCTAGAATGGATGCATCCGTTATCACCGTGGCCACCGATGGAGGTAGTTGAAAGGCTTTCCTTGTGACAGATTGCCTTCTACGCTCCACCAAGACAGATCCGCCGCAGTTTCTCTGGAGATCCTGACTGACTCCCTGAGATCTCCGCTGTGCTGATACCACTGCCTGCGGAGGCACCAGCGGAGTGCCCTCATGTGCCAGCGTACATGATTGACCAACAGAATGCAAGAAGCCATCAGACCGAGCAGACGAAGGACGAAGGACCTTAAGGACCTTCAGGACTGGAACGACCGCTCCATTGTAAAATAAAGGAAAATAAAGGAATAATCTCCTGTATGTCGTGAATCCTTTGAGGAGGAGGGAATGCACGACAAACTCAGGGAGGAGAATACCTTCTTGCCGTATTGCTCGTACCTCTTGGATTCCCGATTGGGCGGAGCCGTCGGGAATGCGGTCTGGGAGTTGGAGGCCTGGATGACCAGGCTCTCGGGGGTGGGATGGGTGGACAGGAAACAAGGGTCACCCAGGACCAGGCGGTGGCGTATGGCAACGTTCCTATCTACAGGCAGACCTGTAGCAGGCCTTGGACCAAGTGCCCAAAAGAACGTCAGTCAAGGTCTCATTAAACCGCAGCAGAGGCTCAGCCGAGGTTAGTCCTCACGGCCGCGATGGGGAGCTCAAGGCCCAAGGCCCTGGCCGCCCGCGTCAACACCACACTGTAGGTTGCCCCCTCCCCCGTAGCCACGGTAGGAGGGGAGACAAAACCAGTGTCTGGCGAACTGTCCAGACTACTGACATTCCCAAGTTCACCTGTCCAGTCCTGCTGGGACTGACAAACACGTGCCAGAGGGTCCTCAGACCCCTCTCAATACACCTCATCACCCATCTCCTGATAATCAGGGTTGTCAAAGGATGGGGCCGGTTCGTTGAAGTAAAAATCCCCAATCAGCGTCGAATACGGCGCCGAGCGGCGCCGCTCCGACGCTGGAACCGGATCGAGGGAGGCATCAGGGACGGCGTCGCCCGAAGGCGGTGCCGGAGGTGACACCCTAGGGATCGGCGCCGGTGAGGTCGTCAGGTCAACCGGCGATGACCCGGATCCGGAAGCAGATCCAGCGGGGCCGAAGCAACCGCCGGCGTCGGGGCCGAAGCACCTGACCCGCTGGGGCCCCCAGACGAGTTCGCTGGGCCCGAAGGCGCTGCGGAGCCCGTCGGAGGAGAGAGCGACCTCATGGCCATGAGGAAGCGCTCGATCTCCTCCGGCGTCGTGTCCTGCCCAGGGTCCGGAGGGTATGAAGCAGGCCGCGTCGCTCGCGGTGTCACCCGAACCCCCGGCCGCGTCGCGCGAACGTCGGGGGGAGTCAGAAGAGCGATGGCGTCTCTTCGACTTCTTGTGCTTACCTGACGACTTCGAGGACGAAGACCGATGGTGACTCCCGGAGCTATGATGGCTCCGACCCCGCGACCGGTCCCTCGTCCTTCGTCCGGACCGGGACCTCTCGCGGCGCGGGGCCGACTGCCGGAGCGCGAACCGCTTGCGGGACCGCTCCCGCCTAGCTTTCGACGTCAGGGCTCGGCAGTCGGGGCAGGCCTTGTCGTCGTGCTCGAAGCAGAGACAGGGAAGGCACCGGCGGTGAGGGTCGGTAACCGACATCAGTCGGTCGCAGTCCTCACAGGGTTTAAATCCAGGCATCCTTACTGGCACCGTTCGGAGTCGAGAAGGATCAAAAAGGATCCAAAAAGAAAGTCAAAAATTGACTATGGGTATCACTTTTTCCGGATCTGCACTGCTGGCGCGGAAAAAAAAAAGAACTGACGTCAGCGCACGAGGGCGGCGTCTAAGTACTCCGGCGACGTCATCCCGGCGGCAACGACGCAGATGACGGACGCGGAGCCACAGACGACGCCTACCGACGCGCAAGGGTACTGCTATGCAAAAGTTTCCGGATCCAGACTGACGCCTGGGGATATTCTAAGGTAAGGAATCTAATACTAACCTGTTGTTTCAGATAAACTTTTTTTGTCACAGGATCCCTGCGCGCCTGGGGGACGGCATTACGCAACTCCGCCCATGCGTCGTCCGCGCACGTGACGTCAGCGAGGTCACATAAGTCCCACCCCGGCGTGCCTACATCACTTTTCTTTGAAGAACTTGTCCGCGCCACAACGCGGAGCCATCAGACAAACTGTGGGAGCATGGGAACAGTATGCAAAAGAGCAGAAAACAGAAGATGGTGACAAACAACACCATAAAGTGCAATACCACACTGCGATATTCAAAGGCAGGAAAAGAAGAAAGAACAGAGCACAGCCCTGAGCAGCCACCCTGCCAGCATATGGACAGTCCCCCCTTGAGACAAGGAACACATGCAAAATGTCATGACAACATGTAGCAGGATTAGAACCTCAACTAAGAACAACGAAGGGGAACCAGTTCCAAGACCAACAGGGAACGACAAGAATCCAAGGCAACCCCAGCACAGAGCGCGACAACACCCCAAAGGAGCACGGGCAAGGCACGGCTAGATGACCCCAATCCACAGGGTAGCAGTGGGGCCAGGACCCTCGGGAACAAAGAGGGAGGAAGGAGAGAGACGAGAGTCAAAGCAAGCCTCAATCCTGGAGCAACCAGAGCAGAGGGACACAGGAGTACCTACAGACCCATCCTCCAAAGTGGCAAAGAGGAGGAAAGGAACAAGAAACAAGACAAACCCCCCTGTCAAAAGAACGAAAAAATGCACTCACAGAAGACATAGCCACCCACCGGGAGGCGAGTGCAGCAGGCCAAGCCAAAAGGTCCTCGCAGAACGGGGAGGAAGGGAGGGCCGTGAAGGAATCTGCGGCTAGAATCATCTCTACCTGATACATCGTCCCGAAGGTAGGTAACTCGTACATCTGATAGAGACTACTAGCCGCAGATTCCTTAACGTTGACTAGATACCCTAGCCATACCCATGGGGAAAGGAGGGTCTGCGAAACGACCCCACCAACCTGGACATAACAGAGGGTACCACAGGGGACCAGTCCAACGGACAGGGCGAGAAGCCCCATCCCCCCAGGCAAGGGGAACCCCATAAGCCGAACACCACAGACCCCCAAAGGGGTGTTAGAAGATGAAAGAGAAAGCCTGTTCACACTCAACAAGGGCAAGGAGAGGGGAGGCCGAAGCACCACACCCCCTACAAGGCAACAGAACCTCCAGCCAATGCCAAGGCAAGGAAGAGGAAGAAGAAAAGCCTAGAGGGCCCAAGAAGACTAAAGAAAAGAAGGCGAGCCCACCACAGTCAGAAGTCAACAGACTTGACAGAGTGGCACCGGCAGCAAGAAGCAGCTGGAAGCAGGAAGAACAGCCCAGGCAGGCTACTCCTGAAGACGGAAAAATACAAAACCATCACAGCCTCCAGGACAGGAGCATGAAGGCCAGGAAATGCCCGGACACACCACCACGAGGGGTCTGCACACACGACCTAAGAAGCAGAACCAGAGCCACCACACCAGGCCACAAACAGAAGGCCAGACCTGGCGAACAGGGCTGCGACCCCGGAGAAGGACACCCCGGAGCGCCCCCAAGGCATGCCAATCCAGCAAGGGAATCGCATCTGCAACATACATAAACCCCATGGAAAGCAGAGGCCAGAAGGCTACCACAACTCCCTAGCACAACGCAAGCTATACAACAGCTACAACTACCCCACATAGGGTATGTTAAGTCCCAAGACATGGGAAGCCTCTTTGGAAGAAACTTCCGCAGCAGAGGACAACCGAAAGAGCCACAGGGAAAAAAAACTCTGCAGAGGCTTGTCAAGCAGCCCAAGAGAAAAAACAGAAGACCTAATCTCAGGGTTAATCTGTGCAGATAACTCAAGCAAACACAGTCAAAAAAGGGCCCTCCAGTAGCCAACAAAACCACAGTCTCAGCAAGGAAGAATCAAGTGGCCATAAAACACACAGAACAACACGGTCGACCTACCCAAAAGGAGGCCCAAGAACCAGGTCAAGTCACCAGTCACTGAGGGGGAGAAGGAGGAGGAGGAGGAGGACGAAGAAGCCCTGCCAAGAACCTCTGGATGGCAGAGTCTGCCAGGGCATGGAATAACAGAGTGCCATCGAAGGGAAGATCAACCAGCCATTCCCTAACAATTTCCGGGAACACACCGTCCCGAAGTCAAGCATGGCGGCGAAGGGCCACCAAAGAAGCCATGGCACCACCCAGTACCTCCGATATGTCCAGAGAGGAGCGAAGAATAAACATCGCTAGCTCCCGCCATCCAACGCATGGTCAACCTGAACAGTCTCCTGTGAAGAGGCGGATCCCAAGGACTCGGCCGAGCCCCACAAACAAGAGGTGGCCCTAGCCAACACACAAGGTGTTGAGGGCCTGCAGAGCAGTGCTGGTCGAGGCGAACATGTTGCACCCCCAATAGTCCAGCCAGCGGACCTCCCAGGACAGCAGAGACAACAGTGGCGGCAAGGAGGGAAAGGCAATTCGCAAAAGTGGGCTGGAGGAAGAGGGGTGAAGGGAAAGAACACGCCGGGTCACGCGGTGCTGGAAGGTGCCGCTGCAGACTTGAAAAGTAGACGGAGGGACCGAGGAGTGGGAGACCTGTTGCTCCTCCGGCGAAAACCAAGGTCTTGGGAATGGCGGGGAGCCGCCTTTTGATGACGCTGGGGAAAAAGCCACCACGCAGCGGCCCATCTCTGGTGAAGACGACACCAGCAGGCACCCAACCTCCGGAGAAGAGGGAGCGTCCGAAGACAAGTCCGCAACTCGATGCCTGTCCAGCGCCAAAGAGTCCGCCGCCTGAGGCAGGAGGTCATCACCGTCCGGCGCCAAAAGGGGTGCGGGACAGACCTCCCCCACATCTCACAGCGCCGGGGACCAGAGCTGGGCTGGAGACGAAGTGGTCAAGGGACGGCGCCGACTCGACCTCCGACGTGGCAGCCGCCTGCGTGGAGGGACGAGAGGGACCTGGGGAGTGACAAGGAGCCCTCCGCCAGCCTCGCCCCAAAATGGGGTGTAGGGGATCCGCCGACCCATGTGGCGCCGCCAATGCCGATTCAGCCTCCGACTCCACCTCCGACTCAGCAGGCGGCTGCATGGAGAGTAGAGAGGGCCCGGAGGGGGACGAGAGGACCCTTTCCAGCCTTGACCCATAGTGGGACAAGAGAGGTCCACCAGCCCCGGTGGACCTGCCCGGGCCAGCAGCTGCCGGCACCGTAGCGGCGTTACCTCAGCCGTAGACAAGGTGGCCGCCTGTCCAGAGGGCCGAGAGGGACTCGGGGATGCGAGCGAGCCCCGGCGACCTCCTGCGACACCACAGGGACTCCCGCTGGAGTTTAAGGCGAGGTGAGGCAGAGGCGCCGTGGTCCGAAGGAGGGACCCCCGAAGGGCAGCACCCCAACGGCACCACAACCGTGCCGGGGTTGGAGCCGCTGGCGACATCGCGGAGGGCCCTGCGCAAAGCAAGGGATCCACCGAAGTCCCAGGAGGGGAAGGAGGAGGAGAAGCCAGCGAGGTCTGCAAAGCCGCCGCATATGTCTCCATCTGGGCTCTTGATTCTCCCTCACCGGGAAACGGTGGATAGGAGGATGAAACCCGGGGCCACATCACCCGCCGAGAGCCCGTGCCCCCAACAGGCTGGAACCCAGCCCTCTGGGACAAACTGCAACACTTACTCACCGGGTAGCGAGGCTCATGCGGCAAAGGAGAGGGATGAGGACAACGACGGCCGCTTCCAAAACCTTCCGCAGAAGCTGATCGAGGGGATGAAGCAGACCTGAAGAGACGTGCCAAGAGCAGTTTCATCCGGCGCTCCAGCCGCAACTTCAGCTTCAACTGTTGGCCCGCCTCACAATCAGTGGAGCCGTGATCTTCCCCCAAACACCACATGCAAATGAGTTGAGGGTCCGTCGCCGAAATAAGGCGTCCACACGACGTGCAAGTCTTAAAAACCGAAGGCATTCGCACACTGTTCCACACAGATAATCACAATAGTGAAAGAAACTAAACCGGCCCGGAGCATAAACCGGATCTGCGTGGCACGCGTACAAAGAAAAAACTGACGTAGGCACGCCGGGGTGGGACTTATGTGACATCGCTGAAGTCACGTGCGCAGACGACGCCTAGGCGAAGTCTCATGATGGGTACCTCCGGCGCGCAGGGATGGAGTGGCAAAAAAAGTTTTTCCGGATCCAGTCTCACGCCTGGGGATAATTCTACGTGAAGGAATCTGCGGCTAGTAATCTCTATCAGATACTAAATGTACAGCATAATATAGCTAATCCCGCCTCATAATTTGGTCTTCCTTGCTCACATAATTCCAGTGGCCCTGGTTACACCTGAAAGTTCACTTAGAAAGACTCGGGACTATCAGTCTTGAGATCAGAATGTGAATCTATGATAGATACCTTAATACTGGATAAGTGAGAGTTTCTTGATGGCACCACACTCAAAGCCACAAATCCAGAATGGTCAAAAGAACCACATGCTCAAACACTAGGGAGTGGAAGAATTGAATGTATGTAACTAGTTTTCAATATTTCTGTTTTCTGCTAAGCAGGATGATTACAAATATACTAATTTGGCACACGGAGGTCATTTTGGCCAAGAACCCATTAGCCTTCTGAATCAAAAGGTGCCATTATAGCAGATTTGAGCAATGTCTCTTAGCAAGACTGTAGACAATTGTTACAACAGATCGCTTCTGTTAAAGAAGGTGTTGGAGAGGTTGCTCAACAACCTCTGGATCAATCAGTGTTATAATTACAGAACCCTAAAGAGACAATCCGAGGCAAAACAATACACATGAGGATTAAAAAGCATGTTGGTCACAGTCTGAATGTAATTTTTGAGCAATCTACTGAAGGCTAATCAATAAAAGGCAGCTCCATACTGCAAAAAACTTAGACTATCTCACAAAAACTCAGATCAGTGTCTAGTCCCAATACATAATATTTCAACCATGAATTTTGGTCATCAGGATGTCTGAGATGTCTGTATGGAGAGTCAAGGCCAAGCTTAGGGCGCTGCCACAAGTATTTGCCAACTCACATTGGTGTCTTTTACAAAAAGAGGTGGATATGCTACAAAATGAGATGAGGCCTAGGCCTTTTTGTTTCACTTTTGTACCTACTGCTATGTTATTTTTTATTTACCGAGGCTCCCATTCCGACGACGGGGAATGATACAAGCTATGGTAATCTATGAAAGTTCCAATACTGGAGTCACTTGAAAACTTACATAACAGACCATAGATGTGCACTTTCATGACTTCGCAATGAAAGGGTCAACCAGCTATCACTGGTTAGGGCAGACAGTGGCTCCCATAAAAGCTGCAAGTAACTGCAGTGCAAAACTGGCACTCATTAACAATTCACTCCAAGAAGCAGGCCAAATGTAGCCCAGACTAGATTTATTCATAAAGCAATAAGAAAAAGATACTCTGTAGAAGGGCAGCTGCTATCTGGATCACTACAAATCCAAGGCTCATTAATCAGTTCTAGGAACTGAAAGAGAAGTTGTGTATGGAAGTGGGGGAGGAGGGAGCAAAAACAGGAACAAGGCCAGAACAGATATGAAAAATATTCCACCTCCCACAAAATTAAACTCTAAGGTTTCAAAACCATTTCGGCACCAAGATGTAGAAAGAGTTTGATTAAGTTTACTCAACACAAGCTATGAAGAAATGCCTAATTTAGAGATATCATTGGTACAGTCTATGCTGTTTTCTGGATTGGTGAAAGTGATGATGGCAACTTTACAGCAAGTTAAATGAATCCTCAGCACAACGAGAGTGACAGCCTGACAGCATTACTTACATGTAGCAATAGCTTCCAAGCATGGGTAGACTCCTCACATGCACAGTCTTAGAATATCGTTCCCTTCCTGACACATGGAAGAATATTCTCGGTCTGTGCAAATGATACGTATGCTAGGTAAGAAAAAGACATGCTCCCCAACAGTGACTAACCAAGGAGCCTGGTAGAAAGTCGAGCACTACATCAAGCGACTTTGCATTACGACAAGTAGATTCCTGATCCCATCAATTCCAATTTTACACAGGTGTATATTTCGTATGCAAGGGAACATTTCATAAAGGGAGGCATATGTAGTTTAAAACCACTGAAAGAGTCTTACCTTCACTTTGCCTCCAGCTGGAGCATGACCCACATTGTCTAGCGATCCCACCTTCGACTGCACCTTGTCCTTGACATTGCTTTTATGGTTTTCAATTTTGACATCACCACCCCCTGAAATGGAAAGCACTGAGTTAATGTCAAGGTAAATATCTCACGAAAATAAACAGAGAATTATTTCTCAAAGAGATATGTTAGGATAATTATATATTAAATGTATTCTAAAGGCAGGGGAATCTTGGAATAGGATATAGAATCAAAGTACTAGTCTGAAGGCTGGGTTTTACCAGACAAGCAAGTTACTTACCTTCGGTAACGATATATCTGTATGAAACATTAGTTGGTGATAGATTCCTTACCTTCGAATTACCCCCAGGCATCAGACTGAATCCGCAAAGTTTTCGTCAGCAGTACCCCTGCGCGTCGCTATGCATAGTCGTGCGGCTCCGCGTACGTCGTTGGCATAAATAAGTAATAAGTCTATCACTAACTAATGTTTCTTACATATCGTTACCAAAGGTAAGTAACTTGTTCATCTGAAAGAAACACGTCAGTGATAGATTCCTTACCTTACAATAGATACCCCAGCAATACCGACCCCGGTGGTGGGTCTGCGAACAAAGATCATACCAGAAAGTCACGGAGAACAGAACGGCCAAAGAAGCAGTCTCTCAGGACTTGACTGTACAGGCAATAATACTTAGTAAAAGTGTGCAGCAAGGCCCACATGGCTGCCTGACGGATGTCTTGCAGGGGGACACCACGGCCCAATGCAGTAGTAGCTGCTGTTGCTCTGATAGAATGGGCGCGCAACCCCACCGGAGGTTATTTTTTAGCCAGAGAATAACAGGCCTTGATACACAAGACGGCCCAGCGGGAGGTAGTCCTCTTGTGTACAGCCTGGCCTTCCTAGGCGCCGATGTAGCCAACAAAGAGCTGGTCATCCACCCGGAACTGTTGTATGAGATTCAGGTAAAATGAGAGTGCACGTTTTGGGTCCAGGCGATGGAGCCTCTCTTCCTCTCTGGAAGGGTGTGGAAAGAAAGTGGGCAAGGTGATAGTTTGCCCGATGTGGAAGGCAGTGATAACCTTTGGCAAGAAGGAAGGACAAGTGCGAAGCACAACCTTGTCCGGATGAACCGACATAAAAGGAGGCTTACAGGAAAGAGCCTGGAGCTCACTCACGCGCCTTGCGGAGATGATGGCTCTTTAAAGTTAATAAACTAAGGACAGTTCTGAAGTGACTCAAAGGGAGCGCACATCAAATAGGTAAGAACCAAATTCAAGTCCCACAGCGGCATTACAAAAGGAATAGGAGGGAAAAGGTGAGTAATGCCTTTGAGAAATCTATTTACCACAGGGGGACTTGAAAAGAGAGGGCTGATCAAGAAGCCTAAGAAAGGCCGAAATCGCAGAAAGAGAGCCCTTAATAGTGCCCAGAGTAGGGCCCTGCTGGGCCAGAGAAAGAAGGAACAAAAGGACTTCTATAAGAGGGGCAGAAAGGGGATCCACAGGCCTTTGCTGTGCACCATGCCACAAATTTGTTCCACCTGCAGGCGTATACCGATTTAGTGGAAGGACGCCTGGCTGCCAGAATGATATCACAGACTTCAGGAGGCAAGTCAAATGGAATCAACTGTCACTGCTCAATCTCCACACATGTAAGTGGAGGCTGGACAGGATCATGTGGAGGCCTGTCTCCTGCTGCTGCAACAGAAGATCCTCCTGAAGAGGCAGTTGGATCGGGGGATCCATTCTCATTCTGAGTAGTTTGGGATACCAAACACTTCAAGCCACGTTCAGGTCCACAAGAATGACTTGGACCCTGTTGCGCCTGATCTTCAGCACTCTGGGTAGAAGTGGTATAGGCGGGAAGGTGTACAACAGACTGCAGCTCCACTTGTGACAAAAAGCGTTGCCGAGCGAGTGCCACCTTGGAAATTCCAACGCGCAGAAGTGATGACATTGCGCATTCTCTTCGGTGGCAAATAGATCTAACCAAGGAGCTCCCCACTGTTGACAGAGACCTTGCGCCATCTCCGAGTGAAGACGCCATTCATGAGCCATCATGCACCTAAGGCTGAGTTTGTCCGCCCTGGCGTTCAAAGAACCTGCCAAGTGTTGAACCGTCAACTAAATGCCTTGACGTTCCAGCCATGTCCAGATTTGCAGAGCCTCCTGACATAAGGTCCACGACCCACCCCGCCATGCTTGTTGCAATACCACATGGCGGTGGTGTTGTCTGTGAACACCTGCACTACTCTCCCTTTGACAGAGGGAAGGAATGCTTTCAGTGCAAGTAGGATCCCCCGGTGCTCCAGAAGGTTGTTATGGAGCCTGGACTCCGGCGGAGACCAGAGGCCTCTGATTTCCGCCTCTCCCAGGTGGCCGCCCCATCCCAGGAGGGACGCATCCGTCACCACTTTGGGGAAGGGAGAGCGATCTGCTACTGACCCAACGTTGGTTCGTGAGCCACCACTGCAACTGTTGTGCAGTGCCTTCCAAGATATGGACATACTCGGACAGGTCTCCTTGATGCTGCGCCCACTGGAACTTCAGGTCCCACTGCAGAGCCTGCATATGCCATGTGGAATGATTAGTTAGCAGGATGCAGGAGGCTATGAGGCCCAGCAGCCTCAAGGTCATCCTGATCGAAACCCAGGATAAGGGCTGAAAGATCGGAATCATAGCCCAAATGTCACGAACTCGCTGTTCGGGAGGATAAACCCGAAACTGTGCTGTGTCCAGAACTCCTCAGATGAAAATGAGCTTCTGAGAGGGAATTAGGTGAGACTTTGGCACGTTGATGGAGAACCCCAGCAAATGCAGGAGGTCGGCCGTAGTCTGGAGGTGGAAGATGACTGCCTGGGGCGAGCCCACCTTCAACAGCCAGTCGTCGAGATAGGGGAAGACTGAAACCCCTAATCTGCGCAGATGAGCTGCGACCACCGCCATCCCCTTCGTGAACACCCGAGGGGCGATAGTAAGGCCAAAAGGGAGCCCAGTGAACTGAAAATGCTCGTGGCCTACCATGAACCGCAGGTAACGCCGGTGGGCCGGCAGGACGGGGATATGAAAATAAGCGGCCTGCAAGTCCAACGCTACCAACCAGTATTGCGGGTCTAGGGCAGACAAGACCTGAGCAAGTGTGAGCATCTTTAACTTCTCCTTCCGGAGGAAGCGATTGACGTTCCGAAGGTCTAAGATCGGACACAGGCCCTTGTCCTTTTTTGGAACCAGGAAGTAGAGGGAGTAACAACCACGACCTACTTCTGGCGTCAGAATGCGCTCGATGGCCCCCTTGGCCAAGAGGGCCGTAACTTCCTGCTGAAGAAGTACCAAGTGATGCCCCGACATGCAGTGGGACTGAGGTGGCATGGCTGGAGGGGTAGTCTTGAAGGGGGGGGGGGGGGAATAGCCCCTTCGGACTATCTGCAGAACCCACCTGTCCGAAGTGATGCTACAACAGTGGGGGAGGTGATGGCGAATCCTGCCGCCCACTGGCGTTTGGTGGGCCTAAACTCCAGACTAGGAAGGTTTGGAGGCAGTAGCAGCAGGGGAGGTGGAGGACTGACCCGCTCACTGGCCCGTGACCCACCTCAGCGGGTCCCACATCTGCGGCTACGCTGGGACTGTTGCTGTGCAGGCCTGAGGCACTGAAACAAACGTGCTTGGGCACCCCTTCCTTGGCCACGAAAGGAGGGCAAAGCAGAAGTGGAAGGAGTGCGCATGGTCAAAAGGCCTAAGGACTTGGCCGTAGCCCGTGAGTCCTTAAAATGCTCCAACGCACTGTGCCTTGGAGCCAAAAAGGCTAGTGCCATCAAAGGGCATGTTCATCAGAGTGATTAAAGAAAAGGGGTAACCCGGTGTCCCTCAGTACCTGGGTAGTTAATGGTTAAACACAATAGTGGTTCTGTTGGGTAGGACACATTACTTTGAAAATGCTTATTACATGCAATTTTAGGTTAAAAAGCTCTCTGATACACATATGCAATGAGGAATACATGCTCAAGCAATCTAATGACAAAGTTCATATAGCGTTTGAGGCTTTCCATCGTTTTTTTAAAAGGTAACAGTTAAATGCCAGAATAATAGTGAGACTCCCATCTAAACATGGATCGGGGTACATTAATGAGCTGTACCTTTTTATAGTCAGTAGGAATTTGGGAGATCGAGAAATTCATATAATGACTCCAAGAGAAAAATAATTGACATAACTCAACTTACCAAGATGCAATTACATAGGTGTGTGAGATTTGAAAGTAAAAACTGGTATGAATGGTGAAATAAAGATTGAGTGTGAGATACAATGGGACAGTTTTGGCCGGGGTAATACTTGTAACACAATGGAAAAACATTTATATGTAAGAAATAATGAAAAAATATCCATAAAGATCAACGGTCAATAAAGTACGATCATGTGCATTAGGTAGATACGATGACCACGTAAACACTGTAAATGATACTGTATACAGTAAAGATCGTATGTTGTTTTAATAGCATGTAAAGTTCCAATCAATCGATTGAAGGTTAAGTAAGGATTTTATTTGTGTAATAGGTGATACATTGACTGTGGAGAAAACCATACACACTGTCCTGAAGAAGGAGGCCAAAAACATTTGAGGCTTCCGAAACGCGTTGACGCATTTATGAAGGGTTAAATTCGGAGTTGTCAACAAACAATTGGGTATAAGGAAGGGAATCCTTCCCAGTGTTGTCAAACAGAGGGTCCGAACTAACAAGATTAAGACAAATACTATTGTCTTTTCCCATTTTTCTCCATTTCCACATTAGGTGGTTTTATTGTATATTGTGTGAATTTTTAATTACAACTGTATATGAATTCATATGTTTTTTAATGAAATAAAATGTATATTTTTACATAAATAATGTTTTTTCTTTGGTAAGTGTTCCCCGAGCAATATGTGGATATTTGAGTGAGTGATGCAGGCTGAGTGAGATAATCCTTTGAATTCCTTTGAATCTTGGATTAATTGATCTCCCATTGGGAAAAAAACTTTGCTTTACTTGACAGTATACTGGCGCTCCATTTCCCTTTGGGTAATACCGAGCCCCTCTCTTTGCAATAAAACAAGATTTGAATTGGCTAGAAGCTAGTTCTCATCCAAGGAATCCTAATGTTCTTTTAGCGGATCCTGGAGGTTCTGGACCTAAGGTGGGCGTCGACGTTGCGACCCTCATGCGCCCCAGTCGGTGGTCGCAGCGGGTCTTTATCAATACAGGTGTGGGGGGTGTGACAGTCTGAAATGTATAAGTAGTGGTGTATCAGAGATGTAGGAGAGGTGCACAGAACGTTGCACTTCAAAACAAATCAGTGAGCTGGGGATACTCACGTATGAATCAGGAGGAGGGTTCTCAGCCTGATGCGGTTCCGCCCGATGGCTGGTGGAATCTAAGTGGGGAGGAAGGGGAGATCATGGCTTAGATCTTCACGCCAGGTCAGTGGGACCGGAATGGATGAAGTGTCCATCATTAAAAGGTTAATGTGGGGCGCCAGAGCGAAGGCGCAGTGGGCATAGGAAAACCCTAGTGCATTCATGCGCTCGTTAAAAAGCACTGTGGAGGGGGGGCGTGGCCAAGATGGACGTGGTTTTGTGACCCTCCGGCGCCTCGTATTACCCAGCATTGAGTAGGTATCTCCAGAGGCGTTTTTCGGGCTCAAACCTGTGCCTGCCGTTGCCAGTTACCTGGGGGCCTGCTGCCGGAGCGGATAGAGCGGCGATCCACGGAGGTGCGGACGGGGCCTGGCTCTGTGGCCTTTGCTGCTCCTGCCGGATCGGACTACGGCTGGCACCCGCCCTGACCGGGGCGGCTTGCCCGAGCTACCGGAAACTGCGCGCAGAAGGCTTGGAGCCCTGCAGTGAGGCTGCCTTGAGCTTCGGCCAGAATCGGGTTTCACAGACCCTGGAGTGGTGCCGCGCCTGGAGAACGGGAGGCTCGCCGGGACGGGCGCCCACTAATTGAGGCCGGTGTTTTGGGCCTGTTCGGGCCGGGCGCCCTACTGTGCTTCTGGGTCCCCCCACGCCTCCGGACTGGTGCGGGGAGCGGCGGAGTCGGTGTTGCGGAGGCCTGAGACAGGAGCTGCCTGGAGGGCGGCGTGAGACCCCCATTTGGACTGAGAGCTGGGGGTGAGCCCTCGGATTGGCGACTGACCAAAGGCAGATCGGTCAGTAGAGGACCGGAGCAGAGCTTCCTCCGCCTAGGGTAGTGAGGCCTTGGCACTGAGGCCTGGACTGTTTCTGTGGGGCCCTGATACCTCCCGGTCTGGCCGAGGGGAGGAGAGGCGGCTGCAGCCGGGGCCGTCCACCTGTGGTCGCGCTGTAAGCCCCTTGCCCGGGATTGCCACTCATACCTGGCAGTGTGGTTGGAGAAGCGGGCGGTACTGACCGGGTCCCGCAGCGTGGCGGTCCTACGCCTTGCGGAGCCTATTGGTGGCGGTGCCTATAGATTTCGAACTCCGGTGGTACGGACAACTGGGTGAGTCACTGCCAGGAGACCCAGGCTGCTGATCTAGGGAGACACAAGTGGAGTTGCATAGCCTCGGTAGGGGACACCTGAATTGCTCCCCAGCGAATGCAGGAGGTTGGCCGAGGTCTAGAGGTGGGAGACGACTGCTGGGGCGAGCCCGCCTTCAACAGCCAGTCGTCGAGCTATGGGGAAAACTGAAACTCCTGATCTGTGCAGATGAGCTGAGACCACCGCCATCACTTTCGTGAACACCCGAGGGTTGCGGGTAAGGCCAAAGGGGAGCACGGTAAACTGAAAGTGTCCGATACCATTAAGTTCCTGCAGGATGAGGGGAAACACGCAGTACTCATCCTGCTCGACTTAACCGCAGCATTTGATACCATCTCTCATGCAATCCTCATCCACAGAATGCGCGAAATTGGTGTGTCGGACACCGCTCTGAAATGGATATCTTCATTTCTATCCAACAGATCACAAACAGTCTCACTTGGCCCTTTCCTCTCCAGCGAAAGAACCATTCCATCAGGTGTGCCCCAGGGGTCCATTCTTAGCCCACTCTTTTTCAACATTTACATGGCTCCCCTGCTTACCCTGATCGAATCCCACGGCATCCTTGTAACATCTTACGCTGACGACACCCAACTTGTCGTCACCATAGACAAAAAACTTCCTGATGCCGCTCTTAGATTCCAGAACTGCCTTTCCCAAGTCTTTGCATGGCTCAACAATAACCACCTTAAGTGCAACAGCGCCAAAACTGAAATCATACCTTTAGGCAAAGACACCCTTTTCTCTCCAAAAGATTGGTGGCCCCAACACTCCGAGGCACCCCCCAGTGCTGTCTCATCGGCCCGCAATCTGGGTGTCCAATTTGACTCGTCCCTCAGTTTTGACGAACATGCGCGCATCACTGCAGGGTGCTGTTTTAATCTTATTAGACAGCTAAAGAAGTTCTTCGACTTTCTCCCTATTTCCGCCAGGAAATCAGTGGCCGTGGCTCTGATCCTGTCCAGGCTTGATTATTGTAATGGTATTCTGGCAGGTATAAAAAAGTCCACCCTTAAGAAGCTGCAGAGCGTCCAGCATGCGGCAGCCAGGCTCGTTCTTGGTCTTCCGAGAAGGTCCTCGGCCTCTGCGGCCCTCAACACCCTCCATTGGCTGCCCCTCCATAAAAGGATCCTTTTTAAACTCCTTGTTACTGTCTTCAAAGCCACTAAGAACACTGGTCCCTCCTATCTTGCTAAGCGCTTCCCCCAATACATTCCATCGCGTTGCCTGAGGTCATTAGAAGCTAATCTGGTTATCATACCCAGGTTTAAGCTCAAAACGAAAGGTGGAAAAACCTTTTCATTTCTGGCGGCCAAGGCTTGGAACGGCCTTCCCTCTAACCTTAGGCATGTCCCCTCAGAAACCCTCTTTAGGAAACTCCTGAAGACCTGGATCTTCCTTCAACCCGACCCGTTAGTCCTCGCAGCCATATGATTCCTCACCTCACCTAGCTGGTCCCTTCTGATTGTCAGCGCCAGGATGCTCCTTCCGGAGCGATAGATGCGCTCTACAAAAATTAATAAATATCAAAATATCACGGCCTATCGTGAACTGTAGGTAACGCCTGTGGGCAGGCAGGACGGGGATGTGAAAATAAGGGTCCTGCAAGTCCAACGCTACGATCCAGTCTCCAGGGTTGAGGGCAGACAGGACCTGAGATAATGTTAAAATTTTTAACTTCTCCTTCCAGAGAAGGAGGTTGACGTTCCTGAGATCCAAGATAGGACGCAGGCCCTTGTCCTTCTTGGGCACCAGAAAGTAGTGGGAATAATAACCACAACCTACTTCTGGGACAGGAACTCGCTCAATGGCTCCCTTGGCCAAGAGTGCCATAACTTCCTGGTGGAGAAGGGCCAAGTGATCCTCCGACATGTGATGGAATCGAGGTGGCATGGATGGAGGGGTAGTCTCTAGAGGGGGGGGGGGGGGGGGGGGGGAAGCCCCTTTGAACTATCTGCAAAATCCACCTGTCCGACGTGATGTTGAGCCAGGTAGGAGGTGATGGCAAATCCTGCCATCCACTGGCAAATGGTATTCCTAAAAGTTCAGACTAGGAGGGCTTGGAGGCTGCTGCAGAGGGCAGGCTGGTCGACTGGCCTGCCCGCTGGCCCCCAGACCCACGACGGTGGGTCCCACGTCCCTGGCCGTGCGGAGGCTGGACAGCTTCCGTCCAGAGCCACAGGCCTGCGTAACAAGCCAGGGCACCCCTTCCATAGCCACAAAAGGGGTGAAAAGCAAACTGAGCGGGCGAGAGGTAGAAGCACGGGCAAAGGGCCTGGCTGCAGCCCTGGATTCCTCAAAGCAATCTAGCGCGTTGTCTGCTTTGTTGCCAAATAGACGACGGCCATCAAAGAGCATGTCCAAAAGTGTAGCTTGGACATCATCCGAAAAGCCAGTGGACCTCAGTCAGGCGTAGCGTCTCAGGGCTACTGACGTTAAAATCGTCCTGCCCAGCCAGTCGGTGGTGTCCAGTCCACATAGCATGGCGAACTTCGCTGCATTTCTCCCTTCAGCAACTGCACGGGAGAGCACGGCCCAGGCTACCTCCGGACACTGTAGCAGCATCTGTGCGACCGTGTCCCACAGAGAATGGGAGCAAAGGCCCAAGAGACATGCAGAATTCACCGATCGTAGTCCTAAGCTGGATAAAAAAAACATTTTCTTCCCAAGATGGTCCAGCTTCTTGGATTCCCTATCAGGTGGAGCAGTAGGGAATGCGGCCTTGGAAGTCTAGGTTTGGACCACCAAGCTCTCGAGAGTAGGGTGTTGGGAGAGGAACATGGGGTCACCCGGGGCCAGCAGTGGCGTCGGGCAATCATCCTAGCTACAGGAGCCCCTGTGTTGGGTTTGGACCAAGTGCCCAGAAGGATGTCCGTGAGGGCCTCATTGAACAGCAGCAGGGGCTCCGAAGAGGCCACCGCCAGTTGAAGCACCTCGGTCAGGAAGTTAGTCCTTACCGCCACCACAGGAAGTTCAAGGTTTAAGGCCTCAGCCGCCCTATGGAACACCACTGCATATGATGCACCCTCCTCCGTAGCCGCGGTAGGGGGAGAAAGCATGCTAAGGTCTAAAGAGGTGTCCGGACCACTGGCCTCCCACGACAGAGAACATCTCTGAAAAACTGATTGAATTATTTTCTAGGGTGGGATTTCCTAAAGAAATTTTGACAGACCAGGGTACCCCTTTCGTGTTGAAATTAATGAGGTAAGTTTGTAAAACCGTAGACCTCAGGCATATCCGTACCTCGGTTTATCACCCTCAAACAGACAGATTAGTCGAGAGGTACAATAGGACACTCAAGACTACCTTGAAAAAGATCCTCTCTACAGAGGTAAAAGATTGGGACAGACTGCTACCATTGGCCCTATATGTATTGCGAGCACAAGTACAAAGCAGCACTGGTTACTCTGCTTTTGAGCTGCTCTATGGGAGACAACCCAGGTCACTTCTAGAAATCACACGCGATGCATGGGAGGAAGAGGAAGAAAACAAGCATAAGTCCCTGCTAGAATATACCCAGGAGTTAAGATCTAGAATAGGGAAGTTAAGCGAACTAGCAGCATCTAATTTGGAAACAAGGCAGAAAAGGCAGAAAAAGCAATATGACAAAGGGAAGAGATGGAGAACGTTAGCCGTAGGAGACTGGGTCTTGGTACTCTTGCCATCATCCACCAAGAAATTCCAAAGTGAGTGGTTAGGTCCATATCCGTTGGTTGAAACCATTGGTAAAACCACATATAGAGTGCAGGTTTTCCCCAATAGGAAGCAATGTTATCACATTAATATGCTGAAAAAGTGGTTAGGGCCTAAACTCAAAGACAACGCAGCTCTAACGATAACAAAACAAAACACAACCATAGATCTACTCCGTATAAATGAAGGGCTAACTTGTGAACAGAAAAAGGGATTACAGAACACCTTAAAACCCTTTTCTGACATATTCTCGGATCTTCCCGGTAGAACTCACCTGGCTGAACATCACATTGAGACCCCTGAGGGTAAACATGTGAAACACAGGCCTTACCGTATCCCTGCTGCACGCCAGGAAGCGGTGAAGAAGGAAATCGAAGACATGCTACAACTAGGAGTAATACGACCCTCCAAAAGTAATTGGGCTTCGCCCATAGTAATGGTCCCCAAGCCAGATGGCTCCACACGTTTTTGTAAGGACTTCAGAGCCTTAAATGCCATTTCGTCCTTTGATGCTTATCCTATTCCTAGGGTGGACGAATTGATAGAAAAACTGGGAGAACCTAGCTACATCACTACCTTTGATTTAACGAAGGGCTATTGGAAAGTCCCTTTGAGGGAGGAAGATAAGAAGAAGACCGCCTTCTCTACAGATGAGGGGCTTTTTGATTTTAATGTGTTACCCTTCGGGCTTCATGGCAGCCCAGCAACGTTTCAACGTCTGATGAACACGATATTGCACCCCTATTCTTCCTTTTGCTCGGCCTACCTCGATGATATTGTGGTATTTAGTCCGACATGGGAGGAACATCTACAACACATCTAGACAATACTTTTGGCATTAAAAGAAGCAGGGCTGCATATTAACGCAAAAAAATCTAGAGCTGCATACCCACACGTAAAATACCTAGGGTACGTACTCGGAGAAGGAGTAATTGCTCCTCAGACTGAAAAAGTTAAAGCGATAGCCAACACATCTTTTCCTTTCACAAAAAGAGAGCTTAGAACCTTCTTGGGTTTGATCGGCTATTATAGACGATTTGTACCCCAATTTGCTGAAATAGCCACCCCCCTTACTAATCTGTTGAGAAAGGAGGTCAAACAGACCGCTCTAACTCACCCCAAAGTTGAAGTGCTCCAGGCATTTGTAAAGTTGAAAGAAATAATCACAAATGACCCAGTTTTAATCCCCCCCAATTTTGATAAACCTTTCATCCTCTCCACAGACGCCTCCAACACAGGAGTAGGAGCGGTCCTGTCCCAAATAGGGGAAGATGGACTAGAACATCCAGTCCTCAATATTATCAGGAAACTGTTTCCTAGGGAGTGCAAATACCCTACTATCGAAAGGGAGTGCTTGGCTATCAGATGGGCAGTGGATAACCTAAATACTATCTAGAGGGATGTCCTTTCTTATTGTACACAGATCACGCTCCTCTCCAATGGATGTACAGTAATAAGGCACAAAATCCAAGAGTACTCAGATGGTTTTTGTCACTTCAACCGTATTCATTTGAGATTAGACGTAGAAAGGGGAAAGACAATGGTAACGCGGATTATCTTTCCAGGGTACCATCTCTCCCCGATCGGGGAAGTCCAAGGGGGAGGTGACGGGGCATTCCCGAATATGCAGGTCGTGGAAGAGGACTGGTGGTCAGTACAACCCCTGTCACCCTCTCTCTCTCATTCCCAACAGGAGCGCTGGAATTGGGACTGTGGTAGCGGAGAAAAGGAGCAGGGCGCCTTTAACTGGGCATTCTACTGTGAAGAAGCCCCGCCCCCAACATACGTCAGCAAGGAGCCATTGGAGAAAAGTGCAGAAGCCCAGCTGACGGCGTGTGTCATCACCAACGCCGAGGAGGAAGAGAACGGAGTAGCGGGAGAAGCGAGGAGAGACAGCGTTTGCAGACCGAAGGAGAGCAGAGGAGAAGACCCCGAGACGGCAGGAGGGCCAGGAGGCAAACGTCCCCACTCATCCCAGAGCCACGCTCAATGGAGAGAGTGGCTTCACCAGGTACGAGAGCGTCTCTCGGGTTGGGCAGGGAGGCGGGGACGCCCATAACCAGAGTATAACGCTGCTACGATTCACACGGCTTAACCCCTCCTAACTTCCTCACAACCCCTGCCCATGACCCGCCACCTCACCTCCTCACAAACCGGTAGAGTGATTAGGAGAGCACGGGTATTGTAGGAATCCTCTACCCCGGTCCCATAGGTATTGAAACTCAGTCAGCACCACTAAAGCTTTCCTTTTTCTTTCCATGGTGGCGCAACTCGGGAGCTGACAGTGCCCTCACGGAGAAGCAAGACCCAAAGAAGACTATAAACGTTCCGAGTGCCACCCGCCACCACGGACCCAGCACAGTTTGCCGCTGAAAGACTAACAAGCAGGCAGAAACGTGTACTTAAGAAAATAAAACCTTATTTCCCGCGACCCAGTCTACGTTCTGTTCCTTCCATGCCCCCACAGTAGGTTTATGGTATAATACTCCATAAACAGATTGTTTTTAAAAAGGCATTCATAAGGCTGTTGGCTGCCTTTCAGCATTTCAGTTTTTCACCCATCGTAAACAGATATTTGAAGCCTTGATCTTAATTCAGCCCACACCCATGTGAAATATTTTTCCCTGGGATACTTTGTTATGATGAAGGTGCAATGTTCACTATTTCACCTCCAAAAAGTTTTTGTGCCTTCAGTTTTCAAAAACTGAAAACTGTGTTAGTGTTGCCAGCCAACACCATCTCAATTTGGCCATTTATAAATTGGCACAAATGATTTTAAACCAAGCCTTACTGCCTTTGTTATTGATGTGGAGATGTTTCTTCTCCATTGTCCAAGGACATCGGACTGTGAAATTATAGTGGTGCACACCTTCTACAGAAAGTGCTGTTTCTGGAATAGCGGTCTTAGGTTCTGGTCCTCGGAAGGTCTGATTCACTGCAAGATCTCCTCTGTTCATTAAGTAGCAGACATAAACCTTAAGAGTCTAAAACAACTTGCCTGGGTAAACATGCAGACTTAACCTGAACTGTGGAATAAGGAGAGTGCAAGGCTACTTTGTTTCAAGATAGACCTTTGTGGTTTTGGACCTTGCAAAAGGCTAAGTTTCTACATTTAGTGCATCTTATATTTGCTAAGTGCATGATGCATCACTGATTTCTTTATCAAATTATGCACTCAAAATTTCGATTTGTTCAGTACTATGTGAGCCTATGCCACAGCACTGTGCTCTTAAAGTCTTAAGTCAGTCATTAACATAAGCGTAGATTTGATGTGGTTGACTTGTAAAAATTTCTAGGGTGAACTCAGGTTAAAACTTGCAATTGCAGTATTTGATGGGCATTTAATGCTTTTTAAATAAATGGTTACTTTGGCCAGACGTGTTAACTGTTATTTCAATGGTATTTTAAAACCTGTACTCTATAGAAATATTCAGCAGGGATTCCTAGTAATGATCAGTGGTATTACTATAATTGTCTGCATCCATGCCATATCACGTTGCTGATGTGCGTCATGCAGAATATCTTTGCTGAGATTTTACTTTTCACCATAGATCAGTGGTCTTCAAAACTTTGTAATGTTTAGTGTCAGCTCCCCCACCACACACACACAACAGTAAAAGCATTTCATCGTGCCACCCCCCACCAAATGACAAACCCATTTCTTTTTACAATTACTCTATAAAATCAGGCGCTTTTAACACTTTTTAACCATTAAAATACTGCACAGAGCTGTGGAAGTCCTATAGCTAGATTTCAAGGGCATACTATCTGGGGTCCGGGACAACAGGTTTTCATGTTTATTTTGTCCACAAGACAAGTAGGCCGAACCGCAAGCAGCACAAACGTTTTGGCTGACAGTTTACAGTTTCACAATATAGACCTGTGAAAGAGGTTTGTTTGCCACTAGGCAAGATTTGGATCTATATGTATAAGTTGTTCAAACTTGTATATATGATACATTAATGTGAAGCCTTTTATGTTAGGGAAAGTGCTTTAAGGAAATAGTGTGAGCTCAGCTTCATCACTGACCGTGGTTCCAGTATAAAACGAACACTTTAAGGCTGTTTATAATGCTCCTGGAATGGTCCCTGATTATAGGTACCTTCACGGAAAAAAACAGTGGTTAAAGGGACATTGTAGTTAGGTGAAAATGTCAGTTTAAACATACTGGTTTAAACGAACAACACCGAAGATATTCACCAGTTATAGTTCTCTCAAGTGACTATAACTGGTGCCTTAAAGGTAACTATAACTTGTGCCCTTGCAATGCACAGTGATGTGATATCAATGATGGCTTTCAGATGACATAAGGGATGTTACCAGTGCAGTAACTAAACATGTCATGAGTGATGTAATATGCAAGGGTAGAAGCACTGCGTGGCAAGGGTACGAATTATAGTTACGTGAGTTTGGTAAATGGGGTGATTTTCAGTGGTTTAAAACGGTATGCTTCAACTTATTTTATCCTAACTATAATGCCTCTTTAACCTTTTGTTTTTTCAGCGATTCAGGGGTTTTTAAAGGAGTATATTAGAATTCCTGCCTACAATGTAACTTTAACCTTTGGTTCTATCATTTAATTTTTTTTTTCATTTATATAAAAAAAAAAGCCAAGTCTTACGCCCAACTCCCTGCCACCAAGCATGGCTGACTATGCCAATTAACAATATAAACGGTGTCATTGTAAAAGAGGCATTTAAAAAAAGGCATTGAAACCTTTCACTGATCCTAGTTATACCACCTGCTCTACATGACCACAAGATATCGCTGCCGGACCCCCGGGTTGTCGGCTGAAGAGCTGTGTACTTTGATGTTGATGTTGTTGTGTTTGACTGACCAGCCTCCGTGGTTGTAGGTCTGTAACTGTCTCTTTCTTTACATAATAAAGGTTTTCAAAAAAAAAAAAAGGCATTACAAATGTCTTTGGAGTCTTTTAAAAAAAAAACCTTTTTTAAACCACAAAATACAGCTGTTGAACTAACCACAATGTGTCCCTGAAGGCAAGATGAGAACATATAGCTCGGAGCGCTAAAAAAAATACGGCAAGTTCTTCTGGGGTCACGGTCTTGCTGTGTTTTTTTAGTGTTGTTGGGGGTCTCTACAACATTAAAAAAAGCTTGAACGGGTCACCCTATGTTTTTTTTTTTTTTACAGGACAGGGGATTAAGTCCTCGAGTCCAAAAATGGCTGCCGCCACATCTTTGTTGTGCTTAATACCACTGACTACGAAGCAGAGATATTCAAACTGTTGGAGGTCCGTACTAATTATCAGCCTTTGGTACGAGACACGACCCCTGAACTTTCTGAAACCATCAAGAACATGGTGGCGGATGCTGTGGTTAAAAAGTGGATCACCTCAAAGGAAGCAGATATCACTAATGCCAAACCACGAGTACCAGCATTTTATATCCTGCCTAAGATCCACAAGCCCCAACGCCCGCCCCGGGCCACCCCATTGTTTAAGGGATCCAGTCTGTTCTCGAACCTCTATATCAGTTCGCAGATTTTTTTCTGAGGGAAGCTGTGGTCACACAGAAATTGTATGTACAGGATACCACTGATATCCTTAACATTTTGAAAGTGATTGATTATGATCCAGAGAACCAATTACTGGTGACCATCGACATCGAGTTGTTGTACACCAGTATCCCCCATGATGCCACGCTGGTGGCAGCAGCGAGGCCCTGGGGTCCTTGGAATGGTTCTACGACACATCACAGACATTCGTGTTGCAGTGCATCGAGCTGGCAATCACTAGGAATCTTTTCGAGTATAGGGGCCAGCTTTACCTGCAGACATCGGGGACCTCGATGGGGGCCACATTTGCTCCCAGTCTGGCCTGCATATCTGTGGGCCAGTTTGAGGAAAATGTGGTCCACCATCCGTCCAATCCATTCCAGGGGAATATCTCCCTGTGGAGGCAGTATATAGATGATGTCCTCTGTATCTGAACAGGTACAGAGGACCGGCTTAACATGTTTTTACAATGGCTGAACCAAGCTGATTCCAGCCTACGTTTTACTTGGACCATCAGTAACGTATAGGCAGTCTATCTTGATGTGGACATTGTTGCAGTGGACCATAAATTGGCGACCAGTGTGCACCACAAGGAGACTGATGGAAACTCTCTTCTTCATTACCATTCCTTCCACCCCAGGTCACTCGGGGATAATCTTCCGGTGGGGCAATTTTTGAGATACCGGCGTAATTGCTCTACTACTGAGGCCTTTATGGACCAATCAGAAGAACTCGTCACCAAACTTAAACAAAGAGATTACCCAGTGAAGGTGATTAAACAAGCCCGTAAGAGGGCACTAAACACAATGCGGGAAGCCCTTTTAGAGTGCAATGTGAAAGAAAAGCAAACCTGCCTCCCAGTGGTCACTACGTTTGATCCACTCTCGACCAGAATAAGACAGATCATCAGAAAACACTGGTCTATTTTGGACACCGCCACTGAGAAGATGCTGGCCCAGCGATTTGCTTTTAAAAGGGCGTCCAATTTACGTGACAAGCTGGTCCATACTCGATGCCCTAGTACTATTCAGGTCAGTACCATCCCCACGGGACACTATCCACGTGGCAGCTGCTCCGTGTGTGGTCTTACGTCAGCCACAAAAAGTGTCACGTTACATGATGGCAGAACCTGGTTTCTCAATCGGTTTAGCAATTGCAACACGTCACACGTGATCTACAGACTGACTTGTAGCTGTGGGCTGTATTACATTGGGTTCACCATTCGCAAAGTCAAGATCCGTATACAAGAACACCTGAGTACGATCAGAGCGAAGAAACTCACAACCCGGTTGGTGCAACACTTTACGGAACAGGGACATGATCAGAGAGATCTCAAATGGACAGTCTTAGAGAAAGTAGTAGGTGACATACAATTTGGACACCATCTTGGCAGGAAAAGAGGCTAAATGGATCTTTTCAGAGAAGACAGATCAAGAAGGGTTGAATGAAACTATCGAATGGAATAAAGTGAGTAGGAGGTGAACCTGATATTTACAGTAATTGTCTCGTTGGGAGGAGGTCCCATGTCTCGATCCATCAGATATATAGCACCACCTATGATTAAAATCATTTTCCCTTCTCCCTCCATCCTGTATTATACCCATTTAATGTAATACACCAGGGTTTTAGTGGAGGCTAGATCCAGCTATAAGGGAACACTGTTTGCTCCCCAGCATCTGCCATCCCCGCCCCCTTTTGGGCCTGGAACACTTATACTGATGTTTTCCACAATTATACATTTATCTATACATATCTGGAATAGGTGATGTGGTGTAATTGATGCATAGATGGTGTTCTGCCTCCCTCCTCTTTTCACCACCCTTTTCCCCTTTTTTTTTTAGCCTGGCCAAATTATTTTTCTGAGTTACTTACTAAAAATACAGAATTTAATGTCCATTTCAATATCATTGGTCATTTTAAGGACTGCTTGGACCTCTGGCATTTTGGCTCGTAGGTGTTTATTACACTTCAAGATGGCCGTGGCTTATTGTGGGCATGCTCCGCGCCATGTATCGTGGTGAGAGGAGTGTCTATTCCGCTCTATAATCCCCAGAGACCGCGGGACCCTCTGTACACTGGGTTCGCTCTGGTGTGATCTTAACCCACTCCAAGAAGGCCGCACCCCGCAGCGTGGTGGGCGGAGCCGGTCCCCCCGGCTATTTCTGGATCCTCTGGGCAGCTTGCAGTAAGGATCGTCGAAAGCGCCGGAGGGTCTCGGCATCAGTAAGGCAGAATGTGTGCGGTACAGCGTGGTGTGCAAAACATTGGCTAACCTTTTCAAGTTTCGATAATGATGTGTGAGCTGTTAGCATACAAAATACTCAGAGCTACGTTACAGTCACGTTTCTAACTGGCCCCCGGGGGTACACACAGTGATGTTTTAGGGTGGTGTGTCGCAGCTAGTAAACATCTGTGGCACAACTTAGGTATTGGAAGGCTGGCGCGCGCTCAGAATCAGTCGTCATTCTGTAGATGGGAGTGTATGTATTTCCAGATTTTTTGATGGGCAGGAATTTACTGATGTGTTGATTTCATTCAGGTTGCTCGAAATACTCCGAGCCCGTGGTGGACACGTGAATATGTGACATGGGGTCCGTTACTTGATTGCCGGTACGTGAAGACTAGGCAATCACAAGGTAAACAATGGTCCTTGATAACCCCAATGTGTGGTTTTAATGTGTCTTGAAATACCTTCATTGGAGGGGCGTAGTGTAATCATTTCTGCGCTCTGGCTTTTTATATTTACACAGGTCTTTTTATTCACAAGGTGTGAAGATTGAGAATCGCGAGAACCCCTTCTTTGCCCTGATGAAGTTGCTGAAATTGGAGCAACGAAACATGTCGGCTCTAAATAAACAATGATGGTATATAATTAACCATTTTTTAATTGGGAGGCTTTGCAGCAATGGAATAAAAGATAGATAGCCAGCAAAACCTTACCAGGATTTTATTTATTTTTTTGTATGGGGTTATGGGTGTATTCATTCACAGTTTCACAATAGTGCTTGTAATTGTTCACTATTTGTACACATGTCTTTATTCTCACTTGTGCACATTTGAATGTCTTTGTGTACTTCTTTCTCTTCACACAGAGAGAGTGACCGATGATGAGAAGTGGGTATACCGGTTATTGCTAGCCGGGAACCCCCTCTGGTGTTTCGACCGTGAGGCACACTTTTTGGTTTGTAGTGAGTGGTGGCCTGTGTTTATATTTTTGTTTATAAATTTAAACATCTTCACCTGTGGAATAGTGTTATTTCACGCACTTAGGGGATATATACTGATAATGATATATCAGACCCCTCTATTGGTCTAGTAAAATGATGTTTCATGGATTAGGTAAGGCTCTTTTTGATTGATCGATGTGGTGGCAGCCAATCAGATCTTATCCTATCTTGAGATCTGTCAGCATGAAATGTACAAATATTTTAACCTTAATTTCTTAAAAACTGCAGCACGAATTTACACCAAGTCACAAAAAACAAGCATTTTAAACAAGATCTAACGTTGTGCCAAAGTTCTGTTTAGTCGTTCTTGCAGTATCGCTGTTTAATTTTATTTAGGAAAATTGCATGAGCAAAATGCATTTTTCGACACCCCCCTTTTCTCGCCCCCGCTTGATGGATCACCCCAAAACTTTCCAAAAAGGAGTTGAGGGGGATGCACCTTTTTTTAGGGGAATTTTTAAATAGCCCTTGTGACCACTGCCTGCCGCCCTCCACTCACTCAATTCAGCCCCCCACCCTCAGGTGGGCCCATACCCTAGTTTAAATACCTCTGCCATATATAGGGAGTGTGTAGGATCCAGTGCGACTGTGGAAGGTCCAACATTAGCCTTATTTTTGCCTGGGTCATATGGGTACCTTTCACTGTTGCGACCCTTTCATTAAAAAAAACGCAGCAGGCCTTTTCCACCTATGCATCCAGGATCTGGGGCAACATCTCAGTATGCATGAGGAAAGCCTGAGTGCTGCATCAATTAAGCAAAGAGTTGAAAACTCACCTTTTTAAAGAACGCTACAGTACAATGCATTAACGTTCAATAACAGAGCTACCTCTCCAAACACTCAATGACTTTATGCTTGCGTTTGACTGAGTATTGTGCTCCGAAGTCTTTTGGCAAAGTTTGCGCTGTAATAATATCGCATTCATACATACTGAGAGCATGCGAGCATTTCGGCAATGTTAGATTTGGAATGAAATTCAGGTTTTAGGACAAGATTGATATCCAAGTGAATTTTTCATCTGACAGTACAACTCTTAGCAGCTCGTTTTCTGCACCCATAGTGCTATTCTATTGTTATACTCAGTGTTAAGTTAGTTCCCACTTATGTTGGTCCAGGGGCAGAATCAATTGTGGACGATATCCTGATTTCCATGTCACTCTCTAGTCATTTGGCGGGGTTACCAGACTAAAGGGACAGGGTGGAGTGCCCATCACACTCTGGTGCTAGTTCTAAAATATCTAAGTCTGCACATTCCCTCATCAATCTCTAGCCTGCAATGTTGGACTTCCACAGATCAGAGTAGATGCCTGAGGTGGTCTGAAATTATTCCAGAGGAATTTTAGGGGACTCTTTTCAGGAGGTTATGCCTAGAGGTGGAAAAAGGTCTTGACCCTGACCTTTGTCCTAAGGACGTTCCTACCACCTTCTCTGCACTTTGTGTCGGGATAAGGCTCACCCTTACTGCCCCTAGTCAAGACCCTTGTGCTTCTAGTCGACCTTGGTGGTTTAATGAGGCATGTATTAAGCCCATGCTGCCTTAAAAATAGCCCTTAAATGCTGTGCGAGAAACAGGAAGGCAATACATATGACAACACCTCCTGCAGGGGGATTAACAAAAACAAACCTCACACGTTTAAGATGGTCGAGTAACAAACTCCCTGAAATAGCGACCAGGGCAAAGGATTTGATAATAAATGACACTTCAGGAGAGTGCTCGATACCAGAAGCCTGGGCCACTTTTCAAATGAATGTATTTAAAGATGCCTGTATAAATCAAAGAAGTCTCTTAGACAGATCTTGTAGTTGGTAGTTTATTTATCAAGTTACATCTTAGTAAGTTCCAATATACGCCCCACCAGGAGCAGCCTCCTGGCTGCTCAGCCCATTTTCTCCAACTGCTCTATCACCAGTACAAACATTCCTAACATTCCAAATTACATCATATTGTCTGAGCATCAGGTAGAGAGCAAGGGCAGGGAAGATGTAATACTTAACAAGCAGATTACTACACAGCCTCTACAATAAACGGCTCTGGAGGAGCTGCTTCAGCCAGCACAACCGACTGGGGAAAAAAAGCGCAAAGCCCAAGAAAAGACTTAAGAAGCGCAATAAGATCTATTAGGAAGGAGCACTACAGTATCTAAAGCAAAATGGGAAAAAATTTAAAATCTTAAAAAGAAGTACGAAAAGCAAATCTGGCAAGACAGAAAAAACAGACAATTTTTGATCTAAACTTCTATTTCATACAAAACAATCAAATGCAAGAGCCTTCTGGGCATTAGTAAATGATCTTACAAGTTCACCAAAGTTAATCATAGCCACCGAGTCGTGAGACAGACATTTTATCTAACTTTCACCTTCGTCAAAGTGACCAATAAAACCAAAGATGCCTTGGTAACATACCATCATTCATTAGCCATGGATTATAGTATAACAAACCAGTCAATCTCAATAAACCAAAATGCTTATATAACATCTTCAGAAATATAGGACTCTACAGTGCTAGCAAAATCCCCATACACATCAGTCAACCCATTTAATGAATTGCGGCACATCGGGAAAAGCAAACCCGCCACTAGCACAATCCTCAAACCAATACACTGAAGAAAGAGTATCTAAAGTAATAAGAGCAGGTCGACTTGACAGGCCCCAGGCCCAAATGGTATAGACAAAGCAATCTATAAATCTGATCCCGACTTTTGGGCGGTAACGTTGTCTTGTTTGTACCATGAGGTGAGCCACTCAAATACATTTCCGGTGAACTGGAGAGGCTCAATATGGAACCCATGTACAGAGGAGGTGACCAAACAGATCCAGTGAGCAATAGAATGATTGCCTTAATAGACTGGGAAGCGAAATATTAGACTTCACTGATTCTCAGAAACCTAGCAGACTGGTCAGAGATGCACAACAAAATCCCTATTAACCAGTCCAGATTCCGCAGGAGTGCTGGCACTACAACGAACATCCAGGCACTGGGAATAATGGCAGACAAGAGTCTAGGACAACGAAAAAAATCTCTATTTATGTTTCATAGATTTTAAAGCGGCATTCGACAAAGTTAATTGAGGTCTTTTGTGGAATCAACTAACGCTCTGGGGTCTTCCTCTTTCGCATCCAAATCCCTGAGCAATAATGCAATTTTACACAAACATGTAGATGCAAGTTAAAATAGCTGGCGGTAAGAGGCTGATGAGGAAAACTGGCATGGAAATAGGGTTAAAACAAGGTTGCGTTCTGGCACCACACCTCTTCAACCATTTTATGGCTGATCTCTCCCCATTACTAAACCAGGTTAACTCGCATTCCCCACGCCTGGGTCCATTACCTATCAAACATTTATCTTATGCAGTCAACAAAGTACTGTTAAGCTATACAAGAGTAGGTTTCCAAAGAGTGATTGATGAACTGGGACAAGACAAATATGCTAGAAATAAACACTACTAAAACAAAAGTGATGATTATAAGCCGCTGCCCTCAAACGGGACAGCCATTCAAACTCAGAAAAATAATTTTGGAAGCAGTCAGTAATTATAAGTATTTAGGTGTAAGCATAGACAACCAACTACATTATCAAACACACGACGACTACTTAGTAAAAAAAGGAAACTGTTTACTATTTGCCTTCTGTTCAATCGCGAAGAGCCTAAAAGGCCCATCGTTAGTCCCAGTACTAGCAGTCATCAAAGCTAAACTTATGTTGACCGTGGGATACGCAAGTGAAGTCCAGCATGGGAAAAATGCAGCAATCCTGGAAAGTTTACAAACACGGACATATACAACAATATTTGCGCTACCTCGGAACTCCTCACCGGCGCAGGTCAGGTTGGAGTTTGGTTTGCAATAGCAGCAGCTACAAAGATGATATGTATCTATAAAATATGGTACAAAATGTGGATCAATCGACACAACCCACTAAAGTAAGCTCTCTGGAAGGCACAAGAAGAAGATCCCACTAAGTTTACAGTAAGTATCTACAGTAATCTTTAATCTTACAAATATGATAAACCTCTGGCAACAGAACATACCGTTCTCTTCCTTTCAGTACACAAAAAAAAGCAGCAAGAACGCATTCATTAATGGCTGATTAAATCCTTCTGAGCAAGCGTTCTCATGCATGGATAGTCCTGCATTCATATACCAAACCGCAACCAGCAACATACTTGGCGCATTACCGTCCTACGCAGATCAAACAAACTGGAAATACAATGGTCCTACGTCATGCAGTCTCTGTGAAGCGCCAAAGCAGGACTTTATCCACACAATATGGATCTGTCCAGATTTAAACTTACACGGTCGCTTGCTACTAAAAAACTTGTTAATATTAGGGGTATCCGCTCCCGTCGATCTTCGGTTTTAAGATGTCTCGACCCTACTGACCTACAGCTCAATTGCAACATGGTAAAATTCCTACTGCAGTATGAACAAATACTATGAAACAGATTGACGCACTAGTTACTTACTTGTGTTACGATATATCTGTAAGAGACAGGTGGCGTCCTGCAGCTCCGCGTCAGTCACTGGAGTCGTAGGCGCCGAAATGACGTCACTTAGAGTACTTAGGCGCCACACATGCTCGCGGACGTTAGTTCTGTACACAACTATTGCGCGGTGAAACGCAGAGCCATGCAAGATACTGACGATTGGTGCATAAAAATAGGGCCCTAAAAGGGTATGACCATAACCCTAGTAATCAGTTTGCAGAACGGGGAGAATGGGCGGGGTAAGGAATCTATCACTAACTAATGTCTCTTACAGATATATCGTTACACAAGTAAGTAACCTGTGAATCTGAAAGAGACACGTTAGTGATAGATTCCTTACCTTAGATTAGATAACCCAGCAATACCAACCCCGTTGGAGGGTCTGCAAAGAGGATTACACCAGAAAATCACGGAGCACAGAACGGCCAAAAAAGCCATCTCTCCGGACCTGACTATCAAGGCAGTAGTGCTTGTAAACGTGTGCAGTGAGGCCCACGTAGCTGCCTGACAAACATCCTGCAAGGGGACACCACGTCCCAAGGCAGTAGTGGCTGCAGTTGCCCTAGTCGAATGAGCCTGCAGCCCCACAGGAGACGACTCCTTGGCCAAGAAGTAACACGCTTTTGATGCACAAAACGACCCACCGGGAGATGGTCCGTTTGTGCATGCCCCGACCTTTTTTTGGAGCCCACGTAGCCAACAAAGAGCTGATCATCCACCAGGAACTGCTGTGTATGCTGCAGATAGAATGCAAAAAACACAGTTGATGGACAGAATGTAGAACAATGTCATACATTCACCCCAGTACAAGGATCTGGGCCTAAATCCATCATTTTTTTGCACTCCACACCACCCTGGGTTAGACACTGGCTATATGCAAATCAGCTCTGACCCTGTGCCTCATGGGAACGTTCTGGGAAGGACATGGCTTTTGTAGTTCGGACTGGACTGTTCCCATGGGGCACAGGGTCAGAGCTGATTTGCATATCGCCATTGTCTAACCCGGGGTGGTGTGGAGTGCAAAAAAACGATGGATTTGGGCCCAGATCTTTGGACTGGGGTGAGTGTGTGACATTGATCCACATTCGGTCCATCACCTGTTGTGTTTGCATATTCCGCCCTAAGTGCGCTGGGGATGCCCAGACGTGGGTCCCAGGCACTCCACACCACTGGAGTCAAGCTAGCCGGGCTGATGAGAGGTGTTACCTCGAAACCGGTCCGGTCCTCGGATGCTTGATTCCGTTCTGGGAAGGACATGGCTTTTGTAGTTCGGACTGGACTGTTCCCATGGGGCACAGGGTCAGAGCTGATTTGCATATCGCCATTGTCTAACCCGGGGTGGTGTGGAGTGCAAAAAAACGATGGATTTGGGCCCAGATCTTTGGACTGGGGTGTGTGTGTGACATTGATCCACATTCGGTCCATCACCTGTTGTGTTTGCATATTCCGCCCTAAGTGCGCTGGGGATGCCCAGACGTGGGTCCCAGGCACTCCACACCACTGGAGTCAAGCTAGCCGGGCTGATGAGAGGTATTACCTCGAAACCGGTCCGGTCCTCGGATGCTTGATTCCGTTCTGGGAAGGTACATGGCTTTTGTAGTTCGGACTGGACTGTTCCCATGGGGCTCAGGGTCAGAGCTGATTTGCATATCGCCATTGTCTAACCCGGGGTGGTGTGGAGTGCAAAAAAACGATGGATTTGGGCCCAGATCTTTGGACTGGGGTGAGTGTGTGACATTGATCCACATTCGGTTCATCACCTGTTGTGTTTGCATTTTCCGCCCTAAGTGCGCTGGGGATGCCCAGACGTGGGTTCCAGGCACTCCACACCACTGGAGTCAAGCTAGCCGGGCTGATGAGGTGTTACCTCGAAACCGGTCCGGTCCTCGGATGCTTGATTACGTTCTGGGAAGGACATGGCTTTTGTAGTTCGGACTGGACTGTTCCCATGGGGCACAGGGTCAGAGCTGATTTGCATATCGCCATTGTCTAACCCGGGGTGGTGTGGAGTGCAAAAAAACGATGGATTTGGGCCCAGATCTTTGGACTGGGGTGAGTGTGTGACATTGATCCACATTCGGTCCATCACCTGTTGTGTTTGCAGATAGAATGCAAGCACACGTTTTGGGTCCAGACGGTGGAGCCTTTCCTCTTCCCTTGAAGGATGCGGAGGCGGAAAGAAGGTGGGCAAAGTGATGGTCTGCCTGATGTGGAAGGGCGTGACGACCTTTGGTAATAAAGAAGTACGGGTCCTCAGAACTACCTTGTCCGGGTGGACAAAAAGGAAAGGAGGTTTGGAAGAAAGAGCCTGGAGCTCACTCACTCTTCTGGCAGCGGTGATAGCCACCAGGAAAGCCGTCTTGAGAGTAAGAAGATGTAAGAGACAGTTATGAAGGAGCTCAAAGGGAGTGCACATCAGAAAAGTCAAGACAAGATTCAAGTCCCACTGAAGTATTATGAAGGGCACCAGTGGAAACGTATGCATAATGCCTTTAAGGAAACGGTTAACAACCGGGGACTTAAAAAGAGAAGGCTGATCTGGAAGCCGTAGAAAGGCAGAGATGGCTGAAAGATAACCTTTGATAGTGCCCAAAGCAGAGCCCTGCTGGGCCAAAGACAGAAGAAACAGAAGGACCTCAGAAAGAGGGGAAGAAAGGGAGTCCACCGTCTTAGCTGTGCACCATGCCACAAATCTGTTCCACCAATAGGCGTTTACCGTTTTGGTGGAGTGACGCCTGGCTGCCAGAATGACATCACAGACTTCTGGAGGTAGATCGAAAGGTGTCAACTGTTGTCGCTCAATCTCCACGCATGGAGGTGGAGGCTGGACAGGTTCGGGTGGAGGACCGTCCCCTGCTGCTGAGACAGAAGATCCTCCCGAAGAGGCAGACGGATCGGGGTATTGATGCGCATATTGAGTAGCCACTAGAATTACTTGGGCCAGGTTGCGCCTGATCTTCTTCAGCACTCTGGGCAGAAGTGTATAGGCTGAAAGGAGTACAACAGACCGCAGCTCCACTCGCGCTGAAAAGCGTCTCCAAGAGTGCCGCCTTGGAAATTCCAATGCGCAGAACTGATGACATTGCGTATTCTCTTCGGTGGCGAATAGATCTAACCAAGGCTGTCCCCACTGCAGAAAGAAACCTTGCACCACATCCTAGCTCAGACGCCATTCGTGATCCATCAAGCACCGGTAGCTGAGTTTGTCCGCCCTGGCATTCAGAGAACCTGCCAGGTGTTGAACCACCAAGATAATGCCTTGACGTTCCAGCCATGTCAAGAGGCGCAGAGCCTCCTGACAAAGGGTCCAGGACCCCACCCCGCCCTGCTTGTTGCAATACCACATGGCAGTGGTGTTGTCCGTGAACACCTGCACCACACTTCTCCAGACAGAGGGAAGCAATGCCTTCAGTGCAAGTTGGATCGCCCGCAGCTCCAGAAGGTTGATATGGAGCCGGGACTCCGCCGGAGACCAGAGGCCTCTGATCTCCGCCTCTCCCATGTGGCCTCCCCATCCCAGGAGGGACGCATCGGTCACCACTATGTGCTTCGTTTGGAGAAGGGAGAGAGAACTGCCACGGACGTAATCGCAATTTGTGAGCCCCCACTGCAACTCTCATGCAGCGCCCTCCGAGATCTGGATGTGATCGGACAGGTTGCCCTGATGCTGTGCCCACTGGAACTTCCCGTCCCACTGCAGAGCCCGCATATGCCACCTTGCATGTGTCACCAGAAGGATGCAGGAGGCCATCAGGTTCAGAAGCCGGAGGGTCAATCTGACAAACCCAAGATAGAGGCTGAAAGAGCGGAATCATAGCCTGAATATCCTGGACTCGCTGCTCGGGAGGATAGACCCAAAACAGTGTCGGACCCAGAACTGCTCCGATGAAAGGGAGCTTTTGAGAGGGACTCGGGTGCGACTTCGGCAAGTTGATGGAGAACCCCAGCAAATGCAGGAGGTCAGCAGTAGTCTGGAGGTGGATGACGACTGCCTGGAGCGAGCCTGCCTTCAACAGCCAGTCGTCGAGATAGGGTAAGACTGACACCCCTGACCTTCGCAGATGAGCTGCGACCACCACCTTTGTGAACACCCGAGGGGCACTGGTAAGGTCGAAGTGGAGCACGGCAAACTGAAAATGCTCTTGACCTACCGTGAACCGCAGGTAACGCCGGTGGGACGGCAGGACAGGAATGTGAAAATAAGCGTCCTACAAGTCCAACGCCACCATCCAGTCTCCAGGGTCCAGGGCAGCTAGGACCTGAGCCAGCATCTTGAACTTTTCCTTCCGGAGGAAGCAATTTACAACCTGGAGGTCCAAGATGGGGCGCAGGCCCCACTTTTCCTTCTTGGGGACCAGGAAATAGTGGGAATAACAACCACTCCCTGCTTCCTGACCGGGAACATGCTCAATGGCCCCCTGTCCAGGAGGGCCATGACTTCCTGACTGAGAAGAGCCAAATGATCCCCCGACATGCGGTGGTACCGAGGTGCATAGCTGGAGGGGAGGACAGAAAGGGGAGTGAGAAACCGTGGCAGATTATCTGCAGCACCCACTTGTCCGAGGTAATTTCGCGCCGGAGTTTGTGTCGTACCCCGACACCCACCGGTGTGGGATGCTCCCTGAAGCTCAGATTAGGAAGGCTTAGAGGCAGAAGCAGCGGGGGTGGAGGTGGACTGACCCGCTCGCTGGTTACCAGACCCGCCCCTGCAGAAGCCACATCCGTGGCCAAGCTGGGGCTGGGTCGGCCCAGGCTTAGCGGAGGATCGTGCTTGGGTGTTCTTACCCTGGCCACGAAAGGAACGAAACCCAGACGTGGCAGGGCTTTTTTTGAGGAAAGACCCAAAGACTTGGCCATGGCCCGCGAGTCTTTAAAGCGCTCCAGCCTTGTCACCAAAGAGGCAGGAGCCATCAAAGGGCATGTCCACGAGCGAGCTCTGGACATTGGGCGAAAACCTGGTAGATCGCAACCAGGCATGACGCCGCAACGTCACAGTTGTGGAAATTGCCCTGCCCAGCGAATCAGCGATGTCCAGACCACACCTGATGACAAACTTAGCGGCATCCTTGCCCTCCGCAACTGCTCGGGAAAGGACAGCCTGGACCTCTCTTCAGGACACGGAGGCAAGACTTCGGCTACCGACTCCCACATCGCGTGTGAGTAGCGGCCCAACAAATAGGCAGTGTTAACTGACCGCAACCCCAAGCTGGCCGAGGAGAACAACCTCTTGCCATATTGGTCCAGCCTCTTAAGAGTCCTATCTGGCGGAGCCGTGGGAAAGGCACTCTGCGAAGTCGAGGCCTGAATGACCAGCCTCTCAGGCGTGGGGTGAGTAGTCAAGAAGGCAGGGTCACCAGGTGCTGGGCGATGACTCCTAGCGACGTTCTTATCCACTGGTGCTCCCGAGGCCGGCTGCAACCAAGTGCCCAAGAGAACTTCGGTGAGGGCCTCATTGAAAGAGAGCAGGGGCTCAGACGACGTAGATGCCGCCTGGAGCACCTCTGTAAGGAGGTTGGTCTTAAGGGCCACGGTAGGGAGGTCGTGATGAAGAGCCTCCGCAGCCCGATGTAACACCATAGTGTAGAAAGCAGCCTCCTCCATAGTAGGCGTAGGAGAGGCAAATCCTGGGTCAGAAGACACATTAAGTTCCCCCACATCTTGAAGGTCATCCACCCAATCCTGCTTGGAGTCACATTGTCGCGAAATGGGGTCCTCGGAGCCTTCCCAGTCCTCGTCTGGCTCCGGGGTAGAAGGAGCAGGCAGTGGTGGCAGGACCAGAGCCGGAGAAGGGGTCAGCGGCACTGGGAGCGGCGCCGGCAACGGCGCCAGCTAGGGCAGGGGTGGTGCCGCATCCCAATGTGGATCCCATGCCAGAATAAAATGGTCCGGGAATCAGGGCAGGGGTGGCATAAACTGCACCCAGTGCGGCGCAGAGGCCAGAGCCAAGGGCAGCACCGGGACCAGAGCCAGCGGCGCTGCACCTTGTGGCGCCTGAACCAGGCCGGAGCCAAGGGCGCTGGACCCAGTGGTTCCAAGGGCGGTGCCGCCGGGCCAACTGGATCTGGACACAGTACGCGGGGCCCGCTGGCGCGCCAACGGGAGCCCGAGGCCTAAAACCGCGGTCAATGGCACCCAGAAATGCTTCCATCTGTTCAGGAGTTGCCGACGGACCCGGGTATGGCGGGTAGGTCATGTGTATTCAGCACCACCGGTTTAGATCATAGAGTTAATTTCATAGGGTCCGCATCCGTGTTTTCCTGCCAGTTTTGCTTTTGGATACACTGGGAGGGATGTTCTTGATGGTGCAGTTTGTTTCTCACAGTTAGACTTTTAAGGGTCTGGTGGAAGACGCTGCATCAGGGAGCAGTGAGCTCTTTCAATTGCGATTCACTTCGAAAGGCGGTCCATCAGGATCCAGGATAACAATCAGGGTTCCAGGAAGAAATGAGGGTCCCTGGGCTCCACATTCTCTGGGAAGATCACAAGTGCAGGTTGTTATGGCATGACCTGTTTTCGGCGTCCTTCCCCCGAGCTTTGAGGGCACTGGTGGTAGGCAGAGACCATTGTTTTAAGAGTCGCCATCTCATCTTCGATGGTCTAGACCCTATTCTCAGCCTCTGTCACCCTCAATATCACAGTGACTCCACTCCAACCGTGTTCATCAGATCCCCTGTTGGTGATCCTACCGGATGGGCCTGGTAGGTCACGTTCGTCCCAGAGGCCGTACAAGTCCCTTTTAAGGAACCTCTTGTGCGGGACTCAGAACGCTGCCCCCACCCCAATGTAGATGGGGGGAGGCAGCACAGGCAGCTGGAGGGCTGCTGCTGCGTACTGTCGGTTTTGTTGAGTTAGAGGGTGCAGCCCCGCCCCCCGTTGTCAGGGGTCCCGACCCCTCCGGCAAGTAGGTCAGGTGGAGTGGCCCCTCCGTGCCCCCGCACTCTGCTGTGGTGAAGGGACACCGTAGTCCTGAGAGCGCGGGTGATTCTACATGCCACTTCCTAGACCCTCGTCCGTGCAGCTTCACCAGTCTGGACACTAATGGGGTCAACGTTGTCTTTTCTTGCATGCTCTTCTCTAAAAACAAAATATCTAAAGAGGATGTATGGACTGGGTGGTTTTGTATGTGGGAGAGGCAGCAGGCATTTTGGTAGGCATTAAAGTTGACTTAAGCCCATGGCAAAAAAATTATATGAAGATTCAGTATCAGACAGTAGTCCCATCCTTAAATTGTAGAACAGAAGATGAATATGAATCAGCGTGAACAATTGTACTGCAGAGACAGTATCCTGTACCCACTCTGCTTCTTGTCCAAGACTGAGAAATCACCATGAAATGAAATAATGAAATACCAGCATTTGTAAAGCGCACAGCTACCTCCGGAGAAGTGTCCCGGCGCTGGGGGCCGTCGGGAAGATTAAGCGAGGTATTGCCCAGAGTCACATGGTGCTGGGCTAACCTGCCGCCGGCGCCGGGATCGAACCGTGAATCCCATGATCCGGAGTCAGGCCACAGCGCCGCACCTCTTCCACATGGAAAGGTCTTTGAAACTTTATCTCCAGAAAAATGGTAAATGTTCTGCCAAAAACTAGAAAGTTCACCCAACTTGATGGTGAGATGCTTAAGAGTGACTTAGTTCTGGCAGCTAAAATTCTCTTTGAAACATGATTAACTGGAACCTTTTTTGTACTTATTAACATTTCTCATTCAACCACTACAAACTACAAAACATTCTTGAGAAATTGGGCTTACCACAGGATCCTATGTAGGGCAGAGGGAGAGGATGCGGACTCCTAAACCCATATTAACTTTAATTGTTAACTGAAAACACATGAACAAAGTAATTTTGAAGTATTTTTAAATCTCTTTGCACATTCTTTTTAAATATATCAATTTTGGATTTGAATGATGTGATGCTCGAAATATGACTTTCGACAGTGAGGGTGTTTGGAATCAAGGTTTATTTCATAAAACTGACTCTACGCTACGTCACCCAAGCATTCTGGCAATTCGCTATTCAACCAGGTTTGTACAAACGGCTGATTTCTCTTTGTATATAATACTTCTGGTTATCCATTTTAATTATCACCCACAGAGCTCATCAGTCACTTGCTTTTAAGCTTTTGGAAAGTGGAATTAACAGATTGCTCATTAGGGTTACCTGGTTTGTGTTTCAGGTTTACTTTGGAACCACACTTGGCGGTGACTTTTGAGGTGTCAACCTTCTTGTTTAGGATCTGCACCTGCAAGAAAGTAGGGGAAAAGGTTCATTCTTGGGCACAACTACAGTTGTCTGGTCAAAATGTAGAAAAAACTCTTCATGCAAGACCTAACAACCAAAGCGACACTGCTTTCAAAGAAATGTAACGATAACTAGTATAATCTAAATCTGAAAATTGAATAACACCAAGGACGTTTGTATCATTTGCTCTACATGCTCTAAAACAGTTAGATTTACACCAGTTGTACTTGCATACAGCCAAACGCAAAAGCTACAAAGCATCAAATCCATTAATAGTAGTAGAAATCCACTAATCGTGTCAGACATAAAATCTAAGAATGGGATAAATAACTGGTAGAAGCCAGAGTGATTCAAATCCCAGACAGATCCTTCCACAACAGCAAAAGAAAGAGTTCCCATGAAGTTTAAAATTGATTCTCAAAGTTAGGTTTTGACACCTTTGCTCAATTACAACACGACTCCCATCTGGCAATCATGTGTGGTCATGACAAGGCATACAAGGCACCCAGTAGTCAGACAAGTGGTGAGAAGGCCGACCAGCAATGTTGATTTTTTGGCTTTGGGATCCTCCAAGGTCATTGCCTGCACCCTTACCTTCACCCCCCCGTTTAACACAGTGCCTCATTTTAAGTTCGAATTTGAAACACTAAGTATAACTGTAGCTCCTTTGATGGTGTTTTGGTGAAAGACAAGGGCGATGGTAGCAGGCTTTTAGTAGGCTTTGATTTTTGTTTGTCTGTTTGGTGTGTGGATCTGTGCCTTTCTGGCCTTTGATTTTAATCAACTGATTCTTGAGAGGGGAGAAAAGGAGCACATCTGACACTCCTACAACGTGGCATTATTACTCTAGTGCAGTTCCTATATTCCCAATGGGCTCTGCGCATTGGAATAATATATCCTAACGATGCGACGTAGGACTTAGGTCGACTAGGTCTCTATCGAATATATTAGACTTAATTGTGAGTGCCAGCTAGCTCAGAGGTCACTAGAAACTTTCTCATATACACAAGAAGGGATTCGTTTCTGACAACCGAATGAACATGAAAACTTTGTTTCCCCAAGAATAAACGCATCTTCAGAGCCTTGTAAACAATTGATAGATATTTTACTCAGTCAATGGTGCATGCTTCGTTTCACCAGAGGTGCAGAGAATGAGAGAGACGGGCGTTTTCAATAAAAGTATTTATTGAACAGTGTTCTTTCTCATGCAGAAGAAATGAACTGCTACAATCGTAATAATGGCTGTAAAAGTATAAAGCATACAGCAAGAAGAGTATTATAAAATAATACTGTAAAAGTATGGTATGGTTTCTAAGCAATAAGATACATACATAAATAACAAAGACTAAAAGTACTCAACTGGTGTTTCTAAAATGCGCCTACCCCGATGTACATAACCTAAGTCTAGTACGAGTGAAGAAGTGCATAGGTTTAGGTTCTTTGCAAAGAATCTTATCCAAGATTTCTCTTAGGGTCTAATCAGCTCCGTACCTTGATTTAGAATGAAGGAGGTCTGGTATCTCTGACTCGGTTTCCCAACACCCCGCAAGGGAAGCTTGGAAACACTGGAGCTGGATTCTCAGCGAGAGAAAGGCAGCCTTCTTTGTCAGTGCGTCAGCTGGAGGGACGGCTTCCTTCGGCACTTGCTGTAGCGAGCTGCGTCTGGCAAGTAGATAGTCTAACTGCTCCAAACCACAGTGTGTTTGCTAGGGCAAGTGTGGGCATATTTATATCTTGAAGGTGCCTGGTTTGACGTAAAGTCGGACATAATAACGTCACCAAAAAACCCCAAGGGAATGGTAGTTTTTTGAAAACGCCATGATTTCTAAGACAAATCAATGTTCAAGAAAGGGGATGTCCCTGACTGCTGAAGCAGAGTTTTCCAAGAAATCGTTGTGGCTTTTCGGAACTAGTGGAAGTACCCATGCCTGTATTTGGTCTGCATGGGCTATGTCTAAATATGGGTATGATTTCTATGCCTATATAAGGGTAGTGAGAATTATACCTATATAAGGGCATGATTCGGGAAAATTACACTAGGGTCCTAAAACGCTATCCAACACCCACTCCACTTTATTATGTTCGATATTACTAAATTCTAAGCATTAAGACATATCTAAAGCATGTGTTTACAATCCCACCCAAAATACATAAAATGCATTCGAAATAGTTGTACATGAAAAATTAGCATTTGTGCTGTATACATTTAAAACAATATTTTCATTCAAAGCATGTAGTGTGACATCTGAAAAATGCTTATCAGAATGAGTCATTAGATAACATTTTATGAAATGGCGTTGAAATACAGAAGAAAGGTCGAGACAATTCCATGACGCGCTTCAACTTATGGGGTAACACTGTGAGGACTAGTGAATATTTAAGCATTCAAAGACAATTTTTAAGACAACTTATGTTATTTTAGCATTTCAGCATTACGCTTATTGTGATCTTTTAACTGCTCACTTGCCTTTATTGGTTTTCCCTCTCCCCGGTCCACCGCGACCTTTGCTCGTTTGTTGTGGAGGGAGATCCTTACTTTCACTATTTTCACGGCAAATACTCACTTCCGGCGGAAGGGTGAGCGGTCTAGTTTTTCTGCAGCTTCCACCCTTAAAGCACAAGTTACTACTTGTGTAACGATATATCTGTAAGAGACATTAGTTAGTGATAGATTCCTTACCTTAGAATATCCCCAGGCGTCAGACTGGATCCGCAAATTTTTGCGTAGCAATACCCCTGCGCGTCGGTAGGCATCGTCCGCGGCTCAGCGTCCGTCGTCGGCGTCGTTAGCGCCGGAATGACGTCGTCGGAGTACTTAGAAGCCGCCCATGCTCGCTGACGTCAGTTCTGATACACAGCTATTCCACGTCCGATACGCAGAGCCATGATAGAACCAACAGTGGTGCCATAAGACTAGGGCCCTGAAAGGGGATGACCTTAACCCTAGATATCGGTTCGCAGAACGGGGAAGATGGTTGGGTCGGTAAGGAATCTATCACTAACTAATGTCTCTTAAAGATATATCGTTACACAAGTAGTAACTTGTGCATCTGAAAGAGACACGTTAGTGATAGATTCCTTACCTTAGAATAGATACCCCAGCAATACCAACCCCGGTGGTGGGTCTGCGAACAAATAATCACACCAGAAAGTCCTGGAGGACGGAACGGCCAAAGAAGCCATCCCTCCAGACTTGGCTGTCCAGGAAGTAGTGTCGTGCAAACGTGTGCAGCGGGGCAAACGTAGCTGCCTGGCAAATGTCTGGCAAGGGCACTCCTCGGCCCAGGGCAGTTGTAGTCGCCGTGGCCAGAGTAGAATGAGCCCGCAATCCAACAGGGGGCTCCTTTTTGGCCAAGGAGTAACATGCCTGGATACACAAGATGATCCACGCGAGATGGTCTGCTTGTGCACCGCATTTCCCTTCTTAGCGCCCACGTACCCAACAAAGAGTTGGTTATCCACCCGGAACTGGCGTGTGCAATCCAAATAAGAGAGCGCACGTTTTGGGTTCAGACGGTGGAGCCTCTCTTCCTCTTTCAAGGGACGCGGAGGCGGAAAGAAGGTGGGCAAGGTAATGGACTGCCTGATGTGGAAGGCCGTGACAACCTTGGGCAGGAAAGAGGGTCTCGTCCGCAACACAACCTTGTCCGGATGGACAGAGAAGAAAGGAGGTTTAGAAGAAAGAGCCTGGAGCTCACTCACTCTCCTGGCAGAGGTGATGGCCACCAGGAAAGAAGTCTTCAAAGTAAGAAGATGGAGAGGACAGTTATGGAGCGGCTCAAAGGGAGCACACATAAGATAAGTAAGTACAAGATTCAAGTCCCACTGGGGCATCACGAAGGGAACAGGAGGGAACATGTGTATGATGCCCTTCAAAAACCTATTTACAATGGGGGACTTGAACAAGGAAGGCTGATCAGGTAGCCGTAAGAAGGTGGAAAGGGTAGAAAGGTACCCCTTGATAGTGCCCAGAGCAGAGCCCTGCTGGGCAAGAGAAAGAAGAAAGAGGAGAACCTCTGAAAGGGGTGCAGAGAGAGGGTCCACAGCCTTTGCTGTGCATCATGCCACAAATCTGTTCCACCTGCAGGCGTATACCGACTTTGTGGAGGGACGCCTGGCTGCCAGAATGACATCACAGACTTCGGGAGGCAAGTCAAATGGCCTCAACTGCCGCCGCTCAATCTCCAAGCTTGCAGGCTGAGACTGGACAGGTTCGGGTGCAGAACCGTCCCCTGCTGCGGCGACAGAAGGTCCTCCCGAAGAGGCAGACGAATCGGGGGATCGACTGACATGCTGAGTAGCCCGGGATACCAGTATCTTCATGCCCAGTCCGGAGCCACAAGAATAACCTGGGTCCGGTCGTGCCTGATCTTCTTCAGCACTCTGGGCAGAAGTGGTATAGGTGGAAAGGCGTACAATAGACCGCAGCTCCACTCCCGACGAAAAGCGTCTCCGAGCGAGTGCCGCCTTGGAAATTCCAATGCGCAGAACTGATGACATTGCGCGTTCTCTTCTGTGGCGAATAGATCTAACCAAGGCTCTCCCCACTGCTGAAAGAGGCCTAGCGCCACGTCCGAGTTCAGACGCCATTCGTTATCCATCATGCACCGACGGCCGAGTTTGTCCGCCCTGGCGTTCAGAAAACCTGCCAGGTGTTGAACCACCAGGGTCACGCCCTGACGTTCCAGCTACTGCCAGAGGCGGAGAGCCTCCTGGCATAGGGTCCATGACCCCACCCCGCCCTGTTTGTTGCAGTACCACATGGCGGTGGTGTTGTCCGTGAACACCTGCACTACACTCCCCCGGACAGAGGGGAGGAATGCCTTCAGTGCTAGACGAATCGCCCACAGCTCCAAAAGGTTGATATGGAGCCGGGACTCCGCCGGAGACCAGAGGCCTCTGATCTCCGCCTCTCCCATGTGGCCTCCTCAGCCCTGGAGGGACGCGTCCGTCACAACCACGTGCTCCGGGTAGGGTAGGGAGAGGGATCTGCCACTGACCCAATCGCGGTCCGTGAGCCACCACTAAAACTGTCTTGCAGTGCCCTCCGAGATCAAGACATGATCGGACAAGTTGCCCTTATGCTGGGCCCACTGAAACTTCAGGTCCCACTGCAGAGCCCGCATCCGCCACCGGGCGTGATGCACCAGAAGGATGCAGGAGGCCATCAGCCCCAGAAGCCGCAGCGTCAACCTGACCGAGACTCGGGATAAAGGCTGAAAGATCGGAATCAGAGCCTGAATATCCCGAACCCGCTGTTCGGAAGGATAAACCCGAAACTGCGCCGAGTCTAGAACCGCTCCGATGAAGAGGAGCTTCTGAGAGGGACACAGGTGACACTTCGGCACGTTGATGGAGAACCCCAGCAAGTGCAGGAGGTTGGCCGTAGTCTGGAGGTGGCCGACGACTGTCAGGGGCGAGCCCGCCTTCAACAACCAGTCGTCTAGGTAGGGGAAGACTGACACCCCTAACCTGCGCAGATGAGCTGCGACCACCGCCATCACCTTCGTTAACACCCGTGGGGCGCTTGTAAGGCCGAAGGGGAGCACGGTAAACTGAAAGTGCTCGTGGCCTACCGTGAACCGCAGGTAACGCCGGTGGGCCGGCAGGACGGGGATGTGAAAATAAGCGTCCTGCAAGTCCAACGCTACCAGCCAGTCTCCAGGGTCCAGGGCAGCTAAGACCTGAGCCAAAGTCAGCATCTTGAACTTCTCCTTCCGGAGGAAGCCGTTGACGTTCCGTAGGTCCAAGATAGGGCGTAGGCCCTCTTTGCCCTTCTTGGGTACCAGAAAGTAGTGGGAGTAACAACCACACCCTACCTCTGGCCCAGGAACGCGCTCAAAGGCCCCCTTGGCCAAGAGGGCCGTGACTTCCTCTTGCAGAAGTTGCAAGTTATCCCCCGACATGCGGTGGAATTGCGGTGGCATGGCTGGAGGGGTCGCCTCGAAGGGGAGGGAGTAGCCCCTTTCGGACGATCTGCAGCACCCACCTGTCCGACGTGACAGTGCGCCAGTGGGAGAGGTGATGGCGAACCCTGCCTCCCACTGGTGTCACATGGGCCTGAAAACTCTGACTAGGAAGGTTTTGAGGCAGGTGCTGCGGAGGGAAATGTGGACTGGCCTCGCCGTTGTCCCCTACCGCCGCCACGGCGGTTTCCACGGCCGCCACCGCGCTGTTGAACATTCTGCGGTGCATGGCTGGCAGCATGTGTGGGGGCGCCACTTCCGTGGCCACGAAAGGAGCGAAAGGCACCCGATTGCTGGAGTGTGGCCGAGAGACCCAAGGACTTGGCCGTAGCCCTAGAGTCCTTAAAACGCTCAAGCTCATGTTCTGCCTTGTTGCCAAAGAGGCGACGGCCATCGAATGGCATGTCCAGAAGTGTGGCCTGGACGTCGGCCGAAAAGTTGGCGGACCTCAACCAGGCGTGGCGTCGAACTGCCAATGTCGTTACCATCGCCCTGCCCAGTGAGTCCGTGGTATCCAGCCCACACCGGATGGAATATCGCGCTGCATCTCGGCCCTCCACAAGGGTCTGGGCGAGTTTAGCCCGGACCTTCTCCGGACATTGTGGCAGCACGTCTGCGACCGCGTCCCACAGGGTGTGGGTGTAGCAGCCCAAGAGACAGGCGGTATTGACAGACCGCAGCCCCAAACTCAGGGACGAGAACACTTTCTTCCCGAATTGTTCATATCTATTGGATTCACGATCGGGTGGAGCCGTCGGGAATGCGGTCTGTGAAGTGGAGGCCTGGATAACCAGACTCTCGGGGGTGGGTCGCCCGGGGCCGGGTGGTAGCGTCTGGCCACGTTCCTATCCACAGGCGGACCTGTGGCGGGCTTGGACCAAGTGCCCACAAGAACGTCACACAAGGCCTCATTGAACGGCAGCAGGGGCTCACTGGAGCTTGTCTGCGGTTTGAGGACCTCAGTGAGGAGGTTAGTCCTCACGGCCGCGACGGGGAGTTCAAGGTTTAAGGCCTTGGCCGCCCTCATCAACACTACACTGTAAGTAGACCCCTCCTCCGTAGCCACGGTGTGAGTTGAGACAAATCCAGTGTCTGGCGAAGTGTCAATACCACTGGCCTCCCCAAGCTCATATGTCCAGTCCTCTTGAGGCTGGCACTCCAATGCCAGAGGGTCTTCAGACCCCTCCCAGTCACCCTCGTCACCCGTCTCCTGTAAAACAGGGGCATCAGACAGAGCCTCCTCATGGAATAAAAATCTCCAAAGGCCATCGGAAGCGGCGCCCAGCGGCGCCGTACCGGCGCCAGAGTCGGACCGAAGGGAAGATTGGAGACGGCGTCCACAGCGGGCGCCGGGGGGCTGGCGCCGGTGAGGTCGACCGGCGACGACCCGGATCCGGAAGCGGATCCGGTGAGGTCCTGCGGCGCCGGGACCGAAGTCGCCGGCGGCGCCGAAGCACACAACGGCGTCGGGCCGAAGCACCCGACCCGCTAGGGCCTCCAGCCGGGACCGTTGGGCCCGGAGGCGCCACGCAACCCGGCTGAGGAGGGAGGGACCTCATCGCTCGATCTCCGGCGACGTGCCGTGCCCAGGGACCCAAAGGTGTGGGGCAGGCGGCGACGCTTGCGACTCCATCGGAGCCGCCTGGGTGGTGTCACCTGAACCCCCGGCTGCATCGTGCGAGAGTCGGGGTGGGTCGCAGGAACGATGACGTCTCTCTGACCTCTCATGCCTCTTACCTGAGGACTTGGATCCTGACGACAGATGTCCACTCCCGGAGCTTCGATGACTCCGACCCCGCGACCGGTCCCTCGACCTCCTGTGGGACCGGGACCTGGAACGGCGCGGGCCGACTGCCGGAGCTCGAGTCCGTGCGAGACCGCTCCCGCCTAGCTTTAGACGTCAGGGCCCGGCAGTCGGAGCAGGTGCGGTTGTCGTGGTCGAGGCCTAAACACTTCAGGCACCGGCGATGGGGGTCGGTAACCAACATCAGTCAGTCTCACTTCGAGCAGGGTTTCAACCAGGGCATCCCTACCGGCACCGATAGAGTCGAAGACTCAAGGAAAGAAATTATCAAAAGGATCAAAAAGTTTAGTCAAAAAATGACTAGGGGTATAGCTTCTCCGGGTCTGGGCTAGCTGGCGCGGAAAAAAGAATAACTGACGTCAGTGCGCATGGGCGGCATCTAAGTACTCCGACGACGTCATTCTGGCACCAACGACGCCGACGACGGACGCGGAGCCGCGGACGACGCCTACCGACGCGCAGGGGTATTGCTACGCAAACATTTCCGGAACCAGTGTGACGCCTGGGGATATTCTAAGGTAAGGAATCTATCACTAACATGTCTCTTTCAGATAGTGATGTGTTGGGCGACGCGCAGCGGGTGCGCCGGTGGCACGCCAAAGGCAAGCCCCTCTGCGCCCGTCCGCGTCATGTCGCCGCCTGCCGCCATACCCCCTGTTTGTTACTCCACTAATGATGCCTCATGTCATCCACTCTACAAAAGGGGGTGGTGATGGACGGAGCATCTGAATCAATCAAACACTCACACCCAGTCAAAGGATCTGGGTTTAATCCATCACCGTTCTTTAGCCCACTCTGCCACCCCAGTTCAGATGTCTTCCCTGGACCGGAAACAAGCTTCCGAGGACCGGTTTCTTGTCTTCCACAGCATCGTAATAACACCGACCACAAATTGTTAAGCATTGGTAAGAAAATAGCTAAGATTAAGGGGGGGTAAGGATAATAATCTATGTACCAATCTATTTCCTTTGAATCTGGAGGGCCCTCTCTCATGTAGACACTGCAAGTTTGTGACTCTTCCATCTTTTCATGAGGCTGCAGAACTTATTCCGCAGGGCACTGATCATACTCCTCTGAAATAAAGCTGGAACTGTTTGTTGGCGAACGTGCGCTCATTTTTCAAACATGCATTTGACATCTGGGATCTTTTTTCCTCTTCTAGCCTGGACATTGGGTTTTTGACAGAGACGTGGGTCAAACCATCTTCCACTCCAGATATCGCAATTGCGATACCAGATGGGTACCACATTTTAAAATTAGATAGGCCAATTAAAGCTGGTGGTGGAGTCGCAATAATTTACAAAGACCCAATAAAAGCCACTCTTTTAGACGTATTTGTACTGATAAAATTGAAGTTCTGGTCTTTAGACTTGACTTCCACGCACAGCTGAGCTGGAAGGACACTCTTGTTTAACGCCCCCCTGGCTCTATAACCAACTCTATCTCATATTTACTAGAAATATTGGCACCTTACGCTATTTCCTCTGATAAATGTATCCTCTTAGGAGACTTTAATATAGATATTGACAGTCAGGAAAACCGAGACGCTGACACTTTCTCTCAGGAAATGTTAGCTTTAAATCTGACCATTAGGAATGATGTACCTACACATATTGCAGGACATATTTTAGACCAGGTTCTTTCAAACTCACCTGATCTAATTTATACTTCTACTCTACCACTTACATGGTCAGACCATTTTATGATTTCTTTTGATCCCTTAAATTCTAGGAATCAGACAGCAAAAAAGGCCCTGGTTAGCAGGACCTTCAGACATTGGAACAAACTGTCCCCAGACAATTTCTGTGACCTGCTTTTAAATAGCAAGTTGAAATCTGATACTGGCACAGTGGATAACCACTACGAGTCATTTAATAATGCAGTGGAAACCACTCTGGATGTGATTATTCCGCAGAAAAGCTCTAATACAGTATCAAGCCGAATTCAGACCACCTGGTATACGTCTGATCTTAAGATGGAAAAGAGAAATTTTAGAAGGCTTGAACGTATTTGGCGAGGTACCCAGGGTATTGCAAATAAAGAATTATATAAATTGTCTCTGGCTAAATATTACAAAAATGTTAAATCTGCACGAAAACACCACATTTGTATACAATTGGAACAATCAGGCAGTTCTCCAAGAACTCTCTTCCAGAAACTTAATTCTTTTACTAATCCCATAGCCCTTAACATCGAGGAGGAACCCACCCAACTCCTCTGTGATCAAATTGCAGATCACTTCTTAAAAATTGAGGAGATATATAATAATATCACCTCATCTAACACGGAGAAGTATGATTTTGGTATGGCTCAACCTCTAGCCCGACGTGAACAGGAACACTTAAAGATTTTCCATTGCTGACAGTTCAAGACACGGAACTGTTATCAAAATCAGCAAAATCTGGTTCCCCTTCATATTTGATCCCCGCAAAACACGCTAAAACATTAGCTACTAAATTAGCAGAACCTCTTAGCTCTATTTTCAACCACTCTCTTAAAGAAGGCAAACTCCCTATAGCTTGGAAAACCGCTCAAGTTATGCCGATTAGAAAAAATACCAAATTGCCCTCGAACATTATAACCAACTATTGCCCGATCTCTTTGTTACCTTTATATAGTAAACTGCTAGAGAAGCATGCTAATGCTCATCTTTCAGCTTACTTGGAATCCAATAATTTTTTGGACTACTCTCAGTCTGGTTTCCGCCCCAGATATAGTACCGAACTTGCCCTGGTAAAAGTGACGGATGATATTCGAATGTTAGCAGATGCAGGTCAGGCAGTAATATTGGTGCGGCTTTCGACACTATATCTCATCAAATATTATTGGAAAGATTAAGTCTCATTGGTGTCCAAGACACTGCCTTGAGCTGGATACAAGATTTCATGACCAATAGAACTCAAACAGTGAATTTGGGACCTCTTAAATCTAAGATCAGTCAAGTTACGAAAGGGGTACCTCAGGGCTCGTGTCTCAGTCCATCTTAGTTCAATGTGTATGTCGCCCCTTTGGCAGCACTTCTTAGGAAAATTGGGTACTCCCCAATTTCCTATGCAGACGACACGCAGCTGATTTTTACATATAGTAAATATACCCCCAAAATTCAGAACACATTTCTGGAAGGCATGAAAATGATCTCCTTCTGAATGAAGAGCAATTTCCTGCAGTTAAATGCAGGAAAAACTGTAATTATGCTCTTTAAGGATGCAATGATTAACTGGTCCCCTAGTTGGTGGCCAGAAGAATTAGGGACCGCCCCCACCCCAAAGACTGGTTAAAAACATAGGGGTCCTGGTAAATAGAGACCTCAACTTGGCAGATCATATAGCAACTACTAAAAAATCCTGTTTCTACCCGTTGAACCTGCTCCGCAAGATTTTTCATTTTCTTCCCACTAACACTCGGATAACATTAGTCCATGCTCTAGTCCTAAGTCGTTTGGACTATAGCAATGCCTTGTTGATTTCGGCCAAGGATCGAGATAAATAAAGTTTGCAGGTAGTGCAAAACACCGCTGCCCGTCTGATGACAGGTGCTCCTAGGCGAACTCCATCTCTTCCCCTTCCCTTTAATTTACACTGGCTTCCTATCCAGAGAATTCATTTTAAAGTGTGCTGTTTAGTATTTAAGAATCTTAATCAGATGACTCCTATCTATCTGACTGAAAAGCTAACTAAACACATTCCTTCTCGCACACTGCGTTCAGAAGGGAAAGGTTTACTAGTGGTCCCTCGTATTAAACGATCCAGACTAGGAGGCAAATCTTTCACCTAAATGACTCCCATGTTATACAACCAGTTGCCTTCGGATCTTCGCCTGAATACCAGCTACCTGGCCTTTAGAAAAAAGCCCAAGTCTTATCTTTTCTAGCTCCGCTCCCCTATATGTTGTAGTGCTTAGTTCTTAGCGCGGAGATACCCCATGTAGGGCGAGTCATGCGCTTTACAAATGTCATGAATAAATAAATAAATAAATGACAGAATATATAAACTGTTTGGGTTGTGAACGAGCTCAAATATTGTCTCTTGGTAGTGTTCAAAGAACTCCTGTTCTCTAAGAATAGTTCTCTTTAAGCAGATTACTTTGTGCCCAAAAAAAAATTCAATTTGGAAAAGTTAAATCGAAGAAAAATAGAGTTCTAAAGTTAGAAGTTTTGTTTTGAAAAGTGAAGGTCGAATTCAGAGTTCATCAGAACGCTGTGTGACAACTCAAAAATCACTGTAGCTGTTGGGAGAAAACATCAAATCTTCTAAGTTTGAAAAGAAATCATCTACTACTGTAGGTGAAAGTTGGAATACCTCGTTAGCAGATCAATTGTACACAGATGATAAACATCGCCGTCAGCGTCAGTCGCATTAGCAATGTTCGCAGTAGAGGGTACCTGTGTGCATGTTGATCCACGAATATCACCGTCCGTTGGTTGTACTGGTGAGACCTCCATGAATGCAGTCATCAGGATTGGTAGCCGTTGGGGACAACACAATGCATGAGCCGTTACCGAACCAAGCAAAGCGTCACATCCGTTGGCATTGCGTATGGAAGTGTTAGACAGATGTCTAGCACGCATTCTTCTCCACATAGCAGGCATCTTATAACAGGTAAGATGCAGTATTGCCAGATTGGTATGAATGATAGAAACCACGTGGTATTCAGATCTCTTAAACGAGCCAAGCCCAAAATTTGGATTATGCGCTCATGACACCTCATTGCCAGGAGGGTGTTCTCCATGGTAATCTGGGCATCGTTGGTGGATTTGCTTGCCATATCGATGCAGAAGTAGCAAAAATAATATTCCTGCTGCGAGTCCCAAAACGAGAGGCAGTCCGCCAAACACCGAGTGCACGAAATTTGGAAATATGCTGAGGACTGCTGCAAAAGGTGCTAACAGTCCCGAAAAAATCGTCTTAAATACATGTACAATACCACTGGTATCAGATATGTTTAAGATACAACCCAAAATTTCTGCGAAATGTATTGGACAGTTTGGGGATAAAAGGGCATGTATCTCTGCAGAAGTCCTTGCAATCTGCAGATCATACGTCTCATTGGACGAGGTCAGTGGCACAGTTTTTTGTAAAAGAATGGCTTTCATTCTGCTTAAAGTATCAATTCGAATAGAAGAGATGTTCAGTGAAGGCCATAACGGCGACTCCCCGTCTGTCTTGCTTTTAGGAAACAATACTTGCATACGACAAGTGACCCTGGCTGACACAGTTACGAGATAGGCAATTCCTGGCATCATTCCACAACAGCTTTGATCATTCAACATTATGTAGCTCCCATAAGAAAGCTACCTAAAATTGGATCTATCACTGCTGCTGGAGAACCTTGAAGGTGGCAGGATAAATTGGCTGAAGAACCATCACAGGCTCAGTGTAAATTAATACCCTGAAATAAAAGTATACCTCTTAGTGCGCTGTTACATTGTGTACCACTAAGAAATACTTCTTTTCCCCCACTCCAACATTTGGATGTGTATGGAAAATCCCTGGTTGACTTTATGTATTCTTTACCTAACCTTTCATACAGGCCTGCTGGTATGCGTTTAAAGCAATATTGGAACTGGAAAATCGTCACTGGCAACGTAATGGTGCCATATATTATCCATTCTATGGCTGGTTTCTCAGAAACAGTCAATGGCGATCTTTCCAGTTTTTCTATGCTCAGCACCGTATAGTCTGCTCCCCTCTGTGCCAAAGAGATTTGTTTATCTGTAAGGTTAAATCCAGTAAACAATGACGTGGTGTTGATTAGACGCCAAGGCACATAGCCTGAACGAAGATTTTGTAACGTCCAGCCTAGCAGCATTATAGAACGCAATTGAGACTGACCATGTTGTAACAAGAGAAAGTCCTGTTTCATTATGTCTTTGGCAGAGGATACAATGCTGTCCAAAGAATAAATTCTGGATGACAGAGTTGTTAACCCATTATCAACTACAGAGAGAACTTTCTCTAAATGAATACGATCAATTTCTCGTAATCGTTCTGATTTTCCATTTGCATGATTTTCCATGCCTCATTATAAGCTGCATAGATAACGGCGTAAACGTTTATGACGTGGTTTACGAGGCCCTAGTATGAAGTCTCTCAAATCAACGCCATCTTTAAGTAAAGTTAAGTGTTGTTTAACCTCTGTAAATATAGCTTTTTTGTAGCCACTCAAGGCACAGTTTTCCTACACTGTATGTTGTTACTATCCCTGGATGTTGTCTCTGGACATATCTTGGGTCTGGCCTAGTTACTGTAAACCCTAGTGTCTTTTTCAGGAATCTATCTTGACAGTTATTCATGTCTGTGAGCCAGATTCACAATTTTTTCCATCAGGATCAGTTCTGTTTTTAAGTAAAATCGATGTTACATCGACCCCTCCCTCTGAAGTGTTTTACTATCAGCTGTAGGTACAAGTATGGACAGTATGTTTAAATATCTTTTCTTGGCCAGGCCAAGACAGGATGTTTGTTGAACAGTATAATTTAAAAACAGTATTTGTTCAGGAATTCTACAGGCTCGAAATAAAGCTTCTCTTCCCTGTACTTGCCAGTCTTTTGAGCCCCAGACAGTTTATGTTTCTATGTTGTCACTCCATAAGTCGAAACCTAATGAGGACAGCTGGGCATAAAAGGTTGATGAATATATTTGCTTTGTATCTGTTAACATGCTAATCATTCCTGTCTTATTAGCATTTTTAAAATAAAATGTTTCTGCATTTGAGACATTAAAACCTGAGAATTATGGAAAATTTTCATAGAATGTTTTTAAGCTACCTTCTGGTTGTGTTAGACAATGTTCTCATTGATTATAAGTATAAACATTTCTTGGGTTTGCAGATTTGTGCAAGTAATGATGACCATAGTGATTATAACAGTACATTTGTTCATAATCTGATGAACCTTCTAAATATTCATGGTTTGTAAATGTTGCTGACATCTCTAAATCTGACATCATATTATTAACAGTCTCAAAGTCCCAATCATCAGAAAATGTGCTGGGTGAAACAAAGTCACTGAAGGAAACCTTAAATTGATGTGGTATCTTCAACAGCTCTGCAGGACCATAAATAACAATCAGTTCTGTCCCATGCTATACCACCAGGTATAGGAACGTCTGTGATGTTCACTGATGACTGGTCTCTTCGTTCACGATGAGATGATTTGTGTGGCTTCAGGAGCAAGTTGATGTTCTTACTTGCGGTGTCCATTTTTTATATTTTCCATCTATCAGCTTTGCCAAACTTTAAACAAGAATGAGCCAAAGTAGGAGAAAAAGTACACCTAACACAATCCAAAATTCAACCCATGGTGAAACCAGATAAGTCTTTTCTAGTTGCTGTAAAAATTTGGTTACTTGGTCTTTAAAAGTTTTATTTTCTGGTGTTGTTTCGGGCTCACTGGGATCCCCAGAAAACGTATCAAAGTTGATGAAATAGCCAGAGGAAGTTCTGTCAATTGTTGGTATTGCATCCGGATAACTCGAAATCGCTGGAGCTACTTGATCCCTTGTCATATTAGTATAGTCCGAGGCTATATCATTGTAGACAGGCGTGTCTTGACAAACTGTTATTTGGATTTCAAGAGGCACAAGTTCCATGGCTTTGTTGCATAGTCCTTTTCTTACTGCAGATTCTTCAAAGGTGAGGAGTCTCTCAGTTTGAACCTCTTGGATAATAGCAATAGTTGGTCTTCTACTAAATCTTTGTCCACTGGGCCTACTACTTATTATTGGCCACATGATGTGATTTTACCAGATCGATGGACACAAACCGGTTCTCCTTTCTTCCAGCAAGGGGCGGCAGTAACACTGTTCTTGATCCGTGGATTGCTTGTACAGGTACTGGTTTCCTGTAAGAAGGCCCAAATTCCTTCTTACCCGCTATTTTTTCTCTGACCAGATCCCCAATCTTTGTTATCCAGACAGGCCTTGCTGGGACAGGTGGTTTTTCTTCAGTGGTTGTTGACTTCTGTAATGTGTTGCTTAGACGACTTCTTGTTTCATTTAAGTCCTGTAAAACAGCCAAACGGTCTTTGATAACAAAGGGTTTTTGTTCTACTACTGAAGTATGGCGATCGAGGTCTTAGACAATCATTCTAGTACCAAAATGAATTTCATATGGAGTGATTCCACCCAGAAAATTTCTTGGCAGATTATTTAAACTACGTTGGACACTTATTAGATGTTTGACCCACCCGTCACCCGAACCTAATACCCTAGCGGTTATAGATTGCTTTACGTCCCGTTTTTTTCTTTCCACTACAGAATTTCCCTCAGAATGGAATGGACTTGAGTACCTCAATGCAACGCCCATGCTGGCCATGGCCTCTTTGTAAGCTCGAGAGCTAAACACAGGACCCTGGTCAGAATGTAGCGTGCCGATTGCGTATGTGCCGATTGCGTGTGTGCCGATTAAGACTCGCAAATCTTTTATAACAGTTCGGGCATCAGCCGAGCGCTGAGGCCACATCCAAATGCGACCATGATATATTTATAGTTGCCAACCTTTTGAAAGGGACCACGGTGATCCCTTACAAAGCTAATGGTTTATCTGAAATTAGAAGGGGTGTCTGCCCCGGGCGTTTCACTGTTGAAACGTTAATTTTCTGGCAGATTTCACATTCCAAAACATAGTTTCTGGTCTATTTCCTCATGCGTGGCCACCAGTATCTTTGTTTTCATAATGACACTGCGGCAGAAACACCTGCGTGTGCAGAGGAAAGCCCTTCATGTGCTGCAAAGATTAGTCCTAATCTATGTTCCATGTTTGGAATAACTATCCCCCACTCCAGGGATGTGAGCAAAAGGAACATTATTTGCATCAGTTATATATGAGTACTTGAGTGGAAAGCCTTTTGGTAACGTTTTACCGCTGTCTTTATTGGAAGCGGTGACAGCCTGCATGATTTTGCTGTCTATTTTTGTTTTTGAACGAGTGATTGCAGCTATGGAAGCCGTTTGCACAGGTGCCTTCGCGGCTTCATCAGCCAATGAATTCCCTGCAACGTGAACGCCATCATGCTGATGAATCAGTGTATGGATCACATGAGTCTTTTGTAGTTCTTTCTGTAATTGAACTACTTGTTCCCAAAGCAACTTATGCTTGATTGTGCCACCCTTTGCATCTTTGAAACCGTTTTGAACCCAGTTCTGCAAGTATTCATTGTAAGATTGGACGTAGTAATACGAAACGCACACTATGAGTTTGGGGAATTTGCGATCTGTATTTTCCAGCGCATCTTGAAAGCCTGAAGTTTAGCTCAATGAGCTGTACAATCTCCTAGAGATTGCTTTTTTGTGTGATCATAGGTCGGAATTTACCATTGCGCCAGCGACCTTTAACAATCGCGCACGCAGCACTATAAGCTTGTTTACCCCCAATTGCGAGTCGTGCTGATCCGTCTGTATAAATTAGACATTCATACTGTTCCAGAGGCAGATTCTCAGTGGGCAGAGGACATTCTTGTTCATATTGTAAAAATTCTTGTGTTTTCAAGTAGGGGTCAAAAATGTATTCAACATCTGTTGCAGCAAGAGAATTAACCCATTGTATCCATCTCGGATGTAAAGCCTTTGCATTAGGAATGCTTTTGTCACTGCCTCTAAGGCAGGTACAGGAGTAACAACCATTATGCGAGGGCTCTCTCTTTTGCTACTGCAGTTTGAACCGCTGTCAGAATTTTTTCTGTTGAAGTGAATTTCATTTCAGCTTGTGTGTACAAGTGTGATTTGTAAGCAATTGGTACTTTTTCTCCTTCATTAAAGGTTAAGTTCCTGAAACCGCATCTTCCAGGGATGATTCAGATTACAAGGTTGCGTACGTTTACGCGTATCTGTAAATGTGTTGTTGCTAACATGTCTGTTTGCACTGAACGCAAAATTTCTGTGTGTTTTTGAGTTTAATTAGTGGTTTTCAAATCAGGTTTGATTAATTCGTAGAGGTTTAACCCTTTCTGCATAATTTAGAATGTAAGTTCTTCCGAAATTCAGGAAACCAGAATTGACTAAGTTTTTCAGCGTTTTTGGAGGTTGGAGCAGCGCACATTTCTCTAAAAAGTTTGCTGCCAGGTTTTGCCTTCTCTTGAAAGTTCGAATCCCAAGAATAGGACGTTGAGATGGGCAATTCTTGATTTTTTGAAATTGAATTTATACCCTTCAGATGCGAAACCAAGTATTATGGTGTTCACTCTGTTTAAGTGCCTGTCCAAGTCATCGTCAGTTAGATAGATGTCATCGACATAAGATAATGCATCATCATCATACGTTTGTAGTGACTCTGTTACTCTGGCTGAAAATAACCCTGGACTATTCTTGAAGTGATGCTGTGTCCCCATAATTGAGAAAGCGGTCAAGTACCTGCTTTCAGGTGCAATGTTTTGACAGAAGAAACAGTTAGAAATATCTAATATGGTTTTATATTTTTTACGCACAATGTTATTCATTAGTACTGTACTTTTTTGAATTTTGTACTGCAAAGTTTTTGCAACAAGAGTTTAAATGTCTGTAGTCCAAAACTAGACAATCGGTATTGTCTGGCTTGGAGACAGGAAACAAAGGATTGTTCATGGATGAGGTGCTTGTATTCAAGTTGATCTAAGATCTCCCTGACCTGTTTTTTAGCTTCTTGCTTAACTGGATACTGCCTCTGAGCAGTTGGTTGAGTTTTTAACTTGATTTTTTGGTGAGGAGAATCCTCATCCCATCCTACATGATTTTTATATAATGCTGGAGCCTAGGCTACTGCCCATTTTCTGGCATAGGTGTATTTTAAGTGAATTGGAATATGATTAGAGAAGGCTGGCATAATGATGTCTTCGCCATGTGGACACTCCCCGACAAATTTTGGTGGACAGTCTTTTTCAGCTAGAAGAATGTCATAACCCTTGGAGAGCTTCTCCCAAAAGAGTGCTCTTATTTCCCTAGTTATGTCCCCCTCCATCCGTAGCGTTACTTCATATAACTTATGGGGTACACTAACCCTGGTATCGGCAGTTTCAACTTGAATGTACTCATTCAAGTCCACTGTCTCCAGATGATCCTTCAGGATCTTGCGAGCTATGGTAACTTCTGCTGTGCTGTCCAGCATTGTCTGGGCCCACTCCCCGTTCTTGAGTTGTGTCCTCAAGATCCTCGGCATGTCTGATTTTTAGACATGCTACCTTCTTTTTGGTGAATTGGGTTTTCTTATTTTTTGGAACGTGTTGATCGTCTTTGGACTTCACAAGTTTATACTCTTTTAAGCTTGCTCCTCCTTTTGGTGGGTAGACCCCATTAGAGGTCACTGTTGAAGTTGAGTGAAAAGGCTACTGCAAACATAGTCCTTTCAATGGTGCGTCCGCAATAAGAAGCTAAGAAGGCAGTTAAGATGGCAAAACATGCTATTGTTCAAAACAGAAGAGGGTATGCAGTTCCTAACAGGGCAGAGAGAGCAAGGTCCGCCAAGAAGGGATTATTATTCCTTAATGGTGGAGAGCAAGGAGGGGAAATCCCTCCATACGGAATTAGGGACCTCACACACCCAGCCAGCTGGGTGTTATGCTTCATTATAGGGCTTGCTCCTCGTCAGGTCAGCGCTGCAATACCGGGCGGGCTCTCTATGAGAAGCTCATTGGCGGAGATCTTTTATTCCTTGCCGTTTGGTGCAGTGGGTGCGAGGGACCTAAAGGTGTAGATGTGCTAAGCGAGGATCAACGGACCTTGCAAAAGTTAAAACAGGAAATGGAAGCCCAAACAGAATAATTTTATTGAATATGGCTTCCAACCTGGCTAAAAAGTAAAAGTGGCGCACTCCTGATATAATGTGTCAGGATCTCGCACTCAACTTCATGTGGTCGACAGGTTTCTTGCCTATATGTCAGGATGATCTAGCGGCAATTCATCAGGACCTAAAAGAACAGTTCTATCCACCCGGCAGCGTATGGGTAGGTCTACTGACGACCTCGTGGTTGACGCCACAACACTGAAATTCCAGGTTTCTTTACCTGCCGGGAGATGATGGTGCGAGTTACCAATCGATTTTGAGTTGGCCACCGCATTCACAGGTACCACATTTAAGGTGTTTTTTTTAGGTCTATCACAGTCAATTAACCAGAACACCTCCAGTAGTGTAGTAAGAACTGTACTTTTAGGTCCTGATGAATTGCCGCTAGATCATCCTGACGTAAAGGCAAGAAACATGTCAACCAACTACAGTTGAGCGCGAGATCCTGACACATTATATTAGGAGTGCCCCACGAATACTTTTTATTACAATGGGCTGCAGTAGAATCCATTGTACTCCACAGACAGGAAGTGCTTGTCCTATAGAGGCGCCCTATACCTGCATCCTGGAATGACCTCCTACACATGCACATAAGTGATCCTGTTGACGAAACGTACCCATCGTAACTACAGAACAAGTTACTTACCTTCGGTAACGATATATCTGTAAGAAACATTAGTTAGTGTTAGATTCCTTACCTTAGAATATCCCCAGGCGTCAGTCTGGATCCGGAAACTTTTGCGTAGCAGTACCCCTGCGCGTCGGTAGGCGTCGTCTGCAGGCGTCCCCTGCGGCTCCGCGTCCGTCGTCGGCGTCGTGCGCCGTGATGACGTCGCTGGAGTACATAGACGCCGCCTCCGCGCGCTGACGTCAGTTCTTTGCACACAGCTTTTCCGCGCCAGGAGACGCAGAGCCATGAGAGAACCAACACTGGTGCCATGTACAAACTAGGGCCCTGAAAGGGATGACCTTAACCCTAGGTATCAGTTCGCAGAACGGGGAGGATGGGTGGGTTCGGTAAGGAATCTAACACTAACTAATGTTTCTTACAGATATATCGTTACCGAAGGTAAGTAACTTGTTCATCTGAAAGAAACACGTTAGTGTTAGATTCCTTACCTTAGAATACATACCCCAGCAATACCAACCCCGGTGGTGGGTCTGCGAACCAATACAAAACTACACCAGAAAGTCCTGGAGGACAGAACGGCCAAAGAAGCCATCCCTCCGGACTTGACTGTCCAGGCAGTAGTGCCTCGCAAAGGTGTGCAGCGAGGCCCACGTAGCCGCCTGGCAAATGTCCTGCAAGGGGACTCCCCGGCCCAGGGCAGTAGTAGCCGCCGTGGCCCGAGTGGAATGGGCCCTCAGCCCAACAGGAGGCTCCTTCCGAGCCAAAGAGTAGCACGCTTTGATGCAGAGGACGACCCATCGAGAGATGGTCCGTTTACAAACCGCCCGTCCCTTCTTCGCACCCACGTAGCCAACAAACAGTTGGTCATCCACCCGGAACTGGCGTGTGCGATCCATGTAAAATGAAAGCGCACGTTTTGGGTCCAGACGATGGAGCCGCTCTTCATCCTTTGAAGGATGCGGAGGCGGGAAGAAGGAAGGGAGGGTGATGGACTGCCCGATGTGAAAGGCCGAAACAACCTTGGGCAGGAAAGAAGGTCTAGTCCTCAGAACCACCTTGTCAGGATGAATGGACAGGAAAGGAGGTTGGACAGAAAGAGCCTGGAGCTCACTCACCCTCCTGGCAGAGGTGATGGCAACCAGGAAAGCCGTCTTTAAAGTCAGGAGACGGAGAGGGCAAGAATGAAGGGGCTCAAAGGGAGCACACATCAGGAAAGTTAGAACCAGGTTCAAATCCCACTGAGGCATCACAAACGGAACAGGTGGAAACATGTGAGTGATGCCTTTCAAGAATCGAGTTACAATCGGGGATTTGAACAAAGAAGGCTGATCAGGAAGCCTCAAAAAGGCTGAAAGGGCAGAAAGGTAGCCCTTGATAGTGCCCAGAGCAGAGCCCTGCTGGGCAAGAGAAAGAAGAAACAGAAGAACCTCCGAAAGAGGGGCAGAAAGAGGATCCACAGCCTTTGCTGTGCACCATGCCACAAATCTGTTCCACCGACAGGCGTATACCGACTTAGTGGAGGGACGCCTGGCTGCCAGAATAACATCACAGACTTCAGGAGGCAAGTCAAATGGCCTCAACTGCCGCCGCTCAATCTCCAAGCATGGAGGTGGAGACTGGACAGGTTCGGGTGGAGGACCGTCCCCTGCTGCTGCGACAGAAGGTCCTCCTGAAGGGGCAGGCGGATCGGGGGACCGACTGACATGCTGAGTAGCTCGGGATACCAGTACCTTCGAGCCCAGTCCGGAGCCACAAGGATAACTTGGGCCCGGTCGCGCCTGATCTTCTTCAGCACTCTGGGCAGAAGTGGTATAGGCGGAAAGGCGTATAACAGACCGCAACTCCACTCGCGCCGAAAGGCGTCGCCGTGCGAGTGCCGTCTTGGAAACTCCAACGCGCAGAACTGATGACATTGCGCGTTCTCTTCTGTGGCGAATAGATCTAACCAAGGCTCTCCCCATTGCAGAAAGATGCCTTGCGCCACGTCCGAGTTCAGACGCCATTCGTGATCCATCGAGCACCGACGGCTGAGTTCGTCCGCCCTGGCGTTCAGAGAACCCGCCAGGTGTTGAACCGTCAGAGTCACGCCCTGACGTTCCAGCCATTGCCAGAGGCGCAGAGCCTCCTGGCAAAGGGTCCACGACCCCACTCCGCCCTGTTTGTTGCAGTACCACATGGCGGTGGTGTTGTCGGTGAACACCTGCACTACACTCCCGTTGACAAAGGGGAGGAATGCCTTCAGTGCCAGACGAATCGCCCGCAGCTCCAACAGATTGATATGGAGCCGGGACTCCGCCGGAGACCAGATGCCTCTGATCTCTGCCTCTCCCAAGTGGCCACCCCAGCCCTGGAGGGACGCGTCCGTCACGACAACGTGCTCCGGTTGGGGAAGGGAGAGGGACTTGCCCCTGACCCAATCGCGGTCCGTAAGCCACCACTGCAGTTGTCTCGCAGTGCCCTCCGAGATCAAGACGTGGTCGGACAAGTTGCCCTGATGCTGGGCCCACTGAAACTTCAGGTCCCACTGCAGAGCCCGCATCCGCCACCTGGCGTGATGCACCAGAAGGATGCAGGAAGCCATCAGTCCCAGCAGCCGCAGCGTCAACCTGACCGAGACTCGGGATAGCGGCTGAAAGATGGGAATCAAAGCCTGAATATCCCGAACCCGCCGTTCCGGAGGATAAACCCGAAACTGCGCCGAGTCCAGAACCGCTCCGATGAAAAGGAGCTTTTGAGAGGGACACAGGTGTGATTTCGGCACGTTGATGGAGAACCCCAGGTCGTGCAAGAGGTCTGCCGTCATCTGAAGGTGGTGGACGACTGTCTGGGGCGAGCCCGCCTTCAACAACCAGTCGTCTAGGTAGGGGAAGACTGAAACCCCCAACCTGCGCAGATGGGCTGCGACCACCGCCATCACCTTTGTGAACACCCGTGGGGCGCTGGTAAGGCCGAAGGGGAGCACGATAAACTGAAAGTGCTCCTGGCCTACCGTGAACCGCAGGTAACGCCGGTGGGCCGGCAGGACGGGGATGTGAAAATAGGCGTCCTGCAAGTCCAACGCTACCATCCAGTCTTGCGGGTCTAGAGCAGCCAAGACCTGAGCTAACGTCAACATCTTGAACTTCTCCTTTCGGAGGAAGCCGTTGACGTTCCTTAGATCCAAGATAGGACGTAGGCCCCCCTTGTCCTTCTTGGGCACCAGAAAGTAGTGGGAATAACAACCACGCCCTACTTCTGGCCCAGGAACGCGCTCGATGGCCCCCTTGGCCAAGAGGGCCGTAACTTCCTCCTGCAGAAGTGTCAAGTGGTCCCCCGACACACGGTGGTTCTGCGGTGGCATGGCTGGAGGAGAGGTCTCGAAGGGGAGGGAGTAGCCCCTTCGGACAATTTGCAGCACCCACCTGTCCGAAGTGATCGTGCGCCAGTGAGCGTGGTGATGGCGAACCCTGCCACCCACTGGCGTCACATGGGGCCGAAAGCACGGACTAGGAGGATTTTGGGGTAGATGCTGCGGGGGAAGGTGTGGTCTGACCCCGCCGATGTCCCCGACCGCCACCACGGCGGTTTCCACGGCCGCCACCGCGTTGGAAGGATTGTTGCGGCGCGTGGCTGGCAGCACGTGTGGGGGCGCCCCTTCCTTGGCCACGAAAGGGACGAAACGAACCCGGTTGCTGACGCTGGGTCGAGAGACCCAAGGACTTGGCCGTGACCCTGGAGTCCTTGAAGCGTTCCAGCGCGTGGTCCGCTTTGTCACCGAACAGGTGACAGCCATCAAACGGCATGTCCATCAGGGTATTTTGGACATCAGCCGAAAAATTGGCGGATCTCAGCCAGGCGTGACGACGAATCGCCACCGTCGTAGACATAGCCCTGCCCAGCGAGTCGGTCGTATCAAGACCACACCGAATGGAATATTTTGCTGCATCCCGGCCCTCAGCTACAGCTTGACCGAGCTTTGCCCGCACCTCCATGGGGCATTCTGGCAGCAGCTCCGCGACCGTATCCCACACAGAGTGGGTGTAGCGGCCCAAGAGGCAGGCGGTGTTGCAAGACCGCAGGCCCAAACTAATGGACGAGAAGACCTTTTTGCCAAACTGGTCATACCTCTTGGATTCCCGGTCGGGCGGGGCCGACGGGAATGCGGACTGGGAGGTCGAGGCCTGGATCACCAGACTCTCAGGAGTGGGGTGGGTAGACAGGTACTTGGGGTCGTCCGGACAAGGACGGTGGCGCCTGGCCACGTTCCGATCAACAGGCGCACCTGAAGCGGGCCTGGACCACGTGCCCAACAGAACGTCAGACAAGGCTTCATTAAACGGCAGCAGAGGCTCCAAAGGGCATGACTGCGGTTTGAAGACCTCGGTGAGGATGTTAGGCCTCACGGCCGCGACGGGGAGCTCAAGGTTTAAGGCCTTGGCAGCCCTCATCAGCACCACAGAATAGGCAGCTCCCTCCACCGATGCCACGGTTGGAGGAGAGATCAAACCAGGGTTAGGGGAGTCGTCCAAACCACTGGCATCCCCCAAGTCACCTGTCCAGTCCGGGTCATACTGGCACTCGCGAGCCAGAGGGTCCTCGGACCCCTCCCAACCTTCACCGTACTCCTCATCCTCTCCGTATTCGGAGTCAATGATGAAGACCGGCTCCTCGGGGTTCATGGGCCCCATCGGCGCCGGGACCGGCGTCGATCGACGCCCGTCCGGCGCCGCGTCCGGCGTCGGAGAAGGTAAGGGGACGGCGCCGCCCGGAGCCGGCGTCGGAACCCCACCGCCGGCCGGAACCGGCAGCGGAGAACCGGCGCCGCGCGGGGGCGGCGTCGGGGGTAACCCCGATGGCAACGGCGCCGGGGAGGCCGGAAGACCAGCCGGCGCCGATCCCGAAGGCCCCTGCGGCGCCGGGGTCGGAGCCGTCGGCGGCGCCGGGGCCGGAGCACCCGACGGCGCCGAGGCAGGGACACCCGAACCGCCAGGGCCCCCAGACGGTAGCACTGGGCCCGAAGGCGCCGTAGGCCCCGTCGGAGAAGCGAGCGCCCTCATGGCCACGAGGAACGCCTCGATCTCCTCAGGCGTCGCGCCATGCCCAGGGACCGGAGGGTATGAGGCAGGCCGCGCCGGCGACTCTCGCGGAGCCGCGGGGATGGGGTCACCCGAGCCCCCGGCCGCATCGCGCGAGCGTCGGGGGGAGTCGGGGGTACGATGACGACGCCCCGACTTCTTGTGTTTCTTACCTGACGAGGATGACGAGTGGCGTCGACTTCCGGAGCGCCCGGCGCGGCTCCGCGACCGCTCCCTCGAACGCTCTCTCGACCTCCGGCCGGACCGGGACCGCTCCCGGTCCCGACGTGGGGCCGACACCCGGAGCTCCAGCAGCTTGCGGGACCGCTCCCGTCTAGCCTTGTTGGTAAGGGCCCGGCAGTCGACGCAGGATTCCACGTCGTGGTCGGGGCCCAGACACCGGAGGCAGAGGCGGTGATGGTCTGTGACCGACATCGTGCGCTCACAGCCATCGCAATTCTTAAATCCTGGCATCCTATCAGGCACAATAGTAGAAAAAGACAATCGAAAAAACTTGGTCAAAGACCGGAGTACTGCTCTTCAGATCTGCGTCCACTGGCGCGGAAAAAAGAAGAACTGACGTCAGCGCGCGGAGGCGGCGTCTATGTACTCCAGCGACGTCATCACGGCGCACGACGCCGACGACGGACGCGGAGCCGCAGGGGACGCCTGCAGACGACGCCTACCGACGCGCAGGGGTACTGCTACGCAAAAGTTTCCGGATCCAGACTGACGCCTGGGGATATTCTAAGGTAAGGAATCTAACACTAACGTGTTTCTTTCAGATCATGTGGTCACCAGATTACCACAGGCCATACCAGGCTACAGGGATCAATTTCGTTGCTGACCCAGTCTGGCAACTACAAATGGACCACGGCATATCTACCTGACCCAACACAGTATATCCTACACAATGAACAAGTTACTTACCTTCGTTAACGATATATCTGTAAGAAAAATAGGTTAGTTATAGACTCCTTACCTTCGAATTACCCCCAGGCGTCCGACTGGTTCCAGAAAGTTTTTTGTCAGCAGTACCCCTGTGCGTCAAAAGGTTGCGTCGGTCAGCTCTGCGTTCATTGTTGGCTTTGTGGTTGCCGGGATGACGTTGTGGTAGCTACTTAGACGTCGCCCTTGCACGCTGGCGTCAGTACTGTACACGACTTTCCACGACCAGAAGTGAACAGCCATGCACGACACGGACCACTGGTGCACCAAACTAGGGCCCTGAAAGGAAATCCTTTACCCTAGAAGTGAGTTTGCAGAAAGGTTTGGATGGGTGGCGCGGTAAGGAATCTATAACTAACCTATGTTTCTTACAAATGTATTGTTGCTGAAGGCAAGTCACTTGTTCATCTGAAATACACAGTTATAGATTCCTTACCTTAGTATAGATACCCCAGCAATACCAATCCCGGAGGTGGGTCTGCAAACCAAGTTCGCACCAGAAAGTCCTGGAGAACAGGACGGCCAAAGAAGCAGTCTCTCCGGACTTGGCTTGCCATGCAGTAGTGTCTTGTGAACGTGTGCAGCGATGCCCACGTAGCTGCCTGACAGATCTCATTAAGGGGGACTCCACGTCCCAAAGAAGTGGTAGGTGCTGTGGCCTGGTGGAATGGGCGCGTAATCCCACTGACGGCTCCTTTTTTGCCAAGGAACAAGCAGCTTTGATGCACAAAACAACCCATCTAGAAATGGTCCGTTTGTGCACATTCCGACCTTTTTTGGCGGCCATGTAGCCAACAAAGAGCTGGTCATCCACCCGGAATGGTTTGGTGCGATCCAAGTAAAAGGAAATCGCAATCTTTGGAACCAGACGGTGGAGCCTCGCTTCTTCTTCGGAAGGAGGCGGAGGCGGAAAGAAGGTGGGCAAAGGGATGGTCTGTCCAATATGGAAAGGAGTAACCACTTTGGGAAGGAAGGACCAGTTTTAAGGACAACCTTGTCTGGATGATCAATCAGAAAAGGAGGTTTAGAAGAAAGAGCTTGTAGCTCACTCACCTTGTGCGCAGAGGTGATGGCCACCAGAAAGGCAGTTTTCAAATTCAGAAGCCTGAGAGAACAGTTATGTAGCGGCTCAAAAGGATATGTAAGAACCAAATTTAAGTCCCACTGGGGCATTACGAAGGGAACAGGAGGAAAAAGATGAGTAATGCCCTTAAGGAAGTGATTTACAACAGGGGACTTGAAAAGAGAAGGCTGATTAGGAAGCCTAAGAAAGGCTGATCAGGAAGCCTAAGAAAGGCTGAAATGGTAGCCTTTTAGAGTGCCCAGAGCAAAGCCCTGCAGGGCCAAAGAAAAAAGGAACAAGAGAACCTTAGAGAGAGGGGAGGAAAGGGGATCCACAGGTTTTCTGGGCACCATGCCACAAATTTCTTCCATCTGCAGACGTACACAGTCTTAGTGGAAGAACACCTGGCATCCAAGAATAAATCAGACTTCAGAAGCTGTCAAATGTCGCCGCTCAATCTCCACGCAAGGAGGTGGAGGCTGGACAGGTTCAGGTGGAGGACCGTACCCTGCTTCTGTGACAAAAGATCCTCCCGAAGAGGCAGTCGGATCCGAGGATCGATGTCCATGTGCAATAGCTCGGGATACCAGACTCTGTGCCCAATCCTGAGCCACAAGAATGACTTGGACCCGGACGCACTTGATCTTCTTCAGCACTCTGGGCAGAAGTGGTATAGGTGGAAAGGCTATAGAACACCGCAACTCCACTCGCAACGAAAAGCGTCACCGAGGGAGTGCCGCGTGGAAATTCCAATGCACAGAATTGCTGATATTGCACGTTCTCTTCAGTGACGAATAGATCGAACCAAGGCTCTCCCCACTGTTGAAAGAGACCTTGCACCACCTCTGAGTGAAGACGCCATTCGTGATCCATCCTACACCTGCGGCTTAGTTTGTTCGCCCTGGCGCTCAGTGAACCTGCCAGGTGTTGAACCACAAGGGATATGCCCTGATATTCCAGCCATGTCCAGAGACTACGAGCCTCCTGACATAGGGTCCACAACCCCACCCCGCCCTGTTTGTTGCAGTACCACATGGTGGTGGTGTTGTCCGTGAACACCTGCACTACTCTTCCCCGGACAGAGGGAAGGAATGCTTTGAGTGCAAGACGAATTGTCCAAAGCTCCAGAAGGTTGCTGTGGAGCCCAGACTTCGCCATAGACCAGAGGCCTCTGATCTCTGCCTCACCCATGTGGCTGCTCTATCCCGGAAGCAATGCATCGGTCACCACTGCGAACTCTGGTTGGGGAAGGGAGAGGGATCTGCCGTCCTGGTTCGTTAGCCACCACTTCAATTGGTATACAATGCCCTCCGAGAACTGGACACAATCGGACAGGTTCTCCTGATGTTGTGCCCACTGGAATTTCAGGTTCCTCTGCAGAGCCCACATATGCCATCTGGCATGGTCCACCAGCAGGATGCAAGAGGCCATCGGGCCCAGTAGCCGGAGGGTCATCCTGACCGAAACCCGGGATAGAGGCTGAAAGATTGGATTCATAGCCAGAATATCCCCGACTCGCTGTATGGAAGGATAGACTCGAAATTGCGTTGTGTCCAGAACCGTTTCGATGAACAGGAGCTTCTGGGAGGGAGTCAGGTGCAACTTTGACACGTTGATGGAGAACTCCAGCGAATGCAGGAGGTCAGCCGTAGTCTGGAGGTGGGAGACGACAGCCTGGGGAGAGCCCGCCTTCAACAGCCAGCCGAAGACTGGAAGCCCTGATCTGCGCAGATGAGCTGCTACCATCGCCATCACTTTCGTGAACACCTGAGGGGCACTAGTAAGGCCAAAGGGGAGCACGGTAAACTGAAAATGCTCGTGGCCTACTGTGAACCACAGGTAACCCCGGTGGGCCGGCAGGACGGGGATGTGAAAATAGGCATCCTGCAAGTCCAACCCTACCATACAGTCTCCAGGGTCAAGGGCAGACAGGACCTGAGCTTGCATCAACATTTTGAACTTCTCCTTCCGGAGGAAGCGGTTGACGTTCCTGAGATCCAAGATAGGACGCAGGCCTTTGTCCTTCTTGGGCACAAGGAAGTAGTGGGAATAGCGACCACAACCTACTTCCGGGGCAGGAACTCGCTCAATGGCTCCCTGGGCCAAGAGAGCCATAACCTCCTGTTGGAGAAGAGCCAGATGATCCTCGGACATGCAATGGTACTGAGTTGGCATGGCTGGGGGGTAGTCTTGAAGGGGCTGGAAAAGCCCCTTCTGACTATTGGCAAAACCCACCTGTCTGCGTGATGGTGAACCAGCGGGGGAGGTGATGGTGAATCCTGCCGCCCACTGGCGATTGGTGGCCCTGGAAGGTCGGACTAGGAGGGTTTGAAGGCTGTTGCAGAGGGGGCGTAGTGGTAGACTGGCCGGCTCGCTGGCCAGCAGAACCCGGATGTTGGTTTCAACGTCTACAGCCGCACAGGGGCTGAACAGCTTGCGCCAGCCTGTGACCCTAGGTGGAAGGTTGTGGGGCACCCATTCCGTAGCTACGAAAGGGGCGAAAAGCAGACTGCGCAGGGCAAGTGGTGGAGAGGCCCAAGGACATGGCTGTAGCATGTGAGTACTTGAAGTGCTCTAGTGCACTGTCTGCCTTGTTGCCGAACAGACGATGGCCATCAAAGGGCATGTCCATAAGGGTAGCTTGGGCATCCCCAGAAAAGCCAGTCGATCTCAGCCAGGCATATCATCAAAGGGCTACAGACGTGGAAATCGTCCTGCCTAGCGAGTCGGCGGTATCCAGTCCACAGCGAATGGTAAACTTTGCTGCATCTCTCCCCTCTGCAACGGCACAGGAGAGTACGGCCCGGGCCTCCTCGGGGCACTGGGATAGCACTTGCACCACCGTATCCCACACGGCGTGGGTGTAACGGCCCAACAGACATGCAGTGTTTACCAACCACAGTCCCAAGCTGAAGGAAGAAAACATCTTCCCAAGATGGTCCAGCTTTTTGGATTCCCTATCAGGTGGTGCGTTAGGAAATCCGCCTTAGAATGTAGAGGCTTGGACCACCAAGCTCTCAGGGGCGGGGTGTTGGGAGAGGCAAGTGGGGACGCCCAGAGCCGGGCGGTGGCGTTGGGCAATCATACTATCCACAGGAGCCCTGTGTTAGGTCTGGACCAGGTGCCTAAAAGGATATCCGTTAGGGCTTCATTAAACGGTAACAGGAGCTCCAAAGAGCTCGCTGCCGGTTGAAGCACCTCTGTCAGGAGGTTAGTTCTGACTGCTACCGTAGGTAGCTCGAGGTTGAGCGTCTTGGCCGCCCTACGCAACACCACGGCGTAAGACACTCCCTCCTCCATAGCCACGGTAGGAGAAACCAACATGCAAAGCTCTGGTGAGGTATCCAGACCACTGGCTGCCCCCGGTTCCTCTATCCAGTCCGGTTTGTGACCTAGCTGGTCAGTCAAAGGGTCTCCAGACACCTCCCAGTCCTCCTCACTCTCCTCTGGTTGCCAATCTGGTCTCAAAGAGCCAGGGTAGAAGAGGGACACAAAAGTACCAATTGACGCCCGTCCGGCTCTGTGTCTACATCTAGATGAAGGCAGAGGTCAACGCCAGCTGGGGACACAATCAATCAGTCATTTGTTAAGCGCACTACATACCCACGAACGTCTCAAGGGGGTGGGGGGGGAGGTGGAGGCAGCTACTGATCAAACAGCCAGGTCTGTAGTATCCTCTTGGAGGTCAGCAGGCCTTGGGTCTGTCGTAGGCTCAGTGGGAGGGTGTTCCATGTCTTGGTGGCGAGGTGGGAGAAGGATCTCCCGCCGTTGTTTGTTCTTCAGATGCACGGGACGGTGGCGAGTGAGAGGTCGGTGGAGCGGAACTGGCAGTTGGGGGTGTAGAAGGAGAGCCGTCTGTTGAGGTAGGCTGGGCCGGTTTTGTGGAGTGCCCTGTGTGCATGGATGAGGAGCTTGAAGGATATCCTCTTGTTGACGGGGAGCCAGTGCAGGTTTCTCAGGTGGGGGTGATGTGGCTGTGTCGTGGTACATCGAGGATCAATCATGCAGAGGCGTTTTGGCTGCGTTGTAGTCGATTGATGAGCTTGGTCGGGGCTCCCGCGTAGAGGGCATTTCCGTAGTCGAGTCTGCTACTGACGAAGGCCTGGGTGACTGACTGTCTTTCTTGTATCTGTCGGGATCCATCTGTAGATCTTGCGGAGCATGCGTAGAGTGTTGAAGCAGGAGGAGGAGACGATGTTGACTTGCTTGGTCATTGAGAACGTTGAGTCGAGGATGATTCCCAGGTTGCATGCGTGGTCGTTGGGGGGCGGGCTGCCTCCAGTGCTTTTGGCCACCAGGAGTCGTCCCAGGCTGACGGGTTGGAGCAGAGGATGGGTCTTGTCCGAGTTCAGCTTCAGACGGCTGATCTTCATCCAGTCGTCGATGGCCTTCATTCCTTTGTGGAGGTTGGCTTTGGCGGTGATGGGGTCCTTGGTGAGGGAGAGGATCAGTTGAGTGTCGTCGGCGCAGGAAATTATGTTGACGTCTGCAGCCGACACAACCTGTGTCGGCTGCAGACGTGGTGCCGGTGGAATCGGCACCGGTCTGGATCCAGGCCTGGATCCAAGGGGGTCCTGCGCTGTTGGGGCCGAAGCAGCCGGCTTCGTAGGCACAGGGCCCCCAGCCGAGTCCACAGGACCAGAATGCACTCCGGCGGAGTTGGACTGCCCAAAGATGGCATGCATCACTTCCTAAAAGGTATGAAACTGGGCAGCGGTCGCTACGGGTCCCGGGAAGGGAGGGAAACTCTGAGTCGACCCTTGGGGCTCCACACGCGGAGCAGCGGGAGGGCTCCCGCAGAGACTTAGGATCCATGGTACGACAGTCGGAGCATGACTTGGGGCCGTGGTCACGCTCCAAGCAAAACAGGCACACGTGGTGCAGATCCGGAACCGCAAACCTTGATACTGGGCATCCCCGACGTCAACCAAAGTCGGCAAAACATCAGTCAAAAAGTGACTGGAGGTACCGCTCTCTCCGGATCTGCGCTGGCAGGGGCGGAAAAAGAAAGAACTGACATCGGCATGCGAGGGTGGCATCTTAGTAGCTACAGCGACTTCATCCCTGCCACCACAACACAAATGTCGAACGCGGAGCCTACCGAGGCCACCTTTCGAAACACAGGGGTACTGCGGACGAAAAACTTTCCGGATCCAGTCTGACAACTGGGGGTAATCCTAAAATAAGGAGTCTATAACTAACTGTTTCTTTCAGATACTACACACACTATGAGACCACCCTCAAGGTTGTAGTTGTCTTGTTTTCTTTTTCCTTCTCATTATCCCTTTCTTTTCCGGCAGTAATACAAGCCTACTTTTCTGCATGGGACATGAAAATCCCAACACCTGATGTTTATACAATTGTAGACTACACGTCGATTGTCATACTGTCAAAATGCTGTATAATGCACAAAACTGAATAAAAAAGTGGTTAAAAACTAAAACTTCATTGGCTTTGTCAGCACTGTAGTATTTTCCCATGTAAAAGGGAATAGGCTGAAACAAGAAGTGTGGATTGGGTTTTGCTTTTAAAGGGTGAAGAAAACTAATGACAGACTGAAGTCTTCAGCTTTAACGAACAAAGTTTCCAGATGGCTGACAATTTTGCTTGAAATATAGCAAAAACCCACCCTGTCATCTCTGCACCGTATATCCATAGTGGAAATGTATTGAGGGTGTGTTATTCTGTGCCATAACATCCAGAGGAAAACAGCTAAAACCTCACCATGGGCAAGCAAGAGGTGTAGGGTATAGGAAATGTGGAAGATGGAGGACTAGTTTCAGGTGACTGCTGCCTGGTCGGTTTCAGAGTCTGATTCCCACAGGTTGGCCTAGGAACAGGGGACTGATTCCAAGTGGCAGAAGTACACCTGCTGCCCTGCACAGCTCTTTGCAACAGTGTTGCAAAGGACAGTTGAAACTTTTTTTTTTAACAATTGTGTTTTCGTTTGAACTGTCAGAATCTTGCAAGATATTTCCATAAAAAGAAGCTACAAATTTGCAAGCTTGAGGAGTTTGCAAATCTGCATACCACTAACAGAAATTAACCCAGGTGTAGTCAATCATCAGTCTTGGGGCTCCACACCCCGGCTGAGTGAACTGTTCAACACTGGAGTTGAGGTGGGTTGCAAACGCATTTGTGGGAGTTCGGCAACAAGTCTCCAAGAAGGGATCAACATTCCTTTTAGTGTGGCGAATAGATAATCTGTCACTCTGGAGGAAACTAAAGGAAATAGGGTTGCCGGTCTCACTTTTGAGGCTAATCGCATCCTTACATACAGCAACATGATGTAATGTTCAGATGGGGTGAAAGGCCTGACCCATAAGATCTTCACTCAGATTGGTTTAAAGCAGGGTTGTCTATTAGCTCCCCTCATGTTCTCACTCTATATAAGCGATCTACCACAGATTTTTCAAAAAGTAAATAATTTCCCTTCTAAAGTAGCTGTAGAAAATATACACGTGCTGATGTATGCTGATGATGTGGTTCTTTTTGATCTTACCCCATTGGGCTTACAGAGAAATATAGATACCCTTACAAAATACTCAGAAACAAACCACTAAAGGTGAATATTTCTAAGATCAAGATAGTCCCATTTAGGGGTTGGAAACACCATATCCAATATAAATAGAAATTAAGCGATAAAATAATTGAGGTGACAAAAGCATATACATATCTTGAGAGGGTCTTTTCGCAAACCCTAGAAGTCCATTCCCACCTACATCAGATGAATCAAAAAGCAGTGGCACATACAAATTCATTAAGGAACTTTTACTCTTACTTTGGCAACAGGGACTTTCAAACTCCTTTTGAAGTTTATAGGGCAAAAATTCCTCCAACTATAACCTATGGTACAGAGTATATCCCAATAGCTAGATGGAGTGTTCTGAATAATGCTGAAGGCAAATTACTACGGCAATTAATCCTATTGAGCCAGGCTGTCCCAGTACAGTTCATGCGCTTAGAACTCGCCATAGTAACTGCATTCTCAAAAGCTCGAGCCAATATTATCAGATGTGCTTTCAAACTATTACATGCAGAGGAAGGATTTTAAGGGCCTCATTGAAATATGAAACTTGTAAGTCAGGGAAAAAACATGATACCTTTCAAACAAATCTCAAGGCAGCCTTAGGGACTTTTCAATGTACCGAAACCATCCTTCAATCCTGGTCTCCAGCACACCTGAAGCATTTCTTGAAAAATAGGACTCACTGATTAAGTTACGAGCTTGATAAGGCACATTGCATTTAACTTTCTCATTATAAATCTCTCACCTCTACAACTGAGTTTAAGATCTCTCACAAATACGTAAGATTTACTTTGAAGCATAGTATCAGGGGATGTATTATGCTGCGTTTAGGTATACTCCCTCTAAAAGCTCATACAAGCACTTGGAATAACCAAGATGAAGATAGCAGGGTTTGCGATAACTGCTATAATGGAACTCTGACTTCACACATCTTAAGTTTATGTTCCAATAAGGAGGTAGCTGAGGATAGAAACCGTTTTTTAGAACCTATTGATTTTAGATAAAACCTCTCCTCTATCACTGATCTGATTGCTTTTTTTTTTTAAATGCCCACCAAATGAATGTTTGTTAAACTGTACAAGTTTATTAATTCTATTTTATTCATGTTTTAAAATGAGCTTTTTTAATTTGTATTGAAGAATTTTTGTATAAAGTGATGGAATTATGTATATTTGTTGATCTCGTAAGAGATCTAAAACAATAAAATTGAAAATTCAAAATAAAATGGTAAAGCATTTCTTCACAACTGATGTAACCCATGAATATCTAGTGACCAGCTTGGCTACTGAAAGGAAAGACTCATCAGTGACTGAACCAGGACCATGCTCATTGCAAAACTGCTACAGAACCTCATCCATTGAGGAATCAAACACGTTCTTCCCATCAAAGGAAAGGCAGATTACTTTGCTGGGCCCCTGTTTTCAGGTCCCTGGTCTCGAGCTAGTACAGCTGATGCATGGCTACTTGCGAGTTGATGATCTTGCCAGTCATGCTGATTAAGTCCAGACATCAGTAGTATGTGCTCAACAGCTTTGTTGCCTGGGTTGGCCATTAAGCAATTCTATTTCTTGGTATTGCCTGGGAACAAGGAAGAATAGCAGTCAAACGCATCCTTGGAGTCAGTGACCCTAGATGGTTATTATGGCAATGCCTTTTGCAGGTTAAGACTTCTTAGTACATACTTTTGTATGCCCCCAGACACTTGGACTCCTTATCCATGATGGGATACACAGCTTTGCCCTTCCTGATAGCCACCATCACTACCACAGACGGAGCTGTGGGATTCCCAAACACAAAAAGAACCAGTCCTCCAGGGCCTGCTACTTTTTGTCTAAGCTTTTTGAGACGGCAGGCACAGCCCCCACCCCGCCAAAACAAAATCTCCAGAGCTGTTTGAGAACACCTGGACTTCCTTAGCCAGTGGTGGCTGTCAGTGGGAGATACTGCTGCCACCAACTACGAGACAGCCCAACCCCGTATTAATGAGGGAATCTGGGCACTTTGTTAAAGCAGAAGGGAGCTTTAGCCCCGAGGCATTTCATTATTATAGAAAGCTCCCAAACCTATAATCGGTTACTGTGCTAACACATCAGTAAACAGCACTGAAAGCAGAGGTTGTAATTAGCTTGGTTGTTTACAGAAAAAGAAAATGTTTGTGATATTTCATTTAAAAAGTTGATCTAATTTCAAAAACATCAGAGAGACACAAATCATTGACATGTATTATGCATGAAGGTCAGGAGGGTCTGTGCGTTGGTCTTGCAATGCTTTGTAATATACAAGGAATTGTGAGCTAAATTAAACAGCAGGTTAAAAAACAGAAAAGCAGTTCCTAAACTGGGTTGGTTAAATTTTCGAACAATCTCTGCTTTCACAGTCGAAGTTTTGACCCCTAAGCTATACATCAGACATATCGTCCTGAGCAAAGAGTAACAAATAATGGGAAGCTTTTGTCACCATACAGAATACAGCCTGTAGTAGGTGAAAATTATCAATTAGGGTGGTCTGAAAATGTTGTACAGTAGAAGCAAAGATGAGGTGCTCTTCAGTGATGTCGCATAGGCACACTTTTGATTGTGGAATGGATAAACTCCAGCAAACGTCAAATGTCTCTATCCGGAACCCCGGGATACTCTTGCTGTCACCAAGGTGCAGATGCCCTTATTCTCCTGAGGGGGTATAAGGTTTCACATAGGTAGTGATTCCAAAACCTTGTTCATTAAAACATGAGTATCTGGCTGGACATGGGGGGGAGGGGGGGGGGGCGGGGGTGACCAGAGACTGCAAAAGTTGCACTGAGGGATACCTGGACCTGCACAATAGGCAGCAGTGCCTGCACCAGAGCTTGATTCTGATGAGATGCAGGGCTTCCCTGACCTCCACTCTGTACTCGCAGCATCCATGAAGGAGTCTGGGAGAAGAACCGAGGTCAGCATAAAGGCAAACTGCGCAACAATTCTACAGAGGCCTGGAGGGGGTGCAGCAATTGTTTGCCCTAATACCTGAACTAATGTGTCTGCCACAGAGTCCACAATCCCCAAAGGAGGGGCATCAACGAGACAATTCATGATTGACTTTGCCTTGAGGAGAGGATCGCCAGTACTGGGTTGAACTTTGTCAGCAAAAGCAATCTCAAATCATGCACCTCAAGGAAGTAGACTGGCAGAGGAGGCGGCAGGATCAAGTACTCCCTTGAAGGGTACGCCTCTGGAGCCTGGGTGAACTGGCAACAAGAAGTCATCAGCTGGATGTTCAGAGGGGTTACCTCGTCCAGAGCCAGTGCTTATCGCTGCCCTTCACTTTTTGTGAGTAGCAAAAGACACTGGCTGTATTTCAGCACTATGGTAAAGTATGCACCCTGCACAGAGGGTCTCCACCTGATTACAAAGCCCTTCACAGCCAATTCTACAGCCCTAAATTCAGGTTCAGCTACAGGATGCATAAGTAGTTTAGTAGAAGCAAAGATGTGGCTTTATGGCCCCTCAAGTGGCAGTGGTACGCCGAGGTTGAGAATGTGATATAGAGCCAGGATTGAAGAGAATTTATCATGATTTGCTGCACTGTTGGGGAGCCACACCAATCAAGGTGTAAGTTTGAAACACTTCAGGATGGAGTGCTCTCTGAATCTTTTCCACATTTTTCCTGGGCTGGGAAAGACAGAGGAGGAGTGATTTCTACTGGTTACTAGAAAGGTATGTTGAACCTTGACATCCTAAACCAAAGTCATCTCGTCTGATTGTTAGCTAATGCATAGCTCAACACGGAATGGAACTTGGGAAGTGATGAAAACACACAATGGTTTGGCTGGGAGTGTATATATATACTGCAATAGGCTGGAAGATAGCTGCAGGTTTTTAAGGGAAGTGGACCTGGGGAACAATAGCAATTGCGTTTTTTATGGCCACAGCAAGATGAAGACAACCTATACCGGAACCAACAATTAGACAAACATATAATCTGTCCACAACTGGCACCCTTCACTCGGTAGTGGCATCCTGATCCTTTACGCATATTCATACACTACAGCAGCAATCGTGGATGAAGGAAAATAACAGTTATGATGAAGTGCATGAATTTTACAAGGACGATAAAGGCAGACCCTCTCCTCTGCAGTGGAACAGAAAAATGCCCAGTACCCTTTGACCAGAATCCAACTGCCACGCAGGACAACCTTTACATTGCTGGGTATGACAGTGAAGTGAAAAAAATCTGCTATTCATGGGGAATCTCGAGTAGGCTCAGATTGTCAAATTAACTGCTGAAAAGTACAGGGCATGTCGAAACAGTGAACAGAGCAGCACATCGGTTCCAAACCATGGAGTCTTCTTTCTATACAATGCGTTGAATGGTTTGTACATGCATTACATACAGCAACCCTTCGATGGCCGAAATATAGGAACAGGGCAGTCCCTGTCAACGGACTTAGGGTTAGTTCAAGCAGTAAATGATTGAACTATCTAGTGTGATTTTTTTTATACATCATCTATCCGCAACCGTTATAATAGAGCCTACAGACATTTATTTGTACAGACCATTAGTGACACTTGGCATACAGTTGATCAACAGAGGACCAGGTGCAAACAAATCTTGACCTGCTTAGACCATGTGATGTATGATGCCGCCTTTGCTGAACATCCAACTCCAAAAACCCAGACAAGTAGAAAAATCAAATTAGAGGGACGCGGCCCTCCTACTCACATTGGCGCTGCCCGGTCTGGATTTGGGGGCGTTGACTGGCTGTACTTTTTTGCTTGGTGCCGGTTTTGCAACCTGAAAATGATAGGCAATTTATTTCACTGTTCTTGGTGTAAACGGCTTTAGGCGCAGAGTGAAAATTAGAATAGGCAGAGTGTGCTGGAACTGTAAGAAAGAGGAAGATTTCAGAAGAACGTGTTCTCCTCCGATACCTAGAGAGGATTCAGCGACAGGGAAAGGTGAGAAGGGCCCATCATCCCTGTGAATAAGTGAGGACACGGAGAAAGGATGTAAAATAAGTGCTGAGAGCCAGAAAGTGCACAGGAACACACCTTAATGTGAGAAAATAAAGATTCGCCAAGATGATGCAGTAAGAGTACACAGTGTGCAGGAATCATCCTTTTCACCCGAAAAAAGAAAAACATATCTAGAAATGATTCAGGGAATCAGCATAGTGAGAATGAGATGCAGGACCCTCTCTTCTCTTCCCACAAAATACACACAGACACCTAATGAAGGTGCAAGTATGGTGCACAGTGAGAGAAATCTTCAAGACCCTTGCTTCATCACACACAAAGATACATCAAGACCTGTAAGATGAACAGATAATGTATGGTGAGAAGTGCCACAGGGACCTTTCTTATCTGCCCTTCAAAATGGAGATGAACAAAGTACATATTAGGGTAGAGCAGTGTGAGAGAAAAAATATCTTCCCTCATAAGATAAAGGTACAACTAGAAAGTATACACAGACAAAATACAAAATAAATCCCACACAGAACACAAATATAAAAAACAGATGTATATAAATAAGAGACATACGTTGCAGGTAAGAAAGGATTCAGAGGTAAGGGAAAAAAATCCCTAGACAGGAGGCAGAAGCAAGATGCAAGCTATACTTGAAGGGAAGCAGTTATAAGATAAAATATAAGATGTGGGTATGGAGAAAAGACGTGGGATATCTAAGCAGAATGCAGAGTTAAGATAAAGGTGCACTTAGAGAGGATGCATAGATTTAAAAGGATCAATTATGATGGGAATCGACGACCTTGATTTCAAACTGCTGAAGGAAACAGCTGTGCCTAGACTGGAAGTATATTTGAGATACAGAGAAGATGCAGAAATGATATTTATGTACAGCTGGAGAGAGTGGAGAGGTGTTGGTCAAAAGGAAGTCGCTACTGCACAGGGTGCAGCAAAGAGACAGAGAATCCACATATAAGATACAGTCATACAGCATATGCAGGAATGGTTCAGGGAGGGAAGCAGTCACGAATACTGCTTAAAAGGGAAACTGCAAACAGAATCTTCATGTAACCAATCAAAAAGACATTTTTGAACAAACTGCATTTGGTCTGTGAACTCTTTTCCTCGGTCCAGTCATTCTACACCATGTGATAATTCACATCTCAAACAACCACCGTCAGTTTAACATACTTATTTCATTTTTGCAAGCGATAAATAGGCTCTTAAGAGATTCCCATATTAAGTGTTGGTAAGTCTACAGCAAAAATGAACAAACATTGGCAAAGCCATTAAGTCTGGAATCATGTCCTAAATCAAACGCAGGCACTCACAAATGCTGTTTAGCACATTAAAAACTGTCCAATTGTCTTTGCCAATGCTAGAGAAAAAGTAGCAACTAGGATTGCTTTTGTACAGAATACATATAGGAGAAAGAATTGAATGCAACAAACAGTGATGAATGAGTTCTTTTCAGATGTAAAATAACCCCTTATGTATTCTAATCAAAGCAATGGTACATCAGTCAAAAACAAGAGGAATGTGAGAGAGAAATGCTTTACTGGGTGGAGACAAAACTCAATTGTATGTATATTTTAAAGATTTGTTGACAATAGGTAACAGTTAAGTTCACTGACAAACAAGAACTAAAAAGGTTGAGTCAAAACAGATTTCAGATAATCTGAGGGGCTTGCGAATAATATTTATCCAATTGTGTGTGTGAAATGGGACAGTTCAGGTTCATTTTATGGTTGCAAAGAAAATAACAGATGTAATAGAATTACTGAAAAACTGGAAATCTTTATCCAAACCACAAATTGAAACATGGATATTTGAAATATGTAGTATGGCCCAAAAGGAAATACAGTCTCTAGACTCAAGTGCCTATACTTAATATCATAGGAAAGGAATTCCCACAAATGTAGGACTTTAATCTAAAATGTATTACTTGTAATCTATTATTATTTGATTTTGCAATGTTCTAAATATTTGTAATGATCCGTCAATTTGGTGCATGAAGAACTAGGGCAGGTTTATTTTTCAGATTGTATAGCAGTGGCCCCCATAATATGGAGGCTAAAAATATGGTCTAGGCCCACACCATGCTTAAACCAAATTATTTTAGAAGATTGTATAAGGCTAGATAGGTCCGGAGATATCCCCTGGTTAGGTTACATCTCACAACAACTAGCGGAACTAGGGCACCCTGAGCTTTTTAGGCACCCTAGACTGTTGCACCTTGGAGAGGTGAAAGATATTAAAAGTCAATTTGTAACTAGGAAGAGAATGGAAAGGGAAAACAGGGAACTTAGCAAACCCATGATTAGACAATACATGATATTAAGCCCTGGGATTTTATACCAACCTTTTTGGTTTTGTATCAAAAACTTGGATCGTCGTTTTCTTTTAATTAGATTTAGGTTTAATTGTACTCATTGGTGTCTTTCGGTCCCCAAGGGTTTCTCCAAGACAGGGACCCTAAGGCCCTGCTCTTGTGAAGATTTTTCGGACCAAGATTTGTTGAATTTTACATTTTTCTGTGGATTTTATAGTGATCTCCGGTCAAAATATACCCTACCCCTTTTAAAAAATTGCTACTTTGCACAAGTAACACATGCCTTGATATGTTTGCAAATGTTGTCATCACCCTTGATATGTTACGGGGTTGCAAGTTTCTTAGCAGGGGCCCTACGTAGAAGGAAAATCTTTGATTAGCCATTGAACCGGGTCTTGTACTGTAATCTTGAAGGAAGCACTGCTTTTAATTTTATACGAGTACTGTATCAAACGCACTTTGAGGGCTGAATTTACCGCATATACTGCAGTGTGGTGGGTTTGGTTTTTAAATGTACAATCTTGCACTTTTTATGAACGTGCACGGAACGCTGTTCTTTTAAATAAAACTGATATTTACTTGCACTGTGTACTTTCCTACAACCACAGCGCTAATGCGGTGTCCTGAGACAGAAACGGACCCGCCTGAAGAGTAGCGCTGGGGTTGTAGATGCTCTAGTTGTTCTGGCAGCGTCAGCGTCTAAGTTCCCTCCCTCACTTCCTACATTAGGACGGAAGGGACGCTTGTCCTGGCACTAGAGGGCTGAATTTACCGCATATACTGCTGAGTGGTGGGTTCGGTTTTTAAACTTACAATCTTGCACTTTTTATAAACTTGCACGGAACGCTCTTCTTTAAAATAAAACTGATATTTACCTGCACTGTGTACTTCGGTACAACCACAGCGCTAACACGGTGTCCTGAGATAGAAACTGATCCGCCTGAAGAGTAGCGCTGGGGTTGTAGACGCTCTAGTTGTTCTGGCAACGTCAGCGTCGAGGTTCCCTCCCTCCCTCCCTCCCTCACTTCCTACATTAGGTAGCATGCCGTGTCTGCGCAGCGGACGAGCGTGCCAAAGGCAAGCCCGTCTGCGCCCGTCCGCGCCCAGCCGGGTCCAGGGGCCACCCCCCTGGCTCCCTGCGGAACTATTCAGCCACAGAACTGAAGTCTCTAGCATCAGGGAGCTATAACCTAGATAGGCAGACTAGGGAGAAGCTCCAGGAGCACCAGATATTGAGAGATTAGGTGGAAATCAAGCGGGAAATCCCCCCCTGCTCCAGCGGTCTCCCTTTCCGGTAAACCGTCCGGACTCAATATAACATTCCTGAATACATGCTTCCTGTAGAAACATTTAGAGGTGTTTACCCTGCTCCACATGAGCGACATTGACATTCTTGCCCTCACAGAGACCTGGTTAGGGGACACCTCAGCTTCGGACATCATTGCGACCCTCCCAGATGGCTATGAGGCCCTGTGGCACAATAGACAGGGAGTTGAAAGAGGAGGTGGTGTGGGCATTATTTTTAGGAAACATCTCATGATTGTTAAAATTCTTGCTGAACACCTTGAGGGGACAGATTTACTAGGGGTTAAAATTTTGTTCAAAAACTCTTGCCTCCTACTTATGGTAGCTTATCGCCCTCCGCGGCCCTCCCCCACTTTCACTGACCTTTTCATGGAAGTAGTTACGATCTATGCACCCGCTACAAAAGATTATTAATAGTAGGTGATTTGAACTTCCACTGGGATAACATTCAAAAGGATCCCACAGCACGTCAGTTTGATTTCGCTATAAAAGCACTAGATCTCCGTCAGTTGTTGGACAGCCCTACACATATTAAAGGCCACATTCTTGATCTTATCATCACAGCCACTGGCTATACTAATATAAATTAGCCCTTGTGTTTGATCTGATCACTTGCTAGTCAGCTGCTGGGTTTCGAGCGAAAGTCAGCCATTACAGTCACCACCAGCCTGGTGAGATACAGTCCTTAGCATTAACCCCCAGCCAGCCACCTTGGCACAGGAAAACCACCAACTCATGGCTATCATTCGCTCCGCCCTGGATCAAATAGTACCAGTAAGAAAGGTAAAAATCAGAGACCAAGGCCATGGCGCCCCTTTGTTCAATGATATACTTAAGGATTTTAAAAAAACCTTTGTCAAGCTGAGAGGAGGTGGCGGCAAAATTACAAGCTGGAGGACCTCAACTCGTACAAATCTATCTTCTCCTCCTATAAACATGCCATCACAGAAAGGAAGGCAGAATACTACGAGGGCAGAATCCAGCTAGCTGTAAATAAGCAAAAAGAAACTTTCAAAATCTTGAAAGAACTCAGCCAAAAAACGGAGGCGAAGTCATCAGCCCCCCTTATAGATTGCGACGCTTTCCAGGCCTTTTTACTCCAAAAAGTTGATGATATTATACTAGAAATAGAGAACTCTTCAATTAGCTGTGGCTCTTCCCCATAACTGACAGCCCCCCTTGCAAATTTCCCCTTTTGGATGCTCAATCTCTTCTCCCTCTTGTGAACGGGTGAAATCAGGTTCGCCAGCAGACCCGTGCCCTCCGAGAATTTTTCAACTGGCTGCTCCCAGTTTAGAAGGTTCTATTCTCAAGCTACTTAATGCCTCCCTGGAAATAGGCTGTCTCCCTCCCACGCTGAAAGAGGCTAGAGTTATCCCCCTACTTAAAAAGCCAGGAGCGGATCCCTCTATCCTTAAAAACTATAGGCCAATCTCCCAGCTCCCATATTTAGCTAAAGTACTAGAACAAAATGTCCTCAAAATACTTTCCACCTTCCTTGAGGAACATAGACTGCTACATCCCAGACAGGCTGTCTTTAGAGCCCATAATAGTACGGAGCTGGTGATGCTGTCTGTTCTGGATGAGATGAGGGTTATGGCTGACAAGAAAGTATCGAGTGCCCTGATTCTATTAGATCTGTCAGCAGCATTCGATACAGCCAGCCATAAAACCCTCTTGTCCCGTCTTGCAAATGTGGGTATAGAGGGACCTGCCTATCAATGGCTTGAATCCTTCCTGTCCAATCGGACGCAGAGGGTGCAGTTAGGTGATCAGGTATTGTTCACCGGCTCCTTGATGTGTGGTGTCCCGCAGGGCTCGGCGTTGTCCCCCCTTGCTTTTCAATCTGTATCTACCACCATTGGTGGAGACTCTGGCCCAATTGGACTGCCAGGTCTTCAATTATGCAGACGACACCCAGCTCCTTGTACGGATTAACAACTCCAGTGTTACTCAGGAACACGTACAAGAGGTATTGCGCTTTACAGCGAGCTGGATGACTGACAACTCACTTAAAATAAACCCAGATAAGACGGAATTCTGGTTGTCCCACACATCAATAGCCCATGGTGTGACCTGTTTTGGACACGGGAGTTGAGAGTCATCCCTACTCCAGACACAGTGGTAAAAAGCTTGGGTATTAAAATCCATGCCGAACTTTCAATGAACAATCAAGTGTCGGCAGTGGTTGGTACCTGCACAGTGCTTTTGAGGTGTTTGCGGAAACTTGTCCCCCTCCTCACCACAGTTTCTCTACAGGCAATTGTCTCTGCTACAATACCGTCCAGGCTAGACTATGGGAATGCCCTTTACATCAGCCTCCCTTGGAAACTGACAAGAAGACTGCAGGTTGTGCAGAATGATGCGGCACGCCTCATTTTTGATCTACCAAGACGGGCTCATGCTTCTCTACTGCTCTCGAAATTAGATTGGCTCCCTATTAGGCAGCGAGCCGTTTTCAAGGGCCTTTGCATTGCACATAAGGCCATCTATGGTCAGGCCCCCTCTTACATCAAGGACCGCCTGATGAGTTGCATCCCTGCTCGGACTCTCCGTTCTTCTGTAGCCTGCCGCCTGGTCACCCCACGCTTTCATTCTTCTCTTAAAGGGGGCAGAGCTTTTTCCAACTTGATACCACAGCTCTGGAACAACTTACCTGAAAATTTGTGCAAGGAACCAGTCCTCCTTCCGTTTAGGAAAAAACTCAAGACTATCTTGTTTGTGGAGGCACCGACTACGAAATAATTTGTTCATACTAGCTTACAAGCATTGTCTGTTGTAAAATTCCCCCCTAGAAGCGCGAAGAGACCTGATGGTGAACTAGCGCTATACAAAAGCTAATTAACATAACATGCACTCGATTCTTTTCTGTAAATTCTTCGAGGCGCCAAGGAAACTTTTTCTAAAACCAATCTTTATACACTGGGGCACAAGGCGATGTCGCGCAGCATACTACAAATTAAAACAGCTGAAAACATCCTTGGAGGTTAAAGCAGTGGCTTCCTGATTGCCCTAAGAAAGACTATGTAACCCGTGAGAACTTTTGAGCATAACGTTTTTTAACTAAATCATTCTTTTAAATCTCTTTTATGAAATATAATGAATTTCATCCGTTCTTAAAATGTGTGATACCGGACCGATTTTATTTCTGTAACACCAGCTTATTTTAAAATAATGCTGTGTTTTTTTATAAGAATATGTAAATATGTATACCTCGGGGTTTTTACCATAATTGTGTGATGGTGCTGATATTGACTTGATTTTATTGCATGTATTATATGCTTGTGCTTTTATGATTTTGTTTAAAAATCGAACAAAGCTTAATAAACTTTAAAAAAAAAACATAACTTTGTTCAGGCTTAGGATGTCACTTTTATATTTTTTTGCTGTATGACCTGTTGTGATATACTTGTGATTGCTGCCTCATCATCAATAGGTTAGGGAGTGGTGAGTTCTTCAGCATGGGTCTTATGCTGAAGGAAAATTTCGATTGGGCACTGAACTAGGTCCAGTAATTAAATCTTTTAGGAAGTACTGTTTTTAATTTTGTGTTGACATTGTATAATATGCATTTTATCTAGGACTTGGAGGTATTCTAGTTATGTCATGACAAACTATACATATATAAGGGCGAAAACATTGTTACACAACTATTGTACATGAAATAGCAGCTTTGCCCTTTTTTATTATGCATCTGTAGAGTTTTATCGATCTACTCTGTGTAAGTGTACTTTTATGGCCATAATGTCGCTGAATAAAGTTTTATTGATTATGATTTGTAAATTTTTATTTTCAGGTTATACATTTTCTGGCACTTATTAAGTTTTCTGTTTGAGTGATATTTAAGTATTTTAGTTGTTATAATTCTATGGAATGTTACTAATTCTTTAAACTTAATGAATAAATAACTTACTCTCAGTAATGATTTTTCAAAACTATATAACCAATAAAGCAACCACTTATCAGAGTGGGGAGGCAGGCAGGTTGGTCATGAATCTGCTGGTAGACAGAGCATCCATAATAAAGAGGGTTATATTTCTTGTGATTAATACTACTACTTGCATATTCTACACCCCAAGGATCGATTGCAAAGAAGTAACCCACGGAGACAGAGGAGAAAGCAAATAGTCTATCTAACCCCAAGCACTGGCAGACAGGAAGCATATGCTGACGATATATCTGTAAGAGACATTAGTTAGTGATAGATTCCTTACCTTAGAATATCCCCAGTGTCAGAAGTTGGCCTGAAGTATGATGCTCACTAGTTCTAGTGATCACCTTGTATCAGTCCAAACAACCCTTATGGTGATTGGTTGTAAGTCAACCTTATAGACCAGCTATCCTAATGGTAGCACGGACAAAGCAGTCTTAGGCTAAACGCTTTTGGCATGTGAAGCCAGCTGTTTTACCACATATAACCCCTTGAATACCAAGTGAAAGGACACCACACAGGTTGTTATGAAAATAAACAATATATTTATTAATAAGAAACACCTCTGAACTCTTTATGAGATCAGAGGGCTAAGCACATGACAAGACTCTTAGGAAAAATACTTTTAAGTTGCACGAAATACAATGGTAACCTAGGGGCACGTCAAACCATATACTAAACAAGTGGTACAAGGAAATCGATAGAAGGAATGGAGCTGTCCGGAGGCTGTAGGTTCGCTGTGACTACACTACCCTAACCTTGGGTAAGTGGCAGGAGGCCCACGGGACGCGTGTGCAGAGTGTGAACTCACACGCGAGATGCGCAACAAAGTCAATGGACAGTGCAAATTACAAAAAGGTAAGTATTAGACAGTTCCGACTAGCTAGGACTAAAACGACTGGAAATCTGGAAACTAGGAGAGTTATTCTACCCTTGAGCACCGAAATGCTCTTTTTACCTCACCCACGGGCTGCGGGTGCATAGGTGTCAAAGTGTGTCGGGTTTCCGCGTTGAAGTCTATGGAGCCTGGAAGAAAAGATGCTGCTGGCAGCCAGAAGGAAGATGTCCGGAGCGACCCAAGGGTGGATCGAGGAAGATGAAGACCTGAAAGCAGAGGGGACAATGTTCACAGTCACTAGCCAGTGACTGGAGTGGAACCAGGAAGGAACCAGATGCTGTCGTCGCGATCAGGTGAAGAGTGGACGCTTGACTCTGCAGGCGCGAGCTGTCCCACGCAGGCTCTCGCTGTCGGCGGTGTTGGTTCCGGATTCGGCATCAACAGGCCTTGGCAAAGGCAACCCCCACGGTGAGTGGAAAAGGCGTCTGGTGCGGACCAGGAGGGTCCGGGGTGCTTCTCCTTTGCAGGGAAGCAAGGGCCAGTCTGGAGCAACCAGACCAGCGGTGTTGATGTTGTGGATCGTCATCTAGGAGGCCACTAGCCAGCCGGCAAGTGACCAGACAACGCGTCGAGCAGCAATCAAGCAAAAGGTCCCCACGCAGATCTCGTGGATGCTGGAGGGCTGATCTTCTGTGCAGGAGCTGCTCGGGGCTGGGGCTTCTCAATCCCCAAAGTACTTTGTCGAGGATGCCTCTGAAGTTGTGCTGGAAGCGAAGTGCAGTTTCTCCAAGATGGCCGGTCCCACGTGTCTCGTCGCACCCACGGATCTCAGCTGTAGGTAGAGGTCGGAGAGGTCTGGAAGTCCGGGTCTCATCGGGCTCTGAAGTCTGGATCCACCAGGGAAGACGACAAAGAGAACCACTGGAACGCTTGATGGTGCCTTCAGATGCAGGGTGGTCACTCCTTGGCCACAAAGGAGATTTCTTCAGTCTTCTGTGGAGCAGAACGTCGAAGTCCAGAGTTTATTCTTGTGGAGTTTCAAATCAGGATGAATCTAATTTGGAATGGGACCAGCTCCTACCTTTATTCCCCTAAAGGGGGCTGTACTATCACTAGGTCCTTCTTATGGGTGGGACCAGGAAGGGGGGTGGTTACACCCCCTATCCTTTGTCCGGTTTTGCGCCAGAGCTGGGGCTGGAGTTCCCCAGCAACTGGTTTGAACCGGTGTATGCACAGGGACACCTTGTGTGCCCCAGGCATGTCTCATTCCTTTCAGGCCTGTCCTACCTAATACACAAAATCCTGTCTGGGGTGGTGCTAGCACCTCCCAAGGCAGGAAACCCTTTGTCCAGGCCTCCCTTGCTGGAAGGACTCCCAGCAGCAGGAGGTCAGACTTGTGTCTGTGGTGGCAGCATCCATTTTGTGATGCTGAGGCTCGAGTTAACTTTAACCGGGGTTCACAGTTACATACATGTCATGTCCCTCTAAAAGGGTGGAATGCTACCCCCGTCGCCAAAACTAGCGAGGGGGTAGTATTCCAATTCGTATGACACCTTACTGGACATGTTTTGATAATGCTATGCCAAAGTTAGCAATAACCGCGAGGATTATAATGCACTTAAGAGTATATGGTATAGCGTTATCATGGAAACAGCTAAAGGAATTGGTTCCGAAAGCTGCAGACAGGCTCAGCTCATGCTAGAGCACCATCTCACATAATTCCAAGCACTCTGCCTCCAGGATTGTTAAGGCCTGCCAGAGGAGTGACTTATAGGAGTATATGTGTCCATTTTAGGGTAAGATATAGGTATACTATATCTAAAGCAAAGGGTGATTACACCACCTTGCCCCAGCTGTGTTACCAGCCAGTTCTGTCAGTTTTGGATGGCCAGCCAGGGGTGGCATAATACATGCTGCAGCCCCTGGTAGGCCTTGGATGCACTTATGCCCTGGGTACCTATGGTACACTGTACAAGGACTTACAAGAGTGACCCAATACCAATTAGATATGTACCTAAGGTACAGGGAGTCCATTTTTACAGAGAGAGCAGGAAGCCTGGGGTCCTGGATAGCAGGATCCCAGGCCAACTATGTCGAAAACCAGCAAAAAACGAGGCAAAAAGTTGGGGGCAACCATAGTCAGATATCCACCTTCCTACACCCAGGCGTCAGACTGGATCTGGAAACTTTTGCATAGCAATACCCTTGCGCGTCGGTAGGCATCGTCCGCGAGACGCCGCGTCCATCGTCGGCGTCGTTAGCGCCGGAATGACATTGCCGGAGTACTTAGACGCCGCCCTCGCGCACTGATGTCAGTGCTTATACACAGTTTTACGCGCCAGATACGCATAGCCATGATAGAACCAACACTGGTGCCATGAAACTAGGGCCCTGAAAGGCAATGACCGTAACCCTAGATATCGGTTCGCAGGACGGGGAGGATGGGTGTGTTGGTAAGGAATCTATCACTAACTAATGACTCTTACAGATATATCGTTACACAAGTAGTAACTTGTGCATCTGAAAGAGACACGTTAGTGATAGATTCCTTACCTTAGAATAGATACCCCAGCAATACCAACCCTGGTGGAGGGTCTGCAAACCAATAATCACACCAGAAAGTCCTGGAGGACGGAACGGCCAAAGAAGCCATCCCTCCGGACTTGGCTGTCCAGGCAGTAGTGTCTTGCGAACATGTGCAGCGAGGCCCACGTAGCTGCCTGACAAATGTCCTGCAAGGGGACTCCTCGGCCCAGGGCAGTAGTAGTGGCCGTGGCCCAAGAGGAGTGGACCCTCAGCCCAAAAAGAGGTTCCTTCTTAGACAGGGAGTAACACGCTTGGATGCACAACACGATCCACCGAGAGATGGTCCGCTTGCGCACCGCCCGTGCTTTCTTAGAGACCACGTAACCAACAAAGAGTTGGTCATCCACCCAGAACTGGCGTGTATGATCCAGATAGTAAGAGAGCGCACGTTTTGGGTCCAGACGGTGGAGCCTCTCTTCCTCTTTCGAGGGATGCGGAGGCGGAAAGAAGGTGGGCAAGGTGATGGACTACCCGATGTGGAAGGCTGTGACTACCTTGGGCAGGAAAGAGGGTTTTGTCCGCAACACAACCTTGTCCGGATGGACAAAGGAAAGGAGGTTTAGAGGATAGAGCCTGGAGCTCACTCACTCTCCTGGCAGAGGTGATGGCAACCAGGAAAGCAGTCTTAAGGGTAAGAAGACGTAGAGGACAATTATGAAGCGGCTCAAAGGGAGCGCACATCAAGTAAGTTAGAACCAGGTTCAAGTCCCACTGGGGCATCACGAAAGGAACAGGAGGGAACATATGAGTGATGCCCTTTAAGAATCTGATTACAATAGGGGACTTGAACAAAGAAGGCTGATCAGGTAGCCTTAAGAAGGCTGAAAGGGTAGAAAGGTAGCCCTTGATAGTGCCCAGAGCAGAGCCCTGCTGGGCAAGAGAAAGAAGGAAGGGGAGAACCTCAGGAAGAGGGGCATCGAGAGGATCCACAGCCTTTGCTGTGCACCATGCCACAAATCTGTTCCACCTGCAGGCATATACCGACTTTGTGGAGGGACGCCTGGCTGCCACAATTACATCAAAGACTTCAGGAGGTAAGTCAAATGGCCTCAACTGTCGCCACTCAATCTCCAAGCATGGAGGTGGAGACTGGACAGGTTCGGGTGGAGGACCGTCCCCTGCTGCTGCGACAGAAGGTCCTCCTGAAGAGGCAGACGAATCGGGTGATCAACTGACATACTGAGTAGCTCGGGATACCAGTACCTTCGCGCCCAGTCCGGAGCCGTCAGGATGACTTGGGCCCGGTCGCGCTTGATTTTCTTCAGCACTCTGGGCAGAAGTGGTAAAGGCAGAAAGGCATACAACAGACCGCAACTTCACTCGCGATGAAAAGTGCCCCGATCGAGTGCCACCTTAGAAATTCCAACGCGCAGAACTGATGACATTGCGCGTTCTCTTCGGTGGCAAATAGATCTAACCAAGGCTCTCCCCACTGGAGAAAGAGGCCTTGCACCACGTCCGAGTTCAGACGCCATTCGTGATCCATCATGCACCTTCGGCTGAGCTCGTCCGCCCTGGCGTTCAGAGAACCTGCCAGGTGTTGAACCACCAGGGTCACGCCTTGATGTGCCAGCCACTGCCAGAGGTGCAGATCCTCCTGGCAGAGGGTTCACAACCCCACCCCGCCCTGTTTGTTGCAGTACCACATGGCAGTGGTGTTGTCCGTAAACACCTGCACTACACTCCCCCGTACAGAGGGGAGGAATGCCTTCAGTGCTAGACTAATTGCCCGCAGCTCCAGAAGGTTGATATGGAGCTGAGACTCCGCCGAAGACCAGAGGCCTCTGATCTCCGCCTCTCCCATGTGGCCTCCCCAGCCTTGGAGGGACGCGTCCGTCACAACTACGTGCTCCGGCTGGGGAAGGGAGAGGGATCTGCAGCTGACCCAATCGCAGTCTGTGAGCCACCACTGCAGTTGTCTCGCAGTGCCCTCTGAGATCATGACATGGTCGGACAGGTTGCCCTGATGCTGGGCCCACAAACTTCAGGTGCCACTGCAGAGCCCACATCTGCCATCTGGCGGGATGCACCAGAAGGATGCAGGAGGCCATTAGCCCCAGAAGCCGCAGCGTCAACCTGACCGAGACCCGGAATAAAGGCTGAAAGAGTGGAATCAGAGCCTGAATATCCCGGACCCGCTGTTCGGGAGGATAAACCCGAAACTGCGCCGAGTCGAGGACCGCTCTGATGAAGAGGAGCTTCTGAGAGGGGCACAGGTGCGACTTTGGCACATTGATGGAAAACCCCAGCTGGTGCAGGAGGTCCGCCGTTGTCTGGAGGTGGCCGACGAATGTCTGGGGTGAGCCCGCCTTCAACAACCAGTCGTCAAGGTAGGGAAGACTGAAACCCCCAACCTTCGCAGATGAGCTGCGACCACCGCCATCACTTTCGTGAACACCCGTGGGGCGCTGGTAAGACCGGAGGGGAGCAGGATAAACTGAAAGTGCTCGTGGCCTACCGTGAACCGCAGGTAGTGCCGGTGGGCTGACCGGACGGTGATGTGGAAATCAGCATCCTGCAAGTCCAACGCTACTATCCAGTCTCCTGGGTCCAGGGCAGCTAGGACCTGAGCCAATGTCAGCATTTTGAACTTCTCCTTCCGGAGGAAGCTGTTGAGGTTCCGTAGGTCCAAGATAGGGTGCAGGCCCCCTTTGCCCTTCTTGGGTAACAGAAAGTAGTGGGAGTAACAACCACACCCTACTTCGGGCCCAGGAACGCGCTCGATGGCACCCTTGGCCAAGAGGGTCGTAACTTCCTCTTGCAGAAGTTGCAAATGATCCCCCCCAACACGTGGTGGTACTGCGGTGGCATTGCTGGAGGGGTCGTCTCAAAGGGGAGGGAGTAGCCCTTTCGGACGATCTGCAGCACCCACATGCCCGACGTGACAGTGCGCCAGTGGAAGTGGTGATGGCGAACCCTGCCCCCCACTGGCGTCACATTGGCCTGAAAGCACGGACTAGGAGGGTTTTGAGGCGGATGCTGCAGGGGAAGGTATGGACTGGCTTCGCCGTTGTCCCCGACCGCCGCCACTGCGGTTTCCACGGCCGCCACCGTGCTGGATGTTAGTCTGCGGCGTGTGGCTGGCAGCACGTGTGGGGGCGCCCCTTCCTTGGCCACGAAAGGAGCGAAAGGCACCCGTTTGCTGGCGCGGGGCCGAGAGGCCCAAGGACTTGGCCGTAGCCCTGGAGTCCTTAAAGCGCTCAAGTGCATGGTCTGCCTTGTCGCCAAAAAGGCGACGGCCATCAAACGGCATGTCCATCAGTGTGTTTTGGACATCGGCTGAAAAGTTGGCGGACCTCAACCAGGCGTGGCGTCTAACCGCCACCGTCGTTGCCATCGCTCTACCTAGAGAGTCGGTGGTATCCAGCCCACACCGGATAGAATATCTGGCTGCATCCCGGCCCTCCACAAGGGCTTGGCTGAGTTTGGCCCGTACCTCCAACGGACATTCTGGCAGCACTTCCGCAACCGTATCCCACAGAGAGTGAGTGTAGCGGCCCAAGAGGCATGCGGTGTTGGAAGACCGCAGTCCCAGACTACGGAAGGAGAAGATCTTTTTACCGTACTGCTCGTACCTCTTGGATTCCCTGTCCGGCGGAGGAGACTGGAATGCGGTCTGGGAATTGGATGCCTGGATGACCAGGCTCTCGGGGGTGGGGTGGGTGGACAGGAAACATGGGTCGCCCGGGGCCGGGCGGTGGCATCTGGCCACGTTCCTATCTACGGGCGAACCCGTAGCGGGCCTGGACCAAGTGCCCAAAAGAACGTCGGTCAAGGCCTCATTAAAGGGCAGCAGAGGCTCGGCCGACCTTGACTGCGGTTTAAGGACCTCAGTGAGGTGGTTAGTCCTCATGGCCGCGACGGGGAGCTCAAGGCCCAAGGCCTTGGCTGCGCTCATCAACACCACACTGTAGGTTGCCCCCTCCTCCGAAGCCACGGTAGGAGGAGAGACAAAACCAGTGTCTGGTGAGGTGTTCAGACCACTGGCATCTTCAAGCCCACCTGTCCAGTCCTCTTGAGACTGACACACTCTGGTCAGAGGGTCCTCAGACCCCTCCCAATACTCCTCATCACCCATCTCCTGATAATCAGGGTTGTCAATTGATGGGGCCGGTTCATTGAAGTAGAACTCCCAAGCGCCGTCGAGAGCGGCGCCCAGCTGCGCCGTTCCGACGCCGGAGCCAGGCCGAGGGAGGCATCGGGGACGGCGCCGCCCGAGGACGGTGCCTGAGGTGACACCTGATGCATCGACCCTGGGGGGGGTCGTAAGGTCCACCGGCGATGACCCAGATCCCGAAGCGGATCCAGTGGGGTCCTGCGGCGCTGGGCCCGAAGGCGCCAGCGAAGCACCCGACGGCGTCGGGCCGAAGCCCCCGACCCGCTAGGGGCCCCAGACTGGTCCGCTGGGCCCGGAGGCACCGCGGAGCCCGGAGGAGGAGAGAGGGACCTCATGGCCATGAGGAAGCGCTCGGTACTGAGTTACCCAGGGCCTATGTACACCAGGGTTCTCCCATGGGCTGCAGCATGTATTGTGTCACCAATGGGAGTCCACTAAATCTCTAACTGCAGGCCTGCCATGGCAGCCTGTGTGAGATGGTGCTTGCACTCTAACATATATAAGTTTCCTTATATATGAGGTCACTGCACTTAAAACCTATAAGTAACCGCTATAGTAGGCCCGGCAGTCTGGAGGGCAGAGCGCTTGGTTACAAGTGTGAGGGTGCCCCTGCTTGAGCAGGACTTGATCTGCAGCCATTTTAAGGTATAGAAAGGACATCAGTCATTACGACATGTCTAACTGAATAATTGCTACACCGAACCTGGCCATCTTTGATATGAAAAAATTGTAAAAATATTTCATCACGTGAAAGGCTGATTTGAAACACCAAGTTCTCAGAAGAGAGTCTACTTGGTCATGCATGAACTGATGGGAAATGTACAGAGAACTAAAGATTAGCAGTTAATTTTCAAGGAATTATAATTTATATTTTTTGACAAAACCTCATCTGTTAAGAAATGTGTTTATTATGTGCAATTTAGTGTTAACATCGTCATGGTTATGTTTTCATGCAGAGAGTATGGTGAAAAGGAGGGTTGATACTCGTTTAAAAAAAAAATGTTTATTGGTTTTACGGTCTCATCTAAGTTTCAAATGGTAAGGGGAGGTTTGAATAGAAAGATTACACCTGGGAAGGTTTCACTGGGACCAGATTACATTGTGCACTCTACGTTGGCTTTGCGAAGTGGAAGAGGTGAATATATTGCCGGTCACTGCATTTAGAGTTCTTAAGTTAAGTTTTACTTTAACACAAAAGATTTCTTTCAGATTAACACAGGGTAAACAGCTTTGCTTTTATTTATGTGTTCAAAGTGTTTAATTGTAATTTCCGGGGAGGTTCGTAGTGCAAAAAAAGGAGTTGAGAAATAACAAAGGTGGAATTCCGGATGGACAATCACTGCTTGATGAATTTTAGTAATTATTTTTGATTAATTAGAGGGATTCTCAAAGGATAATACATATATATATGGGCTGAAGTAACAATCATTTTGGGTTTTATATAAGCTTGTGTAGAATACTGATATTCATTTTTACATTACAGTCACCCCTGAGGAAGGGCTTACAAGCCCGAAATGCATTTGGTTAATATGAATGAGGCCACCCTGAATGAATTATGGACTCCTACGTGCTTTAGAACATAGCCATAGATGGGCAATTCTTTTGCATTTGAAAAAATTAGGAACCGTTCAGCCTTTTATGTGAATGGAAACAGAAAAATCCTTATGAAAATGAATGGATTTAAGTGTGATTAAACTGGATTGCTTCACAGAAACAACTGAGTCTTTGGAACATTTCATAATTCAGCTGTGCGACTTTTATCGGAGTGACATGACGCGCCATATATTTTGGAATCATGTTTGGTATCAAACATGTTTGAATCATACCCCAACACTGATTAAGGTACTGGTAGTATGATCGAATGTACTGGGGGCTCCTTAGGCGACTTCCCCTGTATGCCCGGTAACAAGCCTTTCAGGGGTTAGCCAGCAAGTTAGTGCTGCTTACAACAAAAGACATTATTCTACCCTCCTGCTGCTGAGCAGAGCTTGAGTGGGACGATAGAACAATAGGTTTCCTGAAACAGGGAGGTATAACCACCTCCCAGACAGGACTTAGGGTGCTGGGGTGGGGATGGTTTCCATTTCCACCATACTACTTTGAACGGCACATTTGTTGCCCCCCTTGCATACTCCAGTTTGAGCCAGTTCAGGGAGCCCTTAGCTCCTGTTCTGGCGTGAAACTGGACAAATGGCAGGGAGTATCCTCCCCTCTGTCCAGCCCCTCCTCTGGGAAGGACATCCTAGTCGTTCCAACCCTTTTCCTAGGATACTTAAGGCTCCCCTGTGGGTAGGTTCTCAGATCCGTCATGAAACTTGACTCACATCTGAAACCAAGACACTCTTTGACCGTCTGGAAACTTGGACCTTGTTGGACTTCGACTGAAACCGAGACTGCATCTAGGAAGTCTCATGCTGCTCCTGGTCTCTCTGTTCTTAAAGTCTTCTGCTTTGTCTGTTTTTGTGTCTGTGCTTCACCCAGGTTCTCCAGAAGACCTGTGGGCATCAAACACATCTGAAAAATTCTCCCTTGGAGTGAAGGCGTCACTCCCCTGAATCTGTAGGCATTGCAGCAAGCTGAAAGGTCTGCTGCTCCTGTCGTCCTACAGACTTCCTGAGGCCCAGAAACACAGGTGGTGGTTCTGAAGCTCTCTAGAGGCCTAACTAGTCTTTTCTGCAATTTTGAGAATATCCCTCGAGGGAGCCACTGGGACCAAACCCCTGTGCACTGCATCAACTTGCCGTTGCAAAGGCTTGTTGGCCTTGCACTCCAGAGATCTTCGGGCACAGGAAGCTTCCGCCACCAGCACGTCATCCCTCGAAGATCAGCATCGTCAATGCATTCCTTGTATCGTGGGCCTCCATCTTTGGTGAGCTGCCGGACGTCCTCTATGGACTCCTGTGTGTTTGGCTTCTGAGTCCTCTTGAGGGTTTTCCTTTACGTCAGTGGACTTCCCTGCTTGCTCGGGCCTGCTCCGACTCTCCTGCACTTGGTGAGTCCCTTGAACCTTGCTGGTCCCAACGTTTGCATCTTTTCACTTTCCACACCAGTTGCGGCTACCAAGGCTTGTTAGTTTTTCCGCTGCACACCGGCCACCTAGAAAGACATCTGACGTGGGACAGCTGGTACACGGCTTCAGGTCTTCCTCAGTGCTGCCTGCTCCTCAAAGCTGCAGAGACAAGGTCATCGTCTTCACTCCTGAACCTCATTGTGCTTCCATACCTCAGAGTGGCATAGACTCTGTACCCTCTGCTTGCAGGTTCTCCTCTTCAAGAATCGACCCTTGGATTCCACCAGACTTCTTCACAGGCATTTTCTCCAAAGTGTTCCATTGTCGTATACGGCAGCTTTCAACGTCACTTCACCCCTATGCACCCAGCTCCCCCGGTGCAGTTAATCTGGTTTCTGGGGCAATCCAGGAGCGGCTGCCAACCTTCCATCTTCCAAAGGGTTTCTTTGGGGTCATCTGGGAAGTGTCCTTCTTTAAAACTGGAAATGCAACTTCTCCATTGACTTCTATTGGGCACACAGCTGTGTTTCCACTCTGCACACAGTCTCCATGGGATTCCTGGGTACTTACAATGGGTGTCTCTTTGGTCCTCCTGCTCCTCTGAGTCTTCTGGTCTAATTCCTGATCTGCCTTGCAGTTCGCATTCCACTTTCTTAGTATACTTATATTATTGTTTTGAAGTATTCTTTTGTGTACAGTGAATATCTCTGGGTAGGCGATATATCAATGTGTTGTGATTGTGTTGTATAATAGATTTATTTTTATAAACACTGTGTGGTTTATTTATTTTGAAGGTTTTATACTTTTTCATCATAATCTACACTGTTGATTAAATGTGGTAAAACAAGCTGCTACGCACCTTCAAGATAGGCCTGAAGCAGCTACCACTTTGAGAGCCTAAGGTTATCAAAGACCACTAAAAATCACCATAATTACCACACGTTCTTCCAAGACCCTGGGTAAGGAAAATGTTACTTAATGTGTAGTGCTGTAGATTCACATGCTCTACAAACTCTTGCCATCTGGGGTAGAGCTCAAACATTTGCAAGTTGCTTTTCTTTGAAAAAGTCTTTTAAGTCACAAGGTACCTGGTGACTCCTCACTTATCTGGCAATGCACATCGGCACAACACTCCATGTTAGATTGTTTTTGCACAGCAGGTGAAAGTAGAATGGAGTGGTGAGTAATAACAGTATGGTGCACATGAAAATTGCAGAAGGAAGCTAGTTTTTGTCTGAGAGGATGGTGGGGGCATGTGAATCTACAGCACTACACACTAAGAACAGATGTTTACAGGGTAAGCAACATTTTCTGTTTGTACCATGTGTGCTGTAGATACACATGCTCTGCACAGACAGTAAATCAGTAGGCCCCTACAAGTGGTGGCTAGAGTATGAATGATGTCAAATCAAGTGATTCATATAGCGCGCTACATACCCATAGGATCTCAAGGTGCTTGAGGAGGGGAGGGGAATTACTTGTCGAATATCCAGGTTTTAAGTTGCTTTCTGAATGTAAGGTGGTTCTGAGTGAGGCGAAGGTGAGTGGGAAGTGAGTTCCAGGTTTTAGCTGCCAGGTAGGAGAAGGATCTGCCTCCCATGGTGGTTTTGTTGATGCGGGGTACAGTTGCCAGGGCTTGGTTGGAGGATCGTAGGAGGCGGGGGGGGGGTGTAGAAGGAAAGTCGTGAGTTGAGGCATTCGGGTCCAAGTTCGTAGAGTGCTTTGTGTGCGTGAGTTAGGAGGCGGAAAGTAATTCTCTTGTTAACGGGGAGCCAGTGGAGGTTTTTCAGGTGTCCAGAGATGTGGTCTTTACGCGGGATGTCTAGTATGAGTCTGGCTGAGGCGTTCTGGATGCGTTGGAGTTTTTTTTGGAGTTTTACGGTGGTGCCGGCGTATAGGGTGTTTCCGTAGTCCAGGCGGCTCGTGACCAGTGCGTGGGTGACCGTTTTTCTGGTTTCGGTGGGGATCCAGCGAAATGTTTTTTTGAGCATGCGAAGAATATTGAAGCAAGAAGATGAGACGGCGTTGATTTGTCTGTTCATAGAGAGTGAGGAGTCCAGGATGATGCCTAAGTTCCGTGCGTAGTCCGTCGGGACAGGTGCTTTTCCGAGGGCCTCTGGCCACCAAGAGTCGTCCCAGGCGGAGGGGGAGGTACCAAGGATGAGGACTTCAGTTTTGTCGGAGTTCAGTTTTAGACGGCTGTGCTTCATCCACTCGGCTACTTCTTTCATTCCTTCATGTAGGTTGGTTTTGGCGGTGTTCGGGTCTTTGGTGAGTGAGAGGATCAGTTGAGTGTCGTCAGCGTAGGAGATGATGTTGAGGTTATGTTGGCGTGCGATGGCCGCGAGGGGGCTCATGTATACGTTGAAGAGGGTGGGACTGAGTGAGGATCCTTGTGGCACGCCGCAGATGACTTCTGTAGCTTCTGATTTGAATGGTGGGAGGCGGACTCTCTGCGTTCTTCCGGCGAGGAACGAGGTGATCCACTCCAGTGCTTTTCCTTGGATTCCGATGTTTCTGAGGCGTTGTATTAAGGTGCTATGACAGACTGTGTCAAAGGCTGCGGAGAGGTCGAGGAGGATAAGGGCGACCGTTTCTCCGTTGTCAAGCAGAGTACGAATGTCGTCAGTTGCTGCGATGAGTGCGGTCTCAGTGCTGTGTTTGGCTCTGAAGCCGGATTGTGAGGAGTCGAGGGATTTGTTGGTTTCGAGGAAGGCGGCGAGCTGGTTGTTGACAGCTTTCTCGATGACTTTGGCCAGGAATGGAAGGAGCGAGATGGGGCGGTAGTTTTTGAGTTCGGTGGGGTCAGATGTGGGTTTTTTCAGAAGGGCGCTGAGTTCGGCGTGTTTTCAGCTATCTGGGAAGGTGGCGGAGGTGAGGGAGCAGTTGATGACATCTCGGAGGTGGGGTGCGATGATGGAATCTGCTTTGTTGAAGATGTGGTGAGGGCAAGGGTCTGTGGGGGATCCTGAGTGGATGGAGTTCATATGGTGGATGGTGTCCTCAGTGGAGATTGGCTTCCAGTTATTGAGGATGTTCAAGGGGGGTGGGGGTCCTGCAGAAGGTTGGGTGGGTTGGTCTACGGACCTGTTGTCGAAGCTGTTGTGGATGTCAGCAATCTTGTTGTAGAAGAACGAAGCTAGGGAGTCTGTCTGGCTAGATCTTGAAGTCTGGCCAACATTAGCAATACAGTAATGCTTCATGAAGGTGTAAGAGGATGACCAGGCGGAAGCAATACATGTCAGTTAGGGGAATATTTCTCAAGACAGCCATGGTTGCTGCTAACTTTCGTGTGCACAATCCTAATCAGAAAGGCCCCCCGATCTGGACAGACATGCAGTGTTGAACAGAAGTGGACTCCTCATGGGTATAATGTCAAATCCTCCAAAAGTCTGCCACACAGCCCAAATTTTAAGAGTGTTTCTGTGGAAAACCTCAACACTCAAACCGGGATCTTCAGAGTCGCACAGTGATGAATTCGCTTTGCCCATTTCTGGAAAGGTGGTCAGAGGATGCTTTTCCACTCCCTTGCCCCTCTCAGTCACAAATAGGCCTATATTAAAGAAAGCATTCTTATATCGATTTGAATCTTGGGGATCAAGGCCTAAAGACCAACCCAGAATAACCCCCAGAAATGCCATCACTCTGCTCCAATATGGTCTTTTCACTGGGCAAGACCAAACAGAATGCAAAAGTTTGCATTGTCATGCCCACACCGCAAGAACCTTGATAAAGCGACTATACCAAAACATACGAACCAGGTGCGAAGAAATTAGACCCTATGTAGAAAGTGTAGTTAGATTAATCTAAACTGTGTGACAATGTATAGAGTTCTGGGAGCCATCCTTCCATTTCTCCAGTCTTTTTTGAACAGTTTCCCCAAGTCTGCCCCCAAAAACCACTCAGAGTGAGTGATGAGCATAAGTATTTGGAGTGTTGTATACAAGGGAGGTATTTTTAAGGAAACATTGCTGTTGGGCCAATTTGCTCAGCTAAACTGGTCAAAATATTATAGTCTCTGGTTTTACATTTATCATCAGGGATATACACCACCAGATATCTGTATCGCACATGTTCTATCTGCAATGCGGAAGTCCACCTCAGGACCTGCGGTTCAGTGTGAAATGGATAGACCATAGACTTGTTCAGGTTGATCCTTAGACCGGCGTATTCACCAAATATATGTAGCACTTGGAGAACTCTGGCACCAGATTCCTGTGGATGATGAAGAAAGAAGAACAGATCTGCATAGAGAGCTACTCTGTTGGGGACCCCGGACCACAAAGTATTGCATCCCAGGAGGTAGATTTCCAGACTTCTCCGAGACCGACCTGAGTCCCCAGCAAAGCTGCGACCCGTAGCCCTTGTGAGTACCGTGGAACCGGAACCCCTGGAAACTGTGCACATTTGCATATGCTTCATGGTGATCCTTGAGGCTGTGCTTTGGGTTACTTGTAGCCCAGACCCTGAGCAGCATTTCCACTGAAGATTGTTGGCCTACACTCCACGAGTGTTCCACGAGCCGACTTCTCGTGATTTCTCTCGAGGTACCTTCCCCAACCCTAGTCCGCTGACTGGTGGGTCCCTGAGAAGGCATACTGACTTTCCATGGGCTTCCCTGGTTGCTACAGACGTGCCCAGACTCTCCACCACTTGGTGAGTCCCACGCACCTTGCTGGTCCGCAACAAAGCATTTCTTGACTTCCTGCCTGGGTTGCTGTTGCCAAGGTTTGTTGGATCCAATCCGGGCACCGACACCGCAGCACTCGACATGCTTTGTGGGACAGCTCGAATCCAGCTCCTGGTCATCGTCAACGCCTCCTGGTCCTCGTGGCTGCAGAGTCAAGATTCACTTCTTCACACTTGAATCACCCCACATCGGTGGGCATTCGTCTATCGTGGCCCTGGTCACTGGCTAGTTACCCAGACTCTGTCCCCTCTGCTTTCAGGTTCTTCCCATCCTCAATTCAGGCTTGGATCACTCCAGACACTTTCCACTTCTACGAGCAGCAGCACTTTGCAGCAGATTGCCACTGAAATCAACGATTCCCGACACCAAAAGACATCTATGCACCCGGCTTCCCTGGGTGAGGTAACTCGAGTACTCCGGTGCTCCTGTGGGTGTCGGCCCTAGAACCCATTAAGTCTGAAGGGGTTTGTTTAAAGTCCTCTCCTAAGTGTCCTTAATCTTTAAATTTCCAACTACGACTTTCCCTATTGAAGTTAACGGCGATTCGCGGCTGTGTTTACTAACTGCACGCATCCCCCGTGGGTCCCTTGTGTCACTACCTTGGGTGGCTCCTTGTGGCCCCAGCACTTCTACAGGCTCTAGGCCTTGTGTCTAGTCAAGATATGTTTCTTATACCACTTTCTTAATATATGGTTTGGTACACCCCTAGGGCTCAACATATATTGTGCTATATACTGAAGTTCTATTGCATTGAAATTGTGCTCTTTGCTACGTAATCTCATAAAGCGATTACTAGAGAGTGTTTAGAAATAAATACATATATTTTATATATATACCTTGTGTGGTTCTCTTTTTATTTAGACATTCAAGAAGTTATAATCTGGTAAACCAAGGTGCTTTACACTCCTTCAAGATTTAGCCTGAAGGCTGCTCTCCATAGCTACCACTAGGATAGCTTTCAATAAAGGTTGTCTTTAAACCTATCATCAACAAGGGTTGTTTGTACTGGTGCAAGCTGCCTACTAGAATAGTGGACAGCATATGCCAGGCCAACTTCTCACAGCATTAGCAATGCAGAGTCAAAGTGACTCAAAATGCTTTAGAGGTCATCTACTCAGGTGCTTACCCAAGTACGGAGCAAAACAGGGTTGTATCCTGTCTCTTATGAAGTCGGCAGTCATTGGGTAACTTTGACTTTGTGTCACTAATGCCACGGTGAAACTTTTCTAAGGTGAAACGCGTTGGCTTCAATGTTTGAAGGCCATAATAAAGAAAGTAGCACATTCACAAATAAGATCCACAATGTAATCTCTAACACTGATTGCAAATGCACATAAATGCATCTGCTGCCCCTCTAATTTGTATAGAGTTATGATCAAGGTTATGCTTAAGGATCAGATCCAGGGCAGCCGGCTGTTGCAAATCCATTGAGAGGAGAGTGAACTACAATTGTGTAATGTCCCATAGCAGACTCCAGTTAGAACAGTTATAAAACTGATGCATCTGCCATGCACATGTGCTTTGAAGGCCTCCCAGATGACCACACAGGAGCAGAGAGATCCGACGTTGTGCACAAACTATGCCTCTATTTCATACGAAAGATGAGATCGAATTTAGTATCCATCAGTTACCAGGCACAGATTCGCTATCTACCTGCAACTCAGACACCAGTACCCGTCATGGTAAAACAATGCCAAGATCTGCATCAGTGCTATATTTTGCATTTCCAAATCAGGGACAAGCACATAATCTAACCTAACCTAGGGTTCCTTCTGAGTACTACCCCATCTTTGTGAACCTGAATAAAGGATTCTTGGGAGTGTGCGGACATGTAACTCACTAATATGACTATGAGAGGTTATGGCTACAAGGTGGTTACTTTCCACAAAAGATAACTGGAGAGGGTAAGAGTGTGAGATCATAAAGGAAGGTCCGTTGAGGTTGCTGAGAACTATGTTAAGATTCCATGCTGGAGTGGGGGAACTTCAAGAGGACGATCCTTTTGAGACCTTACATGACTGCTTTATGAACTGGTATGTGGAACAAGGAAAAATGTTCCTGGTCATGCATGTATATTGCTATGGCCACCAAAGATAGCCATACTAAGGTGTAGGTGGGGCCCGACTTGGGAAAAAAACAAATAGCATATGATATCTTGGACTAAAGGTGCAAGGGGGTCCAGGTGTTTTAGATGCATCAATGGAGGAATCTCTTCTATTTTGCTGCATAGCAGGCTATGGGGGTAGTCTTGTAAGACTCTTGAAAGATGTCCATGCATTCCAGTGGGAGACGCAGGTAGTCAAACTAGGACCTCAGGTGCCAAATTGCTAGAATTAACTCTTTGGGGTCAGGATATCTGCCACAACCTTGGCTACAAGTGTGAAGGTCTGAGCTGTTTGGGAACTTCTCATATGAAATGTTTCACATTGAGGAGTCCCGAGTATGAGGGTTGTCTGGCCCGGGTGAGGGCTATGAAGATGAGTGAGATATCTGCCGCATTTTCCAAAACACAAAGGAAAGGAGAGGTGGAAAAACATAAGCAAAGACCCCATACCAGTAAATCAATAGTGTGTTGCTCATGGGCTGTGGGTGCTGGTGCCTGAACAAAATGTTTGGGCATTTTTGGTGGTGCAAATAGTGTTCTGGTAGAAAACCTGCTTGATTGGGGTCCAGAAAAGGAGACTGTTCAATGAATGAGCAAATATGGTTTGCCACATAAGATTCCAATACCTTACCTAAGAAAGCGAGAAGGAAGATAGGGCGGTAGTTCATCGGAGTCAGGGGATGTTGCCCGTCCTAATGAAGACAACGTTACCCTGAATGAGCAAAAGGAAGGAGTTGATGGCGAGATGTATGGCTAGGAGTTCGAAATAGTTAATGTGGTGCCCTTGGTGGTGACATAGCGAAGATGTGCCACCCAGGTGGCTTGAGAGGCATTCCTGCTTAACAGTGACTTATGGAAAAAACAGTTCTGCAAAAGATCGGTGCTGTTCCACCACTATTGAGAGATATCTGCACTGGTCTTAACAAAACTAGATAATCCATTTGATCCTCTTCTTGTGACCAAAGGGAGGAAGAAAAAGTTACTTACCTTCATTAACATCTTATCTGGCAGAGACTGTATCTAGCCACAGAATCTATCTTAGAAGTATCCTCAGGCATCAGATTGGATCCAGAATTTTCTTTTGGGAGCAGTACCCCCTACGCCCCGGTAGCTGGCATCGTTCAGCTTCATATGACGTTACTGGCATCATCCCCACAGAAAGTGATGTGTGCAGTACCAATATTGGTGCCACCCAAGTGTGTTGATGCCAGTTTCTTTTTGGGACTTTCCACACCAGGAGTAAGGATCCACAAAGAACACTGACCGTTAATGTGTAGGGACCGCATAGGGAACAGCCAGTTTCCTAGAAGAACAAGTTGCTTACCTTCGGTAACAATATATTTGTAAGAGACATATGTTAGTTATAGATTCCTTACCTTAGAATTACCCCCAGGCGTCAGACCGGATCCGGAGAATTTTTTTTGTAGCAGTACCCCTGCGCGCCCATAGGTGGTGTCGGTGGATTCAGCGTTCATCGTCGGCGTCGTGGTCGCCGGGATGACTTTGTGGTATATACTTAGATGCCACCCTCGCTCGCTGACTTCAGTTCTTTACTCCACATTCCACGCCAAAAGCACAGAGCCATCCAAGGCACTGACCACTGGTGCACAAAACTAGGGCCCTGAAAGGAAGTCCTTAACTCTAGAAGTCAGTTAGCAGAACAGGGAGGATGGGTGGGGCGGTAAGGAACCTATAACTAATATATGTCTCTTACAGATATATTGTTACCGAAGGTAAGTAACTTGTTCATCTGAAAGAGACTATTAGTTAAAGATTCCTTAACTTAGAACAGATACCCCAGCAATACCAACCCAGGAGGTGGGCCTACGAACTAGGTTCACACCATGAAGACCTTGAAAGCAGAACAGTCAAAGAAGCAGTCTCTCCTGACTTGAGAATCCAGGCAATAGTGTTTTGTGAACAAGTGCAGTGATGCCCACGGGGCTGCCTGCCAGATATCATGAAGGGGAACTCCACCTCCCAAAGCAGTAGTGGCGCCATCGCCCTGGTGTGATGGGCGCGCAGTCCTACTGGAGGCTCTTTCTTTGCTAAAGAGTAGCACATTTTTATGCAAAGAACAACCCACCTAGAGATGGTCCGTTTTTGCACGGCCCAACTATTTTTAGTGCCCACATAGCCAACAAATAGTTGGTCATCCACCCAGAATAGTCCTGTGCGATCCAGATAGGACGACAGCGCACATTTTGGATCCAGTCGGTGGAGCCGCTCTTCCTCCTTTGAAGGATGTGGAGGCGGAAAGAAGGTGGGCAAAGTGATGGTCAGTACAATGTGGAAAGAAGTAACCACTTTGGGAAGAAAGGATGGTCTGGTTCTTATGACAACCTGGTCATGATGATCAGCTAGGAAAAGGGGCTTAGAAGACAGAGCCTGAAGCTCAATCACCCTGCGAGCAGAGGTGATGGCCACCAGAAAGGCAGTTTTTAAGGATACAAGCCTAAGAGGATAGTTATGCAGCGGGTCGAAAGGAGGGCACATAAGGAATGTTAAGACCAAATTCAAGTCCCATTTACACATTACGAAAGGAATAGGAGGAAAGAAGTGAGCAATGCCTTTAAGAAATCTTATTACAATAGGGAACTTGAAAAGAGAAGGCTGATCAAGAAGCCAATGAAAGGCTGAGAGATAGACATTAAGCGTGCCCAGAGCAGAGCCCTGCTGGACTGAAGAAAGGAGGAACAAAAGAACCTCGGAAAGAGGAGCAGAAAGGGCTACACAGTCTTCGCTGTGCACCATGCCACAAATTTGTTCCATCTACATGCGTATACCGTCTTAGTGGAGGGATGCCTGGCTGCCAAGATAACATTACAGACTTAGGTAGGAAGTTCAAAGGTTGTCAACTGTCGCCACTCAATCTCCACTCAAGGAGGTGGAGGCTAGACAGGTTCAAAGGAGGACCACCCCCTGCTGCTGCAACAGAAGACCCTCTGGAAGAGGCAGTCGGATCAGAGGATTGATGGCAAGTTGTAACAGCTCGGGATACCAGACTCCTTGTGCCCAATTTGGACCCACAAGAATGACTTGGGTCCGGTCACGCCTGATCTTCTTCCGCACTCGGTGCAGAAGTGGTATAGGCGGAAAGGAGTATAGAAGACTGCAACTCCACTTATGACGAAAAGCACCACCGAGCGAATGCCGCCTTGGAAATTCCAACACACAGAAATACTGACCTTGCGAGTTCTCTTAGGTGGCGAAGAGATCTAACCAAGGCACCCCCCCCCATTGCTGAAAGAGACTTTGCACCACCTCTGAGTGAAGATGCCATTTGTGATCAATCATGCACCTGGCTGATTTTGTCCACCCAGGCATTCAGAGAGCCTGCAAGGTGTTGAACCACCGGTGATATGCCCTGATGTTGCAGGCATGTCCAGAGGCGAAGAGCCTCTTGATACAGAGTCCACAACCCACCCGCCCTGTATGTTGCAGTACCACATTGCGGTGGTGTTGTCCGTTAACACCTGCACTACTCTTACCCAGACAGAGGGAAGGCATGCCTTCAGTGCAAGACGAATCACCCGGAGCTCCAGACGTTGATGTGGAGCCCTGACTCTGCTGGACACCAGAGGTCTCTGATCTCCGCCTCTCCCACGAGGCCTCCCCACCCCAGAAGTGATGAATCTGTCACCACTATTAACTCTGGTTGGGGAAGGGAGAGGGATCTGCTGCTGACCTAAACCTGGTTTGTTAGTATCCACTGCAATTGGCGTGCAGTGCCCTTCAAGATCTGGACGTAATCTGTAAGATTCCCCTGACGCTGTGCCCACTTGAACTTCAGGTCCCACTGTAGAGCCAGCATATGCCACCTGGCATGATCCACCAGCAGGATGCAGGAGGCCATGAGGCCCGCAGCGTCATTCTGACCAAAACCTGTGATACAGACTTAAAGATCAGAATCATAGCTCAAATATCCCGGACTTGCTGCTCTGGAGGATAAGCCTGACACTGATGCGTCCGAAACCGCTGCAATGAAGAGGAGCTTCTGAGAGGAAATCGGGTGCGACTTTGGTATGTTCATAGTGAACCCAAACAAGTGCAGGGGGTTCGCCGTAGTCTGGAGGTGGGAGACAACAGTCTGGGGTGAGCCTGTCTTCAACAGCCACTCGTCGAGATAGGGGAAGACTGGAACCCCTGATCTGCGCAGATGAGCTGTCACTTTCGTGAACACCCGAGGAGCACTGGTAAGGCCAAAGGGGAGTACGGTAAAGTGAAAATGCTTGTGGCCTACCGTGAACCGTAGGTAATGCCTGTGAGCTGGCAGGATGTGGATGTGGAAATAGGCGTCCTGCAAGTGCAACACTACCATCTAGTCTCCAGGGTCGAGAGCAGACAGAACCTGAATTGATGTCAACATCTTGAACTTCTCCTTCTGGAGGAAGCGGTTGAAGTCCCTGAGGTCTAAGATAAGATGCAATCCGTTGTCCTTCTTGGGTACCAGAAAGAAGTGGGAATAGCAACCACAAGCTACTTCTGGCACAGGGACATGTTCGATGGCTTCCTTGGTCAAGAGAGCCGCTATTTCCTGGCAGAGAAGGGCCAAATGATCCTCTGACATGCAATGGAATTGAGCTGGCATGGATGGAGGGGTAGTCCGGAAGGGACAGGAGTAGCCCCTTCGGACTATTTGCAAAACCCACCTGTCCAAGATGATGCTCTGCCAATGGGGGATATGATGGTGAATCCTGCTGCCCACCGGCAACTGGTGGCACTGGAGGGTCGGAGTAGGAAGGTTTTGAGGCAGCAGCAGAAGGGGCACTGGTGGACTGGCCTGCCCGCTGGCCCCCTGACACAAGACGCTGGGTCCCAAGTCCCCTGCGGCGCAGAGACTGAACAGTTTGGGCAGGCCTGTTGCCCTGGGCAGAACGTGGCTGGCACTCCTTCCGTAGCCACGAAAGGGGGCAAAAAGCAGATTGGGCAGGGCGGCCTAAGGATCTGGTTGTAACCCTAGAATCTTAAAAGCGTTCAAGCGTGCTGTTCGCTTCGTCGACAAACCTGCGACGGCCATCAAAGGGCATTTCCAAAGGAGTCAATTGGACATCATCCGAAAAGCCAGTGGACCTCAGACAGACGTCTCAGGGGTACAGACCTGGAAATCGTCCTGCCTAGCGAGTCGGCGGTGTCCAGCCCACACCGAAAGGCGAACTTGGCTGCATCTCTACCCTCAGCAATGGCATGGGAGAGAGTGGCTCAGGCCTCCTACAGGCACTGTGGCAGCACCTGCACAACCGTGTCCCACACGGAGTGGGTGTAACCGCCGACCAGACATGCAGTGTTCACAGACCGCAGCCCCAAGCTGGCAGAAGAAAACATCTTCCCAAGATGATCCAGATTTATGGATTCAATATCAGAGGGATCAGTAGGGAATGCGTCCTTGGAAGTAGAGGCTTGGACTACCAAGCTCTCAGGGGTAGGGTGTTGGAAGAGCAAAATGGGGTCGCCTGAGGCCGGGTGGTGGCGTCAAGCAATCATCCTAGCCACAGGAGCCCCAGTGCTGTGCCTAGACCAAGTGCCCAGAAGGATTTCTGTGAGGACCTCATTAAACGGCAACTTGGGCTCTGAAGAGGCCGCTGCAGGTTGAAGCACCTCGGTCAGGAGGTTGGTCCTGACTGCCACCGTAGGTAGCTGGAGGTTCAAGGCCTCAGCCGCTCTATGCAACACCACTGCGTAAGATCTACCCTCCTCCATAGCCATGGTAGGGGGAGAAAGCATACCGAGGTCTGGTGGGGTGTCCAGATCACTAACATCACCCAACTCCTGTCTCCAGTCCGGCTCACCCAAATGGTCTGCAAGAGGATCCACGGACACTTCCCAGTCCTCCTCACCCTAATCTGGTTGCCACTCGATAAGGAACACCGGGATGGAACAATTGTACAAAAGTACCTGTGGGCGCCAGATCTGTCGTAGGTCTGGCTCTGTGTCCATGTTGAGGTAGAGGCCGGGGTCGACGCCGGCTGTGGACACAATCGGCATCGGAGGTGGCGGAAGTGGTGACATCGGATATGGAGCCGAAAGAGGTGTTGTAAGGTCGACCAGCGTCGATCCGGATCCAGGCTAAACTCCTTGGGTCTCCCTCAGCACCGGGGCCAGAGCCACTGGGATCGAAGGCCTAGAGCCCCCAACTGAGTCCACGGGGCCCAAAGGAGCGCGGGCGGGAATCCGGCTGCCCAAAGATGTTATGAAAGGCTTCATAAAAACTATGCAGTTGGGCAGGGAATGCTCCAGCTCCCATTAAGGGAGGGAAACTTGGAGCCGACCCAGCAGGCTTAGTAGGCGGAGACCCAGGAAGAGCACCATCAGCTTCCTGCGTCGGTTCGGCCGACAGATGGGGAGAATGCGAAGAGTGACAATGCTTCTTTGCCTTCTTCTTGTGCTTTGACTTACTCAAAGAAGAGGACTTCGATGACGAGTGGTGGTGCTGGCTCCGCAACCAGTCCTGCGACCTCCCTCTCGACTGAGACCTTGAGCAGCATGGAACAGACTGCTGGGCCCCGAGAAGCTTTCGCGACCGCTCTCGCGAAGACTTCAGGTTCATGGCCTGGCAGTCGGAGTACGACTTCAGGTCGTGGTCGCGCTCCAGACACCGGAGGCATATGAGGTGCGGTTCCGTAACAGTCATCATTTTGTGACCGGAGTCACAGGCCTCGAAGCTGGTCTGATGTGGCATCCCTGCGTGCACCAGGAGACAACACAACTCAAAAAAGAAAACAACAAAAGTAAAAAAAAAAATTGCTGTCAAAAAGTGACTGGAGGTACCGTTCTCTCCGTATCTGCGCTGGCTGGCGCGGAAAATGAAAGAACTGATGTCAGGGCGGCATCTAAGTAGATACTGCGACATCATTCTAGCGACCACGACGAATGCGGAGTCGACCAATGCCACTTATCGACGCTAAGGGGTACTGCTACAAAAAAAATTCTCCGGATCCAGTCTGACGCCTGGGGATAGTTCTAAGCTAAGGAATCTATAGCTAATAGCCTGTTTCAGATATCCATTCACAGAGCAGGGAGGCTAAATGGATGGGTTAGTAATCTGAGGCAATTAAAGACTTCTAGTGGCATAATCCTTACCAGAAAGTAGTGGGAATAACAACCTCAACTTACTTCTGGGACAGGAATGCACTCGATGGCTCCCTTAACTAAGGGAGCTGTAACTTCCTGTTGGAGAAGGGCCAGGTGATCCTCCGAGATGCGGTGGTATTGCGGTGGCATGGCTGGAGGGGTAGCCTCGAAGGGGAGGGAGTAGCCCCTTCAGACTATCTGCAAAACACACCTGTCCGACGTGATGGTGCGCCAGTAGGGGAGGTGATGGCAATTCCTGCTGCCCACTGGCGTTTAATGGACCTGAAATGTCAGACTAGGAAGGGTGGGGTTGGTAGACTGACCTGTCCGCAGGCCCCGGAACCACAAAGGTTGTTCCCACGTCCACGGACACGCGAAGGTTGGGTAACTTGCAACGGCCTGTGGCTCCGGGCAGGAGGTAGCGGGCACCCCTTTCGTAGCTGCGAAAGGGGCAAAAAGCAGACTGCACAGGGTGGCTGGAGATGCTCAAGTACTTGGCTTTAGCCCGTGAGTCCTTGAAACGCTCTAAAGCGTTGTCGCAATAAAAGCGATGGCCATCAAAGGGCCTGTACATGAGGGCATTCTGGACATCCCCAGAAAAGTCAGTCGATCTCAGCCAGGCGTAGCGGTGAAGAGCTACCGACGTGGAAATCGTCCTGCCCAGAGACTCAGCGGTTTCCAGCTCACAAAGGATGGTAAACTTTGTTGCATCCCTCCCGGCGGCAATAGCCTGAGAGCAGTGTCTGTGCCTCTTCCTGACACTGAGGCAGCACCTGTGCAACAGAGTCCCAAACAGAGCGAGAGTAACGGCCCAATAGACATGCAGTGTTTAGGGATCATAGTCCCAAGGTGGCAGAAGAGAAAATCTTCTTCCCAAGGTGGTCCAGCTTCTTGGATTCCGTTTCCAGGGGAGAGGCATGGGAATACGCTGTTGGAAGTAGAGGCTTGGACCACCAAGCTCTCAGGGTGGGGTGTTGGGAGAGAATAGTGAGATAGCCCGGAGCCGGGAGGAGGCGTCGGGTAATCATCCTATCCACGGGAGCCTCCGTGTTGGGCCTCAACCAGGTGCCCAAAAGGATGTTGGTAAGGGCCTCATTGAACGGAAGCAGAGGCCCTGCAGAGCTCGCCGCCAGCTGAAGCACCTCTGTCAGGAGGTTAGTCCTGACTGCCACTGTAGGGAGTTTGAGGTTGAGAGCCTTGGCTGCCCTACGCAAAATCCTTGCATATGATGCTCCCTCCTCTGTAGCCACGGTAGGAAGAGACAACATGCCAAGGTCAGGGGAGGTGTCCAGACCACTGGCATCCCCCAGCTCCTCTCTCAAGTCCTGTTCACTGCCCAACTGGTCAGTCAGAGGGTCACCTGACCCCTCCCAATCCTCCTCCTCATCCTCTGGGTGCCAATCTGGCCGAAAAGGGACCCCAGGAGTGACCAGGGGCACAAGAAACAATCTCAGTGCCGGATCCCACGACGCCAGACGCTGGTACGGCTCCACATCAGAATGGAGGCGGGGTCGATGCCGGCAGGGGGGCTGACCAGCGTCGAATGCGGTAGTGGTACTGGAGGAAGCGCCGCCAGTGAAGGAGTAATCAGGTGAACCAGCGCCAATCTGGATCCAGGACCTGGATCCAAGGGGGATCAGCCACGCCAGAGCCGTTGGCGGAGAAGGCCTAGGCCCCCAACAGGGTCCATGGGGCCCGCAGGCGCACCAGCGGGTTTGCGATGCCCAGAGATGGTATGCATCACCTCATAGAACGTATGAAGCTGGGCAGGAGTCGTTCCGGGTACAGGGAAGGGAGGGAAACGCTGAGTTGACTCTTTTGGCTCTGCACATGGAGCCACGGAGGGGCACCAACTGCATCCCTCATCGGTTCAGCTGACCGACAAGGAGAAGTCGAAGAGCGACAATGCTTTTTCAACTTATTCTTATGCTTTGACTTACCCGACCCAGAGTGCGAATACTTCTGTGACTTGGACGAATCTGGATGGCTCCATGACCGGTCCTTCGACCTGCCTCGCGACCAGGACCTTGAACGGCACGGAGCCGACTCCCGGCGCTTATGCAGGTTTTGGGACCGCTCCCGCAAAGCCTTCGGCGCCATCGACCAGCAGTCGGCAAACGACTTGGGGTCGTGGTCGCGCTCCAGGCAAAAGAGGCACACACGGTGCAGATCTGTCACCAACATCAGTCGGTTACTGGAACCGCATGCTTTGAAGCCAGGCATCCCTCGTGCACCAGGAGTCGATGGACTTTACAAAGAAGGCAACAAAGTCTAGAAAAAGCCAGTCAAAAAGTGACTGGAGGTACCGCTCTCCCCAGATATGCGCTGGCTGGGCCAGAAAAATAAAGAACGGACGTCAGCGCGCGAGGGTGGCGTCTAAGCAGCAACCGCAACGTCATCCCGGCGACACAACCCCAATGACGAACTCGGAGCCGACAGACGCCACCTTCTGACGCTCAGAGGTATTGCTGACGAAAAACTTTACAGATCCATTCTGATGCCTGGGGGTAATTCTAAGGTAAGGAATTTATAACTAATGTGTTTCTTTCAGATACGTTTTTTGAAGTAGAGAGTTCCATGCACAGAGCAGAATATTTGAATGAAACACTCCTGCTTTCAAAAAGGACAAGCAGTGAAAACTCTTCCTCTCATTAACTGTACAACTTTATATAATACATTACAAATCAAGTTGAGGAGTAGGACCAGGAAAGTAATGCAAGTCATTTTCAGCTTAGAGAGGCACTGTTAATACCACAACCACCACACTCCAAGAAAGTATGGTCAGGCCGAGAGCAGACGATAGGAAACAGTATTTGTGATTCTCACTAGTAAGTGATTTCATCTTGGGGAAATGGGCAAAAATAGTAAAATCACCGGTTATAGTAATTATAGCAATTATACAAGCTAAGTTAACCTTCGACTAATGTCAGCATTCCACCCAGGTCTTTGAGACCATTACCACTTTAAAAGCCTCTTCAGGCTTGCTTGTGACCATTTTCACATCTTCAAACTCTGAGGAAGGCGGAGGGGACTCATGGCAGGAGATGGCCTTCTTCTTTTATACAAAGGTGCACGATTGTAGAGGTGACTGTCTGTGGAAGATACCACTGTGGCATTAGACATTATGGAGACAAAGGGGCTGGTTCAAAAAAATGCCCACTATGCACCTAGTTATGTCCTGGCCGGGTTGCAGTCAAAGTTGTCATGGGTAATATCTCCAAAAATTTGGCAGTTATCTTGGGCAGAGCCCTATTAAGGAATTCTGGTTAGCTGCCAGCTATTGCGCATTCAAGCAGCAGTAGCACCTCTGAACATGCGCTGGGGCTCAGTGCCTCTTTCCTGAAAGAAAAATTGTTCAGTAAACCTCGCCAGGATGATGACTCCTAGGTAGGTGGGAGATTCAGACTTAGAAATCCTGGTTATCCTAAGAGGAAATTGACATTTAAAATTTGTGTTACATTCAACAACGACTAAGAGAAAGCAACACCCCAAGGGTGGTGTACAGCAAAGACTTTAAATCAAGAGTCACCAGATGCACATGCTGAAACTTAAAAGGTACTATGGGTGCAATCGTGGTAAGGAGAGAACTTTTTAAGTAAGGCTTCTTCTGACAAGGATGGAGTGAGCATTGTGATTATGGAACTTGTGGGTTCTTGTTGGGGCAAGAACGGATCTCAAATCATATCAAAGGTACCATAGTGTGTAAAGGAGAACCAAGGCCTCTTTATGAACCTCTTGCCAGATAAAAATTGTGCTCCCAATCATTCACTACTTTCGTGTGAGTTCTTTCTTTATATTCACTATTGATATTGAAAACTCAAACAGTTGTTACAAAATGGGTGAAGCTGCTCACTGGGCCAAGACCTACTTGATTTTGAGACCCAATATAAAGTAGAGGAGGAAACATGTTAAATTATTTTATATATATATATCCTTGGACGCTCATGACGAGCTCAGCTCGTCATGATGTACAACTCCATACACTCATGACGAGCTGAGCTCGTCATGAACAATGGGAATCAAAGCCTTCCAGCACAGGAGGAAAATAACACTAGCATTGATGGTGTTAAACTCTAAACAAACAGCCCCAAGGAGAGTGCACTTTTCACCGTTTCACCTTTACAGTGAGCAAGACCAATTGTGGTTGAAACGCGTAGGTGGTGGTCAATGGTGTTTGTGACTGCACAGAAATAAATCGCTTTAATTCTGACCCTGTTGGAGTGTGGTGTTTTCCTTGAAGAGGAACTTTGGAGCTAAATAAATAAATAAATAAATATATATATATATATATATATATATATATATTTTTTTTTTTTTTTTTAAATAAGAGAAATCACTAGAACCTATATACAAAACCAAGGAGTATCTCGTATTTAGAAAAATATATTTTCAAAAGTCATGTGTAGACAAAGTTCATATTCAAAAGAAACTCTTTAAAATCACTAGAACCCCTAATGTCTGCAACAGAGGGATTAGTAAAAAGACTTGAAATGTCTCTAAATGTTATTTTGCACATGTCAAGCCAAATGACTTAGAGGAAAGTTGTGGTTCCAAGGAGTAGTAATAAGCCTGTTCCTCTTCTCCACAGGCAACTTAATACTCAGTGGGCGCAATTGCTAAAGTCACCAAATTCTATTGATATAAAGACACGTATCACATTCCAACAATCGTATTGAGCGCCCCTTTCAGTGGTCATTTGTATCATTATGACTTGACTTTCTTGCATTTCCTGTAGCTCTTACAATCTGCTATCTAACCATAATCAAAATACCTACAAAGGAAATTATGAAAAAGAAACTAAAGGAACAAGCTAAATAAAATTTGAGTTTTAGTATTTCCTGAACATTGGGCTATGTGAGGGTTCGAATCCTGACATCTTGTCATTCAAAAGGAAGTGCAAGCGTTAGGGCATGACAACACCACTTGTGGACTATGGTTTAACGCCTTAAGACAAAACTAATTTTAGTGATCTGGAATTTTAACTCTTATGAAACAGTCCAATATTATTTGAACTATATCACAAGGTGTAAGAGAGAAAACGACTATACATTACTGTCCATCAGCCTTCAAGCGAGCCCTAAGGTCATCCACAATGGAAAAAATAAAAATTATCCACTATTACACAATTTGATAAATGCAACAAACAAACCACAGAAAAAAAGCATCCACAAGATTTGGGAACAGCTCCATAAACAGCAAGCGCTGCAGTATTTTCATAGTAGCATTACCAAATGAAAGGAGAAAGTTAGCTACACCAAGCGCGAAAGGTGCGTAGTGTACACCTCAGTTACTAATCACATCTATTCATATCTTACTTTACATTGCATGGACAGCCAGTCCCAGCACATACAAGAAGCAAGTAACAGGCAGTAGTTTCGTGGAAAGGCAGTGGTCCAGAGTCAATACTTACATTCCCGCCACCAGGGACATGCTTTATATTGTCCTTGGAGCCACACTTGGACTGTACGTGGCTGTAGTTGACTTTTTTGGAGACTATCTGGACCTGGAGAGTCACAGAATAGAGAAAACGACACAAAGAAGGGGAAGCACGGTTAAAATGAGCACACATGGCAAGCTGCGAGAGAGACTGTTTTTAATATGTGAGGAAAAAGAAAGGAAAAGGTTAATGTGACATCCAGGCTTGGATATAAATCAGGAGCAAAGATGGACAAAGAGGGGTGGACAAGGCACAATAAGCAGACTTGGGAACGAAGACAACAGTTTTAGTGCAGATGGATGACAAAATGTGTAATGCCCCAAACATGATACAGCCCTAGGTAGCTCTTTGGGGTAGATGTACAATAAGGATTCAAGCAACAAGTACGTTATTCGGAGATTGTACCACAGCCCAGCTATGGTGCGGCACATGATCCATGGGGTTCATCATATGCACCATTTCTGGGATTCTGTGATAAAATATGCAAAAGAGCTTGAAGTCCTGTAATCTATCTTTATAACAAAATTTTACAAGACTAACACAAATTACCTAATGGAACAGTAACACACCACAGTTTGCACGATTAAAGTAATGCAGTCTTAATGGTTTGCACAACAAGGATTCATCTATGCATGTCTTTTGACTGCCAGTCGGAACATCCATCATGTTTGCTAGTCCATGAAACCACAGCCCTGACATGCTACTCTCTTAATATTTCCACAAACTCTCTACATTAGTAGGATAATGTGTTCGCTAATGACTGTAGAAGAAGGGTTAGTTCTGACTAGCACAAATTCAAATATTTAACTGAGAGCCGGATGAAATCAGACCAGGTACACATTAAAACAAAGTTGTCCAATGCAGTTTCTTGGCTGCTCCTAAATCATCAGCCTCCTCTAATATCTCATTCTTCATATTTTTGATAAGTCCTTTGCTATTTGTAGCAGGTACTAAATCACTTCTCGGGATCAAATCGTCTGTATTAAAATATGGTTTATTCTACCTCCAAAAACCTTTTTTACTGATACATTGTTGAGAAATGTTGCAGTCCTAAGGCAGCTGGGAAGGAAAACTGGTCTTAGGACAAATGAGACCGCGGATGTGCAAGTATTCAGTTTACAAAATGGTTCAACAATGGATGGCCCTGAAGGCTATTTTGAGTATTAACAGGGAATACAATATTAAATCGTTTATTTTACATTGATTATACATACATTTATATTTTCTGTACATCCTGAAAATCAGACATTGATCTTAACTCGCTAAACCTACAATGGTTGTCCTTGGCAGTATGTTAGGTAGCAAATAGAAAAGGAGACTCATGAAGGTTTTTTTTGTGCCTTCCATAAAAGCCTGTACATGTGTAGATTTTTAAGCTATACATCTACTATGTGGTGTGTGTGGGCATATGTGACCTGCCATAAGGGATTTGAGAGAGGAAAGCCAGTGACTTGCCATAAATCTTGTAGATCGATATCTCCGAGAAGCTTTCTGTCTTTGGTGACTATAGGATAATTCTGGCATAATATCGCAACATGCATCGGAGATTTCTCTCTGTGATAATAGCAGGAGGCACGTTCTTTGTGAGGGTGATGTGGAGCATGTCAAGCAGTCAAAGTCATTACTGAACGTAAATCTCAGTACATATTCCCCAGTGGGAGTAGTCCCGCTGTGTTATCCTTGCCCTGAACCTTAATTTGCTGTGTGCTATGCTCTATCTCAAGGTGTTGAATAGTGTGCTTGCCAAGTAGAGCAGAACGTGCAAGAGAGAGTTCTTTTCTGATGCCATCTACTTTGCCATATTCCATGCACTTGCTTTATTAATGCATGGTGTTGCATGTGGGTGTTTATGCTAACAACTACAGTACAATTTAAAGGATTGTGCATGTATGTAATATTAGGTGGTGATCCAGCATGTTTAAAGTGATGCTACAGATATCTTCCTTAAGAGGGCATATGCTCCTTTGATTTGTGCTCTTTAGGACCTGCAATGTTGATTTGTTTGATATGTGTGCTGTCAGTGTCCATTTACCCTCAATTAAAGCTAAGTGGTGAGTGATTTAGACATTGCTTGTGTTCATGTGTGGGTCTGAGCTACAGGTGTGACTCCATTTGGTCTATTTCTTAAATGCAATGATCGCTTTCCTAGGTGGGTGTGGTCATCAAACTATACAACTATGGGACCTGGACCACTGCTCTTTTAGGTGAAGATGTGAAATCACAATCTATTGTCCTGCTGCTAAAGGTGTACATTGCTCTCCATATACAAAGAAATATACATTGAAATATTAATGCAGTGACATTTCGGCATGGCGAGCCCGGACCAGGAGGAAAGGTATTTTTGAAATTCGTCAATTTCGGATGGATAAATATATAAAAGTATACCCGCCAGCTGTAGTGCCCTGATGAAATTAGCAAATGGAGGCAAGGCTGCCGGAGAAAGGCGGCGGCGCTTATGGAAACTTGGATGCAACTTACAGCTAGGGTGTGCAGGGGAGATTCCTCAGAAAAGTGCAGTTTTGCTGGCAAGAGTGATTTTGAAGCATCAGTGACCGTGCCTTTAACAACTGGGATTTGGTGGCCACCACTTTTGGATTATCTGTGCAGAACGTCTATATCACCAAGCACAACATGACATTTTTTCGTGAGGCTGGAGAGTGATAGGATGTGGCATATGAACACATAAGTGACACATTGTGAATGAAGGACTGGAGACAGAAAGCAAGGTATTATGGCCAATGTAGTTGCCTACCAAAGTGGGATGAGGAAATCCTTGCACATGCTTCGTTCGAACCAGTATTCTTTGACTGGTATCTGATTTAGTGAACTGCTCAGTGATACTAAAGTTATAAAAATGGAACTGATGGGGTTGGTTAATTCTGAAAACTATCAATTGCAATTATGACCGCTTAGGCTTTAATTATTGTGACCACGTGAAAAAATTAAGTCCTTCTTCACTGTTATGTTTTAAAATATTCTAGCAACTAATGAATGCTCATACCATGTGATTAAGATTGTTACTAGGTCGAAACGCATTATGCTGGCTACCTACTGCAATTAAAGATTCCAAGCCAGAATCAGATAGTGTGGCTCAATTGTACTCTCTGGAATGAGAGGGTGTTTACCTTTGGTATGTGTGTATATATATTTATAAAAACTGATCAGCACCCTAACGTGAGAAGTTTACTAAAACAACTAGAGAAACATCATAGAAGCGCAGTCACTAAATATTGGGAAGCAAAATCATTAGAAAAGTATCATGAGGCAGGACGTATACCCCCAGGACTTCGAATTATGCTCGCGCCGAGCTTTGAAAAGCCTAATCCTATGCTGTTAAAAGAATGGGCAGAATCGAATCTAGAAGCGTCAATGCGTTAAGTCTGCCTATTAATTAAATATGCACGGATAGATAGAGAAACGGATCTCAAATAAATTAAAAGGCTGAAAGAGGAAATTGATGCTCTCACAGATACAAACAATAAAGACACCAGAGAAAAACTGATTAAAGAAATGCACGGAAGAAAAACAAAGTTAGAAGATACAATCAAGAAGAGGAAAGTGTGGAAATTCAGTAGGGACAAAAATGATTATGATAGAGGTCAAGTTTTCACATTTGCGAAAAAATATGACCAAGTAAAAAGACAAAAATTGAACAAAATGACCCCAGCAACACAAGGAAGTAATGCCAATATAAATCAGGCTTAAACTTCGACAGTGCTACCAGAAAGCTCCAGTTCCGATGGAAGTTTAATTTCTAGCGATGAGGACTCAGACAGGGGAAGTACAGGACAAACTTCGGAATCACTGGGCCCTTTATCGTACGTGGAGGAATTGGAATATATTCGAGAACAGAGAATCCAGTCCCTCAAGCCGCGTTACCAACAGAAACAAAATGTTCAAACACCGAAAGGAACAGGAGCCGCCGCAAACGCAGACAAAGCAACAAGAGGGCGCGGAAACTGGCAGCAGAAAAGACGCAATTGGAACAAATAAGAAAGAACATCAATATTGACCATACGATCGTTAATCTTACTAAAATTGAGCTCAATGAGGCGGAGAAACAATTATTAGCCCTGGGCCTTAGTTACTGTCCCGAAAGTAACTTCGACTTTGTGAAAACAAGAGTAGATGTATACAAATTCATCAGAAAATTAAAATTGACCAAATATTTTGCCATCAAAAAACCTGACATAACAGAACAACGTAAGACACCACAACTGATTCAGGAAACTGTGGGTCTTGCAGTAAGAGAAATCGCCTTGTTAAGGACATTATGCAATTTAAGAACTGAGGAAACAAATGAAATGTCCCCCAACACGCAAGATCTCCTACAAGAAGAAAATATCTTGGGAGGAAAGGAGGGAGATAGTCCCTTCAAAGCACCATCAACGATCGTCCCAATAATGCCAAGGGACGCAGTGGATGTCTTTCATGACAGGGTGGTGGATGAATTTAAATCCCTCTACAAAAAAACGTGCACAAATAAATTTAAAACTGGAAATAAAGAGAAACAATATTTTCAATTGATGGCCAAACTAAAGAACAATGACTCGGTAGTGATAAACCGGGCAGATAAAGGGGGCAATATTGTCCTGTGGGACAAAAAAATGTATAGAGAGGAAGGTTACAGGCACCTTAATGAAATAGAATGTTACGAAATCTCCAATGGAGCAGTGGTCCATAAAGCGAATGAACAATACAAAAAAGATCTTAATAAATAGACACGAGAAGGTTTGATCGCCAAGGATGAAAATAAATTCCTAATGAACAATCACCCCAAGCTGCCCACATTCTATCTCATCCCAAAAGTTCATAAGGGAACCTATCTACTACAAGGAAGGCCTATCATTTCTGCCCAGAACAGTACTTTTGAAAATACATCTAAATACGTGGACTTCTTTTTACAGGAATTTGTCAGGACATTGCCTTCCTTTATACAAGATTCTAGCGTCTTTTTAGCCAAATTGAATGAAGTAAAGTATGAAAATAAATACCTGCTAATAACTTTGGACATTAAATCACTTTACACGTGTATCAAACATACAGGTGGCCTATTAGCAGTAGAGCATTATTTGAATCTACGGAATATTGAATATTATGGTCACAACAAAATATTGCTAAATATGATACATTGGTGCCTCTACAATAACAGGTTTTTATATGATGGCATCATTTACAGGCAAAAAGAAGGAGTGGCTATGGGGGCATGCTTCTCCCCCAGCTACGCATGTTTACATGTGGGCTGGTGGGAGGAGCATGTCCTCAGGGGGGACCATAAAGCCCTTTATGACAGTCATATTGTACGTCTATGGAGATTCATAGACGACATATTTATCATTTGAAAAGGGACGGAGGTGGAGGCAATTGAATTCATAAATGTCATTAACAACAACTCCTGTAATTTGGAATTTACACACCATATAAATGCAACCACCATTAGTTTCCTTGATATTCAGGTCAATATTAAAGCAGGGCAAATAGAGACAAGTCTATTCCAGAAACCTACTGCAGGGAATACCCTGCTTCATGCAAGTAATGTTCCCCCTAGTCACACCATAGCCAGCTTACCCTATGGCAAATTCCTCAGTGAAAAGAGCATGCAGCATGACACTTGCATGTGAGGAAGCTCTCACCCTAACCAAACATAAATTGTTAGAGAGGGGCTATAAGGAGAAAAATCTGGCAGCTACTCTGCGTAAAGTTGCCTTAATCAAAAGAGAAACCCTGTTACAACCGAGGGTATATAGCAACATTGAAGAAACCTCCCATTTACTGAACACATGTGAAATAAAAGAAAGGTCCAACAAAACATGCAGGGTAATCTCAACCTTCAGTAGGCAATCTAAGGTCATTAGAAAAATCGTAAATAAAGAATGGCCAATAGTGATGACTGATGGTATCCTGAAAGACATTTATACTACCAAGCCCAACTTCACTTTTCGCAAAGCCCGCTCTATGAAATCTGACTTGGTGAAAACCTGTCCTGAGACTTTTAACAAAGATAACTGGCTTTCTTCCCGTAATGGCTTTTTCAAGTGCTCCTCTTGCCGAGCCTGTAAATTTGGCTCCAACACCACAACATACACAAGTGCATTCTCAGATCGGCCCATAAAGATCAAAGGGAATTATACTTGCAAAACTGAGTATGCCGTGTATATTTTAACCTGTGTTTGTGATTTAAGATATGTCGGGAGCACTAAGCTCCCGGTACAGGCAAGGATTTTACAACACCTGAGGGCCACAGTAAACTCGGACCCTACATACCCTGTTGCTAGGCACGTAAAAGCAGAACATGGAGGTAACCTCAATGTTCTTAGCTATTTCGTGATAGACCATATTCCTACTAGCAAAAGGGGTGGAGATAGGGAAAAACAACTGTGCCGGTTAGAAACCAGTTACATAGTGAAATTAGAAACCAAGAGTCCACGGGGCCTTAATATTTGCGAAGACCTACACCACTTTTTAGGATAATTCTGAGATATAGTGAATATTTAAAACTACACCTGTTCTTAAGCATCTCCCCGCCCGGTGTTGTTGTCTGTTAACACCTGCACTAGCCTTCCCTTGATGGAGGGTAGAAAGACTTTCAATGCCAGACAGATAGCTCGCAGCTCCAACAGATTGATGTGGAGTCTGGATTCTGCCATAGACCAGAGGCCTCTGATCTCCACCTCTCCCAGATGGTGGCCCCATCCCAGGAGTGACAGATCTCCCACTTCTGTCAGATCTCATTGCAGATGAGAGAGGGGTTTGCTGCTAACACAATCGCTGTTCATTAACCACTACTGAAGACCTTTTACAGTGCCCTCTGAGATCTGGGCATTGTCTAAGAGATTCCCCTGATGCAGAGCCCACTAGAAATTCAGGTGCCACTGCAGAGCCTGTGTCACAAGCAGGCTGCAGGAAGACATGAAGCTGAGCAGCCCCAGAGTCAGGCACTCCAAAACCCAGGATAGAGGCTAACACATTGGTATCATAGCCGGAATATCCTTGACTACCCATTTGGGAGGATACGCCAGAAACTGCACTGTGTGAAGAACAGCTGCAAAGAAAGGGAGCATTTGAGAAGGAGTCAGGTGTGTCTTCTGCACGTTTATAGTGAAGGCCAGCAAGTGCAGGAGGTCTGCAGTAGTCTGTGGATGGGAGACAACTACCTGGAACACGCCTGCTGACAACAGCAGCTGTGGAGATCGGGGAAAACTGGCACCATGACCTCCACAGATGAGATGCAATCATCACTTTAGTGAACAACTGAAGGGCGCCAGAAAGGCCAAAAGGGGAGCACAGTGAACTGAGAATGCTTGCGACTTAGAGAGAGCTGCGGGTAATGTCTGTGGGCAGGTAGGATGTGAATGTGGAAATATGCATTCTGCAAATCAAACATTACCTACCTCCAGTCTCTGGGTCCAAGGAAGACAGGACTTGAACAAGCGTGAGCATTTCGAATTTCCCTATCCAGTGAGGTGATAGGGAATGCACCAGGATTTACTCAGGAAGTGGAGGTTTGGACCACTAAGCTCTCTGGGGTTAGGTGCTGTGTGAAGAAACTGGAAGAAGGTCCCAAGCAGACAACTGTGAGGGTTTTGTTAAATGGGAGAAGCAGTTTGAATTGGGTGACTTGCAGCTGAAGCACTTTTGTCAAATCATTTGTCTTGACAGCTACAGAGGGCAGCTAAAGGTCCAGGACCTCAGCACCCCTCCTCACCACCATAGCAAATGAGTCTCCCTTCTCCATAGCCATAGTAGGGGAAGAGACCAAGCTAGTATCTGGAGAGGTGTCAAGTCAACTGGCGTTCACCCGATCCTCACGCCAGGTGTCCTCACTGGGGTCTTAGAGCTGGTATTCATAATGGTTCAGTGGCCTCCAAATCTTCCCCAAGCACTACCCTATAGGACTAGGGCTCAGGCTCTGACCTGGCTAGCATGGCTCCAGCCAGCGCCGCACAACATCCATCCGGCTCCGATTCGAAGATAAGAATAGGGACAGCGCCAGGAGCTGTGGATACAAGGGGCCTGACTGGTGCAGAGGGCAAACCAACCTGCGAAAGATCAGTAGTGGCCCCTCCTGAATCGACAGAACCCAAGGAACTCCAGCAGGGATGGGCCACCCAAATATCAGGGGAATAGCCTAAAAAAATTGACATTCGGTGGGAGTCACTCCTGGAAATTCAGGGAGGCGCGCAGACAGCCCAGGGACAGGCTTAACCACGGAGCCAGTCCTCAAGTGCAGACGCTCTCTCGTCTCTTCTGATAATTTTGACAGACAGGATGAAGTTGAAGACCTCTTTGACTTCATGTTCTTTTTCTTGTGGGACTTACCAGAATGGGAGGACTTAGACTGTGACTGAGATCGATGGCTCAGTGACTGATCCCGGTACCTTCCTCTCAACCGGGATCAAGACCGTTGCACATCGAGCGGCAAGGAGTTTGCGGGAAATGTCCCACAAGGCATTGGCGTGCATGGCATGACAATCAACACAGGCCTTGGTATTGTGGTTTCCCTCACGGCACCAGAGACAGACTAGGTACGGACCAGTCACCGGCATTTGTCGGTCACAGACGCCAAAGGGCTTGAATCTAGCCTTCCTTATTAACATCCCAGCCACACCAGGAGACAAGTCCCAAAAAGCTTTGACAAAAAGTCGAGAAAAGACCGTCTAAAAACAACTGGAGATAGCTCTCTCCAGATCTCGCTGACTGGCACGGAAAGCAAAGAACTGAGGTCAGCGAGCTGGGGTGGGGCCTATATAGGCACCACGCAAATCAATTCCGGGGAGAACTATGCAAATGACGCCATGCAGAGTAGAACGCCACCTCCTGGCGTGCAGGGGTACTGTTCACAAAAAATGTCCAGGTCCGGTCAGACGCCTGGATAATCCTAAGGTAAGGAATTTGCAGCTACAAGTCTCCATCAGATATGATGAGTGCAGCTCAACTTTGCTTACGTTCACCAGTGCATGACATTAGCTTATGTTTAAGTTTCTGGCATTGTGTCTCCTAACTGCTTGAATAATCATCACATTTAATGCAGGAAATCCAAGCGTCATTACACAAGTAACTAAAGAGCTGCTAAATTAAGTTTATGGGGAACAGGAATGGAGTGTTCGAAGATCATGTTAAAACAGAAGATAATCTGTGCCTGCGTTAAAGAGGTGTTAAAAGTACTTAGTGTTGTAAAACAAACTGCTGGGGACCCCAATCACAAAGTGGTGACGGGATCCAAAGAATCTAAAATATCAGATATCCTTAGGCTGAACGGGTGTGACCCAGAAGGGATAGGGACTCGCTGCGCTGTAGGAGCCTGCCTATTTCATTGAAGTAAGTGTATGCCAGACTGAGATAGCTAGCCTGAGGACTATTTCATTTTGTGTTTACTCAGGATTGTACTACAAGAATCAATAACTGATTTTCTGAACAGGAGTAAAAGCGAAAAGTGCAACTGTCTGTTAAGATAGTATTAGCATCCTGGTTTACGGCTGGATGGAAGATTGACAGAATGAAGGCCACCATCAAAGTGAAAAAACTAGTTTTAAATGACCAGGTAACAAAGCACTGTGGGATGTGCCCCATCTCGTTCAATAACATAAAATGAATCTGTGACGTTGCTTATGAATATTAGCACTCTCATTCTTTTAACAGACAGCAATGGATTTTTTCTGTAACTCCCATGAATACATTAAGCTCAAACAGGATGTGCAGTTTCACATTTTCAGCAGTCCAGAATCCCTACCTTTATCAACACAACAAACACTAGACAAGCTGTGCTTCTAGTACTTGTCGTTCGGTGCAAAATCCCAATAGAACATGGTGCTGGCCTCCACAGTTTTTGTTCAATTCCCATTCCCTTGAAACAGAAATGGAACGGGTGTTTTTGAACCTGGACACAATAGGCACTGATACCGGGAGCAAGAAGCTATAAAGCTCTGACATCTGACTGTAGGACGCACAGAATATGATGCTATTTTATCCCTTAGCAGCAGATACAAGTGTCTCACCACTGCCCTGCTGGAATTTTAAAGTAAAGAGGTGATTCCTTTGGGTCATTCTAGAGAATGAACAGATAAACTGAAGTTGGAGTCAAATTGATTAACTTTGGCAGACCTATAAAGTTTCAATAAGACAAACATCAACAATGGATTTTGAGCCATATGTATCATAGTTCCGTTTTGCGAATTCTAAATAGAGATTTTTAAGGAATCGCTATTTAGAAATGGCAAAATGGTATGTATGAAAAAATTCGCATTTTTTTTAGATTCCTTAATTTTCCTTATTTGCGAATTCGCAAGTTGCTAATTCGCAAATAATGAATTATTTCCCATTCATTCCTATGGGCCAGGAGGCATTTCATTTTGCGATTCGCAATTTGCTAATCGCAAAATGAGAATGAAAGTTGGTGGTAAATTGTGATTTCTTAAGCTGAATTCGCTACAGTAAAATGCTTCATACATAGCATTTAAGGAATCGCAAAATTGCGATTCCTTAAATGCTATAGCAAAATAAGGAATCGCAATATTTTCGATTCCTTAAAATGCGATTTTTTGATACATAGCAAATTATGCAAAACAGCCTTTTGCGATTCGCAAAGGCCGAAATTCGGCGAATTCGGCCTTTGCGAATCAAAAAAGGCTTGATACATATGGCCCATAATGACTAAAATCCCATTTGCATGTTTATTACACACATTGGAATCTAATATCCAGGATACAAAGGAGATTTATCGACATATAGATTCATAGATGGGAATTGAGAATGAGGACAGTTTTTTCAGTTTAGGGTTCTGAGTGGCTTCAAGTAGACCATGAGAAAGAACTTTGAAAAACAACAAAGAGCACATAATAGTCAATATGGGCCTTTAAAGTTATATTGTGGTGATAACCATTACAAGATAAATCGGGCCAAGATATGCAAAAAATTAAGAAACACAGCACTGGCTTTGCTGTTTTCTGAAAGGGAAACGCTGAATGCTGGGGGTGGGATAAAGAGGGGGCACTGGCCATCATCTAGTCACATTTTTAAAAATAATGTGTGATCCCGCGCAACCCTCGCTGTCCTTAGGAGAAGCATGAATGCCTTGGCCACACTGAGATTTAAGATGCCGCTGTTCAGGAAAACCGTTATTGAATAGATAGGACGGGCAATGAGAAATGTCCCTGCCTGTAGGTGCCATGTGCAGTTCAATGCTTGTGGCATATAAATGTAATACAACAGTATGGAAGCAACAGGCCAGAAAGTCTACCAGGTTTCCGGAGAAGCATTGCCAAAAATAAGAAACTCTGTTTTTCAACGTTGCACTTAAGTTGATGTAAGGCCAGCAGTGAAAGACTCCGTCAGGCAGGTTTTCATCAGCCACTCTGGAAACATTTCTCCCTTCAAGCATGAGAACAGCTGAGTATCATCAGCATAGGATATAATGTAAGTTCTCTGGGCTTCTGCTATCCGAACGAGAGGGATGAAATATATATTAAATAAGGTTGACTTAGAGCAGAGTCCCGGGGAACTCCTAAGGACAGTTTGCTGGGTTCCGAGGAGAAGGGGGAATCCAAACCTGTTGTCTTATGCCTTTCAAATAGGAGGCAAGCTGGTCTAGAGCTGGACACACTACGCCGATGGACTGCAGGCATACCAGAAGTCTAGCGTGGGGGACCGCATCAAAGGCTACTGATAGGTCTAACATGATCAGCACAGTCTTTTCCCCAGCATCTAGTGTGCCTTTGATGAATTCGGAGACTTCCATCAGTGCTGTACCAGTTATAAAATGGGGTCTAAAGCCAGACTGGCTATGATGGAGCAGGCTGTTAGATTCCAGATACAGAGAGCTATCGACTTACATGCTTCCCCAGTATTTTGGCTACTGCTGGTAGCAGGTAAATAGGCCTATTATCAGAATGCATCCTTGGATCCGCACATGGTTTCTTCAACATGGTAAGAATTTTAGCTTGATTCCACAATCTTGGTAGCGTATCTGTTGCTAATGATATTTTAAGGACCGTATTAGGACACCTGTTAATTACACAAGACCCAAAAGCAAGCACATTAGACAGGCAAGGATCAGAAGGCGAGCCATATTTAAGTTTGCTTGAGGCCAATAAATAAATCTCCAACAAAATCCGCTCAAAATTGGACAGAGTCGCATTGGTCACTGAAACATACTGGTTTGTAGGGTATCCTGATACTCTTCATCAGGCAAAGAGTCTGTGGACAGAATGGGTTGGCTGGAAAGGAAGTAAGCAGCCAGCTGTTCACACCAGTACATTGAGGGAGAGTGGTAACCTAGTGCAAACTGTGTATACTTTTATGGTTGTAATAACTCAAATAAAGTTTTAATGACTGACTGACTGACTAGTGCAAACTGTCGGAGCCATAATTATTCTCCCTAATATTTAAAAATCAACCTTTAAAAGCAGACAAAACCTTACAGACAGAATATTGTTAATTTTTTTTAAATGTGGGACAGTAAAACATGCAACTAAAAAGGGCTATATCAATAGCTCAAGGCATTTACTTATTACATACTTTAAAAATAAGCATCACATTCATCAACGTATGAAAGACACTTTGAAATTAGTCACAAACTGTAAACTATAACGAACGCACAGAGGTAATTAGTCTATTGTGTGAATTTATACTTATTATTAAAGGTACCTCTTCAGTTGCAACTGTATGGGATTGCATGAAGGCATACATTAGGGGGTAACATTCCAGTTCAATTTTAATCAAATTAAAGGTAGGCAACTTGAATTGGCTCAATGTCAGCAGGAATGTCTAGACTTAGAACTGCAACATGCTCAGGCAAATCTCTCCAGTGACCCTCGGGAGCGGTCTATACATCTTAAGCTAAATGAGAAGCGGCAAATGCTAAATTGTGGGTAATTGAGAAGGTGGCTGCAAGCTATCAGAAGAATATGACATTCCAGTACGAATACGGTGAAAAAGTAGGACACCTCCTCTCACATCAGATATCTGATAAAAAGGCTAGCAGTGCTATAAAGCGCATTGTGGGTGATGACAGGTGTGGTTAGACTTCTCCACAAGTAATAGCAGAGGAATTTACCTCTGTTTATCAAAAGATGTAAAATAAACCGAATAGCATTGACTGAGAAATCCTGGCATACTAACCTTAGGGAGGAGAGTGGAATCCCCCGGCTAGATTCTCAGCAGAGCTATACTAGAAGGGGATATCAGGCTAGGAGAGGTTGAGGCGGCTATTTGTGCATTACCATCTGGGAAAGCTGCAACAGAGGACACCATACCTCTTGAATTTTATTAAGTGTTTATGGACATTCTCCCCACAGAGTTGATAGAATTGACAACTTATATTTATAGTGGTGGAGAAACCCCTGTCTCATGGGGGGTGACTTATATAGTGTTTTTTCTTAAAAAGGACATGCCATCAGAAGACAGGGGGTCTTATTGCCCGATATCCTTAATCAATGCAGATGCGAAAATCTAATCCAAAAGTTCAGCTACATGGCCACCCCACGAATGCACAATTTGATCTCAGTACAGCAGCATGTTTTTGTGCCTGGTAGGAACACTACGGCCTATACTAATACCGTAATTGCAGCATTTGATTTCACCCAAAAAAACGAACGATCGGCATGATAATGCTGGATGCGGAGAAGACTTTTGACTGGGTCACCTGGGAATCCCTCTTGATGACCAAGGGTGCATTTGGGATCAATGATGGATTCATAGCACTTGTGCAGACGTTATATAAGAACACGGTGGCTAAAATCCTGACGGGTGGTAAGTCCTCTGCTTTATTTTCAATATATCGGGGCACGGGTCGGGGGTATCCCCTCTCTCCCCAGTTATTCGCTCTCTATATAGAACCTTATTTCAGACATCTAATGCATAACAGGGGTATAAAGCCAGTTAGATAAAATTGTGTTGAACTGAAAATAACTGTGCATGCAGATGATATCGCAGTTTATGTTACCAACCAGAGTGTAGTTATCGATCTTGCATCTAAGGAGGCAGAACAATTTGGTGCATTCTCTGGTTATAAGCTCAATTTGTCTAAGACACAAATAATTCTTAATTTTAAAACACTTACCCAGTTAATAAGAGTTACACGTATCTTGGCATACGGCTGAGTAGTCAGGTGGAAAATATTGTGCTTAATTATGAGCCTCTCCTACAAACTGTCATAGCTAAATTATGGCAATGGCATCGACACCCTCTACGTATCTTGGGGTATTGTAATATTTTACCTAAGTTTCTTTACTTATTTCGTTCTATACCACTGCGGGTTCCTGATGCACAAGTTAATTCGGCGCCGGGAAACCCTTTGTGGGTAGCTGTGCGCCTTATAAACGCTATAAAATATAAATATATATTTACCTTCGATAAAGATATATCTGTAAGAAACAGTAGTTAGTGTTAGATTACTTACCTTAGAATATCCCCAGGCGTCAGACTGGATCCGGAAAGTTTTGCGTAGCAGTACCCTTGTGAGTCGGTAGGCGTCGTCTGCGACTCCGCGTCCGTCGTCGGCGTCTTGAACGCCGGGATGATGTCGTCGGAGTACTTAGACACCGCCCTCACGCGCTGATGTCAGTTCTTGTACATAGCTTTCCGCACCAGGAATGCAGACCCATGCCAGAGACCAACACTGGTGCAATAAAACTACGGCCCTCAAAGGGAGATGCCTTAACCCTAGATATCGGTTAGCAGAACGGGGAGGATGGGTGGGGCGGTAAGGAATCTAACACTAACTACTGTTTCTTATAGATATATTGTTACCGAAGGTAAGTAACTCTTGCATCTGAAAGAAACAGGTTAGTGTTAGATTTCTTACCTTAGAATAGATACCCCAGCAATACCAACCCCGGTGGTGGGTCTGCAAATCAAGATCACACCAGAAAGTCCTGGAGAACGGAACGGCCAAAAAAGCCATCTCTCCGGACTTGGCTGTCCAGGCAGTAGTGTCTTGCAAACATGTGCAGCAAAGCCCACGTAGCTGCCTGACAGATGTCCTGCAAGGGGACTCCCCGACCCAGGGCAGTAGAAGCCGCCGTGGCCCGAGTGGAATGGGCCCTTAACCCAACAGGAGGTTCCTTTTTTGCCAAGGAGTAACAGACCTTGATGCACAACACGACCCACAGAGAGTTGCTCCGCTTGTGCACCGCCCGTCCCTTCTTAGCGCCCAAGTAACCAACAAAGAGCTGGTAGTCCATCTGGAACTGGCGTGTGCTGTCTAGATAGAACAAGAGCGCACGTTTTGGGTCCAGACGGTGGAGCCTCTCTTCCGCTTTCGAGGGATGCAGATGCGGAAGTGGAAAGAAGGTGGGCAAGGGGATAGACTGCCCAATATGAAAGGCTGTAACCACCTTAGGCAGTAAAGAAGGATGAGTTCTCAAGACAACTTTGTCCGGATGGACAGAGAGGAAAGGAGGCTTAGAAGGTAGAGCCTGGAGCTCACTCACTCTCCTGGCAGAGGTGATGACAACCAGGAATGCAGTCATGCAATTTTGAAGTGGCTCGAGAGGAGCGCACACCAAATAGGTCAGAACAAGTTTCAAGTCCCACTGAGGCATCACGAAAGGAACAGGAGGAAACATGTGTGTGATGCCTTTCAAGAATCTATTTACAACCGGGGACTTGAAAAGAGAAGGCTGATCAGGAAGCCTCAAGGCTGAAATGGCAGAGAGGTAGCCTTTGATAGTGCCCAGGGCAGAGCCCTGCTGGGCAAGAGAAAGAAGAGAACCTCTGAAAGGGGGGCAGAAAGTGGATCCACAGCCTTTGCTGTGCACCATGCCACAAATTTGTTCCACCTGCAGGTGTATACCGATTTTGTGGAGGGACGCCTGGCTGCCAGAATCACATGACAGACTTCAGGAGGCAAGTCAAATGGCCTCAACTGTCGCCGCTCAATCTTCAAGCATGTAGGTGAAGACTGGACAGGTTCGGGTGCAGGACCGTCCCCTGCTGCTGCGTCAGAAGGTCCCCCTGAAGAGGCAGACGAATCGGGGGATCGACTGACATGCTGAGTAGCTCGGGACACCAGTATCATCGTGCCCAGTCCGGAGCTACAAGGATGACTTGGGCCCAGGGTCGCCTGATCTTCAGCATCTGGGCAGAAGTGGTATAGGCGGAAAGGCGTACAACAGACCGCAGCTCCACTCGCGACGAAAAGCTTCCCCGAGCGAGTGCCGCCTTGGAAACTCCAACGCGCAGAACTGATGACATTGCACGTTCTCTTCTGTGGCGAATAGATCTAACCAAGGCTCTCCACACTGCTGAAAGAGGCCTTGCGCCACGTCCGAGTTCAGACGCCATTCGTGTTCCATCATGCATCGACGGCTGAGTTTGTCCGCCCTGGCGTTCAGGGAACCTGCCAGGTGTTGAACCACCAGGGTCATGCCCTGATGTTCCAGCCATTGCCAGAGGCACAGAGCCTCCTGGCATAGGGTCCACGACCCCACCCCGCCCTGTTTGTTGCAGTACCACATGGCGGTGGTGTTGTCCGTGAACACCTGCACTACACTCCCCCGGACAGAGGGGAGGAATGCCTTCAGTGCAAGTCGGATCACCCGCAGCTCCAGAAGGTTGATGTGGAGCTGGGACTCCGCTGGAGATCAGGGACCCCTGATCTCCGCCTCTCCCATGTGGCCTCCCCAACCCAGGAGAGACGCGTCCGTCACAACTACGTGCTCCGGTGGGGTAGGGAGAGGGATCTGCCACTGATCCAATTGCGGTCCGTGAGCCACCACTGCAGCTGTTTTGCAGTGCCCTCCGAGATCAAGACATGGTCGGACAAGTTGCCCTGATGCTGGACCCACTGAAACTTCAGGTCCCACTGCAGAGCCCACATCTGCCACCGGGCATGATGCACCAGAAGGATGCAGGAGGCCATCAGCCCCAGAAGCCGCAGCGCCAACCTGACCGAGACCCGGGATAAAGGCTGAAAGATCAGAATCAGAGCCTGAATATCCCGAACCCGCTGTTCGGGTAGATAAACCCGAAACTGCGCCGAGTCCAGAACCGCTCCGATGAAGAGGAGCTTCTGAGAGGGACACAGGTGTGACTTCGGCACGTTGATGGAGAACCCCAGCAGATGCAGGGGGTCGGCCGTAGTCTGGAGGTGGGTGACGACTGTCTGGGATGAGCCCGCCTTCAACAACCAGTCCTCGAGGTAGGGAAAGACTGAAACCCCTAACCTGCGCAGATGGGCTGCGACCACCGCCATCACTTTGGTGAACACCCGTGGGGCGCTGGTAAGGCCGAAGGGGAGCACGGTAAACTGAAAGTGCTTGTGGCCTGCCGTGAACCTGAGGTAATGCCGGTGGGCCGGCAGGACGGGGATGTGAAAATAGGCGTCCTGCAAGTCCAACGCTACCATCCAGTCTCCTGGATCCAGGGCAGCTAAGACCTGAGCCAAAGTCAGCATCTTGAACTTCTCCTTCCGGAGGAAGTCGTTAACATTCCGTAGGTCCAAGATAGGGCGTAGGCCCCCTTTGCCCTGCTTGGGTACCAGAAAGTAGTGGGGGTAACAACCACACCCACCTTCTGGCCCAGGAACGCGCTCGATGGCCCCCTTGGCCAAGAGGGCAGTGACTTCCTCTTGCAAACGTTGCAAGTAATCCCCCGACACGCGGTGGAATTGCGGTGGCATGGCTGGAGGGGTCGCCTCGAAGGGGAGGGAGTAGCCCCTTCGGACGATTTGCAGCACCCACCTGTCCGACGTGATGGTGCGCCAGTGGAAGAGGGGCCCCCTACTGGCGTCACATGGGCCTGAAAGCACGGACTAGGAGGGTTTTGAGGCAGGTGCTGCTGGGGAAGGTGTGGACTGGCCGCGCCGTTGTCCCCGACCGCCGCCACGGCGGTTTCTACGGCCGCCACCGCGCTGTTGGACATTCTGCGGCGCGTGGCTGGCAGCACATGTGGGGGCGTTCCTTCCTTGGCCACGAAAGGAGCGAAAGGCACCCGTTTGCTGGCGAGGGGCCGAGAGGTCCAAGGACTTGGCCGTAGCCCTGGAGTCCTTAAATCGCTCAAGCGCATGGTCTGCCTTGTCGCCAAAGAGGCGACGGCCATCAAATGGTATATCCAACAGAGTGGCCTGGACATCAGCCTAAAAGTTGGCGGACCTAAACCAGGCGTGGCGTCGAACCGCCACTGTCGTTGCCATCGCCCTGCCCAGAGAGTCCGTGGTATCCAGCCCACACCGGATGGAATACCGCGCTGCATCTCGACCCTCCGCAAGGGTTTGGGTGAGTTTTGACCGGACCTCCTTCGGACATTGTGGCAGCACGTCCGCGACCGCGTCCCACAGGGTGTGGGTATAGCGGCCCAAGAGGCATGCGGTATTAACTGACCACAGTCCCAAACTGAGGGACGAGAACACCTTCTTCCCGAACTGCTCGTACCTCTTGGATTCCGGAGCGGGCGGAGCCGTCAGGAATGCGGTCTGGGAAGTGGAGGCCTGGATGACCAGGCTCTCGGGGGTGGGGTGGGTGGACAAAAAGCAAGGGTCGCCCGGGGCCAGGCGGTATCGTCTGGCCACGTTCCTATCCACAGGCGGACCTGTGGCGGGCTTGGACCAAGTGGTCTCATTAAACGGCAGCAGATGCTCACTGGAGCTTGCCTGAAGTTTAAGGACCTCTGTGAGGAGGTTAGTCCTCACGGCCGCGACAGGGAGCTCAAGGTTTAAGGCCTTGGCTGCCCGTGTCAACACTACACAATAAGCAGCCCCCTCCTCCGTAGCCACGGTGGGAGGGGAGACAAATTAAGTGTCTGGCGAAGTGTCAATGCCACTGGCCTCCCCAAGCTCATATGTCCAGTCCTGTGGTGACTGGCACTCCCGTGCCAGAGGGTCCTCAGACCCCTCCCAATCACCCTTGTCACCCATCTCCTGTATCACAGGCTCAACAGATGGGTCCTGTTCATGGAAATAGAAATCTCCAAAGGCCGTCAGATGCAGCGCCCATCGGCGCCGCTCCGGCGCCAGAACCGGACCGGGGGTAGGATCGAGGACGGCACCCATAGCAGGCGCCGGGGGAGACACCCGTAGGGCCAGCGTCGGCGAGGTCGTGAGGTCGACTGCCGACGATCCGGAAACTGATCCAGAAAGGGCCTCCGCCCCCGGGACCGAAGTCGCCGGCGGCGCCGGGTCCGAAGCACCCGACGGCATCTGAGCTGAAGCACCCGACGGCGTCTGAGCCGAAGCACCCGACCCGCTAGGCCCTACAGCCGGGGCCGTTGGGCCCGGAGGCGCCACGGAACCCGGCTGAGGAGGAAGGGACCTCAAGGCCATGAGGCACCACTCTATCTCCTCAGGTGTGGCGTCTTGTCCAGGGACCCGAAGGTGTGGGGCAGCCGGCGGCGACTGCGACTCCGGTGGAGCCTCGTGGGTGGTGTCACCCAAACCCCCGGCTGCATCGTACGAGCATCGGGGTGGGTCGGAGGAACGATGATGTCTCTCCGACCTCTTATGCCTCTGTCCTGAGGACTTGGATCCTGACGACCGATGACCACTCCCGGAGCTGCGAGGGCTCCAACCCCGCGACCTGTCCCTCGACCTCCCGTGGGACCGGGACCGGGACCTGGAGCGGCGCGGGGCTGACTGCCGGAGCTCCAGTAGCTTGCGAGACCGCTCTCGCCTAGCCTTAGACGTCAGGACCTGGCAGTCGGAGCAGGTGCGGTCGTCGTGGTCAAAGCCTAAACACTTAAGGCACCAGCGATGGGGGTCGGTAACCGACATCAGTCGGTCGCACCTGGAACAGCGTTTGAACCCGGGCATCCCTACAGGCACCGTTGGAGTCGAAGACTCGAGTAGAGAGATGATCAAAAAGATCAAAAAGTTTAGTCAAAAAAGACTAAGGGGTAGAGCTTCTCCGGATCTGCGCTAGCTGGCGCGAAAAAAAAAAAACCTGATATCAGCGCGCATGGGCGGCGTCTAAGTACTCCGACGACGTCATTCCGGCGCTAACCACGCCGACAACGGATGCGGAGCCGCGGACGACGCCTGCCGGCGCGCAGGGGTATTGCTCCGTAAAATTTTCCGGATCCAGTCTGACACCTGGGGATATTCGAAGGTAAGGAATCTATCACTAACGTGTCTCTTTCAGATATAGTACTGACTGGGGCTATATTCATGATATACACTTTCCTTAGGGTCCCAGGGACCACTGTCTCCTAGAACAAGTTAGTTCCCAAGGTCCCTGACCAAACCTGTTTGGGTTCCCTTGTTTTTGTTTACACCCCCAGGCTTACAATGGCATTCTTAATGCATCCATCTCGGAGGAGGTGGTTGGTAAGGCGTTTGCGGCACTTAAACCTAACAAATCTCCTGGTCCGGACGGCTTAATGGCCAATTTTTACAAAACATTCACCCGGGACATCATCCCACAACTTACAAGTCTTTAATGCAATGGTGGAAGGCACGACAACTTCGCTATCCATGGCGGAGGTAGTTATTTCGGTCATTCATAAACCTGGGAAAAACCCACTAAATTGCCTCATTTTGCGGGTTTTTCCCAGGTTCATGTACGACCGCCTTCCGCCTTCCTATAGAGCTCCTGAACCTGGACGCCAAATTATATTCTTTGATGTTGGCAGCAAGGCTGGAAGATCTGCTTCCCAGCCTAGTCATCTCTGAACAATTTGGCTTTATAAAGGGCAGACAGACCCAGGACAACATCCGTAGGACCCTGCATCTGATTGAGATAACATCCAAATTCAAGATACCGGCGGTGATGGTGGGTCTGGATGCGGAGAAGGCTTTTGACAGGGTGAACTGGGTGTTTCTCTTGCTCACGCTAGAGCACTTTGGGTTCGGCAAGCCATTTATTGATATGGTCAGGGCTAACTACGTGCTTCCCCGCTCCAGAGTTCAGGTCAATGGGATTTCATCGGCTCTCTTCTCCCTAGAAAGGGGGACAAGACAGGGCTGTCTGCTGTCACCTTTACTTTTTGCCGTGAGCATTGAACCCTTGGCGCTTCAAGTAAGGGCGGTGGCAGATATCCGGGGTATTCCCTTTGGGGGCGAGGAACATAAGATATCGCTATTCGCGGACGATGTGCTGTTATCCCTCACTCCCCCTGCACAATCACTACAAAGGGAGTTGGTGGAATTTAAAGCGGTATTGCGCTTTAAAATAAACTTGTCGAAGTAATTTATCATGAATCTCACACTCCCGCTGGGCGAAACTACCAGGCTTAGGTAGCTCACCTCACTCCAACGGGCTAAGCATTCATTGAACTATCTGGGCGTCCATCTCACCCCAAGATTAGAAGACCTATTTAAATCTAACTACCCCCACTTCTGGTGCAAATCCAACAGGTCCTCAAACGTTGGAAGCTGTTCTTTATATCCTGGTTGGGTTGTACCAATGCTATTAAAATGACTGTTCTGTCCAAACGGTTATATCTGTTCCAGGCCTTACCGATAGACCTGGAGAGTGGATTTTTGCCCAGATTACGCACCCTCAATACTCATTTTATCTGGCAAAACGGCAGAGCTCGGCTCCCCTTCCACACACTACGACGCCCGAGATCCACGGGAGGAGTGGCGCTTCCTGTTTTTGAGCTATATTTTAAGCGGCCCAATTAAGCATTCTGACAGAATGGTCCAAAAGAGAATCTGAAAAGCACTGGCTCCACATGAACAGGGCAATAGTGGGTAGAACAATATGGGACTTAATATGGAAACCTAAGTGCGATAGACTGCCAAATGCATACCTGAGCACCCGCACACGCACTACACTCAAGGTCTGGGATAAGGTGTCTAGAACCTGAGATTGGTCCTCATTCCCTTCACCATGCACACCGCTCCATTTTAACCCGGCATTACCCCTGGCGGTCCATGAGGGTCCCTTTGATCCCTGGAAGGAAGGAGGGTGCCTAATGCTCTCATAATTATGATATTTTAACATTTGACAGTTGTCAGAGAGATATTAATGTTCCACCAAGGGTACACTTTCATTAGCTACAGCTAAAACATTGGGTATTACAATCCCAGGTTGGGGAGGCTGCTACGAGGGAGAAGACTCCGATAGAGAAATTTGTGCAGAGGGTGGGCTCCAGGAGGGGGGTGGTACTCTTTCTATACAATCTTCTTAATACCACACATGCACCGAGACCCCAGTACATGCAGGCAATGGGTCAATGGGCTGGGAGAGAGATATCAGCAGTAGAGTGGAAGCGCCTGTGGAGGGACGTGACCAAGGATAACCATTTGTTAGACCTGAGGGAAGCAGACTGTAAGATTCTCTTTGATTGGGACCTATATCCGTCCAAACTCAAAAAAATCTTCCCAGAGACTTAGGACTTATGTTGTAGGGGCTTCGGTCTCTTAGGAGATTTCTCTTATACTTGGTGGGATTGCCCGACAATAAGTCCTTTTTGGGAGGAGATCCTATCACATATGAAGGACTTTCTGGGATACCCTATTCGGACTACCATGGAGGGGGTCCTACTTGGCCTGAGGGGCCCAGAGTTAGACCACCAAACCAGGGCAGATAGAGCTAACACATGGGCATGCTTAGGAGGGGCCAAGAGAACGATTGCAGCGGCCTGGAAAAAAAAGACAGCGCAGGCCCTCTCACAGTGGCATTCTCGCCTCTGGAAGATTCTGACCAATGGAAAGGATGGCGAATATCTTTAGGGATGAATATAAAAATGTCGAATATAAATGGGGCCCACTGGTCGCCTATCTGAGAAGAGGCCTTCCCATGGCGGTCTGCCCACCTTCACTACGTGACATGAACCCATTTCAGTTTTAGCTTTGAATCGAGGGAACATCTGGCTGGACCAGTCAATCACTGGTAAAACGCAAAAAGTCGATGGACACATCTGACCCAGAGCCCAATGTTCGCAAGTTCTCTTATTCGTCCTTCATTTATTTTTTGCAGAGGGGTGCGATAGGGTGGGGGACATGATGGTTTGGGACTGTTTGATACATCTATTATGTAGCATAGTATGAGCAGACACATAGGTAAAGAGTTGAGCCGATCCCGCAATGTGAGAAAATGAATTCTCATTAGATTGTCGATTTAACAGGGGATTAGTGCTATATTCTTATTAATGTGGTCGCAGCTATCATGTATTTGGTTAAAATGCACAATAAAAAGAACTTTGAAGAAAAAAAAACCTGATGTTACCTAAAACAATTTTTTACCGGTAGGGCCGGTCATAAAAAAAAAAACACTGAAAACCTTTGTAAAAGCCACAAACTGTTTTGTTAGGTCCATTCCACATAATTTGGGTGATTTTCCTGCAAGCCAATGAGTGAATGAAACCAAAGCCCAGCCCTGCGCCATTCTAAATTCAAAAGTACCTGGGGTAACACAACATAAATCAGCTTCTCAAAAGAGAAGAGAAGATTACTTATGAATAAATCCATGGAAAATTCAATGCTGGAGGACAAGGTATACAAATAAATAAGACTTCTCTAAAAGTGATCTTTCAAAGATTCACACACTTTTGAAAAGCTGTTAGAATAGGCTACCTGGAGTGGCAGTTTCTCACTCAGCAATATAGAGATGAGGGTGCTTAGACTAACTTACTTTGTTATGGGCCCAAACTTACAGGATTGATCAAGTTTAGGGATGTTGTGAACAATATGCTCCTGCCTGGAATTTTAGGTGTTATTAGAAGACTTTTTTGCTCTACCCTTTTCTGAGAATGAATCAATTTTAAGGAGAAATAAACCCCCAGAATAGTGAAGCAGGAAGCATCAATGTTCACAAAAACAGTACACCCCTCAGCAAACAGATGTGGCTAAAAGTCCTAATAAAATTGGACCAGCAACGATGTAACAACATCCTGAAGCTGAGAGGTTGATTGTGTATGCAGAGTTTATTTGAACCATGCTGTATGTTTCTTTTGAAAACATTTAAAGAGAATAGAGCTCCAGTACCCAACCAGACAACTGCTGGATAGGAAGTGGGAAACATGCAGCTAGAAAAAGAGCCAATAAATTCAGTTTGAAGATGTCAAGAATGAACACAGAAAATAATTTAAATAATTGAAGACAGCAAACGAATCAAAAAAGACATATATTAAAAAAAAACAACGTTATACTGCATATAAACGTATACATAAAGGAAAGACTGGCTACTCTTAGGTTACAGTCGCCGAGTGGGGAAAAGCACAATTTCCCTGGGATAGGTCTTTAGTCTCTCCAGTACATTCTCTAAAACATCATAATTTCATTATTTCAACATTAGATCACTGGTTAATTGCTTAAAAGATGTATTGATTGTGCGCAATAGGTGACAGATAGGTTTGCACCTGCCTAAAAAGCATATGTCTTCATAGTGGTAGACCCAATGCTAGAAGGGGCAAGATTGATTCTTCCCAAGCCCGTATTTGTTGACGATGAAAGGCAATTGTTTTATCCAAGTCTGGAGGCTAGTAAAAGAAATGAGGGTTTGAGCCCTTAAGTGGCAGGACCGCGTTGAAATGAAGCATCTCACATACAATCTTGAAAAAGCACTACGTGTACATGTTAACCATGCGGACAGAGGCATTAAAAAAAAACATTTAACATTCAAGGAGATAGTGGTGCGGCTAAGCATTGCATGATGTTTTGAGTGCATAAATTGTGCAAGTTTCGACTAACCGAAAAGTGTTATACACTAAATACTAGTTGTTTTTAACTTTGAAAATGGCGACCTTATATAGGAGCTTAAAAAAAAAGTAAAAACTGGCTTTGATAGAGAAAGTCTAGACATATAAGGCAACAGATAAACACACAAATAATAAATAGTAATTAACTATGAGGCAAAGAGCAGCACCCACTCATTCCCGGTCAACCATGAAAAGGAGTCCTTTGATTAGCAAATCAATAATTACCTAATACACCAAATCGAATTGAATCCAACTAGAATACAGAGGGTGATAGGAAGGGGGAGTAGGTGAAAAAATGGGGAGAGGAGAAATTGTGCAACACTGAAAAGAAAAAAGTATAACAACGGAGTCTGAACAGAAAAAAATGAGAAAAATCGGTTTTCCCCACTTTCTTCTCAACAAGGCAAATGTCTTAAAAGAAAACACACTCACTCTCCCATTAGTATCTTTTTGCGCAGTCTCTGTCGAGACAGTCGATTTAGTGGTGGCTGTTCTAGTTACTTGTAGTGGGGCGGCGGGCTTTCGGGGTGCCCCCACAAATTCTGTCTTTTTCTCTACTTTTGCCTAAATGGAGACAAATGTGTGGTGAGTTTAAATCACAAAAACAAAAGCAAAACGTTGATGAACAATGGCAAACTAAACAACATCAATGAGAAATTAAAACAGAAAAAGACAACTACATGCAAATAGGACAAAGGAATAGAGCACAGCCCTGGTGTATCTCGGGCAATTGTAGCAAATCTGAAACACAAGATGGAAGCGAGAACTCACCAAGACCATCTCTGTTCGTGTCATGCTATACGCACAAAACGTTTTAACATTCCTTTACCAGTTATAAGCTGGCATTATCGATCCACTAAGTTTTGTTCCTACCGTCTCTCTTCTTTCTATATATAAAGTCAGTCCAGTACAAAGTCCGGTTAAATGCCCCCAGATCTTTTACTAACATTGACCTAATATTCTGCATTGAGAGGAGGGATTTTCCTACTGAGGAATGAAGATAGATGGGAGAAGCATTTCCATAGCTAGCTTACCACTCTCTATGACTCTGGAACACAAAAGGTGCCCCCCCCCCCCGCCCCCCCTCCGGCCAGGCAACAGCAGACTGTACCAGCAAACATCCTAAGGTCTCATTCTTGATGGTTACAAACCACGGTGCACATTTACAATATCGTGTGCATTACCTTTACTTACATTCACTTTGCCATAAATCCCTTTGGCATATTTAGACCCATGGGTAATATTGGTCTACTTGACGTGTGCAGTCACCCCTTTTATATACAAACAGTTGGTAAAACTCAGGGAAAAAAATGATACATAAAACATACCTATGTTAAAAATGATAATTTATGAAGGAATACATTTTTGTAACTTTGGCAATCAGCATGCCTGGTAAATCCTCCCACTGTAGCCTCTCTAATCTTCTCTGTAGTCTACACTCTGCTATGGGTAAAGCAAGAATGCTCTTCTGCTCACATGCATGACTGGGATTCCAGGTGCACCCAATCAATCATATATGGGTAGTGAACTAAATATTGGATAATGACCAGCCGAACGTTGTTTGATTAGGACTGCCCAAATCACCACCATGGTCATTTATTAACAAAACTAATAGCTACACAATATCACTTTAAACGCTGCTGTAGGAAACATATGAAAGGATTGCATAATAATGTTCGGAACAACACTATTATTTTAATTTGAACATTTAAGTACATACATCAGAAACCACGCTAACAAAAGCAAACTTGGGGAGCTGTTCCTACGCCATGCAAAACTGTGAAGTAAGCATAGACTATGAATGAACGCAGGCAGTTATCTGAAGGCAAAGCATCCAATGGGATTGAAGCACCAGAAGCTAGGTGAGCCCAAAATAATTAAATGAGCTTCTGGGTAAAAGAAGATGTGCTAGCAAAGAAGACTGTAGGAACTAAAGGGTTTCCTGGATGTATCCTTGGAAAGCATGTAACCCCGGGCAGCACCTTTGCGATTGTTAGCATTAGAATAGAGGTAACTAGACACCATCATAACAAATGCAGCTCATGGAATAGAGGTGCACAATATCAAACTATTACTAAAAATGGTATCAATGCCTCCACATAGCACTGGCTTCTTGTCTTTGATGTTGATTTTGAACATCTGAACCCACAGGTTTTGAGCAAATGTCTCAGCTAGATGCAAACATAAGGAACCTATCCTCATACAAAGCCCTGCTATATTGAGAGAGCTGGTTGGAAATCCACATTCATTAACACAAGTGTTTTGAAACTACTCCTAAAGAATCGAAAGGGCACACTGAGCCAGACTGCATAGCAGTGCTTGTTGAGGTGGTTAATTTTGACATGAAGGTTTGAGTAAAGACCTATTTAAGCATTTACCTGTTATGTTCCTTGCTTGGAAAGTGGGGAGTTGTTTATTAATTCAAACCACTGATTGACAACTAGATTTACAAAAAGTGATTTATTTTTCTTCATCATGGAACCTCCACTGATACTCAAAAGCATCTGAAGAAGGACGCGATTTCTGGTTTCCCTTTTCATTGGCAATCATCCCGGCTTAAGTACTTAGGAATCTTAATAAATAGAGGATTGGATAATATAGTCACCGACAATTTGACTCCTTTAATCGTGCAAATGCAAAGAGACTTTGATAAATGGAAGGCGCTCGGTTTGTCCCTGTGGGGGCGAGTACAGGCGGTCAAGATGGTTACTCTTCTTCATTTCCTTTATGTCTTGGGTATGCTTCCTTTTCACATCCCCTTAACCACTCTGAGATCCATTGACTCCAAAATTAAACTTTGTCTGGGGCACGGCTAAACCGCGTCTTGCCTTTGCAAAATTAAAATCTCATCAGCTACAAGGGGGTTTGGGTCTCCCTTCTATCGAACATTACTCACTTGCTCTTCATCTTTCGCAACTTGTCTTTTTTTCTACCTAAATCTAAAGATATACCTCAATGGGTCCCCCTTGAACGTCACTTGTTAGCTTCTGGTCCAGGTTTGTCCCTTCTCTATGGTAAAGGGGTCAGTTCTTCTGATCCTAAAAACCCTATCTTATTTGCAATGTCCAAATCTTGGCAGAGGAGTCATTGTATACTTAAATGTAACTCACACATCCATATTAAAGCTCCTTTATGGATTAATTCTGCCGTTCGGGTTGGAGGTCGCACTCTGTCCTGGCCCATATGGCAGGAAGCTGGTATTCAGACAATAGATCAGTTGTTTCACAATAACACTCTTAAATCTATTTCTCAACTCTGTGAGGAATTCCATCTGCCATCCACTCAATCCTGCAAATACACCCAGCTCCAGCAAGCTCTCAAGAAACATTTGGGTCCCCCGCCTGACTTGATATCTGTATCTCCTCTTTTGTCCTATCTACAGTTGTGGGGGAATCTTAAAGGTGTGACTTCTGGTCTTTATAAAACTTTCTTACATCCTCTATTTTCACAACCTCTCTCACAAGCTCTCCAGTTGAAATGGCAATCTCGCCTCTCGGTTACATATTCCAATACTCAATGGGATCAGATATTGGAAGGGTTACATAAGGGAGTTCGTGAAGCCCGTCTTAAATTTTGTGTTTTTAAAATTCTACACGAATGGCACTGGTCTCCAGTAAAGTTACACCATGCTAAGTTAATATCACATACTTTGTATTGGAGGTGTTCAGCCTCTGGTTGTGATATTACGCATATTGTTTGTGAATGCCCTCATACGACACCTTTTTGGCTTTTTGTACGGAAGACGTTGGTCACTACTATGTCACTCCCTCTACCCCTTACCTCTAATGTAAATGTAAATGTAAATGTAAGGTGTTTTGTAGCGCGCTCAATTACTACCGGAGTATCCTGGCGCGAATGACCGCTGGGGAACCCGTCCTGGCTTTCCCTGTGAGATGGTCCCATGCTGGGTATCTCCAAGGTGAAGCCAGGCATCCCCGGCGTCTGTGGGGGGCCGTTGTAGAGATTAGGCAAGCTTAATGCCCAGAGTTACCGAGTGTGATCACTGCCCAAAGTGGGCACCGAGGCGAGAATTATCAGTCCGCTGACCCTGGTCCTCGACCCTGCCGCGTCGGGAATCGAACCCTGGTCCCGGGCCGTTCTCAGCCTCCGGGTCTGCCGCCTCTAACCAGTGAGCCACACCTCTCTATGAATATTATCTTGCATGATTTTCGTAGCCTTTCCGAAGCTTTCTAGACCACAAACTCGTCTTCTCTGGCCACGGCAAAAATTTGCATACTACGGCACTGGAAATCTCCTCTGCCTCGATCGCAGGAAGAGTGGTTGGTGGCGATGATGCAGACAGCTCTGCATGAACGTACAATTTATAATTTGCAGGATCAAGCTTCCATTTTCCTCCAGGTGTGGTCCCCTTTTCTGGAAGCCACTGTGCATGATGATTCTGGCCTCACTCCTCCTTCTCCTCTGTTTGTTCCACCTTCTTAATCCTATTCTTTTGAGTTCTTCCTCTCGTATTGCTCAGCTCTACATTTTCTTTCCTTATCTATTTTTATGTAAATTTGTGTTGCTCTGGGGGGGATTTTTGCCTTTTCTTTTCTGTCTTCTTTTTCCTTTATTATTTTCTTCTTTTTCTTTTCTTTTCTATTCTTCTTTCCTTTCCTTCATTCTTCTTTCATCTTGCACTTATTTTATAATCTTTTCATTATCATTGCATTTAGGATTATGGAATATACGTTATCTTTATGTTCTCATATTTATTATTTTTTGTGTAATACTTTTCTTCATTTGTACTATTTTTTACTTACCAAAGATTTTACTCTGTATCATTATTTGCATATGTACTTTCATCTTCAAATTTCTAATAAAATATTTCAACACAAAAGCATCTGAAGTGGGTAGCAAGTTCTTCACTACAAACCCAGAAGACCGCAAACTAGAAGGAAACATTAGAATAGAAAATAATGAGAATGAACTCAGGCAAACAAGTTGGGTAGTGACTGCAGACCCACCAAAGAACTCAGGCCAACGAGTTGGGTAGAGACAGTAGACCCACCAAAGAACTCATGCCAGCAAGTTGGTTAGAGGCGGCAGACCCACCATAGTGATGATTATGAATCAGTGTCAATTAACTAATGTGTGGCCAAGGTCTCTCCAAATCTCACATGGCTCCCTATGAATTACAGTAATAGGGTCAATTACTTTCAGGTGGCAAGGTAAGAAGTGACCATATTGCTGGGGTGTTTGAATTCCAGGAGATTCAAAGCATCAAAAAGGTCTGGTTAATTTGAAAGTCTGATAAGACTTTTGGATCGAAGGAAAGGTGAGTTCTTACGCATACTTTATTGTAATAAAATACTGTGTTAGGCTGAAGGGCAAATAAAGACCTTTGGTAATGATATATCTGTAGGAGACCTAGATTAGTTATAGATTCCTCACCTTAGACTTACCCCCAGGCGTCAGACTGGATCCGGAGACTTTTTAGTCAGCAGTACCCACATAGCCGAAAGTTGGCGTCGGGCGGCTCTGCGTCAGACGTTGGCGTCGTGGTTGCCGGGATGACGTCGCTGTAGCTACAGAACGCCACCCTCGTGCGTTGAGGTCCATTCTTTTACACCCCATTCCACGCCAGAAGCGCAGAGCCACGCAAGACACTGACCACTGGTGCACAAAACTAGGGCCCTGAAAAGAATTCCCTAACCCTAGAAGTCAGTTCGCAGAACGGGGAGGATGGGTGGGGCAGTAAGGAATCTAGAACTAATCTAGGTCTCTTACAGATATATAGTTACTAAAGGTAAGTAACTTGTTCATTTGAAAGAGACAATTAGTTTTAGATTCCTTTGCTTAGAATAGATACCCCAGCAATACCAACCCCGGAGGTGGATCTACGAACCAAGTTCACACCAGAAAGTCCTGGAGAACAGAACGGCCAAAGAAGCAGTCTCTCCGGACTTGGCTGTCCAGGCAGTAGTGTTTTGTGAACGTGTGCAGAGATGCCCATGTAGCTCCTTGACAGAAGTCATTGAGGGGAACTCCCCGTCCCAAAGCAGTGGTAGCTGCCGTCACCATAGTGGAATGGGCGTGCAGTCCCACTGGAGGCGGAAGGAAGGTAGGCAAAGTGATGGCTTGACCAATGTAGAAAGAGGTAACCACCTTGGGAAGAAAGGAAGTTCTGGTTCGGAGGACAACCTTGTTCAGATTAAAAGCCAGAAAAGGAGACTTGCAAGAAAGTGCTTTGAGTTCACTCACCCTTCGAGTAGAGGTGATGGCAACCAGAAAGGCAGTCTTTAAAGTAATAGGTCTGAGAAAACAGTTAGGAAGTGGCTCTAAGGAAGCGCATATAAGGTAGGTAAGAACCAAGTTCAAGTCCCACTGAGGCATTAGGAAGGGAACAAGAGGAAAACGATGAGTAATGCCCTTAAGGAAGCAATTTACAGCAGGGGACTTGAAAAGAGAAGACTGATCAGGAACCCAAAGAAAGGCTAACATGGCTGTGAGATACCCCTTAAGAGTGCCTAGAGCCCTGCTGGGCCAAAGAAAGGAGGAACAGGAGAACCTCAGAAAGAGGGGCAGAAAGGGGATCCACGGCCTTTGCTGTGCACCATGCCACAAATTTGTTCCAAGTGCAGGTGTATACCGTCTTAGTGGAGGGACGCCTGGCTGCCAAGATAACATCACAGACAGACGGCAGGAATGCTTTTAGTGTTAGACGGATCGCCTGAAGCTCCAGAAGGTTGATGTGGAGCCCTAACTCCACCCGAGACCAGAGCCTCTGATCTCCGCCTCCCCCATGTGACCGCCCCATCCCAGAAGTGATGCATCGGTCACCACTGTGAACTCTGGTTTGGGAAGAGAGGGAGCTGCGGTCGAACCAATCCTGGTTCGTTAGCCACCACTGCAATTGGTGTGCAGTGCCCTCCGACATCTGGATGCAATCGGACAGGTTCCCCGGATGTTAAACCCACTGAACTTCAGGTCCCACTGCAGAGCCTGCATATGCCATCTGGCATAGCCCACCAGCAGGATGCAGGAGGCCATCAGGCCCAGTAGCTTGAGGGTCATTCTGACCGAATTCCGGGATAAAGGCTGAAAGATCAGAATCATAGCCCAAATATCCCGGACTCGCTGTTCGGGGGGATAGACCCGAAACAGTGTAGTGTCCAGAACCGCTCCGATGAAGTGGGAGACGACAGCCTGGGGCGAGCCCACCTTTAACAGCCAGTCGTCGAGATAGGGGAACACTGGGACCCCTGATCTGTGCAGATGAGCTGCGACCACCGTTATCACTTTTGTGAACACCCAAGGGGTGCTGGTAAGGCCGAAGGCGAGCAGTAAAAACTGAAAATGCTTGTAGAATATGGTGAACCGTAGGTAACAGCTGTGGGCTGGCAGGAAGGGGATGTGAAAATAGGCGTCCTTCAAGTCCAACGCTACCATCCAGTCTCCAGGGTCGAGGGCAGACAGGACCTGAGCTGGACTCAGCATTTTGAACTTCTCCTTAAGAGGGAAGGGGTTGACGTTCCTGAGATCCAAGATAGGACGCAGGCTTTGTCCTTGTTCACCAGAAAGCAGTGGGAGTAGCAACCATGACCTACTTCTGGGGCAGGAACTCGTTCAATGGCACGCTTGGCCAAGAGAGCCATAACTTCCTGTTGGAGAAGGGCCAAGTGATCCTCTGACATGCGATGGTGCTGAGGTGGCATGGATGGAGGGGTAGTCTTAAGGGGAGGGAGTAACCCCTTCGGACTACTTTCACAACCCACCAGTCCGACATGATGGTGCGCCAGTGGGGGAGGTGATGGCGAAATCTGCCACCCACTGGTGATTGGTGGCCCTGAAAGGTCAGACTAGGGAGGGGTTGGAGGCTGCTGCAGAGGGGGCTGTGGTGGACTGTCCCGTCTGCGGGCACCCAGAAGCCCGGCGGTGGTTCCCACGTCTCCCGCCGTGCACGGGCTGGACAGCTTGCGCAGGACTGTGGCTCTGGGCTGAACGTGGCGGGGCACCTCTTCCATAGCCACGAAAGGGGAGAAAAGCAGACTGCACAGGGTGAGTGGTGGAGAGGCCCAAGGACTTTGCCGTAGCCCGAGAGTCCTTTAAGCCCTTTAGAGCGTTGTCTGCCTTGTCGCCGAACAGGCAACGGCCATCAAAAGGCATGTTCATAAGAGTAGATTGGACATCCCCTAAAAAAACAGTCAATCTCAGCCAGGCGTAGCGTTGAAGGGCTACCGACGTGGAAATCGTCCTGCCTAGCGAGTCTGTGGTATCCAGTCCACAGCAAATGGTAAACTTTGATGTCTCTCTCCACTCGGCAACTGCACAAGAGTACGGCCTGGGCTTCCTCCAGGCACTGGGGCAGCACTTGCGCCATCGTATCCCACACAGAACGGCCCAACAGACATGCAGTGTTTACCGACCGCAGTCCTAAGCTGAAGGAAGAAAACATCTTCCCAACATGGTCCAGCTTTTTGGATTCCCTATCCGGTGATGTATTAGGGAATGTGACTTTGGATGTGGAGGCTTGGACCACCAAGCTCTCAGGAGTGAGTTGTTGGGAGAGGGAAGTGGGGTCTCCTGGGACACAACCGTCATCGGCTGCGGACGTGGTGCCGGTGGAATTGGCGCCGGGGAAGGTGTAATCATGTCGACCGGTGCCCATCTGGGCCTGGATCCAAGGGGGCCCTGCGGTGCCTGGGCTGTCGGCGTCGGGTGCCCAGGTCCCCCAGCCGAGTCCGCGGGGCCAGAAGGTGCGTCGGCAGAGCAGGTCAGCCCATAGAAGGCATGCATCGCTTCGTTAAAGGTGCGAAGCTGGGCAGGGGTCGCTCCGGGTCCCGGGAAGAGAGGGAAAGTTTGAGTCGACCCTTGGGTTTCCGCACATGGAGCCATGGGAGGGGCACCACCCACATCCCTTGTGTCGGGGGACCGACGGGAAGAAGTCGAAGAGCGATGTTGCTTCTTAGACTTCGTCTTGTGCTTCGACTTATGTGAGAAGTGCGAAGCCTTTGAAGAAGACTGGTAGTGGTGATGGCTCAGCGACCGGTCCCTCGACCCCCCCCCCCACGCGACCGGAACCTCAAATGGCGCAGAGCCGGCTGCTGGGCCTCGAGAATCTTTCAGGACCGCTCCCACAAAGACTTCGGATTCATGGTACGGCAGTCGGGGCACGACATGAGGTTGAACAGGGGGGATTCAAAGAAGGTCATTCCACCATAGACAACCGGTTAAACTGGGGGGATTCAAAGAAGGTAATTCCACCATAGAGTATTGTTTCGCCCTCTGGGCACTCGCCTGGAAATCAATAGAACAAAAGGTGAAAATGTATTGCTGCTTTGTTGATTTACGGGCAGCCTTTGACTTAGTGGATCGCAAGAGCTTATGGGAGTGCCTGATAAAATAGGATATACCGGAAGGCCTAATGACCATCCTAAAGGATCTACATAGAGGGAACTGGGCCTAAGTAATTAAGGGCACACAAGGGTCTCTGACAGAAAATAGCCATAGGAAATGGGCTAAGACAGGGTTGTGTCCTGGCCCCCCTGCTCTTTGCAATATTCCTAGCCGACTTACCAGCAGTACTGGAAGTGGAAAGAAGCGCAAGCCCCAGAATGAGTGGCAGGAAAGTATCAAGTCTTCCATATGCTGATGACCTCCTGATAATTGATCAAACGGAACTTGGGCTCCAAAGGAAATTAAATGTTTTTAGAGAATACTGTGAGGCAAAGTTTTTAGTTATAAATATGGACAAAACGAAGATTTTATGTTTTGGTAAGGGAGACCACACTTTTTAGTTGGTATTTAGGACAAATAAAACTGAAAATTGTAAAGGAAAATAAATATCTGGGCCTTTGGTTCGACAGCTCCCCAAAATCATGTACCCACCCAGAAGCCCAAAAAAACAAAAGCTTTTTTATCCATTTGTGGGCTGAAAACATTTTAAAAAGACTATGGGGATATGTCGCATAGACCAATGTTAAAAGCTTATGAAGCTATGATTCTACCTCAAGTATTGTATGGGGCAGAATTTCTCCATCTAAGTGGTGAAGGAGGGTGGGATCAGGTAAGGCCCTAAAAATGCTATTATCCCTATCAAGCTCCGCAATGATTCAGGCGTGGAACAGCCAGATCCAAATATCTGTTATGATTCTGGAAACAACAGAATCCAGGGGAAGTGCAGAAAGTTTCACACTGGTGTAGTGAGGAGATCCGGCAAAGTAGTTTAAAATGGGCAAAGGAAGCGAGAAGGAAAATCCAGGTAATAGCAGTGAGTTTAAATGTGAGTTTAACACAAACCCCCCTGGATGTAGAATTTACCAAGAGATCGCTCAGGTACCAAGGCATGTAGCAATCAAGGAATCATGATCTGGAGTACCTGAGTAAGAAAAAAATCAGTTCAAGGCATTATAAACTCCTGGGTAAATGCTGCATGGTATCCGTATCTAGAAACTTTGCCTAACAACGGGCTTAGGTGCGAAATTCTAAGGGTACAAATCGGCATTAACCCATGGCTAATGGAGGCAAAAATAAATGCAGGAATGTTATACCCAGACGGAACATGAAAATGTGGACTTGGGACCAGATCTGAAATTTTAAATATATTGTTCGATTGCCTTGCCGTTTTAGATTTGCGAAAATTGTTTTTACGCCCAGTATTTTTAAAATATAGAATAAGGTCACGAGCCCAAGCTATTGTTTTACTGACAGAAATGACAAGTCTTGATATTGCTATTGCACTAGGAAGCTACATGAAAGGCATAAACCGTTTTGTACTGGATAAACTTGAGAGGGTAAACATTTTAATTACTCCTACAATCCCCCTATTCCGAGTATATAAACATCTAAGCCTAAAGAACATTTTATAGACCTAATGGTTTTAAATTATTGCTGTTATTGAGAAGAGGATGTGGATAATGTACCCCTTCTAAACTAGAGTATTAATGGTACCGCTGTTTAATGATTTTATGCTATTTTAATTATTTAATTGTGTACATAATATTGAACACTATGATGCTATTGGGGGAGATGGTGGATACTGGACTTTTTTAACATATGTATTAAGCTAAGCTGGTTTTAAGGAATTGTCTGGTTTTCTTTGCTTACGAGATTTGTGTGTTTAAAAACTACAGTCTAAATAAACAGAGTTCTCAATTTCTCAATCCTCCTCACCCTCCTCTGTCTGTCAATCTGGTTTTAAAGAGCCAGGGTAGAACGGTGGCACAAAAGTACCCGTCGACGCTGGTTTGGCTCTGTGTCTTCATTGGGGTGGAGGCAGAGGTCGACGCTGGCTGGGGACACAACTGGTATGAGCTGCGGTTGTGGTGCCAGTGGAATTGGCAGCGGGGAAGGTGTAATCAGGTCGACCGGTGCCGATCTGGGCCTGGATCCAAGGGGGCCCTGTGGTGCCGGTGCTGCCAGCGTCGAAGGGCCAGGTACCCCAGCTGAGTCAGCGGGGCCAGAAGGTGCGTCTGCGGGGTAGGTCAGCCCAAAGATGGCATGCATCGCTTCGTTAAAGGTGCAAAGCTGGGTAGGGGTTGCTCCGGGTCCCGGGAAGAGAGGGAAACTCTGAGTTGACCCTTGGTGCACCACACGCGGAGCCGTGGGAGGGGCACCACCCACATCCCTTGTTGCATCGGCCGACCAATGGGGAGAAGTCAAAGAGCGACGTTGCTTCTTCGACTTCGTCTTGTGCTTCGACTTACATGTGTGAAGCCTTTGAAGAACACTGGTAGTGGTGAAGGCTCAGCGACCGGTCCCTCGACCCCGCCCCCCCTTAACTTTTTGCCTTAAGCTCTGACATGTGGTTTTAGGCCTCTGGGCACTTTAGCACTGTGGCCCAGTGTAAAGTGCGTGCGCTCTCTGTGTACATGTGGTGAGATTGGCCTGCCATCCCATAGGAATGCATGGGGGATAAGTGTGTCCATGGTAATTCCTGTTATGAGAGGAGTGCAGGGTCGAGTTTAGTATGTATCAACTCGTGAGAATAATTGCTGCACAATGGCAAAAGCGACGCGGTGGATCTGGATCGTCTCCAGCTGAAGTTCCCGACTGTGAAAGCATGAGTTTTGCATTAGAATTCTCACCCACAATGACCTTCTCGGGCCTGCTACTCGATCGGCCCCCTGGACAGATAGGCAAGTTCACAGATTCTCTCCCCTCTTACGTCGCTGAGTTAGCTTTATCCCCGGCAACCTTCACGGTGCTGGGAGACATTAACATCCACCTAGACGACCCTACTGACCATCAAGCAAAGGCTATTTTTCTGTTAGACGCTGTGCTCAGCAACGATCATAAGCTCCACGTAGGCCCACCAATTCCCCTTCCCTGGACCGACCACCTACTGGTGCCATTAGACTTGGAAAACTTGAATCCTCCCCCGGTTCTAACCTCTGCCCCGCAGATGGGGAGGTACTGGTCAAAGGTCTCCGCCAGCCAGTGGGCACATTCCCTCACAGTCAACCACTCACCGACAGGTGATGACCCGGACTCGACTAACAGGAATTTCAATGCGAGGATACAGACCTCGCTGGACTCTGTAGCGCCCTTGAAAACCCTACACAAAAAAACTGAGTCCAAAAAAGCATCTTGGTACACCTCTAAACTGAGAGAACTAAAACAAAGGTGCAGGAAGCTAGAGAGGGATTAGAGACAGACATCAGGGGTGGAAGGTAGAACTAACTACAGAGAGGCCATCAGGAAGCATAAGGCAGAAATAACATCGGCACAATCCTTATTCTATGAGCAAAAGATAAGGACGGCAGCCAATGCCCCGAGGGAAATCTTCCTGATCGCCAAAACTCTTATTAAAACCCCATTAAATCTCCCTGACCCCAAAGAAGCCCAAAATCGATGCGACAAAAACAGGCAGAGTACTTTTTCCAAAAGATTCAACGTATTTGCCTCTCTTTTTCCTCAACGTTGAACGAATACAACTCTCCGGGGGCCGAGAATCCCCCCGCAATTACATACTGCCATTTAACGGAATTCCCATTGCTTAACGAGGATTCACTGAACGCTTTAATGTCAAAAGTGTCATCTTGCTCTCCCACTGGTCCTGCCCCTCCGCGCCATCTGTTGCTAGTTGCTGATATACTCAGACCATTCATCCTGAATATTCTGAATGACTCGATTACCACAGGAACAGTACCGTTGGCATGGAAATGCGCCCAGGTCAGAGCACTACTGAAAAATCCCAGCCTCGACCCGGCAATTATGGCTAATTACCGTCCTATCTCCCTTTTGCCTTGGTTGAGCAAGCTGCTAGAGAAGCACATCAATTCCATCTGGTTAACCATCTGGAGTCTACCAACCAACTCCATGACTCTCAAAAAGGGTTCCGCTCGAAGCTCTGGACAGAAGTTGCCCTGTTGGCAGTAACTGAGTCAGCTAGGAGGTACATGGATCAAGGCGGCACTACAGCAATGATTTTGCTGGACCTTAGTGCCGCCTTTGACACAGTGGATCATAACATATTGCTCTCACGCATAAGACACATCGGAATCACAGGGCAAGCCCTCACTTGGCTGCATTCCTTCGTAGAAGGCCGGGTGTTTCAGGTCTCGGAGGGCGCCACTCAATCCAAACCGTGGCCGCTCAACTGTGGGGTCCCCCAGGGTTCTTCCCTAAGTCCAACCCTTTTTAATATTTATATGGCGCCTTTAGCAGAGATAGTGCGCCCCTTCGGCATTGAAATTGTCACTTACGCAGACGATACCCAATTAGTGGTAGCGCTCAACCATCCCGAGGGCGCGTCTAGCACTCTGAGCAGCTGCCTGGACGCAGTAGCCGACTGGATGGCACTCTCTCATTTGAAACTAAACGGGGACAAAAAGGAGCTGATGTTCCTGGGAAAGACCCCATCGCCAAGAGCCACCATTGACTGGCCGACCTGTATGGGCTCTCCACCAGAACCCAAAGACAAGATCAAAAGTCTTGGAATATGGCTAGACAACACCTTATGTTTCAACCAGCAAGCCACCCAACTCTCTGCTACCTGCTTCGGCCTGATGAGAATGCTGAGGAAAATTCTGCCTCTCCTCCCGTTTCAGGCTCGGAGGATCATGGTGCAGGCTATCATCCTGTCCAGTCTCGACTACGGGAACACCCTGTTCCTGGGCGCTCCGGTGAGTTCCATCAAAAAACTTCAGGTCACCCAGAACTCGGCTGCACGACTACTGCTCGGACTACCTCAAAGACACTCGGGGTCAGCCGCCGTGAGAAAACTCCATTGGCTGCCCATACAGGCCAGGATTCAATTCAAGACGAAGTGCATAGCCCATAAAGCTATGTGGCAGAAAGGCCCTGCAATGATCTGTTCCCTAGTCACCCAATACCACCCCGAGATCCCTACGCTCCAGCACCACCTTTCTGGCTTCAATTAGAAAAATTAAACGAGCTAGATGGGGGGGGGGGGCGTTCAATTTCCTGGAACGCTGCCTCTGAATGGAATTCCCTGGCCCTCACCCTACGTAGCGAACCAGACCTACTCAAGTTCCGCAAACATCTGAAAACATTCCTCTTCCAGTAACTTCTCAGGCTGACGGTATCCTCTGCCCACCCGTCGTTAGCGCTACGAGGCCTCCGGGTAGAAGTGCACTTTAAAAAACCCCATTTCATTTCATTCAATGCTGTGCGCAGATTTATGGTGACTGGTGGAAAAATGCCACTTTTAGAAGTTGGCATTTCTGTGTACTATGTGTCTGCCTGCCTGATGTGAATTGCATGTCTGGCTTGTGATTGACAGGAGCCGAGAGGTGTGGGTGGCTCCAGGAGTGGCAGGGTGAGGCAGCACTGAGCTGAATGGGACACCTGGAGTAAGATTGGTGGGAGGGGTAATCCCCTGACTCTGAATAGGGTGGTGCTTCCCTAGTGAATGCTGGCTCCGCCCCCCTGTGGGGTGTCTGATGGCGAGCCCCCACCTGACAAAGAGGAAGAGGAGCTTGGCAAACAAAGTGCTTCAAATCCCCCCTAAACCAGTTCTGACTGGTATCCCCAAGTCCTGTGCTGTGACACAAAGGAGAAAGGGTGTATAAAAGTAGGGGCTGTGACCCCATAATGTCTCTCTGTACTTTGGTGCTGATGCTGCTGGGTTCCAGGGTGGGCTGCCAGGAGGGCTTGCCTCCCTGGGCCCTGCATTACCCCTTCATTGCTGAAGACTTAGTTTTTTAAAACTATAGGACCTTTGCCTGTTCTAGCGCTTAAGGAGGGCTTGACTTTGGGAGAAGGAGAGCTTGAGCGGGAGCATTTTGGTGCCTTTTTCGTGGGTGCCCACCCCGCTCATTTTGTTATGGAAATAGTTGGTGCCCACCCCGCATGGCCCCTTCAGCAGGAGCCCACCCTGCTTTATACTTTCAAATCAAGAGGGAGCCTACCCTCATTGCCGTGTCTTGAAGAGAATCACCGCCGCAGGCCGAAACCGGAAGTCAGGCAACGTGGTGCCTGACGTGGGGCGGGACTTCCGCTTCCCCAAGGGAAGTCGCGCGCCCACGGGACGGCCAGAGGAGAAAGTCAAGCGAGGCGGCTGGGGCCACCGAGAGCAGCGCGGGTCTTCTGGGATTAAGGGAAGTCCCACGCTCATGCTGGCCTTGACCAATGCCGAAGTCCGAGTCCCAAGAGAGGGCCCGGGTGAAGAAAGAATAGAATTCAGGCAGAAGTCCACCCCGAGCTGGACAAGTGCCCAGAGTCTTCCTCCCTGCCAAGAGCCCGTGAGTTGAGACGGCTGGGGAGGGGGGGGGGGGGGGGGGGGGGGGGGGGGGGGGAGAGGCCGGATCGGGGCACGAAGCTAGTGTTGTGATGGATCTGAATTGACCCGCTCCAACAAGGACCACCTGATTCCCAGTGCCTAAAGGGTACGGGGTGCCTGTGTCTTCTCGCAGAAGTCGTTTCTGCCCAGCTGCACCGCCGAAGCGGGCAGCTACATCATGGGGCACTTTTGGTTTCTAAAAGTCCCGGAGTGGGGCTCAGATGGCACGTGTGCTAGGGCCTATTAGTGATTCACAGCTGCGCCGCACCAGCACAGGCAGCTGCATCATTTTGCATAAAGGATTCAGAAGTCCCTGAGGGGGACAGAAGCGGCACAGAGGTGCCAGTCCTCTACTTGATTCACAGCTGCCCAGCAAGCAGTGGGCAGCTGCAACGTTTAGGCCACAGTTCTTTGGGGGCATGTTTTGAGTTGGGAGTGAGATGCACTCCTTTGCCCCATACTTTCCCAGCTGCACGGCAGGTAGCGTCAGCTGCAACGTTTAGGTACACGCAATGGCGCACATGGATTCTGCTGCATTGGCAGCAGCCCTGACATTCTGGACACAGGGCATTTGTGCCCTTTTGAGAAGGCCAGTTGGCCAAGGAGTCAGTAATTTACATGGTATTAGGAAATGTGATGCTTTACTGGGATTCATGCCTCTAAATGCGTTTGAGGATGAGAATATGCGCGTAATGTGTTTATGCCAGTGAGACTATTCCTTACTTTGAGTATACCCCTAATGTGAGTGATACTTAGGAGGTTAGGGTCTAAGATGTTAGATTGATGAGGTTAGCGTACAATGTGTTTGGCGCCTAATGTGATACTGGGCATAATGTGGTTTATGTTACAGGCTGATACGGAGTACAGTGGTTACCAGTGTTTACTGGTTGTAAGTTTATGATATGTCTTACTTGTACGAAGTTTGCTTTGTGATGGTTCTGACATTGGTCCGGTGGGCCCTGCCAGGTATAAATAATCCCTTGTAAATATGACCTAGTGCCTGGTGGCATGATGTAAAATATGTGAATACTATTCTAATGTATTATGAGAACACAAAGGCTATTTATGATATACCCTTGTGTGGAAATCCTTTTGTGGTGTGCCTGGGATCTTGTTGCTGAGTGCGTGCGCAAACGCTTTACACATGGCCTCCGGGATAAGCCTGACTGCTCATGCCAAGCAATTGTGTGAGCAGGAGTTATCTTCGGCGTGAGCAGGAGTTATCTTCGGCGTGTAACTCCCTTGCCCTGACTAGAGTGGTGGTCTCTGTCTGGCTTTGGCGCAAGCCTTAGCCAGCCAGAGATCCCATTTCTAACAGTGAGAATGTTTGCATTGTCAGTTTTCCGACAATCATTTGTTTGCTGTAACACGTCTGGCAAATTCTTGCACAAGCTTGAACAGGGAAGGCATCCAATTTGACCAAACTATATGCAAGTAGCAAGTAGAAAGATCTTTAAGGCTTTTTCAGGAATAAAAAGTTATTACCTGGCATGGTGAAAAAAATAGAAAGGTGAAGGACATCTGTGAGCAGCAATAACAGCAGCCAAACAAACAAGTAGAAGAAAACTGAAGGCCAGATTTTCCATCCTGCGACTCTTTGGCAATTGAAAAAGGATGTTGTCTGAAGAGCAAGCATTGCCCACTGCAACAATGCCATCTAGCACTTCATCATCCAAAGCGCATGTTCAGTTCGTTTGCTTCAGTGTTCTGAAGATCTAAAAACATTGTTGTGATCTGCATATTTCAGGCAAGAAATCAGCTGCAAATCTTTTGAACCTCCCAAGTTGAAAAATTCTAGATTGTGTGTCCCAATTTGTTCAGATAATACATAGTACTGCTCTCTGTATCAGCATTTCTAAGGTGATAAGACTGCACTTAGGTCCACCTTGGTCTTTGCATTTTCATGCATCCCAGGTCAGTGTCCCAGCTACAGACCAAGGCATACTTGACTAGCAATTGTGGGGTTTGTGATAACAGCTCAGGGGAAGGAGATGTCTTGGAACCGCATTTTCCTTAGGGGCAACTGCACAGCTGTTGGTGATATATTCAGCATGTCCTCTCAAGTCTTCTATTATCTGACACTACTGGTGTTATGAATAGTCTAGCAGTCATGTCAGGTCGAGCAAGGGCATGGAGAATTGCAACCATTCTGTACACAACTCCACCCAAATAATGGATTACCTAGATTGATGTTGTTGCAATCTTGTTTTCTATCTGGAGTCTGGGACGGATCATGTAAAATGTTGATGACTTCTGTACATTGTGCATTATCTTCTGTGAGTGATTTTTCATCAGCGATTCATTCTAAGTACAGGTGAGGAAACATTTAATTTTCAGAGGTCTCAAAGTCTTGAATCAATATCAAGCACTCGGATGAAGCATATGGGTCAGATTTCAAGACACAGAACATCTCTGTCTTGGTAATTCTATTTGTTGATCTTACTAATGCAAAAAAACTCCTGTTGTTGCTATAAGATTGGTGAATGGAAATGTATAGTATGCAAAGCTGCCTCTGTAAAAATGAACTTGATCCCTTTATTAAGAAAAAGGGTGCATTGGGTAGCATATGCCTTAAGACATTGGGTGGTGTAAAAGAAAATAGATCAATGAGATATTTTAAGAGGAAAATATGTCTAAAGGCATAGGTGAATCCATAAATCACTGCTTCACAGAACTGAAATACAACATATTTACCTTATCTGCTGATATTCTGGATCAGTGGAGCTCATGAATTAGTTAATAGAGCTGTGTCAAAATGTTCTTCACAGATGATGCCCAAACGAGAATTTATCAGAAAGAACTTTTACAGAAAAATAAAATTGATGGTGTTCTAACATTACGCACCTTGTTTAATGCTGGTTATGATGGGCACCGGTTTCTTTAGACACATTCATTAGCTTTTTAATATTGCAGATACAGACTGAGTTCACTGAAAACATTTTACTAACAATAACAGTGCTGTGAGGCTCCACCTTTGCCCAAGGTGCTGCCCAGGCCAGATATAACACTGACAACATAAATGTTGCCCAGGCAGATCACCTTCAGTTCCCAAAATTGTGCAGCTCAGTAGCAATCAGCATATCTGATTGAGTGGAAAACTGTGGGAGCACATTGTCCACTAGAACAAAAGCTTTTGATGGCACTTAACATCTTTTAATACAGTGGCCTATAATGGAGATCAATGAAATCTGGATCAAGTACACACTTTTAGGATAACCACTGACTATGTAAATGAGGTGTATTAAGATTCAGGATATGAAGCTGTATCTTGTAAAGGAATTTTAAACATTGGGCATGGATCTAACCTTCCTGGACACAACTGTCCAAGTGAATATGATTCCCTTAGCAGATTTTTCATCCATTAAACACTATTCATCAAAGCCTATCTATTTGGGCGCTGAACCACTGATTACAAACAAGGCTACAGTAATTTTATTTTAATCAAGGCAATAAGTCAAACATAGGTTAGCCCAGACGAAGCCACTTATACCAGAACTTCTATGGCAGCACTGGTTGGACAGACCGTTGATGAGACTTGGTAGACAAATCACCAACAACCATGTATGGCAACAAACGCCACTTGCCTTGCAGGCAACGCCGAAGGTGAAAAAAGAACTCATTGCCTTTCATGATGTGGCCTGATGAGGTGAAGGGCGACTCTAGATGGCTCACTGGGACATGGTGCTGGGTCCCACGTGGTCCGGAAAATTTGGAAACATCAAAAGGATATATTGAGTAGTGTAAAGAAAGTCACGTTTTATTTTTTGTTGTATGTTCATTTGTTTATTCTTCAAGAAAAAAAGATGAATAAAAGAATATATCAGAAGTCCCATAAAGGTGTGAAATTATTCCTCATGATACTCTGCAATGCATGAGGCCATCTAGCTTTAAATAATGTATTGTTTGGTAGCTACACCTTTGCAAGCACTCACAGAAAAGTTAAAAAGCTCTGTCTACATACTAAAGTTTTCGAAAACAAATGGAATCCACTGGTGAGTGGGAGTGGCCCCTACAATGGTGGGGAAAATACCCCTCACACACCAACAGGACCCTTGGTGTCATGCTTCATCATTGGGGTCTTCGCACCACTCTACGGGATGCGGCGTGCTACTACCTACGTCTACGTGGGAGCACTTATAGACAAACTATGTGTGGTGTGTGTAGGGTTGTGGTGATCTGTGAGTGGTGGGGTTTGAAGTGTTATGAGTGATGGTTAAAAAGTACCTGGCTTGTGGGGTAGCTCAAAAAAGTTTTAATGGGCCCCCGAGCTGGTACTGCTAAAAAGGTGTGTTGTGAGGTTCTTATGTATTGGAATGTACATTTACCTCATGTGTGCTTCAACATGTTTCGGAGTAAAAACTCCTTCAGGACGGGGTTGCACAAATCCCTACCTTACTCACGTATACTATAAATAATCTGTATTCTACAGAAAAGTGATTAAAAGGCTATATTGTACCCAATTCACTTCATGTCAGGAGGTATTTCGCGAGTAGCGAACCTGCAAGAAATAACATGGAAAGAAATAATACATTTCAATCAATATTTTCCAATGGAAATAGTATCGCTCCTGGTTCAGTGACCTAAAAAAGAGGGGTAGTGAGGGCCGTCGTATCTAGACAAATATTGTCATACTAATCGTGATTGTGCGCCCTGTAAAAAAGGACAGAGACGTGACATAAATTACACAAAACAAACACACGCTTCTATTTGTTATCATCTACTTGATTCTGTTGATATTTTTGTACTAATGGAAGGATAATGTAGATAGGGGACGTTTTATATCCAGTACATACTTGTTCTCAATGTATGTTATACCTCATGAGCCTCATAGCCTTTTGGGGACCAATCGAGCCAATATGCATCCTGTAAGAAATAATGGGTCGCCCAGACACGACTACTTACAGGTTTCAGTTGCTGTCACCTAGCTACCAGGTCTATTACTCACGATTACGGAGAAAGGTTTCTGCCTTGTTGTCCCCGACGCGGCTCCACTGGAACGGAGGTCTCTAGCGGGCTGCGCGTTTATATACTGCTCCCAATCGTCTTTAATTAGGTACTAATTGAGGGGGCGTGGCCTGCAGAGCAGCGGAATGGCCGCCTCTTGAGTGAGCTCCGCCGGTCGGAATTATATCCTAAAGTTATCCTGCATGGGGAGTGCCCTCGCGGGACCCAAAACGCGTGTGGCAGTGGTTAAACGGGTCGGGACTAACACAACTTAATCCCAAGTCCCGGGGTGCAGTGAATCCGAAATTTGAGGGGGAGAGGTGCTGAGCCCACCTGCAGGAGGGTGAGTGCGGAGCTCCGTGCCCGGCTGCCCAGTTAAATCGAGCCCGCTGCTTCGTGGGCCCAAATCTGCTGAACGGTCGGAGTGGAATGAAGACCTGGCGGCTCGCTGTCCGGCCCCCACCTTGAAGATGCACCACAATTGCCGGGCGTGACAGGTGATCGGCCCGGATTACTGGACGTACGAGTGCTGCGAGGAAGGGCCCGGGCGACATAGTGGTGGACCTGCCCTGCGGAGCTGGTAGGCTGCGACGAGGGGATACAATGCATTGCCCATACCTGCCCTCCCTGGCCGGTGATACCTCCCATCATCCTGCGAACCAGGGGAAACTCGAGACGCAGTGAAGCCGCGCCGACATATACGTTTGTGGAGGGCCCCAAAGGCTGCCATTTTGTCCTGAATCGCCCTGCGCCTGGACCAGTGCGGTAGGCGAACGGTCGCCTGAACCTACAGGGCGCCTTGCCGATACTGTGGGGCGGCGGCATTCCCACGTGCGCCCTGGATCTAGGAAACGCAAAGGAAGAACATTCCGACTCTGGCAGGCCTCTCTAAGCCAAGCTACCACACAATACTCTATTGGTCACTGATCTGCGGGAGCCATTTTTTACACTGAAGGCCGTGACCGCCGCAAGATGGTGCCTCTGGTGCGCAGATCCCGATTTATGAGAACACTTGGCATACACAGCTGCGCAGCCCTTAAGTAACCTGCTAGTGCTGGAGTGCGATCTGCCTGGGACGTTCTGCCATTGGGAGGCGCATAAAAAGAGATTAACGGGATATATCATCCTGGGGCCCACATCCCGTGGATCGCAGCTGTGGGAGCCGTTGCCTGCCTGTGGTGCTGTCCATCGCCGAGGTGTTGGTCCATCCTCAGCATTGCTGAGGTGCATTGAGTGGCCCTCTGGGTCTGGAGCCCAGTGACGCGGGCAGCATGGGGCGACACGACGCCAGGCAATCAAAACTCACTTTTGGAAACAAGCGCGCTCCTAAGCCAGGTGATGCCAAGCCTGAGTCGCAGAGGGATGGCGCTGAAGACCAGGAAACGGAGGACCAGAGCCCGGACCTCCGAACTCTCATGTTAGATATGCGTTCAAGTCTACTCAATACTGATGCCAAACTTGATAATCTGACGTCTCAACTGGACACAGTGAAGACGCAAGTAGCAGCCCATGAGACGCGGTTAGACGCACTCGAGAATCGCCACACAGAGTGTCACGAATTTCAAGTCGAGACTAAGGAGCAACTGCTTCAAATGGATAAGCTCCTCGGCATTATATGCGCCAAAAATTAGGACTTTGAAGCTTGGTCGAGACGCAACAACCTACGCGTCACGGGAATACCAGAGACAACCGTTATTGACAAGATGGAGAAGTACATCACGGACCTCCTTCACGAATTGTTTGATCCACACCTCTCCGCTGTATTTGTGGTTGAAAGAGCGCACAGGTCACTGGGCCCGAGGCCTCCGGTGGGGACTGCGCCGAGGCCCATAGTTGCCAAATTGCTAAACTACCAGGACCGGGACATTATACTTCGTCTAGCAAGAGAAAAGGGTAAGATCACGCACAAAGGAAACAACCTGTCTTTCTATCCTGATTTTACACCGGCGGTGCAGGCGGCACGGAGAGAGTTCCTCCCTGCGAAGCGCATCTTGCTACAGGCACAGACCCCATATTCTCTACTGTACCCCGCAAAGCTGAAGGTCTCAGTAGACCGGAAACCTCACTTCTTCACAGACGCCAAATCGGCTCTCAAATTCGCAAAACACTTGGGTGGGGAAAACCATCCAAGAAGAGGCAGCTGGGAGCGGAGGCGTCTGGAGATGCTTTAAGTGACAATGACTGACTTTGGTATCATATGTTCCCTTTGTGTTCCATGCTCTGTTTTTTCACCCTGAGGACTTTGCTGATCTATTTGTTATACCTTGGCTGGTCCAATGTCACTTCCGCATGGAATTCCTGATTACATTTTGTATAGTTCTTATGTGCGGAATGCTGAGGTCTCCCCTGTATTTCCGACCACCTTGCGCAATGCAGGGTAGTTTGCCGGCACTGCTACGCCTCCAAGGGAAAGTTCCCATTTTTGATGTTTCTTGTTCTGTGGGCTGCACTGGGAGATGTAGGGTGGGGTAGGCTACAGCCTAATTGGGGGGTAGGAGTGAGTGGTGGGTGGCTGGGGAGGGCGGTTCGGTTATACATTGCCAGTCAATTGGTGCTAAAGTGCAGGTTTGTTGCATCTACTGCTCAAGTTGTGTCTGATGCTAGGAATGCAGGTGGAATCTTTGTTTTCACTGATGTATGACTGCTTCTAATCAATTGAATTGCCTCACCTGGAATGTCCGCGGCCTAATCAATGGCAGAAAGGCCAGGCTCGTACATGCATATCTCATCCAGCACAATGTAGACCTATGCTTATTGCAGAAAAAGCATCTGAATGGTATACCATCACGGAGGCTTAGCCATGTCAGGTGGGAAATGTATATTCTGCGATTTACTCAAATTATGCTAGGGGGTGGCGGTGCTGCTGCGTCACGGGCTGGACTGGCGGGAGGGTTTCTCGCAGACGGACCCGGAGGGCCGCTATCTCTTGGTGCAGGGGCGCCTCTGTGATACGTCAGTCCTTATTGTGAATGTATATGGCCCAAATACCGACTCCCCCAAATTCTTTATTTCACTTTGGTCCAAAATTAAAACCCGTGGCTGTGACACCATAATATGGGGCGGTGATTTCAATGCCATACTTGATGACCAGCTAGATAGACGGGGCACGGCCAGACCCCTGCACCCCCTGGCCAGCGAGGCTCTGCTGGAGATAATGGCAGAAGGCGACTTAGTAGACATTTGGAGACATAGGAATGTCAGGCTGCGCGAGGGCACTTGCATTACACAATACCATAACGCCTGGTCTCGACTCGATTTCTGGCTGCTGTCCCGAGACGTGGCTGCCTGCATGGTGGATGTCAGGCACCTGCCCCGGTCCCTGTCCGACCACGCCCCGTGCCTGCTACAGCTGGCACTGCCCAAAATGTATAGCTGTGCATTTACTTGGAAACTACCGCCACATGCCCTGCTTGACGAGGTCTTCAAGGCTGAGATTGGCAATGACATTGATGATTATTATCAGAACAACACCTGGTCAGTTGATACTGAAAGTGGGTTATGGTGAAGTTGGTTTTACGGGAGCAGTGCATCGCCTGGCAGGCAGGGGTGCTCAAAGAAATTAGGGGCTCCCTGGCTTCCCTGGAGGCTGACATAAAGACACTTGAATCGCAGTATTGTGCTGACGAGAATCATGCTACATCAGGGCAGTTAAAGGCCAAGCTATTGGATTATGCTGAGGAGGCGCAGCGTGAGGTTAAATTCTTAAGGGAATATGCTGAGGCGAGGAGATATGATGAGGGGGACAGACCAGGGCGCACTTTGGCAAACATGGTTAGGCCTTCCAGAACAGCAACTCACATACACGAGGTAAGGGACATGGCTGGGAATGTGACGAGAGGGCAAGATGAGATATCAAGAGCGTTCTCTGAATTCTATACCAACTTATATTACACCACACAAACTGACTGCTTGGAGGGGTTGGGTTCCTTCCTAGAAAATCTATTGAACTGGCTTGGTTTAACGATAAATATTGGAAATACATGGATCTCCCGATCACAACGGAAGACATAGTAAAGGTAATAAAAGGCATGCCCCCAAACAAGGCGACGGGTCCTGATGGGCTGACAACTGCTTTTTATAAAACCTATGTCGAGGCGCTTGCGCCCAGGTTACTGGCGGTGTACGAGGAAGCATTGGAGATGGGAAGGCTACCTGACTCGATGAGAGAGGCCTTAATTGTTACATTACTGAAACCGGGCAAAGCTGAAGACGAACTTGACTCTTATAGGCCCCTTTCGTTGATAAACTTTAATGCCAAAATCTTCGCCAAATTGCTAGCTGACCGCTTTCAGCCTTTGTTGCCCCTCATAGGCCGTCCCGATCAGTCAGGGTTTATTCCGGGCCGGGCTACGTCACATAATTTGCGAACCATTTTCTCCACACTGCACTATCTGCATCCAAGTGTACATGCAGCGGTAGTGTTCCTGGACGCCACGAAAGCGTTCGACACCTTGGAATGGCCGTATTTGTTCATGATCCTTGCTAACATGGGGTTCAGCCCACTACTTATGAGTAAGATTTGTCTGTTATACACCGCCCCTAGTTCCAGAATCCAGATTACCGGGATGATCTCTGATCCCTTTCCAATTTCGCGGGGCACGCGGCAGGACTGTTATTCGCTATAGCAATGGAGCCTCTAGCAGCCCCGTAAAAGACAACATCACACGGCGCGGGGAATTGGTTTTACCTCCCGCAGTCTGTTAATCTCCCTATGTGCAGATGACGTGACGCTGTATCTGGTGGATCCAGAGGTCAATTTGGACCCGGTTCTGCTGGAATTCCTCCGATTTGGAGGGCTGGCGGGAGTCTGCATAAATTGGTCGAAATCAGTTGTGTTCCCCCTGACAGACGGCACCCCTAAGGTGAACTCTGAATTCCAATTGAGATGGGAAGATGAGGAAGTGAAATAACTAGGTATTTGGATAAGCAGAAATCTTCAAGAAATGTGGAGTTTGAATTATGGGCGCGCCATGACTTGGCTCGAAGGAAAGGTGAAACTATGGGCGAAGCTGCCCCTGTCCCTTACTGGAAGGATCGCCCTGGTCAAAATGATCGTGTTACCGAAATTCTTATACCTTTTTGTTAATGTCCCAATCCCTCCGACGTCCCATCTTTTTGCTGCACTGAAATCCCAACTCACCTCATTGGTGTGGGCGGGGGGACAGGCAAGAGCGGCCTGGGAGGTGCTGTCGCTGCCTTTGCAGCAGGGCGGATTGGGAGACCCAGACATGCGCCTGTACGCGCTATGCATCCAAGCTCAATTTTTACATTTTTGGGTACACCCCACCGCATTCCAGCCGCATGTAGCTGTAGAACACGACAACATGGCACCCACCCCACTCCTGGTGGCCATATGTGCGAAGGCGAGACGCACCAGAGGAGAGATAGACACAGCCGAGACACTGAAATGGGCATGGGACGAGCTGAGGAAAAGGGCGGGTGTTCCACTCATGTATGCACCATCGCTGTGTCCCTGGTCCAGAATCCCCTATTGCCTTGCATTGAGGGAGGCATTGGCAAGAGCGTGCAGCAGAGATTGACCCTCCACACTTTTGCAGATTTGTTTCCCAACTACGAGTTCATGCCCCCCCTGTAGCTGAAGAAGGGAATGAGGTTCCATTCTCTGACCTGTTCTTGTACCACAGACTGAAATCGGCCTGTCGGGCGCTGTGCAGTGAGTTTCCGCGAGCTCCCCCAACATTTCATGCGTTGGAAACAATAGTGAGCTCCCCCTCTCCACGTAAATTGATCACTCTGATCTACCGGCAGGTGCAGACAGAGGCGCCCATAGTTAAGATCACAGCCCTGGAAAAGTGGAACGTTGAGCTGGACTACCTGCTCACGGAGGAGCAGTGGTCCTTTTGCTGTGGGCAGCTCACTGACCTGTCTGCTAAATACCGGTTACGGTTGATCCATTTCAAATATCTGCACCGCTTCTATAGAACTCCAATCAGCTTGTACAGAATGGGGATTCGTGAAGAGGATTGCTGCTGGAGGTGTCTGCACTCCCCCGCTTCATTTCTGCACATGGCGTGGTCATGCGCGAAATTAGCGGGCTATTGGTCCTCGGTGTTTGACTCCATTAACAAAATGTTGGGGCACGCAGACGCCCAGTCCCCTGAGTTGGCGCTACTGGGCTAGGTAAAACGTACCGCGCCCAAGTCCCGGAAAATACATGCTATGCTATTGTTATACGCTAAGCGACAGGTGCCAGTGCACTGGGGAAGACGGAGAGTGCCCTCAGTCAAGAGCTGGCTGGCAAATGTAACGTATGGACACACATAATTGGGCACTTTTTGGGAGTTAATGGCACCCGCTTCTAGACCACAAGACATATGTGAACCATTCCTCCAGTGGCAGAGGGAAAATCTTCGTGAGACAGACTGCTGGCGATGTTGGTGATTAGACAGGTGGTTCTTTGACCATGTGCTGCCTTTGGATGTGTGCTGGCCTGGGAGGGATCAATGTCGGATGGGCGTTGCTGGGTGGGACCCGGGGGGATTGACTTGCACTATTGTTGATTTTTTAACCTATATTTGTTGTGGCCTTACTTCTATGACTTAAAGACTAGCTGAGGTGCGGACTGCGGATCACCACAGCCACTTGAATGTACATGATGTTTTTCCTGCTGATGACACAAAGCTCTGTTGTGATTATTGTTTTCAACTGTCACATGAAGTCTGCACTTGTTTACCTCATCGTAAATGTATGTGTGCTGGCAATTTGAGTTTCTTTCGTTTTGCTGTTATGTATGGTTTGAAATCCCCCCCCCCCCAATTTTTTTTTTTAAACATTAGGTACTAATTGCATGATTGAGATCGGAAGCTGAACTCATGCGCAAACATGGGTGCACCGTTTTTTCGCGTTTCCTTAATGGGTGTGTGCACGCATGCTCTCCTCATTGTGGTTAGCTTCTTTGTGTCAGCGCATGCTCGCCTCGTTGTCAGCGTCTGTGTGCTAGCGCATGCGTAGATGGTCTAGCACATTTTGAGAGTTCAGTGAGAGAAGGCGCTTGTAGTTAGCGCATGCGCAGGTTGCTCCGCCACAATTTCTAGCTCAGTTTGTGGGACGCTTATAGTTAGCGCATGCGTGGGTGCTCTGCCATACTTAAGCGCTCCGTTGATGGAAGCGCTCGTTGTTAGTGCCTGCATAGTACTGGTTTTCAATTGCTACGTGCATAATACAGATTTTGTTAACAGTCCTGCTGAACAATGTACTTCTAAGATAAAGTTGGGTATTTCTCCTTCTGCTCAGGAAACATAATACCCTATTCAGTGCATCAGCTATCCTGGTCTATACTTAACACATTGTGCTCAATGCAACCTGTGCATTTGTTTTTCATGGGGTGACATGTGTTAATATGAGCCTGACCTGGTGGGTAAACCAGTTATATAGGTTTGGCACTCCTTTAAGCCCCACGTGAGGGAGTGCTAGGTGATAGCACATAGATAGTCCTTTGCAAAGGAATTCTGGACCCAAACTGTCTGTATGTACCCCTAGGCAGGGCACATCTTGGGTCAGCGTAAATGCCCCTATGGGATATCGTCATTGAGACCGATGATGTGGGTCCCAAGGCGGAACACCCAACGCGGTTCCTTTTCAAACAGTCCTGCTTCAGATTGTAGTTGCTAGATCACTGTCCAGCTCAGATCGTTGACACAATGTTGTTCTTTCAAGAAGTGGGTGGCCATTTTCGTAGTGCTCTTCTAGCATCTCACATTGCTTTTGTGCTCGTTAATCCTGATTTTTACTGCTCTGGTGGTCATCCTGACGTACTCGAGACCACAGGGACATCTAATTAGGTAGACCACACACTTGCTGTTGCAGTTTGTGAATCTCCTCTGGTCCCACTTGCTCCCATTCCTGAAGGTCCAGTGTTGACTTTTTTTGGTCAGGTGGCAGCTACTGCAATTGCCACACGGGTGATGGCCTTGTATGCCAAGCAGTGTGGCCTGCTCCGGTTGTTTGGTCTGTGGCCTGGTGTGTACTAGAATGTCCTTTAGGTGTTTCCCTCGTCTGTGTGCAAAGAGGGGTTTCTCAAAATTGAGTTCTTCACAGGTTAAAGTGTGCCAGTGTCTACTGAGACCTCATTAGAAAGAGTACTGTAAGTTGTTACACAGATTGGCCAATTAAGGCTGGTCTCTTTCTCGATCCTGTCTTCTAGTAGTGCCTCACGATTATTGTTGCGTGCCCTTTTCATTGCTGTACTGATAACCCGATCTGGGTACTGTCCCTGCTGCAACTTGGTTCTTAGTTCAGAGGCCGTTGCTTTGTACTGGCTTATGTCACTGCAATTTCTCCGTAGTCTGAGGAATTGGCCATAGGGGAGATTTTCACGCAGATGTCGGGGGTGGAAACTATTGATTCGTAAAAGGCAGTTCCTGGACGTTGGCTTGAAATGTGTCGTGGTTTTAAGGATGCCACCTTCGGTATAGATATTTAGGTCCAGGAACACCATTGATTCTTTTGAGACTGAATTTGTGAATTTTAAATAGGCGTTCTGGATGTTCAGCCATGTCATAAAATCCCTCACAGATTGTAAGTTCCCCTGCCAGATGACTAGTACGCTGTCTATGTGAGAAGTTGGCCTGATATATGATGATCACCAGTTCTAGTTGTAAGTCAACCTTATAGACCAGCTATCCTAATGGTAGCATGGACAAAGCAGTCTTAGGCTAAACTCTTTTGGCATGTGAAGCCAGCTGTTTTACCACATATAACCCCTCGAATACCAGATGAAAGGACACCACACAGGTTGTTATGAAAATAAACAATATATTTATTACTAACAAAACACCTCTGAACTCTTTATGAGATCAGAGGGCTAAGCACATAACAAGACTCTTAAGAAAAATACAAGAAGTCGCACAAATTACAATGGTGCCCTAGGGGCACGAAAAATCATATACTAAGTAAATGGGTTAAGTAAATCGATAGAAGAAATGAAGATGCCCAGAGGCTGTAGGATCGCTGGGACTACACTACCCTAACCAACCTTAGGTAAGGAGCAGGAGGCCCACGGGATGCATGTGCAGAGTGTGAACTCACACGCGAGATGCGGTACAAAGTCAATGGGCACAAGCAAGTTACAAAATAGGTGAGTACGGACAGGTCCGACTGGTTACGACTAAAACTACAGGATACCTGGACACTAGGAGAGTCAATCTACCTATGAGCACCAAATGCTCTAGTTACCTCACCCACGGGCTGCGGGTGCATAGGTGTGAAAGTGTGTCGAGTTTCCGCGTTGAAGTCAATGGAGCCTTTAAGAAAGATGCTGCAGGCGACCAGGAGGAAGATGTCCGGAGTGATCCAAGGGCGGATCGAGGAAAATGGAGACCTAAAAGCAGAGGGGACAATGTTCACAGTCACTAGCCAGTGACCGTAGTGGAACCAGGAAGGAACCAGATGCTGTTGTCGCGATCAGGTGAAGAGTGGACGCTTGACTGCAGCCACGTGGACCAGGAGGTGTCTTCGACAACCAGGATGGAGGCACGAGCTGTCCCACGCAGGCTCTCGCTGTCGGTGGTGTCTGATCCGGATTCGGAGTCAACAGGCCTTGGCAAAGGCAACCCACGCGCTGATGGACGATGGCGTCTGGTGTGGACCAGGAGGGTCCGGGCTGCTTCTCCTTTGCAGGGAAGCAAGGGCCAGTCTGGAGCAACCAGACCAGCGGTGTAGATTTCAAGGATCGTTGTTCAAGAGGCCACTAGCCAGCCGGCAAGTGACCAGACAACGAGTCTAGCAGCAATCAAGCTAAAGGGCCCCACGCAGATCTCGTGGATGCTGGAGGGCTGGAGGGCTGGTCTTCTGTGCAGGAGCTGCTCGGGGCTGGGGCTTCTCAATCCCCAAAGCACTTACTCGAGGATGCCTCTGAAGTCGTGCTGGAAGCGAAGTGCAGTTTCTCCAAGATGGCCGGTCCCACGTGTCTCGTCACACCCACGGATCTCAGCTGTGCTGCAGATGTAGGTAGAGGTCGGAGAGGTCTGGAAGTCCGGGTCTCGTCGGGCTCTGAAGTCTGGTTCCAGCAGGAAGGACGACAAGGTGAACCGCTACGACGCTTGATGGTGCCTGCTTGTGCAGGGTGGTCACTCTTTGGCCACAAGTGAGATTTTCTTCAGTCTTCTGTGGAGCAGAACGTCGAAGTCCAGAGTTTCTTCTTTGTAGTTTCAAATTAGGATAATCTAATTTGGAATGGGACCAGCTCCTACCTTTATTCTCCTAAAGGGGGCCGTACTGTGACTAGGTCCCTCCCATGGGTGGGACCAGGAAGGGGGGTGGTTACACTCCCTATCCTTTGTCAGGTTTCGCGCCAGAGCTGGGGCTGGAGTGCCCCAGCAACTGGTTTGAACCAAGGTATGCACAGGGACACCTTGTGTGCCCCAGGCATGTCTCATTCCTTCCAACCTGTCCTACCTCAATACACAAAATCCTGTCTGGGGTGGTGCTAGCTTCTCCCAAGGCAGGAGACCCTTTGTCCAGTCCTCCCTCGCTGATAAGGACTCCCAGCAGCAGGAGGTCAGACTCGTGTCTGTGGTGGCAGCATCCATTTTGTGATGCTGAGGCTCGGGTTAACTTTAACCGGGGTTCTTAGTTACATGTTGTGTCCCTCTAAAAGGGTGGAATGCTACCCCCGTCGCCAGAACTGGCAAGGGGGTAGTATTCCAATTCGTATGACACCTTACTCGACATGTTTTTCTGCGTCCCCTAGTCCAAGCCACAGACACATATCTTAAAGACACAAAGGCGGTCCTTCAGTTACTAAACAGACTACCCTTCGACCTAGAGACCCAGTTGTTACTGAGCCTCGATGTGGAGAGCTTGTACACGAGTCTGCCACATGATGGGACTCTCCTGATCATCAAATAGGTCCTCTTCTCCACCCCGTGGAAATACTAGACACCAAAGGGGGCCGTACTAAAGTGCATCTCTATAGCACTGGCAAAGAACTTTTTTCAGTATGGAGACAGGCTGTACCTCCAAAGCCATGGGACCAGCATGGGAAGCACCTTTGCTCCTAGCCTGGCCGGGCTGTATGTCCATCACCTGGAATCAACGAAAATTTTATATACAAACAATCCATACCGAAACAACATCCTGACCTGGAAAAGGTATATAGACAACGTACTAGTCATCTGGCAGGAGGACTTACAATCTGTGATGGATTTTAGGACGTGGCTGAACACCCAGAACGCCTATTTAAAATTCACAAATTCAGTCTCAAAAGAATCAATGGTGTTCCTGGACCTAAATATCTATACCGAAGGTGGCATCCTTAAAACCACGACACATTTCAAGCCAACGTCCAGGAACTGCCTTTTATGAATCGATAGTTTCCACCTGCAACATCTGCGGGAAAATCTCCCCTATGGCCAATTCCTCCGACTATGGAGAAATTGCAGTGACATAAGCCAGTACAAAGCACAGGCCTCTGACCTAAGAACCAAGTTGCAGCAGAGACAGTACCCAGATCGGGTTATCAATACAGCAATGAAAAGGGCACGCAACAATAATCGTGAGGCACTACTAGAAGACGGGGTCGAGAAAGAGACCAACCTTAATTGGCCAATCTGTGTAACAACTTACAGTACTCTTTCTAACGAGGTCTCAGTAGACACTGGCACACTTTAACCTGTGAAGAACTCAATTTTGAGAAACCCCTCTTTGCACACAGACGAGGGAAAAACCTAAAGGACATTCTAGTACACACCTGGCCACAGATCAAACAACAGGAGCAGGCTACACTGCATGGCATACAAGGCCATCACCCGTGTGGCAATTGAAGTAGCTGCCACCTGACCAAAAAAAGTCAACACTTGACCTTCAGGAATGGGAGCAAGTGGGACCAGAGGAGATTCACAACTGCAACAGCAAGTGTGTGGTCTACCTAATTAGATGTCCCTGTGGTCTCGAGTATGTCGGGATGACCACCAGAGCAGTAAAAATAAGGATTAACGAGCACAAAAGCAATGTGAGATGCAAGAAGAGCACTACGAAAATGGCCACCCACTTCCTGAAAGAACAACATTGTGTCAACGATCTGAGCTGGACAGTGATCTAGCAACTACAATCTGAAGCAGGACTGTTTGAAAAGGAACATCGTTGGGTGTTCCGCCTTGGGACCCACATCATCTGTCTCAATGACGATATCCCATAGGGGCATTTACGCTGACCCAAGATGTGCCCTGCCTAGGGGTACATACAGACAGTTTGGGTCCAGAATTCATTTGCAAAAGACTATCCATGTGCTATCACCTAGCACTCCCTCACGTGGGGCTTAAAAGAGTGCCAAACCTATATAACTGGTTTACCCACCAGGTCAGGCTCATATTAACACGTCACCCCATGAAAAACAAATGCACTGGTTGCATCGAGCACAATGTGTTAAGTATAGACCAGGATAACTGATGGACTGAATAGGGTATTATGTTACCTGAGCAGAAGGAGAAATACCCAACTTTATCTTAGAAGTACATTGTTCAGCAGGACTGTTAACAAAATCTGTATTCTGCACGTAGCAATTGAAAACCAGTACTATGCAGGCACTAACAACGAGCGCTTCCACCAACGGAGCGCTTGAGTATGGCAGAGCACCCACGCATGCGCTAACTGTAAGCGCTCCCACAAACTGAGCTAGAAATTGTGGCAGAGCAACCTGCGCATGCGCTAACTACAAGCGCCTTCACTCACTGAACTCGCAAATGTGCTAGACCATCTACGCATGCGCTAGCACACAGACGCGGACAACAACGAGGCGAGCATGCGTGCACACACCCATTAAGGAAACGCGAAAAACCGGTGCACCCATGTTTGGGCATGAGTTGAGCTTCCGATCTCAATCATGCAATTAGTACCTAATTAAAGACGATTGGGAGCAGTATATAAACGCGCAGCCCGCTAGAGACCTCAGTTCCAGCGGAGCAGCGTCGGGGGCAACAAGGCAGAAACCTTTCTCCGTAATCACGAGTAATAGACCTGGTAGCTAGGTAACAGCTACTGAAACCTGTAAGTAGTCGTGTCTGAGCGACCCTCTATTTCTTACAGGATGCATATTGGCTCGATTGGTCCTCAAAACGCTATGAGGCTCATGAGGTACAACATACATTGAGAAGAACAAGTTACTTACCTTCGGTAACGCTTTTTCTGGTAGATAGAGTATCTGCCTGTGGATTCCTGACCTTGTGAATATCCCCTTGCGTCAGCAACATTCGGAAATTCTTTTGTAGCTTTGCGCCGACGTGGACAAGGGCGACGTCATAGAGGCACGGCATCGCACGCGACTCCGCTGACGTCACCGACACTACAATAGGCCCACGCCGGCGTGATGACGTCAGTTCCGCCTTTTTTTCATTGCCTTCGAGGCACACGGACGGACCAACGACAGTAGAAATATACCCAGTATACACAGTACACAAATGTCAAAGTGACACACACAGTGTGAAACAAATGCAATAAAACATTTGAAATAAACAACTCCTTGACAATAAAGTAAATACATTACAGTAACTCTGGTATAGAAGAGTGGACAACGGGGAGGCGGGTGGGTCAGTGAGGAATCCACGGGCAGATACTGTATCTACCAGAAAAAGCATTACCGAAGTTAAGTAACTTGTTCTTCTGATAGATACATCTGCCAGTGGATTCCTCGCCTTGTGAATAGAGTCCCACAGCAGTCCCCACTCCCGGTGGAGGCTATCCACTCTTCTATACCAGAAAATCCTGGGGGACAGAGCGAGCAAAGTGACCTTCCCTCCTCACCTCAGCATCTAAGCAGTAATGCTTCACAAAAGTGTGGAGGGAGGTCCAAGTCGCAGCCCTACAAATATCCTCTACAGGTACACCCCTAGACTAAGGAGAAGTTGACGACTTTGCTCTAGTAGAGTGAGCTCTTATACCCTCTGGAGGTTCCTTACCGGCCAAAGAGTAGCAGATCTTTATACAGAGGATGATCCATCTTGAAAGAGTGCGCTTGTGCACCACTCTTCCTTTCTTGCAGCCAGCAAAACCAACGAAGAGCTGGTCATCCACTCGATAGTCTCTAGTCCTATCAAGATAAAAGCTCACATCCCTCTTAGGGTTCGGCGGTGTAGTCTCTCCTCCTCCTTGGAAGGGTGAGGGGGAGGATAAAAGGTAGGAAGGGTAATAGATTGTCCTAGATGGAAGGGAGTTACCACCTTAGGGAGAAAAGCAGCCCTGGTCCTAAGAACCATTCGTTCAGCATGAATGGTCAAGAATGGGGGCTTGGAACTAAGAGCTTGAAGCTCACTTACCCTCCTTGCCGAGGTGATCGCAACCAGGAAGACAGTCTTAAAAGACAAAAGCCGCATGGGACACTTATGTAAGGGTTCAAAGGGAGAACCCATCAAGTAGGTTAAGACAAGATTTAAATCCCATTGAGACACAATAAAGGGAGTAGGAGGGAACCTATTTGTGAGGCCCTTCAAAAACCTTAAAACCACAGGAGACTTGAAAAGAGACGGCTGATCTGGCAAACAGAAATGCCGACAATGCCGAAAGATAACCCTTGACTGTGGCAACAGCAAATCCCTGCTGTGCCAAAGAAAGAGCAAACTGTAAAATATCAGACAAACGAGCCTTCAAAGGGTCAACAGAATTCTCCCCACAGCAAGAGACAAATTTAGACCATCTGTATGAATAAATGGATTTAGTGGAGTCACGCCTAGCCAAAAGAATGACATCCACCACATCGTGTGGGAGAGAAAAGGAATTCAGATTGCCCTGTTCAATCTCCAGGCATGAAGGTGTAATGTCTGGAGGTGGGGGTGTAGAATCTGCCCCTCCATCTGGGAGAGGAGATCTGCCCTGAACGGGAGACGGAGCGGCAGGCGAGAGGAGAGGTGGAGAAGATCAGTGTACCACACCCTTCTTGGCCAATCCGGGGCGACCAGATTAACTTGGGCCCGGTCTTTGCGAATCTTCCTCAGAGTCAAAGGTATGGGAGGAAACGCGTAAAGGAGTTGACTTTCCCAACTCAACTGAAACGCGTCCCCCAAGGCTCTTTGCATCGGATACTGGAGACTGCAGAATGACGGGCAGTGAGCATTCTCGCGAGTGGCAAATAGGTCCACCTGAGGAGTTCCTCACATCCGAAAGACGTGACGAACCACCTCCGGGTGAAGCCTCTACTCGTGGTCGGCCGAGAACTGCCGACTGAGACTGTCTGCACGTACGTTCATCACTCTGGCAAGATGATTTGCCAACAGACAAATCTGATGATCCTGAACCCAGGACCAGAGGTGCAGAGCCTCTCTGCAGAGACACTGCGACCTCACTCCTCCCTGCTTGTTGACATACCACATCGCGGTCGTATTGTCCGTCAGGACTTGAATTGACCAACCGCGAAGGGAAGGGAGGAAGGCCTTGAGTGCCAAACGAAAGGTTGATGTGAAGCAACCTTTCCTCTGGAGACCAAAGACCCTTGACCTCCAGATCCCCCAGGTGAGCACCCCACCCTAGTGTGGATGCATCCGTAATCACTGTGGCCACCGGGGGTGGCAGATGAAAAGGCTTTCCCTGAGACAGATTGCCTTCCACGCTCCACCAAGATAGATCTGCCGCAGTTTCTCTGGAGATCCTCACAGACTCCCTGAGATATCCGTTGTGTTGATACCACTGCCTGCGGAGGACCACTGGAGCGCCCTATATGCCAGCGTGCATGGTTGACCAACAGAATGCAAGAAGCCATCAGACCGACCAGGCGAAGGACCTTCAGGACTGGAACGACCGCACCATTGTAAAATAAAGAAATAATTTCCTGTATGTCGTGAATCCTTTGAGGAGGGGGGAATGCACGACATACAGTTGTGTCCAGTACAGCACCTATGTACAGATTGCGCTGGGAGGGCACCAGGTGAAACTTGGGTACATTTATTGAAAAACCCAACCGGTACAACAACTGAGTTGTCTTCGGCAGATGCTGGAGCACTTTCTCTGACGACTCTGCTTTGATCAGCCAGTCGTCCAAATAGGGGAATACTGGAATCCCCGACTTTCTGAGATGTGCAGCCACCACCGCCATCACCTTGGTGACGACTTGAGGCGCAGTAGTAATTCCAAAAGGAAGGACCGCAAACTGATAATGTTGCGATCCCACCGTAAAACTGAGATACTTCCTGTGCGACTTCAGGATTGGGATGCGAAAATACGCATCCTGCAAGTCGAGCGACACTATCCAGTCTTCTTCCACCAGCGCCTGAAGAACGTGCGCAAGGGTGAGCATCTTGAACTTCTCTTGCTTCAGATAAAGATTCAAGATCCTGAGATCCAGGATTGGACGAAGTATGCCATCCTTGTGGGACTTGTGGGACACCCCCGCGCCGCACGGCCACCAGCTGCTGCGTGTGTTTCCCATTGCCTGCCTTCTGCCTCGCCGCCGGCCTCGCTGACGCCTTGGTCGCTCCGCTCTGGTTTTCGCCAGTTGTTTTGCCCTAAATTTGTGCTTGTTTCTTTTGTGCCGTCTGTTCGTTTATTTAGCTGTTTTTACCATTGTTTTGCCCGTCTTTTGTGCCTGTACTTTTTTGTGCCGTAACATCGTTTTCCTTCCTGTTTTGCCTTGTATTTTGCCCTCCATTTGTGCCTGTTTAATTTAATTTATCCTCTGTGCCGTGTTCAGTTTCCTTCCTGGTTGCCCGCCTACCTCGCCGCCCTCCGCGCTCCCTCCCCGCTTCCCGCTTCCCGCCACCGCCTTTTGCCCCGCCCCTTTTCTCTTCTGTTCCCTCCCCGCTCCCGCCTCCCAGCTGCTCCGCCCACCCGCGCACTTCGCCTTAAATGGCGACCGTGCGAACGCGCAGCGGGCGCGCCGATTGTGCGCCGAAGGCGCGCCAAAGGTAAGCCCGTCTGCGCCCGTCCGCGACCGGATCGCGACAAGCGCCAGGACCCCTGGCCCCCGAAGACCCCGACCTACCCGCCTGACGTACTCCGCCGCCACCCTCATCGCACTCAACACCGGCCGACTCCCAGAATGCCATCAAGCCACTCCACGACGCACCCACGGACCTTTCAGCTGCCACGCCTGCAAATTCACCTGCATCCGGACCTGCCTCGCACCCGCCAAGCCGACCGCCAGCAACACCCACCTCAAGTGCATTCTGCTCAACACCCGCTCCGTCCACAGACACGCCATCGAACTCTGGAACCTTCTAGACGCCACAGCCCCTGACGTTGCCTTCCTCACGGAGACCTGGATGAACGCCTCTTCAGCTCCCGACATCACCATCGCTATCCCAGAGGGCTACAAGATCGTCCGGAGGGACCGCAACGCCAACCAGATGGGAGGAGGCATCGCCATCATCCACAGGAACACCATCCGTCTCACAACCAGCACCGACAACACCCTGACCACCGCCGAACACCTGCATTTCCAGATCCACACCAACCCGAACACCACCCTCAGAGGCACCCTGATCTACCGACCCCCTGGACCACGCACACAATTCAGCGAGGACATCGCCGACTTCGTCAGCCCGCATGCCCTCCCCTCCGCTGACTACATCCTCCTGGGGGACCTCAACTTCCATCTGGAGAACAACAACGACCGCAACACCAGCACCCTGCTCGACAACCTCGCCAATCTTGGACTCAAGCAACTGGTGTCCACCCCCACCCACCTCGCCGGACACACACTGGACGCAGTCTTCTCCTCCAGCACAGACATCGACTTCAGCCACGCCACAGAGCTTCAATGGACGGACCACAGCTGCGTCCACTTCACCTTCAAGAGAACGACGACCCACCACCACCAGCAACAGGCCGCCCGCAGAAGCTGGAACAAGATCACAGCAGACCAGCTCGCCACCTCCCTGAGCCAGCCCCTCCTGCCAGCTCAGCGAACCCCAGCCAGGCCGCCGACAACCTCACGAAGTGGATCATCATCTGTGCGGACGAGCTCGCCCCGCTGAGGACCCCGCCCAGCAGACCCGGCAGCAAGAAAGCCCCGTGGTTCACCTACGAACTCAAGAGCTCCAAGAAGAACTGCCAAGCCCTCGAGAAAGTCTGGAGAAGGGAACCTACACCGGACAACAGGACCTCCCTCAAGCTTGCCACCCGGAAGCACCACCAGCGGATCCGCGCCGCCAAGAATACAGCATTCAAGGACCGGTTGGACAACAACGCACACAACTGCAAGGAGCTCTTCAACATCGTGAAAGAGCTTTCCAACCCCAGCGCAGGAAACAACGACATCACCCCATCGCAAGAACTCTGCAACTCCCTCGCTTCATACTTCCACAACAAGATCGCGGACATACACAACAGCTTCAACAACCAACCAACGCACACCATGACCGAACAACCACCCCCCACCACCACCCTCCACGCCTGGACCCCGATCAGCACCGAAGACACCATCCGCACAATGAACTCCATCCACTCCGGATCACCGACCGACCCCTGCCCTCACCACGTCTTCAACAAGGCCGACGCTGTCATCGCACCCCACCTGCGGGACATCATCAACACCTCCTTCGACACTGCCACCTTTCCTGAGAGCTGGAAACACGCCGAACTCAGCGCTCTACTCAAGAAACCAACAGCGGACCCCACCGAACTCAAGAACTACCGCCCCATCTCGCTCCTCCCGTTTCCAGCCAAAGTCATCGAGAAGACCGTCAACAAGCAGATGGCCGCCTTCCTCGAGACGAACGGATCCCTCGACCCCTCACAGTCCGGCTTCCGAGCCAATCACAGCACCGAGACCGCCCTCATCGCCGCCACCGATGACATCCGAGCCCTGATGGACAATGGAGAAACAGCGGCCCTCATCCTCCTAGACCTCTCCGCGGCATTCGACACGGTCTGCCACCGCACCCTAGTACAGCGCCTCAGCAACGTCGGAATCCAGGACAAGGCGCTGGAATGGATCATCTCCTTCCTACCACCGTACAAGTCAGAGGCCTCCGAAGTCATCTGCGGCGTCCCTCAAGGGTCATCTCTGAGCCCCACCCTCTTCAACGTCTACATGAGCCCCCTCGCGGCCATCGTACGCAAACACAACCTCAGCATAATCTCCTACGCCGACGACACCCAGCTGATCCTCTCCCTGACCAACGACCCCGCCTCCGCCAGAGCCAACCTGCACGAAGGGATGAAAGAGGTAGCCGAGTGGATGACGACCAGCCGCCTGAAACTGAACTCTGACAAGACGGAGGTCCTCATCCTGGGCTCTTCACCCTCCGCCTGGGACGACTCCTGGTGGCCTCCCGCCCTGGGCACCGCACCCAAACCGACAGACCATGCACGCAACCTGGGCTTCATCCTGGACTCCTCCCTCTCCATGACCAGGCAAGTCAACAACGTCTCCTCGGCGTGCTTCAACATCCTACGCATGCTACGGAAGATCTTCTGGTGGATCCCCACCGAGACCAGGAAGACCGTCACCCAGGCCCTCGTCACCAGCCGACTGGACTACGGCAACGCCCTCTACGCCGGTACCACCGCCAAGCTCCAGAAGAGACTCCAGCGGATCCAGAACGCCTCAGCCAGACTCATCCTTGACATCCCACGAACCAGCCACATCACCGGACATCTGAGAGACCTTCACTGGCTCCCCGTCAACAAAAGAATCACCTTCCGCCTCCTCACCCACGCACACAAAGCCCTACACGACCAAGGCCCGAGCTACCTCAACAGCCGAATCAACTTCTACGCTCCCAAACGCCACCTCCGATCAGTCAACCACGCCCTCGCCGCCGTCCCCCGCATCCGAAGAGCGACTACGGGAGGAAGGTCCTTCTCCTACCTGGCCGCCAGGACCTGGAACTCCCTCCCGACCGACCTGCGCCTGACCCAAGACCACCTCTCCTTCAGGAAGAAGCTGAAGACCTGGCTGTTCGAGCAGTAGCGCCCCCCCCCCCCCCCCAGCGCCTTGAGACCCTACGGGTATGTAGCGCGCTATATAAGTGTCACTGATTGATTGATTGATTGATCCTTCTTGGGAATCAGGAAATACCGGGAGTAGCATCCCTGACCCCTTTCCTGCTCTGGCACCACCTCTATCGCACCCTTTCTTAATAGCGTGTGCACTTCCTCCTGCAGAAGTAAGAGGTGTTCCTCCGTGCAAAAACCTTGGCAAGGAGGGTAATTGGGAGGAAATTCCCGAAAGGGAAGAGCATACCCATTTTCTACGAGAATGAGAACCCAAAGATCTGATGTAACCGATTCCCAATCCCGTAGAAAGTGGGTAAGCCGACCCCCCACCGGACCCGCATGATCCTGAATGGCGGTCTAGGGCTGCTTTTCGGAGGCTGGGGGGTTGGAGGAGGTGGAGGAGGAAGAGGCCTGGCGACCTCTAGGATGAGCTCTTAGTTTTCCCTTGTACGACTTGTATAAGGGATTCTGGTGCTGCTGCTGCTGCTGTTGACCTTGCCGATAGGTGCGAAAGGAAGAGCGACCAAATCCTCTGAACCTTCTGGTAGAAGAACCCCTGGTCTGAAGCCCTAAAGATTTGGCATAAGCCCTACTGTCCTTAAATCTTTCTAAGGCCGTATCAGCTTTTTTACCAAAGAGTCCAGCACCATCAAACGGCAGATCTAACAAAGCAGCCTGAACATCCGCTGAAAAATCCGAAGATTTGAGCCAAACTGATCTTCTTGTGGCAACCGCAGTACCCATGATGCGTGCCAGAGAATCCGCAGTGTCCAGTCCACTTTGTATCACCTGACGAGCAGCTGCCTGCGCTTCCGTTAGTACTTCTTCAAAATCTTTCCTGCTGTCATCAGGGATCTTAGGTGCCAGAAGACGCAGTGTATCCATGAGAGCATGTACATATCTCCCCATGAGGCAAGTGGCATTGGTTCACTTTAATGCCATACTCGCAGAAGAAAAGGTCTTTTTAGCAACCTGATCTTGCTTCTTTGCATCCTTATCCCCAGGCACTCGAGGAAATGCACTCAGTCTTTTTGGAACAGGCTATCTGGATTACTAAACTTTCAGGTGAAGGATGAGAAGTTAGAAAAGCAGGGTGTTCTGGTGCGACCCTGTACCTTCTTGCCACACTCCTGGAAACTGCTGGTGCTGTAAGTGGCTTTTTCCAAACTTCCATAATAGGCTCCGTTAAAGCCTCATTAAAGGGGAGTAACGGTTCCACCACAGAACTGGGTGAATGCAGAACCTCAGTTAGTAGATTAAACTTAAATTCTACTGTAGGAAGAGTCAAATTCAAAAGTTCAGCTGCCTTCCTCATAACCATGTGATAAGGCTGAACGTCTTTTGAAGGGGCATCAGATACAGAAGGTAGCTCCCACTCGCGAGAAAACTCCAGGCCCCTAGCCTCCGCCAGTTCATCAAAACAGTCATCCTCAAGCTCACCTTCTTCCATTTCAGCTTGAGCTTTTGTATATCTCTGCTCTTCTATGAGGCGCTAGGCCTCCCTCCTGGACCTTTCCTTCACACGCCACGCCATCGGATCCACCAATGACTCCGACTGAGCCGGAACCGACGTCGGTATCGAATCCGATGGCAAAGTGGCTTGGCCAGAGGTCGACTCGGAGCAGACTACGTCGGTATCGGCGTCGACGACCTCGGCGGAGCTGGGTATTGCCACGGCGGTGTCTGAGCAGGCATGAATGGAAAAAATGGAGCCGGAGCATAGGAGTGTGGAACTCCTAAATTGAAGGCTAGTGGACCCATGGGACCCTAAGGCGCACCAGAGGGGTACCATGCCCTTGAAAATACTCCATACATAGCATTCAAAAACGCTGATGGATCTTGGCCCGGGGCCGGAAATGGTGGCTGAAGAGCCTCGGGCTGGCCTCGAGGTGGTTCCGAATTTGGCTCTTCCACAGGCGCAGAATTCTCACCAACCACAACTTCCTCCTCATCCTCACGGGCCGGGGACGACGCCGGAGATTGTACCGGAGACGGAGCAGGAACCTGCGACTCCGAAGGCGAAGCCTCACCTTCTGGATCCAAGTCTACCTCAGGAGGAACCACCTTCGAATGTACCTTCTTGGGGGACTTCGACCTGGAGTCCGAATCCCTACCGGAGTGACGTCGGGACTCGTGTCTTCTTTTCTTATGCTTCTTCCTTGACTTCGAAGCATGGTCTGATGGTGACTTCGAAAACGACTTCTCGAGGCCTTGATCTCGAACTCGCCCTTTTCGAACGAGACCTCGAAGACTTTTTTCCTTTGTCACCTCTCAGCTTCGCCACCAGAAGTTTGGTCTCTCTCTCTCTCGCAGAGCCTTTGGGTTCATCTTCGACATGAGGAACATTCCTCAACATCATGATCTGAACTCAGAAACCAGTTGCAATCTTCGTGTGGGTCCGTGATTGACATCATTTTTCCACACTCTCTACAAGGCTTGAAGCCGGTCTTCTTTGTCGACATTGTGAAGGAAACAAAGAAACAGAAAAGCGAAGAAAATAGCAACAAAGTTACTAAGAGGCTACAGAGATTCCCCGAAACAGTTAGCATCGACGAAGCGGAAAAAGCTGAGTCGCGTGCGATGGCGTGCCTCTATGACGTCGCCCATGTCCACGTCGGCGCGAAGCTACAAAAGAATTTCCGAATGTTGCTCATGCAAGGGGATAATCACAAGGTGAGGAATCCACTGGCAGATGTATCTATCAGAACAAGTATGTACTGGTTATAAAACGTCACCTATCTACATTATCCTTCCATTAGTACAAAGATCAACAGAATCAAGTAGATGATAACAAATAGAAGCGTGTGTTTTATGTTTTGTGTAATTTATGTCATGTCTCTGTCCTTTTTTTACAGGGCGCACAATCACGATTAGTATGACAATATTTGTCTAGATACGGCGGCCCTCACCACCCCTTTTTTTTAGGACACTGAACCAGGAGCGATACTATTACCATTGAAAATATTAATTGAAATGTATTATTTCTTTCAATGTTATTTCTTGCAGGTTCGCTACTCGCGAAATACCTCCTGACATGAAGTGAATTGGGTACAATACAGCCTTATTAATCACTTTTCTGTAGAATACAGATTGTTTATAGTATACGTGAGTAAGGTGGGGATTTGTGCAACCCCGTCCTGAAGGAGTTTTTACTCCGAAACATGTTGACGCACACATGAGGTAAATGTACATTGCAATACATAAGAACCTCACAACACACCTTTTTAGCAGTACCAGCTCGGGGGCCCATTAAAACTTTTTTGAGCTACCCCACGAGCCAGGTACTTTTTAACCATCACTCATAACACTTCAAACCCCACCACTCATGGATCACCACAACCCTACACACACCACACATAGTTTGTGTATAAGTGCTCCCACGTAGACGTAGGTAGTAGCACGCCGCATCCCGTAGAGGGGTGTGAAGACCCCAATGATGAAGCATGACACCAAGGGTCCTGTTGGTGTGTGAGGGGTATTTTAAAAACACAGTGTTCCCCACCATTGTAGGGGCCACTCCCACCCACCAAAGATTCCATTTGTTTTTAATAGTCTGACCAGGGAGTATGAATCCACATCTTCTCTCTCTCTCTCTCCCCTATTGTTATTTTTATACATACTAAAGTTCCCAGTTCTGAAACTATGACCAAGAGCCTTTTTTGGGTGTGGCAGTGACAAAGTCTGGCAAGTGAAAATACCAGTTTAAATGAAGCGGTCATCACCAGAAGAAGCATGACTTTTATAGACACAATATTCTTCCAGGGGAAAGTTTGTGATAAACCAACTACAAGGCCTTAAACTTTCTCACCCGCATGGTTGAAGTTATTGCAACCAGGGAAACAGTATTAGGAAAAATATAGTCAAGACAACCGAACAGAGGTTCAAAAGGTGGAACCAATAATGCAACACCACCAATTCGAGGTCCCAATGACAACTAATATGACACGTACTGGAAACCACATTCACAAGTCCCTTAAAATGGGAGACCAAATGACTGATGGCCTGGTCTGATAACAGGTCTTCAATTTACCACTGCCATGAACTCTTGTATCTTACCACTGTGGAAGAACCACTGCACTTTATCCCATGGGGAGGAGTCACATCTACCTAAAAAGAGTAGTGGTAGAGTATGCTTACTTCTTGGTTGTGGGAGATGTCAGATCTTTTACCCAATAGTGTACATTTCCTTCTGTTCTCTGCCAGGTGTTACTGAAGAAACAGTTCCTGGAAGAGATCACTCAAAGTAGACAGAATAGGAGCTTGAGATGAATGCTTGGATTTATGTCACTTGCCGCCAGTAGAACTTGAAAAGTAAATATGTAATTCACTCAGACTGCTGACAATCTTAGTCTAATTGTCAAATGACAGTTGTGCATGGTCTTTTCAATTCTAACAGCTGAGAGCTGGGGTGTGCACTTGACTATTTCTCTTTTTATTATTAATGAACTCATTCATTGATTGTTTTGGCATACGCTGGATTTTTTAACCAGGGATTTGACAATATACTTTTGTATTTAGTCTATTTGTAAGGCTTTTCTAAACCAAGAAAAGAAATATAGTCATCCACAGTAATAATCCGGGTGGTGATTTTGTCAGACAATTCGGGAAATATGCTCTCCAGGATAACTTAAGAGGTTGCTTCCTGTCAGAGTGTGATGTGCTCTGTTATCTTCGAAAACATCTGCAAGCAGTGCTGTCTATTTGCAGAGTTAAAGTGTGCTGCCTTGTTCATTTCACGTGGGAGGCATCATTTTTCCTCTGAGGGCAATTTCTCTGAAAGTTCTTATGTTCTTTCCAGGGAAGTTGTTTCTGGTAACGGCTCACGGAGAGCTGGGTTTTTATTTAACGAGTTCCTAAAGAGAAGGCCCAGATCAACTTAACTTTAATACCATTTATAACCTATGCAAGACACTAAATATCTAGACATAACATGCTTGCTTAATGACCTTTTATTTTGTTGCGGATTGCCTCGACTTCAGATGCCACACAAGTAGGGGTCCTCTTCAACACCTAACCTCTCAGTGTTCAGTGTTTTAAAGCAGGCTCACTGATCAGTCTCAAGGCTAGGTTATTTGATGTTGATAATTGATAATACAAGTTTCAACCTCGTCTGGACAGAAGGCCTGTATCATATCTTCCATCATTTCCTCTGAGCCCTCAGAGTCTTAACTGTATTTTCTTTTATAAAGCATTGAAGTGGATGGAGGCAGCAGCTCTCCTAGGGTTTTGTACAGGCTGAGAGCCAACTACAAGGAGGTTTTTCTATTCACCTGAGCCAGATCTTCTTTTGGCTGTTCAAGGGCCTCCTAGATTTATTTAGCATAATTCACATTCTTTGACTATAAGACAGTTATGGACGTGCAGAATATACAAGTCGCCTGGATCCTTTCAAGATTGCTTATTACCACATTACTGGAACTTCAAAAACTATGAGGGGAAGGACATTTTAAAGAGGAAAATTAAGAAAACAAAGCCTCTTCGGAAAATTAAGACAACACACACTAAACATATTTGAATGAAGTTGTATGTGTTCAGGGATGCTTCAACTTACTTGAGAAGAATTGCAGGGGTGGCCTCTTTATCAGAGTGTGTGAAGAAAGTCCTAACCTTGCGATGCTGGTCCACAGTAGATTTTCATAGATTGGTTGACAGCTGCTGAGACGTCAAAGAGCATGAGGGCGTTTGGTCTCTGTTTGCAGACACTGATGAATGTTGTAATTAGGAGGATGTTTGGTGCCTTTCTACTGCATCTTGGGCAGCCAAAGTTTGTTAGGACAGCAGGCAGATGGGTGGGCGCAGCATTCTTAGTGTTGGCCACAAAGTAATTAGGTTGGTTTCTGAGAAGGTGTACTGTGGACTCAGGGAACTAAGAAAGGATGGACAAGCCTGCAAGGAAATCAGTCCAAACATGTTCGTGGGACTCTGTTCCTACGTGGGTGGGACCAAATATCATGCACAGGGAAAGAAACAAAAAGAAGGGTAGTGTGCAAGCTACTTGGAGGAGAAAAAGATTGTAGCACAGAGAAGAAATAGGGCAGGGGTTTGTCCCCTTTAGCCAATTAAACCATGAGAACAAGTCGAGGGAAGGGAGCTACCTAGAGTAGGAAGGAGAAAGGGCCTACATATAAAGATGTCCTTGCCAGGCAGAAGTTAATAAGGATAAACCTATCCTACGGGTGATCACAAAAGGAAGGATAATTAGACAAGCATTGGCATAGCCAATAGGTCTCGCCTTTGGGACCTTATAAGTGTTTAACCATGCAACAGTTAATGTTGGTGTACCAAGGATATTGTCCTGCATAACTAAATACTTATAAGGTCCCAAAAGCGAGACCTATTGGCTATGCCAATGCTTGTTATAACTTTGGGAGCCTGAAATAGTCAGAATTGTCTCACTTGTAGTAGTGTGATGTGAGGGTTAGTGGGTGTGTTAGTATAATTGGCAGCGGTAATGTGTGGTGTAAGCTGCAGTGGTCTCCTGGCGAGAGCCCTGGCCCTTTTTTTTGTTTTACAAATATGCACTGACCATGGTTTCCTGGCACAGCCACCTTCTAAGTCAGACTGTTAAAGGGACCACACTTCCTTTTAGCAGTGCACACTCTCTGTTGTAGACAAGAAGATTTCTGAAGCTGTCCATCTGTCTATCCCTTTCCCTGTTTTTGATTTGCTCTACTGAATTGAAAAGTTATACCAGTGACAGCATAATATTTATGTGGCATCTTGTGGAAGGGTGGGATTTAGAGACAGTAGTCTGATCCTGCTTTCGGTGTCCGGTCGCTGTTCCCTGGGATGGTCTAATATCTGGGACAGCTCATCATGGGTAGTTTGAATGTTTACACAAGCGCAGTAATTGTTTAGAATAAAAGTGGTTGAACTATATGGTAAAGGAAAAATATAATTCAAAAGTGTTTCTGAACAAATACAGTTCGACAGAAAAGTGATGTCCTAAAAATCTCTGCATCAAATTCTGAGTGTGGATGGAATATGCTACTTACCAGTATGCATCTGTTCTTTGCATGTAGGGCTGCTGACATTCATATCTTGTGCATAGATCGCCGCCTAGTGTTGGGTCCGGATGATTGCACTTGTTGTCTTGGAACAGTCAATCAATCAATCAATCAAAGACATTTCTAGAGCGCACTACATACCCGTAGGGTCTCGAGGCGCTGGGGGTAGGGAGGGTGCCGCTACTGCTCGAACAGCCAGGTCTTCAGCTTCTTCCTGAAGGAGAGGTGGTCTTGGGTCAGGCGCAGGTCGGTCGGGAGGGAGTTCCAGGTCTTGGCGGCCAGGTAGAGTCTTCGAAGTATCACAAGATGGGTGACTCCTCCCCTGGACTACAGTGCGCATGGGCATCTTCTCCATCCTCAGATTGTTTTTCGCCATTGTGGCAAAGATGGAGATAGTAAAGTAAGAGATGGCCATGCCAGAGAGAATGCTGCAGCTGCTACAGGCACCGGGGAGGAGGGCGGGCGATATGAATGTCAGCAGCCCTACATGCCAAGAACAGATGCATACTGGTAAGTAGCATATTCCGTTCGAGGCATGTGGGCTGCTGAATTCATATCTTGTGCATAGACTGTATAGCAGTATCTCCTCTAGCGGTGGCTACCTGTGCCAGCTGCAGCAGTTTGAAAAAGAGTTTTGAGGACAGCCTGGCCTACAGCAGCTTGCTGTTTTGTTTGCTCATCTACACAGTAGTGTTTTGTGAAAGTGTGTATGGTGGTCCATGTGGCTGCCTTACAGATATCTTCAAGAGGAATATTTTCTAGGAAAGCCATGGATGCCCCCATTTTCCTTGTGGAGTGTGATGTTGGGGGGACGGTTAAAGTGTGTTTTGCTTTTTGATAGCATTTTTTAATGCATTTAACTATCCATCTGGCTATTCCTGATTTAGAAATTGGATTCCCTTTGTGTTGTGGTGCAAAGGCAACGACCAGTTTTGTTTACCTAAAGGATTTAGTTCTGTCTATATAATAAAGTAGAGCTCTCTTTACGTCTAGTGTGTGCAGGGCTCTCTCAGCTACTGACTGTGGATTTTGAAAGAACACTGGGAGGTCTATTGATTGGTGGTGTAGAAGTCAGTTCTAGGCAGTAGCCAGACTGGATAATTTCTCTCACCCACCTGTTTGTGGTAATTGCGTTCCAGACAGGTAGGAACTGTTGGAGTCTTCCCGACTGGTGTTAAGTGGTCTGGAGGCAGCGTAATGGAGTCACTGTTTTGAGGCAGTGGAGGCTCTGGTGTTATTGCCTCCACATCCTCTCCCCTTGGTATTGTTACCTCTGTAACCTCCTCTGGTTGTGTTTTTGTTAAAGGAACCTTGCGTGTTACCTTTGTATGAGGCTGTTGTTTGTGAGGTATTTCCTCGTGCAGTCGCTCTGTACGAGGAGCGACGAAAGGAGCCCTTATGTTGCTGAAATTGCAATGCCCCCATTGATTTTGCAGTCTGTGTCCTTTTTCATTTTATCCAAAATTGTGTCGACAGCAGGGCCAAATAGAAAAATCTGATTAACAGGCTGGTTAAGAATGGTGGACTGCACCTCATTTTTATACGCAGCCATGCATGTCTGCGGAGTAGGACGCTAGTGTTGATTGACCTAGCTGCAGTATCTGCTGTGTCAAGCGCGCATTTGATGGAGGCGTTTGTTATGAATTTTACCTCCTGTATGAGATCTTGGGCTTGTGCTTTGAAAGGCTTAGGTAGGTGTTGCATTAAGGTTTCTAGCTGGTCGAATGCGCCCTGTCGTAACGAGCCAGTAGGGCTTGTGTATTAGCGATCCTCTACGAGTTGGAGGCTTGTGCTGCTACCCTTTTCCCTGATGCCTCCAATATTTTTGACTCCTTGTCGGGGGGAGGGGCATCCCCAATGGTTTGGGAGTTGGCTCTTTTACGTGCGTTGGCAACAACCAGGGAATCAAGTGGTAACTGCCCTCTGATGGAAGTAGGGTCTGTATGAGCTGCCCTATATTTTTTTCTATTCTGGGGTTGATTACCTGTGCCCTGGCTGTATCCTTAAATATGTCAGGGGCATGTTTTAGAACTCCCTTTAACATGGGAAGTGTTTTGACACTTTTTTCTGATGTAGGGAAGGTGTCAAACAAGAAGTCCTCCTCAACAGGGTCGTTATGCATATCTATGTTGTGGAACTGTGCAGCCCTGTCTATGAGTTGATTAAAAACTACGGTGTCATCAGTAGTTGACGGCTTAGTAGGATAAGAGGATATATCAGGGATGGGATGGGTGTTGTAAGGGTCGTTGGCTCTTTCCATGGTTCCTCTTGTGGTTCAGGATCCTGTGGGAAGTCATATTGAGGCTGTGGCTCATCCCCTGTTTTACCTGCATTGTCCCCGTGTTGAGAAGGAGAATAAGGAGTAGGGATTAAAAGGAGTAGTAGGCATGATAAGTTGAAAAGGAATAAAGGGTCTAGAGGGAGAAGTCCCAAAGTCCTTTTTCTTCAATGGAATAGGGGACTGAGGTTCAAAGTCCAAAGGCCTCTTTTTCCTATGCAGGATGGTAACTTTAACAGTCTCTCGATTGATGGATATTTTTGCTTGGTCGTCAGAGGGATCTGGGTGGAAGAGTTCTTCTTCAACAGTCCTGGGTTGAGTGTTTGACTTTGGTTTGTCGACGACCTTTGGCTTAGTAGTCGATTTTTTCGGCTCAGTGCTTTTGTTCGGGTCGACCGTGACTTACGGTTCGACGCATTTTTTGTGCTCCGTAGGCTTTTTCGGAGGAGTGTCTTTGTCCGAGTCGATGTTCCTTTTTGGATTGACTGCTGACTTCGGCTTTTTAGGATGAGTGTCCTTTCCCGAGTCGATTGTATTCTTTGGATCGACTGGTGTTTTCGGAGCCGGTGTCTTCGGGTCGATAGTTTTTTGTGGCCTCGACGCAGGTTTAGGTACGGCGCCTTTTGCCGGGTCGACGGATTTAGGTGCCGAAGGCTTGTTCGGGTCCGCAACCTTTTTTTGGTTCGGCGCCATTCGGTTGCGGGCCCTTGTTCGATTTGACAACCAGTTTTGGGTCGACAAGTTTGGGCTGTACGGCCTTCTTGGGGTCGACAGTCTTTTTCGGCTCGACCCTCTTTGGCTGTGCGGCCGTTTTCGGATCGACGCCCTTCGGGTCGACGACCTTCTTTGGCTCTGGAACCTTCTTTGGGACGATGTTACTAGGCCCTGGTGTTTCGGAAGGTTTCGGTTTCGGAGCCGAGCCAGATGGCGGGGCAAGCAAAACTTTTTTCTGATCTTGGCTAAGGCCCTTTGCTGATGCCTTGACCGGAGCCGTTGGTAACGGGGTAGATGGTGTCGCGTGCCGGGTACTCACAGTTTGCCCCGGTGGGATGTCGTCATCGGATTCAGAGTAGTCCTCGACGGTGACGATCTCTAGGTCCAAGTCCGGAGTGTCTTGTAGATCCTGGTCATCATCGAAGATGTTGTCCGGGTCCGGTGCCTGTCGCTGCATTTCCTGCCTGGCCGCATGTCGGTTTCGAATAGTTTTCTTCGATCCAAACTGTGCGCAGGCTGGACAGCTTTCCTACTTATGGTCTGGGGAAAGGCACTTGTTGCATACTGAGTGTTTATCAGTATGTGGGAACCTAGATTGGCATTGTGGGCACCTTTTAAACGGGCTTCTTTCCATCGACGGTCCGCTCACGTGGCGTCGAGAAGGCCCAACGGCCCGCGTCGACGACCGCTTGGAGATGGAAGGCTGGATCGAGTAGAGAGGTACAGAGCAAGAACAATACCGTCGAACCGAAGGCCTTTTGGCCTTTAGAAAAGTTTTGTTTTTAATTCCAAAGTTTGAGTATAGGAGTTTGCATCCGAACCCAATGGCGGAAAAAAACAATCTGAGGATGGAGAAGATGCCCATGCGCACTGTAGTCCAGGGGAGGAGTCACCCATCTCGTGATACTTTGAAGACTCTTCCAAGACAACAAGTGCAATCATCCGGACCAAACACTAGGCGGCGATCTATGCACAAGATATGAATTCAGCAGCCCACATGCCGCGAACTTACATTTTTATATAAATATCAGTATATTTAAACATATGTATAAATAACAATGCACACTTATCATTATTTCTATATATGATCAGGGCTACAGGAACTATTCAGCAGTGGGGGGCCTAATTAAGTGTCGTATAAATTATGTAGCAAGAAAAGGCATATTTTGTGATACATTGTGGCACACCGCATGGCATGATTAGTCCCCTGATTTGTTATTTTAAAACATGTTTATGTCTGGCCAAACACCTGAATACAGTAATCAGCAACTCGAAGAAGACCAGTTAAACTCTGTAAAGGGTCTGCCAACTTTTTAGTAAATTTTCATCCGTTTGAGCTGCAGACTTTTTTGTTAAAATCTGCAGATGGTAGCGGCAAGCGCAGTAAATCCAGGAATATGCAGATCACACAGTGGCTATAGAATGGCTTGATTGCTGTGGCTCTGGATATAATCCACGTGAAGCTCCCTTAAATGCTGATTTTGGATGATTGAATTTGAATTATGGATTTTCTGGTTTGGCTGTGGAGGCGGTTGTGATTTGCAGGGAACTAGAAAGAGACAGGAAGGGTGACTAGCTAAATGTTGTTGGTTGTGCTCCGTTAGAAATAAGGAGAACAAAATCAGGAAAGTGACAGGCTCGTGTTGGGAGTGCATGAAATAAAAGTTTGTTAAGGTGGTCAGGTTGTGACCTTTGCAGAACTTTGTGGGTGAGGATTTATTTCCCCGCAAAACCTACAAGCGAGACCCCTGATAAAAATCGGGGTTTGTGTGGGTTAATCCAGACTACCTTATTTTGGTATAATTTTTCAACCACTTTTTTGTATTAACTGTGCCTACTTTAGCAACCTGGAGAAGTTTTAAAAAACACTTCAGGCGACAACCAGCAGCCATTTACACCAACTTTGCATGACCCTATCTTGTACCTTTCTGATTGGACTCCCTTTCGGTTTTTAAGCCTTTGCATTCTGGGGGTTTTCAAGCTAAGGTTAAGGTGTGTTAAAGCACTATATATTCACCCGTATTTTTCAATCATTTATTTTCAAAGAAAATATCCCAAAGGTGCTTAAAGTAATTTGTTCAGCATTACTACATATATTTCAAAGGCTTTCACTAGTGCTTTCCTCAAAGGGGGTCCTTTGGAATTATTGTATGGTGTGGCTACGTTTGCATATCACTTACCTAGGCATGCCTGGAAGATGTTGTCGCTAAGTCTGGTGGCTCGGGGATCTAATGCCTCTGTCTATTTGATGCATCGGCTAACAAAGTTGTTTCCTTCAGTGCCACAAACTACTATGAGAATGTGTGCTTTTTGAGCAAAATTATATTTGCTTTTAGATTTTTTTTTTATTTATAATACATAGTAGGGCCGTGCAGATCCACAACAATACAGTTTTATATAAAACCCATGACAAAACAAGCATTGGCAAAGCCAAAATGCTGTCCAGTCCTCCAGCCTTAGGCAATGCTCGTTTATTATCTAGTTTTCTAGCTGGTATTAAGTGGCCGCCATGTAATCACAGTCTTAGAATTTTTGTATTTTCTTTTATTCTCTTGGCTCTGGGCCCCTATTCCTCCTGACACTGGAATCCCACAGCTCAATTTGTAAAATAATGTAGTGTAGCTCCTTTATTTTGTTGGTCGCCAAAGGTAACATCAGTATTTTCGTTCTGGGACACTGAGCACAAATAAACCTAAACTCAACTAATATACGCAGTTGCACCCTTCCTTCCCTCACCTCGCTCCTCTCCTGCTGGCGCTGCTGTAGTTTAGCCCTGCTCCTCCTCTCAGCAATGTTTGGAATGTCAACTGCTGCATTCATCAATACTGTCCAGTTAACATGATGGATATAGCATGTTATTGACTGAGGAAGGGGGGTCTTCGTGGTGCTTTGCCTGGAGCACAGGAGTTGTGTGATTACATCTGAGTGAGGCACCATTTATTCTGGCTGCATTGAAAGCAGAGGGGTTCTGAATCTAATCTGCGTTTCACTTTGTTAATGTTTTGTTTTCCGAGTGATTCCTGCAGGCTTAAGAAAGGAAAGTGCTTGGAGACTCCTGCCACCATCTGTTTGCACTTTATGGCTTTGCACAAGATGGGATCTGCCCAGACGTAACTTGGGCTTGTCTGTCAGGCTCGGGCAGGCCGCAGCCGCCAGAGCTGATTACACCCAGTGACTGCGAAACCCATTGTCTGGCAGCTAATTGGGGCCACCTTTTGAGGCAGAAACCAAGATGGGGTTTGTGTACCTAACATAAAGCTTGTTAGGATTCCTGTCATCGCCGAAGCAAAAGTGAAAGTAATTGCCAGCGATGCGGAGGAAGAGATAAAAAAAGGCAGATGGCGGCTGCGCGCGTGAATGCGAGCGTACACGCAAGCTTCAGGCCAGGAAAAGCTTGTGGGTAGCACTTTGAAAACCCCCTTACTAAAAGTCAAGCAAGCAGCGCATGCGCTGCTCTAGGCTCGACCTAAAAAATTATGCAGGGGAGCATACTTTGAGTCCTGAGCTACACCATCTATGCTATCAGAGTCAGTAGAAATCCTGCATTTGTCCTATACAGGGAAGTTGTGCATTTTCAGTTATTTTGAAGACAGGAATGCAACCTTAGCCAAAAAAGAATAAAACCAACTACAGTATTGGTATTTAATGCATAAAGAATCATCACCAATCCAAACGTTCTCCTTGGTTACATTCCAGGCACCTTCCTTTAGATCATATTGGATACATCCAAGAAATATACTTTCAACTGTTGACACAGAGCCATCTGAGTCTAGAAGGTCAGCCGCACAGGCCTGTAAATCACACGGTACCTTTTTTTAATCCATGAAACCGAGCAGCCTATTTGCCCTCTTTTGTGCACTGGTCCATAGAGCTCTTAGGTTTTCACTATCTATGAGTTAGAGGCACATCCAGACCAGGTTTTTTTTTTTCTTTGCATGGTGGCACTTGTTAGAACTTGTTATCCTACTACACAATTAGGACTACAAATAGAGAGCAGATGGAAGAATACTAGGACTGAATTGGATACTTACACTTGAAATCAGGACATTTGAACACTGACTCTGGTAAGGCATTAATGGCATCAACTAAATGTAAAAATAAATAAGCAAGATGATTTCTGTAGCCTAATAAATTGTTACTTGCCTTGAATGCATGTCATACAAATCCTCGTGGTACAAGCATTCTAGTGCCCTTTTGGAAATACTGCTTTTCTATTCAAAGTGCAAACATCACATAATACCCTAATGAATATATAACCGTTAGAAACCCTGTAGAAAAATTGTGGCATACCTTGGTTCAGGCACACGTGCACCACATCAACTATTTGGGTTTAGAATAATATATGTACCCAAATCACCCTTGTCCATATACACAGATGAGACCTTGCTTAGCGGTAAAGACAAACTACATGAAGATAGTGATGGCAAGTTTTTCATTAAATACTGCAAAATAAATAAAATGGATGTCACAATATGAAGCAGTCACTTACCCTGCCACCACCAGGCTGGTGCTTCAGGTTATCTGTTGAACCAATTTTAGAGCGAACGTTCTTTAAGTCAGGGACTAGTACCGAGGCAGGGCGTGCTGTTTTGGGTACCACATTAACTTTGGAGACTGGGGCTTTGGCTGAAGGTACTTTCTTGCCATCTGTGGTAGAATTGGATTCTGGGATGGTTTTCGTCAAAGGCTTTGCAGGCTTGGGCCGGTTGATAGGAGCTGCAGGCCCATAGTTTGTTCCTGGGGAGCTAGGGGTAGTGGCATTGCTCTTCCCAGTGGTAACCGGGGCAGTCTTCGGTCGGCTCAAATCAACTACAAAATAATTCATAAATAGGAGGAAAAACTGTTAGAAAAAAATGTATGCATTTTTATCGTTTCAGTTTCAAGCCTGGCAATCGTGTCATCTAAATAAATGGAATTCGATTCTCCCTCATTGCCACAGAACATATGTCTCCCCGCAAAGCAGATTTTTCAATATTTTTGTTTTACCATTGCACTTATGCCTATCAATATCACAGTGTAAATGTGCACATTTTGCACAACATTCTCAGTTTTATTCTGGAATACCACTGCTATTTGAGAATACCATTTTATGTAGACCCGGCATTTCATTTTTATATCTGCTTAAAGCACCACTAAAGTCTTAGCTTTACTGGAACTGTACACATATATTCTAAATGTGCTTCCCTCTTATCCCTGTACGCTGCACATTTAGCCTAACGGTTCAAGTAAATTGGCCCTCGATTTGAAGTTGGCACAAATTTGTGAAGTGAGCTTTTTAAAAGGGCTGGTTATATCTTTATTTAAAGCCTTCTTCCCAATCAGGACCCCCACATGAAAGTTCTTGTTGCTTTCACCTCAGCCCAGGCGGATCACCATTTAGAGAACATCTCCCAGGTGCCATTCACCTGTCAGTGGACTGTAGATGTACAACCGGGGGGCATGCCTAATGAACAGATGTCCTGAGTGTACTAAGGAGTACATACAGTCAGTCAGTCAAGTTAACTTTATTCGATTCAATTAAAATCATACAAAGAACATAAAAACAAAGTTATTTACAATTAAAAAGCTATTAAACCGTTTCTTTGCAATCGAGTTAATTTGACATGATGGTTATAAAAAGCAATTAAAAAGGTTATGCGTGCTGGTTTAACAATTTCATATGTTTTCTTGTTCTGGACGCTGCCACTAGGAAATTTGCCACACAAGCAGGGGCATAGGTTGGTCAGTAAAATTGAGGGGTGTGAACTTCAGATTTTCAAACAATCACGCTGGTATAGCATGTGAAAATACATTATATGAGAAGAAAGGTGTGAGGGGGGTAGGATTATGGGGTAGTGCATATTGTAAGGAGTAATTACAGCACAACATTGTTTTAAATAAATCACTATTTTTAAGGCCTTCAAACCAGACATAAGTGTGTGTGTTTTTGTCTCTTTATGTAAACCTCCTAGGTGAAACGCGAGAGACACCTCACCATAGCCGTCAGAAAGCACTTGTACCCAACTATTTACTACAGAAAACATTTTTTAGGGGGTGTGGGTGAACACCCCAAGCAACCCCCTGAATCTATGTATCTCTACATACAAGACAGACCACCCTGGAATGGCAATAAATGAGCATATGTGTTTGCAGCAAAAAGTATTGACAGGCCTTCCAAACATGCATGCTGGTCAGGCGAGACCAATGTTCAGACTTTCTAGTCGTCTGATAAAAAATAAAAGTACAGTGAATCACATAAAGGCAACCCATAACAAAGTAGTAAAGTAGTTCTCATAGAAATATAAATTAAGAACCCTTGTTAAGTCAACCGGTAGAGGAACCACCACAAGTTTGCTTGTTACTATCAGTGTACAGGTCGAACACACAAAAGAGTTTGGCTATATCCAGTACTCCAATCGGAGGCAACAAAACTGGTAAGCAAAGATGTGAGAGTTCCTGCCATAATATGGCCTGCATTGTCACACAAAGAAAACAAAATGTGTTATTAAATTAAAAGTTTAAAACAGACTAAAAATAATAATTCTGGGGGGGGGGGGGAGCCTGGCCAGCGACCATGATGGCCGCCTGACTCATCGGCTCCGCTTACCTCTAAACTGCTCTCCCGGTTTCCGCGACATCCTGCACGCACTTCTTGGATTAATCGGCGCTGGCGGAACCGGGAGGGCAGCCTGATCCTGCCGCTGTGCCTCGAAGTCGGCTCCCGGCAGCGGAAGCGCTGCAACGCCCTCACCTCCTCCGGACTCGGCGAGGCAGGCTCGGGGTCTTTGTTCTTGATGTGCGCCTGGCCCGTGTGCAACGACGATCGCCGGGGGCTGCTGGACGGGGCTGGCTGCCGTGCCTCGCAGCAGCTTTTTGATTCTGGAGCCCTGCTTGCCGCTCTCTCCGACCTGCGCGCGGAAGCCCCAGAAGCAACATTGTAGCACTCCCTGGGACCTGCATTGACTCCGCCGCTACTTTGTTTCGCTACAGGGCTGGGACGAGCGCCATCTTATCGCCTGCCCTCATTCCCCGAAGGTAAACACCCGGGACTGGGTCTGTTACAGCATTGCTGCGGGGGTGATAGTAACTATTGCCCTGCGCCCCCCCGTCTGGGCTTACTTCATCATGAACCAGCTGGAGCTAATTGGGAATGCTGGCAAGGAGAGCTATCGACCGGCGGAGCGACACTGCACACATTTGCACCGACTGGAGGACAATGCTGCGCCCTTTCTCCCCTCGGCGCCATTGCGGCTATGTGATATCCTGAGCGCCCTGTCCGCCTTGAGGGCTGACCTGCGCACCGTCGCTGGGGAACTGGGGGGTCGGATGGACGCGATATTGTCCGCGGCCCCCCTGTCTGGTCGTGACGATCCGCAGCATCTGGCCGCTACGCCACACCCGGTGATGCATCCTTGTGGCCCCTCTGCCCCGGTCTCCGCTGACATGGAGACGGCGCGGAACTCCGATCCTGCAAGCGTACTGGAGGGAACACCCCTGGGTAGACCCGGAATGTCTGATGCTGTTTTCCGGCTGGCAAGACTTTATCGGGCGCCATTTTCTGAAGATCCCTCAATGGCGGCTAGCGGAATGCAATTCCCTTCCTAGGAATGGTGGCGAATGTTGGGACTGGCTGCACGGGGTGACCCCGCACCTTGCAACGCTTCTTGTGTCATTAACGTTTTCTCGGCAACGGACTGGATGAACGTTTGGGACCATTTTCCTATCCTGACGAGGCCTCTTCATCCCCTTATTTCACCTGTGTCGTTTTCGATCCAGTTGGACTGCGTCGCTGCATCCTACCGTACGGGGCAAGGTTGAGGGTATCCCCTTTCCCTTCGGAACTGTCTTCCTTGTACTGCTGGGACACTGATGGACTGCCGGTGGATTTCATATGTTGGTACTGTATTGGTGGTGGAGTCGGGGTAAGGGTGGCCGGAATAATGTACTTTGGCAGTTTTGGACATGTTCTTATGGCCCTCCCCCGGTCTTCTGTGATTTATGTTCCTTTATTTCTCTTTCCTAACGGAACTCTTCTCTAGGTGAACTGTACTCTTTCTTCTTTCTTCCCTTTTCCCTGTCTTTTTCTCCTTCTCAATTTTCTCTTCTCTCGCTATATTTCGGGTTATGGGGAGACAAACACTCTGCTAGGGGGGGGGGGTAGGCCGTAGCCTCTGCATGTGTGTAGGGTGGGGGGGTAACTTTTAGTTCGTGTTTCTTTCTATGGTGCCTTTTTTGCTATTATATGCTTTCTTCTTTCCTCTTGGCCCGTGTTAGGCATATTGGGGGATGGGTGGTAGCGTGGTATTAGTTGGGATGTTGCGTCCTCTTTAGGGGTGTGCATATTTTGTGGCCATCCTCTGGTTGGGACCTGCATGTTGCGAACTGTGCTGATTGGTAAAGGTGTCTATAGTGAGTCCCACCTACACGGACCTCGTTTCTTTTCTCTTAATTGTATTAGTACGGAGAAATATGACCTGCTCTTAATGGTAGCGATGAAAACTTTTAAAATTAACCTTCACCGATTCTAAGACATGGTAATACGGTAACTACAGTGTAACCTTTTTACTGCTTGCTTCAATGAGAGATATTACTGTGTCGCCGTAACGTTGCATTGGTGCTTTACTGTTTCCGTGGCTGGCCGGTAGGTTGTAGGCCCGTATTTGTTCTGATTTGATGCAAAATAAAGGTTTTCAAAAAAAAAAAAATAATAATTCTGGGGTTGAACCTAACCATAAGTGTTACCTTTAGCATTAAAGGAGCAGAATATTCACCCTCGAGGACACCCTAGAATCCTATATTAGAGGCACATGCAGCACAAATGTTTACTAAAGCCTGCGCATGGCTACAACCCACTAAAAAGTGTTGTGTGGCATTTCGGTCTCATTCATCTCTCTCGACTATTCTGATCTACAATCTTGCTAATTTAAAGTCTTGCTTCTGGTCATCAGATAAGATGGTGGATTCCATAAATTCCTCGATCTGCTTTATGTCCTCCCATCCCATGATTTTATTCAGCAGAAGCAGATTTAAGATCAGGCAGTAACTCGACAGACGGATAAAAATAGGTGATAAAAAAATTATTGAGATCTCATTTTGCCTTTTTATGATTTACATTGCTTGTAATGAATATGCTTTTTTTTATCCGTAGCCATTTTGTATGCCCATCCTACACTTAGGCTTGCACTGTACCCACACTTTAAGCATGTTTTGCCTCTGTGATGGTTATTGGCACTTGTAAGAGAGAATTCGCAAATGACTAGATCAGCATCTGAGAAATGTACATTATCTGGATGTTTTCATAGTTTTCTCAAAACTTCTAATGAGAAAGCTCTGCACCTGCTGAAATCACAGCTGTCTTGAGTTTCGGTTTCAGTCACATGACCTTTTCGATGTCTGCTTTTAGCACATAAAATGCAAAGAAAAAAGGTGGTGACAATTAAGCCATGGTTACGTTTAGTTTAATTCAAAATACTCCACAGGGTGTACTATAGTAGACTGAGACTGCATGCCATGGGAACCGTTTGGAGTGGCTCCGTGATCCAGGATTACTGGGTAGCAATTACTGAGAAACTTAGTGGGGTGCTCTCCGCACAGTTCCCGCTTGACCCTAAATTCACGCTTTTTGGGATCTCCAATGACATCGATTTACCATGAGCTCAGCCCTTGTTCTGTAGTCTTGGCCTTGTTGTGGCTAAGTAGGGATATAGTACTGGGGGGTACAGGAAATGCTAAGTCTGGGTATGCCCTGACAAATGTAGGTGTGTTGTGGCTTATTGCTATGCTGTTTAGAACTGTGTTTACTTTCGATACTGAAATTGTATTGGCTGATGGTTGCCTGGGGAGAAGTGGGCGGAGGGGTGTTGGGGGAGAGGATTGATGTTTATGGTGAGGTTGGACACCCCCCCACCGTTCCCCCCCCCCGCCCCAATATTCTGTATGGTGCTTGTTCGTGCTACTATTGTGAAATCTTGCAAATAACATAGATGTTAAAATGATGCAAACAAAAGTGAAGAATAGTGGGATCAGTGGGCACTGTATGCTCAATATCTCAGAACAAAGAGCCGTCTTGCGAACTACATATTTTAGATGTTTTTGCATTAATAAACGTTTTTATATTTGAAAACAGCTCCTCATCCAGTACTGGTCAGCTAACCTAGAAAGGTCCGCAAATGTCTGGCATGGCCTTGGAACGGATAAAGGCCCACCTCTCTAACTAGAGTCAACACATTTAAATGGGTTTGATGTATTCCAGCAGCAAAATTATCACAAGTGGCACCCTCAATGTCACTGGCATACTGTTATTCAAGAAGTTTAAAGGCCCTTAAGTCTAGATTATCAAGCTTCAGTGCTAACTGCATGCCTTCAATACCCATATCCAGCTGCAACTGCCAGAGGATTCAGTCAAAGGTATTGAGCCTATCTTGTTTTGGATGAAGAAAAGCTTTCTCTGACCGAAGAGAGCTGAACATAGGGGTTCAGCATATAAGATGGAACCATAGCACCAATCTCATTTCATGCAACACCCTGCCTGGGGTAGCCACTTCAATCCTGATGTAATAAGTGAACATCGGAGAGTCATGTTTTGTGCTGAGAAAACTTCCAACCTAGAATAAAACTGAAAGGAATATGCCTCCTATGTTCTTTGCTAAAGCTGACCGCTGGATGAGAATAGCAATATCATTCAGCCCAAAGGTACAAATCCAAACATTTCAGAGAACCTAGGTTTAGACAACCCACTTCTTCCATACATTAAAACAAATAAGTAACCAATCAGTCCACAACCATCCTCTATGACTCACTCCACTTGCTTCTAGTACATAAACTAATAGTCTGAGTTAATGTTCCAGCGATGGCCTCCAAACTATGTGCCCCAAGTCCAACTAAGTATAACGTTGGAATTTCTATGGTTTTATGTCAGTAAAATTTCCAGCTAACTATAACTGGTGTGAAACCTATGGTTTTTTCAGTGAATTTCAAAGGTTTTTTAAATGCTAATTCCTAACTATATATAGGGCCTCAAACCTATGAAATGTAATATTTTTTATAATGAATCCTATATTGTATATTTATATAATACTTTTTTTTAATTTTTATTTTTTTTATTTTTATTTTTATTTTTTTGCCCTGGTGCGCTCCCGGTGCGCACCCCGGTGTGCGCACTGGAAAGCGCATTTTTTCGGAGCGCCCCGGGTCGCGCACCGGTGAGCGTCCCGTTAGCGCTATTGCCGCGAACGAAAACATCATGACGTATCGCGTGGCAGCGTGATACTCACGGCGTAAGCGCACCCGGAAATACTCGAGCGAATACGATCGCGCAACGTAATCTGACGCGCTTACGCAATGCGCGCCCCGGGGCGCGTCGCGTAAGCGCGTCGGGTCATGTGACCTAAAAATAACACTTTTTATTGGTGCAGAACAGTTTTGGTTTCTAAATATGAAAGCCCGGGTCATGTGACCTGAAAATAACACTTTTCATTGGTTCAGGACAGTTTTTTTTTCTAAATGATGAAAGACCCCACCTTTTTTCCTTATTCTGACTTTGTCCTTTGACTGAGGAAGACCTGTTTGGAAATCTATTAGAAATATTTTGTACTTTAAAATGGCTACAGTAGCAGCAGCAGCTGGAGCATCTGCACCACCACCACCACCAAGAGGACCACCACAACATTACATTGGTGGTCAAGAAGAGGAGGAGGAGGGGAGAAGGTGGCTGCCAGAAGACAATACCCCATACAAGCCAAGGCAGCACATTGTATGGGAGTTTTTTTCTATCCCAGAGGGCAAGAAGAAAGTCAATGCGCCCAAGGTGACTTGCCTAATCTGTGGCATGGAACTTTCAAGGGGGAACCCTAACAAAAAATATTCTTTTGGTAATAATACCATGATTAGACACATGCAGTGCAAGCATCCGAACAACTATGCTGCCGCAGAGGTGAGAGAACTGGCCAGTAACCCTCCCCAATCTTCAACCACCACCTCCAAAAGAAAGTAACCCACTCCATCGGGACCAGAGACAAGGGAGACGATCCCTTGCATACAACCACGGTTTGGGGAATTCAGAATTACATGTATTTTTTGTGGTAAGACCATCTCCTATGGTGAACAGAGCATAAAGCTCATCCTCCTTGCTAGAGACAACCACAATTGCCCCAAAAAACCTTAATTTTTTCCTGATTTTTTTTGCTCCAGTTGAGCCATTTTCAATTCCCTGTTTTTTGTTTATCCCCATAAAAATAACAAAAAAATATATAAAATAGTCCATAAAAGCCAAAAAAGTACAAAATGTTCAAAAAACATAAAAAAAAGTATAAAACAACAAAAAGAAGAAAAAAAAACGTTCTTTTTAGAACTACCTCCAATTTTTAAACAAGCATTTACAATGCAACGGTTTCGCCTTTGTAAAAGTTAGAGCTATTGGCATTGTAAATGACAAATTTTGTATTTATGTGTTGGTTTTGAAAACAGATAAATAAATTGCATTGTCATTTACAATGCCAATAGCTTAATCTCTCACAAATGCGAGACCTATTGCATTTGCACACACACACAGAGCACAAACACACACACAGAAATGGGGGGGGGGGGAGGGGGAAGAGGAGCAAAACCAAGGCCCAAGTGATTGGTTCTTTCTGAAATGATAGTGATGAGCTAAAACGATAGCATGGAATGCACTGCTAGTGATTTAGAGTAATTCAAGCATTTCCACGTGTCACTTTTATTCTGCTGCCGTCATTCTCACCTGAGATCCCATTACTTGTTAGACATGAGGGCTGATAATCGAAAAAACAGGTGTAAGAGCTCATATGTGGAGTAGTTGTTCTTTTTCAATATGCATTGCTGTGAGTGTATGCGTGTTTAAAGAAGGGAGAATTTCGAATGTGAATGACAACAGTTGGAGCAGAGGTGGTGCAGCTTCCCCAAATGAGGTAAGCAATATTAGCCATAGGGCTACCAGAATGACAACAGCCTCAATTTGAAGGATAAGAACCAAATCGAGCAAAGTGAGGTTCTTCAAAAAGTCCTCAATCAAAGGCTGGGGTTGAAAAGTATAGAGGATGTGCCATCAGATCCGAGAAATGAGGTGCTGTACTATTCAGCGCGCAGCTCTGTAGCGGACCGGCTAAAGGAGATCCTCGTTTGGCAGCACCATGACAAAGTAAACACATCTAGGTACTTTTTGGCTCTAGGAGAAGCCGTTTGAGTTAAATCCGACAGGTGTGAGTGTGCCTTCTGAGTTCCGTGTTATAGGGGTGGGAATGAGAGTTGGGACCTCCTCCTGGATTGGATCTACAAGCAGCACCAAGCATTGGACCTGCAAGGTGACATGAGGAGGTGCAAGAGATTCTGGTCAGCGAGGAAGCTTCTGCTATCACTGAGAGCTTTGGGGTTTCTTAAAGTCTCACTTGTGATGACAGTACTTGGGCAAGCTAGGATTCACAATTGCACAAGGAGGCAGCTGAGTGTCCACCAAGTGGTGGTTTGGTCCGAGGCTCCCTCTCAGCCACCAGACTATCAGCAGCATTCTAAGTAACACGATTTTGGTAGGCTGAATTGCTGGAAGAGTTCTCTACCTCAATCTAGTCCTCGGGAGGACAGACTGGGGTGTACTGCTAAGAATAATAACTTGAAGGTCAAGTACAACTCCAAAGATAGAGTGAAAGCCAACAGGCACTTGGTCTCTATGGTTGAAAGGGCAAAGCATAGCAAATCTCAGTTGAATGAGCTGGTCTGAAGGCAAACCTACAGCCAAGTTCAATGAAGGCACAGCAAGGAGAAAAGGATAACCTGACAAACTAAAACTAAATGAAGTAAAAACTCTTCTGCAAAGAACACACGACTATACAGAGCACAGCCACACAAGCATCACAATTCAACATTTGAAGCTAAACATGAACTCGAGGCCAATAAGCAGCATGTTCAAGTGTTCCTGACAGCACAGAAGTTGAACATCCCTTCAGCCCCGAGACCTCAACCTCAAATACTTCTGCCACAATTCAGCTTTTCCTAAGATTATGGTGGTTAGTGAGGACATTATGCCAAACATGTGACTAACAGTGTAAACCCAGGTACCAAGCAAAGGAATGCAGCACAAGCGTGGGCACCTATAGGGCTATCAAAACGGGAGAGTAAGCTTGAAATAAACAACTTGGGGAGAAAAGGGTGGTCTGCATTTGCCAAAGGGAGGGCAGGTTACTGCAGGAAAGTAGCCTCAATGCATCGTGTTGGTTAAAAGTATTGTCTTGAGATTTCTTCACAACTGGTGCTTGCTAAAGCTGGACCGCTACAGAGTGACAGACATCCTGGTTGGTGCCACGCAAGCCCCCATGCAGAAATGGAAGAGACACCACTGGTAGTTGGAGGCAAAATTAATCTCCCAGGCTCCCTTCAGTAATCACATTCTGAGGCCACTTTTTCCAAATCTGTAACCTCTTGACAAGTTCATTCTTAATTGGGCCTCTGTCCATCACTGAAGCAAGGGCAGTTTCCTCCATATGTTAATGGAGGTGAGAGACTCTAAAAGATTGAACATGCACACATGCAAACTACCAGCCTGGTTACAGTAACTGGCAAGGGTACAAGGAATTTCATGCCATTTACCATCCTACACACTTCTGGCAAGGTACCTGAAAAACCCCTGCAACTGCAGTACATGGCTTTTAAGCACCAACAGAGAAACACAACTTGTTCGTTAAGGCCAGCAGAAAGGTCTTTTGGTTAATTAATGTTCTACCTACCAAAGTCTTTAATACCAAGAACCATGCAATATTGCTGTCCTGTCTATGCTGCCAAGCAAGCCGTTTCCACTTCCTTATAACTGATATTGGATCTGAATGGTAACCACGGAAGTGCCAGCTGCTCAAAACTAGGTCCCAGCCGATTACCTATCCCTAAGGTGTGCATGATACTGCCTAGCACATTGCACTTGCACACCAACAATTTCCCAAGACTTATCAGGAGAGGGGGCAAGTGGATCGAAACGAAAGTGAATTCCTTGCAGCAGACAGGACTCAACACCAGTAAACAGGCTGCAGACAAACACACACAATCGAAAGAATCATTCTTTGGATAGACAAATCACTGCATGCTTAGCACAAGTAGAAATCGCTTCCCTCTTTTCTTTGGGAAAGCCAGGTCTCAAAAGCAGGACGTTAACAAGCATTTACAATGCAATAGGTCTCGCATTTGCGAGAGTTTCAGCTATTGGCATTGTAAATGACTATGCGTTTTTATTTAAATGTTTGTTTTAAAGCATAAATAAAAGGCAGTGTAATTTACAATGCCAATAGCTTAAACTCTAGCAAATTATTGCATTTTTTTACCATGCAAGTTTAAGCTATTGGCATTGTAAATGAAAGCCTGTTTATATGTTTTAAAAACCAAAACATAAATAAAAGGCATTGTTATTTTCAATGCCAATAGGTCAAACTCGGGTACATGCTAGGCCTATTGCATTGCAACTGCTAGTTTCATGTGTCATGAAGAGAATCAGAGGGTGTGAATATGTATTTACTTAGAGAGCACGTGGGCGCTGAGAATTGTGTTCTTTACATGGTAAGAGTAACAGTGACAAAACTCTACAATAAATAGGAAGAAGCACGAAAGAGATGAGAAGCTTGCAGGGGAGTGCAGCTAGCGCCTGGCGAGTGTGAGTGCTGGAGCGAGACAGGGCCGGAGCCACCCAGACAGGGCCGGAGGAAATAGGAGAGGAATAGGAGAATAGGGGAGGAATAGGACAAACTGAGAGGGTGAAGGAGGAGGGAGGTAGAGGTAAAACGTGGAGTGAGAATGGGGAGACGAGGAGGAGGGCAGAGGTAAAACATGGAGTGAGAATGGGGAGACGAGGAAGGGGGGGGTGATTGAATGGAGAGGAGCTTGCATTAGGAAGGTGCAATTAGGAATTAGGGGGAGAGGCAATGTAAGTACACAGGAACAAGAATAGGGTAGAAAGAGAACAGGGGAGGTATTGAGACATAGGAGTTACTTTACATCAGACCAGTAGAGTTACTCGTCCAGCCAAAAAAAATTTCAGGTGGCATAAAGAGAAACAGAGGGTCTAAATATGTATTTATTTGGAGAGCACATGGGCGCTGAGAGTTATAGAGGTGCTTTAGATGGTAAGAGTAACTAGTGACAAAACTCCTACAATAAACTGGAAGAAGCACGCAAGAGATGAGAAGCTTGTAGGGGAATTCAGCTAGTTTACGGCAAGTGAGAGCATTGGAGCAAGAAAGAGCAAGCGATAGAGGGTCGGAGTGAGCGAGAGAGGACCGGAGCAAGAGAGGGCTGGAGTAAGCGAGAGAGGGGTTTGGAGAAATCGAGGGAGAGTCAGAGAAACCGAGAGAGGCTCGGAGCAAGCGAGAAAGGCCCAGAGCAATGGAGAGAGGGTTGGAGAAACCGATAGACAGGGCCGGAGACAGCGAGAGAGGCCCAGAGGAAATGAAGGCAGGAGCAAGAGTGATCAGGGCATAGAGGCCGGTGGAGCAAGAGTGTGGGGAGCAGGAGAGAAGGTGGATGGTAGGAAGCACGGAGCAAGGGTGGGTAGGGCATAGGTAATTAGGGGCAGAATAGGACGAACTTAGATTTGACTGGAAGAAGAAGAGATGAAGGCAGTGGAACTAGGATAGGAAAAACAGTGGGAAAAAAGAGTTAAGACATAAGTAGAATGTGGTGGGATGGGGGCAGAGGTAAAATGTGGACAGAGACGGGAGGCCAAGGTAAAACGTGGAGTGAGACAAGAGGCGAGGAGGAGGGTTGCCCCATGCAGCACAGGTGTTTGCAGACGCTGCGTTGCACTTTCAGGAGCAGCCAATAGCGAACACACAGAAGGAGGGTTACCGGCTACAAGAAACAGGACGGTGGTAGGAAGTGTCGGAGACAGCCCCATTTGGAGAGGGGGCTATACAACAGTGACGTGTGAATCTGTTTTTCTTAATTGCCACGGCCGCTTCAAATCGCTGATGGAAAGGGGAAGGCGACCTGGGCGCTGCGGCGCAGTGCTGATTTACGCATATATTAGTGTTGAGGTCTAAAGTTCACATACCTGTGAGCCATCAAAGCATAACCATCTCAGGCAGCAGGCCAATGGAGGCAACCTTGCAAGAGATTCCTGAGTGGAGGTTTAACTCTTTAGATGAAGTGATTTACCACACACGAGCATTCAGCGGCTGGGATATTTTTGGCGCATGCGTATAATGTAAGGTTGCGCCCGCATCTTAATGCGCACTATTTTTATAAAAAATAATTACACTTTGTAAGTGTAACGAGACTGAAGTTAGGCGGTGCTGGTCAGCCTCTCAAGTGTAGCATTCGATTACAGGACCTGACTTCTGATGTGTTATTTTCTCTACCGGAGAGTACAATTCTTAATAATGTAGTGGAATTGAAAGTGATGCGGTTGGACCTTAAGGTTTTCCTTCTGTAGCTGCATGGCAGATAGGTGTGAGTACTGGCGAACAACAACATGGTAACGGTAGTTATAAAAAACCAGCAGAACAGAAACATTCTGTGCATTGTTCTCTGCAGGGGATGATGCTCGCCGTTTATGCTGAGTTTTTAAGAGTGCGAGCAGCGGGCTCTCCGGTGAATCGGTGGCTGCCGCTGCCAGTGTGACCTGGATACCTCAATGGTTTTCCCGCTCTCGCCCACCCTCCTTGGCTGCTGTCTCTCGCGCGCGCGCATAGACCTACCGCACTCGGGCTGGGACTTTGACAGGCATGGAGATAGTGTGACCCGCGGGACAGGACGATGCAGGAGCCCCCCGGATCCCTGGCGATGGACGGGTATTCCAGCAATGTGCCCGCCTTCCTCACCAAACTCTGGACCTGCAAGAGCAGACTACCGGAGAGCTGCGGGCGGAGGGAGGGGGGGAGCGGGACTAAGGAGAGCTGCGGGCGGGGGGAGGGGGGGAACGGGACTAAGGAGAGCTGCGGGCGGGGGGAGGGGGGGAACGGGACTAAGGCGAGCTGCGGGCAGGGGGGGGAGCGGAGCGAAACTAAGGAGAGCTGCAGGCGGAGGGAGGGGGGGAGCAGGACTAAGGAGAGCTGCGGGCGGGGGGAGGGGGGGAACGGGACTAGGCGAGCTGCGGGCAGGGGGGGAGCGAAACTAAGGAGAGCTGCGGGCGGAGGGAGGGGGGGAGCGGGACTAAGGAGAGCTGCGGGCGGGGGGAGGGGGGGAACGGGACTAAGGCGAGCTGCGGGCAGGGGGGGAGCGAAACTAAGGAGAGCTGCGGAGGGAGGGGTGGGGGAGCGGGACTAAGGAGAGCTGCGGGCGGAGGGAGGGGGGGAGCGGGACTGGAACAGCAACAGGTCGTTTCGCGATTCGGGGGCGTGTTTGCGTGCTCTCCCCTTCCCATTGGCTGGAAGGTAAAATTCCAGCCAATGGGAAGAGGAGAGGGCGTGACTTAAAAAAAAGTCACGGAAACGCCCCCGATTCGCGTTCCGAGGGGAAAGAATGATTGACAGCCAATGTCTTCCAATGGCTAGCCTCCATTTATGGAGCTAGCCAATGGAAGAAGGGGCGGATTCAAGTCCCCCATATAGTAAACAATAGCTTTCGACTGGGAGGGGCACTGCTTCGCAGTGCCCCCGCCAAGGTCGAAACCTAAAAAAGGCTACATTTAAAAAAAACTATCATTCTTTTTTCCCATGGAACGCTTCCCGGTACGCTCCGCAGTGCGCGTACCGGGCGCTCCTCCCGCGCAAATAAAAAAAATGGGTTTTTTGCCCCGCGGGGCCCTTTGATAGCCCCCACATCAAATCTAGTGGGTCAGGGGGGGGTCTACTCTGCCCCCTTATGGTCATTTCCCCCTTTGTTTTTGCCACCTCTTGTGTCTCGATCCTACAGAGACACAAGATGGCGGCCGCTCCGGACTGTTTGGAATGTTGACAGACACTCGCGTAGCGCGCTGGTTAGCGCCCCGGTGCGCGCTTATAGATATATATATTTTTTTGAACCTAAATTACTCAAAATTCACTGGAGCACATATCTTGAGACATAGCAAAGGCACATCGAGCTACCAGTCCCTACAATTTTGCCAAGTTTGGTGGAAATCCATTCAGCCGTTCGGGCTAAAAGTGAGGTCGACCGCCCTATGGAAATTAACATGGGGAAAACACGTTTTGGGACCCCCCTTTTAACTCGGCCCCCGCTTGACAAATCCCCCCCAAACTTTCAGGGAAGGACCGGGGCGCCGCGAGGCAAATTTGAGGAAATTTTCAGGCAGATTCCTCAACCGGTGCCAAAGTTATTCACAATAGAATGTTGAGATTTTGTATTGAAAATAATCCTAACTATAACTACCTACTGGCGACCGTATAACCAGAATTCTCTTAATGCAAGTAGAGATAACAATCAAATAGATATACAAGAATAAACAAAATAAGTAAATAAAGAAATCAGGATGGCTACAAGTCTCCTACCTTAGGCAAAGAGATGGCAAAGAGCCGCTTATACCACGGCAATATCTGCCTTCCGCCAACCATCAAGGCAGTAATGCTTTGTGAACGTGTGCGTCCTTGCCCACGTTGCTGCCCTGCATATGTCAGGAACAGAAGCCCCCACAAACAGGGCTGAAGAAGTTGCGATTTTTCTCGTTGAATGGGCCAGCATCCTTGAAGGCAATGGATGTTCAGCCCACTCATGGCAGAAGGCAATAGCTGAAGTGACCCATCGAACAATACTGACCCCTAGTTAGGGCGAGTCCCTTCCTGGGTGCAGAATAAGAAACCAGCAGTTGAGAAATCGCAGCAAGGTGGATCTTTTTGGATGAATGTGAGAGTCCCGCCTTGGCTAGGTGCAAGAGATAGGGCAACACTTGTTCCAATGTGGATGAAAGTGGTTGTAAAGAATGAGCGCTGCACCACACAACCTTTTCCTTTTTGCAGAGTAAGATTTGCACGTGGAAGGAGCTCAAGAATTTTGTAAAATTACTTTGCAATCATTGGGTATGTTCAAATTCAATGAAGTGAGGAGCCAAGCCGACACGTGAAGAGAGGGAATTTGAGGATGAATCACTTGGCCCTTGTCTATGTTTAAGAAGATCCTTCCTTGGAGGAAAGAGAATTGGAGTGCACTCTGATAGGTGAAGTAGTTCTGTGAACCAAAATTGCCTTGTTCACCAGGGAGCAATGAGAATTATGCGGCACAGCTCTCATTTTATTTTATGGAGAACTCCAGGAATGAGAGGAAATGGGGGGGAAGGCGTAGGCAACTTTTCCTGTCCAGGAGAGCAGAAAAGCATCTCCCCACGATCCCGGCTGAGGATTCCTGCTTGCGTAAAAGGTGCACTTTTTGTTGAGGTACGTAGCAAACAGATCTAATGTTGGGAAGCCCCAAGACCGAAAGACCATCTGCAACATCTGGTTGTTGCGCTCCCATTAGTGGCACTGTTTGGACACCCTGCTGAGAGAGTGGGCCCACTGATAGTGGACCCCTGGTACATGCTCTACTTAAAGTGAATTTGATTGAGGGGAAACCATTCCCAAATCTCCTGTGCTTGGAGAGACAGCCTGAGATCTTGTGCCACCCTGTTTCTGGAGATAAAACATGGTGGTGGTGTTGCCAGTCCGGACCAGAACTGGAGATCCCCGAATCCGAGGCAAGAATGATTTGATGCCCAAGAACACCGCTCTTAACTCTAAAAGGTTTATGTGGCATTTCGATTCCTGTTTGGACCATTTCCTGTGCACCTGAAGCTCCTGTAGGTGAGCTACCCAGCCCACCATTGACGCATCCAATGTAATCACTAACTGAGGTGTTGAATGAATGAAAGACAGTCCCCGAGTAAGGTTTTCCTTGATCCTCAGCCAATACATTGCAGCTTTCATAGCCGTCGAGATTTGAATCAGGTCGTTGAATGACCCCATTGAGTGTTCAGTCCCCCTGTAGTGGGTGCATATGAATACGGCAATTGGGAATTAGTTGAATGCATTAGGACATCATCCCCAGCATAGATTTGTACTTTATGACAGAAACAGACCTCTTTGATGATAGAAGGATTGTCATTTCCTGGAGACGCGAGACCCTTTCGGGAGTCAGAAAGGCTTTGCTGAGATTTGTATTGATGCGAGCTCCTAGGAAAGTCAGAGAGTTGGAAGGAATGAGAGAAGACTTTTCTAGATCGAGGTGAATACAGAGAGACTGGAAAAGATTCCGGCAAGTTTGAGTAGAGTCCCTGGCTGCCTGAAACGAAGGAGCTTTAATTAACCAGTCATCCAGGTAGGGGAATACCATGTGACCTGAATGTCTCAGAAAGGCAGCTATTGGCGTCATGCATTTGGTGAAGACCCTGAGGGCCGACTTCAAACCGAAGGGAAGCACTCTGAACTGATAATGGCACCCCGGTACTTCAAACTTGAGATATCTTCGATGCTTGGGATGAATGGGAATGTGTATATAAGTATCGAGAAAATCAAAAGATGAAAGATAATTCCCTTTTTCCATAAGATGACGGATTTCCTGCAGAGACAATATCTTGAAAGATTGGTTTTTGATGAATTTGTCCAATACCTGCCTCCATTTCCCAAACTGTGTGATTAAGAAGAATTGGGAATAAAACCCCTGATTGCAATGATGTAAGGGTACCTTTTCTATGGTGCGTTTGGAAAAAAGAGTGTATTTCCCTCTAGAGATCTGGCAGATGACGATGTAGTATTTTCGGAGGAGGAGTAGTTGGAGGATACTGTACAACTCCAGGGTGTGACCGCGACAAAAAAACAACCGGTCCGACGAGATGGACATCCAATTTCTTAAGAAGTTTGAGCAGGTTGGTTCATATTGTTGTGGGACTGTAGTGGCAGGGGCCTTGAGAAACTCATTTCCTTTTGTTTGAATCATGCGGTCTTCCAGCAGATTGCTGCCTTTTACGACCAGTGGGTTGTGAATATGACGATGCAGTGCTGGACCTGAAAGGTTGATTGTACGCCTGATAGGTTGAAACCCCTGTTGGAATGGCGGTCTGGGTGCATACTGTCCTTGGACTCTGCCCCGAAAAGGACTGGAAACGATGTTGTAGCGTTGCCAGGGATTTAGCAGAGTCTGTGTCCTTCTTTAAAGACTGAAGGGCTTCTTCAATATGACTGTCAAGTAAACATTTGCAGTCAAAAGGCATATCTAGCACCTTTTCCTGAACCTCAGGACAGAATCCAGTTGCCTTCAGCCACCCCTGACGCCTCAGCACTGCTGCTCCTGCCATTTGTCAAAATGAAGTAGAAGAGATATCCGTAGCTATCTCTATAATTTCAGTTGAAGCCCTTTCTTCTTCTGATAAGATATCCTTTGCTTTCTTTTTCTTATCTTCAAGAAGATGTTCTAAAAGCGAAGAGATGTCCGTCGTATCTTCCCAGAATGGAAATAGTGTTGGAGGCTCTTCTAGAGGTAGCCGCCAGGGCGGAAAACCTATTCCCAATGTTGTGCAGCCGGCGTCCTTCTTTATCCGGAGGTGCAGAACACTGAGATGCCAGGATTTTAGCTCTTCTTTGTGCAGCCTGCATGATTACAGAATCCAGTCTAGGATGACTGATGAGGCATGTGGTTGAATTATCCAGGGCTTTGTACTGCTTATCCAGTTTTGGAATTACTACTGGGATAGAAGCTGGTGTCCGCATCAGTTTTAGACCTTCTTGCCATAAGTAATCTACTATGGGAATTGCCCTAATGGATCGTTGCATGGCTGGCTTGAAGTCATACAAGAAACACAAGTTTCATTGGCAAAGGTAGATCAAAGCCCTCCGAGGCACATCCTAGAAGGTCATGAAAGCTCCCCATGTCAGCAGGGGGAGGGGGAGGGGGAGTCTGCAGTAGGAGGGATAGGAGATGATTGTGTGAGAACAACATAATCATCCCATTCGTCCTGGGTGTCCAAATCGGTGTGCATCTCTCCTTCCTTTCCTAGTTGTTGGTCCACATTTTGTGTATCGTCAGGCATAACAATAGGAGGAGACTAAAACTTTTCCCTATGGGCCTAGGAGTTACTTGTCCTGGAGCCTGCTGAGAAGGCAGGGGATGTTGTGGAGCATTTGCCTCGGGAAAGCGTCTGTAGTAGTCATTTAGCATGTGACGTAAGTCTGTTACCAAGGACACTGGAATGTTAATAGATGGTACCCTAAAATGGTTAGGATCCTCTGTGTCATAGGGATAATGCTCTTGAAAAGATTCTGGCTGTTGTACAGTAGCCGTATGAGTGAAAGAATACTCTCCTGCAAGGTATGGAGAAGGATTATTGTCCTCTAAGCCCTCATCATCATCTGAGTCCCGACACTTAACTTTTAGTTGAAAAGGACTATACGCAGGGCCAAGCATGCTATCATCCTCAGAATCCTAAAAGTCAAGCAAACGTGCTGAAACCATTAGAGACATTTTTGAAAAACCCTGAATCTTTGAAGGTCCCAAATGGATTTTTTCCCCTAGTCGATGATTGGGTCGAAACGGACACTACCACCGTCGGCGGAAAGGAGGACAGCGTCGTCGACTGAGTGGTCTTAGACGGAGAAATTCTTGAAGGCGGAGGAAGGCTCGTCGACAAAGATGTTCTCGATGGCGATGAGGGCGTAGTCCAAGTTAACTGCGGGCCCGTCGATGCAGCAGCAGTTGACGTTGTGACCGTCCACGTTGTCGCCATCAATGGCAAAGAAATCAACTCATGTCTACTGACAGATAGCTCTCGTCGACGACGCAGTCGATTGACGATCTCGCACAGGAGTTAGAGAAGCAGAGACCGGAGCAGAAGATGATTTTAAAGTTCCTTCTACCTGCTTTTGGTGGCATTTCTCCTCTGATTTTTCCTGCTCGTGTGATTTAGATCCCTTTCTCCTTGGTGAAAAGAGAAGCTGCCTTCTTTTTTTTCCTGGAGGAAGAATGGGGCTTTTCCTCCGTGTCAGAGGCAGATTCAGAAACAGCTTTTTTCTTCTGGTACCAGAGGAGCAGTTTTCTTCCCTACCCTTGAGGGTCTTGGCTGGGTTTATGGTCAGGGTAGACTCAAAAGTCTAGATTTCCCACAGGTTTTACAGGGCTTAAACAACCTTTTTTTATCTGACATTGTGAAAGTCACAAATGAATACCTTGAGCTGGAAGCTGGAGGTAAAAAGTTAAATAAAGCCAAATGTCACTGAGCAGAGCTCAGAGAGGCTCCCAATCACACAACGTGCGGTAAGAAATCTGAGGTGTGGTGGCTCTGTGGTAAGGGTTACTCTGAAGTCTTTGCTGTGATTGGCTGAGCATTGGAGGTCATAAAATGAGGTTGATAGAGTGCTCCATTGAATTTTTCTCTCTATGGAGGTCTAGGTTTCCGTGGGACTCACACCATGACGACGGGGAAGATTCAAGCATGTGAATCTATAAAAGAAACAATACTCGAGAATTTGCCTTTTTTCCGCATAATTTTGTCAACCCCATCGCATAATTTGGTGCTCTCCTGACATAATTCCAGTGACCCTGGTGATAGCATTGTGCGTTTTCACAATAAGCACACCTGAGCTGTTGTAGGGGTTACTATGTGAATATGTGCTTCTTGAGATCAAAGGTAGATGAGTGGTTTTGGGAAACAACTTTTATACTGGTAATGGCCCAACAACAACACACCCACCGACTGATTTAGAACAATACTTTAGCATTCTACATAGGACAGTGCATTAGAAGGAGGGTTTTAGCCAGTCAGCAAACATGGCGTCTCGATGGATTACTGCTGCCCAGGCCCTAACTCGGGTTACAGAGGTGAGATCTGAGACTGTATCAGAAACGAGACAGCATCTGACGGAGAGGCAAATGGAGCAGAATCTGGAGGAAAATGCTACTTACCAGTATGCATCTGTTCTTGGCATATAGAGCTGCAGAGTTACACACTATGCATAGATCGCCCTCTAGTGTTGGGCCCATACGTTTGCACTTGTTTTTGTCTTGAAAACTCTTTGGAAGTCACGAGATAGGTGACTCCTACTTTGCATCACACTGCTCATGGGCATCGGCTCCATCCTTAGATTGTTTTGCGCCAGCAGGGAAATGGAGCTTTGTAAGAAACAGGAAGGATGCTCATGTAAGCTATATCTAACTAAGATAATATTGGAACAGATAAAGGTAGCCGAAGAGGCGGGTGGGGGCGTGTGTAACTCTGTAGCTCTACATGCCAAGAACAGATGCATACTGGTACGTAGCATTTTCCATTCGAGGAATATGAGCTGCAGGTTACACACTATGCATAGATTGTATAGCAGTACCCCCTCCTCGCCGCGACCACCGGTATTTGTTGCAATAGTTTGACATAGTGTTTTGAGTACAGCCTGGCTCACAGTAGCTTGTTGTTTAGTTTGCACATCTACACAATAGTGTTTTGTGAATGTGTGCAGTGTAGACCATGTAGCTGCTTTACATATATCATCTAGGGGAATGTTCCCTGAAAATGCCATTGAAGCCCCTATCTTTCTTGTAGAGTGGGCTTTAAGAGGAACAGATAGCGTATGTTTAGCTTTGTGGTAGCAAATTTGTATGCATTTGACAATCCACCTAGCTATTCCAGATTTTGATATGGGGTTGCCTTTGTGTGGTGGTGAGAAAGACACGAAAAGTTATTTGAATTTACGAAAGGGTTGTGTTCTTTCAATGTATTAAAGCAATGCTCTTTTGACATCTAATGTATGAAAAGCTCTTTCTGCAACTGTTTGTGGCTGCGAGAAAAATACAGGCAGCTCTACAGATTGATTCAGGTGGAAGGGAGAAATGACTTTATGAAGGAATTTTGGATTAGTTCACAGAATAACCTTATTAGGATGCATTTGCAGAAAAGGTTCTTGAATGGTTAGTGCTTGCAGCTCACTAACTCTTTGTAGAGAAGTAATAGCTACTAGGAAAGCAACTTTCCATGTTAAAAACTGTATCTCACATATATGTAAAGGTTCAAAGGGAGGTCCCATGAGCTGTGTGAGAACAATGTTAAAATTCCACACAGGTAAAGGTGGCGCTCTGGGAGGAATTATTCTTTTGAGGCCTTCCATAAATGCTTTAATGGCAGGTACTTTGAAAAGTGATGGATGCTGTCTATTTTGTAGATATGCTGCCATAGCAGCAAGATGCAGTCTAATAGACGTGTAGGCTAAATTACATCTTTGGAGGTGTAGTAAATAGCCTATGATGTGTTGAATAGACACATCTAGGGGATTGATGTTGTTTTATGACAATATATTACAAAACATTTTCCACTTAGATGCATAGCATGCTCTAGTGGTGGGACGTCTAGCTTCCTTGATAACGTTCATACAGTCAGGGGGAAGGTCGCAAGGTTGAGCGGAGCTGCGTCCGGGTGTCTGATTTCTCCATGGTTCTGGGTTAAGAGGCGTGGAGATAGTACCGCACCAGAGGCTATACCTATTGAAAGTTCCAGCAATGTGCTTTACCACGGATGTCTGGCCCAAGTTGGAGCAACTAGAATGAGAGTTAGTGAATGTTGCTGCAGTTTGCGCACCACTAGTGGAATGAGTGGGAGAGGTGGAAAAGCGTATGCAAATCTACCGGACCAGTTCATCCATATCGGATTGCCTTTGGACAGTGGGTGAGGATATCTGGCGGCAAAGCTTGGGCATTTGGCGTTTTCTTGGGTGGTGAAGAGGTCTATCTGAGGTTGTCCCCACATCTGAAAGAATGGTTGAAGAACTTGTGGATGACGTTCCCACTCGCGGATCTGTTGTGTTTGACGGTTCAACAGATCGGCCATGGTGTTTGGTATTCCTGGAACATGTTGGGCCAAGAGGAAAATGTTCTGTGGTATAGCCCATCTCCATATGATCTGTGCTAGCTGAGAGAGTTGCAGAGAGTGTGTCCGGCTTTGTTATTGTATATAGTACATGGCTGTCGTGTTGTCCGTGCGGACTAAAACAGCCTTGCCTGATATTTACTTTTGAAATGCTATTAAGGATAGGAATATGGCTAGTAACTCCAGGTGGTTGATGTGGAGTAACTTTTGTTGTGGTGTCCACCTGCCCTGCCTGGTGTGTTGTAGTAGGTGGGCTCCCCAGCCGTAGAGCGATGCTTCCGCTGTCATGACTATTTGAGGAACTGGCTCTAAGAAACAGTCGCCCTTTTGAAAGGTTTTTGCTGTTCCACCATTGCAGACAGCGGTGAGTACGACCGTCCACCAACACAAGATCTGTTAATTGACCTTGAGCCTGGTTCCATTGGCGTGCTAAGCACTCTCGAAGAGGACACTCCTGGAGTCTTGCACGAGGCATTATGAATATGCAAGAGGCCATCATCCCTATGAGTTACATGAACACTCGAGCTGGAAGAGAGTGTTGTGGTTGAAATCTTGTTAGAAGAGCTTGCATGTTTGCTATTCTGGCAGGAGAGGAATAAGCTAGCGCTGTTGAGGTGTTTATTGTGGCACTGAGGTATTGTTGTACATGGGACGGTTGCAGATGGGACTTGGTGTGATTTACTGTAAGCCCCAAGTTGTGGAGTAGTTGGATAGTGGTGTGAGTGTGTTGTACACACTGGTTGTATGAGTTGACTTCTATGAGCCAGTCGTCAGGATATAGGAAGACGTGAACGTGTTGTCTTCTTAAGTGTGCGGTTACCACTGCTAGGCACTTGGTAAACACTCTTGGTGCTGTTTTGACTCTTAATGGGAGTACTTTGAATTGGTAGTGCTGACCGTCCACTACAAATATGAAGTACTTTCTGTGAGCGGTGTGAATGGGAATGTGGAAATAGGCGTCCTTGAGATCTATGGTGGCAAGGAAGTTGTTTTGTGAGAGAAGAGGAAGGACCTGCTGGAGTGTGACCATGTGGAAGTGGTCTGATTGTATGTATAGATTTAGGGGTCTGAGGTCTAGAATAGGCCTTAGAGAGCCATTCTTCTTTGGGATAAGAAAGTACAAGGAGTAAACTCCCTTGTTTTGTAGGTTCAGTGGAACTGGTTCTATTGCATTTTTTGTAAGAGGGATATTACCTCCTGCTTTAGTTGTAACAAGTGTTCTTGTGACATTGGACGCTGTTTGGGTGGTATGTTTGGGGGGGTAGATTTTAGTTTGAGACAGTAACCTGATTAAATTATTTGTTGCACTCACCTGTCTGATGTGATGTTGGTCCAGACTGGAAGGATTTTTTTGCAGCCTTCCCCCAACTGGAGTGGAATGGTGTGGGGAAGTGGAGGGAAGTCATTGGGTAGGGGTGGAGGCAGAGCGGGAGTTGTTAGTTTTGCCTCTGCCTTTGTTATTGTTACCCCTGTAACCACCTCTCTGGTGGCCTCTAGTGAAGGTGGATTGGGTAGGGCGTTTGTAAGAAGTGGAGGGGCTATCTGAGGAATAGCCTCTGGTGTTGCCTCTGTAAGATGAGCGATGAAAGGAGTGTCTGAGAGCTTGCGACTGCAAGGCTCCCATAGATTTAGCTGTGTTGGTATCCTTCTTCATTTTCTCAAGGGATACGTCGACATTAGGGACAAATAAGTGTTGCTCATCGAATGGTTGATTGAGGATGGAACTCTGGACTTCAGGTTTCAAACCTAAAATACGTAGCCAGGCATGCCTTCACAAAAGGACACTGGTGTGAATTGCTCTTGAACCAGTATCTGGTGCATCTAGGGCACAACAGATGGAGGTATTGGTGATAGTTTTACCTTCTTGTACGAGTTCATTGGCCCTATTTTTGTATTTGTCTAGGAGATGCTGCATTACGGATTCTAGCTCATCATTATGTGCCCTGTCGTACCTTGCTAATAGTGCCTGAGTATTGGCGATGCGCCATATGTTTGCCGCCTGTGACACCGTTTGTTTGCCAGAGGCGTCAAGGAGTTTAGATTCCTTATCTGGTGGGGGGCATCACCTGCTGTTTGGGAATTAGCCATTTTTCGCGCATTGGAGACTAAAAGGGAGTCTAGTGGTGCGCGCCTTTAATGTAGGCTGGATCTGTGGGGGCAGCCTTATACTTTTTCTCAATTCGGGGGTTGATGACTCGAGCCCTGACTTGATCTTTGAATACCTCTGGTGCATGCTTAATGACCCCCTTAAGCATGGGTAGAATGGAGGTGGACTTTTGTGTGGTGTCAAAAGTATCCATGAGGAAATCTTCCTCCACTGGGTCCGTGTGTAGGTCAACCCCATGGTATTTGGCAGCTCTAAGGACAAGTTGGTTGAAGCCCATAGTGTCCTCGGGGGGGAAGGCCTGGAGGGGTATATGTCATCTTGTGGCATGTTAGGGACGTCTGCGGTGCTATAATCATCCCAAGGGTCAGGGGAGCCAGGAGGACTAGTATTGTCTAGTGGTTCATTGTCCGCACCTCCCCGGTGTCATCAGAGGTGTTATCCTCGTCATCATCTTCGCCTGGAGTAGGAGATGGTGTAGGAGCGTGATGTGGTGGGGAGGAGGTCGAGGAGGTATCCTTAATGGAGAGGTTGCAATGTCCTTCTTCTTAGGAGGAGGAGCAGGTACAGGCGTATCTAGTGGTCTTGTCTTAGAGCTAAGAGTCAATCGACCAGTTTTGGGATCTTTCACAAGAGTTTTTTGGGTAGGATCTGGTTGAAATAGTTCTTCTGTGGAAGGTAGATCCTTCGGTGCAGAGGTCTTTGATTCCGTAGACTTTTTCAGCACAGAACCTGTAGCGTCTTTTGGCTCCGAAGCGTGCTCTTTTGCATGTCTTTGGCCAGTGGATCGTGTTGTTTTTTAGGTTCCGAGGCCTTTTTTGGCTCCAAGGCATGGGAGTTGGGGCCCTTTGGTGGCAGTTTTTTGGTCGGCTCCGAGTGTGTTTTTTGTGCCGAAGAGTCATTGACAGTTTTCGGCGCCGAGTGCTTGGATGTGGAAGCAGCGATCGGCGTGGATGAGGAGGAGGATGGCTTCTTTTTCGGTGCCGGAAGGTGTGTGCCGGTATCGGGGGTTGGCTGGCTCGAGCCCGAGTCGCCTAAAGGCTTAGTAGGCTTCTTTACCGGGCCCGAAGGCGGGGCATGGGAAGCAGTCTCTCAGTGTGCACCTGGGCCCGAAGGTGAAGGTGTGACCGAAGCCTTTTTCAAGGGTGTTGAGGCAGGGTCAGGGTCGACGTGTGTACTTACGACCCGCTGTGCCGGAGTGATGTCCTCGAAGTCTGGGTCTTCGGAATCGCTGACGAAGCCTTTTTGGACCCGCTCCTGTTCTGGCACGTCAACGCCTTCTTGGAAGATGTTGTCTGGGATCGAAGATGATGAGCGAGCCACAGTTCTTTGAGCTCGTCGGTCCCGAATTGTCATTTTGGAGCGGAAGGAGGCACAAGCTGAACAGTCCCTGGCCTCGTGCTCCGGAGAGAGGCAGAGGTTGCACACCTCATGGAGTTCGGTGTGGGGAAACTTCGACCCACATTGAGGACACTTCTTGAATGGCGTCCTTTCCATAAGCCAGAAGATGAGGCCCAGGTAGGCCGAAGGCCTTCGTCGATGACCAGAATCGAAGACTTCAAAGTTGGTAAGAGTCACGTTGATTGGAAAACGCGTTAGAGATAATACCGTCGAAAAGGGTGAGGATTGCGCGCCGTAGAAGAATCGGTTCCAAACCAAAGCGCAGGAAACACATCCGAGCCCGATGGCGGAAATAAACAATCTAAGGATGGAGCTGATGCCCATGCGCAATGTGATCCAAAGGAGGAGTCACCTATCTTGTGACTTCCAAAGACTTTTCAGGACAAAAACAAGTGCAAACATCCGGGCACAACACTAGACGGCGATCTAGGCATAGTGTGTAATCTGCAGCTTATATGCCTCGAACATTATTTTTCAATCAGCAGAGTTCTATCCGATTACTTACCTTCCAGCGATTTGGAAGGAGAATTTGAAGGCACGTCCTTTCGCAAGCACAGACTGTGAAGCAGAGCAACTGAAACACGGTACACCAACTCAGAGAGAAGGCACATGCGGCAGTGAGCACAAAGGGAGTGCTCTCTTGGCAGCCCCCAAATTAAGTGCAGCTCCAAATTCTGCTGTTCACTGGTGATGCTGAATGCAAAGTCGATACAGCCAATTGCTTGCTAATCGACGATGTCCAGCTCTTTTTGAATGTTGACTTTCTTGAGCAAATTGTGCAGCAAACAAATTTGCATGCAGAACAATGCCTGAGGGAGCATGGAAGCCCTCATTCTAGGGCACACCAGTGGACTCCCACTGCATTTGAGTAGTTTTTGTCATTTTTGGGCCTTAAGCTCAAAATGGGGTTAGTGCACAAACCAAGCTTGCAGTCCTGTTTGTCTACTACAATGGTCTGGGTAACACCCATCTTCGCACCGCCCATGAGCAAAGATATTTTTTGGGCTATTGCAGTGCATGCTGCATTTCAATAAAAATTCTGTTGCAATGCCCCAGGACCATTCAGACAATGACAGGTTGTTCAAAAATTGGCCTGTTGTGGAACATTTGTCTGCATGGTTTCTAGAGATTTATACCCCTGGAAAGAATATAGCCATTAATGAGTCTTTGATCTTGTACAAAGGGGGTTGCTGTTCAGGTAGTACATTAAAAGCAAAAGAGTTTGCTATGGCATCAAGTTGTACATGCTGTGTGAGCTGTGCTGGATATGGATACAGCTTGGAAGTGTATACAGGGAAGGACTCCACTCTAAAACCGTAGGTTGCCCTCCCAAGTGTGTCCAGCCACTTTTTCACAAAGGTTATAACCTTTATGTGGACAACATCTATGAGGGAGGAGAGCTGTTCAGTGAGACGTACAAAACTGGCACAGTGGCATGCGGTACAGTTTGTTGTCACAGCAAAGGATTCCCAACAAGAATTTGTTTGTAAGAAACTCCAAAATCCCGGAGCACTGCGTTTCATTCCAACGAACTACTCGCAGTCAAGTTCTCTGATAGGAGTGATGTGTATGTGCTCACTACAATTCATGATGAGTGCACTTCCCTCATTACAGTTTGGGGTCAGATGACCGAAGTTCACCAGCCCACGTCTATACTAGATTACAACAAGTACATGAGCGGAGTGGATAAGAATGCCCAGGTTCTTCAGCCATACAATGCAAATTGCAAAACTCGAACTTGGTAATAGAAGCTGGTTACCCACCTGATTCAGAAGGCAACAGACAATGTTTATCGTCAGACCAAGATAGGAAGACCCATGTCTTTCCTTGACTTTCAGTTGACTATCTTTGAAAGTCTTGCTGCTACAGAAGCAGCAGCCTTAACTTCATATGCTCTAGAAGGTATGGCAATGCTGCAGATCGACACTTTGCCAATTACATTCTTTAAACAGCTAAAATACTCATTCATGTTGTCATTGCAGAGTGTGCTCTAAGCAAGGAAAGAGGCAAGAGCTGTTGTTACTGTCCCCAGTGGCTACCTCGGCCAGCCCTGTATTTTTCTACTTGCTTTACGATGTACCATACAAAAGCGAAGTTTTGGGAAATTGAGATGGAGCTGCTTTAACATATACCTTTTAATGGCTGTGCATGGATACCTAACTTGCATGGGCTACTACTCCCTTAGCAAGCAGCCGTAGAATTTATTTTCTCCTCTACCTGAGGAAAACATGGCCTTGCTTATGGCCTGTTCAACATCTTTACTGCCGTAACAAATGTGGTTGCTGTTCTGTTTGCAGAATGAAAAGTGCATTATAGTCTCCACACTGCACATAATGTGGATGAAACATAAGCCATACTGTCACGGAGTACTGTGTGGGGCAAAAACGTAAAGTCTTGACTTGTTTTTGAAGTGCTCTTTAGGGAATTTAAGCAGTCTTTACCAGCACGTTTGCCTTACTTTCAAAGGTAGATCTGCTCTTCCACATCTAAACAATCTCTACAATTATTGCATTCTTCACAAAGCTGAACACTTGGCTCTTCAAATAATTAAATCCATGGATGACCCCACAGCTCCCGCGTCAGCGACAGGATACCCTTCCAGATGATACTGTACTTTACAAACACACTGCACCCAACGCTACATGCCTGGGTGACCAGTGTCCTGCTTGCCATGTTCATTCTCAGTCAGAACATCGTAGATGTTAAGTTTGTCATATGACAAGTGCATTATAGTCACAGCACGGCACAGAACGGTGGATGGGACATATGCCCTGTACACCAATAAGTAACATTCATGTTGTTTAGGACGTGCTCTTTCGGAAACATAGGCTGTTTTCCCCAGCATGTTTGCCTTCCTTTCAAAGTACATATGTTCACTCATTTCGAGGAATGTGGGGCTTGCATGGCAGTTTCGACATCCTCAATTTGCATTCACAAACTGGAAGGAGTTTGATTTAGCATAGTGAGTCCGCTAATGGTGCATGGAAGTCTTCCTGAGCCTTATTTGGCTGTCATGAGAGCGGTTAACAAAGGTTCACTAAGCACATGTTTAGTAATGTACAGAATATCAACTGAGGTAGATACTAGACCGGTAGTAAAAACAGTCAAACTTCTAATTCATTTGTGATGGTTGTGGGGGCACCAATCATCAATATGTCTGGACATACGTGTTTATAGAGGTTTGATTGGGGTGTGTTTGTATGCAAGTTGGTTGATGACTGGTTGAGAGGTTGTTTTGAATGGGGATTCCATCCTGTGGGGTACGAATGTGAAGGGCCTTTGAATTGCAGCAGTATGTTGATGTGAGTGTACTGATCTGCTGGCTGGGCCTGAGGCGGGAAGAATGAACACTACTCATCAACACCACTGAATAAGCAGCCCCCTCCTCCGATGCCACGGTAGGAGGCGAAACAAAGCCAGGGTTAGGAGAGTCGTCCAGACCACTGGCATCACCCAAGTCACCTGACCAGTCCACGTCGTACTGACACTCACGGGACAGAGGGTCCTCAGACCCCTCCCAACCCTCTCTGTACTCTACATCATCTCCATATTCGGAGTCAACAATGTAGACCGGCTCCTCTGGGTTCACAGGCCCCATCGGCGTCGAGCCCGGCGTCGAGCGACGCCGGTCCGACTCCGCGTCCGGATTCGGGGAGGGTATGGGGACGACGCCGCCCGGAGCCGGCACAGGAGAACCGGCACCGCGCGGGGACGACGTCGGGGGTAACCCCGATGGAATCGGCGCCGGAGAGGCCAGTAGACCAGCCGGCGTCGACCCCGAAGGCCCCTGCGGCGCCGGGGTCGGAGCCGTCGGCGGCACCGGGGCCGGAGCACCCGATGGCGTCGAGGCAGGGACACCCGAACCGCTAGGGCCCCCGGACGGTAGCACTGGGCCCGAAGGCGCCGTAGGCCCCGTCGGAGAAGTGAGCGCCCTCATGGCCATGAGGAACGCCTCAATCTCCGCAGGCGTCGCACCTAGCCCAGGGACCGGAGGGTATGGAGCAGGCCGCGCCGGCGACTCTCGCGGAGCCGCGGGGGTGGGGTCACCCGAACCCCCGGCCGCTTCGCGCGAGCGTGGGGGGAGTCGGGGGTACGATGACGACGCCCCGACTTCTTGTGTTTCTTACCTGAGGAACCCGACGAATGGTGACGACTTCCGGAGCGCTCGGCACGGCTCCGCGACCGCTCCCTCGAACGCTCCTTGGACCTCCGGCCGGACCGGGACCTCTCTCGACGCGGGGCCGACACCCGGAGCTCGAGTAGCTTGCGGGACCGCTCCAGTCTAGCCTTATTAGTCAGAGCCCGGCAATCGACGCAGGCGTCCACGTCGTGGTCGGGGCCCAGGCACCGGAGGCAGAGTCGGTGATGGTCCGTGACCGACATCGTGCGGTCACAACCGTCACAATTCTTGAAACCGGGCATCCTACCAGGCACCAAAAAGATATAGGAGTTAACAAAACTTGGTCAAAAGACCGGAGTACTGCTCTTCGGATCTGCGCTTACTGGCGCGGAAAAAAAAAAAGAACTGACGTCAGCGCGCGGAGGCGGCGTCTATATACTCCAGCGACATCATCACGGCGCACGACGCCGACGACGGACGCGGAGCCGCAGGGGACGCCTGCAGACGACGCCTACCGACGCGCAGGGGTACTGCTACGAAAAAGTTTCCGGATCCAGACTGACGCCTGGGGATATTCTAAGGCAAGGAATCTAATACAAACGTGTTTCTTTCAGATATGATTTATGGCTCACCTTCAGTAGTTTTGGCTTCAATACTGCGAGACTGTGCTAAGTATTTTTTCTTTGACGCTAGGTTTACAAAACCAACCAGTGTAAGTGGTGGATTAACTTAAAATAATTAGTGCCAGATTTATATGGGTGGCAGTAAGGATATTCCACTGCAATGGTGACAGAGTATCCTTACCGTCAAGATAATGGTCTGCCCACCTATACGAGGATGGACCATTGGTGTAATCATGGCGAAGACTACACAGTCTCGGGCATGATTATGACCCAACTGAGTAAGGGCCGTCTGAGGCTGACCTCCATCTCTACTGACATAATTTAGATGGCTGGACATACAGTTCAGATTTCACTGCCCATAATCACCTCGAAAACCTTGGAAGTATGGGGCAGCGAAAACTAAAACTAAAGCTGACCCTACTATGGGAGATACTCATGGCTAGAGGGAGGCGTTTTTCTTTTTTTAATATTCAAAAAGAAAATCCGGCTTGATGGAGCTGTGAATCAAATATTAAAAAGCATCAACTGGAATCACCATGACAGCAGCTCCTGCCAATGTTTTTTAGATGACCGCCAGCTGGGTGGCCCTTTCTAAATTTGGGAAGAGGAATAGTCTCAGCATGGTAGATGTGAAGTCCTCCGCCAGGCCGACAAAGTCTTCGCCGTCAGTAAAAATGAAAATATATCCCTTAGATAGAACTCCTCTTTTTTTTTGGGGCACGGAGTTACTTGCATTTATTCTCCTCACTGTACCATAATGTCCTTCAAAATTTGGAAATACGTACATGACTAACAGATTACACATTTATTTATATTTCTGTAATCTGTTGGGATCCACAAATTGACAACCAACCAGAATTCCCACGTGACTCCGGAAACAAATTTAACCCAATTTTTTTGCGGGTGGCCATTATTCCCACAACTGGAAAATGCTAAAAACGCAACATAGACATATCAATTTTTTCCAATGAAACCACCCTGTTTTCACAATCTGGGTAGCTGTGGATTGTGATGCTGTTCTGTGCGGTCACCCAGGGCAACCTACCAAAGCTGCACATTTCTGAAAGCTACACTACCAGAGGAGTCATTTTGTAATGTGAATACCTGTGTCGTTTGGGCCCTAGCTCAGCCAGCATCTAGGGAAACCTAGCACACCAGCAAATTTCTGAAAACTAGACAACCAGAGGATTCCAAGGTATTTGACGTGGTTAGCTCACATTAGGTAATTTTTCGAAGAAACCCTGCAAACGTCAAACTTTAGTATGACGCACACATATTCCTCACTTTTGGGTGACAAAGTTCTGGAATCTGCAGAGAGCCACACATTTCCTTTATGTTGGGCACAGTACCAGGTCACAAATTTAAACCAGAGTCTGGGGTAAATGGATTTTGTAGAGAAGTGGCTGGTAACGAGGATGGCATCCACTACTTAAGGCGGAAAATCAAAAGCAGTGCTACCGTCAATCTTCAAGCATGGTATTGTGAGTTGCGGTGATTTGAGTGGAGGAACACGTCATGTTGCAGACAGGAGGTCCTCCCAAATTGGTAGCCTGATCGGAAGACAGATGGTCATGCTCAGATGTTCCAGGTACCACACAATACTGGCCCAATCTGGGCCACCAGGATGAATTGGGTCCTGTTATTGATCTTCTCCAAGCTCATGAGAGGAACTGATGGAAAGGTGTTCTGGAGTCCCTTATTCTGACTCCAGCTGGAATTAGTTTCCTAATAGATGCACTTACAGAAACTCCAGTGCTCAAAAATTGTTGACACAGCACGTTCTCTAAGGTAGAGAAAAGATCTAGCAAGGATTCTCCCCATTGGTGGAAGACGCCATGCACCACCGTGGGATGTAACTGCCTCTTGTGATAAGCTAAATGAGGTCTCTGTTAGTCTACCCTGGACCCCACTAAGTGATTGGGGACCATGAAGATTCCCTGGAGCCTGCAACAATCTCCAGAGACACAAGGCCTCCTGAAACAGGCCTCAGGTCTCCAAGCCACCCAGCTTGTTTCAGTACCACATGGCGTTGATGTTGTCATTCATAACCTCAAACATCCTCGCTCTGATACCAGATGTCTCTGGTCTAGTTCGTGCTACATTAAACCCAAAAAAAAAGAAAAAAAAAAGAAAAGAAGGCCTTCAGAACCAGATGAATGACCAGTAGCTCCAAAAAACTGATGTGTAGCTTACCCTCCAGTGGAGATAGATTCTTCTGATCTCCACCTCCTCCAGGCGATGCTCCCAACCCAGCAGTGATGTATACCACTGTCAGCTTCAAGTGGAGAAGGGAGAGTGGCCACTCGGACTTCAAGTTCCACTGTAAGCCCAGTATGGGCCACCTTGCATGATGGATAAGGAGAATACATGAGGCCAACAGGCCGAAAAAGTCTCAGAACCACCCTCACCTAGATCCAGGAGCCAGGATCATAGCCAAATATCATGTACTTGTTACAACCGAGGGTATGTCCGGAACTCCACCATATCCAGAATCGCCCCAATGAATGGAAGTCTCCAAGAGGCCATCGGGTGGGCCATCAGTTTGTTAATGGGGAGCTTTAATGATCTCAAAAGTTCTACTGTCATCCTGAGATGGTCTACAACTGAAATCAGAGGACCAGCCTTCCGCAGCCAGTTGTCAAGTTACAGGAATACAGCAATTCCTGACCTAGAAATACAGCGATTCCTGACATCTGAAGATGGCCAGCGACCAATGCCATCACTTTTGTGAACACCCGATAAGCACTGGTGAGGCTGAAGGGGAAAACAGTTAACCACCCACCTTGAACTGCAGGTAAAGCCTGTGGGACTGCAGGGTGGGTATATGAAAATATGTGTCCAGCAAATGTAGGATCATCATCCAGCCATCAGTCTAAAATACAGAGGATCTGGGCCAAAATATGGATCTTCAATCTGCCCTTCCATAGGAAGGTATTGAGATGATGGATGTCCAAGACAGGCCTGAGGCCACCATGTGTTTTTGGAACGAGTAAATAGTGGAGCAAACCCCACCTTTCTCTGAGTCCAATACTCTCTTCTATAGCAATTTTGGAAAGCAACCAAGTGCACCTCCAATACGAGGGTGGACATGTACTCTTCTGGAATCTCTTCTGTTGTGGGAGATATAATGGTATAGAAACATGTGTGGATAGCATATTTGGTCATCATGTATCATCTAAGACACAGAGAATAGCACATCTTCCAGGAATGCTGGCAAGATCATGTTGGCCATGTCCCAAAGGACATAGGTGTAAAAGGTTCACCAAGCAGGCTGCCCTAACCGCCAAATGCCAAACTGGCTGAACAAAACATGTGCTTCCCTACGGCATCAATCGTCTTATATTCCCTATCCGGAGGAGTGGTGGGAATGAATTGGGATTCACTTTACTGGTTGAAGCCTGCATAGTAAGGCTCTCTGCAATGGGATGCTTGGTGAAAAAATGATTTTTGTCACCAGGTGATGTTTATTACGTCTCAGGCAAGAACATTGTTTTGATGAGGTAGTCACCAGAGTATTTAGAAGAGCATCTCTGAAAGAATATAATGGACCAGATGATGCTGGCACAGGATTTAGTATTTCCGTCAAAACATTTGTTTTAGTTTCAATGGAGGGCAGCTGTAGCTCTAGCACACTGGTTGGCCTCTGAATCCCCACTGCAGATTTGGCATTGTCCTCAGTTGGTGGTCTTGTGGTGAGACAAGCTTGGCCTTGAAGGAGGTGTCAAGCTCCCTGTTTTTGCAAATGAAGGGGAGAGGTTGTGGGGTAACGTTCAGAGTGACCGACTTTGAAACTGAGGAACCAGATACGAGTCTCAGCCTCGACTCAACATCTTGTGATTATGAGCAAATCACAATCTCCCCATGCCTACCATTAATAAATGCATCCTTGCATAATTTAACTGGTTCTCCAATACCTACAGGTTAGGTTTGTGCTATATAAAACTGCAAAAAAGTATAAGGCATCATCAGTGTAATAAGGGGGAGCACTCCATATCCCTCACCCTCAATATTCTGGTGTTAACTCTGCTCTGGCACAGTATCAGAACCAAAAAGATAATGGAGTCTCTGTTAATATCTGCAATGTGGTAAAGGTATAGGATTGGAGTCACGATTCATGAAGAACAGTGGTGCTTTTGTAGATTCACAGCACAACATTGGTCGAGCTCGGGTTGATATCCCTTCCTGATCTAACAGACGTAAATACCAGGCCATCTTCTGGTGCCGTCGGCACCTGTGTCGGGGTCACATGAATTTGCGTAGATAACAGGGCTGGTGTGGAAGTCTGCACCAGAGCCAGTAAGGGCCCAGCATCAAGACCCAAGGATGTGGAAGGCACCAGGGAAGGACCTGCTAACGGTAGCCCACAGAGGCCTCTGCGGTTCCTTGGGGCGAATAGGAGCACCCAACAGTGCTGGAAGCGCACCGATTATCTACAGTACAGCCCCTATGAAGGATGCAATCTGCTGTGGGGTCGATGATAGCCTGGGAAACTAGGGTGCGTCAGGATCAGATGAGAAAATGGCTCAGTGATCTCGATGGAGTTCAACTTGCATTTCAACATCATGCCCCCCCCCCCAACCCCCTTGGTTTCAGAGTGGTGGGATGAGTGAGTCGAGCTTCACATTATAAGTCTTGTCTTTAGGCTTGGATTTATTGAAAGACTGAGGGGAAAGAGGAACGGTAGTGGGTAACAGCCCCGAGAATGGGCCCACAGCTGGGAGCAGGAACTACATGAATGTCCCAACTTCTTGTACTCCGTAACATACCGTTTCAACTCCAAGTCTTGAATCTCCTTCCTATGAATCAGAGTAGACTTATCTCACAATTTAAGGGGTCAAGTCCAGATACCAGGAAGTAAAGAAACTTTGTTTGGATCTATGTCTAACATCAATGAATTGGAGTCAAGGGACAACCTGAATCGTGCTCTTTTCAATTGGGATCTCATTTTCCAGTACATTGCAAGAAGATTGGAAGACTTCATATAACAGACACATTTCAGAGCACCTGGTATCCACACCACATGGGGGAAAAAGAAAGGAACCAATGTCAGTGTGCAAGAGGAGCAACTGTAAGTGGCTCTGCTTCATCATATTTAGGGCAGTATAGAGCCAATGCAGGGCCACACAGCACCATCTAGTGCATAGATGTAAAGGTTTCAGATTGCTGTGTGACATTTAAAAATGTCAGTGTTATTATTAGGGACATTTCAATGACTGAGTGACACATTCTCCTGAGCAAAATTAAGCAATGAAGGTGAGGGAAACACATATCAGAAATTACACCGATCTGAGGAACGAGAAACTAAGATGAGTTTGAAATTGCTGCACAGCACCAGAAATCGAAGGGCACTGAACAAGTTACTTACCTTCGGTACCGCATTATCTGGTAGTGACTATTTAGCAGCAGATTCCTTACCTCTGAATTTCCCTGGCCATCTTAGTTCCAAGAGCAGTGAAGGATACCTGGCATCAGGGAAGAAGCTACACAAAGTGCCGGGTTTGCTCAAAAGAGGCAGCTGCTGTTCCCTAAGCGCCTCTGGTGCCGGCAACACTGTCGGTAGTTTGCGGACTGTTTTGGCGAAAAAGGCTTGGGATATCCTTGCACTTTGGTTAGCTGCTGTTCTTCTGCTCCGTTCCACGTCTGTGGAGGAAACTGCGGGGCTCTTGAAGACACCCAACTTCATCTTAGTCGGAAGATGTCTTCCTGAGGAGCAAGAGTCACTAAGGTAAAAGCCGTTCCTGTCCGTGCCAGTCTTGGGGATGTGGAGGAGCCGGCCCTGGACACGCGCAAAAAGGTAAATGGCAGTCTGGAGGCAACAAAAAGATAGCAGGGAGACCGGGGGGTGGGGGTGGGGGGTTTGGAGCTTTTAAAGAGGCTACAAGCTCTCAACACTCGATTTCCAAACTGTTCCCTACTGTAAAGACCCCATCCGCTAAGGGAGAAATGTCATCTTCCCTTGTGGGAGAGGGCGAGCACTGCGCTTCAATATTTGATAAACTGGGACATTTTAACTCCCAAAAATAGGCCGTACTAATTGCAATGGATAATCAAACACCTGCTCAGGCAATGGTGCCCTGTGGTCAATGGTCCAGAATGGAGGGAATTATATGTCCTCCCAATTCTATTGAGCCTGCAGCTTCCCCCTTAGTTTTCATTGATGGGAATACCAGCGCAACTGTCTCTCTGGCCCATAGAGATTCTGCGTCTGACAAACCAGATCGGAAAACGAGCGGATTAGCAACCCTTGATTGAAGCACTAGCAGCATTTTGGCGTCTCAGGGCCCTCAGACCCCTGAATCTACTGGCAAACACTTTTTTTGGGTATCAGATGGCTCTGACTCCGTGGCGGAAGATTGCTCATCCAGTTCAAGTGATGGAGATCTATCTGATATTAACTACAGCAATCCCTTCAAAGAAACTGCAACTGTTCAACTGCAGAAGAAGGCGCATAGCAAGCCAAAGAGGTGCAAGTCAGCTTAAATAGGATTATTCAGATTCTCAGCTTACCTTTCCCTTTGGTGAGGAACCTGCCAAAACTTTAAATCTTGAGAAGGCAAGTGCCACTTGGGCACCTACAGAAGAACCCTCTTTACCATCTATATTGGTCTTGATTAAACAGTTCCAGGAAGAGGTGCGAATGATGCAGGGTTGGGATAGGAGAGCTAGGGCAGGGGGTAGAACCAGGGTCTCTTTAGTTATTTATTCTTTGCCACTTTAACACTATGGCTGCTAAGGCAATTCCCCTCCTGTGCTGGAAATTGCTATTTGGCTTTATTCATGACGAGCTCAGCTCGTCATAAGCACAGCTCCAGTGTGCCTCATGACGAGCTGAGCTCGTCATGAGCAGTGAAGGGGTTAAGCACGAATTTAGGAACAAAAATTGAGAATGAAAAAGTTAAAAAATATTTTTTGCTTCACCGTTTCCGGATAAAGGTATTGTCAGGGCTAGGAAGTGTATGGTAGCACCGGTTGGTCTTCATACAGATTTTGGATTTATTTCTTATGCTTTATTCTCTGATTTTTGTAAAGCTCTAACATGACTAATGCAACCAGCTTTAGAATTGATACTATAAACATATGTGGCTTAAACGATGCTTGGAAGAGGCAGATGTCCCAAAGGTTGCGTTTGCTGGGGTCCTATGTCTGCCTTCAAGAAACACATATTGAGGGATCACAGGTACATTTTTTAAATTCTCTGGGATCTAGTTTCATTGGGGGGACAACACAGGGAGTGCGTGTGCGAGGGGTAGGGATCTGTACCTAGGGAATCATTCATTACAATCCATACACTGCAAGTCCGACCCTCTTGGGAGATGAGTCATAGCAGAATGCCAGCTATTGACGGAATCTTCCTTTACTTTATGCTCCATATATGGGAGTACTACTGATGATCCTGGAGTAATTAATTAGATCTCCGGGGAACTAGCCCACTGGCCTCTTCCAGTTGTTATATGTGGGGACTGTAACATCAATTTACCCAGCAACTGGAGAGTGAATAACCAGTAGAGGTTCACAGGCCGGAAGCCAAAAGTACACCAAGCTTTGAGAAACTAGTTGTATACTCATGGGCTCATCGATGTTTGGGCTAATCTCAAACCAAATCAGACAGGCTACACTTACTACTGTGCCCCTCACCTCTCCTTAGCAAGGCTAGATTATGTCTTGGTATCATCTTCTCTGATCTGTGACTGTGATATTGACATTGTTCCATGGTATATGTCAGCCCATAATCTGCTTATTCTAGAAATAAAGGGCTTGGCGTCCCGCAAAGAAATCTCATCCTGGAGCTTCGAGAGAGCGCTTTTAAACGATATAGGATACCAGACTTATAGGAAAAACTGGATCCGGAATTTCTGGAAGTGAACATTGGGTCTGCACCAGTTACGGTTGTATGGGATACTCTGAAGGAGTGTATGCGAGGGGAGACTTTACAGTTCTCCGTAAGAAAAAATATACACGAAAAAGCACAGATCCTGGAGCACCAGAACAAGCTGGCAAAAGAAGAGGAAAAACTAACTGGTGCTGTTCAGATGGGGGCCGAAATCGAATCAGCACATCTAGAAACTGTAGCGATTAAAGCTAAAATTGGCTTGATTCTAGCCGAGAAAGTCGCTGCAAAATGGGCCGTTGGCCGCGAAAAAATATACGAGTTTAGCAAATTAATTGGCCATCAGCTGGCCATTAGAATTAGGCAGCAGGTTACCACTAACAAGATACACTCTATACAGCTCTCGACAGGGGAAACCACTAGTGACCCGAATAAAATTAGAAGTTATCTCTGGGAGTTTTATCAAGGCCAGTATACAGGAGAGGACGCCGGCCTGCAGGAATCCAGGCGGGAAGAGATTGATAAATATGTAGATGCAGTCTCCTTAACGCGATTTAGTGCAGAGGACCATGATCAATTAGAAGAGCCTCCCACATGGGAGGCAATTGATACAGCACTAACTAATCTACTGGATGGCAAAGCAGCTGGCTCTGACTGCATTCCAGTTGAATTTAATAAAATCTTCTCTCCTCAGCGACAAGAATTTTTTACGACCCTTGAAGTCCTAATCTTTAACGGCGCCCCTCCACCTGCTTCATGGGTGACAGAGAAGATCATAATCTTCCCCCAAAAAGAAAAATCACCTCTAGAAATGGGCTCCTACAGGCCAATCACACTCATTATTGGTGATTCCAAAATCTACTCCAAAATATTTGCTGCCAGAATATCGTCCAAAATTGAATATCTTGTTTCTAAGTGGCAGCACGGATTCATTCTGAAAAAAGGCACTATAGACCACATTCGGCAGACCAGCACTTTGTTCGACGCAGCACAAATGACAGGGGACCCGATAGCACTAATACTTCTTAAAGCTGAAAAAGCATTTGATAGGATCTCCTGGCAATTTCTTTGGTGTGTCATGAAGAAGAGGCATTTTGGGTCCAAGGCTATCAAAGCTATTAAAGCTTTATACCTTAGACCTACAGCCAGGGTTTCAATAAATGGGAAATTAACAGAGCAGATTGTAATCTCACACGGGACTCGGCAGGGTTTTCCCTGCTTCGGCTGCTATTTGTTATGTACATAGACCCTTTCATAAATAAACTCGAAAATCATCTAGATATCCTGGCTGTAAGTAGATACGGCCTAGAAACTAAAATCATGGCTTATGCAGCTGATCTAACCTTAGTGACTACAGACCCGGAGAAAGCGGTTTTAGCTGTAGAACGAGAGTCTCAAGGATTTGGGAAGATCTCTGGGTACACATTGAATTAAGGAAAGACTCAGATCATCACAAACGGGACAATTAATTGGACAGATAGTAGGGTTGTCGTCAGGGCAAAATACTTAGGAGTGAACATCGTGGCTGACACTGACTTAATTGTCAGTGAAAACCTGAACCCTTTGGAGGTAGAGACAAAGAGCGCGCTTAACCGGATTCATAATTTACATCTGACCAGTGTGGGCCGGTGTAATGTCCTTAAAATGATGTTTTTCCTTAAACTTCTTTTTTTCCTCCAGAGCTATCCTCCTTGAATTCACAAATTTAATGTTGCAGAATTTTGAACGTCTCTTTTCTCAATTTATTTGGAAGTATTCTAAGCCAAGGAGATTGTTTAAGTTTGTTATCTCTTCCTCGTGAAAGAGGGGGCTGGGTGCTCGATAATTTAAGATTATATTATTTGGCCACTGTCCAGCAAAATTGTCCCATATTGATGCAAGAACAACCCTCAATTTTAACATCTGGGCTCCCTTCTCCTTTTTTACTTTTACTCGGGTCCGAGGCCTGGGTCTGCTTGTGGCAGCAGGTTGAATTTGGGTATTACAATAGGGTCATATTTATGGCAGTACTGTGTACTGATAATGATTGGCGCTGACTTGGAATCGCAGGAACTTTCTGTGTTTGTGTGCAATGGGCACATGGAAGTACGCATCTTGTAGGTCTATAGCACAAAGCCAGTCTCCCTGTTGCAACTGAGGATAAATCTGATGCAACCACAGCATGCAAAACTTCTCTCTGCGAATCAACTTGTTTGCCTGTCGCAAGTCCAGAATGGGCCTGAACTAGTTCTTGTCCTTCTTGCGAAGCAGGAAGAACCAGGAGTACAGACCTCTTCCTCTTTGAGACAGAGGTACGTCTTCTATGGCCCTTTTCCTTAACGGGATAACTGCCTCCACCTGGCGCTCGCGCAGTGTAGGAATTGATGGAGGCGGGCTGGTGAACCGAAGACTGTATCCATTGCAAACAATATTCAGCACCCACATGTCCAGAGTAATTTTTCTCCGCTCTGCCAGAAAAAGTTGAACGCTTCCCCCCACCGGAGTGGGTAACGGATGCAGGGGAAGTAAGCGCTCAGGGCCTAGACCTGGCCAGGCCTTTGGTCGATGCTGCCGACTGTTGGCCGCCTCTGCCTTTCTGGCGCTTCTGGAACGGTCTTCGGAACTGCTGCTGTTGTTGTTGCTGCTGCTGCTGTCCCGATGTCTGGCCACGCACTCTGCCCTGTCCACCGAACCGTCTCTGGAACGGGCGGTAAGATTTCTTGGCATCCTTGGGATATTCCAGACCCACAGCCGTGAGTGTTTCGGCTTCCGCCTTCATGCGGGCCATTTCGTCATCTGCATGTTTTCCAAACAGGGTTTCGCCAGAAAATTGTAAATTGGCAACCCTTTGTTGTGAGTCAGGCTTCAGCGACGTGAGGCGGAGCCAGGCGTGTCTTCGCTGGTTAACTCCATGGCAGTAACCATGCGCCGCCAGGAGGGAAGAATCGGCTGCAGCACTGATGACCTGATTCGCCACCAACATCCCCTCATTCAACACCTCTTGGAAATCATCTCTCTTGTCACGAGGCAGGTGTTCTACAAACTGCTGGAGGGATTCCCAGAGGGCTCGGTCATACCGCCCTAACAAGGCCGTGGCACTCACCGCTTTCATGGAAGTCGCCGATGTCCCACAAAGCTTCCTCCCCGCCGAATCCAGCCATCTAGATTCCTTATCTGGTGGGACTGTGGATGACGGAGTGGTGGCATGCTGCTTTCGAGCCGCCGTCACTATCACCGAGTCTGGCGGCGGGTCCACCCTCAGAAAAGCTGGATCCGAGTCGGGAGCCCGGTATTTCTTCTGGAGTCTCGAGGGGGCCGCCTTAGTCACCGCCGGGGTGAGAAACAGGTCCATGGCCGGATCCTCCAGGCCCGGTACCAGTGGTAGTAATGGCAGAGACAGATGTTTCTGGTGCAGCGTCTCGAAGATCACCGATGTTTTGGGCGTGGGCACCGTCAACGAGATGCCCAACTTCGCTGCACCCCTCAACAGGACATCATGGAAGGACACAAGATCGTCAACCAGTGAACCCCTTGTCTCCGGCAACCCCGACAACGTCGGTGAATAGTCCCTGGTCTCTGAAGACCACGTATGCGAACGGGACCTGCGCCTCCTGTGGCGTCGTCTCAACCGCGTGCTTGACCTGTTGTGACTCCACGATCGCTCCCTCCTCCTGGAATGAGATCTCGATCTCCCAGTTCGTGGACGCTCCACCGGTCTCCGCGGAGGAGTCTTCCGTGGCCTATCCTGGGGGTTTAGCTTAGGCGTCCCCTTAGGCGGTGTAGGGAGGGGAGGCAGCGACACCGACCTCGGCGGAACAACAGGAGGTACCTCCGGCAGAGGGACGGACCGAGGAGGCGGAGATGGTGGTAGCCGTGAAGAGGGAAGCGGTGGAAAAGGAGGATTGCTGGGAGGAGCCTCCTTAGGTAGAGGTGGAGGAGTCTTCGGCCGAGGTGGTGTATAAACCACCGAGTACACCGAGCCCGGTGACTCTTTGGGGGAGGGGACTGCAAACCAGCCCCTCCAGTCAGTGATCGCCGTCTCCGGCGTCCTCCCCCAGATCCAGCGTGACTTCTTGCGCCAGAACTCCTTCTGCGCCGCTTAGGAGAGTTGGAAAGTCTCTGAGATGCTGATCTCTTTCTTCGACGCCGAGCGTCGCTTCTCCGGCGTCGAACGTCGCCTCCGCGACTCTGGTGTCGAACGCCGCCTCAACGACGTCGAGCGCTTTTTCCTCGATGCCGAACGCCGCCTCCGCAACGTCGAACGTTCAGTCCTCGACGACGAGCGTCGACTCCTTCGACGCCGACCGCTTTCTCGAGGTCCTTGACGTCGAAGATCCCCTCGACGCCGACCGTCTTCTCGACGGCGACCGGCGGTATCGCCTCGACGGCGAGCACCGACGCCTGCCGCTCTTTCCTCAACGTCGATGGCTCGACGCCGGCGAAGAATCCGTCGACTGTGATCTCGATGGCGGCCTACCCAGGCCCTTCGACGTCGATCCTTCACGCAGTCTCGACCCGGAGCCCCGGGGGGGATGGGGAACACACTGTCGTCATCCCTCTCGATGTCGTCATCGATGCAATCGATGCAGACGGAGACCGGGACCTTTTGCTGGGCTTCCTGCCTCTGGGGATCCCCCCAGAGACCTCAGCAGGGGCAGAGGGAGCCTTCCCAGCCTGCCCAGACCCACCTGCAGCCTGCAGTCGTCTCTCCTCTAGGCCTAGAAGCCTGATTTTCAGCCTTTCCCTCAGGGTCCTTGCTGAAAAGTTCTGGCAGATGTCACATTCTTCAGGGGCATGTGCAGCAGTGTGACAGAGGATGCAGACGTCGTGTGGATCGGACTTGGACTTCTTCCTTCCACATTCTGGGCACTTGTCGAAGAGAGCAGGCATTTTAGAGCCCTAAAAAGCCTGAACAAATACACAGAAGTGAAGAAAAACACCAAGCACACAAACAAACACTTTTAAACACCAAAAGTGCACAAAATTCCAATAAACCCTTGAAAAAGGGAGAGCTCAATGCTCCAGGGTCCTGTTAGCAGGAGCCGGAAAAAAGAACTGAAAGTTAAAGGGACCAGCAGTGCATTCTGGGATACTGTTTAGTTCTGGAAAGTTCTCTTAAAGGCACAGTATCCTGTTCTGAGCCACATAATGGCAGCTTATGGGGCTTGTCTGTCCAGGTCTTCCTCTCCATCATTCCAGAGGGGTTTTGCTGCTGAGGCAAGGGAAATCTGGACAGACTTTGCTGTTTGTGGATTTTTGGTGGAATTTCTAGTTGAAGTACTGGACAGTGTAGCCTGGTTTTATAGGCTGCATTATCTGTCTTTAATTCTCTCTTAAGTGTCTGTGCAGATCTGCATTTTTCGACACCTTAAGAGATTATTTTTGATTGCTCCGGGGTCCACGCACATTGGCGGGACTATTCACTAGATTATGACTATACACATAGATCCCCTACTACAGAACTGCTCCGTCACAAGCACAGCGCGCCCGAGGATCGTGACGGAGCGGTTTCGTCATGAGCATGGGAGCGCCGCGCTGCCCCCCTCTCCCCCCCCAACGCCGCAGCGGAATTACCGCCGCGGCCAAGGGGTTAATAACAACGCTAACTTGCAGGCTATCTTTGGGAGATAATATTTTCAAAACTGGTTCAATGCTGGCATACTTAAACTCGGGGCTTTGTATTCAGCTGAAGGAATTCAGACCTTTGACAATCTTAAGACGCAATACAACCTGAGCCATAATGAGGCCTTCAAATATCTTGCCATCAAGGCCTCGCATTGGATGTATCTATTCCATACTGAATAATTTAATACCTGATGACATGGCCAGAATTTCAAGCAAATGGCAACAATTGAATACCAATAACAACGTCTTTCACCTAGCCTTGTGATCCGCTCAGATTGATTTGTTATCTGCCAAGCTACAGGCAAAGTTTTACAAGAATGGTATCTTTCTATATTACACACCTAGTAGAATTGCGAAATAGGGGATAGGCAAAGGCGCGTTCTGTCCTAGATGTGCTGAATTTAGTGCAGACTCTGTTCACATATTTGCAGACTGTGTAGATCTTGGGCCATTGCTTAATAAGATCCAAGACTTTCTCAGGGCAGTTTTAGCTTGTGATATTTGGCTAACCCCCATTACCTTCCTGCTGGGTATACAAGATACTGCTGATAGGAAGAGAGGGGGCCCCTAATCCTTGTTGCCATGACAATTTACAGGTTATACTTAACATCAGCATGGATAGACCCAAATCCCCCCTTATTTTCACAATGGCTGGCTCGCCTAGTTGCTACTTGAAATCTTGAAAATGCTATTTATGCAAAAAAAGGTATTCGGGCCAAAAAGAAGGGTTTAGTCATCTGAGAACCCCTGTCAAGTTGGCTAAATCAGATGAATTCCTAGCTTATTTTAGGGATGAAAGTGATTTTCCACTGAGCTTCAAGTCTGGCTGAAAGGCATTTTTCTAAATAGAAATGTATTATCAACAAAAAAAAATGAGAAGCATTGGCTGCACATCGACCGATCGGTGGCGGGGAGGACGGTTTGGGACCTAGCGTGGAAGCCAAAGACGGATAGACCTAGAAATGCTTACGTCAGCACTCCTACGAGTACCACCCTGAGGGTATGGGACTCGGTCTCCCATGACGAACGATGGACGCCTTTCCCGTCCCCATATACCCAGATTCATTTTAACCCCGCCTTTCCTCCTGCGGAGAGCGAGGGCCCCTTCGACGCCTGGAGGGCCGGGGGGTGCTACGCCCTTACACACCTCTTCCATGGGGATGCACCACTCACGTTCGCTAATTGCATGCAGGACTATTCGGTCCCTCCGCTGGAACAATTCTGCTACGCCCAGATGCTGCACTGGGCACTATCGCCCTCAGTTAGAGACGAGGCTACCAGGCCACCCACTATCTTTGAGGCATTTCTTGCAAAGACTTCCAGCATGCGGGGGACTATTTCCTTCCTGTACGACCTCCTGCTCTCCACCTAGATATCTCCTAGGCCACGGTATATGAGCCTTTGGGAGGACCTTCTGGGCCAGCCCATTGCGGATGGCGAGTGGTCCCATCTGTGGCATGATATCGCAAAGCACAACCACTCGCTGGATCTTCGAGAGGTCCATCTTGAAACCACGATGGACTGGTATATGTACCCAGCCAAATTGAAAAGGATCTTCCCGGACTCTTCAGATAGATGTTGGAGGGGCTGTGGAGCTCTGGGCGACTTTCGCCATATATGGTGGGACTGCCCGATCATCCGTCCCTACTGGGAGGAAATCCTCTCCCACATTAAAGAGATCTTGGGTTACCCTATCAAGGACACGCTTTATCACATTCTGCTAGGCCTTCGAGACCCGGAACTCGAACACCAGACATGAGCGGATAAAAAGATTCTATGGTTATGTACGGGGGCGGCCAAACTGACACTGGCTGCAGCCTGGAAAAAAAGGAGGCCCCAGCGCTCGCTGTATGGCATGCGAGGCTGTGGAAACTGCGAAGTATGGAAAGGATGGCAGACATTTTCCGGGATGATTTCAAGAATTTTTCCTTCCACTGGGGTCCTCTGGTCCACTTTCTATCCCGCGGCTTGCCGTCTGCGGTGTGCCCTCCCTCCTTGCGAGGCCTTCATCTATTCCAGACCTGAGTTGCCTTGGATGGTTGATTCTGTGAATGAATGGGAGTTACCACCACTTGGGAGCGGGGTGGGAAAGGGTGGGGGGTGGGCAGGGGAGTTGTGGCGACGCCAGCACAGTGAATTGGCGGAAGGGTACGGGATGCAGATGAGGGCTCCAGGCCAGCTACTCGGCGAACTAGCGATACCTCGCTCTGAAATTATGCCCGCTGCGGACCTTGGGCCTTTGAGTCGGATCTGAAAAATGCTCTCCTGCTAGATGCGAACTGTGATCCTTAGGCCAGAGTTTACTGATCAACCGAGTTCAATGAGCCTGTATGCCCGATACCATGCCCCCTGCGAGGGAAGTTAAGCGGGAATGTCGCTTTTTGTGGTTCTATATTATCAAAATGTCAATAAAAACATCTTTTACAAAAAAAAAGAAAGTTTTATGGTAAATGATGGAGTATGTACTGTATTCTTGAACTTTAAATGTTGGTAGTCCGACCTTAACTGGTATATGTCATCTACCAACTTGTCGGATTTTGATTGGTAGCGTACTTTGAACACTGGCATTGTTCACTTTATAAATAATGAACTCATATCTTAGAGACGTTGCATCATGGCGATTTATCGTTTGGATTTTTTTAATGTAATTTAAGTATTTTTGTTATCTTTTAAGGCCAGAACTAGGTCTGAAAAATTAAGACTGTGTATGTTAATGAAGGGCAAAAATCTTGATTATTTTGAAAGGGCAAATGGATCTTTCCGCTTGTAGCAAATGTATATATATTTTTTTATCTTAGAGGGTGGGGGGGTGTTGTATTGCACTTTTTTTTGTTTAAATTTGTTTATTGGGTTTTAGCATTCCATAATACAATTTGAATATTTCAAATATAGGATATCAACATGCATTTGCAAACAACTGTAGATGTTCAGATTTACAATAGCTTTACGTACAGTATATAAGGAACATTCATCAATGTTACATTCTGGTTGATACCATCGTGATAAGTCCAGTTTCCATGTTGATACTCTTTCAGTAACCTGGCTGGGTTAATTTCCCCATGATTACGGAGGAATTGCACTGTTTTCTTCGTTGTTGTTCATTGCATTTGAAAAAAGAATACAGAAACTTTTGCTGAGCAATACCCCTTGAGCGCTACGTCCGGTGGCTCCATTCGGCTCCGCGTGTTGTCGATGACGTTGGTTATGAAGTTGCGGTGCCTACCTAGGCGCCACCCAGGAGCGCAGACGTCAGTACTTTTTGCATTTCCACGCCAGATGCGCATAGCCATGAAGTGACTGACACAAACGTGTGCAAAATTAGGGCCCAGAAAGGGGGGAAAACCCTAAACCTGCAACATCAGTCCGCAAAGCGGTGAGGCATGGGTGGGGCTGTAAGGAATCTGCAGTTAGATAGAGTCTCTACCAGATAATCTGTTACCGAAGGTAAGTAACTTGTTAATCTGATAGAGACTTTTAGCTAGCTGCAGATTCCTTACCTTTGAATCATAAACCCAAGCCATACCATCCCAGCGGTGGGTTGCGGACTCATGGACTAGACTAAAAAGTCTTGCAGGACTGAGCGGGCAAAGTGTCCCTCCCTGCGCACTTGAACATCGAGGCAATAATGTTTTGCTAATGTGTGCAATGACGCCCACATTGCTGCCTCACAGAAGTCTTAAACAGGCACACCCCATGCCAAAGCTGTAGTCGCAGCCTTTCCCCTGCTGGAATGGGCCCTTAATCCCTCAGGGGCTGCTTCTTCGGCAAGGCATAACACATTTTAATACAGTAAGCAACCCAGCAAGAGATGGTTCTTTTCTACACTGCCTTTTCCTTCTTTGCTCCCACATACCCCATTGAGAGTTGGTCATCCACCTGGAACGCTCTTGTGCGGTCAAGGTAAACGATAACGTGCTTTTTTAGTCCAGTCGGTGCAGAGGCCCCTCTTCCATAGAGGGAAGTGGGGGGGGCAAAGAAGGTGGGCAAAGTGATGGACTGACCAAGATGGAATGGGGTCACAACCTTTGGTAAAAAAATGCCCTGGTGCGAAGCACCACCTTGTCCTGAAAAGACAAAATAAGGAGGTGAGCTGGATAACGCCTGTAACTCCCTCACCCTCCGGGGAGATGTAATTGCCACTAAGAAGGCGGTTTTGATGGGCAACAGCAGGAGGGGACAATTGTGCAAAGGCTCAAAAGGAGTGCACAACAAATAAGTGAGGACCAAATTAAGGACCCATTGTGGAATAATAAAGGGTGTGGGTGGAAACAAGTGAACCAGCCCTTTTAGAAATCTATTTACAATAGGGGATTTAAAGAGAGAAGGTTGGTCTGGCAGCCGTAGACAGAGCAGAAAGGTAACCCATGAGAGTACCCAAAGCAGAGCCCTGCTGGGCAAGGGTCAGAAAGAATAAAAGTACAGTAGAAAGAGGAGCATAAAGAGGGTCAATAGACCTTTCTGTACAGTATAATACAAATTCCTGCCAATGGCAGGCGTATACCAACTTAGTGGAGGGCCACCTGGCTGCCAGAATAACATTACAGACCCCAGGAGGAAGGGCAAAAGCCATCAACTGCCGCCGCTCATTTTCCACGCATGGAGGCGCAGAGTTGACAGGTTCGGGTGGAGAACCCAGCCCTACGACAGAAGATCCTCCCGAAGGGGCAGCCGGATTGGAGGATCGACACATGCTCAGAAGCTCTGGATACCAGACTCTCCTTGCCCAGTTCAGCACAACAAGGATGATTTGGGCCTGGTCCTCTTGATCTTCAGAACCCTGGGCAGGAGTGTTATGGGTGGAAAGGCATAAAACAGGCATGAGCTCCACTTGCGATGAAACGCAGCGCAGAGCAATAGCCACCTTGGAAACTCCAGCACACAGTACTGCTGAAATTGCGCATTGGCTACGGAGGAGAACAAATCTAACCAAGATTCTCCCCACTGCTGAAAGAGACCTTACGACACCGCCGACTGGAGATGCCATTCGTGATCCGCTAGGCATGGACAGCTGAGATTGTCTACCCTGTTGTTCAGAGAACCTGCCAGGTGTTGAACCACCAGGGTTATGCCCTGATGTTCCAGCCACATCCAGTGACACGGTGCCTCTCGACAAAGGGTCCATGTTCCCCACCCTGCCTTGCTTGTTGCAGTACCACATGGCAGTGGTATTGTCCGTGAACACCTACACCAACTTCCTCTTGACAGAGGGGAAAAAAAGCTTAATGCCGAACGAATCGCTCGGAGTTCCAACACATTTATGTGGCGCCCAGTCTCTGCCGGGGACCAGTGACCTCTGATCTCCATCTCTCCCAGGTGGCTGCCCCATCCCAGAAGTGACGCATCCGTCACGATTGTGGGATCTGGTAGGGGAAGGCAGATAGGTCTGCCTTTGACTCAATCTTGGTTCGTTAACCACCACTGCAGATCCTTTGCAGTCTTGTCCGAGATCTGAACCATGTCGGTAAGGTTCCCCTAATGCTGAACCCATTGCAACTTCAAGTCCCACTGCAGAGCCCATATACGCCATCTCGCTTGTCTTACCAACAGGATGCAGGAGGACATGAGGCCCAACAGCCTAAGAGTCAACCTCACCGAAATCCAGGATAGAGGCTGGAATATCAGAATCATAACCTGAAAATCCTGGACTCACTGCTCGGGAGAACAAGCCCAAAACTGCACTGTGTCCAGAACAGCTCAGATGAAAGGGAGCGTCTGAGAAGTAGTCAGGTGTGACTTCGGCACGTTTATAGAGAACCCCAGAGAATGCAGGAGTCTGAAGGTGGGAGATAACTGCCTGGGGCACAGACGCCTTCAACAGCTAGTCGTCAAGGTAGGGGGAAGACTGAAACCCCTAACCTGCGCAGATTCGTGGCCTACTTTGAACCGCAGGTAACGCCTGTGGCCCAGCAGGATGGGAATGTGAAAATAGGCATCCTGCAGGTCCAGGGCTACCATCCAGTCTCCTTGGTCTTATGCAGACAAGACCTGAGCCAATGTGAGCATTCTGAATTTCTCCTTTTTTAAGATCCAAAATGGGCCGAAGCCCCATCTTCGGAATCAGAAAGTAGCGGGAATAACAGCCAATGCCTACTTCTGAAACTGGAACCCTTTATATAGCTCCTTTGGCTAAAAGAGCAGTAATTTCCTCTTGGAGCAACTTTAAGTGATCTTCCGTCAGCCGTTCCTGAGTTGGCAGAATAGTAGGAGGGAATAGTAGGAGGGAAAGATAGGAAGAGAATAGTCCTCCTGGTCGATCTGCAAGACCCACTTGTCTGTTCTAGATCTCCAGCGGGGAAAATGATGAAGAATTCACTCACCCACTCGAGAAGGTGTGGTCATGCAAAATCAGCCTAGGAGTGCTTGGAGGCTGAGGCTGCGGCTGCTGTGGGCAGTGTAGCAGATGACTTCTTTACTCCATTTCTGAAGACGGAATGTTCTGTGTCAACGTGCACGCACGGCTTGGGTAGTCTGTGGGGGACAGAGGCTAGGATAGGGCTAACGCGGCTGGAAACCCCTTCCGTCGCCAGGGGCGAAAGGAAGACTGGCCACGAGGAGTGGACGAGAGGCCCAAGGATCTGGCCGTAGCTTAAGAGTCCATTAACCTGGCCAGGGCTGATTCAGCCTTCTCCCCAAAAAGGCGGGTTCCATTAAAGGGCATGCTCATCAAATTGTCTTGGACATCCCCAAGAAGTCAAACGTACGAAGCCAGGCGTGGCGCCTCAAGGCCATGGTCAGTGAAATTGACCTGCCCAGCGAATCTGTCTTATCCAAACCACACCGAATGGTGAATTTTGCCGCATCTCTCCCGTCCTTGACAGCCTAGGAGAGCACAGCCCGGGCCTCCTACGGGACTTGTTGCAGCACTTGCGCAATCGTCTCCAAACAGAGTGGGAGAAATGGCCCAATAAGCATGCGGTATACACCGACTGCAATGCCACAATGGAGGAAGAATAAAGCACACAAATTGCCTAAACTACACTTACTTAAACGAAAAAACGTTTTTAGGTTAGAAAAATCTTTATTACCTTCCAACCAGGCATGCTTATTCAATGCCAATTATTTCGACTTTTAAAGTATCTTTTTTAACATTAATAGGCAGAAATGAAACGGACTGTGCATTCAATATTTACATCACTGTACAATTGGTTTGATACACATAGAAACAAACAATGTCAAAATAATATATAAAACATCAAACATCCTACAAAGAAATTATTACATAACAAAACACCAATATCATATACATATAGAATCAATGCAACTGTGTTCCTCGAGGTCTCAATCAAAATGGCCGTTCGTTTGTGGGCTGGATTTATTTGAATCGAGCCCCAGTGCATTATGGACCTAGTAGTTTTTGGTGATAGTCGCAGTGAAACAGATGATTTGAAAAAAATTATTTGAAAAAAAAGGCGTGGGGTTAACTAGTATGAGTCTAAGGGCCACAGTGTCTTTTATTTTTAAAATTGGCTCTATTATTGGAAGGTTAATCTGGGGATGAGAAAGCATCTGTTGTATGTAGTGAGTATTACGCTGTTGTTTGTTCTTCATTTTTGGATTGAATGTATTTTATATTCACGGGCTGGAGGGTTGAAACAGCACTGGTGGAATGCCAAGGTCACTTTTAATGATGTTAAGGGTATATTTTTGCAGATAATAGAAGAGTCGGGCCCACTGGCTCAGCCTGGCGAGTCTAGCCTGACAAACAAGTCACTCCAGAAAAAGGTTAACTTATTATAACCGCGCTATCTCAGAGAGATTGTTAAGTCCGGTTTGCGCGCTATTGAATTTCAGAATCAGGTATGCTTCTTTTCGAAGCAAAATCCGTTCGACATTGTGGCATTGATTTGTAGATTTTACTGTGAGTAAGACGGACCACTTGAAGTCATGCTCATCATGTCCCTTTTCTAAGAAGTGCTCTACCATGGGAGCTGACATGACTCTTCTTAATTCGGGACCGGTGCTGGCTGATCCGATGATTAATCTGCTGGCTAGTCTTGCCAACATACATTTTCATGCAAGGACACAGTATCGCGTAGACCACATTTTTGGTCCTACAATTAGAAAACTCTGTATGTGACCATCTAACTCCTTGGTGTGTAAATTCCTTGCCTTCGATTGTATTTGGGCAAGCTACACAATTCCCACACTTGTGGTGGCCCTCAATTGGTTTCAAATTCCATTGTGACAGCAAGTCGCTTTTTGGCTTAGGTGTTGCGATATCAGCTCTGATCAGCTGTTGCCCAATACTCTGATTCTTTTTATAAGCAAAAATCGGTTTGGGAAAGGGACAATCAAGTCCTTCCAAAAGGTGCCAATTCCTCAGCACAGCCTGTCTAACTTTATGTGTATCAGGACAAAACGTAGTGACGCACACAAGTTTGTCTAGCGGTGTGCGTTTCTTGACCTGAAGTAGGCATTCTCGAGGCGTATATCTAGCTCTTTGAATGAATGTTTCAAGAGTTTTTTTGGATACCCTCTTTCTTGCATGTCAGAGTAAAAATGATGGGCATGTCTGTCGTAATCATGAATATCAGAGCAATTCCTCCTAATCCTAAGTAGTTGCCCATAGGGCAAATTGGATTTAAGGTTTCTCGGATGAGCACTTCTGTGGTGTAAGATTGTATTCCTATCCGTAGGCTTTTTGTAAAGAGATGTTTTTAATTGTCCTTTGTCACAACTAAGCTCAACGTCTAGGAATGTCATGCGACTGGTGCTGTGTTCAATGGAAAATTGGATGTCTCTGTCTCGTATTGAGCCAACTTTGAAATCCCATTAGTTCGGTCTGGCTCCCCTGCTACAGGAGCCAGACGTCATCAATGTAGCGATACCACTGTGTGATGTGATGTTTAAAGGGGTTGTTCACCTCTACAAATTTCTCCTCGTACTGTGCCATGAAGAGGACTGCCATCTCTGGGGCATAAGGACACCCCATGGCAGTCCCCTTCACTTGCATGAAGTACTCACCATTGAAGGTGAAATAGTTCTTTTTCAGCGCTACTTCCGCTAGTTCTAAAATGAAAGAAGTAGGGGCCCTATGGGGTCTTTCTCTTTTATCAAGATATATTTGCATGACCTCTAGTGCTTCCTCTTGTGGGATTTGGGTGTAGAGGGATGTGACGTATAGGGTAACCATTATTTGTGACTGAGCATCAAATGGGGTACCTTCCACTTTGAGTAAGGAATCTGTCGTGTCCCTAAGGTAAGACTTTACCTCGATGAGGAAAGGCTTTAAGAAAAAATCAACGTATTGTGCTATTGGTTCCAGTTGCCTTAACAATCTCTCGGAGATAGCGCGGTTATAATAAGTTAACCTTTTTCTGGAGTGACTTGTTTGTCAGGCTAGACTCGCCAGGCTGAGCCAGTGGGCTCGACTCTTCTATTATCTGCAAAAATATACCCTTAACATCATTAAAAGTGACCTTGGCATTCCACCAGTGCCGTTTCAACCATCCAGCCCGTGAATATAAAATACATTGAATCCAAAAATGAAGAACATACAAGAGCGTAATACTCACTACATACAACAGATGCTTTCTCATCCCCAGATTAACCTTCCAATAATACAGCGCAAACTTTAAAAATGAAACACACTGTGGCCCTTAGACTCATACTAGTTAACCCCTCCCCTTTTTTTCAAATAATTTTTTTCAAATCTGTTTCACTGCGACTATCACCAAAAACTACTAGGTCCATAATGCACTGGGGCTCGATTCAAATAAATCCAGCCCACAAACGAACAGCCATTTTGATTGAGACCTTGAGGAACACAGTTGCTGAGAAAGCGCTTTTGGAGAAGGTAATTCTCTACTCTAAAAGGTGCCACTTTTGAGCCAAAACTGGAATTTTGTTTGAATTTACAATAAGCGTCCCTTTTACTTGACAGGACCGCGAGTGTGGGGAACACATTGAATTCAAGAATAGGGAAGCATTTACAAGGTAGGCTTTTGTTGTCACTCCATAGTGTTCACTAATGTAGATGAGGACCCACCCCCCCTTTTTTTTCAAATTTACTTACACGCGCTTACTTTGCCCTTGCTAGGAAATAACGCGGATGGTCATATTTCACAAGCCACCTCGCAAGTTGGTGGCAGACACAAGGTCAGTGTTGGTTATGAGTTATACCACCTATTCATTAGGCAACAATGTAAACGTTCAGCCTTATTCAATCACACCCTGATTTTTCCAGATAAAATCGCCTTCCTACAGAAAACTATTGATCCCTTTGGTTCCCCGCACTCGGATAACAAGTCCCACAAGCCTTTTCCACCCTATAAAAAGAGCCTGGTATGTAGATTCTATCCATGCACAAAATAGTAGTATATGTAGCAACTTTTGAATAGAGGCTTTCATTTAATCAAAATAATAAAACGCTTTTTTTTTGCATCTTTCAGACACAAAGAATAAAAGCCCTGATGAGAGCCCAGGGACGTTTGTCCTGGTCTCGAAACGCGCGGCAGCTTTGGTGGAATAGAGCATTATTAACAAACAATACTAGGATTAGCCAGTCAAGACATTATCAATTTCGAGTCATTCAGTTGACCATATTCCCCATTCTTTCGATTGGTTTCATTCAATGATTCTATATGTATATGATATTGGTGTTTTGTTATGTATTCATTTCTTTGTAGGATGTTTTATATATTATTTTGACATTGTTTGTTTCCATGTGTATCAAACCAATTGTACAGTGCTGTAAATATTGAATACACAGTCCGTTTCATTTCTGCCTATTAATGTTGAAAAAGATACTTTAAAAGTCAAAATAATTGGCATTGAATAAGCATGCCTGGTTGGAATGTAATAAATATTTTTCTAACCTAAAAAGTTTTTTCGTTTAAGTAAGTGTGGTTTAGGCAATTTGTGTGCTATATACTTAAAAAGGGTCTAGCCTTTACCACATTTTCATAGACCTATCTCCTTTGAGTTCCAACAATGGAGGAAGAAAACGTCTTTTTCAGCAAAGTATCCAGTCTCTTGGATTCCCTATCCGGAGGGACGGAAGGGACTGCGCCCTGAGAAGTAGAGGCCATCATCACCAAACATTCTGGGGTGAGATGCTGGCTCAGGAACTTTGAGTCGCCCGAGACTGGGCGATGGCGGAGTGCAATCGTCCTATTCACAGGAGCCTCTGTGCTAGGCTTGGACCAAGTTACTAGTAGGACATCCGTAATTCCTCAATAAAGGGCAAAATGGGTTCAGAGGTGAAAGCCCCAGGTTGTAGTACTTCGGTCAGGAGATTGTTCCTGACCTGCACTGAGGGCAGCTTCAGTCCAAGGACCGCAGCTGCCCTCTTAATCAACATAGCATAGGACGCCCCCTCCTCCGTAGCCACTGTAGGTGAAGAGAGCATGCCAGTGTCTGAGGAAGTATCCACACCACTGGTTTTCCCAAGTTCCCCATACCAGTCCATTGTCTCTTCAGAGACATCCTGGTTCAAGGGTCTCCAGACTCCTCCCATTCCTCTCCCCAGCCTAGCACGTCCACAACGTGCTCAGGCGACAGCATAGAACCCCTGGGTTCTGTCAACGTCGGAATCTGCGTTAAACGACGCCCTTCCTGCTCCGTGTCGTCTGGGATGAGGATGGGGCTTGCGCCACTGACAGCCGCTTGCAACATTGTTGGCACAGACTTCTTGTTCAACACCGGGGAAGGTGGCTTGGTACGACTAGCATCGAACCGGATCCAAGATCAGACCCCTGAGGCCCCACCGGCACCGTGGCCGAAGCAGACGTCAGACCTGATGGGGCCCCATCTGACCACATGGGGCCCCAGGGCTCACCAACGGGGTCGTTCCGCTCAAATATGCGGCGCATGGCCTTGTAAAACTCCTTAATTTGAGGGAGAGTCGCTCCGGCTCACGGAAAAAGAGGGAGCCGTGAAGTCAACTCTGGCTCCGCAGAACTGTGCTTAGAGCTTCCATGCCTCATACCTCTCTCTCGACGACGGACGCCAGTTGAGGTGAAGGTGAAGTCTGCTAGGACGTCTTCTTGTGTCTCTTCCCAGAGTGTCCAAATGACCTAGAATGGGAGGAAGAGGACTTAGGGCTCCGAGAGCAATCACGCGACCTCCTCTTCTTCGAATGGGAATGTGACCTCCTCGGAGTCTCAATCAACAGAGTCATCTGCCGGGCCACGAGCAACTTCAAAGCCCGCTCCCTCAAGGTCTTCGGAGCCATCGCCTGGCAGTCTGAACACGACTTCGAATCATGGTCGCGTTCAAGACACCACAGACGTACGCGGTGGGGATCTGTAACCGACATCATGCAAGAACAAGTCTCGCACGGTTAAAAACCTGTCTTCCTACCAGATATCCCTCGCACATAAAGTTGTCAAAAATGTCATCAAAAGTCATGTAAAAGCCTGCCAAAAAGCGGCAGAGAGGTAGCTCTAACCGGATTGGTGCTTAACTGCAGCAGAAAGAAAAGAACTGACATCTGAGCGTCTGGGTGGCACCTATATAGGCTCTGCGACGTCATAGATGACACACTGAGCCGAATGGAGCCACCTGACGTCGAGCGCAAGGGGTACTGCTCACCAAAAGTTTCTGGATCCAGCTTGACGACTGGGTAATTCAAAGGTAAGGAATCTGCAGCTAGAAGTCTATAAAATATAGTATCCAGTAACCCATGAACAGTTTTCTGATTTGCTTGGTAGAGTGACATTCTTTGCAGGAGGGATATTAACCCACTGTGATATAACATGAAGAGTGAACTGCTAATAGATAAATCTCCGACCTTTGAGCAGGAACATTTTAAATATCAGCAGCTTTAGTTTTTGACTTACCGAAGTCTCTGAGTCATAACAATTATACTGCTGCACCTAGCTGGGGGGAAAAGCTTTTTGCCAATGTGTGGTCACTGAAGTGTCTCTGTGATTCACTGTTACACTCACTGCCTGCAGACAGAGGTGCTGTAGTGTAGATAAGATTGGAGTCTGTATCACACAAAGGATGAAGAGAAGAGCTGCTTATGGATGGAGTTGAGTAGCGGTTGGCAGTGCTGTTTTGAGAGCTGTCCCATGTACCTTTAAAAAAAAATCAGCAACTGCTCTTGGACTCACCGTGACCAGACCCACCCCCCCCCCTACAGGGAAGCAGCACGTGTCAAGGTTAGATAAGTGTTGCCCTAATTTAAGCTTGGGCTGTAGCAACATTTCCTGGGGGGCTGAGCCGGCAGGAAAAGGAAAACATCCTGCAACTGCCCATGCCTGAAGGGACCTGGTCTGTCCTGCCTGGTATCAATGATAAATTGTTGACACTCAAAATGTGTCCAGGCTGTCCACTTGGGATGCGACCGACCTGACCGGCAACAGCGGTCCCATTTTGGCGTCGGAGATTATAAAATAAATTGCACAGAGGTCATGCCAGCGCCCTTCAGAATGATTCTCCGGCATTCAGAATGTCCCAAGCACTGCAACCGAAATGTCACGGTCAGTGACACTGGGAGTGGCACAAGAGTTGCGGGAAAAAACTCAACAGGGAAGGTGCCATCCGAGATTACTTTAGTTTACTGATTCAAGTACCTACAGGCCCCATTACAGTCGGCAGTTGTGGCGCTGCAGGTTCAACTCAGCTGCTAATCATAACAATGAATCAGCTGAGCCCAGCTCGCAGTGGCACCAGCCCTAAGTGAGCATGTCTACTTGCAGGCTTAGTCTGTTAAATTTAATTATAATAATGTTATTAACATATAAATCAACAATAACATGTCAGGCATGAACCACACACACAGACCTGAAAGCAGCTGACAAGTCTTGCAACATGGCACAAACTGGTGGCACAGGCAGCGACTCGCAAAGAAACATAACTGCTTCACGCCGCATCACTCAGTGATTACTTCCTGTAGGCAAATCAAATGGACATCACTGTGTGATTATTGTTGCGGCCGTCACATTATGCCACCGCGGCCGGCCTGGGCTGAGTCTTACAGCGGCAGCTGTGATCAGAAAATGCAGCCACTAGCTCAGCTGAGCCGGCTCTGTAGGCTGGTGTGCCCCATTTTCAGACAGACTGTTGAGTAAAGTGGAGGCAGCACTGCAGTGTGTGTGGTCCACATTTCTAAAGTTGTTTGAGTGCTTTTAATAGCTGGTGGCGATCCTGTGCGCCAGTAGTGTCAGCAGGTGCCATCAGGAGGCACTATAAATGCATGGCATGCATTTAGTTAATTTGATGCGGACCACCACACTAAAATGTGTTAGTCTAATGCCTGCTGCCTGGTACTTGGCAGGGCTGTTAGCGGGCCAAGGAAGAACTGCTATGAAAAAAACTCCAAATGCAGTCTGGTGCCTGGGGAATATTCTAAGGTGAGGAATCTGTGGTTCGAAGTATCCATTAGAACATGCAAATTTCTAGGACCCTTATCAGGTAGATATAGTACATCATAAGTTAATCCTGAACACCCTATTGCAAGATGGAAGAATAGGGAAGTTAGTGCTAAATGTTGTGTAATGCTTTTACCATCCACTTCAACACTTAGATTGAAAGAGACTCCTCAAGTAATTCTCTCCTTTTTTCAGTGCTTACCTGATTTGGCAGTCGTCGTTGTCTTTTTGGCCTCTACAGGCTTTGCATCAGTCTTGATGGCTACAAAAGACAAATTGAGAGAGATTATCTCTTGCTGAACGTCGACTGTTCCAAGATCAAATTTGTCTTTTACCCTCAATCGTAATACTAATTGCTAATACTCTTTGTTGGCATTCACAACCAGTAATCCACCACATGCAATCAGAATCAGCCCTTAGCTTATGAAATACACCAGAGAGGATATATCCCATCCCATACCCTAGACAACATTTGAAGTACTATAAGGTAGTCTATTAATCTTTGCAAATAAAAGCCAAGTTTGGGTTGGAATCAATAGACACAGCTAAGCTTTATGCTACTCCTGTGTTGCATACTCCATGCATGGCCGACTCCATCCTCACACTTACGATAAATATTCTCACACTGCATAATCGGACTACTAGGGAGCCTATGAAGAAACAATAGCCTCTGCCCAAAGTAATTGTGGAAGTAATAAAGTTTGCTGGCTCATCAGCAAAGGAATAAAAAACCTTAAGATATAAACACATTATAGATTCAGGCACTACACAATATCCTCTTCAAAGAGGACAATTAACACGTTCCTAAGTGCCCAGCATCAGATTTCAAAGAAACAAAAGCATGGAGGCGGACAATGGTACCTACTTATTGCACATCACCGGGGAGACATTAAATAAGCCTGAAGGCTACATATGTCTCCTAAATAGGTCTTCTCTGATCTGAAACTATGTTGTATCCATGGGTGCGACCTCCCTATCATTCTTCTATGCAAAGTCCCCTGGCAGTAGATAAAGGAGTTCTTGGTGGTGCCCAGTTCCCCCACCATATCCTTGTGACTGATCAGGATCCCCTCCACTGGGTCTGTCTTGAGCGAAGAGAGTTGAATAGACCCAGCCTGCCCATTTTCCATAGTAAACACCTTTGCAGAGTTTGAACCATAGCCATATTGAAGTTCACAGGCAATAAAGGTGTAATGTTGTACCAACGTTTAGCTGCTGACAACACTATATTGGAAGTCGGCTGGTTGTCAGGGAGGTCAGACATGCATCTCGGACCCTCAAATGTTATCATATGGCTGCAATCTTAATCATACTGGACATCTATAGCCCTAGAAGGAAGAGCTATGCCTGTGCTGCAAGAAACTGCAGACTCACGAGTTGGACAAGCACTGACTCCCTAAAGTCACCTTACATCTTGCCTATGACAGAGAAGGCCAAAGAGCACTATCTTTTAAACACTTTTTTGTGTTTTTGAGGCATATAAACAATTACAGCAACCTACTAAATAATTCATTTTGTAGTATCAAGGAGTTTCAAACCAGTTTCTCAGTACAGTTACAAAACCATCACCAGTTAGTCAAACACAAATCAAAAAGTGAGTAATAGCCCATGGAAGGTGCTGCCACCAAGGGGCCCTAAATGTATATATCTTTTTGGGCATCCTTTTTGTATAAGATTTCTTCAACTTCGAAGCAGATTAGTATATTTCTCTATGCAATTTGTGGAGGGGGAGTCAGGCAGAGTTTTATCTGATCTCCAGCAGAACTATTGTGCTTGGCTACTAATGTGCCTAATGCTATCAATTTGTTTTTGTAAACAAATTGTACTCAGTTACATCACAGCAAGTAGGTTCTATACGGAGGAGTGGAAGAATGCCAGCTTGATGTTGATAATAGTAATCTACAGTCATGTTCATGATTATACATTGCTAAGTACAGCTGCTCATCAAGTGTCACTGTTTCTTAAGGTACATCGGCATTCATCCACCCTATCAGTATTCGCAGGCGGATCACGTTCTATGTCCCCATAACGGGAAATCAACTTCATAAGTGTCCCTACCAGTTCTCATTCATAAGTACCCCAACAACCAACAAAATAACAAAGTTCCCCCTAACCTCCTCCCCCCCCCCCTTCGTCCCTACCCACCCCCACCTCCCTCCCTCAGGCATGTCGCTCCATAATCTAGCTCTCAGTGGGGAGCAGTATTTGATCACTTAGGGCATCTGGTAGCACACTTCAGGAGAGTAGGTATCCACTTAAGAGGAAGCCACTATATAGTACATGCTTGCCAACTCCCAAATTACCTGGTCAGGTAAGGCAGTGTTTCAATTCTTTTATACAATTCTCCTCACTCAGGGGGTAGTTCAGTGTCATCAGCTGGACGTTTAAGTAAGTCCACTAACGCCACCCATGCTCTCACCGTTTTAAACATTTTGTCATTACTGACTCTCTGGGCCATTCCTAATTTAAAAATCCCTTCAGTCAGCCCATGTTGTGAATTCTCGCAGCCATCGTGAGGTGTTAGGTGCAGTGGCCGCCTTCCAGTGACCGGTAATTTCTCGCTTAGCCAGGACTAACCCCAGATCAATGAACTTGCTGGTAACTTTATTGCGGGCAGTATGAGGGAACCAGTGTAATAGGCAAAATTCCGGGGACAAGGTGCTACCTCGGTCTGTTATTTTGCCCAGTTTAGTCGTAACTGTTTTCCAGAAATCTTCTAATAAGGGGCACTCCCAGAGCATGTGCAAAAATTCTGCATTCTCTAGCTTGCACCGCGGGCAGACAGTTCAGGCCCAAAGAATTTGTTAATTTTGTGCGGGGTGAGATACTCTCTGTGGAGGACATAGAATTGGATCAGCTGAAATTGTGCGTTCCTGGAACACTTCCACGCTCGTTCTACCAATGTTTCCTACGGCTTCTCCTCTATAATGGATCCCAAGGTCTGCTTCCCATTTGATACACAGTCTCTCCAAAGGGCGCCTGATCTCATGGGTATTTCGCCTATACAGGCAAGTAACCGCCTTGACCGTTCCAGCCGCTGACACCACATACTGGCATGGGAGAGAGGCCGTTGGTTCCGCCATCCCCTTCTTCCAGTGCTTACGGATGGCTGCCGTCAATGCGGCATGTAAGAGGAATCGTTCTAATAAATCATTGAAGGGTATGAGGGTTCTGTCCTCGTAGAGGTCCCCAATAGTGGACATCCCCGCCTCTCCCCAATCCTGTAGTCTCTGCCAGTCTCCCCTGTGTGGAAATGTCACGGAAACCAGCAGTGGAATCTCAGGTGCATATGGGAGTCCCAATCTGGTTCTTTTATTGGCCAGATTCCAACATTGCCGCATCACCCAAACATCTCTCAGAGCCTCTCTTTCGCTTAAGGGAAGCCGGAGAAGCACTCTAGAAAGCTGTCTCAGGTCCGGGTCCATGCCCCCGTGGGCCTCCCAGTAAGAAGTCTCCCCGCCATCCATTTTGTGAACCATTGTTGAGCTGTGTGGTAATAGGCCTCAAAGTTAGGGACTGCAAATCCCCCCTTCCCGTCTCAACAGGGTGACAAGCACTACTCTGTGCCTCCCAGAGCCCCATAAAAATCCCATAATCATAGTGTTAAGTTGGGTAAAGAAATGTTGCGGTATCCATAGAGGTAGGGAGCCAAAATAGTAAAGCAGTCGTGGTAGAGTGACCATCTTTAGCAGCGCCACCCTTCCCGACACTGATAGTGGGAGTGTTCCCCAAAATTCATAGTTGCTCCTGGTGGTTCGTAGTGCCCGACCAACATTTCCTTCCTACTAGCAAGTCAGAGGGTGCGTGGTAAATCCACACTCCTAGATAAGTCAGGCAGTTACTTTCCCACATCAAGTCCAGCGCATCCGGTGGGTCACCTCTACCGCTCTAAGCAGGGAAAGGCACGTCTTACCCCAGTTGACCTTGAGACCTACCACTCGTCCCAACTTGACCAGCAGTTCCGTAGCACCCACGCAACTCATCTGTACAGTTGGCGAGGAACATTAGGAGATCGTCCGCGTATAAGACAATAAAGTGAGACTGACCCATCCCATCCAGGCCCCGGTAGTATCACCCCGATCTCGCATGGACAGTCAGTGGTTCCACTGCCAGTGTGAACAGGAGGGGAGACAACGGACAACCTTGTCGAGTTCCTCTACCCACAGTGCAGGCATCTGATATCACTCCCCCATGCGTACCCTGGCAGTCGAGTTCTTGTACAATATTGCCGTCCAGGCCACGAATCCCTCGCCCAGTCCGAAGGCTCGCAGAACCCTGAAAAGGTATGACCATTCGAGGCTGTCGAAGGCCTTCTCGATGTCAATCGACAGGATTCACGCCTCTTCCCTGTCGCGTGCTGGGTCATCTAGCAGTCTAATTAGTCGGCGTACATTCATGGCCGTATTTCGGGAGGGGATAAAACCCGCTTGGTTCACATGTACCAGTGTGGGTCATCAGACGGTTAGCTAGAACGCGGCTTAATATCTTGTAATCGAGATTAAGCATCGCGAGGGGGGCGGCGCGATCCCATTCTGGCTTATCCGGTTTGAGGAGTAGTACGATTATCGCTTCCCTGGTTGATACAGGCAAGCAGCCATCCTGCCTTGGTCTAATATAGAAGACTAGCAAGCAGGGAGCGAACATATCTACGTATGTAGAATAAAACTCAATCGGAAGCCCATCTGTGCCAGGGGTTTTGGTTCCAGCCATGTGTTTTATGGCTCTCTTGATCTCATCCAGTTCTATATCCCGGCCCAAGGACTCCGCGTCGTCTGCCTCAATTTGGGGAAGTTCTAGAACTAAGAATCCCTCCTACTCTAACACCAATGGATCCAGTTGGCTTTGGTACAAGGTAGTATAGTATTCCAGGATCTATGCATTAATAGCTTGCTGTCCGTAATAAGTTGTTCCATCTCTCCCTCTTAATTCTAAGATTGGTGTCCCTCTGCGCACTGGGTTGGCCAGCCAAGCCCCAGATTTGTGTCTCTCGGCACGTGATTGAGCCGTGTACGCCCTATGGTCAACGCATCTCAATCGTTCTACTTGGACTGCTAGTTCTTCTCTGGCTCCCATAAGATCTGCCTGTCTGTCCTCTTTTTCAGGTCTATCCCGTTCCACATCTCTGAGCTGTTGTTCCGCTTTCTGTATATCACTGCCTCCCCAATACAGGGGCCCTTTATGACTACCTTGAAAGCATCCCATTCAATGTGGGGGTTGGTGGTCGTGTTAGTATTATTCTGGAAGTACTCCTCTATAGCTGTGCCTATTGTGGCTCAAAAGACCCGGTCTTCCAGTCTCTCTGGTCGGAGACACCAACTAGGGATTGTGGGCCTAACAAGCATCCAGTCAAGGGATACCAAAAGGGTTTGTGGTCGAATATCGTCCTGGCTAAGTACTCGCTCAATGTAACCCCTACATGTACATCCGGGGAGCCCAGGATAGAGTCCAATCAAACATGCAGCTCATGTAGAGCCGAAAAATAAGAGTAGTCCCTTTCCCCAGGATGATGGGCTCTCCAAGTGTCTGTCAACCCCTAGTGTTGTTGCCAGTCTCGTCAGGCTTCTGCTACTCTGTGTAGGAGCGACGGGAGTGTAGGATAAGATCGGTCCAAAGTGACCTCAGTGATGCAATTGAAATCCCCCCCCCCCCCCCCCCCAAGTGCACGGATCCAGTCAGAACCTGTGCTAATGTCTGAGAGAGCTGTGCAAAGAATGCAGGTTGATCCACATTAGGAGCGTATAAACTTCCTAGAGTAATATCTCGGCAATCGAGGGGCCCCCTCACCACCACAAATCTGCCGGACACATTGAAAGGGGACTCCCGCCCGCACCCATATTAGGGTCCCTCTCACAAAGGCAGAGTACTAACCCTGGGCGTAGTTCGTGAAGTAGCGCTACGCGTAGCTACGCGAAGTGCACATCGCGAGCTACGCGTAGTACTACCCGAACTGCGTAGTACCCTGTTCGCGATGACTGTACAGTGCCGGATGCTTGTCCGCACTGTGCAATTATTGAAAACGGCATCTTGCACAGTGCGAGCTGTCTTTTACTGCAGTTCGAGTAGATTTTTACTTGAGCTGCAGCTTTCTCAACGCGGACTGGTAGTTTCTCATCGTGAGCGGTCGAAAGCATACACAACCACTCGCAATGAGAAACGGGACCGCCCTGCGTTGAGCATCTTGCCGGGAGGTTTATTTTCCACCCTCGCGATCGGCAACTTGATGTTGCTGATCGCGAACGAGGAAAAGTCTCGCAGGGATGTCATTTTGCTTGCTCGCGGGCGCCAACTTGACGTTGAGGACCACGAGCAGGCAAAAAATTACCACTATGCTACGCGTGTTTGCACTGTGGTACGTGCAGTTCGTGTAGAGTGAAGTAGCGCAAACTACGCAAGCGCAGCGTAGTGCTTTGCCCAGGGTTACTGAGTACGTAGTGTGATACATCTGCCCCTTCCAGCGGCGCTGTAGCGCATCTCCTTCCGTCTTGGTTATGTGGGTTTCTTGTAGTAATGCAATTTGCACCCCTCTCCGTGTCAGATAAGCATGTATTTTGTGCCGTCGGCTCAAAGTGTTCATCCTCCTAACATTCCAGGTCATAATTTTGACAGCTGGTATCGTAGCGCCTTGCTTCTTTGTTTGTTTACTGCTGGAATCGTAGCGCCTTGCTTCTTTGCATATTTGCTGCTTTGAAATATCAGCGTAGCGCTTTACATGCCTGCAGTGTAATTTGGTGCCTGATTGGAACTTGCTGCTTGCTCCTGCACATGCACTTCTGTAGCGCTTATCTGCTGGTGCGCTGTGAGTGGTGAGAGGAGCTTTTGCCCCATTGTGACAGTGCTTCTGCCCACATTTAGCCTGTTTACACAGAAACTCACCCTGGTTTCACTTTAGCCTTGCTGCCGCCATTTGCTGATTGTGCCTCGTCCCAGCCCGTAGCTCCACCCCGCTCCCGCCTCCCAGCTGACCCGCCCTCGCTCCGCGCCCCCCCCCACTTTCCATTTATGTCAGTACAAGCTACGCGCAGTGTTCACGCGCAGCGATCGTGCCCCAGTCGCGCCGAAGGTGCGCCAAAGGTAAGCCCGTCTACGCCCGTCCGCGCCTGGACCGCGCCCAGCGCCAGACCCCCTGGCCCTCGTACCACCCACCCCTCCCGCATCACATACGACGCCACCACCCTCTTAGCCCTAAACCCCGGCCGTCTCCCCAACTGCGCCCAAGCCGCTCCTGGACACACCCATGGTCCCTTCTCCTGCAACTCCTGTAAGTTCGACGGCACCAAGAACAACTCCTCATCCACGAACACGCAACAGATATCTGACTCCAACCACCTAAAATGCATCTTGCTCAACACCCGCTCGGTCCACAGACACGCCATTGACCTCTGGAACCTTCTAGACACCATTTCTCCCGACGTCACCTTCCTAACAGAAACATGGATGAACGCCTCCTCAGCCCCAGACATCACCATTGCCATCCCGGAAGGATACAAGATCATCCATAAGGACCGCACCGACCAAACAGGAGGAGGCATCGCTATCGTCCATAATAATTCCATCCGCATCTCAACCAGCTCAGACGTCAACCTTACCAGCGCCGAACACCTTCACTTCCAGATCCACACCGATCCCAAGACCACACTCAGAGGCACCCTCCTCTACCGGCCTCCAGGATACCGCGCACAATTCAGCGACGACATCACTGACTTTATCACCCCTCACGCCCTCCCCTCCGAGGAATACATTCTACTGGGAGACCTCAACTTTCACCTGGAAAAGAGCGATGACAGCAACGCCACCACCCTTCTGGACAATCTCGCCAACCTAGGACTCAAACAACTTGTCACTACCCCCACCCACATTGCTGGTCACACACTCAACCCTATCTTCACCTCCAGCAAACATGTCTCCTTCAGTCACACCACAACTCTACATTGGACGGACCACAGCTGCGTTCACTTTATCTACAATAAGACCACAACTCACAACCATCCTCAACCTTCTCTGCGAAGAAACTGGAACAAAATCACCACAGACCAGATCTCCTCATCGCTTCTTCAAAACCCCCTGTCCACTCCTCAAACCCCGACCAATCAGCCATTAACCTCACCCAATGGCTATCCAACAGCGCCGACATCCTAGCACCATTGAAAAAACGTCAAATCAAACTAGGCAGCAAAAACACCTCCTGGTTCAACAATGATATTAAGAGATCGAAGAAACTCTGTGGCTCCTTATAGAAGGCCTGGAAAAAAGACCCAAACACCAGCACCAGGGACGCCTTCAAAAACGCCACCCGCATACACCACCAACTAATCCGGTCTGCCAAGAAAGCCGCATTCAAAGACCGACTAGAGAACAACGCCCACAACAGCAAGGAATTATTCAACATCGTCAAAGAATTCACCAACCCCTCAGCCAACTCCAACAACATCACCCCCTCTCAAGCCCTCTGAGACTCCCTAGCTTCGTTCTTCCACAACAAAATCGCAGACATCCACAACAGCTTCGACAACCAACCCGGAGACCAACCCACCCAACATTCCGCAGGACCTTCACCCCCCTTGAACATCCTTAATGACTGGAACCCAATCTCCACTGAAGACACAATCCGCCTGATGAACTCCATCCACTCAGGATCCCCCACAGACCCATGCCCTCACCACATCTTCAACAAAGCAGACTCCATCATAGCACCACACCTCCGAGACGTCATCAACTGCTCCCTCAACTCCGCCACCTTCCCGGATAGCTGGAAACACGCCGAACTCAGCGCCCTTCTGAAAAAACCCACAGCTGACCCCACCGAACTCAAAAACTACCGCCCCATCTCACTCCTTCCATTCCCGGCCAAAGTCATCGAGAAAGCCGTCAACTACCAGCTCGCCGCCTTCCTCGAAACCAACAAATCCCTTGACCGTTCACAGTCCGGCTTCCGAGCCAAACACAGCACTGAGACCGCGCTCATCGCAGCAACAGACGACATTCGAACTCTACTGGACAATGGAGACACAGTCGCCCTCATCCTCCTCGACCTCTCCGCAGCCTTCGACACAGTCTGCCATAGCACCCTTCTACAGCACCTCAGAAACAACGGAATCCAAGGAAAAGCACTGGAATGGATCACCTCGTTCCTCACCGGAAGAACCCAGAGAGTCCGCCTCCCACCATTCAAGTCAGAGGCCATTGAAGTCATCTGCGGCGTACCTCAAGGATCCTCACTCAGCCCCACCCTCTTCAACATATACATGAGCCCCCTCGCGGCCATCGCACGCCAACACAACCTCAACATCATCTCCTACGCTGACGACACTCAACTGATCCTCTCACTCACCAAAGACCCTAACACCGCCAAAACCAACCTACATGAAGGAATGAAAGAAGTTGCCGAGTGGATGAAGCACAGCCGTCTGAAACTGAACTCAGACAAAACAGAAGTCCTTATCTTAGGTACCTCCCCCTCCGCCTGGGATGACTCTTGGTGGCCAGAGGCCCTTGGAAAAGCACCCATCCCGACGGACCACGCACGGAACCTGGGCGTCATCCTGGACTCCTCACTCTCTATGAACAGACAGGTCAGCGCCGTCTCCTCATCCTGCTTCAACATTCTTCGCATGCTCAAAAAAACATTTCGCTGGATCCCCACCGAAACCAGAAAAACGGTCACCCATGCACTGGTTACAAGCCGCCTGGACTACGGAAACACCCTATACGCCGGTACCACCGCAAAACTCCAGAAAAAACTCCAACGCATCCAGAACGCATCAGCAAGACTCATACTAGACATCCCGCGTAAAGACCACATCTCCAGCCACCTGAAAAACCTCCACTGGCTCCCCGTCAACAAGAGGATTACTTTCCGCCTCCTAACCCACGCACACAAAGCACTCTACGAACTTGGACCCGAATGCCTCAACACACGACTTTCCTTCTACACCCCCCCCGCCAGCTACGATCCACCAACCAAGCCCTTGCTACCGTACCTCGCATCAACAAAACCACCATGGGCGGCAGATCCTTCTCCTACCTGGCAGCTAAGACCTGGAACTCACTTCCCACTCACCTTCGTCTCACTCAGAATCACCTAGCATTCAGAAAACAACTTAAAACTTGGATATTCGACAAGTAATTCCCCACCCTTCCTCAAGCGCCTTGAGACCCTCTGGGTATGTAGCGCGCTATATAAATATTCTGACATGACTTGACTTGACTTGAGTCTCTGACAGTGTAAATCTCCCATAGCGACATGCCTGCCCCCGAACCGGTTACCCCCAACATTGAAAACGACCCAACTCCCACTCCCCACGACAGGAGCACAAGAACAGGTCCCCATCCAAACAAAGTCATACAAACAATAAGGTATAAAAGTGGTGGTGCGTGCTCCGCTACCGGTGGTCCCAGAACCCCTCCCGACTCACCTCCCCATATGTAAATTTCTCAGTAGACCCCCATGGTGCAAACATGCCCTCCCGCAGTGCACAAATTGGTACTCATGGGCCAAGGGCCAACATTGCCCAACCGGTCATACAACCTTCAGTCCGATCAGCCAAACACCCCATCCACCGCCTTTGGAGTAACGTCCGGGAGTTCAGTGTCAGAGAGCCCATGGGCACTGCTCGATCCAGAGCTCTTAGAGCTGTCTCTCCCGGGGTCCGTGGCATTGCTGGTTGGGCTGGCATCCCCATGGCTAATGTCCGCTACTGCTTGGACTGCCCGTCTCGTTCTTGTCGCCGGTCAGCAGTTGAGGGGGCCCTCTGCATTGGTGAAATGGAGATCGACTGTCGCCTGGGTGAGTTCAGATGTGGAGAGCATGTGTCGTTGCCCCGTCGGGTTTCTAGTCAGTCCCAAGCGTCATGCGGGGTAAGAAAAAAGTGTGTTTCCGCATCTGCAGTTACCCTAAGTCGAGCTGGGAACAGCATGGCGTAAGGAAGACGAAGCTGGCGCAACTTCCGCTTAACAGCCAGGAAGGATGATCTCTGTCGCTGCACTTATCTAGTGTAGTCCGGGAATAACATCACCCTGCTGTTCCTAAACTGTAGATTCTGTTTCTCACGGGCTTGTTGTAAGATAAAATCCCGATCTCGATAATGTAATAATCATACCACCAGTGGGAGCGGTGGAGCTCCAGGTTTTGGTGGTCTAGCCGGGACCCTGTGGGCACGTTCCAAGGCATAGAAAGGGGAGAGACGCTCTGGAGCTACCTCCTTTTTCATCCAAGTTTCCAAGTACTGGACCGCATCAGACCCCTCCTCTCGTTCCGGAACTCCTACTATACGGACGTTATTTCTTTGCGAGCGCCCATCACTGTCTTTGGCGCTCACCCCCAGTACTTTGATCCTGTTTTCCACTTCTTTCAGGGCATCTTGCAGGGTGGCAATTGTGTCCGGTATGTCCTTCATGGCAGTCTCATTGGTCACCACTCTCTAAGCTTTCAGTGCTCGTCTTTCAACAGGGCGAGATCCATCCCTATACCGTCCATCTGAGGTAAAATGAATTTTTATGGTCAATTGTGTCCCCTAACGTAGACCCCAACGGCTCCATGTACGTGCTTCAAGTACATGTATGTTCCCTCCACAACCTGCTATGAAGACGCAAATACATTTGCGTCCAACGTTAACATGTCCTCTGTCAGGTCCACCATGAATGGATCGAAAATACAGTTCCTAAGTATGCCGTGCCACCGTCTTTACATGGTGCACTTTCACGTTTTCCTGGCTCTGGCGAGCTAGGCCCTGATTTCTGCCATTGAGCCCTTTTTGCCTTCTGCCTCTGAAAGCTGCAGCCTGGATCTGCATCCATGACCCTGGCTTTACTCCCTGCGCGGCGAGCGGTGCCCGGCTCGGCCTGCTTGCCTGCCAAGACTGTATTTTGCCTTCAAGTTATCTGCTCCGCTCCTCGAAAATACATTCCTGTCTAGAGATTTAGGTAAACACCTCCCCAGCTGCAGAGCAAAGGGCCCGGCCTTTCTGTCTCCGTGCAAGTAATTCATTGCTCCCGTTACCATGGTAGGCCCATGGCCCCCTCGCATTACACGTAGACACGTAGTCACATATGCACGCACTAGCAGTCAGTATAGAATAGCCTCTGCCCGAGAGACCTTTCCTTCTAGATAATACAGTTCCTCCAAACACAAGATATTAGATATGATTTGGGTTTAGGTTGTTCTGACACGCCAGACTTCTGTCTCCTCTTTTGGAGCTAACTGTCAAGTCCCCTTCACCCTCCAGTTACACGTCAATCACACGTCATGTTGCCTGCGCGCGCATCCAGCCATATATTTCTGCTGACACTGCAGGATTCCTCTATGAATCCACCCACTTATGACACTTTCATGTGACGTTTCTAGCACACACCTCTGTGTACGCCCTCGTGCACGCCTTCTGTTACGCACATGTGTTCTTATCTCGTTTTCTCTCAGCTGTTACGCCTTCTGTATCCATCACCATTGTATGCATTTACTATATATATTGTACTCTGTTAATAAAGCATTGTCTATCCCTTCCTGAACCTTCGTGGTGATGGAACATGATACCTGGTTCGAACCGTTTCCATTTTATGGAATAAAACCCTTATAAACTCAGATGCCACGGACTCTGCCTCACATTTGATTGAGTTATTGTTATTGAACTTTACCGCATAGAAATTCCGCATAGGTAAATCTTTATTTACCACATAATTTGGCGCCCGAATAGGGACCCCTCCCCCACCTTACGCGCCGGCGGTGCGTTGCAGGCCTAGCCCCCTGCCACAGCCGTGACGGACAACTACGCGTATCCGCAGGATTTCCTGTATCTCCTTCAGGCCAACGGAGGTGACTGAGACTGCGATCGACACCCAGACGAGGCGGTGAGGAGTGCGGAGGATCCCGACCAGAGCCTAGCCGAGAGAGCAAGGTCCGAGGTGTTCAGAGGCCCACCAGTTCCGAAGTACCTACGTCACGAGTCGAGTCGAGTCCAGTCCAGTCCGGTCCAGTCCAGTGTCGAGTTTCCGAGGCCTTCCGTTCCGTGCTTCCCGGTGAGTACCGTTGCTGGGGACGCATCTAGACGGGTGCATTAATTTGTGTCCGGTCAAGACGGGTTTGGGTACACAGACCCGGTCTGCACTGTTTTAGCAGTGTATCTGTACTGTTTAGCAGTATATCAAGTATCCAGCTATCAAGTTATTGTCCGTTTCCGAAATGTTTTAATGTGTTTTAATGTCGTGGTATGAGTGATTGTTTGATCTTCATTACTGTGTTTATTGTATTAGTCGTGTCCAAGTCCGAGTAAGTATCAAGTATCAAGTATCAAGGTTCAGAATGCCACTGTTTTCTAAACTGAGACAGATAGGAACTAGAAAAGGGATACTCGAGGAAGCTGTTCCCATCCCACCCAGGGACACTCCCGGTTATTTTATGTACCACAAGCACGGCTTAGACGCTGTATTATATCTCGACTTGTGGGTGGATTACACTAAGGATTTAGCAGAGAATCAGAAATGGCCCGTTACAGGAACATGGGATGCCGAGTGCATCATGAGAGTAGAGGAGGCATTATGGAAAAAGAAAGCCAGACAGTCACAGAAAGATGCCATTGAACTATGGCGTAAAGAATCACACAGACGGACAGAGAAAGCACTCAGAAAAGCAGAGAAAAGTAGAGAGGATTCTGAAAAGGCCAAAGAAAAAGAACTACTAGAAGAAGGACAGAGAGTCAGAATAGAACAACACGAAAGACAGAGCAACGCAATTAGGACAGGATTGTATCCAGTCCTGGCCGAGGGCCTGCCTATGGCGACCCCGGAAACACCGAAAAATCTACCCCCTCCATTGGTTCCGACTAAATTACGTCACAAGACCGCAGCAGATATCTTCCTTTCTTCCTATTTAGACGACGTGGCTCCCGAATATACCAATGTCCCACCTGTACCACCCGCTGATCGTCTGCCCCCAGGTCCGCAACAGCAGACCCCTCCTGCACCACTTCCTGCACCCCCTATGAATCCGCTTAATCCTTTTGGGCCTGACACGGTCCAGGTTCCGACCCTACAGACAGGTCATGCTCAAGCCTCCGCCTCAGGAGGTGCATCAGGAGGTTACCATACCCCGCCTCCAGTACAGCGATTAACTATTAGAGAACTAGCAATGCAACGCACTCCGAAACCAGTCACAATTGAAAGACTTAAAGAGTATATTACAGACTGTAGATATGATCCAGTACCAGGCAAAGACGGATGCATGATATTAGCCTCAATACGTATAAGACGTGCTGCAAACTTTTTAGTTCTATTTCCAGGAATGCTAGATTATCTAGACAGGATATATCGTTTTGTTCAGACTGGGGAGGGTCAGGAATGTATTCACGAGGCCATGGCACATCAGAAAGTAGACACTCAGAGTATGATTTTAAGATTCCTCATAAACTGTTTCATAAGAGAACGAGACCGGCCTGGTGTAAATAAAGAAGAGATGGAGGTACTAACTACATGGGGTCAGAATATTGCAGACGGAAAACATGATAGACAGAAATGTATAGAGGCCATGTACAGAAAAATCCGTAAAGAAATAACAGTATTTCATGAAAGAGAGAAAGCTGAAAATGAAGCAGTTAATGACAAGAATGAATCCTCAGAGGAGGAGGAGCCAGAAGATACAGGTACAGTGGCATATGTAGGAAAGGGTAGACCTTTTAATAAAACGTTACGTCCAGAAAGCAAGAGACTTTTTCACTCTGCTATGTCAAATCCGAAGACTCCTGAACATCTATTTCAGGCTACCGATAAAGTACTTCAAGAACGAATGGGGTACCATGTACTCAATTCCATGGATGAACAAGAATTAGCCAGGTCAGCAGTACAATGGGCTGACAATTCCGATATATATCATGATGACGCATTAGCGCAAATATTTTTGAATCTTTCCCCAGACGAACAGCGACTAGCTGGTATGTACATGATACAGCACCTCCTTACGTTGTATAAGAACCAACATTCTGATCCAGGTCCCCTACCTGATGTACTAGTAGAGTTACTCATGAATAAATGGAGAGGCCTGGGTACCGATTTAATTAAAGTAATTTTAGAACATCGACACAGATATAGTGCCTTCCTGAATCCACAGTTTGTTTCAGCTCCTCCCCCAGAAAGAAAAATGTTCTACATAGACAGACAGAATCCCTTGCGAGAAGTACACCCGATCAGGAAGCCAGATGATTCACTAGAACGTGTATTTGTATACACACCCTTGACCAAAATGGAATTGTTAGAAATGAAGAAAATAGTGCCTAGTCATGATAAAGACCCAGCAGGTTTCCACCGTGAACTAAAAGACATGTTACTCATGGGAGATTATACCTATCCCGACATTATGAAAATATTGAAAGTACTATTGCCTGCCGGTATTTACGAGAAACTCAAGGAAAAAGAATGGGAGGTGGGAGACAAAAAGATTAATTGGGCTTTACTAGAAACAGAAGAAACTGGCCGAACCCCAGGTTTAGGTCTTGGGGATCATACTAAAGCACTACCAGGATTATTAGTGCAAGTATTGCCAAGGTTGTTGGCAACTAAAAAGGAAGATTGGGATGCAAACTCAGCCTGCAAACAGAAACCCGACGAAGACACTAGTGATTTTTATTCCCGATTTGAGAAATGTTTCATTATTAATAGTGGCCTGAAAGCAAGTAGCGAGTCATACCCACATCTTTTTGTATCCAAATTAGTCGAGAATTCTCTGCCCCAAGTTAAGAATCGTGTATTGAAAGTCGAGAGCACATGGCAAGCAAACACGCCTTCCCAAATGTTACAGATGTTACAGTACCACCAGAACAGAATTAGGGAAGAACATGATCATGAACAAAGACGTATGAAAGACACGAAAATGAAAATGCTCGTTGCTCAGTCAGTTCCAGCTGACGGTCAGAAAAAGGGCATGACACAGTCCAATAATTCAGCAGCTCCTGTTAAAGGGACATGCAACTATTGTAAACAGCCAGGTCACTATGTAAACGATTGTGCAGTCTTGAAACACAATATATCTACAGGTAAAACTAAAGAGAGACCACGTCCTCCTAGACAGGACCAGGTCCAACAACACGTACCACAGAATGTACAGCCTATGCATGCTCCACAACAGACAGTACAGACCGTAGCGGTACCACAGCCACAACCGATTGCCGCAACACAACATACAACTCAGCAGATGTACCAGTATGCACAAACTGATTATCCCGATTACCAGCGATACACATGAAACAGCCTAGAGAGGGAGGTTGGCTTGCCTCTTATTGAGGTTCCTGTGGATCAAGAGGGTCCTTATGTACATAGTCAGGTATTAGGAAAAGATAGAAAGTTTTTGATTGACACAGGGGCAAGCAGAACAACAATCAGTCACGACGAGGTTCCAGGGGCACCCCTCTCAGGCTCACAGAATGTTTCCCTTGGATTTTCAGGAAAGCCTATTGTAAATGAAGTATCGAAACCAGTTCCCCTTTCAGTTGGTCTGTTGTCTCGCACTACAGATTTATTGCTCACGAAGTCATGTCCAGAAGATTTATTAGGTATCAAGACGCTGAAAGCTCTAGGAGCTGTAATTTGTTGTTCTCCGGAAGGAGTAAGATTGTTTTTGCGTGACTTTAAGGGTCACTATGTGTTGAGAGATATTGATTCCAGATTACAGAATGTTCCTGCACATTTATGGGCACAAGGCCCCACTGATGTAGGTTGTATGCACATCACTCCATATTGTGTCACACTCAAGCCAGGAGTAGTACTACCACGAATCCGACAATACAAGTTACCACCAGATGCTGTAGTGGCTTTACTGAATATCATTGACGAGCTCATTGCACAAGGAGTGGTTGTAGAAACCGACTCGAATCTATGTAATTCTCCTATCATTCCAATTCTTAAACGTACTGATCCAAATGCTCCCCCAGTTTACCGATTAGTGATCGATTTACGAGAATTGAATAAATGCATTGTACCACAGTACCCTGTGGTTCCAGACATCTCTTCATTATTGACAGCTATTGATTCAGAGGCAACGTTCTTTACTGTAATTGATCTGAAGAACGCCTTCTTTAGTGTCCCAATTGATCCGGAAAGCCAATATCTTTTCGGATTCTGTTTAAATGGCCGAAGCTTCAAATTTGCACGCGCACCTCAAGGATTCACAGAAAGCCCCAGCATCTATAGCCAAGCATTGAAAAGACAACTTGACAGTATTCACATGCCTGACAACACTGCCCTACTTCAGTACGTCGATGATCTATTGATCACCGCCCGTAGTGAACCAGAATGTGAGCAAGCTTCACTGACAGTCTTGTATTTCCTGGCTGACAAGGGACACAAGGTGTCTCCTTCGAAGCTGCAATTCTGTGTTCAGCAAGTGGTATACCTTGGGCACTTGCTGTCCAAAGGGGGGAGACAGCTAACACCTGACCGTATCCAGTTAATTGTAAACATGTCACAACCCAAGACACAAAAGGAGGTACGGGCCTTTATAGGCCTCACTTCTTACTGTAGACAATGGATCCCTCAGTACGCATTTCTAGCCAAGCCACTCATACAGTTGACAACCCAGGAGGCAGCGTCTTCGACTGTCCTCCCTTGGACTCAGGAACATACACATGCTTTTAACGATCTGAAGAAAGCCTTATGTCAAGCACCAGTTTTAGCGACACCATGTTACAGCAAGCCTTTTACACTTTTTGTCACAGAACGCGAAGGTACTGCATTGTCAGTACTCACCCAGGATCAAGCAGGTTCACACAAACCGTGTGCTTATTTTTCTAGTACATTAGATCCAGTAGCCCAGGCTCTGCCTGCGTGCTTGAAATCTGTGGCAGCAACAGCTCTAGCAATCAGACAAAGTGATTCCATAGTGTTAGGACACCAATTGACAGTACAAGTTCCACATTCCGTGGAAGTTCTTTTAAACCGAACACAGACTCAGCACTTGACTATAGCACGACTGACAGGTTATGAATTGACATTGTTTCAGCCACACATAGAAATCAGACGCTGCAATACATTGAATCCTGCTACACTTTTGCCATTAAGTGAGACAGACCCTTTGGCACATGATTGTGTTGAAGTCATTACCATTACGACTAAACCCAGACAAGATTTGACAGACACTGTATTACCAGATCCAGACCTGACACTTTATGTGGATGGTTCATGTATGAGAACAAGTACAGAAGAGTTAGTGGCCGCATATGCAGTCACGACAGAAACTGAAGTCATAGAAACACATCGTATTGACACCCTGTCAGCTCAAGCAGCAGAGCTCATTGCTCTGACTCAAACCTGTATACGAGCAAAGAACAAGAGTTAACATTTACACAGATTCTCGTTATGCATTCGGAGTCGTACACGACTTCGGTGTACTCTGGCGAGAGAGAGGTTTCTTGACCTCTCACGGAGCCAAAATCCAGCACGAACCCCTCATTCAAGCTCTGTTAGACGCAATACATTTGCCTACAGCCATATCCATCATGAAGTGCAAAGCCCATACGAAAGTTACAGATACCATTTCCCAGGGTAACGACCTGGCAGATCGAACAGCCAAGCTTACAGCTCAGACTCAGACTCACGCAACTGACCTGACAAAGACAGTAGTCCCGACACCGACACATTGCATGACAGTTAGAGATCCCGCCCTAGATGTAATTGACATTCAGACACATGCTACACCAGATGAAATCAAGAAATGGATTGAACTAGGAGGGATCCAGACAGAACAGGGATGGATGACGAAGGGGAAAGCCACATGGTTTCTCCCCGACTCGATGGTTCAAGTTATCATTAACACAGTACATAGCCCTGCACATTTAGGAGAAAAAGCCATGTTAGACAGTATTCAAAACCTTTGGTTCAATAAGCACTTACGAGCAACAGCAAAACAGAAAGTGCGTACTTGCATGATCTGCTGTCAGTTCAACCCAGGTAAAGGCATTCCCGTAGAGCAAGGTGGATTTCATCCTCCCGATCACCCTTTTGAAGTCCTTCAGATGGATTATATCCAGATGGAACGTTGTCGAGGATTTAAATATGTCCTCGTAGTTGTATGTGCACTCTCCCGTTGGACAGAAGCATATCCAGTCCCAGATTACACTGCTCCGACCACTGCCAAGCAGCTGGTAGGTGAATTTTTCCCCAGGTATGGTTTGCCCCGTATCGTATACTCAGATAATGGTCAGCCATTCTCGTCCGAGCTTATGAAGCAGGTATCACTCCTGCTAGGTTATCAGTGGAAGTTCCACTGTGTCCGACATCCCGAGGCAGCAGGTCTCGTAGAGAGACACAATCAGACCCTGAAAACACGTCTCGCCAAGATATGTAGAGAGAAAGGCGTTGACTGGATAGTAGCTTTACCAGTTGCACTCTTTTACATGAGAATGATAGCACATTCAAGAACAGGGCTATCCCCGTATGAGGTGGTCTTTGGTAGGCCACCAAATATGTGGGGAACGCCTCTGCCCCGTAAAATCACAGATGTTGACTGTAATATGCTTTTATTGACCAGCAGTTGCACTCTTTATATTGTTTTTAATTTTCAACACTCTTCCCTTGATTGGTTAATTTTGTGCGACTCCCTTGTGAGTGTTTTGTCTAGGAACACTGTCACGTAAATTAAGATAGGTGAGAGCAGGGGTACTGTCCTCGGGTTCAAGGTGTGCACACTCTTTATCATGGACCAATATCAGTCCTCTTGTTCCATTATCTTACTTCAATAAAGAAACTTTAGAAGCAATATCCTTCATACCATCTTTTTGTTTGATTTTTAATGATAATTTCTCATTAAATGCGTTTTGTTTCCAATATTAGCAGGTTTCATTGTTACAACATTTCACATTCACCCAATGCATTTCGGGTACAAATGGACCCTTCGTCGGGGGTCTCTACGAAAAGAACAAAGAACACATAATGAGCCCAAAGCTATGTTCATACTGTCTGAATAGCATATCTCATCATTGCTTAAAAAATCTTCAGCGAATCACAAATGCATCTCATGCAATAAACGTATTAGTTAACGCTGTCTAATTTCTATGCACACGCCTGTTCGTGACTTTCTAACGTTACACACATAAATGCAGTGCTTTAAATGGGCCGGTACTCACCGGTACGGAGTACCGGCACTTCTTGGATTTGTCACTCTGAGTACCGGCACTTCTCTTCTGCCAGAAGAGAGTACCGGTACTCATGACAAGGAAGGTCACTGGCTGAGAGTGCGAATGAGAAGGTGGGGATGTTTCTGTCAGCCAAGGCGCCACTTCTGTAGCCCCCATCTGAGCCCCTCCTGAGCTAATCGGCAGGGCTCACTTGAATAATGAGAGCTGCTCACGGTCACGCTGTGCTAGACAAAGCAGGGTGGAGATGCATTTTACCTGCTAGTGTGCGCGTGTGATTTTCAAAGCGCAGCACTTCAGAAAGTGAAAAGTACTTTAACATATACATTTTAGCAGTGGCAAGGGCGGCGATTCTCACACTTCCTGTACTTTCTGGATCAGAGGGTTAATGCCCAGACAATGCGATGGAAGAGGCTCTTTGAGCGCTAATCTAACAGCGTTCTGCACTGAGAAACCCCCTAAAAAAAATGTCTCAATTACCCAATGTGCCTGCATTTGTAAGACTGGTTTTGTAAGGAAAACGCGCGCGAGAGAGAGAATCAAGGCATGCTCAGGAGGTATTTTAAAGAATATAGGTGGCACGTTGTGTGTACATGTCTGTGGTGACAAAGGTGCATGAATAACGTAGTAGGGAATGTTGGTGGGTGAGCGAGTGGATGGATGAGTGAGCTAGGGTGGATGTATTGATGGATGGATGAGTGAATGGATGAGTGAATGGATGTATGGGTGAAAGAGGGTGGATGATTGGATAAAAGGGCGGATGATGGATGTGTAAGTGAAAGATTGGATGGATGGATGGATGGATGGATGGAAGTGAAGGAGGATGGATGAAAGGGTGGATGATGGATGAGTGAAAGGAGGTATTGAGTGGATGGTATAAAGGAGTGAAAGGGTTGATGGATATATCAGCGAAAGGATTCATGGACGAGTGAAAGGGTGGATAAAGTGATGGATGAGTGAAAGGATGAATGGATATGTTTAAGGATGGATGGATAGGTTTGGATACGAAGGGTGGACAGACGGAATGGTGAAAAACTGAATGATGGATGAAAAACCGAATAGATGACAGAATGTAAAAGGTAAATGGTGGATATCGACAGGTAAATGGTAGCATGAAAGGATGACTGTATAGATAGATGGAAGAGATACCTTCTTGGGAGGGTCATGATGATTTGCTTTATTTGCTAGTTGCCATAAGAGCATTGGTTTGATGTGGGGTTATTTTCAGTTTTTTCCTACTCACATGCTCAAAAATATATAGTATTGTGCCAAACATCATCAATTAACAGTATGGCATTAAGAAGGTGCAACTATTGCAAAAAAAGGAAAAGTTAACATATTATCGCATTTCTCTTTCATTTTGTATAATGAGTTAACCTGCTTTGTTTATATAAACACATTTATCATGTGTTTTGTTGTGTGCTGCAACTATTATGGAAGTTGTTAATTATCATTATGTCTTGCCCTTAGCCCCGCCCCTAGCTCCGCCCCGCCCCGCCTACTCACTACAACTCTAGCTCATTTTAATGAGTACCTGCACTTATTTTTTCCCATTTAAAGCACTGCATAAATGGTTAAGAAATGAAAAATCTACGTAAACTTGCGTGTAAATCATAAATAACGTGATCTAAATTGCTCGCTAACACATTTATGCTCTCGTTTGCTTGGCGTTACACGTCCGTACTCACTGAAATGTTTAGCGTCAAGGCTTCCTGCCGTCTTGTCCAATCCCTACCGCATTTAGTTCACACTACGAATACAGAACTTATAGCTGCTCTGATTGGTTGAGAGTGCGATCACGTGATCGTTACCTCATACGAGTATCCTCGCTATGTCTATTTCAAATTCATACTTAAATAAACAATATGTTGTGTGTCTTAATCAATCCTATTCTATCTATACCTTAATGGTAGACTGAACATTCTCATGCAATGATAATTTAAAAAAGCATGCACGAAGCTTTCACGTATGAACCTTATGATAAATCAATGTCTTGGTGATTAAAAAAGATCATAATTCTCCAAACATGCACATTGAGCTAGACATAGTTAAACACAGGTTTACGAGCAGTGTATTCATTACTCTCACCTAGATGTCGATATAGGAGCAAAAAGTGTCGGCCATTTTAAGAAGGGCAAGAGTCTACTGTTGAAATTGTAGTCTCATGTACAGAGTTGGCGTGTACCTCAAGTTTATAAGAAGCTCAGTGGGCAAAAACGCATCTATATGTGTCACAGTTTAAATAAGACAGTAAAGGGAAAATTAAGAAAAAACTTTAACTTAATGTTTTTAAACACAGTCCATGTTGCATTATGTGGTAATACACAGCGTTACACAAACCAGCACTGACATCCTCAGCCCTGTCAGGACAAATCCTATCTTGTAGTCCAAAGTTTATAAAAAGCATGTTAATTCTAATCTGTCATTGAGCCCGTCTGGCTGGAGACTCCCCATTTTTTTTATCCAAAAGTATTCAGATCTTAGTCTCATTTTGTGTGTATCAACATCTGAGCGCGCTTTTACCACTTCTAATATGGTAAAGCGTAACTGAGCGATATTGTGTCCTGTCTCCGTCCAATGTGCTGCCACTGTTGATTTCAAATTTTTTGACCGGATATTACTCTTGTGCTCGGTTATTCTTACCTTGACTTTGCGCTCTGTCTGTCCAACATATAACTTACCACATGGGCACTTGATCCCATAAATAACACCTTTGGTATCACACGTACTTGAATGTTTTAACTGTATAACTTGTCCCGTTCTGGGATGTGTGAAGGATGATCCAGTTATTACGTTGTTACAATGTGTACAGTTTTCACATTTGCGCATTCCTTTAAACATTGGCTCATTAGAATCCTTTCTTTTGCGTTTAAGCAATTCTTTTAAATTCTTGGATCTGTTGTATGCAAATGTTATTCGGTTAGCAAACAGAGGCTGTAAATCCGGTTCTTGAGTGATAATAGCCCAATGTTTTCTCATGATGTTTGTGATTTTAGCTGACTGCATGGAATATTTCAATACACACACTGAGTTTTTGGTCAGTTTTATCTTTTTTGGTTAGTAGGGATTCTCTTGTCATAGCCATGACTTTGGTTTTGGATTCTTGTAGTAGTTGGTTGGGATACCCTATTTTTCCAAATTTCACGATCTGTCTGTCGATAGTTTCGGAAGCCTCCTTGGTATCTGATGTGATCCTTTTATACCGGATGAATTGAGACATCGGGAGATGTTGTTTTAGGGCCTGGTGATGAAAGCTTAAGTAATGCAACCCACTGTTGCGATCGGTTTCTTTTATGTGCACGCTGGTGCAAATTTGACCCTGTTTGATGGCGACTTTCACATCCAAAAAGGATAGTTGTTGCTGATCTATCACATGTGTGAACTTAATTCTGGCATGTACCAAATTTAGTTTCTCTATGTTGGCTGTCAGTTCTTCTTTCTTGCCTTTCCACATAATGAATATGTCGTCAATGAATCGCTTATAGACTAGCAATCCTCTTTGCCAGTCTGGGTTATCCAATATGTGTTCACTTTCAAATTTGGACATAAAAATGTTCGCGTAGGACGGTGCTCCAGCAAAGCCCATGCTGGTCCCACTGCACTGTGCATAATATTCATCATCCCATTCCAGATAACTATGGAATAGTGCAAAATGTAGAATTTCCATCAAAAATTTTTTTTCTGAACCTTCAACTTCATTCTTTAATAGGCACCACTCCATTGCTTCGAGTCCCTCATTGTGGGGGATCGAGGTATATAGTGCAGTGACATCTATTGAACTTAGCCAAATGTCTTCATTTTCTGGAATCTTGACTTCAGTTAGAACTTTTAGGAATGCAGTAGTGTCTTTAATGTGGGTACACCAATTTTGGACTAGTGGTTGTAAAAACCAGTCTAAGTATTGTCCGATGGGTTCGGACAAGGATCCGCAAGCTGATACTATGGGCCTGAACGGTGGATTTGTTGGGTGCTTGTGCACCTTAGGCAACATGTAAAACTGTGGTCTCCTCGGGTATTTTATGTTCAAAAATTGATAAGTCTTGTTAGTGATCCATTTCATTTCTAGAGCCTTGTCTAGTATCTCTGAGTGTGATTGCGAAAGTTTCTGTAGGGTCTTGTTCTAGTCTGTGGTAAATGGTTGTGTCTTGCAGATGTTTTTTAACACTTTCTTTGTAAAAAGTTGAGTTCATTACAACCAGGGCTCCCCCTTTATCCGCTTTTTGGATGGTTATGTCAGTCATCTCTTTTAAAGTGTTCAACGTGTTCCATTCCTTCTTTGAGAAGTTGCTTTTAGTGCCACTTTGGTAATTGATATTCTTAATTTCTGTGGACACGACACGCTCGTATGCATCTATGGTTTTGTGTGAAATTGGGGCACAAATTTTTTTTTAAGAAAGTGTTAAAAAACATCTGCAAGACACAACCATTTACCACAGACTAGAACAAGACCCTACAGAAACTTTTGCAATCACACTCAAAGAGATACTAGACAAGGCTCTAGAAATGAAATGGATCACTAACAAGACTTATCAATTTTTGAACATAAAATACCCGAGGAGACCACAGTTTTACATGTTGCCTAAGGTGCACAAGCACCCAACAAATCCACCGTTCAGGCCCATAGCATCAGCTTGCGGATCCTTGTCCGAACCCATCGGACAATACTTAGACTGGTTTTTACAACCACTAGTCCAAAATTGGTGTACCCACATTAAAGACACTACTGCATTCCTAAAAGTTCTAACTGAAGTCAAGATTCCAGAAAACGAAGAAATTTGGCTAAGTTCAATAGATGTCAATAGATGAAGTTGAAGGTTCAGAAAAAAATTTTTTGATGGAAATTCTACATTTTGCACTATTCCATAGTTATCTGGAATGGGATGATGAATATTATGCACAGTGCAGTGGGACCAGCATGGGCTTTGCTGGAGCACCGTCCTACGCGAACATTTTTATGTCCAAATTTGAAAGTGAACACATATTGGATAACCCAGACTGGCAAAGAGGATTGCTAGTCTATAAGCGATTCATTGACGACATATTCATTATGTGGAAAGGCAAGAAAGAAGAACTGACAGCCAACATAGAGAAACTAAATTTGGTACATGCCAGAATTAAGTTCACACATGTGATAGATCAGCAACAACTATCCTTTTTGGATGTGAAAGTCGCCATCAAACAGGGTCAAATTTGCACCAGCGTGCACATAAAAGAAACAGATCGCAACAGTGGGTTGCATTACTTAAGCTTTCCTCACCAGGCCCTAAAACAACATCTCCCGATGTCTCAATTCATCCGGTATAAAAGGATCACATCAGATACCAAGGAGGCTTCCGAAACTATCGACAGACAGATCGTGAAATTTGGAAAAAGAGGGTATCCCAACCAACTACTACAAGAATCCAAAACCAAAGTCATGGCTATGACAAGAGAATCCCTACTTACCAAAAAAGATAAAACTGACCAAAAACTCACAGTGTGTGTATTGAAATATTCCATGCAGTCAGCTAAAATCACAAACATCATGAGAAAACATTGGGCTATTATCACTCAAGAACCGGATTTACAGCCTCTGTTTGCTAACCGAATAACATTTGCATACAACAGATCCAAGAATTTAAAAGAATTGCTTAAACGCAAAAGAAAGGATTCTAATGAGCCAATGTTTAAAGGAATGCGCAAATGTGAAAACTGTACACATTGTAACAACGTAATAACTGGATCATCCTTCACACATCCCAGAACGGGACAAGTTATACAGTTAAAACATTCAAGTACGTGTGATACCAAAGGTGTTATTTATGGGATCAAGTGCCCATGTGGTAAGTTATATGTTGGACAGACAGAGCGCAAAGTCAAGGTAAGAATAACCGAGCACAAGAGTAATATCCGGTCAAAAAATTTGAAATCAACAGTGGCAGCACATTGGACGGAGACAGGACACAATATCGCTCAGTTACGCTTTACCATATTAGAAGTGGTAAAAGCGCGCTCAGATGTTGATACACACAAAATGAGACTAAGATCTGAATACTTTTGGATAAAAAAAATGGGGAGTCTCCAGCCAGACGGGCTCAATGACAGATTAGAATTAACATGCTTTTTATAAACTTTGGACTACAAGATAGGATTTGTCCTGACAGGGCTGAGGATGTCAGTGCTGGTTTGTGTAACGCTGTGTATTACCACATAATGCAACATGGACTGTGTTTAAAAACATTAAGTTAAAGTTTTTTCTTAATTTTCCCTTTACTGTCTTATTTAAACTGTGACACATATAGATGCGTTTTTGCCCACTGAGCTTCTTATAAACTTGAGGTACACGCCAACTCTGTACATGAGACTACAATTTCAACAGTAGACTCTTGCCCTTCTTAAAATGGCCGACACTTTTTGCTCCTATATCGACATCTAGGTGAGAGTAATGAATACACTGCTCGTAAACCTGTGTTTAACTATGTCTAGCTCAATGTGCATGTTTGGAGAATTATGATCTTTTTTAATCACCAAGACATTGATTTATCATAAGGTTCATACGTGAAAGCTTTGTGCATGCTTTTTTAAATTATCATTGCATGAGAATGTTCAGTCTACCATTAAGGTATAGATAGAATAGGATTGATTAAGACACACAACATATTGTTTATTTAAGTATGAATTTGAAATAGACATAGCGAGGATACTCGTATGAGGTAACGATCACGTGATCGCACTCTCAACCAATCAGAGCAGCTATAAGTTCTGTATTCCTAGTGTGAACTAAATGCGGTAGGGATTGGACAAGACGGCAGGAAGCCTTGACGCTAAACATTTCAGTGAGTACGGGTGTGTAACGCCAAGCAAACGAGAGCATAAATGTGTTAGCGAGCAATTTAGATCACGTTATTTATGATTTACACGCAAGTTTACGTAGATTTTTCATTTCTTAACCATTTATGTGTGTAGCGTTAGAAAGTCACGAACAGGCGTGTGCATAGAAATTAGACAGCGTTAACTAATACGTTTATTGCATGAGATGCATTTGTGATTCGCTGAAGATTTTTTAAGCAATGATGAGATATGCTATTCAGACAGTATGAACATAGCTTTGGGCTCATTATGTGTTCTTTGTTCTTTTCGTAGAGACCCCCGACGAAGGGTCCATTTGTACCCGAAATGCATTGGGTGAATGTGAAATGTTGTAACAATGAAACCTGCTAATATTGGAAACTAAACGCATTTAATGAGAAATTATCATTAAAAATCAAACAAAAAGATGGTATAAAGGATATTGCTTCTAAAGTTTCTTTATTGAAGTAAGATAATGGAACAAGACGACTGTAATATGCTGACAGATTACCTTGCCTCCTTGATGTCTGCACTACAATCATGTCGTTCACAGGTAGCTGCAGCCTTTCCCGACAACACCGAGGTGAAGCCACACGAGATCGTCCCTGGAGAATACGTTTTTATCCGGAATTTCGACAGAAGGAGTCCGCTGGAGCCCCGTTGGCAGGCGCCGAAGCTTGTGTTATTGACAACAAGGACTGCAGTGAAGGTGGAGGGCCGCAAGGGCTGGCTCCACTCGAGTCATGTGAAAAGACACTATGGACTACCGCCAAAACTAGACTCCCAGCCCTGCCCCCTTCCAGAGACTGATACTACACTCCCCCTGGTAGAGAAAACTCCTTCTCAAGAATTTCGTATGAAGTTGAGGTCTAGCAAGTCAGACAGTTTAATTGTTTAAGTCCTCCCCTAGGTGAAGCGGTTAGACAGGTTCCTGACATGTACAAGTTAGACCCCAATAGAGAGAGAGATAGACAGAAACAGATCAAGAAACATGAATATTGTAAATCTCTCCGCAGTCACTGCATTGTGACATTATTGATTATGTTTTTTCTGAGTCTTATGATTATTGCTGCAAGTATATTGCTACACATGTACTTTCCTATTTTCACACGTGCACATTCTTCTTCAAATAACACTGTCGAGCATACTTTCAGTGAATTGCCCCCGCACGAGTTATCTTACCGACTTGCGCTGCGCAACAATACATTCATTAGTATGTTACATCATTCCCATCAGACCAGCAATGCTACGAATTGTTGGATATGTGGCCGTCTCCCTCCCTATCAGAAGTACAAGGGAGTTCTGCCCCTCTTTCCGTACCCATTCACACATAATGGTTCCTGTGGTGCATGGTTTAGTTTAATAAATTCTTTAGATTCTGACTCCGTAGTTTACCAGGGCAATTGGGTATGGGGAAATCTGAACACAGTTTTGCATAAAGTATGTTTCCCTGACAAGGAGGGTCTTCCCCAGAGGACAGGGACCGATCTAGAAAACGAAGTATATGGATTAGGTAATTTTACACTTAACCTCATGATTCTGAATGTCCAGTCCGAAGCCGAACCAGTCTTACCCGCTATGTCAGTATTACCAGTCAAAGGTGAATTATGTGTCAGAAAGAATGGTTCAGTACACCTAGGTCATAGTAAATGTACTACTGTGATCGAATTCAGTGATAAAGGCAAGTCTACATTCAAAGCTTCCCGTCATTCTTATTTCATTTGTGGTCATACAGCATATATACGCTTACCTCTAGACTGGGATGGTACTTGTTACATTGCATTCCTTCTGCCACCTGTTTTTCTAGCCCCTCCTGATTATCATAGGAACTCCCATCTAGTACACAATAGACCCGAGAGAGATCTCCCGATCGTCGACTATACTGAAACAGCATGGGAGCAGTATACAGACTTCAATAAAGGTTTCTTTCCCTATTTAGGTGCTGTCTTTAATAGCAAACTGATACGTAAATTAACCAGAACCCTTGAAGCAGTAGTGAATGAAACTACTTCCGCCCTAGGCAACTTAACAGAGGAGCAGTCTGCTATGCGGATTGTTGTTCTTCAGAATCGTCTTGTTCTTGACGTCATCCTGGCCGATAGGGGCGGAGCTTGTAGAGTCATCGGATCGAGCTGCTGTGTTTTCATTCCAGAAAACGCACCATCAGTATATAGAGCCATAACCCGTCTCCACAAGATTGCAAGTCAGATACACCAGAATCCAGGCACCTGGACATGGTCCGGTTGGTTCTGGAGCGTGTTATCAGCCTGGGGATGGAAAATCCTATCCTTCCTCGGGATATCCCTTCTCATAGTATTCAGTTGTTGTCTATGTCTGCAGTGTGGGCCAGCGATTTGCGGCTTGTGCGCCACATCATGTATTCGTCATCCCAGTTCACGTTCTAAATCCCGCCTGAAAAAGGAAGAGCAAATGGTGTTATATGAACAAATAGATAGACTAATGAAGATTGATATATCATGAAGGGTCCGTAGGGGACAAGGAGGGAATGAGGTAAAATGAATTTTTATGGTCAATTGTGTCCCCTAACGTAGACCCCAACGGCTCCATGTACGTGCTTCAAGTACATGTATGTTCCCTCCACAACCTGCTATGAAGACGCAAATACATTTGCGTCCAACGTTAACATGTCCTCTTTCAGGTCCACCATGAATGGATCGAAAATACAGTTCCTAAGTATGCCGTGCCACCGTCTTTACATGGTGCACTTTCACGTTTTCCTGGCTCTGGCGAGCTAGGCCCTGATTTCTGCCATCGAGCCCTTTTTGCCTTCTGCCTCTGAAAGCTGCAGCCTGGATCTGCATCCATGACCCTTGCCTTACTCCCTGCGCGGCGAGCGGTGCCCGGCTCGGCCTGCTTGCCTGCCAAGACTGTATTTTGCCTTCAAGTTATCTGCTCCGCTCCTCGAAAATACATTCCTGTCTAGAGATTTAGGTAAACACCTCCCCAGCTGCAGAGCAAAGGGCCCGGCCTTTCTGTCTCCGTGCAAGTAATTCATTGCTCCCGTTACCATGGTAGGCCCATGGCCCCCTCGCATTACACGTAGTCACATATGCACGCACTAGCAGTCAGTATAGAATAGCCTCTGCCCGAGAGACCTTTCCTTCTAGATAATACAGTTCCTCCAAACACAAGATATTAGATATGATTTGGGTTTAGGTTGTTCTGACACGCCAGACTTCTGTCTCCTCTTTTGGAGCTAACTGTCAAGTCCCCTTCACCCTCCAGTTACACGTCAATCACACGTCATGTTGCCTGCGCGCGCATCCAGCCATATATTTCTGCTGACACTGCAGGATTCCTCTATGAATCCACCCACTTATGACACTTTCATGTGACGTTTCTAGCACACACCTCTGTGTACGCCCTCGTGCACGCCTTCTGTTACGCACATGTGTTCTTATCTCGTTTTCTCTCAGCTGTTACGCCTTCTGTATCCATCACCATTGTATGCATTTACTATATATATTGTACTCTGTTAATAAAGCATTGTCTATCCCTTCCTGAACCTTCGAGGTGATGGAACATGATACCTGGTTCGAACCAATTCCATTTTATGGAATAAAACCCTTATAAACTCAGATGCCACGGACTCTGCCTCTCATTTGATTGAGTTATTGTTATTGAACTTTACCGCATAGAAATTCCGCATAGGTAAATCTTTATTTACCACACATCTTCGCCTCTAGTGCCTCCCCCCGAGGAGGTGATGGCTTGCATGATGTCAGCCAGGGTGTGGTCACCAGTTGGTCTCCCCTCGTCCCCCAGATGTGCTCTCGTCGTCGTCTGTGTGTTGCTCCGGTTCATCCAGCCGCAGGACCTCGTATCCCTTTTTTCTGGACACTCTGCTCATCATGCGACCAGTTGGTGAAGTTGGAGAGCTGCTGGAGTAGTGTCAATATATAGGGACTCTGGGTGGGCGCCTTCGGGTTCCCAGGAGCGCAGGAATGGGCCGATCAAATGCATAGGCTCAGCGCCATGTAAAAGTCGAGCAAAGAGGTAGTAGTGTAGCGTTACCTCTGCAATGCCTCCCGTCAGCTGGGCCTGGGCCCGGTGTCTCCCAATTACGTGGAAGGCCCGTGCGATGACTAGTACGTTAGTGTTCTCGTGCCTCTAGTGCTCCATAGACCTCGTGGCCCACATGACCCCCCTCCAGTGCTTCTGAGCGCAGGGGAGCAGTGTCATGGTCAGCTCCACGCTCCTCCTGTGAGATTCAACTTTCTCTCAGCTCCAACTCTGGGTTCTTCCACTCATCAGGTTGTGGGCCTCCAGACCTCTCGGTTCCCAGCTGCCTCTGTTGCTAAAGCTCACTGTCTGCTCCGATGCCCCAGCGTCCGGGAAGGCTTGCCAACTGCAGTCCTGTGTAGTTAGATCCCCAGGTCACTTTACAGCAGACAGGGGTGCAGCTCAGCTTCTATAACCATCGCAACATCGCTCCCAGGACCCCCGCGCTGCCATTTCAAGGTCGGACGTCTTCTTTGTGTTTGGGCTCACGCAGGCACAACTGTAAAGTCACAGTGATCTCCTGCCGGGGGATCGGCTCAGCAGTTAACGGCTTCTCCACAGTGCCCCTAGAGCCTCTGCGGGCCAGTCCAAGGTCAGGCGTCCCCTTCAGGGCTTGTGCAGGGCGCACTGCTGCGCTCCTTTCAATTTGGCTATGCCGCCTATGGGTAGTTCGTTAGGGTGATCTATAATAGTTCTGTGCAGGGGGTTCCGCTCGGCCACTACCAGCACCTTCGAAGTCCCCCGTGCCACCATTTTAGGGTCAGGCGTCTTCCTCTTGGTCTTTGCAGAGCGCGCTTCAGCCCTCACCTTGGTCGCCCGGTTGTCTCACGGGCGAGTTCCCGTCTCTGCTCAACCACCAAACTCCGGTCCGCCGGTCAGAGGTTGCTTCAGGTGCAGCAGTCTATCATCAGCGGGAGCGTCTACCGCCAGGCGTGTCCGCCATTTTGTCCTCGACCGAGTCGGAGCGCGCTCGGAAGGTAAAATCACTGTTTTCGCAGCATTTCGCCACTCGAACGTCTTGGTAGAGCAGCACCAGCCATTCCGTCACGATTTGCAGTACCAGGGGTCACTTCAGCTTATCAGGATCACTTGCGGTAGAGGGAGGCCATGGAGGAGCTCCGAGGTCCGCTACTCCCTACATTGGCGCCAAGCCACGCCCCGTCGCCTAATGCTATCAATGGACGTGAACAAATGTGACCCTTTAATACCTCTACAATCCTTACCGTAGATTTTCCAGGGTCTGTGAGTTGCAGTATACGTTGTGAAAGAATTTGAATTGTAAGAGTTGGAGACAAGATGATTATCACAAGGGAATTTAAAGCCATGTCTGACCTCTTCCATTCCTTCTCATCTAAGGCATCCAAGTCTGCCTCCCAGTAGACATGCAAACATTTCAAAAGGTCAAGTGTAGTTAATATCAAGGACCTATAAAACACTGGCATTAAAAGGTTAATGCATAATGTGAGCCTCCGAGTCTTTAATGAAATTCAGATTATCTTAGCATGGTAATTAAGAGAATTGCTATTTTATGCCTTCTCCCCACAAATGGTCTACACTATAAGGATCGCTTTGACTGCTTTTCTAAAATGGTTCTCTGAAGTCCTACAGAAATCAATCTATTTGTTTGGTTGTCACTGGGAGACCAAATGTTTTTTACCCCTTTTCGACCAAGGTATGGAACCTGGAGAGGTCATCTGGTGGATAGTCTGCTGGGGTGCTGGAGGGGGTGGGTTGGGAGTGTGGGAAGCTCTTTGTTGGTAGAATGTAGTTTTCCCACTGATCTTTTATCCTTGATGGTTCTGGGAGTATGATGATGACCAACATTCAAACTTGGAAGACCAAGATATCTACTTGTATTGCCTTTGGCATGATATACGTGAAATGTTTGACCTAACAGGCTGATATTGGAGCAGCTGGCTAGACAGGTTTAACTGAAGCAGAGTCTTCAGGGTCCCATTCCTGTGTACATTAATGTGCGAGTTAACTAAGGATTCAAAGATTTGGCATGCAGTACAGTTGATGGGTGTAAATCTGCTTCTGTTGGGAGGTGTAATAATCATTCATCTTGCGAATGAGGTTCTTCATAAGGTCCGTTAGAATTGGCATCATGGGATGTTAATGGAGTTGTTTTTATTCTGATTCACAAGTCCAGTCATCCTCCTTGTATCTGGGACAGTTAGGGTGATAAGAGAAACTTGTTCTTCATGTAGGGGAAAAACCCAGCTCCTATCTAGATGATTTATTTTCACCTGTTCTGAACTGTAAAGTGGGGGGGTTAAATATGTTACAAACCTGAAGGCATTAAGGGGTACACGCTTGGAGCCTAAACTGAGCTGTGTAACCCACAGGTGGCAATGGAGAGTCCCCCACTGTCCACGAGAAGGGGTAAGAGAGGTGAGGGTGAGGATACCTCCTCCAGACTTAAACTGTACTCCCAATAATGTATCCACACCCCAATGTGGCTCGTGAAGCCTCCTCAACTGCTTTCAGGGGTGTGTACCACAAAATGCGTGAGGGAAGAAATTACTTTTGGTATTTAACCCTCACACACCCTACTGGGGTCATGCTTCATCATCAGGTTCACCCCGAATCCTAAAGCTCAGGGTGGGCTCAACCGTATTTCAGGGAGCTCTTAGGAGATGTAGGCCAGGGGGACTTAAAGATAAAAATCTTACTACACCCCCCAGGTATCCCTTTATTGAGGGGGATGTAGTAGATATTAAAATGGTAATAAATGGGTCTTCTTGGAGGGTATGGTCCAAAGACCCTAAAAGACTGCCAACATGTTTCAGCCCAAAGATACAGGGGCGAAAAATGGTCCTGAGATTTCATCAGGGCACAACAAATATTCCCTCCCTGGTGTTGACCCAAACATTTTTTCTTGACCTATATATTAGTGTTGAAGGTAAAGAAAGCTGCAGCCTTCGTGACAATGATAGCAATAAAATCAATGACAGCGGGGAGAATACTCATCTCCCTTCTTCTGACAACGAAAACTTTAGCCCAAATAGAGGGGAATGAAAATATCACAAGGGTCAAGTGGGGCAGAAACAGGAAAAAAAAAAGGTTTTCAATAATAAATGCACCTTTCATCTGGGAAACCCTTTCGGCATATTTTAGAAGGATCCTTATTTCACTAACTTCAAGTGGACAAAAAGAAAGGAAAAGTAGATGTAAAGCTAACAGAAAAATCTTGCCACAGCACAGTAAGCTGTTGCTGGTCACCCTCCAGAGCAGCTCCATGATTAATAGAACTAGTTAGAGACACCAGGCTAGTCCATCCTGAAAGTGAAAAAGTGACTCAAAAACAGTCTCCCAAAAGGTCTATGAAGATAAAAAGATTGGTAAACTGCTAGCATGGAAGGTGCCCTACCAGGAGTTTGAGCACTGAGTTAAAAGAATAAGTGATACTGGAGAAGAACCCGAGGACCTTCAGGCCACAGAAGAAACCTTAAAATTCAACCAAAAGCTACATACAGAGACGCTTATCCCAGAGGAAGACATCATATGTGTATGCCTAAATATATATTTTATTCAATGTGTTCACAAAGGAAGCAGAAAACTGTTTTGTTTCTAGTGCATGCTCAACTAGAAAGCATTTTACTTTAAGAACATACAGTGCGGTTTCAGCCTATGAAATCAAGGAGGATGAAGCTTTCATAAGCGCTTTCCCTTCAGCTAGATTTCTATGTGGAGAGGGCTTCCCAAATGAAATATATAAGCTCTTCATGGCCGAGTTAACTCAAAAGCTGGTCGAGCAGTTTAATTAATTTCGAAATTGGGAAGAGATACCTGCCTCGTCCAGTGAAGGATTTGGTTAAATTGTTTAAGCCCAAGAACCTTGATTCAAGAGCAGAAATTCTGAAACAGTGTTTATTTACAAAGACTTCTTAATATTTGTAGATACCTAGATTCAAGGTAAATAAGGCAAAAACTGGGGTGGACAAAGAATTCCGCTCCGCCAGCTGACTTCGCAGAGTTTTGCCCACTCCGCGCCCCATGCAGACTTACTAAAAAGTCTGCAAAGCAACCCTCAACCCTGCAGCCCTTAACTCGTCCACACCTCCATCCTCAGTTGCCTCTTCTCCCCATGAATTGTGACTAAAACCCCTTTTGCCCATCCCCAGTACGCTCATCTGGTCCTCTTCCCCTTCATACCCTAAACAAAATTCACTTGTGTCCCCCTCCCACCCCAACCCCTTCCACCCCCTATATCACCAATGCAGCCCTGTGCACCTTTGGAATGGAGGTTGTTGGATGTGAGAGAAAGTTTTCACATTTAGATATGAAATCCTTAATATCAGACACCCTCCTATTCTGAAGTGCAGTGCTCCTGGACACTATGCCAGGCCACAGACTGCAACTTGGCAAAGTGTCCAGCAGTGAGAGTCCTAAGACCGAGCAGTATCTATGTACAAGCACATTTGTGACCACTCTAAAAGACTATGCACATTTTGGGGTTTGGGACTGCAAATGTCGGTTTTTTTCTTGCTGTCAAATTTGCCAACTGAGGCCGCAAAATCTTGAGGTATCTCTTTAGAGCAATCTGAAGAGTATAGTGACCCAATACAACTGGGTAAGAATTAATAAATTATCTAGTGGCAATGTTTTAGCTTGTATTACGGAAATAAGTTATCCCGGATATGAACAGTTTTAACAAGCCTTGCATGTTTAAATGGCAAATGGATCAAGTACCTTTTGATTCAAGACAAAATTTGAAGAGGTTAATGAAAAAATAAGTACGGTTCTGGCCCTACAATTTATGTGTCAAGGACAAGTGTAACACGGACAAAGCAGCTTCAACTGATTGTAGAACTGGAATGCTGCCCTCGCAGAAAAAACATCTGACTTTACTCAAACAGCTAACTCAGGTGGTGCAAACTAATAAGGCAGTTTGTGTTCGAGACAAGATCTAGCTGCAGATTCCTCAGCTTTGAATAATCTCCAGGCGCCAGACTGGATCCGGAATCTTTTCTGCAGTAGTACCTAAGTGCGTCAGTAGAGGGTGTTGAGTGACTAACAACTTCGTACCCAGTTTGTGACATTGACAGAGGCCATATAAGCCCTCCCCTGACACTCTGATGACTGTTTCTTCTGAGACTACATTCCACGCTAAAACGCAGAGACACGGATAGAAACTGCTATGGAAACAGTGTGCCCAAAAAGAATCTTCTTCTTGAAAAATGTTAATATTTATTGTAATTATTATGTGTTTTTACCAGTGAAAGGCACGAAAGTGCAGAGAAAGGATCTGGAAATAAAGGGAGGATCAGTTTGTAGAGCGGGGAGGATGGGTGGGTAAGGAATCTAAGGCTAGATCTTGTCTCTAACAGACAAGGCGTTACCGAAGGTAAGTAACTTATTCATCAGATAGGGACGGAGAGAGAGCAGAGAGAGAGACACCTGCTGCCACAAAGGGAGGTGTGGAAGAAGACATCCCAACAGAAACATCGTGGAGAACCCCAATACAAAATTAAAATCTGCAACTTGTCCAAAAACATAAGAAAAAGACAGCACGGGTGCAAGGCTAATTACAATAGCTAAAACTACTGGGCCAAAGCTTCTAGCCATAGAAGCAAGCAATGCAGTAAGCACCAACCAATAGTTTAAGAAACGCATTGTGAGCAAAAACAACAATCATGGTCATAGACCACGCGTGGTCAGAGAAAACACTTTGAGGGAAGGGAGCTCTCCAGGACTATCCAACATAGAACCCTGCTCAGGAGTTTCTCCTCAGTACCTCAACCTATTTGTTCTCTAGTCCACTCTAGGATCAGGTGACCAGCGGCAACACAATCAAAGCTGGCTAACAGCAATAACCCTACGAATAGGGTCTCACAATAATTAGCAGCTGCATATTCTGAATAATTGTCTGTATCACAGAATATAGGTATGAGCAATTAACATTGCTATGTTAAAACGTTTTTTGAGCCCTAGTTTCCCTACCATAATATCGACCTTTGATTATTACTTTATGCATTATCCCTGTAGAATCTGCTTCATGAGGAAATGTTAGTTAAATGGAATTCTGGTCTCTGTTACGCTTGAGACCATCTACTAATATTTACCTTTGGGATGGAAGTACAACTAACAATAAGGTTGGGTTTTATTACTATCCATGCACGCATTATGTGTTTTCATGACATATTTGTATTCTGGAGTACTAATCTCGCCGATTCTACCCTTTTTCCTGTTTTCCTATAAGGACCATAATCGTAGGAAATTAGGTAACTATCTCTTTTTTCTTTCAATACTTGCATGGACTTTGGACTGGCGACATTAAGGAGGGGGAATAGGCCCACACATTCACACTTGCACCATGCAAAAGTCACCATTTTATGTAATGAAAGATACCATGCCGCAGGGCATTAACAACTGTTTAGTTTGTCACAATACCATACAACCACATTAATGCATTCACAATGATAAGTCACTCAATTTGTGCTTTCTAAACACAGTTTTGTTCCTCATTTGATAAAGAATCTTTTTATATAAAAAAGCTTTGATGCAATTCCACATGTGTTAAGAAAGAAAACAAGTTACTTACCTGTAACTGTAGTTCTCCAGTATTGGAAGCTTTCATAAATTCACATAGTTCAATAATTTCCCAGTCGTCGAGACGGGAGTCTCGGGTACATAAAAAGCAATGCTTAGTAGTATAGCCAACTGAAAAGAGGTCCAGGCCCATTTCCCTTTTGCAACCCATAACCTTTGTTATGTAAAAAAGGACCAAACTTTTCCCTTAGCCAATCAGAGCTCCTCACCCTCTAGAACCCTCCTGAGAGAACCTTTTGCCCCTCAGATTTTCGGGCACTTGTGCTATAACACCCTTTGTGCCTAATCCGAGGTGAGCCTTCGGGGGAGGAGGGTGGGAGGATGTGAATCTATGAAAGCTTGGAGAACTACAGTTACAGGTAAGTAACTTGTTTTCTTACTCCAGTATTGGAGCTTTCATAGATTCACATACCTGAATCAGAATACCGAGTAGTAAAACATAGCACATTTTGTTTTGTCACTTACTTCTCCCAAATAGGTAACACATGTCCTTCCCTCATAGCACTAGCTGTATATAAATATCCATAGACAGATTATTCATAAATTATATACCAGACAGCATACAACAATAAAATGTGCTTATCTTACCAACAAAGGAGGGAGGGATGACAAAGAAGGCTCAACGTTACTGTAAAAGGTTCCTTAGTACAGCTTGTCCCACTGCTACATCGCCTCTTGCATGAGAGTCTAGGCAGTAATGTCTGGAAAAAGGTGTGCGTACTCCTCCAGGTAACCGCCCTGCAGATGTGTCCTGAATAGAGACGCCTGAAAACAGAGCAGTAGAGGTTGACACCGCTCTTGTTAAATGTGAACGAACACGTGCACCCAACGGCTTCCCCGCCGCCTGATGACAGAATTGAATGGAGTTTGAAATCCATCGTGCAATTCCCCGTTTTGACAATGGGAACCTTTTCCTGGGGGCACTAAAAGCCACAAACAATTGTGCAGATTTTCTGAAAGATCTTGTTCTTTGCAAATAACATTTCAGACAACGCTGAAAATCCAGAGTGTGGAGAGTTCTCTTTGCAGCTGTCGATGGTTGAGGAAAGAATCTTTTAAGGATCAATGGCTCATTCAAGTGGAAATCCATTGGCACTTTCGGAATAAATATCGGATTTGTTCTGAGCACCAACCTGTCCTCTCTGAATTGCAGAAAGGGTTCTTGCGTTGTAAGTGCCTGTATCTCTCCCAATCTCCTGGTTGATGTTCGAGCTATTAATAGAGCCACCTTCCAGGAAGGAATTTTAGATCAGTTTTGTGAATTTGCTCAAATGGTGGTTTCATCAACTGTGATAAAACAATTTTCAGTTGTAACAGTGGAGGTGGAGGCCTGATAGGTAGGTAAACTCTAAACAACCCCTTCACAAATTGTTTTACAATCCTTTCCGACCACAGAGACGGATCAGATGAGCTTCTCCTGTACCCAGAGATCGCCGCTAAATGCACTTTAATAGAGGCATGGGCCAAACCTGACTTTGCCAGCCGTAAATATGGGAGATCTGATGTGCCTCGGCCCGCAGAGGATGCAAGTCGTTTTCCTGATACCATAAACACACAGTTGAGTCCCTTCTTGGGGACAGGTGAATGTCTAGATCCATCACAGCATGGATTTCGAGCTGGGCACAGCACAGAATCGGCGCTGATTAAATCAGCCGAGGACATAAGAACTGTGATGGACGCAGGTGGCAGAGCTGCGCTGATCCTCCTAGACCTGTCCGCGGCCTTCGATACGGTCCACCACAAGTTATTGGTGGACCGATTGGGGGCCTGTGGGATCCAAGGAAAGGCACTTAAAATCTTGCAAGCCTTTCTATCTGACAGGACCCTGACAGTGACCCTGGGGGATTTTGAATCAGACCCATTTGTGCTCCCCTGCGGAGTCCCACAGGGGTCCTCCTTGAGCCCGACCCTTTTTAACGTGTATGTCTCCACCTTGCCCCAATTATTAGATCCTTTGGTTTTAATCTGACATCCTACGCTGACGACACACAGATTGTGGTGTCGCTGCTTCCGGGTGAAACAGAGAGCACGGCAGACAGGTTCAGAAGCTGTATGCGGGAGATCAGTATCTGGATGGCAGCAAACTACCTAAAGCTCAATTCAGCAAAAACCGAAGTATTGCTGTTTGGGTCCAGTGACAACTTCTGGTCCCCGCGCTGGTGGCCAGAGGAAATGGGGGTTCTCCCCTCTCTGGTATTTAAGGTAAAAAACCTGGGAGTAGTGATGGAGAACTCACTGTCCTTCAGGCCACATATTAATGCACTGTCCTCCACTACTCACTATGTGCTGAAAACTATTCGTAAAGTCCTGCCGTTCCTCGCGGACGAACACAGGAGAACAGTGGTCACTGGACTGGTGATGTCCCGGCTAGACTATTGTAACAGCTTGCTGCTGAATGCCCAACAGGGGCTGTTAAATAAACTTCAAATTCTGCAGAATGCAGCAGCTCGTCTGATAACGGGCACACCCAAGTTTGCGTCAGTAGCCCAAGACCTGGTGAAGCTACACTGGCTCCCAGTGCGTAAAAGAACAATCTTTAAAACACTCTGCGTAATATTTAGGGCTTTGCACGGACTAGGCCCCCAATGCATGATGAAACTTTTCCAATGGTACAAGCCCATAAGAACCTTAAGATCCGCAGAGCAGGAACTGGTGGTAATCCCAAGAATTAGGAAAGCCCGATGGGGAGGCAGGAGTTTCTCCCTGGGAGCGGCGAAGACCTGGAATGCGCTGCCACTGAGCCTTAGACAGCTTCCAGACCTCCTTTCATTCAGGAAAGCTCTTAAAACATGGCTCTTCACACATTAACGCCCCAGTTCATACGCACTAGCATTCATTCCAGCGCCAGGACACCTCTGGGTAACAGTGCGCTTTAAAAATGTCAAAAATAAATAAATAAATAAGCAGAATCTTTTCCATTTCATCTTACATGTTTTATTAGTGCTTTCAGCCCTTGCTTTTGCCAGGATCTCACTGCATTCTGCTGAAATGTTTAAGTGATAAAATTCTCTGTATTCAGGAGCCAGGCCGCTAATTGCAGTGAAGTTGGGTCTGGATGCCGCACCTATCCCTGAGCCATAGTCAACAGTGCTGGTATTGGCTGTAGACGTATTGGTTCTGATCAAAGGAGCAGTTCCGTGAACCAGTGCTGCCTGGGCCGCCAAGGAGCTATCAGTATCATCCTGCACGGTACCTTCTTTATCTTTGTGAGCACTTGCGGCAGAAGGGGAATTGGCGGAAAAGCGTAGGCAAAGACGCCTGACCATGCCATTGAAAACGCATTCCCCCACGATCCCCGTTGGTGATGCCAGCTTGCAAAGAATTGGCATTTCTTGTTCTGGGCTGTGGCAAACAGATCCACTGTCGGCATTCCCGATTTGCCAAAGATTTTCAGTAGTATGTCCTGATGAGTTCCCACTCGTGACAGGTCGTCTTCTGCCTGCTGAGAGTGTCTGCTGTCGTGTTTTAATCTCCGGGAAGATGTACGGCTTTTAGAGTTACTTTGTGACTGATCGCCCATTTCCATATCTTCTGAGCTTCTCTTGACAGAGAGAGTGATCTTGTGCCCCCCTGTTGCATAAGTTACTTACCTTCGGTAACGATATATCTGTAAGAAACAGTAGTTCATATTAGATTCCTTACCTTAGAATATCCCCAGGCGTCAGACTGGATCCGGAAACTTTTGCGTAGCAGTACCCTTGCGCATCGGTAGGCGTCGTCTGCGGCTCCGCGTCCGTCGTCGGCGCCGCGATGACGTCGCCGGAGTACTTAGACGCCACCCTCGCGCGCTGATGTCAGTTCTTTTACACAGCTTTTACGCGCCAGAAACGCAGAGCCATAATAAAAACCAACACTGATGCCATGAAACTAGGGCCCTAAAAGGGGATGACCTTAACCCTAAATATTTATTTATTTATTATTTATTTATTTAGAAGTTTTCTATAGCGCTAACAAGACCCGAAGGTATCAGAGCGCTTCACAGTAGTGGGCATGAAAAAGAGAACAACATGAAACAAACCCAATAAAAGCAATCGGCGACAGACAATTTGGAAAGAAGAAAAGTTCGGACAGCAGGGCTTCTCAGTACTGGATTCAGCAATACCGCATGGATTCTGAGACGTTTGCAGCTCCAAGTTATCCATAACCAAGGGAGCGGGTCAGGCACAAGGATTTAAGTTGGCTCTTGAATTCTGCATAGGACGGTAGAGTTCTGATGTGCGGGGGGATGGCGTTCCATATTTTGGGGGCATTTCCTGAGAAAGAGCAGTCCGCAGTTCTCTTCCTTCTGGTTTTTGGTAGGATGAGCAGTAGGGAATTAGAGCTTCTCAAATTTCTGGCTTGGCCTGCTTTTTTGAGCTTGTTAGCTAGGTATTCCGGTTTGCCGGTGTGGAGGGCCTTGTGGGTTAGGCAGGCCGTTCTGAAGGTACTTCGCATTTCCACAGGGAGCCATTCGAGTTCTTTAAGAGCCGGGGAGATGCGATCATATTTTTTGCAGCCTGTGATCAAGTGTTGTTTTTAGTGGAGCCAGGTGGGATTTGGGGATGCCTGTTAGGATTGAGTTCCCATAGTCCAGTCTTGATAGAACTAGAGATTGAGTGGCTAGTTTGAGGATGGGTGGGGCGGTAAGGAATCTAATACTAACTACTGTTTCTTACAGATATATCGTTACCAAAGGTAAGTAACTTGTGCATCTGAAAGAAACCGGTTTGTATTAGATTCCTTACCTTAGAATAGATACCCCAGCAATACCAACCCCGGTGGTGGGTCTGCGAACCAATAATGGCACCAGAAATTCCTGGAGGACGGAACGGCCAAAGAAGCCATCCCCCCGGACTTGGCTGTCCCGGCAGTAGTGTCTTACGAACGTGTGCAGCGAGGCTCACGTAGCTGCCTGACAGATGTCCTGCAAGGGGACTCCCCGGCCCAGGGCAGGAGTAACCGCCGTGACCCGAGTGGAATGGGCCCTCAGCCCAACAAGAGGCTTCTTCTTAGCCAAAGAGTAGCATGGCTTGATGCACAACACGACCCACCGAGAGATGGTTCGTTTGTGCACCGCCCGTCCCTTCTTAGCGCCCACGTAACCAACAAATAGTTGGTCATTCACCCGGAACTGGCGTGTGCGATCCAGATAGTATGAGAGCGCATGTTTTGGGTCCAGACGGTGGAGCCGCTCTTCCTCTTTAGAGGGATGCGGAGGCGGAAAGAAGGTGGGCAAGGTGATGGACTGCCCGATGTGGAAGGCTGTGACTACCTTGGGCAGGAAAGAGGGTCTTGTCCGCAACACAACCTTGTCCGGATGACAGAAAGTAAAGGAGGCTTGGAGAACGCCTGGCTGCCAGAATCACATAAAAAACTTTAGGAGGCAAGTCAAATGGCCTCAACTGTCGCCGCTCAATCTCCAAGCATGGAGGTGGAGACTGGACAGGTTCGGGTGGAGGACCGTCCCCTGCTGCTGCGACAGAAGGTCCTCCTGAAGAGGCAGACGAATCGGGGGATCGACAGACATGCTGAGTAGCTCGGGATACCAGTATCTTCATGCCCAGTCCGGAGCCACAAGGATGAATTGGGACCGGTCGCGTCTGATCTTCTTCAGCACTCTGGGCAGAAGTGGTATAGGAGGAAAGGTGTACAACAGACTGCAGCTCCACTCGCGACGAAAAGCGTCTTCGAGCGAGTGCCGCCTTGAAAATTCCAACGCGCAAAACTGATGACATTGCGCATTCTCTTCTGTGGCGAATAGATCTAACCAAGGCTCTCCCCACTGCTGAAAGAGGCCTTGCGCCACGTCAGAGTTCAGACGCCATTCATGATCCATCATGCACCGTCGGCTGAGTTCGTCCGCCCTGGCGTTCAGAAGACCTGCCAGGTGTTGAATCACCAGGGTCACGCCCTGATGTTCCAGCCACTACCAGAGGCGCAGAACCTCCTGGCATAGGGTCCAAGACCCCACCCCACCCTGTTTGTTGCAGTACCACATGGCGGTGGTGTTGTCCGTGAACACCTGCACTACACTTCCCCGGACTGAGGGGAGGAATGGCTTCAGTGCAAGTCGGATCACCCACAGCTCCAGAAGGTTGATGTGGAGCCGGGACTCTGCCGGAGACCAGAGGCCTCTGATCTCTGCCTCTCCCATGTGGCCCCACCAGCCCTGGAGGGAAGCGTCCGTCACAACTACATGCACCGGTTGGGGTAGGGAGAGGAATCTGCCGCTGACCCAATCGCGGTCCGTGAGCCACCACGGCAATGTGTCTTGCAGTGCCTTCCGAGATCAAGACATGGTCGGACAAGTTGCTCTGATGCTGGGCCCACTGAAACTTCAGGTCCCACTGCAGAGCCCGCATCCGCCACCTGGCGTGATGCACCAGAAGGATGCAGGAGGTCATCAGCCCCAGAAGCTGCAGCGTCAACCTGACAGACTCGGGATAACGGCTGAAAGATCGGAATCAGAGCCTGAATATCCAGAACCCGCTGTTCAGGAGGATAAACCCGAAACTGTGCCGAGTCAAGAACCGCTCCGATGAAGAGGAGCTTCTGAGAGGGACACAAGTGTTGCTTCGGCACATTGATGGAGAACCCCAGCAGGTGCAGGAGGTCGGCCGTAGTCTGAAGGTGGCTGACGACTGTCTGGGGCGAGCCCGCCTTCAACAACCAGTCGTCGAGGTAGGGGAAGACTGAAACCCCTAACCTGCGCAGATGAGCTGCGACCACCGCCATCACTTTGGTGAACACCCGTGGGGCAATGGTAAGGCCGAAGGGGAGCACGGTAAACTGAAAGTGCTCGTGGCCTACCGTGAACCGCAGGTAACGCCGGTCGGCCGGCGTTACCTGCGGACCTGGGATATGAAAATAAGCGTCCTGCAAGTCCAACGCTACCATCCAGTCTCCCGGGTCCAGGGCAGCTAAGACCTGAGCCAGTGTCAGCATCTTGAACTTCTCCTTCCGGAGGAAGCTGTTGATGTTCCGCAGGTCCAAGATAGGGCGTAGGCCCCCTTTGCCCTTCTGGGAACCAGAAAGTAGTGGGAGTAACAACCACACACACCCTTCTTCTGGCCCAGGTACGCGCTCGATGGACCCCTTGGCCAAGAGGGCCGAAACTTCCTCTTGCAGAAGTTGCAAGTGATCCCCCGACAAGCGGTGGTACTGCGGTGGCATGGCTGGAGGGGTCGCCTCGAAGGGGAGGGAGTAGCCCCTTCGGAAGATTTGCAGCACCCACCTGTCCGATGTGACAGTGCCCGAGTGGAGGAGGTGATGGCGAACCCTGCCCCCCACTGGTGTCACATGGGCCTGAAAGCACGGACTAGGAGGGTTTCGAGGCAGATGCTGCAGGGGTAGGTGTGGACTGACCTCGCCGTTGTCCCCGACCACCGCCACGGCGGTTACCACGTCCGCCACCCCGCTGGATATTAGTCTGCGGGCCATGGCTGGCAGGATGTTTGGGGGCGCCCCTTCCTTGGCCACAAAATGAGCTAAAGGCAACAGTTTGCTGGCGCGGGGCCGAGAGGCCCAAGGACTTGGCCGTAGCCCTGGAGTCCTTAAAGCGCTCAAGCGCACTGTCTGCCTTGTCGCCAAAGAGGAGATGGCCATCAAACGACATGTCCATAAGGGTGTTTTTGACATCAGCCGAAAAGTTGGCGGACCTCAGCCAGGCGTGGCGACGAATCGCCACCATTGTTGCCATCGCTCTGCCCAGCAAGTCCGTGGTATCCAGCCCACACCGGATGGAATACAGTGCCGCATCTCGACCCTCCACAAGGGCTTGGGTGAGTTTAGTCCGGACCCCCTCAGGACATTGCGGCAGCACGTCCGCGACCGTGTCCCACAGAAAGTGGGTGTAACGGCCCAAGAGGCATGCGGTGTTGACTGACCGCAACCCCAAACTAATTAAGGAGAACATCTTTTTACCATACTGTTCGTACCTCTTGGATTCCCGATTGGGGGGAGCCGTCAGGAATGTGGTCTGGGAGTTAGAGGCCTGGATGACCAGGCTCTCGGGGGTGGGGTGGGTAGACAGGAAGCAAGGGTCGCCCGGAGCCGGGTGGTGGCGCCTGGCCACGTTCCTATCTACAGGCGAACCTGTAGCAGGCTTGGACCAAGTGCCCAGAAGGACGTCTGATAGGGCCTCATTAAACTGCAGCAGAGGCTCAGCCGAGCTTGCCTGCGGTTTAAGGACCTCAGCGAGGAGGTTAGTCCTCACGGCTGCGACGGGGAGCACAAGGCCCAAGGCCTTGGCAGCCCGTGTCAGCACCACACTATAGGCAGCCTCCTCCTCCGTAGCCACGTATGCTTCCCTTCTTGAATGGCCTGACCTTCATCCAATTGCCTTATTAGAGCATTTGTTCAAAATAAAATCCAGTTCGCCCATCGATCCTCTCCCCATCCCTATTCTAAGACTTTTGGATGAGTCTCAGCTCTCCACGATCTGCTCCACACTTACTCTCATTGCAACTTGCTAGTGTCCCAGCCTGCTGGAAACATGCCATGGTGGCTCCCTTGTTGAAGAAACCTATGGCGGATCCTAGAGTTCTTTCTAACTTTAGGCCCATCTCATTACTGCCGGTTTTTTCTAAGGTGATGGAAAGACATATTCACCAACACTTAGCCCAGTTCGTCGCCACAAATAACCTATTTGACCATTCTCAGTCAGGGTTTCGCCCAGGCTTCTCGACCAAGACGACGCTCCTGGGCGTCACTGAAAACCTCCGCCTTATGCTCGACAGAGGTGACACAGCCGCACTGATCTTTCTTGATCTCAGTGCGGCTTTCGACACCATTTCCCTTGACATCCTACTGGGAGCACTGACCACCCTGGGCATTGGCGGCAATGCTCTAAAATGGCTGGAATCATTTCTAACTGATCAGACATTTCAAATCTTCTCTCAGTCCTCGACATCCATGGTTCACTCCTTACCTTACAGAGTACCCCAGGGCTCAATTCTAAGCCCTCTCCTCTTCAATCTATAGGTCACTACTTTGCCCCTCATCGCTGAGCGTGCAGGGCTCACGCTGTTTACCTATGCGGATGACTCGCAGATCGTTTTCTCCCTATCTCAATCGGATCGTCCTCAACTTCCCCTCATTCAGACGGCCCTCAGAGATATAGCCATCTATATGAGTCACAACTTGCTCAAGCTGAATGGAGGGAAGACGGAAGTTCTGATCCTTGGGGGAAAACAAGAGCTGTGGATTTCTAAGCACTGGCCAGCTGAAATGGGCCCTATTCCAGCAGCATCTGAACACGTTGGCAACCTGGGAGTGTAGATAATGGGCTATCAATGCAAGCCCAAGTGAAGAAAGTGGCGGCCACCTGTTTTACAATCTTGCGTTGGCTGAGAAGATTCTCTGGATGCTGCTTGTGGACACCCAGAGGTCTGTGGTTAATGCCTTGGTGACCTCCCGGTTGGATTATGGTAATGTGCTCTACCTGGGGGCGACCAAGGCAGTTACTAGGCGCCTCCAATTGGTCCAGAACGCTGCGGCGCATTTACTCTGCGGCTGCAAGAGAAACGACCATACTTCAGGGCGCCTAAGGGAGCTTCACTGGCTTAGAGTGGAGAGCCATGTGAAGTTTAAAGCCCTAAGTTATATGTACAAAATCAATTCTGGTACGGCTCCCAGATATCTGCAATCTCTGGTAAATATGTATTCTCCTGCACGCACACTCCGTTCATCCTCCCAAGTTCTTTTTTCCGTGCCAAAGGTCAGACTCTCAAGGATAGGCGGGAGGTCCTTTGCCTTTATGGGTCCCAGGCTCTGGAACTCCGTCCCCTTGGACATTCGATCTGAAAGCTGCTATGGCCGCTTCCGGAAAGCCATCAAAACCTGGCTATTTAATCAATAACCTGGGGTTCTGCCATGTCATGTGGCTCTTGTCTCCGCTAGCACCGGGAAACCCTTTTTGGGTAGCGGTCGCGCTCTATAAGCTGAATAAATAAATAAATAAATAGGTATGGGAAGATTTGGTGTTTTTGTCTTCGGAGATAAGCTGCAACCGGCACCAGACATTTTGTAAAAATTCTCGGGGCAGACTTGAAGCCGAACTGTAGCACTCTGATCTGGTAATGGTCTCTGGCCACTGTAAATCGAAGGTACTTTCTGTGGGAAGGATGTATAGGGATATGAAAATATGCATCCTGTAAATCTAGGGAGGTCATTTGATCACCTGGGTTTAAAAGTAGCAGAACATCTTGTAGAGTCACCATCATCAATGGCTGTTTTTTGAGATAGGCATTTAGAGACCTTAGGTCCAGGATCGGACGCCACTTGAGAGCATTCTTCCGGATCAAGAAGAAACGGGAATAAAATAATTTTCCTCTTTGGGAGTTCGGTACCTGTTCTATTGCTTCCTTTCGCCTTTCGGAGCATTGCCTGAATCGCTCGACACATCTGAGATAGATGTTTGACTACTTGATATGTAGGTGTTGTGGGAGGAGGGAAATGTAGGAATTCTAGAGTATGTCCGAATCTTATTATGTGGAGGACCCATTTGTCCGATGTTATCCTCTACCACTGATGTAAATAGTAAGTTACTCTTCCACCCAGGGGAACATTTGGAGGGGTAGGAGCATAGGAATCCGGACATCGTAGGTTGTCATTGTCTTTTATTGGTGTCTTTACCTGGACAAACTCCCCGTCCCCTGGGAGCGGATTTAGAGTAGCTTCCAGACTGTCTGTCCATATTGCTGCCGGTAGTGCTGTGATGTAGAATAGGAGGTGTATCTCCCTTGTTTGTATCCACCTCTATAAGATGGCACCTTCCGATACTGTAACATACAACAGGGCCTTCGCCGTATCTGTGTCCTTCTTAATACTTTTAAGGGTTTCGTCTACCAGACGTCCAAACAAATCCTCCCCGTCAAATGGCAGATCCAGAATCTTATTTTGGACCTCCGGTCTAAAGGCAGTGGCCCTCAGCCAAACCTGGTGCCGTAAAACTGCTGCTCCTCCTGGGGAGCGAAAGGCTGTGGTAGCGATGTCCATCGCACAATCGATGACTTCAGCTGAAGTCCTCTCGCCTTCTTGCAGAACCTTCCTCGCCTCCTGTTTACTGTCCTCCAGAAGGAGGTCGACATATGGTGCTATATCACACCACATCTGCCTGTCATATCTGCCCAGAATGGCAAGGGCATTAGCTGCTCTGACTAGGAGAGCTGACATCGAGGAGAATCTTTTTCCTGCATTGTCCAAACGCCGTCCCTCCCTGTCTGGAGGTGCAGAAATAGGCGCCGACGGGTTTTTCGATTTTTGTTGCGTTGCCTGCGATATTATAGAGTCCGGTTTAGGATGGCCCAGCAAACACGCTGATGCGTCCGAGGGCACCTTATACTTTTTTTCCAACCTAGCGAGCACAGGTGTAACTGTCGCTGGAGTTGTCATCACCTGCAAGCCTTCCTTCCATACATGGTCGATGATTGGTATGGATCTGACTGATTTATGATAAGGCTCCTTAAAGTCATAAAGGAAGCATTCTGCCCGAGTTGGCAGCTGAAATCTTTTTGCAGCTCTCTCCATCAAGTTGTGGAATCCACCAATATCCACTGGTGGAGAATTCGCAGATTCTTGTGTGGGTGATGCCAGAGATGGGATTAGGTAGTCATCCCATTCTTTGTGGGGCTCAGTTAGCCCCCCTTCTTCATGATCCTCCTCATCCGTGTTAACCGGATCCTGGTGATGTTAGACCTGAGGTGTTTGTGGAGTAGTGTTCAGTAGCGATTCTCTGCTACGGACTGGAGTAGCCGGAATAGAACGGGGACGTGAAAGAGGAACTTCCTGAGGGACTTCTGATGGAGGAAACCTCTTCTTATAATATGCCAACGAACTGTAAGTCCATCATCATGGAGGATGGCATAGCGACAATCCCTTCCTGAGGTCCTTGCTGGTGACGATGATGTGAGAGGCTGTGATATTCTTCATAACCCTCTTCATCCTCATCCTCTTGACATTCCACGGGGAGTTGTGATGGGCTACTGGCGTACCCAAAGGGCCCCTCATCCTCCTCTTCATCCGACTCTTCCTCTTCCAAAAGGTGCGATGGAACTAGAGGAGTAATCTTGCTCGGGGAAGTCACTGCTGGTGTAATCTTCTTCCTTTGTTTTTCTGGAGTTTCTCTCGACGAGCCCGTCGACGAGATCGCCGTCAAAACTACCGTTGACGATGTTGTCGTCGACGACACTGAACCAGAACCATTCCTCGCCGACAACATAATAAACGTCGCCAACGTTCCCGTCGACAACCCCATCGTCATCACCGTCGACGACGATCCCGTCGTCGTCATCACTGCCATCGACACTATGACAATCAATGGCAGCTTCTGTACCTCTGTGGTTGTCGCCGTAGACGATGATTTCTTCCTCGACATTCTCGTTGACTATGCAGATTTTTTGCTTTTCTCCTCAGGAATACTAGAGGATGGCTTCCTGAAGGATTCTTGGACCAAAGGTGGGGTCTTTGAAGGCTCAGAAGAGGCTCTCTCAGAAACGTTCCCTTTAGAAGTGTGTCATTTGCTCTCCTTTTCTTTTGGCTGAGGAGATTTCGAAGGACTGAGCCCTGAAGACCCATGAGTGGTCTTTTTTAGGGCCTTCGCAGGTCGTTCCCCTAACGAGTGAGCCTGAGGAGATCTTGTTCTTTTTTTGAGATCTCCTAGATGTAGAGGAGGACTCCTGGTCACTATCAATGGAGTTCACCTCCTTTCTGGCCTTGATTTTCTGAAGCCATATCAAAAAGCGTCCCTCACGATTTCTAAGGGTCTTGCTAGAGAAAGTGTGACATACCTTGCAGTCCTTGGCTTGGTGGTCCGGATAAAGACAATAAATGCAGTCTTCATGTGGGTCATCAGTGTAGAGTCTCTTCTTAGAGCAGGTGGAATAGGCTCTAAAAAGACCATTCTTCAATTTCCCAGACATTCCACAGAATGTACATGAGAACAGGTAACAAAAATCTCTAATCCAAGAGAAAATAGAAAGAAATCAAGTTCCTATAAAGTTGGATATCCAGATTTTGAGCAGAGCTCAAAGGAGACTCCCTAGCACAACGTGCCGGAAGAAAATCCGAGGGGCAAAAGGTTCTCTTAGGAGGGTTCTAGAGGGTGAGGAGCTCTGATTGGTTAAGGGAAAAGTTTGGTCCTTTTTTACATAACAAAGGTTATGGGTTGCAAAAGAGAAAAGGGCATACGCCTCTTTTCAGTTGGCTGCACTACTAAGCATTGCTTTTTATGTACTGGAGACTCCCGTCTCGATGGCAGGGAAATAATTCAGGTATGCGAATCTATGAAAGCTCCAATACTGGAGAAATCATGTGTACCAAGCTGCTTTTCTCGTATTTTACATGCCACAATGGGTGTCTGCCAGAGGTGTTAATTGTCAAATACCCACTTTGATACAATTGTGTATCTTATAAATTTCTTTGCCCTGAAGAAGTCGCTGTGTACTTCATGGTAACGACTTAACACGTGTTGGCTAGGCTAAGACTCTGTACCAAGGAACGCACAACAAGGACAATAAATCCTGGAACCACACAAAGCAGTGGATGAGCAGTGTTTTTCTATCCTACACTCATTACTGTACAAACTTAATTCTATGTACCAACAGCGTGAGCAGGGGATCTTGGAGTTCTTGGTCTGTGGTTTACCACAATCTAGGGAGAGAGGTCGTTCTCCCTACCCTTTTGCACCGCACTGAGTATACAAATATTATAGGGTGGACTTAGGCCTGACGTAGAACGTCATCACTCCACTAGAACAACCACTGGGTGTGCAGTGTCAATGTAGAACCACTGTTGGGGAAGGGGGTAATGGATGGGGGAGGGTGTATTGAGTGCAAAGCAACAAATATACAGAGGTCTCCCCTGGATACAAGGAAAGCCAAAACACAAGCAAAAGCAAAAACACGCTTATCCCTACAAGAGGCAGGAGAAGATGACTTACTATATAGAGATACTTAATAATATGAGGTATACACACATACACAGAAAACAAAACTGTATAACAGAAAGCATATTGGAAGGGCCACAACATCGATCATGGGCCGAAGATGAAACAACGGCAAGCTGGCAAGCAACCACTTGGCCTGTATAAAAGGAATAGAGGTGGAAATCACACACTCCTGAAAATAAAGTCAGCAGACAGAAACACTACTGACTGAGCGGTTACGATCAGGCGGCCGAGAGACAGTTGAAAAGAAAAACAGGGGACAAAACAACCTCACTAGACTAGAGAAATAAGACTACTATGGAGGACTGTAAAAAGGGTCAAGTTGAACAAGGCCAACACAGAGAAGCCTATTCAGATAACTAGTCCCCATCTGTATAGAAAGTATAACAGACGGAAAAGGGGCCTGGCTAAAGCAGCGGACAATATGGAAGAAATAGTGCGGAAAGACCAACACCACAAGTGAAAGTCCAAACCAAAGAACTAGTGTAAAGAACTGAAGTAACAAAGAGAGGCAGTGCCTACAGCCTAACAAGCGTGGAGGCAAGAAGCAAAAGAAAGTTCCAGTTTGCAAGGGACGACCTGTGCCCGGACAACAAACCATGTAACATCATGAGTGAGAATCCCAACGTCACCCAAGATCGTAGCTGGTATGCTCATTAGTTCAAGGGACAACGAACCCACCAAGGGGTTGAACTGTATCAGTGCTCGCGAGAAGTGAAGAAAACTCCCCGGAAAGCAATCTCAAGAGATCAACAACCTCCTTACTAACCAACCCAGAGTGGGCGGTTAAGGAACCCATGTTCGAGAAGAAATGGAAGGTGAAATATAGTCGGGAACCCCAAAAAGGTGTACAAGGCACATTGGAACAACAGCCAGGTCGGAAACTGAATGTTAGGGTTGGTATCAGAGGTGTCATGGAAACTTCGCCAACAAGCACAAAACATTGTCCAAAAGTGAAAAGCAAAAGCAGCTTCACACACAGCAGGAGCATATAAAAACAGGCCACGTAGACGCACACAAGAGAAAGGGTCGTCAGAGTAGGCCACTCATGCCAAGACACAGACAAGATATGTCTGCTAGGGACCTAAGAGAGAAAGAGAAAGGGCAGGAGCCCGTCTTGCCGTGTATAGTGAGAACTAGAACAAGAAGTGCTAATGCTTGAAGAGAGAAAATAAGTAACACCACCTAGGGCAGGACCAGACAATGCACCCTACGCCAAGAACCATGCAACTTTCCTTGCGTCTCCTAGGAAAGAAGGGCAACAGAAAGAGTGGAAGGGAAAACCCCGCAGCTAGTGTGGGGAAACCCTCAACGGGAGGAAGCAGGTCAGGAGCAATAAGAACCCCTGTGCACCATCTTTAAACTTGCACAGTAGCATCAAAGCACGGCATGTGGAGTCCCTCATAATGGGTACTATCGTGTCAGAAACAGATGGAGGAATATCTGTAAGGCATAAAGACAACATCTGCAAAATACCATAAAAATACCTCAATCAGACCTAGGGAAGAAAGCAAAAGAACACTGTGCAGCTTCCGGCGTGGAAACCCAACAGGGCCCAAAAAAAGAAAATGCTACTTACCAGTATGCATCTGTTCTTGGCATGTAGAGCTGCAGAAACTCACACTGTGCATTCGATGGCCACCTGGTGTTTGGCTTGGATGATTGCATGTTGTTGTCGTCTTGGAAGAAGGCTTTGTAGTCACAAGATAGGGGACTCCTCCCTTGGACGATAGTGCGCATGGGCATCGACTCCATCCTTAGATTGTTTTTCGCCATGATGGGAAATGATGGAGTTAATAGAAATAGAAAAAGGGATGTCCGTGTGTGTATCTAATTAGGATAGAACTGGAACAGATACAGGCCCCAGGGAGGCGGGTGGGCGTGTGAGACTCTGCAGCTCTACATGCAAAGAACAGATGCATACTGGTAAGTAGCATTTTCCGTTCTAGGCATATGAGCTGCAGATCTCATACTGTGCTTCGATTGTACAGCAGTGTATTCCCTAGCGGTGGTCACCTGTATCTGTTGCAGTAGTTTGAAAGAGAGTTTAGAGGACAGCTTGTCCCACTGCAGCTTGCTGCTTGGCTTGCACATCAACACAGTAATGCTTAGTGAAGGTGTGTGTTGTAGACCATGTTGCTGCCTTGCAGATGTCTTCTAGGGGAATGTTCCCTAAGAAAGCCATGGAGGCTCCTAGTTTGCGTGTGGAGTGTGCTCTAGGAGGAACTGTTAATGTATGTTTTGCTTTGTGATAGCATATTTGTATACATTTTACAATCCACCTTGCAATTCCAGCTTTAGAGATGGGGTTGCCTTTATGTGGTGGAGAGAAAGCTACAAAAAGTTGCTTTGTTTTACGAAAACCTTTGGTCCTATGAATGTAATAGAGAAGAGCTCTTTTTACATGTAGTGTGTGTAGAGCTCTTTCTGCTAGAGTCTGGGTTTTGAAAAAACACTGGCAACTCTACTGATTGATTTAGATGAAAAGGAGTAATTACTTTAGGAAGGAACGTGGGATTAGTTCGTAGAACCACCTTGTTACGGTGTAATTGTAAAAATGGTTCTTGTATAGTGAAAGCTTGAATCTCACTAACTCTCCTAAGAGAGGTAATAGCAATAAGGAAAGTTGTTTTCCATGTAAGGAATTACAGTTCAGACTTATGTAAAGGTTCAAAGCGGGACCTCCCATGAGCCTGGTAAGAACAATGTTTAGGTTCCACACTGGAGAGGGTGGTAACATAGGAGGAATGATTTGTTTTAATCCTTCCATGAAAGCTTTGATTGCAGGAACTCTAAATAACGACAAATGTTGTCAATTTTGTAGATATGCTGCAATGGCTGCAAGATTTAAATGTATAGATGAATATGCTAGATTACATCTTTGTAAATGGAAAAGGTAACAGATGATATTCTGGATGGAAGCATCTAGAGGATCAATGTGATTATTAGTGCAGTAAATTGCAAATCTCTTCTATTTTGCAGGATAGCAAGCTCTAGTAGTAGGTCTTCTGGCTTCTTTAATAATATTCATACAGTCTGGTGGCAAGTTCAGGTGACCAAACTCTCTAAGACTTCAGGAGCCAGATCGCCAGATTCAGTTGAATTGGATCTGGATGTCTGGTGTCTACATGGTTCTGCGTTAGCATGGATGGTGTTAGACACAGTCTTTGGTGTAGAACTAGAGAGATTTCTAGCAGTGTGGTGAACCATGGTTGGCGTGCACATGTTGGAGCTACCAGGATCAATTTAAGAGATTGTTGTCTCAGCTTGCTTACTACTAGTGGTATTAGCGGGATTGGCGGAAAAGCGCATGCAAATCTGCCTAACCTGTTCATCCATATGGCATTGCCCTTGGACAGCGGGTGTGGAAACCTGGCGGCGAAGGTTGGGCATTTTGCGTTTTTGTGTGTGGCAAACAGATCTATATCTGGATGACCCCACTTGTGAAAGAATGGTAAAAGAACTTGCAGATGGTAGTTCCCATTCGTGGATCTGTTGGGTCTGTCGACTTAACAGATCTGCTATCTGATTGTGAACTCCTGGAAGGTGTTCTGCAAGCAGATATATCTTTTGTGGAATGGCCCATCTCCAAATGTTCTGTGCGAGCTGGGACAGTTGCAGGGAATGTGTGCATCCTTGTTTTTGAATATAGTACATGGCTGTCATGTTGTCCGTCCGGATCAAGACAGCTTTGTTCCCTACATGTACTTGGAATTATTTTAGTGCTAGGAATATTGCTAGCAGGTCTAGGTGATTGATGTGAAGCACCTTTTGCTGAGCCGTCCATTTTTCCTGTGTTGTATGGTGGAGCGGATGGGCTCCCCATCCTTGAGGGATGCGTCTGTTGTCAGTACTATCTGTGGCACAGGTTCAAGGAACGCCCACCCTCTGGACAGTTTTTTGGTGTTCCACCACTGCAGAGAGCGATGTGTGCAGCTGTCCACCAACACCAGGTCTGTAAGTTGTCCTTGAGCTGGATTCCACTGATGTGCTAGACATTCCTGCAATGGGCGCATTTGCAGTCTTGCATATGGTACAAAAAAATGCAAGATGCCATCATGCCTATTAGTTGCATGAACTGGCTGGGTGAGAGGGTTGGTTTTGAAACTTTGTGACCAAGTCTTGAATGCTGTGTATCCTGGCTGGACTGGGATAAGCTAGAGCTGTATCTGTTTATCGTAGCCCCTAGGTATTAATGTACATGAGAGGGCTGGAGATGTGACTTGGTGTAGTTTATTGTAAACCCCAAGTTGTACAGTGTTTGAATTGTTTGAGATGTGTGTTGGACACACTGATTGAATGACTTGGCATTTATGAGCCAATCGTCTAAGTATGGGAAGACGTGGATATGTTGTCTTCTGAGATGTGCTGCTACTACTGCTAGGCACTTTATAAACACTCTTGGTGCAGTTGTGACCCCAAATGGAAGGACTTTGAACTGATAATGTTGTCCTTCTAGTACAAATCTGAGATACTTCCTGTGAGAAGGTATGGGAATGTGGAAGTAGGCGTCTTTAAGGGTCTAGTGTGGTTAGGAAATCGCCTTGTTGCAACAATGGGAGCGCTCGTTGTAAAGTGATCATGTGAAAATGATCTGAGTGTATATACTGATTGAGAGGCCTTAGGTTTAGAATTAGTTTTAGTGTTCCGTCCTTTTTGGGTATTAGGAAATCGAGTGAGTAAACCCCTGTTCCTTGATGTTGCAACTGAACTAGCTCTATTGCATCTTTTTGCAGTAATGAGAGAACCTCTTGTTGGAGCAGCGTTAGATGTTCTGTGGACATTGGACGCTGTCTGGGTGGAATATGTGGAGGGGTAGCTGTAAGCCCTAGGCAGTAACCATACTGGATAATTTGTCTTAACCACCGGTCTGTTGTGATAGAATTCCAGACAAGTAGGGACTGTGTTAGTCTGCCCCCTACAGGAGTGGAATGCTGTTGGGGAAGCCGAAGAAAGTCACTGTTTAGTGTTGGAAGAGGATTGATTATTGTTATTTCCTCGAACTCTTCCCTTGTTATTGCCTCTGTAGCCTCCTCTAAAGTATCCTCTAGTGGAGAATGTTTACATATTGGCTTTAAAGGAAGCTGAATTGTCTGCTCCAGCTTGTTTGGAGGCTCCTCTGTAGAAGGAGCGACGAAAAGAGCCTTGTGCTTGGGTGGACTGCAGAGCTCCCATAGACTTTGCTGTCAGTGTTTTTCTTCATTTTTTCAAGTGCTGTGTCTACCTCTGGACCAAACAATTGTTGTTGATTGAATGGTTGATTTAAGATAGTAGTTTGCACTTCATGCTTAAATCTTGAAATGCATAGCCATGCGTGACGTCCAAGGAGGACACTGGTGTTTATTGCTCTGGATGCAGTGTCTGCTACATCAAGTGCGCATTTAATGGAGGCATTTGATATAAGCTTACCCTCTTGTATGAGGTCATTTGCTTGTGCCTTATATTGGTCAGGTAGGTGTTGTAAGAGCTTCTCTAACTGATCATAGTGAGCCCTGTCGTATCTTGCGAGAAGGGCTTGTGTGCTAGCTATGCACCCGTGTATTGCCAACTTGTGCAGCTATTCTTTTCCCTGAGGCGTCTATGATCTTTAATTCTTTATCAGGAGGTGGTGCTTCACCTGATGTTGGGTAATTAGCTCTTTTCCTAGCGTTTGAAACTACTAGGGAGTGTAAGGGTAGCTGTCCTTTAATGTACCGGTACAAAAGGGGGTGGTGATGGACGGAGCATCTGAACCAATCAAACAGTCACACCCAGTCAACAGATCTGGGTTTAATCCATCACCGTTCTTTAGCCCACTCTGCCACCCCAGTTCAGACATGGCCATATGCAATTCAGTTTGACCCTGTGCCTCATGGGATCAATCCAGCCCGAACTGCCAAGCCATGCCTTCCCTGTACCAGAAACAAGCTTCCTATGACCGGTTTCTGGCATTACAGCAGTCTTCAGCCAGGCTTGCTTGAATCCAGTGGCAAAGTGAGCAAGGGACTCACGTCTGAGCATACCCTGCCAACTTATGGCGAACAAAGCAGTACAAAAGGGGGTGGTGATGGACGGAGCATCTGAACCAATCAAACACTCACACCCAGTCAACAGATCTGGGTTTAATCCATCCCCTTTTGTACCGCTTTGTTCGCCATAAGTTGGCAGGGTATGCTCAGACGTGAGTCCCTTGCTCACTTTGTCACTGGATTCAAGCAAGCCTGGCTGAAGATGGCTGTAATGCCAGAAAACGGTCCTAGGAAGCTTGTTTCCGGTCCAGGGAAGGCATGGCTTGGCAGTTCGGGCTGGACTGTTCCCATGAGGCACAGGGTCAGATTGATTTGCATATGGCCATGTCTGAACTGGGGCGGCAGAGTGGGCTAAAGAACGGTGATGGATTAAACCCAGATCTGTTAACTGGGTCTGAGTGTTTGATTGGTTCAGATGCTCCGTCCATCGCCACCTTTTGTACCGTCCTTTAATGTAGGAAGGGTCCCCAGGAGGTGCTCTGTACTTTTTCTCTATCCTTGGGTTTAGGATTCTAGCTCGTACAGGATCTTTAAACACTTCTGGTGCATGCTTAATGACTCCTTTAATCATTGGCAGTATTTGCACAGATTTTTGGGAGTGTTCAAAAGTGTCTAATACAAAATCTTCCTCTGCCTCATCTGAATGCATGTTGACATTGTGATAGAGGCAGCCCTATTAATTAAGTGTCCAAACCCAATATTGTCTTCTGGAGGAGAAGGTTTAGATGGATATGTATGTGGGTCAGGAATATCTGGTACATCATGTGGGTTTGGATACTCCCAGTTTGGTGAACCTGTTGGGTAGGGAAAAGGGTCATCTGGGTCTCTACCTCCCCCAAGCTATACTCATCATCATCAACATCCTGAGGAGGTGTATGTGGTGGAGAATGTTGTGGTGAAATGTTTAAAGGAAGAGGAGGGGGGGCGTGGCTTGGACGCCGATCGGGATGGCGGCGTGAGCTCGCAGCTCTGCGCGGAATCCCGCTAATTCTCCTGCTTTTTGCACCCTGGGCGACCCGAGGTCGACACTCCTGCCCTCTGAAGTGTGAGGGGACCGCTGGGCACAGACGGAAAGTTGCTGGGGGACTGCTGGCCCCGAGGAGACCGAGTTGGGCGACGGCAGAGGTGTTGCCGAGAGTGAGAAGAAAATGGCGGCGATGAGGTCGGGCAGCCCCGGACATCAACTTTGAGCCGAGTTGTCGCCGACTGGCGGGAGGCCCTGCAGCCGATAGATCGAGGCATTGGGGACAGAGGCGACAGTTCCAGAGGTCAGGGGACAGTGATTCGCCCCGCCCGGACTTTGGGGACCCTCGCTGGCCGCCATCTTTATCTCCTTCCTTCCCCCCTCAGGCTTACGAGGGGGTCGGCTGAACAGTGCTCGCCACGCTGGCCATTGGCCCTGAGGGCATCGGCTGTGGCACTTGATCCTGCTCAGTATCAGTGAGTTGGCGCCGAATTACGAGTGCAGAAGCTGGACGGGCTTTTTGGCCTGTGACGCAGTACCCTGAAATGGCAGCGGCCGGAGGGCTGGTGGCCGAGGAGCGCTGAGGGGGACCTGGCGGCATCGTCTCAGATGGGTGAGACTTCCCCGCCGGAGTTGGACCAGGAGCAGCGGCTAAACCGACGTCTGGACGCCATACTCGATGCGATCACCTCGACCAAGGAGGCGTTGCACCAGGACATCGCACAAGTGGCCACGGGACTGGGGCTATTGCGAGCGGACCACGCGAAGCTGGCGGATAGGGTCAAGGACCATGATCAGCTGTTATTGGACCTGAAACCGTCGGTGGTGACCGCGGAACACAGGATCACAGACATACTGGCCCGGTTGGACTCTCTGGAACGACGGGCGGAGGATGCCGAAGGCCGCAATGGACGAAACAACGTGCGGGTCGTAGGCCTGCCGGAACGAATTGAGGGGGAGGATGCGGTGGCCTACATGGAGAACTGGTTCCGCACAGTGGTGGCACCGGAGGGGCTTACTCCTTTCTTTACTCTGGAGCGAGCCCACAGGGTGCCTGCTCGCCCACCAGGGCTCGGCCGCCCCCCTCCGACCGATGGTGGTGCGGCTCCTCCACTATAAGGACCGGGACCTCCTCATCCAGAGGGCTAGGATGTCGGGCCCGTATGAGGTGGAAAACAGCAAGGTCACGATCTTCCCGGACTACACTCAGGCGGTCCAGAAGAACAGGGCATCGTTCCTAGCGGTGAAGAAGGAGCTACGGGAGGAGGGCATCCAATATTCCTTGCTCTTCCCGGCCAAGCTGCGGGTCATACTGGATGAGACTACGCACTTCTTCCAGACTCCGGATGAAGTATGGCAGTGGCTGGAGTCGTATAGAGCGGGGACGGACAGGTCGCATAAAAGTAGGCGAGATCAGCCTAAGCAACACCCGGATCAGACAATCGCAGCGCATCCGGTCCCGCAACAGGCGCCAGCGGGAGAAACGGGAGGCTCTAATGGCTGCGGAAAAGAGAGATGCGCTCGCAGCAACGGCGGCCATCACGGGGTCGCAACAGAACAATGATCTGGTGGAAACTGACTCGGGCGGGGAAGGCAGCAGGACAGGAGAGGACCTCTCAGAGGCGGAAAGCTCGAAGGGGCCGGTGGTGACCCCCCAGACCTCTGATGGAATATTTTGCGGTTGAGACTGTGTTGGGACTTGGTCGAGACCTAATGGTAGGGCGGTATCCTGTTGGCGATGAGTGGGTTGCCGGGAGGGGGGCTGAGTGCGCAGAGTGGGATGAGGGCGCGGGGTGTGGGCTCCGCTAGCTGGGGTCGGCGATAACTCACCCCCCTTGGGCCCTTAAGGCCTTCTGTGGTGGAGACCACAGGGTAGGAGAATGGGTAGTTGGTTCGAGGTTTGGATTGGGGCTGACATTGGGTTCGTAGGCTCTGTCCTGGGGAGTGGGGTTTGGGGTGTTTTTCTGTTCAGGGTGTGTTCTGGGGGGGGCAACTGCTATGGGGGGGATGTGAACTTTTGTTATTTGGCTCGGACTGATCGATGTTGGTATGGGGGCATTACCTAACTTGAAATGCCTGACGTGGAATGTCCGGGGGCTGCGAACTATGGTTAAACGCCACAAAGTACACGCATACCTGGTGCGAAGGGGGGTCCAGATTGCTATGCTACAAGAAACCCATCTGACCAAAAAAGAGTGCGCTGCGTTGCAAAAAAGATGGCGGGCCAGGTGTTCGGCACCACTTACTCAGCATATGCCAGGGGGGTACTGATTTGGGTGAGGGCGGGGATACCGTTCCAGGTGCTGAATCAAGTAGTGGACCCTGATGGTAGGTTCGTAGCAGTGGAGGGGAGGCTGTATGGAAGGGATGTGGTTCTCTGTTGTGTGTATGCGCCAAATACTGATCAGGCTCGATATTTTGATGGCCTCTCTGGGTCCTTGGCCTCTTTCCTGGCGGGCCCGATAGTGTTAGGGGGGGACTTCAACTCGATTACGGATGTGGCTCTGGATAGGTCCCACCCTCCCCTTGTAGACTCCCCGGTGCGCAAGTTGGCCATGCACAGGAAGGACTGGCAGGACAGATGGGGGTTGCTGGATGTTTGGCGGGAGCAGCACAGAGACACCAGGGATTATTCCTTTTACTCTGCTCTCCACGCACTACATGTGAGGATAGATTCAGTGCTCTGTAGTGGGTCCCTAGCCCTATTGATTTCCCATACGGAGTACCTGGCTAGAACCATCTCGGATCATAACCCTCTATTGGTACACATCCAGTGGCAGTGGGAGCGCTCAGCGATACCAACATGGCGGCTCCGGCCAGATACGCTGGAGGACTCAGTATTCAGTGACGCTGTCTAGCAAGCCATCGACCGTTACTTTGGCGAGAACGAGGGTACGGCCACGAGTAGGTCCACTGAATGGGATGCAATGAAAGTGGTGGTGAGAGGGGTGTGTCTGGGTAGGTTTTCGAATGCTCGTACGACTGTGTTGAATGCACTTATGAAAGCGGAAGAGACTTTGAGAGATTTGGAGCGCCGCAGGCCGGCCAGGCCGGATTTACAGACCCAGTTATTGGAAGCGAAGGAAGTGGTCGCCACCGAGACGGAACGGTTGAGGTGTTACGACTACAGGCAATACGTCATCAGAGTGCATGCAGAACGGGACAAGGTGGGCACGCTCTTGTCCAGACTTGCTAACCCGGAACTTAGGGGCTGCCCGATCCTTAGCATTAGCAACGCACGGGGGGAGATGGTGTATTCCCAGGCAGCGGTGTTGGAGTGCTTTCGGGTGTATTATCAGGAATTGTATCAGAGTCAGTTGGGAGTGGAGGTCCAGGAAATAGCGGAGTACCTAGGGGCGAGGCAGCTTCCGGTCCTAGACGAGGAGGACGCGAAAGAGTTGGGCGGCCCGATCACGCTCACTGAAATACGGGTGGCCATTAAACATATGGCTCGTAATAAAACGCCCGGGGTGGACGGGTTACCAATAGAAATTTATCAGCAGTATGTCGACAGCCTGGCCCCCAGGCTACTGGTGGTGTACACGGAAGCTTATGAGACAGGGGGTTTGCCTGGGTCCATGCGTGAGGCCTTGATTGTGCCGCTCCTAAAGCCTGGCAGGGATGCAACAGATGTGAGGTCCTATCGCTCGCTGTCCATGTTGACGGTGGACTACAAGATCCTGAGCCGAATTCTAGCAACCAGACTGGCCCCACACATGACGGGCCTGGTGCACAGGGATCAGGCTGGGTTTATCCCCACGAGGAGCACGGCGCTGAATATTCGCCGCCTGGTGGGGATAATGGACGCCATCTTGGATGGGGACGGGGCCCAAGCGGTCCTGTCCGTGGACATTGAGAAGGCCTTTGATAGTTTGGAATGGCCTTTCCTGGATGGAGTGTTGGAGAGGTTTGGCATAGGTGAGGGGTTCCGCCGGTGGACGAGGGTCTTGTATGCCTCGGCGACGGCGCGGGTCGTTTGGGTGGTCTGGTGTCTGCGGCATACCCGGTGGGTAGGGGCACGAGACAGGGGTGCTCCCTTTCCCCCCTATTGTTTGCTCTGGCGATGGAGCCTTTGGCGGTCCATGCGAGGTCGGGTGACAAATACGCGGGGATAGCCAGCGGCGGGCAGCAGCATCACATATCGCTGTATGCTGACGACCTACTCCTGTACCTCTACGATACGGCGGGGCCCTGGAAGGAGCGATGGACCTGTTATCGGAGTTTGGCCGGCTGTCGGGCCTTAAGGTTAACTGGGCGAAGACCTGTGTGTTTCCGCTGAGAGGGGAGTCGCCCAACCCTGCTCGCGACCTGGGGGTGGTCTGGGAGCCATCTTGCTTCACTTATCTGGGAGTCCGTATTTACCACGCGACCGCGGACCTATTAGAGGGCAACATTGGTCGGTGCGTTCGGGCACTGAGGGGCAGCATATCCTTCTGGTCGACCCTCCCGCTGACAGTTCTGGGTAGGATTGCTCTCTTGAAAATGGTGGTGCTCCCCCGCATCCTGTACTACTTCCGGACGTTGCCTATCTGGATTCCTCAGGGGATCTTTAGAGACCTGAGGACGATGATTATTGGTTTCCTGTGGGGACATGGCCGCCGTAGAGTGGCTCTGAGCACGCTGCTTCGCCCCAAGATTGAGGGGGGTATGGCTGTACCCGACTTTGAACTATATTATTTGGCGGCGCAACTGCAGGTCCTCACGCAACATGTGGCCAGGGTGTTTAGGGGTCCGGAGGAGGACCGAGAGCTGGGGATACAACGCCATGTGCTGTCCTATATTGTCATGCAGCAGAGACTTGAGTTGCGGGGCCTCACTATGGAGGAACGGACACTCAGGCTGTGCTGGCAGAGGAGCCTTAGGAGAGCGAAGGCGACGCGGCCTTATGCGCCGGAAATTCCGATCGGTATGCTGACGGCCCTGCCGCACGGGGGTGATTGGTCCCCATTGCTGGATTGGGAGGAGGCGGGCCTACAGGTGGTAGGTGACCTGTACATCGATGGGGCTCTGGTACCCTTCGAAGTGCTTCGGGAACAGTTCGGGCTGCCTGACGGGGGGTTCCTCCTGCATGCGGCGGTGGTGGCGGCTATACAGAAGCACTGGAAAGGAGGGCTCATGGAACCGACCACGACTATGGCGTGCCAGTATGTGGTGATGGCAGCGGGCACATTCAAGGCTGTGACATGCCTCCATAACAGGATGCTGAACGAGGGACTGGAACCGCTCCAGGGGCTCAAGGCTAAATGGGAGGAGAGTGTAGGCAGGCCCATCCCAGACACGGCGTGGGGTCACATTTTACGGCGCACGTGGAAAGGCACGAGAAATGCGCGCTTCCAGCAAGTGCATTTCTATGTGCTCCATAGGGCCTACCTGACCCCCGAAAAAATACGGCGGTACTTCCAGGTACAAGACGCTCGGTGCCCGCGGTGTTCGTCTCCAGGAGCGGACATGGATCATTTGTTCTGGGGTTGCCCGCATTTGGAGGCCTATTGGGCGGAGGTGGGGGACCTCCTAAACGATGTGACCGACAGGGAGGTGGATTTCGATATGGCGGCGTGTTTGTTGCTCTGGTTCCCGCACACCAAACACACCAAGGTGACGAGCAAATTTATTGATCTGGGTCTGATACTGGCGCAAAGAGAAATATCATGGCATTGGAAGTCCAAGGGCGGGCCGTCAATACGGAGGTGGAAGAATGAATTGCTGCGGTGGTCTGAATGCTCCGGATGAAGCAGGCTGTCAAGCTTGGTAATGAGAAGGCCTTGGATGCAGCGCGTGCGTGGGAGTTGGTGGTGCAGGCTTTGCGTGACTCTTTGGTGGAGGATGAGGACTGAGGGAATGGGGCCAGTGGACACTGCGGGGCATACGAACACAGAGTTGTCATTGACACTGTAGTGGGATCCATCCAACACATCAGGACGAAGCACACACCATTAGCAGTTGCCGGGGTGGGGACATCGGGGGGTTGTTCAGTGGGAGTTTGGGGTGGGTCGGAAGCCAAGAAGTTGGTTGTCTGCGATGGAGACTTCGAGTTAAGTAGGGCCAGTAGGGCACTGTGCGGAGTAAGAGATGGCTAGGGGGAGCGGCCAGGCATGATAGGCTCTACAGCGCTCGAGGTGGGTCCGGAAGCGGATAGTAGCATTGATCACGCAAGTGGAATGGCTGACGGAGGCATTGCTGAGGGTGGGGGGGTAAAATGCAGATACGTAAAACGATCTTTCGACCATGGTCCCTAAGGGACGCTCACCGTGATGTTTTCCTACTAAGTAGAGTACTATGCCGCCCGGCCTCCGGGATGCGGGCTGAATGGCTGTGTATGGTATACATTTTACTGTTGATCGGGGGGGACGTCACGAGTGGACTGGTTGACTAATTGTATTCTGTGGTTTCTAACTCTGCAATAAAAACAAATTAAAAAAAAAAAAAAGGGAGAGGAAGAGGAGAAGGAGATACAGGAGAAGAAGGGTGCATAGGAGATGTGACAGAGTCCTTCTTCTTGACAGGCACTGGAGGTGTAGGTGCTGTATCTGACTTCTTCCTGTGTGGTGTTGTGGAAACATGTCCTGTTTCTGGATCCATGTAGATCCTTTTCTGTAAAGGATCTGGTTGGAAAAGCTCCTCTTATAAAGGCACAGCCGATTTTTTCGGTTTCGAACCTATTTGTTGCTTGTCTTTAGCCTTAGGAGCTGATGTGGAGTCCTTTGGCATAGATTTCGGCACTGAAGATATTGTCTTTGGAGCTGAAGCCTGTTTCGTGGACTTGGAAGCATCGGAAGCAGGCTTGGTCTGTGTCGACATCGAGGGTATTGGCTTTGGAGTGGAAGCTGTTTTCGAGGCATCGGAAGCAGGCTTCATTGTTTTCGGAACAATTTTGTCTTTCGGAGTCGACGGTTTCGGAGTGTGTTTCGGAACCGGGATTTTTTTGTTTCATTGCAGAGGGAGCAGGTGTTATTGGCACATACGGTTTGCTAGGTATGGAGCTACCGGAAGGCTTCATTATTTTCTTCTGAGCCAGGCTCGATGGCGGGGCTTTCAAAGTGTTTTTTCGGTCTCGACTGGGCCCCGCAGGCGGAGTGTTGACCTTTGTCTTTGATTTTGGTGTTTGGGCTGGGGGGGGGGGGGGCAGTGGTACTCATGCGTTGCCCCGAAGGTATGGAGTCATCGGAGTTATTTGCCTCGGATACGATCTGGAGATCATTGGAAACTTCTTCTGGGACGCATGGACCTTCGTCGAAGATATCCATTGGTTCCGGAGCTGATCTCTGCATGTCGCGTGGACGGGCCCTCCGACCTCGAATGGTCTTTTTCGATCGAAAGGATGCACAGGCTGTGCAGCTGGATTCGTAGTGTTCTGGCAACAAGCACAGGTTACAGACCTCGTGATGGTCACTGTGTGGAAATTTTGCTCCACACTCGGGGCATCTTTTGAATAGCGTCCTTTCCATTAGGTGTAGGCCTCACGGCGTGGGTAGGCCCAACGGCCCGAGTCGACAACCAGAATCGAGCTGATGAAGTCGAGTCGATGTTTGTCGATATTGAAAGTTGTTTGGCGAAGTTTGAAGAAAAAATTTACGCTTCGAAGTGCTTAAAAAGTAGATTTCGAACCGGAGTGAAAAGTTTCATCCGAACCCAGTGGCGGAAAAAAACAATCTAAGGATGGAGGCGATGCCCATGCGCACTATCGCCCAAGGGAGGAGTCACCTATCTCGTGACTACAAAGACTTCTTCCAAGACGACAACAACATGCAATCATCCAAGCCTAACACCAGGTGGCGATCTAATGCACAGTGTGAGATCTGTAGCTCATATGCCCCGAACAGATGGTTCTCAAAAAACAACCAGGAACCACTACCGATCATTGACATGGGTAAGAATGCAAGAAAGGACATGCATTAGCATAGCTAATAGGTCTCGCCTTTGAGACCTTATAAGTGTTTTGCCAGAGCTATTGGCTTTGTTAATGTGTTTAGGCTATGTTGTAGAGCACTTGTGACTGCCTGTTTAATAGTAAAGAATTGCAATCGTTGGTGGTTAGAGTTTCTCCTAGAGCTTTAGGCCCCAGTGTCACTACACCTGCTGCACTATCTAAATAAAGCCTCTCTCAACTGCAAGGTAACTGAAATTTGACTGCCCGTTTAGTAATCAAATATAGCAATATTAGGTGTTTAGAGGAGTTCTGACAACTTTTTGGCCCGGTGCCATTGCACCTGCTGCACCATTGAAATATATATAAAAACAAGTGTGAATATTACACTGTTTAACAGTACACAATTAATTAACCTAAGAAAGATGAAGGGTGGAGATGGCTCACCAGATTTTGAACTTGCCTTCTGAATGAGGAAGAGGGAGAAAGAGAAGGGACATGCCATTGAAAGAGTGGGAGAGAAAAACTGGAGTATGCCTCAATAGAGAATTCTAGAATTTGCAAGAATTAGTAATAATCAGCAGAGGTAAAAGACACCAAAAGTAACATTCTGGAGTACGAACTTGATCTTGACAATCACAACTTTTCATCGCTCAGGATCCCTTTCAGGGCCTGCGAATACACGATTGTTGAAAACATATTTTAATCAAGGATGCCCCGCCTTTCTACACTCATGTGGAGAATTGCATTACGCACACAGTGATTTAGCAGCCACTGTAGACGCACCTGAGGAATCGCATACCTGGAGCTGGGTGATTGCAGCCCGCCACACAGGGTACTTGGCAGTCTACGCAGAACTCGTCTGATTTTAGCAGAAAGTGGTCAGTTGCAAAAGATTTGTTATTCTTCTGCAAAACGAGAAAGGGCTGCTGCGGAGCCGACAGAAAGTATGCACGCACAGCAGGCAAAGATGTCCAGATGATATTACATTGATGGGTGTAGACAGGACTTTAGACTGCACTGGCTTGTATTTTGTTTTGTCCTTTGTAACCCAAATTCACTCTTTCGAGCATAATAAAATTGGCAGCCGAATGATGTGCCACTTCACCAGTGTAACCTACCTCCTTCACAACTCTGCTTTAAAGAAAAGCATCGCCGAGTTTTGGTAAAGGTTTGAACATTAGGCAAAGACAAATAACATACCACAACGGAGCTCAAAGTGGAGAAACTGAAAGAAACAAGCACGGCACGAAAGTGAAAGAGACTGCGAGACAGGCAAATGTACACAAGCGGGGCCACGCTAATTAGAAACAGCTGGCCCCTGCACGCTGCTGCTCGCTCCTGCAAGGTGGATGCCGTGGAAGTCAACATTTTAAGAAAAAGGTGGGTCATGTACCAGCTCTTGGCCCATTGCGTGCTTTCTTTTCTGAAAGACAAATGCAAAGGCCAATACAATTACTGCTAAAAAAAAAAAAAGCAAACGCAAGATTTTCAGAAAAGTGAAGACCGATTCCAAGAGGTCATCTCCTAGAGCAGCGCATGCGTGCTGCGCTAGGCTCGACCTAAAAAAACCTGTTTGGGCAGGAGCACCACACCAGATGCCAGTTGGAGGTGATGAGTGAACAGAAGAAACTAAGGAGCACCACCTTAGAACAACTCACTGAGGAAATAAATCAAAGAGACCATCCCTGGGCAGACTAAGTATCAGAGAAAAGAAGAAGAGAATGGTATAGCAATCAGGGCTTAAGATTTTGCTCCACCCTGACTATCCCGTAAACAGTGTAAAGCGGAGTCAGCTTGAATGCCAAAGAGATGTTGACCACCGAAAGGCATATTATCCAATAATTTGGATTAAACAGCCTCTTAAAAAGCGTGGATGTGTAACCAGGCACGCTGGTGAAGAGCTACCGAAAGAGCCATGGATCGCCCAACAGAATCTGTGGTACCTATGTCACAGCAAATCACCAATTTAGCCGATTGATGGCCGTTCTGGAACAGCTAAGTAAAATTTCCCAGGTGTCATCAGGGACAGCGGGGAGAAGGCACAAGACCAAATCCCACCACATGTGAGAAAAACGGCCCAGATCACAAGTGGTATTAACCCTTTGGATGTGTCGGACGGCCCCCGGCCGTCTGACGTCACGGGTGGCGTCAGCGTGGATGGCTGGGAGCCGTTCAATTTATGCATGCGTAAAATGTTCCCGCACTGCAGGAAAATTTTGCCCGCATTTAAAGGGTTAAGGGACCACAAAGCAGAATTGATGACAGAAAAGATATCTTGACCAAGAGCATCTAGACTTTTATGCTGGTCAGGGCGCTGATATCAGGGGAGGCTGCAGCAGCCTGAACCACAAAGCTGCACAAATTTGTCTGTCGGAAGAGGCAGATCGGGTCTCCAGGACAGGACGTTGCCTATGAGCTAAAGATTGCTCAACTGAGGCCCTTGAAGCTGGTTTAGCCCAAGATCCCAACAAAATATCAAAGAGGGCTTCACTGAAGGGGAACACAGGCTCAGCCCCCATATGGCCCTGATGAAGTACCCCAATTAGGGGATCAATGTCCACCTCTACAGAAGGGAGTTGCAGCTCCAGAGCCACAACAACTCTCTGCAGAAGCTCAGCAAAAGCAGAGCTAGTCTCAGTAGCGAGGCTAGGAGGAGAATACAAGCCTGATAATGGGGAACAGTCAAGGCCACAAGCCTCACCAAGGTCAGAAACCCAATGAAACTCAAGAGGAGGCTGAGTAGTGACACTTATGCCATCTCAGACCTCACCAAAATACTGGCCTCACAAGGGGAAAATAGCAGGGGGCTCCTCGGAAGGCAGAGGTAGGTATCCCAAAAAGAACTGTTCTGCTGATGTTGGTCCTGATGTCGACTGGTGTCCAAGACGCAACACCTCGGCATCGGGGAGGAGCAATATAATAGCAGCGATTGGCACCATCAACTCCAATGTCAGGCCCGGCGGATCCAACACTGGCGTCACAGGTGCAAACCCCGAAGGGCTGTGCAGTGGAGCCGATAAGGATTCAATCATAGATCCAGAGGGCCTCACTAATGCAGAGGGAGGCTCGCCGTCTTGGAGCCAATCAAGGCTTCTTCGGTCTCCATGGGACTGAGACGCGCATCGGAGGGAGGCAGAGAAATAAAACAGAATAAAGGGAGAAACAGTATTCCCTCCTCATCCTATACAGAGTTGCCTCGCCGCCAGGAAATACCGGACGGCACGGGCAGATTCTCGCTTCGACTCCGTAACTGGAGGAATAGGAGGAGTGTCAGATACTGCAGATATGCTGTAAAGTTGGGGAAGACCGCAAATCCGACTGCCTACGACATGACTTACCAGTTGACAGCAAAACCGAAGGATGTCGGATCTGGCCTTTGGAGGAAGAAGATGGCTGCGACTGGCGATGGACCTCCGACCACCGCACCACTAACAAGGTCGTGCGGCACTCCTGCAACGCTGAAGATCAAAGCTGAAGAAATGAGTCGCCCCCTTCGGAGTCACGGTGCACGCCCAGACACCACATGCAAATAGAATGAGGATGGGGGGGTCAACATCTTAGTTCACATGACCCGAAAACATCCAGAAAAGTTCACACTGTCGTTGATAAAAGTAGATATGGGCCCAAAAATGGACAGAAGTACCGCTCTACAGATACGCGTGTAAGTGACGAAAGACAGAAACGGGTTTCAGGTGAGGGCTTATACGGACTCTGTCGGCATCACATCCGGTGGACGCCACCGTCATGGAGCTGCTCGACGCCTTCTACCCACATGCAGAGGTACTACTGTAGAAATGTTTTCTGATCCAGTCTGGTGCTCGGGGAAAATTCAAAGGTAAGGAATCTGCGGCTATAAGTCTCTATCAGATAAGGTAGATAAATAAATATAGAATGTCCCTTAATCACTCGTTCTGGAGAAGTGATTGCCATCTGTAATTCTACAGGCAGACTACAGACTGCATTCCGGGAAGAGTTTTTAAAATGTCTTATTGACATGCTAGGTCGGTGGGTCCTGAAGTAAGGATCTCCTCTCCAGAATATGACGTTTTTTGGTAGCTCCTAACTGGGGCTATATTGCATGTAATTGTGAATAATTATAGTTCTTTATCATAATAAAACAAACAAAGACCTAGGCTTCGATTTTTCAAATGTGGAGTGGGCAAAGCTGAACTGAGAAATGAACGTTTACACTAACCGCTCTAATTTAGTAAGGATTCAATATTACTTAGTAAATCAGTAATACTCCACACATGAACACCTCAATAAATTCTCCGGAAAATATTTGAACCAATGTGTTACATGTCCAGCAGCACTGGATAGTTGGTCACATGCTCTCTGGGAATGCACGAAATTGGAGAATGTCAGAGGAAAACCTTTTTAAAGCTAAGCTAGGTTTATAAAATTTAGATTGCACCCGAAGAACAAGTTACTTACCTTCGGTAACGATATATCTGTAAGAAACATTAGTTAGTGTTAGATTCCTTACCTTAGAATATCCCCAGGCGTCAGTCTGGATCCGGAAACTTTTGCGTAGCAGTACCCCTGCGCGTCGGTAGGCGTCGTCTGCAGGCGTCCCCTGCGGCTCCGCGTCCGTCGTTGGCGTCGTGCGCCGTGATGACGCCGCTGGAGTATATAGACGCCGCCTCCGCGCGCTGACGTCAGTTCTTTGCACACAGCATTTCCGCGCCAGGAGACGCAGAGCCATGAGAGAACCAACACTGGTGCCATGTAAAACTAGGGCCCTGAAAGGGATGACCTTAACCCTAGGTATCAGTTCGCAGAACGGGGAGGATGGGTGGGTTCGGTAAGGAATCTAACACTAACTAATGTTTCTTACAGATATATCGTTACCGAAGGTAAGTAACTTGTTCATCTGAAAGAAACACGTTAGTGTTAGATTCCTTACCTTAGAATACATACCCCAGCAATACCAACCCCGGTGGTGGGTCTGCGAACCAATACAAAACTACACCAGAAAGTCCTGGAGGACAGAACGGCCAAAGAAGCCATCCCTCCGGACTGGACTGTCCAGGCAGTAGTGCCTCGCAAAGGTGTGCAGCGAGGCCCACGTAGCCGCTTGGCAAATGTCCTGCAAGGGGACTCCCCGGCCCAGGGCAGTAGTAGCCGCCGTGGCCCGAGTGGAATGGGCCCTCAGCCCAACAGGAGGCTCCTTCCGAGCCAAAGAGTAGCACGCTTTGATGCAGAGGACGACCCATCGAGAGATGGTTCGCTTACAAACCGCCCGTCCCTTCTTCGCACCCACGTAGCCAACAAACAGTTGGTCATCCACCCGGAACTGGCGTGTGCGATCCATGTAGAATGAAAGCGCACGTTTTGGGTCCAGACGGTGGAGCCGCTCTTCATCCTTTGAAGGATGCGGAGGCGGGAAGAAGGAAGGGAGGGTGATGGACTGCCCGATGTGAAAGGCCGAAACAACCTTGGGCAGGAAAGAAGGTCTAGTCCTCAGAACCACCTTGTCAGGATGAATGGACAGGAAAGGAGGTTGGACAGAAAGAGCCTGGAGCTCACTCACTCTCCTGGCAGAGGTGATGGCAACCAGGAAAGCCGTCTTTAAAGTCAGGAGACGGAGAGGACAAGAATGAAGGGGCTCAAAGGGAGCACACATCAGGAAGGTCAGAACCAGGTTCAAATCCCACTGAGGCATCACAAACGGAACAGGTGGAAACATGTGAGTGATGCCTTTTAAGAACCGAGTTACAATCGGGGATTTGAACAAAGAAGGCTGATCAGGAAGCCTCAAAAAGGCTGAAAGGGCAGAAAGGTAGCCCTTGATAGTGCCCAGAGCAGAGCCCTGCTGGGCAAGAGAAAGAAGAAACAGAAGAACCTCCGAAAGAGGGGCAGAGAGAGGATCCACAGCCTTTGCTGTGCACCATGCCACAAATCTGTTCCACCGACAGGCGTATACCGACTTAGTGGAGGGACGCCTGGCTGCCAGAATAACATCACAGACTTCAGGAGGCAAGTCAAATGGCCTCAACTGCCGCCGCTCAATCTCCAAGCATGGAGGTGGAGACTGGACAGGTTCGGGTGGAGGACCGTCCCCTGCTGCTGCGACAGAAGGTCCTCCTGAAGAGGCAGGCGGATCGGGGGACCGACTGACATGCTGAGTAGCTCGGGATACCAGTACCTTCGAGCCCAGTCCGGAGCCACAAGGATAACTTGGGCCCGGTCGCGCCTGATCTTCTTCAGCACTCTGGGCAGAAGTGGTATAGGCGGAAAGGCGTATAACAGACCGCAACTCCACTCGCGCCGAAAGGCGTCGCCGTGCGAGTGCCGTCTTGGAAACTCCAACGCGCAGAACTGATGACATTGCGCGTTCTCTTCTGTGGCGAATAGATCTAACCAAGGCTCTCCCCATTGCAGAAAGATGCCTTGCGCCACGTCCGAGTTCAGACGCCATTCGTGATCCATCGAGCACCGACGGCTGAGTTCGTCCGCCCTGGCGTTCAGAGAACCTGCCAGGTGTTGAACCGTCAGAGTCACGCCCTGACGTTCCAGCCATTGCCAGAGGCGCAGAGCCTCCTGGCAAAGGGTCCACGACCCCACTCCGCCCTGTTTGTTGCAGTACCACATGGCGGTGGTGTTGTCGGTGAACACCTGCACTACACTCCCGTTGACAAAGGGGAGGAATGCCTTCAGTGCCAGACGAATCGCCCGCAGCTCCAACAAGTTGATATGGAGCCGGGACTCTGCCGGAGACCAGATGCCTCTGATCTCTGCCTCTCCCAAGTGGCCACCCCAGCCCTGGAGGGACGCGTCCGTCACGACAACGTGCTCCGGTTGGGGAAGGGAGAGGGACTTGCCCCTGACCCAATCGCGGTCCGTAAGCCACCACTGCAGTTGTCTCGCAGTGCCCTCCGAGATCAAGATGTGGTCGGACAAGTTGCCCTGATGCTGGGCCCACTGAAACTTCAGGTCCCACTGCAGAGCCCGCATCCGCCACCGGGCGTGATGCACCAGAAGGATGCAGGAAGCCATCAGTCCCAGCAGCCGCAGCGTCAACCTGACCGAAACTCGGGATAGCGGCTGAAAGATGGGAATCAAAGCCTGAATATCCCGAACCCGCCGTTCCGGAGGATAAACCCGAAACTGCGCCGAGTCCAGAACCGCTCCGATGAAGAGGAGCTTTTGAGAGGGGCACAGGTGTGATTTCGGCACATTGATGGAGAACCCCAGGTCGTGCAAGAGGTCTGCCGTCATCTGAAGGTGGTGGACGACTGTCTGGGGCGAGCCCGCCTTCAACAACCAGTCGTCTAGGTAGGGGAAGACTGAGACCCCTAACCTGCGCAGATGGGCTGCGACCACCGCCATCACCTTTGTGAACACCCGTGGGGCGCTGGTAAGGCCGAAGGGGAGCACGATAAACTGAAAGTGCTCCAGGCCTACCGTGAACCGCAGGTAACGCCGGTGGGCCGGCAGGACGGGGATGTGAAAATAGGCGTCCTGCAAGTCCAACGCTACCATCCAGTCTTGCGGGTCTAGAGCAGCCAAGACCTGAGCTAACGTCAACATCTTGAACTTCTCCTTCCGGAGGAAGCCGTTGACGTTCCTTAGATCCAAGATAGGACGTAGGCCCCCCTTGTCCTTCTTGGGCACCAGAAAGTAGTGGGAATAACAACCACGCCCTACTTCTGGCCCAGGAACGCGCTCGATGGCCCCCTTGGCCAAGAGGGCCGTAACTTCCTCCTGCAGAAGCGTCAAGTGGTCCCCCGACACACGGTGGTTCTGCGGTGGCATGGCTGGAGGAGAGGTCTCGAAGGGGAGGGAGTAGCCCCTTCGGACAATTTGCAGCACCCACCTGTCCGAAGTGATTGTGCGCCAGTGAGCGTGGTGATGGCGAACCCTGCCACCCACTGGCGTCACATGGGGCCGAAAGCACGGACTAGGAGGATTTTGGGGTAGATGCTGCGGGGGAGGGTGTGGTCTGACCCCGCCGTTGTCCCCGACCGCCACCGCGGCGGTTTCCACGGCCGCCACCGCGTTGAAAGGATTGTTGCGGCGCGTGGCTGGCAGCACGTGTGGGGGCGCCCCTTCCTTGGCCACGAAAGGGGCGAAACGAACCCGGTTGCTGACGCTGGGTCGAGAGACCCAAGGACTTGGCCGTGACCCTAGAGTCCTTGAAGCGTTCCAGCGCGTGGTCCGCCTTGTCACCGAACAGGTGACAGCCATCAAACGGCATGTCCATCAGAGTATTCTGGACATCAGCCGAAAAATTGGCGGATCTCAGCCAGGCGTGGCGACGAATCGCCACCGTCGTAGACATAGCTCTGCCCAGCGAGTCGGTCGTATCAAGACCACACCGAATTGAATATTTCGCTGCATCTCGGCCCTCAGCCACAGCCTGACCGAGTTTTGCCCGCACCTCCATGGGGCATTCTGGCAGCAGCTCCGCGACCGTATCCCACACAGAGTGGGTGTAGCGGCCCAAGAGGCAGGCGGTGTTGCAAGACCGCAGGCCCAAACTAATGGACGAGAAGACCTTTTTGCCAAACTGGTCATACCTCTTGGATTCCCGGTCGGGCGGGGCCGACGGGAATGCGGACTGGGAGGTCGAGGCCTGGATCACCAGACTCTCAGGAGTGGGGTGGATAGACAGGTACTTGGGGTCGTCCGGACAAGGACGGTGGCGCCTGACCACGTTCCGATCAACAGGCGCACCTGAAGCGGGCCTGGACCACGTGCCCAACAGAACGTCTGACAAGGCTTCATTAAACGGCAGCAGTGGCTCCTGTGGGCATGACTGCGGTTTGAAGACCTCGGTGAGGATGTTAGGCCTCACGGCCGCGACGGGGAGCTCAAGGTTTAAGGCCTTGGCAGCCCTCATCAGCACCACAGAATAGGCAGCTCCCTCCACCGATGCCACGGAAGGAGGAGAGATCAAACCAGGGTTAGGAGAGTCGTCCAAACCACTGGCATCCCCCAAGTCACCTGTCCAGTCCGGGTCATACTGGCACTCGCGTGACAGAGGGTCCTCGGACCCCTCCCAACCTTCACCGTACTCCTCATCCTCTCCGTATTCGGAGTCAATGATGAAGACCGGCTCCTCGGGGTTCATGGGCCCCATCGGCGCCGGGACCGGCGTCGAGCGACGCCCGTCCGGCGCCGCGTCCGGCGTCGGAGAAGGTAAGGGGACGGCGCCGCCCGGAGCCGGCGTCGGAACCCCACCGCCGGCCGGAGCCGGCACTGGAGAACCGGCGCCGCGCGGGGGCGGCGTCGGGGGTAACCCCGATGGCAACGGCGCCGGGGAGGCCGGAAGACCAGCCGGCGCCGATCCCGAAGGCCCTTGCGGCGCCGGGGTCGGAGCCGTCGGCGGCGCCGGGGCCGGAGCACCCGACGGCGCCGAGGCAGGGACACCCGAACCGCCAGGGCCCCCAGACGGTAGCACTGGGCCCGAAGGCACCGTAGGCCCCGTCGGAGAAGCGAGCGCCCTCATGGCCATGAGGAACGCCTCGATCTCCTCAGGCGTCGCGCCATGCCCAGGGACCGGAGGGTATGAGGCAGGCCGCGCCGGCGACTCTCGCGGAGCCGCGGGGTTGGGGTCACCCGAGCCCCCGGCCGCATCGCGCGAGCGTCGGGGGGGAGTCGGGGGTACGATGACGACGCCCCGACTTCTTGTGCTTCCTACCTGACGAGCCTGACGAGTGGTGTCGACTTCCGGAACGCTCGGCGCGGCTCCGCGACCGCTCCCTCGAACGCTCTCTCGACCTCCGGCCGGACCGGGACCGCTCCCGGTCCCGACGTGGGGCCGACACCCGGAGCTCCAGCAGCTTGCGGGACCGCTCCCGCCTAGCCTTGTTGGTGAGGGCCCGGCAGTCGACACAGGAGTCCACGTCGTGGTCGGGGCCCAGACACCGGAGACAGAGGCGGTGATGGTCCGTGACCCACATCGTGCGCTCACAGTCATCGCAATTCTTAAACCCAGGCATCCTATCAGGCACAGTAAGAGAAAAAACAATCGAAAAACTTGGTCAAAGACCGGAGTACTGCTCTTCAGATCTGCGTCCACTGGCGCGGAAAAAAGAAGAACTGACGTCAGCGCGCGGAGGCGGCGTCTATATACTCCAGCGACGTCATCACGGCGCACGACGCCAACGACGGACGCGGAGCCGCAGGGGACGCCTGCAGACGACGCCTACCGACGCGCAGGGGTACTGCTACGCAAAAGTTTCTGGATCCAGACTGACGCCTGGGGATATTCTAAGGTAAGGAATCTAACACTAACGTGTTTCTTTCAGATTCCATCTGTAACAATCCAAGAGCGAAGCCGCCAACCACTCAGCACTTTGTTTTTTTCTGGGCCCCTGGTTGGTCGAGCAAAAAGGGAGGTCAGACAAAGTTGTCACCCTGGCATTTCAAACACTTAGGTCAAAATCGATTAAGCAACTTGAGTATATTATGAACACAGGTATCAGCTGAAAATAGTTGTCCAAACCTGTGGTCTGTTGCAGACTAGAAACGATAGCTCAGTATGAAACCTTGATAAATTGAATGCAAGATATGAAATGTAAAGTGTTTTAAGACCAGCTTCAAAATAAGTCACCTTTTCTATGCTTATTTGTTTTTGTGTGAACAGTATGTACTGTTCGGTACCCTGCTAATTAAAAACTAACTGCTGCCACTGTGAAAATCCCACATAAGGTGGCATGGGCGGTACAGAAAGTTAAGGAGAATAAAAGGACGAAAATCAGTGATCTGGCACCTCGTTGGATAGGGACATCTAAGGGGTGAGAATCAACTGCTGACAGTTTACAAGGAATCGGGTCCAACCTGAGAAAAGATAGTTTTCATTTTCCAAATTGAACTGGTGGTGGCCAATGGACTACGACTACAGACCGTTCAAATCATAATAAAGATATGTGAAGCTGCAGATTTCGTGTTCGGTTTCTGTAAGGAGAAAAGGGAGCAACTGCGAGCAAATCCTAAGAATCGTATGAAAATGACGGCTCTCTCTGAAGCCAAAAACAAAAGCCATAAAAGCACACTCACTGTTTTGATGCAAGGGTCTGCACCCGCCCACACCAATGTGTTTGTGTGCATTGGTTGTTGATATCACACAACTGATAGCCTCTATCTCACTACCTCTACTGAATGCCATCTGCTTGGCAACATCCCCGCAAAGACGCACTGAGCAGATGCCAGCTGAAACTCAAATGGGCTCCCGTCAGAGGTTCTCGGTGCCAGGTGTGTTACGATTCCGGGCTGAAAACTGCAGCCTTCTTGGGCCCAGTCATGTCTCCTTCCTTTCAGTGGATTTTGCAGGCGTTCGTTATACCTAGACATTTAGGTTGAGATCCGAGGTGTTTTGAAAATGTCCAATGAGTCTGCTCTACAGATTCGGACGGTCCCTAGTGAATCCTACATGTCGTGCGGCACAGTTAGGCAGCTTACATATCACTGCGAGTGTGCAAGCACTGATGCACGTTACACTTCGTATTGACACCTGGTGTCACTGTAACTACGCTCTCCTCCTGCCCCAGCACTCTGAAACCTCAAACACTATTCTATTCCCAGCTGAAAACAACGGAAGCAGATTTACTCCTATATGGCCCTCAAACCTCACAGCCATGCATCCAGAAATGGAACAGTGAGATTATATGTGTACACCTAGTCCTCTAAGTGAACCACCATCAAGTACACATAGTGACATCCTAACCTTTTTAGAATTATGCAAACAGATTTTTATTTAGATAAGGAACCCCTAGGAGATGTATGGTGCTGCTTTTAGGGCGCCCCTATTTGAAAAGCTGTCTCTGCTAATATTACAGCAACCCTACCCATCCACCTTCACGACATCTGTTCTAAGATAGGAAACACAACAAACACAGGGAGATAATGGATTGACGCTGAAACTTTACAGACACTCATCCTCAGTCGCAGATCTGGGCTTAAGCTATCATCATTCTTTAGCTCCCTTCAGCACCTCAGTTCAGACCCAGCCATATTGCAAAACAGTCTTGACCATGTGTCTCATGGGAACAGTCCAGCCCGAACTGACAAGCCAGGACTTCAGTGGCAAAGTGAGCAAGGAACCCACGTCTGGGCATACCCTGCCAACTTAGAGCGAACAAAGCAAACACAAGGAGATGATGGACGGAGCACTGAAACTTTTCAAACACTCACCCCCGTCACAGATCTGGGTTAAATCCATCATCGTTCTTTAGCTCACTTCGCCAACTTTAGACGGTGGACATGCGTTTGTCCTACTTAACTTAGCTTTGTTTCAAGTGCAAATGGGAGACTACTCAGGGCAGAGACCGGCCACTGCAGAGGAGACCCGAGGCAAACTATCCGTGGTTGCTCAACTACACAGTAATCAGGTTGCTGAAGGTAAGGAGACAGAACACCAGCCAAGCATCTAAAATTGCTCCTGCCACAATTCAAAACCACCGTTGGTGATATTAGATTCTATTCATCAATGCAAAGACAAGAAATGGCACTTAATAAAAAGAATGGTCTTTGCCAGATTGAGCCTGGCAGTGCTTACTTGTTGGCCTCCTGGGTGTGGTAGAGGCGACAGCGACTGCTGGAACCATTGCTGCTTTAGGCGTCCCAGTAGCAGGTTTCACAGCAGCACGAGGGGTTCCTGCTGCAGAGGTCTTAGTAACTGGTGTCTTCACTTCTGGGGTCTTAGCTGGACTTTTGAAGTTTAGACCCTATAGATAAAAAGACACAATGTTCACTTAACTGATGGTCAATTCAAGCAATGCAAACCTGTCTTCTTGAACAGACGACTGACTATTCACTGACTAGCAGTTCCAAGGAGTTACAAGCACAACACATTGTCTGGCATGCAGCTAACAGGATATATCACACCACAACAACTGAAGGGTCCATCAGTATCGTCCCTGAAAAGCTGAGCTCCACTCTTGCATTCCTCGTGAGTTTTTGACTTTCAACCTCTTCCAAGCTCTCCCTTGATCTATGGCTTAGTTTGGCAGCTCTCAGCTGGTAACCTGTCTGACAGAGGATTTTGTGAGTGCAGAGGAGGGCAAGGTTTGGTTTTGGATGCATGCAGGTGAAATCGCAGGTGGAAGAGAGAAAAGCTAGGCTGAGGAGTGTGCAGTAGGCTGGGAAGAAGTGACCGCAGACTGTAGATGCAGCCAAAATCAGAGGAGGGCTTAGTGGGGTTGTGGAGGTGACAGTGCAGGCTTAGGAGAGAGAAGCTAGGATGGGATGTATATATGAGACAGGTAAGAAATGCTAGCATGCTGTGGATGCAGCCAAAAGCGGGGAAAGGCTAGGTGTGGTTTTGGAAGTGGGCATGAAACAGAGGGTGGGGAGAGAATATAAAAAGTAGGAAGCAGTGCTGGTAGGACAAGGATCGCAATGCAGACGGGGGAGTGTGAGGAATAGTTGGCTATGCCCTTGTACGGCAGATAACTATGTGAAAGGTGTGGACTTTCCTCTTTCCGGAGTGTTATTATCAAAACATTTTTGGGGGAGGCATGTACATGTACTGTCCGTAACACAATTGGCCCATGTGATGGCCTGGCAGAGGTGAGCTCAAAGCGTGTTCTGTCCATACTGAAATTACTTCCCTATTCACAAACGGATAAACTTCGAAATGAGCGTCCGCAGACCAAGCCTTTATATCCAAGACCAGTTTCAGCAGAAGGTGCAGGGCAGGCAGGTTATTATGTGAGCCCCGCAACTGTCTCATCCAGCAACACCTGTACACCATGGTTCCACCCTGATCATCTCTCAGGGCTAGAAAGGAAATCCTCGTCCGAGAGCATAGACCATTTCAAGAGGAAAAGACTCCAGCCCGGGCTAGAGGCCTGCTGGCGTCAGCAGTGGGCAGGTAATACACACGAAGATCTAGTGAGAGCAAACCTGCTCACTGCCAAAAACCTCACACGAGTCGGGTTTGTGAATGAATCTCATCGCCTGTACCCAAAAGGAGAGTATTTCACTCAAACTGCATGAAACAACAATGTAAATCCCTGTACTTATTCATGGCTAAATGCCGTAGGCCTGTCGTGCTTCTGAAACACCCAGGCCATGGTGGCTCTTTCCACGCCTCGGTTTCATCTCTACAGGTAATGTTTTCGTTCCATTTTCTGTTTTTGTCAACTACGAATGTGAGAACAAAAGCCTTTGTTCAGAAAGAACTTCACCGCCAAACACGACAGAAAAGACACTTCCCTCATGTATTCTGTTATTTACATCCCACGATTTGTAAACCTTGTTTACATGTCAAAACAAAGTGAGCGACGTTCGGATTCTGACAGTCCTTTTCCAATAGAAGGAAAGTGATTTGATGGAGTCCCGGATGTGTACGCCTGCAGAACTGTTTCCGGAGCGAGGATATACACAACTGCAGTGCACTCAAGAGTGTTCAATGCTGGCTGCACGTCCATTCACATGTCATTCACTGTGTGCGCAAATCACAGAAAAAACACAAAAGTGGTGTCTATTTCAGCAAAGCGCTCAAGCCACCAAGGGAAGCTGCACCGCTCAGATGGAACGAACAGGAGCTGGGGAAGGGGGTGCAGTTCAGCATGGGTCATTCTTTTACAGAGCCAACGCTTGGCCAAGAGGTAGGTGGGCCTTCAGACGTCTGTACCAGGAAAGGAGGTTGATCTCAAGAAAAGTAAAATAACACATCTGCGAACACCACAGCAACATTAGATGTCGCAAGAATACTACTAAACTGACGGAACATTTTCTGCAAGATAATCATACCCCCAAAGATATCAGGTGGATCATCATCGAGCAACTCCAACCTAACACCAGAGCGCAGAATGTACTATTTGAGAAGGAGCAACACTGGATATATTGTCTATCCACGCACAAAACTGGGTTGAATGACAATATACCATGGGGCACTGTAATGCGGTGCTAACCCCCTGTTTGTTTTTTACCGCTGCACTATGGTTGGTTCTATACCATTGCACGTGGGTAATTTTACCTCTGCATGATTGGTCAAATCCGGTCTAATGACAGTCTATGAATTTGTTTGTCCACCTCAGACAGTGATAAGTCAGCACCACATTGAGGTTATTTAGTGGCCACTTGTTTATGTCCTAGTCTCCCTCTCGACCACTGATCAGGCTTAGGTATTGACATCTCACAAGATACAATGACTTTACCATCAGTAACCTTTTTTAAACATCACGATGCCTCGTATTAAAGACAGGCACACACGGGTTTTACTCCTGATCAATATAGCTATATAATACACGAGGAACCCTGGTCCTTGAAGTCTGTAATACACCTTCTGATATAGCAGTCCATCTGTTTTCACATCTACAGCAAGTACATTTATGTACCACTAAGATTGAATATACACTGATACAGAATTTCCAGATTTAGTTTGTTTCACCAGCATCAAAGTTTTTGTTGTCTAAGAATAAGGTCTGCTACTTTAAGAACTACTTACAAACGTCTCCCCGCATGCCTCCCTGGGTGAGTCCCTTGTGACTCTAAAACAGTACATCATTGTAAACTCAGCGTCCTAACGGCAACATTCGGGCCGCGGACGACCGTACGATAGGTTTGATGAGGGAGAACACCCATATTCAAGTAAGTGTGTGCATGTGTGCTTTTGCCTTTGCTTAGGCTCAACACCCTAGCTATACCGAGCTTACCTCTTCCCTTTCTTTTAAAGGTTGCATGGCGAGAACCCCCAGCCGCGGATCCCATGAACTGAAGCCATTTCTGACTCCACGTAAGCCGACATTCTGTTCCGATAATCTTCCATATTACGGTGTTCACTCTTTTAGCGGTTATACTTATAGCACGAAAGACCAATCCTGCTTTTTTTAGACACCGTTAAGGGGTTGGCACAACCTAAGCGCTACTCAGTGTAGGGTGTATCGAGCATTTGGCACCTATTTACCACGTGAGTACACTCACAGAACGAGTCCCATTGTATCATTAAGAGCTTTTTGAACAAACAATGTTGGATTCGTCCTCTGAAATGACCAGACAACAGAGGATATCACTAATGTCACATAAATATGAGCACTAGTGGGGGCACGACGTGATCCATAATAGATGAGGTCACGGATGGAAGCGCACCTTGTTTAACCTTAAGAGAGATAAGTGTATACCAATGGATGCGTTTATGCTTTGTCCTTTGTCTATGTCTCTTTCAGGTTAGGGCCCTTGGAAATCCCGCGAGCGCCCTTTTCTGGTAAAACCGTGAGTTTTGCCACTACATACACAAACTTGTTAGGTTACGACCACTCTTGCACCTTAAAAAACCTAGGGCACAGTTGGTTCATTGTTAAAGCCTTCACGTGTCCGTTTCACTTTTTAATGATTACAAGCTGCCCTGTTATTAAAAGTATTTCTGGGTGCAGCTTTCCATCTTTTAAAACTGCAACGTTTTTTCATTACACCAGCACATCGCTGAAAAAATCCAGCTCTGTTGTAACGCAGGCGAAGCAGACATGGGAGACACTCGGTCTACCTGGTTGGAACCTGATGATGAAGCATGTCACCAAGAAGGTTGGTGAGTGAGGGTTCTTTTAAAAAATAGAGGATTTTTCCCTCACTCCTGGCCCCCCTGTATGATTATTTGTTTTTCTAATACTTTTACACTAACAGTTACTCTTACATTGATGATTAGTATTACAATATTATTTCACCCCTTCAAATCAATAATTGTTTGCATACTGTCTGTGTACACGAGTAAACGGAATGTACAGCATAGATGTGTGTGGTGTCTTTTTGAAGACAAAAAATTAACAATTTGCTTTTTAAAAATGTGAGGCCATGGAAACAGCATTGCAACTAAACATGTCCTGTACACGGGCCACTTGTGCTTCACGTTAGATGCAGTTGGCTCTTAAAATCCCTATATGGAAAGACATTATAACGAACTTAAGAGGTCTCTGCAGAAATGTAAATATAGGCTTGGGGGGCGGTGAGCAATAGAAAGACAATGGACTGAAAGTAACTAGTTGTGGTGAATGGGCATGTCATATCTCTTTGTCTAGGTATCTGGGGAGGTTTCTCTCTGGAAATGCGCCCCCTCTGAAATTCCTGCACGTTTACCTCAAATATTAAAAGGTTTGATTTATTTAGATATACAATCACCTCTCTAAAAAAATCAACGTTATTTAAGTCTGGGCTGTGTCTCAGGCTGCCTACCTCGCCTCACTCTGAAACAGGAGACTCAAGCCAGGTAGTAAATCAACTTTCTGCAATGTGCCGCACAACGCAGAGCTGATCTTTCCAAAGCCCTTCATAGCCATTGTAGTCTATTGTGGTATCCACTGTAGGCCAGCGATGCCGTCATGGTTTTGGGCACTGGGAGTCCGCTTCCTGAGTGAGGCCAGATATCCTTCATTCACAGGCATAGATCCCACTCTTTCCCATTCAACACATGTTCGAGTGATGTGGCGCCTTGTCCTCTGTAATGGTAAGCGTTATAATGCTAATCTTGTGTTATTCATATTGTGCTGAGACACCTGGCCATGCTAACCTCCCCCGCTCTGACATCCTAGGCCATGGCTGCAGGTTTCTGGCCCCTTTAGAAGTGGAGCTGCTGTATTTGTTTCTCTGCAGAATTGATCCAAAAGACGAGCAGGGTTTGTGTTCCATTGAGAAGTTGATCTGAATATGTGAGTCAAGGGCTAATGGAAAAATATGTGCTTAAAAGACAGTTACATGCTGTATGGCGTTAAAACTGGCAGTAACTTCATACCTTTTAGACTTAATGCCCAGAAAAATGGACTGACTTATGAACCATGAAGTTTAAAAATGTTAAGGTAGTGCATATCACCGATTTAGCACCTCTTATTTCACGTTTTACTTAATCTTGCATTCCCCAAGAATGTTAGCAATTTCATCATGTTGTGTTTCTACATTTTTTTCGTGCACCTATTACTTTTGTATAGTCAAGTGCATACTCGGAGTCTTGCCAGGTGCTTGTAAGGGGCTTTGATTGAGAGCTCTGGCACGGAGGCTGAAGGCAAAGCAAAGTGCCTGTAAGGGGGTTGGGCCTCTGCAGATCACAAAGATTTAATTGAAATTCAGTGCAATGTGTGTACTCAGATGTCAAAATATTTCAAAGGAAAAAGCGAAAGAAAATAAAATGTTTAAATGCGAGTGTAGTGTATGCTTTGAAGTGGTGAATCGAGGGAGATGCTGATGCATGGAAATGCATTGGGGGAAGAGTTAAAAGAGGGTGCTGAAGAGGAAAGATGCGGTGGAAGATGTGCAATTGGACGCGATGTGTAGAGAAAAAGGGCATACATATCCAACATAACCCACATAACTGAAGGCCAATACTCCTTCAGTTATGTGCATTTCCATTTCCAATGTTATTTATAAGAAATCTTTGTTACTCATTTATCTTCATAATAACTCACAAAAAAGTATGTTTTCACAAATGAAGTGTATTGGGGGTGCTGCAGACCGGGAGTATCCCATGTCTGGGAAGAGATTTCCTCTAGGACAAGAACCCTCACTCACCTGAGGGTGACATGGGCTATCATGGTCCCTCCTCATGCCAGGGCCCCAAGGCCACTGATGTGGGCTACAACTCTTTTGGGTTTAAAGAGGAGCTGAAGTGTTTCCAGGTCCGGGTCGTGAGGGGCAGAGTGCAAAAAAGGGAATTAAAACTGTCTCCAGGAGGCCAAAATGTTTTCAAGATAGGGGCGGGGCGTTCATGCACATGAAAGTACGGCATGGGGGCTTCAACAATAAAAAAATATTTGCAATGCCATAGGTCTTGCATTTGCGAGAGTTTTAAGCTGTTGACTTTAGCAATGCCAATAGTTCAAACTCTTGTAAATGCGAGACCTATGGCATTGCAAATAAGTGCCCGCCATTGTCCTGGCTGCTTTGAAAGCGAAAGCACGCATTGTAGGAGAGTAGGGTCTGCTTCCTATGGTTACCTCCACTTTTTGCTGTGATTCTCTGGATTTTCGACTTTAGTGTGGCTGTGGACCTGCTAATCAGGCCCACGGCCCAGCTGTTTTCGCTCTAAATTGATACCCTGTACCTTAGTACATACCAGATTGGTTACTGGGTCACCCTTGTGAGCCCATGTATAGTGTACCATAGGAACCCAGGGAATAGGTACACCCTAGGCCTACCAGGGGATGCAGCATGTATTGTGCCACACCTGGTTAGCCTTCCAAAATGACACCACAGGTCTGTTCTTACAGCCTGGGTAAGTTGGTGTAATCACCCTTTACTTAGATATGGTATACCTATATACCTATATAAACACATATACACCTCTAAGCCACTCCTAAGGCAGACCTCGACAATCCTGGAGGTAGTGTTTGGTTTTATGTGGGAGGGTGCCCTAGCATGAGCTGAGCCCCTCTGCAGCTTTCGGAACCATCTCCTTATAGCCGTTCTAGGATATAACCATACCATATACTCTTAAGTGAATTATAATCCTCGCGGTTAATGCTAACTTTGGTTTGGCTTTATCAAAACATGTCGTGTAAGGTGTCAAACACTTTGGAATACTACCCCCGCCAGTTCTGGCGGCGGGGGTAGCATTTCACCCTTCTAGAGGGAGAAGACATGAGGTTACTGGTTTACCCGGGTAAAGTTAAACAGAGCCTCAGCTTCACAAAATGAATGCTGCTGCCACAGACACGAGTCTGCCCTCCTGCTGCTGGACGAAACTCCGGCAGGGGAGGCTTGGACAATAGGTTTCCTGTCCAGGGAGGTGCTGGCACCTCCCCAGACAGGCTTTAGTGTATTGGGGCAGGGTGGGTTGCATTTAGTGAATGCTTTTTAGACACTGCCTGGGGCACACAAGGTGCTCCATGCATTTCCCAGTTCAAACCGGTTGCTGGGGCACTCAGCCCCAGCTCTGGCGTGAAACTGGACAAAGGGGAAGGGGTGTAACCACCCCCTCCCCAGGTCCACCCATAGGAGGGACCTTAGAGTTAGTCCAACCCCTAAACTTACTATAAGTATAGAACCCCAGTCCCTAGGACTTTAGATTACCCTGATCGAAACTCTGCAACATATATCCTGGACCTTTGACATTCCATTTGGACTGGAAGACAGAAGATATCTCCCTTGTGTTCAAGGAGTGACCACCCTGTTCAAACAGGCAACAACAGCAACTTTGCGGGTCTGCATTTTCGAGGCTCCCGCCGGATCCCGAAGAATCTGCAACACAGGACACGGACTTCCAGACATCTCTGACCCGACCTTCGCTCACAGCAAAGCTGAGACCCGTGGCGGACACGAGAGATGTGGCACAGGAACTCCTAAACATCCTGCATTTTGCAAGCTGCACCTACCTCCCGAGGTATCCCGAAGTTGCTTGAAGACCCAGCCCCGAGCACCATTTGCACCAAAGCTCAGAGGCCCACACTCCACGAGTGACCCGTGGGCCTGCTTTGTGCAGTTCAGCTCAACGCGTTTTCGCGGTTCCTAGTCCGTTGGCTAGTGAGCCCCCAGGAAGACCAATCTTTAAACTACTTTGCTTTCCTGGTTGCTCCAGCTTCCCTGCAAAGGAGAAGTGCCCCAGACCTTGCTGGCCTGCACTGAAGCCAATCTCAACATCTTTTGTGGATTGCGTTTGCCAAGCTTGTTGGGTCCCATCCAGATACCGACACTGCAGTCAACTACATCCTTCGTGGGACAGCTCGAATCCAGCTCCTGGTCGTCGTCGACGCCTCCTGGTCCTCGTGGCTGAAGAGACGAACTTCACCTCTTCACCTGAAATCACCCGACATCTGGTGGCGTCTTTCTATCGCCGCCCTGGTCACTGGCTAGTGGCCCAGACTCTGTCTCCTCTGCTTTCAGGTTCTTCAGATCTTCGATCCACCCGGACACATTTCCTCTGGTCGCCTGCAGCACTTCTTTACAGCTCTCCGATGGAATCGACAAAGACACCCGACACCAAAAGACACATATGCACCCGGCTTCCGTGGGTGCAGTAACACGAGTACTCTGGTAGTCTCGACGGTATTGGCCCTCCAAGTGTCTAAGTCTAAAAGGGTTCCATCGTAGTTACCCTAGAACTGTCCTTAAATAGTAAACTTGTAATTTGTTAGTTTCCCATAGAAAGTCAATGGTAACCCGCGGCTGTGTTTAGACACTGCATGCGTCTCCCGTGGGCCTCCTACATCCTAACCTTTGGTTTTTCTGAGTAACCCCAGTGATTCCCCGGGCACTAGGCCTGCTTTCTATTCCTCACGTGGTTCCTATAACACTATTTTAGTATATGGTTTGTGTGGCCCCTAGGGCAAAACCTATACTGTGCAACTTATCATATGCTAATTAAGTTCCTTGTATTGTACTTTTACCTCTGATCTCATAAAGAGTCCAGAGGGGTTGTGTTTAGAATAAAGACATATATAATTGATATATACCTTGTGTGGTGTGCTTTCATTTAGTACTCAAGGGATTATAATTGGTAAAACAACTAGCTTAATTCGCTCTCTGAAGTCTTAGCCTGAAGACTGCTCGCCACTGCTACCCCTAGGACAGCTTTCTATAAGGTTAACTTTACAACCATCAATAACGGTCGATTGGACTGGTGCAAGGTGCCCACTAGAATAGTGGATAGCATATACCAGCCCAACTTCTCACACGCATAGCGTGCTGAATGGAAGGAAAGCATGTTGTGCCTGCTGTAGGGCAAAACCCTTTAAAGAAAATAGTTCTTACAGACTGTGTTGTAACATGTGGAAAAGCAATGTGGAAAAGCAATGCCGGCTCCCGCAGGAGCCGGGGAGCAGGCGGGACTCTGGGGGAATTGGGGCTCCCCCCACGGTCCCCAAAGGAGCCCCACTCCCCTGTGTATTAAAAAAAAAAAAAAAGGAGAGGTTAGGCCCCAAGGGATGGGGTCCCCGGGGCCACATTTGGCCTGAGAAGGGGGGCCGCGCGCCGCCCCCCTCACAAAAAAAAATTATGGGGTCTCCGGGGCCGGAATTGGCCACGGGAGGGGGGCCGCATTGCCAATGGTTTTGAAAATGGCAGTCTGTAATTTAGAGTGGCTGCATCAAAGGTTATATTAGGCTGTGAGAAGATGCATCAAAATATCACATGGATGATGTCATTAGCGATGTCATTTGAAATGTCATCAGTGAGGTCACTGACCAGGTCATGAGTGATGTAATATGTGACGTCATCAGCAGTGCATTGCGGGCGCAATGTAAAGTGGGGGAATTTCTCTGGTTTTGTACGAGTGAAATGTCCAACTAACTATAACTTTCCCTAAAACCTATGTTTTTTCAGTGTGTTTGTGTATATATATATATATATATATATATATATATATATATATATATATATATATATATATATATATATATATCACTTAAAAAACATATGTTTGAGACCTTATATAGTTAGGAATTAGTATTTTAAAAACCTTGCAAATTCACTTAAAAAAACCATAGGTTTCATGCCTTATATAGTTAGGAATTAGCATTTAAAAAACCATTGAAATTGCTCCTATATAGTTAGTTGTACTAACTATATTTCGCGCACCCGCAATCCACTGCTGATGATACCCCATATTACATCATTCATGCCATGGCCAGTGACATCACTGATGACATCTCAAATGACATCACTGACGACATCACTGATGACAGCACTGATGACATCATCCAGTGACTGTGTGTTTCTGTAAAGTTTAAATATGTTTTACATTTTGAAGAATGAGTGGATGTATAAGTGTCTGGATGAAGGATTTAGTAGGTGCGTGACTGACTGTATGAGAGAGTGATTAAATGTGTCTTACTAAATGCATGGGTTAGTGACTAAACTGTCTGAATGTGTGCATCAGTATATCTGTTGTTGTGTAAGCTGATACATGTGTTGATCAGTAGCTATATGAGTGGCTATATGGGTTATTGATTGGTTGCCCAAGTATTTGATGGGAGACGGAGGGTGTGTGTGGGTGGCTGGGAGGTGTGCGACTGTGCATAGATGTGTGAGCAGTTGATTCACTAGGTGTATGAGTTCAAGAGTGCATGTGGAAACAGCTATATGGGCGGTTGACTGTGTGCATGTAAATGTAAATGTATTTGAGCTTATATAGCGCACAGCTACCCGCAGTGGGTTTCCCGGCGCTTGCTTAGGGAACCCGTCCTGGTATTCCCCTGTGAGATAACCCCGGCAGGGTATCCACAAGGTGAAAGCCAGGCATCCCTCCGTGAGGGGCCGTTGTGCAGATTAAGCAAGCTATTGCCCAGAGTCGCAGAGTGTGAACCCATGAGTCGAGAAGGCACCGGAGCGAGAATTATCGAGTCCGTGGAATTTTGGAGCCCAAGTCCCGCCGAGGCGGGGAATTGAACCCTGGTCCAGGGCCGATCTCAGATTCCGGGTCTGCCGCCTCTAACCCCTGAGCCACACTTCTCCACATGTGCATGGGTGTGTTGGTGAGTGAATGGTTATCTCAGTGCTACATGAGTTAAGTACATATGTAAAACACAGTGCATGTGAGAGTTGGCATATATAAATGACTATACATGAGAGCCAGTGAATGTGCGAGTGGCTGTATGGATCATTGTGTACTTGTATCAGTGATTGTATAAGAGAGTCAGTATGTGTTAGTATATGTTTGAATAAGTAAGGTGTTGTGTGTATAACTGTATAGATGAGGAAATGGAAGTGTGATTGATTCTTTACATGACTGACTAGGTGTGTGAGTAACTCCATGGATGAGTGGCAGTGTGTGAGAGTCTGCATAGGTGTATGAGTGCATATGATAGTGTTGTATTGATGAGTGACTGTATGTATGAGTGATTGTATGGGTGAATGAGTGGATGTGTGTGCAGACCTAGGAATCAGTGAGTGCCTATATAGTAACTGGTATTGGTGTGTCAATGGTTTCAAGAATGGTAGTCTGTATTTAACACTGGGTGTATCAAAGGTTATATTAGAGTGTGTTAAGGTGCATCGCATTTTCACATGAATGATATCATTAGTGATGTGATCAAAGATGTCACATGAGATGTCATCAGTGATGTCATTTGAGATGTCAGTGATGTCATCAGTGATATCAATGACCATGTCATGAATGATGTAATATGTGACATCATCAGCAGTGGATTGCGGGTGCGCAAAATATAGTTAGTACAACTAACTATATAGGAGCAATTTCAATGGTTTTTTAAAAGCTAATTCCTAACTATATAAGGCCTGAGACCTATGGTTTTTTAAGTGAATTTGCAAGGTTTTTAAAATGCTAATTCCTAACTATATAAGGCCTGAAACCTAGGTTTTTAAAGTGAATTTGCAAGGTTTTTTAAATGCTAATTCCTAACTATACAAGGCCTGAAACCTATGTTTTTTTAAGTGAATTCGCAAGGTTTTTTAAATGCTAATTCCTAACTATATAAGGCTTGAAACCTATGGTTTTTTCAGTGAATTTGCAAGGTTTTTTAACTCCCAATTCCTAACTATATCAGGCGTGAAACCTATATTTTTTTTCAATAAATTTCAAAGGTTTTGTAAATGCTAATTCTATTAGCGGATAACGTTTATATATGTTCTTATCCTTCTGGGACCACCTGAGCAGCAATCTTGTTTCTCAGGAGAAGTGAGGCACAAGAGAGCACAAAACAAGAGTGGAAAAAGCGAAAAGGAGGCAGGGTTGAGACCCCCTGACCCCCTAGCCCTTCTCAGGGGGTCCCAGAAGGACCACCAAGTGCAAAAAAATATATATGTTTTTAACCCCTCCCATGCTCGTGACGGTACCGTTTCGTCACAAGCCTCTGGTGGGCTGTGCTGGTGACGGCCCGCTCGCCGCGCCTGCGCTGCGCGTTATGAGCGGGCGGGGCCCTGACGGAACCATTCAGTCACAAGCACAGCTCACCCGCGTGCCGTGACGGAGCGGTTCCGTCACGAGCACGGGACCGCCGCGCGGCCCCACACCCCCTTAGCACTGCGGCGGAATACCTGCCGCAGTGAAGGGGTTAAATCGCAGTGTACGCGCACGGTGCGCATACCCCGCGATTTTTTTGATTTTTTTTTTCCCTTGGGTCGTCCTTTTGGGACCCCCTGAGAAGGGCTAGAGGGTTGGGGGGGTCTCTACCCTGCCCCCTTTTCGTGTTTTCCACTCTTGTTTTGGGCTCTCTTGCGCCTCAGTTTTCCTGAAAAACAAGATGGTGGCCAACACTTCCTGGTTTGAACAGTTTGGAATGTTGACAGTCGACTGCCAGCCAATCAGAAACTCGCTCGGGAACGTAAGGGTACGCGCTTGTACGGTACGCGTACGGTGCGCGTACGGTGAGCGCATTTAGATATATAATTTGCTCCAATTCAATTTTCACAACAACTACTGGAGGGATTTTCACCAAATATAGAAAAGGCACTACTGCATACCTGTCCCTACCATTTTGCCAAGTTTGGTGTAATTCCGTTCAGCCGTTCGGGCTGTAGCCGTGTCTAAAGGACCCATAGAAAATGCCATTTGAAAAATGTAAAATTCAATTTTCTCAAGAACTACTGGAGGGATTTTCCCCAAACATAGCAAAGGCACATCTGCATACCAGGCCCTACCATTTTGCCAAGTTTGGTGTAATTCCAGTCAGCCGTGTCTAAAGGTCTCCGCTTGACGAATCCCCCCGAAACTTTCAGGGAAGGAGCGGGGCAGAGCGAAGGAATTTTAAGGAAAATTACACGCAGATTCCTCGATCGGCGCCAAAGTTATTCTCAATAGAATGTTGGGGATTTCCTATGGTAACTAGGTTCTAACTATATATACCTAATTGTGGAATTTTTGATTCAGAATTCGACGGCCTAGGTTGACAGTCCTCTTGCGCCACCGGACGAGGGAGCCGATCCCGGCAGGACCCTCCTGGATGTTATAGTTATATATATATATATATATATATATATATATATATATATAAATCTTTGTGGTAAGATGTTATGCAATTGGTGCATAGGATTATTATTAATTTTGTCCTTACTAAACTATTTAAAACCAAGGAGGTATTAGCATTCATTTATTCCTTGGGGAAAGGAGTTCTGTAAGTCCTATTTTGGGAAATTATCAGAAAATGTCTTTCTCTGATTCCTTATTATTATGAGTAATGCAGAATATATGACTTATAATGCATTTGACCCTTTTTGGTCATATAGTTTTCTTGCCCCTTTTGGGGACAGGGGTTAATGTCTCTTCTGACAGATGGTTCTTAAGGGGTTTAAAACCCTTTTCCTTCAAGGGCCAATTCTCTCGGACCTGTAAGGTTGATTTTTATTTATATGTTCTGTGACACTGATCATGGATTCTATTAAGAGCCAAGCTCTTCTGCTATTCCTACATACATTTGGTTGGTTGTTAGTTTTGACCTGCTAGTTCTCTTTGAGAACTTTTGTACGATCAGTTCTCAGGCCCTCCTCCAGAGGGGTATAGCTATGGTATTTAATTCAAAGTTAAGGAATCTGCGGCTAGATGTCTATCAGATGTAAAAGTTAATTACCTTTGGCAAAGTTATATCTAGTAGAGACACAGTCTAGCTGCAGATTCCTAAACACCCTGTCCATCCTCCCCACTCTGCGAATGACCTTTGAGGTAAAAGTTATACCCTTACAGTAATATACCAGTGATCACTATCTCAATCCATGTTGGGGCTAGACAAACTCTTTGGCCTGGCCACTTAGTTTTCGTTTAGATGTTGCAACAGATTCCATTTCCAAGTGTGTGTGGTTGGTAGAGTGGGGGTCTGTTTTGTATTTCACTCTGGATGACACACCAGTGAGCAGTGTTAATTTGTCCTATGAAAGTCTTCTTGGTGTTATCATACCTTGACATTGGTACGGTCAATGCATCACTTAATGGTGTGGTTCAACAAACAGCCTGGTGTTGTTGTTGTAGGTTGTGTTTGGCTATTACCATACCGTTTATTACCATTGATGAATGGTCAGTAGAGTGTATGGTATCTTCCCTCATATGGGGGTTGTTCACCAAGGCGCATGGTTTCATCTAGCCCGGTGTTTCATTGCTTTTTTGGGGGGTTTCTTTAAAATACATGTCTGGTATTAACATATCATTTGATGTTTCTTATTTAGTAATGTTTCAAAGAACTTTTTTGGGCACACTGTTTCCACAACCAGTTTCTATAGTGGCTCTGCATTCTAGCGCGGGGAAGGTTTCACAGAAGAAATGGACGTCCGCGTACTAGAGCGGACTATTATGGCTCCACCGACGCTCTATCCAGAGACTACGTCACCGCAGAGCCGGAAAACGCCATCCCCCAGCACACAGAGGTACTGCTGAAAAATGTCTGGATCCAGTTTGGCGTCTGGGGAGAATTCAAAATTAAGGAATCTGCAGCTAGATGTCTCTATAAGATTCATAATTCATTTATCATTTTTGTTGATGCAGAGGACTGATAGTATGTGTCATCTTGAAACAAGCAATAGTGAGGGTGTGAATGTAGTACGTTTATCTCCCAGCAGCAGGGATTTTCTGCATTCTTTAACGGGCTCCTAGCAAAGAGCAGTGAGCTGCACTCATGCCAAAAGGAAAAGTATGATCAAGTAATGCAGAATTTCAATCACAACTCCTGAGAGTCCTTCCAAATATTAGAGGCAAAAGCTTAGATCCTGGAGCGTCTGAAGTCTTTGCTTTAAGCCAGGAAGGGGTAGTGGGGGGGGGGGGGGGGGGGGGGGGGGGGGCGGGGGTGTAGAACTCACTCCTGATTGCAGTGTTTGAGGCAGTCAGTCTTCGGCAAGGTTAATCGATCAGATCCGATGGTCAAAAGTCCTGAATATTATGACGACACAGACGGGCTACATGTCAGACTTCCTCATACAACACTAGGAGAGCACCTCACAGAGAAGGAAGTTTAGCAAGGTTTTTAGGCAACTGAGGAAAGACATTGTCTTTGCGAGGTCGGGGCATGTTAGGGTGTAGTCTTGTAACCAACTGACTGCAGGCGTATCTACACATTGCTATGCCAGACACTTTACACGCTTTCCCAAGGTTGAAAGGGCGTTTTTCTTGCCATCTGCATCTTGCACCAATGGTATATACATAGGACATACGATGGCCTTATGATAAGGGATATGTATGTCAATAGGGCAGTTATCGACTCAATAATGTTAGGCAGATACAGACCAATGTGCGGTGACAAGTTGAGCATCATCTTCAGAACTTCGCTTATCATTCCAACCGGGGTTAATGATGCAAAAAACAATGCTGTGACAAAAGGGTAATATGCTTGTATACAAAACTATCAGGGCAAACTGTGTTAAAAGAGGAGAATCTGACTGAGGTATGAAGACTCTGCGGACCAGTTAAAGCCGGCAAATGTCGTAAAGATTGACGGACTCTAAGAGGCTGAATGATTCTGAAGACAAGCACTTCGTGCGGAGCCACAATACTTTTTACCACACATTTCTAAGAATGACAAAAACCATGGATTGTTCGTCAAGATGAGCCAGTCCAGACCTGGGCCCTAACATTTAAAAAAAGTGGTAGAATGTCAAGAACGCAAACTGAATTACTAATATGCGTTTCTTTAGAGGAAGTTAATGTAAAGATGCTGAACAGTCTTGAATGACTCAAAAGATTCTTTGAGTGCGTTGTTACTACTAAAGAGTCCCAGCGCTAGGCAGACAATGGGAGAACCAACTCAGTTTTTGAACAGGTGGCTTCTCAAATGTCTGTGGAAGGTCTTGGAGGATTGCCAGGACAACTTGGCAAGCATTCCAGTGCTTAGCTGCAAGGACTGAGCAGGCCAAGCCACCCCATTTATTTAGTTTAATAGGAGGTATACGTAACAGAAAGGATGATGGAGATCTCAGGGGTCTGTTCGGACAGTAGGGGGTCAATCTGTAACCGTCTTCTCCTTTGTAGTGTAAACAAGTACTGTAATGAATTTAAAGGAAAAGGCGGGTGTATATGTTATTTCAATTTTAGAGAGCAGTAATATATACCAGTCTTTAACCCATGATAATGGGCTAAAGTGTTGTCAAGTTCAAACATGCATTAGCGAGTACACTAATACACGCGCTACCTTAACAGGTAAGCCCATTATCATGTATATATTACTGTTTTCTAAAACTGATATACGATATAAATCACCTTTTCCTTTCAATTAATTTCAGTAATTGTGTACACACTACAAAGGAGAAGAGGTTGGTCAATCGAAGTAATACTTGGATATCGATGCCATGATTGGCACGATTGTGAACTTAAAATGCTAAACACATGATGATTTATGATCAAGGACTGCAGGACCATGTTACTCTGGTGAGGAATGATATAGTAACAGGGTGAATACCCGGTACATGTGGTTCTGCCCAATCAATAACAAATACAATAATGTCCTTTTGTACAGATATGCCTTACAAAGACTGTGTTCAGCTAATATCTGGGAAGGATGTATAACCGGCATTAAGGTAGGATGAACAACACAACAGTGATTTGATTTGATTGCCATTTTGCCTCACTTTTGATATTAAATTATACATATGTATGCATTTCACTACAGGATTGAACCCACGAGCCACATTACAGGAAGGACAGGTATGCAATGGATTTATATGGGCGTAGCTTCACATTATTCGCATGACATATGTTAGATCACTGTTTACTCAGAAGTGTACCACGCCTTGTAAGACTCCAACTTAGATATCCACAAGTGTTTAAGCATCACTGTTTGCTATTATAGTCTAAAAATTAAAAGAGAAACAATTATGATTAATATATTATTATGAAAATGGGCATGGGTTTCCACAGATTACCATTAACTAGGACACTACAATTGAGCATTATTACACATGTGTGATATAATGTGTCTAACTTGCACACTGGAACCAATTTGTTGTTTTTTATGATATTGTTAGCCCTGAGGAAGTCGTTGGGTACACCAGTCACGAAAAAAACACACGTTGGCTAAAAACAAGAGAGAAAATAAAGAAAACAAGAAAAGAACAAATGCTGTTTTTCTCAAATTGTTTTCATAATATGATTTACAGCGTGTGATTTCGGGATTTGATGCAAAAGTTCCTTTGTGAACCAGGAAGTAGTATTAGCTCTTGGGGTTCTGATGATGGCTATGGGCACAGCTATAGAAGCGGCTTCAGAAAGCCAACTGTTGACCTTTATGTTAGCTGAAAAATCTCCTATTAGGGTAGGCATTATGCCATCGAGAGTGTCCTCAAAAAGGGGAATGCTTACTTTATTCCAGGCACAATTAGTGGCAGTGAGCCCTAATTTTCCTGACTGATCTGCTGGGGGCAATGTCTGGAAGGCCTTCAGTGGAAGATGGGGCACTTTTAAAACCAAAACCATTTAACTAAACATGCAATGAATGTTGAGAAACCCCAGAGCAACAGCTATGTTACGTTGGATGCAGAGCACTCTAGCAAAGCACATGGGAGTTTTAATAGCGGAGAAGTAGATACTGGATGTAGGACAGGGCAGGTTACTCAGAAACTAGGATTCTAACTCTGAAGCCTACTGCTGGTTAGAGGTTATGGGTGGGAGACACTAAGAAGGACCATCATTTAAAGGCCATCATTCTTGCACGATTTATCGTAAATGTGAATTGGTACTGAAACATCCTCTAAAAGCAGGGTAAGGCACTGAAGTACCAAGGACAAAAAAATTAGCCTCTACTCTATATATTTGTCTGAGTTACAGACTTATGACAGGAGATGACAGTTTAGGCCAGACAATAAATAAAGATTAGAAAAAAGTCTGGCAGGCCAGAGGTCTTGATGGTAAGGGAAATGCGCCCTGGAGAGAATGAAAAGGACAGTCTACCAAACAAAGAATGTGATGACATTGAAAACAATGTTGAATAAACTTGAAAGCACAAAGATCAACCTACTCAACATTGAGGGTTTAGATGGTGATATTCTTTACCTTAAACAATGAGATCAGTGCCTTGATGAAGAATGTTGACAGCGAAGGGCTGGACTTTGGATGGAATAGTACCAAATACTCTAATGCCAATAGCTTGTAATTTCTCCTTTGACATTGAGGTGTGTTTGTGCTGTCATCGTACCTGGAATAGGGATCAACTTTAATGATGAAATGTACAATGTAATCAGGAGGTCTGATTGGCTTCAATAGATAGTGATGTGGCTTCCTTCTCAATCTTCCTCTGTGAGACTCTTCATAGAGTCTGGTCTCAGTGGAAGAGACACTTTATCTAGTCACCCTGAGTTGCGTTTTCTTCTTCTGCTATGACTTGTGCCACTTTGGATAGCTTTCTGCAGAATTACCAACCTTTGATCTAAAGTGAAGGTGTTAAACAGACCACCCAAATTATGTAGATCGAAGGCAGCACTTCAGAAACAATGAAGACAATACTCCACAATTCCCCATTAAAAATGAAAATGAAGGTGGAAAAATTTCAGACGACTAAACAAAAGTCAAATGAAGACAAACAGTTTTGAAAACCGAGGTAAAACCCTCTGAGAATAGGGATTACATAAAAAGTGATATGAGATCCTCTATCTGTGACCTGGAACAAAAATAATTGAATCGGTTGAGCATTTGCCAGCATAAGGCATACTGAGATATGGAATCAACTGGTTTCTTAAAGGGAGAGTGGATATTGTCACATCTCTGTGCATTAAGCCTATCAGGTAGATTTATTCCATCATGTACTTTCATTGGAGAGGAGTTGGCCTAATAGCTAGGGCGGTCGACCTCGAATCTGGGGAACTGGGTTCGAGTCTCGGCAATGACGCTGAACATCCTGTGATTCAGGGGAAAATCACTCGATCTCCCCGTGCCTAACAAAAATGAATGTGTCCTCATGTAACGCAACTGGTGCTATGTAAAGCGCTCTGAAACCCGATACTTTTGGATCAAGTTTGTGCTATATAAAAATCTGTTTTAAAAAAAAAGGATATCCAGGATTTAGAGCTTTGGTTCACTTGAGGCCTCATGCTGCAATGTTGCCTTATATAATATTGCAACATTCATAACAAAATGTGGCCTTTAAGGCTGTTCTCTTCATTTGAGAAATGCTAGTTTTTCACCTCCAATGGATATATATATATATATATATAGGGTAAATAGAAATTCAAGTGTTCAGGGGTCTCCGCCTTCAAGTGGGAACATTTTAGATTTAAAACCATAAGTGAAGATCTTAAGAAGCAGAACCTAAGAAATATTTGAAGAATCATCATCCCATTAACCCGGTTAGGGCTGTTCTGGATAAAACACACTGACCTACTTTAGCCATCTCTGGAATAGCGTTGTATCCAGTTTCAAAAAAACAAATCTTTCTCCCTGACAATAAGTGGAGCAGTGCTTAGTTTTTTTTCCAGAGAGAGTAGACTATGAACAGCTTAATCTTTCTAGTAAGGTAAAGAAGGGATCACTGACATATAGAATACAAAAAATATCGAAGTAAAAATATAGAAAGCAAAAATATCAAAGTCCTATCTACAAACAGGTAAGTGAAAAAATATTGAATCAAAAATATCAAGAAAAAAACATATTGTCAAAATATCGATTTTTATTGATATCTTAAAAGTAATTTAAAATTAATGAAATAATAACTATAATTAACTAAAACATACTTAAAAATACTTAAATAACTTTAAAATTATTAAATAATTAATTTAAGTTAAAAAATAAGCATACAATTTAATTTGTTAATATATATATATATATATATATATATATATATATATATATATATATATATATATATAGGTTCACAGGTTGCCCATTTGCGGGGTGCACTCCACTCGGCGTTCATGAGGTCAAGGAAGATTTGTGGCACACCCAGCGTCTTGCAGCACCTGACGCGTTTCTGGCTCCGCCCTTCTTCAGAGGTGCGCTGCTACATAGCGAGTGCTGACACGTGACCATCCAATCAATATCCAGGTGCTGTAACCAATCTAACTCCAGTGAGTGAAAGCACAAAGTCTTGTGGGATTGGAAGTCCAATGAACGCCCCAGTGGGCCGGCAGCACTTGCAATGTACAAATTTAAATTATTCACGAGCGTGCTGCAGTTATCTCCCCCATTCAGCCATACGCCTGTTTGTCCCGAGTGCTCACAGAGAGCCCAGGAGCCGCCATCTGCGCGGCGGTGCAACCCCCCGACCGGACCGGCCGGATATGAAAACAAGTTACTTACCTGTAACTTTAGTTCCCCAGTATTGGTAACTTTCATAGATTCCCATGCTTTGTATCATTCCCCGTCGTCGGACTGGGAGTCTCGGTAATAAAAAATATCATAGTAGTAGGTACAAAAGAGAAAGGAAAGGCCTAGCCTCATTCCCTTTTGTAACATATCAGCCTCTTTTTGTAAAAGAGACCAAACTCTAGGCGTCAGCCAATCAGAAGAGCCTCACCCTTAGAACCTTCCTGAAGGAACCTCAGAGCCTCAGATTTTCGTAGCCGTAGTGTGCTAGACACCATACCTGCTGAAGGCTGAGCTTTCCCCGGGGAGGTGGGTGGGCGCATGGGAATCTATGAAAGTTACCAATACTGGGGAACTAAAGTTACAGGTAAGTAACTTGTTTTCTTGCCCCAGTATTGGAACTTTCATAGATTCCCATGCTTTGTATCAGAATAGCAAGCAGTAAACATCATAAACACATTTTGTAAAGCAGTACATTATAACATTAGCAAGAAAGTACAAAATGTGTCACCCATGGAAGGTGGGATAGAAAGGAAAGCTCACCCATCACTTGAAGAGGTTTCTCAGGACAGCCTGGCCCACAGCCGCATCATCCTGCTGCAAGGATTCTAAGCAATAATGTTTAGTGAACGTGTGTACGCTGCTCCAGGTAGCAGCCCTGCAGATGTCCTTGACATGTACCCCCGCAAAGAGGGCCGTAGAAGAAGCCACCGACCTCGTCGAGTGAGCGCGGATCCTGCCCACCAGAGGTTTTCCTGCTAACTTGTGGCAATGCAGAATGGCACTTGAAATCCATCTCGAGATCCCCTGTTTGGACAGAGGGAGACCCTTGTTTGGACCGCCGAAGGCAATGAATAATTGCGAAGATTTTCTAAAGTCCTTGGTGCGGTCTATGTAGAACTTTAGACAGCGTTGCAAATCCAGAGTGTGCAATGTCTTCTCTGCTGGAGTGACTGGGTTTGGAAAAAATGTTTTAAGTATGACTGGTTCATTTAGATGAAAGTCAGTGGGGACTTTGGGAATGAACCTTGGGTTCGTCCTTAAGACGGTAGTGTTCTTTTTGAACTGCAAAAATGGTTCTTGGATAGTCAGGGCCTGTATCTCCCCCACTCGCCTCGCTGACGTGAGGGCCAAGAGTAGAGCTAATTTCCACGATAAGAACTTTAGGTCTGAGCGGTGAATCGGCTCAAAAGGTGTTTTCATTAGCTGAGCCAGGACTAAGTTCAGATGCCACGTTGGAGGAGATCGCACTGGTGGATAGACCCTGAACAGGCCTTTGAGGAATTGCTTGACAATTCTCGCGGACCACAAAGAAGGACCCGAATCCGACCTTCTGAATCTCGAAATCGCCGCTAAGTGAACCTTGATAGTAGAATGGGACAGATTAGACTTAGCTAGCGAGAGTAGGTAAGGCAGGAGCTGATGAGGTTGTGACATGAAAGGATCAATCTTTTCTTTTTTGCACCAAATACAGAATCTCTTCCACTTTAATCTGTATGTTTTGTTTGTAGATGGAGCCCTTGCCTGAGAGAGGATGTCTTTGACCTCAGTGGGAAGTGGGACATTCATGTATTCTCGCTGGTCAGGAGCCATGCGGTCAGGTGCAACGACCTTGGGTCTGGATGCCAAACTTGTCCTCCGGACATTGCCAGGAGATCCGGAACGTCCTCTAGCGTTATCGGAGGTACTAGCGATAGCAGATGTAGTTCGGTGTACCAGAATTGTCTTGGCCATGCCGGGGCTATTAGATTGAGTCTGCATGGTTCCGTTTTCATCTTCCTGATGAGTCGAGGAAGCAGGGGGATCGGTGGAAATGCATAGAGGAACCTCCCCGCCCAGGCTATCGACAGGGCATTGCCCAAAGAGTCTTGGTGATGGAACCTGCTGGCGTAGGCTGGACACTTTCTGTTGGTTGGAGTTGCAAAAAGGTCCACCTCTGGTGTGCCCCATTGTTGAAATATTAGATCCAGAACTTGTTGCTTCAGCTCCCACTCGTGAGTGACTGAGGTGAGTCTGCTCAGTCTGTCTGCGCCTTCGTTGAGCACTCCTTGTAAGTGCTCCGCCCTCAGACAAATTCCGTGAAGAATCGTCCATTCCAGAATCTGCTGAGCCTCTCGTGACAAGGGAAGTGACCTGGTTCCTCCCTCCTTGTTCACATAATGCATAGCCGTGGTGTTGTCTGTCCTGACTAGCACCTGTGAACCCCGGAGACGCTTGAAAGGCTTGAAGGGCCAGCCTGATTGCCCTCAGCTCCAACAGGTTGATGTGTAACTTTTGGTCGCTTGGGGACCAATGGCTGCTGACCTGCAGGTCCTGCATCACGGCTCCCCATCCCTCCAATGACGCATCCGTCGTCAGTATGTGAGGTGATGGAACGCTTGCGAAGGATAGACCTCGGCATAAGTTCTGCTGTTTTGACCACCAACGCACTGCATCCTTCATGTCTCGAGTGACCAGTACTTTGTCGTCGAACGATCCGTGCACTTGTTGCCACTGGAGGTCCAGTTGCTCCTGCAGGGGGCGCATCCGGAGCCTGCAGTGCGGGATCAGGGGGATACAGGATGACATTACCCTCAGCAGCGACTTGTAGCTGCGTACAGAAAGACACTTTTTTATTTGAAGGTTTCCTGCTAGTGTCTGCAGTTTTTGAATCCTCTCTTGAGTCGGAAAAGCTTTGGAAAGCTGCGAATCCAGCATTGCTCCGAGGAACCGAGCCCTCCGTGACGGCAGCAGCGTGGATTTGTCTCTGTTCAAGGTGAGACCCAGATTGTGGAACAGAGTGGTGCAAGCCTGCACCGCGTCCTGCGCTAATGTTTTGGTTGGGGCCTTCAGTAACCAATCGTCCAGGTAAGGGAAGACCTGGAAGTGGTGTTTTCTGAGGAATGCTGCGACAGGTGCCAGCACCTTCGTAAAAATCCTTGGAGCAGAGCGAAGGCCGAATGGCAAGACTCTGAATTGAAAATGGCTCTTGGCTACTGTGACGCGTAGGAACCTTCTGTGCGCTGGGTGAATTGGGACATGGAAGTACGCGTCCTCCAGGTCGAGTGTGGCCATATAATCCCCCGGGTTGACCATCTTCAAAACATCCTGTAGGGATACCATCCTGAAGGATAGGGAGATGAGATAGGCATTTAGCTCCCTGAGGTCGAGGATGGGACGCCATTTCTCCTGCGTTTTTCTCACCAGGAAGAACCTGGAGTAGAAACCCCGGCCCCGTTGATTGGAGGGGACCGGTTCTATCGCTCCCTTGCGGAGCATCTGTTGAACCTCTAGCCGTAGGAGATGAAGATGTCGTGATGGTATGGCTGATGGGGGTCTGGGTGGAGGGACTTCCGTAAACTCTAAAGTATGTCCTTGTTTGATTATGTTGAGCACCCAACGGTCCGATGTAATTTGGGACCAATTCAGAAGGAATTTTGACACCCTGCCTCCAACTGATGATCTCTTGGAGGAGGGAGCAGTAGGCAGAGCCAGGAGGCCGCTATTGGCGTTTAGACGAGTCCCGTCCACGGGCAGTCTGCTTGCCCTTATTGTGTGGCCGTGAATAACCAGAGGACTGGCCCTGTCTCTGCTGGTAGGACTGGCGATTTGGTTGGCATCCAGAGCTGGTCGTAGAATAGCGCTGTTGTTGATATGTGCCCCTGTAAGTGCCACCTCTGCCTCTTGTGCCCCTAAAAGGAGTTTTGCGGTACTGGAGCGTACCCAACGATCTAGCCGTCTCCGTGTCCTTTTTTATCTCCTGAAGTGTGTCGTCGATGAGTTTGCCGAAGAGTGCCTCGCCATCAAAAGGTAGATCCAGGACCTTATTTTGGATTTCTGGTCTAAACCACGTCGCTTTTAGCCACCCCTGGCGCCGTAACACTGCCGCTCCTGCCAAAGCTCTAAAGGACGTAGTGGCAATGTCCATGGCACAGTCTATGATCTCCATGGAGACCGCTTCACCTTCTTGCAAGGTCTTCTTGGCTTCCAGTCCTGATTCTGGAGGAAGTTGATCCAAATAGGGAGCAATATCGCACCACAACTGGCGATCATATCGTCCCAGTATCGCCAAAGCATTGGCTGCGCGAACCAGAAAGCTAGCGATGGATGAAAATCTCTTGCCTGTGCTATCCAACCGACGTCCATCCTTATCGGGAGGGGCCGTCAAGGGTGCAGAAGGGTTCCGTGACTTCCTTTGCGCTGCCTGTGAGATTACAGAGTCCGGCCTGGGATGACCTGTCAGGGCAGCCGGTCCATCCTCAGGCGCTTTATACTTCTGGTCAAGGCCCGGTAGCACAGGGACTACCGTGGCTGGGTTTTTCATGGTTTTTAACCCCTCCTCCCATATATGGTCCACAATCGGAATGGACCTCGTAGACTTACGGTGAGTGTCTTTAAAGTCATACAAGAAACAATCCGTTGTTTGCGCAGGCAAGACCAACTTAAATCGGCCGGCTGCACGTTCCATCAGTTGGTGAAAACTACCGATGTCAGCAGGAGGAGAATCGCCTAGGTCCTGGTGTGGTGAAGCCTGATCCGGGTGGACGTAATCATTGTATTCATCTCCATCCTGATCCGAGTCCGGACGATTATCGGAAGACCCATCCGTTTCATTATCATGATCCCTATCCGGATCATCTGCTGGTTCAGAAGGAGTCTGGGGCAGTGGCCGCTGTGGTTGAGGAGGAGACTGCACCGGGTGCATAGGTGGGACAATTGAAGAGTGGTCCTTAACTGGAGTTGATGGAATAGATCTTCTCGGAGCTGGGCGCTCGGCCTTGGATTTATAGTCTTGCAACATCTTGTGCAGGTCATGTAGGAAGGACGTCGGGACTGAAACCATGTCCTGTGATTCATATTCCCTTGGGTCGTCAGTTTGTGGGTAGTAACTGCCCCCTTGTTCATATGCTTCCTCCGAGTCAGTTTCTTGACTTTTAATGAGAAGTTGCGAAGGGCTATTCGCATAATCAAAGCCATCCTGACCGTCTCCCTCAGAGTCCTCCTGGTCTAGCAACATTGTGGGAGGTAATGATGGCAGTCTCCTTGGGGACGTCATTTCAGGCGTGATCCTCGTAAGAGAAATCGTCACCCTCCTCTCTGCAGCCAGTATTGTAGGCTGCTCTGTCGATGCCGGTGAAATCCTCGTCGACGAGATAGGAATGGAGGAAGTCGTCGTCGACGCCACCGACGACGAGCCCGCCGTCGATGTCGAAATTGTTGTCGTCGTTGAAGCACTCGTCGACGACATGACCGTCGTCGCCACCGTAGTCGACCCCATCGTCGACGGCGTCGTAGTCGTAGACGTCGTCGTCGGCATCGCCGTCGTCGCCACCGCCGTCGACGACGACGGCTTCTTCGTCGACGATGTCTTCACCTTCGTCGACGATGTCGTCGGCATACTGTCCGTCGAAGCTGCAGTCGTCGAGCTCTTCTTCGACGACGACGGTGCTTTAGCCGTCGACGCTCCCGTCGACGAGCCCGTCGAGGGAACCAATTGGATCTTTGGCTTCATTTTCGTCGTCGACGGAGCCACCGTCGACGATGTCTTCGTCGTAGAGGACTTGGAACTCCTCTCAGAAGAGTGTGAAGAGGGTTTCTTGAAGGCTGGGTCTGTCTTCTCACCCTTAGGAGGCGAAACCAGTTCTGCCTTGCCCGACCCACCGTGGTGGGGGGGACCTCCTGAACCCCCGCCATCAGGCTCACTGGGGGTCTTCCTTGAAGCCTTAGAGGGGCGCCCAGTAGAGGAAGAAGGGGAACCTCTACCCCTTTTCACTGACCTTTTAGAAGAAGCGCAGGACACTGATTCTTCCTCATCACTGGAAACTCCATGTTTCCTCTCCTTCTGCTTCTGCAACCATGTCAGAAGCCTTCCAGCACGATCTCTCAAGGTCTTGGTGGAGAGAGTGCGGCAAATTCGACAGTCCTCTGCCTTGTGATCAGGATACAGGCAGTAAATGCAATCCTTGTGTTTGTCTTCCACAAACAGCCTCTTCTTACCAAAGGTGGAACAGGGTTTAAAAAGGGCTTTTTTCTTCTCAACTTCAGCCATTTTGATGAAGAAAGGTGTTTCCTGAAGAATCTGAAGAAAAATCTGAAGAAATATCTATAGAAATGAGTTTTAAAGAGTAGAAATAGAGCAGAGCTCAATGGAGACTCCCTAGCACAACGTGCGGTAGAAAATCTGAGGCTCTGAGGTTCCTTCAGGAAGGTTCTAAGGGTGAGGCTCTTCTGATTGGCTGACGCCTAGAGTTTGGTCTCTTTTACAAAAAGAGGCTGATATGTTACAAAAGGGAATGAGGCTAGGCCTTTCCTTTCTCTTTTGTACCTACTACTATGATATTTTTTATTACCGAGACTCCCAGTCCGACGACGGGGAATGATACAAAGCATGGGAATCTATGAAAGTTCCAATACTGGGGCAAGTTAAGGTTCACAGGTTGCCCATTTGCGGGGTGCACTCCACTCGGCGTTCATGAGGTCAAGGAAGATTTGTGGCACACCCAGCGTCTTGCAGCACCTGACGCGTTTCTGGCTCCGCCCTTCTTCAGAGGTGCGCTGCTACATAGCGAGTGCTGACACGTGACCATCCAATCAATATCCAGGTGCTGTAACCAATCTAACTCCAGTGAGTGAAAGCACAAAGTCTTGTGGGATTGGAAGTCCAATGAACGCCCCAGTGTGTGTGTTAACATAATATTAATTAATAATAGGCAAACATTTTACTGTAGGATAGCAGGAGAGTAAAATTTACTATTCCCACTCCAGTGAGTGCAACAGTAGGGAAAGCATTGGATAGCGTAGGGGTAACAATTACTATTCCCACTCCAGTGAGTGCAACAGTAGGGAAAGCGTTGGATAGCGTAGGGGTAAAAATTACTATTTCCACTCCTGAGTGCAACAGTAGGGAACGCATTGGATAGCGTAGGTGTAAAAAATACTATTCCCACTCCAGAGGGTGCAACAGTAGGGAAAGCGTTGGATAGCGTAGGGGTTTAAATTACTATTCCCACTCCAGAGAGTGCAACAGTAGGGAAAGCGCTGGATAGCGTAGGGGTGAAAATTACTATTCCCACTCCAGAGTGCAACAGTAGGGAAAGCGTCGGATAGCGTAGGGGTAAAAATTACTATTCCCACTTCAGTGAATGCAACAGTAGGGAAAGTAAATACTTCATATATTATTTTAAAAAAATATATATTAATACCAATAACAAATTAAGTATAAGTAATTAAAAATTTAATATAATATAATTAATCAATTAAAAATACAAATCAATATTAATTATTAAAATTAATTACCTATTAATACAAATTACCAATTAATTAATTAACAATTAACAACTAATTCAAAATAAATACCAATAAATTAAAATATTTAATTAATGACAATTAAATTACTTCCCACCCTATTCCCCTATAAACCCACAACGGGAAATTAATTTATAAAATTAACATAATTATCAATTAATCAAAATGTATTACCAATTAAAATGTAATTAATTACCAATCAAAAATTAACAATTATTTCAAGATAAATACCAATAAATAAACAAATCTATTTATTAATTATAATTAAATTACTTTCCACCCTATTCCCCTATAAACCCACAACCTGCTACGGAAAATAAATCAATAAAATTAACATCATCAATTAATCAATTAACATTATTTGGCAATTAAAATTTAATTAATTACCAAATAAAAATGAATTAATTCAAAATAAATACCACTAAATTTAAATATTTAATTATAATTAAATTACTTCCATCCTATTCCCCTATAAACCCACAACCTGCTACAGAATTAAATTACGTAAAAATTAAATAACAAAATGCATTACTTAAAATAAATTAGAAAATAAATATACACTTTTCACACATAAGCTAACAAACAAAACACACATTTTTTTTTATATTATTAGAAATTCGATATATTTAATACCTATATTATATACTTCGGTATTTTGACTTTCTATATTTATGAAATTCGATATTAAATTACTTACCTTAAATTCGATATTTTTGTTGACTATATTCTGTCCATTCGATATTTTGTCCATTCTATATTTTGACTTCGATATTAGTGCTATTCTATATTTTTGATTCGATATTTTGTCTGTATACCGTAAAGAAGGAGAAAAAGCTATTAAAAAGTACTCTGCTAGACACTTGTTTGGAAGGAGTTGGGAGTGTCCTTTACCTGTACAGTGGTTGATATACTAGCTTGATTCATTTTCTCAAAGAACTTGAGAGCAAATTCATTTAGTTTTCCGCTGGAGTTCGCCCTTCCTGGAAACTACTTGTCTGCTGTCTAGTACCCTGTGGGCTACTGCAAACCACTTGACTCCGAAATTAAAACCGGAAATCGAAGAACCAGCTTCAAGCTGGGATCAGAGTCTGATTTTATTCCCAATAAAGATATTTATCTAATAAACCTTGGCCATATTATTAATTCCTACTTTGAATACAAGTTTCTTTAATGAAACTGATCAGAAAGTACAATAAGTAAATTGCGTGCTTCATTAAACTTGTTTTATATTCAGATATTCTTACTCTGTGCCAGATTTTCAATTGAATCATGCTTCTACTTGGAGAGGTTTCGACCTCCGCAGAAGTAAAGATCATAAATGTAATGTGATGGGCTTTTTCATCTTAAAGGAGGCAAAGAAATTTGAATGTAATTGAGACTAACTTCTCCCCTGGCCAGGATCTGTAGTTTAAAGAATTACCTCTGACGTTGCTCAGCTAATTGAGCATATTTTTAAAAGATGTGATTCGAGTAACTACTTCCCACAAGATAGAAGGGCTCATACAGAAAAGGACAAAGTCACTTAAGTAGCATGAATGAAACCAGACATATGTTGACAACTCAGGGGATTGCTACCCAGTCTCCATGTGGCTTCAGCAGAATGTGGCCCTATGTTCCACGTCTACTGTACCTACAGCATGCATCTGTGATGGGTACTGCAAAACCTGTCATTCAAGAGATTCAATCAACAGGAAATAAACCACACTGAAGAATAATTCTTTACTTACCGCACTTCAATTAGAGTAGTCCCATGATGGGCATTCACTAGTGACTGACACCAACTTGCATTCCTCTAAGCTTTATGTTGACTGGCCCACCATAGGGAAGTAAAGCCAGAAATTGAGGGAGGGCAGTATGGTGTCGCAAATGGAAGGTCCTATGCAGAGTAAGCCTTGGGCATACTTCATATAATATTTTGGTTCTATTATTATTTTAAAGAGTCCTAGGATTTACCCAAGGAAGGAGATTAGATTTGAGGGTAGTTACTTGATCAATACTTGGCTTGGGAAGGAGAGTCATAACTTGGTGTCTTGCTGTGTTCTTTTACCTTTCCAAGATACTTAATTTGTTATGCACCAGATTAGCTTGCACCTACTTGAATGACATTAAAAACAGTTGCATTGTATTGTACTTGTCACAGCATGCATATTTCTGTTTCGACTGCATATTCGGTAATTTTGACCAATCACTGCAATTAATATATCAGCATACGTCTATTATTCTTCAGGGGCAATCAACCAAGGCCTATTCACAAATCACAGCCTTACCCACAGTACCCTTTCATCTCTTCAATACCACAAAATTGAATAGCTATAAAATTCAGATTTATGAAGGTAGCTGTGTGCTCTACGTTGTTGAGTGCAAAAGCTAGTTCGAGCAATTGTCTGATAATGGACAAACACTACTCTCTTACCTTTGGTTTCATCTCCTTGGGCGAGAAGCTGGAAGTCCGAGACGTGGAAGGATCTGTGTGTGTTAAGTTGGAGGGCCGTGCAGAGCTGGACGCAGGCCGTTTGGGAGTGGAAGAAGCAACTGGAGCAGGGCTACTTGTTTTTTTGTCTGGGGGAGGCGTAGATAGCTTGGGGGTCGTGGTGGAGGCTGGTCTGCCTTTGGCAGCTGCAGGCTTGGCTGAGGCAGCGACTGCTGAAGCCTTTAATTATCCACAAGCAACACCCAAGAACGCACAGGCACACACAACAGAAAGAAACGCACACAACAAAAAGAAAAGAAATAACATTTGAATGCAACTGAAATCCCAGAATATGTTCTAGGGCAACTGAAAAAGGAATATTCTGTTTTCTGAGTTAAGTAGCAAAAATAGGAGAACAGGAAAGAGAAGGAGTAAGATATCAATTACTGCTTATATAGTGCAGCACTAGGCATCACATATACATCAAAACAGACCAATTTCAAGGAACACAAACTGAATATTTCTCTATACTGCACTGGTTACTCCTACCTCAGTTAAACAAGCATTGGCAATTCCCATTTTGTTTCCCTTTCTGCTCTAGGGTAGAATTAAAGGGGAACACTATCCATTTAAAAATACTTAATGGCATATTGACTGTAGAAGTGATATATTTGTAGGGAAAGGGGGCAGCTTGCCAGAGATTTTTAAATATCATCCCTAAAATCTTCCATCTTTCGCTGGGTGCTGAATCCTAGGGCTTCTTAAAATTCCTTTGAGACATATGCTTGGTCTGTCAATCAGGGATCACCCAACGTAAAGGGACGGGACATTATCTGATTGATTAAAGTTCCTGCAAGCAGCTCAGGAAACACAAAACGTCACCATCAGACTGCTAGTACAGGGGACTGCATTTCAAACTTGTATTCGGTTTTAAGTAATAAGAACTTCATTTAAGTACATGGCTTACTACAAGTGTTGAGGCTTGGTAACAATGCAAATGCCAAGCATTATAAATCTTCAACCCAATGATTGTCCTTTTTCATTTACATTACTGTATTAGCATTTTCATCCAAGCAACAAAATACCAAAATCAACAAGCAGGATAGACAATCCATTTTCACCCGGATTCACATTACCAATATTAACCTTTCTTATGAATGCCAGACATAAGAACTTCGCTTAGTCGGATCTTGGGACCTCACCCCTACTATGTACCAAGACTATTCTCGATGGAGACACTTCAGCCACTTGCCTTGTATTATACCATGCTTCTTGGGACATCCTCTTGCCTTGTATACTCTCGTTAAAAGCGGCACAAAAATCAATGGCTCTGAACTAGTCATGCAATGACTGAGCTGCCAGCACCTTCCATGTACAGACAATTCCCCTATGGGAGACCATGAAGCCCAAGACTACCAGCTTTTGCTGTGGCTAGCCACTGCCTGCTCAGAAGTTATCCCCAATAGTGCCACCTTAAGGCTACATGGGATCTGCCCCCCAACCACCTGAACTAGGGCACTGCGTATTCTGTGCCAATATGCTTGAAGCGTTGGATAGCCTTATACCACATGGGAAAAGGTACTAGAATTATGTTGACACCTAGGATAAATTTAGGAGTAACCTCAACTTATTTTCTGTATATATTCTGGTATGAAGCAGACTTGATGGGAAAAGCGAATTTGGATAAGAGGGAGCCTAGCCAGCATCACCATCTCTATGGCAGCAATCTTTGCTTCCAGCAATTTCTTCTCCTCCTCCTCCTGCTCCAAGAGACCAGGGCCGGTCTTGCATCTCACCCTTAACTGTAATATTGGATCTGGGATGGTAACTAGGGCAGTACAGTCTAGATAGGGCATTTTTCCCCCCCATGCGTTCAATTAAGAGCTTGAATTTAAGGCGGTTGTATTCAGGGACCGTGAATAGATGGCCTTTGGCGGTATCAAGAGCATGCCTAATCTGTAAATTCCTCTCTGAGTTACTTACATGTTTTTATATTTGAAGAACCACGCACGCCCTACACTCTGGATATTCCAATGTTGTTCTATCCAGAAAAGCTAGCAGTTGAGTTACTGCCAGAAGCAATTACCTGGGCCAAAACGGATTCTCCCCCATTAAACTGCCATGCCATTTAATGTCCCACATGGCTTGGTGCAATCAACGGGTATCTAAGAGATAAAGAGCAGGGACCTGAATTCCTTTTTGCCATAAAATAGGACAGAAGACAAAGGAGTACCACATCCTCTATTTCCAATATTACCACTGGATCAACTTTATCAACATACATCCAATCGCTGTTCAGGAATAGTTGTGCAGTTTGATAATAGCGCTGAATATCTGAAAAACCCAGACCCCAATTAGTTTTTTCCCCTGACGGGACATTTACTTGTGACTGACACAACCAACTTCCATTCCTCTAAGTTTTATGTTGAGTGGCCCAACTAAGGGAAGTAAAGACAGAAATTGAGGTAGGGCAGTATGGTGTGGCAAATGGTGGGTCCTATCCTGAGTAAGCCATGGGCATACTTCATGTAGTCCATTGGATCTATTATCATTTTAAAGAGTCCTAGGATTTACCCAAGGAAAGAGATCAGATTTGAGAGCAGTTACATGATCAATACTTGGTTTGGGAAGGAAAGTCATTACTTGGTGTCTTGCTGGGTTCTTTACCTTTCCAAGATAGCTTAATTTGTTATGCACCAGATTTACCTCCAGCATTAAGTTTTGTATATTAAAGCCAGTATAGCTGCTTTAGCGAATTGTAGTATGCAGTGATTATCTGAAGGCCTCCAGGCATCTGCTGGAGATCTTGCAAGTTGACTGGAACTTGATCCCTTCAAGCTCCGCTATCTTATAATTTAGTGCCAGGCATTCAGACACTTTTTTTTTTTGTTGAGCTGCAAAATAAATAATATCCTCCCTAATGACTAGCGTCATAGCTTCCCATAGGGAAGCTTCTGACATGACTGAGCTCTTATTGCAAGTAAACAAATGGTTCAGTTCTTCTTGGAGAAACTCGTCTAATTTTTCATCCGAAAGTTGCCAGGAGTTAATCTTCCATTGTAACCAGTCCCCCCAACGTCCTATCGATAGTTCAATTGGGGAGGGGTCAAATAAGCATCTTGGGATTATTTGAATAAAGATGTTCTGCCATCCTGTACCCCACACTTCTAAAAGTTAAACATTTGTCGTCCATTAAGAAAAGCAGAAATTACCAACCTAAATGCGAGAGGGTCGACGGGAATGCCCCAATATCGCTCCTGCCCTTAAATCCCCCGGACATGGCAACCGCATATAGCACTATACCAGGACCGAAGAAGCAGGAGTTAATACCTCCTGCTTCTCATTGCCTTCAGGGATGTCACGACCAATCGAGACACGGAGGGGCGGGGTCACGCCCACTAAAAGCAGAACCGGAGAACCAGGGAGGCGCGTCGTGGTGCTCGGAGGTAAGGGAGGAACAGGAAGACGCTGTGCTACAGGAAGACGCTGTGCTACAAGAGCCGTACCGAGAGCGGAGCTTCGCGAGTGACGGGAAGGATACCACAGAGGGCTCCAACATTCAGGACCTGGAAGGAGACGGAGGACTCTACTCCTGGACGGAGGAGTGGTGGACGCCCCCGGAGGATGCTGGAGAGCCGCGGCTGATGCGGTACGTGACTTGGGAAGGAGTAATGGGGAGGGTCGGCGGGGAGGTTAGATTAAGGGTTCACCAAGTATATTCACTGTTTGTGTGTGGGTCACCCACCGTCTCCTACACCTACCCGATCCCTAACGCTATAGCACTTTGCCACTTTTGACCTCACCACTGTTGCATGTCGCTTCTGGGTTGACTGGCTGTGCTGGTTCAGAGACGTCTCAAAGTCTTACACAGCACCTGATCAGAGAATCGTATCTCTTTTCTTTTCACGGATGCCGTGCTTCTCCCTCCTATTCAGTCCATCTCTGTTTTGCCCTTAGTAGATATACGCCGCAACCCTATGGGCTTCTTTAAACGGTGAAGGGTTCTGTCCTGCCAGACCAGTGCAAGGACAAGGTTTATTAACCACTTCTTTTCTGTATTGCTTCTCCCCCCACTACGAGCCTCCTGGGACATCCTTTCCCCACCCCAAGCAGAAGAACGGCCACGGATCAAAGGAAAGACGACCCAGACATCGTCCAGGAGAGAAGACGATTACAACTCTTCCATATTGACTTTTATTTTGGTGCTGTAACCTCAAATAAAATAGCATCATTGAGCCCGTAATCTGGCCTCCTCGCTTCTTCTTTCGCCCATCCCGCTCACACTAACATAAATCATTTAATAAATAAGACATGCTGAAAAGAGATATAGATCAAGGGTAGTGGGCAATCGTCTGAAGACAAAGAGGGTGAAAAGTCTCACTAACGTGCTGGCTGTTAAGCGAACGTCATATGATTATCACCTGCATATCCAGGAGCGAAAAAGTCAAGGATACAGTCATTAAGAATTGTCAATGGCATCACATAGGGAGCACTCGACCAAGCAGGGACACAACAACTTTTGGCTAGTTCATCTTCAAATTGGTGTTGGTTTCGGTTTCTGCTGCGGAAGCCACTCCCAAAGACATGGGCCATGTCTTTCCTGCCCTGAGCTTGTGGGGGGGAGGATCTTTCTTGAATGAAGTCTGGTTGTTCACCAAGCTCCAAGTGCACCCAGGAGTATCAAATACCAGAATCCTGTCCTAGTGAATGACCTTGAGCAAAGGAAGAGCAACATATATTGAAACGGCATGGCACATAGTTTTTGCTTCATCTCCAGAAGATACCAACATTGTTGTGGGAACTTTAGTGTATAGTCTGGAAAAAGCATCATCTGAGCTGAGCGATCGGTCTTGCCCTTGGGCCACTCGAAGGCTCCAGTCTAGGTCTGTAAACTTGAAAAGCCACACAATCAACGGTCAGGGCAGGGTAAGTTAGTTCAATGGATGAGCATTTCGCATTATACATCCATGTGGAGTAATGGAGGTTTTGTTTTGCTTTCTTGAGGCTTGATCTGAATATCCAACAGCAGCTTGATTGTCCCTTCCACTATTGCAGTATACCTTGCTCTGCTTTCAGTATTTTTAAAATTTTTATCGATCCAAGGAATTCTCTTTTTATTTGTCCATTAAATGATAGGGTAACTCCGTTGTAGAAGTGCTTCACTTTTGCTGTTTAAGAGAGCTCTTGAATAGATGAATGTCAAGTGCTGAAATGCGAGGTGTTTCCATTGTCTGTAGCTTTGTTGTACACTCTACCTGTGGTAGTTGATCTGAAAGGCGAGGCAGTGATTGTGGATCCATACTATGGGGAAGTTTTCAGTTACTGGGACGAGTTACCACACTGCAACTAGCACCTGCATACCCTCGCCGATGATTAGCCGCGCTCTACAAATCCGAGTTCATTGATTGATTCATGAAGTCTGTGTGTTCAGCTGCATTCGTTGTTACACAGGTACAAGTTAGGAGAAAAGGAGGTCCTCTAGTTATGCTGTGATGGATTTTATTTAGGCAAGGTCAGGTTGGTTGAACCAGAGATTGACGTCACCCAGAAAAAAGCACTTGTTGTGATTTATTGTGAAAGTGTAGATATGGGGAAGCAGTGAATAAGAAAGATTTGTATTTGTTCATGTCAGTATTCAATGTCTGTGGTCATTGCGATGCCTTTAAAGAGAAATGAAAGGGTTGAGGTAAAAGATGAAGGCAAGCCTTCATGCTCCAGCAGGAGCTACAGTTGTGGTAGGCAGGGTGTGAGTAATATGAGGTAGTAGGATTAAAAAGGTAATATGAAGTATAGGTATAGGAAATCAAGGGTACGCATGTGGGAAGATATAAGGGAGAGGAAAGAGACAGCAAGGATGACTGAGAAAAAGGCAGTCGCAAAGGATTAAAGAGGAAGGCAGTTGCCCGAGGGAGTGTGGTAAGTAAGATGAAGGTGGCCTGATTAAGTGAGGTGCACAGGGATTAGAAGTGCTAGGAGGAGGATGGGGGTTAGAAGGAAAAAAATGTGAAAGAAATGTATAAATGGCCTTCTGTTAAGTTAGAGAACACAATCTGGCAAAAACATGACTACAAGCACAACACAGCCAGCACAAAGATCATATGAGTCAACTTCAGTAACTCGCTTCTAGTATCAAATCACTATCGGGCTCCCTTCAGATCTCAGGGGAGTCTACACCACAAATTATTTCACTAACCAGAGGATGTTTTCACAACACCCTGCAATCAAAAGTAACATTAACCAAATTTTCATGACCTGCACGGTATAAGAATCAAGGAGACTGCAACGAAGTGTGTAATCTGCTGAGGTCAAAAACACTGAATGCATCTCAAACGGAGCCCAGATCTATGCAATTCCTAGTAGAGAAGACTAGCCACCAAAACCTTTCCACTCCCTAGCTGGAAGAATCAAAAGTACTGATGCCATTCAGGACATACATTTAAGTAGCTTCTAAGTACACAAAGGGGCATTGGCTTAGGGAGAGATTTAGACCATCTATTTTCATATGCCCCTTGAAACCTACAAAGGATGGAGAGGAAGCTGTTTCAATACCATCTCAGAAAAAGATTTAAAAAAGATAGAACAGTGTCTTTTTTTCTAGTAACTAAAGAGGATTTTAGGACAGTGACCTTTTATGTTGAAATGCCCCGATGGGAGATTCTATGGCAGGACCGGAGGCTCAGATTATGCTTTTCTTTCTCCGCCATTTATTAAAACACAAAACGCACAGCAGCCCAGAAAAGCTCTTATTGGAACATCATCATCGGTTTCAATAAAAGGAAGAAAACATCAAATAAAATCAACATAGTGCAAATGTCCCAGACTTTAACTTCAAGTCCCAGCACTCCAACTTGTAAGGATCCGAGGGTAGTCCTTTCACAGTGTCCATTATCCTTATATAAGCAGTCCCCTCTCTCCATTCTTCCTCTTTCTTCGCTGCTCCCGCAGCCAGTTAAGTGTTTTCTCTTTGCTCTTGGGTTATTGTGTTTACCTCACTTTTGGGGTTTTTATTGCTTGTGCTTTCGGGATCTGTGTAAGCGTTGTGGCTGTTTTTTCTCCACAGAGTCCCAATTGCGTCGCGGGGGCGGGTTTTCCGCACCTTTCGCGACCTTGTTCCCATTGTGGTTCCGCGGCGTGTATCAGCCGCTAGAGGGCACTGCTGCGTCTCGTTGGTCTTCGCGCGGGTTTCTCTTCAGAGGAGCCGCGCTGAGGATTCCAACGGACGCAGAGCCTTGCCCTCGTGCCCCCTCAGTGACGCTCGGTGAAGCTGGGTCTGTAGCCCCATTTCAGTGATTCTGTCACTCTTACGCCCTGTTGAGGGTCTGTATTGCGGTTTTACCGCGTTGCTGGCGGTGGTGCCGGTTTCAGCACTCCTTAGCCCCTGGTGTGGTAGCGCGCTGTGGGGGAGGGGGGGGGGGGGGGGGGGGGCAGACCTGGTCCCTTGTGGTGGGTCGGCGCGCTGTGTGGGGTCCGAGTGCGCCCTGATTGCGGTCAGTTCCTGCCGCCCAAAAGCTGTACGGTCCTCCGGGCTGTTGGAATACCTTTGTACCCCCTAGTGTCTGGGGCTGTATTGTGGTGACCGTTGGGAGTCTCCGAGTCTGGTGTGGTCGCCTGTCTGGGTAGCTCTCATTATGGAGGATGAATACTATGAGGAGCTCCATTCCTACCTGAATGATGAGGAGTTCTATCAGGCGGTTGATAGTTCTATCTATAGGTGTGTGACGGAGGTAGTCGGCCCTATGGAAGACCGCCTTTCGGCTCGTATTGTTGAGGAGTGCGCCAAGTTGGCATGCGCTGATCTTCCAGGGCCTTCGGGGGAGGGTCCTCCAGCACCGAAGAAGCCTTGCAAGGAAGGGCCGTCGGAGCGTGCCCATGTGGTGGACAAGGGCGCCTTTGAGCGTCTTCGGGACGCTTTCTTGGCAAAGGCGACCGCGCCCCCCACGGAGCAGCCCGCCGCCCCGGTCCCGGTGGCACCTTCGGAGGTTGCACCTTCTTCCCCGGATAGGGATTCCCCAGATACCGCCGACGATGACGAGTCGGAGCGTTCCTGGCGTCCTTCGAGCTCGGCCGCGGAGTTGCCTCGGGATAGCTCTGCCATGCTGGACCCGGATGAAATTATTCATCCGCGGTCAGCGGCTTGGGCCCCGGGCGACAAAGTGGCCAAGTTTGTGGCGAGCAGGCTTCGCAAACCTCTGGAGAAGGAGGCCAGAGGGTGTCTGAGGGGGGAATGCCCTAGACCATCGTTGGAGGGCAAGGTAGCCATGACTCCGGACCTGGACGCCAAGATGGCGACGTTTCTGGCCAAGTTCATGAAGGACCCGCGCAAGGGCATCGACCGTTCTTGGCGGTCCTGCCAGGATAAGTTGTTAGACGCGGTGGGTCCGATCACGAAGATTTTAGATATGGCGGAGGAAGCAAAGGTCACGGGTGCGTCCATTGACCCTGAGGTGCTGTCTAATTGGGCACAGCGGGTGATCATTTTCCTGGGCAACGCCAACTGCGCCCTTTCCACAGAGCGCCGTCGGTCCTTTCTAATTAAGTTGGACCCGAAACTTGGAGATCTGGCCTCTTCGGAGGCGGGGGCTGTGGCCCAAGGGGGTCTCTTTGGCGAGCCTTTCATTAAGGAGTTGGGAAAATTCGGCTCTACCTTTACCTCGCTGGACAAAGCCCAATCCAGCATCAAGCGTGTTTTCCATCAGCGTTTTTCCTCCGGGGCTGGTCGCAGCAGGGGCCGTGCGACCGGCCGTGCAGGGCAAAGTGCAGGCAACAGAGGGCAAGGCTCCGGACGAGGGCAGTATAACACCTCTGCCAACTACACAAACTTCTATCCCACCAGAGGACAACGTTTTGGAGGCCGCGGATTCAAGAAAGGAGCAGGAAACAACTCCAATTCCGGTGAGTGTACTTCCTGCAGACCAAGTTTGTGTTGGCGGCCGTTTAGCGGCCTTCTGGGGAGAGTGGGCATGCCTCACCGCGGACGCGTGGGTGTTACAAACCGTCCGCGGTTTCCATATAGAATTCTACGACCAACCCTTTCAGGTGAGTGCCCCTTTTCCGATGGTGTTCTCGGAGGCCGATGCGTTGTTGATAGACGAGGAGGTCACGGACTTGCTCCGCAAGGGGGCCGTTCGTCGTTCAACTCGGCATCCCTCAGGGTTCATCAGCAACCTATTTCTTGTGGACAAGCCAGGTGGCGGACGTCGCCCAGTCACCAACCTCAAAGAGTTCAATGGGTGGCTGGTGTATCGCCACTTCAAGATGGAGGGCATCCATCTGTTGCGCGACATTCTTCTGTCGCAGGACTGGTTGGTGCGGTTGGATTTGAAGGACGCTTATCTGGTGGTTCCCATTCATCCCCCGCACCGTCGTTTCCTGCAGTTTCTTTGGAAGGGTCAGGTGTTCGAGTTCACGGCCCTTCCTTTCGGTCTGTCTTCCGCTCCGTGGTGCTTCACGAAAGTCCTGCACCCGGTGATAGAATTCTTGCGCGGTCAGGGCGTCCGTCTCATCGTCTACTTGGACGACATTTTGCTGCTGGACCAATGTCCTCGGAAGCTGCGCGAACACCTGCAGATGGCGGTGTCGCTTTTACAAAGCTTGGGGTTTGTCATAAACGAGTCCAAGTCTGTTCTGGTTCCCTCGCAACGGATAGAGTTCCTGGGTTTTGTCATAGTCTCTGTCGAGTCCATCCTCAGTCTTCCGGCCCGCAAGTTGTCGAAGATCCGTCATGTGTTGCGGCAGACTGTGGGGAGGTCCCACACCTCGCTGAGGCAGATTGCCAGAGTGGTGGGCCTCCTGTCCTCTTCCAGACAGGCAATTTTTCCAGGGCCGCTGCATTACAGAGCCCTTCAGCGCCTCAAAGCCTTTCATTTACGCAGAGGTTTGTCTTACGATCAGTTGGTTCCTCTCTCGGAAGAGGTGAAGGAGGAGATGACGTGGTGGCTTTCTCACATGGAAGCCTGGAATGGTCGGGCGATCTTTGGGGTGGTCCCGGATTTAGTGATCGAGTCCGATGCCAGCAGGGCAGGTTGGGGCGCTCGCTGCGGAGAATTTTCTACAGGCGGCGCCTGGTCGCCGGAGGAGCAGAAGTTGCATATCAACTGTCTGGAGCTCTTGGCGGGGTCCTTTGCGGTTCGGTGCTGGACCAAGGACGCGGTGCAGTCGTGTGTCCTTTTGAAGATGGACAACGTCTCAGCCGTTCGGTATGTGAACCATCTGGGAGGTTCTCGGTCCCGTGCGCTAGCGAATCTAGTGAAGGAGTTTTGGGCCTATTGCCTGGACAATCATGTGTCGGTGCAGGCAGAGTACCTGCCGGGTCAGTCCAATCAGGTAGCGGACTGGCATTCCAGGTATCTACGGGATTTCAGTCAATGGAAACTGGATGTATCGGTTTTTCGATGGCTGGACGGCCTCTGGGGTCCTTTTTCGATCGACCTCTTTGCCTCACGGTTGGATCATCAACTTCCGAGGTTCTTCAGCTGGAGGCCGGATCCGGTGGCGGAAGCCACGGACGCGTTTCTTCAGGACTGGAGTCGGGAGTCGCCTTATGCGTTCCCTCCCTTCTCCATGATAACGAGGACAGCAGCTCAGCTGCGCCGGCAGAAAGGGGAGCTGGTCCTAGTGACTCCATTCTGGAGGTCGCAAGTGTGGTTTCCAGTTCTACTGGAACTTTCCTGGGATTTTCCAATCCTACTCCCTCAGTTTCCTCACCTGCTTCTCAGTCCGGATCAGGAGCCTCATCACCTCCTCGTGCAGGGTTCTCTCCACCTCATGGTATGGAGGCTTTCAGGTGACGCTGGTCGCTCCCAGGCCTTTCGCGACCGGCTGAAGGACTCTTGGCCAAAGCCTGGGCTCCCAGTACGTCGAAGCGCTACAAGTCCGCTTGGGCTAAGTGGGTACGTTGGTGTCTTCGACATGACCTGGATCCCTTGGTCGCAGGAGTGGCTCCCATCCTGAACTTCCTAACAGAATTGGCTACGGCGGGTTTGGCGTATCGCACTATCAATGCCATGCGTTCAGCGATTTCTGCTGCGCACCTGCCGGTGAATGGTTCCCCTGTGGGTGAACATCCTTTTGTGTGCAGGCTCTTGCGAGGTGTCCGGTTGGCTTTGCCGCCGGAACCGCGTTACTCCGTCCTCTGGGACGTGAATGTGGTTTTGAATTTGTTTCTCTCCTGGCAGGCCAATAGATATTTGTCTTTGAAGGAGCTTGCGGGCCAAGTTGGCCATGCTGTTATGCTTGGTGTCGTGTCGCAGAGTGTCTGATGTTCGAGCTCTGGATGTGTCCGCACAGGTGTTTTCGCCTGAGGGCGTCACCTTTACGGTTGGCCGCCGTACCAAGTCTGGCTCCAGAACCATTACATATCCTGCGTTTGTGGATGTCCCGAAATTATGTGTTGTGGACTGTTTGAAAGCGTATGAGGACATGACTTGGGATCTTCGCCCTCCGGGTGAACGTCAGTTGTTGATTGCCTTGCGAAACCCACACCATGCAGTCTCTTCCCCCACAATTGCCAGGTGGGTGCGCTGGGTCATGCAAGAAGCAGGCATCGATACTAAACGTTTTGGGGCACATTCTGCCAGAGGGGCCATGGCCTCCAAGGCGTTTGCAGTAGGTGCACGTTTGGAGGACTTGATGCGTGCAGCGGATTGGTCTTCAGAGTCCACTTTTAAGAAGTTTTACTTCAAACCAGTGGTGGACATTGCTAGGTTGGTGGTGAGTAAGCTTTAAACTAGCATAATCTGAGCCTCCGGTCCTGCCATAGAATCGAAATTTGCCTAGCTAGTGTGACGGTAAGTTTCAATTCTATTAAGGACACGGAGGCAAGGATTATCCCACCCAGATCGTCCGTGTGTGACGTCCCGCCCGTATGCCAGTAAGTACGTAGGTTTCCAGTTGATGCTGTTCATTTCATGCCTGTTGATGTCCGTGTTGTATTGCTGACATGCATCTGGTTGTACAACTCTCACGCAGTTGTGTTTTGTCACTAGGTAATGATGGTGCCAAACAGGACCAGTAAAGATGTTCCGTAATTCGCGAAGAAAGAGGAAGAATGGAGAGAGGGGACTGCTTATATAAGGATAATGGACACTGTGAAAGGACTACCCTCGGATCCTTACAAGTTGGAGTGCTGGGACTTGAAGTTAAAGTCTGGGACATTTGCACTATGTTGATTTTATTTGATGTTTTCTTCCTTTTATTAAAACCGATGATGATGTTCCAATAAGAGCTTTTCTTGGCTGCTGTGCGTTTTGTGTTTTAATAAATGGCGGAGAAAGAAAAGCATAATCCTCGCCTCCATGTCCTTAATGGAATTGAAACTTACCGTCACACTAGCTAGGCAAATTTCGATTCTCCCATATAGGAACCCCACCGTGCCCTGTTGGTGCACTATGACGTACAAGATATCCTCACCACAAGAACATGTGAGAGTGAGGCAGATGGATTAGTTTTGCCAGCATGTGGAAAGATCATCAGCATGACACACTTTCACTGCTAGGCAAAGCAATGAACTAAAGAGAATTGTAGACTTACTTTAAACCATTATTGATGGCTCTGTTAAAAAAACTCTTTATTAACAGTCCTCCCACACATTCTTCTAACGAGAGGGTATAGATTGCACTTGAGTTAGGCAGAAAGGTGTATTAGATGGACTAGTCTCCTGTATACTTTTACCTGCCAAGAAAAGCGGTTTCATACTGTGAAACTGAATTTGACATGCTATATAATTTATATGCAGGCAGAATTTCTTTTTCAATTACTTACGAAACAAATAGCAAATTCTTAATTTGAATGCTCCTCGAATAGAACAACGCAACCAAAACAGACAGGAGAATGCAATATGTTTACAGTGTGTTATAGTGTTCTAAATTACAAATCTGTGAATTCAATAAATTAATCTTTTTGGGACCACTGGTACTAAGGACTACCTCAATATCTAAATGTATTTGACTTTATCAGTTCTCTAATTTTATGATTTTAATGCAGCGCTAAATGTCTTACTTACAATCTGTATAAACAGCAATTCAAACATGTTCTAATAGAAAGCATAAAAACCATTGAACGTTTTAGTAAGGGGTCTATTAGAAGTGCCTTGGTCTGTTTTGCAGGCTACTCAACTCAGAAAACAGAATTCTCTCACTCAAAAGAAATAAGCAATGATGAAAATCTAACAAAAAACAAATTAGCAAAGCTGCACAGAAAGTAAATCCACTTCAAAGCAAGAGTTACATACCTTCGCTTTCTTCTCTGGACTTGGTGGGAGCTCTTTGCTGGGCGGTGCGGTGATACTTCCTGAAATGGCCTCAGCTATGGATGAGAATTCCAAATTTACTGTGTATAAGAAATGGGAAAAATTTGTTTTAGTAATCGTGAGAAAATATTCTTGGAATCAACATGCAAGAAGAAACAGTGGCTCAATGATTTGCGGGTTGAGCAATCAATACTTTTTGCAAAATCTACAACTGTCAGGGGTGTGTCAAAGGATATTGTCCTTTCTGTTGCACTTGGTACATAGCTGGCCAGACAGTTAAGTAGCTATGCTGTGTGGGTGATGGCCTGGTTTAAGATACCTTTACAGGAGTGGTTCAAAGATAAATGTTTATGGGCTGCGAGACTAGTGCGGAGTTGGGAGGGTTTTATAAGCTTTAAGGCTTTATTGGTGTGTTGAGCACGAGTTGTCAGTCTGTCTCGAGTGATCAGTTTGAGTAACAAAAAATTCAACTGGAAGGGATATTATGGTGGGTATGTATGGATGGAAAGGACTTTGCAGCTTGCTTTGTTATGCACAGGACACCTTCAATGATGAATCTCTGGCTAGAGTCTCTGCCAGATAAGATGTTACTGAAGATGACTAACAGGTTCATCTTATAGATACTTGTAGCCCTAGACTCCTTATTTTGGAACAAATACCCAAGCAACACTTCTCCGGAGGTGGATCTGCAAAACAATTTCACACCAAAAAAGACCTGCAAGTCCGAACTGGCAAAATGCATGCCCCAATGGACCAGACTCTCCACACAGCAATGACTTGTGAACATGTGCAGACAGGTGCACGTCACTGCCTGGTAGATATCCAGGAACGGGACTCCGCGATCTAACGCAGTGGTCGCAGCCTTGGCTCTAGTGGGATGAGCATGCAAGCCCTCCAGGGGTTGGTTCTTTGCAAATGCTTAGCAGATTTTAATGCAGAGCACGTTCCACTGGTAGATGGTCTGTTTCTGCACAGCCTTTCCCTTCTTCGCTCTAACATTCCCCGCGAAGAGTTGGCCATCCATCCGGAATTCTTTCGTGCAGGCACGGTAGAACAATGCTCTTTTTGGATCCAGGCAGCGAAGTTGCTCCTTCCTTAGAGGGATGAGAAGGAGCATAAAAAGTAGGCGCATGGGGGACTGGCCCACATGAAAGGCAGTGACAACTTTTGGCAGAAAGGACTTTTGTGCAACGGCTCAAAGGGAGTGCACATCAGAATAGTTAAGCCGGAGTGTCAACCTGTTTCTCTGCACATCATGCCACAAACTTGCCCCAACGGCAGGCATCTAGAGTCTTGGTGGAAGGACGACTTGCTGGCTAGATAACAATGCAGATTTTGGGCAGAAGGTTGAACGCTGTCAACTGTCGCTGCTCAATCTCCACGCATGAAGACGGAGCATTGACAGGTTTGGGTGGAGAATCCTCCCCAGCTGCTGTGACAGAAGATCTTACAGAAGAGGCAGCCTGGTCGGAGGAATGATGCCCATGCTCAAAAGCTCAGAATACCAAGCTCTTTGAGCCCAGTCCGGAATTACAAGGAAGCATTGCCCGTTCCTTTCCGATCTTGAGAACTCTGGGCAGGAGTGGTGTGGGCGAAAAGGCTTACAGGAGGCGTGAACTCAACTCAAGCAGAAAAGCGTCACTGAGCGAGAGCCGCCTTGGAAACTCCAGCGCCGAGAACTACTGACATTGACATTCTCGGCGGTGGCCAACAGATTTAACCAAGGCTCTCCCCACAGCTAAAAGAGACCTTGCACCACCTCCAGATGGAGATGCCATTTGTGATCTGCTAGGCAACTTCGGCTGAGTTCGCTGTAGTGGAGTTCACAGAGCCCGCCAGGTGTTGAACCACCAGGGAAATGCCCGGATGGTCCTGCCATGTCCAGAGATGCAGGGCCATTTGACAGATGGTCAGCGACCCCCACCTGGCCCTGTTCGTTGCAGCACCACATGGTGACAGTGTTGCCCGTGAACACCTGCACCAGCTTTCCCTTGATGAAGGGCAGAAAGGCTTTTAATGCTAGCCGGATCACCATGAGCTCCAGAAGGTTGATGTTGAGTCCAGATTCCGCTGAAGACTAGAGGCCTCCAATCTCCTTCTCTTTCAGATAGCCACCTCATTCCAGGAGTGACGTCTGTCACCATTGTCAGATCTGTTCGGGGAAGAGAGAGGGGGTTTGCCGCTGACCCAATGTTAACACCAATGCACATCTTTTGCATTTTCCTCTAAGATCGGGACCATGTCGGTGAGATTCCCCTGATGCTGCAGCCACCAATTCTTCAGATCCCACTGCGGAGACAGCATTACCAGTGGGCATGTGTCACAAGCAGTACGTAGGAGGCCATGAGGACAAGAAAAATCAGATTCTGTCAACCCGAAATCCACGATAGATGCTGAAACATCAGTATCATAACCTGAATACCTGGACTCGACGTTCGGGACGACAGGCCTGTAACTGCACCGTGTCCAGAATAGCTCTGATGAAAGGGAGTGTTTGAGTGTAAGTCAGATGTGACTTAAGCATGCGGATAGTGAACCCCAACGAATGTAGGAGGTCCACTGTAGTCTGGAGGTGAGCCCGTCTTCAACAGCCAGTTATTGAGATAGGGAAAGACTGGAAACCCTGATCTCAGCAGACGAGCTGCATCCACTGCCATCACATTGGTGAACACATGAGGGCCGCTGGTAAGGCCAAAAGGAAGCACAGCAAACAAAGTGCTTGTGGGCCACCTTGGGCAACGCCAGTAGGGAGGCAGGGCCTGAATGTGAAAGTAAGCGTACCGCAAGTCCCAAGCTACCATCCAGTGTCCCGGGTCCAGGGCAGACAGGACTTGAGCTACCATGAGCATTTTGAACTTCTCTTTCTTGAGGAAAAAATTGAGTGGGCACAGGCCTCTGTCCTTCTTGGGCGCCAGAAAGTAGCGGGAATAACAACCACAACCTATTTCTGGCGTCTGCACCTTCTATATGGCCGCCTTGGTTAAGAGAACCATCACTTCCTGGCACAGCAAGAAGAGATTGTCCTCCATCAGCCTGTCGCAAGTGGGAGGCATGAGTGGAGGGGAAGCCACAAAGCGGAGGGAGTAGTTACTTCGGACATTTTGTAGAACTCAGCGGTCTGATCTTCTAGACCTCCAGCAGCACAAGTAATGACTTATCCTGCCTCCCACGTATTGCCCATGATGGTAAGAGTGCAAACTAAAGGAGTTTGGAGGCTGCGGCTGCTGGGGGAGTGGTGAACTGGCCCAACCCACAGGGTCTGTGGTTACCGCTTCCTCAGTAATGCAGAGGCTGGGCACCTTGCAAGCTGTGGTGACTGGGCGGGTAAGACACAGCTGCACCTGGTTGTAGCTCTGCCATCCTTAAAGCGCTCCAGCAGGGAGTCTGCTTGGTCTCCTAAGAGACAGGAGCCATTGAAGCGCAAGTCCATAAGCAGCGCTTGGACATCCCTCGAAATACCAGTTATTCTGAGCCAGGCATGGCGCCGTAAGAAGCCGCTCTGCCCAGTGACTCAGTCATGTTCAGCCCACACAGAATCATTAACTTAGCTGCATCTCTCCCATCAGCCATAGCTTGGAGAGTATGACACAGGCCTCATCTGGTGCCATAGGCAGCACCTGCACAACCGAATCCCACAAGTAATGGGAGTAACGGGCCAAAAGGCATTCAGTCTTCACGGACCACAGTGCTAGGCTGGTGGAAGAAAACTTTTTCTTTCTTAAAGTGTACAGTCTATTGGATTCCCTATCCGGTGGGTTGGTAGGGAATGCGGCAAAAGTTATGCAGGACATGCAGGCTTGGACCACAGAGCTCTTCCGGGTAGGGTGTTGCATGAGGAAATTGGGGCTCGAATGTACATGTTAATCGTAACAATCTATCCTAAGAGCTTGTATAGGGGTTGTATGTGGTCAACTTTTCGACCCCTAGGGATGAGGGTGAATTCATTCCTCACATTGGTCTCTTCATCAGGAAAAGGCTGAGAAGAGCACCTACTTGTGAATAAGGGACAGTGACTGTGCGTTCAAGGGAAGTCCATAAGTAACTATGACACCAAAGCTAACGCGGTATACGATTCTCTCGTGTAAGGGAACTAATCCAAGCGGTGTCTCATTCGTGGTCGTCCGGCTCTCGAAACGTTGACCACATACAACCCCTATACAAGCTCTTAGGATAGATTTTATTACAAGACCGGAGGCTACAATATGCATTTACCTTTAATGCAGACCCAAGCAGCCGCATACATCACAATAAAAACATTCCAAATAGAACAAAGGCAACAGGCAAAGCCCACAAGGCAACAACAGACAGCCTCTTTTAAATGCGTATCCCAAGCAGATAAGTTGACTATCTTTCTTATACATTATATTGTACTTATTGTCCTTTATTTTTGATTCTAGGGTGGTTATGGTGTGGTTTGATTCCCCCCCCCCCCTATCCTTTCGCACCCCTTCCCTCTACTAATCTCCAATTTACGGAGATTTTTTTCCTTTACCCTGTCTGCGTGCGTTTTTTATTGACTGACTGATGGTTATACTTCCGTTCTTTTAGACGAGGCGGTTTGGACACATTGACCGTCGCTGATACTTCATCTGCCCTTGTTTTTATTGCCGCTTTTTATCTCCCTTGTACTGCTTGCGGGATGCCCCCCTTTTCCTACCTTTGTCGGGTCTTGCCGGACTCTTTTGGCAGGGGTGTTTCCCTCGCCTCGTGGTCTTGTGGTGGATTGCCTTTTCAGCTACTCGCTCTGCCCCGAAAAACACTTATTCCCGCTCGTGTTCTTTAATAGAATACTTTTGAGAATTATTTCCCCATACCTCTTCAGGTGAGTATCTCTTGGCGATAAACATTGTTTTATTTATTTGCCGTTTTATTGTTCATATTGTCTGCTTTTTCATAGCGTACACGCTCCTCTCTAGCGTTGGACGCTTAGAGGAATGACCATTGGCAACAATGACGCAGTGTCGCCTCGTTGCTAACTGCATTTCTCTTTCTCCCTCGGCCCTCGCTATCACAATCCGAGGCCGGGGGAGGGTTGTTATAGCAACTGCTGAAGCTCCTCGCTCGAGCTCGTTGATTCTTTGCAATTGAGGCAGTTAAGACTTTAGTTCTACAGCGTTTTGACTCCGTTTTTCACACGGAATCTGTGCTGATTATCCCTATTCATTTTAGACTAATTCTTATACCTGCTAAATATTTAATAAGTTTAAAAAATAATTATAACAAACCCTAAAATTATTTTTGTTTTTTCCATTGCCTCCATTTAATTACCCTTGATCTTTACCTCCATTTGTTTTTAATTCATTATCTCATCTACAGATTCTGATGAGGCCTCCGCCCCTACACCGAATATGGATAAGGATTCTTTTAAAAAGAGGCTTCATTCTGAGGTTAAATCAAGTATCCATCTTATATAAAAACGTCCTTCCCAGGACAAAGAAGTAACCAAATTTTTACAATTTAGACCCGGAGGTAAAAGAATGAAAAAGAGCAAGCATGATGATTTGAGCATGGGAGGTCTTAGCACCTCGATAAATAGGGGAGGTCCTAGCACCTCTTGGAGTGATGGAGGTCTTCGCACCTCAAATCACATGGGTGTCCTTAGCGACACAAATAATACAGGTGTCCAAGACGACACATACAAGAAGTGCTCACTTTGGCACTTACGATGACGAATCCGATTACTCTGAATTCATTGATGAATACGTCCTCGACCTCAATGAGGAGGACCAGGATTTCGGAGACGCAGTTGAGGATGCTCCTTCTTCAAAAGACGTTATCCATAATCCCTTGGGTGAAGAAATGCTCTCACCTCAGAATTTGAGACATCCGCGCAGTTCTGAATGGTGCCCTCAGGATCATGTTGCGAAGTTTATAAGGAAATGGGTCCGAAAACCCTTGGAAAGAGAAACTCGCAACATTTTAAAGGTTGAGTGTTCTAAACCCTCTGTTGGGGACAAGACCCGTTATACCCCCAACCTCGATCCTGACTTAATAAAGTTCCTTTTCAAAATTGGGCGCGATCCCAGAAAATGCAAGAAAAACCCTTCAAGACCTGTCAGGATCGTCTCCTTGACGTCCTTGGTCCTCTGACAAGGATCCTCGATTTGGCTGAAGAGAGCCATGCGCAGGGCACCCGTCTCAATACAGACTTGATAAGAGGATGGAGCCATAGGGCCATTATACTTTTGGGAAACGCTAATGCAAGCATCAACGGCGAGAGGCGTAGAGTTGTCCTTACTAGGATCCACCCAAAACGTAGTGATCTTGCAGATAAGGAACCCACCCAAAACCAGAAAGGTTTACTTTTTGGTGAGGAACTGATAAAATCAATAGGGAAATATGTTTTGACATTCACTGCCCTTGATAAGCCGCAGAAAAATATGCGCAAAGTATTTAATAACAGCAATAACCTTTTTGGACGGGCCGGAAGACGGGGCCTTCCTTCCGGCCGATACAACCAAAGGGCCAACTTCAGAGGTCGTGGTTTTGGTAGAGGCTTCCAACAATACCACAACCCACAATTCTACCCCCAAAGAGGTAGAGGACAAAGGGGCAGGGGATTCAGATCACGTGGATCAAGCTATCAAAGTAATCCCTCAGATGAGTGTTCCTCATCCACTTCCCCATTCTTTCCCTTCAAAGGTGGACGGCAGATTAAAATATTTCCTAAAAAATTGGAAACTGATTACTCGGGACCGTTGGGTTCTAAACACTGTAAGAGGCTTTACAATAGACTTCGAAAGGATACCTAATCAATTTTCTTTCCCGAAAGAAATTACCCTTTCTTCAGACCAACAAAGAATCATAGAAGAGGAAATCTCTTCTATGATTCAGAGGGGTGCAATCTTGGAAATACCTATCGAGGAACTAGGCTTTATAAGCAACCTTTTCTTAGTCGAAAAGAAAGACAAAGGTTGGAGACCGGTCATAAACCTGAGAGAACTTAACAAGTTTCTCATTTCAAAATGTAAGGCATCCATCTTCTCAGGGACTTACTCCTGGAAGGCGATTGGCTGGTCAAATTAGACCTCAAAGACGCCTATTTTACCATTCCTATGGCGAAAATCCATCAACACTTCCTTCAGTTTCTCTGGAAGGGTCATCTATACCAGTTTCAAGCCCTTCCTTTTGGCCTTTCTTCCGCCCCTTGGTGTTTCACCAAGGTGATGAGTAGTGGTTCCTTTAAGATCAAGGGGTATTCGTCTGATCATCTACCTCGACAATATCCTCATCATGGCCCAGGATCTTTTACAACTAAACAAAGATCTAAAATTTGCTATGGATCTTTTAGAGAGTCTGGGTTTCATCATAAACAAGGAGAAATCATCCCTGATTCCCTCAAGATCTCTAGAATTTCTGGGGTTCACGGTCGATACAATTTGCTGCCTCCTTCTCCTTCCCTCAAAGAAAATATCAAAGATAAAAAAGCAAATAAAATGTTCTCAAACGTCAAGACCTATCCCTCAGGGATTTGGCGAGACTCCTGGGCCTTCTTTCCTCTTCCATCAAGGCAATTTTTCCGGGTCCCCTCAATAATCGCGCTCTTCAGAGAAACAAAGCGAGAGCTCTGAGATCTGGACTTTGGTATGGAGATCGTATCAACCTGGATCAAGATTCTCGTTCGGAACTGATTTGGTGTTTGAACAACCTAGAAGCTTGGAATGGGAAAGCTATCTTTGGTTCAACCCCAGAATTTATCTTGGAATCAGATGCGGGTGCTTGATGAGGTGCTTGCCTTTTAGATCAAAGCACTGGAGGTATCTGGTCGCGAGAAGAATCTCTCCACCATATAAATTACCTGGAGTTGACTGCCGATTGTTATGCTCTCATGAGCTTCAGACATTGCCTTCAAGGGAGATCTGTCCTTCTGAAAATGGACAATATGTCAGCTGTGGCTTATATCAATCGCTTTGGAGGGACCAAATCTGCGGACCTGTCAGACCTGCCCAAGAAGCTCTGGATGTTTTGTCTAGAACACAAGATTGCGATCAGAGCGGAATACCTTCCGGGAGCAGTGAACACCTCTGCAGATTGGAACTCGCGTTTCCTCATAGACTTCAGCGATTGGAAACTGGACACTTTGGTTTTCAACATTCTGAATCGAATTTGGGGCCCTCTAGTAGACCTGTTTGCGAGCAGATTGACATTTCAAATCCAGAATAATTTCAGCTGGATGCCCGACCCGGGTGTTCTAGCAGTCAATGCTTTCCTTCAAACATGGAAGGAAATCCAGGGTTATGCTTTTCCCCCCTTTCGCAATGATTCAGAGGGTCCTTCGGAAAGTGAGATTAGAACCGTGTTCTCATTTTGATAACCCCTTTTTGGCCTTCCCAGGCTTGGTTTCCGACTGCTCTAGAAATGAATTGCAGCATTCCCTTTTTGATTCCTTCCATACGGAATCTACTTACAAAGAGACTGACATTTTCACCCCCTAATTCGGAACAGGAGTTTATCCCTTCTTGCCTGGAGAGTGTCAGGAGATCTAACGAAATCTCAGGCCTTTCGGAATCGGCTTCTATTCTCCTCAGAGAATATTGGGCACCTGACACACACTACAGATACAATAGAATCTGGAAAGTTTGGGTATATTGGTGCATGGAAAGGGACCTGGATCTCTTGGATGCCCCTATTGTTGACATCATTAATTTCCTTGTTGAACAATTTGATAGGGGACTTAGCTACAGATCTGTCAACTGTTTTAGATCTGCTATTTCTGCTGGTCATTCTCTCGTTAACGGGAAGACTATTGGTAAAAATGTATTGATTTGTAGAATTATTAAAAGTATACGTCTAAAGAGACCTCCTAAAGCCAGATATGATACACTTTGGGACGTTAATTTGATTCTCAATCTCTTTAATAATTGGCCTCCCAATTCTCTCCTTAATAGGAAGAATCTCTCTTATTAAATTAGCTACTCTTTTATACAGAAGTTCTGAAGTCAGAGCTCTAGAGGTTACTAACCGTTCTTACAATATGTTTGGTGTCAAATTTGATATTCATAAAAGAACGAAGACAATGTCTGATTCAATATTTTATCCTCGTTTTGATCTTTGCCCAAACCTCTGTGTTGTGCAGTGCATGAAAGAATATGATCTTAGAATGTCTGATCTCCGCCCTCCTGATGTAAATCAATTACTTATTTCTTTTATTAAACCTCAAAGGAATTAGCTCTTCTTCTATCGCTAGATGGATCAAAACCGCTATGAGTTTGGTGGGCATAGATTTAAATATTTTTCAAGCTCACTCTCTGAGAGGTGCTATGGCCAGTAAATCCATTTGGTCTGGAGGTAAGTTAGACGACATTTTGAAGGCCGCAGACTGGTCTAATGCCAGTAGCTTTGCACGTCACTATTGTAAACCTATTCAACATATGTCTGATGTTGTTTTAGAAAGTTACCAACATGCATAATGTAGCCTCCGGTCTTGTAATGAAATTGCGATTCTCATATTAACATGACTAGAGAATCTGGATTTCATTAAAGACACTGAGGCTGACATTATCCCTCCCTCCCACCTTTACAATGTTATCTTATACATTTTATTGTTATGCATAATTTTGTCTTTCAATATGTTTTTTACTATTTCTATGTTTATGAATATTTGAACTTTCTCTCTGGTTCTTGGACTCATTTCTTTTTCTTTTCAGATAATCCTTGAGTACGGATTTTACCACCACTTCCTTGATTACGGATGTTACCACCACTTCATCGTTGGTCCTTATTCCTTGGATTCTTCACCTCCATCTTCCTTTCAAGTTTTAAAGAAATTTTTAAGTTTACTACAATGTTTCAAGTTTTATGTCTCAAGTTCATCTAGGACTTATCTACAACTCTTTTAAAAGAGGCTGTCTGTTGTTGCCTTGTGGACTTTGCCTGTTGCCTTTGTTCTATTTGGAATGTTTTTATTGTGATGTATGCAGCTGCTTGGGTCTGCATTAAAGGTAAATGCATAATGCCAGCCTCCATGTCTTTAATGAAATCCAGATTCTCTAGTCATGGTAATATGAGAATCGCAATTGTTACGATTAACATGTACATTTGAGCTATGTTTAAATTCAGGAACAATAGACCTATGTTAGGCTGGAAAGTTTCTACTATATGTATAAATGATGTATATATGCCACTACACCTTTCCCTGTCCTTCACTCACAGATTCACCACCATCTACTCTACCTCTTCTTTTTCTCCCCTCACACCAAGAGCACTGTAAATATTTTTATCGTACCTCTAGCTATTGGAGCAACTGTGTTGCCACTGAGAAATGATTTGACTTCATAATCGCATTTGATGCCACTCAACTCTGAGATTAAATTTGATTTGAGCATCATAGAAAATCAATTGTGGTGTATGCTTTATCTTTATTCCCGTTTGTCTAAATGAATTGCTACCACAACGCCACTGTATTGTACTGTATTACTGACCCAGGTCTGGTCGTTTTACGTGGGTTACCCCGTTAAAACTCAATTCCCAAATATGAGGTGCATGGCCTCCTAGAACTCACTAAGTGAGGCGGGAGTCGCTCCAGCTCCCGGAAACTCAAGGAGGCACAGAGCTGGCCCAGGTGCAAGCTCAACCGTGGAGTCAGGCCTCGAATAAGGATCCTTTGTCTCGTTGGATGACTTCAACGAACAGGACCAAGTTGAAGACCTCTTCGACTTTACTTTTCCTGCACTTGTGGGACTTTCGAAATCTAGGAGTTCCACAAGGATCTTGGGTTCCACGACTGATCCTGGGATCTCCCTCTTCACCGGGTTCGAGATTATTACAGTGTCGCATTTCAGAAGGCAAGGAGTTTGAGGCAGCACTCCCTCAAGACAATGGTGTGCATGGCGTGGCAGTCGACAGGGTCGTTGAGTCGTGGTCACGCTCAAGGCACCAAAGGCAAACAAGATGAGGGTCCATCACCGACATCTGCCAATTACATGTGCCACAGGCCTTGAAACCTGCCTTTCAAGTGTACATCCTGACACACCAGGAGAAAAACAAGTTAAACAGGTCAGTCAAAAAAAAGATTGTGGTTAGCTCTCTTCGGATGTGCAATGACCGGCGCATAAAGAAAAGAACTGAATTTGGCGCATTGGGGTGCCGCCTGCACAGGTAACAATGCACGTCACTTCCTGCTCATGATAAAAATTCCAGATCCAATCTGATGCCTTGGGATAATTTGAAATTAAGGGATCTGTGACTAGACGTCTTAATCAAATAAGGGCTTAAACTTTTGCATCAGATTTTGCATGCCATACAAATGTAGGCAAAACCGAATCCAAAGATTGGCCAGGATTCCTTGGAGACCTCCTGGATAGCGATCTCCACTAGACAAAGTGTGATCTACAATTTGAATTACTAAGCAAGATCGTTTAGAAACTACAGCCGTTTGCGGTACCCAACGGACTGAAACGGATATTCCAGGACACCCTCATGCTTAGTTGTTAGCAACCACTTACACTCAAAGCATTTATGATGAGAGCCAAATTAACAGCCATTCTTGTGAAGAACCAACCAATGACCTATTACAACAATAAATACCTAACTTAAGTTTTAAATATAATGCAAAATACCATACACCGAGCAGCACCACAACATAAAGGTGAGATTAAGTATATAACACTGCTGGAAGTGCATCTTAATCATGTGTGGGTAATGTTGAAGAAGAGTGGATGGGCAATAAGTAAAATAATTTCATTAGGGAGTGTATTACTATCAGCAGAACAAAAGATCATAAACAAAAGATAGCTTAATATGGCACTCTTTTGTTGCCTTAACAGCAGACTAAAATACCTAGAGACAACCATGCTCAAATATAATTTCAAGACAAAAAAGGTGATGAAAACACTAGAAATAATTTCCCTTGGATGTACAGTAGCTGAAGCATTGTGGCAAAACACTGTGTATGGTTTTCTCAGAGCCATAAGACTGACCGTTGACTAATTTATTGCAAAACTCACAGGTCTTTCAAGGCCTTCATTAGACTTGTGCATAGTCCTACCTTACTTACATCGGACTTAAAGAGGTGTTGGCCTGACAACTGATTAACAAGGCTGATTTCCAATAGGCTGCTCAGAGTAGCTGCCTTATTTGGGAATAAATGTGACTAGCCCAGTCACTTCCAGAGGCTTCATTTTGACAAAGAGCAAATTCTTGCCCAGTGGTCTTACAAAAGTGACCAACTGCAATCTTGTCTGTGACTAGAGCTTTCTCAGCTATATTAGACTATTAAAGCCACAAGCATGAAATTGTACTGAATGAGGCTCAAGCTATACATGTTAGGGGAGTGACTGACTTGTTGGTAATTATGTACAAGGGCTGCCTTTTAGACGGGAGACGAGGTGCCCTAGACACTGTCAAACACCAACCAATCTTTCAGAAGGGTAGGCTGATTAGGTCTCAGCTATCAGTTCATTCTGTTCTTCATTCACCTATATACCTTAATGTGGGCCATGTATGGCTCTCTTTTGACCCACAAATAACTAAATAATCACTGAGATTAGGGTAAAGTATGTTAGAGTGATAGCACATACTTAGCTTCTTCACTCGAATTTCTGTTTTGATTCAGACTCCCCTTCAGTCTTCAAGTAGGTTCGGATTCTTCAACAGTCATCTTACTGTTCTGGTGTTTATTTTTGATGCTACAAGGATGGTATGGAGGCATGCTGGTTGAATGCTAGTAGTAGAGACTGATGCCCAGAGACACAGTTCTGCAGTCTACTGTGAAAGGAGACATGCAATTTGACAGCGATAGGTGGTATCAGCTGACCATCGTTTGTAATTTTGTGTTGGCCGTCATGTGCGGATATACATATTAGATGAATGAAAAGCAACTCCCAGATCACCAAGGATAAGAGGTAAGCAACAGACACCCTTGATAAAGCAAGGGCAAATGAGCATAAGACAGACAGCACAAATAGTGGAGAACACAAAGTTTTTAAAGTGTGCAGAGACACATTGACATACACACAAAGTCAGTTGCTCAAGTACAAAGTTACTGGTGTTGCTGATTAGTACCTTAACTGAACAGCTTCTACAGTTATTTATTGTTGCATGTTTTCTTGTGGCAATCAATATTTTAGATTAGAAACTAGCTGCCACCTTTTCTTTAACATCAACTGCCGCTCTCATGCTGATTTTGTACTGAATACTTACGTGGTGCTATAGGCGATGCATGATTTATACAATACCCTGGCAATCTGTGAATTTAGCAATCCCATTGTATATGCGATCCAAAGTGAAATAAACATACCTGCATGAAGTGCTGCAACTCACTTGCGCCTATAATGATGCCCAATGTTGTCTGTTGCCACCAACTGTTTTTGTTCCTGACTTTTTGCCACAAATTTGACACCAGAACGCTTGGGGCCAGATGTAGGTAAATTAGATTTACCGATACTTAATTACCGAATTATACCGATTCGGTAATAAAAAAATCGGTAAATCTAAAGGGTGGATATGTAGGTATCCACATCCGCATGAAGTGCTGCAACTCACTTGCGCCTATAATGATGCCCAATGTTGTCTGTTGCCACCAACTGTTTTTGTTCCTGACTTTTTGCCACAAATTTGACACCAGAACGCTTGGGGCCAGATGTAGGTAAATTAGAATTACCGATATTTAATTACCGAATTATACCGATTCGGTAATTAAAAATCGGTAAATCTAAAGGGTGGATATGTAGGTATTTCCAGATGTGGAAATACCGAATCTGTAACAATCGGTATTTACCGATTCTGTAAATACAGAATCGGTATTTCCCATTGATTCCTATGGGCTTTGAAGCCCATAGGAATCAATGGGAAATACCGATTCTGTATTTACAGAATCAGTAAATACCGAATTTTGCAAGGGTGCAGAGGGTGTCACTGACGCCCTCTGGCACCCCACAAATAGGCATGTGCGCCATGTGGCACACAGACATGCCCTAAGGGCATGTCTGTCTGTCACATGGCTAGGTGTGCATGCACACATGTGCATGCACACCTGAATTCGGTATTTTACCACACAATAGGATTGTGTGGTAAAATACCGATTTTGTAGGGACTTTGGGACTCAGAAGAGTCCCACCTACATCTGAGATTTACCGAATCAGTAAAAATACCGATTCGGTATTTTACAGAATCGGTAAATTTACCGAATCGGTAAATTTACTGATTCTGTAAAATTGTGCCCCTACATGCCAATTCTCGAATACCGGTCGGTAACGGCTGAAAATACCGATTTCCGGCCGTTACCGACCAACCTACATCTGGCCCTTGGTACGTTATCTGCTGTGCTCGCTTCTGTCTAATTTCATGCTCGCCTTAGAGCTGGTTCAGATTAATAAAAGTCAAACTGAATTTTTATTTGATCTTACCAAATAAACTGTGTCCTTAGTTATTTGACTTGATTCATGCTAAGAGAGTTCAAGTCAATTGGAGATAACTGTGATTAAGTTCCTGCTCTAAGTTTTCTATTAATTGTCTGTAATACTCCAATTTTCGATTAGATCCACAGGGGAATTACTTAATGACAGACCAATGCATTTTGAACCTATATCCTAGCACCTAGCACTCTGCACCTTGCATAGCATTAGTTGTGAATGTTGTCATCTGCAAAAGATACTTGTGCATACAACCCTAAAAGTACAAACTAATACTAGTATTTCAAAACACTACTGAGATACTTTAGGGCTAGGTATTGCAGCTCTTGCGAGGTAGAAATGGTAAAGCGCAAATTGCAAAAATTCGGGGATGACCCTCCATGTACCACTATTGATTATTTTCTAGTGTGTGCAGTTAGTGTGGTTAATTATGAAATAGACAGAGTGGAACGCCGCTTATCCTTAGCATCAGGTCCGGTGTTAGCAGAGGTGGCTGGGTAGTATTATGGACTAGCCCAAGAAGAGAATGCACCAAGGGAACTTACATATTCTGGGCAACAGGGCACCCCAAGGGCAACAGAAAACGTAATAGACCCTGGTATAGAATTACATGTGCAGACCAATACCTCACTTGTACATACACCTAACGGATCACCTACCCCGAAAAAAAAGAGCGGTTGTAAGAAGAGTCATGTAACGACAGGGAGTAATACAAGTAAGAAAAGTAAGAAAGGACCGCTGCAGAAATTGCCAGTCCAAGCAAACGATGGTTTAACTAAACAAGGCACCACTATAAATTTAGAAGCCACACTTACTGTAAACCTTGTTGCAACAAAAATTGAATGCTAAAACCTCTTTTTAATAAATTAGATAAACTGACCAGTGAAATAGTCAATATCAGTGGTATACTAAAGGAGTGCAAGTAATAACCTTGAGAAAATGAAGGATGTAGCAAAGGGGGGACCCATTGTACAGCCTACCCATGAAATAGCTGCCAACGATAGGGCAACAAGTATGGCAACTGGCAGTAATATAATACTTACAGGGATCAAAAATGGAAGCTAAGAGCTAGTACAGCAACTCCAACTTAGCCAACAGACCCGGAATAACCAACCATGCCTAAATAGAGAGGACAGGCCCGAATTGAATCAACTACAAAATACTCGAAGCCAGAAGAAAATAAGGTCCTTGAGGGAAGAGCTGGTGTTACTATTACCTACCACCAGAATGCTGCCCGTTTGTGGCAGTTATAGTCAATGTGCCCCCACTACAGCCGGGCCAAAGGGAACCACATGACACACTAAAAAATAAAGGGATTCACTGGCTAGATAAGAACTGTGGCTACCCAGTGGGAGATGCAAGTCAAATACTCCTAACAAGAAGAGTAAGTTGGATTGGCCCCTTAGCTAAGAGTCTCACAGAAGGTTGTGTAATTATTAATTTTAGAAGCCCAAGTTGGGCAAGGAACACCTTGGATAGAGCAGTTCCACCACTGCACCTTGAACAGAATGTGACACTACAAACCCTAGGCTTTTTCTATAGACACTTAAGGTTTGTACCAAATAGGGTATTAGAAAGAGGTAACCCCAGCATGAACTCTATTTTTCCAAACTATCGACAATATGCATTGACAGTATCAAATAGATATCAAACATTGAGTACATTACAAGATAATGATTGACACAGCGATGCCCGTTTATTCAAAGTGGAGGATGACTCTGCTGGTGACAAGTTAACTGAATATGATACTGGAGCACCAAGTATCAACAATTTATTGATAATTGTATCCAACGCTCTTCCTAATATAAAAAATACACATGAAGAGACCTCATATATAAGTAGGGATGTAGTTAGAAAATGTGAATATTTAAGCGATAGACCAGGGGAATTAATAGAAAATGGTTATACAATTGTTACGTGGAACATAGCAGGTCTATTAAGTAAAATGGATGGATTTTATTAATGAGCATGATATAATCTGTATGCAACAAACCTGGTGTACTGATCAGGCTTATATGTGGAAGGGTTTGCCTCATACGGCCTGCCTGCAGTACCGTCCCCTGCAGGTAAAGCAAAAGGAGGGCTTTTAATTCTCATCTCAAATACACTACCGGTTGTTGTTAAAAGAGTAGTTACAATAGGAGAATACTCAGATTTTGTAGTTGAATTGTAAAGATGGTAGGGATGAGATTATAGTCAATTATTATAATAATGTGTTAGACCGACTCGTAGCATTGATATATCCGAGCTGGACAAAGTGCTTGATAATCTGATAAGTGTGATTAATACTAATTTTGCTATTATATGGGTCGAGGATTTTAATACACAAATATGCCCATTGTCTAGGACTAACGCCTGTGGGTACAAGAGTGATGAAAGAGATATTTGTACACACTTCCCACATTGTAACTATGGAGGAGCATTAAATACTATGATAGAGAAGTACGATCTTGATTTATTACAATGTGCCTGTGACCCTAATGGTGGTTTATTACCAACTTTTATAGGTAGGAATGCAACTTCTGTCATTGACCATGTGTTAATTTCTACAAGTATTACATATATGTGTTCTACACCATGGATTGAACAGTTAGCACTTAGTGACCATAATTGTATTATTAAGTCAATACTAGTATGGTGCAACAAAACTACTACAACAAGATGCTATTGCTAACATTACCCCTATTAGACCAAATGGTACATGTATCAAATGGGAGGGGGTAGAGCCGATAAACGTATTACATGACATTGTTGTAAAATGCGGGACAAAGATTTCATACTGCCTCAATGAGGATGTCAGCCAGACTATGATACTAAATAACTTTTGTAAAATTAATCAGATTGACGGGATATTGACTGCCCCCTTTAGGGAAAAAAACTATACAATGCAGGGGATGGTTTGATCACACCTACACACAGGCCTCTAACCAACTGAAACAGGCCCTTAAAATAAACCCAGGAATAAAGAATGAATAAACATTTAAGATTTAATTACAAACTAGCCCTTAAAGCAAGGAAAAGAAAGTTACAGGAGATACCGTGGGACAAACTATCATTGGCAGCAGACAGCTAACAATAAATTAATCTGGGAAACTGTCAACTTACCATTAACTCATGTTAACTGTGAAGCATGGGTGATACATTTTACTAATGTTTTTATCCCAGTAGATTATGAAGTATCTAGATCCTATTGAACAACACAAAGCGAGTGGCCTGTTATACCCTTAAATATTACACTTGATGAGGTTAAGGCTGGACTGAATGGAAAAGTTGGGGAGGGAAAGCACCGGGACCAGATGGGGTACCAGTAGATGTTTACAAAACAGCTATAGATCTATGGGGACCGCTCTTTATCAGAGTTTTCAATTTTGCAGTGACAGAGGTCCCACCATCTACCTGGGGTCAATCTGTAATTATTCCCGTTTTTAAAAAAGGGAACAAATCGGAAGCTAAAAATTACCGTCCCATTTCGCATTTAGACTCATCTGTAAAAGTGATGAGCAAAGTGTTATTGATAAGATAGGAAGAGTGGGTCACTGAGAATGAGAATTTATCAACAGCACAATATAGTTTTAGAAAAGGGCTAGGAACAATAGAGCAATGTAATAATTTTGAGCTTTTAATAGGCAAATAAACGTGTGAAAAGCAGGGGAGTTTATAGCTATGCTTTGCAGACCTTAGTAGTGCTTTTGACCTGGTCAATCATGCTGTCCTGTCGCCAATTTTGCTTAAACTTGGAGCTCCAGAACCTATTATCTTTTTCCTAGCAAGGTTATATGAGAGACTGACTTGCAAAGTCCAGTATGGGCAACGTGGTGAGTGCACTCCAAATCTAGAGGTCAAACGAGATATCCGCCTAGGCTATGTTTTAGCACCTCTGCTTTTATAAGTTATTTATAAATGAGGCTGACAAAGCCCTTCAGTGGGTGCAGGCGGATGCACCCCAAATTGCAGGTAGCCCTGTACCGGTTCTCCTCTATGCAGATGATGCTGTGCTTCTGTCTAGGACCCAGGTTGGCCTACTATGTCTAATGGCAAAGTTCAAGAATTTTATTAGTAGGAAGCTTTTAATCAACAAAACAAAAACGTTTACTTTGGTATGTGGTCTTAAACCTTGGAAACATAAAACCTTTTTTATTGATACTACTAAAGTGGAAACCATTGATAACTTTTGCTATTTGGGAATAACATACAGGTAAGGGGAACTGAACGCACAAACTAACGTACATTCAAAGATGCTAAAGAGTGCACATGGGATCTTCCGATTTGCATCAAAACTGGAAGGCCGTCCTATAAAGGATGTGATAGATAGCTATTTCTTCCTAAAACATCTTCTATGTCTACCCCCTCCGCATCCACAGAGCTATAGCACCAAGAAGTAGGAATAAAAGATCTATCCGATTTGATCCGCCCGGTAGTACTTTGGGGATCTATCTGGGCCAAGGATGAGACAAAATTCACTCAAACAATCATTAAGGATTGTCTCGAGTTGGACAACAGTTTGCGCATTCCTTGGATAAAATAGATCACTGATTTATATAATGAATTATTTAAGATTACGATTCATGTACATCCAGAACGCGTCACATCCTTATCAAAACAGGAGATAAAGGACACATTCCTGGCACACAAAAATGAGATCTGCACGAGAACAGTAGGGAAGCAAACTACCTATATATTCCACAAAGAAATTGATCACAGAAGCGGTTTCCAAGATTATCTGTCTGCAGTTACTAAGCCTTCACACCGTTGTGTACTAGTAAGATTGAGATAGAAATAGTACATCACCAAGCCGCTTTCCCTGCAATGAAAACGGGCCCACATCCCTGTGCCCTTGTGATGAGCAAACCAAGCAAAGCACTATGCACTTTTTGCTCATTTGTGACTTTTACTTACATCTTAGATGATTTTAACTAAAGCCATTGTTTAAAAAATATGTGAGAACTGCCCATGTTGCTATGAATTTACCTGTTACGTTCAGTGATAGTGATATGTTTTTATGTTGTGTCATATAGTTGTTTATATATGGCCAAATGTGTTCTTTTAAAAAAAAGATTGTATTTATATTAGCTTTGTTAATGCTTTTCTGGTTGTTGCACATACCGAATAAAGCTTGCTGAACCGAACCGACAGACCAATGCATATGAATGGACAACGAAATAACTGAAAAATCTGTAAGATTCGGAGACAAATGCGCATAATAAGGACCGGTGGAAGATGGGCTAGGACTTTGTGCTGTGGTGTGTTTGGGCGAGTTATTAGCCTGAACAATTCATATGGTTTACAGGTACAGGCAGCGACTTTCTGGCAAAACTGATACTAATAACTTAATTTCCTGAAATGTCTTATTATCTGGATGGTTGCTCCATCTTGTGCGATAGGTGTTATTATCTGATTTTCTTGATGCTCTGCCATTCTTGTCTTCTTTGAGTTAATTAAAATTTAGTACCACATTATCTTATTAACCCCCATTGGTATGATTACAAGTGGTACAAACAAATAGAGTTGTTTTATAATGTAATGATACTCTTAGACTTTAGATACATTATTATAGAGGTATTATTGAGATAAGAAATGCTGCCGCTGGAAAGGGACAAGAACAGAAACAATACAAAAGATGGAAATGAAGACCAGAAAAAGGATGAAGTTTCGAGATTGTGAGAAACAAACTGGGCATGTTGTCAAACCAATTTTAGCTGTAATCCAATCTGGTAATAGCTTGCTCAATGATGACAATTTAAAGGACTGAATATGTAGATGGCTAGATTACTTTAGATTGCTCTGTCTAAGTAGGATCTCAAATGTTTAACTGAGAAGGGTAAAACGTATGACTCCTCTGCCACCGACCCTTCCCAACAGTCATGAAATTGAAGTTAAATCCCCATCAGCGTCCCATAAGGAGGTGAGAAAAAGATTGCTGGTACGAAAACAGCAGAATAGCCTGAACACTAAAACACAAGGATATCTGATATCCTTGCGAGTAGGAAAGACAAAGTTGATTTTAATTGCACAAAATGACATACAGTTCGGGGCAATGCATGATGTTCCTCAAAGGATACAGTGTAAAGAAAAAATTCTGCAAGTTTAGGTGCAGCATAGACAAGACATATCCCCTTAGGGATAAGGACTTAAATAAACAAGTATGAGAGGAAAAGCTCTTTAAGATGCATCTTTGCGATAATTTCTGCTAGTACTTATTTTCAGATAACAAAAATTGATTTTCAGTCTTGGAACAGATCGGTGTTTAAAAGGGGATCCACCTCAATCAGCTGGGAACTTTCACATTGGTAAACTCATAGCTCTGTCCAAACGGCCTTAGAGCTACAGACACTGAACTGACATAACCCTGAGGCGGATCTTTCTTAACACGGGTACCCTAACTTGCCTACGAGAATTAGGACTCTCAGTCTGTAGAGTCATAACATTAAATTCCCTTCATTAAGTATCCATTCAAGTAAAATCTAACAATTTTAGCATTTGCTACAGCTCACCACATGAAATACCAGTTTTCCAAAAAGGACTCACACTAGATGTAGGTTTTAACATGGGAATACTAATACACCTATTGACTCTCTATGCCTTAGTAGACCAATTCAAAGTTTGCTGAGGTGTACAAAAATCAATCTACAATTAAAGATCCTGCATCCTGACACTCAGAATATGGAGTTTCTTGAACTAGAGGTAGCTTGGCTCAACTTACAGGTGTAGATCCAGTGCAAATTTCAGACCTTCGAAAGATTGACCATTCTTGTGATGACTGAAGAGGCCTTAAGAAAGACATGGAAGCAGCAGCAAGAAATGGACAGGGGAGAACTAAACATTTACCAGCACGCCAAAATGCTGTCGCATTACGGCATTTCAGTGAGTGGTTCAATCACCCGTGTGCCATGTGCAATCTGTGTACCTTCACAGATGGGTCTCTCAACATACTTTTCAGTGATAAACTGAAGAAAAACCTGTATTTATTAATAAAATGTAACATATTTCTGGTTACCATTTTAGATTTAGTCATTCTTGGTTTCTATGGATCTGCCATTATTAGCAATTTTTTAACAGGACAGCAAAAATAAAATCGCAATACAAAATGTCGCCTTTGAAATAAACCAACTCAAAATGAAAAACTGCCACATCAGCTGAGTGGGTACAGATGCATCACTAGTCTCGAGACAATACAGATATTATGACCTCCGCTGCACCTGTCATCCACTCACTCACCTGAAATGCACTGAAAATTATTCCCAAATAAAAGGCTATTTTAAAAACGTTATATACATCCGCCCTTCTACCAAAAATACATTAACAGCAAATCAAGCACAGGATGCACTTTGAAACACTGCTCTTTCAAGGCCGACAGTGTTACTGTTCTTGCCCAATGTGATTACATGACATGATCTCTAGCTCTTCAAAGTGAGCCCATCATGTACAGGTAAGCCTCTTCCTCACTATTATCATTTGGGTTAGCAATTTACACAAGTTATTTTGCAAATGTCAAACGTGTAAGAAAAAAACCTGATTTTCAAAAAGCCAAGTGCAATGTACTGGGTAAAGGCTTTCTGGTAAGATCTGTTTAGAAGAGTCTGCAGGGAACTGCACATAGGAGAAAATCGTGGGTCTACCAACACTACCATTTTTCTGTACATTACAGGATCGGACAGACCTACCGGGAAAACTGGCAGAGACGCTGGTCAGCCAGAACAGTTTGTTGGTCGATATTTTGGGGCCTGTCTTTTTCTGGTCGGGTAACACGTTTTTACAGCTGATTTCCCGGATATTCCCACAAACATTGCATGCAAGCACAAATGCCTGCAGTCTCCCATACCTTTAAAAACAAACCTATAGTGTGCCTTAAAGAGTTCAAAACTGCTCCAATTTGTAAATGTGTCTCACATTTATTTTTAGTTATTGGATTGCCTAAAGGGGGTCAATTTTGGTGCCAGGACCTATTATCTGTCCTAGTCCGACTCGAAGACATTACAGTGGGACATTACCTTTCAGAAGGTATGGCAAAGAACCACATGAATTTATATATATATATATATATATATATATATATATATACACAAAGTTTGTAGCTGTTCCCAAGCCTCTGTTTCGGCGGGCTCACGGCCGGGGTAGCCACCCCCAAAAATTCCACAAGTACAACCCAGCGCTTTCCTTCCAAGGATGGTCGAAAAGGAATCACACAGGAGCCGTGGCCTCTATTCAAGTGCAGATTTATTGCAGACACAACGTCCTACGCGTTTCGGAGTAGGATCACTCCTTCATCACGGGCAAACTTTGTGCATTTCATCATTGTTAATAAAGTAAAATAACGTGTCACGTGATACAATCAACATAAACAAAATACTACTTCATATTATTTCATCATATGAGTATTTCAGGTTTGTATTAAAAACTTTTTTAACTTTTTTAAGGGCTACGGTGACTGACTAGCATAGTTTCAACATATACATCAAGTCTCAATTGAAATTATTTTTGATTAATATGATGCTGTCTCATGGTTTTCGAGTCGCTGGTTTAACAAAGCACATAATTTTCTAATGGTTTTTTTACTTCTCGTCCATGTACATAAATAATTGTGATATTACTTGCAATTGTGTAAACAAAAATAAAACATTTCAAACGCTTTCAGCCGTCCTGAGATTTGAACCCGTCATCTCAAAAGTCAAAACAAATGCGTATGTGTATTTAAACACTGGAGCTACGCGCAATTTATATTACTCCACCCCAAAAGTGGCAGTATTTGCAAGTGAAGTCAGCTATTTCTTAGTTGACTATGTAAGTAACCAAATACAGTGTTCATAAAACATAGGATATTAGGAAGGACTCCTATATCCCCGTCAGCACAACAAGTTAACGCCCAAGTGGGCATAAATCTAATTTAGGGGGGCTGTCAGAGTGCTGCCCTAGGTTTTTTACGGGCAAAAGTAACTGACTAGCATCGTTTCAACATTTACACCAAGTCTCAATTGAAATTACGTTTGATTAATATGATGCTGTCTCAAGGTTTAAGAGTAGCGGGTTTAACAAAACACATCACTTTCTAATGGTTTTGGAACACTTCTCGTCCATGTACATAAATAGATATATTACTTGCAATTATGAAAACAAAATGAAACATTTCAAACACTTTCTTAGATTCGAACCCGTCATCTCAAAAGTCAAAACAAATGCGTATGTGTATTTAAACACTGGAGCTACGCACAACTTATATTACTCCTCCCAAAAGGGGCAGTATTAGCAAGTGAAGTCAGCTATTTCTTAGTTGACCATGCAAGTAACCAAATACAGTGTTCATGGAACATAAAATATTAGGAAGGACTCGTATATCCTGGTCAGCACAAAAAGTTGACGCCCAAGTGGGCATAAATCTAATTTAGGGGGACTGTCGGAGTACTGCCCAAGTGGGCAAATGTTCAAAGGGTAGCCAATTCATCACCTCTTCCCAAAGCATCTGTTACCTTAAAAAAGATAAGACAAAATTTCTATTAAAATCTTCATACCGCAACAAAGGTTAATGAAGAGCACACACAAAATTCTAAAAACAGCAAACTGGAAATAGGCAGCAGAATACATAACCAATTTGGCTCAAGCATACAATGACAGTTTAGTATAGATGTACTGATAATTCCTCATCCATATTTAACCCATGAGGCACCATGGTGTTAAATCTAATAATGAATTTGGACTCCAGTTTCCTGAGTTCTAGCAATCTATTGCCGCCTCTCACATTGGGGGAAACACAATCAATGGCTGCAAGTTTGATAAGATTGGCAATACTGTTGTGGTTCTCTTGAAAATGACGGGCTACTGGGTAGGTTTTATCTTTTTTGTTGATAGCCCTCAAGTGCTCTAACACTCGTTTCTTGCCTTGGTGGATGGTGCTTCCTATGTAATATTTTGAACATGGACACTTGAGAATATACACCACATATTCAGTATTACAATTCAGATGTTTGTGTATAACCCACGGAGCTTCATTGTTACTGAATTTTACAGATTTTATACTGTTACTGTATTTGCAGGCCTTACATTGATTGCAGGTGAAAAAGCCTTTAACTGCATTGTCCTTTCTAGGATTGGGGATCATGTTACTACATAATTGGTCTCTTAATGACTTTGGTTATCGAAAGGTAAGGGATGGATAATCTCCTATATACTCTTTTAAGTCATTGTCAGTTTTTAGGACTTCCCAAAACTTTTTGAGGCTCCTTCTCACTTCCCATGCATGTGTACTATAGGTGGTAATGAACCTAACAGTTTCTTTGGACTTGTTTATGGATTCATTTACAGTGGGAAATAGAAGTTCCTGGCGATTAAGAGCATCTACTCTATTAATGGCCTTTTTCACAGTTTACCCTGGCTACAGTGCTAAAACTGTGAAAAAGGCCATTAATAGAGTAGATGCTCTTAATCGCCAGGAACTTCTATTTCCCACTGTAAATGAATCCATAAACAAGTCCAAAGAAACTGTTAGGTTCATTACCACCTATAGTACACATGCATGGGAAGTGAGAAGGAGCCTCAAAAAGTTTTGGGAAGTCCTAAAAACTGACAATGACTTAAAAGAGTATATAGGAGATTATCCATCCCTTACCTTTCGAAAACCAAAGTCATTAAGAGACCAATTATGTAGTAACATGATCCCCAATCCTAGAAAGGACAATGCAGTTAAAGGCTTTTTCACCTGCAATCAATGTAAGGCCTGCAAATACAGTAACAGTATAAAATCTGTAAAATTCAGTAACAATGAAGTTCCGTGGGTTATACACAAACATCTGAATTGTAATACGGAATATGTGGTGTATATTCTCAAGTGTCCATGTTCAAAATATTACATAGGAAGCACCATCCACCAAGGCAAGAAACGAGTGTTAGAGCACTTGAGGGCTATCAACAAAAAAGATAAAATCTACCCAGTAGCCCGTCATTTTCAAGAGAACCACAACAGTAATGCCAATCTTATCAAATTTGCAGCCATTGATTGTATTTCCCCCAATGTGAGAGGCGGCAATAGATTGCTAGAACTCAGGAAACTGGAGTCCAAATTCATTATTAGATTTAACACCATGGTGCCCCATGGGTTAAATATGGATGAGGAATTATCAGTACATCTATACTAAACTGTCATTGTATGCTTGAGCCAAATTGGTTATGTATTCTGCTGCCTATTTCCAGTTTGCTGTTTTTAGAATTTTGTGTGTGCTCTTCATTAACCTTTGTTGCGGTATGAAGATTTTAATAGAAATTTTGTCTTATCTTTTTTAAGGTAACAGATGCTTTGGGAACAGGTGATGAATTGGCTACCCTTTGAACATTTGCCCACTTGGGCAGTACTCCGACAGTCCCCCTAAATTAGATTTATGCCCACTTGGGCGTCAACTTTTTGTGCTGACCAGGATATACGAGTCCTTCCTAATATTTTATGTTCCATGAACACTGTATTTGGTTACTTGCATGGTCAACTAAGAAATAGCTGACTTCACTTGCTAATACTGCCCCTTTTGGGAGGAGTAATACAAGTTGTGCGTAGCTCCAGTGTTTAAATACACATACACATTTGTTTTGACTTTTGAGATGACGGGTTCGAATCTCAGAAAGTGTTTGAAATGTTTCATTTTGTTTTCATAATTGCAAGTAATATCATATCTATTTATGTACATGGACGAGAAGTGTTCCAAAACCATTAGAAAGTGATGTGTTTTGTTAAACCCGCTACTCTTAAACCTTGAGACAGCATTATATTAATCAAACGTAATTTCAATTGAGACTTGGTGTAAATGTTGAAACGATGCTAGTCAGTTACTTTTGCCCGTAAAAAACCTAGGGCAGCACTCCGACAGCCCCCCTAAATTAGATTTATGCCCACTTGGGCGTTAACTTATTGTGCTGACGGGGATATACGAGTCCTTCCTAATATCCTATGTTCCATGAACACTGTATTTGGTTACTTACATAGTCAACTAAGAAATAGCTGACTTCACTTGCAAATACTGCCACTTTTGGGGTGGAGTAATATAAATTGCGCGTAGCTCCAGTGTTTAAATACACATACGCATTTGTTTTGACTTTTGAGATGACGGGTTCTAATCTCAGGACGGCTGAAAGCGTTTGAAATGTTTTATTTTGGTTTACACAATTGCAAGTAATATCACATTTATTTATGTACATGGACGAGAAGTAAAAAAAACATTAGAAAATGATGTGCTTTGTTAAACCAGCGACTCAAAAACCATGAGACAGCATCATATTAATCAAAAATAATTTCAATTGAGACTTGATGTATATGTTGAAACTATGCTAGTCAGTCACCGTAGCCCTTAAAAAAGTTTAAAACGTTTTTAATACAAACATGAAATACTCATATGATGAAATAATATGAAGTAGTATTTTGTTTATGTTGATTGTATCACGTGACACGTTATTTTACTTTATTAACAATGATGAAATGCACAAAGTTTGCCCGTGATGAAGAAGTGATCCTACTCCGAAACGCGTAGGACGTTGTGTCTGCAATAAATCTGCACTTGAATAGAGGCCACGGCTCCTGTGTGATTCCTTTTCGACCATCCTTGGAAGGATAGCGATGGGTTGTACGTGCGGAATATATATTATATATATATATTTTTTCCCCCCTGTCACAACTGCAAAGCCTGTCATAGCAGTACGAAAGTAACCTCTTATGAAATACCAGAAACAGAGTAAGAAAAATCAATACATTTCTTACATGCACAAGTCTATTGTGTGTATATTGTTTAGAATGCCGCTGCCAACTACATTACGTAGGCAGTTCAATCCATCCAGTAAAGAAAATAATTCTGGAACATGCAAGGGCTATCCAACACAACGACCCCAGTTACCCTGTTGCGAGATACTTTGCTTCAAAGCACAACAGTGACGGCAATCTTCTAAAATTCTTCTGCTTAGATCAAGTCCCCTTGAAAGACCGGGGAGGAAACAGGGAGCTACAAATGAGGAGATTGGAGTCGAGATTCATCATAGATCTCCGTAACAAAAGTCCACATGGGTTGAACATTGGGGAGGAGTTGGCCATGCACTTAGGCCAATAGACTAGCAGTAAAGTGTTTTATCTCTTTCTTCAGTGGACCTCATCCCATAGCCTAGAATGATTGACAATTATATGATAATGCTCATCCTTGCAAAAAGTTGACATCTGAATATGACAGATATATGTAATTCAATCTGATCAGTTGATGAAACAAGTAATGTTGATGCATATATTTAAGGACCACTAGCATAATTATGTTTGGTTAAGTAGCCCATCCAGGGCTTGATAATAACACAAAACTTTGTTGTTTGTCCAAAATGGCCAGAACTAATTGAAGTTTTAGGTAACTTCAAGATGGCAATTGTGAAACTTAAAAACAGTCCGTCCTTTGTGTTAATGAATTAGAGGATGTAATTCAATTTGATCAGTTGATGAAATGAAGCAATGTGGATACATGTATTTATGTATTACCAGCACAATCATGTTTGGTTAAGAATTGCCCATCCAGGGCTTTAAAACAATTTTTACGTTTGTCCAAATTGGCCAGAATGAATCGAAGTTTCAGGTAACTTCAAGATGGCCACCGCGAAACTTACAATTAGTCCGTCCTTTGTGTCAATTAACCAGAAGATGTGACGTCAACATGTAACTTTATTTAAAAATGTAAGCTGACATTGTGTGAGTAACAGCAGACAAAGGCGCTATGCTGAAACGCGTCCTGTTTTTGATTTAAATAAATCCAATGAATTGGTGTAATTCGAATCACTAAGTGCCGTCCATTCTTTTACCGGAGTGAAAGAAGTTGTGAGCAGAATATATATCAAAATAATTGCGGACTCCCCGGAAGCTTTACTAAAATTGGATATAAGGATGCCAAAAGGATGGTTCCATTAGCTACTACAACATGACAGAGGACTCAACATGACAGAAGCTTTAAATAAGTCAGCTGCTGGTCAAAAATCAACTGTTTCAGACCAAGGATTTTATATAACTCCACCATACAAATACAGATTATAGGTTTGCCACATGTTTCAAAGACATGGCCCCCAATATAATTTATTTTTCGTTGCAGGATAGTTTCTCATTGAAAATGTCCTTTAATACACTGTCTTCCAAGGCATGTGCTGCTTCCATTATTAAAAAGCAATGTAAGTGAGGTTTTTTACAAGTACCAAATTCCCTCCATTACTACTCTATAATAGTCCCTCTAGATTTATAAGTAAAGCTTTCCTTTTGTGAATTTCTACTGGTATAACTTAAAACACAATAGTCATTATAGTACGTACTAAGACACCATTCAGGTATCTTATGTCTGAATACATTTGTGACGCATTCCACAGGGACAGTCATTTTGTTGGCTCTGGTAGAGAGGTGTGCGCTTAAGGAACTATTGAGCTAAGTAAAGCCATCTATCTGCTCAATGCACCTTTAGGATCCTTAACGTCTCGGTGGCACTAACTGAATGACCTAAAACTGTTTTATATGTCATCTCCCCTCCAGTACTCAGCGCTTTGGAGTGTAGAGATGGAACTCCTGGCGAATTGGGGACGAGAAAATTATCTACTGAAGTGCTTTATGATGGGAGCTCAAACGTTGGTACAGCGCAAAGCGCCTTACGTGCGAGCCCTGCCATTGCGATGGTTGTGTGGCTGTTGCCAGATCCAACAGGTCATGGACCTGGCGAACAGGTCGGACGGGGGGGTTGCAATACTGCAGGTGACTTATACTGCAATGAAACATTCCTTACATTGAGGGTGGTGCAGGAGTGTTTTGACCTCCCGCATGGCCAGTATCTTCAGTACGCAAAGATTTTACGCACCATACAGAAGATATGGAGCGCATTTCCAGAGGAACCAGCAGAATCACACAGATTGATAGCAATTCTGGAATCCAGGTAAGCATAGGAGCTTAATATCAATTCTGTACCAGGCTCCTGAGGCTGATCGGCAAGTAGATTTCGTGCAGGTCAGGGGTAGATGGTCAATGGATGTGCCAACACCACTCACGGATAGTGAGGGGACAAGAGCGCTAGAGCAAGTACAAGATGTAGCCAGCAATGCAGGTTTCAAGCTCATACAAATCAACTAATTGCACCACACATACATGGCACCCCATATACTGGCACGCATTATTACAGTGCACTCCGCAGAGTGCCCTCGCTGCGGAGTGGAACCGGCTACCTTCATACACATGCCGTGGGACTGACCTCTGCTTCAGCAATATTGGAGGGGGGATACTGGAGTCGCTCAGAGAAGCGACAGGTCTTCGAGTTGAGAGCACCATTAAACACTGCCTGTTGGGCGTACTCCCGACCCAAAAGACAACTAATAAAATGCAACACAGGTTTTCGCACTTAGGGCTGGTACATGTTAGAAGGCTTGTTGCGATACAGTGGATGCAGGCCACCCCGCTTACAGTACGCAGGTGGATGGCAGATATTCAGAAATGGGGGTGGCTCAGGAGAGATAACTGCGGATAGTCCGCACTGACGAGAACGCTGAGCGGAACTTGGAAGCATGGGGGCTACTACTAACTGAACTACAACCCCAGGAACAGGTGGAAGGAGGAATGGGCTTTTACCCACACTCGGGCTCCCAGAGTCCGAGGACTGGAGATGACTGTGCTACCTCAACCATCCCAGCGGGGGTAACAACCCAGGTGAGCTACAGGACATGCACAACTTTTATCCAGAGGGAGCCTCTGACATATCAGCCCCCATTTGTGAGTCCTATAACAAAGGGGGGCCTAGCACACCATCAGTCACCCAACAAGATATATACCTGATTTATGGGATAACACATTGTCCTTCAACGAACTGCTGTGCCACCAGCCCATACTTCACTGCTATACTACAGCATGTCAAATTAACTGCTGCCTAGTCCTGCTATGCGCTTATGTTTTTGTGAAGTTTGAGGATTTATATGCTTAATGGCAAAATGTAAATATAGTTTGGTTGTAAACAGGGATATTCAACCTCGTATTGATGTGCCTTGCTACTAGCTTCATAACACACAGTGAGGAATTGTATGAACGCAACTAGAGGAACGTAAATGTATGTTGTAATGTATAATGGACTAAGTCTCCTCTGCTCAAGCTGTAACATAATGCTATTGTGATCCCGCAATAACAATTAATTGAAAATAAATAAATAACTGAATGACCTGTCTCATGACAACTGCTTTGTCAAAGAAGCCAATGCCCTTGATGAGGAGGTTGGACCTCTGCACTAAACAATGGTGTGGGACATGCCTCCGGGGTTGCAGCGGAGGTGCGTGTGTATTTGGGCATCAGTGACTGTTCACAGCTTTAATATATCTATCTGACTTTGGGAAGGTGTGAAGCACCCACCAAAGTCATCACATGTCAACATAATCATATTTGATCCAAATGATTTCTTGCTTCTTACCTTGCCACAGAAGCAAAGTATGCGTCATTACCCCAGCACTTTCTTTAGATTGCTTGTGTTCTTTAGATTTTTACAATCTGGTACATATTCGTAGACAATATTCAATGTGCAGTGCCTCCATCTTGCCTCAGAATGCTAATATTTTATCCTAGCTCAGCACGATATCCCCAATCACAAGTCGAGCACTGCAACATTAACTAAAACCCAACACTTAGACATTTCAGTCAATACCGTGCAGATACAACTGTGCACTATTAAGACAGCAATAGGATAATACATTGTATGATTTGACAGCATTCTTAATCTTTCAATTCCTTGATTGGGTCTTGCAAGACACACAGATTGTTCTTTGTAGAAATAACCTATACACTCTGCGGATGGGGGTAGGTTAATGTGACGTGAATAATATTGTAATTTTTGTGGCCCTGTTTATATTATCTTGAAAAACACCTATTCACACTGAGGAATTTTTACACCATGATACCTCAAGCACGTGCCTTCAAAATAACCTATCTGAAAGTGCCTGGAGAGAGGTACAAACTCCTAACTCTAAACCCATTATATAGACTAAGGGAATTTGGGAGATAAAGATTTTAGCCCGTTTACAGGTGAAGGTGTGATAATAAATCAACATTCAATTCAACCATCTTAGCCAAGCTAGAAGGAGGAGACTCGAGACATTGTTTGCTCATTCTAGCTCAGTCCCTTCTGCAACTAAATTAAACTCAAAACCAGTTCGACATAGTTCTCAACACAATCAATAGGTTCTTTCATGAGAGTAGACCTTTAACACTATCTCTCAGAAACTCCAAGGCAGCAGCAAGTCATGCTCCTGCGCTGTCTTGCTTCGGGGCTGAAGTGTGAGAAGCAGCCAAACTCCATGTAGCAAACGGTTATCTTTCTGTGGCCAGATGGTTAGTGGACACTTTTTCCAGTCTCCGATTCAACATTTCATAGAAGTAATTTGATTGAGATGACATATGTGTACCGTGAGTGAGTAAAAGGTATATAAGAGTGGATAGTCATTTGTTTGCTAAATATAATTTTCAGTGCAATCGCAATTCAACATTTTCATCAATGCTTTGCAACCCCTTGAAGATAGCAATTTACTGAGGAATTAAGTTACACACTACTGGTACAAAGGCTAAACTGCTTAGGAATCGCATCGCCCACTTCACACAGCAGCCCTGGTCTCACTGACAATGCTGAACGCTGTCCCAGAGCCGCTGCCTGCACTGAACTGTGGGAACCGCACGTCGCCTCGTCCTGGTTCGCGCACCGACACCAGCGCGCCCCTCATTTCAATCTCACAGAGTTCAATCTGGAACACGTGTGACTTCAAGGGCCCGATGACCCCTGCACTGACATCCAGAATAGACGCCTGTCAATTCCTCTTCGGAGCACACCACAACGTCCACGATGCCCTATACTTCCAAGGTAGTGTTTGCGGGTATTACCACCACCGTACCTGGCCCATGAACTTGCAGTCTGACTGAACTGTTGGATTTGTTGTGCATGACGCGGTGATAGCCCTGTACGGAGATATCACCCTCAAGGAACTGTATTTTAAGTCTATTGCAAAATTCATATCTTTATGACTATGTAGGATTTTTATCGTTTTGGTTTTGTTATACACTGATAAATATTGACTATTTTTCTAAAACTGGTGTGGTGTCCTTTTGCAGTGTTATCACTGTATTACTGAGTGTTTTGTGCAAATGCTTTACACATTGCCTCAGAGAAAAGGCTACCCGCTTGTGCCAAGCTACCAAGGGGGTGAGCAGGCGTTATTTTAGAAGTGTGAATCCCCTTACCCTGACTAGAAGGAAGGCTCCCTACTTGGACAGGGTAGACACCTGCCAACCATAGAACTTCATTTCTAACAGAAGTACTACCCTCCCGGATCATAAAATGATTTTACATCATCTACGGGCAATAAAACATATACCGTTGCCTGACATTTTGAAGAACAGCAGAACAGGGACATCAACACAATATGTCATCAATGATGCCATCCCAGCAAACAGAAGGGGTGACGACTGAGTCAAAGCACTAAGGCGCCAGGAATCCATATGTATAATTGTACTGAAAACTCCCCATGGGCTTAACATGGAAGAGGATCTCCACATACATTTATAAATATTCTACTCTCTGAGCAAACACAAGGCAAGATTAGGAGACTGTCAAATATCTGGTTCTGTACAGATTTTAGATTCAGGAGTGTGGAGTTTGGTACACTTCAAAATGAATTAGCATGGATTGTGAAGTTAGTAAATCCACATTGAGAACAAATTGGGAACAAGGGAGACCGAAGACTAGCATTTTATTGTTATGTATGGTAAAAATACTAAAAATTACTTCTGCAGGCAGCTGTTAATGTGTTTGTGATCATGCATTATAAGTGGTGCTCACATAATCTTGATCTTTCTGCAGGATATTTCATGCTTCAAGCTGAGTAACGATGTAATGGCGCAACTAGGGTCAGATTATCAACTGATATGCATATGTTATTAGCGTAGTATCTGCTGAACATCACATTGGATCCAACATTAGAATGAATTTAGAATTAAATTTAATTTGGTGTGATTGCGGCATCCATCATAATGGGTACTTATCTGCTAAGCATTTGTAGTGAATAGGAAGATGCCATGCACTATGATAGTTTGATATAATAGTTTTGCCAAGTGAATCACTGTTCCCATTTCACTCGACCCACTGGGTGATAAATTGATTTGCATGTATTGAATAAATTCTAGGCATGGAGTGGGACAGCGCAATGATGCTTTGACACAATTGCAATGTGAATAACTGTTTTCAGTCTGTTTGCCCAAAGGTGGCTAAAGTTTTGCATGCCCTAACAATCACAAATTTCGTGCTTTAATTTTCAAATGTTTTAGTATCCTAAATTCAATCTGAATCTCATGCCAAGATTAATTTCAATCTAATCTGAACGCAAGTATAAATGTTTCCATCCAGTCGCGTACAGCATGACTCGTGGTTGGAGGGGTTTCGAAATCCTGAAATGTAACATTTAGTCTTTTCACGCTGTTCAATGTGAGGTCACTAGTAAATATGACTGCAATATGGCGCCTCACTATCAGTGAGCAAGGCTGCAGCACAGCCAAAATGAATTTGACAATTTTTTCAGTGGCACTTCAATAAATTGAAAAGAACTTTGCAAGTGTTGGCATTGCTGACGTTACTTTGGCGCAGCGGACACCTTCCCCGTAATCCGGAAAGGATGTTCTGCATAGTACACGGAGTATGCAGACTCCACCCTACCAACGCACCCTTCAGTTTGGAGCACAACAGCAGTTCAGAAGCAAGCAGCTATGATCAATATTTATATATGGTACTGAAAATTTACAAACAATAGGGTCCTATGACTGCCCAAGGGAGTTTTTTCTCTCGTGAGGCATTTCAGGACAGACTGTTCCCGAAGTGCAGTGTGATTGAATTGGCTGGCCGTAACTGAGAAGAAAATGTTTTAGGCTCTATTCGAGGACTGAGGGAAATGGTCCCTGTATCCTGAAAAAACTTTGAGAAATAGGGCATAAGAGGGCATGGGAAGAGAACCCTGACCCTCAGGCACTTGTGATTTGAGGAAGGGGGGACCCAGTGAGATGCCTACACTCAAGAGCCAAAAATAATTATGCCGCGTATACTGTGATACTCCTGCAGGACTAAGTCTGCCCTTCCATGAAGTACTGTTGTACTCCTGCGGGAGTTGCTGCTCAACATCATCCACATACTACCACAGTACCGTTCAAGCTTCCTCTAGGATGCTTGCATAGTACTGCAGGCTTACAGAGGCAATGCTTGATCGACAGGAACTGTAATAACCACAAAGAATTTAAAAAATAAAAAGAAATGTGGGTTAGGTGTCCACAGAGGATGAGCATTGGCCACAGAGCCCTGCCAGAAGTTAGGCCTTACAGGCAACCCCCGTTGTGCATTGCCTTCTGCCACGCACAGCAACAAGTTGGACGCTCATGGTGGGTTGGGCGAAGGCCACGCCATGCAACCATCGCCGCAACCCTCAAACCCCACCACCCTGCAGTGGGATCTTGTCTGCCAACGATGGGTTTGGGCACACAGCGCTCTCCAGAGGCCCAGATCTGCAGCCAAGGCCCTACTATGTTGCAGCAATGGCTGTGGGTAGTAGTGGAATTGAGGGAATAGGTTTAAAAACCCAGACATTTTATTTTAAAAAATAAAGAAAAAAGGTTAGTGACTTTATAGTTAGACGTTGAAATAAGATAAAAACATGTATAAAAGCAAAACCAAACCACTGAAATTCATCATTTCTAGCAAACTATACCCTGCACCCCTGCCATGCAACGCTTATGATCTCACTTTGTAACATGTTAAATTACACCATTGACATCACTGTTGACATAACACAAACATCATCGGATCGCCCTATAGGGTTTGTAGACTGGAAGTAATTCAACCTGATACACCTGTGGCCAATTCTTTATTTTAGAAGAAGTTGAATATCTTTATTCGGCAATTTTTTCACCATAAAAGAATACAATACACAAACATTTCAATCCCAATAAAAGGTTATAAAATACCTTAAAAGCGTGGACACATCATTCATCAATTTACTGACAGTAAGATTGTCCTCAGCTAGTGGGACCTCCAATTTGTAGTTTCAGTAACCGGGAACGTGTCAACCACGCACTTCCTAAAAACTTAGCCACCCCACAGATCGTACTGGCAGATGAGAACTCTGTAGAAAGGACGCGTAGTGCCTGACTGTGGCACCTCAGCCCCAATTCCCTGCAGACGGGTTTCAACCAGAATTTCCGTGCCCCTTTATAAGCTGGGCAGGCAAAGAACAAGTGAGCCACCGATTCCTTAGGGGCCGCACATCCCGGGCAACCACGCGAGCAGGCATCTGTATTCAGCCATCTCATCGTAAACTCATTCACCGGGAGCGTCCCATATCGCAGTTTTAGGTACAGCGCTCGATCCAATGGTTTGGTTATTAAGTCTAGAAAGGGTTCCAATTTACGCACACACTTAATAGTCAAAAACTGGTCAGTGAGTGAGCCCAAATTCGTAGACCTCATAGTGTTATTCTGTACCCAGTCCCAGTACAGTTTTTTTATAACATCTTTCGGTGGTGGCGACTGCAACTCCCATGCCTCTGACCCAGGCTGAAAACCAATTCTTTCAGTTTATTTAACCATCTTATTTTTTTACAGGTGTCCAATAGTAGCAGTTCATCCAGCCCTTCTGCATACTTTGCGAGCTCTTCAGTTCTTCTTAGTCGGGACCAGAATAACAACGGGCGAAGCCTCACCAAATCCTTTACTGTTTTTCTGCCCAGATCTAATCTTAAAGGGATCATCGGGGTGGAAGTGGGGAGAGCTACCACTTTCCTAAAAAAGTTGTTTTCCGCCCTCGTCAAATCAGAAACCCCTTCAAACCCCCACAATTCAGAGCCATAGAGTGCTGCAGGAAGGATCTGGCCCTCGTAGATGGTCATAGCTGGGGAGACCGGTTTGCTGGTTGACTCCCGAATCTCCTTCAGCGTCACCCCGGATGCTCTATGATGATTTAATAGCATTTTAGACAAATGATCCTTCCAAGTCATGTGACTGTTAAGTCGGACACCAAGATAGTCAAAAGACTCGACCAGCTCAAGGGGGGCTTTGTTAAGCACAAAATTATTCCTAAATCTTCTTGAGGGTGCAAAAGCCATCAGTTTAGTTTTCGATGTATTGATAGTTAAACCACGGTTGGTACAGAAGGAGCTAAACCGATTCAAGAGTTTTTGCAAGCCCACCGGGGATTTAGAAATTAAAAGGGTGTCATCAGCGAAGAGAAGTGTGGGGATTTTCTCCCCCGCCAGGGATGGGGCATCCGACTCCTCCCCCATCAGATGGTCAACCACTCCGTTTACGAATAGGGAGAAGAGAGTCGGAGCCATAACACAGCCCTGACGCACTCCTCTTCGCACAGGGATTCTGTCTGTAAGTTGACCCTGGGATCCCCATCTCACCCTCGCGTAGTTCCCCTCGTGCAGCTTTACGATTAGGCTCAGAAGACCACTGGGAATACCCATCTCTCCTAAAATTCCCCAAAGTTTTGTACGAGGGACCAGGTCGAAAGCGGTTTTAAGATCAATGAAGGCCATATACAAACTGCCCTTCATGATAGTAACCGCCTTCCAATAGATGGCAAAGAGACGAAAGACCTGGTCCATCGTACCTACCTTCCTTCTGAACCCTGCCTGTAAATGGGAGAGGATACTAGCCTCCTCTATCCAGTCGCCTACTCTAGAAATGATGACCCTGCCGACCACTTTCTGGACTATGTCTATCAGACTGATGGGTCTGTAGTTTGCAGGGTCATCTCTAGCCCCCTTCTTGTACACAGTAACTACCTCAGCCCCTTTCCAGGAGTCTGGAACCTGGTGTCCCCTCATGATCAGGTTCATTATAATCGCGATTAGTTTAGCCCAGGCCTCCGGCTCCGCCAGCAGTAAGTCCCCTGGGATCCCATCCTGCCCAGCGGCTTTTTTTGGGGTTAGGTGTCTAATCGCCAATACTACTTCTCCCGTTGAAAACAAAAGCTCGGTATCATCCACGGGGACCCCTTCACCCAGGCTATTCACCCCTGGACTAGTTGTTTCTTCCGAGTCTCCATATAGGGATGAGAAGTGTGTAAACCATTGCTGGCAAGTTATATGATCAGACAATGGTTGCGATTTTCTCTGCCTAGATCTATTAACCAATTCCCAAAAGAGGTTTGGGTTCCTGCCACTCACTGCATTGGAAAGGTCCTGCCAATGCTGTTCCTCCCACTCCCGTTTGGCCAATGACAGTTCTTTCAAGTAATCCTTCCTGGCCGCTCTAACCAGTGGAGGGTCCCCTGAAAGTAGAGCTTCTGTCAATTTTTTCCTTTTACTTTTACAAAGTTCGTTATACCATACTTTGCTAAGAGTAGAGGGTATAGCAGGAGCCCTATTACTTTTCCCCTTTGAGATAAAAAATTTGCCAACTTGGTCTATTGTGGATTTATAGGCAGAGTCAAGGGAGGGGTATTGGGGACTAACGGTCCGATTTTCACCAGCCCATATTTCTAAGGTGGAAGACAAACCCGCAACCATTGTTTTGATGCTTCCTATATCGCCCTCATTAAGTTTAGCCTTATCCCATTTCAATCTACGATTGTTATTAAATGGGATAACTTCTTTAGTTGTTTTTGGGGTGACCATCGCACACCTTTCATTCAGAACACCCCAATGGAACTTGCAACACAGGGGATTGTGGTCACTATCCTGGCTAGGGACAACCTCCATATCAATCAGGTCCGGCCAGAATCCAACACCCATTAGGATGTAATCGATTCGGGACGGACCGGATAGTCTATTAAAGGTCCATGCCCCTGACTGGTCAGATATAGTCCTACCATTGAGGGCTCTTAGTTTATGGTCCCTTGTCAGTGCATTAATTTGTATGGCCCTAGACGACCACTTCCTAACAGGGGACAGGGAAAGAGTTGGAATAGACCATTTTGAATCCTCCTCTTCGATTCCTAAGGGGTCATCTCCGAGGAGGGGTTCAAATGTACAATTAAAATCACCCCCCACCAGGATTTTAGCTGAGCAGGGGCAGTTGGCTAAGGCCAAATCCAGGGATGTTAGGGTCAAAGAGGGGGAGTCACCCTGTGTCCCTCTTGCATAAACGTTAAAAAGGTCAAGCCTGACAATATCCTCCCCTCCTTTTGCCGAGAGGTGGAGTATATCATTACACTCCACAATATGTCTTGTAACCACCCAATTCAGATCTATTTTTATCCAGACTATGAGCCCACCTGATGGTCTGCCCTTTCCCTTGCTTACTGCGGGCACACAGTGGGTGGTATACCCCGATTTATGTAATGGAACAAAACTCCATGTCTCCTGAAACAGGCAGACATCAAACTGCTCAATTTGTATATGCCACTCTGGAATATCTAACTTCCTCTTTAGCCCAGCAATATTCCAAGAGAGGAGGTTTATTACCCTCCTTCCTCTGGGCGTGGAAGTATAACCCACCTTTGGCAACCTCTCGTTAACCACCCTAGTCAAAGGGCACCCCCCCTCCTGGGTCAATGAAGTTACGGCTGCAGTACAATCAACCGTACTCATCACGGGCCCAGCTGTCCTAGAATCTTCAGTGATGTCAATGGTGGACACCGTGTGGTCTGTAGATAGGGTGACTTCTTCAGTAACAATGCTACCCCAGGATGAGCGAGGATCCTCCATCCCTGGCGGTTCATTGTCAGTTTCCCCTCCCCCTTGCCCCCAACTTCAATCGCAGTCTTGCATCCCTGACAGTTGAGAAAACCGATTAAAAGTGTCCAATGGGGTAAAGGGCATCAGATGGTTCATACTGGGACCCTGGTTCTGCCTATGTCCATGAGGGACCATGTACCAGGCGGAGTGTAGATCAGGCACCCTAGTCAGCTGATGACCATACTGAGGTTGATTATTGATATAGGGCGGAATAAAGGGCGGCCTAAAGAGTTGTGGTCTGTTTAAATATTTAGAGTTGGTAGCTTTTGACCTGGGATAAAAGTATGTTAAAGCCCGTGGGATAACACAGGTTTCCCCACTCCCAGGTGGCCAGTTTAGAATGTAATCAACTGCCCGAGGGTCTCTAAAATTGACTACCACTAGGTCCCCCTCAATATCTTTAGTTCTACTCCCCAGCCAATTGATCCGTCTAACATGAACTATGTCCCCATCTATGTTAGGAGCTATCGGCCTGTGCAACCGCAACCAATGAATAATTTTATTTTTAAGGTCAACAAATCCCTCCTTCTTATTTCCAGTTAGCTGCGGGACCCCAGATAGGATCACCACGTAGGGCACGGCTTCTGGGGGAATCTCTACTTGTGGAACCCTTTTCTGAGGCATTCTGCTTTTTCCATCATCCTCGTGTGCACTCTGATTGTTATTCGTCGGGGCCTTTCGAGATGGATCGGAGGGGTCCGCTCCCAACCCAGTAGCTGGTGCTTTAGGTTGTTTTGGCTGCGGAGTGTTATGGGTTGGGGGCACAGCTCCCCCCGGCGGCTGGCAAGTTTGCTTAGCCGGAGCAGGAGCGGGAGGAATTCTAGATTTACTTTGAGGTACGGTGGGAGGGGGTTTGGGATGTACCGCCACACTTCCTTTATTTTTGGTATGGGTAGACATACTAGTTATGGCGGCTTCCAATATGGTTAGTCTTATTTCCACCTTTTTAATTGACTCATTAATGGGTAGAAGGAGAGATCTTAACAAAAATTCCAGATTCCCTGATACTGAAGAGGGAAGTACTGGTGAAGTGATAGGTGGGGAGACTCTACTATTATTATCTGGACCCTCATCTTGTATGGTTACTGAAGATGGACTATGACCCGGTGAAACAACTACCTGTGGAGTATGTTCCTGCTCTACTACTATGGGGGTCTCAGTTGTAACCGGGGTTGCTATCCCTTTACCAAAATCAGTGTGCGATATTTTTGCTTTCCCTGCTACCGCCCTATGTTTCCTTCTTTTTTTACTAGGGGGCGGGCGGTGGATCTGGGCTACAGGGTAAATATTAACTTTCTGCTTCCTAGCTTTGGCTTTGTCGGCCACACGACTACCACTTGGGGTGGGTGAAACAGTTATAATATTATTATTATCCGCGGGCAAACAAGGAGTGGCTACAAAGTCACGAAACAATAGGGGGACTCCATCTTGACTTACGTTATCCTCACTTAGGCCAGTCGATTCACCTTCCCGATTTAATTCAAGTAGGCTATCAGTGAGGGGTCTATGTTTCATATTTTCAACAGAGCGGCGTCGCTCTGCCCTACGCTCCGCTAGGATGGAATCCTTTTCTCCCTCGCTCCTCTTGGGAAAATAATTCTCCAGGGATCCATTACGTAATCTAAGTTTTTTCCCCGGGGTTTCTTCCTCTGTTGCCTTATCCATTATGTAATGACCAAAGTCCACAGGACTACGGACGAAAGAGGTCAGGCCCAGCCCGGCCTCCTGCGGCCCCGGACGGCCACAGACGGTCCCGCCCTTGTCCCGGGCTTCTCCCCGAGCTTCGTCCCGCGCGCGTCCCGCTTCGCGGAGAGCCCAACCTACTCTTGTAGACCTTAGCAATCAAGGGGGCGTGGCCGCTGCGGGAAGAGGCTGCAGCTGTTAGAGTCGCCTCGCAGTCCCGCAGCGGTAGGGGGGGCGGTCAGCGGCACACCGGCAGATCCAGCACGCCGCCCGCGGCACACACACAGCCCCAACAGCAGCTCAAAGGGAGGTCCCGGTCCAGCGAGGGTCCAGCAGGCACAAGAGCAACAAGTGAGTAGCACCCGCGGAGCTGGTGCTGCGAAAAGTTAAAGGGCGTGGTAATCAGGGGGCGTGGCCGCTGCGGGAAGAGGCTGCAGCTGTTAGAATCGCCTCGCAGTCCCGCAGCGGTAGGGGGGCGGTCAGCGGCACACCGGCAGATCCAGCACGCCGCCCGCGGCACACACACAGCCCCAACAGCAGCTCAAAGGGAGGTCCCGGTCCAGCGAGGGTCCAGCAGGCACAAGAGCAACAAGTGAGTAGCACTTTATTCTTTTCACTTTAACGGAATTACCCTATTAAGGACTTCATATGACCTGCTATTTTTAGTCAAGCGGTTGACAGGTATACCTTTGCCACTGAAAAGGCACCCTCTGCCACACCTATGGACAACCAACCATAGTTTAGTAAAATACATTACACACATTCCTGAGATGGGCACAATGGCATACAACTTTAGAGCCATCTTTACAATAACAGGGTGAGCTGAAACACCTCCAGAGGGACACCCCTACATTTTACATAATTCAGCATTCTGCATTGCCTCAAAATCTTCAGTGTATACTGGAAATAAGAATTTAAACCTTAAAATCTTAAATGGAATTTGTTAAAAGCACTGTATTACAATTATTTAATATGGGCAAGTGAAAAGATATCCACTAGAGGATAATCTATTGTCAACAGTTTTGGCCTATCTCACAGATTTTTTTTAAACAGGCTTGGTCTTAAAGCCACAACCTCTTTTTAAACATACCTTGGTAACCACCACCAGGTGCACTCCGTCTCTGCCTTGTTTAACATGCAGTACCACATGCCCCCCAAATTGTAGTGATGTATATACTGTGCACAATTTGCAACTACAGTTGTTTCCAAGGCTTATGCTATTGCCACTCCATGGACACCCAGGGGTACATTTAGTAGTTCTATGCTGAATACCAATGATTATAGGCAGTCCAGACAGAGGTACACAAAAAAAGGCCTTTACCATGAAATGGAAAAGCGCACACCTCCCCTCAAGCATTTCATCACACTGAACCTAATAATATGGGCAAAAGCTGACAGCACTGCCCTTCAAAGAGAAGAGGCAAAAGTCTTGTGCAGACGGCCAATGGCCGAATACAAAGAGGAACCCTTCAGGAAATAGGATTGACAGCTGACTATCACTTCAAAGGACAAAATGATGCTAAATCAGAGGAGCTCTGATGGGTGGGAAAGTTGTCTTGACTCTGGAAGCAAAAATTGTGAAATTGGAGAACAGAATGTTAGTGGTTGAAACGTAATTTCCTACTGAGGATTCTAGGCTGTCTGTGGCATGAAGAGTCAAGTGAGTCATTCAGAGGCAGGTTTGGGGACTGGTGCCTTTATTAAACAGGGAATGCGCCTCTTTGGTGATTGTGACACTAGAGAGCGGGATACAAATATCAGATCTAGCAAGGAGAGCACATATTTCGCCGCTGGGGTTTCCTACAGCTCCCATGGATGGAAGATCTACTGAAACAAGTATTTTGTGGCATTTCTAAATGTCTCTGATTGCTGCTGATTTATTGTGCAGGAGAAAGACCTACATATTTCACTTTAGGAGAGCACCATCTGATTTAGTCCAGGACTGTGGTCACTGGAGATCCCGAACAGAGACCCCAATCTAAAGAAGGCCGGCACCACATAATTGGGTCTTCATATGAATGGCAATCAAGTCTCCTCTCCTCGACTTCAGCATCAAAATACAACAAAAACAAAATCCTGTTCAAGGAATTGATGACATATATGAGGCTGAAGGTGACTGCTTTACCATGCAAGGCTTAAAGTAACAAATGGAGAAAAGACTTGCCTTTACCAGATCTTGGGTAGCCAAAGCAGATCTGGACAGGACATCGAAAATTGCTCAATAATCCCAAGTGATTTACCTTTGCTTTTGAAAGATGTATTTATTTGCATGTATTTACTGTCTTTGATTGGACTCTGAATGTTGAGGTTGAGTGTGATGTAGAACTTGGGGGTTCCATGTGGTTGAAAACTGTGAGGTCTTGTGGGGTGGGATTACATTTCTCCACAGTCCGTTTTTTTCTATTTCATCTTTCCCACATGACTTTGCCATATTTTCCCACAGACAGTAATTTTGTTCTCTTTATTGAGTAAATGTACTCTGAAAATATATATCCATATAATCATTAAGAGGATGACTATCTGGTGTGGTATTTTCCTTCAGAAGCCATTTTGAACTTTCCAGTAGTGTGATTTTCTTTTTAAATGACTGGGCTATAGGTGTCCTTCCCAACGTATTTACCACTTAAAATATGTTTTTTTAAAGAGGTTTATGGAAAACAGTCAGTTCAATTCTGTGCTATACTGTAATTTAATAAATACATATATTTTGCTTCCAACAGACCTAACCCAGCCATCTCCCTGTGCTATATTGTGTGGTTGCCTAGAGAGAAAAAATATTTTCGGATGAGCTTTTATAATTATATTAGAACATTTGTGTGTGTGTGTATAAGTAACGGGGTTAGAAGCAGCTTCCTACAAGTTCAGCAAGCAAAGAGACTGGACTGCAATTACAATGTTCAAATTGTATTTATGCCCACTTTCGGCTACATGACTGCATTTATGTTTCGATCCATGCATTCTGCAGATTGCCTCCAAGCTGAAATTCCGATTCTCCTCCCAATATGACCTATGCAACTGGTTTCACGTCTAGGTACCTTAAGAGTGCAGTATTTAATTATCTACTTGAGAATGCACTGCAGAGAGGCTCAAATTGGGGTCAAATAGGCATGATGTGTTAAAGGGCCTCGGGGACCTGCATTCTCGGTTAGTCATATTGAAGAGCACAAGCAACCAAACACTCTGGCGTAAACCTCTCCCTTCCATGGGCGCTGGTTACGCTGCTGCTTGCTGTTTGGACCTATACCGACCACAGAGTAATCAGAGCCAAAACATGAGTGCTGGAAGGACTAATGCACTGTTTTTGTCTTGCTGTATACGAGGGTGGTATATGTATGTGTTAAGAAAGGGTGTGATGCTGCTGTCTGACCTATATTGTTATTTATCGAGTTTTGCATAGCGTGAACTTGACTCGACGGTATCAGAACGCTTCACAGCATTTATGGTAGATACCAGGATATATAGATGTGACAGTTTTGAAGAGGGATATTGTATAAGTGAATATAGCACTTTACAGAGTTAGCATGGCATCAAGGGCAACAGGTTCCACGTGGACTAAATAAAAACATAACTGTGTATAGGACGATATTTGAGGTAGATACTGTGTGTGTGTGTATATATATATATATATATATATATATATATATATATATATATATATATATATGAGGCATACGTCTTTTGCAATGTGTAGAACAAGACGAGACGAATTCGCAACTGGTGCAATTTTCTTTTATTTCTTGCCCGACACCAAATCCGCCATTACGCGTTTCAGCCCGCGAAGGGCCTTGATCACATGACAACACTGAGAAGGCGGTGGGCTATTTTTAAAGTGCAAGCGTGCATGAGATAATTACACAGACATAGAAGACATACTTTCGCCTTCGTCAATGCGGAGAGACAGTGGGTATTTGCAAAACATAGACTGAATAAATAATTGTAAAATACAATAAATAACAGAGCATATTATAAAAAATGGGCAATCCACCAGCACAATGAATAAATACATATAAATATAAAAGACCATAAGTAAATCTATGGATTAAAAAATTCATATAAGTAGCCAACTTGAGGCTGTTAAAACCTTCTTAATAGCTCACTATGGACATATATAAAATCATGGCAAAAAGTAATGGAAAAACCACTATCAAGTTCCTTCCTACATTATAGCCTGACAAAATATATCCAAGCAGCCCAAGTGGGCAATTAACAAATATACAATTAGCATTTATATGCAATTAATTGTGCAAATTCCGCAAATAAATATTTTCATGCAAGCTGTACAAACCAAGTGTAAAATCATTTGTTAAAGTTTAAAAAGCTAATACTTCAACATTAAAAAAAACAAAATTTTGGTTGGAAGAGCAGATAACATCCGATGTGTATATTTAATCAAGAACGCCTAAAGATAGGTAAAACAATCTTCACTTGAATTCATTCCGTTGGGTACTTTGCAATCGAGTAAGATTATATGTCTCATTTCCAATCTGCGTAGTAGTGACTCACAGTCACCACCTCTCCTAAGTAGAGGAACTGTGGCGATTACAAAGTATTTTAGTTTGGCTGGGTTCTTATTGTGAGTTTCTTCAAAGTGTCTTGGTACTGGGTACGCGGTGTCGCAATTGGTAATGGCTCTGAGGTGCTGGAGTATCCTTTTATGTACTGGCAGCTTGGTGCTGCCCACATACCTTAGGCCGCACAGACACTCCAGCACATACACCGCGTACTCAGTCTTGCAAGTCAACTTTGATTGGATGCGGACAGGTTTGTCACTAAAAGGTGTCTGGTACTCACTTTTATTTACTCCATTTTTGCAGGCCTTGGAAACCGAGCACTTGAGGAACCCTTTACTACTGGTAAGCCAAGTGCCTGCTACCCTGACTTCTGGACTACTAGAAACCAGACAGTTAGTCATTGACCTAGCATTTCTATAGGTGATACTTGGTGATTTAGGTAGCTGCATTCCTAATACTGGGTCACTTGCAATCAATGCCCAGTTCTTCCGTACAGTTCTACAAATTGCTAGATGTTGGCAGCTATATGTGAGGATCAACCTAGACTCACTCTGTGTGTTGCTTGGCAGCTGATCTGCCACCGTTTTGGGCTGTTGTCTTCCCACAGCATTAGCTCTACACATGGCTTTGTCCAAGATTTCAGGTTGATACCCCTCCTCAAGAATCTAGCCCTGCAATCATTTTGAGCTAATCGGCAGTCTAAATCTGTGCTGCAGATCTTTCTAATACAGAGCATCTCTCCATACGGGATGCTACGTATTAGGTGTGCAGGGTGATGCCTAGATGCGTGAAGCACGGCATTGCCGGCTGTAGGTTTCCTAAAAAGTCTGGTTTCCAGTTGATTATTTTGAATATAGATTTCCACATCCAAGAAACAAATAGATTTTGCACTAATTTGGCTAGTGAACCCCAAATTCTAGGTGTTGTTGTTCAGGTTGCTAATAAAATGAACTGCATCACTTTCTGATCCATTCCAAAATCGAGTTTTGTATAGCGTGAACTTGACTCGAAGGTATCAGAATGCTTCACAGCATTTGCACATCAGCAAACACCGGAGTTACATTTGGAGTAACTACAGATACATAGTGACAATATGTAAACTAAATAAATGGTAGATACCAGGATATATAGAGGATACAGTTTTGAAGAGGGATATTGTATAAGTGAATATAGCACTTTACAGAGTTAGCATGGCATCAAGGGCAACAGGTTCCACGTGGACTAAATAAAAACATTACTGTGTATAGGACGATATTTGAGGTAGATACTGTATGGTGTTGTCCGTGAACACCTGCACAGCACTCCCTCGGACAGACGGGAGGAATGCTTTCAGTGCCAGACGAATCGCCCGCAGCTCCAACAGCTTGATATGGAGCCGGGACTCCGCCGGAGACCAGAGTCCTCTGATCTCCGCCTCTCCCAAGTGGCCACCCCAGCCCTGGAGGGACGCGTCCGTCACAACTACGTGCTCCGGTTGGGGGAGGGAGAGGGATCTGCCGCTGACCCAATCGCGGTCCGTGAGCCACCACTGCAGCTGTCTCGCAGTGCCCTCCGAGATCAGGACATGGTCGGACAGGTTGCCCCGGTGCTGGGCCCACTGAAACTTCAGGTCCCACTGCAGAGCCCGCATCCGCCACCGTGCGTGATGCACCAGAAGGATGCAGGAGGCCATCAGCCCCAGAAGCCGCAGCGTCAACCTGACCGAAACCCGGGATAACGGCCCGAAGATCGGAATCAGGGCCTGTATATCCCGAACCCGCTGTTCGGGCGGATAAACCCGAAACTGCGCCGAGTCGAGAACTGCTCCGATGAAAAGGAGCTTCTGAGAGGGGCACAGGTGTGACTTCGGCACATTGATGGAAAATCCCAGCCGGTGCAGGAGATCCGCCGTAGTCTGGAGGTGGTTGACGACTGCCTGGGGCGAGCCCGCCTTCAACAACCAGTCGTCTAGGTAGGGGAAGACTGAAACCCCTAACCTGCGCAGGTGAGCTGCGACCACCGCCATCACCTTCGTGAACACCCGTGGGGCGCTGGTAAGGACGAAGGGGAGCACGGTAAACTGAAAGTGCTCGAGGCCTACCGTGAACCGCAGGTAACACCGGTGGGCCGGCAGGACGGGGATGTGGAAATACGCATCCTGCAAGTCCAACGCTACCATCCAGTCTCCTGGGTCTAGGGCAGCCAAGACCTGAGCCAGTGTCAGCATTTTGAACTTCTCCTTCCGGAGGAAGCCGTTGACGTTCCTCAGATCCAAGATAGGGCGTAGGCCCCCTTTGCCCTTCTTGGGTACCAGGAAGTAGTGGGAGTAGCAACCACGACCTACTTCTGGCCCAGGAACACGCTCGATGGCCCCCTTGGCCAAGAGGGCCGAAACTTCCTCCTGCAGGAGCCGCAAATGATCCCCGATACGCGGTGGTGTTGCGGTGGCATGGCTTGAGGGGTCGTCTCGAAGGGGAGGGAGTAGCCCCTTCGGACGATCTGCAGCACCCACCTGTCCGAAGTGACTGTGCGCCAGTAAGAGTGGTGATGGCGAACCCTGCCCCCCACTGGCGTCACATGGGCCGAAAAGCACGGACTAGGAGGGTTTAGAGGCGGATGCTGCGGGGGCAGGTGTGGACTGGCTCCGCTTGCCTCCCCGACCGCCTCCACGGCGGTTTCCACGGCCGCCACCGCGCTGGACGACAGTTTGCGGCGAGTGGCTGGCGGCACGCGTGGGGACGCCCCTTCCTTGGCCACGAAAGGAGCGAAAGGCACCCACTTGCTGGCGCGGGCCGAGAGGCCCAAGGACTTGGCCGTAGCCCTGGAGTCCTTAAAGCGCTCAAGCGCGTGGTCTGCCTTGTCTCCAAAGAGGCGACGGCCATCGAACGGCATGTCCATGAGGGTATTCTGGACATCAGCCGAGAAGTTGGCGGATCTGAGCCAGGCGTGGCGTCGAATCGCCACCGTCGTAGCCATCGCTCTGCCCAGCGAGTCAGTTGTATCCAGTCCGCACCTGATCGAATACTTCGCTGCGTCCCGGCCCTCCACTAGGGCTTGGCCGAGTTCGGCCCGTACCTCCAACGGACACTCTGGCAGCAATTCCGCCACCGTTTCCCATATAGAATGGGTGTAACGGCCCAAGAGGCATGCGGTGTTTGAAGACCGCAGTCCCAAGCTGAGGGACGAGAACACCTTTTTGCCATAGGCCTCGTACCTCTTGGATTCCCGATCGGGGGGAGCCGTCGGGAAGACGGTCTGGGAGTTAGAGGCCTGGATAACCAGACTCTCGGGGGTGGGGTGGGTGGACAGGAAACATGGGTCGTCCGGGGCCGGGCGGTGGCGTCTGGCCACGTTCCTATCTACAGGCGAACCTGTAGCGGGCCTGGACCAAGTGCCCAAAAGAACGTCCGACAAGGCCTCATTAAACGGCAGCATAGGCTCCATGGAGCATGACTGCGGCTTAAGGACCTCAGTGAGGAGGTTAGTCCTCACGGCCGCGACGGGGAGCTCAAGGCCCAACGCCTTAGCAGCCCTCATCAACACCACACTATATGTCGCGCCCTCCTCCGAAGCCACGGAAGGAGGAGAGACGAATCCAGGGTCTGGAGAGGTGTCCAGGCCACTGGCCTCCCCAAGGTCTCCTGTCCAGTCCATGTTAGACTGACATTCCCTTGTCAGAGGGTCCTCAGACCCCTCCCAATCCTCCTCTTCCCCCATCTCCTGAGATTCAGGGTCGTAAGTGAATGAGGATGGATCATAGGGATGGAATTCCCCGACCGGCGTCGAGATCGGCGCCGACAGGCTCCGTCCCGACGCCGGAACCCATAGAGAGGAGGCATTGGGGACGGGGTCGGCCGAGGCCGACGCCGGAGGGGACACCACACGGACCGACCCCGGGGGGGTCGTAAGGTCCACCGGGGACGGTCCAGCGCCCGACGAGGGCCGAACGGCACCCTGCGGCGTCGGGCCCGAAGGCACCGACGACGCCGGGACCGCTGAACCCTGCGGCGCCGAGCCCGAGGGCAGCGGCGGCGTCGGGATCGTGGAGCCCTGCGGCGCCGGCGGCGTCGAGGCCGAAGCACCCGACTGCGTCGGGGTCGCAGCCCCCGACCCACTAGGGCCCCCAGACGGGTTCGCTGGGCCCGAAGGCGCCGCGGAACCCGTCGGAGAAGAAAGGGACCTCATGGCCATGAGGAAGCGCTCTATCTCCTCCGGCGTCGCGTTCAGCCCAGGGACCGGGGGGGTATGGAGCCGAACGCGGCGCCCGCGACTCCTGAGGAGCCGCGTGGGCGGTGTCACCCGAACCCCCGGCCGCATCGCGCGAGCGTCGGGGGGAGTCGGAAGAGCGATGATGTCTCTTCGACTTCTTATGCTTCTTACCTGACGACTTGGACCCGGAGGAGTGGCGTCGACTCCCGGAGCTGTGACGGCTCCGCCCCCGCGACCTGTCCCTCGACCTCCCGTGGGACCGGGACTGGGACCTCACACGGTGCGGGGCCGACTGGCGGATCTCGAGTCGCCTGCGGGACCGCTCCCGCCTGGCCTTCCTCGAGAGGGCCCGACAGTCTGAGCAGGCCTCGTCGTCATGGTCGACACCCAAACACGTCAGGCACAGGCGGTGCGGATCCGTAATCGACATGAGGCGGGCATCCCTAACGGCACCGCCGGAGTCGTGAAGAAGACTTCGAAATAGATCAAAAGATCCAAAAAGTTAGTCAAAAAGGACTAGGGAACTGCTTTTTCCAGATCTGCGCTGGCTGGCGCGGAAAAAAGAAGAACTGACGTCAGCACGCGGAGGCGGCGTCTAAGTACTCCGACGAAGTCATCACGGCGCCCACGACGGACGCGGAGCCGCAGACGACGCCTACCGACGCGCAAGGGTACTGCTACGCAAAACTTTCCGGATCCAGTCTGACGCCTGGGGATATTCTAAGGTAAGGAATCTATCACTAACGTGAAGAATTGGCAATCCACTTATATGACTGAGATACTGTTATGAATTGTTATCCGCGGTTTTCTGGATTTTAATTGTAACATAATTTATTTTATTCACAGGAACTTATGCATCACGTGGTGGCGGCACAATATGGAATTGGTGTTATTGATTTGCACTGATATTCTACCAAAGGGACAATTTATTTTATGATTATGAACATATTTGCTGACTCTGATGGAAATAACTTTAGTTATGAACGATAGAAACACTGATCCTCACTTCGAGACTACTATTATGCCCACTGGAGCTACATAGTGGTAACATCAGAGGAACAATTTTGCCCACTGGGGCGTTACTCTTGGGGAATTGTAAGAACCCTGCAATGGCCGGCAACAACACAGGGTCGCCATAGCAACAAGTCGGCCACCGTTGATTTGGTTGGCAGAATATAATCAGTGACACCATGAGATACTGACCTATTACGAGACCGCACTCCGCCTTTACATTGCTTTTTGTTTTTTGCCTCATTGATCTGTGACATTGGTCTTATGAATTCAGCATACATATACGAGTGATTACGATACCCAACAATGCAATATGAATAATATAAACTATATTTTCTATGATTGTGAACTTAGTGTTGCCATGGTATCATATATGCTCGTATTTTCGTTGTATATGCTTTATGATCGCAGCACATGTACATGACTTATATCTGGGGCAAATATAAGTATTATTGTTATGTTACTATGGTCAATCTCATACTACAAGATGGCCGCCATCTTTTCACGTGATGTCATTATGTGCACTAATGGGTGTTGTTTAAATGAAGGTAATGCAAACCACGAGATGAGCGTGACCACGCCGTAATGGCGAAACGCGTCGTGGAACTTTTTTCATCTGCCGAATAAACCTTTTGTACACTGCAGCTCTGGGTGTCCTGGTTCTCATCAATAATTTTGGTGTGTTGTGGAGCGAATATATATCTATCTATCTATCTATCTATCTATCTATCTATATATATATATATATATACACATATATATATATATATGGGACGGCATTTGAGGTAGATACAGTACATATATAGTGCTTTACACAGTTAGTTCAGCAGCATGTGCAAGAATTACAAGTGGAGTACATAAAATACATAGTAACAGTTTATAAGGACATTTTCGGCAGACAGTAGTATAGTTACAGGAAATACTTACTGAGGTGGGTAGGGTGTTGTGAAGGGAATTGAGGCACAGTTTTCCCCCGAGGTAGTGCTGCTCAGATTTACTTAGAGGTTGTGGCGTGTTAGCTAGCAAATACGTTGGATGGTTTAAAGTTGAGGGTTTAGATATTTGTTGACAAGAAGTTAAGTTTCTTCTTGAAGTGAGGGAATGATTGTCACTTAAATCTTGAGGCAGCAAGTTCCATATTCTAGGAGCCTTCATGGAGAAGGAGCAGGAGTTCTCTTTCTTAAATTTTGGTGGAATCTAAAGTAGATTGTCAGAGCTTCGAAGAGGTATTTTTTGACTGGCATTTAATAATGTATTTGCAAGGTAGTCTTTTTCCGTATAAAGAGCTTTATGGGTTATTCAAGAAGTTTTGAATAAAGCGCTTACCTCGAGTGGGAGCCAGTTGAGTTTCTTGAGAGTGGGAGTAATGTGTTGGAAGCATCTATTCCACAACAGTAGTCTAGCCACTGTGTGGAGTGTGTCATTCACAAGAGCTAGGTGTGTTTTCTGGGCACCCGTAATCATTGCCATAGTCTAGCTTGGGGAGGGCTAAGGATTGCACCACGGTGTTTAGGTCTTCGATGGGGATGAAGATTAGTATGGGAAAACATTGCAATGCTAATGCTGCCCAAGCTGCTCCCTTTCTGTTAGTTAAGTTTGTACACTCTTGTCCATGTTGCAACTCATTCGGTCTGTGAAGAAACACTACATGGATGATACAATACACAGCTTCTCTGTGCTGCAGAGAATTTCTGTGTAAGTTGATGTGTAGTGCTGCTGCCCTTCACCTCTTTTGTGTATATCTTGGTATGTAAATTTTCTGGACTACTCTGTTTTACTTCAAGTAAATGTGACAATCATGCAAACTTACTTGAGGAGTGCAATGTTTTAGTTTTGTTGACTACAGAGATGTGATCTGATGTCAGAGAAACATCTAAAGTCTTAACTCCCTATCTCAGGGAGAACGGCTACTGCTCTTTTAATCCACGTTTTGTGGTGACAGGTGGTGGTCGTCAGACTGTGACCTATTCCTGGAAGGCTATAAGGCCTTCTTTGTTCCAGCTAGACCATCCCGGAGTGGGAGACATAAGGGCGGACTAGTCATGTACATGTCTGTGGCTATTAACTGCAAATTGCAGTTAATGCCTATTTCTCACCCTGGTATCCAGGCGATAATGACCCGTAAAGGAGGCACAAGTTGGGGAATTGTCAATTTCTATAATTATTTTTTGTCTCCAACAGAGTCCAGCAATCTATTTGCCCTGGGAGATGCTATAAAACAATTACTGAGTGTTAGTTAACACAGTCTCCTGGTAGCCGGTGACTTTAATATACACCCTTGTGGTGAGCCTCTCACGGCTTCTATGTCGGAATTAGGTTGCCCGCGTATACACGGGTTCCACTTTGAACATTCTGCTCAAGGTGAGTTGTTAAACAATATGACTAATGAATTAGATCTGGTGGCCACAATGTCTTTAACCCCTTCGACGTGGATGACAAAGCCAGCTCGTCATGGGCGTTACCTGCGCTACGCGGATGACGAGCTGGCTTTGTCACAAAAGCCACGATTTTCAAAATTCAGCGCACAGCGGGAAAACCCGCTAGCGCGCATGCGGTTAACTGCCCCGTGCACTAATTTTACCGTGCCCACATTTAAGGATCACGGAAAGGGGTCTTTTATAGATTTCATTTTAATTTCGTCCTCCTTACAGTCATCTGTGAATAATTTTACAATCCTAGGTTGTAAATTTAGTGACCATAATCCCCTAACGCTCTATCTGGCAGGTTTACTGGCAGACAAGGGTGGGGAGGCAGTGAACCAGGGCCTACTACGACCAACCGACGGGTAGGCGTAGATTAAATTGTCACAAGTAACTCCAGAAATATTTTATGACGATGTCAAAAGAGCATGTATAAATGAACTGTCCCTCTGTTTGGAGGAGCGGTCTTCGCTAAAGGGATCTTAGATGCTTACAAGTCTATTTCTCAAAAGGTGTCTGTGCTTTTATCCGCTCCAGCAAAAGGAAGTTAGGTCTGGGCCTAGATGGTTCGACTCCCATTGTACTAAAGCTGCAAAGAGGCTGAGGGAAGCCCTGTCAAACAGACCCAGAAATCAACTTGATGTTATAAATTGTCGTAGGAGGTATAAGCGGCCCTCACCACTCGAAAGGGAATACTAAAAGATGAGGCATGGAGGGAACTGCTAGAATCTAGTAACCTTAGAAATGGCTCAGAGTTTTGGAGCATTGTGAAAAGGCCTCTGGAGTTTTATGATACACAGGAGGCAGTAATAACATTTGAGATGGGCGAAATCCCGGAAGGCATATTGGATCTAACGGCTGGTTAAGCACCCCCAGATCTCTTTAAGTCAGATCCCTCCTTTTTGGCACAGATACTGGATTCCGTATTTAATGCGGCAGCACAGCATGGCTGTCCTGAGTCGTGGGCAACATCTACAATAGTTCCTGTTTTTAAAAAAGGTGACAGAAACAGTACTCTGTCTTATAGACCTATCTCATTAATAGACTCAGTGGTAAAGGTGGTAAGCAGGGTCGTTCTTCAGAGATTAACATCCTGGGCTGAGGACAATATGATTTTGTCGGAAGTCTAATACGATTTTGGACGGGGATGGTCTACTATAGCTCAATGTCTTAATTTATTTCTGATTTTGAGCAAGTATACTGTTCCACGCTCTGGGACCATTCACCTGGCCTTCATGGATCTGTCACCGGCTTTTGACTGTGTTAATAGGAGTAAGCTATGGCAGTCCATGAGGGCTATGGGAGTGGAAAATAGCATCTTCAATTTCTTTGTGGACATGCACAAGTCCACAAAAGCCAATGTTAGGTTTTCACATGATTTGCGGGTCACAAGGGATTTAAACATTAAAAAGGGAGTCCGGCAACATTGTATATTGGCCCTTTTTTTTATTTAATGTTTATATTAACGAGCTGGAAAATGTACTAAGGGCAACAGGTGTTGATTACACTAGCGTAGGACGGCCTGGGATTCCCGTCCTGCTATATGAAGACAACGCCGTTCTTATATCCAGGACTGAAAAGGGGCTACAAACGCTTTTATCTGCTTTTGCTAGTTTTATGTCAGACAGGGATCTGTCGATTAATAACTCCAAATCGTATGTCATGCAAGTGGGGCTGAAGGGTAAGAAGACCTATCAATTCAGAGTGGGAGATTCAAAGATTCCCAACACTAATGTGTTTTCGTACCTAGGGGTCCTCTTTGATGACAAGATGAATTGGGGGCCCTTTACTGCAGAACACAAAAGGGGACATGGTTAGGGCGAATTCGGCAAACTACAATTTCGCGTCCAAATTAGGGAAGAAGCCCACTGGAGCTATGCTGCAAGTGTACCAGGCGAAAAGCCTGGCCATACCCTTGTATGGTAGCGAAATATGGGGATATAATGCAGGTCAGACCCTCCAAGTAACGGAAAATGAATTTTTGAAACTTATATTATGTGTCCCATGGGGTACATCTAACTTAGTGGTTCATGAGGAATCGGGGGCCCCTTACTTAAACTATGTATTATCTTTGCGACCCCTGACCTGCTGGTTAAAATGTTGTCTGAATATAGATCTCTCTCTCACCCACCTGATCGTAAGATTGTATGGCCCTATACAACTCTGCACGTATTCCGTGGCAGAACTATGTTAAGAGAAGTCTAGAAAGGTTGGGACATGGGGGATTTATTTATTAACCCTGACTGTATTGTGAAGAAGTATGTGGAGGCAATTAAGGTGGCCTTTTTTCAGAAAGGAATATGGAGAGGGGAGCCAAGGAGGTTGAGAAATCTAGTGTGCATACTTATATTATGCATAAAACAACTCCCAGGGCTGAGCGATACCTTACGGGGTTCCTGTCTACGCATGAAAAAATTTTGTTAACTAGGTTCCGGTTGAACCTCTTTCACCTTTTACTTGCAAGGCCCAAATGTTTTACTAGAGGTAAGGTGGCAGCTCCATGCGGCTGTGACGAACAGTCTCTGTAGGATATGCTGCATTTTATGTTCCTATGTAATTTTTATGACTTCCCTTGTAAACGATACCTGGTCCCAATTTTAAAAATAATGAATTTTAGACAGGCTCGTCCCGCATTGGTGTATTTGCAATTACTGAAAGATGATTGTTTCTTTTTTATACTGGGATTTTTAAAAGCTTCTGTTAATTACAGGAACTATATGGATCAATAATGTATGTTTTCCTCAGGTTTTTTAAAAATTATTTATTAACTTTTTATTGTAACTATGGTCCTCTTCTTTGCACAAGTACTGTTTTTTAAATTGAGGTAATGTTGTGTAACTTTTATGGTTTGAACAAAAACCGAATAAAGTTTTTGAACTTAACTGACAGGTGGTGGTGAGTGTGCTTTCAATCTAAGGGTATAGGCCATTTTTCCCTTACTCTTGAGAAACTGTCGACATCCTTCCCACAGAACCAACAGAGGATAACTGGGCGTTCCTTGACTTTATTATGTTTAGGAAAGTATGTTTGATGCATGTATGTGACTACCTGGTGCAAGATGGAAACGTTCACTTTGAACCCACCGGTCGGCATATATTTCATTATTAAAACCTGTGTATCAGGAGGGTAGGTGAGGTCTCTAGCTGACTACCTGTGTCCAAAGTAGGATTCTCTGACTCTTAGTGAAATTTGCCAAGCCCTCTATTCATGCATTTTGGCCATATCGCATTACAAAAGGAGATGGTAAGCTGAGCCTGAGCTCAATATGATAACACATAGGACCAATCAGAATGGTCTCACCGAGATCCTGGGCTCAGTAACCCATAAAATCTCATCAGCAAGGATCACAGGACATTTTGCCGGGAATGCCTAGCTTGTTTTTAACTCAATGAGTTTGTTCTCTTTTTCAATACAGTCTTTCTCTTTTTTTAAATTAATGCAATCTTTGAACCAGTGTACTGAATAGGGTGTAATGCTTCTGTCCACAACAGTCATTGGCTCTTGTGCCCTATGAATGACTTCATTTTCTGATTACATATGAACATCCACCTGAAAATTAGTGAGCGTCAGGGCAGGTTGGCCAGACTTTAGTTTTTAATTATTTCCTTTTACAGTTCCCCTTTTATTACCTTGCTTTGACTCATATATATATATATATATATATATATATATATATATATATATATATATATATATATATATCTGTATTATGTCATGATTTTATTACAAGATTCTAGCATACAGCTAAGATATTCTTGCAAGAATTATTACACTGGAAATCTTCTCCCACTACGGTTTGTTAGAAGCGGCAACCAACACCAAAATCGTTCTCTACAAAGCCAATCTGTGCCATTTAATGTGACATGCTTTTCACAATGAATATGCCAGACCTTTTACATTTATCATAATTTTTCAAAATAAACATACCAGACCTATAACATCCGAAATAGTCTTTCTTAGTAACCCAATCCGGTCTCGAGCTATGATCACCAAAACAAACTAAAGCATCCTGTACTACACATACGCTTTCCCACAAGGCAACCATTGGGCACACAGTCATAAAATTACATAGTATACAAAATTACAGTTAGCAAAACAAAATACTCCCTTTCTTAACAGGGCCTAAAAATGATTCTGGAAGTACAAATATTTTTCACCCATGGTTTGTCAGAGGGGGTAGGTAACCTGCATCTAAAATGCGGCCTGTTAACATACCTGTGGCATTCAATGTTAACACAATACCTATTCGTAGGCTTTAATACAGAGTAATTTAGGCAGTTTTAATGCTTCAGATTTCAAAAATTAAATCCAGCGCAATCTGTCGGAGACTCAGTGCGTCACGTCCGCGATAGCATTAAAACTGCCCAAAGCCAAAGACTGGAGGACGATTGATCTTCGAATAATAATAACGTCCAAATCTAGTCCGGTGGATAATGGGAAGCAGACTGACAACAAGAACACCAAAGAGAGTCGTTCAATTGTTGGTGGATACATACAAGGTCACATTAGGAACACATTGTGAAGGGTCACTACCGTTTGCACATTTTTCTGTCCTGAAGATGGTCTAAAGGATTTATTCAACTCAAGACCGAAACGTCGACTACACAGTCCTTTTCTTTGTTTATGATTAATTTGCATTGGTGACCATCTTATTGTGGTAGAATAGATGTCATCTAATAATTTGATGTAGGATTGGACTTTTTCTCAAATGAAATATAGGCTGATTTTACAATTTCCTTGTTCATTTGTTAAGCATTGTGATCAACGACTACTGTTGATATGTACCCTATAAATCAAGAAACAATACGAAGACAACATTTTACTAAATAACTATTTTTCTGTGTGTCTTTTCCATCTCTAAAAATTATTTGATCATTTGATTCAAATGCTTTGGTTACTTTATTTGAACCGATGAAAACTTGTAGCAATTATTGATTTGATCAATAGGAGTCTGTAATTATTACAATACAGAATCATATACTGAAAGTCAGTTGACTGAAACGAAGTCCCTTGCTGGCATCACTAACTCTATAAATCCTTCCTAACAGCATCATATCTTCAGGCCTTTGCTAACTTTCACACTGACAGGACAGGGACCTAAAACAGCGCTGTCATTTCACAACTGGTAGCTTGTAGTAACCGTCCAAATGTATATGAACCACAGATTTTTGCCATCACCAGCGAAATTACATTTTGCAGGTTTTAAGGCTCCTTCTCTTTTAGGAAATAATGCCTTAGCTACAACTCCCATCTATTTTCTAATGCTGCCTAGGCTGGTGGCACTGTATGATAGCTGCCTCATTGTTTCATAGCACTCGCATTGGAATTGAGGTCACATAGAAGACGCCCAATTTCAGTTTTCAGGACAGCTTGAAATGTAGATATGAAGTGCAGTGCAAAGCTCAGGGATGTGAAATAACTACAGTTGGTTTTCAGTTTCTGAAATATTTCATACAGGTGCTTTTCAACTGAAGACAACCCAACAGTGCACATCTAAAAACTGTAAAAAGGCTCTTAATCTAACTAAAAGCAACACAAAAGTCAACCAAGGTGGAAGGAGATACTAAGTAAAACAAATAATCAGTAGGAGGAAAATAATTTGAAAGGCACGTACAGCAGGAGGTAATGCCAACTTCAATCATTGGAGGGTGTCACCAAACAGTAATTGGCAATGTATAGCTTTCTAACCCGTCAAAATAAAATATTTCTGTAGTTCAATAGTCAATATAAAATCCAAAATTTCACTAAAGCAACATGGCCCTCGCAGCAGGAGCAATCCCCACAGAGGCAGCCATGAATACGTTGCCTTTCAAAAGACCTTACTAATGTCCTGGCTACTAAATATATTAGCGCCAACTCCCTTTGGAGAGAAAGCGTTCTCGTAAGCAACAGACAAGACTGCAAAACTTTCCTCAGCTGACGGGACCTTTCCTTCACATACTGCATCTCAGCGGCATTGTTGTAATCATGGCTGGAACACTTCTGTAACTTTACAAGAGGTAAGACATTTGCCTCCGTGTGTCCACCATGCCTTAGTTCTCGATAGTGACATCACTTAGATATCTTCTTAATGATTTTGAATTCTAGTTTCGCTCAAATATGTTCTTCCACTAATTCCTTCTGAGCAGAACAGTCAGACAAAATGTAATACAGTCATTCAATTCGGAGTATCTCATCTTCTCACCGCCTCTTTATGCTGGACTTTCCAGATATGTTAAGAGATGCAGTGTTCCTGTCCACGTGATCTGAATGTTTGTATTTTTTAGCTCATATTATCTTCTTTAGAATATCCACAGGTTTCCAACTCTATAATTTACTTATAAACCATAAAGCTGCACGTGGATGGCCACGGCAGGCAGGATGTGCCAGTCTGGTTTTAGACGTAGGAAGTGTTTGGGTCGAAAAGAAAGAAAGAAGCTCATTTTAAACGTATAAACAATACTCAGCCTTCAACATACTCGGAAATTCGTTAATTTGTATCATATCTTATTTAGGCCAGGGTGGTAAAGTCTGCTCTGTTAGAGTTTTCTGCACTCTTGCCGAGTACAGAAAACTCCGCTCCGAGTAGGGCAGCAGAGTTTTTTCCTCGCTCACCAACGGTAAGTTGGCGAGCGCAAGCTGCAGCTTGGGTAGAACTTCTATTGAGCGTCAGGAAGATCAGCGCGAATGGCAGTTCGTGCTGCACGCCACCATTTGCGGAACTCCGCTGAGGTTTTTTTGTCACTTTGCGGGGTTCCGCCCAGGCCTGATCTTATTAGAAAATATTCAGCGAAAAAAACAAATGAAAAAACGGCATTTAAAAATATAACTGATCAAGAAATAAAAATTCTTTTAGGATAGGCTGGTGCAGTTTAACTTTAAAACTGATGCGTGTTGAAAAAAAGCCGCAGCCACAGGCCCTTTGCATCTCAAAGGTGGCGGTACTTTGCATTATCAGGATTCCTTTCTGGCACAGCGTGCTGCTCCATTAGACACTCATAACCCGATCACACACTTTACAGCTACTAGAGTTTCTTCCGTAAAGATCCAGTGCTCGGGTTGTAGCTGATGGCACAGCATTAATGAGTCTTTATTCTGTGTATTACTTATTCAATAATAGAGAATGTACCCCAAAGTTGCCTAGGCACCTTATAGTTGACGCAGGTAGTAATGTTTTAGTTCGTCTGAACAGATAGTTCAAAATACTTATTGTGTACATAAAAAATAAAAAAAGGTCTGTACTTTCAATTACGTGTCTTCTGGTGAAACCTTTCATCCTTTTAAATATTCAATACCTTTGAAATAGCCAAATGCTGTGAACCTGGTAAGGACTTTCACCCTGCCGAGACACTTGGGAGCACACATCACTATGGATCGGTGAGACTAAAATGAGGCAGATCTGCCTGACCCCCTGAGATCCCAGATATTTATAGCCATATGGCGACTCTGAATATTCAAGGATCTTGTGAAGAGATGGATCAAGCTATGAAGAATCTGAATAAGGAAGAAGAAAGTATCTAAGAGTACTAAACACTGCAAAATGTACATAACTTTCACCTAACGGATAACAATCTCTCTGCATTTTCCTAACGTCTTTAAAAGATATTATTTGCAATACCCAATAAATTCGGTTTGGGGGCCTGGACTAAAAACAACAAAAAAAACACAATGCTCTTAGCTATGTTGGAAAAACCACAAGTCTCAGAGTCTACAAAAGTGAAAATATGTACTTGGTATTGCACACCTTCTGCAATACATCCCTCTCAAAGTTGCAGCCGTTTCAGAACTCAGTCTGGATTGAAAGCGGCAGGTAGAATTTTAATTGACTGCTCATGTTATTAACAAAAGTAACAATGATGCGCAGCAGTGTTTGTCTAGTTGAGCTAGGTCTTCGGAAGGCCACAGTAGCCCCCACAAACCATCAGATACTTGCCAACCCAGTATACATCAGTCATCGAGATGTAGAGCATTCTGTTCTGGACTTAACCTATGCGGATCCTGCCTCCCTCTCTTATGCACTGCTGCAAGAAACACCCTCTTAAAAGTCAGGTATTCTGAAATGTAAACTACAGGGAAGTAAAAAAGCAGAGCAATCAACTAGCCAAGTGCTATATTCAAATCTAACTTCACAAGAATATTAGGAGCCAGCGAGTACTTTGAAGCCCTTCAAGGAGCAAAAACTCGAAAAGTGTTAAATATCGCATACATACATAACCTTTCAGCAGAGACCGGAAACTCTTGCTCAGCAAGTAGCTACACAAAATGCAATCATGCACACAGTAATGCGTTGGATTCGAGTGCAACTGATTTCAACAGAAAAATCTCACACTGTTGCTTCCATAATGATGCCAGTACTTAAACATTCTGCCCCCAACACTACCATGATTTGAAATGTTACTCAGTTACCATGGTTAAGGCATGTGTTCTGTGGCCGAAAACATTGGAGTAAAATCTATTTGACGCAGACCATGTATTGCTCTTTCTAAGAAGCCTAAGAACCGAAATCCTCGAGGCTGCAGCTTTTATTTATGATTATCACAGCAAATCCTTATGTTCAGCTAAATTGATTTACTTCTGATAGTATAGCGGAGTATCAAAAGGCAGACTAGCAATATCCATGGTAGTAACTGCTTTTTAATGAAAAAAGACTCCAATTTAAATAGAGAACCTGGAAGAAAATGCCTAATAAGCACAAGTAAAACATTTTCACAGAAAAAAAGCATATCTGTCCTAGAGGCCGAGAACAGGACACTGAAAGCAGGAACCCAGAGCTCGACTAAGAGCGGATTTCATGGCAATTGAGGGAGCCTTAGGAGTAATATTCGACAATACTTTTTAGTGGAAAGAAAATTCAATGCATGGGAGACAACCTAGGAAGAAGGACGGAAGACAAAAGCAATTCAATGAGTTAACAAACAGGGAAATGATAGCATGCAATCATTAGGTTTCTAGATTGGGTAATTGTTATAAGAACTAGGACTTTGTGAATAATAGCAGGAGTCGAAGGCTCAGACAGACTGATTCACATCTTATTCATTTGCAAATTAGAATTCAACTAGGAGCCTCGCTCAAAAGGGGATAGATAGGATCCGAAACTATTACTTTCTCCAAATAATTCGGCTCATTCTACACTCGCTGTGTACACAATGTGTAATATTGTGGTGTAAACAACCGCAATGTCTGGCCCGCCTGCACCAGTCATGTGCATTACTGGAGAATATCAAACATGGATTCCACTCATATTGCTGGGTAACTTGTTCTTTTCTTTCCTAATTTACTCTCTGTGGGTGCACTTTCAAATAGGATTCCAAGCAGTACACATTGAAGAGGGAAGATTCATGTAAACTACTAGCTGGGCAAAGGCGTCTGCAATTCTACCTGTCCAAATCGTGAGAAATATTTTCTAGTATGGTTGTGTCGAGAGGTCGTATGTGGAGCAGGAATGTAAAGAGTACCAGTGAAGTAGAAATGGAAAAAAGATAAAGTTATGTGTAGTAAATGACTTCACTCTTCCTAGTCTAGCGTTCCTTACCCGTTGTCAACTTGTGAGCATTCCTCTCACCAACTGGTGGGGACTACAAACTGTTTTTATTCCTGAGCTTTTCACATTGGTAGCCAATACACATGTGTACGTCACAGGTGGCCTGCCTCACTCCCTGTGCTTTTGCACACCCCTCATCAATTCCCTTGCATTTAAAAAAGGCCAACTAAGTGAGACGGAGTCCGTTCAATAGTAACTTTATCCTACTTAACCTGTCTCTTTCTCAACCTGTGGAAAGATTCCACAGTAACTGCGAATGACAAAGGGAGGAGTAAGAATCACCTGATACCTTAGGCAGAGATATATATAGATTTAACAGAACATCCGGAATAAAGTCCGCATTGCTTTGGCACGCAAAATGTTGTAAGAATGTATGGGTCAGGTCATGCAGCCATTCAGCATCCAACTGTGTCAAGCTCATATACCTTCAGAATGTCAATGATGCTGCCTTAGCCCAGGCCGAGTGTGCCACGTCTTCGAAAGGAGGTTAGGTTTAATACACAGTGCAGCAAAGTGTGATGCATGGGTCATCCATTTAGCATAGGTGGCTAAGAAGCCCCTCAGCTAGCTTAATTGACCCTTAAAGGTAATAAGTCTCTGGCTTGAAGATTGCACATCCTTGGATCGATCCAGTTAAAAACAAAAAACACAAAATGCTGTTCACATTTGTGTTGTGCAGGATCTCCTGAGCGAGAAGAAATGGGGATGTGGCAAGAAAGGCAGAAGAACGATCTCTTTAGTCCGGTGGAACTCAACATTGAACTTTTGGGTTGGAAACGAGAAAAGGGTCGTCCAAAGTACTACTTAATCTAAGTGAAACATGCAGGTTAATGACACAGTGTGCTTAAACTTGCTCATTGCCTGGCTAATGCTACTGCCACTAAGAAGGCCATCATCTATGTAAAAGGTTTTTGGTTTCAGGATGACATTGTGGTGAAAGACTTGTGCATCAGCCAAGACCAAAACATATTGAGGGTTTGGGCCCGCTGTTAACCGTACGCAATGGAACAGATGCATTAGGTCCTTCAGAGGCCTGTTGATGGTCTAATTAGTGACAGGGAAGGAATTCTCAGGCCTGTTCAGAGGGTCAAGGAAAGACACAAGGAATGTGTTTAAGGTGTCCACCTGAACCCATGTCTGAGCAGATGGTAGAGAAAAAAGACATGTGATGTGGGTGAAATTATGTTCTTGGCTAATGCAGTAATAAAAACAACCACTTGCGCTCTAATATTGGCTTTTCTGGCATATGGCAATACCTTCAGGTCCTTCAAGGGAAGGCCTTGGTGTTGCAAGGTCAACTCCCCAGGAATCTTGCCCTCAAAAGCGTAGGACTCTTGCATCTTACATGCAGAGAGGTCTCTGAAGCAGGCGGAAGTGATGGCCATACTAGAGTAATTGGGATCACTGCAAATCCTGGGCTCTCCCTTAGAAAACAGAATCAGAAGGGCTAGGGGGAAAGATGTATATAAATGCTCCTGTCCAGTAAATCCTCAGTAAACCAGGACTCCTATCTAAAGTGAACCTATTGCACTTATGTGAGAAATGGGGTTGTTAGTTGAGGAGTGTGAGCCCTTCTCAAGCAACAGCCACAATCCTTGTCAGAGTGAACCACGAACGTCGCAAAATAAAGCTGTGCTTAAGCCTCTGGTAGCTTGGCACAAGAGCAGTCAGATTTCACTTAGAAGCAATATGTAAAGTATTTATGAATCCTACAAACTGCGAGAAAGTGAAAACAAAACAAGAAAACCCCTACACCATTTTAGGTAAATAGAGTAAAATTGAATACATTATTTGACACCAACACGACAAATATCCAATCAGTAGGACCAGAGATAAGCCATTTTAAAGATTTCAGGTAAGCAAAGTGCCTAAAAGTACAACGCGCCACTCGCAGATATCTGGTCCAGAGACACAGGTGAAGGTCACAAGTTCGGGCTGACTGCAATGGAGCACGGGAGGATAAAGGGACCAGGTCACTCCTGCTAAAAAAATAATTTACCTTCTCAAGTGAAGCGCAAAGAGTTCTGTTCGTGGTAGAGGAGGCAGCGAGGCTCAGGGAGAGCATCGTGGATGGACATCGCTGTAGCGCAAAGATACTGTCGGGAATCACAGATGATCGTTGCTGGAGATTCACATTGGTGGTCACCACAGGCTGTTGATGCTGTAGCGAGAAGTGCAGATCTTGCATTGCTGGTCATTGCTGGCGGTCACTATAGCGCAAAGAGCTGGGTTCCTCTGAAGTTTGGATTGGGGATCGCATGGGATGCAATATCTTGACATGAACGGACCCATTCGCGAAGAGCTAAAAAAATAAGGATTTCTGCTTTTTGAGTCAGAGGAGTGGACTCTGATGCCAGCCAAGGGTCCAGAACCTGGGGGGGCACCTCTTGGGGATGAGGGAATCACACTTGCAGAGGCCAGCAGGATTCAGGCAGGTCTCTTGAGCTTATGACCCGGTAACTCAAAGCAGCTCAGAACAGCAGGTCAGTCAGCTGACCCCTGTAGTCTTCCAGCCTGGGATGAAGGGAGCAGGTTCAGTCTTCCTTTTTAGCAAGCAGGCCATGCTTCAAGCAGCACAGCTTCCTTCTTCTGTAGTTTCCACAGGTCAAGGATTGTACTAAAGAGTGGGTCTGAGGGCCCATTTTTATATCTGGAGCCTCCTTTGATGTGGGAGAAGCTTCTTGAACCCCCTCTGCCCAGCGGTATTTTGGAATTTCCTGCCTCCCTGCCCTGGTCCCAGTCTGCCTGGGGGCATAACTGGCTAGTGTGAAGTCCTTTGTATGTGAGCTGAGTCAGTGCCCTTTAAGTGCAAGTGTGGTAGGCGACAGCTCTGCCACTATCAAGCCAGAGATGGCCTGTCCTGCCAACACCCAGACCCTCTATTGTGATGCTGTCTGGAAAGAACACAAAAAGGCCAACTAGCGACTAACCCTAGTCATATGACCCAGGAACAGGCTGCACACATCAAATGGTTAGGACAAGAAAGGGTCACATTTCCAAAAGTGGCATTTTCAGAATTGACACTTAAAATCTGACTACACCATTAAAGAGTATTTTAAATTACAATTCTTCAGGCACCAAACATGACTTTTCTGCCTGCTACGGATCAAACATTATCACTCATTAAATGTAATAAGGTAACCCAATATTATCCTACAATATAACTTTTTAAATACAACACACTATGCCCAGTGGGTGAATTTGGGCCTACCCTAAGGGTAACATATGTTAAAAATGAAAGTATAGGCCTGACATAAGGTTTATTTTACCAAGTTGAATTGGCAGTTAAAAAAAAATCGCCGACAGGCTGCAAATGGCAGGCCTGAGTTGTGTAAGAGACTACTTAAGTAGGTGGCACAATAGTGCTGCAGGCCCACAAGTAGCATTTCATTTACCCGCCCTCGATATACACAGTACCAATAACTAGGAACTTACATGTAAATTAAATGTGCCAATTGAGTGTAAGCTAATTCTACCATGTTTAAAGGAGAGAGCACAAGAACTTTAGCACTGTTTAGCAGTGGTAAAGTGCATGGAGTCCTAAAAGCCAACAAAAACATTCTCAGAAAACAGAAGGGGTGAAGGCAAAAGGTTTATAGGTGACACTGCAGAGAGGGCCAGGTTCAACAATTTATACTTGAGGTAGTTAGCAAATATAGCTACAGGAGTTGGACTCTGGCTGAAAAAAGGGTTGCGACGTTTCTGGAGGATTTCCCATCCCTGTAAAGAGTACAGATGCCTGCTTGGGCTCTGCACTCTGGAGTTTTTAATCTCGGTCATGTGGAAGACTAGCAGAAACATGTTGGTGCAATTGGATATAGAAATATGGGCAGCCGACAGAGCTGTGGTGAATGGCGGCTTACTTGTTTTGTAGTATAGAAGAGGGTTAGAGAGTTGTTTGTGTGGACCAATGCCACTCTAAACCTCAATTCTGGTAGGCAAGTCTTTAACCCCAAAAAGTCTGCCTTCTGCTGCCACACATTTATGTACAGGGACATATTTGGTTTGTCCAATAAGGTGTTAATGGAGGGTTGCCCTGCAGTATGATTCCCCCCTCTACCATATTCAGAAAAGGATGTGGTGATTGCGAGCCACACAAAGAGTAAGAGGGAGCTACATTCCACCATAAGAATAGAGTATGACCGAACCACTACTAGTTTGGATCGATGGATAGACAGGGATAAGTTTTGAGTGGTCTTCCCGCATCTACCCCTAGTTTAACATCCGATTATGTTGCATGGTGTGCTTGTCAAGATTAGTGTGGGGTACCACCCCTATACAGAAAGCTGGACCTGGAACCACCATGCTTCCACAGTCCTGTTGGGTAAGAAATTACCCAATGCCCTGCTGATGGCAATTACCATCTCTGAGGAGGGAAGGCCATTCCTAGATTGCAGTCCAGAATTGTCCTCCATGTGATTAATCCTGTGAAGGGAACCATTAGGAATTTTGGTTCACCAAGAATAAAATATTTGTAAGGGTCTCCAGTGAAAGGATGCCACTAGAGTGAGACAATCCTATAGCTTTGGAGAACAGTGTATTCTTGTAACAAACGGCCACTACCGGAGTTAGAATCTTTGTTTAGGCATGAGGGGCTGCATTGAGACCAAATGACTGTGTCCTGTAATGGTTGTGTTGGTTCCCCATCATGACCAGGAGAAAGCCTGTGCTTTTTTAAAATGGGCACCACACAGGGAGCCTTCAATATCCACTGAGCGCATCCAATCAGTGCTCTGAACCAGTATTTGAGCTAAAGTCAACATCTTGAGGTTTGGCAAGGGGAGGAATTGGTTTAGATTATAAAGATCTATGATGGGTTGGAGCCCCCACTCTCGTTTTTGTGACATGTAATCAGTGGCGCTAGTACACCTGCTCCTTTCTGTGAACAGGGCCAACTTGCTAGCTCTTAAAAAATGTAGAATCTCCTGTGCCTGCAAAGGTTATTGAGATGACAACTTGGGTAGAGGTGACGTAGATGGGAGAAGATGATGTAAGTTGTAGAGGGTAACTTTTTCAACAACGAGATCCCATGCACCATTGTTGTCTGGGCCCAGTGGTAGAGGAGGGAGGTTCTTCTCTCATCCCATACTACTGAATGAAGCAGGCCTCATAAGATAATGTAGAGGAGGAAGATGGTTCAGGAGGTTGTTACTGGGACTTCAGAGCCTCGGTTGAGACAGCGGGCCATTTTTTCAACCTGACGAGTCTTCGCGTGCTTGCATCACAAGGAGGAGAATCAAGCACTGTAACTGTGCCAGTCTTGCCCTACCAGAGGACACAATCTATCAAGTAATCAAAAAAGTTCTTCCCATCAAAAGGGTGGTCAAGCTCTTTCTCCTGGGCATCCAAGTTCAGGTCAGAGGACTTAAGCCACGATGTACCACCATGATCAGTCTGGTGTTCACTAATCAGCTACATCACCTACTTGTTGTTGTGGGATGATGTTGCTTTGCCATTCAGGAATGCTGCCAATACAGACTGCGCTGCTTGATTCTAGGACACAGACTGGGCATTCCTTGGAAGCCTGGGTAAATATGGTTTGTGCAGAGAGAGAAGCTTCCTCTAAAATCCCTGAACCTGTTGTTCTATGACTGGGCTTGTCTCCAGAGGGAACTGTTGCAGCCTTAGAGGGACATAGGCCCTTCTATTTTGGGCACCAACATTAGTGTCCCAATAGACCATGCACCCAAGAGTTGGAACAACTAATATAGCTGGTTGAAAGTATGTTCTCTCCATCAAAGGTAACAAATCTGCATTTCTCCAGAAGGCCCTCTAAGGTGAGGCGGCTTTGAAACTGTAATTAGAGAGTAATCCCCAAAAACTGAAGAGCCAGTACGTGCACCCGGGGCCAGAGTTGAAGAGGGTAACTTGACCACATGGTGCAGAACCGAATAAGAGCACTGTGGATAAGCTACCCGATGTAGATGTCGGACTAAAAACCTGCAAATTAATATATTCTTCAATGAGTCAAAGATTTTAGACCACACCAGTGTAAGGAATTCACCTAGTGCGAGAGAAGCAGAAATCCCAACATGCCTTTTGGTATAAAAAAGGAAACTTGCTAGGACAAGGTGATACACCGGTTTAGGAGTACTGAGGCAACAGAAGGAACTACAGACTTATGCACACACATTACGCAGAAGTCAGTGCCTCCATTTTGTCTTTCCTCAAAGGAAGAAGGGTGGAGATTCTGACTGCACGTGATCCATTTCAGCTGTTTTTTAATGTTTAAGAAATGTTATACTTAAGTAATGTTCTGAGGTATGTTTTGTCAGTGAAATATATTGTGTAGATGCAGATGCGCAGAGTGCTCTAAGCTATTTATCATTGTTGAGTCTGAAGAAAGGCTATGACTGACAAGAGGTAAAGCCTCCAGTGGATCATTACGTCCCTCCCCTCCCTCAATAATGGTAATAAGCATATTACATTCCAGCGCTTAATGCATGGTTTATGCCATGCTGCTTTTTCAGGTCTATTGTAGGAGAGTAGGGTCTGCTTCCTATGGTTACTCCCACTTTTTGCTGTATTGCACTGTTTTTTCGACTTTAGTATGGCTGTGGCCCTGCTAATCAGGACCACAGCCTAGCTGTTCTCTCTCTAAATTGATATCATGTACTTTAGGTACATACCAGATTCGTTACTGGGTCACCCTTATGAGTCCCTGTATATGGTACCATAGGTACCCAGGACATAAGGACCCCAGAGGCCTACCAGGGGCTGAAGCATGTCTTGTGCCACCCCTGGCCAGCTTCCCAAGATGACACCACAGGTCTGCTCTTGCAGCCTGGGTAAGGTGGTGTAAGCACCCCTTACTTAGAAATAGTATACCTATATTTACCCGTACATATAGACACATATTAACCTATAAGTCACTCCTACGGCAGGCCTTGACAATCCTGAAGGCAGAGTGCTTGGTTTTGTGTGTGAGGGTGCCCTAGCATGAGCTGAGCCCCTCTGCAGCTTTCGGAAATATCTCCTTACAGCTGTTCTATGATATAGCCGTACCATATTCTCTTAAGTGCATTTTGAACCTCATGGTTAAATGCTAATTTGGTTTGGCTTTATCAAAACATGTCGTGTAAGGTGTCAAACTAATTGGAAAACTCCCCCCCCCCCCCCCTGCCAAATGTGGCCGCGGGGGTAGCATTCCATCCTTCTAGAGGGAAAAGACATGTACACACTGGTATACCCGGTCAAAGGTAAACAGAGCCCCAGCATCAAAAAATGGATGCTGCTGCTACAGACACGAGTCTGACCTCCTGCTGCTGGACGAAACTCCGGCAGGGGAGGCCTGGACAATAGGTTATCTGTCCAGCACCTCCCCAGACAGGCTTTAGTGTATTGGGGCAGGGTGGGTTGCATTCAGTGAATATGCTTTTCAGACAATGCTTGGGGCGCACAATGTGCTCCATGCATTTCACAGTTCAAACCGGTTGCTGGGGCACTCAGCCCCAGCTCTGGCGCGAAACTGGACAAAGGGAAAGGGGTGTATCCACCCCCTCCCCAGGTCCACCCATAGGTAGGACCTTAGAGTTAGCCCAACCCCTAAACTTAGTATAAGTATAGGAACCCAGTCCCTAGGACTTTAGATTACCCTGGACGAAACTCTGAAGAAATCCTGGGCCTTCGACATTTCATTTCGACAGAAAGACTGAAGAATCTCCCTTGGGGTCAAGGAGTGACCCCCTGTTCAAACAGGCACCAAAGAAGCATCTTTGCCGGTCTGCATTTTCAAAGCTCCCGCCGGATCCCAAAGAATCTGCGACACAGGACACGGACTTCCAGATATCTCTGAAGCTGACACTAGTTCCCAGCAGAGCTGAGACCTGTAGCTGACACGAGAGACGTGGGACCGGAACTCCTGGACATCCTGCATTTTTGCGACTGCACCTACTTCCCAAAGTTGTGCATTGGGGTATTTGCCCTGAGCACCTTTTGCACCGAAGTACAGAGGTCAGCACTCCCCGAGTGACCCGTGAGTCCCCTTTCTTCACCGCAGCTCGAGGCTCCTTCGCAGTTCCTAGTCTGTTGGCTAGTGGGCCCCACAAAGGACAATCCTTTGTTTCTTTAGCTTTCCTAGTTGCTCCAGACGTGCTCTGACTCCCCTCCACAGGGCGAGTACCTCAGACCTTGCTGGTCTGCACCAAAGCCAATCTTGTCATCTCGTGTGGGTTGCGTTGCCAAGGTTTGCTGGGTCTATTCCGGATTCTGACGCTGCAGCACTAGACATCCTTCGTGGGACAGCTCGAATCCAGCTCCTGGTCGTCGTTGACGCTTCCTGGTCCTCGTGGCTGAAGAGTTAAGCTTCACCTCCTTCACTTGAAAGCACCCGACATCGGCTGGCATATTCCTGTCGCCATCCTGGTCACTGACTAGTGACCAATACTCTGTCCCCTCTGCTTTCAGGTTCTTCACATCTCCAATCCACCCTTGGATCCACCCGGACACTTTTCCTCTTGTCGCCTGCAGCTCTCCATTGGAATCGGCGGCGAAACCAGACACCAAAAGACACCTATGCACCAAGCTTCCGTGGGTGAGGTAACACGAGTACTCAGGTGCTCCTGTGGGTCTTGACTCTCGAAGTGTCCTAGTCTAATAGGGTTCCATCGTAGTTCACCTCTAAGTGTCCTTAATCTTTAAAATTGGAACTTGTTCGTTCTCCATAGAAAGTCAATGGTGATTTGCGGCTGTGTTTAGACACTGCACGCGTCCCCGGTGGGTCTCCTGTGTCCCTACCTTGGGTGGTTCCTGGTTGCCCTAGCTGTTCTACAGGCCGTAGGCCTGCTTTCTATCCCTCACGTGGTTCTTATACCACTATTTTAGTATATGGTTTGTGAGGCCCCTAGGGCATAACATATACTGTGCAACTTATCATAAGGTAATTAATTTCCTTGTATTGTACTTTTACCTCTGACCTCATAAGGAGTCCAGAGGGGTTGTGTTTAGAATAAATATATAATATATATATATATATATATATATATATGATATATACCTAGTGTGGTGTACTTTCATTTGATCATTCAAGAGATTATAAACTAGTAAAATAACTTGCTTAACTCGCCTCTAAGTCTTAGCCTGAAGGCTGCTCTCCACAGTTACCACTAGGATAGCTTTCTATAAGGTTGACTTCAAACCTACCATCAATAAGGGTCGTTTGGACTGGTGCAAGGTGCCCACTAGAATAGTGGACATCATATGCCAGGCCAACTTCTCACATCCATTAGTTAAATATATGTTTATTTAACCAGAACCACGGTGTATGGGGTTAAATCTGTGCAGTGGGGTTAAATCTGTGCAGTGAGATTATATCATAATAAGTAGGGCCTGTCAACCTGTACTGTGGAATGTTTGGTGCCACAACCTTGCTCTGATGTGTTATGTATCAAAGAAAATCAATACAAATATTTTTAAAAATAGGGCCTTGCAAGTGTGGCCCCGGTGTTTTTTTTATTTGAAAATGTGTTCACATTGTTATAAAGCAGACGAAAAAAAATAGGAGCAATATTTTTTCATTCATGTTAGTACTTGAATAGTAAAAACTGGACAGGAAATACAAACGTTCTACGTACGTATACCAAAAAAAATAGTTAGTACAGCCACACAACAAAGTTTAGATAAGCGATTTTTTTGTCCCTTTTAGCGTGAGGATTATGATACAGTCATTGCAGAGGGGCCTGTAATTGAGCTAAAATAAACGATATGAATATAATCCCTGAAACTGTCTACAGGATCACTTGTTGATCCAATAAGAAATAACTTTTATGAAGGGTCAATGGTGATTTCAATAAGGTGTAGTGTCTGCTTCAGTGTGATCACAGTGAAAGCATTAGGAGTCCATGCTGCAGCCGCATTAATGCAATCTTTTCAGGGTAAAATGTAGATCTTGCAATAATTTGAAATTATGGATTTTTTACCGCATAAATGTACAATTTTATGGCTTGATTGTGCATGGTTTTAATTCATGAAAATACATTGTTTAAGTCGCAATGTCCATCTATCCACTAAGCTTTGTAAAGTATCTAAATGTTTATCTAGCAGTAAATGGTAACCCTCACTATTACACCCTTACAATACATAAAATATATTCAATACATTTAATGGGGTTTAATTCTAAATCAGAAGTTGATAACATTTTGATAAAATCCCAGAGCCGTAGGTACTAGAAGAAAACATTTTGACGTATACCGAAAGTCAAAGAAAGTGTTTTAAAAGAAATAAAAGTAGTGTTCAAACAATTGCCCTTAAATCTGCAGATCAGTTTGTGACTGGTGTAATGGCATTAGGATATGATTGATCCCTGGAAATTATGGATTTAAACAAAAGTGTATCATGCATATCCAGGAATCGTTAATTTATTCCCAATATCAGACATGGTTTGTGAATAAACAGGGTTTTAAATCTAGTTTTTTTTTATAATAGTGGTTTTTAAAAAAGCCCTAAACGGAGCAATGCGTTTTAGGAATAAAGAGTTGATTTTCTTAAATTTAAAAATAAAAAATAACACGAGTTTGGCTAAAATAATGGAGGGGCTCCCATCATTATACTGATGGATACCTTTAATGTCAGTAGTGATTAACTCCCATGTAAGTTACAGCAGAAACATAACGTTTATCAGGGCTAGATAGTTGCTGATATTTTATCATTTGGGTCTTACTAATGATTAAAAAATAGCAAGATACTACCCCATATCGTTCTGATTCTGCTTCAAAAACTGGGAGTGCAATTATGGGATTAGATGTGAATATGGCAATATCATCTGCACACGAACGCACTTTGCATGAAATTTCATTCACAATTAAATGGGGAATCTCTAGGGACGTTTTTAGGAACGTTTACAGTTTAAGAATAAATAATTGTGGTGAGAGAGGGCAGCCCTGCCGCGTACCTCTGTCAATTGGAAAAATCTGACTAAGAGTCCATACAGACTACCCAGGCAGTAACAGCTTAGGAAAAGCTAGCTACAGCTTTTTGTTTTATGAATGACAGGGCATACTCCAGTTCAAAGCTTTTTAGTAAGGCTCCAAGATCCAGGATCTGTGTTTTTGTATTTCCATCTCTGGGAACGGTGTATTTAAGAGTAGACTCTCCCTTCCTGACAATAGCCTTAGGGCAGTTCTCCAAATCATACGAGTAGATGGTGTGCTTGCGCTATCATGAATCAATTCTTCTAAAAATCATATAGTATAACTTTTGTGTGTTGCATTAGCAAGGAGTCTGCTATCAAATGTCCAACGGGTGTTTTGGGGAGGTTTATTTGCCCATTTACTTACTAAATGGTGAAGGTTATGGTCTGTTACGATATGAGGATGAATGTCTATGCTTGTATAAAGGATTAGAAATGTGGTCAACCAAATGTACATCAATACTGGTATATGTTTTATGGGGTGGCCATAGAAAAAAGTGAATCTCAACTGAGAAGTTCTATGAAAACGCCAAGCAATCATAGGTCCCAAAGAGTTCATGTATAAGAGGGTAGAGCCAAAGTGCACTTTACAATATGCAGTATTTGATCTGATGTAGTCTCAGCAATGAAAAATAAGGCAGGGAATTAAAGTGTCATGGAAAGCCTTACACTTGATGTATGACATTGGATAAAGGGCTAGAGTAACCAACGCTTTTAATGAAAAGTTACTGTACAACTGTTGGAAACAGCACTTCCATTATTTGAAAGGCAGAGAACCAGCAATGCACTCAATGAAAGAATACCGGTACTACTTGGCAGAAAGCAAGTTGTATTCTATTGTGAACACTTGCAATCAAAGAGTTCAAAGTCTCATATGAAAATGGTCACACATTAGACCCAATTTTTTGAGGAAAGGACTCATGAAGGAATTCGGCTATGGTTGACAACACCATGGTGGAGCTATTGAATAACTATTTCTTACTCAGAACTCCTTTCTTTAGAGGTTCAAATTCCAAGCAGAAAGCAACGTTTTGGAGATTGCTGGGAATTGACTTTGAATTCCAACTGCAGCATGATGATTTATTTTTTAGTTGACACGCATTTTTGGATCTCTGAAATTGGCTGCTTCTAATCAAAGCTGACAGTCATGATCAGACCTTCCCAGAATAAAAAGGCAGCATCATTTTCTTGGGTATAGAAGATAAAAACGCCTACCGTAGCTGTTGAAGAATGTAAACAATTTCAGGTCCATCTCCAATAAAGGTTTGAGAGAATGGATAGTGCTGTCAGTTGATACAGACCAAGCTATATGTACTAATAACCCACAGAATTAGCAGATCAAGAAAGGGCTTTGTTGAGTATTACTGCATTACCTAAAGGTAAGTTCCTGATCAATGGAAGCTAAAGTAGTACAGCACAGAGATGGATATTGTAATAATAAACAAAAATGACCTATCTAGACTTTGGTCCAGTTTTATATATGGACCCACATTCTTCCTTGGACGCAGAGTCAGCCGAGGCGGAAGCTCCGAGTAACTAGGCTTTGAATGCTGATACTCACTTGTTGCGATATCCCAGAAGAAGTCAAAGATGACTTATATTTCTTGCTCTTCTGCTTGTGCCTGTTACCTTAAGGTACCGAGGACTTGGAGTGGGATGATAACTACTTCGGGCTTCGCAAAATATTCTGGGACCTTCCCCTCAAATGGGACCTCTATTTTCACGGAGTTGCAAGCCGGGCCGCCATGAGATTCAGGGACTGCTCCCTCAAGGTCTTCGGGTTCATGCCCCGGCAATCAGAGCACTACTTTGTGTCATGCTTGAGACACCACAGAGAGATGTGGTAAGTTTTGGTTGCCAACATCGTCCGCTGACAGGCGGCGCAGGGCTTAAAACCGGTCTTCCTGGAGGACATATCCTACCACACCAAGACGAAAAACTGCCCAAAAAAGTCTTGACGAAATGATAAAAAAATCCAGTCAAAAAAAACTGAGGGGTAGCTCTTCTCCAGATCAGTGCTTGCTGGGGTGGAAAGAAAAGAACTGATGTCAATGCGCCTAGGTGTCACTTCCGGTGCAGACGCCGCCGACAACGGACGTGGAGCCTGTCAGCACGCAGGGGTACTGCTCATGAAAAAATTTCCGGATCCAGTCTGACGCCTGGGAAATTCAAGGATGAGGAACCTGTGGCTAGAAGTCTCTATCAGATAAAACCCACTGAAATAGGGAGCTTGACCTATAGAGATAACCAAATAAACCCATTGATTATAAATAGAAAACATGACTGGGATTCCCCCCTGTGTACTTCGAAACAAGATTTATACTTGGTCTAAAACCGTTTTGCTTTACCGGAGTGTTGAGTAAGGCATAATGTACACCTATCCAAATACTCCCTCTTGCTTCTACTAGAACAATTATCTGAAGGCACCAATTTATGTCTGAGGAATTTTCCAAACATTTTTTTTTCAGATGTTAGTCTGTCACCAAAGTAGCTAGGTACATAAAGAACACCAACGTGATTTCACTTAATATAAAGTTTTGCCTAGTGAATAACTCAAACCTTTGTTAGACTTCACTCTGACTTTGCAGACCAATATTCCCCAGCTGGAAAACAGTAGCAGTGGAGGGAAAAATACTTAAGATGCCAGGACCTCAATGGTCCAAATGCCCACTTTAATACAAATTCTGCATGAATTGCCTTAAAAAAGTTCAAATTAAATACATATTTATACTTACTGATTAAAAGAACAAGGGAAAACACGGACTTGGACAATGCCTTTGCGGTGGAACGGGTCAGCTTTGAAGACTTAATCATTCAAAGTTATTCAAATAATAAAACAAAGTAACAATATATGGATTCATTTATTCTTAGGCGGGGTCAAATTCCGCACATGGCTTAGCACTAGGAGCAAGGTTCTCACTTTTTTGGTCTTTAAGCCAGGCATGAAGACACAAGCTAGACATTTCCCTTCATACAAAATCCACCTCCGTGCAATAATGTTATGTCACTACGCATCAAAGTCCCGAGTCAACAAAAAGTGCAGTTTGGAAGATAAATCTAAAGACCTGTCCAGTCACCTACTGGACAAGGGATTCTCGAAAGTTTGTTCAGGAGGTCCCAGAAGACAGTCTTGTTAACCAACAGAGCCCTATGATATCCCTAAACAAAACAAAACAAAAGCAGAACGAAATGTATGTGTCACTACATTATTTTCAAACACCAATAATGTATCCAGATACATCAACCATATTTGCCACATTTTTTTTACTCAAACTACCTTCACAATGAGACTCCCGGGTATTCAAAATAGACTTCCCTGAGCTTATTTAAACAAGACATGTCAAAGAAATGACCTAAATAATGAAGTTATAAAGGTGGGACATGGCCTGTGACGACAGTGAATGGTCTATTCCATACCTAAATGTACAAAGCAGTTCATCTATGCAATACTGTGAAAGCTGTTGCCTTTCACCCATTCAGTTACAGTCAATGCAATTTTCTGCACCGAGTGCAAGTACAAACTCTTTCATAATGGGAAGACGGTCTAAGAGGTATACAAACCTCTAGGTGAATATCACATGGGCATTCTGAAACAAAGGATGACAATTTTGAGCCATGTTCGAGAAAATGAAATCGAGCTCCGAAAGAAGTATTCTGAATGAATTACCGGTTCTAAAGGAACAACTGCAGATTGATAGATGAAAGATTGTTATTGAAAGGGCTAAACTAAAAAGATAAATAGTAGGAAACGATATCCTTGGCTTATTTTTATGGCAAAATCAAAACATATTCACTAAACATGCTAAACAAAAGGTGTGCATCAAAACACATATACTTAATATATCAATCGAGCACAGTTCTGAATGTTCCAAGACGTTAAAGATAAAAACTAAATTAAAAACGTGAAACATTCTGAACATATGAGAGCAAATTAATATGGTCACCAATCTAAGTAACTTATTAGTGATACCTAAAGGAAATTATCATTTACATTTCCAGGTGCCTTACTCTCATACCATTCAATAATAGCCTGCCTGCACAAAGTGGTGCTTGGACGTGGACTACCCAGACAATGTCGGGCAACAGTTAATCTGGCAACTACCATAAAATTAAAGAAGAATACAAAAATTGTAATAATCACAAGTCCCTTTCTTATTATCCTAATACACTAAACGTTTATAGTATCTTCAAAGATAAACACTAAACGATTGCAGACAGTATCCTCCCCTCGCCCATATACTGGGGCAAATAATAAAAATATAGAGTAGATCATTCACTGTGGATTGCCATTTTAAGCATGAAGAGGTTGAAAAAAGTCCACGTTGAAGTATTTAGCTGTGTATAATATTTACTTGTGATCGAGGTCACTTCCGAGAGACACTAATCGACAGAGGATGCACAGGCCCTCGAGTATGTGCATTTCCTGGCAAAAACATAACACACTTTTAGACAGAAAAACTTTACAGAAAGGGTCCTCTTTTTCTTAGAGGGAGCAATACGTTGGTATTTTAGAGAAAGGAGTTTGTTACTGGAGTCTTTTCCAACTGAAATAACTTCTCTGGCAGTGATCTTCTGGACACTGTTCAGAGGGTCCAGCAGTCACCTTGCATTCTTACCATCGTCATTTACTGCTGTTGTTCACTGGTCACCAAGGCTGGTTTCATAGGTACTATGCCTAGGTACCAGTTTTTGACACCACTCGCGTCTACAGTCCTGGCACTGCTCTCCATCTGTGATAGAATGACAAGACCAAGAGCTTTTACATGCCTGTCATATGTGGAGGCTACTCAAGTGCCGCTGCGTGTAGTGCCAGGATTACCAGTGGATAAAGTGCTCCGGTGTCCAATGCCGCGTTCAAGTACCAGATCAAGCAGAGTGCTCTCAGCATCACTCCCACCATGACACCTAGATGGTCTTCTAGTCTGGCTACAGCAGGTCTGATGATTTAGAAACATCAATCTGCTTTTTTTGATTTTGGGCAATGTTTGCAATTGTGAATATCTGGATGCTACCCAGTTAAAGTAAATTATCTTGTACAACAGATGCATTTAGTGCGTTTTGATTATGAATAGGGCAATGAATAACAATCAACACCTCATAGATTTTGGTTTGCTAAGATATAAACTTTTCAAAAGTGGGAAGTGCAGACATTTTTTTTAAATCACCTTCAGTGTAACCAAGAACCAAATAAATGCCTATTTTGTTCAAATATTTTAAATGCACATGCTCGATATAACTACTAAAAACGTCAAACTACTTAACAAGGTTCTAGTTTTTTATCATATAATAATATTAAAAACGTCATATATTCCAGTTTGGTAACCAACGCATGCGAAAACACGTCATATACTCTTTAGCCTAAAAGATAAGTCGCATGCGTGACTGAAGGCTCCTTTACCTCCTTTCCAGGCTCTGTACCTCTACCCTAAGGCATACAGGACATGCCTCTATATATAATGCCAGTACTATGTAAATCATGTTTAAATGAAGTCTAAACGGCGAGCTTGGTTGATAGCTTTGTGTAACAACACCTACTACTTAAGAAAGTCCAGTTAATCAGGCCCTAGACAGTGGAACACGCCCACAGTGCACTGCAGAGCATAAATAGGAAAAAATCAAACATTGTTTCCTGCATTGAAAGCTTCAGCACTACATAAGATATTGCTTGGGATTTAAAAGGAAGATTCAAGCTCCACAAAATCGAATTAGGTTGGCCATTATGTGTTTCTCGCCCAAATAGGAAGCTCTCTCCAAAGAAGCAAAAAAACGGTTGATCTAGAATGAAATAAGCTATGGGGTGAGTAGCTGAACTGGGTTACATGGACCCTTATTTTAATACAAGTTTAGCATTATTTTATCGCACATAGTTTATTGTTATGTTTGTATGAGCTTACATTAGAATGGTTTGGTACTTCCTCGGTACAAGATCCCTCTCAGAAAGATGCCCTGTGAGGTGACGATGACAAGTTGCTGTTTACATACTGAACTATAGACGCGTTTTTTATGTTTACCGGAAGGTGAGATGCTGCTTCGCTACAAATATGATGAAAGGTGCCTCTGGATGGAGTACTAAGAAGGCTGTGCTCGGGTGCTCAAGCATCTATGCTGGTTGTCTGACTGTACAGATAAATCGGTGCCTTGTGTCTTTTATTTACCAGGTTTGTCTCTCACTTTCAAATTGGAGTCATTCCTCAACAATAAACAGTAAACGACCCAGCACACTGCCAGCTCACCTCAAGGACGCATGGTCTATTCCTCATCTGTCTAACAACTACGTTCTTTCTGTGATAGCGCATATAAGCGTTATATTTATTAGTATCAGTAACAAAATAGAATGTAGATATCCTGTAAGAAATGTCTGAAGTATTCGGGCATCGTTTTCGAAGAAAATAAAGAATGGATATGCTCAAACTTTCTGCAAGTAGCACTGTGGCAAGACACAATGAATACACAAATCCACATCCTTTCCCAGCAGGCAGTCGTTGTGCGGCTTCCACTAACAAGACTCTTCGCCGCCACCAGCAGGGATCACCCCTTTTGGTCACCATTCTGGAGGCGGCAGGAGTGAAAAAGGCACAGGACTGCAGTTCTGACTGTAGTGTTCAACATACCCACCTACCCCTAAATACACCTCAAGCCCCACTGATCAACTACACCAGGCCAGCTAAATGATCCACACACTTCCCCAACTCCAACTTCGATAAATTCCAGTCACCCTAAATCGTATACAGGAGCTTAGCTATAAATGTTGACTTGCATCTCTGAATCTATTTATAAAACCTAACACATAAAATTGACACCAAAGTGGTAACCGTGTTATGCAGATATAAAAACAAAATGAAAAAAGGTAATGAAGTAATTCATTCACAAGACAATGTTCTTATTGCATTTTCAATCCTGGCCCACCAATTGTCAACTACTACCTCCTGAAATCCCCCTATCACAATACAACCTATTGAAAGTATATCTTGGCCAAGGCTCTTCTAGGAAGCTTTCAGGAAGCCCTAGAGGGCTTAGCTGGACCAGCTGGTCAACTATATCAAAATGGCCAGTAAACCTTAATCAGTGAGCGGCAATTTAACTTTCCATGAAGGTCATTCACCGCCTTTGAAACAAAATACGGTATGGTCATCCTAAGGGACTGTAAAGTAAAATACCGGCCAGCATACAAACTGAACAAGGTATTTTTAAAAATTGTAATCTCAAAAAGACAGCAAAAATAAAGATGGTGTATAATCAAAGTAGCTAATGTGAATACCGCTAAAAGCATATCTTCTACGGACGTAATACACCAACATGAGCTTAAAAGTTCTCACCCAAAATAGACAAAGGTAGTTCGCTCTAAATTCATCCAATTAATTGGCCTTCTCTAGGCCAGACTTTGGCGCGCCTTCGGCTAACGGGGTGATTTCAACATCTTTCTCGATCTCTCAGAAAACGAGACAGGGATGCCCGCTCTCCCCCATACTTTTTGTGATGCAATTGCGCTTTGGCGGTGCTGCTCAGGCAACACCATGTGCATCGGGGCTTGGCCTTCACCCCAAAATGATGCTGATCTCCAAGTATGCAGATGACATGACTTTATATGTCAAACAACCTGCAGTCAACTTAGATCCTCTGATGAGAGAATTTACCAGATTTGGGGTGTTGTCTGGCATCTCCATTAACTGGGCCACGTTGGTGATATTCCAGCTAACATAGGCCACAACGCAGTTCTGCTCTGAGTTTCCTCTCAGATGGAGTATTGAACCGATTAAATACTTGGGCATATGGTTGAGTCGGAACACTGATGTCCTCTGAAAAGTGATTATAGCAGTCTGCTGAGCTGGCTAGAGGACGACTGGCCCGATGGATGAGTCTCCCGCTCTCCTTGACGAGACTGATGCCATCACCAAAATGGTTGTAGTGCCCCAATTCTTTTATCTTTTCATTAATCTACCTCTCCCCCTCACCACAGGATTCAGACGGAAGCTTCATTCATGCTTGGTTTCACTGGCTTGGGAAGGGAAAAAGTCCAGAATTGCCCGGGAGATTCTCACTCTCCCCTTTGAACGGAGAGGGCTGGGTGCTCCAGACATAGATCTGAATTACAACTATGAGCAGGCTCAATTTCGTTTTTGGGGCTTTACCCTTCACAGTGTATCGCTCACACTGTGCCAGAGCATGATCATGCGGTACCTACTCCTTTGCCTTTGACACTATTTAGGCCTTGTACCAGGCCGCGTACAGCAATAGATACGATTAGCTGTACGGTATGGGTGTGGCACGAGCTGAGACAGAGTGCTCGTTTGGAGGTACTTTTTGCCCCCTCCTTACTGCTGGCCAGGCATCCTGCCCTTTTCTCAAGACTCGGGAGCTTGCGATAGGCTGAAGAGGCTCAAGTTTAATACTATGGGGGACGTGTTCCTAGAGGGCTCGTTTATCACGATGCAGCAAGCCTTCGTAGATATCGAAGCCACTGCCCTGGATAGGTTTTACGTATTAATTGTGGGCCGCCCTGCTGGCTGGCTTTGTGTCATTCCCTGTGGCGCCACCAACGCTCCAGGCACTGGAGGGTCTTCTCATCAACACCTCTCATGCAAATTAATTACACGCTTGTACTCAGAAATGGAGAGATCCGCTCCAGTGAGTCAGGACTGGGAAGCCCAGTTGGGTATAGTCATTTCATAGATGCAATGGATTTTTTGCACAATTTAACAATGCTTGGTTTTCCCTTTGATGTGTAAAGCAGATGCTTTATTTATGACATCTATGGCAACTCACTTTGGAGAGTTGAATAAGTTTAAAGGCACTTTTTATTAAAGTGTTTGTGTTTTAAGTTTAGCAAAACAATTGTTATGTATTCTGTCTGCAATTGCGCTTTTTTGGAACACATACATTACTGGCTATAAACTATTTTTTCATTCGTCCTTGCAGGCACTAGGGCCATGATTGCAATCGGCGCAGCAGCTGCAATGGCAATGGGGCCACAAGGTTTAGGAAACCCACCCACTGAGCACTGATTTTTGCTACATTTTACTACTAAATAAGCCATCACAAGTGCAGGTACTTTGCTGGCACTAGAGTCATGATTTGAATGGTGCAGCGGCACAGGGGTCCAAATCTCGAGAAAACCCACTGAACACTTTTTATTGCTATGTTTTATTGCTAAACAAGCAGTCACAAGTGAGTTTACCTCACAGCACTAGGGTCATGATTTGAATGGTGCAGCAGGTGCAGTGGCACAGTGGTCAAAAACTCTTGGAAACCCAATGAACACAGATTATTGCTATATTTTAGAACTAAACAAGCAGTTAGGGAGGCGTTCTTGGTTCCTTTGTAACTATTGCACCCAAAGTAACACATATCCTATAGCATCACAATAATAAAAGCTGTAACCTATTGGACTTTTCTGTCTCCCTACAACTTATGCTACATCATTCAGTCATTTATGTTGTACATGTTCACTGTTTTTGTATGACCCTAAAATACTTCTGAATCTAAACCCACTAACACCTTGGCAAGGGCAATCTATAACACTGGCACTTTAGGCATTGTAAACACGTTATAAATACTTATAACTTACCTAGCGGTATTCCATAGCATGCAATGCCAACGCCAATAGGTCTCACCTATGTGAGATTATTGGCTTTGTCAATGTTGTTTAGCCATATTATACAGCAGCGCTAGCTTCATTCAGTGCAGCATAACTGAAAAAATGTTTTAAAGTGCTACAATGCGAACAACGCTGGCTGTGTCATATTTTTTAAAGATTACTTTCAGCCATTTGCAACACAGCTAAAAACATTGGCAAAGCCAATAAATCTCTCATAGTCAAGACCTCTTGACTTTGCCAATGGTTGCTTCCTTTTGTTTGCCTTCTGGTACTGTTAGCTTTGCTTTTTATTACAAATAAGAACTACACGCACTAGCAGGCCAAAATCACAGGCTTTAATCTGCTGATTACAAGAATCAAACTGCACCAGTTTGCTCGGCTGTATTAAGAATGAATTACGGTTGATCGGATACCGGTTTGCCAGGCGAAAAAAACCAAAGCACTGTATCCGCAATGGCAGCCTCTGAATCCGAGTAGTAAACAAGTCCCCGACAGATGTTGACCATCCGAATATAAAGCTCACCTGAAACGCTTCCTCTCTGGCAGGGACAAGGGTCGTATTATCCAACGTCACAGTAACCACTGGTTTGCCTTCCAGCCCGGGGTTGCTGGGCCGGCCCTGGAATCGAACCCGTGCCCAGTGTCGAACGCAGGCCGTCCAGGAATGACCTTCTCTCTCGGCACCAAAGTCCTTACTGGGCTTCGAAAGCAGCGCGGGTGGTTTCCAAGATGGCGGCTGGCTGAACCTCTTTCACTGAAAAGAACTTACCCTTCAAATACCCGTTCAAGAAATATTTGGCTTATAAAACACCATACAGATGGCTAATTTGACATTTCAGCAGCAGTGGTCAAAATCCACAGTATTCTAGTCGTGGTAGTAAACAAAAAGCGTTGTGGGGAGAGGAAGCATTACCAGTAACCGGAGCAGCACACTAGGCGAGCAGGGACAGTAGATCCAAGGTGAGCAGAGGGGATCTACTTGGCTGTAACGGTCACAGAGGGGAAAGCCTGACAATTGGGTTCGGCGAGACAGCGGGGGGGGGGGGCTGCAATGGGTAAATGAAGTATTCAGTGATATCGATCAGTGTGTTATGCACCTGTTGCAGAGCTTGTGACGTCAGCAGGTTACATGTCTGAAACCCAATGCAGCCACCACCAGGTGTACAAAGAGGAGATTGATTAAGGTGTGATCGAATTGGGTGGGAATAGCGCCGTGTATTAACCAGAAAGAGGCCATTAAACGCGGCAATGATGAACGGAACTGGAGTCCATAAGAACGGGGCGTGTAGAAAACATGACCAGAAGAATGCAGCCGGAGGGGGAGCAAACGGTAATGGATTCGAGGCGAGGGTAAACAGTGAAGGTGTCCGAGACGCCTGGTGTGACAGCAGAGAGCGCCAGGGGCTGAGAACTGCCTGAGATGCCGCTCATTAACAAAAACCTAGCGGGAGGGATGGATTCGTGTCGACAGAAGAGGCCGCGGCGCATCCAGTGGCACACTGCTGCGCACACAGAGGGACGGAGGGAGGGTGCACGCAGAGAAATCCGTGGTCTGGTATCGGAGTGGAAAAGGCGAGGGGGAATGAGGGCGGCGCAGAGGGAGATGAGCTGAGGAGAAGCCGAGCGCGGCCTGGACAGAGGGAGGACCTGGTGGTGAGGCGAGTTTGAGGTTCGAAGAGGCGCGGGCAGGGAGACAGTGAGATGAAACAAGAAGCAGACGTAATGAAAGAGCAAAAGATGGGAATGAGAGCGCAGAGATGAGGAAAGAGCCCATATATGAAAAAAAGAGCAGAGCCAGGGATTGGGAACAGAAGCAGATCGAGGGAGGTAGGGGCGAGAGAACACAGGTGAGAGAACGGAGGCAGGGGTCGAGAGGGAGAGCAAAGGCAGAAACAGAGCGAAGGCAAAGACTGATCGGGCGCAAAGAGGGGCGAGACAACAATACAATGAGGGTGAGCAGTCGGTATGGAAGCGGAGAACAGAGGAAGGAAGGGAGAAGGAAGAATGGAGGACATCAAGAATGCAATAAAAAAACAAGTGCGTGCGCGGTCACGGGAACTGGATCTGGACTCCCTGAGTAGAAAAGACTTGCATAAGACCTTGTGCCTTCCGCACACCCAGCATACTCCCAAACATCATCTCACGCAGGCGGTGGGCCGTGCAGCCCTCCATAAGATTTTGGCTTACAGACTACACCCACTGCCCCTTAAAGAACTATATTCCTGCGGTCAGGCCAGCTTTGAAGTCCAGGTTTGCAGGCTTTGCAAGTATAAACGTGAGTCCTTGGCCCACCTTCTGTTCTGCTGCCCGGCCCTACGCCTGGCCCGTAGTCTTTACCTCAGGCCAGTATTAAGACAATCGGGGTTACGCACCGCAGAGGAAGGGATTACTCATCTGTATACCCTTGCCACGGTAAAGCACATGGCGGCCTTTGGAAAGTTCATCTTTCAAGCTCGGGCTAGGTTGATGGCTTCCACAGGCCGGTCTCCAGAGTCTTCGGTCGGCCTATGAAGCCTTGCCCTGCTTGCTCTGCACCTATGGACCTTTGCAATTTCCTTGATTTTAACTTTTGTAATGTTTTTACCTTTGTATTTTGGTTTTATGTAATGGTTTTTAGTAACCAAACAAAATAAATTCATTCATTCATTCATTCATTCATTCATTCATTCATTCAAAAGAATGGAGGACAGACAACAGGGAGGGCAGAGGGAAAGGGGAGAACAGAAGAGAGGACAGGCTGAGAAGAGGGAAGGGTTGTCGAATAGAAAGGTGGTTTATGTAGGCCACAAAGCAGCGGAGGTGCTAGTTAGGGAGGGAGAGCACTGAAAAAGGAAAGTTGTCGAAAGAAAGTGGGCAGATGAAGCGGACAGCGCTCAACAAAGATGGGGGAGAGGGCTTAAAGGAAGACATTCAGCGAGGGACAGCAGGCAGCAGAGATGGGAGCAGTGAGTGTTTGTAAATGAAAGATGGAACGGCAAGAAGGTCCCCACTTGCAAGCGCCTGGAAGCGAATCAAATCTGCATTGTGCGTAATACAAATGTAGAGGAGACTAGAAGTACTGGGGATCCCAGTAGGTGAAGGCAGCCATAGGAAGTAGGAAGGGCAGAGGTAGGGAAGGAGTACGGAAGGTGTCGTGGGCGAGATGGCAAATCAGGGTCTACCTCCTGAAGGTTAACACACAACACAGCTGAGGCCATTAAGGTATTGATTGATTAGCTGAGTGAAAACTCAGGACGAGCCTAAGTGTGCATGTTCTTTGCAGAAGGCACAATAAATGAATTGTTTACTCAAAGCGAATCTTAGTGCGGGAGTGCCCCGCGGTAGAAAGGACGAAGTTGCAAGTAAGGATGTATACCAGCTTGCTCCACACCATGGAAGGGGGATTGGTGTTGACCACGAACGGTCGCGGAGCCCTAGAGGAGGCAGTGGCTCCTGGAGAGAAGCTACAGAGAGGGGGGCTATCCGGGTACAGGGGGGTGCTAAGAACGGAGCAGAGGAACCCACCGATCACGGAGATCCAGGAATGCCATCTAGGGAGCTCCCTACCTTCTAGGTATCAGATGCAATCCTAGAAGTACCCTGAGACGGAAGAGAACTGGACAGGACTTTAAAGAAAAGCACAGACCAGCAACCACAGGCCTACTGAACGCAGCCACTGAGAAGAACGAAAGCCCAACGCCTCCACTGTAAAAGCATACCAAGGCATCTGGCCAGCTCCAGCCACACCGTCTGTGCAGGAGCAGCTGGAGCTGGCAAACCAAAAATCAAAGCACACGCTGGGACTTATAAGGTATGCACTCACTTCAGAACATCTGTGGGCATTCCCTCACTTGAAGGCATCTGGGGGCATGTACCCACTTGAAGGCACCTGGGGGGGCATGCACTCACTTCAGAACATCTGTGGCCATGCACTCACTTCAGAACATCTGTGAGCATTACCTCACTGGAAGGCACCTGGGGGCATGTACCCACTTCAGAACATCTGTGAGCATTACCTCACTGGAAGGCACCTGGGGGCATGTACCCACTTGAAGGCACCTGTGGCCATGCACTCACTTCAGAACATCTGTGGGCAGGCACTCACTTCAGAACATCTGTGGCCATGCACTCTCTTCAGAACATCTGTGGCCATGCACTCTCTTCAGAACATCTGTGGGCTTTCGCTCCCTGGAGAACTTCACCTGTGGGCATGCAATTACTTCAGAGCATTCCCTCACTTAAAGGCACCTGGGGGCACATACCCACTTCAGAACACCTGTGGGCATGCACTTCATTGAGAACCCCAACTGTGCAGGTCACAGTAGTACCAAACAAGTTCAGAATGAGTTCAGGATCTAAACGCACCGACACTTCAACGTTACACTGATTTCTCATTTGCTTTCAGTAAACTTTGAAAAGGTTGAATTAAAGGGCAAAAAGATTATGCAAATGGTGCATGGGAAGTGCAATGAAATGCACAGAGAGCAAGAACAGAGCAGTGGCATTGCCAGGAAAAGTTGTGAGGAGCAGTAACATATCGTTTAATACAATAATGCATTGTATTTAAGTTTGGTATTGGTTTACATAAACCATACAAAGAGTAGCACACCTGAAAGCGTTGCACACATGAAGCTGCAGATGTTAGAGGTGATCTAGTGTTGCTCTTAATTTGTTGCTTTTGTTTCTTGAAGGTTTGCATTTTTGTATCTTATAAATGTGGTATTTATATATCGATTTTATATGGAATGCATGTTTGTGTGGTTTATGTAATAAACCGTTAGCAAACAAATGCAGCCCATTATCAAGCTGTATGCTTATCATCTGACAAATTTGAACAATGGGGTGATTCTGACGGAGGATGACAAAGGCCTTGCTTCCGGTATAGACCAGATGCTCACAGAGATGAGGGTGAGGGGTAATCACCCATTCAGAGTCCATGGGAGAGGGAGCCGGGCAGTACCCGGGTAGGTGAAGACTGGGAGCAAATGCACAGTAGAACCCTTCATGAATCACCACAGCCAGCGAAGAATTGCTCAAAACATTACATTTTTGGTACCATAACCAAATACATTTCACAAGTGAGATGTGAATAGAGACAAATGGAGGGGTGTTGTGACAGTGGCACCCTACGGTATTGAATTTAGGAGTGTCCAGGGCTTCAGATATACTGGAAAGAAAGTCTTGGGGGCGATAGACTTGATGTTCCATAGGATACTTGGACTCCCTAATAGATTCTCATTGCTTGAGCTAAAAGGATAGCTTAGTAGGTGGTGCAATGTAACCCTTCAGGTCAAAAGATAGAATCCAAGCAGAGCGGAACCAGCCGTTCTTGCTCTGGAGTCGGTTAAAACAGGTGCCTATTAGACAATAGGAAGAAGAACTATGTAAAGAGCTAAGGGACAAGTGAGTCGCGGTGGGTTCTTTTAACGCACAGAATTATTAGCATTAAAGGCCGCCCTCCTCAGCATCCGAAGGGCGAAGCGATGGGATCTCCCCGCCTGGTGAAAGTAAATGCCTGCACACATCAGGTTCATCATTCTGCAAAGTCCCCCGTGCGAGTCCTCTGCACAGAGGTGCCTGGTCCTCGGCGCACTGGGGCGCGCTCTCTAAAGCCACGGGATTAGGGGGTCTTGATCATGCAAGCGCTGCTCACAAAATGGGAATTTCGAGGATGAGAAAAACAAAATGGAGAAAACTGACATTTTAATTAACGAAAAAACCTGCTCTGTTTCACAGCGCAAAGAGCTAACAATACTACAATGCCAGAGTCCATTCTATTTTTGATACACAACAAAGCAATGAAGAATAATTCTTGGCGCCTTTCAGTTAACCCGAAAGCGGTGTATACTGCGCGCATCTCATTTCAAAGGCTGTAGTAAGGCTGCATTCCCTGAACACACACACACACACTCGCACGTCGCTCCGCTTCCGAGCACCGTGGCTTTGTTGTGATCCTTCCGTGCACGCTCCGCTCGCGGTGCAGCCATTAGACTCCTTTGTTTTGCTGTCAGACGGCTGGCTGCGCGCGGAGATGTCACTCACGAAGCAGTCTCCGTCTACACTCAACCCACCCACGCAACCTTATAGATCTATTTCAATCTGCCTCCTTGGATGGTGAAGCACCTACCGTGGCTCGGCGCGCCTCCGATGCCTCCACTCGCCTCTGCAGCCGGCGTGGCGGGGGTCAGCGCGCCTCGGTGCTCCGTGTCGTCACCGGCCCCCAGCCCCGCAGCAGTGGTGCTGCTGCTGCTCTCGGGGATCTGCGGCAGCCTGGCGGGCTGCGCTCCTGCGCCGGCCGGCTCCTCGAGGACCCGCAGGCTGGGCAGCCCTCCTCCGCCGCCGCTGCCCTCGGTCCTGAAGTCGTAGGCAGAGCTCTGCTCGTCGGCCACAGTCATGGACCTCTTCATGGGGGTTCTGGCCGCCGGGCTCTGGGTCGGACCCGTGGGGGACGGCAGGCCGGAGGTCTCGTGCCCGCTGGGGTCCGGGTACTTGTCGGCCATGTTGAGGGTCTGGGGCACAGACAGGTGGGAGCATTCGGACATGGCGCGCCTCATGGCCTTGCGCTGGTAGGACCCCCGGTTCAAGGTGCACTCGTCCAGCTCGTCCTCAAGGTCAGCGGCGGGGGGATGCTGCAGGTCGTCTCGGGCGAGCTCCACGGTGGTGGTCGGGGGCTCTGGCTGGGCCGATTGCAAACTTTGAAGATAGTTGGCGTTCACCACTCCTCCCATGCAGGAGTCCACAGGTCCCCCCGCTCTCCCAGAGGCTGGCGTGAGTGCCGGCCCGCTGGAAGTGGAGTTCCAGGCACGGGGTTCAAGGTCCGTGCCCCATTGGACTTGTTGGAGGGGCTCCGTCTCGGAGACGGAGACGTTCGGCACTCTCTGGGTCAGCTGACCATTGACCTGCAGGCCAACCTTCCCCGCTGCCTTCTGCTGGTCGGTGATGGCCTCGTCCACCTGGCCCCCGCTGTACCCACAGACTTGGGGGGTGGGCGCGGAAGAATGAAAAGCATCGGGCATGAATGCCCAGGTGTCATGGGGCTCGGGTGACGCTTGGAACAGCTTCCCCGAAACTTCGGTTTCTTTCTCATCCTGGGCTATTTTGAGCTCCTTGTCCAGTTTGCCTTCAAAGAAGCAGAGCTTGTCCTCGTCGGTGAAGCCGTTCTTTTTGACGAGGCCTTCTTTCAGCTGCCCGCCGGAGTGGACACTCAGGCCGATCTCGTGCAGCTTGCCCTCCGTCCTCTGCCATTCGAAGTCCGCCTGTCCGAAGTCCTTCGGGGCGTCCATGCGGGGGTGTCCTGGCGGGAAGCTCTCGGCCAGTGTGGAGGGCTGCTGGTTGGAGAGCGACATCGCCGAGTGCTCCTGGAGCAGTGGTACCACCGAGCGAGCTTACATCACACCATGTCCTTGCATTCATGACAGCCCAAACTCCTCCACGCCCCGCTCGCAGACCCCTCCCTCCCAGGCGCTCACCCACTGATTCCTGCAAGGCAAGATCTGCACAACATGCAACGCCTTGGAACATACAGATGGATGCAGATTTATATAGCGCTACCTCGATCCCAAGTATTGGAGCCCTTTACATGAGCACCAGTTACTTTAAACAAGGGCACGCGGGAGGCACCGGGAGATAAAGTGATTTGTCCAGAATCACAGGGTTGAACTCGACTTCGAGTCTCGAACCCTGGTCTCCGAGCTCCAAAGTCCGCAGCTCTAGCCTTCAGACCACATCCTCTCCCCAAATAATGCAAGCACAAGAGCTGGCGCAGCCCACACCAAAAGAGTGAAAGACACTTAGCGAACGATCATGTGCGTTTACAGACGCACTAGTAAACGTCCAGCTGAGAATACCATAGATACCACACCACCAGAAGCCGTCCCTACATTTCCCTGCGCTCACGTTTACATTGGCAGGTTCTAACCGAGCCAGTCTTGGCCGCGTATTTGCAAGCGCTAATAATTGCTTTCTGGCGCTCCGCGCCTTTGGACGCGGGCATTGAAATGTGTGTTTGAAGTGTGCGGAAGACGAGCCAGGCCCATCCGTGGACTGTATAAACATTTACCCACGCACGCCTGCGAAGGAGAAATCTATCGCAGGGCAGACGGTGGAGCCGGCGCTTTCCCTTCAGAGCCATTAAAGCACGCACATGACGCCAGGAGAACGCGTCACATGTATCGATAAATACATGCTGCCCGGCCGGGAACTATGGACCGACTGCGTTTGTTTGGAGCAATATTTTGCAGCTCGAATATAAACCACTATTTCATAATCATAATGTTGGAAAGATGGGTCCGTGCGACAATCAGTGCGCCTGTGCTGCAACCTGCGTGTTCGTTCACCCTTCTAAGGTCCAAGTAACCCGGTAACAGCGGTATTTGATTTAGCAGGTCAGATTGCTTAGGGCTGGAATGGAAGAAAAGAGAAGCTGGCTGGCGTAGTTTAACAAGTGCTGACGCAGGAAGGGGGCGCCTCCTGCCAGCGTCCTCGGTGCCCGCGCTAGCTATGCCCTGGTGGCTTCTGGAACCAGGGCACGCACCACACGGGGGGCATGAGAGAAGATAGCCGTCGTGGTACAGGACAGCTGGCTGCTCTGAGAGGGCGAAGGGGTGCAGAATCAGAGATTAGATAGCGGACAGAAAAAGGCAGATAAAGTTGAGAAAAAAGAAAAGGGACGAGAAAGAATAAGGAGGAAAGACGACGGCATAGGAAACAGACTGAAGCCATCTTGTTTTAGCCTTATTTTAACAATTAACTATTTTCCTTTTACTAAATAGGTCTGGGAGTTTTAAGGAGTGGGTTTTTGATGCAAGTGTTGTGCTAATACAACTGAGTCTTAATACACATTCCCTGAAGCCGCCTTCCACCTTGCCATCCGGCGCTAGGCATGGGCAGCGTGGGCAGCTGCCCAGGGCCTCCCACTCAGCCTACCAGCATAGGGCCCGCACAATTGCAACACTCCACCGGGCCTCATGTACCAATGCCGAGTCAATTGAAAGAAAGGCGTCTCTTTACAAGTGGGCACATGGGAGGAGGGCCCTCTACGGGATGGTGTTGGAAGGCCTAGGGGAGGGGTGGGCACCTCTGGGACTGCCCATTGAGACACTCTCAACCCCCAATTCTCACACCAGCCTGGTCTGAGCTGTAAAAGAGGCACTTGTAGGTGCTTGGCCCTGGAGGAGTCTGCACAAAGAAGCTTCCCAGAGCCCAAAAAGTGTCACTTATGTAAATTAGAGGGGTCTCGCACCTTCCCCTTGCCCGGGGCCCTGAAAATCCAAGAATCGGCCCTGGGGGCATATGACAGGCATGCCTACAATGTAATGGCACATAACACTCTGGACTAAAACACCCATAGAAGCAGCTTCCCGTCTTACCGCCTTCTAGGAGGGATACTCACGGGTCAAGGCTGACAAAGAGCCAGTGGGCATGAAAGTAAAGACGCTTATGTCCAAGCTCAAGGTTACTCATTCCATAAACTTCTTGATGCCGAAAGGGTGAAGGGAACATCGATATCAAACCTGGGACCATGGGATGAAAAGAAAACCTAGAGTGGATGTAGAGTCCACAGAGTATTTAGACCAGTCCGCGAATACAAGCTCACTAGGTAAGCCTAGGAGAGAAGAGATCCAATCTCAACAAATCATTCATTCTTCTTAGTGGACTAGCATCCCTACAACATAGGGTGAATGATCCTCACACAACTCGGAAGGGGAAACAAGCGGGAGGTCAAGTATCAACAGGGCACCCACACCCCCCTTACATCACCCCCTAATAAAGAGCAAGTGAAGGGTAGGTACCCTGCATGGGGTGAGCTGTGCGCTATACAAATGCAAAGATCATGGTATAGAAGGTTGGATGGCGACTCTAGAACAACAATGACTGCGACTGAGCTGAAGATTTACAAGAGGACATACCTCAAAACGAGCCACCAACACAGCACAGTGAATGAAGGCGGTGAGATGGTTTTATAAAGTACCAAATACCTCAGATGCATGGATGATAACTGGATGCTATGGATTCCCAAACTGGTGGCATTTAAGAGACGATAGTGAGATCGTGTTAAGCAGAGGCAAGCCGTACTTCCTTCAGTGTGGGATTTACTACTTCCATAGGATTAAAACCCGGTTGAAAAGTCATAAAAGCAGGCTCAAAGTCTTTGCTCCACAAACACTTCATGGAAATGCTTCTATGGATTAAAAAAAGTTCATCGAGATTTCCAATACAGATACCATGACAGCCAACCCAGAAAACAGCAAAGGAGAATACTAAGAAACAAAGAGCACTTCATATTCTACCTGAATAGCACCCATGTCTCCTCCCAATCACCTGCAGAAGGGAGTACACTGGTCATTGCCTTATAGCACTGCCTAATTGCTAGTCTGTCTGTTGTGTTCTTACCACACCCAAGAAGCCTCTACTTTCCAATGCTGCAGAGTTCATGAAAGCTCTGATGGGCTAATCCTCAACACCCAGAGGCAGGCGAGTTTACGACATTTTCTGGAGAGGAAATCAAAGAATGAAGCCCATAGTGTTTCAAATTCCTCGGCATTGAGTGTTAACGTTTTCAGGCTATTTTCTCGATTCCCAGAATAACCCATAAACGGTAAAGTCATTCCTGAAAGATGGGTATACTCGTCTTGGCCCACTGCTGTAAAATCGTGCCTTGCGACAGAAAGGGCAAGTGACATCGGTCTGCTGGGCACTGAGTATTGTGGGCATGTGAGTCTATTAGGAAGGCCAAGAATCATATTTATTTATAAAGTTCTATATAGCGCAAACTTGATCCCGAAGGATATCAGAGCGCTTTACAATTTGAGGCATAGACCGTGAGTCTAGGAATACCCATATGGAAACTCCATGTCTTCCTTCCAGTATGACATTCCAAAAGTAACTGAAATAGGGTTCTACTTTCACTGCATCTCTTCCAACATAGATCTCTATTACTAACATCCCAATTGTGAAAGTGATTTGGTGTATGGCATCAACAACTGAAGGTTTTGACCCACTCTTCGCTAGCTGTGGTGATTCATGTAGGGTTCTAGGCTGCAGCTGCCAGGGTGCAGCCCAGCTCCCACTCCCGCTCCCATGGAGTCTGAATGGGTGTTCTCATCACATTCATCTCAATGAGCATGAATGAATGAAAGAATTTGTATGGTGCAATCAGCTACTCAAAATTGAGTGTCCCGGCGCTGCCAACGAGGAGAAAGAGAAGAGTTCGATATGGAATCATTGGCTGAACAGAAAGGTTTTTAAAGATTTTCGAAATTCAGATTACATTTCTATGCTTCTGAGCTGAAAGGGCGAGATTACAAAAGAGGTCCCACTACGTCTATCTTTTTTGAAGCGGGGGATAGGAGGTGGGCCTTACTGGAACATACATTTCTGCTGGGCTCATACGTCGAAATTCTATTGTTCAGATAACTAGGGCCAGTTTTATGTACTGTCCTGTGCGCTAGAGTAAGTGCTTTAAAAGTGATCCTTTTAGTGACAGGGAGCCAGTGCAATTTGATCAGAAAGGATGAAGAGGAGATGCATTTTCGCTGATTAAAAAGGCAAGCTGCCCTGTTTTGGACCACCTGTAGTCTCCGGATTAAATATGAGAGTAGACATAGATACAAGGCGTTTGCGTAGTCCAGCCTAGAGAGAATCGTAGCTCGAAGTACAATTTTGCGGGATTCCTAAGGGAGCAGGGGGAGGACTTCCTTGAGGATCCGCATACAGTTTCAGACAACTGAGTGGATCTGAGTCTTAAAAGATAAATCATTATAAAAAATGGCTGAGGTCTCTAGTTGCCAAGGTGGGGTGAAGGGGAGGGAGGGCCATCTTTGTGCCAGGAGCTATCCCAATCCCGGATTAGGTTTAAGCCTAACAGTACAATTTATGTTTTATCTGGGTTACATTGTAGATGGCTTTCTCTGACCCACCCCAAGACTGTTCAGATACAATTTTCAGAAGGTTTCTTTGCAGGTTTATGAGTTGCCTTCATAGGAATAGACCAGCTGGGTGTCATCAGCATACAAAACGATCGGGATGCCAATTGAGTCAACCAGGGTGGCCAAAGGAGACATATACACGTTAAACAATGTTGGGATAAGCACGGAGCCCTGGGGAACCCCACATTTTAGAGGTTTGGCATGGGAGAAAAAAGGTTTTGCACAGACTGATTGTTCTTGCTCTGAAAGGAACAAGGTCAGCTAATCTAGTGCAGCTCCCTGGATACCAAAGTTAAACAGCCATTCTAAGAGGATGTCGCGGGGAACGGGGTAAAAAGCATCCAAGTGATATAACGAAATGTGTGGCATTATGTCCACAATACAGAGACATTTTTAAGGACTCAGAGTTCTAGCAGCGCATCTTATATATACCCGATACTTTACACATTGCCTCCAAGATAAGCCTTACTACTTTTGTGCTAAGCTACTAGATGGTTAATTTAGTGATTTTTGTGGTTCACCCTGACAAGGATTGTGGCTGTTCCTTGAGAAGGGCTCACAGCCCCCCTCAATGAACAACCCAGTTTCTCACGCTAACTTAACCTCTACCAAATTGTTACTAGAAGGTTTGATAGTATAGAAATTAGTGTTAGGGTAGGGGAATTGCAGAAGGCTTCGCCATCAAATTTCTGCGTTGAAAAGAAGATTGGTAAATTTGAGCGAGTAGAAAAAAGTCTTCCACCAGTCATCTCTTTGATGGTGCAAGTTCAAGTATGTTTCCTTTACTGTGTTAACTCCCTAGGCATAGACTTTGTAAGTTAATTAAGTACCATGCCCTGCTCAATTAATGGAATACATAAACAGATTAAGTTAATTAATGGCAGCGGTCGCTGTGTATTCTGATGCGCTTCTGATTTTAAATGGATTCCCATATTATCAAACCTCTCAACTTCACTTCTATGCGCTATAAGAAAGTGCTGAGTCTAAAAAGCCCTTATGATTTTTTGACCAGGTGAATGCTGACAAATATATGCAAATTGTTATGGTTTGCCAAAGGAAATAGAGCTTGGGGCCCTTTTCTCATCCCTAGTCATTAGGGCCATCTTTGTGTTGCAGGATGGGCTGTTTTGGAGTGAGGGGCTGACCTCTTTCTCATCTAGGGATGGCTCCTCCACTATGGCGGAGGAGCGTTGCCCCACTGCTTTCTCGCAGTGCGAGAAGCAGAAGCAAAGTAGTAATAACTACCATTTTATGTTTCTGCTTCTCGCACTGTGATAAAGCAGAAGTGTTTGGTTGAGGGTGGGAGGGCGGGGCTGCTCTGCGAGCAGGGCTGGGCAGGGGATGAGTGGTGTGCCCACTCAGAGTGCAATGACTGTTTGGTCGGCCCTCTGTCCTTCTCAATGCAGTCTACATGAAGAAAATGGCGTCTCTGTAAGCCCCTGGATGGGTGGCGTCCCCACCAATCACACGCTGCTATTGCAGCATTGTGATTGGCTTAGGGGAGGGAGGCTGCCTGCTTTCTGCTCCCTCCGGAACCAAAAGAGCAGGAGCCAGAGCAGAGAAAATGCAGGAGCCGGAACCGAGAAAATTGCAGGGCCCGGTCAGCGGACAAAGAGGATTTTTTATTATTAATTATTAAATTAAACACCCAGACATGGTCTATAAGTAAGATTAATAGGTTCGACAAAGCACATAGCTACTTTAAACACTGACTCCTGGTGTATAAACAGGGTTGTAAAAGGAAATACCTCTTACACTATAGATTGTTCAAAGAGCAGGGAGGATGGGTAGGGCATTAAGGAACCTACGGCGAAACTGTCTCTAACAGATAACACGTTACCGAAGGCAAGTAGCTTGTTCGTCTGATAGAGACATCTAGCCGCAAATTCCTTAACTTTTGAATTAAATACCATAGCTATACCCACCAAGAGGAGGGTGTGAGAATTAATCCTACAAAAGTTCTCAAAGGGAACCAGCCGGTCGAAATTAACAATAAACCAGACTAATGTAGAATTAGATGAAAAAGAGTAAGAGTTCCTTATAGAATGCAATATTAAGAAACAAATTTGAGAGTTTTTCACTACCAGAACATGTCAAACTTAAAAGTACATGTCCAACTTTTTAAATACAATGCATCCTGCCCTATGGGCTGTTTAAGGCAGACGCTAGGGGTGACTTATGTATTAAAAACAAAGATTTAGGCCTAGCAAATGGTTTATTTTTCAAGGTTGTAATGGCAGTTTAAAATTGCACATAATCTTCAAAAGCCCCTGTGTTACCTCCTATTGGGACAGAATCTTTGGTTTCATAAATAAAGTCCTCCATATCACCCTACCAAGAGAATTTTCAACGCTTGTTCTAAGTTTTGCCAAAGCCGTCACACTCAATGATGATGACAAAGCTCTACTGGACCTGTTGCTGACGGCTGGGGTCAAAATCATACTTAATAACTGGAAAAGCACGAACAAAGCTTATTTTCCCCACTGGTTGAATTGGGTCTCCCACTTAAGAGGTGCGGACAACATATCCTTAACTTCAACCCCATGGAGACCGCCACTCAGGAAACTTTGGTCCTCACTAGACGATCACTTTGACTCATTCAAACCTCCTTGAATTTTGGTCACATGGCACTCGGAGCGTTTCATATCATAGCTGTCATGTACATCTTTCCTATGTATATAGGGTTGGTTTACGCAAATGTATAACTCATGATGCCTCTGCTCTTGTGTGGTGGTGCCAATTTTTCCTCAGGTCATGTTATACAAGTCGTCGTGTAACTTTGGACGCAACTCTCCTCTATCTGCCTGCTGGACAATATATGTGGAACCTTATTTTTTTTTTTTTTTCTGGACTTGCTTGTTTTACTGGAATCAATTTGCTTTGCTAGCACCAAATTTTATATTTCATTTTCTTATGATTTTCTTACTGCACTGTACTTAATTTTATTGAAACCGGTCTTTCTTGTAATGATGTATCTCTTTGCAGCTCCTAATAAAAATCTTTGAACACAAAAAAAATTGCACATAGGGTGCAATGGCATACCTGAGACATGTTTATAAGGTCTACTTACATGAGTGGCACAATAAGTGCTGCAGGCCCACTTGTAGTATTTAATTTACAGACCCTGGTTACATGTAGCACCACTTTACTAGGAACTTACAAATAAATTAAATGTGCCAATTGGGTGTACAACAACTTAACCATGATCAAAGGAGAAAGCATAAGCACTTTAGCATGATAAAGTTCAGAGTCCTAAAGCCAACAAAAACAAATTCAGCAAAACAGGAGGTATGAAAGCATAAAGTTTGGGGGTGACCCTGCGGAGAAAGCCAGGTCCAACAGTTAGCATATGGAAGCAGTTCTGAGAGACCTACTGAACACCTATGACATAGCCAATTAGAATAGGTCGTATGGGGCTGGTTTCCAAAATATACCTTAAGTTCAATTCACTGGTGTTGCTTACAAAGAAAGGATGGCTGACTAAGGTCCTATATTGTCTTACACCAAAGAGGAGTTTAGCTCCTTCACCATGAAGCCCTTGCAGTTTATTTAGCAGTTCCAGTGGTAGCCCTAAGAACGTACCATTGTAATTTATTACAATGATCCAGTACCAATATAGCAAAGTACAAAGAAGGCTGGTAAAAAATGAAACGCAAGGCCATATACTGATCAATCAATTTTAAACCACACAATGCTTTGGACGATAGATATGACATAGGGCGGAAATGCAATCGCCATCTAACCTGGGGTAATTGCTTCCCCTTGAATATTTGTATTTAAACTAACTTACTCCCAACTAAAAAGCAATACCGAAGTAAATGTCCTTTTCTTTGGAAAGACTACAAGTGCTTTCGCTGAGAAACACTTGAGCAGGTTTTTAGGTTTCGCCTATTATCATTCGCTTGCGAATGTAATAGGCGAAAATTCAAGGGCTCGATCGACTCATCAAACCACTGTGGTTTCTTCACAGTGCATGTGAGTCACGTGACCACAAAAGCGGGTCACGTGACCACACAAGCACATGCATCTCCCTAATCCGCCTGCCACACTTCTCCTCCCCTCGCTCGCATTCCCGCCCCCCCCCCACCAGGCTCTCCCGCCCCCATCCGGCTTCCCTTGTACCCTCTTAAGCCTTACGTCACAGACAAAACCCTCTGTTCTAAATGGACGGCAGGATCACAACACAAACGTCTGAAGTGCTTCAGTTCGGAGTTAAGTTCTGTATTTCATGTTAGGCTTCTCGATGCAGCCACAGCCTGACCGATCCCGTTAGAGCTCTATTCTCCCAGCACATTGACACCAACATTTCATGCTTCTGCACATTCTCACAAGCATCAATACTCCCCAGCATGCCCTTGCGCACACAATCACTACATCATCCCGTTTCCTTACAGACAGCCACCACCACCAAATCCATTATATAAAGTTACCCCATAGATCAATGCCAGTCCAGAAGGTAGAATGACCCCATCAATTGTACAGCTACGACCCTTTCACAACGAGGCATTCAAGTCTTGTTTTTTTTCCAGTGCCAGTGTTTTCGAAAATAAGCAAGCCCTTTGTCAAAGGGCGGCTCCGGTGAATGCCTTAGCTCCACTTCTGCTGCCGGCTCTTGTTGTGACATTGCACGTTCATGAGCGCACAGTCTGACGCGCGCTGATAAGCCGCGCGCTTGTGTATTCTTGGCTGCTGTTTGCTCATGGCCAATACAGTTGACAGGTAACTCATTGTTGTAAAGACACCAATAGAAGCCAAGGACATCCGGGGACATTCCAACACTTGTCATAGAGGTGGCAACTTTGCACTGAGGCCTCGGGCCGGCCCACGCATCGGAGGACGGGCTGCGGTTTTACACTTCGCTAAAGCCCTAAAAATGCAATACAGAAAGCTCCCCTGCGCGGAGAAAACACAGTTTAAAAGGGAGCCTACTGGAGTCAACATGGGCAGCGGGTTCCTACGCCACTTTAAAGCTTATTGCAGGCCTGGAAGGTTTAAAATAAGCAATTATGTACTTTACATTCCTAATTCATTGAAATTTGAAAAGGCCGGGGAGATTTCCGAAATTCTCTTTTAGGACGAAGTGATTCAATGTCACCGCTTTTCGAAAGAAGCGGATTGCCACACTTTGTACTATGCTGTGCACCACACTACTGAAATCCATTGATGTTTTTCCTTTTACACGGATAGCGTCCCGAGGCAAGAAGGTCCACTGAGCTATCGGCCAGTTCCACCACCGACATGCCGAGGAATAGGTGAACCTGGTCCCGCGCAGAATACCAGAAAAAACATAATAGTGGCAGTGTTCATCCCAATTAGGGTTCTTCTGCTCCTATACTTTAGCTCTACCACAATAATCCTATCCCTCTCCATTTCGGTTTCCCGACCTTACATTGTGGTCCAAAATACAGCCCTTAGTTGGAAATAAGATTACTATCAGGCACAGATCAAAACAAGCAATTTTATATTTATATATTGTTATTGACAATGCCAATAACGATATATATAAATATAAAATGTCATTTACAAAACCAATAGCTCCAACTTTCCAAATGCGAAACCTATTGGCAACGCCAGTGCTTGTTTAAATAAGTGGAATGACTCCAAATCTCTTACCTCAATGCCACCAATTTCCTTTAATGTATTCCCCCGGTTGCCACGGTGGTATTGAGTCTACAGAGTTCCACTTTATTTGGAGTTAAATCATGCTTCTGGGGAGGGGGGGGGGGTTCATTATCTATTTTGAGGGATGTATGACGTTAGCACGCATACTATTACCACGCATACCTTTACAACGCGGTATTTACAACGAATACCGTTACAACGCATAGCGCTTTGAGGTGCTGGATAGTGGTGAGTATAATTTTATATTCCAACTCCAGTCCCCGTGGACACTAGGGAAGGTGTTGGATATAAAATTAAACTTATTCCCTACCCTAGAGCGCCCCCCAGAGCAATGCGTTGTAATGGTATGCGTGGTAATGCCTGCGTTGTAATGGTAGTGCGTTGTAAAAAATGCGTGCTAAACGTTGTATACCATTTTGAGTCAGGTACTCAATAGGATTGTGTTGGTCCAATGTGAGAAAAGTTATCACCTGAAATGAACCAATTTAATTAGCAGTATTCATGTATTTAAATGGTAGATGGAGAAACACACAACACAAACTAGAAACTAAAAACAGAAATCGGACTCTTCATATGCTCTGGCGTGTTGATCATTATCCCATAACCTGGTCAACCAGAGCAAAATCTCTACAAAAAGGGGGATGGGAGCTCTTCCGAGCCTTTAACTGTACTCACCTCAAACTTTAAGGGTCTAGGGTAGCTAAAATCTGTTCAGTGTGTTACCTTCTAACCCTGACAACTTGGGGACTTCGCTCTTTCGGGGGCACGGTCTTTAAAAAGCACGACACCCACCTTCTCCAAGGGCACCTTGGCACTGTTCGGAGTCAAAAGGTCTGGTGATGGATTGGTGGAAAATGAGATTAGTCCTATTGCGCATTGGGCCTTGGCTTGTGAAAGTATGTATGCACCCTCAGTTTACCTGTGCTAACTGCACAGATTCCGAAAGCATGAATGAAAACCAAGATAAAAGTAAAGAGACAAAAACAGGCATTTAATTGAACATGTACTAGCTCTCATATAACCTGAATGACATCTGTTATGTAACGACTTAGAATCGGCATTCAGGACAGAGAGAACTACATTCAAAGATGATCGCTGACTTGCACCATGCAAGAGACATGGTTGGTTTGGATCCAGAGTAGGGTCGTCATGATCAGGGAGGTTTACAGTAAGAGAGCAGTGCTAGTAGGGAGTTCATGAATGTGAGGGCGGTAGAATAGGGAAGTATTTGTAGACTTGTGAAAGTAATGACCCGTGCTGGCAGCTGGACAGAGCATAATCACAATATCGCAATTTCAAAATTGACTTACAGACATACTGTGAGCATAATATCACCCCAAAATAGCTTCTTGTTGACACTAGCAATATAATTCTACCCGTACCTAAATACTTTGTTAGACAATATTTTGGTCACAATACATCTGAAGTATGGATTTCAAACATGCTACTGTGACATACAACCATTTTAATTTGAGGACATGTAAAAATGTAGCATGAAGCTCTCCAAAAAGTCACCTCTATACCCTCAAATCTGTAATGTAATTTACGTAATTGGAGTCTGTCAATCCATAGGTATTCCATGCATTGAGCACCATTTTCTCTCCTGTTCAAAGGCAGTCCTAGCAGCATGAATATCTTTGGGAAACACTAAACGCAAGGAGATGAAGCACTGACACACAGAGTGTCCTTCAAGTTGCGGACTTCTACACCAAAGTGCCTTATGCCTGGAGGGGCTCAGTGAGATCAGGCTAGTCAGGAGTTCGAATTCCAACAAGGCAGAATCCGCTCTCCATCCTTCTGAGGTCGATACATTCAGTAACTTTAGGTTGGGTAAAAATTGCATCCGTTATAAACAAGGAGAAGAAATGGAAGGCCTGTGGAATGAGGTGCTAAGTAGAAGAAGATTTTAGGGGGGCGCATATTGGGCCACTGCTAAAAACTCTTAGGGGCACCCCTAAGGTAACTAACACACCCCCCCCCCACCATGCACAGACTTCTCATCACTGATATTTCAAATGTTGGAGTGATGTTTTCAATGATGTTCTAGAACATGTCATAAGTGCTTTAATATGTGGGGTAATTAGCTGTGCTTGGCGAGGGTGCGAGTTATAGCTACTAGCGATAACTATTACTGGTGAATTCCAGGATTTTTTGTTTTGTTTAAAACGTTACAGTGTCACTGAAATTTTCACTGAACCATAACATCTCTTTAACCTTTGCTTTTTTCAGTGCATGAATCTATCTATATATACACACACACACTTTGTAGGCGCCCCTACCAGTGTTCTAGTGGCCCAACATGTGCCCTACAAACGCTCCCTCCCCTATAATGAACATTTGGCCCCAGGGATGGGGTCTCCATGGCCCAGTAGTGGCTTAGGGAGGGGGCCCTACTCACGCCCTTCTCCTCATATATGTATGATATTAAAGACCCTTGGGCTTTGGCCCACCCAGGGGTCTAATGTATTAAAATGTAAAGTGCCAGTTGGCATTTCCTTTTTAGGTCTCGCCCTGGAATTCGCATCCGAAGGATGCGTCCAGGGCGGAGACTTATAGTCGTCTGACACGGGGGAATGAGGGACACAAAACTGTGACGAGCGGCTGGATTGAGCTGCGTGCACGCGCGTCAACATTCACGCATGCGCACATCACAGCCACACGCATACACAGCACTCACGCATGCGCACATACACACAGGCACACCCCCGTCACCTACACGCATACACAGAGACCCCTCCACACACACCAGCCCCTCTCCTCTCGGCTCCACACACACGCACACGCATTTACACTTACACAGACACGCAGGCACCCAGACAGGCAACCCCCCCCCCGTCACACACACGCATACACACAGACTCCAGGACACATACACACACACATGCACGCTCACACACACACAGTCCGCCGCCGCGCGCGCGCACACAGATGCCCCCCCCCCCCCCCCAACAAGGCGAAGCCCCACTCACCGGTATCCTCAGTGCAGCGGCTCCCACCGGCAGCAAGACTCTTCTTCCCTTCTTCGGCACCGGGGCGCAGGGTAGGCTCCTGCCTGCTCCGGTGCGCCAAACAATCGCGGCTCTTCCGTGGGAGGCGGGGTAGGCTCCCGCCCTCCTACTTCCGGTTGTCCCGCCCGGCCTGCCTGACTTCCTGTTCGCAGGCCGGCGGAAAACGAAAGCGGGAGTCCGCCGTAATTGCTTACCTTAGGGCAAAGGAGCGTGTGTGCGCGGCGGTTTCCTTTGCCGCGCGCGTTGATTGGTGAATGCGCAGTGAGTATTTTTTATAAAACTGTAAAATACTTGAATCAAATGCGCATCACGACGTCTGCGCATGTCCGTGACTTGGTATGATACAAGGAGGCAGGAGAGGAGAGTGTGCGAGCGGCCGGTTTCCTTTGCCGTGCATGTTGTTTTGCCAAGCGTGTTGTTCGTTGAGGGTGGAATGCGCAGTGAGTTTTTTATGAGAAAATTATTAGGTACAATTGCACGGACTTGATTCCTGGAGTACACCCTGTCCACGCACAGAGGACTCCTGAGCCGTGGATGGATCTGGTTTCCCAGGCGACCGATGGCCGGGTTGTGTGCCTGGCCCTCTCCATCAAGTCTTCGTCTGATCTGTTTTGATAAGGACGGGTCGGGTGGGTTCGTTGTTATGGGTGATTGATTTTTTTTTTTGTAAGTACATTCCTCCAAGATACAGTGAAGCGTTTAGTACTTTGGTATTGCGGGTACATTTTGTCTCTTACCTCGTAGCTTCTAATCTACGGCCTTGTGCTGTTGCAGGAACATATCATTTTGCCATTTTGTTCAGACATTGACCAAGCTTAGCTCCTCTGACATAAACCAGTGCACGCAGAAGAGGTACCCGTTTTATGCCACAAAAGGAACAGTAATGATGAGTGCAGAGTGAGTGCAGAGTGACAGTGAGTGCAGAGTGCATGCAGTGAGTGCAGAGTGACAGTGAGTGCAGAGTGCATGCAGAGTGACAGTGAGTGCAGAGTGACAGTGAGTGCAGAGTGACAGTGAGTGCAGAGTGACAGTGAGTGCAGAGTGACAGTGAGTGCAGAGTGAGTGCAGAGTGACAGTGAGTGCAGAGTGCATGCAGTGAGTGCAGAGTGACAGTGAGTGCAGAGTGCATGCAGAGTGACAGTGAGTGCAGAGTGACAGTGAGTGCGGAGTGACAGTGAGTGCGGAGTGACAGTGAGTGCAGAGTGACAGTGAGTGCAGAGTGACAGTGAGTGCAGAGTGACAGTGAGTGCAGAGTGCGTGCAGAGTGACAGTGAGTGCAGAGTGAGTGCAGAGTGACAGTGAGTGCAGAGTGACAGTGAGTGCGGAGTGACAGTGAGTGCGGAGTGACAGTGAGTGCAGAGTGACAGTGAGTGCAGAGTGACAGTGAGTGCAGAGTGACAGTGAGTGCAGAGTGCGTGCAGAGTGACAGTGAGTGCAGAGTGAGTGCAGAGTGACAGTGAGTGCAGAGTGACAGTGAGTGCGGAGTGACAGTGAGTGCAGAGTGACAGTGAGTGCAGAGTGACAGTGAGTGCAGAGTGACAGTGAGTGCAGAGTGACAGTGAGTGCAGAGTGACAGTGAGTGCGGAGTGACAGTGAGTGCGAAGTGACAGTGAGTGCGAAGTGACAGTGAGTGCAGAGTGACAGTGAGTGCAGAGTGACAGTGAGTGCAGAGTGACAGTGAGTGCAGAGTGACAGTGAGTGCAGAGTGACAGTGAGTGCGGAGTGACAGTGAGTGCGAAGTGACAGTGAGTGCAGAGTGACAGTGAGTGCAGAGTGACAGTGAGTGCAGAGTGACAGTGAGTGCAGAGTGACAGTGAGTGCAGAGTGACAGTGAGTGCAGAGTGACAGTGAGTGCAGAGTGACAGTGAGTGCAGAGTGCAGAGTGACAGTGAGTGCAGAGTGACAGTGAGTGCAGAGTGACAGTGAGTGCAGAGTGCGTGCAGAGTGACAGTGAGTGCAGAGTGACAGTGAGTGCAGAGTGACAGTGAGTGCAGAGTGACAGTGAGTGCAGAGTGACAGTGAGTGCAGAGTGCGTGCAGAGTGACAGTGAGTGCAGAGTGACAGTGAGTGCAGAGTGACAGTGAGTGCAGAGTGACAGTGAGTGCAGAGTGACAGTGAGTGCAGAGTGAGTGCGGAGTGACAGTGAGTGCAGAGTGAGTGCAGAGTGACAGTGAGTGCAGAGTGACAGTGAGTGCAGAGTGACAGTGAGTGCAGAGTGACAGTGAGTGCAGAGTGACAGTGAGTGCAGAGTGCATGCAGAGTGACAGTGAGTGCAGAGTGACAGTGAGTGCAGAGTGACAGTGAGTGCAGAGTGACAGTGAGTGCAGAGTGACAGTGAGTGCAGAGTGACAGTGAGTGCAGAGTGCGTGCAGAGTGACAGTGCGTGCAGAGTGACAGTGCGTGCAGAGTGACAGTGCGTGCAGAGTGACAGTGAGTGCAGAGTGACAGTGAGTACAGTCACTCAGCACCACCACATTATCAGTCAGAACCACCACAGCATCACTCAGAACCACCACAGCACCACTCAGCACCACCACAGCATCACTCAGCACCACCACAGCACCACCATAGCACCACTCAGCACCACCACTGCATCACTCAGCATCACCACAGCCCCATTCAGCACCACCACAGCATCACTCAGCACCACCACAGCACAAATATGTTCTCTCAATGTTTCAAGCTTTATTACAAATGTCACAAAAAGATGTTAATATTTCACTTCTGTTCTTGGATTTTGTTACAATAAAATACACTGAACATAATCTTCACAAAAGTTATTTACAAAAGTTTAAGCTATTGCCATTATAAATTACAATCACTTTTATTAAGTATTAAAAAAAATTAAAAGCCATTGTTATTTGTAATATCAATACATCTAAGTCACGTAAATACAAATGTTGCATTACAAATGCTATAGGTGTCACATTTGCGAAAGTTATAACTATTGGCATTGTAAATGACAAAGCTATTAATTTAGCTATTTTCAAAACCAACACATAAATGAACGTTTGGTGAATTTCCATTAAAATATTTGACTTTTTTACTAAGATATTATTATACTGTTTTATGCAAACAAAATTTAGATACTGCATAAATAACTTTAATAAAACATATTTTATATGAAGCTTTTTATGTAAAAAAAAAATATAGCATAAAGCAAAAAACAATTGCCATTTACAATGCTAATAGCTCAAACTTAAATAATGCGAGACCTATTGCATTGCAAATGCTTGTTTTTCCAAGTCATGATCTCATGGGATACCCTAACGTAGCCCAATTATGAAGCATGACATCCTTCGGGGTGTGTGAGTGCAACAGGAGGCAAGACATGTTCTTCCCCCTGACTTATGTGTCTGCTAACCTAGGACCTCTTTTACCCTTAGATTTTCTTCTTTTTGTAAACATCAGGGTGATGTCATGCACCCTGCTTGTGGAGCAGAGTCTGGTTTGGTTTTTGTGATTGCTGCCCCATTACATCCGGCTTGGCCATTCATCCCTGCAGAGTGAAAGGGGGGGATACCACAGGGTTCGGCTGGGAGCTTGAGTTGGCTAAGTTGGTCAGGTGGTCCTTTTCAGTTGAACTGATGGCACAAATGCTGGCTTTCTGCCCTGGAAAGGCGGAAGTTGTTCATTGCATACGAGCCACTGTTATGGGACTTGAGAGCTTCATACACTGTAATAAATACTTATAAGCTGGGTGGCATGAACTCAATTGGTCTATAATGTGTCATGCTCCAATTGGTATGGAAGATGTGGTGTGACCTATATTAATAGAATTATGTTTAGAAAAAAAATAAACTACTGAACAGATTTACACAAAATCACAAAAAGCACGCTTTCTGGACCAAGATCTAACTTCCTGCCAAATTTGGTGTGATTCCAGTCACTAAATTTTGTCGTAGAGCTGCTAAATAAATCTGTGGAAAATGCATGGGGATTGTGCATTTCAACCACCCCCTTATTTCCCGGCCCTCGCTTTACAATCACCCCAAAACTTTTCATGTACAAACTAGGCAAAAAAAAAATCCCTTTTTTTAAATAATGTTTCATGAAGAATATTCAAACGGCTCCATAGTTATTAGCAAAACAAAAAAGGCATATCTAACTATAACTACCCAGTGGCAACCGTTTCTGGGTAATATATAGATATATATGCATGATTAAGTTTAAATCATATTTTGTAAGTGTGCATATATATCTATATAAGTATATTTATATTCACATCACTCTTACTCATAAAAAGGATGAGTGTACTCTAAATCCGTGAATGTCCGTTTATTCTCAAATCGTAATGCTGATCGCATCGGACTGGGGTCAGCTTGATGGGATGAGATCTAACATATGTGAATAAACTCACTGCCTTTCACGACTTGGGTGTGCACACTTCCCTTTAACCAGTAAAGGAATGGTTAGAACATGTTTAATGGCCTCTCACACCCGGTCGTGCACCACTGCCACTATGACACAGAGATAACGTGAACACTGTGATGGGATCATGTATATTTATATACGGATATATACACAAATGCATGCAAACTTCAATTTGAGCATTTTAGGCAAACAACACTGTTGCATCCTGCTTTCCCTCCTCTTTGTCCTTTCTTAGTGTCTTGTTCTCTGCTGCTCAGCCAGTCTCTGTGATGTCATGTACTGTTCTATCTGTGTAAGTTTATGTGGATTTATCAGTTATCTTGGAGGCTGAGCAGCAGGGCAGCTGCTCTGGGTGGGGCCTTTACTGGATTCTACTTATATGCTGTGTCTATTTATCCTATGACTTCAGATCAACAATAAATCTTCACCTCGAACACAGCAACCAAAGAGTCATCTTTATTTCATGGAATGTTACAAACACTGTTGAGCAATGAAAGGTGGTTGAACTTATCAATGTGTGCGTCAAGGTGTAGTGTGGTTTTTTTCTGTGTCGCCCCTTGCTACATCCATCAGCTGGGGTGGTGGTGTATGGAGGGGGCAGGACAAAGAGCTGGGACATGGCCCACCTGCCCCCCTCCAGAAACCCTGCAAGACGTGGACCTCCTCACAATTGTACAGTGGCAGCCTGACTCACAATTCTATTCCAAAGGCCCTCTAAAAAGCTTCAGCAGGAAGCTTGCACGTCATAGCAACAGGGTCAGCCAGATCTCTACAGACAAGAGGCTCTCTTCACAGGCCCGTCTTGGCGGGATATCTGTGATTAAGGTCAACGCTCTATGTACAACATCCAGCGAGCACAGGGAGAGGAGGCTAGCGCGCTGACAAGAGCTCTGCAGGTGCTTTCATGTGATCGCAGCAGAAACAGCCTGCAGCGGCGTGCCGAGCTATTTCTGGCTCCTGTCCTGAGGAAGCAAGCAAGGGATGCAGGCCTTCTGACAAATGGCTTTCTTCTAACATCTCATACGCAAGAGGTTTCTAATTGTAGCCTCCAAAATCTGGATTAACAGACCTCGAGTTATGTTTTCCCCCACCCATCTGTTGGAGTGCAGAGAACCCTACAGGCTAGAGGGCTGCTTTGCCTGCACCACTGTTATGGTTCGACATGTGTGCCATAAGGAGCCGATCAAGTGTAGAGAAAAAAGCTCTCTTAACCCAGTCCAGCACATCTAACAATCACCAACTGGCAATCTAGAATGTTACTGTGGTTCAAAGCAAAAAAACACCAGAACCAGCAAATTCACTAGGCATGAATTTTGCAAGACTGCAATTTGTTGTATTTTTGCAAACATACGCGATGGGCATGAAAAGCTTAAAAGTAAAACTGTTGCCATCACAAAAAAATACAGCAATCCAAGACAAAAGTAAAGATTATCCTACCAGTCGAGTTACTGAAGTAGTCTACTTTTTAGGTGGATGTGCACCTGAGCACAATCAAAAGTCATCAGTCAAATAAAAGAGCTAATGACTTACGTGAGCTCACCCACTGCTCCGTGTTTTCTGTTACGGTGAGCAGAAACGAAAGGTCGAACGCATTTGGACAGACCAATGGATGAATATATATATATATATATCAAAAACCAAGGTTGCCCCAAAGAAGCTATCACTCATGAAGGGGTACACGCACAAATGCCTCAGGTGGTAGCAGGCACAGCGTTCCTTACCCGCTCCTCGATAAGCAGCCAAACGCGTTTCGGGTCTCACTGTACCCTTGATCACTGGCGAGATGCTTAATGAATGTGCTGCGACCAGGCAAAACTGTTTTCAGGACGTAGTTTTATTAATTACACAAGCCCCGCCCCAGTGGGCGTCAAAGCAGACTCCGTCATAGCTCCGCACCTCCGAGACGTCATCAACTGCTCCTTCAACTCCGCTACCTTCCCAGAAGACTGGAAACACGCTGAACTCACCGCCCTTCTGAAAAAACCAACAGCAGACCCCACCGAACTCAAAAACTACCGCCCCATCTCGCTTCTTCCATTCCCGGCCAAAGTCATCGAGAAAGCTGTCAACAACCAGCTCGCCGCCTTCCTCGAAGCCAACAAATCACTCGACCCCTCACAATCTGGCTTCCGAACCAAACACAGCACTGAGACCGCCCTCATCGCAGCAACAGACGACATTCGAACTCTACTGGACAATGGAGACACAGTCGCCCTCATCCTCCTCGACCTCTCTGCAGCCTTCGACACAGTCTGCCACAGCACCCTGTTACAACGCCTCAGAAACATCGGAATCCAAGGAAAGGCACTGGAATGGATCACCTCGTTCCTCACCGGAAGAACCCAGAGAGTCCGCCTCCCACCATTCAAGTCCGAGGCCTCTGAAATCATCTGCGGCGTACCACAAGGATCCTCACTCAGTCCCACCCTCTTCAACGTATACATGAGCCCCCTCGCGGCTATCGCCCGCCAACACAACCTCAACATCATCTCTTACGCGGATGACACTCAACTGATCCTATCTCTCACCAAGGACCCCAGCACCGCCAAAACTAACCTACACGAAGGAATGAAAGAAGTCGCCGAATGGATGAAACAAAGCCGTCTGAAACTGAACTCAGACAAAACAGAAGTCCTCATCTTAGGTACATCCCCCTCTGCATGGGACGACTCCTGGTGGCCGGAAGCCCTTGGAAAAGCACCCATCCCGACAGACCATGCACAGAACCTTGGCGTCATCCTGGATTCGTCACTCTCAATGAACAGACAAGTCAGCGCCGTATCCTCTTCCTGCTTTAACATTCTTCGCATGCTCAGAAAAACATTTCGCTGGATCCCCACCGAAACAAGGAAAACAGTCACCCACGCTCTAGTCACGAGCCGACTGGACTATGGAAACACCCTCTACGCAGGTACTACCGCAAAACTCCAGAAGAAACTCCAACGAATCCAAAACGCCTCAGCCAGGCTCATACTAGACATCCCACGCAACGAACACATCTCTGGTCACCTTAAAGACCTCCACTGGCTACCCGTCAATAAAAGGATTACTTTCCGACTGCTTACCCACGCACACAAATCACTCTACGACATCGGACCAGATTGCCTCAACTCTCGACTGTCCTTCTACACCCCCTCCCGCCAACTTCGCTCTTCCAACCAAGCCTTCGCCACTGTACCTCGCATCAACAAGACCACCATGGGAGGCAGATCCTTCTCATACCTGGCTGCCAAAACATGGAACTCACTCCCCGCTTACCTTCGCCTCACCCAGAATCACCCAGCGTTCAGAAAGCAGCTTAAAACGTGGATATTTGACAAATAATCCTCCTCCCCTTCCTAAGCGCCTTGAAACCCTCTGGGTATGTAGTGCGCTATATAAATTTTATGACTTGACTTGACTTGACTGTGGCATCATGGTTAACGTAGTCCACATCATTTCCGCCGTGCTTGTGAGTCCCGTTTAAACCCATGTGGGTGTTTTGTACAGTCCATAAAATACTCAGTGCACATCCACTTTAGATTGATGAATCCATAATAGGTGAAGCGCTGGTTAAGTTCGCTGTGGTACTAACCAATATGTACCTGAGGCTCAGGCCCCCTTCATTCCAAGGCACACTCGCGGTTGCGAGCATGCAGGATCCGCACACCGGCGGCGGGACAGCTTCGCGGCTGGACAGGCCGCTAAACATCAAAAACCAAGGTTGCCCCAAAGAAGCTATCACTCATGAAGGGGTACACGCACAAATGCCTCAGGTGGTAGCAGGCACAGCGCTCCTTACCCGCTCCTCGATAAGCAGCCAAACACGTTTTGGGTCTCACTGTACCCTTGATCACTGGGGAGATGCTTAATGAATGTGCTGGGACCAGGCAAAGCTGTTTTCAGGACGTAGTTTTATTAATTATACAAGCCTCGCCCCAGTGGGCGTCACTGTGGCATCATGGTTAACGTAGTCCACATCATTTCCGCCGTGCTTGTGAGTCCCGTTTAAACCCCTGTGGGTGTTTTGTACAGTCCATAAAATACTCAGTGCACATCCACTTTAGATTGATGAATCCATAATAGGTGAAGCGCTGGTTAAGTTCGCTGTGGTACTAACCAATATGTAAAAATGACCAAGCGGAAACCGCTTGCCCTCTACGCACTGTTGCGATTGCAACCTAACTAGGTTGGATTGTTTCAACACATTTTTCTTCTCATAAAAACTCATAAATATTTTTGTTTGCGGGTATTAAATTTTACTGGCATTTCAAATTCAAGAAACATGAGATTCACTTGAATGTCAGTGAATACCACAAATTCATAAATTTCTGAAAATATATATACAAATCAATGTTCTTTACACATCATGAACAATCAAAATTTCTTGCCCACACTTATAGCCCTGCCCAATGCATTTCGGGCCTGTTAGGCCCTTCCTCAGGGGCGATACCTGAAATAAAAGAATACAGAACTAGGTCACATAAATGACATCTGGAAAGATTTCATGGACCGCTGGTATGCAGTGCTTAACAAGTGTTCGTTGGATTTAATCTTATTACTATTAGAGGAACTAGCAGTAGTCATCAATGAAATTACAGAGGAAATTAATCTTATCGAATCAGATCTAAAGACCAGGATGGACTCACAAGATTGGTCAAAGTTTCTGGAAGAAATGAATGCCAGAATGGATAAACACTCAAAAGAAATTCAAGAGGGTAAACTGAGGAAGTACAAACGTGATACACTGGACTACAAGTTGAATGAAGTGTATACATGGGCGGAGGTGTACGCCCAGAGGAGAACCTTTACAAAGAGAACACCTAACACATCTTCACAAGAAAGTGTGGTTTCAGAGGGAGAAACTCAAGCCACCAGAGAACCTCCAACAGTTGCAACAACATCTGGTGTAATGGAAACAACAACCAATGAGGGAGCAGCTTCCTCCAAGACGTCTTTTTCCGCCCAGGACGCGGATACCACACAACCTCCCGGGAAAACCAAAGGAAAACAAGGAGAGGTAAAGGAAGTCACAAAACCCAATCTGAGGAGTACACGACCAACTTAGTATTGAACTTTTCAGCGTACGACCTGACACCCCAACAAATTAAAGTTCTCAACAAAGGGTTGAACTTTGTGCCAACTTACCAGACCAATCCTCTTGAAATTGAAATTGACTTCTTTAAATTCATGAGTCTTACATTTAAGATATTTTTTCTCCAATTTTCCAGATCAAGCCTCAGAACTAGATCCACCCGAATACATGGAGTTCAGACCAAAGTCAGTTTTTCAAGCTCCCACATCTCATAAAATCTTAGACGCTTTTGAAAATCTAGTGCTAAATGATCTCAGAAAATTAAATACTTCCAAGAAAAGTCAATGGAACCTTTCCAAATATGAGAGAGACACATTACAAGAATTAGCGCAAAATCCGAGCATTTAAATTCAACAAGCCGATAAAGGGGGAGCTATTGTTGTAATGGATAAAACATTTTATGAGTCAAAAGTGATTGAGCATGTCTCTGACATCAACACATATGTCAAGTTGGATCATGATCCTACTAAGGAACTTAAGGAGGTACTAAACAAAATACTAGACACTGCTGAAAACATGAAATGGATCAACAATAAAACAAGACAATTTCTCACTGTTTCAGTTCCCAAGCAGCCAGGACTATACATGCTGCCAAAAGTCCACAAAAATCTTTCCAACCCACCATTTCGTCCCATAGTCACGGGATGTGGCACCATCTTCGAGCCTCTGGGCCAATTCATTGATCAGTTTTTGCAACCTTTCGTACAGTCGTGGTACTCCTACACCAAGGACACCACTCATTTTCTACAAAAACTAATGAGAGTCACAGTCAAACCTGGCATGTTGCTATGCACCATGGACGTCAGCGCCCTATACACCTCTATACCGCACTCTGCTGGAATAGAGGCTGTGGAATGGGCTCTGTTGAAACAAGAAAACTTACCTGTTAACAAGATTTTCTTATTGGAACTTTTGCATTTTTGTTTACATCACAGTTATTTCAAATGGGACAATGTTTATTATTTGCAAAACAAAGGGACCTCCATGGGTTTTTCTGGGGCCCCAGCTTATGCAAACACATACATGTCAAGATTTGAAGATCAATACATACTGACAGATAACGAATGGACAAACAACACAGTTCTGTACTGTCGGTATATAGATGACATTTTTTTAATTTGGCAGAATTCCAAAAGTCTGTTGGAACAAAAGATACTTCAGCTTAACCTCCAGGATGAGAACATTAAATTCACGCACAGCATTGAAGAGAAAGGAATTCCTTTCCTGGATGTAAAGGTAAAAATTGGAGACAACACTATTGACACTGAGGTGTATCACAAGGCAACTGACAGAAACACAGCTCTGTCATACAACAGTTTTCATTCAAAAAACTTGATAAATAATCTGCCATATTCTCTGATGCTAAGGGCAAAAAGAATTTGTTCTCAAGAGGAAACTCTACAAACCAATCTTGATACCATACACAACAGATTCTTATCCAAAAAATATCCCGTTGATGTATTACAAACAGCAAAAGAAAAAACTGACAAGTTACCCAGGGAAACCTTGTTTGAGAAAAAAACTAAGCAGCCTCTACAAAGACAGGTATTTGTTTCAAAATACTCAACCAGCTCACAAGAGATTAAAAAAAAGCATCAATTGCCATTGGGATTTGTTGAGTACGGAAACTGATTTTAAAGATCTATTTTCCAACAAACCGATCTTTGCCTACAAGAGGTCACGTAACATTAAAGAACTATTGAAACCTCACTCAGCAAAAACTACAGAGAGCTACAAAGGAATGAAAAAATGCCAAAACTGTGTACATTGTAACAATGTAATCGTAACCAACACAGTCAAGCACCCACATACGGGGGAAACTATTCTCACCAGAATCAATGCAGACTGCAACACCATGAACGTTATATACGCTATCAAATGTCCCTGCGGACTGCTATATGTGGGGAAAACTGAGAGAAAAACTAAGACTCGCATATCCGAGCACAAAAGTACAATACGAAATAAGAACACCAAGAGCAGTTTGGCGGTACATTGGGAAAAAAACAGGCATACCATAGCCCAATTGAAATTTCAGATCCTAGAAGTGGTTGCCCCATCACCCGGTAAAACTCTCACAAAAACTCTGTTACAAAGAGAGATCTTCTGGATAAAAAAACTTCAGACACAAGATCCCAAAGGGATCAATGATCGAGTTGATCTAACGTGTTTTCTATGATATTTGCGCATCTTAATACGCTGGAGGACTGTTTCTATGGTTTACTTTATTTTGATAGTTTGTATGACTGTTTTGATGATTATATTAAGTTCTTTCATCACATTATGTTTTTTTACCACTTTTTGTATTCTCAATGACGCATTTCACTAGTGTATAACTCCACATCACAACAACACAGCAACATGGCGCCCACGAGTCGTTTTTTCAGATTCTCCTTGGTTCCGTAGTCCGTCCTCTATGACTACACACCGATGCGTCATAAACACGGGTCGTCGCCGTTAGATTGGTGCTCGTTTCCGGACTAACACCGGATTCAGTGACCGGTTGAGAGGAAGAGAGATTTTCGTGCACAGAAGCCTTCCAGAATTACATCAGGTATTAGCGCTGCACGGGGTGTAGTAGTGTTAGCTTGAAGAATTGAACGCAGTGGAACTCATTCCCGCCGTTTGCGTTTTTGTTTCAGCGGTATGCAGGTTTAGCCAGAGGGAGTTGTGATCATGTCTGCATCACGCCATAGGAAGGAGACGTAAGCCGTTTAGCCGGAACATAACATATTTACGTAAGTCAAACAGTGAGATGCAGGAGTCGGTCATTTCAAGTCTCATTTGACTTAAATATTATTTTGCACTGAGGGTTGATTGTTACGCTCTTTCAGGTTTCACCCAGACATTTCCCGAAGACGCGAATAGATACATGGGTACGCTCGGACTCTGTCGATTTCGCCAGTTCTCATAACCGTATTACGCTGTGTCTCTCAGCAGTAAGTGTTATCTTTGGCCCATGTTTGTTTGCTATTTCCACCTCTTTGTCTCCACAACTCTTTAATGAGAGCGCTTGTTTTTTCAGGCATAACTGAACATAATCTCTACTTTTTCGCGTTCTACGAAACCACATCTTTTTCACACACGCCTTCCACGAACACAAGTGAGTGTGCAATCATACGTTGATTTGTTTACTTTGTGATTACACTATGATTTCTTAGGACAAAAAGATATCGGATAACTCATGTATTATTACTAAAATAGTGACATTCTATGTACTTTGTATCTGGAGACCCAGATGTCATTTATGTGACCTAGTTCTGTATTCTTTTATTTCAGGTATCGCCCCTGAGGAAGGGCCTAACAGGCCCGAAATGCATTGGGCAGGGCTATAAGTGTGGGCAAGAAATTTTGATTGTTCATGATGTGTAAAGAACATTGATTTGTATATATATTTTCAGAAATTTATGAATTTGTGGTATTCACTGACATTCAAGTGAATCTCATGTTTCTTGAATTTGAAATGCCAGTAAAATTTAATACCCGCAAACAAAAAGATTTATGAGTTTTTATGAGAAGAAAAATGTGTTGAAACAATCCAACCTAGTTAGGTTGCAATCGCAACAGTGCGTAGAGGGCAAGCGGTTTCCGCTTGGTCATTTTTGCATGTCAATATATCGACACACATTGGGCAGTGTGTCTCCCTTCTCAGCACGCGTGATCAATTGATGTTTATCATTTGCAAAAAAGGTGTTTAATGTTTATACTGTTAGGAGTGCCTCTCCCATTACTAACTATTGTTTTACTAACCAATATGTACCTGAGGCTCAGGCCCCCTTCATTCCAAGGCACACTCGCGGTTGCGAGCATGCAGGATCCGCACACCGGCGGCGGGACAGCTTCGCAGCTGGACAGGCCGCTCAACATCAAAAACCAAGGTTGCCCCAAAGAAGCTATCACTCATGAAGGGGTACACGCACAAATGCCTCAGGTGGTAGCAGGCACAGCGTTCCTTACCCGCTCCTCGATAAGCAGCCAAACGCGTTTCGGGTCTCACTGTACCCTTGATCACTGGCGAGATGCTTAATGAATGTGCTGGGACCAGGCAAAACTGTTTTCAGGACGTAGGTTTATTAATTACACAAGCCCCGCCCCAGTGGGCGTCACTGTGGCATCATGGTTAACGTAGTCCACATCATTTCCGCCGTGCTTGTGAGTCCTGTTTAAACCCATGTGGGTGTTTTGTACAGTCCATAAAATACTCAGTGCACATCCACTTTAGATTGATGAATCCATAATAGGTGAAGCGCTGGTTGCTTATCGAGGAGCGGGTAAGGAACGCTGTGCCTGCTACCACCTGAGGCATTTGTGCGTGTACCCCTTCATGAGTGATAACTTCTTTGGGGCAACCTTGGTTTTTGATATATATATATATATATATATATATATATACATATATACACATGCATACATAAACACAGAAAAAACAAATGATTTAGTTAGGTGTGATTAAAGAACAAAAAAAACAAACCTTAGAAATTCACTTAAAAAACCAAAGGTTAATGTGACATTAAAGTTGGGTAAATAGGTCAGTGACAAAATTAAAGTTTTGAACAAAAAAAACGAAATTCAAAAGTTAGTTAGCTGAGCTAGCTAACTTACGCCCCATCATGCACTGCTTATAATGTCACATTACCTCACTCATGACATGTTCTATGACATACTTTATAACATCAATGATTACACCTCAAATGACATCACTGAGGAAATCATCCAATGAGTGTTAGTTTGCTTTATAGTTTACATAGTGGCAGGTAACTACCACATGACTTTTCTACCTTTTCTACCATTCAACACCGTCTCTCACCCTGTCCTGTTGGACCGTCTTCTGTCAATAGGCATCCAGGGTAGGGCTCTTAACTGGATTTCTTCCTTTTTGTATAATCGTACACAAGCAGGACCTTACACCTCCACAAGCCGCCCGCTCAAATGGGGTGTTCCCCAAGGATCTTGAATGAATGAATGAATGAATTTGAATTTATAGAGCGCGACTAAACCCAAAGGCATCAAGGCGCTGAAGATGGTATAGCTGTATGAGCAGGAGATGTGCAGATCATAGGTAGGCTTCTCGGAAAAGCCAGGTCTTAAGTGCCTTGCGGAAGAGGGAGTGAGAGGCAAGTACCTTGAGGTCATCAGGGAGCATGTTCCAGAGTTTAGGTGCGAGGGAACGGAAGGCCCTTCCACCCCATCTGGCCTTGAGGACTCGAGGAACAGTCAATAGATTTATATCGGCGGAGCCAAGAGCCCTGCCAGGGACATAGAAAGGCACGAGGGGACGAATGTCTTCTGGCCCAGAACCATTTAGGGCATGGTGCGTTAGGCAGAGGTCCTTAAAGTTGATCCTGGCCTGGATGGGGAGCCAGTGTAGGTTCTTCCTGATGGCCGTGCCGGACGCACGCTTAGGGGCATCTACCACAAAGCGGGCCGCTGCATTTTGCACAATCTGAAGGCGTTGGACCAAGCCGTTGTTAATGCCTAGATAAAGTGCATTGCAGTAATCCAGCCGGGAGGCTATAAGAGGCACCGCAACCTGTTTTCGTGCTTCTGGGGAGAGATAGTGAGAAATTTTTCTTAAGATTCTTAGGGCACCACAGCAGGTAGAGACTGTCCTGCTAACCTGTTTATCAAGAGTAAGGGTGGTGTCCAGAATAACACCCAGGTTTCGGGCCGAGGTAGAGGGCGTGGGACAGGCACCAAGAGAAGCAGGCCACCAGTCCATTGACCAGATCTCATGTTTACCTCCAAAAATAAGGACCTCCGTTTTCTCCCCGTTTAACTTAAGGAAGTTCTGAACCATCCAGCCTGCGACTGCCTCCATACAGTTTTTAAAATTTAAGGCCACTATATTCACCGATTGTGATATGGAAAACCACAATCTGTGTGTCATCAGCGTAGGAAAGAACTTCCAGCCCAAAGGATCTTACAAGCCTGGCGAGTGAGGCCACATAGATGTTAAAGAGCATGGGGCTCAAGGAGGAGCCCTGTGGTACCCCACACTTCACAGGCTTGACGGGCGAAAGAAAATCGCCCAACTTCACTCTTTGCTTCCGCCGGTCAAAAGGAAGGATGTTAGGAGGCTGAATGCTGGGCCCGCCACTCCCACCTCACTGAGTCTGCTAGCTAAGATGGAGGGAGACAGGGTGTCGAAGGCCGCAGTAAGGTCTAACAGCACCAGTAAGGCAATCTGGCCACTGTCGACCTTAGTGCGGATACTATCGACGACCACTGTAAGCGCAGACTCAGTGCTGTGAGCCTTCCGGAAGCCTTGCTGTGAGGGATCCAGGGAGCTAGAGCTATCCAGAAAGGCACTCAGATGATAAGGTGTGCCTCTAGTAGCTTAGCAGGGGCAAGGAGGAGAGAAATGGGGCGGAAGTTTTTCAAATGTCCCAGGGTCCAAGGTAGGCTTCTTCAGCAAGGGCTTGACAATAGCCAATTTCCAGGGAAGGGGATAGACGCCTTCCGAGATTGCCAGATTCATGACCTCAGCAAGGGGAGGCAGTATTACCTCCCTACACTCTTTGAGAGTTTAAGGGACAGGGGTCAAGCGGGGATCCGGACTTAAGTTTGTCCAGGAGAGGGCTAAGAAGCTCGGTGGAAAGTGAGTGAGGGAGCAACAGGGTTCGGGCATCTGGCTATCCAAAGGGGGTGCGACGGTCGAAAAGGGACTCCCAGGACTAAGGTTGAGAGTTTCCAGGTCGGTGTAAATGTCCATGATCTTAGTGTGGAAGAAGGAGGAGATCTGATCACATAGTTCTTGGGAGGCTACTATAGGGTCGGGAGACTGGAGGAGGGACAAGGTGTCAACTATTTTGAACAGGTCCCTAGGGGAACTGAGAGAAGCAGTCACTTTGGCAAAATGCGCCTTCTTTTCTGCCAAAACCGCGGCCTTATAGCCCTTGAGAAGTCTTTTGTGTTTGTCCTTTTCTATGGGGTCCAAATGTAGCCTCCAAAGTCTTTCTTGTTTCCTACATCCCTGTCTGAGGACCCTGAGGGAGTCAGAGAACCAGGGGGCTGAAGGTCGTTTCCTAGCAGAGTAGTGTTGCTTAACCGGAGCTAAAGATTCAACGGCACCTGCCAAGGTATTAGACAGGTCAAGGGCCACGGCATCGGCATCACTCTCTAACAGGGGCTTGAATTTAGACATAAAGGGGGAGAGTGTATCGTTGTTTAGCCTTCTGAAGTTCCACCTCAATTCCCACTTATTATCCAACTGGGACACCGTTGGAAGGGGAAGAATAAGATTGAGGGGAACAGCTAAATGATCTGACCAAGACAGGGGAAGGGGGAGCCAATCTGAAGCCAGGGGTCATTGGTGAATACCCCGTCCAGAGTGTGCCCAGCTAGGTGGGTCGGACTGCCCACTACCTGAGGGAGTCCACAAGAAACAAGGGCGTCCAGCAGATGTACGGTTTCAAAGGAAGTAGAATCCTCCAAATGGAAATTGAAATCCCCAAGAACCGTAAGGTTAGGTCTATCCATGTAAGGCTCCAAAGTCTTAAGAAGACCGAGGCTGAAAGTGGATCTTGGGCCCGGGGGCCTGTATATCAGGATCCCAGTGAAGGACACAGTGCAGGAGGGATTTAGGGGGAAATATAAGGCCTGGAAAGGGTCAGACGGAGAGGACAGGTGATCGATTCAACATCTTGTTGAGCTGTGATAAACTATCCCCAACCCTCCTCCCCTACGGCCAACTCTGTCCATCCTGGTCAGGGCATAGCCTTCTGGAATCGCATTTATTAGGTCGGGCTCAGAAGAATCCGTAGCCCAGGTTTCGGTGATAAAGACCCAGGTGGGGTTTTGTTCTAGAAGAAATTCCCTGAAAGTGACGTTATTTTTAACTAACGAGCGGGTATTGATAAGAAACCCAGAGTAGTTAAAAGTGTGGGGGAGGGGGGGGGGGGGGGGGGGCTGGCCTATTAAGGGTAAACTGCTTATAGGTGGAATCCGGGAAGTTGTGATGATTGCCTTCTTTGTTACAATCACAGTCAGGATTAGTCATGAGCAAGTCCGGGGGATAAGTGTGATGGCAAGACTGCCAGGGGGTTTCAGGGATCTTAGGGCAGATAGGGAATACAAAGGTTCACATGAGGATTGGATGTGTATAGGGCCAGGCCCCAGGCGCTTCCTTGGCGCTGATGGGCGCAGACCGGCAGGACTCTGGCACGACTCCGGCGCAGGTCCGGCGCGTCTGCGACGCAGGTCCGGCGCGTCCGCTGGTCGCGTCCGCTGCGCGGAGACATGACCGTCCCCTTTTATGCGCAGCTAGAGCGCGTCCCAGCGCTTGAACACACCCAAAATGGCCGCTAATCTTCTTCGTGTACCCGGGACCAGGCTCTCAGCGTCAACACTCGGCTCAGAGTGGCCCAGGTAGCAAGGAGAAGGGGGGTGGTGGTGGCAAGTAAAGGCTTTGTCAGTCAAGCCGAAAAAGTTATTTTAAAAGCAATGGTAATTTTTAAAAGCTAAGCAGAAATCGTGGCACAACAACCTCCCGGCTTCCGCCTCAGGAGGGAAATGATCGCACAGCCTACACGAGCGCAGGGCTAAGGTATGCCCCTTTTATGCGCAGCTAGAGCGCATCCCAGCGCTTGAACACACCCAATATGGCCGCTAATCTTCTTCGTCTACCCGGGACCGGGCTCTCAGCGTCAACACTCGGCTGAGAGTGGCCCAGGTAGCAAGGAGGAGGGGGGAGGTGGTGGCAAGTAAAGGCTTTGTCAGTCAAGCCGAAAAAGTAATTTTAAAAGCAATGGTAATTTTTAAAAGCTAAGCAGAAATCGTGGCACAACAACCTCTCGGCTTCCGCCTCAGGAGGGAAATGATCGCACAGCCTAAACGAGCGCAGGGCTAAGGGATGCCCCTTTTATGCGCAGCTAGAGCATGTCCCAGTGCTTGAACACACCCAATATGCCCGCTAATCTTCATGGTCTACCCGGGACCGGGCTCTCAGCGTCAGCACTTGGCTGAGAGTGGCCCAGGTAGCAAGGAGGAGAGGAGAGGTGGTGGCAAGGAAAGGCTTTGTCAGTCAAGCCGAAAAAGTAATTTTAAAAGCAATGGTCATTTTTAAAAGCTAAGCAGAAATCGTGGCACAACAACCTCCCGGCTTCCGCCCCAGGAGGGAAATGATCGCACAGCCTAATCTTCATGGAGTCCTCTTCTTTTCAATGTTTATTTTTCCCCCCTGGCCAAGTTAATTTTCCAGACAGGAATAAAGGTGACTTCTTATGCTGACGACATACAGCTTTTATTCTCATAAGATGATGCCACCCTGACCACTTTCGACCCTTTGAAAGACTGTCTTCGTGACATAGCTTGCTGGATGGATAACAACTTCCTTAGATTGAACGCAGGAAAAACCGAGGTTCTCTTCTTCCATCAACCTTCCCCTTTGGACTCGAGCCTCTGGTGGCCAGTTGATCTGAGCTTGGCCCCCCACCCAAGGAATCAGTAAGAAACCTTGGGGTCAAATGGGACACCAGTCTCTCTTTCCACAGCCAAGTTCATGCAGTTTCCGCTGCCTGCTTTTCTAAAATCAGGATGATTAAAAAATTCATCAATTATCTTCCCAGCAATACCAGGAAAACAATTGTCCAGGCATTAATCACTTCACACCTGGACTATGCCAACGGTCTCTATCTCGGACTTGCTTCTGGTCTGTGCAACAGACTACAAATAGTTCAAAATGCCGCAGTTCGGCTAGTCTGTGGTATCTCCCTCCGAGAGCATATATCGCCTCATCGGCAGAGACTGCATTGGCTGCCAGTCCATAAAAGGGCAGAGTTCAAAGCTTTGACTCTGGCTCATCGGGCAATAAAAGGACACGGATCTGCTTATCTTTCATCCTGTCTCCGTCCCTATAGCAATGCCAGAACCCTTCGATCCAAATCTAAATTTCTGCTGACCACCCCCAGATTTAAAAAAGCTCGCTCTGGGGGAAGAACCTTTCAAGTGTGTGCCTCCTCTCAGTGGAACAAACTTCCCATCTTCCTCCGTCAGATCCAGGAGGAATTACCGTTCCGCAAAGCGCTGAAAGCATTTCTTTTCTGCTAAAGGGACAAGACCTAGTATTCTGAGCATGAGCGCCGGGACACCCCATTGGGTTAGCTGCACGCTATATAAAACACACAAATAAATGATAAATACCTGATTTTGTACAGCCTGTGTCCAGCTAATTGGTGTAAGTGTTAACAAATTGAATGTGCCCCTTAAGCACTATAGGTGTGTAGTGGTATTAAACAAGTTATACATCTTAGTACTGAAGGGTAACTGTGGGTAAGCGACACTTGACAACTTGTGTTTATTATGTTAAACACACTTTTGTTGGTACTGTAAAAAAAATCCAGCACGGCAGTCTCTACGTACTACATGCCAAGTACTGTAAGCAGCTTTGAGTAATTAATAAAATTGGCTGAGCATGACAATTTCTACTTAACATAGAAGACTGTGTGCACCAGGTACTAACCTATGTGCATGCAGTTGTTTTGCTTCAGAGGATGGGCTATCTGTAAAGTTTTCATTATAGTATGAAGACTGCAGGTAGTATGATCTTAAGCACCTCCAGACCTTAAGTTATTTTAAGTGGATAGTCGCTCTTTGGACAAGTTCTGCATGCAATATACACTGTTGTTGAAGATACTTTTTCATACTTGTAGTATTCTTTATTAGTTTAACTTGGAATGTGCCTTGCAATCTTTAGCTCGCATTCTTTGTAAGGGGTTCTATAGAAGGGTGGTTGAGAGTTAGATCTGGCTGGGACTCGGACAATAGTAGTTGTTAAGCTGTCTTCATATTATTGAATAAACTTGCTTACTACCCACTTCATTGTGATACTTACATCACATTTGACAACGAGCGGGAGTACAAAGAGGACAGCGTTCACTACATCAACAAGAATTTAAAAGGTATTTCCTTATTTTTTTCATCTTTGTGCGTGAATGCACCAGCGGCTGTCTCACTTTGATTGTGCCTTTGATTGCACCAGCGGCAGAATGTATGTGTAACAAAGACGGTTTTAACTTTATTTGGCAAATGTCACCCAGAATACGATTTTGGATACATTAATTTATGGAATAGAATTGTTTTGATTGCAACTGCAGCCGAATTGAAGTTGTAATGTGCTTTGAATGCACCCGCGGCTGTATCACCAAGTGGGGATTATCGTTCATTTATGATTTTGCGTTTACTTATAAGTTGCAAGCATCGCATTTTGTTCACATTTGAATACAAATAAACAAGTTGTACCTGTATTCTTTGGAACGGTCATTCTCGAATCTTCACCAACTTTGATTTCACAAGTATTACTATTACGTCGCCGTTCCGCAAAGCATTGTGGATGTTGCAAAGCTTTCTGGGAGGAGAGTGACTTCTTACGTCATACGCACGTAATTAGCAGCCATTTTGAGTTGGGAAAAATCTTACCGGATATTTTTGTTCTTTTTGTTACGAGTAAAGATTTATTTATCTACTGATATTAAAGCCTCTGCGAGCGCGGACAACAGTGATACGCACACTTCTACTTACGTAAGCATTCTTTGCTAGTTCATTTATTTACGCGGATTAGATCGATGACTCGCACATCTCTTACTACAATTTTTTAATTGAACAATTCATATTATTCAAACTTATAACTCTCTATTCTAAATATTTATATAATTCAAATTCTACTAAGGTAAAGGAGGGGACTAGCATATTACAATTAGCATCAGCATTTATTGTGCATTCTTCAAACGCATATTTATTTATTATTACTATGTCTAACATTGTAGCACCACCACATTTTCTACCTGTTGCTGGTGAACCTAAGGAGGAATGGGATTTATGGTATCCTATGTTTTTGGCCTACGTAGAAGTTCTATAAGAAGATGGTTGTTCTGCAGAAAGAAAACTTGACCTGTTACGACATTGTTTAGGTGGCCAAGGGATTAAAGAATTCACAAATTTACCCCCAATTGAAGTTTCACAAGAAACAGATGTATTTGAAATTGCTGTCAAACAATTAAGCACCAGGTTTGGAAAGAAAAGTAATACAGTGATGTAGAGGTTCAAATTGTTTTCACGTGCTCAAAGAGAGGACGAATCCATAGAAAACTATGTATCTGCTTTACGTACTCTAGCTGGTTCTTGTGCATTTGATACCATTAACCATTAACTATGACCAAGTACTTAGAGATCAAATTATGATGAAAACAAAGCAAAAAGATACGAGAGATTATGGCTAGGCAGAGAGTCTTCTTTAAGTGCTGTTGTCAATATTGCTAAGGGCATCAAACAATCGGAGAGGTTTGTTAGTGAAATCAGAGGCCAATCTCAGAGTTTAACCGTCAAAATCCAAGATCCGGTATCAGAAGTATCCCTGGTAAAGAGCCAACCATTCCCATAGAAAACGTCATTTTCTAGTAAAAAAATATTTTGGAGCTAAAGACAATACATTTGGCAATAAACGCAATTTAATAATTTGTTACAGATGTGGCAGTTTTGATCACGTTGGAAATTTCAAAGGATGTCCAGCGTTGAACAAAATTTGCGTTAAATGCAAGAGAACAGGTCATTTCGGGAAAATGTGCAGATCCTCACAGAAAGTGAACTATGTCACTTCTGAAGAAGAGATTATCTCGGAGCAATTTATTGAATTCAACTGTATTTCATGTCTTTGCAATGACAATTGTAAAGGTTTTCATTCATGTGTAATATCTATTGATGGGAAGGAAGTGTCTATGATGGTGGATTCCTGTGCCTGGTATTCTATAATTGGGGAAGATGTCTATGATGAATTGTGGGGAACTAGAACACTACTACCTCCAGATATCAGACCTGCTGGTTACTCTGGACATAAAATTGATTTAGAAGGATTCATATGGGCGGATATGTATTTAAAAAGGGAGAAGAACTAGGGGTAAAGTATATATAGCTGCTAAAGGAGTATCTATATTAAGATGGTCTCACCAGAAAGGGAAGGAGATAAAACTTGACCCTAATGCCTCACCACCTGTTTCTTCAAACTACGAAGAGTTTGTTTTAAGTATAAAACTTTTTTTACCCAAGAGTATTTGATGAGGAACTTGGGAAACATGTAGATTTTAAACACGAAATTATTCTTAAAAATACCGCAGTTCCTGTAAGACAGAGTATGTAATGTACCATTAGCATACGGTAACAAATTAAAGGAGATGTTCGTAGATCTAGTCACACGTAATGTCATTGAACCTATAGAATCTTCACCTTGGGTATCTCCTGTGGTTCTTTCACTTAAAAGTAATGGAGATCTTGGTTTGTGCGTTGATCTTCGTAGCTTGAACAAAGATTTGGACAGACAGACATCCTTTACCTAATATACACAAACTGATTTCTACTCTTTCTGGGGCCTGTTTTTTTTCCACACTAGATCTAGCCAGTGCCTATCACCAGGTAATGTTACATGATGATTCGAAATGTTTAACTGCATTTATCACACCTGAGGGTATGTATCAATTCTTACGGATGCCATTTGGTTTAGCAAGCGCTGCATCAGTGTTCCAAAGACTTATGAAAGAAGTGTTAGAGGGTTGTTCTGGAGCAATTGCTTTCCAGGACAACATCTTAATTTTTGGAAAAGATTTTGAGGAACATGATGGTAATTTGAAAGCAGTTTTGAATAATATACAGGGTATGACTCTTACATTTTCAAAATGCAAATTTAGACAAGCTAAAGTAGAATATTTGGGATACAAAATATCTAGTGAAGGTATCAAACCAAAATTTGATCATATTGCTAGCATTTCAAAAGCACCTGCAACGAGTAACAAAGAGCAATTGTTTTCTTTTCTTGGTCTAACTGAATATTATAGTAAGTTTGTTCAAAACTTTGTTTAGAAAGTATTTGACCTAAGAATGTTGTAAAAAAATGCAAAATTTGAGTGGGGCAAGAACCAACAATCAGCTTTCGAAACATTGAAGAAAGAAATCAGTTCTGTTCCTTTCTTAAGACCTTTCACTGTCGGGAAAGAATGTATTGTAGCTGTAGATGCTAGCAGCACAGGTTTAGGTGCAGTGTTAATGCAAAAGAATTGTGGGGATGAACATATAGTATCATACGCTTCAAAGTCACTACGTGGTGCGGAATATAATTATTCCACTATTGAGAGAGAACTACTAGCTTGTACTTGGGCTGCTCAGCATTTTCGGCAATTTCTGTGGGGCACGAAGTTTGATTAAAGAACAGATCACAAGCCTCTAATCAATATGCTAGCTGCAGGATGTGGGAGAACTCTCACAGCTCGTTTGGCAAGATTAGCAGCTTAGTTGCAAGAATACCAATGTAGTGTAGAATACATTCCTGGACGTTTGAATGTGCACGCTGATTGTATGTCTCGATTACCTCTGCCCTATACTCGTGATTCAGACAGTTTTGTGGAAGAATGTGATGTAGCTTATACCATGGAGGATGTTAAGCATGGTGTACTTGCAGTTTCTGAGGTTATTTCGGAAGACATGTGGAAAGAAGCCATGGTTGAAGATGTGTTGAACAAGGTTGCTAAATATTTACAAAACGGATGGCCAGAGGAGAGGAAACTGAATGGAGAAATATTATTACCAGGGGTGACAAAATTGTTCCTCCATATGGAATTAGAGGAAAATTGGTAGCTATTGCTCATGAAGGACATATGGGTATGTCTAGCACCTAGAGGCGTTTGAGAGAATTTTATTGGTGGCCCAGCATAGACCGCATGGTTGACAGATGGGTTAGAGAATGTGTTCCAAAAGTGACAAATCAGTTAAGCCTTTATCTGTAGATATAACTCCAATAGAATATTCCCAAGGGAGGTGGAGAAAATTAGGGATTAACATTATTGATCCTCTGTGTCTTCCTTCCTCCAAAGAGGTATTTGCTTTGGTTCAAATAGATTATTTCTCAAAATGGCCAGAAGTTAAAATTGTAGACATAGTTTCTTCAACTCAAGTCATAGAATTTCTTGATAATGTTTTTTGTCGTGAAGGATTACCTGCAGAACTAATTTCAGATAATGGTACACAATTTACTAGCAAGGAAATGGAATTGTTTTGGAAAAATGTGGTATTGTGCACAAAAGAGTTTCTAATTATAACCCTCAAGCCAATGGTCAGGTTGAGCATTTCAATAGTTATAAAAGAATCTATTCAGCTGGCTGTGAAGAGTAACATTGAGTGGAGAAAAGTTTTACGTGCTACTTTACCTACGTATCGTACATCTCCTAACTCAGTTACTGGTTGTTCTCCTTTTGAAATGCTAAGAGATAGGAAATCGGGATCAAAACTCATGCCCTGGTGGTTGAAAGCAAACAATTCATATGATCCTATGTTGGATTTTTTACAAGTTAGAGAACATGTTCAAAAATTTCAAGAAAAAATGATGAAATATGGTTATAAGCATCAATTGTCTAATCATAAAGTTCGAGTAGGAGATTTAGTACAGGTGAAACTTGGGGATTCACACAATAGAAGATGGTCCAAATGGTCTGATCCTATAAAAAGTCATTGAGATATTTAGTAAAGCTGTTAGTGTGGAAGGTGGGAAAATTTGGAATTTCAGACGTAATCCATGTACAGATCCAAAATTGTAAGTGAAACACAATTGTTTTCTAAATTGTCAAAGAATATTGAAGGGAAAGATTTTCAGAATTTTCTAGATAATCTTAATTCCATTCCAAAAATCTTTATTTCGATCACAGATCATAAAAGATGCATTACATTTGTACAAAGTTTAAAAACGTATTAAACAACAGTGTGATCCAATGGTTAAAACATTGTTAAAACAGGGTGCCGGAAGTTCAGTCTATATCATTCGAGGAATCTTTTTATACAAGTCTTTTAACCCATCGGCTTCGAGTGTACCACATGGAGGTTAAAAATCTAGAGAGTGCGAAAACTACAGTGGGGGAAAGGTCTGTCTTTAGAACTCTGTAGGCAGGTTGAAAAGATCTAAAACCCAGATTCCTAAGTAGAGGGACTAACCAGTATTTCCTGCTCCTCTCATAGCCCTTGCAGAAGAAAACAACATGGGCGTCAATCTCCTTCGGATGTGCACATACTGGACAAGTTTCTGTGGAGGAGCGGCATGACCAGGACGCAGTGAATGAAGCTAAGGGAAGAGTTCCATATCTCCATTGAAAGAATAATTTTCTCGTTAATACAGGAGACATGTCATCTAAAGTGCTTTCAAGATGATAAGAGTCTTTTGCTTTTAAGAACAGGTGGGTCAAAGATCCTTCTCGTGTAGCATCAATAGCTCTGGTGAGCTTCAGATCTTGGTAGGCTCTCACAAGTTTTTGGGGTCTTTGGACAGGTGTTTAAAGGGTCCGTCCGTAGTTCCGGGTAACCAATGTCCTCTAGCATTCCTTTAACATAAGTCATCCACGGAATTCTCCTGGCATTGCGTAACTGCAGGAATTCCTGTAGCTCCTCTCTATAGTTTATAAGATCTGGGCTACACCACAAACGCCTCCAGAATGTCAATGGTTTAAGACCTATCTCCTCCGTTATCGGTCGGATTCCCAAATCCAATCTAAGAGGGAGTAGTGGAGTGCTCTGAGGGAGGGCAACAATCTGTCTCAGAAATTTGTTTTCAGTTGACTGTAATTTAGATAGTTGAGTATGTCCCCACAGCTCACCCCCGTATGTGACACCCGCACGGGCTTGAGTTTTGTAAATATGAATAATTGTGGTTAGTGGGCGGTAGAAAGATTTATTCGCCAGTCGCATAGTGCCACCCGCCAACTGAGCCAGTTTGATGGTCACTTTTGTCTGGTGAGACGTCCACGTTAAATGGTCGTTAAGAGTAATCCCCAAGTATTCAATAGTATGCACTCATTCTAATTGGATTGTGCCTAGCCTAGGTGGGGCTCGGTTCTGGGGGTTGGGATTCAAAATCATAAATGTAGTTTTCTGTGGGTTAATTTCCAATCCCCGCTCAGAGCAAAAAAGTAAAAAACCGTCCAGGACACGTTGAATGCCCATAGGGGATTTGGACAGCAGCAGGGTGTCATCTGCAAACATAATTGCAGGCACCCTGCTGCCTGTCAGCTTGGGGGCATTGGTGTTGGCAATCCTGTTTAGGTGGGCAACAACCCTGTTCACAAAGAGGCAAAACAGGGTCGGTGCAAGCACACAACCCTGTCTAACCCCTCTGCGAACGGGGAACCTTTCGGTTAGCTTGCCACCTTTGCCACACCTCACGCGGGCGTAGTTGTTGTGATGTAGTCTCATCAGGATTGCCAAGATGTCTCCAGGGACGTTCAACTCTTCCATAACTCTCCACAACCTCGCTCTAGGTACCAGATCGAAGGCGGCACGTAAGTCTACAAAAATAGTATACAAAGTACCGCCCTCAATTACAGCTGTTCTCCAATAAAGGAGATTCAGCCTAAAAATTTGGTCTAGTGTCGATACGCCCTGTCTAAAGCCCGCCTGGTAGGGGGACAGGATACCCATCTCCTCTGTCCAGGCCTGTAGCCAGTCCAAGATCACTCTTCCGAAGAGCTTTTGGGATATGTCGATAAGACTGATTGGACGATAGTTGGCTGGGAGCAGAGGGGATCCCTTTTTATAAATTGGAACCACCTCTGCTCCCAGCCAAGTATCAGGAACCTCCATTCCCCCCCCCAGAATGGCATTAAATATCAATGTAAGATATGGGGCCCATATCCCTGGTTCCTGCTTAAACAAATCCCCGGGCACCCCATCGAGTCCCGGTGCTTTCCCAGCAGCTAGACCTGTAATGGCCTCCCTCACCTCTTTTTCTGTAAAAGGAGCTCCCGTTGGACTGGAAGTCTTTGTGCAACCAGCTCTATTTGGGTCCCCAACTTCCTCAGAATACAGCGCCTCAAAGTGGCGCTGCCATATCGTAGGGGCTATGTTGGGCTCTATTGCTGAGGATAAATCCTCTGTGCCATTGGCGACTAGACTAAGCGCCAAAATTTGCGCGAGTCTCTGTTGGTTAATGATCTAACAAGGTTTTCCCAATAGTCTTGGTCCCATTCAGCCCGCGAATTCTCCAGGAGCTTTTTATAGGATCTTCTCCTGGCTTGGATTTCTTCTTTAATATGGCGTCCTTTTATAGCAAGTAGCAATTGGGCCTTAGATTACCTGCAACTGGCATTATACCAGGACGTCTTAGACGGGGGACCTTTCCTTTTCCCTGAGGATGAGAACAGATCCAGCTCTAGGGTATTGATTATGTCTGCGTGTGTTTGTGCAAGCATACCTCTATTAACATCATCTTGCCCCTTCTTCCCTATCTGGAAGGCCCTCTCCAGAAGCGGGATAATCCTTGCATATAACTGAGGTATTCTGTCTGGACTGTTGGCCAATTTCTCCCACTTGACTTTCCTCCGATTATTTTCAAGTAGTAGCCCCGCCTTATCTTTATCCGTTCCATGGGATGTGGCCTCACGCCCTGGCAGGGAATAGGTCAATTCCAAGGCGTTATGGTCACTATCCATTCTTTCGGTGACTTTAAAGTCAACTATTAGTGGCCATATGAACAGTTTAACCATAATGTAGTCCAGTCTGGATTCGCTGCCTATTTTATTGTAAGTATGGATACTAGGGATGTCCGATTTGCAGCGGCCGTTGCAGGCCCTTAGACCTTGGTTAAGAGTGAGGGCGGTTATCTGCAAGGCCAAGGGAGTCCAAGCCTTAAGGGGAGGCGCCACCGTCTCTGGAATGAACCAACATGAATCTTCCTCGTAGGAAGGGCCATCACGTAATCCCGGTAGCGGTTCGTACTGTGAATTAAAATCGCTTCCCACCAGGCAGGCGAGTTCACATGAAATGCCTTCTAGGAACACAGATAATTCATCTATGGTGCCAGATTCTTTTAGCATAGATACCGGCCTTGAATATATGTTAATGACTAGCAGCTTCGAGGAGTCTGGCCACTCAAGTAAGACAGCCAATATATCATCTGAAGCGGTCTCCAGGCAGGTAGCGTGACAGCCTAGGTCCGTTGCTACCCAGGCCGTGAGTCCTCCCGACGGCCTGCCCCTTCCCCCCCACTTAGCGGGTTTGGAAAAGGATGCATAGCCCAGAAATGATATTTCCTCACGCGCCCAAGTCTCCTGGAAGAGGAGTATATTTTTGGAGCTGATATAAGAGCCCCACTCTGTGGAATCTATTTTATTAGCTAGGCCTGCCACATTCCAAGAGATCACAGTTATATGGTAAAATTTGATGATTTTGAGCCCACTTCCAATGTCTCTAACAATTCTAATGTTGAACCAAATCCGGTTCAAGTTGTAGACCAAAGCGTTGTTCCTATAGAATGTACTCTTGCACTTGAAAAACAAGTAATTGAACCTAAAAAGAAGTTCTCGAATCAGAAATGTACCAGTTAAAATGAAAGACTTAATTTTAATTGTTATTAATTGTTGTTTTTACAGTTCATGTATATATATATATATATATATATATATATATATATATATATATATATAAAGTTTTTTTTTTTTCAAAAGGGGGAAGGTGTTTAGTAATACTTATTAGGTTAACTTGGAATGCGCCTTGCATTCTTTACCTCGCATTCTTTGAATGGGGTTCTATAGAAGGACGGTTGAGAGTTCGATCTGGCTAAGACTCGGACAATAGTGGTTGTTAAGCTGTCTTTGTATTATTGAATAAACTTGCTTACTACCCACTTCATTGTAATGTGATACTTACATCAATACTCTGTAGTGGATTTCTCATGAGAGTTTCACTATCTGCAAACAGTGCAGTACAGAGTAAACTCTCTCCGTAGAGTAAACAGCGTTTCTATTTATATTCGCTTCTTTTCTCAGTGTAGGTTCAGTGCCTGCCAGAGATTTGATACAGGTAAAGACTGTCCATAATAGGGTCTTAATTATGTAACATAGCTTTAGTATCTGGAGGAACTTGGCTTTCCCTGAACAGCTGTATACAGATTTAAGACCGTGTGCAGGATAGGTTTGTAGTCCACATGAAATAGGCTACCCATGAATGTGTAGTATATAGGGTCAATGTTGCACATAACACAAGCTTGCTATGGGAGTTGACTGTATGATAGCAGTAATGATGCATCATATTATTGTAAGCTATTTTGCACTTTCTTAGCTGTTATGCTATACACGTTTATAGAGTAATGTGTACAAAAGAAGATTGGACATCAGTGATACCATCAGCAATGTCAAACGATGACATAGAACATGCAATGAGTGATGTAATATCGGAGACCATTAGCAGTGCATGATGGGGTGCAAGTCATAGTTAGCTCTTCTAACTATAAATGGTGAATTTCTGTGATTTTCTTTTTTTTTAGTTCAAAACTTTAATGTCACTGACATTCACCCAAGTATGGCACTACATTAATCTATGTTTTTATCCAGTGAATTTCTATGTTTTTCTTAACAAAGTAATATTTTACCACCATATGTAAAGCCAACCTTCCGCAGGTGGTTGGCCACAAGATCTTAAGTTCTTTTAAAGGGGAGAGATCCACGTACCCCCCTTCCCGAGGCTCACAGTGACCCAATCCTTCAGGTCCCCTTTTTTTCCCTAAAGCAGAGTGGGGCCAAGTAGCCACCCTCCATGAGCCTTTTTTGTTCCAGGGGACCTGCATCCCCCACTGACTTTTTTTTTTAATGAAAGAAGGGGGCATGGCCTACTTCCCTCAGCCTTATCAGGGCCTGGGGATCCTATCCCCCTGGACCTTTTTATAAAAATAAAATAAAGGGGACGGGTCTGCATGGCTGTCTCGGCCCTACCCTTATTAGGCATAAGGGAACACATCCCCAAGGGCCTTTTTAAAGTGTATTAAAGGGGAGAGGGCCGAATGGCTCCTCTCCCTGAGCCTTATAGGGCCCCCGGGACCCCATCCATCAGGTCTGTTTCCTTTTAATCCCCTCCCCAATCTTTATTAGACCCTGGGCAATCCAGCCCTCAGGGACCACCCTTACAACTAAAGGTAAAGGGGCAACTAGGCCCCCATCCCATGCCTTATTAGGCCCCGGGAAACCCATCCCCCAGGACCACTACTTAAAATAAAGGCCCAAGGACCCATCCCCAGGGCATTTATTGTTTTTAATGAAAGAGTTGCTCCTATCCCCAAGCCTTGTTAGGCCAGAGGGACCCCATTCATCAGGGCCACTACTAAAATTTAAGAGGAGGGGGGTTAGCAAAGCCTCACTCTCTGAGCCAGCTGCCCCCCCATATATGCAAATTTCATCCCAGGTGTTGGGGTCCCCCGGGCTTTTAATGGCTTGAGGAGGGGGTCGTGCAACCCCTCCTAACCCGTTTATGCAAATTAGTCCACAGGATGGGATCCCCATGGCCTTTATTGGCTTGGTGGGGTGGGGGGGCAAGCAGCCCCTTCCCCTTATTGAATACAGCCATGGGGTTAGGCTCCCTGGGGTCTTAACTTAATAAATGCAGACCAGTCGCCATTTTTTTTGTTCAATTCCAAGGGAATGCAGACATTTTTGCCAATTTGTTTTTGGCCCCGGGGGAGGGTGGGGCCATTTGGTTCCCCCATGGGGTCTAGAGAGGTTCAAATAATTATAAAATTATAAAAATAATTTACATGTTTTACTTCAGGACAGGGGGACCAAGTCCCTGAGTGCTGTAATGGCCTGCCAGCAAAATTTTCTAATGTTGCTGGAGGCCAATCAGAGCACTCCATCCTGTGGGAGCAACATGGACAAAGGGAAATAAAGCTCCATGGGTCAATCAGAACGCTGTATTTTTAAACTGGCCCCCCCACACAAGTCTCTCAAGCCTCTTGCGGACCAAACCATCTAGATATCCAACTATTTTTCAATATAACCATATTAGCAGCACAAAAAAAATGCTTTTCGTATGGGACAGCTAACCTCACTATAACTACGGAGATTATAAATAATATATTTATATGCTAAAAAAGGTTAAAGTGATGGTCTAGTTAAGTGAAAATATTAAATAGTTAAAAGTAGTAACTATAACTTGCGGACTCGCCTTTTACAGTGATGTCCCTAATGATGTAAGTTCAGATATCATCAGTGTTATCAAAGAACATGTCATGAGTGAGGTAATACGTGAGATCATAGGCAGGACATGGCGAGTGCGTAAGTTATAGTCAATTAATTTAATTATAAATAATGGTAGCAGCGATATTTCTCTTCATGTTGAGGTTAGCCAATCCAGATGCGAGCTTTTGTGGGGCACGCAGGAGCTTCTCATTTCTATGGGAGCGAAGTGGCCAACTGGGGAAAAAATACCCCTCATCCGATTCGATTGCTCCATCATCGGAAGTTGTATGCCCAATCGACTCCTGGGTATCTAATTATCCAGGTATCTCTACATTTTTAACCTTAATTTCTCAAAAACAAATTAACAGATTTACACCAACTAAGAAAATGCATTCTTTCTGGGGAAAAGAGTTCGCTTTCTGAGAAATTGGGTGTAATTCAGTATAGTCTTTTTGAGCGTAGCACTGTTAAAAAAAATCCCCCTGGAAATTTCATGGGGGAAAGTGTTGTTTGGGAATTAGAATTTCTGGACATCAAAGTCACTCTGAATAATGGAACCCTAGTGACTACATTGTCCAGCAAAACATCAGAAGTCATCATTCAACTAAGCTCAAAAGGAGCATCCCCTTTTGGGCGCCCCTTAGATCCAAATCCAGCTCTGAAAAAGAATGTAATATCATGAGCAAAAGGTTTGAGATGCAAGACTAAACCAGAGAAATCCTCAATGAAGTAAGAAGAAAGGTAGACTCCTTGACCATAGAAGGATGTCTCTTTACTAAAAAAGGAGAAAACAGGGTAATCATCCAAGTTTTATATGCCCCTATAACAAAGTCAGCATGGACATTTGGAAAATACCTTGTATACACTGGTACATACTCAAAGCCGATTCCATGGTTCTGAAAACATTAAGTCAATCCTATGATCATGTATTGCAATTCTAGATCACTACTGGATACACTTGTATCCAGGTAACTGCTAACACCAGAAAAGCTTTTTACAGGTGCTTAAAATCTAAAGCATGTATTAAAAGTATCAATCATTATTCATATATCTTGCCTACATGTTAAAAGAAAACCACCATCAAGCATCTTACACGCGACTCAAACTATTGTGTACATGTAATACAATGTCCATGCAAGTTGATATATGTGGGGTGAACAATAGACAATTTTCCTTGTAAGGAATAGAATTCTTGAGGAGATGAGGGCTTAAAAAAAAAAAAAAAAAAAAAAAAAATGAGTTATCCAATTGCCAGACACTTCAAAAGGGTGCATGAGCAGACTTTATCTAGAGCATTTTTGGGGGAATTGACAGGGCAGAACTACAGGACAGAGGCGGGAACTGGAAAAAGCTCTTGTGCAGACAAGAGAGCAGATATATAATGGACCTCAATTCCAAATACCAACATAGACACCATATAGATAAGGAATTGGTCGCATTTCTTTAGTTGTTTCACCAATGTGACCCAGTCATCACATATCCTTTTACTGATGCTATGTAGATACATTACGATGTTAAGTCTCAGAATCACATATACTTTACCAACCTAATAATGCAAGATTTGTTATTATTTAATTATGTTTCCCTAATATGGGGTTATAATTGCCTGTATCTATGGCCTACAAGAAACGTGAAACTTTGCCATTTTAAACATGGAGTCTATACCTACTTTGGTAACAAAACTTTGGATTTTTGCAAAAACATATAGGCTGCCTTTACTAAAGTTGTATGTATATGCGAAGTATTTGGTGTCGCCTATAGGCGAGCTGATCCTACGTTTATGTGGAGTAGTGAGGTTCCAATCAGGTACACCCTAATTGACAAACAACAGCACTACCATTGCGTTGTGTTTTGGTTGGTATGAATAATAACCATGTTTAAGAACTTCATTCTGAATGTTTACACTTTTGCATTGTAGTCACTTTTACTTGCACTCATTGCTCTTTATACAACTGAACGGAGAGAAAACGCTCTGTATTTGCTTTGGCATGTGTATTGATTGAAACTGATCTTCACTTTCATCCGTGTATTTATGAACACCTTTTTTTGAAAGAGTCACCTGTAACTTATTACATGGATTAGAGGGTTATTGTTTATAATTTATATTGGAGTAACTTTGCTCAATAAGATATGAATTTTGGGCAAATTAATGAGTGATAGGATGTCTATTCATTGGATAATGAAACTAACATTTTGCCCATTTAAAAATAGCGCTTTGTTTTGTATATACTTATTGCAGACTTATAAGTCCCTTTTCACTGTTGTCACTTTGGTGTTTTTTTATCCAGGAATATTTAGGCAAAAATCAGTTTAATTAAGGCTGTTGCCAAAACATGTAACTGAATGATTAAAACCTTTGGAACTACAATCCCGGAGCGCCATTATCTTTCTTGGAGGGAGAAGCTGCTTCTATAATTGGAAGGGGGTTGGGGGGTGCACTTGTGTATCTGCACCGTCCAACGAAGAATTGCGTATCATATATATATATATATATATATATATATATATATATATATATATATATATATATATATATATATATATATATATATATATATATATATCTATATATCCACACAGGTTCTCACGAACAACGCCGTAGTCTTAATATCACCGCAGCGCCGCCAAAGAACAGGAGACATAGTATTTCCGTGAGTAAAAAATTAATTTATTCTGCAACAAACGGACAGCATAACGTTTCGGCCTCCCAGAGGCCTTGGTCACATATATATATATATATATATATATATATACACACACACACACACACACACAAGCATATGTATACACATGCACACAATGTTATGCTTATTTATAATTAAACCAAAGACAGACCTTAAAAAAAAACCAGAAATTACCAGTCTTGAAATGAGGACTGAACTACTTTATACATGCGAGAGGAAATCAATCGCAATTGTCCCTAAGCTGTGTATTCATTGAGCTGAATGTGGTGGCTCAGTGGAATTCCGCATCCACTGAAGGTCACAATATTGATCCCTAGTGTTTCATCATTACGAGGTCGAGAAAATGAGTAACATTAAGTCGAGAACCAATACAACATCTAAACAACAAGAGACCCCCATGGGGTTCCACAAAAGACGCCTGTCATAATTCACTTCAAGCAGGGTGCCACGAAATGAATGATCTGAATTTTGTAACAACTTGAGGCACCTTTTACTTTTAAGGAAACCCAAATGCTACAAGTTCAATTTTCCAACTCTGTAGGCCCCGGGTTTGCTAAAATTGATAAAACATGTAAAATAAATTAAAAATATATACTTGCATTCTGAAGGCACAAAACTGTTATAAACCAATCATTATAAAAAAAAAATATTTGGTACTATAAAAATTCTTTAAAGTTTACTTCTAAAATGTATAGAAAAGGGATGCAGTTCATGTGCTGGACTTGTAAAGCGCACAGCTGCCCGTAAGCGTCCCGGCGCTTGCTTAGGGAACCCGTCCTGGTATTCCCCTGTGAGAAACCACGGCAGGGTGTCCACAAGGCGAAAGCCAGGCATCCCACCGCGAGGGGCCGTAGTGGAGATTAAGCAAGCTATTGCCCAGAGTCGCAGAGTGTGACCCCGTGAGTTGAGTAGGCACCAGAGCGAGAATTGTCGAGTCCGTGGAATTTTGAGCCCGAGACCCGCCGAGGCGGGGAATCGAACCCTGGTCCACGGTCGATCTCAGCTTCCGGGTCTGCCGCCTCTAACCACTGAGCCACGCTTCTCCATCAGCTGCCGAAGTAATGAACCCCTTGATGCAATACGATTTCCAGATTAACGCTCCTGCTATATAAAAATAAAAAACAAGCATTTGCAATGCAATAGGTCTCGCATTAGGAAAGTTCGAGCTATTGGTATTGTAAATGACAATTTTTTTATTTATGTGTTGGATTTGAAAATAGCGAAATTAATAGCTTTGTCATTTACAATGTCAATAGTTATAATGTTTGCAAATGTGACACCTATAGCATTTGTAATGCAATATGTGTTGCATTTACGTGACTTAGATGTATTGATATTACAAATAACAATGGCTTTTAATTTTTTCAAATAATTAATACTTAAATAAAAGTTATTGTAATTTTTTAATGGCAATAGCTTAAACTTTTGTAAATAACTTTTGTGAAGATTATGTTCAGTGTATTTTATTGTGACGAAAATTCAAGAACAGAAGTGAAATATTAACATCTTTTTGTGACATTTGTAATAAAGCTTGAAACATTGAGAGAACATATTTAAACCAGTTGTTGAATGGTTGCACAGATCGATGCTGTGGTGTTGCTGAGTGATGTTGTGGTGATGAGTGATGCTGTGGTATTCAGTGATGCTGTGGTAGCGCATAGTGATGTTGTGGTGCCCCTGAGTGATGCTGTGGTGATGCGATAGAGTGAGTGCGATAGATAGAGTGAGTGCGATAGATAGATAGAGTGAGGGTGATAGATAGATAGATAGAGGGAGGGTGATAGATAGATAGAGGGAGGGCAATAGACAGAGTGAGGGCGATACAGTAAATGCGATAGACAGATAGAGTGAGGGCGATAGATAGATGGATAGATAGATAGAACAGCACATGCGTGGTCTCAGACGAGACCTAAAAACTCCTTAACCCATTACTAACGTGAATATTTTTGTTCCTTTTGGTAATGCAAATGGTACCTTTAACTTGCATTGTAACCGTCTGTTGGTTTAATGTGTACGAGTTCACAAAGACACACACGGTACCCATTGGACGTGGTGTGCTATGTGAAATGCAGAAATTACAACTACAAATGTGTTCCATAAACATAAAATATAGCCTTACAAAAGAGGCCTGTCAGAATAAGCTACTTAGGGCATGTTTTAGTTCTATCTCGTTGCCAGGTGGCTACTGTTTAAGAAATGTGGCAAGGGTCAGAGCTGCCAAATTTGGAACTGGGGAACTAGGTTCGAGCCTAAGCCTGGGCTCAACATCCTGTACAAATCACTGAATCTCCAGTGACTACCAAAAAAAAAAAGTATCCTTGTGCAATTGAACTGGTGCTCATGTAAAGTTCCCCAATACGTTCGAGTCGAGTTAGAGCTATATAAAAATGCAAACAAAAGAAGAGCAAATTAGGGAGGTTTGTAAGCAATAAAAATATGAATAATGATACCACCAACGAATACCGCATCAATCCCAGACCAACAGGGGTCGGTGTTAAAATAATAGGAGTTAATCCCTTACATTGGCAGTAGTGTAGGATGAAAGGTTAAATCGGTCTCAGGATTCAAACCTGCAGGAAACTAACACACGTATAACCCACTGAGCTATCTCATTTGCTTCCCCCTAGCTGTGTCCAGAGCTCGCTAAAGAATGTTAAGGTAGAAATACCCACAGCAGCTGGACAGGCTGTGAAATGCGAAGGAGTGAATCTTTATTTTGGGAGGGCAGTTAGAAGTTTTTGGCGCCTGGTACATCCAGCTTCACAATGTGAATCGTCCACTTGGCTACACGTGGTTTTGTTTACTGCATTATCAGTGACCTCTGACCCCATCGTTTGAGAGTGTCCACCAGTGCCAGGAGCCCGGGCCAAGAATCTTCAGCACAATAACAATAAATGTGATTTTTGGTTCACCAATCATGCCATTTTACCACAGTTCTTGGAACCAGACGGGCTAAAGGCAGCAGCAAGGGCCGGACGGGGCTAGGGTAGGATGTGGCGCTGACGGCTGATGTTGAGAAGGTCCCTGAAAAAAAATGAAATAAATAAAAGTCCACTGCGATTGCTGCTCATTGCTGTTTGGGAGGTGGGAGTGGAGCTACGGCGGGCGATCGCTACTCAAAGCGGTTTTCGAGGTGGGAGGGGTGTTCTTTCCAGGCTAGCCTTACAGGCGCTCTATTACATAAATAAATAACAAGCTGTACAAATGATAACCCAATCCGGGCCACGGAGTCAGACCCTTAAAGGAAACTTATAAAAAAAAGTAGTTGTATTTATGGGGTGTATATAGTGTGTAAGGGAAGAATGCACTGGACTGGTACTGCTTGGGGAGGCTTGCATTGTGTTGTGAAAAGCTAGCTTCCCTGCCTCGTTGGATGGTGATGCACAGCACAGGTGAGGGCTGTATGTGTTTTGAAAAGCCTGTGCCCCCGCCACCTTTGGATGGTGATGCAGTCACCTAGTCAGGGGCGCAAGGTTCGGTTCATGTCTGAGGGAAAACGCAGTCACGCAGGGGGCCAGTCTCTCCAGAGGATGTCGGCACTGGCTTGTAGGCTGCTCTGCAGGGTTGCAATTTTGCTGCAATGCAAATATGGTTCCAAAACCGGTTCTTTACCTTCAGACCCGATGGCAGCTCCGGCCCGACCTCCGGTTTTTGGACATGAGAAGGATGGCTGCTGAGGATGGCAAGGGGCTCCGAGCCTGGGCGGTCATATTCTCACCTGAGGTGCCAACATGACCAGTATGGGCTCTGGGAAGTCCCCGGCAATGCAGGGAGTTAAAATGATGACCCGCCCTCCCCGTGGGCCGACAGCCGCCCTCTGCTGAAACTGCAATCCCCAAATGCCTTTCCCAGAACTAGGGTGACCAACCGTCCGTAAATTTCACGGACAGTCCGTAATTTCGGCCGTCTGTCCGTTGTCCGTGAAGGATTGTTTAACGGATGCCATTTGTCCGTAATTTTAACCGGTCGCACAACCGGCACAGCTGGCCCCCACCTCCCTTCTTGACTGTGATGCTGCTGAGGTCGGGTTTAACAGACTCGGAGGCAGTACAAAAGCTCAGATACCCATCAGCATTGGCGAGGCACAGCGGGATGGCAACCCTCACACCTTCAGCCCTTGATGAGCTGTTAAGAGGTGCTTGAAGATGACAGAGGGAGGGGTGGCAGCTTCGGAGCAGGGGCATCTATTCAGATGCAAACAGCCCTGAATGCGTCTTGTATTTTCAATTGGTGTGAGACATTCCCTATCTGCCCAGGGTTCCAAATATCCTAGAACCGGCCCTGATTACACCGAGGCAGCACGTGGCTCACTTCACAGAGCTTAATTACTGTCACTAAATTGTAAACAAACCTCGATTCTTCAAACATGCAGTCTATATTGTAATAAAATAGAGAAATGGCAGAATCACACTCACACTGATTAACAAAGTATGGAGGACAATCAGTTAAATCAGTTCTCTTGGAGTATCTCCTTTCAGTACTGTACATCAGTGTGGGGGGAGGGGGGCAAAACTAACATTTTGGAAACAGAGCCTGTCTTCTCGTTGTCATATCCAGGAGGGGGTAAGGAGCCCTCCCCCACCCTGGAAGAGATCAAGATGATACTAGAATACTGCATACCCACCCCTGTGTCCACCCTGGTGGATCCTGTTCCCCCTCCAGTGATGGCTCTTGTCCCCCTATGTGGTGGCTCCTGCCTGGCCCCGCCCCCCCCCCGCCCCGCCTGTGATGGCTCCTGTCCCCTCCTGTAGTGGATCCAGTCTCTGCCCTGGGTGCCTTCTGTCTCACTCCTGGAAAGGCTCCTGCAGCGAGGGTGAAGTTCTTGATGGGCCTCTTCTCAAAAAGGCTCAGCTCAAAATTAATATGAAAAGGTGGGCGAGTGAGTAAGTGAAGGGATGGGTGGATGGCTGGATGAATTAGTGAAAGGGTGAATGGATGAATGAAAGATTGAATAGATGGATGAGGGGATGGATGGATTGATGAGTGAGTGGAAGGATGGAAGAGAGAAGACGGAAATAGCTGGATGTATGGGTGGAAGGGTAGCTGGATGGGTAAAAGGGTGGATGGATGAGTGAAAGGATGGATGAGTGAAAAGGTGGATGATGAGTGGGTGGATGGATGAGTAAAATGATGGATGGATTGATGAAATGATAAGTGCAAGGGCGAATGGATGGACGGATGAGTGAAAGGGTGGATATAAGGATGAATGAGTGAGTGAAAGGGAAGGTAGATGGACAAAATGATGAATAGACCAGTGATGGAGTGAAAGGATAAATGGATGAGAGAAATGATGAATGAGTGATAGGGTCAATGGATGGATTCATGAGCGGATGAGTAGATGGATGGATGGATGGGTGGGTGGGTGGGTGGATGGATGGAAGGAAGGGTGGGTGGGTGGGTGGATGGATGGAAGGAAGGGTGGGTGGATGGATGGATGGATGGAAGGATTGCTAAGTGAAAGAGTCGATGGAGAGAGAAAGTAAGGATGATGGATGACTGAAAGGGTGGATGGGTGGAAGGATCAGTGACTGGGTGGATGGATGAGTAGGTGAAAGGATGGCTGGAAAGGTGAAAGGGTAAATCGCTGGATGGATGAGTGAATGGATGGATGGGTAGAAGAGTGAATGGCTGAGTGTACAGATGGATAGGGTGAAAGGGCGGATGGATGGATAATGGATGGATGAGTGAAAGGATGGATGAAGGGATGGATGAGTGAAATGAAAGATGGAAGGATACATGATGGATAGGTTTGCAAATGGCTGAATATGTCTAGATATGGCTGGGCTTACTTATATACAATTGTGCGACCTCTGATGTATCTGTAAAACTTATCCAATTGTCCTGAAGTTTTGCCCTGAATTTTGACCTCCTGTCCTGAATTTGTGTCCTGAATTTTGACCCTTTGTCCTGAATTTTTACACTTACCGTCCTGAATTTGCACCAATGCCATTTGGTCACCCTACCCAGAACCCAGAAGACAAATAGAGCATTCCTGTGCCTTAACAGACTGCGGGATGGAAGATGTAGGGAACTGACGGGAGAGCACGAGCTTGCACCAGCGGGCAGGGGTGCGAGGCCAAGCAGCTGGCAAGAGGCGGGGCTAAAAATACCAATGATGGACGGGGCAGGGAATGCCCAGGAGAGCTGGAGGTACGGCCTGCAGAACAAGCCCGTCCAGTGATTACTCCCTCCTATTCCCCTTCAGTCCACCCCCCACCGTCTCAAATTTCCTCTGGCAGCACCACCCCTCGTAGACCAACTTTTTCCTGCTGCAGCACACATCCATCTCCCGAGCCAAATCTTGTAATCTTGGGCTTGCAACACTATCTCCGGGCAATTTTTCTCTTTGCTAGAAGAATCCCCCAGGGTCCTCTGATAAAAGTTGTGATCTGAAACTCCCCACACCCAATATTGTCAACTGCGCTTGGAATAAGAGTGACTCCCCTATCACTGTCTCCAAACAAACTTTTATAGCCTCCCAAAACAAGAAAATCCTAGGGCATTCCCATAACATGTCCAGGAAGGACCCTCTGACCACAGGCATTCGTCGTTCACTGAATTTCCAATCTTAAGTAGGAGTGCTCTAGTGTAGTAAATTATGTGAAGGGTTTTAAGTTGAATGAAGTGGAATAGCGATTGTAAGGCCAGCTCACTCAGGAACCGTATTGCCTCCTGCCACTTATCCTCCAGATTGCCCAAATATGCCTCCCATTTAGTTTGTAAATGTGTTAGTTCCGCCTGTATGAGGGTCTTATAAGTTAATGAGACTGCTTTAATCGTCAAGTGTTCATCTAGAAGTCTTTTCTCTAGTGGAGACTCCTCCATCATGTCATCATCCAGGGTAATCTGTCCCCCCAGGGCCTTTCCCAATTAGTAGGTCCTAAGGAATTGAGAGGGAACCAGATCATATTCCTCTCCAAGATGTGTTAACACCATACCGTTTCGCATCCCATACATCCTCGAGCTTGGAGAGGCCAATTAGGTCCCAAACTCTAAAGCCTTGCAGGGTTGATACTGCTCCAAGGTTCTTGTCCTCCCATAATGGGGTTTTGGGGGTGAGCACATTTCCTTCAGAGAATGTCCATACCTGGAGCGGCTCCTCCACGTGGGGAGAAGCGTTGCCCCACTGCTTTCTCGCTGTGCGAGAAGCAGAAACATAAAATTTTATTTTAAATACCATTTTATGTTTCTGCTTCTCGCACTGCAAAAAAGCAGAAGGGTATACCTGGTTGGGAGCGAGCGGGTGGGCGGTCCTGCAGGAGTCCAGGGGAGGTGTGGCTTGCCAACTGAGTTCGCTGATCAGTCATTCGCACTGTGCATTTTCTCTATGTAGGCTGCATGCAGCCTATATAGAGAAAATGGCCTCCCCATAGACGCCTGTGGGGTCGGCGTCCTAGCCAATCACATTTGCTTGGGGGAGGAGAGGGAGGCAGCCTGCTTCCTGTAAGGTGGTGGCGCAGAGAAAGGAGACTCGACGCGGAACCGGAGGCGAAGGTAAATTTAAACTTCTCTTAATTTACCCGCCCTCCCAGCGAGACCCATCCCCTCCCCCGCGTGTCATGCCAGCCTCGGCTGCTACATATCCTACATACTGTCTTGGTTGTGTCTTGTTTGCTGGGATCGAGTTTGCCACCATAAGGAATATGAAAATATCCCCTTACTCCCAAGGGATCTTGGTCATGTTGATAGGCCGGATCTTCCAGTGCTGCAAACTCCCACTCATTTACTGTGCTAACTTGAGTGGCTTCGAAATATTTGCAATCATCTGGTAGAGGTATCCAGCCATTATATGTAAACCTTTGAAGGGTGCGGAGGACCATCCGTGGTGTTGCGTCCAGCCACAACAGTTTCCTCACGCAACCTTTAATCTTACCAAAGAAAGCCTCTGATATCAGATAGGGGCTGTTTTGTAGGACATAAGTTAGTTTAGGAAAAATAATAATTTTAAATAGTGCCACTCTACCCAACAGGGAGAGCGGGAGTGTCCACCAATGTGTGGTATCGGTTTCAAGTCTCTGTAAAAGTGGGGCCAAATTGTTCTAATAGTGGGCGGGCCTGTTCCTGGCAATCCAAAGTCCCAGGTATCGGAAACGGTCATGTACAACTCAGAGGCATGGGGTGAGCTTCTCAAGCTTCCCTGGAGGGAACAGAAGTGATATCTCCTAGTTGATACCTATCCCTGAATATCTTCGATAGATCTTGAATATTTCTCCCCCAAGCACCAATGAGGGCTCTGGTTCCATTAAAAATAAAAGGACATTCTCTGCGTTCAACAATATCTTCTCCTCCCCAGTATCTCTCCATCGCCAGCCCTAAACATGTGCATCTACCTAGATCAGCTCAGCCAAAATCTCTATTACCAGGGTAAATAGCATAGGTGACAAGGGGCAGCCCTGATTAGTCCCCTGGCCTATCGGCAAATCTTGAAAAATCCAAAGATAGTCACTAATGGAAGCATCATGTCTTTAGCTGCAGCAATGTTGTTGTGGAGGCGTTGAAGATTGAGCCTAGTCGATCTGTGTGGCATGAAACCATTCTGATCAGGATGCACCAAATCTAGGATCACGTTACACAAACGATTTGCCAAGACCGTAGACAGTACCTTAGCATCAACATTAACAATTTTGGGTGATAAGAGTCCAGTCGTTCCAGCAGTTTCCCGGGTTTTGGGATCAGTACTATAGTTACCAAATTAGCATCACGGGGAGCTCACCTTGTGGCTCTTTTTCATACATCCCATGTAAGTGTAACATCACTATAAAAGCTACCTTCTTAAGGAATTCTGGTGGTAGCTCATTGGGCCCCTGTGCTTTCCTGGAATGCAGTGGAGTCAGTGCCGTTTGCACCTCCTAAACAGTCAGATCTTCCTACAGAGCAGACATTTGCTGTTGATCAAGTCACCAACAAGGGCATTCCCGAACAGAGCTATGTATATCCTTCACCTCAGGTCGATGATTGCTTCCATAGAAGACTGATATACTGTAATTGTCTCTGCAATATTTTCGGAGTTAATCACTAGAGTTCAGTCTGGGCCCGGAACTTCCTGTATGTGGGGTCTATCATGGTCCTGTTTACTGAGCCGTGCCAACATCTTTCCTGCCTTTCCTCCCACTTCATATAGGCTCTTCGTCTGCATTATAAAGTCAAATCTAACCACATCTATTGTTATTGAGCAGTATTCCTCCACCGTCCCAAGGAGACGAGCCTTCGATTCAGAATGGGCATGTTGTGTGTTTGTCCTCCAAATGGCATATGTCCCTCTGTAGAGACATGCAGCATTCCTTGCGTTTACATCTGACCCCACCTCCCCAGCAATAATTAACCCCCAGATGGTGGCCTTGTAAGCCTCTCATACTGTAGCCGCTTACCATACAGACGTAGTTTTTTCCTCAAAGTATTAGGTCGAGGCTATCTGCAATCAAGTCACTTCTTTCTCATTGATGAGACCCCTTGCCGCCATTGGCCACTTAATCCGACCTCCATTATGAGGAGAATCTACTGTCACAGCAAGTGAGGAATGATCTGAAATCCCTACCGCTTTATAGTCAGCTTCTATGAACCAATGAATAGACCCCCACGGGTGAAGAAGTAGTTAATATGGGAGTGGGTATCATCCGTGTAAAAGGAGTAACACCAATGGTCTACATGAAGTTCCCTCAAGATATCCCCATCATGTGTTTCTTGCATGGCCCATTGTAGCTTTCCCTATGTAAGCGTGTGCTCATTATAGGCCTCATTTTCCTTTGCACACAGTACCATAGATACACGTTTTGCTTTTGTGCCACATTGCACTTCACAAGGTACCTACAAATGTTTTCACGTTGGGTTCGTTCTTTTCCGGGGAGTTAATCTAAACACCATAGACAAGGTCAAACAACAATGTCCCTTGTTATTCTTACTGGCCAGGAACTAGCACTAAGACAGAACACGAGAATACAGCTGTTGTTTATGCGCACATGTCTGATCATATAGATGAGCAGAAAACACACACATGGAACAAGAGTTCTGGGACCAGAGAACTGCGTATGCTGATATGTAGAGCATGCATCTGTGTATGCTAAAGTACAGGGTCTGCCAATACTCCCAGAGATCTTTGAAATATACTAATTAAGCTTCATTATCAAACGGGGGGGGGGGTCAGATTATTTTGTCCTGTAAAATGACAGGATTTTTCATGATATATGTATTATTAAACATGCTAACAGTATTTTGAGTATGCATTTGATTTCTAATTGTGGCAGGAATACTGCACTTTAGAGCACGATAGGTTAAATAAATATTCTAAACTGCCTTCTTGTCTCCTGGTTATCTTATTGGGGACAAGTACGAGTGAGCGAGCAAAAGGGTGGATCTTGTTACCGTGTTCCCTGAGAGGGTTGAGTGTGTGGTGTTTTGGGGTGCCAATTCACTTATTTCGCTGGGAAGGTTAGGAGGTCCTATAGCTAGTCGGACTCGGGCCCTTAGGTACCTACGTGGTGTGGAGACTCAATCCCTACATACTGATCATCTATGGTTCTAAGCATAGTTCAGTTCTAAGAGAAGAATCCCTCAACATCCCATACCTACATCTTAGAGGAAGTGATTGAGTTTCTGTGAGCCTATCTGACATGTCTGTCTAAACTGGGCTCTGTCTAGCTGGTTATCTAGCACCATATTAAAATCAGCCTGACCACTGTCGTAGATCAGTGAATAATTTGCCTAAGTATGTCACTGTATCCACTTGAAGTCCCGGTGGGACATAAATATTGACCAAAACCAGTTCTTCCCATTCACCCAGAACAGCCCTGCAGCGCCCAAACTCATCCATCCGTGTCCGTTTCACATGAAAGATATATATTTAAAACAAGGGTAACTTCAACATTTTAAAGAACCAGAGGTGATATGTTTATATAACAGTGGTTCCCTGTGGTATTGTTCCTAGAATACCCCAAGAATCCAAGAAAAATGATACTTTAAGAATGATAGCAACGATAATATGTGCATAATACTTATGTTAACCCCACACAAACCAAAATGATTTAAAAATGAGGCACCAATTCTACTGTGTGAAATTTTATTTTCACAGTAAAGTAGTATTTTTTGCAGTATTTTCAACGTGAACTGTGCAGTGAACACAAGTGAAAACCACTGCATCAAACAGTTAAAAAAACAAAAGACGACTTTACTGTGAAAATAAAATGTCACACAGTATAAGCTGTGCCAGTCCCAAATATTTTAATCATTTTGGTTTATGTGAGGTTAAGATATGGATTATGTGCATATTTTGGTTGTTCTAATACGTTAAAAAGTAGAATAATAATTGTTTTTTACTCTATATTTTCTTTTCGCTCACTAGAGTGAGTGAGTTAAGCTTAATTTTTCAATTACTTAAAATCGTTACAATACGCTATTATTACAATAATCTAAAAGAGAAAAAAAAAGTAAAGATCCCACACAACTTGCTACAAACTATAGGAGAGTTTAAAAGATTAAAAACAGTTTATCCAAACTGGTAATAAAGTGCAAGTGCATAAAACGTTGTGGGAAGTATTGTCAAAGTCCCTCTTGCTTGATGGCCAGCTGGTTTCTTTTTTGTGACTCAGTTTTCTGTGACAGGGCTGCCCAATTGATTCTGTAAATTTCCCTAGCCGCGCAACTGTTTGAGCTGTTTTGGCAAACACAGATCTGAGGCTTCTCTGCATCGTACAAGGCCGTAGGACCTGCAGATGGGAAGAACCAGCCGGTGCCGCTCGCTAGCCAGCTTTGGGCAGCAGAACAGCAGATGGAGCCAGGATTCAGATGATAACTACAAAGACGACATACAGCTGAATTGTCCTTCCAGGCCCAGGCTTGGTTAAAATCCACAATAGGCAGTGCGGGAAGTCTCATATAGGTGATTTTTTTCCAGGACTGTCAGTGCTTGCTCAAAATATGGCTGTGGTTTGCCCACTGTGTAGGAAGTGTCCAGTGCTGAGAGATTGGGACGATGGCGTAAGCTTTCCAGATCCTTTTTCGTAGGATATTTTCTTAACCTGTATATTCGAACAAGTTACTTACCTTCGGTAACGATATATCTGTAAGAAACAGTAGTTAGTATTAGATTCCTTACCTTAGAATATCCCCAGGGGTCAGTCTGGATCCGGAAACATTTGCGTAGCAGTACCCCTGCGCGTCGGTAGGCGTCGTCTGCAGGCGTCCCCTGCGGCTCCGCGTCCGTCGTCGGCGTTGTGCGCCGTGATGACGTCGCTGGAGTATATAGACGCCGCCTCCGCGCGCTGACGTCAGTTCTTTGCACACAGCTTTTCCGCGCCAGAACACGCAGAGCCATGTGAGAACCAACACTGGTGCCATTTGAAACTAGGGCCCTGAAAGGGATGTCCTTAACCCTAGGTATCAGTTCGCAGAACGGGGAGGATGGGTGGGGCGGTAAGGAATCTAATACTAACTACTGTTTCTTACAGATATATCGTTACCGAAGGTAAGTAACTTGTTCATCTGAAAGAAACAGGTTAGTATTAGATTCCTTACCTTAGAATAGATACCCCAGCAATACCAACCCCGGTGGTGGGTCTGCGAACCAATACAATCCTACACCAGAAAGTCATGGAGGACAGAACGGCCAAAGAAGCCATCCCTCCGGACTTGACTGTCCAGGCAGTAGTGCCTCTTAAAGGTGTGCAGCGAGGCCCACGTAGCCGCCTGGCAAATGTCCTGCAAGGGGACTCCCCGGCCCAGGGCAGTAGTAGCCGCCGTGGCCCGAGTGGAATGGGCCCTCAGCCCAACAGGAGGCTCCTTCCGAGCCAAAGAGTAGCACACTTTGATGCACAGAACGACCCACCGAGAGATGGTCCGTTTATGTACCGCCCGTCCCTTCTTCGCACCCACGTAGCCAACAAACAGTTGGTCATCCACCCGGAAGAACAATTGTTACTTACCTGTAAACAGGTGGTTCTCCAGTATTGGTGTCTTTCATAGATTCACATGCTTGAATATTCCCCGTCGTCGGAGTGGGAGTCCCACAGTAAATAAAATAGCAATAAATACTAAATATATAATAATATATAATAAATATATATATATATACATAATAAGGAAAAACTCAAAAAATGGATACAAGAAGCATCTGGTACCTAACCAAAAAGTTCCACATAGGAATGCATGGGGAAAAAGAAGTTCCAATGCAGCCTATCCTTGTCATTATGTTAGTCCAAACTGCAGCCAATCAGGCGCCAGCAGCCCTCTAGAACCTTCTCCTCAGAGCTCAAGCCCTCAGATTTTCGTAGCACAAGAGTGACCACAGCGTCTATGAGGAGAAGAGAGCCTCTGAGGGGAGGAAGGGAGGGTCGCATGTGAATCTATGAAAGACACCAATACTGGAGAACCACCTGTTTACAGGTAAGTAACAATTGTTCTTCTCCAGTATTGGGGTGTCTTTCATAGATTCACATGCTTGAATATAGAATAGTAAGCAGTCCGTATCCGAACACAAAGTTTCCAGAATGCAATGTATACACAAAAGGTTGGAATCAACAGGTGTAAACCCATGCCATAGAAGTTATACAACTATATGTATACATAGAGAAGACATGCATAAGACTGGAAACCATAGGAGGAGGGTAGAACAGAGGCTCACCTTACTGAAAAAGATTACGGAGCACAGCTTGTCCCACTGCGGTATCTCCTTTAGCCATGGCACCCAGATTGTAGTGCTTTGTGAACGTGTGCCTGCTGGACCACGTGGCTGCTCTGCAAATCTGATGCAATGGAACTCCGGCAAAGAGTGCAGTCGAAGAGGCTACAGACCTGGTAGAGTGGGCTCTTACTGCAGACTGTAAAGGCTTTCCCGCTTTCTGATGGCAGAAAGCAATCGCCGAAGCCACCCAGCGGGCTACTGTAGGTTTGGTGACTGGTCGCCCTTTTTGAAAACGGCCAAAGGCCACAAAGAGCTGATCCGATTTTCGGAACTGGGCTGTTCTGCTGATGTAGAACTTTAAACATCTTCTAATGTCCAAAGAGTGCAAGCGTTGTTCCGCAGGAGATTGCGGGTTAGCAAAGAAAGACTTCAGTATAACAGGCTCATTAATATGGAAGTCTGACGGCACTTTTGGAAGGAAAGTAGGGTTAGTGCGTAAAAGCACAGAATCCGGTTTAAACTGCAGAAATGGTTGTTTGATCGTGAAAGCATGTATATCACTCACTCGACGTGAAGACGTCAAAGCAAGTAAAAGCGCAACCTTCCAGGTGACATACTTGAGGTCTGCTTTATGGATTGGTTCAAACGGTGCAGTCATTAATTGTGATAGGACAATGTTGAGGCACCACTCGGGAGGGGGACGCCGAACTGGAGGAAAAGTCCGAAGAAGTCCCTTGAAAAATTCACGTATTAACCTGGATGAGCATAAGGAGGCGGAGCCATCATAGCGGAAGCGTGATATTGCCGCCAGAAAGACCCTTAAAGTAGCATGTGACAAACCCGACTGAGCCAGATGGAGAAAGAAAGGGAGGAGCTCAGCGGGCGTGGCACGCAAAGGATGTACTCCGGCGTCTGCACACCAGTGGCAAAAGCGTTTCCATTTCAACTTATAGGTCTTTATAGTTGATGGAGCCCTGGCCTGAGCGAGGATGTTACGACACTCCTGAGGAATGATTAGATGTGCAAATTCACAGTGCTCAGGTTCCAGGCTGACAAGCTCAGGGAAGAGGGGTCCGGATGATAGATTTGACCCCTGTTCATGGAGAGAAGATCCATTCGAGGATGAAGAAGAATGGGTTTGCATTGAGACAGGAGTAGCAGCTCCGAGAACCACGCCTGTCGTGGCCACCTGGGAGCAATCAGAAGGATGTGGCAGGGTTCTCTCCGCATCTTCCAAAGTACTCGAGGCACTAGAGGGATCGGAGGAAAAGCGTAGGCGAAGAGATTCGACCAATCCATCAAACGGGCATTGCCTTGGGATCCTTTGTGGGGATGCCAGCTTGCGTAAGCGGGGCATTTGCGGTTCTCTGGAGTCGCAAAGAGGTCGATTTCCGGGAATCCCCAACGGTGAAAGACCATATCGAGTGTTGGCTGGTGGAGTTCCCACTCGTGGTTGGATGATCGGGACCTGCTTAGGGAATCCGCCAGGAGGTTGGACAACCCCGGAAGATGAACTGCGGTGATTTGGATTTGATGATTGATGGACCAGTCCCAAATCGCCTCTGCCAGGCGGGATAACACCGGAGACTTTGTTCCGCCCTGCTTGTTTATATAATGCATGCAGGTCGTGTTGTCCGTCTGTATGAGAACTGACTCTCCCTGCAGCACTGGTTGAAATGATTTCAGGGCCAAAAAGATAGCCATAAGCTCCAACTTGTTGATGTGCCAGGTCTTTTGATACAAAGTCCATTTCCCTTTGACGGACAGGTCTTGGAGGTGAGCTCCCCAGCCCTCCAGGGAGGCATCCGTCGTTAGAGTCAGATCTGGGGTGTTGGACAGGAAGGACGTGCCTGCCGCTAGCTGGTGTGGTTGTGCCCACCATTTGAGCGCCTTCTTCATGGGAATGGTGATGGAAACCTGATCGTTGAAGGAACCGGTGACTTGACGCCACTGCTTGTCCAGAGCCTGTTGGATAGGTCGTGCTCGTAGTCGGCAATGAGGGACAAGAGCGATGCACGACGAAGCCATCCCTAGAAAGGACTTCAACAAACGGACTGAAACGCACTTCTTTGCTAGAAGTAGCGAAACTAGTCAGAGAATCCTTTGCTGACGTTCCCGGGAGACAAATGCCTTGGCTAGTTTGGTGTCCAGCATTGCTCCTAGGAAATCCTTGCAAGTTGTTGGCTGCAATTGAGATTTCTACAGATTGATGGACAGACCCAAGGAACGGAATACTGTCTGACAAACTGCAGTATGGTATAGAAGTTGTGAGCGGGATTGTGATTTCAGGAGGCAGTCGTCGAGATATGGGAATATCTGTATGCCTTGGAGACGAAGAAAAGCCATGACCGGAGCCAACATCTTTGTAAAGACTCGGGGGGGCCGAACGGAGGCCAAATGGAAGGACCCTGAATTGGAAATGAAGGTGCCCCACCTTGAAGCGCAGGAACTTGCGATGACCCGCTAGAATTGGGACATGGAAGTAAGCGTCTCGGAGATCGATGGTAGTCATGAAATCTCCGACTGAGAGCAAACGCAAGATCTCTGCAAGCGTTAGCATACGGAAGGTCTGATCCTTGAGATAATGATTGAGTGCTCTTAAGTCCAGTATTGGTCTCCATTCTCCGTTCTTTTTGACGACAAGGAAAAAACGGGAATAAAACCCCTTCCCTCTCTGAGACTTTGGTACTACTTCCACCGCACCTTTTTGAATGAGAAGGCGAACTTGATGAAATAGTTCTTTGAGGTGCGGAGGTGGCGGTCCGGAAGGTGGCGTTGGAGGAGGTACCTCGACAAATTCCAATGCATGGCCTCTTTCCACAATGTCGAGTGCCCAACGGTCCATAGTAATGGAGGACCATTGAGAACCAAACAGAGAGATTTGACCTCCAATTCTCCGTTCGATAGACAAGTCATTGACGTTTGTTGGATTGTCCTCTGAAATTAGACTTCCCTCTGTAAGTTCTGGCAGGTTGCTGGCGGGAAGACTGTTGGCGGTTACCGGTGAAACGTTGGTTACCTTGGTTGAAGGACAGATATTGACTGCTTCCTCCACGAAAAGTGGATGTAGTGCCACGTCCTCGAGCACCCCGAAAGGGCTGCTTCTTAAACTGAAGGGTACCCAAAGCACGTGCAGTGTCCGTGTCCTTTTTAATGGATTGTAGCGCTTCATCAATATGCGCTCCAAATAATGACTCGCCGTCATATGGCATATCTAGGATTCTTGCCTGAACTTCCTGTCGAAACGAAGTTGAGCGTAACCAACCCTGACGACGCAGGACGGCCGCTCCAGCGAGTTGGCGAAAACCAGTGCAGGCTACATCCACTGCACAATCAATAAATTCTTCTGCCGTTCTTTCTCCTTCTTGCAGAATTTTCTGTGCTTCTGCCTTGGAAGCATCCGGGAGTAACGCCACATAGGCGGACATGTCAGCCCAAGCCTGACGGTCATAACGACCTAATATAGCCATAGCGTTAGCTACTCGAACCGTTGTAGAGGACATGGAGGAAAATTTACGCCCAATAGCATCTAGGCGACGGCCCTCACGGTCCGGAGGAGCAGTGATTGTAGACGCCGGATTCTTTGAACCTCGTTGAGCTGCCTGCGTGACAACAGAGTCGGGCTTAGGTTGACCTGTAAGGCATGCTGGAGATCCTACAGGAGCTTTGTATTTCTTCTCTAACCTCGGCAGTTGTGCTGGTAGAGAGTTTGGCGTCTTCATTATTTTCTCCCCTTCAGACCAGATGAAGTCTATAATCGGGACTGTGTGGATCTGTTTCAAGGGCTGGTTCTTGAAATCGTATAGGAAGCAATCTTCCTCTCTGTGTGCTCGTGGTAATTTGAATCGTTGCGCCGCCCTATCCATTAACTGGTGGAAGCCTGCGATATCTACTGGAGGAGAATCCCCTGTTGGCACCTGAGAAGGGGATGGTGTTTGAGCACGATAGTCATCCCACTCCGCTAAATGTTCTTCACCATCCTCATCTACTTCAGAAACTTCACCATCCTCACGCTCTGGAGGATTCTCGTCATCATCATCCTCTGGATAAATTGTAGTATGAACCCGAACTGATGTAGTTCTGTGAACAGTTACAGGCGACGCCGGTTGAGGAGGAGCCAGAACCGGGTCAGAAACTGGATTCAGCACCGATGGAACAGCAGTAACCTGTGGCGTTGGTGGGAAACGCCGATTGTAATCTTCCAACATACTTTGGAGGTTCGATATCATTGATATAGGCAACATCGCAGTTGGAACTTGAGGGTGAGTTGCTTGATGTTGGCCATACTGATCTTCCTCGTCGTTAGTGAATTCTTGGCACTTAATATTCAGATCCGAAAGACTCTGAGCTTGGTCATCAGACTCTTGATCAGAATCAGTAGCAAACAGCGGAGATGGAGGATTAATCATCTCTCTTTCTGTAAAAGTCTCGAACTGAGTTTTGCTGGACTGTAAAGGCAATAAAGGCATTGAAGCAAATGAAGAGGCCGGCGTGGAAATTGTGCCTTGCGTACGCGTCGACGGCATGACATCAGTCGACTTCTGCGATGGAATTGACTTGGAAGCCATCGTCGACGAGGAGACCGTCGACGGAGTAATCTTCATTGGCATCGTCGGAGCCATCGTCGACGGAACCTTCACTTTCAATGTCTTCGTCGACGGAGTCGTCGTCGACGGAGTCATCGTCGACGGAATCATCGTCGACGGAGCGGTCGTCGACGGAGCGGCCGTCGACGGAGCGGCCGTCGACGGAGCGGCCATCGACGGAGCAGATGGAACAGGCCCTCTCGTCGACGGGACAGACGTCGGCGGTGCGCTCATCGTCGAGGGCGTCGACGGAGTCAGAGTCTTCGAACTTCTAGTCGACGACGACCGGGTCGTCGACGAGTGAACTTTCTTCGTCGACGAAGATGAAATAGGAATCAAAGAAGACACGGTCTTAGAACTGAGAACCACTCTCATCGACGACGAAGACGTCGACGCCAAAGCTGACGACGATCCAGAGGCCAGCGTCGTCGTGACCGTCGTCGTCGATTTGGAACCAGAGACAGCCATTCTCGTCGACGGAGCTGGGACTACCGTCGTCGACGAAAATTCCGTTTTCTTCACAGAAAAACTGGACATTGAAGCAGAAGGAGCCTGAGAGCTGTGTCTCGTGGGCCCAGACGTGGTAGGTAAAGGTGAAGACACCGCAGGGGTCAAAGCGAGGGAAACTTTCCTCTTATTGAGAAATGGTGAAGGCACCTCCTGCCCACTACCACGTTTAGAAGCTGCTTTAGAACGGCCTGACACAAGACTTTCAGCATCAGAAAGTATATTGTCCTTGTGCCTTTGAAGCCAAACAAGTAAACGGCCTTCTCTGTCCTTAAGAGTTTTCTCTGAGAATTTTCTACAGAGCTTACAGGTGCCTACTTCATGGTCCGGGTAAAGGCAGTAAATACACTTACTGTGTGGGTCATCATGAAATAATCTCAGCTTTCCACAGGAGGAACAAGCTCTGAAGAGAGACTTCTTACTTGAAGACATTGTGGAGAAATTGGAACACTTGAAGAAAGAAAACTGAGCAGAGCTCAGGGAGACTCCCTTACACACGACGTGCGGTAGAAAATCTGAGGGCTTGAGCTCTGAGGAGAAGGTTCTAGAGGGCTGCTGGCGCCTGATTGGCTGCAGTTTGGACTAACATAATGACAAGGATAGGCTGCATTGGAACTTCTTTTTCCCCATGCATTCCTATGTGGAACTTTTTGGTTAGGTACCAGATGCTTCTTGTATGCATTTTTTGGGTTTTTCCTTATTATGTATATATATATTTATTATATATTATTATATATTTAGTATTTATTGCTATTTTATTTACCGTGGGACTCCCACTCCAACGACGGGGAATATTCAAGCATGTGAATCTATGAAAGACACCCCAATACTGGAGAACTGGCGTGTGCGATCCATATAAAATGAAAGCGCACGTTTTGGGTCCAGACGATGGAGCCGCTCTTCATCCTTTGAAGGATGCGGAGGCGGGAAGAAGGAAGGGAGGGTAATGGACTGCCCGATGCGAAAAGCAGAGATAACTTTGGGCAGGAAAGAAGGTCTAGTTCTCAGAACCACCTTGTCTGGATGAATGGACATGAAAGGAGGTTTGACAGAAAGAGCCTGGAGCTCACTCACTCTCCTGGCAGAGGTGATGGCAACCAGGAAGGCCGTCTTTAAAGTCAGGAGACGGAGAGGACAGGAATGAAGTGGCTCAAAGGGAGCACACATCAAGAAGGTTAGAACCAGGTTCAAGTCCCACTGAGGCATCACAAACGGAACAGGTGGATATGTGTGTGTGATGCCCTTCAAGAATCTTGTTACAATGGGGGACTTGAACAAAGAAGGTTGATCAGGCAGCCTCAGAAAGGCAGAAAGGTAGCCCTTGATAGTGCCCAGAGCAGAGCCCTGCTGGGCAAGAGAAAGAAGGAAGAGAAGAACCTCAGAAAGAGGGGCAGAGAGAGGATCCACAGCCTTTGCTGTGCACCATGCCACAAACTTGTTTCACCGACAGGCGTATACCGATTTCGTGGAGGAACGCCTGGCTGCCAGAATCACATCACAGACTTCAGGAGGCAGGTCAAATGGCCTCAACTGTCGCCGCTCAATCTCCACGCGTGGAGGCTGGACAGGTTCGGGTGGAGGACCGTCCCCTGCTGCTGCGACAGAAGGTCCTCCTGAAGGGGCAGGCAGATCGGGGGACCGACTGACATGCTGAGTAGCTCGGAATACCAGTACCTTCGAGCCCAGTCCGGAGCCACAAGGATGACTTGGGCCCGGTCGCGCCTGATCTTCTTCAGCACTCTGGGCAGAAGTGGTATAGGCGGAAAGGCATATAACAGACCGCAACTCCGCTCGCGCCGAAAGGCGTCGCCGTGCGAGCGCTGTCTTGGAAACTCCAACGCGCAGAACTGATGACATTGCGCGTTCTCTTCTGTGGCGAATAGATCTAACCAAGGCTCTCCCCATCGCTGAAAGAGGCCTTGCGCCACGTCCGAGTTCCGACGCCATTCGTGATCCATCGAGCACCGACGGCTGAGTTCGTCCGCCCTGGCGTTCAGAGAACCTGCCAGGTGTTGAACCGTCAGAGTCACGCCCTGACGTTCCAGCCATTGCCAGAGGCGCAGAGCCTCCTGGCAAAGGGTCCACGACCCCACCCCGCCCTGCTTGTTGCAGTACCACATGGCGGTGGTGTTGTCCGTGAACACCTGCACTACACTCCCGTTGACAAAGGGAAGGAATGCTTTTAGTGCCAAACGAATCGCCCGGAGCTCCAACAGGTTTATATGGAGCCGGGACTCCGCCGGAGACCAGATGCCTCTGATCTCTGCCTCTCCCAGGTGGCCTCCCCAGCCCTGGAGGGACGCGTCCGTCACAACAACGTGCTCCGGTTGGGGAAGGGAGAGGGATCTGCCTCTGACCCAATCGCGGTCCGTAAGCCACCACTGCAGTTGTCTTGCAGTGCCCTCTGAGATCAAGACATGGTCGGACAGGTTGCCCTGATGCTGGGCCCACTGAAACTTCAGGTCCCACTGCAGAGCCCGCATCCGCCACCGGGCGTGATGCACCAGAAGGATGCAGGAAGCCATCAGCCCCAGCAGCCACAGCGTCAACCTGACCGAAACCCGGGATAACGGCTAAAAGATGGGAATCAAAGTCTGTATATCCTGGACTCGCCGTTCCGGAGGATAGACCCGAAACTGCGCCTAGTCGAGAACCGCTCCGATGAAAAGGAACTTTTGAGAGGGACACAGGTGTGATTTCGGCACATTGATGGAGAACCCCAGCTCGTGCAGGAGGTCTGCTGTCATCTGAAGGTGGTGGACGACTGTCTGGGGCGAGCCCGCCTTCAACAACCAGTCGTCTAGATAGGGGAAGACTGAAACCCCCAATCTGCGCAGATGAGCTGCGACCACCGCCATCACCTTCGTGAACACCCGTGGGGCGCTGGTAAGGCTGAAGGGGAGCACGATAAACTGAAAGTGCTCGTGGCCTACCGTGAACCGCAGGTAACGCCGGTGGGCCGGCAGGACAGGGATGTGAAAATACGCATCCTGCAAGTCCAACGCCACCATCCAGTCTTGTGGGTCTAGAGCAGCCAAGACCTGAGCTAAAGTCAACATCTTGAACTTCTCCTTCCGGAGGAAGCCGTTGACGTTCCTTAGATCCAAGATAGGACGTAGCCCCCCTTTGTCCTTCTTGGGTACCAGAAATTAGTGGGAATAGCAACCACGTCCTACTTCTGGTCCAGGAACGCGCTCGATGGCCCCCTTGGCCAAGAGGGCCGTAACCTCCTCCCTCAGAAGTGCCAAGTGGTCCCCCGACACACGGTGGGTCTGCGGTGGCATGGCTGGAGGAGTTGTCTCGAAGGGGAGGGAGTAGCCCCTTCGGACGAGCTGCAGCACCCACCTGTCTGATGTTATTGTGCGCCAGTGGGAGAGGTGATGGCGAACCCTGCCTCCCCACCGGCGTCACATGGGCCAGAAAGCACGGACTAGGAGGATTTAGTGGCAGATGCTGCGGGGGGAGGTGTGGCCTGACCTCGCCGCTGTCCCCGACCGCCACCACGGCGGTTACCACGGCCGCCGCCGCGTTGATAAGTCTGTTGCGGTGCGTGGCTGGCAGCACATGTGGGACCGCCCCTTCCTTGGCCACGAAAGGAGCGAAACGAACCAGTTTGCTGGCGCTGGGTCGAGAGACCCAAGGACTTGGCCGTGACCCTGGAGTCCTTGAAGCGCTCCAGCGCGTGGTCCGCTTTGTCGCCAAACAGGCGACTGCCATCAAACGGCATGTCCATTAAAGCATTCTGGACATCTGCTGAGAAGTTGGCGGATCTCAGCCAGGCGTGGCGACGAATCGCCACCGTCGTGGACATCGCCCTGCCCAGCGAGTCGGTCGTATCAAGACCACACCTGATGGAGTATCTTGCTGCGTCTCGGCCTTCAATCATAGCTTTGCCGAGCTTAGCCCGTACCTCCGGCGGGCATTCAGGCAGCAGGTCCGCGACCGTATCCCACAGAGAGTGGGTGTAGCGGCCCAAGAGGCACGCGGTGTTGCAAGACCGCAGTCCCAGACTCAGGGACGAGAAGACCTTTTTGCCATACTGGTCGTACCTCTTTGATTACCTGTCGGGCGGGGCCAACGGGAATGCGGTCTGGGAAGTGGAGGCCTGGATCACCAGACTCTCAGGGGTGGGTTGGGTGGACAGAAACTTGGGGTCGTCCGAACACGGACGGTGGCGTCTGGCCACGTTCCTATCAACAGGCGAACCTGAAGCGGGCCTGGACCACGTGCCCAAAAGAACGTCCGTTAAGGCCTCGTTGAACGGCAGCAGTGGCTACTGTGGGCATGACTGCGGTTTGAGGACCTCAGTGAGGATGTTAGTCCTCACGGCCGCGACGGGGAGCACAAGGTTTAAGGCCTTGGCAGCCCTCATCAACACCACTGAATAAGCAGCCCCCTCCTCCGTAGCCACGGTAGGAGGCGAGACAAAGCCAGGGTTGGGGGAGTCATCCAGACCACTGGCGTCACCCAAGTCACCCGTCCAGTCCATGTCGTACTGACACTCGCGTGTCAGAGGGTCCTCAGACCCCTCCCACTCCTCTCCGTATTCTACATCCTCACCATATTCGGAATCAACAATGTAGACCGGCTCCTCGGGGTTCACAGGCCCCATCGGCGTCGAACCCGGCGTCGGGCGACGCCGGTCCGACTCCGCGTCCGGATTCGGAGAGGAAATGGGGATGGCGCGGCGCCAGGGGTTGCCCCGATGGAATCGGCACCGGAGAGGCCGGTTGACCAGCCGGCGCCGACCCCGAGGGCCCCTGCGGCGCCGGGACCGGAGCCGTCGGCGGCACCGGGGCCGGAGCACCCGACGGCGTCGAGGCAGAGGCACCCGAACCGCTAGGGCCCCCGGACGGGTTCACAGGGCCCTAAGGCGCCGCAGAACCCGCCGGAGGAGAAAGAGCCCTCATGGCCATGAGGAACGCCTCTATCTCCTCGGGCGACGCGCCCTGCCCAGGGACCGCAGGGTTTGGAGCAGGCCGCGTCGGCGACTCACGCGGAGCCCTGGGGGTGGGGCCACCCGGAGCCCTGGGGGTGGGGCCACCCGAACCCCCGGCCGCATCGCGCGAGCGTCGGGGGGAGTCGGGGGTACGATGACGACGCCCCGACTTCTTACCCCAGGAACCAGATGAATGGTGGCGACTTCCGGAGCGGTGACGGCTCCGCGACCGATCGCTCCCTTGACCTCCGGCCGGACCGGGACCGCTCTCGACACGGGGCCGACACCCGGAGCTCGAGCAGCTTGCGGGACCGCTCCCGCCTAGCTTTATTCGTCAAGGCCCGGCAATCGACGCAGGCGTCCACGTCGTGGTCGGGGCCCAGGCACCGGAGACAGAGTCGGTGATGATCCGTGACCGACATCATCCAGTCACAGTCGTCACAGTTCTTAAAACCGGGCATCCTACCGGCACCGTAAGAAGTCAAAAAGATCTAAGATCAAAAAACTTGGTCAAAAGACCGGAGTACTGCACTTCTCGGATCGGCGCTAACTGGCGCGGAAAAAAGAAGAACTGACGTCAGCGCGCGAAGGCGGCGTCTATATACTCCAGCAACGTCATCACGGCGCACGACGCCGAATGCTGAGCCGCAGGGGACGCCTGCAGACGACGCCTACCGACGCGCAGGGGTACTGCTACGCAAAAGTTTCCGGATCCAGACTGACGCCTGGGGATATTTTAAGGTAAGGAATCTAATACTAACCTGTTTCTTTCGGATACTGTTCTTTTCCATGTGGTTACTGGAATATTTAAAATGTGCAAATTTTGAGCATTTATTTGGAGCAATTCTATGGCTTTTGCCAGCTAAACCTGCCATGGAGATCATCCTTCTGCAAAGATTGTTTTAATTAGCCTTTTCAGGGAGGTTACTGGAGCACGCAGGGTGCTAATGTAGTATTTTAGAATATCCCCTGAGCAGCTGATGTCTGGACGGGTGAGACCCAGCTCCAACCTTACTCTTACTTTCCTGGCCTGTCTTGAAAGTTCTAGAACCTTCTTATAGGCAGAAATTTGGTGGTTTATGAGAAACTTAGTGAATGCTCTGGGGAAGGCTAGGTGGCCGTAGTTAAGAGAAGGGACTAATTTTGCTTTTAACACTTTCAAGCTGGGTTCGGCAGTCGGACTCTGTAAGGCGTCTATTGAGATTTCTCAGGCTGTATATGAAGCTGGCCCCCTTGCTCCTTAGATGTTTCAGATGGGCTGTGGGTTTGGCCCTGTCAGATAAAATGAGACCCAAGTAGTTATAGTTTCTGCTTGTTCTAATTTGCAGGTCTCCTAGGCGCCATTGTGCTGTCTTCTTTCTGTGGTACTTCCCAAAGATAATTATCTTGGTCTTCTCTTGGTTCACCAAGAGATTGTTCTTTTGGTTAAACCTATGCAGCGCTTCTAAGGTTTTCTGTAGGCCTGTCCTGGTCTGATCCAATTATAACTATGTCGTCTGCGTATTGGAGGATTTAGAGTTGCTCATTCCCCAGCCTTGGTGTTAGTAGATTTGCCCCTCCGGGGCTTTGCCAAGGTCGGCTGTATAAAGATTAAAAAGAAGGGCGAGAACGCATCCTTGTTTGAGACCATTATTAGTTGGAACCTTAGTTGTTTACTCAATATAGAATGTACAGAGTATTGTTTTAGCATCAATACCACAGTGAACATTTTAATTATAAATATTCTTTCAAGCAAAAGGCCATGTTTCTCCCAATTTAAATGGTTATGCCCCTTGCACTAGATGAGTAGCCTGCCCGGGCAAGGATCAAATATTTTCACTAGGCCAGTAGTGTCCCCCCGTTACCTTTCTATGTGTTTCCTGCAGGAAGACCACATATGCAGCATTTCTCGCCAGCGCTTTCGCCACAAGTCCCTTTTATGCTGTATTCTAGGCCAGTCACATTCCTACTCACCAATTTAAGCGTATGATGAGTCATCCCACAGATAGTCTTGCCCCCTCCCCGCATCACAATGATCCATCATGGTGTAAATAACCCTCCAAAAAGAGAGAGGCACCCACATCACTGCAAACTTTTAAACAATTAAAAATGTCCCACTTAACCCCTCCCTCCCTACTTTACAGTGTTGCTGTCCCTGAACCAGTTGCTGCCTTAAATCATGGTATGTCAGTCGCCCATATAACATATCTAAATAAAAGACAAGCATTTTAAATCTGTAAATACAGGTTTCTTAATTAGGGCATTGCGTGGCCAGTGACAATATTCTTGACCCCCTGACAGTCGTGAGGCAGGCTATTGTAGACCCCGGAGTGCTTCATCCATGTTAGAAAATGTGCATTTCAGATCCTGTCAGATGTCATGGGTGTGATTCGAGGTGGTGTTCCATTTCCTAGGATTCCCTGCCCGCGACCCCCGTCATCTGTACAGGCAGTCCCCCCTCCATCGGCTAGTGACACTCAACAGGAGCCTGCGGGTGGAGGTGGGCCTCGAACACCTACCTGGTGAGGAGCTCGGACTCATGGCCAGACCCTTACCAGTGGAGCTGTGTGGGGGGAGAGAAGTGACACTGACCAGGAAGGAAAGGGGTCTTGCTCCTCTAGCCACGCTGAGGCCGCCATTAAGTTGGTGTCGGGGGAGGGGGAGTATTGGGCCCATGGTCTCCCCCACTTGGTTTGGCCCCTAGTGTGTCAGGGGAAAGGTGGCACACGCATCGCTGGCAGGCTCTTGTGTCCAATTCTCCAAGGGCTGGCCCGCCACACAGCCTCTGCACTGGAGCCATTCACGGCTGCGCTGCCATCTTGGGCGCGGCCATGGCTCACCATCTCGAAATGGTTCTGGCAAATCCCAGCTGGATTGCCGTTCCAAACGCGTGCTCCTTGGGTCACCCCCACATCATGGACCCACTTCTGACCCAGTTCTTTTTGCATTGGTCACATAATAAATGCATCACAGGCCACACGTGTCAGAGCTGATCTAGATAGCAGTAACTCCATACGCGTCCTAGACACGCCCCTGCCAGTGGGTACTTTTGAGGAGGGTCTCCAACAGTCTGGCCTCTGGGGTCATCAAAGACCAACAGATGACTTTTAAATTCGCAAAATGGAAAGGCAAGCTTTCGAGTTTACCCAAGAGGATGGGGACAGTGATGGCAATGTCTAACTAGACAGACAAGACATGGGGGAGTGTAGTCTGAGCAGATGGTACTCATTGCTCACATTGGGAACTTAAATAGGCCTTGTAAGGGCCAAAACGAAAAATTGTTTTAAGGTCCGAGGTTAACAGTGCAGTTATGTAACAGACCTATTTGTTGCAATACACAGGCTGTGGGCCGCCTTAGGACCATCACTTTCAGCTATTGGCTTTTGTTTAACCTGCTTCTTTCTGCCATGGTTTGAGACTGTCAGTCATATTCTGCTCTGCCCAGAAGTCTAAATTATTTCTCGCCTAATGCTAATGGGTGTATCCTTCAGACTCTAATTCTCTGTATGCTTGGCAATGCACGAGTTACTATTTACATTTCCCTGCATCTCCCTCCGTCGTCTCCTCTTTATAAATGCATATACAAATGTACACTTGTGCATGCTAGTCTTTACATAAATTAGCATTTGACAATGATTGTTTACTCTTAAGAGTCTTGCTGAGTGGTCAGGAATTGCAGCAAAAAGCTCAACATTTGGTTGCTTTACTGCCCGTCTCCCAATTTTTTTTTATTTCAAATCGTTTTTATTTGGAAAAAGAAATAAAAGGAAAACAAGACAAGAAAGCAAAAGAAAAAATAAAGCATGTAAATACATTGAGTCGTATAGTAAAGTACCATGAATGACATACATATTGTAACAAAATTACATACATACTTGAGTCCAACAAAAACAGACTTAATAAAAATCAATAAACGCTGCACAGTCAGTGTATATACACAGTTGCATAAACAATGTACCTGTTAAGGGATACGTATCAATGGCACTCATATTTGTCTCACAGTTCGGGTGATCTTCGGTAATAACATCATGTGTTTGGTTGTTCCTCTACAGCAGTCATGGTGTGTATCTGTAAATACACTTCACAGGGAAGCATATTGAATTACCTAAGGTATCTACGGTGGTTCAAAAGAAAAGGAGGAGGCATCAAATGTTTTCCATAATTTTTTATGAGAAGCACGCCATGGGGAAGCATGTAGAGCAGGATTATCCACCCCTCTTAAAAAGGACAACCATTCCTGCCACAGTTTGAACGATACTTCAGAGGCGTTCTTCCACTTACATAACACAACTTTGCATGCTAGAGTTAGTAATAGATCAAGGAGCTGGCGGTCATTATCATTAGTCAGTCTCGGATCTAGTACTCCTAGTAGGACATACACAAATTCCTTCGAAGGCTTAATATTGAAAATGTGTTCTATGCAACCAAAGATTCTTCCCCAGTAATTTCCCAAGGAAGGGCAATTAAAAAGCATATGGGCCAGGTCTCCTACTCCTGAGTCGCAGTTCCAACATTTAGGGTTGTCTCTTAGGTGAAGTCTATAAAGCTTATCTGGTGTCCAATATGTCCTGTTAATTAGCATGTATTTAGTCTGTGACAGTATAGGGGAGACCTTATTTCTGAAGGCAGTGGTGTGAATTATGTCCCAGTCAAAAGTCACACCCGTTGCGTTGGGTTCTGTTTCACATCTTGTCTCATTCCTTCTGTGCGCTTTTTGAGGTAGGGGGAGGAGAAGTTTAGAAACCTTCGAGACAAAATGTCCCGCCGCTCTGATGCGAGTAATGTTGCTCCAGAGCCATGGTACAGAGGTTGTCAAGGAACGAGTAGACAGGAGTGACTTACTCTCAGAAAGTCGTAAAAGTTTATCGTTGCGAGGCGGTGTTTGGTTTGTAGGGAAGAGAACGGTAATGGATTGCAACCTTCATAAAGGTCGCTCACCAGGTTGATGCCTTTGCTAGACCAGTGCTCCCATCGGAGAGGTTCTCCGTTGATTTTCAGTGCGGGATTATACCATAGGGATATGGGGGTTGATTTTTTGAATTTTATGCCCGTGTGTTGGGATTGTTCAAATTTCAGAAGGGCCCGTCTTGTATTCAACAGGATATATTTTGAATGGGACAGATATGTAAGGTCCATGGTGAGTAGGGCAGGGAGGGGAATATTGTCAATGATTGCATTTTCAACATCTAGCCAGAGTGGAGTGGAGTTTGGTTCGACGCTTAACCATTGGGCACCCTGTTTACATAGGAACGCAGTTTGGTAATGTCTGAAGTTTGTGAGGCCCAGGCCGCCTTTTTCTTTAGCTAGTTGTAGCTTTTTTATTGATATCCTAGGCTTCTTCCCTTGACATAGGAAGGTACCAAATAGCTTATCTATCCTATGTAAGAAATCATCTGAGAAGGTAATTGGTAACATGCTTGCTAAGTAATTTACCAGAGGGGTTACCATCATCTTCAAGGTTTCCGCCCTACCCCACCAGGATAAATATTTAGGAGACCAACCGTCGAGTAGTGTGGAAATTTTCTTTATGAGTATGTTTTCATTGATTCTTAGCTTTAGATATTAGATATTAGATCTTTGTCAAAGTCCAACTCCAAGTATTTGAAACAACCCGGTTGCCAGGTTGGGCCAGAATCCCCTAGAATCTCTTTATTGCCTAGATTGTTTAGTAATTTGACTTCTGTTTTCTCTTTGTTTAATTTGTAGCCCGACACCTTCGAGAACTCCTCGATAGTATAGAGGAGAGCTGGTATAGCCTCATCCGCCTTCTCTGAGACAACTAAAACGTCATCCGCATAGGCCGTTATTTTTATCGTGCAATCTTTGAAGGGAATTCCTGATATGTCTTTATTGGACCTTCTATGGTGTAGAAACGGTTCAATAGCCAAGGGGAGAGGGGGCAACCCTGCCTGGTTCCCTGATGTAGATGGAACGATGACGAAAATGACCCCCCCCCCCGCTCTAACTCTAGCAGATGGACCAAAGTATAGAGACATGATCATCTTTATAAATGATGCTCCCATGTTGAATTTATTTAGTACCGCCTCCAGATACGTCCAGTCTACCTTGTCAAATGCCTTTTCGACATCAAGTGTGATTGCTGCAGTAGGGGTGGTTAGTAGCTTCGCTTTCTCAAGCACATGTGCTAGAGTTCTGGTGTTGTCACTGGAAAGCCTGTACTTCAAAAACCCTGCCTGGGACGGATGTATGAGTTTGGGTAAGACTCCCTGAAGGCGGTCGGCTAAAATCGAAGCTAAGAGCTTACAGTTTAGATTAATGTGCAATATGGGCCTGTAGTTCTTGGGCAGTGTTGGGTCCTTCCCCTCCTTGGGTAAGACTGCGATAATGGCCTCTGATAATGTACCTTTTGTTTCTCCTGTCTCATTGATCTCCTGGAACATGTGCAGGAGTGGTTGTTTCACAACCGAAGAGAAGCATTTATAGAATCTGGCAGTGAACCAGTCTGGGAGCCTTTCCACTTTTTAGCGATTTTATGGCTTTCTCAACTTCCAAGCTCTTAATTGGGCTATTGATGACTGCTTGCTCTTCTCTTCTGAGGATAGAGAGGGTAGCTTGCATTCTCCTAAATAGTCTTTAATCTAGTTACCTTCGACTTCCGTATTTTTGGCGTATAGGCGTTCATAAAAATCTTTAAATATATCCGCAATTTTGATAGGGTCGGAGTGAGCCACTACCAACTGATCTACGATAGCGTTTATTGTGTTTTTCTGCACTTTGAATTTAAGATAGGCTGCTAAACTTTTACCAGCTTTATTCGATTCACATAATTTAAACCGTTTTCTCCTGTTTAGCCACACCCCTGCGCCCTCGCTCACTATTTTATTGTACTCATACTTAAATGTTGGCCACCTTATTAAGTGTCTCTTCTTTCCTATCATGCAGATGTCTGGCCTCTAACGAAGCTATCTCTCTCTCAGATCTTCTAGCTTATTGGTGTGGTTTTTGTTCATGGCTGATTTCATTTTAATAATGACCCCTCTAATTGTACTTTTTAACGCCTCCCAACGGGTCAAATCAGTAGTGTACCCCCTGTTGTTGTGCAACAGATATTCCCTGATGGCAGCTTCAATGGTGGTCCGATGATGTTCTTGTTCAAGAACTTCATCATTAAGGCGCCAAAGAGATTGGCGGGTGGATGGTTTCACGTTGGAGATGGATAGAGTGATGCAATAGTGATCGGATAGAACTCTCGGTTCTATTGACGTGTCTTCTATTCTGGAAATGGCGTTCTTTGTAATAAATAAATAGTCAATTCGAGAGAATGAGTCATGGGGGGAAGAGTAAAACGTGTAGTCTCTCCCATCTGGGTTTTGTAGCCGCCATGGATCGATTAGATGGAATCGGTCGCAAAGGTTAAGGAAGGCCTTGTGTGATTTGTTACTGCGAAAAGAACACCAGGAGTCTCTATCAAGAGTCGGATCAAAGGGGAGGTTGAAGTCTCCTGCAAGAATATGGACTGCCGAGTCTGGGATACTGTCGATATGGTTTGTTAGGTCCGACCAGAATTTCAGGTCACATGTGTTTGGGGCATATATGTTTGGGACATAAAATTCCATAGCGTCTTTCAGTAATTTGGACGTGACCCACCTCCCTTTGTTTCAAACAAACAAGGGAACCCTTAAGGTATAGCATAGGGACCTTGGGCATTAATTATTATAAAGAACAGTGGTCCCTATAACAAGTATTTTATGAACAATGATCATACACTTAATAGATTGTATGTCTTCTGTCCATCCGGACAGGAATTTATTTTAGATCAGAAGAGTAGTTTTGGTTGTTAAAAATGTCAAGCGGGCACAGCCGTGACCTTCAACATATACAGGACAACAACAAAAAGAACAAAATGGAAAAAGCACAAAATATGTCTGTACACTTGTGTTTCAGTGGGACAGACGTTAAATGTTAGACCGCACCATTGCAATTATCCATGTTACATACACATTTTGCATATGGGGTTTATATGTCGACGTTTCGATGCCTTTCCTAGAATGTGGGCATCATCATCAGGACATTGGATGACATTATTGTTGTCTTAATTATTGAAACCATAATAATTGGCCTTTCCATCACATTTATATTATAAACATTTTTTGCATTGGGAGGAAAAGGGAAAAAACAAAGAGAAATAACGTAAATAGCAGGCATATAGCATAGGTCCTCTATGGTTCTATTTCCAGTCTAATCAAGTGCGTTTTTTCAGAACTGGGTGGCTTGGCTGTGAGGAGTGGGAAATGGCATGCACAACAATAAAATTACAGTGGCCAATTGTTTGTGCGTGAATTGGCGGCGACGTGAGTTTGATCAATGTTTTATTTGCTAACAGTGTGTAGGACTGTGAGCCGATCCGGAATTGTTTAAAGGTGATCTAAGTGCAACACGGGCGCCGAGCGCGAGAGAAATTATTACAAGGGCGCCGAGCGAGGTGGGGATTATTTAAAAGTGATCTGGGTGCCGAACGTGGAAGGAATGACTGTGGCTAAGCGTTTATCATGCTTTTTTCATGCTTCTAATAAGATGCAAGGCGATTTAAACCTACATGGTTTAGACGGCGGGTGAAACCTGGGTTCTTGCAGTTTACCCGGTTGTGTTCGCAGAAAATTCTGTGAAGGAAACAACTGTCAATTAGATTAAGGAAAGTCACGCAGTGAGTGCGAGCAGTGACCCGTGGTGAATCAACGGTTTACCTGCAGCCTCGTGGTTCGTTTTAGATTCCGGCGCGAGTTTAATCACAGCGTTTGCTTGGATACGCCGAAATGCACAATGGCTATCTGCATTTGGAGGGAGGAAGGGTGCCCGGGAAATTAGAATCTACATGCTTAAAACAGGCTTTACTCGGGGTCTGTTCGAACTAGTACTTACTTCGGGATAAGTAGGTAGCTGCCACGAGTCTGGCGATCTGGTGCTCATCGAACGTGCGCGTGGGGTTGTTTTAGTAGAGCGGAGTGATAGTGAACAGCGTGGAAGGACTATCGCGGGTGAAGGGAGATGGCAGTTTTTACGGCGGCCATTTTAAGGTGGTGAATAGTGCTCAAGTGCCATGCATGTAAGCACGTTTAAACAGTACATTAACAAAATTTTTCTCAAAGGAGGAATCACATCAGATGGCATTTAGGAAATCAAAGAAGGGACGTCCAATCTTCAAGTCGGTTTAGCCCATTCCGAATGCTGTTAGTGCGTAGGATCCAATGTAACTCTTCCTTGTTTAGCAGCTGAGATATGTCTGCTCCTCTTGGAGGTGGCTTGATGATTGTGATCACTGTCCAAAGAAAGTCTTTCTCAGTATGCCCTTTCGCAGTAAAATGTTCCACCAATGGGGCATTTGCTGTTTTACATTTTATCCTGCTCTTATGTTGTCCAATCCGTAGCTTTATTTTCTGACTTGTTTGTCCTATGTAGATGAGCTTACAGGGACACAGGATAGCATACACCAAGTTCGCAGAATTACAATTAGAGAAATAATTCCTGTCAAGTTTTATATTGCCAAATTCAAACGTTTTACCCTCTATGGTGGTATCGCAGCAGATACAGCCCCCACATTTAACATGGCCCAAAAGTGGTGGTAGGCCCCAAGCATCAGTTATGGTTGTTTTTTGTGCTTTTGAAGGGAGAGCTGCTCTGACAAGATGATCTTTAACATTTTTAGAACGTTTGAAAGATTGGCGGGTGGATGGTTTCACGTTGGAGATGGATAGAGTGATGCAATAGTGATCGGATAGAACTCTCGGTTCTATTGACGTGTCTTCTATTCTGGAAATGGCGTTCTTTGTAATAAATAAATAGTCAATTCGAGAGAATGAGTCATGGGGGGAAGAGTAAAACGTGTAGTCTCTCCCATCTGGGTTTTGTAGCCGCCATGGATCGATTAGATGGAATCGGTCGCAAAGGTTAAGGAAGGCCTTGTGTGATTTGTTACTGCGAAAAGAACACCAGGAGTCTCAATCAAGAGTCGGATCAAAGGGGAGGTTGAAGTCTCCTGCAAGAATATGGACTGCCGAGTCTGGGATACTGTCGATATGGTTTGTTAGGTCCGACCAGAATTTCAGGTCACATGTGTTTGGGGCATATATGTTTGGGACATAAAATTCCATAGCGTCTTTCAGTAATTTGGACGTGACCCACCTCCCTTTGGTATCAGCCGTAGAGGAAAGCAAATCAATGTTGGATTTTTTGGCCATCAGTGTAGCTACCCCGTTCTTTTTTCCAACGGCTTCCGAGCCCGTAACCTCGGTGAAGTATTTATTCCTGAGTGTATGGAACTGCTTAGCCTCTAGTTTGGGTTCCTGAAGTAATGCAATATCACTCTTTTGTCTGCGTAAATAATCTGAAATCTTCTGGCGTTTGACAGGCTTGTTAAGGCCTTTGACATTAAGGGAGAGCACTTTCAGATTTCCTACCTTTGTTACCCCAAGGGGTGTATTAACTATGGACGAAGACATGATCATGTATTAAATCATTCAGTACAATCAGGCAGATCATGCCAGCCAAATTCCCCTGTGAACTGCCACCTTTCCAGACCAGAATGTGAGAGTACATGTGTGTGATAGGAGAAAATGGGCGCGTAGGTTTCCACCTCCTCCCATGGCTCCACTTTCTGTAGGAATTAAAGCAGCTGAACTTGGGCAAACTTGACGCTGAGACCAGATCTAATAATTGGAATGTGAGGGCTAACTGTTACCTGACTTTGGTGGTGCTTTACCGTTTCCCGTGAAAACGGCAGACTTGAGCACAGCGTGACCGTTACCCCGCCAAGACCCGGTGTCTGCCTGCAGCGAGGAAGCCTTCGGGGGATAACGCTGCAGCATCGAGACAGCGTGGCTGCTGGAGACAGCCTGGGATCCTCAAGGCCTCGGACCCTCCTTGCAGTAAGAGTGCCTGCTAAACACAGTCAGCCGACTTCAAGGTAACGCGCATACAACATTAAAATAGCGTATGCGTTCGGTGATAGGCGATTAAAGTAAGGTGCGATCGAACACTGATCTGCGCCTTCTGGCACCATCTATATGGCAACTGGGTACTTGTGAGATCGCATCGCTATGTAAACGCGCACCTAGGAATCAGCAACAGGGTTCAAGTTCAATTTTGGCGCTCATACACGTTTGGATGCATGATATGTGAGAAAATTGCAGGCACTGGCAGCGCGTAACGGAGGTTCCCCGAGAATACAAGCAGGTCTCGGATTCCTTCCTAATGATATTATGATGGCGGTGCAAAATTCCTGATTGTGACTGTGATTTGTGACTAAGGAGCAACGAGGCTTTGACTCATTTGACCCATTTGTGACGCTATTCCACGCTGTGTCGCTAATACACATTTGGATGCATGATCTGAGAGGGAAAAGGGTGGGCGCTGCCGGCGCTTAATGGAGGCTCGCCGAGAATACACTGATACAAGTATATATCCTTCCTCACATTGGTTCGCTGTCACTCATGATACTCTGATGGCAGAGTATAGCTCCTGACTGTGATGGGGATTATTGATTAATGATTGTTGAGAGCTTTCTGGAACCCCAAACAACCAAAATGGCGGGCTTACAGCCTCAAATCTACCGCTAACAACGGGGTCTGTGCAGCAAAGCCTCCAAGACAACATTGCTTATCCTCGATACTCCTAACAAGCAGCTCCCCTACTGAATGAGTGTAAACCACGAATTTCTGCATGTGGGGTCCTTAACTTTCAAAGCAGAGATGCGAAGGTGTGTCAGAATTCCAAAATAGCGGGCGGACATATACTCCAATGTCTCTACTAAGCACCTATTCACATAAGCACCTATTCACCTACTAAGCACCTATTCACATAGCACACAACTCGGCAATCCTGACACATCTGGCCAATGTGTTACTGTGATGGGCGCTGAAGGTTGGTACATAGAAGGTGTATTAATGAACGGATATTCCTAAAACATACTAGATTGTTGCAGCATTATCACTAATGAGCATTAGACATCTTAGTTTTAGCCGTTATCTTGACATTTAGCGGACTCCATTTCGTATTTACGGCAGCCATCTTGTCTGCTACATGCTGCCTCGTGTCGACCATGTGCTTTGTCCTATATTCCTATTAACGGCGCTTGAAATCTGCCCGGCAACAAGTTATATTTAGTATCCCCCACTTTTGTGCATGTCTAGTAGGGTCCACATCTGTAAGTGATTAGTTCAGGCCCGGACTGGCCGTTGAGGGCACCGGGCAATTCCCCGGTGGGCCGCATGGTTGGGGGCCGGTTTTGGGCCCCTGGGGCCGTTTTTGTTACAGGGCCGTTATGCTGCAAAAACGGCCCCGTAACAAAAACGGCCGAAAACCGGCCCTGTCACAGAGCGCGGTCGCACCTCTCCCCCCTCCCCTCTCCTCCCGGAGGGGGGAGGGGGGCCGGCCGAGCACTTTGCCAGGGCCGGTTCTGGTTCCCAGTCCGGCCCTGGATTAGTTCCAGATAGGAAAAGTGTTTTTCAGTTCCTAAAACCGTTAGCTTCTCCTACTGATCGATTGTGCCTCTCGATATTACCTTATATGTACATAAATCATACTCTTGTGTTTGTACCGCCTTCTTTTTGAGCCCCTGTGCGGGTATAAATAAACCAGGCTTTCTTAGCTCGTGGTGCTACTTATTGCAATAACGAAGGGTACTGTCTGAACCGTAGCACCACCTCATGAGGTGTAATAAATGTTACTTTTTCTATTCCAGTTTCTGTGCCAACTTCTTTCTATTGGTCTGAGGACTTTGTGCAGAGAAGGGCGAACCCCTTGCACTAGTGGGTCTAGCTGAGGCCTGCTACCACAACAAGGTGGTACAGATGCAACAGAGCATAGAATACTATAATTTCCTGACTTTCCACTATGTGGTGTGCTTGAAGGCAAAACAGAAAAGAAGGGGTCAGGAATTTGTTTCATCTCAGCAAGGAGGTTGACTTCAGTTGCAGCAGGTAAATCAAGAGCAAGGTCTGAGTCACAGGATAAGCCAACGTATACTTAGGTGCTAGCTCCCGAGTTAAAAATAATAAACAGTCTGGCCAAACAAACCGGAGCATAGGAGCCCACACGATCACAGTTCGCGCAACAGGTAGAGCATGGTCATAGAAGGATATTTACTCAGCACTGGTTATCACTGACGACTCCTGGGTCAAGCACATTGGTAAACCTCAAGAAAAAATACAAAAATCATCGTCTGGAGGGTCCTAACACACGGCAACATAGGATCATGCGCCACCGAGAACTGCCTCATAGGAAGATAAGCGACCTAGACGGTTATCGTCACTCAAGGCGCTCATAACGGAACACTCGTAGCTAGTCTCACCATGGGGGACAAAGAAATTACAAAGAACCTAAGGAGGCTCAAGGCTGAACCGCCGAACCCTGTATCGCCCATCAAAGGCAGGAAATATGTCAGTGACACTATGGACATTATACTGAGTAAGATAGAATAAGTATGGGATCTGGCAAGATCCACAAAGGAAGAAGTTGCAGTCATCAGACAGGATATTCGGGACACTAACTCCAGAATCACTGAAACGGAAACAAGAATCAGTCGTTTGGAGGATACAGAGGTCAAGACCTGCGGGGCCCTTAAATGCCTTACTATAACCTCAGAACAAACAACAAGGAGATTGTCTGAGTTAGAGGACAGGAATCGAAGGGGCAATCTCCACATATTTGGCATTCCGGAGGGATCAGAGGAAGCTGGAGAAGTGTGGCTCACTGGTTAGAGCAACAGACCCTGATGCAGAGATCTGACCCGAGACCAGGGTTCAATTCCCGTCGCAGCAGGGTCTTGGGCTCAATGTCCGCGGACCTGATAATTCTCGCCACGGTGCCTACTCTAATCATGGGTCCCACTCTGCAACTCTGGGCAATAGCTTGCTTAATCTCCACACCGGCCCTAATCGCTAAGGATGCCTGGCTTCACCTTGGGGTGCCCAGGAGTGGGCGCCTCACAGTAACAGGCCAGGATGGGTTCCTCAGCGGTACAGTGCGGGGACACACTGCTAAGTGTAACCAGGCGCTTTATAAGCTCAGTTACTACTACTACTACTACTGCTCACGGATCATGCGTCTCCTTTCTAGAGTCGTGGTTCTCCCGTCTCCCAATTTTAATGTTGCAAATGCATAAAGCCTTCTCTGCTGCAGATATTTGTTTTGGCAACCGGGGCCAAGTGCAGACCGATTTATTTCGGGCTGTTTGAAGTGAAAGACAAGTGAAACACAGCCTTTCGACCAATTCCATTGCTTTAGATGTCTCGGCGGCAAGATTTTCTATTCCTGGCTCCCAATCAGCTTGATAACAGCTATTCTTTTGACACGCTGATGCCCCATCTGTGTTGAAACAGTCATCAGACGCTGGGAAGGGAGCAGGGCTGTGCTTTGCTCTGAAGTATATATGGATGTCGGCGTTCTTTGAGCAATTAGCTATGGCATGGAGAGAAGGGATGAATAACCATTCCAGTGCCAAGTCAGAGACCAGCATCTTCTCACATGGACACTACTCGGAAAAATCTACCACCAAATCAGGCACATCATACCCTGTACGAAAAAATGCCAGCCACAGCTAACTGGCTTCAGTGCCGAGCCTCCTCTCCTAAAAGCAATACCCTGCTGGGATGCAAGTCCAGAAATTCACTGATACCCAGAGGGAACAGTCCAAAGTCACAAATCCTGGAGAGCTGGAACCTACATAGCATAAAACGAAGTGAAAAAGAATTATGTACTACTACTTGCAATGCAGTGCACCTTGCCATGCTCGGGGAAGACAGTAACTTCTGTCATATTGGGATGGCTCAAACTCGAAGCGTAAATGTTACCCTAGAACATTCGAGTACAAAACAAACAAGAAAGTGACAGAAGGAATGCTTGAATAAATCTTAACCAATGGGCATCGTTTTTCACCCACTGCGCCGTTCTCAACAGAAACTAGGCATATGTAAATTAGCCTCGTCGTGCTTCAGTCAGGAACGTAAGAGACCAAGACCGGGTTCAGCCAATGTAGTACTCGCCAGTGAGACCGAATTCGCGTCATGTGGCACAGTGAGGCTACACCACTCATTTGGGTGAGCATATTGGTCGCTCATATGCAATTAATGGAGAGCAGGCAGAACCAGGGCTCGAGTTGGGATACCACGTGGGTGGACGGCGACCTCCCACTTATTTTACCGGGGGGACACCGTCCCCCCTGCCAAACAGCTGGACTTCACAGGCGCAGAAACGTCACTTTATTTAAAAGATTACTCTGGTGATTGCTGGGTTTTCCTGATCCAGAGGAAGCGCAAACGAAAAAGAACAATTCTGGAAGGTAACGAGTACACAAACCAATTGGTTCAGGAAACATCATACTCTTTGAAGTGCATGTTATGTTATCAGCCAATGATTTGCACCGGATTCCGTGTCAGGGTCCATCTTTTATAGATTAAATCTGCATTTGCATAGGGTTTCGAGGGTTAGCGGTCTGTAATGAGAAATGTCTATCTCCAGGTTTCACCTTAATGAAAGATGGAACTGACAATGGAAGCCCTCTGACTAGACTAGGTCTCCCACTGAAGATCAAAACGTCATGCACTAGAAAAGAGACGGCTGCCTGGGGTGATCCAAGTAGTAACATGCTCTCATTGCTTGAAGGATTAGCAGTTGGGGAGGAATAGGTCTTGGCAAACTGATGAACCACTACACAGACTTAGTAACATCAGACTGAATGACCTTGCTGGTCACTGTGGTTTGAGGAAATTCAGACAAGGACCTTGTTATACACTGCTTTAGAGGCCATCTAAAATTCATAAAATGCATAGAGGTAATATTCTTCGTCCATTGTAGTAACAAGTTCTTTGATTTTTTCTTTTTTCTACTGCAATACAGTTCAATATCAAAAGAAGACAACATTTCAACGTCGCACATCCATAATCTAGGACATGCCCAATCCCCTTTCGGTCGGTGTGGGTTTACCCAGCCAGCCACCAAAATTATAAGCCTCATTCGCCAGTCGATTCCCCTTCATCAAGTCTCTTTTAGGACACACAGTAGAGAAAGCATCCAGTACAGTACACTATAAACATTAAGTATTTCCCCACTGGTACTAGATCTTTCCCCACTTCCGTGGGAATCTTCTGCCTCTAACGCAGGTCCCTGCAGTGCAGAGGGGGTATACCGTTTAGGGGGTCTCTAAACTTTCAGCAGGCCCCCATTCAACCCAAAGCCATTAGGTATCTGTGAGATATGGGATACTCCGGAGGGGGCCCTTATCACATTCCACACAGGAGCTCCATCATTTTTTTAACACCACTTCTTCATGTAGAGCTTATTCTACACTCAAAAACCAGTCAATTCGCGGACTCCAAACTGCCACACTAGGAGGTAACATATTACCCCAATTTTAGGAACTATCCTCTTTGCCGACATTAAGCGTTGGGTACAAAACATTTTCTTACATTTAGGAAGAATCACATCCTTCCACATTCCCATATATACACCAATAGACCCGATTCCGATGGGAGATTCCCGATTTTTCAATTAAAAAAAAGGCTTTCTTTTGGCTGTCTCCTGTCTGAAATTGCCACGGCGTCAATAAAAGCCTACGGGAGAAATGCATGCTCCAGATTTATTGTTTAAAAACCTCCCCCTTTCCTCTTCTAAAACGTTGGCATGTATGCATTTTTACAATAGCCAAGTTTGGAATACGGGGCACTTCTACACCTCGTACAGCCATTACTTCCTCATGTACATATTCTCAAAATTATAGGTTGCCCACTTCTTTCCCACATCTAATAAAATTAGGATCTATTATTAGACCCATATGTTGTACTTTTTCCCTACGATGGTAAACTCTAGAGATGTGTTCATTATCATCACCAAGAGCAATTGTATCCTTCAAGTAAGCTTTATCTGTCTTTGGAGAGAAAAAAACGTTGCCTCCGATAAAAATATTAAAATTAACTACATACAGGTATGATCAAGGACCAAAACTATTTAAGTATACGGATGTTCCAAAAAATGAAAAGGGAGGGAATGGCCGTGTTTCCGAATCACACAGGAGCATGGACATATTCCAAGCTAGGCATTTAACCTATACAACACTGTTGGGAGGCGAAGGAGTTAAATTCCTTCTGCAAATTCCAAGCCACAGAGGATGATTCAGGCTGGTGTTTCTATTTTTACTCTCCTCCTGCAGCTATTACTTATCCGGTTTCATTCCCTTCCTTTATATATCTCTATATATAAATATATATCTGTCTAACCCGATTGTTTCAGTGCAGTCGCTGGACTGGTTTCCAAGGCAACCCCCCTTTCTGGGACGATCTGTTCCGTGCCAGCGTGCCCCACAGAAGAGATCTCCAATTAAAAGCCTTTACCAGTGACATAAGACTGCCACACCAATCAGATCCGCCGATCAGCGTCTAAGCAAGAATGACTGAGGCACGCCAGAGTCATTCCAGAGCAGGCACAGCTACCGTGCAGCATCAGTTCTTCGTTCATATGCAAATATGCACAGAATGCCGAGGGAGATAATAACGAAATGCTTATCGAACAGTGGGATGAAAGGCAAACCCTGCAATTGCAAGGCAGTCTTGGGCTTCGGTCACTGGTTTTGTAGCAATCTTCTCTCGCATTTCAAACGGTGCCACAAACCTGCCCTGCCCAATAACCTAAGATATGCGTGTATTTTTGGGGCGTGTAGCGGATACCTGTCGGCCTAAGTACGTTTTTGGAAAGAAGATAAAGAACAATTGAAAGAATGAAAAAAACACCCAAAAAGTAAACAACCTTTGACAAAGTTAATAGGTTGAGACTCGGTAATCCCGTGGTATTCTTTAATTGTTTTGCAACATATGCAATAGGCATCAATTGAAATAGAAATACCGCAATCTAAAGGTGGTGTGCATCTGTTTGCAATAAATGACCCATCGCAAATATAAATACAAATTTTAAAAAACGAAAAAAAAGCTAAACTACACTTTAGGAGGATGTGAACAAAGAACAATTATGTGACTTGGGAACAGAGCTAATGGCAGCAATGGTCTGCCCCTTTGCAAGTGCTGTATAATTTGATACGCGAAAGCAAAATGATTATGACACTTTTACAGACTAAACGATAAAAGAGGCTGACTGAAAGCAGGCTTGTGAGTACACACAAATATGAAATTAATTCAGAAAACATGAGCTAAAGGTCTCTAGTCGAGACTTCGAAATAAGAAATCCCATACAACTAAGTCAACTTTATAACTCTTCTTCACAACTATATGGAATAACTTGCGTGTAGGACTGGTAACTTCCTCAAACGAGGAAAAAACGAAAACATCTGGTCATTGTAAAAGGTTCTGTGGTGTGGCCTACTGTGATTACACTTCTTGGTATGTAGACCCACTCCAACCCATCCATCTCCACCGACCTCCTGCTTCAGTGCCCTAATAGGCAGAACACAAGTTTATTTGCAGTGCCTCTGTTTTTATGAGGTTTAATCTAGCCCTCCATCTTTTCTCAGTGTATTATTCCATGTTATTTATCTTGGCAAAAAAAGAAAATAACGACCTCAAAAATTAAATACTTTTGCCACTTTCTACCACTCCCACTGCTCATGAAGGACTTCATGCACGTCAGTGGATGAAGCAAGCCTTTCTCAGAAGGTGAGGCACCCAACGTCTATGCCTAGGGCTTGGGAAACTACTATCCTAGGGGTCTTGCACAGGCCACAATGTGCTTTGCGGGGTCCACTGCGGCCCTGCCAAGCATATTACAAGTTTTCTCAAGCCACACTTTTTATGGCGGTGCGACCTCCATTAAAAGTGTGGCGTGAGGAAATAAAGGGGCCCACAGAGCGTCCCCTTGTGCCTCTGCACCATGATGTGCATGCAGTGGGGCACATGTTGTGTCCCCTGTCTACATGCACCCCCAGTTCCTGCAGGGCACGGACTTGACAGTCCGTGACATTCAGGAACTGCCTTTTACACTCCCACCGCGGTGCCTTTTTCAAAGGCGCCATCGTGGGACCACCAAAGAACTGCCTGCCAGAGACTTTAAACGTTATACTCTAGTGGGCCGTTTATTATGGCATTGGCGTTCTCGAAGCGGAGCTGCGGCACCGCTCTGAGACCGCCAATGTCATAATAAGGCCCTTAGTCTCCAAGTAGTGGTTATTTGTTCACTGAGACACAGCCTGCAGATCTTTGTGCGCTCTACAACCTAGCTTCAGGGATGCTCAGTTTAAATGCAAATGTGAGCCAGACAGACCAGCCTGTTGCATATACATAGTTAAACAACATTTTCTCTTTGGAGCAATGAAGTGCTAGATCAGATAACTGGTGACAAACCAGTTACACCAACCTCTCGGAGAGAATGTTTTGTTGCTGCACTCAAAACCTGAAGGACTATGTTACTTACCCTGTGAGCATCTGTTTGTAGCATGTAGTGCTGTAGATTCACATGCTTTGCATACTCCTGCCATCTAGTGTTGGATCCGGATACGTGTAGTTGTTTTTCTTTGAAGAAGTCTTTCGAGTGACGAGATAGAGTGATGTCTCCTCTTGATAACACACAGCAACTCCATTGTTAAATTGTTTTCCCACAGGCAGGTGAGAATTGAGTGCAAGTAAGTGTAGTAAAGAGATGTCTATAAGCAGCAATTGAGGTAAAGGAAACTGCAATGGCCATAGGTGTCCTAGGAAGAGGGAGGACGCATTTGAGAGTTAAGCACTACATGCCACGTACATATGCTTACAAGGTAAGTACCAATCCGTTTGAGACATGTGTAGCTGTAAATGCACATGTTTTGCATACACTGCAAAGCAGTACTCCCCTAAGCGATGGCTAATCTATTAGCTTGTTGGCATGCTAAAACATCCATACAATGTTTTGTGAAGATATGTGGTGTGGACCATGTAGCTGCTTTGCATATGTCAGCTAAATTTATATTTCCCAAAAAGGCCATAGAAACCCCTAGTTTACAAGTTGAGTGTGCTTTAGGGGGTGTTGGTGAATTTCTTTTGGCTTTAATGTAACACGTTTGAATGCATTTGACTATCCTTTGGCGATTCCGGATTTATATATAGGCTTTCCTTTTTGTGGTTGTGAGAATGCCACAAAATGTTTTCTTTTCCTAAAAGTTCTTTCTGTCAATGTAGTGCATGATGGCTCTTTTGACAGCTACTGTATGTAGAGCCCTTTCTGCAACTGAGTCTGGTTGTGAGGAAAAAATTGCCAACTCAATTGACTAGTTGAGATGAAAGTGTGAGACTACCCTTGGAAGGAATGTTGGGGTGAGAGAAGGCCCACCCTGTCTCTGTGGAGTTGAAAGAATGGTGTTAATTTTAGTGCCTGGAGCTGACTAACATGTCTAAGTGATGTGATGGCAATAAAAAAAATGCTACCTCCAGGGCCGGACTGGCATTTGCGGGCACCGGGCATTTCCCCGGTGGGCTGGAGGGGTGAGGGCCGGTTTTGTGGCAGCAGGGGGCCGCTTTTCTTACAGAGTGCCGATTTTGTAGCAGCGCTGCAAAATCGGCCCTCTGTAAGAAAAGCTGTAGCAGTGCTTTGCGGGTAACAACCCCCTCCCCTCCTGTTAACAGGGCCGGTGGAGAAGCAACCTGCCAGGGCTGATTGCTGGTCTCAGGCCGGCCCTGGCTACCTCCCAAGATAGAAATTGGAGGGTGCAGTTATGTAACGGTTCGAATAGAGGACCCATGAGTCTTGTGAGAACATTGTTAAGATTCCATGAGAGTGCAGGTGGAATCACCCTTCAAAGTCCTTCCACAAAGGCCTTGATAACAAGTATTTTGAACAATGAGAGGTGCTATCTGTTTTGGAAATAGACAGCTATTGCTGCAGGGTGTAATCGTACGGATGTGAGAGGCAACAGAGCTGCAAATGCAGTAAGTAACAGTTGGTTTGTATAGTGGCACTGAATAGATTGATTTGTTTATTGTGGCAGTAACAGAGCAAGCTTGCGGTTGCGAACATCTATTTGTGGTAATCGCACGTCGCGCTGTGGTCATTGCACAGAAACCGAAACTGAAATTAGCCTTTAGGCTCATTTCAGTTTCACTATCTACATGCTCAGGGGGGTATCTCAGCCCCCTGAGCACGTAGAAAGACGGGAGAGGGATCAGGAGAAAGGGGATCCACCCACTAGACAACAGGGCCTTCGCTCCCCTCAAAGAAATGGGCACAATTAAGTCTTTCTGCCCCCCCCCTCTCGGGGGGCAGATGTCCCCAGTCTGCACCCCCCCCCCCCCCCCCCCCCCGGGAGGCAAAAAGCCCAATAGACGCCAGGGATTTTTTGGGCAAATTTGAATTAGGTTGGGGGCATTAGCATGCCCGTTTTGGGCAGCCCCCACCCTAATTAAAATTTGCCCCAAAAACTCCCTGGCTAGTGGACTTTCTGCCCCCCCATGGGGGCATTAGCCTATAATCTGCCCCGCCGGGAGGGGTGGGGGGCAAAAAGCCCACTAGACGCCAGGGATTTTTTGGGGACAAATTTGAATTAAAGTGGGTTTGCCCAAAACGGGCATGCCCGTGCCCCCAACCCCTCCCCCGCAAAACGTACAGTCTTCCTGCCCCCTTGGGGGGCAGATGAGGCAGTAGCCCCCATTCTACCCGCCTGGGGGGCAAAAAGCCCACTAGACGCCAGGGATTTTTTTGTTCAAATTTTAATTAGGGTGGGGGCTGTCAAAAGCGGGCATGCCAATGCCCCAACACCCCACCCGCAACAATTACAGCCTTTCTGCCCCCCCCCCCTGTCCGGGGGGGAAGATGGGGCAGTAGCCCCCTATCTACCCCCCCCCCCGAAGAGCAAAAAGCCCACTAGACGTCAAAGATTACGCTGGCTTTTTTGTGTGAGGGTGGGGGCTGCCCAGAATGGGCATACCAATGCCCCCACCCCTCCAAAAATAGCCACAGTGTTTCTGCCCCCCATGGGGGCATTTTGGGGCAACCCCACCCCGATACCCCCCAGAGTGGCAGAAAGACTAGGCACAGATTTGTTTTTAGCAATATGCCGATCTGTGGATTTTGGGCCCTAGCGCAGCCGGCACATAGGGAAACCTAGCAAACCTGTACATTTTTGAAAACTAGACACCCAGGGGAATCCAGGATGGGGTGACCTGACAGACTCTCACCAGGTTCTGTTGCCCAGAATCCCTTGCAAACCTAAAAATGTTTTCAGAAAACACATTTTCCTCACATTTCAGTGGTGGAAAGTTCTGGAATCTGCGTGGATCTACAAAATTCTACCCACCCGCGTTCTCCAAAGTCTTCTGAGAACAATGGTACCTCACTTGCGTGGGTAGGCCTAGGGCCCGCGACAGGAAACGGCCCTAAAGGCAATGTGGATACACCACATTTTCACAGTGAAAACAGACCCTTTTTTTGCAAAGTGCCTAGCTGTAGATTTATTACCCAAGCTCTGCCGGCACCTATGGAAACCTAGCAAACCTATACATTTTTGAAAACTAGACACCCAGGGGAATACAGGATGGGGTGACTTTACTGGCTCTCACCAGGTTCTGTTACCCAGAATCCCTTACAAACCTAAAAAGTTGTCCAAAAAACCAAATTTTCCTCACATTTCTGTGGTGGAAAGTTCTGGCATCAGCGTGGATCCACACAATTCCACCCACCCCACGTTCTCCAAAGCCTTCCAAAAAAAATGGTACCTCATTTGTGTGGGTAGGCCTAGTGCCAGCGACAGGCAAGGGCCCAAAACCTATTTAGGCGACATCAAAATTACCCATCACAAAACAACCTGGTTTTGCAAGGGGGGACCCATGAGTTTTTTGCCCCGGACTTGGCGGCCATCTAGGAAAATCTACCAAACTCACACATTTCTGAAAACTAGACACTCTGCGGAGACCAGCATGGTATGGCTTGCTTGGGTCCCTCAACGTTTTCCTACCCAGAATCCCCTGCAAACCTCAAATTTAGCTGAAAAAAACACTTTCTCCAATTTCTGTGTGGGAAAGTTCTGGAATCTACGTGGATCCACAAATTTCCTATCACCCACTGTTCGCCCAGGTCTCCCGATAAAAATGGTAAGTACCCGTGACAGGCAAGGGCCCAGAACGTATTGAGGAGACATCAAAATGACCTCTCACAAAACAACCTGGATTTGCAAAGGGGGTCACCTGGGTTTTGGCCTCGGGCTCGGCGGCCATCCTGGTAAACTTCTAAACCCACTCATTTCTAAAAAGTAGACACCAAGGGGAGTCCAGGGAGGTATGGCTTGCGTAGGCCCACCAACATTTTCTTACCCAGTATCCCCTGCAAACCTCAAATTTAGCTGAAAAAAATCATTTTTCCTCACATTTCTGTGTAGGAAAGTTCTGGAATCTGAGTGGATCCACAAATTTCCTCCATTCCAGCATTCCCCGAGGTCTCCCGATAAAAATGGTACCTCACTTGTGTGGGTAGGCAAAGTGGCTGAAACATGAAATGGCCCAAATCGTATTGTGGAGACTTCAAAATTGCCTACAACGAAACTATCCGCTTTTGGGGGAGGGGGGGGGGGGGCACCTGTTTTTTTGGGCCTGGGCTTGCCGCCATCTAGGGAAACCTACCACACCCACATGTCTCTGAAAACTAGACACCCTGGGGAGTCCAATGAGGAATGGCTTGCATGGATCCCCTGACGTTTCCCTACCCACAATCCCATGCAAACCTCAAATTTAGCTGAAAAAAACATTTTCCACATATTTTTGCGTGGAATCACAGTGCTGGCACAAATGTCCTACCACCCAGCGTTCCCCTTGTTTTCCAGAGTAAAATGACACCTCACTTGTGTCGGTGTCCAAAGCAGAACAGGCTAAAAACGTATTTTTAAAAAAATGCAGCGCTTAGAATTCTCGGTGCTATACTCTAAATACCTATGTTTTGGGCTCTTTCTAGTCACAGGCCTTTAGCCCACTCACACAAGTGAGGTATCATTTTACTCGGGAGAACAAGGGGAACGCAGGGTGGTAGGACATTTGTGCCGGCACGATGATCCCACGCAAAAATGTCTGGAAAAAGTGATTTTTTCCAGCTAAATTTGAGGTTTGCAGGGGATTCTGGGTAGGAAAACATTGGGGGACCCACGCAAGCCATACATCGCTGGATCCCCCTAGTATCTAGTTTTCAGAAATGTTTGGAATTGGAAGTGTCCCCAAGATGGCAGCCGAGCCCGGGTACAAAAATACCAGATGACCCCCCTGCAAAACCAGGTTGTTTTGTGATAGGTCATTTTGATGTTGCCGCAATAGGATTTGGGCCCTTGCATGTCGCTGGTACTTGACCCACCCACGAGAGTGAGGTATCATTTTTATCGGGAGGCCTGGGGAGACGCTGGGTGGGAGGAAATTTGTGGATCCACAGATTCCAGAACTTTCCCACACAAAAATGAGAAAAAAGTATTTTTTTCCGGCTAATTTGAGGTTTGCAGGGGATTCTGGGTAAGAAAACGTTAAAGGACGCACGCAAGCCATACCTCTTTGGACTCCCCCGGGTGTCTAGTTTTCAGAAATGTGTGGGTTTGGTAGGTTTCCCTAGATGGTCGCCGAGCCCAGGGCCAAAAACTCATGGGACACCCCTTGCAAAAACAGGTAATACTGATGTTGCCTCAATAGGTTTTGGGCCCTTGCCTATCACAGGTAATTGACCCACCCGCGCAAGTGAGGTACTATTTTTCTCTGAAGACTTTGGGAACGTCGGGTGAGTGAAAATTTGTGGATCCACGTAGATTCCAGAACTTATCACCACACAAGTGTGAGGAAATTGTGTTTTTCTGGACAATTTATAGGTTTGCCAGGGATTCTGGGTAACAGAACCTGGTGAGTGGCATCAAGCCCCCCATCCTGTATTCCCCTGGGTGTCTAGTTCACAAAAATATATAGGTTTGCTAGGTTTCCCTAGGTGCCAGCAGAGCTAGGGTTAAAAAACTACAGCTAGGCACTTTGCCAAAAAAGGGTAACTTTTCAATGTGAAATTGTTGTCTGTCCACGTTGCATTTAGCGCAGTTTCCCGTTGCGGGCACTAGGCCGACCGACACAAGTGAGGTACCGTTTTTCTTGGAATTCTTTGGGGAACGTGGGGTGAGTGGAAAACTGTGGATCCACGCAGATTCCAGAACTTTCCACTACAGAAATGTGAGGAAAATGTTTTTTGTTTGACAATTATTTAGGTTTGCATGGGATTCTAGGTAACAGAACCTGGTGAGAGACAGCCAAGTCACCCCATCCAGGAGTCCCCTGGGTGTCTAGATTTAAAAAATGTATAGGTTTGCTAGGTTTCCCTAGGTGCCAGCAGAGTTAGGGCTAAAAACCTACAGCTAGGCACTTAGCAAAAATAGGGTCATTTTTCATTGTGGTGTGTTCACGTTGCGTTTTGAGCCGTTTCCGGTCGTGGGCACTATGCCTACCCACACAAGAGAGGTACCATTTTTATATTTTTATCGGGAGACTTGGGGCAATTTAGAATTGTAAAGCAAATGTTATTACCTATTGACTTTTGATGCATTTCTGCCTTCCAAATGAAAGACAATGTGTAAAAAAGAAATCATTTTGAAAAATGACCGATAATTCTCATGCTAGTATGAGTATTCCGAATTTCGGAAATGTGCAAATAGCTACTGTTTCTAAACTCTATATTTTGTTCCCATTTCAGAAATACATAGGTGTCTTTCAGACCGATTTTTCCATGTATACATTTTCCAAGAATAATTGCTATATACCCGGTACACAATAAAAAACCATTGCAAGTCGCTGCTCAGTTTTTGGCTCTGAATTCGTCAGGTTCTTGGTGAACCTACAAGTCCTATATATCCCCACAACCAGTACGGTCCAGCGGATGTAACGGTATATTTCTTTCAAAGAGCTGTCATAATTAGAAGAAGTTACAGGTGAAAACCTTGACACAAAAGGCTGTTTTTTTCCAACTAATTTTCAATGTGTCCTATATTTAACTGTTAGTTTCTATAAAGAAACCTTGAAGGATCTACACAAATGACCCCTGCTGAATTCAGAATTATGTCTACCGTTTAAAAATGTAAAGCTTTCCAGGATCTATTATTGCTTTCATATACCCATTTCTACCATTAACTGGAAGGAGGTTGAAAGCAGAAAAAATAGTAAAAATAGGTTATGTCCCCAAAAAATGCCAAGACTGTGTAAAAAAATGTTGGTTTTCTGACAAAAGTTTGTAATTCCCTAAAAGCTGGAAAATGGTGATTTCAGCCCCACAAACCCTTTTTTGATACTATTTGCAGGAAAAAAAAAAGAAGTTTTTATTTGCAGCAGCTTTTGTCCCATTTTTCCACAAAAAAACAAAATGTAGATGTCTTTTGTCTAATTTCTGGGTCCCCTCCAGGGGAATCCACAAACCCTGGCTACCTTTAGAATCCCCATGATGTTAGAAGTAAAGGACGCAAATTTGGCGTGGATACCTTATGTGGTCAAAAAGTTACAGGGGCCTAAGCGCGAACTCCCCAAATAGCCAAAAAAAGGCTTAGCACAGGGGGGGAAAGTCCTAGCAGCGAAGGGGTTAAGGAAAACGTGCTGCAAAAAAAAAAAAAAATGCCTTACTGAAAAAGCAGTCACAGACATAGTTGTCTGCTGACCCCAGCAGCCCACCATCCCTGTGAGTGCTAGCCATTCCCAATGGGGGTCACAAATTGGGTTGGCCTCATGAATATTGATGAGGCATGCAATTTGCGACCGCATTGGGAATCACAGTGTCTTAGACACTGTTGTACACTGCATTTAGCGAGTCGCAAATTGCGAGTCGCAATTTGAGACTCGCTAAATGCAAGCGTCGTACATCTGGCCCGTAGTATTTTAATTGCATTTAGCTAGCACTTACTAACGCTGATGAGGCGTTGAAGCGCTTTATGGAGAATTTAAGGATGTTCCAACTTGCCAAGCCATTTGCAGGATGCTGAAAAGTGGCTCCTGCACAGAACCATGTTTCAATGCTTAGAGGCTCATGCACACTGAAGGTGTAGGCAAACCCACTTGCTTGAATTTGCATCTCTAAACACTATCAAATGATTAAAAAAACACACATTCCTAAAGGATCCCTGTCTAAATGTTAGACTCCCCCATCTCCTGCTGGTATTGCTAACAATCGTGCATGTCAAACTGGTCTTGCCATTCAGTGCAGGTATTTCTTTTAATTACTGTAAGAATCCGTTAAACTTCAGTGACCTCTCTGAAACGCTGGGTTAAAAAGTACTACCTCTCTCAAATAATAGAATCCATTAAGCCTGTTGGCTAGAATCAGTCCAAAGAAATGATGACCTTGTACATACATATATAACAAATAGGGACTAATAAATGAGCGAGAGAGCTAGAAATGAAAAGGACAACTATAGGGGTTGCATAAAATCCTAAGAATGTTTTTTTCAATGGCATAAGGAACCCAATATTACCCAGCTGCAATCTCATGGAATGTACATTTTGACACAATCTGCCAGCATGCATTACAGCCGATGATCATTAGCCAAAAAGCTGCAAGGGCCAGCCTCAAGCCCTAGGCTGACCTGTCAATCATAGCGAAACATGCCATCTTGCCTGAAAAGGAAAGGAATATGCTACTTACCAGTGTGCATCTGTTCTTGGCATGTAGGGCTGCTGACATTCATATCTGTGCATATCCATATCTGTCTCTCCGCAATAGCCCAATGGATGACGGATAATTGCTTACAGTTTAACGCTGGAAAAACAGAAGTGCTACTCCTTGGTAAAAACACCAGCCATTGGAATGAGCACTGGTGGCCGTCTTCCCTAGGTACCATTCCTCCTCCCAAATCCCTAGTTAAAACCCTGGGAGTGTGGATGGATGCCTTACTCAACTATCAGACCCACACCAAAAAAGTTGCTGGTACCTGTATCGGTTTGCTGAGGAGTCTCAGTCACATACTGGGCTTCTTCGATGCTAAGGTCCGTCAGCTTATCATCCAAGCAACTATCCTCTCGCGTCTGGATTACGCCAATGTACTCCTTCTAGGCGCAAACAAAGGAGAGATAGCACGACTGCAATGTGTGCAAAATTCTGCGGCTAGAGCCCTAGTCGGCCTTCCTCGCAGATGCTCGGCCAGAGCTACAATTCGTAAATTACACTGGCTACCTGTTGATTCCAGAATTAAATTCAAAACCCTCATCATGACCTTTAAAATTCACAAGCTTAAAAGTCCTACACTGCTACGACCTCTTCTTACCCCCTACGCTCCACCACGCAACCTGCGATCCTCCAACCAGTTCCTTCTGTGTGTCCCTCGCATAAAACTCTGCCGCATGGGCGGCCGCTCCTTTAGGGTTTTGGGAGCCAAGCTATGGAACGATTTACCATTAAACATTCGCTCCATAGAAAACCTACCTGCTTTCCGAAAAGCTATCAAAACTTATCTATTCCCCTCCCCTTAAACTTCCCTTCACTTTTCGTTTCAGGTTAGGGTTGTGTCTTCTCTAGCGCCGGGACGCCTCATCGCTGGGGCAGCTGTTTTGCGCTTTACCAAACCATAGAATAGAATAGAATAGATTGCCGCCTAGTGTTGGGTCCGGATGATTGCACATTGTTGTCGTGGAAGAGTCTTCGAAGTATCACGAGATAGGTGGCTCCTCCCCTGGACTACAGTGCGCATGGGCATCCTCTCCATCCTCAGATTGTTTTTTGCCATTGTGGCAGAGATGGAGTATGATACAGTAAGTGATGTCCATGCTAGGAAGTAATAGTGAATGCTACAGCTGCGACTGGCACCGGGGAGGAGGGTTGGCGATATGAATGTCAGCAGCCCTACATGCCAAGAACAGATGCATACTGGTAAGTAGCATATTCCGTTCGAGGCATGTGGGCTGCTGAATTCATATCTGTGCATAGAATGTATAGCAGTCTCTCCCCTAGCAGTAGTTGCCCGTGCCAGCTGCAGCAGTCTGAAAAAGAGTTTTGAGAACAGCCTGTCCTACAGCTGCTTGGAGTGTACATCTACGCAGTAGTGTTTGGTAAATGTATGTATGGTAGTCCATGTGGCTGCTCTACATATCTCCTCTAGAGGAATGTTTCCTAGGAAAACCATGGATGCCCCCATTTTGCGTGTGGAATGCGCTCTTGGGGGAACTGTTAAAGTGCGTTTAGCTTTAATGTAACATATTTGGATGCATTTAACTATCCATCTAGCTAAACAATTTGTTGAAATAGGGTTGCCTTTGTGCTGTGGTGAAAAGGCAACAAACAACTGTTTTGTCTTCCTGAAATCTTTTGTCCTATCCATGTAATATAGGAGAGCCCTTTTAACATCTAGTGTGTGTAGAGCCCTTTCAGGTACTGACTGTGGATTTGGGAAGAACACTGGCAGTTCTATTGTTTGATTGATGTGGAAGTGGGATACCACTTTGGGCATGAATTTAGGGTTTGTTCTAAGCACGACCCTATTCGCGTGAATTTGAATGAATGGCTCTTGAATAGTTAGGGCTTGCAGCTCGCCAACTCTTCTAAACGAAGTAATCGCTACGAGAAAAGCCACCTTCCATGTCAAAAATTGAATTTCACACGAGTGTAAAGGTTCAAAAGGTGGTCCCATTAGTCTGGTTAGAACAACGTTTAGGTTCCAGACGGGTGAAGGTGGGTGTCTTGGGGGGATCACTCGTTTGAGCCCCTCCATGAATGCTTTAATTGCAGGCACTCTGAATAGCGGAAGGTGTTGCCTGTTCTGAAGGTAAGCTGCTATGGCAGCTAAGTGTATCCTAATGGATGTATAGGCTAGATTGCAGCGGTGTAGGTGCAAAAGATAGCATATGATATTTTGAGTTGATGCGTCTAGTGGGTTTATGTCATTGTTGTTACAATAAATGACAAACGTTTCGACTTTGCCGCATAGCATGCTCTTGTTGTAGGTCTTCTTGCCTCCTTGATAATGTTCATGCAGTCCGGAGGTTAAGTTTAGGTAGCCAAAATCTAGGACTTCAAGAGCCAGATTGCAAGGTTCTGCTGCTGCGGATCTGGGTGCTGAATGTCTCCATGGCTCTGCGTTAAGAGACTGGGTGTTAGTCGTAGTCTTTGATGAGGCACCACGGAAAGTTCTAGGAACGTGGTGTTCCACGGTTGCCTTGCCCATGTTGGAGCAACCATGATTAGCGTCATTGAAGCACAAGTTACTACTTGTATAACGATATATCTGTAAGAGACATTAGTTAGTGATAGATTCCTTACCTTAGAATATCCCCAGGCGTCAGACTGGATCCGGAAACTTTGCATAGCAGTACCCTTGCGCGTCGGTAGGCGCCGTCTGCGGCCCCGCGTCCGTCGTTGGCGCCGTGATGACGTCGTCGGAGTACTTAGACGCCGCCTCCGCGTGCTGACGTCAGTTCTTAGACACAGCTTTTCCCTAACAGGGAGTTCCTTCTTAGCCAAGGAGTAACACGCCTGGATGCACAAGATGATCCACCGGGAGATGGTCCGCTTGTGCACCGCTTCCCCTTTATAAGCGCCCGCGTATCCAACAAAGAGTTGGTCATCCACCCGGAACTATTGTGTGCGGTTCAAATAAAATGAAAGCGCACGTTTTGGGTCCAGACGGTGGAGCCTCTCTTCCTCTCTCGAGGGGTGCGGAGGCGGAAAGAAGGTGGGCAAGGTGATGGATTGCCCAATGTGGAAGGCCGTGACTACCTTGGGTAGGAAGGAGGGCCTTGTTCGTAACACAACCTTGTCCGGATGGACTGAAAGGAAAGGAGGCTTACAAGACAGAGCCTGGAGCTCACTCACTCTCCTAGCAGAGGTGATGGCTACCAGGAAGGCAGTCTTCAAAGAAAGAAGGCGAAGAGGACAGTTGTGAAGTGGCTCAAAGGGAGCGCACATCAGAAACGTAAGAACCAGGTTCAAGTCCCACTGAGGCATCACGAAGGGAACAGGAGGAAACGTATGAGTGATGCCCTTCAGGAATGAATTAACAATAGGGGACTTGAACAAAGAAGGTTGATCAGGCAGCCTCAGAAAGGCTGAAAGAGCTGAGAGATAGCCCTTGACAGTGCCCAGAGCAGAGCCCTGCTGGGCAAGAGACAAGAAAGAGGAGAACCTCAGAAAGAGGGGCATTAAGGGGGATCCACAGCCTTTGCTGTGCACCATGCCACAAATCTGTTCCACCTGCAGGCGTATACCAACTTTGTGGAGGGACGCCTGGCTGCCAGAATGATGTTGCAAACTTCAGGAGGCAAGTCAAATGGCCTCAACTGTCGCCGCTCAATCTCCAAGCATGGAGGTGGAGACTGGACAGGTTCGGGTGGAGGAACGTCCCCTGCTGCTGCGACAGAAGGTCCTCCTGAAGAGGCAGACGAACCGGGGGATCGACTGTCATACTGAGTAGCTCTGGATACCAGTACCTTCGTGCCCAGTCCGGAGCCACAAGGATGACTTGTGCCCGGTCGCGCTTGATCTTCTTCAGCACTCTGGGCAGAAGTGGTATAGGCGGAAAGGCGTACAACAGACCGCAACTCCACTCGCGACGAAAAGCGTCTCCGAGCGAGTGCCGCCTTGGAAATTCCAACGCGCAGAACTGATGACATTGCGCGTTCTCTTCGGTGGCGAATAGATCTAACCAAGGCTCTCCCCACTGCAGAAATAGACCATGCGCCACATCCGAGTTCAGACGCCATTCGTGATCCATCATGCACCGGCGGCTGAGTTCGTCCGCCCTGGCGTTCAGAGAACCTGCCAGGTGTTGAACCATCAGAGTCACGCCCTGATGTTCCAGCCATTGCCAGAGGCGCAGAGCCTCCTGGCAGAGGGTCCACGACCCCACCCCGCCCTGTTTGTTGCAGTACCACATGGCAGTGGTGTCGTCCGTGAACACCTGCACTACACTCCCTCGGACAGACGGGAGGAATGCCTTCAGTGCTAGACGAATCGCCCGCAACTCCAAAAGGTTGATATGGAGCCGGGACTCCGCCAGAGACCAGAGGCCTCTGATCTCCGCCTCTCCCATGTGGCCTCCCCAGCCCTGGAGGGACGCATCAGTCACAACCACGTGCTCCGGGTGGGGTAGGGAGAGGGATCTGCCACTGACCCAGTCGCAGTCCGTGAGCCACCACTGCAGTTGTCTCGCAGTGCCCTCCGAGATCAAGACATGATCAGACAGGTTGCCCTGATGCTGGGCCCACTGAAACTTCAGGTCCCACTGCAGAGACCGCATCCGCCACCTGGCGTGATGCACCAGAAGGATGCAGGAGGCCATCAGCCCCAGAAGCCGCAGCGTCAACCTGACCGAGACTCGGGATAACGGCTGAAAGATGGGAATCAGAGCCTGTATATCCCGAACCAGCTGTTCAGGAGGGTAAACCCGAAACTGCGCCGAGTCGAGAACCGCTCCGATGAAGAGGAGCTACTGAGAGGGACACAGGTGTGACTTCGGCACATTGATGGAGAACCCCAGCAAATGCAGGAGGTTGGCCGTAGTCTAGAGGTGGCTGCGACTGTCTGGGGCGAGCCCGCCTTCAACAACCAGTCATCTAGGTAGGGGAAGACTGACACCCCTAACCTGCGCAGATGAGCTGCGACCACTGCCATCACCTTCATGCACACCCGTGGGGTGCTGGTAAGGCCGAAGGGGAGCACGGTAAACTGAAAATGCTCTTGGCCTACCGTGAACGGCAGGACTGGGATGTGGAAATACGCGTCCTGCAAGTCCAACGCTACCAGCCAGTCTTCCGGATCCAGGGCAGCTAGGACCAGAGCCAAAGTCAGCATCTTGAACTTCTACTTCCAGAGGAAGCCGTTGACGTTCCGCAGGTCCAAGATAAGGCGTAGGCCCCCTTTGCCTTTCTTGGGTACCAGAAAGTAGTGGGAGTAACATCCACACCCTACGTCTGGCCCAGGAACGCGCTCGATGGCCCCCTTGGCCAAGAGGGCCGTGACTTACTCTTGCAGAAGTTGCAAGTGATCCCCCGACACGCGGTGGCATGGATGGAGGGGTCGCCTCGAAGGGGAGGGAGTAGCCCCTTCGAATGATCTGCAGCACCCACCTGTCCGATGTGACAGTGCGCCAGTGGGAGAGGTGATGGGGAACCCTGCCTCCCACAGGCGTCACATGGGCCTGAAAACTCGGAAGGTTTGGAGGCGGGTGCTGTGGAGGGAGGTGTGGACTGGCCTCGCCGTTGTCCCCGACCGCCGCCACGGCGGTTCCCATGGCCGCCACCGCGCTGTTGAACATTTTGCGGCGCGTGGCTTGGAGCACGTGTGGGGGCGCCCCTTCCGTGGCCACGAAAGGAGCGAAAGTCACCAGTTTGCTGGCGTGGGGCCGAGAGGCCCAAGGACTTGGCCGTAGCCCTGGAGTCCTTAAAACGTTCCAGCACATGGTCTGCCTTGTCGCCGAAGAGGCGACGCCCATCGAACGGCATGTCCAGAAGTGTGGCCTGGACATCGGCCGAGAAGCACAAGTTACTACTTGTGTAACGATATATCTGTAAGAGACATTAGTTAGTGATAGATTCCTTACCTTAGAATATCCCCAGGCGTCAGACTGGATCCGGAAAGTTTTGCGTAGCAGTACCCTTGCGCGTCGGTAGGCGTCGTCTGCGGCTCCGCGTCCGTCGTCGGCGTCGTGGGCGCCGTGATGACGTCGTCGGAGTACTTAGACGCCGCCTCCGCGTGCTGACGTCAGTTCTTAGCCACAGCTTTTCCGCGCCAGAAGCGCAGAGCCATGACAAAAACCGACACTGGTGCCAAGAAACTAGGGCCCTGAAAGGGGATGACCTTAACCCTATATATCGGTTCGCAGAACGGGGAGGATGGGTGGGTCGGTAAGGAATCTATCACTAACTAATGTCTCTTACAGATATATCGTTACACAAGTAGTAACTTGTGCATCTGAAAGAGACACGTTAGTAATAGATTCCTTACCTTAGAATAGATACCCCAGCAATACCATCCCCGTGGTGGTGGGTCTGCGAACCAATATTCACACCAGAAAGTCCTGGAGAACGAAACGGCCAAAGTAACCGTCCCTCCGGACCAGACTGTCCAGGCAGTAGTGCCTAGCAAACGTGTGCAACGAGGCCCACGTAGCTGCCTGGCAAATGTCCTGCAAGGGCACACCTCGGCCCAAGGCAGTTGTAGTGGCCGTGGCTCGAGTGGAATGAGCCCTCAGCCAAACAGGGGGTTCCTTCTTAGCCAAGGAGTAACACGCCTGGATGCACATGATAATCCATCAAAAAATGGTTCTCTTGTGCACCGCTTTCCCTTTCTTAGCGCCCGCGTACCCAACAAAGAGTTGATCATCCACCCGGAACTGGCATGTGCGATCCAGCTAGAACGAGAGCGCACGTTTTGGGTCCAGACGGTGGAGCCTCTCCTCCTCTCTCGAGGGGTGCGGAGGCGGAAAGAAGGTGGGCAATGTGATGGACTGCCTAATGTGGAAGGCCGTGACCACCTTAGGCAAGAAGGAGGGCCTAGTCCTCAAAACAACCTTGTCTGGATGGACTGAAAGGAAAGGAGGCTTTCAAGAGAGAGCCTGGAGCTCACTCACTCTCCTGGCAGAGGTGATGGCTACCAGGAAGGCAGTCTTCAAAGAAAGAAGGCGAAGAGGACAGTTATGAAGTGGCTCAAAGAGAGCGCACATCAGAAATGTTAGAACCAGGTTCAAGTCCCACTGAGGCATCACGAAGGGAACAGGAGGAAAGGAATGAGTGATGCCTTTCAGGAATCTGTTTACGATAGGGGACTTGAACAAAGAAGGTTGGTCAGGCAGCCTCAGAAAGGCTGAAAGAGCCGAAAGATAGCCCTTGATTGTGCCCAGAGCAGAGCCCTGCTGGGCCAGAGAAAGAAGGAAGAGAAGAACCTCAGAGAGAGGGGCATTGAGGGGATCCACAGCCTTTGCTGTGCACCATGCCACAAATCTGTTCCACCCGCAGGCGAATACCATCTTTGTGGAGGGACGCCTGGCTGCCAGAATGATGTCGCAAACTTCAGGAGGCAAGTCAAATGGCCTCAACTGTCGCTGCTCAATCTCCATGCATGGAGGTGGAGACTGGACAGGTTCGGGTGGAGGACCGTCCCCTGCTGCTGCGACAGAAGGTCCTCCTGAAGAGGCAGACGAACCGGGGGATCGACTGACAAACTGAGTAGCTCGGGATACCAGTACCTTCGTGCCCAGTCCGGAGCCACAAGGATGACTTGTGCCCGGTCGCGCTTGATCTTCTTCAGCACTCTTGGCAGAAGAGGTATAGGCGGAAAGGCGTACAACAGACCGCAGCTCCACTCGCGAAGAAAAGCGTCTCTGAGCGAGTGCCGCCTTGGAAATTCCAACGCGCAGAACTGATGACATTGCGCGTTCTCTTCGGTGGCGAATAAATCTAACCAAGGCTCTCCCCATCGCATAAAGAGGCCTTGCGCCACGTCCGAGTTCAGACGCCATTCGTGATCCATCGAGCACCGACGGCTGAGTTCGTCCGCCCTGGCGTTCAGAGAACCTGCCAGGTGTTGAACCACCAGAGTCACGCCCTGATGTTCCAGCCATTGCCAGAGGCGCAGAGCCTCCTGGCATAGGGTCCACGACCCCACCCCGCCCTGTTTGTTGCAGTACCACATGGCGGTGGTGTTGTCCGTGAACACCTGCACTGCACTCCCTCGGACAGACAGGAGGAATGCTTTCAGTGCCAGACGAATCGCCCGGAGCTCCAACAGATTGATATGGAGCGGGGATTCCGCCGGAGACCAGAGTCCTCTGATCTCCGCCTCTCCCAAGTGGCCTCCCCAGCCCTGGAGGGACGCGTCCGTCACAACCACGTGCTCCGGTTGGGGAAGGGAGAGGGATCTGCCGTTGACCTAATCGCGGTCCGTGAGCCACCACTGCAGCTGTCTCGCAGTGCCCTCCGAGATCAGGACATGGTCGGACAGGTTGCCCCGGTGCTGGGCCCACTGAAACTTCAGGTCCCACTGCAGAGCCCGCATCCGCCACCGTGCGTGATGCACCAGAAGGGTGCAGGAGGCCATCAGCCCCAGAAGCCGCAGCGTCAACCTGACCGAAACCCGGGATAACGGCCCGAAGATCGGAATCAGGGCCTGTATATCCCGAACCCGCTGTTCGAGCGGGTAAACCCGAAACTGCGCCGAGTCGAGAACCGCTCCGATGAAAAGGAGCTTCTGAGAGGGGCACAGGTGTGACTTCGGCACATTGATGGAAAATCCCAGCCGGTGCATGAGATCCGCCGTAGTTTGGAGGTGGTTGACGACTGCCTGGGGCGAGCCCGCCCTCAACAACCAGTCGTCTAGGTAGGGGAAGACTGAAACCCTTAACCTGCGCAGGTGAGCCGCGACCACCGCCATCACCTTCGTGAACACCCGTGGGGCGCTGGTAAGGCCGAAGGGGAGCACGGTAAACTGAAAGTGCTCGAGGCCTACCATGAACCGCAGGTAACGCCGGTGGGCCGGCAGGACGGGGATGTGGAAGTATGCGTCCTGCAAGTCCAACGCTACCATCCAGTCTCCTGGGTCTAGGGCAGCCAAGACCTGAGCTAGTGTCAGCATTTTGAACTTCTCCTTCCGGAGGAGGCCGTTGACGTTCCTCAGATCCAAGATAGGGCGTAGGCCCCCTTTGCCCTTCTTGGGTACCAGGAAGTAGAGGGAGTAGCAACCATGTCCTACTTCTGGCCCAGGAACGCGCTCAATGGCCCCCTTGGCCAAGAGGGCCGACACTTCCTCCTGCAGGAGCTGCAAGTGATCCCCCGATACGCGGTGGTGTTGCGGTGGCATGGCTTGAGGGGTCGTCTCGAAGGGGAGGGAGTAGCCCCTTCGGACGATCTGCAGCACCCACCTGTCCGAAGTGACTGTGCACCAGTGAGAGTGGTGATGGCGAACCCTGCCTCCCACTGGCGTCACATGGGCCGAAAAGCACGGACTAGGAGGGTTTAGAGGCGGATGCTGCGGGGGCAGGTGTGGACTGGCTCCGCTTGTTTCCCCGACCACCTCCACGGCGGTTTCCACGGCCACCGCCGCGCTGGACGACAGTTTGCGGCGAGTGGCTGGCGGCACGTGTGGGGACGCCCCTTCCCTGGCCACGAAAGGAGCGAAAGGCACCCATTTGCTGGCGCGGGGCCGAGAGGCCCAAGGACTTGGCCGTAGCCCTGGAGTCCTTAAAGCGCTCAAGCGCGTGGTCTGCCTTGTCGCCAAAGAGGCGACGGCCATCGAACGGCATGTCCATGAGTGTATTCTGGACGTCTGCCGAGAAGTTGGCGGATCTCAGCCAGGCGTGGCGTCGTATCGCCACCGTCGTAGCCATCGCTCTGCCCAGCGAGTCAGTAGTATCCAGTCCGCACCTGATTGAATATTTCGCTGCGTCCCGGCCCTCCAGTAGGGCTTGGCCGAGTTTGGCCCGTACCTCCAACGGACACTCTGGCAGCACTTCCGCCACCGTTTCCCACAGAGAGTGGGTGTAACGGCCCAAGAGGCATGCGGTGTTGGAAGACCGCAGTCCCAAGCTAAGGGACGAGAACACCTTTTTGCCATAGGCCTCGTACCTCTTGGATTCCCGATCGGGGGGAGCAGTCGGGAAGGCGGTCTGGGAGTTAGAGGCCTGGATAACCAGACTCTCGGGGTGGGGTGGGTGGACGATAGGCGTCCTCCCGACGTCGGAACCGTTTGAGAGGAGGCATCGGGGCCGGCGCTGCCCGAGGACGACGCCGGAGGGGACACCACACGGACCGACCCCGGGGGGGTCGTAAGGTCCACCGCCCGAGGAGGGTCCAGCGGCACCGGGCCCGAAGGAACCGACAACGCCGGGGCCGCTGTACCCTGCGGCGCAGGGCCCGAGGGCACCGGCGGTGTCGGGATCGTGGGGCCCTGCGGCGCCGGGCCCGAAGGCGCCGGCGAGGCCGAAGCACCCGACGGCGTCGGGGTCGTAGCCCCCGACCCACTAGGGCCCCCAGATGGGTTCACTGGGCCCGAGGCGCCGCGGAACCCGTCGGGAGGAGAAAGGGACCTCATGGCCATGAGGAAACGCTCGATCTCCTCCGGCGTCGCGTTCAGCCCAGGGACCGGGGGGTATGGGGCCGGACGCGGCGCCCGCGACTCCCGAGGAGCCGCGTGGGCGGTGTCACCCGAACCCCCGGCCGCATCGCACGAGCGTCGGGGGGAGTTGGAAGAGCGATGATGTCTCTGACTTCTTGTGCTTCTTACCGGACGACTTGGACCCGGAGGAGTGGCGCAGACTCCCGGAGCTGTGACGGCTCCGTCCCCGCGACCTGTCCCTCGACCTCCCGTGGGACCGGGACCTCACACGGCGCGGGGCCGACTGGTGGATTTCGAGGCGCCTGCGGGACCGCTCCCGCCTGGCCTTCCTCGAAAGGGCCCAACAGTCGGAGCAGGCCTCGTCGTCATGGTCGACGCCCAAACACATCAGGCACAGGCGGTGGGGATCCGTGACCGACGTGGTACGGTCGCACTCGTCACAATGCTTGAATCCGGGACTCCCTAACGGCACCGTCGGAGTCGTAAAGACTTCGAAGTGGATCAAAAAAGATCACAAAGTTTAGTCAAAAAGTGACAAGGGAACTGCTCTTTCCAGATCTGCGCTGGCTGGCGCGGAAAAAAGAAGAACTGTCAGCACGCGGAGGCGGGCTAAGTACTCCGACGACGTCATCACGGCGCCCACGACGCCAACGACGGACGCAGAGCCGCAGACGACGCCTACCGACGCGCAAGGGTACTGCTACGCAAAACTTTCCGGATCCAGTCTGACGCCTGGGGATATTCTAAGGTAAGGAATCTATCACTAACGTGTCTCTTTCAGATGTTGGCGGACCTCAACCAGGCGTGGCGTGGAACCGCAACCGTCGTTGCCATTGCCCTGCCCAGTGAGTCCGGTGTATCCAGCCCACACCGGATGGAATAACGCGCTGCATCTCGACCCTCCGCAAGGGTTTGGGCGAGTTTAGCCCGGACCTCCTCCGGACATTGTGGCAGCACGTCCGCCACCGTTTCCCACAGAGAGTGGGTGTAACGGCCCAAGAGGCATGCGGTGTTGGAAGACCGCAGTCCCAAGCTAAGGGACGAGAACACCTGTTTGCCATAGGCCTCGTACCTCTTGGATTCCCGATCGGGGGGAGCCGTCGGGAAGGCGGTCTGGGAGTTAGAGGCCTGGATAACCAGACTCTCGGGGGTGGGGTGGGTGGACAGGAAACATGGGTCGCCCGGGGCCGGGCGGTGGCATCTGGCCACGTTCCTATCTACAGGCGAACCTGTAGCGGGCCTGGACCAAGTGCCCAAAAGAACGTCCGTCAAGGCCTCATTAAACAGCAGCAGAGGCTCCATGGAGCATGACTGCGGCTTAAGGACCTCAGTGAGGAGGTTAGTCCTCACGGCCGCGACGGGGAGCTCAAGGCCTTAGCAGCCCTCATCAACACCACACTGTATGTAGCGCTCTCCTCCGAAGCCACGGTAGGAGGAGAGACGGATCCAGTGTCTGGAGAGGTGTCCAGGCCACTGGCCTCCCCAAGGTCTCCTGTCCAGTCCATGTTGGACTGACATTCCCTTGTCAGAGGGTCCTCAGACCCCTCCCAATTCTCCTCTTCCCCCATCTCCTGAGATTCAGGGTCATAAGTGAATGAGGACGGTTCATAGAAATGAAAATCTCCGAACGGCGTCAAGAGCGGTGCCGATAGGCGTCCTCCCGACGTCGGAACCGTTTGAGAGGAGGCATCGGGGCCGGCGCCGCCCGAGGACGACGCCGGAGGGGACACCACACGGACCGACCCCGGGGGGGTCGTAAGGTCCACCGGGGACGGTCCATCGCCCGAGGAGGGTCCAGCGGCACCGGGCCCGAAGGCACCGACAACGCCGGGGCCGCTGTACCCTGCGGCGCAGGGCCCGAGGGCACCGGCGGTGTCGGGATCGTGGGGCCCTGCGGCGCCGGGCCCGAAGGCGCCGGCGGCGTCGAGGCCGAAGCACCCGACGGCGTCGGGGTCGTAGCCCCCGACCCACTAGGGCCCCCAGATGGGTTCACTGGGCCCGAAGGCGCCGCGGAACCCGTCGGGAGGAGAAAGGGACCTCATGGCCATGAGGAAACGCTCGATCTCCTCCGGCGTCGCGTTCAGCCCAGGGACCGGGGGGTATTGGGCCGGACGCGGCGCCCGCGACTCCCGAGGAGCCGCGTGGGCGGTGTCACCCGAACCCCCGGCCGCATCGCACGAGCGTCGGGGGGAGTCGGGGGGAGTCGGAAGAGCGATGATGTCTCTGACTTCTTGTGCTTCTTACCTGACGACTTGGACCCGGAGGAGTGGCGCCGACTCCTGGAGCTGTGACGGCTCCGTCCCCGCGACCTGTCCCTCGACCTCCCGTGGGACCGGGACCTCACACGGCGCGGGGCCGACTGGTGGATTTCGAGGCGCCTGCGGGACCGCTCCCGCCTGGCCTTCCTCGAAAGGGCCCGACAGTCGGAGCAGGCCTCGTCGTCATGGTCGACGCCCAAACACATCAGGCACAGGCGGTGGGGATCCGTGACCGACATGGTACGGTCGCACTCGTCGCAATGCTTGAATCCGGGACTCCCTAACGGCACCGTCGGAGTCGTAAAGACTTCGAAGTGGATCAAAAAAGATCACAAAGTTTAGTCAAAAAGTGACAAGGGAACTGCTCTTTCCAGATCTGCGCTGGCTGGCGCGGAAAAAAGAAGAACTGACGTCAGCACGCGGAGGCGGGGCTAAGTACTCCGACGACGTCATCACGGCGCCCACGACGCCGACGACGGACGCAGAGCCGCAGACGACGCCTACCGACGCGCAAGGGTACTGCTACGCAAAACTTTCCGGATCCAGTCTGACGCCTGGGGATATTCTAAGGTAAGGAATCTATCACTAACGTGTCTCTTTCAGATGTTGGCGGACCTCAACCAGTCGTGGCGTGGAACCGCAACCGTCGTTGCCATTGCCCTGCCCAGTGAGTCCGTTGTATCCAGCCCACACCGGATGGAATAACGCGCTGCATCTCGACCCTCCGCAAGGGTTTGGGCGAGTTTAGCCCGGACCTCCTCCGGACATTGTGGCAGCACGTCCGCAACCGCGTCCCACAGAGTGTGGGTGTAGCGGCCCAAGAGACAGGCGGTTTTGACAGACCGCAGCCCTAGGCTGACAGACGAGAACACCTTCTTCGCGAACTGTTCGCATCTCTTGGATTCCCGGTCGGGCGGGGCTGACGGGAATGCAGTCAAGGAATTGGAGGCCTGGATGACCAGGCTCTCGGGGTGGGATGGGTGGACAAAAAGCATGGGTCTCCCGGGGCCGGTCGGTAGCGTCTGGCCACGTTCCTATCCACAGGCGGGCCTGTGGCAGGCTTGGACCAAGTGCCCACAAGAACGTCACATAAGGCCTCATTGAATGGCAGCAGAGGCTCGCTGGAGCTTGACTGCGTTTGAGGACCTCAGGGAGGAGGTTAGTCCTCACGGCCACGACGGGGAGCTCAAGGTGTAAGGCCTTGGCTGCCTTCGTCAACACCACACTATATGTAGACCCCTCCTCCGAAGCCTCAGTTGGAGGGGAGGCAAATCCAGTGTCTGGCGATGTGTCAAGACCACTGGCCTCCCCAAGTTCATATGTCCAGTCCTGTTGAGACTGGCACTCCAGTGCCAGAGGGTCTTTGGACCACTCCCAATCCTCCTCGTCACCCGTTACCTGTAAAGCAGGATCAGTAGACGGGGCCTCCTCATGGAAATAAAAATCTCTAAAGGCCGTCGGAAGCGGCGCCAGAGTCGGACCATAGGGAACATTGGGGATGGCGTCCACAGTGGGTGCCGGGGGCGACACCCGTGGGGCCGGCGAGGTCGTGAGGTCGACCGGCGACGACCCGGATCCGGAAGCGGATCAAGTGAGGTCCTGCAGCGCCGGGACCGAAGTCGCCGGCGGCGTCGGGGCCGAAGCACCCGACAGCGTCAGGGTCGGAGCACCCGACCCGCTAGGGCCTCCAGTCGGAACCGTTGGGCCCGAAGGCGCCACGGAACCAGACTGAGGGAGGGACCTCATGGCCATGAGGTACCGCTCGATCTCCTCCGGCATCGCGCCGTGCCGTGCCCAGGGACCCGAAGGTGTGGGGCAGGCAGCGACACTTGCGACTCCCACGGAGCCGCGTGGGCGGTGTCGCCCGAGCCCCCAGCCGCATCGTGCGAGCGTCGGAGTGGGTCGGAGGAACAATGACGTCTCTCCAACCTCTCATGCCTCTTACCTGAGGACTTGGAGCCTGACGACCGGTGTCCACTCCCGGAGCTGCGATGACTCCAACCTCGCGACCTGTCCCTCGACCTCCCGTGTGACTGGGACCGGGACCTGGAGTGGCGCGAGGCCGACTGCCGGAGCTCGAGCCGCTTGCGGGACCTCTCCCGCCTAGCCTTCGACATCAGGGCCCGGCAGTCGGAGCAGGTGTGGTCGTCGTGATCGAGGCCGAAGCACTTCAGGCACCCGCCATGGGGGTCCGTGACCGACATCAGTCGGTAGCACTTCGAGCAGGGTTTGAACCCGGGCATCCCTACCGGCACTGATAGAGTCGAAGACTCTAAGAAAAAGAATGATCAAAAGATCAAAAAGTTCAGTCAAAAAATGACTGGGGGTAGAGCTTCTCCGGATCTGCGCTAGCTGGCGCGGAAAAAAGAAGAACTGACGTCAGCGCGCATGGGCGGCGTCTAAGTACTCCGACGATGTCATTCCGGCGCTAACTACGCAGACGACGGACCCGCAGACGATGCCTACCGACACGCAGGGGTATTGCTACGCAAAAAATTTCCGGATCCAGTCTGACGCCTCGGGATATTCTAAGGTAAGGAATCTATCACTAACGTGTCTCTTTCAGATAAAGCAGTTCACATTACTTGCTTGAGAAAGAAGACTGTTCAATAAACCCTTTTATTGAAAACGCCCGTTTTATTTCTCTGCACCTCTGATGAAACGAAGCATGCACGATTGACTGAGTAAAATATCTATCTATTGTTTCCACGACACTGAAGATCAGTATTTTTCTTGGGGAAACAAAGTTGTCATGTTTATGTGGTTGTCAGAAACTAAGCCCTTCTTGTGCATTCAATAAAGTTTCTAGTGACCTCTGAGCTAGTTGGCACTCACAATTAAGTCTAATATATTCGCTAGAGACCTAGTCGACATAAGTCCTACTTCAAATCTATAGGACATATTATTCCAATGCGCAGAGCCTATTGGGAATATAGGAACTACACTACAATATGGAAATGTTTAAACAGTTTGATCTGTTGTATTTTTTACAGGATGGGGAGCAGGATTTAAGAGTGTCCGTTTCATATCTACTCTATGCATATGATTAGATCGGGGGGCTAGAGGTAGAGTAGGTGGGTTCCAAGCATAGCGATCTAACTAGCAGACGTACATTAAGATTAAACACATGGAATCTTAAATAGCAACATTCTCAGGTAAAAGTCCCATTATACGGAGGTCCCTGATGGTTGAATCACCTGATATTTGCAGAAAACACATTTAGAATCTAAAGACAGAGGGCTAATGAGGCATCAATTTTACCTAAACAATATTTTGCTTACTCAAACTAAAAATTTAGCAAGGTCATAATTGTGACACAAAGATCTTAATTTCAAAGTGAGGGAGGTAGATATGGATAATATAGAGGGGGTGTTATGTGATGCTTTTGGGTAAGTTTAAAAGTAAAGAAGCAACTCTACAGGCCTCCAACACTCTAAATGTACATTAAGAGATGTATTTTATGGTTTGCACTGGATCTAGTGAATAACAAATTGGTAGTTGATCTAGTACCAACAGGTGATTTTAATCTAATATCTGCACCTACACTGAACATGAGCTCACAGGTACACATGCAATGTTATAATCCACAGGTTGATAAAATAATTCCATGAGTTGGGAGTTCAGTGCATGAGGTGGACTCTCAACCCATTCAGTAGGGAATACATTTGCTGTCTCCCACAGCCACAGTACCTACTCTAAAAGAATACTTGTTTGAAATATCGACACACTAATAAATGCCATTACTAAGTTGGACAGTGGTCTTATTGAGGTTTCCGAATATTCACAACGGATATGGGATGTATTATTACGCCACACATCAAGGAAGAGAAGGATGTGGAGATGTTAGGCTTTTGTTTAAAGACGGGGCATATGCCAATGCACTAAAAGCTCAGATACAGGATTATTTCGAGATGAGTGATAAAAGAGAAGAGTCCATAGACCACATTGTATGATGAATCTAAAGCAGCGAGAAAATGTATGTCTTCTAAGACAGACCAATGAACATAGAAAGTGACAAATAGATTAAATGAAGGTCTTAAAAGGGATAAGGAACCTTACAAGGAAAAAAAGCACACTACATTTCTCCATATAGTAATTGATCTACGGGGCAACATAACTTTTTGTATACACAGTACTAGGAGAGAGCACTACGATGGGTAAAATAACAATAATAATATAAAAAGCTAATAAAATAGACAGACAAATGGGGATGCAGTTGAGAATGGCTAAAATCCAAACTAGGATCCCTAGAGTAATAAACTAGGGCGGTCAATTAACTAACTCAGAATGGGCAAAGAATTTTTTCTAACTTTACACAAATGAGAAACAACCACATACAAATGTTTTTTTGCTGACAAATCTTCCAGCATTCGATACTTGCAATAATGAGAAATTAGAGAAACCTATTTTTCATTTTAAAGTACCAAAAGCAATCAAGGGATTACAACATAAGAAATCCCCAGGGTCAGTTGGTTTAACAAACCCCCCCCCTCCCCCAAAAGGTTCTGCTATCTACTTACAACCAACATCTTAGAGTAAGGCAAGATCCCCCTCTCTGTGACAGAAGCAGTGTAACTCATATCTTTCAGAGAGGTAGGTAAACTGATCAAATAGATCCATATATTTGTTGAATATTGATCTAAAGGTTTACACTATGATCCTGGAAATGTCTATTGAAGACTATATGCCTGTCTGGATTGATCGAGACCAAAGTAGATTAATAAAACAGAGGCAATCTTCTGATAATATCCTTTGGCTTCTATACTTGGTAGAAAACCAAATAAAAGAAAAGTGCTGGTATTCATATTATCTCCTGACACCAAAAAGGCATTTGAGTGAGCTGGTCATTCCAGCGATATCTAACTAGTAAAATAGGTTTGGCCCTCAACATGCAAAAATATATTTGGGAAAGCTGTCAACTGGTGAACTGTTATTAAATGGCAAGAGATTAAATTCTTCTTATTGGCGAGGTGAGACTGGGATGTCTTATTCCTCTCCTCCTGTTCTAATGCACTTCACAACCTCTCATTCTAACAATAAGATTTCGCTATAGTTGAGAAAATGAAGTCTAGAACAATGTAGCACAAAATTCATCTATTTGCAGATGATGCACTGCTCATGCCCACAAACCCCTCTGTAATCTGTGGTGGATGTTTTAGATATCCAGAAGAGTTGTACTCTTATCAGATTTCAAAGTCAAAATATGAAATACAAGGCACTGAAAAAAACATTGACATGAGAATAATTGTCCATGATCTCATTTGGATATAAAAAATAAAATAAAATAAAATAAATAGTAATTTACACAGCTTCCACATTACAAGGCTAATTTAAGGCTAGGGAGAGTGTCAATTTTCAACATTAATATAGTTGCACGTTTGCTAAATCTCTTACAGTGGGTTTTAAGTAACAAGATATGACATTGTAACAATTAATGTGTACGTCTTTTATATCCTGCGATAAGAAACCTAGTCGATCTAGGAAACTGTTGTAAATTAGTTTGGGGGCTGGGGATTGTAGAATATTGAAAACTATCTAGCAGCTCAGTTGAGAGTAGCTTTTGAATGGTTCCAACACAAAACCAACAAGCATTTGCAATGCAATAGGTCTCGCATTTGCGAGAATTGGAACTATTGGCATAGTAAATGACAATGCCATTTATTTGTTCTGCAAACCTGCAAGAGGTGCATAAACACACACTTTGTACATATAGTCATTGCTTAGGAGAAGCTAGGCTGGCAGTAACTACACCTCTTTTACTGCCACTCTTGCTTCTATAAGCAAGGACAAAGTGTGAACAATATTTAAAACCGGCTGCTTCTAGGAAACGTGGCATTACAAGCAATCTCAAAGTCTAGAGATGAAAGGCTGAGGTCAGCCCTGTGCAGATTCAAACCAATCTCAGCCATACTCAGCATCTGTGTTGGCTTGCGCTGTTTCAAATCACTCTCAGACATACTCCGCATCTGACAGATGAAATGCTGGCTCAGTTTGTGCCGTTTCAAACCACTCAGCATCCGACAGATAAAATGCTGGCTCTGCCTGTGTGGTTTCAAACCACTCTCAGACGACATACTGCGCATCTGACAGATGAAATGCAGTCTCGGCTTGGACTGTTTCAAACCTGTCAACAGCACATAGGGCAGAAATCTATACAGGTGCATAAGCCCGCCGAACTACAGTACTGGGCAACTTGGTTTACCAGTTACCACGTGTACATCATTGAAATACTATTTACAATGCAGTTAGGGGAAGGCACAGGCGATCTTCCTCACGACACGCCGGGTCACGTGCAGGAGGGGTACAAAACAAACTTCCACACCGGGCATGTTGCGAATCTCAGAAGCATGTGCACAGAACTGTAATAAGAGCATTAAACACAAAAAGTGGGCACAAGGGTGACATCCTCTGGACTGTGTATGTATACCGGAGATCAGTCATGCATGCGTGTGCCATACCGATATGTTCGGTTTGGCCAGCACGGGCAGTGTCTTCTGAGCATGTATGTATTTTGTTACATGGCTGCCCTTGCACCAGAGTGCAGACTTCAGTGGGCGCCCGCCTGACATGGACAGCAAAGCCATTGGGGCTGCCAGCTGCCCCCGATGCCTAACAGGCCCGCCACACCTCATCCGCAGCCGCTCGGGAAGAGGATGACCTCTCCCGGTAAGGGCTGAATTGTTGAGCAACCGAATTATCGCCCTGCTCAGCTCTCGGAGCAGAAAAATCATTTAAAACCAACAAAGTGCTGTGCAATATTGATGCCCTGCTGCCGTCACTCGGGGAGCGGGAGTACACGCTGCTCGGATCTGTTTTTATAGAAACGCAAAGGTCGTCATTCTTGTTTTTAATTTCAGCGGTCTCATCTCAGAGCTAGCAGAGGCTGCCGGAAGACCCGGAAACTGCTTGAGGGGTTAGAAAGGCACATTCCGAGGAGCCGCAGGAGCGTGTAAGGGTGTGCGAGCAACGCGTATGTTTAAGATGATCCCTTAGACTGGAGCACTAGGGAACCAGGTGGGCGACCCAACAAATTAACAGTGGGAGCCGAGCTACATGTCTAGCTGAGTTCCAAGTGGCCGTGTACGAGAGGAGTCATATTAAGGCAGAAGAGATGCAGGGAGACGACCTACACGTGCACAATCAGCTGTCCAGGCAGGCACTGCAAAGAGGAGTCGGCAAAGAGGAGTCCGGATGGGTGGGGCCTAAAGGAGACCGGGAAGGAACAGAAAAGCATTACTTTCAATGGAAAGCTAGGCTGGGTGGCGCTTCCACCCCACTTCCAAAGCAACCCAACAGAAAACCAATGACTATAGATCTCACAAGCGAGCAGCGAATGCGCTGCAATGCAGGCAAGACCTAAAAAGCAGTCACAGACATGGTGGTCTGCTGACCTCAGCAGGCCATCATCCCTGTAAGTATTGGTCATCACCAATGTATTGTTAATTTCGACCTGCCTCATGAATATTAATGAGGCAGGTCCCTTGCAACCCAATTGGGAATCGCAAACAGTGTCTCAGACACTGTTCATTCCATTTTGCGAAATAGAAAAAAGAAGAAAAAAAAATGAAGTTTGTGACACGCAAAATGGAATGGTCGTACTTCGGGCCCAAGGTCCCTTGCTTGCTACGGAACAATAAATGACAAATAATAACAGTTTTATAGCGGCCTTACTCTCCCGCTCTTCAGTCCTATTTTCCTCCGGTCACCAAGACTCATTTTCATATTTAACTTTGGCTCTTGTAATATCCACAAAAGGTCAGTGCTGGGAAGACCACTGACGATAACGACTGATACTCAGTACTTGAAATGGAAAAATAGAAGTGCAGGTATTCTGTACCAGAGGACCTGCTTGTTTCTGAGAAGTGCTGTTACTCTCCAATTAAAAGTATTACATTTCTCTTGAGAAGTGGTGGTACTCTCCCTCTCAAAATAAAAAAGTGCCGGTACTCAGTACCAGACAATACCAACCCATTTAAAGCACTGCTGATACTGCAATAGGATTGGCCCAATGTTTATCAAAGCAGGCCAACTTCTCACAAGGTTGATTAATACTTATTCTTTCACTTTATTATACTGCATGGACATTAATGCTGTGTGCTACTTCAGATAAAGTGTCACTCAGTGGGTCACTTATTTGGACTTGAAATGTCACAGTCACACGTTGATACGATGAAAACGTCACACATAAGGAACCTCAGAACTTGGCAGTTATGTATTAATGCAAACATTTTAATATATGAAACAACTTTTCCTATCGTAAAAGAGGATTTGGTATTTAAATTATCCAGAAGTGACTTGTATTAAATCTGGGTTTCAGACACTGTGTACACGCTTGTAGAGTGCTAACTTATGACACTGCCCCTCTCTTTGTTTTTGCCGTCACCCGGTTTTTACTTGGCATGTGGCGGAGAAGAACTGTTTTTATTCACAAGAAATACCCTCTACTATTTCTTTGATAACCAAAGTTTAATAACTTTTTAACTCTAATGTAACTATGTTTTATCATTGTTCTTGTATATATTTTATTGCACTTTTATGGTCTTTGACCGAAATAAAGTTATCAAAGAAAGAAGACTTGTATTACAAGTCAAGTATTTTAAAATGTGACAGTGTCCCAAAAGTGTTACCTCGGTGTCAACTGGGAAACACCTCTGCGACTGCTGAGGGTGTTTGGAAGCACCCCACAAATAGCCCACTACCTTTTGTCTCGAAAAAGTGACAGATGCCAGACTGCAGAGTGACTAGGAATTTTAATTTAAACAAGTCTCCCTATTGTGTTCTATATACTTTATTGGGCTGAGTTTCTACTCTCCATTTCGCCAATCTCCTAAAGCTGATGCCCATAGTGACTGATGTGCCATTTTGTCTCTACTCTCTAGGGAACTTTGGTCTCTCGTCAAATTCTACGAACTACAATTCCCAAACTGCTCACTACGCATCACACATGCGCAACAGACTGTAGCAAGATGGTGGATCCTCAGGTGTCTGTCGGTGCTGCTGGCGGTTCAAGGACGGTAAATACTATGCGGAATTTCCTGATTTGATAGTACAAGGTGTGTGGGGTAGCAGGGAATCGCAGCCACTGAAGAGGCACTCTAAGAGCCACCATTGTGTCTCTAGTGGTATCTGTTTACTTGATGTGTTCTTGCACCAGCATTTACCCCGCCCCTGTGTCTTGATTGGCTAGGTTATGCACGCTTGTGGGATCTGTAGTTGCTGGACATGCTCTGTGTTTTATGTGGTTTAGTATCTTAAATTAATAGTAGTAACACATCTGTGAAAGGACGGGCTTACCGACTGGATGAATATGGACGAGTCTCTATTTATTTTAAAAGCTGGCCCTCTTGAAACAAGCGTGCGCTCCTCGCCCTAATAGTGGGAGGGGTGGGGGGAGTGTGAGAGCACACAAAGCGTTTCCCTTGCGAGAGAGAGCCAGGGGCACCATGTGTTTGTAAGTTAATTACAAACATATGGTGTCAAGCTCGTTCCCGCAAGGGAATCGCCAAACGTGCATGCATTGCCGTTGAAGGCAATGGAACGCATGCACATTTTTTGTCTGAAAAGCCAAAGCGATTGCTAAAGGTCTTTTGCCTATGCAACGCATGTGCGCTGCGTAGGCGAGACCTAAAAAGCATTGGCTGCATATGGAGAAAACACTAACAGACCTACTGGATCCGTCCTATGTCTTCAACATGGCTAGACCACTCATAGAAGCATGGGGGCACTTTCACTAAAAACACTAGAATCATCACATTACAGTCTTCCTTCACAACAGTGACTTTATTCCAAAATTCAATCAGCCCTGCGAGGTGACCATTTCATGAGCTTAACAGAAGGGGAGTGCCACATGCTTTGACAATGTATTCTTTGAGGGAAAATGAAATCTTTTGATACATCTAAACAAAGACTTCACTGTTAATGAGAGAAATTGGTTACAGTGCCTACATTTGCGATATCTGACTGCATCTGAACATCTCTCTGAGAAGTCAAATTCAACAAAAGATCTGGTTTTGAGTATTTAAACAATGTTGGAAGAGGGGGATACAATACCCAAATGGCTATACACGACTCCATGAAAGTAGGAATGGAGAACGGATAGATGGATAAAGCAATGGCAGCTTTTAGAGGGGTGTCCAGAATCAAGAAACACCACATAAGATAACATTTAACTGATATCTCACCTATAAAAAACTCGAACATTTGCACCAGAATACTCCTGCTTGATACACTAGATGGTTGTTTGGTTAGGCGTAGGAGAGAGATACATGTGTGGTTGTTGTGTCCGCAACTACAAATGTTTTGGAAGGAGGCTTCTGAGCCATGTTAAAACGACTTTGAGATACCCTATTCTTGCTAACCTCTGAACTGTTGGAAATGTAATGAGCAATGACTGCACGTTAATTACAAATAGACGGAGAGCTGCCAAGTGGAAGAACACAGTAGCTCGTTATATAACTGAATGGTCACATCCCGTATGATCAATTCTGGAGATTGAAATGTTAATACTTGACCTAATAAATGACACAAATTCAAATATGTGGGAAAAACGAATTGGCCATTTGCATCATGATTTGTAGTTGGAACTGTGATCCAAATCTCTGAAAGCCTTGACACACTAGACTTTAATGTTTAATGTTCAGATTGCAGCAGTTGTATGGGATTCAAAGCTATCTTAAAATACCTTTCCTTTCCTTCTTGCTCTGTTTAAATTATAAGGGCATTGTGTGAATATACCTTTTTTTCATTGACTTGAGGTAGGTGAGGGGGCAGGAACGGTGAGACATCGGAGCAGCTTTAACATTCTAATTATTCATGGGATTGAATATATAATTGTCCTGATGTTCACTTAGTTTTCCTATAAGATAACCAACACAATATAGGTAGAAACAAATGATAGTGGCTTACAAAGTTACAACAATTTAGATAGGGATAAAGCTGTCTCACTATTAAACTATCATACCACCGTCCCACAGAGATTCAGCCCCCAAAATACTCAGAGGTGTCATGGTCCAGGGCAATGATGTCACCCATCATTTCACATGGACCATTAAAGTCAAGCTCCTGTTTCCTAGATCATGTGTGACAGACCGTGCATGCAACAAAGAGGGACATTTGTCGGAACACCTCCAGTTTGCCAAGTCAGTCAGCTGTCTGGGGGGCTTTGTCACCTGTGTGTTTATTTAATTCTAGCTATATGGTCTCCAAAGCTACTGCTGGATCTACACATACTGCAAGACACCCATCAGTCTCAGACATACATTCAGCCTTGGACCACAAGCGGAGCTCACTCATTCAGACAGGATTCTTTGGGATTGAATGCAGATTTCTATCATAGCAACTCTGTTTCACAAGCAGGAGTGTTAGATCAGTGATTCTGCACTCCAGTTGCACACTGCCAGGACAAGGCAGTAGTCCCACCAAGCACACTGGTCAGAGAATTTTTATCCTGCTCATCAAATCCAAGCCTCTGCTTGCTACCCATATCAAAAACGCTTAAACTATGTACACACCCTCGCCATTCGTAAAAAGTCAGAATATCCGTCAGTCAAACATCAGTGGAATAATCGAGTGGGATCGATCTAACCTGAGGAATCTGACCAGGTAACATATGCAATCTAAAAACTAGGCACACATGAACCTCGTGCTTGCAATTTAGCAATATCTGTGTTGCAGCATTTTCTGCAGATGGGGCTGTGGGATCCAAAAGCATCCAATACTAACGTATCTCGCCAGAGCCCTCGGTGGGAAACTTATAAGTGGGTACATTTGTTAAATACCTTGGATCATAGAAACCTGCATTACAGTTACCCCAAGTCCAGCATCTACAACTGCACCCAATGTACTCTCTTTTGTGACGGGGTAGCAGAATCCTCCTAGTTGAATAGACCATGCAGAGGCAGGAGGACTGCAACCTAAGATCTGTTTGCCTGGGTCCCGTATCAAAAGGTTCTTGTTTATCTGACCACCAGATGAACACCCAACATTGCTCTGCTGATGATAATACAAGTCTGAAACAGAAATTCAGTGTCATAGGTCCAGATCAAAAAAGTGAACCCAAAAGTGCAAATCAATTGGTTAAAAGGGGCCATATATGCGATATGAATGTGACGAGGTTGAGGTCTGAGAGATACTATACTCTATAGCGAACTAATGGAAGAGGCCATTGAAATGACTCAAAAACTAGCAGAAAATAAACTAGTTCAGCGTGCAAATACCAAAGCCCTATGTTATGAGGCCTACTCAGGCAGATTGTATTGTAAATGATGATAAAGGCATCATTAGTTTGAGAAAAACAAAGCTCTGTTTACAATCTCCATATCTATCCACTTTCTAAAGATATTTAAGAACATCTGGCATTTAAAAAATCTTACTGTGCATTTTGAACACCAACATTAACATCTATTCAGGCACTCTATGCAACATCCCATGCTTTTGCATCTTACACACATACTACACAGTACTGTTCCTATTTAGGCCACAATCCACAATATTAGTTGGGCATTGCAAGGGATAGAAAAGCGCTATATAACTACCAATACATTACAGCGCAAGTGTGGTTTAGAGATTAGTTGGAAGCGATGTCCGTGGTTCTTTGTAGGGCAATGTAAACCAACCACTTTGCCCGACAGCTGCTTGTGGGTTTTAAACGGGGAGGAGGGTAGGGGCATGGTCAAAAAGACACAAGGGGACCAAAAGGGTCCGTCTTGTAAACACCTACTTTCGTGCATCACACATGTAAGGGAAGTTGACTGGATCTGTGTACGAAAGTTACTGGCTTCCACACAGAGAAGCACAATGGTTGTATGGGTCTTTGCTGCTTCTGCTCGCGTTATCAAGTTGTGGAGTTCCCTAGAGGACTCCTGTGATGAGAAATCTCTAGATGACCCAACATATTAAGATACCTTCTATAAAACGTAGTAGTCAGATAAGTATTTAAAGAGACATTCCCACTCTTTCGGTAACAAATTAAAGCTTAATGAATTTCAATTGTTTTCATATTTGTAAAATGTTCAGTTTCACCTTTTCTTACCATGTATACATTATATTTGAGCACATTTTGTAATGCATTTGAAATGTAGAACTTGCAAATAAAAAAAATAGAATAAAAATGTACGTGCATGAAACATGCAACTAATCAAGCCAATTATGAAGCAAGAAAGTGGGAACACGCTGACTGGCGAATAGGTTATTCCAGACACTGCCGGGCAGCCTTCGGTCTCTAAAAGGTTAGCAGGACCGAGTTAGGGTCGAATCTTTTTGTCCACCTCTTAAATGTGGAATTTCTGGCCAATGTAAATTTTTCTTCGCAGAGATCCCTCGTGCTAATGAAGCACTGATGCCAAGGTCAGATCTGCTCCAAATGTATACATTAATCCACTTCCCGATCAGCATGTAGAGGCATAGTCAGTGCCAAAAGTTGATTTGCGTAAAATTTCAGACATTGGCTGGCTACCCGATACAAATCCCCTGAATTTCTGCTCGACTCTAGCAGTTCTGCTGAGTTGGTTAAAAGGGCATGCTGGGCGACTCAAATGATGAGATGTGACAGGACAAGGAACCCAAAGGTCTGATTTTCGCAACATATGGTTGCAGTGCAATAAAGCTTTTAGGTTGCACAACGTTCATTAATATTGCAAATAGTCCCACTGGACCAGAAGGTTATGACTGGCAGGCATGTTATTTGAGAGTTAGTGAATATATCATGCAAAACAAACCGCAAGCCACCACATCAAACAATTGGAAAGTGTAATTTGCTCTGATGCAGCTGCCGCAATAAATGGATGAAGGTGAGCCACGTTACAACACAGGTTCCTGGATTAGACGAGAATTTGTCAACTTCTTCCTGATAGGATAGTGGGATGTACCCTCCAACGGCCACTGACATTTATGCAATTCTAAAATATAGATCGTGAATGATGTATACAAAAATGAAATGATAAATATTTTACTTCTAAACTGAAGCAGTCGGATCACAGCAGTAAACATCTTCCAAGTCGACAACTTAGTAGTACTGTGAAAGTGGCAGGCAACAGGAGGAAGAGCAAAACTGCCATGCCTTTTCCATTTGTGATTGACAGCATTAGAAGTTGCACACTCATGCCCACACACCAAAAGTAGTAGTAAGATCCAACACCCAAGCAGTCAGTGTTACAGCTGCCAGCTCAATACCAAGCACACACCTTTTTCAGGTCTTCGTTGACTTGTACTGAGGTCCCTCGTCTGATTTGCGTTCATTGCATCATGGACTGGAGATCTTGGTTGCGGTGATGGAAGCCCTCGAGACTTTGTAGGTCTCATGTAACCCTTTAATGATTCCGACTCTCTGAATTTTAGATCTGTCTTTGCTCCTTTCTTCGCCTCGACTTGGCCAGACTTGACAGGTTTTTCCAGTTGAGGCTTAGAGTGGGCAAGCTCCACAGGAATTTCATCGTTAGAAGAGACTTCATTTTTAATCACTGCATCCTCTGGTGTGACTGATTTCTTTACTTTTTCCACAACTGGACTTTTTAGCGTTCCTTCAGCTGGAGGAGATATTTGGGGGACCTCTACACCATCAGTGTTACCATCACAAGAAATAAAAGCTTCAAAAGAAGTATGCTTAATACCATCCACCTTATCAGACACACTGGGTTGTCCAGTTTCTTCTTTGAGTGCCATAACTGGAGCTTCAGACAATGAAACATCTGAAATTGAATGTGACTTTGAAGATGAAGGCAAAGCACCATTTACGTCCAAGCTCAATGAAGAATTGCTTTTGTTGTAAATGACAATAGGAGAGGCTAGAATGTCAGTAATATCTGGTGCATCAATATCTCCAGTTTCAAGAAAGCTTATGTTAACTTGTTCATCTAGCTGAGCGGCACTGGGATACATCTCTGCAGCTGCAGGAGATTCTAAGTAAGCAGAGCACTCAAGAAGGCTGGTTTCATCTGACTTTATCTTATCTGACAAGGAGGTTTTGTCCTCCTTCTCCAACACAGCACGATCCTCAGGTCCATCTGCTTCATTATCGAAACCTACAGGAGTCTCTGAATAGATTCCTTTGACCTTTTTAACTTCCTTGATTCTCTTTCTTATAGTTTTGTCCTTGGTCAGCGCAATAATGGAATCTTTACCAGGACGCTCAGTGCTTTCTACAATATTTAAAGGCAAAGCGGGCACAAGCCCACCTTTTTGAGACTGCTCTACATGACTGTTCTCTTTTGCTTTGTCGTTCGTACTAGTAATGTCAGAAAAATCTGCCTCAATAACTAAACTAGCTGCAAGCTGTACAAGGGTGCATGACACCTCCTTTACTTCATCTAAGGCACCAGCTTTACATACATCCTGCACTTTGAGAACTGAAGGAAGATTAGCTGCATCTTCCTTAAGATTCAAAATACCTGTGGATACTTTGTTCTCTTGATCAAAAAGAGAGACTGTTGAAGAGTTGTCCTGCAAAAGGGGTACCAAGGTGCAGACAGGAACATCTGCTTTAGCCTCAAAACTCAATGAATGCTTATAGGGCTTAATCTTACCTTCTTTGCTTTGGTGAGGAAGAGTATTATCTTTAGCGAACTCCTCTCCTTGAGCTACAATTGAAGTATTAGCCCCTTTACTGTCTCTGCTATGTGGTCTCTTTAAAGATCCACGTCCAGACTTCTTCTTGCCTATCAAACTTGATTCTTTCACTGTACCCTGTGTTGAGGACACGGAGGAAGCACTGTCAACTTGTAAATCAAGTGAGTCTGTTGCACTCTCTTTAGACTCTAAAGAGGCAGAGGACACTAGAGCCAAATCTCCTTTTCTTTCAATTAATGCAACAGGTTCTGAGGACACTAGAACTGTGCCTTTTTTGCTGTATACACTCAGTTGATGCTCTGAGGATACGGAGCAAGGAGTCATAGCACTCGTGTGCTCTTCTGAAACAGGTAGTTTTGAGAATACTGCCCCCATCATATAAGCCTTGCTTTTGTCATGCACTGCAGGTTCTGAGGAAGCCTGCAATGCGATTGGACCTTCTGCAGTCGGTGTTGAATCGGAGGAGACCTGCACTGAACTGGCCGTACTATTTGCAAAATCTACAGGCTCCGAGAAGGACTTTATATTTACTATATCTATCTTGCTCCCTTCAGTTGGGGATGCTTCAGAGAAATCCTGTGTATGAACTGCACCATCTTTAATCTCTGGACACAAGTCCAACTCCGAGAACAGTATGCGACCTTCACTTTTCACACTTTGGAAAGACATGTCCGGCTCATATAAGGACTTCACTTGAATCATATCCCCCTTAGCCTCTGCAGACTCTACAAAAACCTCCACTTGTTCAAGATCAGTCTTAATATCTACAGGCTCATTAGGCGTGTTGGAGAGAATGTCAAATTCCCCATGTTTAGCCTCAAGGCTCTCAACATCAGTTTGGCTGTTCAGAGAAACAGTACCCTGAACGTTTTCCTCTATTTCAACAAGCTCTCCACAGGAATGAAGATTGTGCCTTTTCTTGGTCTGAAGATGATCTGAAGAAACATTCTGTAATGAAACACTCTTATCGGCACATTCAGAAGGTTTGGTGTTTTCATTCAGTGGCGTTAGAGAGGAGGCCTGCCCCTTCCCACCAGCAATCTTACTCTCAAACACATCTGGGCTCTCCAAAGGTGCAACCTTCTTTCTTCTATCAGCATTACGAGATTTTTTCAGTTTATCACTCTTCTGTGGTCCAACACAACTTTGTACTCTGGGGTTATCTTTCTCATATTCTGTGTTGAAATCTGGATAGTTAGACTCAACCTTCTTGTTTTCATGGCCAATACTGGTTTCTGTTATGTTACCTCTTGTCAGTTCAACCGGAAATGGTGCCACATTAGATTTGTTTTCTAAAAGTGATGGTTTCTCCACCAATAAAACGTCAACATTTTTAGACTCATCAGCTGGAGGCTGAGTGCGTTTTTTCTCTTCCAACATTTTACTGCCAAAGTGTGCTGTGTCTGCCTGCTGAACATTGCTATCAAAGCTCACATCATCTGATTTAGAGTCCAATTGAGTTCCAAGTTCTTTGTTTTTGTCCAGTGGAAAGATAGCCTTCTGATCTGAATGCTTTTTACTTTTATTTTTAAATCCAGCTCCTTTTGGTGTGGTTTGCATTTTTGTATCCTCCATCTTGGTAATCTCTGCCCTGTTCTCCAATACAGTAACTGGTAATAAACTGGGTTTGTTATGAGACCGTAAAAGTAAGCTGTCTGCCATGTGTTCCCCCTTTACAAACTGTTCAGCTTCTCTTGAACTTGGAGCAGCCATCAATTCTTTATTAGTCTGCATGATTTGTTGTGTTGGACTAGGAATATGTTGCTTGGTTGACACACTAGTAGAGTCTGATCCAGGGCTGGTTTGTTCGATTACCTTTGTGGCCTCTTTGACAGCATATCCTCCTAACGACTTGTTTCCTTCGAGATTTTCGATAGGCTGGTCAGACTGAATATCAGATTTCAGCATCTCAGCTGCAGATGGAGTGATACATGTAATGTCAGCGCATGCACCATTGCCAGGGAACACCTCTGCTGCTTTTGGCTGCAATGTCTTTTTTTGTTTTGGTTTCTTCTTTTTCTTTTTGATCATGGCCGGTGCACCTTCGGGATTCCACTCATCTTGAACAGTTTCCCTCTTAGTCTCCATTAGCTCAGCTGCCTTTTTATGAAGGGCTTTAGTTCTAGAAGCCGTTCTTGTGTCCGATCGAGACTCTGGGGCCAGAGCCGAATCAATGGCCTTCTGTTGCCAAAGATCAGATGGCCTTTTATCTGGGATATTTGCAACAGGCACTGCTGCAGGTTTTGCTTGTTCATACCCTCGGTCACTTGGTATGGAAACCTGCTTTACGGGTGCTGTAGATACAACAGGAACACATGAGGGTTGCTCAAACTCTATAACCAGTACATGTCACTGTAACACCTTAAGTTCTAAATATAAAAAGTATTTATTTAGCCACTAGTAAATCGCTGGTTACATTAATCTCTTCAGTAACTGTGTTTAAATGTACACATCTAGTTTATCAATGTTCACAGGGTGGCCAAACTGAGAAATTAGAAAACATTTTCTATCATTGCTTTCTATACAATTACAACATATTCACTCTAGAAAGTTAAAACTCTTGTTTACCACAGATAAAATACGTTTGCTTCAATACGTTTAATTTTGAATCATTTTCTAAAAATTGAATACGTAGTTACTGATAAGATATGTTTGGCTTAATTTAGGTTTCACGCATGAACTTGTGTGCATTTCTGTCATCATCAAACCAGTTCCGAACTTAGTTAAGAATATGAAAAAGTAAAGGAATCTCAGGCAGAGTGAGCCACACCTAGCCAAGAGCACCATATCAGAAATTAACATCTTCATTAACAAGGCATGTAAATGGAAGGAAAAGTAAGTTTAATTAATTGCAAGATTGTTCGTGATCAACATAAAATTAAGAAACATGATGTTACACTTTCCCTGAACATGTTGAGAAAAAGATTTAACAAACATTTAGTAGGAACAAGGAGATATAGGACACAAGTTCAGAACCCCTCAAGGGAGGATATATTGGCTGTTTTGCTGTATGAGGTTCAATGCAGAGCTCCGATCTTGCATCAGTATTTCAAAAGCTAGCACTAATGAAGAGTTACTAGTATTTGCAGGCAGCAGTAAGGGTAAATATAAGACTATAATAGGACAAGCATGATCTTGGCTACAGAGCTGATAAAATATATTTCTCGAAACAGTAAAAAGCATCAGCTAATCGATTCATATAACACAAGTATACATACTACGAAAAAGACAGCACTTTAGTTATAGGACAGCCAGCTACCTGATGATTCCAGAACAGGTTCTTCTGTATGTAGATCATAGGGTTCAGATTTGTGGTCTTCCAACACAGATACAGCAGTAGGAGCTGGTGCTTCTGGAACGTTTACTTTTAATTCATCTAGAAAATACAGCAAATTAATTCAAATACCGAAAGGCTGACTGCTGGGTTAATGGCAAGTATGTACACAAGCAGAAGCCTTTTCTAAAGAAAAGAATTCAAATACCCACATAAGATAAATGATATAGAACTTGGATCTTTGGTGGGCAAGTTCTTGTGTTGTATTTATGGATTCACGTTGATCTCGCTCACATGCATCTTAGGTCAACTTTATACATGCAGGAGCATCAAGATAGTACGTTTTACAGACACTGTTCGGTGTGAGAGAAGGGTACAAAGGCAGGATGATTTCAACCGGCTGACAGTCCGGAAACCCACTAGGGTTTGAATTTTATTTTTATTGATGACACTTTCTCCGCGCCCACCGGGGTTATACATGGTTGAACATTGCACTTCCAAAAGTACCAGCAGGCTAAGAGGAATGCCCACGTGTGGGAGATCAGAAAAGCTGCATGCAATTACGTACCTATTAATAACTGAGCGGATGAACTGTCGTCTTTCCTCTGATGAAGGAGCTTGGTGTGCTCTGAAACGCGTAAGGAAGTTAATATTTTCCTGGACTGCAACGCTGGTTTTTCCTTAATAAATGGCTCATGTCAAATCCTTTGTGAGGCGTATTCCTCAATCAAGGATATATATATATATATATATATCCACCAAGGTGGTTCCTTTCCCCCAGCATTCGGTGCTTCTTGGAAGGTGCGTAGCCCTCGCGGTTGAACCACACCGCAAATTAATGTCCACAACACCTTCGAGATGCAAGTAATAGGGCCGCACACCAGCAGTAGTTAAATCATCCCGATATTAATTTATTCTTCCAATTTTCTTTGTTAAGCCAAACACAGAATAGCCCACGCGTTCTGGTATATCCCAATACCTTGTTCACGGCTAACACAATTATTCACCTTTTTTAAACTTTCAAGTAACGGGAAATTCCAATTACATAATTTCCTGTGTATCTGCTCAGACTACCGCAGTGATTTCTGGGAGTTGGTAGTCTTGAGTTTTTATATACAAATTATTTATGTGGCGACCATAAAATATAAACACCAAATGATTCCAGCAACAGAAATGTTTTTGTCCTGATAATTGCTCATTTGCGTTTGTTGATGTTTTACATGCCCTTATTTTAGTGCTAAACTTTGACAGTTGTTTACCCATCTAGTGGGTTACATTCATCAAACCATATAAATGTTATCCCTCCAGTGGGTAAATATAATGACGGCATCAAAATTGTTCTTTTTTCCAATATTAAAACAAAACACAATAGTCATGCCCTCCAGTGGGCCATCTCAAATGCCCGCACCTTTTTTTTGCATGGTTTTTGGCAAGTATCGTGTTTGCTGGAAAGGCATTCATTGTTTTACCACCCCTATTCATAGGTTATGGTACACCATTTTTGGGAAGCTCAAAGGAAATTTACGAATGTATATAGAGTTCTTCTGACTGATTTAGCCCATAAGGACCCGTCTGGGGCCCCTAGCTGGTCGGGTGCTTCGGCCCGACGCCGTCGGGTGCTTCGGCCCGACGCCGTCGGCGCCTTCGGGCCCGGCGCCGCAGGGCCCCACAGTCCCGACACCGATGGCGCCTTCGGGCCCGGTGCCGCGAACCCCCACTGGACCTTCTTCGGGTTCTGGATCGTCACCGGTGGACCTTACGACCCCCCCCGGCGTCGGTCCGTCAGGTGTCGCCTCCGGCGCCGTCCTCGGGCGGCGCCGCCCCCAATACCTCCTTTGTTCCGATTCCGACGTCGGAACGGCGCCGCTGGGCGCCGCTTTAGACGGCGTTTGGAGATTTTCACTTCTACGAACCAGCCCCATTGATTGACAACCCTGAGTATCAGGAGATGGGGAGGGGTCTGATGACCCTCTGACCAAGGAGTGTCAGTCTCAAGAGGACTGGGCAGGAGACCTTGGGGAGGCCAGTTGCCTGGACACCTCTCCAGGCACTGGTTTTGTCTCCCCTCCTACTGTGGCTTCGGAGGAGGGGGCAACCTATAGTGTGGTGTTGATGAGGGCTGCCAAGGCCTTGGGCCTTGAGCTCCCCGTCGCGGCCGTGAGGACTAACCTCCTCACTGAGGTCCTTCAACTGCAGTCAAGCTCGGCCGAGCCTCTGCTGCCTTTTAATGAGGCCTTGACCGACGTTCTTTTGGGCACTTGGTCCAGGCCCGCTACGGGTTCGCCCGTAGATAGGAACGTGGCCAGACGCCACCGCCCGGCCCCGGGCGACCCATGTTTCCTGTCCACCCACCCCACCCCCGAGAGTCTGGTCATCCAGGCCTCCAATTCCCAGACCGCATTCCCGTCGGCTCCGCCGGACAGGGAATCCAAGAGGTACGAGCAGTACGGGAAAAAGATCTTATCCTCCCTTAGTCTGGGACTGCGGTCTTCCAGCACCGCATGCCTTTTGGGCGCTACACCCACTCTCTGTGGGAGACGGTTGCGGAAGTGCGGCCAGAGTGTCCGTTGGAGGTAAGGGCCAAACTCGGCCAAGCCCTTGTGGAAGGTCGGGATGCAGCCAAATATTCCATCCAGTGTGGGCTGGATACCACCGACTCACTAGGTAGAGCGATGGGAACGACGGTGGCGGTTAGACGCCACGCCTGGTTGAGGTCCGCCAACTTTTCGGCAGATGTCCAAAATACTCTGATGGACATGCCGTTTAAAGGCCGTCACCTTTTTGGGTGACAAGGCAGACTACTCGCTTGAGCGCTTTAAAGACTCCAGGGCTACGGCCAAGTCCTTGGGCCTCTCGGCCCCACGCCAGCAAACGGGTGCCTTTCGCTCCTTTCGTGGCCAAGGAAGGGGCGCCCCCACACGTGCCGCCAGCCACACGCCGCAGACTAACATCCAGCGCGGTGGCGGCCGTGGAAATCGCCGTGGAGGCGGTCGGGGACACGGCGAGGCCAGTCCACACCTTCCCCCGCAGCATCCGCCTCTAAACCCTCCTAGTTCGTGCTTCTCGGCCCATGTGACGGACAGGTGGGTGCTGCAGATCGTCCGGAGGGGCTACTCCCTCCCCTTCGAGACGACCCCTCAAGCCATGCCACCGCAACACCAACGTGTATCGGGGGATCACTTGCGGCTTCTGCAGGGGGCCATCAAGCGCGTTCCTGGGCCAGAAGTAGGACATGGTGTCTACTCCCACTACTTTCTGGTACCCAAGAAGTGCAAAGGGGGCCTACGCCCTATCTTGGACCTACGGAACGTCAACGGCTTCCTCCGGAAGGAGAAGTTCAAGATGCTGACTCTGGCTCAGGTCTTGGCTGCCCTGGACCCAGGAGACTGGATGGTAGCGTTGGACTTGCAGGATGCTTATTTCCACATCCCCGTCCTGCCCGCTGCCGGCCCACCGGCGCTACCTGCGGTTCACGGTAGGCCACGAGCACCCCACGGGTGTTCACGAAGGTGATGGCGGTGGTCGCAGCTCATCTGCACAGGTTAGGGGTTTCAGTCTTCCCCTACTTCGACGACTGGTTGGTGAAGGCGGGCTCGCCCCAGACAGTCGTCAACCACCTCCAGACTACGGCAGACCTCTTGCACCAGCTGGGGTTCTCCATCAATGTCCATCTCAGAAGCTCCTTTTCATCGGAGCGGTTCTCGACTCGGCGCAGTTTTGGGCTTACCCACCCGAACAGCGGGTTCGGGATATACAGGCTCTGATTCCAATCTTCCAGCCTTTATCCCGAGTTTCGGTCAGGTTGACGCTGCGGCTTCTGGGGCTGATGGCTTCCTGCATCCTTCTGGTGCATCACGCCCGGTGGCAGATGCAGGCTCTGCAGTGGGACCTGAAGTTTCAGTGGGCCCAGCATCAGGGAAACCTGTCCGACCCTGTCCTGATCTCGGAGGGCACTGCGAGACAGCTGCAGTGGTGGCTCATGGACCGCGATTGGGTCAGCGGCAGATCCCTCTCCCTCCCCCAACCGGAGCACGTAGTTGTGACGGACGCGTCCCTCCAGGGCTGGGGAGGCCACATGGGAGAGGCGGAGATCAGAGGCCTCTGGTCTCCGGCGGAGTCCCGGCTCCATATCAACCTTTTGGAGCTGCGGGCGATTCATCTAGCACTGAAGGCATTCCTCCCCTTTGTCCGAGGGAGTGTAGTGCAGGTGTTCACGGACAACAACACTGCCATGTTGTACTGCAACAAACAGGGCGGGGTGGTATCGTGGACCCTCTGCCAGGAGGCTCTGCGCCTCTGGCAATGGCTGGAACATCAGGCATGACTCCGGTGGTTCAACACCTGGCAGGTTCTCTGAACGCCAGAGCGGACTAACTCAGCCGCCGGTGCATGATGGATCACGAATGGCGTGTGAACTCGGATGTGGCGCAAGGTCTCTTTCTGCAGTGGGGAGAGCCTTGGTTAGATCTATTCGCCACCGAAGAGAACGCGCAATGTCATCAGTTCTGCGCGTTGGAATTTCCAAGGCGGCACTCGCTCGGAGACACTTTGTCGCGGGTGGAGTTGCGGTCTGTTGTACGCCTTTCCGCCTATACCACTTCTGCCCAGAGTGCTGAAGAAGATCAGGCGCGACCGGGCACATGTCATCCTTGTGGCTCTGGACTGGGCGCGAAGGTACTGGTATCCCGAGCTACTCAGTATGTCAGTCGATCCCCCGGTTCGTCTGCCTCTTCAGGAGGACCTTCTGTCGCAGCAGCAGGGGACGGTCCTCCACCCGAACCTGTCCAGTCTCCACCTCCATGCTTGGAGATTGAGTGGCGACAGTTGAGGCCATTTGACTTGCCTCCTGAAGTCTGTAACATCATTCTGGCAGCCAGGAGAGTCTCCACAAAGTCGGTATACGCCTGCAGGTGGAACAGATTTGTGGCATTGTGCACAGCAAAGGCTGTGGATACCCTCAATGCCCCTCTTTCTGAGGTTCTTCTCTTTCTTCTTTCTCTTGCCCAGCAGGGCTCTGCTCTGGGCACTGTCAAGGGCTACCTTTCTGCTCTTTCAGCCTTTTTGAGGCTGCCTGCTCAACCTTCTTTGTTCAAGTCCCCTATCGTTAATCGATTCCTGAAAGGCATCACACATACGTTCACTCCTGTTCCCTTTGTGATGCCTCAGTGGGACTTGAACTTGGTTCTAACTTTTCTGATGTGCGCTTATTTGAGCCACTTCACAACTGTCCTCTTCGCCTTCTCACTTTGAAGACTGCATTCCTGGTAGCCATCACCTCTGCCAGGAGAGTGAGGGAGCTCCAGGCTCTATCCTGTAAACCTCCTTTCCTTTCAGTCCATCCGGACAAAGTTGTGTTGCGGACAAGGCCCTCTTTCCTACCCAAGGTAGTCACGGCCTTCCACATTGGGCAATCGATCACCTTGCCTACCTTCTTTCCGCCTCCGCATCCCTCGAGAGAGGAAGAGAGGCTCCACCGTCTGGACCCAAAACGTGCGCTCTCGTTCTAACTGGACCGCACACGCCAGTTCCGGGTGGATGACCAACTCTTTGTTGGTTACGTTTGCGCTAAGAAGGGGTAAGCGGTGCACAAGCGGACCATCTCGCGGTGGATCATCTTGTGTATCCAGGCGTGTTACTCCTTGATAAAGAAGGAACCCCCTGTTGGGCTGAGGGCTCATTCCACTCGAGCCACAGCGACTACGACTGCCTTGGGCCGAGGTGTGCTTTTGCAGGACATTTGCCAGGTGGCTACGTGGGCCTGGCTGCACACGTTTGCAAGACACTATTGCCTGGACAGTCAAGTCCGAAGGGATGGCTTCTTTGGCCGTTCCGTCCTCCAGGACTTTCTGGTGTGATTATTGGTTTGCAGACCCACCACCACGGGTTGGTATTGCTGGGGTATCTATTCTAAGGTAAGGAATCTATCACTAACGTCTCTTTCAGATGCACAAGTTACTACTTGTGTAACGATATATCTGTAAGAGACATTAGTTAGTGATAGATTCCTTACCGACCTACCCATCCTCCCCGTTCTGCGAACCGATATCTAGGGTTAAGGTCATCCCCTTTCAGGTCCCTAGTTTCATGGCACCAGTGTTGATTTTAGCATAGCTCTGCGTTTCTGGCGCGGAAAAGCTGCATCTAAGAACTGACGTCAGCACGCGGAGTATTCCGACGACGTCATCACGGCGCCGACGACAGACGCGGAGCCGCAGACGACACCTACCGATGCGCAAGGGTACTGCTACGCAAAAGTTTCCGGATTCAGTCTGACGCCTGGGGATATTCTAAGGTAAGGAATCTATCACTAACTAATGTCTCTTACAGATATATCTTTACACAAGTAGTAACTTGTGCGTTACCATGGGGACCCATCAGCAACCGAATAGCTCTGTGTCGGGAGCTCATGAATCTTGTAGCTTCTGGCCTGCCGAACCCAGATTACTCCAGTATTGGAGCTTTCAAAGATTCACAGGCCCGAATCATTCCCCGTTGTCAAGACTGGAGTCTCCGGTATATAAAAAAGCAATGCTTAGTTGGATAACAAACTGAAAAGAGGATAGGCCCATTTTCCTTTTGCAACCCATAACCTTTGTTATGTAAAAGAGACCAAACTTGTACCTCAACCAATCAGAGCTCGTCACCCTCTAGAACACTCCTGAGAGAACCTTTTGCCCCTCGGATTTTCTGCCGCACGTTGTGCTAGGGAGTCTCCTTTGAGCTCAGCTCAAACTCTGCTTTTTTCAACCTCATTGAAGAACTTTGTTCTTAGAAATTCATCTGGAGTCCTTACTACTCTGGACTGTTTTCAACTACATTCTTTAGATAATGTCTGGAAAGGAGAAGAAAGGTTTATTTAGAGCCTGTGCCACTTGTTCCAAGAAGAGGCTCTATACTGATGACCCTCATACTGACACCATTTACTGTCTATACCCGGATCACCAGGCCAAAGACTGTAAGGTATGTCACACTTTTTCAAGTAAGACTCTGAGGGATCGTGAAGGGTACCTTTTGAAATGGCTTCAAAAGCTAAAGGCCAGAAAGGAGGTTATCTCCAGTGATAGTGATGAGGCTTCCTCCTCAACATCTAGGAGATCTCAAGAGAAGAAAATCTCCTCATACTCATTCCTCAAAAGAACGTCCTGAGAAGGCCCTAAAAAAGAACACTCATAGGTCTTCTGGGCGCAGTCCTTCAAAATCTCCTCAATGTGTGGAAAAGGAGAGTAAAGTACATGCCTCCGCAGAAATACTATAAAAAAAGACTAGTTCTCCGCGGTCAAAATCATCTACTCAGGTCAAAGAACCCTTCAGGAAGCAGTCTTCTATGCCTCCTGAGGTAAAATCTAAAAAACCTGCATCATCAACGGGATCGTCGACTAAGAATTTATCGTCGAAGATTAAGATTGAGTTAAAGCTGATAGGAGGGATACGGGTGAGTATCTGTATCCTCCACAACAACACTATCACCAAGGGTACCAGGAAGAGATGGTTGGCATACCATTGTCCATGATGATGGATCTACAGTTTAGGCTGGCAGACCATAAAAAGAGACTTGCGCTGACACAAGCTTCTCAGGAAGTCCCTGTCTCGCATCCACGTTCCATCCCTACTACTCTAGTCTGAAGCAGGGAGTCACTACAAGACGTTACACCTACAACTCCTCAAACAGTACACCACCAGGATCCTGTCACCACTGACGATGATGATCAGGGGGAAGGAGAAATAACAGATCCTAACAAAGTATGGGATGATTACCTGATTCCATCACCGGCATCTCCCTCACCAGTACCTGTTGTTTCTCCGCCGGTGGACATCGGCGTATTCCATAATTTAATGGAAAGAGCTGCGAAGAGGTTCCAGCTTCCAATATCTACAACACAAACCGAGTGTTTCCTATATGATTTTAAGGAGCTGTACCACAAGTCAGTTTGGGCTATCCCGATTGTTAGCCATGTGTGGGAGGAAGGTTTAAAAGTCAGGAAAACGCCGGCGACCGTTAAAACTGTACTCGCTAGATTAGAGAAGAAATATAAAGCTCCTTTACACGCACCAGCGTGTTTACTGGGCCATCCCAAACCAGATTCCGTGTTTTTTCAAGTGCCGCAAAAAAATCTAAGAATCCCTCTGCTCCTTTATCAGCACCTCCTGACGGAGAGGAGAGACGCTTAGACAATGCAGGAAAGAGGTTTTCATCCATGTCTGCTCTCCTAGTTAAAGCAGCAAATGCCCTTGCCATCCTGGGTAGATACGACCGGCGGATGTGGTGCAATATGGCACCATACATGGACCTCATCCCAGAAGACAATAGGCAGGAGGCAAAAAAGATCCTTCAGGAGGGAGTAAGGACTTCGGCTGAAGTAGTTGACTGTGCGATGGATATCGCGACCACAACCTTCCAGTCACTTGGAGGAGCGGCGGTGCTACGGCGTCAGGGATGGTTAAGGGTGACTGCCTTTAGACCAGAGGTCCAAAATAACATTTTGGATCTTCCTTTCGACTGAGTAGATTTTTTGGGAAACAAGTGGATTAGGCACTTCAGGGTATCAAGAAAGATACAGATAAGGCCCTAGGTACACTGCAATACAGTAAGGTGCCCTTTCGGGGTGCCGAGGTAAAGGCCAATCATCTTATAGTGGGGGTTACCAACAGGGAAGATACCCCTCTTATTCCTCATCATCACAACCATACCATCAACAATATGGTCAAAAACAATCAGGGAGCTATGCAAAGTCTGCTCCTAGAGGACGAGGAGGTCGTCAAGGAAAGCACAATGGTAGAAGACAATGACAACCTTCTGAATCCGGCTACATGTATTCCTTCCCCTCCACAAGTTTCCCTGGGTGGAAGAGTTGCTTCCCATCTGCATCATTGGCAGAAAATAACGGGCAGATGGTTCCTCAACATAATACAATTCGGACATACTCTAAAATTCCTTAAATTTCCACCTTGGACTCCACCGTCAGGCCAAGAGATCAAACATCTATCTCAGAAATGTGTCTGGAGATTCGGCCATTGCTCCGAAAGGGAGCAATAGAACCGGTGCCGATCTTCCAAAAAGGAAAGGGGTTTTATTCTTGTTTCTTCCTAGTCTGGAAGAAGGCTCTCCAGTGGCGTACTATTCTAGACCCGAGCTCTCTCAATACTTCTCTCAAGAAGCAGTCTTTCCGGATGGTGACCCTCCAAGACATTCTGCTGCTCTTAAACCCAGGGGATCATATGACCACTCTAGACTTACAAGATGCATATTTTCACATCCCCATTCATCCTTACCACAGACGATATCTTCGATTTGCAGTAGCCGGAGACCATTACCAGTTGAAAGTACTACAATTTGGCCTCAAATCAGCCCAGAGAATTTTTACAACGTGTCTGGCGCCAGTGGCAGCTTTTCTCAGGAAGCAAAGACACCAGGTGTTTCCATACCCGGACGACTGGTTGGTAAAAGCGCCATCAGAAACTTCAGCCCAGGCGTCAACTACGGCATGCATTCAATTGTTTTCCGAACTGGGACTGACTTTGAATATAGAGAAATCATCCCTTCAACCTTCAAAGAAGATCACTTTCCTGGGAGCGATTCTGGACACTGTAGGAAGGTGGATACCCGACTATGGTTGCCCCCAACTTTTTGCCTGGTGTTTTGCTGGTTTTCCGACTTAGTTGGCCTGGGACCCTGCCAATCAGGACCCCAGGCCTACTGCTCTCTCTGTAAAATGGATTCCATGTACCTTAGGTACATATCTAATTGGTACTGGGCCACCTTATCAGACCCTGTAACTCAGGGCATAGGTGTACCCAGGGCCTACCAGGGGCTGCAGCATGTATTATGCCACCCCTGGCTGGCCATCTAAATCTGACACAACTGGCTGCACGACAGCTGGGGCAAGGTGGTGTAATCACCCTTTGCTTTAGATATAGTATACCTATATCTAACCCTAAAATGGACACACAGATTCCTATCAGTCACTCCTATGGCAGGCCTTGACAATCCTGAAGGCAGAGTGCTTGGAATCGTGTGAGATGGTGCTCTGGCATGAGCTGAGCCCGTTTGCAGCTTGCGGAACCAAGTCCTAATAGCTGTTTCATGATAACGCATACCATAGACTCTTAAGTGAATTATAATCCTCGCGGTTATATGCTATCTCTGGTATCGCTTTATCAAAACATGTCGAGTAAGGTGTCATACGAATTGGAATACTAACCCCTCGCCAATTCTGGCGACGGGGTTAGCATTCCACCCTTCTAGAGGGACACGACATGTATGTAACTGTGAACCCCGGTTAAAGTTAACTCGAGCCTCAGCATCACAAAATGGATGCTGCCACCACAGACACAAGTCTGACCCCCTGCAGCTGGGAGTCCTTCCAGCGAGGGGAGCTTGGACAAAGGGTTTCCTGTCAGGGGCGGTGCTAGCACCATCCCAGACAGGGTTTTGTGTATCCTGGGTAGGCAGGGCTTTAGAGGAAGGTGACTGCAAGTGGCACCCCGGTGCTCACTATGCATCTGCCGGCTAGAACCAGTTCCAGGGGCACACCAGCCCCTGAGCTGGGGAAAGTCCGGCATGGGAGAGGGGTGTAACCACCCTCCTTCCTGGTCCCACCCATGGTCAGGACCTAGTCGCGTGCCAGCCCCTTTTACTAGTATAAAGATAGGAGCGGGCCCCCCTTCAAAATTAGATCATCTTTGAATCCTGAAACTACTTTCTACGAAAGGAACTCAAGACTTCTTCCTAAGATTTCTCCCTTGTGACTAAGGAGTAGTCACCCTGCACCCGCAGGCACCATCTAAGAACACTGCGGTTTGCTGCACGTCCTTCCTCGGGAATCCGACCGACCAGCACGACGAGACCCGGCTTCCCTGGCACCTCTGACCTCTACCTACCTCTACAGCTAAGCTGAGAACCGTAGGTGCGACGAGACCTCGAGGGACCGGCCATCATCAGAACTGCACGACTACTATCCAGCACGACCGCCGAGGGATCATCGAGTGAGTGCTTTGGGGTCCGAGAAGCCCCGAGCAGCTCCAGCACCGAAGTCCAGCCCCCCAGCATCCACGAGATCTGCGTGGGGCCCTTCTGCTTTTTGCTGCTCACCGCGTTCGTCAACGAGGGTTTCCGACGACACTTGAACCCTATGCAGCCGCAGCCCCTGGGCTAGGTAAACCGAGTACCCCGGTGCTCCAGCGTAGAACAACTCTCTAAGTGCCTAGATCCACTTTCGTTTTTGACCTACCTAGTCGGGTTCGCCCGAGAACACTAACTTTTGTTATTACTAGCCTCCATAGACTTTGTCCCGCATCCCGCGTGAGAGCGCACACTCTGCACCCGAGTCCCCTAGGCCTCCTGCTAGTAATCGATACCCTAGCCATACCCAAGGGGAAGGAGGGCCTGCGAGAGGACCCCATCCGCTTGGTCATAATAGAGGGTTCCACAGGGGCGGAGTCCAAAGACAGGACGATGAGCCCTGTCCCCTCAGGCAAAGTAGAACCCCTGCCAGCAGAAGACCACCAATCCCACAGGGGATGTGGGAAAAAGAAGAGAAGAGGCAGCCTGTCCTCACTCCGCAGAGGAAACCAGGCAAGGCGAAAGGAGGCCCAACATCCCACGCCCAAGCGAGGCAACAAAACCTCCATCGGAGAACAAGGCAAGGAAGAGGAGCACCGAAGAAGAGCAACCTGGAGACTCCAAAGAGAAGAGGCCGAACACAGGCAATCCCAGACAGGACGACACCGCCAACAATAAGTAGGCGGAAGACTAAAAGGTTAACTCAAGTTCACCCAGGAAGAACCGTCCAACTCGGACGGAGTGCGCCCGCAAGAGGGACAAGAAATCTGGGACCAACTCCTCCCACAGGGAGAAGAGGTAGAACAGGGTGCAGGGCCCACTGGAAGAAGCTGACAAGGCAGGATGACAGTCCCTTTAAAGCCCCAAGAAGGCACAACGGTGCGGAGAAAACAATAGTTCGGCACCAGCAAGCTCCACCAGACGCCGAGGGCACCACAGAACAAAGCACTCAGGGCAAGCCAGATGCCAGCCGAAGACAGAGCAGGAAGGCGAAGAAGAGTCCGGACACGCCCTAGAGAGGAGACCGCACACACGGCCCAAAAAGAAGTGCGAATGGAAAGGACCATGACACCAGGCCACGGACAGCAGGCCAGACCAGGCAAACAGTGCAGCGACCCCAGAGAAGAACACCCCGGGGCAAAACTCAAGCTAGTCCAAGCCATCAGCAAGAAGATTGAATTTGCAACATACCATAATGCCACAGAGAGCAGAAGCCCGCAGGCAACCACAGCTCCCCAGCACATAACAGGGCTATATAACAGCCACCAGTAACCCACATAGGGAAGGTCACGTCTCAAGACATGGGAACCGCTTAGGAAAAACCTTCTGCAGCAGAGCAGAGGACAACAGAAAAGACCCGTGGCAAAAACCCAGCAGAAGGCTCATCAAGCAGGCAGAGAAGAAAATACACAGAAGGCCCAATCTCAGGGATGGTGTAGAAAACCCAAAGCACAAGTTACTACTTGTGTAACGATATATCTGTAAGAGACATTAGTTAGTGATAGATTCCTTACCTTAGAATATCCCCAGGCGTCAGACTGGATCTGGAAATGTTTGCGTAGCAATACCCCTGCGCGTCGGTAGGCGTCGTCCGCGGCTCCGAGTCCGTCGTCGGCGTCGTTGGCGCCGGAATGACGTCGGAGTACTTAGACGCCGCCCAAGCGCGCGGACGTCAGTTCCGATACACAGCTTTTCCGCGCCAGATACGCAGAGCCATGATAGAACCAACACTGGTGCCATGAAACTAGGTCCCTGAAAGGGGATGACCTTAACCCTAGATATCGGTTCGCAGAACGGGGAGGATGCGTGGGTCGGTAAGGAATCTATCACTAACTAATGTCTCTTACACATATATCATTACACAAGTGGTAACTTGTGCATCTGAAAGAGACACGTTAGTGATAGATTCCTTACCTTAGAATAGATACCCCAGTAATACCAACCCCGGTGGTGGGTCTGCGAACCAATAATCACACCAGAAAGTCCTGGAGGACGGAACGGCCAAAGAAGCCATTCCCCCAGACTTGGCTGACCAGGCAGTAGTGTCTTGCAAACGTGTGCAGCAAGGCCCACGTAGCTGCCTGGCAAATGTCCTGCAAGGGCACTCCTCGGCCCAGGGCAGTTGTAGTCGCTGTGGCCAGAGTAGAATGAGCCCGCAATACAACAGGGGGCTCCTTTCTGGCCAAGGAGTAACATGCCTGGATACACAAGATGATCCACCGCGAGATGGTCCGCTTGTGCACCGCCTTTCCCTTCTTAGCGCCCACGTAACCAACAAAGAGTTAGTCATTCACCCGGAACTGGCGTGTGCGATCCAGATAATAAGAGAGCGCACGTTTTGGGTCCAGACGGTGGAGCCTCTCTTCCTCTTTCGAGGGATGCGGAGGCGTAAAGAAGGTGGGCAAGGTAATGGACTGCCCGATGTGGAAGGCCGTGACAACCTTGGGCAGGAAAGAGGGTCTCGTCAGCAACACAACCTTGTCCGAATGGACAGAGAGGAAAGGAGGTAAAGAAGAAAGAGCCTGGAGCTCACTCACTCTCCTGCCAGAGGTGATGGCCACCTTGAAAGCAGTCTTCAAAGTAAGAAGATGGACAGGACAGTTATGGAGCGGCTCAAAGGGAGCACACATTAGGTAAGTAAGCACAAGATTTAAGTCCTACTGGGGCATCACGAAGGGAACAGGAGGGAACATGTGTGTGATGCCCTTCAAAAACCTATTTACAAAGGGGGACTTGAACAAGGAAGGCTGATTAGGTAGCCGTAAGAAGGCGGAAAGGGCAGAAAGGTACCCTTTGATAGTGCCCAGAGCAGAGCCCTGCTGGGCAAGAGAAAGAAGAAAGAGCAGAACCTCAGAAAGGGGTGCAGAGTGGGTCCACAGCCTTTGCTGTGCACCATGCCACAAATCTGTTCCATCTGCAGGCGTATACCGACCTTGTGGAGGGACGCCTGGCTGCCAGAATGACATCACAGACTTCGGGAGGCAAGTCAAATGGCCTCAACTGCCGCCGCTTAATCTCCAAGCTTGTAGGTGGAAACTGGACAGGTTCGGGTGCAGAGCCGTCCCCTGCTGCTGCAACAGAAGGTCCTCCCGAAGAGGCAGCCGAATCGGGGGATCGACTGACATGCTGAGTAGCTCAGGATACCAGTATCTTCGTGCCCAGTCCTGAGCCACAAGAATAAACTGGGCCCGGACGCGCCTGATCTTCTTCAGCACTCTGGGCAGAAGTGGTATAGGCGGAAAGGCGTATAATAGACCGCCACTCCACTCGCGACGAAAAGCGTCTCCGAGCGAGTGCCGCCTTGAAAATTCCAACGTGCAGAACTGATGACATTGCGCGTTCTCTTCTGTGGCGAATAGATCTAACCAAGGCTCTCCCCATTGCTTAAAGAGGCCTTGTGCCACATCCGAGTTCAGACGCCATTCGTGATCCATCATGCACCGATGGTGGAGTTCGTCCGCCCTGGCATTCAGAGAACCTGCCAGGTGTTGAACCACCAGGGTCACGCCCTGATGTTCCAGCCACTGCCAGAGGGGCAGAGCCTCCTGGCATAGGGTCCATGACCCCCACCCAGCCCTGTTTGTTGCAGTACCACATGGCGGTGGTGTTGTCCGTGAACACCTGCACTACACTCCCCCGGACAGAGGGGAGGAATGCCTTCAGTGCTAGTCGGATCGCCCGCAGCTCCAAAAGGTTGATATGGAGCCGGGACTCTGCCGGAGACCAGAGGCCTCTGATCTCCGTCTCTCCCATGTGGCCTCCCCAGCCCTGGAGGGACGTGTCCGTCACAACCACGTGCTCCGGGAGGGGTAGGGAGAGGGATGTGCCACTGATCCAATTGCGGTCCGTGAGCCACCACTGCAACTGTCTTGCAGTGCCCTCCAAGATCAAAACATGATTGGACAAGTAGCCCTGATGCTGGGCCCAATGAAACTTCAGGTCCCACTGCAGAGCCCGCATCCGCCACCGGGCATGATGCACCAGAAGGATGCAGGAGGCCATCAGCCCCAGAAGCCGCAGCGTCAACCTGACCGAGACTCGGGATAAAGGCTGAAAGATTGGAATCAGAGCCTGAATATCCCGAACCCGCTGTTCGGGAGGATAAACCCGAAACTGCGCCGAGTATAGAACCGCTCCGAGGAAGAGAAGCTTCTGAGAGGGACACAGGTGCGACTTCGGCCCGTTGGAGAACCCCAGCAAGTGCATGAGGTCGGCCGTAGTCTGGAGGTGGCCGACTACTGTCTGGGGCGAGCCCGCCTTCAACAACCAGTCGTCGAGGTAGGGGAAGACTGACACCCCTAACCTGCGCAGATGAGCTGCGACCACCGCCATCACCTTCGTGAACACCCGTGGGGCGCTGGTAAGACCGAAGGGGAGCACGGTAAACTGAAAATGCTCGTGGCCTACCGTGAACCGCAGGTAACGCCAGTGGGCCGGCAGGACGCGGATGTGAAAATAAGCGCCCTGCAAGTCCAACGCTACCAGCCAGTCTCCAGGGCAGCTAAGACCTGAGCTAAAGTCAGCATCTTGAACTTCTCCTTCCGGAGGAAGACGTTGACGTTCGGTAGGGCCAAGATAGGGCGTAGGCCCCCTTTGCCCTTCTTGGGTACCAGAAACTTCAGGCCCAGGAACGCGCTCGATGGCCCCCTTGGCCAAGAGGGCCGTGACTTCCTCTTGCAGAAGTTGCAAGTGATCCCCCGACACGCTGTGGAATTGCGGTGGCATGGCTGGAGGGGTCGCCTCGAAGGGGAGGGAGTAGCCCCTTCAGAAGATGTGCAGTACTCACCTGTCCGATGTGACAGTGCGCCAGTGGGAGAGGTGATGGCGAACCCTGCCCCCCACTGGCGTCACATGGGCCTGAAAACTCGGAAGGTTTTGAGGCAAGTGCTACGGAGGGAGGTGTGGACTGGCCTCGCCGTTGTCCCTGACCGCCGCCACTGCAGTTTCCACGGCCGCCACCGCGCTGTTGAACATTCTGCAGTGCGTGGCTGGCAGCACGTGTGGGGGCGCCCCTTCCGTGGCCACGAAAGGAGCGAAAGGCACCAGATTGCTGGCGTGTGGCCGAGAGGCCCAAGGACTTGGCCTTAGCCCTGGAGTCCTTAAAACGCTCAAGCGCATGGTCTGCCTTGTCGCCAAAGAGGCGACGGCCATCTAACGGCATGTCCAGAAGTGTGGCCTGGACATCGGCCAAAAAGTTGGCAGACCTCAACCAGGCGTGGCGTCGAACCGCCACTGTTGTTGCCATCGCCCTGCCCAGTTAGTCTGCGGTATCCAGCCCACACCGGATGGAATATCGCGCTGCATCTCGGCCCTCCACAAGGGCTTGGGCGAGTTTAGCTTGGACCTCCTCCGGACATTGGGGCAGCACGTCCGCGACCGTGTCCCACAGGGTGTGGGTGTAGCGGCCCAAGAGACACGCTATATTGACAGACCGCAGCCCCAATCTCAGGGAAGAAAACACTTTCTTCCCAAATTGTTCATATCTCTTGGATTCCCGATCGGGCGGAGCCGTCGGGAATGTGGTCTGGGAAGTAGAGGCCTGGATAACCAGGCTCTCGGGGGTAGGATGGGTGGACAAAAAGCAAGGGTCGCCCGGGGCCGGGCGGTAGCGTCTGGCCACGTTCCTATCCACAGGCAGTCCTGTGGCGGGCTTGGACCAAGTGCCCACAAGAACGTCACACAAGGCCTCATTGAACGTCAGTAGAGGCTCACTGGAGCTTGACTGCGGTTTGAGTACCTCAGTGAGGAGGTTAGTCCTCACGGCCGCGACGGGGAGCTCAAGGTTTAAGGCCTTGGCCACCCTCGTCAACACTACACTATAAGCAGCCCCCTCCTCCGTAGCCACAGTGGGAGGGGAGACAAATCCAGTTTCTGGCGAAGTGTCAATACCACTGGCCTCCCCAAGCTCATATGTCCAGTCCTCTTGAGACTGGCACTCCAGTGCCAGAGGGTCCTCAGACCCCTCCCAGTCACCCTCGTCACCCGTAAAACAGGTGCAACAGACGGGGCCTCCTCATGGAAATAAAAATCTCCAAAGGCCGTCGGAAGCGGCGCCCAGCAGCGCCGTTCCGGTGCCAGAGTCGGACCGAAGGGAAGATTGGGGACGGCGTCCACAGTGGGCGCCGGGGACGACACCCGCGGGGCTGGCGCCGGTGAGGTCATGAGGTCGACCGGCGACGATCCGGAAGCGGATCCGGTGAGGTCCTGTGGCGCCGGGACCGAAGTCGCCGGCGGCGTCGGGCCGAGGCACCCGACGGCATCGGGGCCGAAGCACCCGACCCGCTAGGGCCTCCAGTCAGGACCGTCGGGCCCGAAGGCGCCGCAGAATCCAGCTGAGGAGGGAGGGACCTCATGGCCATGAGGTACCGCTCGATCTCCTCCGGCGACGCGCCATGCCCAGGGACCCGAAGGTGTGGGGCAGGCGGCGACGTTTGAGACTCCGTCGGAGCCGCGTGGGTGGGGTCATCCGAACACCCGGCCGCATCGTGGGAGCGTCTGGGTGGGTCCGAGGAACGATGGAGTCTCTCCGACCTCTCATGCCTCTTACCTGAGGACTTGGATCCTGACGACCGATGTCCACTCCCGGAGCTGCGATGACTCCGACCCCTCGACCGGTCCCTCGACCTCCCATGGGACTGAGACCTGGACCGGCGCGGGGCCGACTGCCGGAGCTGAGGCGCTTGCGGGACCGCTCCCGCCTAACACACAATCAAGAAGGGCTGGCCAGTAGCCAACAGAGCCAGAGTCCCAACAAGGAGGACTCGAGTGGCCACGAAGCCCACAGAACAGACAACCGGGCGACCCGCCCCAATGGAAGAACACCTCCAAGAACCAGATCAACTCGCAGCTCACAGAGGGGGGAGGAAAAGGAGGAGGCGGAGGCGGAGGAGAAGGACGCAGCCCCACCAAGAACCTCTGGATGGCCGAGTCCGCAGGGGCATGGAACAAAGAGCACCATCGAAGGGAAGATCCACCAACCGTCTCCGGCAACACATTGTCCCGAAGCCAGGCATGGCGACGAAGGGCAACCGAAGAAGCCATGGCACGAGCCAACACCTCCGAGATGTCCAGAGCGGAACGAAGAATAAACTCCGCCAGCTCCTGGCCATCCAAAACATGGTGTCTCAAATCAACACAGACACCTGAGGACCGACAAGCCGAAGCTTACGGAGGGGGAGGAGGAGGAGGGCGGAGCCCCAAAGGAGCCGTTGAATGGCGGTGTCTGCGTGGGTGTTAAATAAAAGAATCCCCATTTAGGGCTTTGACAGGTGGGACATGATTGGGATTTCCGAGATTGGTGACCTCGTTCATAAGGGTAAACTGTTGTCTTTCAGCGATCTCCAGACTAAATACGCTTTAGCGCCCACTGAATTCTTCCGCTACTTGCAAATTACACACGCTATTCGCCCGGCAGTCCCGGATCTTGCTACAATACCGGAGTCCTCTCCTTTGGAGGACAGACTCCTGTCTGAACCCCTCCCCGAGAAGGCCATTTCCCTTACATATCGTGAGCTCTGTAATAACCTACCTGATCCCTTCCATACGTTGAGATCCAAGTGGGAGGCTGACCTGGGTCCCTTAGATGAGGAAGACTGGCGCTCGGCCTTAATATCCCCAAGGGAATCAGCCATCTGCCACAGGTTTCGATTGATCCAATCGAAAGTGCAACATAGAGCATATATGTCTGCCCTTACTTTGGCCAGAATTGGAAGGCGCCCAGACGCACAGTGTCTGCGAGGTTGTGGTCTCCCTGGTACATTCTACCACATCTTGTGGGAATGCCCAGTGGTGCAACGGTTTTGGAGCAGAATACTTCGGAAAATGAGTAACTCCCTGGGTAAGCCGCTCTTGCTGGGTCCCAAGGAATGTGTTCTTAACATATGGGGTGCAAATGACCTGAATGATCAGGAGCTACACTGGTCAGCGTTAGGCTTTCTGCTGGCTAAACGTGCAATAGCAATGAAGTGGGGATTGCCGGAAGGGCTGTTGGTGGTGGGCTGGGTAGCTGAGATGGATAGATGTATGATTGCTGAAAAGACAGTTTACAAGGTCCGAGGATGCCCAAAGACGTGGGACAAGAAATGGGGGAATTGGAATGCATATCGGGGGGAAATATGCGACTCTCCAACAGCGGAACTGGCCATGTCCCGTGATGGACCTGTGGGAAGACATTTACAGTGATTCAGATGTGAGTGTTTGTGTATAATTTTATTGATTGAGCACGGCTTGTGACTGATTCTTGACTCAGCTTTTTTTGTTTCATTTACTGTTTCAGTTAAAATAAAAATGAAAATGGGCCAGTATGATCTCCCTGTAAGAATTGGGGGTTTTGAGTATATCTTCTCCTATTGCGCCGCCGGACCCCAGTGTTGTCGGCTGATGGGCTGTGTTGTGTGGATACTGATCTGAATATTGCTGCCGGCCCCTGGGTTGTAGGCATGTAGCTGTGTCTTACGGAAATGTATAATAAAGGTCCTTTTAAAAAAAAAATTAAAAAAAAAAAGAATCCCATCAAAAGGCACATCAACAAGACGCTCCCTAGTGTTCTCCGGAAAGACGCCATCTCGCAACCAAGCATGGCGGCGGAGAGCCACAGAACTCGCCATAGCGCGGCCGAGAGAATCAAACATCCAAGACCGAACGGAGAATAAAGGCTGCTAACTCCTGACCTTCCAGCACATGGTGCCGAAGATCAGCACGGACACCTTCATGGGAGGAGCAATACAAAAGGGACTCTGTGTTGGCCAGGGCTGCCTTTGGGATTCCGCAGTGTCTTGAGCACACGCAAAGCAGCACTAATGGAAGCGGATCTCCCGTAGCAGGATGCCCCAATAAGAGAGTTGTGGAGCGAAGCCTCAAATGGAAGCAGCAGCTCCTTTTCACCAGAGCCCTGGTGGAGAACCTCCAACAAATGGTCCGGAGGGAGTGGATTGACCGGGGTGCCCATTTTCAAAATGCCAGCGGCCTTGGAAATGGCCAGGGCAAAGGCTAAACTCGCCTTCGTAGGGCGTCGCAGGGGAAAAAACAACTCTCCCGTGGGGGAAGACTAAAAACTAAGATGCCCTTCCCCGAGCCCAGCTGGAAGAAGAAACGGCCAGCCCCTGAAGGATGGAAGACCCATGGACGAGTGAGGGGCCTGAGAGGTCTCTGGAGAAGGTGGAGAAGCCTGCGAGGCAACAAACCGCGAGTTGCGGAAGAGAGGGTCCGGGGCTGTGACTGCGGAGACGGCGTAGAGCCCTCCCTGGAAGACACCGGGGAAAACGCAATGACGCAGCGTCAAGTCTCCGGTGAAGAGGATGACAAACCTTCGGAGAGAAAGGGACACCAGAGACGAGTCGAGGACCCGACGTCAGGACGGCACCGTAGAGTTTGCCATGGGCATCAGTGTGTCCTCGATCGGTGCTGAAGTGGCCCCCAGGGGTCCCGAGTCGACCACCACCACCACGTGCTTGACAGGAGAAAGGTTCGGGATCGGAGCCGAAGTGGCTAATGAACGTCGCCGAAAAGGAGCCTGCTCGACCTCCGATGAGGCAGCCGTCTGCGCCGAGGACGAGAGGGACTCTGGGAGGCGCAGGCGTCGCCAGGGAGGAAAGCCATCGGTGCCGTAGCGTAGACCTCCATTTGGGCCCTAGTCGCCCCAACGCCAGGAAACGGCGGATATGGTGGCTACGGCCGAGGGGAACACGTCCCGAGAGGAACTTGCGCCCTCTGCAAAACGAGGACAAGGCCTCAGTGACAAGCTGTAGGACTTACTGGCGGGCAGGTGATGCCCATGAGGCCTTGGTGAAGGGCGATGCCGCAGTCGGAATCAGCTGTTTCTGGACCCTTCCAAGGTGGGGGGCAGACGTGGTGACGAGACCGATCCAGACAAGCGGGCCGAAAGCAATTTCATCCGGCGCTCCCGCTGGGACTTCGGCTTGAGATACTGACAAGCTTCGCAGTCCGTAGAATCGTCGTGCTTGCCCAAACACCACATACAAATAGGTTGAGGGTCCGTCGCCGACATCTGACGTGCACAATAAGTACACGTCTTGAAACCCGAAGGCCTTTACACACTGTTCCCAATGCAAAGGCGTTAAAAGAATGCCTGAAAACAGGTCAAGGGAACTCGATCCGGATCCATGTTGCACGTGGAAAAGAAGGAAACTGATGTCAGCGCGCCGGGGTGGGACTTATGTGACCGCGCGGACGTCACGTATGCAGACATCAGGGCGCAGTCACCTGGTGCCGTCCCCCGGCACGCAGAGATGCTTGTGTAATTGCCACCAGAACGAGGACCGTATGGACGACCCGTCTCTCTTATTACCGAACCGCACTTATCACGTGCCTTTGCTGCCAGGCTACTTTACCGATTTAGGCTTGCCTGCCGCGCTATCTACTACTGCCACCTGGGACTCTATTCTAGTCCTGCAGTTTGGGGTGTAAAAAAAAGTTACTTATGAACTTTTTATAAAAAAGGCATGTATTGTTTGTGCTGAAGATGAATTCTGAATTTATATAGGGTTCGAAACGTCGACCTAGTCACACTATATGCATATTTATTATGCTAATGTTTGCAAGCAATAGTGTGTTTTTACTGTCTGATTGTGAATTGTGATACACAGACTACCTTAATTACCTGTATTTCTTTGTTTGTCTTTCTTCTGAGTGTGTTAGTTGGGCATCGGCTGGTGTCCTGCTTGTATCACACCATATTACCTGTTAATTCTTTTTATTAAAAATTAAATACTGTCCGGCTGGACAATGAATATAGTTGCTATTTAGTCTATATTTATTCTTTGTAAATAATTCAATTGTCTAGGGACCATTGTCCTGTGAAAAAACGCAGAGATGCTGTGCCAAAAAAAATATGGATCCAGTCTCACGCCTGGGGATAATTCTATGTTAAGGAATCTGCGGCTAGTAGTCTCTATCAGATCTCAAGATCCAGTGCTGAGAGGTCTGGGTGCAACAATTGACATTAATTCTCTGTGAGATCTAGGCGCAGGGGAGTTCTCAGCTCATTTTGATGTATTAATATTTCCAGAAGGAGTGAGCACCAAGGCTGTAGTATCAAGGTTGGCATGGTTTTCCTTAGGCTCACTGGTGCTCATCGTGTCTTCCTCACTACCTATGCAATGAGTGGTAGTGGGGAAAAAGGATAAGCAAATGTCACTGACCATTTGACCCACAGTGCACTGCTTACAGACTGCTGCAGAGGGCAACTGATGGAGAAGCTTTGATATTTGGCATTACTGTGCTTAGCAAATTGCCCATTTTCAGAATATTCCAAATTGTTTTGTAACTTCAACCCTGGCCAGTGACCATTCAATGCTCGCATGTGACGTTGCAGCCTTGCAACATGCTCGCCCCAAAATAAGACCAACCGGCTACGTGGTACAACTCAAGCCTGTAAAAAACACAAAGTGGACCATGACAAACCAAATGAAGCTCGGTGCAGGGGTGGGCCTGTTCTTGGAAATGCTTTAACAAAAAAGCAATGACACAATCACGGTAAAACTCTGGAAGCCAGCGGTTGATTACCTGAGGCAAAATCTAAATAGCGTGGTGAAGACAGGAAGAGATAAAGCACCGTTAAAATTCTATCACCCAGCTGAAAGGAAGCAGCAAATCGAAACCTTATAACACATCTTAAATAATACGAAGAACTAGTAAGTAAAAGGGTGAAAACGTACAATTACGTCAACAGGTCACCACAATCCACCAGGAATATAGAAAAGCCCGGTATGATCTAAAAAGTGAAGAGGAAGATTGGAGGTGGAAGAATGCGCATGCAGTATTAAAATCAAAGAATCTTAGAAAATTGTAGATCTGGGCAAACAAATGTTTTGACCCAAACAACCAGAATATCACCTAAACTATCGCCCCCAGTGTCTGGGAGGCTCATATTCAGTCTCTCTATGTGGAATTTGCAGTGGAGGATTGTCAACTTAGAATCAAAGGAATAAGAAACAATGTGCCAATGAAACACATGGCTCAAGATGGTGACAACAGATCAGTGCGTTAAACGGCAAGGAAAGACTGAATCTAACACCAGCCGTTGTAGCACACTCCACCAAGAGAGCACGAGTAGGTGGCGCGCCCGTACCAAACACCATCCCGGCAGTAGTGTGTAAGTGCGCTCTGCCTAGATGGGCAGCAGTGATGGCACCCTTGTTTCAGGAATGCAGATTTGGCGTCACCATTCCAGAGACATGGAGAGACTTACTCTTGGTCCCAATCCATAAGGAATATGCTACTTACCAGAATGCATCTGTTCTTGGCATGTAGGGCTGCTGACATTCATATCTGCGATACAAAAGGGTATGATGGACGGAGCGCTTGAGAAAATCAAACACTCACCCCCAGTCAAGTGATCTGGGTTTAATCCATCACCATTCTTTAGCTCACTCAGCCACCCCAGTTCAGACATGGCCATATGCAAATCAGTCTGACCCTGTGCCTCATGGGAACAGTCCAGCCCGAACTGCCAAGCCATGTCTTACCTGGACCCGAAACAAGCATCCTGGGACCGGTTTCGGATTCATAATCCTCAACAGCAAGGCTATCTTTAATCCAGTGGCCAAGTGAGCAAGGGACTCACGTCTGAGCATACCCTGCCAACTTAGGGCGAACAAAGCGATACAAAAGGGGATGATGGACATTGTATCGGCACATTCATATCTGTGCATAGATCGCCGCCTAGTGTTGGGTCCGGATGATTGCACCTTGTTGTCCTCGAAGAGTCTTCGAAGTATCACGAGATAGGTGACTCCTCCCCTGGACTACAGTGCGCATGGGCATGTTCTCCATCCTCGGATTGTTTATCGCCATTGTGGCAGAGATGGAGATAGTAGATGGCCATGCAAAAGATAACGCTGCAGCTGCGACAGGCACCGGGGAGGAGGGCGGGCGATATGAACTTCAGCAGCCCTACATGCCAAGAACAGATGCATACTGGTAAGTAGCATATTCCGTTCGAGGCATGTGGGCTGCTGAATTCATATCTGTGCATAGACTGTATAGCAGTATCTCCTCTAGCGGTGGTTACCTGTGCCAGGTGCAGCAGTTTGAAAAAGACTTGAGGACAGCCTGGTCTACAGCAGCTTGCTGCTTTGCTTGCACGTCTACACAGTAGTGATTTGTGAAAGTGTGTATGGTAGTCCATGTGGCTGCTCTACATATGTCTTCAAGAGGAATATTCCCTAGGAAAGCCATGGATGCCCCCATTTTTCGCGTAGTGTGCTCTTGGGGGGGACAGTTAAAGTGCGTTTAGCCTTTTGATAACATATTTGAATGCATTTAACGATCCATCTGGCTATTCCCGACTTTGATATTGGATTTCCTTTATGTTGTGGTGAAAAAGCAACACATAATTGCTTTGTTTTCCTAAATGATTCCGTTCTGTCCACATAATAAAGCAGAGCTCTCTTTACATCCAGTGTGAGTAGGGCTCTTTCAGCTACTGACTGTGGATTTTGGAAGAACACAGGCAGTTCTATTGATTAATATGGAAATTGGATATGACCTTTGGCATAAACTTAGGGTTTGTTCTAAGAACCACCCTGTTAGCATGTACTTGCATCAAGGGTTCTTGAATTGTTAGTGCTTGTAACTCGCTAACTCGCCTGAGTGAGGTAATGGCAATCATGAATGCCACCTTCCACGCTAAGAATTGCAGTTCGCATGAGTTTAGAGGTTCGAAAGGAGGTCCCATAAGTCTAGTAAGTACTATATTTAGATTCCAGACTGGGGAAGGTGGGTGTCTTGGAGGGAATCACCCTTTTAAGACCCTCCATAAAAGCCTTTATTGCTTGTACCCTAAACAGTGAAAGGTGTTGCCTGTTTCGAAGGTATGCTGCTATAGCAGCGAGGTGTAGTCTTATGGAAGAGTATGCCAAGTTGCATCTTTGAAGATGCAGCAGGTAACATATAATGTTCTGTATGGAAGCATCTAAAGGGTTGATTTCGTTATTGTTGCAGTAAATACCAAATCTCTTCCATTTAGCTGCATAGCACGCTCTCGGAGTTGGTCGTCTTGCCTCTTTAATGATGTTCATGCAGTCTGGAGGCAAGTTAAGGTATCCAAATTCTAAGACTTCAGGAGCCAGATCGCTAGGTTTATCTGATTGGGATCTGGTTCTGATTTAGAAGATGGGGTGCGAGGCGCAGCCTTTGATGAGGAACTACTGAAAGTTCCAGGAACGTTGTGTACCATGGCTGTCTCGCCCACGTGGGAGCAACTAGGATCAGTGTGAGTGACTGCTGCCGCAGTTTGCGTGCCACCAGCGGAATCAGTGGTGCTGGGGGAAAAGCGTACGCAAATCTGCCTGACCAGTTCATCCATATCGCATTGCCTTGTGACAACGGATGTGGGAACCTGGCGGCAAAGTACTGGCATTTTGAGTTTTCATTTGTGGCAAACAGGTCTATCTCTGGGTGCCCCCATTGCCTGAAGAATGGTTGGAGAACTTGGGGGTGAATCTCCCATTCGTGTAGTTGCTGGCTGTGCCTGCTAAGCAGGTCTGCCATTTGATTGTCTTTCCCTGGGAGGTGTTCTGCCAGGAGAAAGATATGTTTTGGAATTGCCCACTTCCATATGCTCGGTGCTAAGTGGGACAGTTGTGGAGAGTGTTCCTCCCTGTTTCTGGATATAGTACATTGCTGTCATGTTGTCCGTCCAGATCAACACAGTCTTGCTGTACAAGTATTTTTGGAATGCTTTCAGGGCTAGGAATATCGCTAGCAACTCTAGTTGGTTGATATGCGGTTTCTTTTGCTTGATTGTCCAGAGCCCTTGTACTGTGTAATGAAGGAGGTGGGCTCCCCAGCCTGTCAGTGATGCGTCCGCTGTTAGTACTAGTTGTGAAACCGGCTCTTGGAACAGTCGCCCCTTGGAAAGGTTTTGTGGGTTCCACCACTGCAGAGAGTTGTGAGCGCGACTGTCTACCAACACTAGGTCTTTTAGTTGTCCTTGAGCTTGGATCCACTGCCGTGCTAGGCATTCTTGCAATGGACGCATTTGAAATCTGGCATGGGGGACAATAAATATTCAGGAGACCATCATGCCTATGAGCTGCATGAAGACTCGAGCTGGAAGAGAGTGTTTTGGCAGAAATTTGAGAATGAGCATCTGCATGCTGGCTATCCTCGCTGAGTTTGGGTATGCCTTTGCCACTGAGGTATCTATAGTAGCTCCCAGATATTGTTGTGTGTGGGACGGTTGTAGATGCGTTTTTGGGTAGTTTATGGAAAACCCTAGGCTGTGTAGCAGCTGAAGTGTTTGAGACATGTCTCTTGCACACTGTTGGTGTGATTTTGCTTGTATCAGCCAATCGTCTAGGTACGGGAACACATGGATGTGTTGCCTCCTGAGATGTGCAACTACTGTCGCTAAGCATTTTGTAAACACTCTTGGAGCCTTGGTCACCCCGAAGGGGAGAACCTTGAATTGGTAGTGTTGACATTCTATTGTGAGCCTGAGATATTTTCTGTGAGCTGGATGGATGGGTATGTGAAAATACGCGTCCTTGAGGTCCAATGTTGCTAGGAAGTCTCCTTGCTGTAGCAACGGGAGCACTTGCTGTAGTGTGATCATATGGAAGTGTTCCGACAGTATGTTTTGCTTTAGGGGTCTGAGATCCAATATTGGTCTGAGTGAACCGTCCTTCTTGGGAATAAGGAAGTATAGGGAGTATACTCCTGTTCCTTGGTGTTGGAACGGGACTGGCTCTATGGCCCCCTTTTCCAGCATGCATTTCACCACTTGTTCTTTGGACATAGGACGGTGTCTGGGTGGTATGTTTTGTGGGGTAGAGGTGAGTTCTAGGCAATAACTGAGAAGTTGGCCTGATGTGCAGTGCTCACTATTCTAGTGATCACTATGTATCATTCCAAACGACCCTTATTGATGATTGGTTTTAAGTCAACCTTATAGACCAGCTATCCTAGTAGCATGGACAAGAGCAGTCTTTAGGCTAAACTCTAGAGGGCGTGTTGCACAAGTTACTACTTGTGTAACGATATATCTGTAAGAGACATTAGTTAGTGATAGATTCCTTACCTTAGAATATCCCCAGGCGTCAGACTGGATCCGGAAATTTTTGCGTAGCAATACCCCTGCGCGCTGGTAGGCGTCGTCTGCGGCTCCGCGTCCGTCGTCGGCGTCGTGAGCGCCGGGATGACGTCATCGGAGTATATAGACGGCGCCCATGCGCGCTGACGTCAGTTCTGATAACACAGCTTTTCCGCGCCAGATACGCAGAGCCATGATAGAACTAACACTGGTGCCATTGAAACTAGGGCCCTGAAAGGGGATGACCTTAACCCTAAATATCAGTTCGCAGAACGGGGAGGATGGGAGGGCGGTAAGGAATCTATCACTAACTAATGTCTCTTACAGATATATCGTTACACAAGTAGTAACTTGTGCATCTGAAAGAGACACGTTAGTGATAGATTCCTTACCTTAGAATAGATACCCCAGCAATACCAACCCCGGTGGTGGGTCTGCGAACCAATATCACACCAGAAAGTCCTGGAGGACGGAACGGCCAAAGAAGCCATCCCTCCGGACTTGACTGTCCAGGCAGTAGTGTCTTGCGAACGTGTGGAGCGAGGCCCACGTGGCTGCCTGACAGATGTCCTGTAGGGGGACACCGCGGCCCAGGGCAGTTGTCGTTGCCGTGGCCCGAGTGGAGTGAGCCCGCAATCCAGCCGGGGGCTCCTTCCTCGCCATAGAGTAGCATGCTTGGATGCACAAGATGATCCACCTGGAGATGGTCCTCTTGTGTACAGCCTTTCCCTTCTTCGCGCCCACGTAACCAACGAAGAGTTGGTCATCCACCCGGAATTGGCGAGTGCGGTCCAGGTAGTAGGAGAGCGCACGTTTTGGATCCAGACGGTGGAGCCTCTCTTCCTCCTTCGAGGGATGCGGAGGCGGAAAGAAGGTGGGCAAGGTGATGGACTGCCCGATGTGGAAGGCCGTGACAACCTTGGGCAGAAAGGAAGGTCGTGTACGCAACACCACCTTATCAGGATGAACAGACAGGAAAGGCGGAGAAGAAGAAAGAGCCTGGAGCTCACTCACCCTCCTGGCAGAGGTGATGGCAACCAGGAAGGCCGTCTTCAGCGTAAGGAGACGAAGAGGACAGTTATGAAGTGGCTCAAAGGGAGCACACATCAGATAGGTGAGAACAAGGTTCAAGTCCCACTGGGGCATCACGAAGGGAACAGGAGGGAACATGTGTGTGATGCCCTTCAGAAATCTACTCACTATAGGGGACTTGAACAAAGAAGGCTGATCTGGTAGCCTCAAGAAGGCAGAAAGAGCAGAAAGGTACCCTTTAAGAGTGCCCAGAGCAGAGCCCTGCTGGGCAAGGGAAAGAAGAAAGAGCAGCACTTCCGAAAGGGGTGCAGAGAGGGGATCCACAGCCTTTGCTGTGCACCATGCCACAAACCTATTCCACCGGCAGGCGTATACCGACTTTGTGGAGGGACGCCTGGCTGCCACAATGATGTCACAGACTTCGGGAGGCAAGTCAAATGGCCTCAACTGCCGCCGCTCAATCTCCAAGCTTGTAGGTGGAGACTGGACAGGTTCGGGTGCAGGACCGTCCCCTGCTGCTGCGACAGAAGGTCCTCCCGAAGAGGCAGACGAATCGGGGGATCGACTGACATGCTGAGTAGCTCGGGATACCAGTATCTTCGAGCCCAGTCCGGAGCCACAAGGATAACTTGGGCCCGGTCGCGCCTGATCTTCTTCAGCACTCTGGGCAGAAGTGGTATAGGCGGAAAGGCGTACAACAGGCCGCAGCTCCACTCGCGACTAAAAGCGTCTCCGAGCGAGTGCCGCCTTGGAAACTCCAACGCGCAGAACTGCTGACATTGCGCGTTCTCTTCTGTGGCGAATAGATCTAACCAAGGCTCTCCCCACTGTCGAAAGAGACCTTGCGCCACGTCCGAGTTCAGACGCCATTCGTGATCCATCATGCACCGGCGGCTGAGTTCGTCCGCCCTGGCATTCAGAGATCCTGCCAGGTGTTGAACCACCAGAGTCACGCCCTGATGTTCCAGCCACTGCCAGAGGCGCAGAGCCTCCTGGCAAAGGGTCCACGACCCCACACCGCCCTGTTTGTTGCAGTACCACATGGCGGTGGTGTTGTCGGTGAACACCTGCACCACGCTCCCCCTGACAGAGGGGAGGAATGCCTTCAGTGCAAGACGAATCGCCCGCAGCTCCAGAAGGTTGATGTGGAGCCGGGACTCCGCCGGAGACCAGAGGCCTCTGATCTCCGCCTCTCCCATGTGGCCTCCCCAGCCCTGGAGGGACGCGTCCGTCACAACTACGTGCTCCGGCTGGGGTAGAGAGAGGGGTCTGCCACTGACCCAGTCGCGGTCCGTGAGCCACCACTGCAGTTGTTTCGCAGTGCCCTCCGAGATCAGGACATGATCGGACAGGTTGCCCTGATGCTGGGCCCACTGAAACTTCAGGTCCCACTGCAGAGCCCGCATCCGCCACCTGGCGTGACGCACCAGAAGGATGCAGGAGGCCATCAGTCCCAGAAGCCGCAGCGTCAACCTGACCGAGACCCGGGATAACGGCCCGAAGATAGGAATCAGAGCCTGAATATCCCGAACCCGCTGCTCGGGTGGGTAAACCCGAAACTGCGCCGAGTCGAGAACCGCTCCGATGAAAAGGAGCTTCTGAGAGGGACACAGGTGTGACTTCGGCACATTGATGGAGAACCCCAGCAAGTGCAGGAGGTCGGCCGTAGTCTGGAGGTGGCTGACGACTGTCTGGGGCGAGCCCGCCTTCAACAACCAGTCGTCGAGGTAGGGGAAGACTGACACCCCTTGCCTGCGCAGATGGGCTGCGACCACCGCCATCACCTTCGTGAACACCCGTGGGGCGCTGGTAAGGCCGAAGGGGAGCACGGTAAACTGAAAGTGCTCGTGGCCTACCGTGAACCGCAGGTAACGCCGGTGGGCCGGCAGGACGGGGATGTGGAAATAGGCGTCCTGCAAGTCCAACGCTACCATCCAGTCTCCTGGGTCCAGGGCAGCCAGGACCTGAGCCAGAGTGAGCATCTTGAACTTCTCCGTACGGAGGAAGCCGTTGACGTTCCGCAGATCCAAGATAGGGCGTAGGCCCCCTTTGCCCTTCTTGGGTACCAGAAAGTAGTGGGAGTAACAGCCACGTCCTACTTCTGGCCCAGGAACGCGCTCGATGGCCCTCTTGGCCAAGAGGGCCGAAACTTCCTCTAGCAGAAGTCGCAAGTGATCCCCCGACACACGGTGGCATTGAGGTGGCATGGATGGAGGGGAAGACTCGAAGGGGAGGGAGAAACCCCTTCGGACAATTTGCAGCACCCACCTGTCCGAAGTGACTGTATGCCAGTGGGAGAGGTGATGGCGAACCCTGCCTCCCACAGGCGTCACATGGGCCTGAAAACTCGGACTAGGAAGGTTTTGAGGCGGGGGCTGCTGAGGGAGGTGTGGACTGGCCTCGCCGCTGGCCCCGACCACCGCCACGGCGGTTCCCACGGCCGCCACCGCGTTGCTGAACATTCTGCGGCGCGTGGCTGACGGTCCGTGGTGGGGCGCCCCTTCCGTGGCCACGAAAGGAGCGAAAGGCACCCGATTGCTGGCGTGGGGCCGCAAGGCCCAAGGACTTGGCCGTGGCCCTGGAGTCCTTAAAACGTTCCAGCGCATGGTCTGCCTTGTCGCCGAAGAGGCGACGGCCATCAAACGGCATGTCCAGGAGAGTGGCCTGGACATCGGCCGAGAAATTGGCGGACCTCAACCAGGCGTGGCGTCGAACCGCCACCGTCGTTGCCATCGCCCTGCCCAGTGAGTCCGTGGTATCCAGCCCACACCGGATGGAAAAGCGTGCCGCATCTCGGCCGTCCGCAAGGGTTTGGCTGAGTTTAGCCCTGACCTCCTCAGAGCATTGTGGCAGCACCTCCGCAACCGTGTCCCACAGAGTGTGGGTGTAGCGGCCCAAGAGACAGTTGGTGTTCACTGACCGGAGCCCTAGGCTCACAGACGAGAAGACCTTCTTCCCGAACTGTTCAAATCTCTTGGATTCCCTGTCGGGCGGGGCCGACGGGAATGCGGACTGGGAGTTGGAGGCCTCTCGGGGGTGGGGTGGGTGGACAAAAAGCAAGGGTCGCCCGGTGCCGGGCGGTAGCGTCTGGCCACGTTCCTATCCACAGGGGGGCCTGTGGCGGGCTTGGACCAAGTGCCCAGCAGAACGTCACACAAGGCCTCATTGAACGGCAGAAGGGGCTCCGCGGAGCCGGACTGCTGTTTGAGTACCTCAGTGAGGAGATTAGTCCTCACGGCCGCGACGGGGAGCTCAAGGTTTAGGGCCTTAGCTGCCTTCGTCAACACTACACTGTAAGCAGAACCCGCCTCCGAAGCCACAGTCGGGGGCGACGTAAATCCAGTGTCTGGCGATGTGTCAATACCACTGGCCTCCCCAAGCTCATATGTCCAGTCCTGATGAGACTGGCAATCACGTGCCAGAGGGTCCTCGGACCCCTCCCACTGCTCCTCGTCACCCAGCTCCTGGAGACCAGGATTAACAGCCAGGGCCTCCTCGTGGAGATAGAATTCTCCGACGGCCGACGGAATCGGCGCCCAGCGGCGCCCCTCCGACGCCTGAGGCGGACCGTAGGAAGCATTGGGGTCGGCAACCACTACGGCTGCCGGGGACGACACCTGAAGGGATGTCGCCGGTGAGGTCGCAGGGTCGACCGGCGAGGTCCCGGATCCGGAGCCGGATCCAGCGAGGTCGCGCGGCGCCGGGACCGAAGTCGCCAGCGGCGCCGGGGCCGGAGCACCCGACGTCGTCGGGGCCGAAGCGCCCGACCCGGAAGGACCTCCAGACGGAGCCGATCGGCCCGAAGGCGCCACGGGAACCGACTGAGGAGGGAGGGCCCTCATGGCCATGAGGTACCTCTCGACCTCCTCCTGCGACGCGCCGTGCCCAGGGACCCGAAGGTGTGGGGCAGGCGGCGACGCTTGCGACTCCCGCGGAGCCGCGTGGGCGGTGTCGCCCGAATCCCCGGTCGCATCGTGCGAGCGACGGGGCGGGTCGGAGGACCGATGGTGTCGCTCCGACCTCTCATGCCTCTTACCTGAGGACTTGGAACCAGACGATCGGTGACCACTCCCGGAACGTCGATGACTCCGACCTCGCGACCTGTCCCTCGACCTCCCGTGGGACCGGGACCGGGACCTGGAGCGGCGCGGGGCCGACTGCCTCAGCCCGAGACGCTTGCGGGACCGCTCCCGCCTAGCCTTCGACGTCAGGGCCCGGCAGTCGTCACAGGTTCGATCGTCGTGGTCGAGGCCTAAGCACTTCAGGCACCGGCGATGGGGGTCCGTGACCGACATGAGTCGGCCGCACTTCGAGCAAGGCTTGAACCCGGGCATCCCTGGCACCGATAGTCGAGAATCGACTAAGTAGAGGATCAAAAAGATCAAAAAAGTTTTCAGTCAAAAAGTGACTGGGGGTAGAGCTTCTTCCGGATCTGCGCTAGCTGGCGCGGAAAAAAGAAGAACTGACGTCAGCGCGCATGGGCGCCGTCTATATACTCCGATGACGTCATCCCGGCGCTCACGACGCCGACGACGGACGCGGAGCCGCAGACGACGCCTACCAGCGCGCAGGGGTATTGCTACGCAAAAATTTCCGGATCCAGTCTGACGCCTGGGGATATTCTAAGGTAAGGAATCTATCACTAACGTGTCTCTTTCAGATAAGCCAGCTGTTATACCATCACATATACCCCTTGAACACCAAGTGAAAGGACACCACACAAGTTGTTATGAAAATAAAAGGATATTTATTTATAACAAGTCTACCCTGAACTCTTTATGAGTCAGGGAGCTAAGCACATAACAAAACTCTTAGGAAAATACTTTCAGTTGCACAATTTACACAAATGCCCGAGGGGCACGAAAAACCATATACTACAAAAGTGGAATGCGAAATACTAGCAGGTGAGTAACTCGATCCAGGGGCTTCAGGATCACTAGGACTACACTACAGAACCCTAAGGTTAGGAGCAGGAGGCCTAGGGAGATTGGGTGCAGAGTGTGCACTCTCACGCGGGATGCGGGACAAAGTCTATGGATGCTAGATTTCGTAAAGTTAGTGTTATCGGACGAATCCGACTAGTTAGGCTGAAAACGAAAAAGGATCTGGACACTTAGATAGTGAACCTACTTTGGAGCACCGAAATGCTCAAGTTACCTAGCCCAGGGGCTGCGGCTGCATAGGGTTCAAAAGACATCGGGAATCCTCGTTACAGTCTATGGAGCCTGAAAGAAGAAGTTGCTGGCAGGCGACCAGTGATGATGTTCGGAGTGATCCAAGCCTGGATCGATGATGGAGACGACCTGAAAGCAGAGGGGACTCAGTTCTTAATTACTAGCCAGTGATTAGGTGGGCACCAGGATGGCACCGGATGAAGTCACCTCGACCAGGTGAGTGGGCGACGCTGGGCTCTGCAGTCTCTCGGATCAGGAGGCGTTGTCGGCGACCAGGATGGAGGTGCGAGCTGTCCCACGAAGGTATCTGCTGTCGGCGATGCTGGACGCAGGATTGGGGCAACAAACCTTGGCAAAGGCAAGCCCACGCGGTGGACTCAAAATGGCGTCTGGAGTGGACCAGGAGGGTCCGGGGTGCTCCTCTTTTGGAGGGGAGCAAGGGCCAGTCTAGAGCAACCAGACCAGCGATGGAAGTGTCGTGGTTCGTCGTCAGGAGGGCTACAAGCCAGCAGGCAAGTAGCCGGACAACGCGGTGAGCAGCAAAGAGCAGAAGGGCCCCACGCAGATCTCGTGGATGCTGGGGGGCTGGACTTTGGTGCTGGAGCTGCTCAGGGTTAGGGCTTCTCAAACCCCAAAGCACTCACTCGAGGATCCCTCGGCGGTCGTGCTGGATAAGCGTCGTGCAGTTTTGAAGATGGCCGGTCCCTTCAGGTCTCGTCTCGTCGAGCTGGGCAGTCTTGATCCGGAGGATGGACTTGCAGCAAACCGCATGCGCTTAGATGGTGCCCGCTGGTGCAGGGTGGCTACTCCTTAGCCGCAAGGGAGAGTCTTCAGAAAGGTTCAAGAGTTCTTTCGTGGAAAGTCATCAAGATTCAGAATTATCTAATTTGGGAAGGGGGACCGCTCCTATCTTTATACTAAGGAAAGGGGCTGGCACGCGACTAGGTCCTGCCCATGGGTGGGACCAGGAAGGGGGGTGGTTACACCCCTCTCCCCTGTCCGGACTTTCCCCAGCTCAGGGGCTGGTGTGCCCCTGGAACTGGTTCAAGCCGGCATATGCACCGTGAGCACCGGGGTGCCACTTGCAGTCACCTTCCTCTCAGCCCTGCCTACCTGGGATACACAAAACCCTGTCTGGGATGGTGCTAGCACCGCCCCTGACAGGAAACCCTTTGTCCAAGCTCTCCTCGCTGGAAGGACTCCCAGCAGCAGGAGGTCAGACTTGTGTCTGTGGTGGCAGCATCCATTTTGTGATGCTGAGGCTCGAGTTAACTTTAACCGGGGTTCACAGTTACATACATGTCGTGTCCCTCTAGAAGGGTGGAATTCTAACCCCGCCGCCAGAATTAGCGAGGGGTTAGTATTCCAATTCGTATGACACCTTACTCGACATGCTTTGATAAAGCAATACCAAAGTTGGCAAATAACCGCGAGGATTATAATGCACTTAAGAGTATATGGTACGCGTTATCATGGAACAGCTATTAGGACTTGGTTCCGCAAGCTGCAGACGGGCTCAGCTCATGCCAGAGCACCATCTCACATAATTCCAAGCACTCTGCCTTCAGGATTGATAAGGCCTGCCATAGGAGTGACTGATAGGAATACATGTGTCCATTTTAGGGTTAGATATAGGTATACTATATCTAAAGCAAAGGGTGATTACACCACTTTGCCCCAGCTGTCGTGCAGCCAGTTGTGTCAGATTTGGGTGGCATAATACATGCTGCAGCCCCTGGTAGGCCCTGGGTACACCGATGCCCTGGGTACCTAAGGTACACTGTACAGGGACTGATAAGGTGACTCAGTATCCAATTAGATATGTACCTAAGTTACATGGAATCCATTTTACAGAGAGAGCAGTAGGCCTGGGGCCCTGAATAGCAGGGTCCCAGGTCAACTAAGTCGGAAAACCAGCAAAACACCAGGCAAAAAGTTGGGGGTAACCATAGTCGGGTATCCACCCTCCTACAATAACCATACTGGATAATTTGTCTCACCCACCTGTCCGTGGTAATTGCGTTCGACAGATAGGAATTGTTGGAGTCTGCCTCCGACCGGTGTTAGGTGGTCTGGAGGTAGCGTGATGAAGTCACTGTTTTGTGGCAGTGGAGGCTCTGGTGTTATTGCCTCCATGTCCTCTCCCCTCGTTATTGTTGCCCCTATAACCTCCTCTGTTGGAGTTCTTGGGTGTTGCCTTTGTATGTAGATGAGGTCTGTGAAGTATTGCCTCGTGTAGCTTCTCTGTATGGAGCGTCGAAAGGAACCTCTGTGTTGCTGAAACTGCAATGCACCCATTGATTTTGCAGTTTGTGTCTTTCTTCATTTTGTCTAAAATGGTGTCAACTGCAGGGCCAAAAAGGAAGTCTTGATTGACTGGTTGGTTAAGAATGGTGGACTGCACCTCGTTCTTAAATCCCGAAATACGTAGCCATGCATGTCGTCGTAGTAAAACACTAGTGTTAATAGACCTGGCTGCAGTGTCGGCTGCGTCTAGCGCACATTTGATGGAGGCGTTTGTAATAAATTTCCCCTCCTGTATGAGGTCATTAGCTTGGGCTTTAAAAGGCTCAGGCAGGTGTTGCATTAAGCTTTCAAGCTGGTCATAATGTGCTCTGTCGTAACGAGCTAGCAGAGCTTGTGTATTCGCAATTCTCCATGAATTCGAGGCCTGTGATGCTACCCTTTTACCCGAGGCCTCTAGTATTTTGGACTGTTTATCAGGAGGAGAAGCCTCCCCTGTTGTCTGTGAGTTGGCCCTTTTGAGTGCATTAGCCACTACCAGTGAGTCTAATGGTAACTGACCTCTGATATAGGTAGGGTCTGTAGGGGCTGCTCTATATCACTTTTCAATCCTGGGATTGATTACGCGTGCCCTGGCTGTATCTTTAAATATATCTGGCACGTGTTTTAATACCCCCTTTAGCATAGGAAGTGTTCGGACGTTTTTCTCTAAAGTAGGGAAAGTGTCAAATAAGAAGTCTTCGCTATAGGGTCATTGTGCATGTCTACGTTGTGGTACTGCGTTGCCCTGTCTATTAGTTGGTTGAAGAAAATGGTGTTGTCAGTAGGTAACGGCTTTGTTGGGTATGAGGAGGCGTCAGGGATGGGATGCGTGTCATATGGGTCAGTTGGCTCTCCCCATGGTTCATTTTGGGGGTTAGGATCCTCTGGATAGTCATAATCATGCTGAGGATCTTCCCCTGTGTCACCCCCATTGTCCCCATAGTGAGAAGGAGAGTAAGGAGCAAAATGCGTAGTAGGCATAGTGGGATAGAAAGGAATGAAGGGTCTAGAGGGAGAAGTCCCAAAGTCCATCTTCTTTAGAGGAATGGGGGAATGAGAGACCGTGTCCAGTGGTCTCTTCTTCCTGTATAGGATTGTGACTTTACCAGTCTCAGAATTAATATATATTTTAGCCTGGTCGTCTGATGGATCTGGATGGAAGAGTTCTTCTTCCACCGTCCGTGGCTGTTTCTTTGATTTCTTCAGCTTAGTCTGTTTTGGATCGACTATTGACTCTGGGTCAATACCCCCTTCTGTTTCGGTGACTCTTGGTGCCTTATTGGTCTCTCTGCTCGAACCCTTTGTTCGGGTCGACAAGTGATTTCGGATCAACCGGGTTTTATGGTTCGACACGCTTCTTGTGCTGGACAGGTTTTTTCGGTTGATTGTTTATTATCGAGTCGATGGCTTTTTTCGGATCTAACGGTCTTTTTAAGGCACTTGTCTTTGGTTCGATAGCCTTCTCCGGCTGGATCACAGGCTTCGATACGGCACTCTTTACGTCAGCGACCTTCTTTGGTTCGGCAACCTTCGGCACAGCGGGCTTTTTTGGCTCGACTGCCTTCTTCGGGTCGGCGCCCTTCGGCTCGGTGGCCTTCTTTGGCTCGACGGCCTTTTTAGGTTCGGCGCCTTTTGGCTCGACGGCCTTCTTTGGTTCAGCGCTCTTTGGGTCGACTGCTTTCTTCAGGTCGATGCCTTTAAGCTGTACAGCCTTTTTCGGTTTGACGCCCTTCGGGTCGACTACTTTCCTGGGTTCAAGAACCTTCTTTGGGATCACGTTACTTGGCCCTGGGGTCTCTGAAGGGTTAGTTTTTGGTTTCGGAGCAGAGCCGGACGGCGGGGCTGGTGAATGTTTCTTCGGATCTTGGCTAAGGCCTTTTGGCGATGCCTCGACCGGAGCCTTCGGTAACGGTGTAATCTGTGTCGGTGGCAGTGTACTCACGATTTGCCCCGGTGGGATCTCGTCCTTTTGTTCGAGGCATGTGGGCTGCTGAATTCATATCTGTGTATAGATCGCCACCTAGTGTTGGGTCTGGATGATTGCACCTTGTTGTCCTGCAAGAGTCTTCGAAATAACACGAGATAGGTGACTCCTCCTCTGGACTACAGTGCGCATGGGCATGTTCTCCATCCTCAGATTGTTTTTTTCCGCCATTGGGTTCGGATGTTATTCCTATACTCCAACTTCGGAATCGAAACAAAACTTTTCTAAAGGCCAAAAGGCCTTCGACTTCGACGGTATTGTTTTCGCTCGGTACTTACTGACTCGATCGAACTTTCCATCTCAAACCGGTCGTCGACGCAGGCCATCGGGCCTTTTCGATGCCACGTGGGCCTGCTGTCGATGGAAAGGAGCCTGTTCAAAAGGTGCCCACAATGCCACTCCAAGTTCCCGCATACTGACAAACACTCAGTATGCAACAAGTGCCTATCACCAGACCATAAGGAAGAAACCTGCCCAGCCTATGCCCAATTCCGTTAGAAGAAAACCATCCGGATTTGACAGGCCGCTAGGCAAGAGATGCAGAGACAGGCACCGGAACCAGACAACATCTTCGATGATGACCAAGAACTTCCAGAAGCTGAAGATTCGGACCTAGAGATCGTCACTGTCGAGGACTACTCTAACTCCAAACATGTCCAGCGAATTACCGATTGATCACTTTGCAGGACGTGGAAGGGAAGTGTTATGCTAGCATACTACATTGTGTTGCTGAGCTGGGTCAAACTAAAAAGTTGATCCTTACATCTCAAACTGGTTTTCAAAAGGGCTGCAATATCGAAGATAATTTCATCCGCTCCGCCCATTGGATTGAAGACACATTAGCATTGAAGAAAAGGTCCCTGTATCTAGACTACATTGATTTTCAAACTGCGTTTGATAGTGTATAGTGCCCAAGGCTCTGGGAAATGGTAAATAATTTGGCTAGCCCGCAAACTTTATTGAAAGCAATCATAACACTATACTTGGACCCCTGGGTGAAAATAAGTCAGCTCGGGATGGACCACAACAAGTAAAATTGAAACAAAGGATTGAAATAAGGATGCATTTTGGCCCCTTTGTTGTTCAACTTATACTCGGCAGACCTTCCAGAGTATCTAGCGAATGAGAGGACCTTTATTCCCAAATTTGCAGGAGTCAAAATTCAATCACTACAGTATGCCGATGACACTGTACTGTTAGCTCAAACATCAGTGGGACTGAAGAGGCTGTTCTCAGCATTGCCCGCTTATTGCAGGGCAAACCTTTTGAGAGTAAATATTGGAAATGCAAAGATGATAACAATCTCGCAACAAGGAGCAAGGAAAGGGTCCTTGTTTATTGAGGGAAAAGCCATAGAAGTGGTGCCCAAATCAAAAAACCTTGGTGTCTGGCTTGATCAAAGGGGACGTCTCACCCATCATATCACGGCCTTGCAGGGAGTAGCCAACTCCATAGAAGAGGCTTATAGCAAGGTGAAAAAAAATCAATGAGGACACCATACTTATCCCCCCTCCTCAAGGTTATAGGATGCAAATTTCTCCTCACTGTGGCCTATGGGGCGATGACATTCAGAGAATGGCAACCTGGCTGGACAGAGCGCAATCTATTGCTATTGTAGAGTGCTAAAGTTGCTGAATTGTACCTCACATGCACAAATCCATCTAGAATTCAGGTAAACCTCACAACAATGGTTATTAAAAGCCAGGTTTGTAGCATGCAGCCTGAAAGTTAAGCAGGCCCATGAGCGTACGCTAAAAAGCCTTACCTGGTAATTGATAAATAATCAGGCAACAAATTGGCATACGTTTTTAATGCATATGGTGGAGGCCCTGGAAGCACAATCAATATGGTCAAGCGGGTTGCCAATTCCTGTGGTGGCAAAGCTACTAACAAAACAAGTGAAGGTAATATCAGCAGAATGTGATGCACAATTAATGAAAAAACTAGGGCACTGTAGTTGGACCACAACACTGACTCAGAGTCTTTGTCATCCGATCTCTCCACGCCCCTCAACTTTTTAATGAAGCACCAGTTAATGGGCTTGCGCTTTGACTTGGTCCCGCTGAACGCCTATTGGTAAGGGCTGAGAAACCTTGAGGCGAAGGACAAGCAATGTCCCCTTTGCACCAATAGGGAGAAAATGTTGGCCCATGAGCTCTGCAGCTGTATATTGAACCCGCTAAGAAAATATGGGCTTTGATCGATCTGGTATATTTTAAATATGTGGACCTGCCAAGGAACGGTGGAGGCATGCTTGAGAGGGGTCTCTGCACAATTAGCTGCTCTCTTTATGAAATTCATGAAAGCTGAAGCAGCATTGTTGGAGACAGGTCATCAACAAGAAACAGACTGAGAAACTTGAGCTGTCATCCGATTTTAAATTTTAAAATCTTATTAGCACATTTATACTGATTTAGGTCGATGAATTATTAAGGAGTATCACAGTATACTTTTAAACAAAGTTCCTTCAATAACGATTTCTTTAACAAATGTACTTATTGCAATGGTTTTAATTAACTGTGTCATAAATACATTTTTAATTTGAATCTAAGGTGGACTCTGCATACTGGTGTCTTGTGTGTTTTGAGGGCGCCATTACGAGTCACCTAGAAACCAAGACCTCTTTTTCAAAGAAATATGTACATCGTCTGCGCCCAACATTAGATTGCAGGAATGCGCACAGCTTGTGATATACCGCAGTATGTACTGCAACCATAAACATTATGAAACTTTACTGTATCTTTATAGAAATTGCAAAGATTAGGGCACAGAACCATGAATCATATGGAAAGGTAGATGACAGAGCATAGATTAACTATTGGAATAGTTTTATTAGCGTTATAACATAATACACTTTCATGTTATTAATTGTAATAGTCATCACTTGCTCGCTTTATACTGTGTATCCTAATAAACCTCCATATACTAGTGATGCAATTTTAGTTTGTGGACTGGTTCTACTCAATATCTATATGTTAAACATAAAGTTTACAGGTTGAAGAGAAAAATAAGCTTTTGAAGAAAAATAGAAAAAAAGTGGAATGAGCTAATTGAAAGGGAAAAGGGAATCTTGCATAAGTTAAAAGATTGACAGTAATGATCAACATTTTATTTGTGCAAAAACGTTGAGTCCTCTTTCTGTTGACTGAGGATCCAGGAATCCAGAGTTCTAATCTCACAACTCTGCACTTAAACCAATTGTGAATGTGAGGGATCCAATAGAATTCAAAGCGCTCAAAAGTATACACAATATCAAAACATGAATGAAATGTGGACACCGAGTTAGATTATAATGTTTTCCTACTACTAAAAATGACCCGAACACAATCAATATTGAAGATCCAGAAGTATCCACAGTTATATACTTTGAAACTGGTTTTGTCAGTTAGCTGTCCGCAAGTGTGATTAATTTGCATCACAGCACCTACTACGCTGAAAGTAGAACCTAAACAAGTTGATCAGTACACCCGCTTATTTTTCATGCATTAGAGTGAAAAATGGCTTAACCTAGATCTTCAAAAGATAAATGTTCACGAGATGGAGGTTTTTAATCCCCTCCGTCCTCTAGTTGAAAGTAAAGAGGGTGCTTAAAGGTGGGCGCGGAGAGACGGCTCACAGGCGTGCACTAACCTGCAGACTGCAGAAGGGTTCCTGGGTCACTATGGAGAACATGACAAGGATCAGCAGTGTGCTTCTCCTCCTCCACCATACAAGCTCCATCAGCAGGAGAACGAGCTTCTGAGAAGTTTACGTCTGATTCAATCACACCTGAAAGTAAACAATGATAATTGAGCAGTTCATATAGAAATTTATATTTCAAAAAGTAACAATGCACCCGTAATAATACAGAATAAACTAGATTTGGTCCCCATGTTATGCTCAGCCAAAAGGGAGGTGAAATGAAGCCATAAACTGATGAAGATGGATGGAGTAGTATGACTTCTAGGTTCTCTGGACAGAGAGAGCATTTTTTTAAACTGATCACAGATGCCAAACCTTTGTTTCAAATTATTTGTTGCATACCCAATTTTTTACAAATTTAGTTAGAAAATGTCAAGCCATCGGGTGGTTAAGTACAGAAGAAAGATGCACAAACTGTTACAAAAAATTCATTGTGTTTTGCTTTGCTCCCAGACTGAGCACAGGACAGGTTGCGGCGGAAGCTCAGCCTTCCTCCCCTCCAGATCAGTGGTCTGATCACAATCCTGGGCATTTGGCCACTCCTGCAAAAGTCAACTGCCTGCTTAAAGTCTTCCGGTAAGTCGAACTCGTAAGAAAGTCAGTCAGGATTCAACCCCATCCCGCCAAAGACTAGAAAGAAGACACAAAGGCATCATGATAAAAAACTGCTCTACTCAATGTCTGTTTAATCAAAATTGACCCAGATATTGGTCGCTGCACGTCCCAAGTTTCCCAGCCATCGCCGACCCCACAGCACATTGCAGCCTTAAAAAAGGCCATGCTGATTTTTGTGCAATTCCGGCTTCCTATGGTGGCCTACGGGTCCCATAGAACTAAAGAATCTTGCTTGACTGTCTTTTTTCCTATGCCATTTGCAAACTGATGTTTGCAAATGGTGGGCATCTTGAGCTATGAAATGTGGTGTGTGCATCTCATACCATAACTGGCAAACTTTAGTGGGTTTCTACGTTTGAGCCAGACAAATAACTTAGTTTATTTAAGGTTTGTTTTCAGACCATTTCTAAGGTTATGTATTCCACTTGCTTTCCAACCTCTACTGCAATGCTAGGTCCTGTTCCTACGCCCTGCACCCACAACCCTGCTGCCAGCCAACCCTTGCTGCACACAGCCCTCAGCCCTGCACAGTTTGGGCTGACAGCAGGAGCCACCTGCAGCCTGGCCCATGCACACAACCCACCGCCGGCAAGCTTGTGTTTTCCATGTCTCTAGGTTCCAGACACTAGTGCATGGGGACAGACACGTTATAGTGTTTCCCCATTCCTGTGGCTTTTCTTTTACTGGGCAAACGTTGTGTGTCATAACCGATTTAAAACTCATTCATAAAATATAAGTCAAATCAGGCATTGAAAATGGCTGATCTCAGCATCACAATTGCTTAATTTAACTTTTTGGTTCACCAACTGACAAGTTTTTTTGATTTTTCATGGTGTGCTAGTCGAGTTTCAAACATCTCGGGGTACCCTTCAGCACCCACCTGTGGACCAAAACCTTTGAGGTGGAGTTTATACTAGGATTCAACCCTACCTCTTGCTACGAAAACTATATGAATGACATTAATCCTCCGTTCACAAGAGCTCTTTCTAGAAGGTTCAGGTTAGGTACATTACCACTTGCCAACTTTACCGCTAAATGGAATAGTCAGGACGCGGACTTTCGAGAGAAGCAGTGCAGCAGGCTAGAGCTTCTTGTAGCCGAAGACCTGAGGAGCGCAGAGCAAACTAGCCTTGGCAACAGCAAGTCGACAAGGTGCATAGGGATTTGGTCCCAGAGGCCCAGGCAAGGGATACTGTCCTCATAATTATTGAGAAGACAGGTCAGGCCTCTAAGGAGCTGCAGAACCACTGTGAGAAGTTGGCCTGATATATGATGCTCACTAGTTCTAGTGATCACCTTGTATCAGTCCAAACAACCCTTATGGTGATTGGTTGTAAGTCAACCTTATAGACCAGCTATCCTAAAGGTAGCATGGACAAAGCAGTCTTAGGCTAAACTCTTTTGGCATGTGAAGCCAGCTGTTTTACCACATATAACCCCTTGAAAACCAAATGAAAGGACACCACACAGGTAGGTATGAAAATAAACAAGATATTTATTAACTAACAAACACCTCTGAACTCTTTATGAGATCAGAGGGCTAAGCACATGACAAGACTCATAAGAAAAATACGTTTAAGTTGCACAAGTACAATGTTGCCCTAGGGGCACAACAAACCATATACTAAGTAAGTGGAATGTGAAGGTCGATAGAAGGAATGGAGCTGTCCAGAGGCTGTAGGGTTGCTGGGACTACACTATCCTAACTTTAGGTAAGTAAAAGGAGGCCCACAGAACGCGTGTGCAGAGTGTGAACTCACACGCAAGATGCGTAACAACGTCTATGGACAGTACAGTTCAAGTAAAAGGTGAGTACGGACAATCCTGACTAGTTAGGACTAAAACGACAGTGGAACTGGACACTAGGAGAGTCAATCTACCCTTGAGCACAAAAATGCTCTTGTTACCTCACCCACTGGCTGCGGGTGTATAGGTGCGAAGTCGTGTCGGGTGCCAGCGTTGAAGTCTATGGAGCCTGGAAGAAAAGATGCTGCAGGCGACCAGGAGGAAGATGTCCGGTGTGATCCAAGGGTGGATCAGTGAAGAGCAGAACCTGAAAGCAGAGGGGACATTGTTCAAAGTCACTAGCCAGTGACTGGAGTGGAACCAGATGTCGTTGTCGCGATCAGGTGAAGAGTGGACGCTTGTCTCTGCAGCCTCGTGGATCAGGAGGGTCCGGGGTGCTTCTCCTTTGCAGTGGAGCAAGGGCCAGTCTGGAGAAACCAGACCAGCAGATTGGATTTCAAGGTTAGTCGTCTAGGAGGTCACTAGCCAGCCGGCAAGTGACCAGACAACGTGTCGAGCAGCAAACAGGCAGAAGGGCCCAACGCAGATCTCGTGGATGCTGGAGGGCTGGTCTTCGGTGCAGGAGCTGCTCGGGGTCGGGGCTTCTCAGTCCCCAAAGCACTTGGACGAGGATGCCTCTGAAGTCGTGCTGGAGCGTAGTGCTGCTTCTTTCAAGATGGCCGGTCCCACGTGACTTGTCGCACCCACGGATCTCAGCTGTGCTGCAGATGAAGGTAGAGGTCGGAGAAGTCTGGGAATCCGGGTCTCGTCGGGCTCTGAAGTCTGGATCCTCGAGGGAAGACAACAAAGGGAAGCCGCTGGACGCTGATGGTGCCTGCTTGTGCAGGGTGGACACTCCTTGCCCACAAGGGAGATTTCTTCAGTCTTCTTGGCAGAAAGTCGAAGTCCAGAGTTTCTTCTTGTAGAGTTTCATTTCAGGATTAATCTAACTCGGAATGGGACCAGCTCCAACTTTATCCTGCTAAAGGGGGCTGAACTACGACTAGGTCCCTCCTATGGGTGGGACCAGGAAGGGGGTGGTTACACCCCCTATCCTTTGTCTGGTCTTGCGCCAGAGCTGGGGCTGGAGAGCCCCAGGAACTGGTTTGGACCGGTGTATGCACAGGGACACCTTGTGTGCCCCAGGCATGTCTCATTCCTTTCAGCCCTGTCCTACCCAATACACAAAATCCTGTCTGGGGTGGTGCTAGCACCTCCCAAGGCAGGAAACCCTTTGTCCAGGCCTCCCTCGCTGGAAGGACTCCCAGCAGCAGAAGGTCAGACTTGTGTCTGTGGTGGCAGCATCCATTTTGTGATGCTGAGGCTCGGGTTAACTTTAACCGGGGTTCACAGTTAGGTACATGTCGTGTCCCTCTAAAAGGGTGGAATGCTACCCCCGTCGCCAGAACTGGCGAGGGGGTAGTAATCCAATTCGTATGACACCTTACTCGACATGTTTTGATAATGCTATGCCAAAGTTAGCAATAACCGCGAGGATTATAATGCACTTAAGAGTATATGGTATAGCGTTATCATGGAAACAGCTAAAGGACTTGGTTCCGAAAGCTGTAGAAAGGCTCAGCCCATGCCAGAGCACTATCTCACATAATTCCAAGCACCCTGCCTTCAGGATTGTTAAGGCCTGCCATAGGAGTGACTTATAGGAGTATATGTGTCCATTTTAGGTTTAGATATAGGCATACTATATCTAAAGCAAAGGGTGATTACACCACCTTGCCCCAGCTGATTGATCAGCCAGTTGTGTCAGATTTGGATGGCCAGCCAGGGGTGGCATAATACATGCTGCAGCCCCTGGTAGGCCCTGAGTGCACCTATTCCCTGGGAACCTAAGGTACACTGTACAGGGACTGATAAGGTGACCCAGTATCCAATTAGATATGTACCTAAGGTACATGCAATCCATTTTACAGAGAGAGCAGTGGGCCTGGGGTCCTGAATAGCAGGGCCCCAGGTCAACTAAGTCGAAAAACCAGCTAAACACCAGGCAAAAAGTTGAGGGCAACCATAGTCAGATATCCACCTTCCTACAACCACTACCTGTGTTGCTGGAAATCAGAAAGTCTGTAGGACAGGAGCAGCTGACCGGTCACCTTCGTTGCGGTGTTTGAAGATGTAGGAGAGTGACTCTTTCACTCCAAGGTAGATGTCTTCGGGTGTCCTTGATGCCCACAGGTAGGTCTGTTGAAGATCCTGAAAGAAGCACAGACACAGACGTCGAAGGCTTGCAGAACAGCAAGACCAGGAGAAGCAGGAGTCTTCCTTGGAGCAGTCTCCGTTCCTGTCAAAGGCTAACGAAGTCCAAGTGTCCAGACAACTGAAGAGCGATGCAGTTTCAGGGTTGTCTCTTGTCCCACGACGAATGTGAGACCCACTCACAGGGGCGGCCTGAAGTACCTTAAGGAGAGGGTTGGAACGACTCTGGGTCCCTCCCAGAGGAGAGGATGCTCCCATGTACTTTGTCCAGTTTCACGCCATGGCGGGAACTAAGGGTTCCTGAACTGGCTCAATCTGAAATATGCAAAGAGGGAACCAAATGTGCCTTTCAAAGTAGTCTGGTGATGCTGGCAATCACCCCACCCCAGCGCAATACACGAGGTCTTGTATGGGAGGTGGTCACACCTTCCTGCGACAGGAAACCTATTGTTGTACCTTCCCCAGCTCGAGCTTGGCTCAGCAGCAGGAAGGCAGAATCGTGTCTGTGGTCGGCAGCAGCACTAGCTTGCTTGCAGACCCTGAAAGGCTGTTACCGGGAGTACAGGGGTTACTCCAAGGGAGACCCTAGTACATGGGACCATGCTTCCAACACTGGAATCTGTGTTGGGTTATGATTCCAACATGTTTGATACCAAACAAGACCGGGTTCGGTGCAGCCATTATATAGTTAGACATCTCTTAATGACAAGTCCTCACACTCAAAACCAAGCACCCTGCCCCCAGGACAGAAGAGCCTGCTATAGGGGTGACTTATAGGTTTTAAGTATAGTGACTTCAGATATAAGGAAACGTAAATCTGTCATGAGTAGTGCGAGCGCCAACTTACACAGGCTGCAATGGCAGGCATGTAGTCACAGTTTAAGAGGACTCCCATCGGTGGCATAATATATGCTGCAGCCCATGGGAGACACCTAGTGTATCTATGCCCTGGGAACCTTAATACCATATACTAGGGACTTACAAGGGTACACTAGTACGAAGTTATGGAGGTACCATAATACTTGCCATGCCAGGATGCTACTTTCCTATATACTGTGTTTCTTTATATCATTTTCCTAACTGTACTTCCTTTATGGCCATTGGCCGAAATAAAATAAATACAGTGAAGATGGTGGAGTTTGGGTGCAGGGTGTGGTTGAAAGTCAGACCCTGCTGCCAACCCCCACTATGCAAGGTCGATGCCCTGTTCACCTCCTAATGGGTACTTATAGGTGAATAAACTACAACATTAAAAAATAAATAAAGTTAACGATTAGCTATGGTTCAGCAAACACAAATCTGGAAAAGCTGTGAAATTCCCCAGGTAGAGTATGTAAAGCACAATGCACACTATAAAGCATGCCTACTGCTATGTTTACTATACCAGTATTTTGCAGGCATCTGATAAACGTCTACAAAAAGGAAAATTAGGGCGGTGTGAGGTATGGTATGCATTGTATTTTGCATAATACAACTCGTGAATGTCAGGGCTTTTTCAATTTTGGGTTAACTAACCATGAACTTTATTGGAGTGAGTGTGTGTGAGAGTCAGCGAGTGTGTGTGAGTCAATGTGTGTGAGAATGAGTTTGAGAGAGAGTGAAAGAGTGAAAGAGTGAGAGAGTGAGAGAGTGTGAGAGAGAGAGAGTGAGAGAGAGTGTGAGTGAGTGTGTGTGTCTCTCTCCCCCACTAGCGGTCGCAGTTAGGTAGTTCTAGTTAGTTTCCATAGGAAAAGCATTTATTGACTTGCCTATAACTTTGCCATCATTCAACCAATCTTCATGAAATGTTCCTAAAACACTTATGTTCTGGTTGTCATGGAAAGTTTGGGGGTGATCCATGCAGTGGGGACCGAGAAATAGGGGTGCAAAAAAAAGCGTGGGTTTGTAATGTTAATTCCCATAGGAACGTGTTGTCGAATCTACAACCCGAACTGCTGGACGGAATGACACCAAATTTGGCAGAAAGGTAGATGTTACGCAGATTGTGGTTTTTGTTTAGTGCAATTCTGTCAAAGAGTTTTAGAGAAATGTAGGCCAAAATTATAGATATATCTTTAGCTGCGAATATTTGGCGACGGTTTCGCAGTTAATCACGGATGCATACGCCAACAGAATGCTCTGATTGGCTAAACGCAACCTGAACAGAAAGTTGCAGCCACCATTTCATCATCCGGGCATGGTTCCTAGGGCTGAAAATCTGTGTGAAAGCCCCCATAAGGGGTTATGGTGGAGATACTCTGACCCCATGTTTGAGAAATGATCATGTTAGTGACAAGTTGTGTCAAAAATTGATGTGTATCGTTGTGTGGACATTGCGTATATCGAAACGTCATCGCAAATATTGGTGAAAATATTTTTTTAAATGTATGTATTTGTACACACTTGCAGGTCACTGTCACACACTCATGTAAGCACTCACAAACTCACTCAGACACTTCTAAAACAATTCACATACCCACTCACACACTTAAACATTCAGTAACATACCCACTCAGATAGTCATGCACCCACTCACATACACATTCAGTTACTCCTGCACCACTTGCAGGCTCACTCGGAGAGTGATGCACCCATGTACAGACCCACTGAGAGATTCATGCACCTACTTAGAGACCCACTCAGACTCATACGTACAGTCTCATACCTACTTAGAGACTCTTGCAACCACTCACAGACCCACCTATGAACTCATGCACCCACTCACAGACCCACTCACGCACTTACATATGTCCTCACAGATCCACAGAGACAGTCATACACCCACTCACAGATACACTCAGACACTCGTACACCCAGTCACACACACTCAGTCACAGACCATCTCAGAGACTTATGGGCTCAGTCACTCACTCAATCATTCACTCAGAAACTCACACACACACTCACAAACTCACTCCGATATACACACACCCACTCTCACCCAGTCAAGGCTTACGCATCCACTAACAGAGTGACCCAAACACTCGCAATCCCAGTTACAGACCCACTCAGATGCTCATGCATATACCATTCACTCACTCAGAGTTATGCTCACATTCATACACCCACTCATGGATCCACTCATACATTCACTCATGAACCCACTCACACACCCATAGTCATCACACAGCCACTCTTAGACCCACTCAAAGACTTATGCACCCAGTCAGTTATATGTTCAGAGACTCATGTACCCACTCAGTGGCACTCAGAGACCCACACACTCACAGACCACACAGACACTCATGTACCCACCCACTCACTCAGACACCCACTTAGACAATCATGTATCCACTCACAGATCCAGTAAGATAGTGATATACTCACTTGCAAATGTAAAGGCACTCATGCACCTCCTCGCAGATTGAGAGACTTACGCAACCAATCACAGACCCATTGTCACACTGATGTACTCAGATGTGCTGAGGCAGTCATGCATTTCATTATATTGAAAGACCGATGCACCTTTTCATGAATCCCATCAAATTTTAAGCAGTGAACGAGACGCAGGGATGCATTCAGTTATAGATTACACTGAAAAAGTTATGCACTGTGCAATAGAGATATTAAGGGAATTGTACATGCTATTATACTGTTGTTTCGATACTAATGTGTTTAGTGTGTTTGTTATAATCCATTTAGCAGTTATGTTTTGAATGTGGTGGTGGTTATTGAATGTCCGCATTGGTTTTGTCATTTTGCAACGTATTCACGGTGACTGCGGCTACCGATGTCATTGCTGCGCTCGGCGTCAATGGGAAAATAGAAAAACTGTTTAAATGGCTCTTTTTATACAAACTGCCTACAAAAATATGACTTTAAACAGTGCAGTAATAAACCCCTGGTGTCTAAAATACAGAAAAATGTGTGCATATATTTGTTGTGCACCCCCTAAAAAGGAGCGATCGTCACAGCCACCGAAGTCATCACGACACTGTGCCATCGCGAAAACAGGAAGTAGGGTTCAAACAGTTTTTAAAAAGTTACTACAAATATATGTGTACAAACATCTTTCAGTTAGTAATGTGTGTATTATAATAGAATAAAAAATTTGTAAGTTAATTTTTTAATGTGGTGGTGGTGGTCGGTGAATGTCCACTTTAGTTTTGTGTTTTTGCAACGTGACTGCGTTCATCACAACATGGCCGCAAATTATAAAGATTAAAAAAAAAGAAATTGACAAGAAAATTAACTACATTTTGTCCTGTTGGGTGGCTCTGACAAGAACCTTTGTGTTGAGAGTGTGTATAAGACAGCTACAGATAAGACTAGTGTCAAACATCAATTAAAATATCGGCATGTATGTGCTTTAGAGTTTCTGAAAAATCGATTTCCAGAACTATAGACTCAGTCGCGATGCCGGGCGACACCGGGAAAACGAAAAATAGGCTTTGTAGATGATTTTTCTGTAAACTCACTACAAAATATGAGTTTGAAAAGTACACTAATAAACCGCTACTGTTAAATATACTGTAGAATGAGTCTATATATATATTTTTTTTTTACACTTTGTACAAACCACGCACTCTTTGCGACTATCGACGGCGTTGCCTCGATAGTCCTGATTATAATTTTTTTGTAAAGGTGGTTTTCTCAATTGATCATAGAAAGAAAAGTAAAAACAATATCTTACTAAATATTTAGACAAACTTTATTTAAAACATGTCTTTAAGGCAGTAACGGACTGGCAGAGCGACGACCCGAGAGGAGCCGGGGATTCCCGTGATTAGTCCGGCCCAGGAAAGGTGCCTCAGGGACGTGCAGCTGGCGGGCGCGCCGCTGGAAGGTCTGTGCCCGGATTCCCTCTACGGCACTGGACCCCCCTGGCTTTGCAGCGCTGGGGAACATCGGGGTGAGGTAGCTGGTGGTGTCCCGAGGTGAGCGCCGGTGGCCGACTCGGGCCACAGCAGTGGAGTTTCCAGGTGAGGGAGTCCTAGGGGATCCGGCAGACATTTTGTGGAGACCTGGGACAGCCGTATGAGGCCTGACTGATCCTGGTGTGCAGCGGCGGCACTAGGAGCGCCTGTATAGCCCCTCATTATATTCTTGCCAGCCCCCAGCAGGCTTCCTATACTCGGCGGTCACATCAGGCAGCAGCGGTGGTGGGGGAAGGGCGGCGCCCCAGATCCCTCGAATGTAAGGACGCCCGCACTGGAATAGCTGGAGACCTGTGGCCACCTGGAGTGAGTGGAGTGATCAAAGCGCTGGGCATCTCAGGACGCGCTGTCAGGCGGTGCCCCAGGTGCAGCGGAGGGCGGCACAGCACAGTCCCCGGGCATAGCTACGCAGGCACAGCTCAGCAAGCATACCTTTGAAAGCAGGCACAGCGGAGCCCTAGGCATTGCCAAAGACAGTGGCGCATATCTGTGGCCGGATCGGGCCATAGCAGTGAGGCCCTCAGTGGTGGGGGCGAGGGAGTATTGGTGACCATCTCGCGCAGCCTCAGGGTGGCTACGGGTGGCCTGGGAGAGACTGTTGGACTGTGGATACACTTCCTGACTGCAGGGCTGTTTCGATGTTTTGTCCCCTGAGTGATTACACTTGAGTGCCTGTGGGAAGCACCTAGTACTCAACTATGACGCGTGATAAGGGCGGAGGGTGCCACACAAAGCTGGGCACCATCGACAAATTTACTGGAGCGGGTGCTGCGGCGGGGTCTGCGGGATCTCAGGGCCAGGTGCAGGATAAAGCGGCACTTATGGCGGCCATCACCCAGTTCAGGGATATGCTCGACGCCAAGATTGGGGCTGTGGGCTCTGATGTCACGCTGTTGAGGCAGGACTTGCGCAATGCAGTGGAACGCATCACGGTGACCGAGACAGGCATATCGGAGGTGGAAGATGATGTCACGACCTTAAAGAAGAAGGCAGCGGATATGGAGAAGATTCAAAAAGGTATGGCGATGCGGGCTGAGGACGCAGAAGGGCGTGCTCGGCGCAACAACCTTCGTTTCGTGGAATTTCCGGAGGGATGCGAGGGTGACAGCGTGGAGCACTTCCTGACACAGTGTCCGGAGAGCTGGCTTCCCCCAGATACAATCTCTCGCTGCTTCGTGGTGGAGCGGGCTCACAGGGCCCTTATGCGGAAGCCCCCGCAGGCCAGAGCTAAAGAATCCCTCACTTGCAATAATGCACGTATCCTCATATTCCCTTACTACACGCGGCTGGTGCAGCGGCAGCAATCCTTTCTAGCGGCCAAGGCTCGCCTCCGGGACCTTAAGCTCCCCCATTAACTGTTGCTTCCGGCCCGTCTGAGAGTGGTCTATCATTCCCGCAAGCATTTCTTTGACTCGCAGGAGAAAGTCTTTCAATGGACAGATGAGACTGTGCGGGTGCGAGTCCACACACCACCTGGCAGGGACTCAGAATCATCGTCGAGTGAGGTGGCCCAGAGGGGCCCCGGGGCCAACAGAGAAATAACAGGAGATCGAGGTTCAGGCGTTGTTCTCTGTCCAGCTCCGCCATCCGGCAGAGGGGGTTGATTCCAGAGAGACAGGCTTCGGCGGACTGATCAGAGGGCCTGGCGGGGGCTGGGAGATCAGTGATTGAGTTTTGATGTTCAGATAGGCACGTTTATTGGGCTGGAAACCTGGCCACACAGTGGTGGGCGGAAAGGGTAAGGCCCGAGGGTTATGGATGGCCATTTGGGGATCCATTGGAAGGTATGGTTCGTGTCCCCCGGTTAGGGACATGGCTCCTATCAGACTGCGACAGATACTTCCATGTTCGTGAGGTATGGGGTGGGGGGGTTGTCGGGAGAGGGGGTTTGTTCTATTTGTTTGATTGCGCATTCATGCTGGTTGCTTGTAACTCATCATACACACTGGGAAACACATATACAGGCCACAAGGTCATACATTACCTACTATGTCTGACACACACACAAGGAACGGCGGATAACCCCTGGTTCCCTGCGCATAGTTAGCTGGAATTTCCGTGGGGTCCTAGACAAGGTAAAGCGGGGGCCATACTTCATTATGCCAAACGGGCGGGGGCCGACGTGTTTCTGCTACATGAAACAAACTTGATGGGTACTATGGCCCTATGTCTGCAGAGGTACGGGTACCAGCATATATTTCATTCAGGCCTCACGCGGGGCTTGAGGGGCGTGGCGATACTGATCCATCGCAGAGTCCCATATGCATATGAGAGACTCTGGTCGGACACACAGGGAAGGTACATCTTTATACAGGGCAAAATTGGAGCAGATACTTTGACGCTGGGCAGCGTCTACGCTCTACCGCCATTACAGTGGTCTTTAGTAGAACGACTTCTGAACCTCTGGGAGGACATGCCGGATACACTCTCTGTTGTGGGGGGGGGATTGGAATGACGTGATGGAGCTGGGCCGGGATAGATGGAGGAGCGGGGACGCTGCTGTGGTGGGTGGATCCCCACCAGATTACACTCCCTGGTGACGGGTTTAGACTGGGCGGATGTTTGGAGGCACCTACATGGCCTCCGCCGGGAATACACTTACTTCTCTACGACACATGACTCCGTCTCAAGGTTGGACTACATGTATGTTCCTAGGGGGCTAGTGCACAGAGTGTTGTCGGCAGATACTACGCCCAGAGGCCTGTCTGATCACTCACCAGTTGCTCTTACATTCCGGATTGGCCTTGGGAGGCAGTAACTTAGATGGCAAATGTCGGGGTGGCAGTTGCAGAAGGAGGAGTACAGAGATCACTTGACCAAGGAGATTGATAATTATCTGGTGGTAAACGTGGGGTCGGTCACGTCTCCAGCAGTACTTTGGAAGGCATTGAAACCCACGCTGCGAGGGGTGGATATTTTGTGGTGTGTGGCTGCGCGGAGGGAACGGCAGAGGGACTTGGTGCGTCGGGAAGCAGAAGTGGAGACATTGGAATGTAGGGGTCGGGAGACAGCGGCCCAGCCAGACAACAACAGTTAGTATTAGCTGAGCAACAATATGCAGCCCTACTGATGGACGAGGCCCATCAGGCTTGGCTAGCGACGCGTAGTAGGGTCTATCAATGGGGGGACAAATCCAGTAAGATGCTCCATCGTCTATGTCAGGGCACCTTACATGCCCAGCCCCTGCCGCGAGTCTTGGACTCTGCGGGAGCACCGTTTCTTGAGCCCCCAGCTCTTGCAGAAAGCTTTGCGGCACATTATGAAGACTTATATGCGCGCAAAGAATGCCTCACAGCTGCTGTCATTGCGAAGTTCATAGATGACCTTCCCCCTAAGACCATTTCGGATGAGGTGCGGGACCTACTGGATAGGCCACTATCAGACGAATAGTTGGGTACGGCCCTGGGGGAGTTGAATCCCGGGAAGGCTCCGGGTCCGAATGGTTTCCCCAGTGAGTTTTTTTAACGGATCTTTGTACAGCTGGCACCACATTTTCTGCCGTTGGTGGAGGAGGCGCGGAGCGCGGTTTTCTTCCCCCGGACTGGAGGCATGCGGAGGTGGTAGTGTTTAATCCGGGTAGACCCCCAGAGCAGCATGCATCATATCGCCCCATCTCCCTTCTGAATGTGGAGGCAAAGGTTTTAGCCAAGGCATTGGCCAATCGGCTTCGGCCACACATAACCGCACTGGTACACCCAGACCAAACCGGGTTCATGCCTCAGAGGGCTGTATCGGCCAGTGGGCGACTTGTGGAGCCGGCAGCGCTACTGCTGGCCGACATGGATAGGGCTTTTGATTCCCTGAGCTGGGTGTACCCGTTTGCTCTTTTGCAGAAACTTAACCTCGGCACGCATTTTTTGACCTGTTTGCAGCTGCTCTACACTGATTTAACAAGAGAAAAACGACACAGGGTTGTGGCTCTGAAACAGCAAGGCTGAGCCTGAACTATCAAAAGAACACCACAACTGCCAGTACTGGGCGTCACTTATAAGAATTTCTGCCGACCTTCATGAAAAAAACATAACGGTCCGTTTTTTACTTACGTCACTAGTTTATTAGTTCATTTTTTTCACTAGTGGAACATTATTTTCATAAACAAATCAAGAGTTTTTTATTGCATGTACAAATATACAACATTACATCAAAATTTTGATAAACACTGCAATTTACAAATTTACAACACATCCAACTCACACACTGGCCAATACATTCATCCTTTTCCTAACATACCAAAATATACAATTTGAACCTAATGTCAATAGTGCATTCTCTGTCCATATAAATGGTTTTGTATCCACGGGATTTAATTCAATGCGGAAAAACAGTTTAGGAGTGAAATCCTGCTTAATGAACCCCATTCACTCTATATTTCCGGTTGACAAAAGGCATCAAAACAGGTCTAGACTGATTTAACGGCATTGGTGCGGGTAGAAGGGGCAATTTCTTGCTCCTTCTCCATCCAGCGGGGCACGTGACAGGGCTGCCCCCTCTCCACTTATCTTTTAGAGCTCGCCATGGAGCTGCTGGTGTCCTGGGTGCGCATTGATGCCCAACTTCGGGGGTTTAAATGAGCCCCGGGTCTCACAGATAAAATAGCACTATATGCGGACAATGTCCTTTTCTTTTTCATTGCTCTGGATAGGTCGGGACCACGGCTGCTGTGCATACTGCAGATCTTCGGCAAGACCTCTGGATTATATATGAATCCACGCAATTCCACGCTGTGGGTCCTGGGGGGGATGGGGGGGGCTCATCCCTTCAATTGGCGATGGGGGGGGCTGAAGTATTTGGTGGTCTTCTTGGCAGACGTGCAGGGGGTGTCCAGGGAACGCAATCTAGTCCCGGTGTGGGACCGAACCAGGGAAGACCTTAAGGTGTGGTCCCGTATGCCCTTAACCATATATGGCAGATCGGCCATCTTCAAGATGGTGGCGCTTCCCCGTCTCTATCAATTACAGAATCATCCATACCAGCTTTCACCCCGATGGTTCAGACAGGTGAACTCAGCGCTGGAAGGGTTCTTATGGGAAGGGGGCATGGTGAGGGTGGCCATATGCACCTGTTTCTCATCTACCTACACCGGGGGTCTCGCTACTTCGGACGTCCTCTCCTATTATGAGGCCGCACACCTGATGGTCCTCAACGAGAGTGGTACGGGCACAGGGGGACCCAGCCTACGCTACAGCTTATGGGCAACAAATCACTGCACACGCTATTATACTCCGTACCGCTTCGGCCGCTTCTGCCTCTGGCCACGCGGGTGTTGTTTCACATCTGGAGGCAGGTTCAGTTCAGGATGGGGTGGTGGAATGTCTTGATCTGGGAGACTCCTCTCTGGGGTAACGGGCGTTGGCCACAGTTGGCAGCATTGCAGGGCTTCCAGGGATGGGACTCCATAGGCATCTCGTCTCTAGGGTGCATTATGACGGATCTGACACTTAAATCGTTTCAAGATCTGCAGGACGAATATGGGACGCCACAATCCAAGTTCTTCAGGTACCTGCAGTTCCGACACGCTCTAGCACCTAGCCTGGAGGGACTGGAGTCTCTCCCCGACTTCCGCCCCATAGAAGTGTAGGTCTTTATAGGAGAGCTACCAGATCGCAAGATCTCCCGCATATACCAAACGCAGGTCATTCACTGCTCAACGAATCTGCAGAGGCTTAAGACAGTATGGGAGGTGGACATGGGTGAACTGGAGGAGGATTGGGCAGAGGCTTTAGCCAGCCCGCGGGGGCAGCAATAGCTACGCGCCTGTGGTTGATACAATTCAAATACCTACACAGAGTGTATTTCACTAGAGTGAGTTTGTGGAGGGCAGGAATGATTGATTCCCCCGGGCGTCTCCGCTGTCAGCGAGAAGAGGGCTCGCTTTTGCGCACAGTCTGGAGCTGCCTTTCACTACATCGCTTCTGGAGGGGGGTGTTCTCCTGTTTGTCAGAGGTATTGGGTTGGGAGCTTCCCTACACACCACGCCTGGCCCTGCTACATGTTATGGAGGGAGTGGGGGGCAATAGATATAAGCGTCACCTCATGTTATTAGGTCTCACGTTGGCAAAGAGGGATATTTCCAGGGCCTGGAAGGCGCCCGGGCTCCGTCACTGGCTGCATGGAGAAATAGGATGGATTTTTGTATGGGGCTCGAACAGCCAGTCTTCATTGCCAGGGAGGGTGAAGAGAAGCAGCTTAGGTAGTGTTGTCTATATGGGGAACACTGAAAGAGGATTCAGATTTATAACTATTTCCCTGTCAGTTACAGATTAAAACGAAAGTATGGATTCTGGGGATTGGAAGTACATATTAAGTAGCTAAACCCTGGTTTTGTAGCCTGGTGCTTTTTATAGACTCGCAAACGTTGCATAACTCTTCCTCTTAGTATCTGTTTCAGCTACCTACTTCAAAGATTTAAAACACGAAGAGTGTCATTTGAACCGTACATCTGCAAACACCATGATACAGGTTCATAAAGCCTGCCAGGAATCCATAAAAGGTGGGCATTTCCTAGACTCTTATTACAGAGAAAAGATTTCACTTTGTATTTAAAAACTTGAATTGAAGAGAGTATAGGCAAAGAAATAACAGGTTTATACTGAATAGTACAGACTCCTTAAAAGAATACATTCAGGGACTTGCAAACAAAAATTTCAATCTAAATTGAATACAATTGAAAGAGAGGAAGAAAATAACTTAAGATGCAAATGTAACACTATGCCACAGGAACACTTTAAATCTAGATCTTCCAATGAGAAACACAGTAATCATATGCACCAGAAACTATGTTTAATCGGGTGAAGAAACTTACAGAACACACTAAACGCTTTGGAGTAGATTTTGCTATAAAGACAGTGAGGTGATGTAGTGCCTTCAATGTAGGGGTGATGAGCTTGAATTTTCTTTGATTTCTGATTATTTAAGCCACTGCAGAAGAACGGCTGTGATTGAAGTCAACAAGCACTTTGGGACACATCAGTGGGTAGAATGTTGCCTTCTTTAATGCATGCAGTAGGTTAACAGAAAGGAGAAAGGGCCTGACTTTGCAAAATAATGCAAGCTGAATCCTTCCTGTCTGTTGTTTTTAGGTCGAGGGACCGTAGCTCTCACAGTGAAGCAGAGAGGGGCGGAGTCCCGAAGAATTAATGTTTTGGAGTTAGAGCCTGCCTCTCTTCAACATTGGCTGGCTTCCTAAATGGAGGCCAGCCATTGGAGGAGAAGGGAGTCACTCCAATAAAGCCCCGACTCTTTCGGATTCGGTGGCGTGTTTTCGGCGTTCTTTCCACCTGTGATGTCATCTGTCACTCAGAACGCCAAAAACACGCCCCCGTCCTGCTCGCCCAAAGTCCCTGGGCCGTAACGTAGGTTTTTCTTTTTTTTTGGGAGGGGGGGAAGTATTCAGCCCAAGGTGTATGAATATAATATCCATCTATGAGATAACGGAAGCTCGGAGCCTGGCCTCGTCACATTTTTTTGGGGGGGGGTCATCGTTTTGTCTTACGCCCCTGCCATGTACCGTCCTCTCTGCCCAAGAACATATTGTTATGTATGTGACCTCTGAAGCCCCTCCTACGTCCCACCGAACCCGACCTTTCAGCCAGTCGCGAGAGTCACTCATACTCCTTGCCCGCGCCCCTTTTGGTCTTGTCTGTCTCACCCCTATGTCTCTGCCCCTATAAGCAGGTAAACTTCCCCCACCTGTGCGTGCTTCAGAGTTTACAGTTTTATTAATTTATGCTCTGTCTGGATCGGGCCCACAGTATTGTCTCATATATTTATGGATTACTGTCTAGGAAGGGGGGTCCCCATTACTCGGATGTCTGCAATTAGTGGTTGGGGAGGGGTGGGGGAGTTCTGACGCAAGAGAGACATCTTCAAGCACCCCCCAGGGCAAAACATGAGAGCTTCATCCCGCCCCACCCCCGCTAAGAAAAATAGGACAGCCATGGGCCAGCTCACCACGCCCTGCACTTATAGCCAAGGACGGCCGAGGCCAGGGTTTCACTTTCTCACGTACACCTGCAAGGAAGCAACTTTCTCGGAGCACTGGTAACGCACAAGAGATTTTGCAGTGTAAACACTGCCAAGGGAGAGGATGTGTCGGTACGGCCATTGGTGCACACTTTTGAACTGGAGAACCGGGAGAGTCTCGGTGCCTGCTCACCATCGTGTGACTCTGGGCAATTCACCTAACCTCCTTGTGTCTAAAAAATGATGTTGTCCTCTTGTAACGTAATGCGACCAATTAATGGTTCAAATCTAACTACAACCTTCACTGGTTTCAAAAGGAGGCACATTAACTTGCCTTCTGAAATGAAGTAACAGTATTTGAACCGAGGCGCACATGCCATATTTATTGGTTGTGTTCACATAATGATATTTATATGAAATACATTTTCTTTACTTTTTAATGCACAAGATAAATTATACTTAACGCAAGTATCTTTATTGCTTTTAACGCACAAGTAGGAAACTAGTGAAAAAGGACTTTACAGTTTGTTTTAAAGCATTGATTGTACCATCTCTTATGATTGTTTGTTAAAATCCCTCAGCCACTTGTGAATTGAATTATGAGCCAAGTAAAGTCTCTGTCTAGAAATGGCTCCTCAATCTGTTTTCTGATTTTGGCCAGGTGCGGAAATCTTTAACAGGAAATACATTTTTACTAATCTGTATTAGAGAAGTGTTTGCTTCCAGTTTTGTAGTGCGTTTACCGAGGGGTTGGACGGGACTTCGGTCTGCACCAGAGAAGGGAAGTTGTGGTGGGAGTGTCCGAGGCGAGGGCTTGGGACCTCTCAGAGCTTTTCATCACCATCCATCCTTCGAGGGACCCAGGGATAGAGCGTCGCTTTCAGAAAGCGGAGCTGGTAGCTCCAGGGTTGGTACATGGCTAGCCTGAGGTGGAGAGTGTTGCCGCCCCCCAGGGCAGAAGATTCGAGGTGTTATGAGGACAGGCGGTGGACGGAGGTGTAAAGTTGATATTCCTGAAGGTTGATATTTAGAGAATTGATATGCGTGTCTGTGGTAATTCGAGATTGTGCAGGATTCATGGGATTTTAATCTACTTGAGTTAATAAGATTGTTCACACTATTAGTAATATTTTCATGCATATGGATAATAGATGGTCATGCTGTGTGTAGTCATGCTTATGAACAAAACATTGTCATGTCATTCATGCAGGTTTTCCCGCCCTTATTTGTGAGACACATCTTGTTAGGTGGAACAGTGCAGGTCACTGTTGGACCTGGCCTCGTGGCGTGGTCCTACTCCTCCCGCATGGCGGATCCCGGACTACCTCGACCCCTGTTCCCCGGCCAAGAGCGACACCTTCCACCTGCCACGAGTGCCGCCCCTCCGGGCCGGCCTCAGCTCTCCCCCGACGGAACTCGACCTCATCTCCTCAGCCCTCTCGGCTGGTCCGGACCCCTTCCTGGATCCTCGTCTCCGGCCCAGCCGCCATCTTGGACCCTCCACGACCAGGCCTCGTGGCCTCGGCCCGACCCCAGCCTCAGGCCCAGCAAAGCCCCGACATCGAGGCACCACAAGCCAACCAGGGGGTAAAGAGACCACTTGATGAGTCAATGGGGGGAGAAGTTTCGATGGACCTCCATCAGCCTGGTTTCGATCGCCCCCAGCCTCCCTGGGCGCTGGCTCCACCCCCCTGCTGGGTGTCTGGACTCGCACATCCCGGCCCCTCGACCTCCAAGTGCGAGGGTCCGGACATCAAAGGGCACCAGTCCTATAACTGGGGCAGCTCCAGAGCAGTAAGGCAGTTGTATCCTGGAGTCGAGAGACACCGAGACGAACTCATCTTCTTGCGACCATCCTTGGAGTCCTGCTGGCGCTGCCGCGGCTCATCTTCGTGAACCATCCTTGGAGTCCTGCTGGCGCTGCCGCGGCTCATCTTCGTGAACCATCCTTGGAGTCCTGCTGCCGCGGCCCATACCAGAGAACCCTCCAGCTCGAGGATTGAGAGCTGTGCGTCAGGCATCCCTGTACCAGACCGGTACTAAGACTGTCCCGCTACCCCCTACCCACAGAGACTAAGCCTCAGAGGGATCCCCGTATCCCGTTCCTTCTATATTACTGCAATAACCTGCCTAAGAATACCAATGAAAGTGTTAAGAACCTATCCTTGTGTGGCGTCTATCTGTAGGGGGGTGGTTGCTCGTCCGTACGATCCGAGGAGAGGGCCCTCGCCAGGAGGCCTCTCCCCCTTGCTCGGCCGACCCTCCGGTTTCCCGTCTAACATTGGTGGCCAGCGGCGCGATTTGAACCGACGCAAATCGTACGGAGAGTAGCTCGCCCCACTACAGACAAAAAACACGCAGCGACCATGACGACGAAAGAAACCGGAACAACCGCGAAATTCCAGATGGAACGGCTGGAAGATTACAGTCACAAGGAATTAAAGCAATTCTGCATAGACTTGGGTATCGCTACCACAGGACTAAGTACCAAAGACGACCTCAAACAGGCCCTGCAGACTTGGGTGGAGACGGGAGCGTCGCCTCCACAAAACGAAAACATTGCAATCACCGAGAACCTTGCAACCCCCGAGGAAGAGAGGAACCCAGCCCTCTCTCACGAGGAGGCCCGAAAACGAGAGAGGAGCCGGCTCCACGGGTTGGAACTGGCTAGACTCCGCTTAGATGGGGAACTGAAACTAGCAGAAAAAAAGATAGCCCTTGAACACCTACGATTACAGGGAGAACGGGAAGAGAAAAAGAACCAGAGGGAGCTGGAGGAGAAGAAACTTGCATACGAACACGAGCGCGGTTTGAAGGAACTAGAAATTAGGAAACAAAACAGGGACCTCGGTGTCTCCGAGAACCAAAGCTCCACTCCCTCTGCGGACACCAAGGTCCACATCCCCAAAGATGTCATCCGAGAGTACTACAAGAACGACGACATCCAGCAATGGTTTAAGGCCTACGAAGTAGCTATGACCTCCCACCGGGTTCCGCGAAAAGACTCGGGGCCGGGTTGTGGGGAAGATTCGTCAACGAAGGGAGAGATGCCCTGCTACAGCTCCCCGATGCTGAGATGACCTCATATGAGCATATGAAAGCCGCCCTCCTCACTCGCTATGGGCTCACCCCCGAGATGTACCGGCAGCGATTCAGAGACTGTAAAAGGATCCCCGGTACCACCTGGGTAGAGTACGTGAACTTTTTTAGCAGAGCCCTAGAAGGGTGGATCAAGGGCAGCCAGGTCACCACCTACGAACAATTGTTCAGCCTCATCGTATGGGAACACCTCTCCAATAACTGTTTCATCGAACTAAGGCAGCATCTCCTCGACAGTAAACTGACCGAGCCACGGAAACTCGCAATTGAAGCGGATCGATGGGAGAGCACCCGGGTCCCCCGGATACGGGGCGGGAGATCAAGGCCGAGTATCACCGGGGTCCCACCGTCCACGAGGAGGAGGAGGCCAGGGCCGGGGTCGGGACACCACCACGGTGCCTCTCCCCGGCACTCCCCCGTCCCTGGCCGGGAGAGGAAGCCCCCCAGCACGGCCGGGATTCCGCTCCAACGTTACCTGCCACAAATGTCAGTGACCCGGTCATTACGCCAATGACCCCAACTGTCCGAGAAACCAACCATCCAACCCTACGGGTCCGCTAAACCGCCAGATCAACGCCGTCTCCCTAGGGGAGGAACAAGGCGAAGAAGAAGTCAAAGACTGTGAACAGTACCAGCCCGAATGGGAACCCGCAGCCATGTCCCTGGTATGTCTGGGCGAAAGAGACATGGTCCCACGGGCCCCGATCCCGGCCAATACGCAGAAGTACAGCCAGTGGGTCACCATTAAGCGACACCGGGCCGAAGCCCTCCGCCATACGGGAGCCAGCGTAACGGCCGTCCGTTGCCATCTGGTGACCCCGGATCAAATCCTGCCCAATGTGCTATGCCCAGTACGATCTGCGGATAACTCCGAAAGCCTGTGCCAGATGGCCCGCGTCCCCTTTGAATGGGGGGGGGGGGGGGGGGGGGGGGAAGTGTCGGGCATGCTGAAGGTGACCGTCCGAGACGATGCCCCCGTAGACTGCCTCCTCGGGAACGACCTCGAGAGCTCCCCCTGGGCTGCCGTTGAGCGGAGGGAGCACCTGGGAATGCTTGGCCTCCCTGAATGGGTCTGTGGGACGACCCGATCCATGGCCGCCCGCGCCATCCCCGCCACTGAAGAATCCGAGTAGCCCGAACCTCCACCACCCATAACCACTGAAGACACCACCCCCGAACCCGGTCCATCAGGGCCCAACGCCGAAGAACCTGACCCACTCCGCGACCTCCCGGAGCTGGCCCAGTGGCGCCAAGAAGGTGGCCACACTCAAGAACAGTTCCGCCAAGAACAAAAAACATGTCCCTCCCTCGAGGGGATCCGACAGCAAGCCGCAGCCCAGAGCGCAGGGGAGGCCTCGGGGGCTCACTGGATCTATTGGGACAATGAGCTCCTCTACAGCGAGCAGAAGATTGCCGAGCTAGGGGCCAGCCGGGTGCTGGTAGTTCCCCTCCGATTCAGAGACTTCCTCCTGAACCTGGCTCATGATGTACCTCTCGCCGGGCACCTGAGGCAGGACAAAACTTACAGCCGCCTGGTGACCCACTTCTACTGGCCCAAGATGAGGAACAATGTGATCAACCACTGCCGAGCCTGCCCCACCTGCCAGGCCAGCGGGAAGAGCAGCAGAAAACTGAAAGATCCCCTGCAACCCTTCCCGGTCGTCAACACTCCCTTTGAGCGGGTAGGGATTGACATTGTGGGGCCCCTGGAGCCCCAGACATCGCAAGGTCACCGGTTCATACTCGTCCTGGTGGACCATGCCACCCGCTATCCCGAAGCCATCCCTCTCCGGACCGTGACAGCGCCCGTGGTGGGCCGAGCCCTGATGGGGATCTTCTCGCGGGTGGGCTTCCCCCGAGAAGTCGTCAGTGATCGGGGCACGAACTTCATCTCCAGATACATGAAGTCCCTCTGGCAACAGTGCGGGGTCACATACAAGTTCACGACCCCCTACCACCCGTAAGGGAACGGACTGGTAGAACGCTTCAATCGAACCCTCAAGGGGATGATCATGGGTCTGGAAGAACCCTTACGACGCCAATGGGACGTGGTGCTACCCTGCCTCCTATTTGCCTACCGGGAGGTCCCACAGAAGTCCCTGGGATTCAGCCCCTTCGAACTATTGTATGGGCACCCCGTCCGGGGTCCCCTAAGTCTGGTCAAAGAAGGATGGGAGGTGACCCCCCAGAATGCTCCTCCTGATGTGTACCGGTACCTCCTGACCCTCCGGAACCAGACTCGGCGGTTCAGGGAACTTGCCAAAGAACCTCGAAGCCAGCCAAGAAGACATGAAACGGTGGTATGATCAAAACGCCTCATCCATGGAGTTCGAGCCGGGACAACAGGTCTGAGTCATGTCCCCGGTCGAACCCTGCGCCCTCCAAGACAAATGGACGGGGCCCTTTAAAGTGGTGGAGCGCAAGGGCCCTGTCACCTACCTGGTGGACATGGAGTCCCCCAGGAACCCCGTCCGGGTCCTCCATGCCAATCGACTCAAGCCTCACTTTGTTCGCTCAGAACTTAGTCTCCTGATGGCTACCGACAGTGGGGCTGAAGAGGACTCCGAGCCCCTACCCGACCTCCTGAAGACCCTCGAAAAAGACTGCTCCGTGGAAGGAGTCAACCTCTCTTCCACCCTGACCCCAGCACAACGCCAAGGCTTCCAAGACTTATTACAGCAATTTGCCGATCTATTCTCCCTCACCCCCGGGGTCACCCCATGGTGCCTCCACGATGTCGACACCGGGGATAGCCCCCCTATCCGGCACCGGGCCTACAGAGTTCTCGATCGGGTGCGCGCCTGCATCCAGTCGGAAGTATCCAAGATGCTGGCTCTGGGAGTGATCGAGCTCTCCGACAGCCCCTGGGCCAGCCCGGTCGTGCTGGTCCCCAAGGCCACCGCCCCTGGCGTCGCCCCCGAACTCAGATTTTGTGTGGACTACCGGAGCTTGAACGCCGTCACCCGAACAGACGCTCACCCCATCCCTCGGGCTGATGAGCTGATCGACCGCCTGGGGGCCGCCCGCTACCTGAGCACCTTCGACCTAACCGCGGGCTACTGGCAGATCGGCCTCACCCCGGGCGCCCAGGAGCGATCCGCCTGCTCCACCCCGGATGGCCACTACCACTTCAAGGTGATGCCCTTCGGGATGAAAAACGCCCCCGCCACGTTCCAGAGACTATTGAATAAGGTGCTGGCGGGGCTCGAGGAGTTCAGCGCTGCCTACCTAGACGATATTGCGGTGTACAGTCTCCACTGGGCCCAACACCTCCATGAGGTCTTGGCCGCCCTCCGACGGGTAGGGCTAACCATAAAAGCCAGCAAGTGCCAAATCAGCCAAGGGTCCGTGACCTACCTTGGGCACCAGGTGGGAAGTGGCCAGGTGGCCCCCCTCCAACCCAAGATCGCCGCCATCCGGGCCTGGGAACCCCCGGTCACCCAAACAGAGGTCCGAGCCTTCCTGGGGCTCACAGGATATTACCGGCGCTTCGTGAAAGATTACGGCAGCATAGTGGGGCCCCTCACAGAACTCACGTCGAAGAAACACCCACCGAAGGTACATTGGACACCGGAGTGTCAGGCTGCCTTTGAGACCCTCAAGACCGCAATGTGCACCGCACCCGTGCTCCAAGCCCCCGACTACAGCCGGGAATTCATAGTACAGACCGATGCCTCCAATCACGGCGTCGGAGCAGTCCTCTCCCAAATCAATGCAGAGGGAGTTGACCAGCCAGTGGCCTTCATTAGCCGACGTCTGCTGGCCCGAGAACAACGCTGGAGCACCATTGAGCGGGAGGCCTTCACCGTGGTGTGGGCCCTCAAGAAGCTCCGACCCTACCTCTTCGGCACCCACTTCCGGGTACAAACTGACCACCGACCTCTGCAATGGCTGATGCAGATGCGAGGAGAGAATCCGAAGCTGTTGCGTTGGTCCATCTCCCTGCAAGGGATGGACTTCACTGTGGAGCATCGCCCTGGCAACGACCACGCCAACGCAGACGGCCTGTCCCGCTTCTTCCGCCTCGGCGAGGAGAATACCCAAGAAGATGGGTGACTCTCCCTGCCTTCAGCTGGGGGGGACGCGTGTTGGACCTGGCCTCGTGGCGTGGTCCCACTCCTCCCGCATGGCGGATCCTGGACTACCTCGACCCCTGTTCCCCGGCCAAGAGCGACACCTTCCACGAGTGCCGCCCCTCCGGGCCGGCCCCAGCTCTCCCCCGACGGAACTCGACCTCATCTCCTCAACCCTCTAGGCTGGTCCGAACCCCTGCCCGGATCCTCGTCTCCGGCCCAGCCGCCATCTTGGACCCTCCACGACCAGGCCTCGTGGCCTCGGCCCGACCCCAGCCTCAGGCCCAGCAAAGCCCCGACATCGAGGCACCACAAGCCAAATAGGGGGTAAAGAGACCACTTGACGAGTCAATGGGGGGAGAAGTTTTGATGGACCCCCATCAGCCTGGTTTCGATCGCCCCCAGCCTCTGGCTCCACCCCCCTGCTGGGTGTCTGGACTCACACATCCCGGCCCCTCCGATCTCCAAGTGCGAGGGTCCGGTCATCAAAGGGCACCAGTCCTATAACTGGGGCAGCTCCAGAGCAGGAAGGCAGTTGTATCCTGGAGTCGAGAGACACCGAGACGAACTCATCTTCTTGCGACCATCCTTGGAGTCCTGCTGGCGCTGCCGCGGCTCATCTTCGTGAACCATCCTTGGAGTCCTGCTGGCGCTGCCGCGGCTCATCTTCGTGAACCATCCTTGGAGTCCTGCTGGTGCTGCCCCAGCTCATCTTCGTGAACCATCCTTGGAGTCCTGCTGGCGCTGCCGCGGCTCATCTTCGTGAACCATCCTTGGAGTCCTGCTGGCGCTGCCGCGGTTCATCTTCGTGAACCATCCTTGGAGTCCTGCTGGCGCTGCCGCGGCCCATACCAGAGAACCCTCCAGCTCGAGGATTGAGAGCTGTGCGTCAGGCATCCCTGTACCAGACCGGTACTAAGACTGTCCCGCTACCCGCTACCCACTACCCACAGAGACTAAGCCTCAGAGGGATCCCCGTATCCCGTTCCTTCTGTATTACTGCAATAACCTGCCTAAGAATACCGATAAAAGTGTTAAGAACCTATCCTTGTGTGGCGTCTATCTGTAGGGGGGTGGTTGCTCGTCCGTACGATCCGAGGAGAGGGCCCTCGCCAGGAGGCCTCTCCCTCTTGCTCGGCCGACCCTCAGGTTTCCCGTCTAACAGTCACCAAGGTGGCCTCCTTCCTCTGTCGACGGTCGCGACCAGCTCCTTGCCTAGTCCTGGTGGCTCGCTCTGGCTGGCGTACAGGGCTATCATTCCTCCTCTGTGCATGAGCCACAGACCAGTCGCCACAGCAGCAATCTTCACAGCGGCATACAGTGTCACCGATTTGGTAAAGCACATGGGCTATGGCTCCGTCGGTATGTCAGCAATAGTCACAATGGCCCCACCTGGCATATGGGGTCGCCAACCTGGTACTGCATTTGGGTTACAGTCTGATCGGCAAGAAAGCAATTTGCAGTCTTTGGTGAGAGATTTAATGATTTCTAGTATGGGGGCTTGAACCTGCCTCTCTTTTCCATTGGCTGGCTTCCTAAACGGAAGCCAGCCATTGGAAAAGAGGGGCGTCACTCCGTTCAAGCCCAGTCTCTTTCGGATTCGGGGGCGTGTCTTTTGCGTTCTTTCTACCTGTGGCGTCTTTGAGCTTTGCGGCCGCCATTTTGCTGCTCGGTAAAACCAGGAGAGCAGCGTCTACCGAGGACATGAGGTAACTATCCCTTGTCTTGCCTCTGCCACCCTGTTTGTGCAGTTTTTCGTGAACCTGCACCCCTGTTTGTGCCATTTGTCTTGCCTGTGTGCCCACAGCCCTACTCCATCCAGATCTGGCCCCCCTTCCCTCCGCCTGCAGCTCTCCTTTGTCCCACTCTAGCTGTGCTTGCTCCCTGCTCCCCTGGCTGTGCTTGCTCCCCTGGCTGTGCTTGCTCCCCTGGCTGCGCTTGCTCCCCTGCCCCCTGGCTGTGCTTGCTCACCTGCCCCCTGTCTGTGCTTGCTCACCTGCCCCCTGTCTGTGCTTGCTCACCTGCCCCCTGGCTGTGCTTGCTTCCTTGTGTGTGTATGTGGCTCTGGGTGGGTGTGTATGTGGCTCTGGGTGGGTGTGTGTGTGGCTCTGGGTGTGTGTGTGTGTGTGGCTCTGGGGGTGTGTGTGTGGCTCTGGGTGTGTGTGTGTGGCTCTGGGTGTGTGTGTGTGGCTCTGGGCGTGTGTGTGTGTGGCTCTGGGCGTGTGTGTGTGTGTGGCTCTGGGCGTGTGTGTGTGTGTGGCTCTGGGCGTGTGTGTGTGTGTGGCTCCGGGCGTGTGTGTGTGTGTGGCTCCGGGGGTGTGTGTGTGTGTGGCTCCGGGGGTGTGTGTCTGTGGCTCCGGGGGTGTGCGTGTGTGTGGCTCCGGGGGTGTGCGTGTGTGTGGCTCCGGGTGTGTGTGTGTGGCTCTGGGTGTGTGTGTGTGTGTGGCTCCGGGTGTGTGTGTGTGTGTGTGTGGCTCCGGGTGTGTGTGTGGCTCTGGTTGTGTGTGGCTCTGGGGGTGTGTGTTTGTGTGGCTCTGGGGGTGTGTGTGTGACTCTGTGTGTGGGGGGGCTCGGTGCAGAGGTACCAATATCCTGGCAGGGAGCCGTAATTATACCAGTCTTCAAGAAAGGCGATCGATCCCAGCCCGGCAATTACAGGCCGATAAGCCTTATTGACACCATACCAAAGATAATAGGGCGTGTGATTGTGAACAGGCTTCTTGACTGGGCTGAGGATAATGATGCTCTGCCACCGTTTCCAGCGGGATTCAGTAGGTCCACAAGTACTGTGGATCAGGTTTTCCGCTTCAACTTACTGCAAAGGAAGACCGTGGTGCTGGGCGGGGGTAGCCTATACGCGGCTTTTGTCACCTTGCGGGCTGCCTTCGATCTAGTGCCGTGGTCGAAGCTGTGGTCTGTTCTTAAGAACCTGGGTGTACCTGATGATTTATTGACATTGATAATGCGGCTCCACGAAGCAACATTCGCTAGAATCCAGTGGGGGGGACAGGGCATGGTGACAGCGGACTTCCTGGTTGAGCGGGGTGTCCGGCAAGGCTGCTCACACTCTTTTTACACTGTTTATTAACGGTGTTGTATCCCGCATGGTATCTGCGGAGTTGGATGCTCCTTCATTAGCTGGTACAAAAATACCAATTTTAATGTTCGCGAATGATACGCTCATCCTATCAAAGACCCCAAGTGGTCTACAGCGTGCATTGGCTATTTTTGATCTATTTCGCGGTGAGCATGGTCTGGAGGTCAATGTGACCAAAACAAAACTCATGATTTTTAATCCCATCCCAGTTTCAAAACTAAAATGATTATGAATGGTCGGCCTTTAGAAGTGGTGAACATTTTTACTTATCTGGGTATTCACATCTCAAATAAGAACGGATGGAGTAAACATATAGAAATAGCTACATTGAGGCACAGGCAACTATCAGGTGCTATCAGTTCCGAGCATAGAAAGTCCCAGACGAAACCAATAAAGCCTGCTTTGCAGGTATATGAGGCAAAGGCGCTTGGCTCTGCACTATATGGTGCTGAGCTATGGGGTTTCGAGAAGGTGGCTGCCCTACAAATCTCGGAAAACAAGTTTTTCCGGGCTATAACCGGTGTCCCGAAAAGTACTCCCTTGCTGCCCCTCAGGTACGACTTGGGCAGAAAAGCGGTTACAGACTTGGTCAGACTTCGACCGATTCTGAGAAGGCTCTGGATTACGCCTGAGCTTTCCCATTATGCTGAGGGGTTTCTAGACATCATCAAAGCGGATATATTCCATAAAAATGGGTGGCTTAAATCCTTGAAAGCAATCTTGAATGAGCTTGGAATGGGTTCGCTTTGGTCAGACCCAGCTGGAGCAATATTCCCTACTAAAAGTGCTCTGAAAGAAATTTATTGGGAAAAGGTAGGCTCTCGGGTTGGAGTAGCACTAGTCTAGGATCTATGACTGAAGGATTCTTAGAGGCTAAGTTGTACCCTTCCCTGGAACCCTACTGGGATAGTATAACTAGACCTGGAGACAGAAAACTTATATTCGAATTGAAAGCAGGTTCACTCCCTCTCAGATTTCTGACAGCTAAATGGGAAGGTGGGTTGAGTGTTAGCTGCCCTGTTTGTGGTTCCTCTAATGAAACTACGGGCCATTTTTTATTTTCTTGCACAGACTATTCGGACCCAAGACGTGTATGGTTAAAACCGATGTGCAAGAACTTAGGGACTACCAGTAGCACAGTTGCCTTGCGTATTATATGCACCAGCAGTGAGATATGGATATTAATAGCAACTGCCAAATACCTTGGATGGGCATGGTCGATCAGACAGAGACTGCTAGTCATTTGACTATTCTCTGTCTGGGTAAACTGCCCGTATAATCTATCCATGTTTTTATCAAAAATTTGTTAGACCTGGGTGTTTTTTAACTCTTTAACTATTTCTAATATGGATAACTTTTGATGTATGACATTTTTTTAAATTGGAATTGTATACTGAGTCATAAACTGTAAATAGTAGGCTTTATCTTTTTATATAATTGATTGACAATTTAATTGTATTTTTAAATTTAGACTGTTCTTGCTTTTATGAGTGATATCTCGAATAAAGCATATTTTGACTTGACTTGACTTGTGTGTGGCTCTGGGCGTGTGTGTGTGGCTCTGGGCGTGTGTGTGTGTGGCTCTGGGCGTGTGTGTGTGTGTGTGGCTCTGGGCGTGTGTGTGTGTGGCTCTGGGCGTGTGTGTGTGTGTGTGTGGCTCTGTGTGTGTGTGTGGCTCTGGGTGTGTGTGTGGCTCTGGGTGTGTGTGTGTGTGTGGCTCTGTGTGTGTGTGGCTCTGGGTGTGTGTGTGGCTCTGGGTGTGTGTGTGGCTCTGGGTGTGTGTGTGGCTCTGGGTGTGTGTGGCTCTGGGTGTGTGTGTGTGTGTGTGTGTGTGGCTCTGGGTGTGTGTGTGGCTCTGGGTGTGTGTGTGGCTCTGGGTGTGTGTGTGGCTCTGGGTGTGTGTGTGTGGCTCTGGGTGTGTGTGTGTGGCTCTGGGTGGGTGTGTGTGTGGCTCTGGGTGTGTGTGTGGCTCTGGGTGTGTGTGTGGCTCTGGGTGTGTGTGTGGCTCTGGGTGTGTGTGTGTGTGGCTCTGGGTGTGTGTGTGTGTGGCTCTGGGCATGTGTGTGGCTCTGGGCGTATGTGTGGCTCTGGGCGTATGTGTGGCTCTGGGTGTGTGTGTGGCTCTGGGTGTGTGTGTGGCTCTGGGTGTGTGTGTGGCTCTGGGTGTGGGTGTGTGTGGCTCTGGGTGTGGGTGTGTGTGGCTCTGGGTGTGGGTGTGTGTGGCTCTGGGTGTGGGTGTGTGTGGCTCTGGGTGTGGGTGTGTGTGGCTCTGGGTGTGGGGGTGTGTGTGTGTGTGTGTGTGGCTCTGGGTGTGGGTGTGTGTGTGTGTGTGTGTGTGGCTCTGGGTGTGGGTGTGTGTGTGTGTGTGGCTCTGGGTGTGGGTGTGTGTGTGTGTGGCTCTGGGTGTGGGTGTGTGTGTGTGTGGCTCTGGGTGTGGGTGTGTGTGTGTGGCTCTGGGTGTGGGTGTGTGTGTGTGGCTCTGGGTGTGGGTGTGTGTATGTGGCTCTGGGTGTGTGTATGTGGGTGTGTGTATGTGACTCTGGGTGTGGGTGTGTGGCCTGGGTGTGTGTGTGTGTGTGGCTCTGGGTGTGTGTGTGGCTCTGGGTAAGTGTGTGTGTGTGTGTGGGTAAGTGTGTGTGTGTGTGTGGCTCTGGGTGTGTGTGTGTGTGTGTGTGGCTCTGGGTGTGTGTGTGTGTGTGTGTGGCTCTGGGTGTGTGTGTGTGGCTCTGGGTGTGTGTGTGGCTCTGGGCATGTGTGTGGCTCTGGGCGTATGTGTGGCTCTGGGCGTATGTGTGGCTCTGGGTGTGTGTGTGGCTCTGGGTGTGTGTGTGTGTGTGTGTGTGGCTCTGGGTGTGTGTGTGTGTGTGGCTCTGGGTGTGTGTGTGTGTGGCTCTGGGCGTGTGTGTGGCTCTGGGCATGTGTGTGGCTCTGGGCATGTGTGTGGCTCTGGGCATGTGTGTGGCTCTGGGCGTATGTGTGGCTCTGGGTGTGTGTGTGGCTCTGGGTGTGTGTGTGGCTCTGGGTGTGTGTGTGGCTCTGGGTGTGGGTGTGTGTGGCTCTGGGTGTGGGTGTGTGTGGCTCTGGGTGTGGGTGTGTGTGGCTCTGGGTGTGGGTGTGTGTGGCTCTGGGTGTGGGTGTGGGTGGCTTTGGGTGTGGGTGTGTGTGGCTCTGGGTGTGTGGGTGTGTGTGTGTGTGTGTGGCTCTGGGTGTGTGTGTGTGTGTGGCTCTGGGTGTGTGTGTGTGTGTGGCTCTGGGTGTGTGTGTGTGTGTGTGACTCTGGGTGTGTGTGTGGCTCTGGGTGTGTGTGTGGCTCTGGGTGTGTGTGTGGCTCTGTGTGTGTGTGGCTCTGTGTGTGTGTGTGTGGCTCTGTGTGTGTGTGTGTGTGTGGCTCTGGGTGTGTGTGTGGCTCTGGGTGTGTGTGTGGCTCTGGGTGTGTGTGGCTCTGGGTGTGTGTGGCTCTGGGTGTGTGTGGCTCTGGGTGTGTGTGTGGCTCTGGGTGTGTGTGTGTGTGGCTCTGGGTGTGTGTGTGTGTGGCTCTGGGTGTGGCTCTGGGTGGGTGTGTGTGGCTCTGGGTGGGTGTGTGTGGCTCTGGGTGTGGGTGTGTGTGTGGCTCTGGGTGTGGGTGTGTGTGGCTCTGGGTGTGGGTGTGTGTGGCTCTGGGTGTGGGTGTGTGTGGCTCTGGGTGTGGGTGTGTGTGGCTCTGGGTGTGGGCGTGTGTGGCTCTGGGTGTGGGCGTGTGTGGCTCTGGGTGTGGGTGTGTGTGTAGCTCTGGGTGTGGGTGTGTGTGTAGCTCTGGGTGTGGGTGTGGGTGTGTGTGTAGCTCTGGGTGTGGGTGTGTGTGTGGGTGTGGGTGTGTGTGTGGCTCTGGGTGTGTGTGTGGCTCTGGGTGTGTGTGTGGCTCTGGGTGTGGGTGTGTGTGGCTCTGGGTGTGGGTGTGTGTGGCTCTGGGTGTGGGTGGCTCTGGGTGTGGGTGTGGGTGGCTCTGGGTGTGGGTGTGTGTGGCTCTGGGTGTGGGTGTGTGTGGCTCTGGGTGTGGGTGTGTGTGGCTCTGGGTGTGGGTGTGTGTGGCTCTAGGTGTGGGTGTGTGTGTGTGGCTCTGGGTGTGGGTGTGTGTGTGTGTGGCTCAGGGTGTGTGTGTGTGGCTCTGGGTGTGTGTGTGTGTGTGGCTCTGGGTGTGGGTGTGTGTGTGGCTCTGGGTGTGTGTATGTGGCTCTGGGGGTGTGTGTATGTGGCTCTGGGTGTGTGTGTGTATGTGGCTCTGGGTGTGTGTGTATGTGGCTCTGGGTGTGTGTGTATGTGGCTCTGGGTGTGTGTGTATGTGGCTCTGGGTGTGTGTGTATGTGGCTCTGGGTGTGTGTGTATGTGGCTCTGGGTGTGTGTGTATGTGGCTCTGGGTGTGTGTGTATGTGGCTCTGGGTGTGTGTGTGTATGTGGCTCTGGTTGTGTGTGTGTGTGTGGCTCTGGGTGTGTATGTGGCTCTGGGTGTGTGCGTGCGGCTCTGGGTGTGTGCGTGCGGCTCTGGGTGTGTGCGTGCGGCTCTGGGTGTGTGTGTGGCTCTGGGTGTGTGTGTGGCTCTGGGTGTGTGTGTGGCTCTGGGTGTGTGTGTGGCTCTGGGTGTGTGTGTGGCTCTGGGTGTGTGTGTGTGTGGCTCTGGGTGTGTGTGTGGCTCTGGGTGTGTGTGTGGCTCTGGGTGTGTGTGTGGCTCTGGGTGTGGGTGGCTCTGGGTGTGGGTGGCTCTGGGTGTGTGTGTGTGGGTGGGTGTGTGGGTGTGTGTGGGTGTGTGTGTGTGTGGGTGTGTGTGTGTGTGTGTGACTGTGTGTGGGGGGGGCTCTGTGTGTGGGGATGTGTGTGTGTGGGGGGGCTGTGTGTGTGGGGGGCTCTGTGTGTTTGGGGGGCTCTGTGTGTGTGGGGGGCTCTGTGTGGGGGGCTCTGTGTGTGTGGGGGGCTCTGTGTGTGTGGGGGGCTCTGTGTGTGGGGGGCTCTGTGTGTGTGGGGGGCTCTGGGTGTGTGTGTATGTGGCTCTGGGTGTGTGTGTATGTGGCTCTGGGTGTGTGTGTATGTGGCTCTGGGTGTGTGTGTATGTGGCTCTGGTTGTGTGTGTGGCTCTGGGTGTGTATGTGGCTCTGGGTGTGTGTGCGGCTCTGGGTGTGTGCGTGCGGCTCTGGGTGTGTGCGTGCGGCTCTGGGTGTGTGCGTGCGGCTCTGGGTGTGTGCGTGCGGCTCTGGGTGTGTGCGTGCGGCTCTGGGTGTGTGCGTGCGGCTCTGGGTGTGTGTGTGGCTCTGGGTGTGTGTGGCTCTGGGTGTGTGTGGCTCTGGGTGTGTGTGTGGCTCTGGGTGTGGGTGGCTCTGGGTGTGTGTGTGTGTCTGTGTGTGTGGGTGTGTGTGGGTGTGTGTGGGTGTGTGTGTGGGTGGGTGGGTGTGTGTGTGGGTGTGTGTGTGTGTGGGTGTGTGTGTGTGGGTGTGTGTGTGTGTGACTGTGTGTGGGGGGGGCTCTGTGTGTGGGGATGTGTGTGTGTGTGTGGGGGGGGGCTGTGTGTGTGGGGGGCTCTGTGTGTTTGGGGGGCTCTGTGTGTGTGGGGGGCTCTGTGTGTGTGGGGGGCTCTGTGTGTGTGGGGGGCTCTGTGTGTGGGGGGGCTCTGTGTGTGGGGGGGCTCTGTGTGTGGGGGGGGCTCTGTGTGTGGGGGGGGCTCTGTGTGTGTGGGGGGCTCTGTGTGTGTGGGGGAGGCTGTGTGTGTGTGGGAGGGGGCTCTGTGTGTGTGGGGGGGGCTCTGTGTGTGGGGGGGGCTCTGTGTGTGGGGGGGGCTCTGTGTGGGGGGGGCTCTGTGTGGGGGGGGCTCTGTGTGTGTGGGGGGCTCTGTGTGTGTGGGGGGCTCTGTGTGTGTGGGGGGCTCTGTGTGTGTGTGGGGGTCTCTGTGTGTGTGTGTGGGGGGGGCTCCGTGTGTGTGGGGGGGGCTCTGTGTGTGTGGGGGGGCTCTGTGTGTGTGGGGGGCTGTGTGTGTGTGGGGGGGCTCTGTGTGTGTGGGGGGGGCTCTGTGTGTGTGGGGGGCTCTGTGTGTGTGGGGGGCTCTGTGTGTGTGGGGGGGATCTGTGTGTGGGTGGCTCTGTATGTGTGGGTGGCTCTATGTGTGTGTGTGGTTGGCTTTGTGTGTGTGGCTCTGTGTGGGTGTAAATGCAATAGGTCATGCATTTGAGAGTGATTAACCCATGGGCATTGTAAATGACAATGCCATGTATTTAACGATTAAGCTATTGGCAATGTAAATGACAATGCCATTTATTTAAGATTTAAAAAAAAAATGTCATGCGCAATGCCAATATCTCTACCTTTAATAATGCTGAGACCATTGCATTGTAAATGCTTGTTTCCCATGCTATTGAGCTTGCTTGATAGATAAGCATCAGTGACAAAGCTTTGGAACTTACCAGAGGATGACCGGTTGAGGGAAAATCATATCTATTCATATTGTTGAGACACACCTGGATTTGGGGCCAAACGGTTCCTCTGCTAATTTAGAGAAACTCAATCTTTATTTTTTATTTTATTTTTTATAGTTTCGTATAATGCAGACAACGCGGGGTCTTTGAAACATTTTACAAATATATAACAAAGTTGCAAGTATTAAAGAGATATTTACTAAAGGTTTACAGAATAACTGAACCCCCAAATATCATCACTAAAACGTAAGATCACAGGAATAATCATACAAAATAGACATAGATTCAGAATGCAATAGATCACTTTAAAGTAGTGCATGAATAATTAAAACCTAGAAAATAAAACACCAATTGCACAGGATGACCTTAGAATCATAAACTAAGTAAAGAGACTGCAGTAGTTTACATTTTAATGAAGCCTTACGAAATATTTAAAATACTGGCGTTTCCGCTCTGGTAACCCTAATAAAAGGGCCACACTGGAGTAATTTGTAAGGAACATTCAAGAGGTGTTCGGAGGACTGAAGCCACCAGGTGTTTTTGTTCATTCCAAGGAAAGGACTTCAGGGCCTTCGAGGAATATATAAAATCCAGGGATGCATCAGAAGGGGCCTGTGGTATGTCCCGGTTGTGTGCTGCTCCAAAGCCGTGTCCCAACTTGCCACAAAAAGACACTGGAGTCCAAGATCTCATATGAAACAGTTCCTTCTTGCGAACCTATCTAATCTTCCTTTACATGACCGCTGTCAGCAGGTTCCTAGAGGGCCCCCATGTCGAAAACCGCGACGCCTAATTACTGCAAACGCCCCCCACTACTAGCGCGTCATCACTGCCTGAATGACACAGCCAACTCTCGTGAAGAGACCAAGCATCTGTCCACACACAGGAGGTTGAGTAGGGTCATTCCATCCGACAAATGCAACAATTTCAACGCTCAACCTCCTAAGAAATATTTTTGTGATCCAGCTAGCTAGATAAAGAGATGTAAAGTTTCCGCAGATCCGCAGTTCCGCATGTTTCTAAGAGAGTATTAAAAGATTACAATCTGCTCCAGGAATCAATGTGTGAACTTAATATATCAATGCAAAAGGTACAGTTTCAAAAAATTCTCATCCCAGTATTACAATTTTGCCCAAAACTTTTGAATGTAATAACATTATTTTCAGTGCAATGAGCATAAGAAAGTAATCATTCCAACGGCCACTGCTTTGTTTGTGCCAGTGGAGGGCACGGGAACTCGTTTTTGGAGTAAAAGACTTATTTTGCGTGCTCCTTCTGTAGCCCAGAGAAAAGGTCAAAAGGTAAGAGAGATGGAGACAGGAACCCCTCGACAGTGGGGCCTACGGGTGAAAAAGAATTTGCAGGCGTGCGATAAGGCGATAAGTAGAGCAGGGTGGTGAAAGGAAGAGGCACGGAGAGTAAACACAAAACTAGGCAGCCTTAACATTCGGCGGGGTGAGCTCCTAAGAAAACCTACAGCGTTGACACTTGCTTCGCATCTGAACTGGGAAACACCACATTACCACTCGCAGCTCTAAATTTTATCCTAAAATTATCACTGGCCCGACGGATGAGAGTTGAACGTTAGACTTGAAAACAAAAAGTAAAACGATGCCACAAGACTGACAGCTCGCGCCTTGTCGCAGTTCTTTATTTAGACGCTGAAAAGGTGCAGGCGGAGGCTGTGAGAGAGGTGGCGCGCTATCCGAAAAATGCACAGACACTGGAGTGTAAACCTTGGCTATTCTTACACTGGGTTTCCTTCCCCAGAGGCAAATCCGTGAGAGAGGCAGAGACTAACAAGGAAGGGGTACAGGGTTTCCTGCTGCCTAGAAATCTGCAGTATGGTTCGTCTAGGTGGGCATCAGACGTGCTTAACGTGGTTGTCTTGGAAGCACTTCACAGGACAGGAAGTTGCTCATCAGCTAATGAGTTACGAAGCATCGAGGTAGTTGCATGGATAGCAGAAAGGAAGGAGAAAGCCAACAATGGAGGTGTGTCTCCCATATACTGTTCCCCCGTCAGCCGGGGTGACTCAGGCAGCAGCTTTATGCAAAGCCTCATGCCAGGAAATCGGCAGCGAGTTTACCAATAAACGGGGAAAACAAAACTACTGAGGAAGAGGTCTTCTTCAGCAGCATCTCATTTGGGTCTATTACGTACCAACAGCTATTTACAGTACATCATGAAATGCAGCCCCCCAGGCAAGGAACAGCAGGCACTACCTGTTGCCACTTGTTGTCAACCCAAAAAAGCATGCGTGCCTCGCGCTCAAAGTAAAACATTTTTTTTTTAAATGACGAGAGGCAGCAGGGGGAGGGGAGAGAGGAGGGGGCCTGCGGCCATTTTCCTTGCGGGAGCGAACAGGAACCATCTGTTAATTACAAACAGATGGTTTCAAAGCTCGCTGCCGCAAGGGAATCGCCAAACGTGCATGCGTTGCCATTGAAAGCAATGCAACGCGTGCACGTTTTTTGGGCCAAAAACGGAATCCATTCCTAAAGGTCTTTTTCCTATGCAGCGCACACGCGCTGCGTAGGCAAGGCCTAAAAATGAGTGGTATCGAATATAAATATAATATACAATATCCAATTATAGAAAGAAAACACGAAAATCTTAGAGGCCCACTTAAAGCACAAGTTACTACTTGTGTAACAATATATCTGGATCCGGAAAGTTTTGCGTAGCAGTACCCTTGCGCGTCGGTAGGAGTCGTCTGCGGCTCCGCGTTCGGCGTCGTGGGCGCCGTGATGACGTCGTCGGAGTACTTAGACGCCGCCTCCGCGTGCTGACGTCAGTTCTTAGCCACAGCGTTTCCGCGCCAGAAGCGCAGAGCCATGACAAAAACCGACACTGGTGCCAAGAAACTAGGGCCCTGAAAGGGGATGACCTTAACCCTAGATATCGGTTCGCAGAACGGGGAGGATGGGTGGGTCGGTAAGGAATCTATCACTAACTAATGTCTCTTACAGATATATCGTTACACAAGTAGTAACTTGTGCATCTGAAAGAGACACGTTAGTGATAGATTCCTTACCTTAGAATAGATACCCCAGCAATACCCTCCCCGTGGTGGTGGGTCTGCGAACCAATTTTTACACCAGAAAGTCCCGGAGAACGGAACGGCCGAAGTAGCCGTCCCTCCGGACTTGACTGTCCAGGCAGTAGTGCCTTGCAAACGTGTGCAACGATGCCCACGTAGCTGCCTGGCAAATGTCCTGCAAGGGCACACCTCGGCCCAAGGCAGTTGTAGTGGCCGTGGCTCGAGTGGAATGAGCCCGCAGCCCAACAGGGGGTTCCTTCTTAGCCAAGGAGTAGCACGCCTGGATGCACATGATAATCCATCGGGAGATGTTCCGCTTGTGCACCGCTTTCCCTTTCTTAGCGCCCGCGTACCCAACAAAGAGTTGATCATCCACCCGGAACTGGCGTGTGCGATCCAGGTAGAACGAGAGTGCACGTTTTGGGTCCAGACGGTGGAGCCTCTCCTCCTCTCTCGAGGGGTGCGGAGGCGGAAAGAAGGTGGGCAATGTGATGGACTGCCCAATGTGGAAGGCCGTGACCACCTTAGGCAAGAAGGAGGGCCTAGTCCTCAAAACAACCTTGTCCGGATGGACTGAAAGGAAAGGAGGTTTAAAAGAGAGAGCCTGGAGCTCACTCACTCTCCTGGCAGAGGTGATGGCAACCAGGAAGGCAGTCTTCAAAGAAAGAATTCGAAGAGGACAGTTGTGAAGTGGCTCAAAGGGAGCGCACATCAGAAATGTTAGAACCAGGTTCAAGTCCCACTGAGGCATCACGAAGGGAACAGGAGGAAAGGTATGAGTGATGCTCTTCAGGAATCGGTTAACAATAGGGAACTTGAACAAAGAAGGTTGGTCAGGCAGCCTCAGAAAGGCTGAAAGAGCCGAAAGATAGCCCTTGACAGTGACCAGAGCAGAGCCCTGCTGGGGAAGAGAAAGAAGGAAGAGAAGAACCTCAGAGAGAGGGGCATTGAGGGGATCCACAGCCTTTGCTGTGCACCATGCTACAAATCTGTTCCACCTGCAGGCGTATACCGTCTTTGTTGAGGGACGCCTGGCTGCCAGAATGATGTTGCAAACTTCAGGAGGCAAGTCAAATGGCCTCAACTGTCGCCGCTCAATCTCCAAGCATGGAGGTGGAGACTGGACAGGTTCGGGTGGAGGACCGTCCCCTGCTGCTGCGACAGAATCTCCTCCTGAAGAGGCAGACGAACCGGGGGATCGACTGACATACTGAGTAGCTCGGGATACCAGTACCTTCGTGCCCAGTCCGGGGCCACAAGGATGACTTGTGCCCAGTCGCGCTTGATCTTCTTCAGCACTCTGGGCAGAAGAGGTATAGGCGGAAAGGCGTACAACAGACCGCAGATCCACTCGCGACGAAAAGCCTCTCCGAGCGAGTGCCGCCTTGGAAATTCCAACGCGCAGAACTGATGACATTGCGCGTTCTCTTCGGTGGCGAATAGATCTAACCAAGGCTCTCCCCATCGCAGAAAGAGGCCTTGCGCCACGTCCGAGTTCAGACGCCATTCGTGATCCATCGAGCACCGACGGCTGAGTTCGTCCGCCCTGGCGTTCAGAGAACCTGCCAGGTGTTAAACCACCAGAGTCACGCCCTGATGTTCCAGCCATTGCCAGAGACGCAGAGCCTCCTGGCAAAGGGTCCACGACCCCACTCCGCCCTGTTTGTTGCAGTACCACATGGCGGTGGTGTTGTCCGTGAACACCTGCACTGCACTCCCTCGGACAGACGGGAGGAATGCTTTCAGTGCCAGACGAATCGCCCGCAGCTCCAACAAATTGATATGGAGCCGGGACTCCGCCGGAGACCAGAGTCCTCTGATCTCCGCCTCTCCCAAGTGGCCTCCCCAGCCCTGGAGGGACGCGTCCGTCACAACTACGTGCTCCGGTTGGGGAAGGGAGAGGGATCTGCCGTTGACCCAATCGCGGTCCTTGAGCCACCACTGCAGCTGTCTCGCAGTGCCCTCCGAGATCAGGACATGGTCGGACAGGTTGCCCCGGTGCTGGGCCCACTGAAACTTCAGGTCCCACTGCAGAGCCCGCATCCGCCACCGTGCGTGATGCACCAGAAGGATGCAGGAGGCCATCAGCCCCAGAAGCCGCAGCGTCAACCTGACCGAAACCCGGGATAACGGCCCGAAGATCGGAATCAGAGCCTGTATATCCCGAACCCGCTGTTCGGGCGGGTAAACCCGAAACTGCGCCGAGTCGAGAACCGCTCCGATGAAAAGGAGCTTCTGAGAGGGGCACAGGTGTGACTTCGGCACATTGATGGAAAATCCCAGCAGGTGCAGGAGATCCGGCGTAGTCTGGAGGTGGTTGACGACTGCCTGGGGCGAGCCCGCCTTCAACAACCAGTCGTCTAGGTAGGGGAAGACTGAGACCCCTAACCTGCGCAGATGAGCTGCGACCACCGCCATCACTTTCGTGAACACCCATGGGGCGCTGGTAAGGCCGAAGGGGAGCACCGTAAACTGAAAGTGCTCGAGGCCTACCGTGAACCGCAGGTAACGCCGGTGGGCCGGCAGGACGGGGATGTGGAAATATGCGTCCTGCAAGTCCAACGCTACCATCCAGTCTCCTGGGTGTAGGGCAGCCAAGACCTGAGCCAGAGTCAGCATTTTGAACTTCTCCTTCCGGAGGAAGCCGTTGACGTTCCTCAGATCCAAGATAGGGCGTAGGCCCCCTTTGCCCTTCTTGGGTACCAGGAAGTAGTGGGAGTAGCAACCACGTCCTACTTCTGGCCCAGGAACGCGCTCGATGGCCCCCTTGGCCAAGAGGGCCGAAACTTCCTCCTGCAGGAGCCGCAAGTGATCCCCGATACGCGGTGGTGTTGCGGTGGCATGGCTTGAGGGGTCGCCTCGAAGGGGAGGGAGTAGCCCCTTCGGACGATCTGCAGCACCCACCTGTCCGAAGTGACTGTGCGCCAGTGAGAGAGGTGATGGCGAACCCTGCCTCCCACCGGCGTCACATGGGCCGAGAAGCACGGACTAGGAGGGTTTAGAGGCGGATGCTGCGGGAGCAGGTGTGGACTGGCTCCGCTTGTTTCCCCGACCGCCTCCACTGCGGTTTCCACGGCCGCCGCCGCGCTGGACGACAGTTTGCGGCGAGTGGCTGGCGGCACGTGTGGGGGCGCCCCTTCCTTGGCCACGAAAGGAGCGAAAGGCACCCATTTGCTGGCGCGGGGCTGAGAGGCCCAAGGACTTGGCCGTAGCCCTGGAGTCCTTAAAGCGCTCAAGCGCGTGGTCTGCCTTGTCGCCAAAGAGGCGACGGCGATCGAACGGCATGTCCATGAGTGTATTTTGGACGTCTGCCGAGAAGTTGGCGGATCTCAGCCAGGCGTGGCGTCGTATCGCCACCGTCGTAGCCATCGCTCTGCCCAGCGAGTCAGTAGTATCCAGTCCGCACCTGATTGAATACTTTGCTGCGTCCCGGCCCTCCACTAGGGCTTGGCCGAGTTTGGCCCGTACCTCCAACGGACACTCTGGCAGCACTTCCGCCACCGTTTCCCACAGAGAGTGGGTGTAACGGCCCAAGAGGCATGCGGTGTTGGAAGACCGCAGTCCCAAGCTAAGGGACGAGAATACCTTCTTGCCATAGGCCTCGTACCTCTTGGATTCCCGATCGGGGGGAGCCGTCGGGAATGCGGTCTGGGAGTTAGAGGCCTGGATGACCAGGCTCTCGGGGGTGGGGTGGGTGGACAGGAAACATGGGTCGCCCGGGGCCAGGCGGTGGCATCTGGCCACGTTCCTATATACAGGCGAGCCTGTAGCGGGCCTGGACCAAGTGCCCTAAAGAACGTCCGTCAAGGCCTCATTAAACGGCAGCAGAGGCTCCATGGAGCATGACTGCAGCTTAAGGACCTCAGTGAGGAGGTTAGTCCTCATGGCCGCGACGGGGGGCTCAAGGCCCAAGGCCTTAGCAGTCCTCGTCAACACCACACCATAAGTAGCACCCTCCTCCGAAGTCACGGTAGGAGGAGAGACAAATCCAGTGTCTGGAGAGGTGTCCAGGCCACTGGCCTCCCAAAGGTCCCCTGTCCAGTCCATGTTAGACTGACACTCCCTGGTCAGAGGGTCCTCAGACCCCTCCCAATTCTCCTCGTCCCCCATCTCCTGAGATTCAGGGTCGTAAGTGAATGGGGTTGGTTCATAGAGACTAAACTCCCCCAACTGCGTCGAGAAAGACGCCGATAGGCGTCGACCCGACGTCGGAACCGATTGAGAGGAGGCATCGGGGACGGCGCCGCCCGAGGACGACGCCGGAGGGGACACCACACGGACCGACGCCGGGGGGGTCGTAAGGTCCACCAGTGACGATCCAACGCCCGAGGAGGGTCCAGCGGCGCCGGGCCCGAAGGCGCCGACGACGCCGGGGCCGCTGTACCCTGCGGCGCCGGGCCCGAGGGCACCGGCGGTGTCGGGATCGTGGAGCCCCGCGGAGCCGGGCCCGAAGGCGCCGGCGGCGTCGAGGCCGAAGCACCCGACGGCGTCGGGGTCGGGGCCCCCAGACGGGTTCACTGGGCCCGAAGGCGCCGCGGAACCCGTCGGAGGAGAAAGGGACCTCATGGCCATGAGGAAACGCTCGATCTCCTCCGGCGTCGCGTTCAGCCCAGGAACCGGGGGGTATGGGGCCGGACGCGGCGCCCGCGACTCACGAGGAGCCGCGTGGGCGGTGTCACCCGAACCCCCGGCCGCATCGCGCGAGCGTCGGGGGGAGTCAGAAGAGCGATGATGTCTCTTCGACCTTTTATGCTTCTTACCTGACGACTTGGACCCAGAGGAGTGGCGCCGACTCCCGGAGCTGTGACGGCTCCGTCCCCGCGACCTGTCCCTCGACCTCCCGTGGGACCGGGACCTCACACGGCGCGAGGCCGACTGGCGGATTTCGAGTCGCCTGCGGGACCGCTCCCGCCTGGCCTTCCTCGAAAGGGCCCGACAGTCAGAGCAGGCCTCGTCGTCATGGTCGACGCCCAAACACATCAGGCACAAGCGGTGGGGATCCTTGACCGACATGGTACGGTCGCACTCGTCGCAATGCTTGAAGCCGGGCATCCCTAACGGCACCGTCGGAGTCGTAAAGACTTCGAAATGGATCAAAAAGATCACAAAGTTTAGTCAAAAAGTGACTAGGGAACTGCTCTTTCCAGATCTGCGCTGGCTGGCGCGGAAAAAAGAAGAACTGACGTCAGCACGCGGAGGCGGCGTCTAAGTACTCCGACGACGTCATCACGGCACCCACGACGCCGACGACGGACGCGGAGCCGCAGACGACGCCTACCGACGCGCAAGGGTACTGCTACGCAAAACTTTCCGGATCCAGTCTGACGCCTAGGGATATTCTAAGGTAAGGAATCTATCACTAACGTGTCTCTTTCAGATCAAGCATTTAGAATGCAATAGGGCTCGTATTATTAGAGTTCGAGCTATTGGCATTGGTAAATAATGCAACACCAATAGTTCAAACTTTAATAATGCGACGGTTCGGTCGGAACTGTCAATGCAGGGCAATAGAAGGAAATAGAGTTTCTAGCGAGATTTAGAACAAACTATGCCAAACTCTCACTAACACAGAAGTGAAAGATACAAATATAAGAATGGCCACAGGAATTATGTGAATACGCAGCTGCTGCATTTTCCGCACATACATAGTAATTTACCGCATTTGCCATATAAGCCACCATCTGCTGCACAATCTGCAAAAGGGACCAAATATGCAGCAACACGTTTTGTTGTGCAGTGGAAGTACCTTCGCAAAGGTTGATTGGTCACCTTTCTTTTTATTATTACTGGATCTGGATGTTATACTGGTACTGAGGTGAAACCTGCATCCAAACAGTGTTAATCATTTAAAAAATGACAGCAATTAAATACTACCACAAAATGTGCTGCATAATTTGTCTTTTACTTAATTTGGACAGCACCGACATCCATTAAGGCCCTCAACTCCAAGGCCCTGTAGTTAGCCGGGCGTTGGTTAACAGCATCTCTCAAGGTATAGAACAGGAGACAACTGCCCCACGTTGGTAGCTGCATGAGGACTGCAGTCATTGGGGTTTCGCTCTACTGCCCCCATCTGTTACTACACAGACTTGTCCCTATTCTACTGTCCAAAGTTACACACACAAAACAACAAAGGCATCAGGATAGTGTCCCAAACCTGCACAGGAAATGCGTTTAGTTAGTCTCAGCCGCCCGTCCTTCTGCCGGATTGTATCATATTATTATGTACCATGACTAACTTGAACAGAAATCAACCCTTCCTGCCACCCATCGCACCTGAACGTTTAGCAGCGAGGGGGTAGCAAGAGGGAAGATGCTCACACTGCACTCATGTGACCGACCCACACCATCAGCAGGTGTAAATGCTGCAAGATTAATGCACACCATAGGGAAAACATTTTCCATGCTGTGCATTCATTATTTACTACTTAACTTCCAAGCTTAGCGTAGGGCTGCTTGTCCTCCTTCTGCTCGTACAGCACTCCTTTGCTGTTGACACTTCGTAAATAAATCTATTAAATGAGGTGATTTGTATACCTGGGTCACATCAGCGTAACCTGTTCACTGTCACTGACATGCCTGAAAATATCGATAGTGAAATGGAAAACTCTGGTCTCGAACATGGTGTCACCAGGTGTCACTTGGTCACTTTAGAGACCGGGCAGTAATAGGTGGTGTGGCAATAGGTGAAAGTGTTGGACAGGCCACATGAAGGGCCGCTCTCCCCCGGCCCAACCCGGTCCGAGCCCGGTCCCACAGGTACCACACACCACCATTGCACGTCCTCCGTCCCCTCAGGGACCCTTGCCTTCGAACATATCGACCTCGTGGACCCGATCCACTGCTGGCCCGCGCGCCCATCCTGGGCGCCATCTTGGACACTCCACCACGAGGCCGCCTGGCCCCCGATCGACCTCAACCCTGGGCCTGGCCAGGCCTCAGACATCCCGGCACCACCATCCACCCAGGAGGTGAGCGGGCTACTTGGCAAGTCAATGGGAGAAAGAGTTGTCGATGGCTCTCCCCGCCAAGTGCCGCTCGCCCATCGCCTCCCCGGGCGCTGGACCCACCCCCCTGCTGGGTGTCTGGACTCCCCCATCCCGGACCTCCCGACCTCCAAGTGCGAGGGTCCGGACATCAAAGAACACCAGCCCTATAACTGGGGCAGCTCCAGAGCAGGAAGGCAGTTGTATCTTGGAGTCGAGAGACGTAAAGAAGAACTCATCCTTGACGGACTACTGGCGCTGCCGTAGCTCCGCCTTGTGCACCATCACCCTGCCTGCTGGTGCTGCCGCAACCTTCGTAACCTTCGTAATCCTTCATCGTCGTCGGGACCTGCTGGCGTGGCCGCGGACCGTTTGCAACCGTCATCTTCTCCGGGACCTGCTGGCTCCGCCGCGGACCGTCGCTTCCTTCGTCCATCTCGGGACCTGCTGGCTCCGCCGCGGCCCGATCATCTAGAACGCCGAGCTCGAGGATTGAGAGCTATTTCCATCTTTTGGTAACCAAGACTGTCCCGCTACCCTTTCCCCAAACCAGAGACCAGAATCGAGGGGACCCCTGAGTCCAGACCTCCTTGTACCATTTTATCGTACTTTAAGAATCACCTATAAAATCTCGTTGAACCTTACCCTTGTGTGGTGTCCGTCTGTGGGGGGGAAGTTACTTGTCTGTACGGTCACTGGAGTCGGCTCTCCCTGGAGACCGCTCCCCTTATCCTCGGCCGACCCTCCCGGTCCGTCTAACATTGGTGGCCAGCGGCGCGATCCGAATCACCGCATAATCGTACAGACAGTAGCTCACCCCACGACGAAATCAAGATGACAACTAAAGAAAGCGGATCCACCGAGAAATTCCAGATGGAGAAATTGGACGAGTACAACCATCGTGAACTAAAACAATTCTGCATCGAACTAGGTATCGCTACCACCGGACTAAGTACCAAAGACGATTTCAAGCATGCCCTAGAGTCTTGGGCAGAGACCGGGGTCGCCGGAACCCCCGATCGAAGCATCGCAGCAAAAACCACCATGGCTCCTGAAGAGCAAAGAACGGGTCTCTCGCAAGACGAGATCCAGGAACGAGAAAAAACCCGACTACACGAGCTAGAAATGGCTCGGCTCAAAATGGACGTTGATCTTAAGTTGGCCGAACAGAAAATAAACTTAGAGCACCTGCGTCTCCGAGAAGAAAGAGAGGAGAAACAGAGACAAAGGGAGCTCGAGGAAAAGAAACTGGCATATGAACACGAGCGACGACTAGCTGAGATTGATTTACGCAAGCAGAATAAAGAAATAGGGGTGTTCGAGCAACCCCACACCCCAGGGACAACGGAGAAAAAGGTACACATCCCCAAGGATGTCGTTCGAGAATACTTCCGAGAGGACGACATCCAGCAATGGTTTAAAGCCTATGAAATCGCTATGACTGCACACCGGATCGATAGAAACGACTGGGGAGCCGGCCTATGGGGGAGATTCCTCAATGAGGGCCGCGACACCCTGCTACAGCTCCCGGACCACCAGATGACCTCCTATGACCATATGAAAGCTGCCCTCCTCACCCGCTATGGCCTCACACCCGAAATGTACCGTCAGAGGTTCCGAGACTGCACCCGCATCCCGGGTACAACTTGGGTGGACTATGTAACCTACTTTAGCCGAGCCTTCGAGGGCTGGATCAAAGGAAGCAAGGTTACAACCTACGAACAACTGTTCAATCTCATGGTATGGGAGCACCTATCGAACAATTGCTTTATTGAACTCCGCCAGCACCTCCTCGACAGCAAGTTAACCGATCCCCGGCAGCTCGCAGCCGAAGCTGACCGATGGGAAATCACCAGAGTGGGCCGGAATGGGTCCTACGAACAGAACCGGAACAACAATGGTCAGCACCGTCCCCGAGGAGGAGGAGGCCAAGGACGCGGAAGAGACAACGCTCCGGTCGCCCCCGCGGTCAGCACCACCCCCCCGGCCAACCGGGGCAGCGCCCCGGCGCGACCGGGATACCGAGCCAATGTTACGTGCCATCGATGCCAACGAGTCGGCCACTATGCCAACGATCCAAATTGCCCACAGTACCAGAGCTCAAGACCCCGCCAGGTGGCTGCTGCTGCCCTGGGGGAAGAACAGATCTCCGAGGAGCAAGAAGAATATGAGCAAGAGCATCAGGAATGGGAGCCAGCCGCCATGGCTCTAGCCTGCTTAGGGGGGAAAGACATGGTCCCGCGGGTCCCCCTACCCGCTAACACCCAGAAGTACAGCCAGTGGGTGAGCATCAATGGACGCCGGGCTGAAGCCCTTCGTGACACTGGGGCCAGTGTAACAGCCGTCCGCTGTCACCTGGTGACCCCGGAACAGTATCTACCGAACATTCTCTGCCCTGTACGTTCAGCCGATAACTCGGAAAGTCTGTGTCGGATGGCCTGCGTCCCTTTCGAATGGGGGGGGGTCTCCGGCATGTTGAAAGTCACGGTCCGAGACGATGCCCCCGTAGACTGCCTCCTGGGGAATGACCTTGAAAGCTCCCCGTGGGCCGCCGTGGAACGAAGAGAACACCTGGGGATGTTAGGCGTCCCGGACTGGGCGTGCGTCACCACCCGGTCCATGGCCGCCCGTGCCAGCCCCCGCCCAGAGGAACCCGAATGGCCGGCGCCACCGCCTCCGGTCGCCCCAGCCGAAACCACCGACCGGGACGTCCCCCCAGAACAAGCTCAACCTCCAGACCTCACTAACCTCGACCAGTGGCCTCAAGAGGGGGGGCCCACGCAAGAACAATTTCGCCAAGAACAGAAGACCTGTCCCTCCCTCGAGGGACTCCGCCAGCAAGCGCTTGCCCAAGGCGCAGGGGATACCTCCGGCACTCACTGGGTCTACTGGGACAATGACCTGCTGTACAGTGAGCAAAGAATCGCAGAGCTGGGGGCCAGCCGAGTACTGGTGGTGCCCCTCCGTTTTAGAGACTTTCTGCTAAACCTGGCCCACGATGTCCCCCTGGCGGGACACCTGGGTCAAGATAAAACCTACAGTCGTCTGGTGACCCACTTCTTCTGGCCCAAAATGAGGAACGATGTACACCAGCATTGCCGATCTTGCCCCACGTGCCAAGCCAGTGGAAAGAGCGGCCGCAAACTAAAAGCCCCCCTGCAACCTTTTCCCGTGGTCACCACCCCGTTCGAGAGGGTCGGGATAGACATCGTGGGGCCCCTGGACCCGCGCACAAAACAAGGTCATCGGTTCATCCTGGTGCTAGTGGACCACGCCACCCGCTACCCCGAGGCTGTTCCCCTGCGAACTGTGACAGCCCCGGTAGTCGGCCGGGCTCTAATGGGGATCTTCTCCCGTGTGGGCTTCCCCCGAGAAGTCGTCAGCGACAGAGGCACGAACTTTATTTCCAAATATATGAAGTCCCTCTGGCAACAGTGCGGGGTTACCTACCGATTCACGACCCCCTATCACCCTCAAGGAAACGGACTCGTTGAGCGGTTCAACCGCACGCTCAAAGGGATGATCGGGGGGTTGGAAGAACCCCTCCGTCGCCAGTGGGATGTACTGCTGCCGTGCCTCCTCTTCGCATATCGAGAGGTTCCCCAGAAGTCCCTGGGCTTCAGCCCGTTTGAACTGCTATATGGACATCCAGTGCGGGGGCCGCTCAGCCTAGTCAAAGAGGGCTGGGAGATGCCCCCTCTAAAGAACCCACCAGATGTCTTCCGGTACCTCCTAACACTGCGCAACCAGACCCGGCGGTTCAGAGAGCTGGCAAAAGCCAACCTAGAGGCCAGTCAAGAGGACATGAAAAAGTGGTATGACCGGAATGCCTCCTCCATCGAATTTGAACCTGGGCAACAGGTATGGGTGATGTCCCCCACCGAACCCTGCGCCCTGCAAGACAAGTGGACGGGGCCCTTCAAAGTAGTAGAGAGCAAGGGTCCTGCCACCTATCTCATCGACATGGAATCTTCCCAGAACCCCCTCCGGGTCCTCCACGCTAACAGACTGAAACCCCACTTTGTGCGCTCCGAACTCAGCCTCCTGATGGCCACCGACAATGGGGTTGAAGAGGACTCCGAGCCCCTCCCTGACCTCCTACGGACTCAGGAGAAAGACGGCTCCGTGGATGGGGTCCGACTCTCGGAGGCCCTCACCCGAGAGCAACACCGGGAGTGTCGAGTCCTCCTGTCACAGTTCGCCAACCTGTTCTCCCTCACCCCAGGGGTCACTTCCTGGTGTGTGCACGATGTGGACACGGGGGACAGCCCCCCTATCCGCCACCGGGCCTACCGCGTGCCAGATCGGGTACGGGCCTGCATCCAGGAAGAGGTAGCCAAAATGCTCACACTCGGGGTCATCGAGCCCTCAGACAGCCCCTGGGCCAGCCCTGTAGTACTGGTCCCCAAAGCGGCCGCCCCTGGCACCCCACCGGAACTCCGGTTCTGCGTCGACTACCGGGGCTTGAATGCGGTCACCAGAACAGACGCACATCCCATCCCCCGGGCGGATGAACTAATCGACCGCATGGGAGCTGCCCGCTACCTCAGCATTTTCGACCTGACGGCGGGCTACTGGCAAATCGGCCTCACACCCCGGGCCCAAGAACGTTCTGCCTTTTCCACCCCCGATGGGCATTACCATTTCAAGGTCATGCCCTTCGGCATGAAAAATGCCCCAGCAACATTTCAGCGGCTCGTCAATCAGGTCCTGGCGGGGCTCGAAGGGTTCAGTGCCGCCTACCTAGACGACATCGCTGTATACAGCCACCATTGGTCCGAGCACCTCCACCACCTCCGAGCAGTGCTACAAGCCCTTCAGCGAGCTGGCCTCACGATCAAGGCCAGCAAATGTCAAATTGGGCAAGGATCTGTGACCTACCTCGGGCACCAGGTGGGAAGCGGCCTGGTGGCCCCTCTGCAGCTCAAAATTGCCGCCATCCAGTCCTGGCAGCCACCCATCACCCAGACCGAGGTACGAGCCTTCCTGGGCCTCACGGGCTATTACCGAAGGTTCGTGAAAGACTATGGTACTATCGTGGGGCCCCTCACAGAACTCACGTCAAAAAATCAACCCAAAAAAGTCAACTGGACCCCGGAGTGCCAAACAGCATTCGAACAATTGAAAGCCGCCATGTGTACCGCCCCGGTGCTCCAGGCCCCCGACTACAACCGGGAGTTCGTCGTCCAGACGGATGCCTCCGACCATGGCATTGGGGCAGTCCTGTCTCAAGTGAACACCGAAGGCCTTGATCAGCCAGTGGCCTTCATCAGCAGGCGCCTCCTACCACGGGAACAACGCTGGAGCACCATAGAGAGGGAGGCCTTCGCTGTAGTATGGGCCCTCAAGAAGCTCCGGCCCTACCTCTTTGGCACACACTTTCGGGTGCAGACCGATCACCGACCCCTGCAGTGGCTGATGCAGATGCGGGGGGAAAACCCGAAGTTACTACGTTGGTCCATCTCCCTACAAGGGATGGACTTCACAGTTGAACACCGGCCTGGGCCGGATCACGCCAACGCAGATGGCCTGTCCCGGTTCTTCCGCCTCGACGAGGAGAGTCCCCAAGAGGATGGGTAACTCTCCCCGCCTTCAGCTGGGGGGGACGCATGTTGGACAGGCCACATGAAGGGCCGCTCTCCCCCGGCCCAACCCGGTCCGAGCCCGGTCCCACAGGTACCACACACCACCATTGCACGTCCTCCGTCCCCTCAGGGACCCTTGCCTTCGAACATATCGACCTCGTGGACCCGATCCACTGCTGGCCCGCGCGCCCATCCTGGGCGCCATCTTGGACACTCCACCACGAGGCCGCCTGGCCCCCGATCGACCTCAACCCTGGGCCTGGCCAGGCCTCAGACATCCCGGCACCACCATCCACCCAGGAGGTGAGCGGGCTACTTGGCAAGTCAATGGGAGAAAGAGGTGTCGATGGCTCTCCCCGCCAAGTGCCGCTCGCCCATCGCCTCCCCGGGCGCTGGCCCCACCCCCCTGCTGGGTGTCTGGACTCCCCCATCCCGGACCTCCCGACCTCCAAGTGCGAGGGTCCGGACATCAAAGAACACCAGCCCTATAACTGGGGCAGCTCCAGAGCAGGAAGGCAGTTGTATCTTGGAGTCGAGAGACGTAAAGAAGAACTCATCCTTGACGGACTACTGGTGCTGCCGTAGCTCCGCCTTGTGCACCATCACCCTGCCTGCTGGTGCTGCCGCAACCTTCGTAACCTTCGTAATCCTTCATCGTCGTCGGGACCTGCTGGCGTGGCCGCGGACCGTTTGCAACCATCATCTTCTCCGGGACCTGCTGGCTCCGCCGCGGACCGTCGCTTCCTTCGTCCATCTCGGGACCTGCTGGCTCCGCCGCGGCCCGATCATCTAGAACGCCGAGCTCGAGGATTGAGAGCTATTTCCATCTTTTGGTAACCAAGACTGTCCCGCTACCCTTTCCCCAAACCAGAGACCAGAATCGAGGGGACCCCTGAGTCCAGACCTCCTTGTACCATTTTATCGTACTTTAAGAATCACCTATAAAATCTCGTTGAACCTTACCCTTGTGTGGTGTCCGTCTGTGGGGGGGAAGTTACTTGTCTGTACGGTCACTGGAGTCGGCTCTCCCTGGAGACCGCTCCCCTTATCCTCGGCCGACCCTCCCGGTCCGTCTAACAGAAAGGAAAAAACGAGACACTGAAGCGGGAAGCAAGAACACGAGAAGCAAGGAGGGGTCACGAAAGAGTGAGATGGTGATGTCAGCGCGAATCAAGGCGACGACGTACCGTGGTCACGCTTACGTGCAGCGCGATTCCGCCATCGTTGATCTCTAACTACAATGTCCCATTACGGTTGGCGGACACCGGAATTTGCAGAGTTTTTGGCGATGCACTAAGGCCTCCGGCGGAGCGGAGTTTACCTGTGCATACGCCGCTAAATCAAGCGGGCTGCTGTACCCTACCGGAGGGCCACTGCATTTTGTATTTTTGGTTGCCCGTCCTGCCGTCTGCTCGTCTCCCTCCCGCCGCCGCACCATCACACCTGAGCGGCCTCTGAGCGGAGGGGGACCAGGGTCCCAGACCACAAGTCCCAGCCTGCACAGCGGCAAAAGCCGCAGACACCCATACTTCCTGCGCTAGGAGGCGCATAAGACGGGGAATTTCCCCTGTGGAGCGGGGGTTATTGCAAAGCAAGTGGGCCGCTGTACCCTACCTGAGGGCCACTGCATTTTGTATTTTTGGTCGCCAGTCCTGCCGTCTGCTCGTCTCCCTCCCGCCGCCGCACGATCACACCTGAGCGGCCGCTAAGCGGAGGGGGATTGGGGTCCCAGACCACAAGTCCTAGCCTGCACAGCGGCGGAAGCCGCCGACGCCCATACTTCCTGCGCCAGGAGGCGCATAAGACGGAGAACTCCCCCTGTGGAGCGGGGGTTATTGCAAAGCAAGCGGGCTGCTGTACCCTACCTGAGGGCCAATGCATTTTGTATTTTTGGTCGCCAGTCCTGCCGTGAAAGGGGCTGGTGCGGTGTGTTTTATGTGCCTGTATTTCAGGGTGACCAGACGTCCCCGTTTTCCCAGGACAGTCCCCATTTTTAGGTCTCGCAGAGAGACCTATTGCAACCAAACCACAAAGCTGACTTTTTACGATCCGGATTTGTAGAAGTGCACGTGCTCGTGAACGCGCTACTATCCCCCTGCCTTGCTCTTCAAAAGGCTCCCCTTACCATTTGCTTGATGGCCGTGACTCGCATTTCTGCCCAGCCATCTGTTCCACAGCCTTACTCTGATTTCTCCTCCCCCTCCCCAGCCAGCTTCCCCCAGGACGTGTTCCCTCCCACCTTTCCTCCTCTGTCCCTCTCTTGCATGTAATATATATGAGACAAGTTTGATGCTTTTGTTAATTTTAATTATTTAGCTTTACTGCGCGCAAACACGTCTCGGCAGGGACACTCACCATCCTGTGATTTTTGGCAAATCACGCAATCTCCCTGTGCCTAGAAATTAATGTGTCCCTCTGTAATACAACTGCCTGGTGCTCATGAAAAGTGCTCTGATATATTCGGATCGAGCTCTTCCTGCCTTTCACTCGCGGAAACACGCACACCAAACTCAAACAGCTCACAGACTCTTCTCCCACCCCCTACACTCCCAGTCTCTCTTCCATTCACGCACGGCAACACGCACACCATAGCTTCTCTCTCATTCATCTGCACATTCTTCCCCCCCCCCCCCGACTCTCTCCCATTCACGCACGGCAACACGCACACCATAGCTTCTCTCTCATTCATCTGCACGTTCTCCCACCCCCCCCTCTACTTTTATGCCCGCTTTTCTCTCAAAACATTTTAAAACACAACCAACAGCCCCCAGACTCTTTCACATTCACGCACACCATCAGCTTCTTCCTTCTACCCTCTCTAAGGTCCAGCGCGCGCCTTTTGCTGAACCCACCCCCTTCCACTGTAGCACGACAACATTCAGAAGTGCACTCTTTCCAAGCATACCACTTCCTGCCTTTCAACTCGCGGCAACACGCACACGCACTTCTCTCACATTCATGTGCCCGTTCTCCCCCCCCCCCCTTCTCTAGCACAACAACATTCAGCTGTAGTAATTAAGAACGGTAAAATTAGCAAAGCACCAGAAGACAATTTTTTAATGAATTTCCTTTGTTTTCCAACACTTTACATTATCTAACAATTCGAAAACATGGAGAATATCTTGTTTGAAAATTTTAGGAGATACTTACTTAGGGTAAAAATACAAGGATACTGCAGTTGGTGAAACTCAGTTGTAAAGATTCTAATCTGTTGTCGGACATCTGCTGTGAAATGTAAATGTGGTGCGAAAATGCAGACCACTGCCTCTCACATCCAGCTGCACGTTCTTCTACTCCCCCACACCCCCTCCCTCTCATGCGCGCTCTACGCTCTTTTTTTTCTCGAAACTCAAGTGAGGCCACAGACTTGCTACATAAGTTGCGTACTATTTCTTAATTTTAAAGTGACAGAAGACTTACTCACTCTGGCCTCTGCAACACAACCACAGTACCAACACAGCCTAACTCACCACCAGCACAAACCACAAATAACTGCTTTTCAATTTGATGAAAAATAAAAACATATGCGTGCTATTCTTTTCGGTGATACAAGTCGACATTTAATCCAAATATGTGATACAAGTCAGACAAGTACAAAGTGTGGCGCAAGACTTTTATTTTGCAGTTTCGGTCAGTGCATACAAATATATGAAACAAGTTTCATGCTTTAACGCAAACACGCAGACCACAGCCTATCTCTCTCAGATGCATGTTCGTCCATTCAACCCCCCCTTCCTCTCATCTCTCATGCACGCTCTTGGAGCTCCATTTTTTTTCTCTCAAACTACACTACTCAGGCCACACACACCACCAGCCACACGCTTTCATCAGGCATACATACACACACCACCAGCCATCAGTGCACAATTTCATCTGGAGTACACACACACCACCAGCCATCATTGCACACTTGCAACAGGCACACACACACACATCACCAGCCATCAGTGCACAATTTCACCCGGCACACACAGATACACCACCAGCCATCAATGCACATTTTGCAAAGAATGGAGGTCAACACACTATGGCAGAAGAGTCATTTCTCACAAACAACATTACTCAAGCCACAGAATTGCTCCATACCTTCTGTGCTCCTAAAAAATTTGGAAGTGACATACGACTTTATCACTATGGCCTCTGCACCACAACATCTCTCTCAGTCTTATTCCACCCCACACCCCTCACTCTCATGCACACTCTTCGCTCTCCAGTTTTTTAGTTTTATATTAAACCCCATTACTCAAGCCACATACTTGATTCATTACTTGCGGACAAACTTTTCATGTGATACAAGTGACAACATAAGTACAAAGTGTGGCGCACGAATTGGATTTGGCTGTATCCGTCATTGCATCACAAGTCACAACATAAGTAAAAGTGTGGCGCCTGAATTGGATTTGGCTGTATCCGTCATTGCATCTAAATATATGAGACAAGTTTGATGTTTTGTTTAATGTAAATTATTTTTAATTTTATTTCTACTGCGCGCAAACACGCAGACTACAGCCTCTCTGTCACTTAGCTGCACGTTCTTTATCCCCCCCCCCTCACTCTCATGCACGCTCTTCACACTATTCTGTGGACCATCAGGTTTTTTTTTTTCCCCCCGAGGGACTGGGTGCGCCGTCTGGGGATACCACACCAGGATACCAAAATGCTTTAAGCACAGCCATAAATATTCTAATCTGCTGGCGGACATCCCCTGTGAAATGCAAATCGGAGCTAAAGGAAACGAAACGAAACAACGGACCATCCACAGTCACATTATAAGTAGCAAGTGTGGCGCACGGCTGGTAGTTTGCTGTTATCGGTATTGCATATCGATATATGCTACAAGTTACATGCTTTTGGGAGTTTTCATTTACTGAAAGCAACCACGCAGATGACAGCCTATCTTACTTAGCTGCAACTTCGTCCATGCCACCCCCTCCCTCTCATGCACGCTCTTCGTTCTCCAAACACAATACTCAGGCCACATACTCCTCGGTCTCCTTTTTTTTCTTATTTATCACAAAAAATATTCATCTGGCCACAGATTGCTCCAGAATTTTAGGGATAAACATGCTAACACGCACACCACAGCCTACCTATCACTCAGCTGCACTTTCGTCCAGTCCACCTCACCCCCTCCCTCTCAGGCACGGTCTTTGCTCGCCAACCACAAGACTCAGGCCACAGACTTCATAACTTGCGTGCTATTCTTTTCGGAAATACAAGTCGACATTTAATACAAAAATGTGATACAAGTACAAAGTGTGGCACAAAGCTTTTATTTTGCAGTTTCGGTCATTGCATACAAATATATGAAACAAGTTTCATGCTTTAACGCAAACACGCAGACCACAGCCTATCTCTCTCACATGCATGTTCGTCCATTCACCCCCCCCCCCTTCCTCTCATCTCTCATGCACGCTCTTGGAGCTCCATTTTTTTTCTCAAACTACATTACTCTGGCCACACACACCACCAGCCATCAGTACACGCTTTCATCAGGCATACACACACACACCACCAGCCATCAGTGCACGATTTCATCAGGCATACACACACACCACCAGCCATCAGTGCACACTTGCAACAGGCACACACATCACCAGCTATAAGTGCACTATTTCACCCGGCACACACAGATACACCACCAGGCATCACTGCACGTTTTCACAAGGCATACACACCACCGCACGTCAGTGCACATTTACACCATGCACACACACACACACACCACCAGCAAACAGTGCACACTTGCAACAGGCACACACACACACACACACACACACACACATCACTAGCCATAAGTGCACTATTTCACCCAGCACACACAGATACACCACCAGGCATCACTGCACGCTTTCACCAGGCATACACACCACTGCCCGTCAGTGTACATTTACACCATGCACGCACACACACTACCAACCATCAGTGCGCGCTTTCAACAGGCATACACAACACCGGACGTCACTGCACGCTTTCATCAAGTGAACACACACACGCGCACACTTGCACTAGGCACACACACATCACCAGCCATCAGTGCACAATTTCACCCGACACACACAGATACACCACCAGCCATCACTGCACGATTTAAACAGGCATACACACGCCACACACAAAATAATACAACACACACACACAAATACACACACACATATTAACATACACTATACATTTATAACACACTACTAAAAAAAAACAACACAACATCGCATCAGCAAAAAGACACAGAACACACTAACAATAGCAACACTACAATACACTCATACGCCAGCAGCAAAGCATCATTAACAAACCACAAGATCGCTCACACACACTTACAACACCCTCACACTCACACCACCTCACATCCTATACATCACAAAACGACACTCAGCCTCTTACAACCACACAAACAAAAACACACTCAAAGAATGCACAGCTTCACACGCTCCATCAACATCACACAATCAACAAAGTTCACAAACAACTCACACTCACAAACAAGGTTACCATCACACACACTTTAAATCTCACACACCATCTCACACTCACACATACTATCACACAGACACATCCAAACACACACATACTCATCCTCACACACCCTCAGACTCATTACATCTCACACACACACCCACAACATAACACCCTCTACATCATACAAAGGCACCTGCACACGTTACAAATCCACCATCCAAATCCACGCTACAAAACAACCATCTAAATCCAGCATCCAAAGGAAGAATAGAAATAAACCACCCTAATCCACACTCTAACTCCAACATAGAAATCCAGCCTCCTAATCCACCCTAATAAACTAACAGCCGAATCCACCCTCAAGATACGCAACAGAAATACATCCTCCAAAACAAAATCCAAACGACAAATACGCCATCCTAATCCACCAGCCAAATCAACCATCTAATTAAACCATACAAAAACACAATATAACTAAAGACTCCAAAAATAGCCTCCTAATCCACCCTATTAAAAACAAAAGCTTGAACATGTAACAAATTGATAAATGTTTTGCCATTTTCAGAGACAAACAACTTTTAGGACGAAAATAAAAAAAAGGGGGGACAACGGAGTAGTGCATCAGATACATTACACACAAAATGTACTTCCCAAAAGTGAGCTACAGCATGCAAGGATGTTTATCAGGCTTCAGGTCAAAGACAAAAATGATTCGGACAATATAACACCAACAAAACAACGAAAAAAAATTTGGCAGGAAGCGAGGACGAAGATGTACAAACACAAATGTGAAACAGGCTACTTTTTATTGGGGCAATATATAAGCATTATTCAGCCGGGGAATGAGACGGATTAAACACAATGGTCAAGAGTTACACAAAAAGCTGTACGCATATAACAATCGCGTTTATTAACACGTAATTACATCAAATATAAAAAACATATTACGCAACTCTACATTAATGTTGACATAAGTCAGAATTCTCATAGCAACATGGAGAAAGCATATATAAGAAAATATTGCTTAAAAAAAAAATCGGAACACAAAGCGGAGACATTGCATTGATGTTTAACCAAGAGGAAGTATCGCAAAACAGCACGAAATATACATACACATCAAAATAAAAAGATATACAAACATACATTGAATAATAACTGAAATAACAGAGAACGTAGGGTTGAAACAATATAAAATATTCACGCACATATACAACATACTACACAATTACACAAAATAACACACACTGTGTTCTAATTATTAACACAACTAGTAACCAAAACCAAAAATTAAATCTGAACAATAGGATACAATGCATTACATACATAAAGAGCCGACATTTCAAAAGAAACATGCTTCGTTGCAAGACAAAGACACTACTATGCAAATAAAACAATAGGAAACAACAAATCAACAGATACATTACACTACACAAACACAAAACAAAAAAACGTACCTGTCGAACGATGCACGGAACGGACAACGAAGCTGACACTCCTTACACGGGACGCGCTTTCACCAATATGGGGATTTCCAAATAGACGCGCGTAAATTGTTACGCAACGTGAGAGGATTTTGAAATATCATTGGCTGACAGGGACGTCAATCAAAATAGTACGCGATTCCCCAAAAAAACTAGAACGCAACACTTAGATACGTAAATATAGTTATGGGACAGTCACACATCTGCTATTTAACATTTCCAAAAAATATAAAAAAAGAAAACAACAAAGATACACAAACAACTACACACACAATGAAAACAACACATACACACACACACACACACACCCCGGCACACACCACAAACACAACTACACAACACACCACCACACACACACACCACCACACAACACCCCGCACACAACTGAAAAACACACACACACACAACCACCCCAAAAAATAAAAGCAAGCCTCACACACAAGACCCACACACACATACAACCTCAACATACACACAAAAAAACACATACACACAACACCACACACACACAACCCCACCATTCCAAAACCACACACACACACCACACACACACAAAATACAACACAGAATACAACACACAAGACCACAGACACACACAATACACCACACACACAAACATATACAATTACAACACCCCACACACACTAAAGGACAACACACAACAAAAAAAAGCACACACACACTTCAGACAACACAAGACCAACAGCAGCACACACAAAAAATGACGCACACAGAAAAAACAAAAGAAATTATGAAAAACACACACACACACACAGTAGGAAATACATTTAAACACAGAAAATCAACAATCAAAATACACAAGCCAAATCAATCTACACAATAAAAAAAACACTAACTCAAACAGACAACTCAACCCTCAAACAAATCCAGCAGCCAAATCCAACGTCCAAATACACACTCACAATCAAACATACAACTCCAGCCTCCAACAGCACCCTCCAACTCCCAACACAAACTCCACCCTCCAACTCCACCCTCCATCACTCGGGGACACCATCACATCACTCAGCCCAACCACATCATCACTCAGCACCACAACAGCACTGTCCTTGCTTGCTACTAACAAGCATTGCCATAGCCAATAGGACTCGCATTAGGAAAGTGTAAGCTATTGGCTTTGTGAATAACAATGCTATTAATTTATATATTTTCAAAGCCAACACTTATTAAAAAAAAGTGTCATTTACAATACCAATAGCTCACACTTACCTAATGCGAGACCTATTGCATTGCAAATGCTTGTTGGAGAAGTGTCCCCGTGTCCCGACACTTTTCTTCAACTGATTCAAATGACCCTGTTTTCAAAAAGTGTCCAGGTTAAACACGGAAATGTCCCTGTTTTTCATTGTTCAGGTTGAGCATGCACGCGCATGCTCTCTTTGCACTGTTTACGGCGTGTGTCGTCATTGAGGCTAGCACTTTAGCAGGAAGGGAATTCCTTTGAAGAGAGACATGTTCCCTTCTCTTTTTACATGCAGCGCCAACTACGTCATTGTGCCAGTCATATTTGAACAATTGCATATCATCAAACTTGAATCTTCGCTAAAGAAGGAAATAGTGATATTAAGGTGCAACCCCAGTTTATGAACTTTCTGAACTTCTGTGATCTGTTGAGGCTGTGTGTTTGCTGCTCCCCCAGATGTTCCACCTAGAAGTACATGAAACAGAAACTTTAAAGTATTTCTGAATGTTAGGATGAGTGTCCAATAACACATGTGGTGATGACGTCCCCAACGTCCTTCTCAAGCTCCAACAATTAATTTCTACCAGTTCCAAGATCAGAACAGAAATCCTGTGTTCTCCATATCAAAGCTATGACTTGACATTTTGACTGACCTTTCAGATCACGGCAAACTGTTTAGCTGGAAAGGCCTTAAAGGAGCAGTATTAACACCTGTGGAAGAGGCGAGCAGCGCTGCTCAAGCTTTTTGCTCAGGTTTAAACACTATTGTGCTATGAGATGATACCAATGCCTAGAGTGCACTATACTTACCCCAGTAAGGTAACATGACATTCCAGCAGTGATCACGCAAATGTGGGAGGACTGTGGGGTCGGCCAGCCCGTGCGACCTTTAAGACTCTAAGGCAGTAATACTTGGAGAGAAGTGTTTTTCTTACATTGGTCCAGTGGCGGTTCCTCCATGGGGGCGTTTGAGCGCCGCCCCCCGCTTTCTCGCCGTGCGAGAAGGCAGAAACAATTGGTAGTTATTGCCGTAATATAACTACCATTTGTGATTTGTTTCTGCCTTCTCGCATGGTGAGAAAGCAGAACTTCCTGGTTTAGAGTGAGTGGGTGTGTTACTCGAGGGCAGGGGGGAGTGGCTTGCCCACTGTTAATACTGACTGTTTGAGGTGGGAAAGACACTCCCCCAAACCACTCCCCCCCCCCCCCCCCCCGCCCTCGAGTAACGCACCCACTCACTCTCCCTGTTCTCTCTATATGCTGCAGCATACAGAGAGAAAATGAGGTAGCCTGGGGCAGCCGGCCGCACCAATCAAAAACGCGGCGGTGGAGGGGAGGGAGGCTGCCTGCCGCGCCGCCTTCCTGATGACGTGCTGCAGGACGTTGAAGTTGAAAACGAGGACGGCGGGAGTCGGGACGAGTCTCCGCACGGTAAGTTTATTTTTTTTTATTTGATATATATTGATTAAGGGTCTGACCCTCACCAGAGCTCCCTTTTAGGTTGGTAGGTATTTTGTGTCGCCTAAATTGGAGTGTGGCCTTGTGTCTAGGGAGAGCCCCCCACGGAGTCCCCTCGGAACAGCAGCTGGTTTCGGGCCCAAATGCTATGTCTGTGCACGTGTTGGCGGCCTTGGGTATCGCTCACTGCGGGGCCGGGCTCTGTGTCTCAGGACCGTCTTGGGGTTCACCTTCTATGATTTCTTGTGCCAATGAGCTCCCGAGCACAGTTGAGGATCTGCTCCCTACTTTGGTCCATAGCGTAACTACTGGCTATCTTTGGGAGCTCACCTGTATATGGGCTTGCTCCAGTGTATCTGCATCGGCCGGCAATATTTTGCCGCTAGCTTCAGCTGAGGTGTTATCGGCTCTTCCTCTGATCCCCTCAATGAATCCTCCCCGGGCCCAACTGGAGTACACTCCGGCCGGGGAGGCCGCTTTGTTTGGCTAATGGCTAGTGAGTAGTGCGCCGGGGTGCTGGTTCGCTTCCAGTCTCGGGTTTCACTGGATTCAGTTGAGGGGTCCCAGTATCATACGTAGGTGGTTCGGTTTTGGCTGGTCTCTGTGTGACCCCAGTGGCGTCAGCCTCCTTGCTGTCTCCGTCACTCAATCTTTCCAGGCCCAGTCCTTGTGGCCGCCTGCAGGCGCAGGTCACTTTCTCTGTGGCCGGCAGATGTGCCGATGTCACCCTGGTCCACTCCTGGCTTCGTGCCCAACTGCCCACTGCGATGTTCTGTGATAAGGAATGCAGAAGGTTTTTTTCGCCACTTAGGGACTATAATGAGTAAGATGGCTTTTGTTGGTGGGTTATGGGGTGGGGTGACGGTGAACAGTGTGGTGACGGGAAACTATGGGGTGACGGGGAACTGTGGGTATCAGTACGCTCTAGAAGGAGCTTGGGAAGGCTGAGCTCCGAGATCTGCTCGATGCTCCTCGGGGCTTGGGCTAGCGGGGGCTGTGAGATGTGTGCTGCCTCCAACTGCCGTGCCCTCGAGGCGTGTGCTCTCATTTTCTGGTAAGATTGTGTATGGGCCTGCTTGTCTTCTGTCTTTATATGTGGGTGCAATGTGTTCCACTAGGTGTGTGCAGGATGTGGTGCCAGGAATTTTCACTGTGCAATCTCGGTGTACAAGATCCTCGTGCCTGCGCAGTGAGGCCTTTTCTACATGTGAACCGCCCATAGGGTTGTTAGAGATCGCTCGCCGCAATGCAGTACCGACAGTAATGTACGCCCTCCACTTTCAAATGTCACCAGCCGCCACTGCATTGGTCCATGGCTGCCCTTTGGCAATTTAGCATTCCGCAGTTTCCCTCCCATGCTTTTCTGTCATGAGCAATTAAGCAACATTAGTGAGTTGTACTTTACGTGGTGCTGACGCGCAGCTATAGAAAAGAGTATTGATAAAGCTAGTAAATCTGGCGTTTACTAGCCTGTGATGTTTTATTGATTTTTGGCAAATATATGCTATAGTGGAGGGAGCTGTCATTGTAGTACTTTTTCTATATCTATGACAGCTGTCAAATAGTCCTACTTTATGCCGATGGTTACTGCAAACTGTAGTCCTACTTCTATGTCTATGACCTGTCCCTGTTTTTTTGTTTTGAGAATCTGGTCACCCTACTGTATTTGCTTGTGCCTTTCCGAGTATTTGTGCAGTGTGGGTGTGCGTTTTATGTAGGTTTGCGTGTTGCTAACGTGTGCACAGCGGAGCCACAAAAAGCGGTGTAATATAACAGAGAAGGAGATTTTACTCTGCTTAAGAGGTGGTGGGGGGGGGGGCAAGAGCGTGTCAGAGAGCTGGGTTCGGGGTGCACGCATTAGCGGAAGGACAGCAGAGCTCGTACTCAGCCCGGAGATTTGCATGCAGCCTGCGTGTGGTTGTAGGGAACTGCGGATGCAGCCTGTGTGGTGGGTGGAGTCTGTGAAAGGGGCTGGTGCGGTGTGTTTTATGTGCCTGTGTTTGCTTGTGCCTTTCTGAGTATTTGTGCAGTGTGAGTGTGCGGTTTGTGTGCTGCCAACTTGTGCACATCGGAGACACAAAAAGTGGTGGGATATAACAGAAAAGGAGAGTTTACTCTGCTGGAGAGGTGGGGGGTGGTCACAGAGTTGGGTTTGGGGTGCACGCATTAGCGGAAGGACAGCAGAGCTCGTACACAGCCCGGAGATTTGCATGCAGCGTACGTGTAGTTGTGGTGAACGGCAGATGCAGCCTGTGTGGTGGGTGGAGTTTATAAAAGGGGCTGTTCTCTTCTGTCAGTGTCACGGGGGGTCTGCCTTGGGAGCTTTGTATTTCAAGCCTTCGCTTTCACTTCCGCTTAAGCCCGCGAGTGGTGCGCGGGCGCGCGCCAGTGCCAGCCATGGCCTATTGGTGTCTATTCGCCCACCAAGCGCGTAATAGACACCAATAGGCCATGGGCGGAGCAATGCGCACGTCTTTGGCCAAATTGTGTGCAGTCTTTTATAAAAACAAAACAGGTGATGGACCGAATGTGGATCAATGTCACACATTCATCCCAGTCCAAAGATCTGGGCCCAAATCCATCGTTTTTTTGCACTCCACACCACCCTGGGTTAGACAATGGCGATATGCAAATCAGCTCTGACCCTGTGCCCCATGGGAACAGTCCAGTCCGAACTACAAAAGCCATGTCCTTCCCAGAACGGAATCAAGCATCCGAGGACCGGACCGGTTTCGAGGTAACGCCTCTCATCAGCCCGGCTAGCTTGACTCCAGTGGTGTGGAGTGCCTGGGACCCACGTCTGAGCATCCCCAGCGCACTTATGGCGAATTTGCAAACAAAACAGGTGATGGACCGAATGTGGATCAATGTCACACATTCATCCCAGTCCAAAGATCTGGGCCCAAATCCATCGTTTTTTTGCCCTCCACACCACCCCGGGCTAGACAATGGCGATATGCAAATCAGCTCTGACCCTGTGCCCCATGGGAACAGTCCAGTCCGAACTACAAAAGCCATGTCCTTCCCAGAACGGAATCAAGCATCCGAGGACCGGACCGGTTTCGAGGTAACACCTCTCATCAGCCCGGCTAGCTTGACTCCAGTGGCGTGGAGTGCCTGGGACCCACGTCTGAGCATCCCCAGCGCACTTATGGCGAATTTGCAAACAAAACAGGTGATGGACCGAATGTGGATCAATGTCACACATTCATCCCAGTCCAAAGATCTGGGCCCAAATCCATCGTTTTTTTGCCCTCCACACCACCCCGGGCTAGACAATGGCGATATGCAAATCAGCTCTGACCCTGTGCCCCATGGGAACAGTCCAGTCCGAACTACAAAAGCCATGTCCTTCCCAGAACGGAATCAAGCATCCGAGGACCGGACCGGTTTCGAGGTAACACCTCTCATCAGCCCGGCTAGCTTGACTCCAGTGGTGTGGAGTGCCTGGGACCCACGTCTGAGCATCCCCAGCGCACTTATGGCGAATTTGCAAACAAAACAGGTGATGGACCGAATGTGGATCAATGTCACACATTCATCCCAGTCCAAAGATCTGGGCCCAAATCCATCGTTTTTTTGCCCTCCACACCACCCCGGGCTAGACAATGGCGATATGCAAATCAGCTCTGACCCTGTGCCCCATGGGAACAGTCCAGTCCGAACTACAAAAGCCATGGGCCCAGATCTTTGGACTGGGGTGAGTGTGTGACATTGATCCACATTCTGTCCATCACCTGTTGTGTTTGCATATTCCGCCCTAAGTGCGCTGGGGATGCCCAGACGTGGGTCCCAGGCACTCCACACCACTGGAGTCAAGCTAGCCGGGCTGATGAGAGGTGTTACCTCGAAACCGGTCCGGTCCTCGGATGCTTGATTCCGTTCTGGGAAGGACATGGCTTTTGTAGTTCGGACTGGACTGTTCCCATGGGGCACAGGGCCAGAGCTGATTTGCATATCGCCATTGTCTAACCCAGGGTGGTGTGGAGTGCAAAAAAAACGATGGATTTGGGCCCAGATCTTTGGACTGGGGTGAGTGTGTGACATTGATCCACATTCTGTCCATCACCTGTTGTGTTTGCGTCTTTTATAAAAAGACGCACGCAAAGGCCAATAGCTGCCCACAAAAGGAAAAGCACACGCACGAGCCTGTGCGATTCCTAGGGCAGCTTCCAAACTTCGTTTTTTTACTTAAAGGGCTCGCAAGCCCTAAAAAAATAGATGTTACAATTAAGAAATAGATTTTTTTTTAAAAAACTGAAATTCACTGAAAATAACAAGGGTTACAGGGGCGTTCTAGTTAGGCTGACATTTCACTCGAACAAAACCAGAGGAAGTCAGCAGTTATTACCTGAGCCAACTATAACTTGCACCCCCGCAATGCACTGCTTATGACCTTACATATGACATCACTCATGACATGATGGTCCGTGAAATCACTCATGACATGGTCAGTGACATCATTCATGACTTAACTGATGACATAATCCAGAGAATCGGACACACATTCACACCCCAATATAACGTTTCATTTAACCTCTCCAACTTCCACACACTAACATTCTCAAAACCACTGACACACCCATGCGAGTACTTACACACCCCCTCACTGATTCATAGGTTTACACACACATCTACTCATTTACCCATACAGCCACTCATACACCAACTTACTCACTAATACGGCCACTGATATATCCACTCATACACCTACACAGACACACAGCCACTTGCACACTACTCACTCACTTATAGAGTCACTCATAAAGCTACTGACACACTTAGTCACTCACCTATAGAGTCGATCAAAATTAAACTTAATTCCATATTTGTAAAGCGTGAACATATCACCCTGTAGGGCAGATGTCTTCAAACTTTTGGATGCCGAGACCCCCCTGTCAACATTTTCAAGCGTAAGGACCCCCTCCTGACAAAAATTTCTAAACCTCTAGGGCATGAGGAAGGTGAGGACCAAATTATGCGACAGGCTTGACTAAATTGTGTGAGTAGAAAATGTAAATAATGTTCTGTGATGCTGCGTATTTTGGGGTAGCATTGCTTTATTAATTAGAATTTTTTTAAACACAGTAATACTGAGGAAAGATTACCCCCCCCCCCATCAGTACCACTTTATAACCAAAATACAGCAATTAACATCAGAAAGATGTCTAGTCAACCTCTGTGAAGGGCCTCCCAATCCGCAGGAATACGCGCTGCCACATTAGAAGCTCTCCTGGCCATGGCCTGGAGCAGCAAGGGTGAGTGCATGGTGATCAGTGTGCATGCATGGTGATTGGTGTGAGTGCATGGTGATCAGTGTGAGTGCATGGTGATCAGTGTGAGTGCATGGTGATCAGTGTGAGTGCATGGTGATCAGTGTGAGTGCATGGTGATCAGTGTGAGTGCATGGTGATCAGTGTGAGCGCATGGTGATCAGTGTGAGTGCATGGTGATCAGTGTGAGTGCATGGTGATCAGTGTGAGTGCATGGTGATCAGTGTGAGTGCATGGTGATCAGTGTGAGTGCATGGTGATCAGTGTGAGTGCATGGTGATCAGTGTGAGTGCATGGTGATCAGTGTGAGTGCATGGTGATCAGTGTGAGTGCATGGTGATCAGTGTGAGTGCATGGTGATCAGGGTGAGTGCAGGGTGATCAGTGTGAGTGCATGGAGATCAGTGTGAGTGCAGGGTGATCAGTGTGAGTGCAGGGTGATCGCTGGGAGTGCAGGGTGAACGTGAAAGTGAAGGACAGAATGAGAAGTGAGTAGTCTGAAAGCAGGGTGCATTCCCAAAAAGTTGAAGCGCAGGGTTTCAGATATAAGTTAAATTATTGCTATAATGGCATTAATCAGGGTTCGAGGGTGGAGGAAATAAATAATGTGCTGATCCTGCAACAAACTTCCAGTCTAATGATTAGGGTTACCAGCTCATTATTTTGATGGCCCAGAAGCACAAGTTACTACTTGTGTAACGATATATCTGTAAGAGACATTAGTTAGTGATAGATTCCTTACCTTAGAATATCCCCAGGCGTCAGACTGGATCCGGAAATTTTTGCGTAGCAATACCCCTGCGCGCTGGTAGGCGTCGTCTGCGGCTCCGCGTCCGTCGTCGGCGTCGTGAGCGCCGGGATGACGTCGTCGGAGTATATAGACGGCGCCCATGCGCGCTGTCGTCAGTTCTGATAACACAGCTTTTCCGCGCCAGATACGCAGAGCCATGATAGAACTAACACTGGTGCCATGAAACTAGGGCCCTGAAAGGGGATGACCTTAACCCTAGATATCGGTTCGCAGAACGGGGAGGATGGGTGGGTCGGTAAGGAATCTATCACTAACTAATGTCTCTTACAGATATATCGTTACACAAGTAGTAACTTGTGCATCTGAAAGAGACACGTTAGTGATAGATTCCTTACCTTAGAATAGATACCCCAGCAATACCAACCCCGGTGGTGGGTCTGCGAACCAATATCACACCAGAAAGTCCTGGAGGACGGAACGGCCAAAGAAGCCATCCCTCCGGACTTGACTGTCCAGGCAGTAGTGTCTTGCGAACGTGTGCAGCGAGGCCCACGTGGCTGCCTGACAGATGTCCTGCAGGGGGACACCGCGGCCCAGGGCAGTTGTCGTTGCCGTGGCCCGAGTGGAGTGAGCCCGCAATCCAGCCGGGGGCTCCTTCCTCGCCATAGAGTAGCATGCTTGGATGCACAAGATGATCCACCTGGAGATGGTCCTCTTGTGTACAGCCTTTCCCTTCTTCGCGCCCACGTAACCAACGAAGAGTTGGTCATCCACCCGGAATTGGCGAGTGCGGTCTAGGTAGTAGGAGAGCGCACGTTTTGGATCCAGACGGTGGAGCCTCTCTTCCTCTTTCGAGGGATGCGGAGGCGGAAAGAAGGTGGGCAAGGTGATGGACTGCCCGATGTGGAAGGCCGTGACAACCTTGGGCAGAAAGGAAGGTCGTGTACGCAACACCACCTTATCAGGATGAACAGACAGGAAAGGTGGAGAAGAAGAAAGAGCCTGGAGCTCACTCACCCTCCTGGCAGAGGTGATGGCAACCAGGAAGGCCGTCTTTAGAGTAAGGAGACGAAGAGGGCAGTTATGAAGTGGCTCAAAGGGAGCACACATCAGATAGGTGAGAACCAGATTCAAGTCCCACTGGGGCATCACGAAGGGAACAGGAGGAAACATGTGCGTGATGCCCTTCAGAAATCTACTCACAATAGGGGACTTGAATAAAGAAGGCTGATCTGGTAGCCTCAAGAAGGCTGAAAGAGCGGAAAGGTACCCTTTAAGAGTGCCCAGAGCAGAGCCCTGCTGGGCAAGGGAAAGAAGAAAGAGCAGCACTTCCGAAAGGGGTGCAGAGAGGGGATCCACAGCCTTTGCTGCGCACCATGCCACAAATTTGTTCCACCGGCAGGCGTATACCGACTTCGTGGAGGGACGCCTGGCTGCCAGAATGATGTCACAGACTTCGGGAGGCAAGTCAAATGGCCTCAACTGCCGCCGCTCAATCTCCAAGCTTGTAGGTGGAGACTGGACAGGTTCGGGTGCAGGACCGTCCCCTGCTGCTGCGACAGAAGGTCCTCCCGAAGAGGCAGACGAATCGGGGGATCGACTGACATGCTGAGTAGCTCGGGATACCAGTATCTTCGTGCCCAGTCCGGAGCCACAAGGACGACCTGGGCCCGGTCGCGCCTGATCTTCTTCAGCACTCTGGGCAGAAGTGCTATAGGCGGAAAGGCGTACAACAGACCGCAGCTCCACTCGCGACGAAAAGCGTCTCCGAGCGAGTGCCGCCTTGGAAACTCCAACGCGCAGAACTGCTGACATTGCGCGTTCTCTTCTGTGGCGAATAAATCTAACCAAGGCTCTCCCCACTGTCGAAAGAGGCCTTGCGCCACGTCCGAGTTCAGACGCCATTCGTGATCCATCATGCACCGGCGGCTGAGTTCGTCCGCCCTGGCATTCAGAGAGCCTGCCAGGTGTTGAACCACCAGGGTCACGCCCTGATGTTCCAGCCACTGCCAGAGGCGCAGAGCCTCCTGGCAAAGGGTCCACGACCCCACACCGCCCTGTTTGTTGCAGTACCACATGGCGGTGGTGTTGTCGGTGAACACTTGCACCACGCTCCCCCTGACAGAGGGGAGGAATGCCTTCAGTGCAAGACGAATCGCCCGCAGCTCCAGAAGGTTGATGTGGAGCCGGGACTCCGCCGGAGACCAGAGGCCTCTGATCTCCGCCTCTCCCATGTGGCCTCCCCAGCCCTGGAGGGACGCGTCCGTCACAACTACGTGCTCCGGCTGGGGTAGAGAGAGGGGTCTGCCACTGACCCAGTCGCGGTCCGTGAGCCACCACTGCAGTTGCTTCGCAGTGCCCTCCGAGATCAGGACATGATCGGACAGGTTGCCCTGATGCTGGGCCCACTGAAACTTCAGGTCCCACTGCAGAGCCCGCATCCGCCACCTGGCGTGACGCACCAGAAGGATGCAGGAGGCCATCAGTCCCAGAAGCCGCAGCGTCAACCTGACCGAGACCCGGGATAACGGTCTGAAGACAGGAATCAGAGCCTGAATATCCCGAACCCGCTGCTCGGGTGGGTAAACCCGAAACTGCGCCGAGTCGAGAACCGCTCCGATGAAAAGGAGCTTCTGAGAGGGACACAGGTGTGACTTCGGCACATTGATGGAGAACCCCAGCAAGTGCAGGAGGTCGGCCGTAGTCTGGAGGTGGTTGACGACTGTCTGGGGCGAGCCCGCCTTCAACAACCAGTCGTCGAGGTAGGGGAAGACTGATACCCCTTGCCTGCGCAGATGGGCTGCGACCACCGCCATCACCTTCGTGAACACCCGTGGGGCGCTGGTAAGGCCGAAGGGGAGCACGGTAAACTGAAAGTGCTCTAGGCCTACCGTGAACCGCAGGTAACGCCGGTGGGCCGGCAGGACGGGGATGTGGAAATAGGCGTCCTGCAAGTCCAACGCTACCATCCAGTCTCCTGGGTCCAGGGCAGCCAGGACCTGAGCCAAAGTGAGCATCTTGAACTTCTCCGTCCGGAGGAAGCCGTTGACGTTCCGCAGATCCAAGATAGGGCGTAGGCCCCCTTTGCCCTTCTTGGGTACCAGAAAGTAGTGGGAGTAACAGCCACGTCCTACTTCTGGCCCAGGAACGCGCTCGATGGCCCTCTTGGCCAAGAGGGCCGAAACTTCCTCTTGCAGAAGTTGCAAGTGATCCCCCGACACACGGTGGTATTGAGGTGGCATGGATGGAGGGGAAGACTCGAAGGGGAGGGAGAAACCCCTTCGGACAATTTGCAGCACCCACCTGTCCGAAGTGACTGTATGCCAGTGGGAGAGGTGATGGCGAACCCTGCCTCCCACAGGCGTCACATGGGCCTGAAAACTCGGACTAGGAAGGTTTTGAGGCGGGGGCTGCTGAGGGAGGTGTGGACTGGCCTCGCCGCTGACCCCGACCACCGCCTCGGCGGTTCCCACGTCCGCCACCGCGCTGCTGGACATTTTGCGGAGTGTGGCTGGCGGTCCGTGGTGGGGCGCCCCTTCCGTGGCCACGAAAGGAGCGAAAGGCACCCGATTGCTGGCGTGGGGCCGTAAGGCCCAAGGACTTGGCCGTGGCCCTGGAGTCCTTGAAACGTTCCAGCGCATGGTCTGCCTTGTCGCCGAAGAGGCGACGGCCATCAAACGGCATGTCCAGGAGGGTGGCCTGGACATCGGCCGAGAAGTTGGCGGACCTCAACCAGGCGTGGCGTCGAACCGCCACCGTCGTTGCCATCGCCCTGCCCAGTGAGTCTGTGGTATCCAGCCCACACCGGATAGAAAAGCGTGCCGCATCTCGGCCGTCCGCAAGGGTTTGGCTGAGTTTAGCCCTGACCTCCTCAGGGCATTGTGGCAGCACCTCCGCAACCGTGTCCCACAGAGTGTGGGTGTAGCGGCCCAAGAGACAGTTGGTGTTCACTGACCGTAGCCCTAGGCTCACAGACGAGAAGACCTTCTTCCCGAACTGCTCATATCTCTTGGATTCCCTGTCGGGCGGGGCCGACGGGAATGCGGTCTGGGAGTTGGAGGCCTGGATGACCAGACTCTCGTGGGGTGGGGTGGGTGGACAAAAAGCAAGGGTCGCCCGGTGCCGGGCGGTAGCGTCTGGCCACGTTCCTGTCCACAGGGGGGCCTGTGGCGGGCTTGGACCAAGTGCCCAGAAGAACGTCACACAAGGCCTCGTTGAACGGCAGGAGGGGCTCCGCGGAGCCGGACTGCTGTTTGAGGACCTCAGTGAGGAGATTAGTCCTCACGGCCGCGACGGGGAGCTGAAGGTTTAGGGCCTTAGCTGCCTTCGTCAACACTACACTGTAAGCAGAACCCGCCTCCGAAGCCACAGTCGGGGGCGACGTAAATCCAGTGTCTGGCGAGGTGTCAATACCACTGGCCTCCCCAAGCTCATATGTCCAGTCCTGATGTGACTGGCAATCACGTGCCAGAGGGTCCTCGGACCCCTCCCACTGCTCCTCGTCACCTGGCTCCTGGAGACCAGGATTAACAGCCAGGGCCTCCTCGTGGAGATAGAAGTCTCCAAAGGCCGACGGAATCGGCGCCCAGCGGCGCCCCTCCGACTCCTGAGTAGGACCGTAGGAAGCATTGGGGTCGGCAACCACATCGGCTGCCGGGGACGACACCTGAAGGGACGGCGCCGGCGAGGTCGTAAGGTCGACCGGCGAGGTCCAGGATCCGGAGCCGGATCCAGCGAGGTCGCGCGGCGCCGGGACCGAAGTCGCCAGCGGCGCCGGGCCCGAAGTACCCGACGTCGTCGGGGCCGAAGCGCCCGACCCGGAAGGACCTCCAGACGGAGCCGATCGGCCCGAAGGCGCCACGGGAACCGACTGAGGAGGGAGGGCCCTCATGGCCATGAGGTACCTCTCGACCTCCTCCTGCGACGCGCCGTGCCCAAGGACCCGAAGGTGTGGGGCAGGCGGCGACGCTTGCGACTCCCGCGGAGCCGCGTGGGCGGTGTCGCCCGAGCCCCCGGCCGCATCGAGCGAGCGTCGGGACGGGTCGGAGGACCGATGGTGTCGCTCCGACCTCTCATGCCTCTTACCTGAGGACTTGGAACCAGACGACCGGTGTCCACTTCCGGAACGTCGATGACTCCGACCTCGCGACCTGTCCCTCGACCTCCCGTGGGACCGGGACCGGGACCTGGAGCGGCGCGGGGCCGAGTGCCTCAGCTCGAGACGCTTGCGGGACCGCTCCCGCCTAGCCTTCGACGTCAGGGCCCGGCAGTCGACGCAGGTCCGATCGTCGTGGTCGAGGCCTAAGCACTTCAGGCACCGGCGATGGGGGTCCGTGACCGACATGAGTCGGCCGCACTTCGTACAAGGCTTGAACCCGGGCATCCCTGGCACCGATAGTCGAGACAGTCGACTAAAAGAGATCAAAAAGGATCAAAAAACTATTCAGTCAAACAGTGACTGGGGGTAGAGCTTCTTCCGGATCTGCGCTAGCTGGCGCGGAAAAAAGAAGAACTGACGTCAGCGCGCATGGGCGCCGTCTATATACTCCGACGACGTCATCACGACGCCGACGACGGACGCGGAGCCGCAGACGACGCCTACCAGCGCGCAGGGGTATTGCTACGCAAAAATTTCCGGATCCAGTCTGACGCCTGGGGATATTCTAAGGTAAGGAATCTATCACTAACGTGTCTCTTTCAGATATAAGCAGTCACCTACAGCTGTATTTTTTGCACTTATCTGTGAATATTTAGAACAGCTAATATAAATAGAAAGCACTTTTAATTGTGTGCTAGGGGTGCCTCAATGATCCATGACTAATAAAGAGAATAAAGACAGAAAAGTCACATACCTAATTAATGCATACTAAATTGATTTATAAATAAAAAAGTGTCAAGAGCAGGTCTCTGCAGGATCTTTAAACAACACATAGCAGGCATGTTTCTTTTGGCAACCCAACTTTATATTTATTTTCATTAGATGCATTCTTACACTGCAGCAGTAAGTGTAAAAATACAAATTTAAGAAATAGGCAGAGTGGGGGCCCAGGGGGTACTGGAACCAGAAAAAAACGAATCTTTGGTAATCGGTTAACAAAGGCATGTAAATATGCTAATGGTCTTTAAAGACCTGTGAAAACTCGGGCCGGAGATAAGACTCCAGACACTGCCCAGCCGAGGCCCCAGGAGCAGCGTGAGCAGCACTGCAGCAGCCCGGGCTGAGACACAGGATGGGGGAGGAGGGGGCTGAAGCCCTGGAGGCAGAAGTGACACTGTGAAGGCGCGACCCCCCTTGCATCGTTCCACGGCCCCCCTGTTTGAAGACCCCTGCTGTAGGGTATCAAGGCGTTGGGGGCCGTTGGGGAGATTAAGTGAGCTGTTGCCCAGAGTCACATGATGTTGAGCTGCCAATAGGGATCGAACAGCGAGCCCTGCGCTCTGGAGTCAACTGCTCTGGCTTTTGCTCCACACCTCACCATTTACTCACCTATACCGTTACACACACACACACACACTCACTTATTCATAGATACTAGACATACTCACCCATACAGCCCCTCACACATTAACTCACTAACCCATACAGCCACTATCCCAATCCCACAGTCACACAGTCACTCATACTCCAACATTCCATTATTTATACTGCATTTCACATATCCAATTACTCAGCCATATACCACTGACACATCCAATCACTTACCAACACAGCCAAACACACACACTCAGTCAATTACACAGCTCTTTACTAACACACTCACTAACCCATACAGCCACTGAATCACCCATGCAGGCAGTCACACACACCCTCACCGATCCACATCGACACCCATACAGGTACTACACCTACTCAGACAACCAGTCAATCGATCACCCATACAGCCACTCACGTACCCACTCACCAACCCATACAGCCACTTAGATACCATCTGACAGACTGATACAGACATTCAGACAACCTAGTCAGTGACCCATACATTCACTGAGACACCTAATCACTCACTTACACAGTCAGTCACACACCCACTGAATAATCGATACATCTTGGTATATATATTTAACACTCAAACATTTTAAAAACACTCAGTGTCACTGGATGATATCAGTGATATCATTTGAGATGTCGTCAGTGATGTAACTGACAATGTCATGAGTGATGTAATATGTGAAATCATAAGCAGTGCATGGCGGGGGCGCACGTTATAGTTAGCTCAGCTAACTAGAACTGCTGAAATTCTCAGGTTTTGTTCGAGTGAAATGTTAGCCTACCTATAACACCCTGTAACCTTTGTTTTTTTCACTGAATAGAGGAACAGGTGTTTCGCGCCCGCCACAAGGAAGCATAGGATGCACATGTGGTTGTTTGGCTCCATTTTATAGACTATTTATACATGGTATGAGAGGCTCAACTCAGAGTGCAAATGAATTTGTGAATACGATAAACAATTACCTGAATTTGCAGTTTACAAGCACTATCCGCACATGTAAAGTTTGTTTGGATCTGGAGGTTTTCTGTGAGAAAAATAAGTTGGAGACAAAACTATACAGGAGGCCTATTGCTGGAAACACAAATTACACACCTCCAGCTTTCAAGCCCCCCCCCCCCCCCCCACCCTCCATCTCAGCCAGTATCCCATATGGCGAAATTGTGACGCAATGGCAGTACTAACACTGATTGAGAGAGTAACTAATGATTGAGAGATATAGGTAGAGGGGATATAACCCAGAATGGTTGAGAAAAACACAGGAGGTAGTGAATAGAAAGGGTAGAGAATCCATCTTGTTTACCAGAAAAAAGGAACAAAGGATCCAGGACCAATAAGGCGGATTGTGCCATACAGTACAGAGGATCGAGCATTAAGAGGGTTAGTAAGAAGAACTTGGCGTATTGTTCAAGCAGATCTGATTATAGGCTCCCTATGGCCCAGAAACCCCAGCATAACGTACTGCAGAGCCTTTTCCAGTAGAGATGTTCTTGTCAAGGCCAGCCCAGAAATACTTAAACCACTGTTGTGGCTGAAATTTACGAAAGTTCTTTTATGTCTGCTAGATGCAGAGCTTGCACAATGGGAATTAACAGCACACACTCCGCAAATTCAGAATGACCCGGCTGTTCGAATAAGCCTCCAGGGCATGCAAGTGCCTTGATACCCTATCGGGTGATTAGCTGCGGTTTATGAATTCTGATTGATGGATGTATGGAACTTCACTGGATATCAAACTCCTTTTCATAGACAACCTCGTAAAATTATGGGCACTTTCACCTGCAATACAGATTTTGTGATATATGTACTCACGTGTAGTTGCAACCTTTGATACATAGGCAGTACGGATGTATGACGTTAAAAAGCATACTTTTACCACGCATATCATTACAACGCAATATTTACAATGCAGGACCCTTTACAACGCATACCTTTACAACGCATGCCATTACAACGCAGATACTATTACAACGCATGCCATTACAACGTAAGTATAGGTAAGTATATTATTTTTAAATATTATATATTTTTTTTAAGTGTAATAAATATTTAATTTTTATTTATTAAATACATTTTTTATTAATGTCATTGTAATTTTAAAATTATATATATACTTTTTTAAATAAATATTAAAATTACTAAAATAAATGTATTTAATTAAATTTAAGTATTTTTATAAAACTGAACCCTTAGAATACCCCTGTTCCCCAAAACCCAAACCCAGCCCCTGAACCCTAAAAATACCCCTGTACCCCATAACCCAAACCCAGCCCTTAACCCTAAAATTACCCCTGTACCCCATAAGCCAAACCCAGCCCTGAACCCTAAAAATACCCCTGTACCCCATAACCCAAACCCAGCCCTGAACCCTAAAAATACCCCTGTACCCCATAACCCAAACCTGAACCCTAAAAATACCCCTGTACCCCATAACCCAAACCCAGCACTGAACCCTAAAAATACCCCTGTACCCCATAACCCAAACCCAGCCCTGAACCCTAAAAATACCCCTGTACCCCATAACCCAAACCCAGCCCTGAACCCTAAAAATACCCCTGTACCCCATAACCCAAACCCAGCCCTGAACCCTAAAAATACCCCTGTACCCAAACCCAGCCCTGAACCCTAAAAATACCCTGTACCCCAAAACCCAAACCCAACCCAGCACCCTAAAAATACCCCTGTACCCCATAACCCAAACCCAGCCCTGAACCCTAAAAATACCCCGTACCCCAAAACCCAAACCCAGCCCTGAACCCTAAAAATACCCCGTACCCCAAAACCCAAACCCAGAACCCTAAAAATACCCCTGTACCCAAAAACCCAAACTATATATAAAATTACTTTAATTAATTTAATTTATTTTTAAATATTTTGGTAATTAAAAAAAAGGTAAAATAAAATGATATACTTACCTATACTTACGTTGTAATGGCATGCGTTGTAATAGTATCTGCGATGTAATGTCATGCGATGTAATGTCATGCGTTGTAAAGGTATGAGTTGTAAAGGATCCTGCGTTGTAATGGTATGCGTGGTAACAGTATGCGTGGTAAAAATTGCGTTGTAACAGTTACATACCAGGCAGTACTTTCTTTCTTACAAGTATACAAAAGTATATTGCAACACATGCGAGTGACATCTAAAGGTGATCTAATATACCCAGTGGCACGACATTGCACCAAATATAATGAGGGCAGCGTCAAACAGACGGGGAGGTGATCGGGTTACCTCACTCCAGAGATTAGAAAAAAGGTACATCCTGGACCTTGATTAGGATTGCCTAATGGGTTAAATACAGATGAGGAGCTATAAACACGACTGTAAGCGGGTCACTGAGTGTAGACCTTGTAGTATGGTCTAGGAGGATATAAGGGATGTACCACGCGTACTTTTAGCACGCATACCATTACCACAGATTTTTTACAACGCATGTCATGTTACAACGGATTCCATTACAACGCAATACACTACAACGCACATACTATTACAACGCATACCATTACAACGTAAGTATAGGTAAGTATATATATTTTATTTAAAAATATTTTTGTAATATTTAATTTAATAATTCATTAATATATATAAAATAATTATTTTTTAAATATTTAATTTAATTATTTATTATTTAATCATTAAATATTTATATTAATGAAATTATTTTTAATTGTACATTTTTAAAATATATATAAAAAATACCCCTGTACCCCAAAACCCATACCCAGCACTAAAACCTAAAAATACCCCTGTACCCCAAAACCCATACCCAACCCTAAAACCTAAAAATACCCCTGTACCCCAAAACCCAAACCCAGCCCTAAAACCTAAAAATACCCCTGTACCCCAAAACCCAAACCCAACCCTAAAACCTAATACCCCTGTACCCCAAAACCCATTCCCAGCCCTAAAACCTAAAAATACCCCTGTACCCCAAAACCCAAACCCAGCCCTAAAACCTAAAAATACCCCTGTACCCCAAAACCCATACCCAACCCTAAAACCTAAAAATACCCCTGTACCCCAAAACCCATACCCAACCCTAAAACCTAAAAATACCCCTGTACCCCAAAACCCATACCCAACCCTAAAACCTAAAAATACCCCTGTACCCCAAAACCCATACCCAACCCTAAAACCTAAAAATACCCCTGTACCCCAAAACCCATACCCAACCCTAAAACCTAAAAATACCCCTGTACCCCAAAACCCATACCCAACCCTAAAAATACCCCTGTACCCCAAAACCCAAACCCAATACCCCAATACTTACCTTTAAACTTACCTAAATTTACGATGTAATGGTATGCGTTGTAAAAGTACCTGCGTTGTAAAAAAATGCGTTGTAAAGGTATCCGTGGTAATGGATCCGTGGTAACGGTACTGCGTGCTAAAAAATCCGTGGTAACAGTTACATACCGGATGTAAGCAATCCTCACCAATTCTGTTTAGGCAACAGCCGCCTCACATATTTATGTTTGATAGTCATTTATATTTAAATCATGGGTAGAATGACGCAAAGTTTGATTTTGCTTTTTTCTTGATTAGTGTGCATGTGCAATGAACTTACCTGGGTCTTGTATTAAGCATTTTGGTGAACCTGTAATAGAGTGCCCACCTGGGCTTATTATTTCATGTCACAAAATCAACCATCACAGAATATGCGGTCTTTAAAAGGATCAAATATGTATTATGGCTGATTTATCAAGAATACAATAATATGCATATGTTGTAATTGAAGCATGTAATACTTTGATGAATATGGAGTGATGCACACTTCATCAGGAATGCCCACTTCAGCTCAATGATTTACTAATGTCAATAAGGGATATCGGCAATTGAATTAGCTATCATTTTGTCACTATGATAGTAATAGGTGACCAATGTGCATTCATTTGTACTGATCTCTGAAAAATCTGATTGAACAAGGTTTAACACGTATTTTAATATGGCAAGTTCCATGGAAATATTGTTGCTTAATGGACTAGTTACCTACCTTCGGTAATGCCTTATCTGGTAGAGATATGAACTAGCCTCAGATTCCTTTACTGTGAATTTTCCAAGCATCAGACTGGATCCAGAATATTTTTTATCAGGCAATACCCTTGCGCACCTGTAGGTGGCAACGGTCTGCTTCGCGTGACGTCAGCTGCACCAGAAGCGATGTCCACGTCACCTAAATAGGCGCCACCTCAAAATGCTGACATCAGTTACGTTGCATGACTTACCACGCCAGGACGCAGAGCAATGAAGTGCAATACCATTGGTGTGTTTCTAAATAACTAGGGACCTGAAAGGGAACAGCCCTGACCCTAAAAACCTGTCTCCAGTGTGGGGAGGTTGGGTGGGTTAGTAAGGAATCTGCAGGTAGAGCCGGTCTCTACCAGATAAGGCATTATTGAAAATAAGTAACTTGTCCATATGATGGAGAGATCTAGCCGCAGGTTCCTAATCTGTGAATAAATACCCAAGCAATATCATCCCCGGAGGAGGGACTGCGGACAAGTTTAGACCTGGAAGCCCTTCAGACTGGACTGTCTAGGCAGTAGTGCTTGGTGAACGTGTGCAGAGATGCAAACGTTGCTGCCTGACAAATGTTGAGCACTGGGACTCCACATTGCAATGCCGTGGTAGCACCCTTAGCGGACAGAATGAGACATTTAGCTTTCAGGAGGCTGCTATTTGGCTAGAGCCTAGCAGATTTTGATGCAGAGGACAACCCCACGAGAACTCATCTTTTTCTGCACCACATGAACTGTCTACGCTCCTGCGTACTCCACAGTGAGTTGGTCATCCACCGAGAACTCTTGTGCAGCCAAGGTGGAACGACAATGCTCTTTTTGGGTCCAGGTGGTGGAGTCGCTCCTCTTCTTTAGAGGGATGTGGAGGAGTGGAGAAAGTGGGCAGGGACACAGATTGCCTAATGTGGAATGGCGTTACTACTTTTGGTAAAAAAAGTGGCCGTAGTGCGAAGCACCAACTTATCAGGGTAGATGGTTAGGTAAGAAGGTTTGGCTAACAGAGCCTGCAATTTGTTCATCCTCCAGGCAGATGTGAATACCACTAAAAAGGCTGTTTTGATGGTGAGCAGACGGAGGGGGCAGTTGTGCAAGGGTTCAAATGGAGCGCATATCAGAAAAGTGAGAACCATATGAAGATCCCAATGAGGCATGATGAAAGGGGCAGGTGGAAACATATACAGGTCCTTGAGAAATATATTCACAATAGGTGATTTAAATAAAGAAGGTTGGTCTTGTAGCAGCAAAAAGGCAGACGATGCTGAAAGGTACCCTTTGAGAGAACCCAGAGCAGAGCTCGGCTGGGCAAGGTTAAAAAATAAAAAAAGGATTTGAGAGGGAAGCAGAAAGAGGATCAATAGACCTTTCTGTAAATATTTTACAAATGTTTTCTAACGGCAGACATACGCGGTCTTAGTGGAGGGTCACCTGGCTGCCAAATTAACATTGCAGACTTCGGGAGGAAGGTTCAATGCTATCAACTGCCACCGCTCAATCTTCATGAAAGAAGGATTGGAGTGGACAAGTTCGGGCAGAAGATTCTCCCGAAGGGGCAGCCTGATCAAAGACCAATTGGAGAAGCTCGGAATACCATTCTCGCCATGCCCAATGCGGAGCCACAAGATTGACTTGGGCACAGTCGCTCCTGATCCTCTTGAGCACTCTGGGTAAAAGTTGTATGGGCCGAAAGGCGTATAGGAGACCTGAGTTCCACTCGAGACTAAAAGCATCTTAGAGTGAGAACAGCCTTGGAAACATCACTGAACAAAACTGTTGACACAGTACACAAATGTCAAGATAAAACACACACAGTGTGAAGCCAATGCAAGAAAACATTTAAAATAAAACATTTCCATTGAAAATAATTATATATATATATATATATATATATATATTTTCTAAGTTCTCCTTGCCCCCCACTCGTCGGCAGAAGTCACAGCACAGCAGCAGGTAGGTTTTCAAAGTATTTCTTTATTCACACACCATGTGCAGGATGCAACGCATCAAAAAACGGACGGCCTACGCGTTTCGGCTACTCTAGCCTTCCACTGGACCATAGAGTCCCAGGGATCTAGACCTTATCTTATAGTGTAAAGTGATAGTACCCTTTTCCATGTTTATTAAAATCTAGACCAGCAACCTTGCTCATTTCATATGGCTTAATTTGAGCGCCATTATTGCTCTATATTTCTGTGAAGTACACATTAATCAAAAAGAAAAATGTATTTTTTTTAAAAACAAAAATATTTGTGCTCATTAAACAATGAAGTCTGGGCTAATGTATAGTCTCTCAAAATTTCTGTGAAGTACACCTAGTGAGAACAACAATTCTGGGCTTATATACATCTATTTACATGTATCTACATATTCATACACCTCCCTCGGGCATGATCAAATTCTATTGCTATTAGTATGCAAAGATGGTGTGACGTGTACAGAAAACAAATTTTTTCTTTCAATTTTCAAAGTCAATGCATGACCTCCAAATTCTATGTGCATCTAGGAATCTAAACAATATTTTTAAACAATATTTTTAAACTATAAATGTTTACAAGAAAGGGGGGGATAAACATGGTAATTTACAGGATCTTTCCTTACGTCATAGTGAAGTACATTCCTGATTATTATACACCAATAATATCCCAATCTCAGATCCTAGTGACGTTATAACACCTATATATCTTTACAGTATAAATAACCATGCTCCTCCAATGTGGATGTATGCTTATCTCACGATGTTAGCCCATATATATATATATATACACACACACGCGCACACCCACACACCCCCACACACACACATTACATTACAATTACTCTGGTATAGAAGAGTGGACAACGGGGAGGCAGGTGGGTCAGTGAGGAATCCACAGGCAGATACTGTATCTACCAGAAAAAGCGTTACCGAAGGTAATTAACTTGTTCTTCTGATAGATACATCTGCCAGTGGATTCCTCACCTTGTGAATAGATTCCCACAACAGTCCCCACTCCCGGAGGGTGTCCACTACGCTATACCAAGAAATCTTGGAGGACAGAGCTCGCAAAGCGGCCATCCCCCCTCACTTCGGAATCCAAGCAGTAATACTTTGCGAAAGTGTGGAGGGAGGCCCTAGTCGCGGCTCTGCAAATGTCCTCTACAGGCACACCTCTAGCCAAAGCAGATGTTGCAGACTTCGCTCTAGTGGAATAAGCCCTTATACCCTCTGGAGGTTCCTTACCCGCAAGGGAGTAGCAGATCTTGATGCATAAAATTATCCATCTGGATAGCGTGCGCTTGTGCACAGCCTTCTCCTTCCTGCAGCCAGCATATCCAACAAACAGCTGGTCATCTGACCTGAACTCACTCGTCATGTCCAGGTAAATTCTCACCGCCCTCTTAGGGTCCAGGCGGTGAAGTCTCTACTCCTCCTTGGAAGGGTGAGGGGGAGGATAAAAGGTAGGGAGGGTAACGGACTGCCCCAGGTGGAAAGGAGTTACCACCTTTGGCAGAAAAGCAGCCCTGGTCCTGAGAACCATTCGATCAGCATGAATGGATAAAAACTGGGGCTTTGAACTAAGAGCTTGAAGCTCACTTACCCTCCTTGCCGAGGTAATTGCTATCAGAAAAACAGTCTTGACAGACAAAAACCTCAAGGGACACTTGTGTAATGGCTTGAAAGGCAAACCCATCAGGAAAGTAAGTACAAGGTTCAAGTCACACAGGTCGCATTTGTGGACTTCAACGCCATGCTGGCGGAGGAGAAAACCTTTTTAGCAGCCTGATCCTGTTTTCTCGACTCCTTTTCTGCAGGAACCTGTGGAAAAGCTCCCGTTGACCTCTTGGAACAGGCAGCCTGCACCACCAAACTCTCAGGCAGAGGGTGAGTGGACAAAAATTCCAGGTCATCAGGAGCAACTCTTTATCTCCTGGCAACAGCCCTAGATACTGCAGGAGCTGACAAAGGTTTCTTCCAAACATCTAAAATTGGCTCTGCCAGTGCATCATTAAACAGCAGTATTGGTTCAACCACTGGTGAGTGAAGGACCTCTGTGAGAAGGTTCGACTTAAGCTCAGCAGTAGGCAGTGTAATGTTTAATAAGTTTGCCGCCTTCCTTATCACGACATGGTAAGGAGCCGCATCTTTAGAGGGTGCATCCGGCACTGAAGCTAAATCCCACTCAGGGGACAGTTCAAGGCCACTAGCCACAGTCAGGTCATCAAATGGGTCCTCAGACTCCTGTAGCTCACCCTCCTCCAGATTTTCTTCACGAAATCTCTCTTCCTCCATAAGGCTCTGGGCTTCACGCCTCGACCTGTGCTTCAAATTCGATGCCGAAGGATCCACTGTCGACTCCGTCGGATCCGGTGCCTGTACCGACGGACGAGGTATTTTCACACAAGGTCGATCAGGGTCCGGCATCGGAGTTGATGGAATCGGCGTCGATGGATTCTGCGTCTACGGCCTCTGCGTCGATGGCTTCGGAGTTGAAGGCCTCGCCGGCGTCGGAAAATGCCAATGCGGCGCTGGAGCCGGCATAAAGGGCATAAAGGGAGCAGGAGCATAGGTCTGGGGAACACCCAAGCTAAACGCCATCGGACCCGAGGGACCAGCAGGAGCCCCCGTGGGGTACATAGCCCTGGAATATATACCAAGCATTGCATTCAGGAACTGCGTTGTATCCTGACCTGGAGCCGGGAAGGCCGGGTACGAACCTCCGGGCTGCTCTTGAGGGTGTGGAGTCGATACGACGTCGACCTCCTCTTCGGGCTGGTGCACCAGAGTCGACGTACACTCGGGCAACGGAGCCTCTCCCTCACCAACCACCTCCTCCTCACCTTCATCCTCCCGACCTGAAGGATGGGACGGAACCGGAGATGGATTCACTATCTGCCTCGGTGAACCTGGCGAATTCGCATGCGACACTTCACCCTCGGCGTCCTGCTCTTCCGAAGCCAAAGACACCACGACCTTCTCAACCAGCTTCACCTGTGACTTTGGCTTTGAACCGGAGTCCTTCCTCGAGTGATGTCGGGACTCATGGGTTCTCTTCTTATGTTTCTTCTTTGGAGATCTCGAAGCATGGGCCGAGGACGAGTCCGAGCACGACCTCGAACGAGACCTTGACCTCGAACACAGAGTTCGCAACCTCAAACTTTTCTTCTTTTTTCTGCCTTTAAGTTTCGCCACGAGAAGCTTGGTTTCTCTCTCCCGGAGGGCCTTAGATGTCATCTTCTTATAAGACTGGCAATCTTCGACGTCATGGTCGGAGCTTAGACACCATACCCAGCATTCATGTGGATCCGTAATGGACAGGGTTTTTCCACATTCCCCACAAGCTTTAAACCCGGTCTTCTTCGAAGACATGTCGAGAGAGAAGACAATGAAGCACAATTATCACAAAGTAACAAAGTTACAGCAATTGCTACGGACGATCCCTAGAAAACCGTTAGCGTGGACGACGCGGAAAAAAGGGAACTGATGTCATCACGCCGGCGTGCCTAATATGGTGTTGGTGACGTCAGCGCAGTCGCACGCGATGCCGTGCCTCTATGACGTTGCCCACGTCGGCGCAAAGCTACAAAAGAATTTCCGAATGTTGCTGACGCAAGGGGATATTCACAAGGTGAGGAATTCACTGGCAGATGTATCTATCAGAAACCGTCTGTATGACACCTACTGAAAGCGCCATATACTGACATCTTTGGGACTTTACAGGTTCATTGGATCCCAGTGCTTCTTAATTGCTGACCTGAATGCCCTATGAAGCGCCCCTGCAGTAGGTCAAATTCTGCTCTTAAGTCATCAAATAGGAGCAGCTCCGAGTACCTATACAGGCACCCACCTTCGTCAACCCACGCCTCAGCCCAATGGTCTAAGTCCCGTCAATTGATCCTGTGCGGTAGTACATGCAGGAAGCCCATAGGCAGTTCCATCGTGTATGGCAGTGATACTCCAACTACGGCCCGGTGACCGCTTGCGGCCCTCTTCACCTTTACATGCGGCCCACCATGAACAGCAACACAAGCAACTGTTCAGTTCAGTTTCTGAGCCCTAATATTTAGGATTTGTTTTTTTGTTATTAAAACGGGCCAGCTTTGATTAACCTGCAAATAAAGGCTTGCCCGTTTAACGTTTTTAGACCTCCTTACATAATTCCCGACTCACCCAGACCCCCTACTGGCATCAGTGCAGCCCTTGGTTAAACTACAGACCGTACTTTGTGGCCCCTGTACCAATGTTTGTGAGTACCCATGGTGTATGGGGTCCCAATGTGTAGTCTTTATAATCCTTTATTCCAACACTTTGTCAGAGTGAGAAACTCATGCAAGGCACTCGCGTTGGATTGCCGCACTCGAAGGAGAACCCAAATCAAAAATATTCACATCATGAGGGAAATAGCACATTCCTAAACTTCAGGGGAATAGCAGGTTTCTGAGCTTTTCTTTTGCAAAGCAATGAGTACAGAAATGTGGTGAAACTGCTCCAAAACAAAAATCAAAATGGAAAGCACAGCATAATGTGAAGCATTAACAGTGAGCAGCTGTGCATTCAGCTTTTACAATTCTTGCTTTTCTCAGAAAAGAATCCTCTTAAAGTGTCCTAATAAGATGCAGAGATCCACTGTGTTCGATTGCAAATGCTACTTACCAGTATGCATCTGTTCTTGGCATGTAGGGCTGCTGACATTCATATCTGTGCATAGATCGCCACCTAGTGTTGGGTCCGGATGATTGCACATTGTTGTCCTGGAAGAGTCTTCGAAGTATCACGAGATAGGTGGCTCCTCCCCTGGACTACAGTGCGCATGGGCATCGCCTCCATCCCCAGATTGTTTTTAGCCATTGGCAGAGATGGAGTGAAGAATGTGAGTGATGACCATGCTATGAGCATATGTATGTAAATGAATGAATTCTGCAGCTGCTACAGGCGTCGGGGAGGAGGGTGGGCGATATGAATGTCAGCAGCCCTACATGCCAAGAACAGATGCATACTGGTAAGTAGCATTTGCAGTTCGAGGCATGTGGGCTGCTGAATTCATATCTGTGCATAGAATACATAGCAGTCCCTCCATTAACGGCGGCCGCCCGTGCCAGCTGCAGCAGTCTGAAAAAGCGTTTTTAGAACAGCCTGACCAACAGCTGCCTGTTGTTTGGAATGCACGTCTACACAGTAGTGTTTAGTGAAAGTATGTGTGGTAGACCATGTGGCTGCTCTACAGATATCCTCTAAGGGAATGTTACCTAGGAAAGCCATAGAGGCCCCCAACTTCCTGGTGGAGTGGGCCCTCGGTGGGATAGTGAGAGTGCGCTTAGCTTTAGCGTAACAGATCTGAATGCACTTCACTATCCACCTAGCAATCCCTGCTTTAGAGATAGCGTTTCCCTTGTGGTGAGTGGCAAAAGCAACAAAAAGCTGCTTGGTTTTGCGAAAATCTTTTGTCCTGTCTACATAATACATCAAGGCCCTCTTAACATCAAGGGTGTGGAGCATGCGCTCCGCCAGCGTCTCTGGGTTTTGGAAAAACACCGGCAATTCGATAGTCTGGTTTAAGTGGAATTGGGATACCACTTTGGGTAAGAATTTAGGGTTAGTGCGGAGCACCACCCTGTTAGCATGTACCTGGAAGAAAGGTTCTTGGATGGTGAGCGCCTGCAGCTCGCTAACCCTCCGTAGCGAAGTAATTGCTACTAAGAACGCAACCTTCCAAGTCAGAAACTGAAGCTCACAAGAGTGCAGTGGCTCAAAGGGAGGACCCATCAGCCTTGTAAGAACCACATTGAGGTTCCATTCTGGAGCTGGTGGGGTCCTTGGTGGAATGACCCTTTTGAGTCCTTCCAGAAAGGCCTTGATAGCAGGGACCCTGAAGAGTGACAGGTGTTGTCTATTCTGGAGGTATGCTGCCATAGCAGACAGGTGAATGCGGATGGAAGAGTATGCCAGATTGCATTGATACAGGTGGAAAAGATAGCAAATGATGTTTTGAATGGAAGCATCTAGCGGGTCAATATTGTGGTTAGCACAGTAGATGACAAACCTCTTCCATTTAGCCGCATAACAAGCTCTGGTAGTGGGCTTCCTTGCCTCCCGAATGATGTTCATGCAATCTGGAGGAAGATTGAGGTAGCCAAACTCTAGGACTTCAGGAGCCAGATCGCCAGGTTGAGCTGTTGCGGATCTGGGTGCTGAATGTCGCCATGGCTCTGCGTCAGAAGGCTGGGAGTGAGATGAAGCCTTTGATGCGGCACCACGGACAGTTCGAGAAACGTGGTGTACCATGGTTGGCGAGCCCACGTTGGAGCAACCAGGATGAGAGTCATCGAGTGCTGCCTGAGCTTGCGCGCCACCAGCGGTATCAGAGGTGCTGGGGGAAAAGCGTACGCAAATCTGCCTGACCAGTTCATCCACATCGCATTGCCCTGTGATTGGGGGTGTGGGAATCTGGCGGCGAAGCTTTGGCATTTTGCGTTCTCCTTTGTGGCGAACAGGTCTATCTCTGGATGACCCCACCTTTGGAAGTACGGTTGGAGAACTGATGGATGTATCTCCCACTCGTGCATCTGATGGCTGTGCCTGCTGAGCAGATCCGCCATTTGATTGTCCTTGCCCGGGAGATGCTCTGCCATGAGGAAGATGTTCCTCTGAATGGCCCACTTCCACATGCTCTGAGCCAGATGAGACAGCTGTGGAGAGTGTGTGCCTCCCTGCTTCTGAATGTAGTACATGGCCGTCATGTTGTCCGTCCGTATCAACACGACTTTGTTGCACAGATGTACTTTGAACGCCTTCAAGGCCATGAAGATTGCCATCAGTTCCAACACATTGATGTGCATCTTCCTTTGCTGTAGTGTCCATAGTCCCTGCACAGTGTAATGGAGTACATGCGCTCCCCATCCCTGGAGAGAGGCGTCCGTCGTCAGGATAATCTGTGGGACAGGCTCTTGGAATGGTCGGCCCTTGCAAAGGTTTTGTGGATTCCACCAATGCAGAGAGTTGTATGCCCGACCGCTCACCAACACTAGGTCTGTCAGTTGCCCATGAGCCTGAGTCCACTGACGTGCAAGGCACTCCTGAAGCGGACGCATATGAAGTCTCACGTGCGGGACAATGGAGATGCAGGAGGCCATCATGCCTATCAACTGCATGAACACCTTCGCTGGAAGCGGGTGCTGGGGTCTGAATCGTTGGATCAGCGCCTGGATACTGGCGATTCTCACTGAATTCGGCTGCGCAGTGGCTGCCAGAGTGTCTATTGTCGCGCCCAGATACTGTCGTACGTGGGCGGGCTGGAGATGGGACTTTGGGTAGTTCAGAGAGAATCCCAGATCGTGCAGGAGATGAATGGTGCGTGACACGTGGTCGACGCACTGCTGTTCTGTCCTTGCTTGAATGAGCCAGTCGTCCAAGTAGGGAAAGACGTGGACGTGCTGGCGACGGAGATGCGCTGCCACAGTCGCTAGGCACTTGGTAAACACTCTCGGTGCCGTGGTGACCCCGAACGGCAGAACCCTGAACTGGTAATGCTGGTCTAAGATCGTGAATCTGAGATACTTCCTGTGGGAAGGATGCAGGGGGATATGAAAATAGGCATCTTTCAGATCCAGCGTAGCCAGGAAGTCCCCCTGTTGAAGCAGGGGAAGCACCTGCTGCAACGTGAGCATATGGAAGTGCTCCGAGAGGATGTACCAGTTCAGGGGCCTGAGGTCCAGGATCGGCCTGAGGGATCCGTCCTTCTTGGGAATCAGAAAATACAGGGAGTAAACCCCTGTTCCCCGCTCTTGTAATGGAACGAGCTCTATCGCCCCTTTTTGCAGCATGAATAGAACTTCTTGCTGCAACAAGGTCAAGTGCTCGCCTGACATAGGACGGCTCCTTGGGGGTATGTCCGGTGGAATGGACGTAAGCTCTAGACAGTACCCGTACTGGATAATAGACCTCACCCACCTGTCCGTGGTGATGGACTTCCACGCCGGCAGGAACTGCTGGAGTCTCCCCCCGACCGGTGTTGTATGGTCGGGGGGCAGTGACAAGACGTCACTGTTTGTTGGTGGCGGTGGACCTGGAGCTATTGTTGCCACGTCCCCTGCCCTTGACATTATTGCCTCTGTAACCACCTCTATTCTTGTTGTTATGCGAGGCTTGGGTGTTACTTTTGTAATATTGTGTGGACTGGGATGCCTGTCCCCTTGAGGTGCCTCTGGAGTTTGAGCGGCGAAAGGAACCACTCCGAAACTGCTGACTTTGTAAAGCCCCCATTGACTTGGCAGTTTCCGTATCTTTTTTCATTTTTTCCAGTGTGGCATCCACCTCAGGGCCAAACAGGTGGTCAGGATTCACTGTTTGATTCAGTATCGTAGTTTGGATGTCGGGTTTGAACCCCGAAATTCTAAGCCAGGCATGGCGTCTAAGCAACACACTGGTATTGATAGCCCTGGAGGCTGTGTCTGCCACATCCAGTGCACATTTGATGGATGCATTCGTAATGAGTTTACCCTCCTGAATCAGCATCTCCCCTGCCTCCTTGTATTGGTCAGGCAAGTGTTGCAGTATGGCCTCTAAGGTGTCATAATGGGCCCTATCATAACGTGCAAGCAAGGCTTGGGTGTTAGATATTCTCCAGATATTAGCTGCCTGTGCAGCAATGCGTTTGCCTGAGGCCTCAAAGATCTTGGACTCTTTGTCTGGGGGAGGAGCGTCACCAGTAGTTTGAGAGTTCGCCCTCTTCCGAGCGTTGGAAACAACCAAGGAGTCCAATGGCAAGTGTCCCTTGATATATGTAGGATCCGTGGGCGCTGCCTTATATTTCCTGTCGATGCGAGGGTTGACCACACGCGCTCGGGTCGGCTCCTTGAAAACCTCCGTTGCATGTTTAAGCACCCCCTTAAGCATCAGTAGCGTTTTGACTGACTTTTCGGCCACCGAGAAGGTGTCGAATAAGAAGTCCACATCCACGGGGTCCGAGTGCAGCTCGACGTCGTGGTTAGCAGCAGCTCTCTCTATCAGAGCATTGAAGGCCGTCGAGTCCTCAGTCGGGGACGTCTTGGCCGCAAAAAGTTGAGTGTCCTGACCCGACTGCGGGTCCTCCGTGTCGCCTCCGGCGGACCACGGAACGTGCTCCTCCTCCGGATCCGAGTAAGCCGGATAGTCGTACTCGGCATCTTCCTCGTCCGCACCCGCTGCGGCGAAATGCGTCGGCGAGTGTCCTAGGGTTTGTGGGGACACAGGTTCCACCAAAGCCGAAGAGTCCTCAGAGTCCCTTTTGTTTTTGAGAGGGATCTTAAAATGTTCCAACGCCGGCTCCGTCGTGATCTTCCTTTTGAGGAGCGACAGTTTTCCGGTGTTGGCGTCGATGGTTACCTCACGACGTTCCTCTTCAGCAAGCGGTTGGAGTCGAAGCTTCGACACCACCAAGGCAGCTTTCGGTGCCAAAACCTCCTTCGAGGGTCCACTCTGCTTCGGCGCGAAGGCCTTCGGCGCCGACTTGGGAGGAAAGGTGAAACGGATAGGCGTTTGCTCCTTCGCAGGCTTAGGCGTGAGCTTTGGCGCCACAGTGCCCGACGCGGGAACCACACTGTCCTTTCGAATCCGCTGCAGGGATTCCGCCACCTTCTTCGTCAAGGCCGGAGAGGGCTTGACCGGCTCGAGCGACTTCTCAGCATCGAGAGCCCGATCACCCGCATGCGCCTTCTTCGGGGCCGACGCCCCATGGCTATGCGCGTCGTCGCCCTGACGCTTCTTCGGAGCCGACTTCGGGTCCACAACCCCTTTCGGAGCCGACTTCGGGTCCACAACCCCTTTCGGAGCCGACGCAGCCGCGTCGGACGATTTCGCCTTCGGCACCGACCCCGAGGGCTTCGGGTCGGCCATCTTGGCGTGGCTCTTCGAGTCGGCCATTTTGGTTTTCTTGGAAGTTGACGCCTCCAGAACCTTCTTCACCAGCGCAACTTTCACTTTCGGTTCCGCACCCGAGGGTGCGTGACCAGTTGGCTTCACTTTCGTTTTCTTCGACGTAAGTGATGGTTCATAAATGTCCGTGACCGGGCCCGGAGGCGGGGACGTAGGACTCATAGTTAGATCTTGGGTAAGGCCCGAAGGCGATCCCTCGACCTGGGTCGTATGAAGGGTAGTAACCCCCGAGTCTGGTTGGGGATGCTCCTCCTCCGAGCTATCACCCATCGTGGCAAAAGCCTGATCGTCGTTCCCTACCTCGTCGGTGACTTCGTCAAAGTTCTCCGCACCCTCGTCGTAGGTTTCCCCCTCGGATGCGGGATTAGAGTCTGAACCTTGCACGTCGTTTTCTCCCTCGACAGATTCCTGGAAAATGTCATCTGGTGGGGGCGCCGTAGCCGATAACTTTGCCTGGAGCCTATTGGCCCGACGAATCTTTAAAGTCTTCTTGCTCCGGAACTTCGAACACGCCATGCAGGTGTCTTCGCGGTGATCCGGTGACAAGCAGGTATTGCACACAGGGTGCACGTCGAGGTGTGAATATTTAGAGTTACACACCGGGCACTTCTTAAACGGAGTTCGCTCCATAGCAAGAGTGTAGTGTAGGCCCGTCCGCGCCGAAAGCACGTGGAAGGGCAGCAAGAGATCGGAGCTGAGAGTCTGAAAGAAACCCGTACGCAACTATACCGACGCCCAGCCTAAAGACCTTTTGGTCTCGAGTCGAAGTTGAACAACTATTGGTTCCGACAGAGGGAACCGAAACACATCCGAACCCAATGGCGGAAAAAAACAATCTGGGGATGGAGGCGATGCCCATGCGCACTGTAGTCCAGGGGAGGAGCCACCTATCTCGTGATACTTCGAAGACTCTTCCAGGACAACAATGTGCAATCATCCGGACCCAACACTAGGTGGCGATCTATGCACAGATATGAATTCAGCAGCCCACATGCCTCGAACCAATGGGAATAGCAATAACTGTTACAGCAGTACGCCTTGGCATCAGATACTGTAGAACTCTTCAGCAGCTGACAGTCAGTCCTGTAACATTTATGCTTACCTGCAGGAGCTACATGAGGATCCAAGTTCGGTCCAAGGTAAGGACTGTCCTCTTGCAACCCCACTGACGACGGGCTGCTGAATGCTTTGGGGGATGATGCTTCCGACAGGATTTCTCGTTGGTCATGCATCAGTGCTGGTGTCGAAGACTCTGCGGTTCGGCAAAAAATTATTTTAATTTTAGTGGCAAACAAAAATCATGTTTGCATAGGACTTAACATTTCTGTGTACTTTTATTAAATACGTTATGGCATAACAGACTCAGAGGAAATACAGTGAGGACATATAGGTACACATTATACACCAAATGGTGTGCAGGATCGGCTCAAGAGTAAGATCAATTATACATCTCATTTGATACTTTTGGAACTGTTATTTTGAGCGAGAATACAGCAAAGAGACTAGTGGGTGGATGAGGAGCATCTGGATAATATGTTGTAAAGGTGAATCATATACCGCACAGGTATAAAGTTTGTAAAAGTAGAGAGTTTAGAGTTTGTTTGAGTGAACAATATGCAAGAGGTAATTACCTCAGATAGAAAGAACAAGCATTGGCAATGCCAATAGGTCTCGCATGTACAAGAGTCAGAGCTACTGGCGTTGTAAATGACAGTGCCTTTTACCCTTGTGTTTTTTATTTTGGAGGGAGTGGATGTATATTGTGTGGAGTGGGATTATGTTGGTTGGATAGGAATTGTTGTGGAATGGAGTGGAGTGGAGTGGATTTGTGCAGTGGAATTATGTGGCATGGTCGATAGATGGGGTGAGAGCCGCACAGAATAAATAGACAGGAAGACAGAGAGGGATAGGTAGTTTTTGCTAGAAGTGCAGGATGAACTCCAGACTAGCAGAAAGAGTGTGCGAGAAAGAGAGTGAGTTAGTATGAAAAGAGCAATAGAATAGAAAGAATGATACTCAAAAGGGTGACAAAGAAAGATAAACAAGAGAGAAAGAATAAGAAATTGTGTGTGCGTGTATATGTTCTTGGGAGAGAAGGACAGAAGAAGCTAGAGTAAGAATGAGTGAAAATGTGAGAGGGGAACAGATAGCGCATGTTAGAATGACAGTGCCAACAGGAGACATTTAAAGAATTAGAGGATGAGTACCTGTGTGAGTGAATGTTCGAGAAAGAGAGAAGGCAGAAGAATAGAGGCGGAGAGAAAAAACGAGCAGCAGAGAGGAAAAGAAAAGCTGAGAGGGAAAATGGTGAGAGGAAGAGTGAAAGAGAAATAGAGGAAGAAAGGGCGACAGAGCGTGCGAAACAGAGAGAAATATATAGAAAAGGTGAAATTGAAGGAAAATACATGGAAACCAGGGTGAAAAAGCAAAGAGTGAAGGGGAAAAATTGAAAACTGACAAAATGTGAGTGGTTGGTTGTTAAAGAAAAAAGAGAACACTTGAGAACTAAAAGGTAAGGTAATGTTAGAAATAAAAAGTAGAAAGAGAAGAAAGATGGAAGATATGAAAGAGATAACCTTAAGGGGGTCACAGACATTAGCCAAATAAAAAACTAAGACAGAGATAGAAGACGGCGGTCAATTAAGAGGGGGCAATAAACGAGAGGCAGAGAGAGATGAAGGAATAAGAGCAGAGATAGAAGACAGGAAAAAGAAAAAAGTGTGCGAGAGAGGATAAGATGGAGAGAAACAGGAGGAGGAGAGAGGGAATGAGAAGGACGAGAGAGAAGGAAGCGGAAGGCGAGAGTTTGTTAGGAAGACAGAAAGAGGAAAGGAAACGGGGAAGAGAAAAATGGATAGGAATTAGAGAGGGAGCAGAGGAACAACGGCACGCAACAATTGCTTGTGGTTCCGAGGTTCCAGAGAGTAAGGATGGGTGGCCGCTCGTTTAGCGTCGCAGCGGCCAAACTCTGGAACTCCCTGCCACTCCCTTTGAGAAGTCAAAGGGACTACTTCCCGTTTAGGAAAGCCCTAAAAACGCATCTATTCACTAGGGATATCTGAGCAGTGGAAGTGTTGTTGACCGGATCTCAAGCGCCAGGATGCCCTTGGGGCGACAGGACCGCGCTATATAAGTACACCTACAATACAATACAATACAATGAAACTTATAACAGAAGCATAACACAAAACTTTCTTTTGGTCCGGTCTAGGTCTTTAATGACTCACTTGACCAATTTGAACGAGTTAAATGTTGGTGTTTTCCGCAAACAAATTAGAAATAGTCGTTTCTTTAAAATAAATATGTAGTTCTTTCCTCTAAGCACAAATTCACCTCTGTACTAGTGTTCTTTTGCTGAAGCTCCGAAATGGGTAAAACCAAAACAATATACATGGCACATAAATAATGGTTGAAAACACTGACTTCCTTTTTTTCCACTGTCGAAAATGTGGCTTCATCGGAGAATGTTTTCTGTTTTTCACACATGCGTGGCCGCTTATTGTGGCCAATATGCAGAAATATATAAAACAACGTAAAGGTACTAACTACATACCAAAATTGGCAGTTCCACAAATTGGAAATCCGACTGGATAGATATGAATAATTTTGTTAGCCAATTAAGTAAATGATGTTTCGGGAGCAAGAACCTTAAAATACCTTAACAGACTGTTCTGAAAAATCATGAGGAAGGTGTCATGTTTTTGTTATCCCAATGAAGCACAGGGTAAAAAACCCAACCCTCCTGTGATGAATTATTGTGCATGTTTAGTGCTGATAATGTATGAGAATAAAAACTGGAGATGAATTATTCCTTCCTGTTATTTCAAGTTATCACCTACCGTTCTGGTACACTAAAGGCACACTTCTAGAACATGTCATCCATGCCCACCTAGCTCACACTGCTAACAAGGAATTAGCTATTGGCAAAGTACACAATTCTACATAAATCAACTGACAACAAAACCGTGAGATCGCCCCTGTGCATGTTACCGTCGCAGGGTTTTATCACATGCATCGAGATAGCACTCATTAATGCTGAACTGTGAAATAGCCCCACTGTCACGTGACATAGCCGCATACTTTCAGCCAATACTGACTTTCTGGCTAACAGGACTTTCCATGCTTGGTTTTTGAGCGCATGCTTAGCATTTAAAAAGAAGGAGTAAGAACTCTAGAATGTGCCTTATGGTGTAGGTTAAAAAGCCCAAACATGCAGAAGAGAGAGTCCCACGGGGTTACCAGTAGTATGTCTGCTCCAAACCAGTGGTTCTTAACCTGTGGTCAGGGGACCTCTGGAGGTCCACGAAGCCTAAGCAGGCTTAACGGATATTAATGAACACATTAATAAAGTTTATATAACTAAAAAGCTAAATTTACAATTAACATTTTTTAAAATGTTCTGTAACTGAGAAGTAATTTGAAATCGGAGGCTATATATATTAAGTGTGCATCCTCAGATTAATTTGTGGGAGCAGTGCAAGTGCATCAAACAGAATATAGTATGGCGTATGAATGGCCTCAGTTTAATTTATGAACACTGCGACCTTCCTATTAAAATGTTTATGTTTTTATATTTGCTTGTGAATTAAATAAAGTATTTCATAATTTGTGTATGTGTTTGATGAACGCTGGTTTGTTTCTATATTGTTTGTTTGGTCATGTCCTTCAAATCATTGAAAATGCTTAAGCTGGGGTTCTCGGCTTCCAGGAATGACTCAGTGGGAGCATCTGGAATTCCAATACTGATTCAGTGAGAGTCCACTGGTAGTAGTAATGATTAAGTGTGGGGTTCTCAGAAGTTCAAAGGTTAAGAAACACTGCACTAAATATAAGAGGCAATTAAAGGTGCCACGTGAGGTGAAGGAACTTGACAGGGAGGGCAACTCAGTCCAGCACACTGAACAACAAGTTTAAGCACCTTTAAATAACAAGCATTGGCATTGCCAATAAGTCTTGCCTTTGGGACCTTAAAAGTGTTTAGCCATGCAGCACACTTACAGCTAACAACTGCCCTGCAAGCATCCAACATGGATTGAGAGATAAGGTGCCCGCTGCAGCCTACTTGCAAACTCCAGTGCAGGGGAAGCAACCAACAACAGGTGAGTAGTTGCACGGAGCCGGCGTCATGCAGTCACAAAAGTATTTGTTGAAGCACTACGCTCATCTCAGATTCTTCTTAAATTTAAAGTGAAAGTGGCACCGTGTATAAATAAATAAAGGTCCTCGCTTGAAGTCAAAGCAGCACTGTTCTTAAATAAAACAGCGTGACATGCTGCATTTGATTGAGCAACGAAAATCTGCCAAGTATATCACAAAACAAAGACGACCGGCTAACTTATTTATCAAAAAAGATAAAGCGGATGATGTAGCTGATATAGCGCACTTTGAACATTTTAATATAATGTCTAAAATGTGCAATGTGGCGCCCATGAACCGACCACCGGGCTGGTACCGGAGCGGAGGTAAAGCAAACAAGCACGGCCACGCTAATTAGAACCAGATGGCCCCTGCGCTCCCCTGCTGGCTCCAGAGTGCAAAACGCTCTGAGAGTAAACACTTCCAAAAAAGCTGGGACAGCCACACGCCTTTGGCCAATTGAGTGCTAAAGCCAGACACAAAGGCCAATAGCGTCTGAGCACAACACGCACAAGCTTGCACAAAATCTGAAGTGATTCCAAGAGGTCGATTTCCTAGAGCAGCGCATGCAGACTGCGCTAGGCTCGACTTAAAAAAAAGATTATATTGAAAGTGCAGGAACATATCTTTTTTTCACACAGTCCGCTCCTGCTGGGCTCCAGACCTCCTATTCGGCCTGGGATTTCGAGCATGGAGCCAGACCAAGAGACCCGCAAAAAAAAGGAGAAAGAAGCCTGAGAAATGCAGGGAAACAGTAGCAAAGGGAGAAAGCAGAGATGAGAAAGAACCAGGAAGGGTGAGAGAAAGACAAAACGTTTAAGGTGTTAGAAGAAAAGGGGGGGGGGGGAGGTAGAATCCAGACTGTGTGCCCTTGGTGATAGGCAGCCCAGGCAACGGACTCCAAGAAAAATAGTTTGGCCCGAACACGTTTTGCAGAGAGCACTGGCCATTCTTTCTATGAAGAGCAGATGCCCTGGCTGAAGGTAGGTGGAAAGGTTTTCAGTAATGTTTTTAAGAAGTCTCACAAACTCACTCCCCGTTTTGCACCTCTAACAACTGCAAAAAAGATAAAGATGCAGGAAGCTACCTAGGAGAATAGTTTGTTAACGTGAGTGGTGATAATTAGCAGCTGACAGGATAAGCTGCCCTAGCCTAGCCTGTCTTTGCACCCACCTTCAGTTCATGTATTTCTGGAAATGACAAATCCACAGATTTACGAAGGAAGTGATAAATTTGGTGAACAATTCGTGGTTTGAATTTTCTCCACTAGACAGTTCCTGCAGTATAGGAAACTCACTGGCGGACACTACTAAGGATTTAGCACACCCTTCAGAAATGGAGGCATTTTCCTTACACACAACGGCAAAAACAGGCTTTTTACTTGGCATCCACCATTGCAAGTAATGTGGCACATCACCTTATAAGATCACCAGCTCGGCCCTGCGCAAGCACATGTACCGTGAGCTCAGTTCACACCTCACAGACAAAAAAATAAGGGGCCGCATATCACCGGTGGTAAACAGAGGGCACCTCAAGCGTGTAATCAACCCATCAGACAGCATGCTGGGCCTTTTGTCCTAATCAACCACTTAATCTGCGTTAAAGCGAATACAGGCTGGAAGGGCAGGAAAGCCTCAGGACAACAGACACAGGATACTTACCAAGCCAACATTTTTACACAAGGCACTCTCAGAATACCAGTTGGAAGTCACTGCCCCTTCTGGTCTGGCCTGCAGCAAAATAAAGGCTGCTTAAAAGGTGGCTGTATTCAAGATATGCACTACAGAAGAGGGCTTAGTCATGACGTTAATTAGGTCATCGCATATGCCACTGCCATCTTAAATTGGGGCAATATTCATTAAAAATCAGAACAGTAGTGATTTTCTCTACGCGTCGGCAGGCTTAACTGTAAATCAGTATAAATAGTTGTGGTCATGGTGAGGCTGCAGTTAAAGCAGGAAACCTCGGAAAACAACCTCTAACATTGGACCTCAGCCTTTGAATGCATAGCAAATGTAACCAGAGGAGAACATTATTTACAGCCCTGTTTACAGAAACAGACCTGGAGAGACTGAAAGTATCTGTGCTCTGGTCAACTGCTCTTAGAGAAAGGGAGAAGTAGTGCCTTACAGATGCTACAATGGGACAAGTGGAAGGGTACATGTACTGAGGGACTGCTCTGTGGGAGCAAACAACTGATGAAAAGGAGGGACAAAGAGGAAGGATTGACCATTAGCCAGGAAGATTATTTTAAAGGACACTGAAATAAGCAAATAGAAAGCAAGGGGAATGGCTTTAAGCCCAACAGAAGTATATACTAAAGTATATACAGAGTCTCGAAAATGCGACCTAAAAGTATATACAAGAGGTCTCGAATGCTCGATCTAAAAACGATATAGGCAAGGGGCATGAGCAGGGGGCTAGGTTTCTACTAGTGAGCAGGAGAAGAAGTTCATGTGATCTGAAGGAGAGGCTGTTTCAGAGTTTGAGAAGAGAGTCTTGGATGAAGCGGTCTAGTATTTTCCGTAGTCTCAGAAATTCTGGGGTTCCCAGGGAGATTGCCTTGAGAAATGTGTTCACTTTGTGATGTAGGTGACCCCAGCACACCAGGAGTGAAAGGATATATGGTTGGATGATGGCCATTTGAGAAGGATGATTTTGACAGCAGTGGTGGGTAACGAGAGATCTAATAAGGCAATATACGTTTCTGTAAGAACTAAATAGGTAGGGGAAACAAACCATTGGGCCCAAGATTTGGGTTGGTAAGTCTAGTTTAATTCCAATTTTGCAGAGGTTGTTAAGGTAATTTTAGAGTATGGATTAAATAGTTGCCATCTAAATAATATGAGCTATAAGTCTCTGAATTTCCAACATTTAATTGTGTATCAGTTTTAGATTTGATAGTCTACCCGATGTCCAATGCAGCAAGTGCATTGAGAAGCTTTTAGACAGAGTGAGGGAGGAATATCTTTGTTAGATAGGACTCTGATACATATATTGGTCCAGATCTCGAACGGTGGGGGATTCCTACCAATATTAGTGAACAGCTTTATAAATTTAGTCTGCATAGGTATGAGAAATTTGACTTTATGGGAGTTAACTATCTTGTAAATTTTCAAAGCAGATTGTCCTGATATTAACTATAACTATAATTGTCTTTTTTCACGCAAAAATGTTGATAAAATGATGCCTTGAGCACATATGAAAATCAAATTGAGTTTCCTTGTTCTTTGATGGATAATGCTGTATAGATATCCTGTATACTTGTCCAAAAATAATACCGGTTGGGATATTGTTTGTTGCATATATTTCTCTACCCCCAATCCCAACAAGGTTGAAGGGTTTGCACTCCTGTTCTTTATGTATATCAACTCCAGCATCCTCCTGAGAGCGGCAGATCCAAGAGACTCTGCAGAGTCCCACAAGCAAGAGGTGGCCCTAGCCAACACACAAAGTGTTAAGGGCCCGCAGGGCTGCACTGGTCGAAGCGAACATATTGCGCCCCCAAGAGTCCAGCCAGCGGGCCTCCCATGATGGTGAAGACAACAGCGGCAGCAGGGACGGAGAGCCAGTCCACAAAAGGGGACTCGAAGACGAGGGGTGGAGGGAAAGACACACCGGGTCACGCGGTGCTGGAAGGTGCCGGTGTAGGAGGTGTTGGGGCACCGGATCCCCTGTGGCGCCCCAAGTCCCCGTCGGGGAAGAATGGAGCGAACCCTTAAAGGGAAGCAGCAGCTTCCTCCCACCAGAGCCCTGGTGGAGAACTTCCAGAAGATGATCTGCTGGGAAATGTGCAGCCGGATCACCCATGCACAAAATACCGACAGCCATGGAAACAGCGCGAGCGAAGGCCACACCCGCCTCCGTTGGGCCCGCGGTGGGGAAAGTAGCTCCTCCATAGGCGGCGGCTGTAAACTAAGGCACTGTCTCCTAAGCCCATCGGAGTGGGGACGGGCCAGGTTCGGAAAGGAGAAAGAGTGACCAAGGAGTGGGGCACCTGTGTCTTCTACAGCGAAAACCGCTGCAACAGCGAGGAGCCATCCTTTGGTGACGTCAGGGAAAACGCTGCAACGTGGCGGCCTGTCTCTGGCGAGGGTGACACCAGCAGGCACCCAACCTCCGAGGAAGAGGGGGCGGCAGAAGAAAAGTCAACGAACCAGCGCCTATCCAGTGCCGTAGAGTCCACAACCTGAGGCAGGATGTCAGTCGTCCAGCTCCAAAGAAGACGCCGGGCAGGTCTCCTCCACATCACATGGCACAGGAGACCGGGGCTGGGCGGGAGCCGAGGCGGCTAAGGGACGGCTCTGACTCTACCTCCGATGAGGCAGCCGCCTGCATGGAGGGATGAGAGGGACCCGGGGGAGTGACAAGGAGTCCCCCACCAGCCTCGACATTGGCCCCTCTCGTTGGGCGAGAGGGGCCAATGTCAACTCGACCTCCGACTACCTCAGACAAGGCAGCTGCCTGCGTGGAGGGACGAGAAGGGCCCGGAGAGGGACGCAGGGTCCCCTGCCAACCTCGACCCATGATGGGACGAGGGGGGTCCGCCGACCACTATGGCACCGCCAGGGCCAGCAGCCGCCATCACCTCGGCCTCAGACAAGACCACTGCCTGTCCATAGGGTCGAGAGGTGCTCAGGGATGCGACCTGAGCCCCGGCGACCTCCCGCAACACCACAGGGACTCCCGCGGGAGATTGCGGCGAAGCAAAGGCGCTGTGGTCCGAAGGACTGCACCCAGACAGCCGCACATCCTATAACCCTGGAACCGAGCCGATCGGCGCCGGGGCCGCCGCCGCAGAGGGCCCACACAACGCAAGGGATCCGCCGATGTCCCAGGTGGGGAAGGAGGAGGAGGAGAAGGCAGTGAGACCTGCAAAGCAGCCGCATATGTCTCCATCGATGCCCCCTCACCGGGAAACGGTGGATTGGGGGACGATACGCGGGGCCGCATCACCCGCGGAGAGCCCATGCCCCCAACAGGCAGGAAACCAGCCCTCAGGGACAAACTGCGACACTTACCAACAAAGGAGCAACACTCTTGCGGCTTAGGAGAAGGATGAGGACGACGACGGCTGTTTCGAAAACCTTCAGCAGAAGCTGATCGAGGTGACGTAGCCGATCTGGACATGCGAGCCAAGAGCAGTTTCATCCGGCACTCCCGCCGAGACTTCAGCTGCAACTGTTGGCAGGCCTCGTAAACAGAGGAGCCGTGATCTTCCCCAAACACCACACACATGCAGATGAGGAGAGGGTCCGTTGCCGACATCAGACGTCCACAAGACGAGCACGTCAAAGCCCGAAGGCATCCACACACTGTTCCCACAAACACGCACAATAGCGAAAGGGAAAGACCTAAACAGGCCTGGAGCACATACCGGATCCGCGTTGCACGCGGAAAAGAAAAAAACTGACGTAGGCGCGCCGGGGTAGGACTTATGTGACCTCACTGACGTCACGTATGCGGACGCCGCCTGGGCGGAGTCGAATGATGCTGGCGCGCAGGGATGCTGGGCAAAAGATTTCCGAATCCAGTCTCATGCCTGGGGATAATTCTATATTAAGGAATCTGCGGCTAGTAGTCTCTATCAGATACAATTCAGCTGTGCGGGGAGGATGGGTGGGTCGGCAAGGAATCTGTAGCTAGATAATGTCTCTACCAGATAAGGCGTTAAGTTACTTGTTCATCTGATAGGAGACATCTAGCAGCAGATTCCTTACCTTTGAATAGATACCCAAGCAATACCATTCCAGGAGGAGGGACTGCAGAAAGGTTTAGACCAGAAAATCCAGCAAAACAGAGCAACCGAACAGGCCTTCTCTGTGAACCTGGGAATCCAGGCAGTAGTGTCTGGCGAATGTGTGCAGTGAAGCCCACGTGGCTGCTTGGCAGATATCAGAAACAGGAACACCACACTGAAGAGCCATGGTGGCCGCTTTTGCCCTTCAGGAGAATCTTTTTTCGCTAAGGCATTACAGATATTTATACAGAGTATAACCCAGCGGTATATAGCACTCTTTTGGACAGCACGATCTTTATTTGCACCCACCTATCCTATAAAGAGTTAATCATCCACCCAGGACTCTGGTTGGATAAAGGTAGAACGAGAACGCTCTTTTTAGGTCCAGACGATAGAGACGCTCCTCCTCCTTGGAAGGGGGGGGGGTGCATAGAAGGTGGGTAGAGGTACCGACTGCCCCATATAAAAGGGTGTAACCACCTTAGGCAGCAAAGATGACCTTGTGCAGAAAACCACTTTGTCCAGAAAGATTGTCAAGTAAGGAGGCTGTGAGGACCGTGCCTGCAGTTCGCTTACCCTACTGGCAGATTTTATTGCCACCTAAAAAGTGGTTTTGATGGTGAGCAGCCCTGCCAAGAAAAGTATAAACAGAAGCACTTCAGATAAAGGAGCAGATAGGTGGTGTAGGAGAGTAGGGTCTGCAATCCTATGATCACCCCAGATTTTTGCTTTTTGCTTCACTGGTTTACGACTTTCCCTGGCTGTGGGCCTGCTAATCAGACCCACAGCCTAGCTGTTCTCTCTCTAAATTGACACACATGTACCTTAGGTGCATTTACCAATTGGTACTGGGCCACCTTATCAGTCCCTGTACAGTATACCTTAGGTATCCAGGGCATAGGTGTACCCAGGGCCTACCAGGGGCTGCAGCATGTATTATGAAAAAACAACAAGTGATGGACCGAATGTGGATCAATGTCACACATTCCCCCAGTCAAAAGATCTGGGCCCAAATCCATCGTTTTTTTGCACTCCACACCACCCTGGGTTAGACAATGGCGATATGCAAATCAGCTCTGACCCTGTTGCCCCATGGGAACAGTCCAGTCCGAACTACAAAAGCCATGTCCTTCCCAGAACGGAATCAAGCATCCGAGGACCGGACCGGTTTCGAGGTAACACCTCTCATCAGCCCGGCTAGCTTGACTCCAAGTGGTGTGGAGTGCCTGGGACCCACGTCTGGGCATCCCCAGCGCACTTAGGGCGGCAATTGCAAAAACAACAAGTGATGGACCGAATGTGGATCAATGTCACACATTCCCCCAGTCAAAAGAGCTGGGCCCAAATCCATCGTTTTTTTGCACTCCACACCACCCTGGGTTAGACAATGGCGATATACCTATATCTAACCCTAAAATGGACACATGTATTCCTATCAGTCACTCCTATGGCAGTCCTTAACAATCCTGAAGGCAGAGTGCTTGGAATTATGTGAGATGGTGCTCTGGCATGAGCTGAGCCCGTTTGCAGCTTGCGGAACCAAGTCCTAATAGCTGTTCCATGATAACGCGTACCATATACTCTTAAGTGCATTATAATCCTCGCGGTTATTTGCCAACTTTGGTATCGCTTTATCAAAACATGTCGAGTAAGGTGTCATACGAATTGGAATACTAACCCCTCGCCAATTCTGGCGACGGGGTTAGCATTCCACCCTTCTAGAGGGACACGACATGTATGTAACTGTGAACCCCGGTTAAAGCTAACTCGAGCCTCAGCATCACAAAATGGATGCTGCCACCACAGACACAAGTCTGACCTCCTGCTGCTGGGAGTCCTTCCAGCGAGGAGAGCTTGAACAAAGGGTTTCCTGTCAGGGGCGGGGCTAGCACCATCCCAGACAGGGTTTTGTGTATCCCAGGTAGGCAGGGCTGAGAGGAAGGGGACTGCAAGTGGCACCCCGGTGCTCACTGTGCATATGCCGGCTTAAACCAGTTCCAGGGGCACACCAGCCCCTGAGCTGGGGAAAGTCCGGACAAGGAAGAGGGGTGTAACCACCCCCTTCCTGGTCCCACCCATGGGCAGGACCTAGTCGCGTGCCAGCCCCTTTTTTTAGAATAAAGGTAGGAGCGGGCCCCCCCTTCCCAAATCAGATAATTCTGAATCTTGACTACTTTCCACGAAAGGACTCTTGACTATTTCTGAAGACTCTCCCTTGTGGCTAAGGAGTAGCCACCCTGCACCCGCAGGCACCATCTAAGCATCGCACCGGATCAAGGCTGCCCAGCTCGACGAGACCCGGATTCCCTGGCATCTCTGACCTCTACCTGCATCATCAGCCCAGCTGAGATTCGTGGGTGTGACGAGACCTGAAGGGACCGGCCATCTTCAAAACTGCACGACGCTTAACCAGCACGACCGCCGAGGGATCCTCGAGTGAGTGCTTTGGGGTTTGAGAAGCCCTAACCCTGAGCAGCTCCAGCACCGCAGTCCAGCCCCCCCCAGCATCCACGAGATCTGCGTGGGGCCCTTCTGCTCTTTGCTGCTCACCGCGTTGTCCGGTCACTTGCCTGCTGGCTAGTGGCCCTCCTGACGACGCACCACGACGATTACACCGCTGGTCTGGTTGCTCCAGACTGGCCCTAGCTCCCCTCCAAAAGAGGAGCACCCCGGACCCTCCTGGTCCACTCCAGACGCCATCTTGACTCCACCGCGTGGGCTTGACTTTGCCAAGGTTTGTTGCCCCAATCCTGGGTCCAGCATCGCCGACAGCAGATACCTTCGTGGGACAGCTCGCACCTCCAGCCTGGTCGCCGACAACGTCTCCTGGTCCGAGGGACAGCAGAGTCCAGCGTCGCCCACTCACCTGGTCGAGGTGACTTCATCCGGTGCCATCCTGGTGCCCACCTAATCACTGGCTAGTGATTAAGAACTGAGTCCCCTCTGCTTTCAGGTCGTCTCCATCATCGATTCAGGCTTGGATCACTCCGAACATCTTCACTGGTCGCCTGCCAGCAACAACTTCTTTCAGGCTCCATAGACTACAAAGAGGATTCCCGACGTCTTTTGAACCCTATGCAGCCGCAGCCCCTGGGCTAGGTAACCTGAGCATTTCGGTGCTCCAACGTAGGTTCACTATCTAAGTGTCCAGATCCTCTTTCGTTTTCAGTCTATCTAGTCGGATTCATCCGATAACAGTAACTTTACGAATACTAGCATCCATAGACTTTGTCCCGCATCCCGCGTGAGAGTGCACACTCTGCACCCGATCTCCCTAGGCCTCCTGCTCCTAACCTGAGGGTTCAGTAGTGTAGTCCTAGCGATCCTGAAGCCTCTGGATCTTGTTACTTACCTGCTAGTATTTCGCATTCCACTTTTAGTATATATGGTTTTTCGAGTCCCTCGGGCATTTGTGTAAATTGTGCAACTTAAAGTATTTTCGTAAGAGTTTTGTTGTGTGCTTAGCTCCCTGACTCATAAAGAGTTCAGGGTAGACTTGTTATAAATAAATATCCTTTTATTTTAATAACTTGTGTGGTGTCCTTTCACTTGGTGTTCAAGGGGTATATGTGATGGTATAACAGCTTGCTTAACACGCCCTCTAGAGTTTAGCCTAAAGACTGCTCTTGTCCATGCTACTAGGATAGCTGGTCTATAAGGTTGACTTACAACCAATCATCAATAAGGGTCGTTTGGTATGATACACAGTGATCACTAGAATAGTGAGCACTATATATCAGGCCAACTTCTCACAGGTGGTCAATAGACAGGTCTGTTTAATATTTACAAAAGGTGTTATATCAGCAGGCATTTACTGATTTTGTGGAGGGATGCCTGGCTGCCAAAATAACCTCACAGACTTCAGGAGGGAGGTTGAAAGCTGTCAACTGTCGCTGCTCAATCTCCAAGCAAGGAGGTGGAGAGTCGACAGGTTCGGGCGGAGAACCCTTCCCTGCTGTTGCGACAGAAGATTCTCCAGAAAGGGCAACCTGATCGTAAGATCGATGCTCATGTCCAGAAGTTCGGGATACCAAGGGGGAGGGGTTTGACCTTGAACCACTCACGGTCTGTTAGCCACCACTGCAGGTCTCTCTTGCAGTGCCCTCTGAAATCTGAATCAAATCGGTGAGATTTCCTCAATGCTGTGCCCATTGGAACTTCTTGTCCCACTGCAAAGCCCGCATCTGCCACCGTGCATGGGTCACTAGTAGGATGCAGTAGGCCATGAGGCTCAACACCCTAAGAGTAATTCTCACCGAAATCCAGGAAAGAGGCCGAAACATGGGTATCATAGCCTGAATAGGGAGGATAGGCCCGAAACTGCACAGTGTCCAGAACCGCTCCAATGAAAGGCAGCATCTGAGAGGGGGTCTGGTGTAACTTCGGCACGTTGAAAGTGAACCCCAGCGAATGCAGGAGGCTCCCCGTAGTCTGGAGGTGGGAGACAACTGTATGGGGCGAGCCTGCTTTCAACAAACAGTCATCGACATAGGGGAGACTAGAACCCCTGATCTCTGCAGATGGGCTGCGACCACTGACATCCCTTTTCTTAACACCCAAGGGGTGTTGGTGAGGCCGAAGAGGAGCACTGTAAATGGAAAGTGCTCGTGGCCCAACGTAGCGACGATGGGCAGGCAGGATGGGGATATGAAAATGTGTGTCCTGCAAGTCCAAAATTACCATTTTCCTGGGATTCAAAGCAGACAGGACCTGAGCAAGGGTGAGCATCTTGCACTTCTCCTTTTTGAGGAAGTAGTTGAAGGCTCTGAGGTCTAGAATAGAACGAAGGCCTCCGTCTTTCTTTGGGACAAGAAAGTAGTGGGAACCCTCTCTATTGCTATCTTGGCCAAGAGATTCTTTACTTCCTCGCAGAGTAGGACAAGGCGATCCTCCGTAAGCCGATCGTATACTGGAGGCATGGATGAAGGGGTAATCTTGAAGGGAAGGAAGTAACCCCTTCGGACTATCTGTAACACCCACCTACCCGACGTGATTGCATGCCAGTAGTGGAGATGATGGCATATTCTGCCACCAACTGGCTGTTGATGATCCTAGAGGATCTGACTAGGAAGGTTTTACGGTGGAGGAGGGGGTTGTCGCCTGGCTCAAACTCTGGCCCCCCCGACCTGCAGGGTCAGGGTGAACTGCGTTCACGGCGCTGCAGAGGCTACTGATCTTGTGGGGCCCTCTGGCTGGAAAAGGGTTGGTAGCCTCTTCCGTAACCACAATAGGAGTGATAAACAGATGCCGGCCGGGACGCTGTGGTGAGGCCCAAGCCAGGCGTGCTCAGCCAGGTATGGCAATGGACGGCCACCCTTGTGGAAAACGCTCTGCCCAGCAAGTCAGTCTTGTCCAACCACAACTGATGGAAAACTTTGCTGCGTCTCTTCCGTCGGAAATAGCTTGGGAGAGTAGAGCACAGTCCTCTTCCGAGACCCCGGGAGGGTTTACCTGCTTTTACTCAGACCATGTGACAAACCTGGGCCAGAGGTCAAATGTCATCCACCATCATAGACAGTAGACCAAACCCACTCAGTTGGTTGCCCTCAATTTCCATCCCTGAAGATGTAGACTGTTAAGTTTGAGTGTAACACAATGACTTTCTGCTGGGACAGTAGATCCTTCAGAATAGGAGGGACAGAAGCACAAGCACATAACTAGCAGTTTGGAGTTTCAGACCCTCCTGGTTCCATCCCTTTCATAAAGTTCTGCATGAATCAGCAGAGGAAGAAAAGCAACTAGGAAGTGGGAATCCCATCAAAAGCAGAAAGACACCTAGAGACCACTAAACATGAAGCTCTTTGTATGCGAGAAGCTGGGAACATTTTCTACGGTAGTGAATAGGTCTACTGAGGTTACCCTGTGCCACACCTGATCAGCAAGATGACATCTGACTCACAATAATGCTGATGCTACAGTACAATGTGCTGGTCATGGACATTAGGCACCTGGGTCTGCATGCCCTTGATTGAAGGAAGGAAGACCTTTAGGGCTTCTCAGATGGCTCACATCTGAGAAGCCCTGAAGGACAAAACTGCTCTAACCGGGACCAGAGACGTCTGATCTCTCATCCATGTGCCCTCCCCAGTCCAAAGGTAACACATCTGTCACTACACTGAGCTCTGAAGGGGACAAGGAGAACAGCTGCAGCACATCCGACTGAGTTGGAAAGTGCTGCTGATGTTTTTTTAACGTGGGGATTGGGATAAACAAAATGCTCTAGCTTTACAGTCTGAGAAGGAAATGTAAAGTGACAGCCTTGACTAGGAAGTCTGTATGAAGTGATTTTTTGTAACAACAAAAACCAAAAAATTACTGAAAACTAACTGCGTACATTTAACAGTTAGGAAAGTAAAAAAAAATGCCCCTTTGTGAAATTCTAAAGTGTGATGGAAGCAAAGAGTTTAATCGGATAAAAACAAATATATCAGAACACTTTACTTGGTGATATACAATATTCACTAAAACTCAATTTCCACACATCATTTACGTGCAGTATAGTTTTATCACTAAAACTTTGTGTGTGCAAATGTATTGCCCATTTCGGTGCAAAATGTGCAGTCTCTAACTGACAGTATGCTATCACACAATGCTTTAGTTACAATAAAAAATTGCCCGACTCATGTCAATTGAAGCTAGGTGTGTCGCAAAGTTTTGTGGTTTTAAAAAGTAGGTTGTGGTTCTGAAAAGTTTTGGAATTGCTGCCCTAGAGGGTTTATGGCCTCATTCCACCAGGGACAAAGCTGCTACCACTGCGTTAGCATGCGGAGTGCTAGTCTTGGATATCTATCAGGCAGTCAAGTGGACTTTGGTGCACGCGTTCATTAAGCACTAGTGCCTTGAGAGTTAGGTCGGCGAGAAGGGCATTTTGCTCACTTGGCCTTGCAGGACTTATTTGTGTGAGCCAGTTCACACAAGAATTTCCTTGAGGTACTGCTATGGTATCTTTTCACAAAATGAGGAATCTGCTGTTAGAAGTATTCATCAAAAGGACAAGTTACTTGGCTTCAGTAAATATCTTTGCAAAGTACACTCGGTCTAACCCCAGATTCCCCACAAGTCCGCCCACCTCTAGAAACCCCAGGGCATTGGAAGCCATAACTGAAATGACAATTGTATGAAAGTAGGATCTGCTTCCATGGCTACCACCTCTTTTTGCTTGTGTTCTTCTATTTTAAGACTAGTATGACTGGGATCTTGCTAATCAGGACCCCAGTCCCTGTGCTTCCTCCCTAAATTTGACAGTGGTAAGTACTTTGGTACCTTCCCAATTGGTTACTGGTGCACCCATGTAAGTCCCTAGTAAATGGTAGTAAGGTACCCAGGACATAGGTACACCAGGGGTCTCCCATGGGCTGCAGAATGTGTTATGCCACTCATGAGAGACCACTCAAACTGTGATTGAAGTCTTGCCATTGCAGCCTTTGTAAGCTGCTGCTAACACCACTTACAACAGATATAAGTTTACTTATATCTAAGGTCACTGCACTTAACTATATGTCACCCCTGAGGCAGGCCTTCCAATTCTGAAGGCAGGGTGTTAGGTTAGGAGTGTGAGGGTGCCCTGCATGAGCAGGACACCACCAACAAACCCTGGAATGGATTCTCTAGGCTTTTTTTAAGTGCGGTCAGCCATGCATCATTACAAGATGGCTAACTATATACTGGCTATGCCGAACCTGGGCATGTTTGGTATCAAACATGTTGAAATCCTACCTCAACACAGCTACGGGTGTTGGAGAAATAATTCCATGCACTGGGGGCTCATCCGGAACGCCCCCAGTATTCCAGGAAAAAGCCCCCCAGGATCTGCCAGCAAGCTAGTGCTGCTGCCGACCTCAGACACAATTCTACCCTCCTGCTGCTGAGCTGAGCTCGAACAGGGAAAGGTAGAACTATAGGTTTGCTGTCACAGAGAAGTGTGACCTCCTCCTATTCAGGACTTAGTTTATTGGACTTGGGTGGGGGCGCTTGGTAGTGTCACCATACCGCTTTGAAGGGCACATTTGGTGCCCTCCTTGAATACTCCAGGTTGAGCCGGTTCAGGGAGTTCTTGGCTCCCGCTCTAGGACGAAACTGGTCAAAGTACATGAGTAACCTCCCCTCTGTCAAGCCCCTCCTCTGGGAGGGACCCATGAATTGTTTAAACTCTTACCCTAGGGTACTTAGGGGCTTACCTGTGGGAGGCTCTCGAGATTCGTCATGGGACAAGATTCAAACGTGAAACCACTACAACTTTGACCATCTGGGCACCTTAGCCTGGAACTAAGGCTGCACCAAGGAAGACTCATGCTGCTCCTGGTCTCGCTTTTCTGCCAGTCTTCTTCGTCGTCTTTGCCTGTGCTTCATTCAGGCTCCGCTCCAGGCCTGTGGGCATCCAGGACACCCGAAGGAAACTCCCTTGGAGTGAAGGAGTCACTCCCCTGCATCTGCAGGCACCGTAATGAAGCTGACTAGTCTGCTGCCCACCGCATCCTCTGCAATGTTGGCCTGCATCTTTGGTGAGCTGCTTGAGGTCCTCTTGTGATCACTGTGCCTTTGGGTCGTCGTGAGGGTCGTCTTTGGCTTCAGTGGGCTCCCCTGCTTGCTGGAGCCTGCTCTGACTTTCCTGCAATTGGTAGGTCCCTTGGACCTTGCTGGTCCCAATGTTGTTCCATTTTTGTTTACGTTTGTTGCTGCTGCCAAGGCTTGTTGGTGCTCCCACCGGACACCGACCACCTGCTTGTCGACTTCCGACGTGAGAGAGCTCGTGAATGGCTCCTGCTCTTCCATAGCGTCGCCTGGTCCTCCCAGCTGTAGCGACAAGGTCACCGTCATCACACGTGCATCTTTCTTCATTGGTGGTCATTGGTCTTCCAGGTCTCCTGGTCACATTCGAGTGGCATGGACTTAGTCCCCTCTGCTTGCAGATACTTCTCTTCAAGAATCGATCCTTGGGTTCCACGGGACTGTTCCACCTTCCTCGCCAGAGGCATTTTCCCTGAAGTCCACCATTGTGGCCTACAGCGGTTTCTGACATCACTTCGCACCTATGCACAAGGCTTCCCTGTTGTAGGTATATTGGTTCCTGGGGGATCCACAGGTGGGGTGACTCTCCAACCTTCTGTCTTCCACAGAGTTTCTTCAGCATCCATGGGGAATGGCACTTCTTGAAAATTACAACCGCAACTTTACCATTGACTTGCATTGAGTACGCAGCAGTGTTTCTGCTCCGCACACACCCTCCGTCGGGTTCCTAGGTACTTACCTCCAGCGGTTCGTTTCCCCAACTCTTCTCAGTTTTCTGGTTCAAGTCCCAACTTCGGGCCGAGTTCGCATTCCACTTCTGTAGTATATAGTTTGGTCTCCCCCTGAAGACCACTGTGTATTTGTGCTTACTTACCAGTTTAACATTTAAATATTGTGTGTATGTCTCCAGATAGGAGCTACAGCGATGTGTTAGTGATTGTGTATAATAAATATACCTATTTTTATAACTACACTGTAGTAATTTTTCATTTAGCCTATCCTATATGATAACTCGTTCTGGACCAAGCCTGAAGGCTGCTCTCCACAGCTACCACTTCGAGAGCTTTGTATGGTTGTCTAAGATCACAAAAATTACAATCAGGGTAATCTGAATCAGTGCAAGGTGCTTCACTTAAATAAGTGTGCACCCAATACCAAGCCAGCCGCCGACAACAATGAACTGTTACTACAGAGTAGCTAGATGACACTGATGGGAGTCAAATCATTCTGGCAAATGCATGAGGAGCTGAGGTGAAGACAGGTACTACTACACATATAACGTGTGATATCACTAAACCGACACACTGGATGGGGATTACTTCAGGTTTAAAACCGGCACGCCAGATTCTCAATCTAAACACTGCTAGGACTCCAAAACACACACACATTCATTCCATTCGCCCAGAAGAACAAATATCACAAGCTCTGTGTGTTGCCAAGCAAACACTTAATCCTTGCTGTGAGGCAACACTGGTGCCAGAAAAAGGAGAATGGCATCTTGGACATTGGGAGTTTTTTGGGATAGAAATATTTGCAAATGCCCTGCAGCAAAGAGAAAGGTGTCTGACACAAACTGGGTGCCTTTCCTTACTTATCAGCCTAGAGACCTCTTGTCCTACATGCCTTATAATGCTACATATTACTTCAGGAAACAGGTCACAACTGGGCTAAATGCTGTTTTTGGGGAAAGACTCCGATCCAGTATATTAGACTGTGAGCAACTGACAGTGTGCAAATTAGTGCTCGTACATGTTGACTGTAATAGGATAATGCTGTTGGGGAAGGTGGTAAGTTCCTAGTTGTTTATGCTTGATTAAAGTCTGTTTATTATACAGTAATTGATCTGATGCAATCAGTGTTCCTTACTGGCCAGAGATTGTAAGGGAACTGTATGTAGGAACATAAAAATAAACAATTATAACTAGTTGCCTAACTAAAAATTTGCATGTGTGCTATTGTGCATTATATGCACTGGAAAATTTCTATTAAAGTAGTCAAATTCCTGATCAGATACTTAATAGGGAAAAATGTTTCAGTCACTGAGGGGGGTGTGTGTCTAGTTCCGGAGCACTGTGTCCAGTTTTTAAGGTCTCATTAGGAATATTGTGGTTTCTTTTAGCGATCATCTAAGGCATATTGTGTTCCAGTCTAAAGACTACCGGACGAGTTACTTACCTTCGGTAACAATGTATCTGGTAGAGACACTGTCTAGCCGCAGATTCCTTAACTTAGAATACCCCCCGGCGTTAGACTGGATCCGGAAAACATTTTCCCCAGCAGTACCCTCTGCACGCCGGGGGGCGAAGTCACGCGGCTCCATCCTGACGTCATCCACGGAAGTGACATCAATGGAGCCATATAAGAAACAACCCCACCCCCCACCGTGCCGCGCCACAACGCGGAGCCACAACAAAAACTGTGAGGAAGTGTGCCAAAAACAAAAATCTTTGAAACAACAATTATAAGAAATCATAGAATGAGAAACACCACCATGTTGAGAGAGTACTCAACACTTGAAGGGACTGAAGGGAGTGAACAGAGCACCCGCCCCAGCAAAAGCCCCATCAAAGCGAAGAGCCGTGCCTCCCCTAAGAGGCAACGGCAATGGAAACGAATGGCATGACAAATGAGGATAGTATGCAACCACAGGATGGAACTGTATGAAAAAGTCTGGAACCACAGGATGTAACTGTAAAGGACCACAAGACTTGAACAACACGAGTCATGGCAAGTGACCAGAAGTGAACAACAACATAGAATGTTCGCCACACCCCTCACAGTAAGCTATGAACTGTAGCATAGCCAAATAGAATCTCAACCCAATCGACTGCAGCATAGACAAGGAGACCCCAAAGAAATGGGGAGAAACAGATGCGGACGGAGGGTAGGAAAACATGAGAATGTTCATGCTGGAAGAACCCAGGTGGAGAAGCATTGAAAACACAGAACCTAGCCACAGAAAAAAGCGAATGGGTGGATAGCCAATGTGCCCAAAACAGACGGACACACCCTGCCCCGGAGGTAGGTGAGTAGAGCACCCGTCAGGAAGCCCAAGGCCACCTGTTAGGAAGTGAGGTGGTAGAACCCCACCTGGAAAGGTCCTCGCTGAGCGGGGAGGATGAGTGGGCGTTAAGGAATCTTTGGCTAGACAGTGTCTCTACCAGATACATCGTTACCAAAGGTAAGTAACTCGTCCATCTAATAGAGACATCTAGCCGCAGATTCCTTAACTTAGAATAGATACCAAAGCCATACCCCATTGGAGGAGGGTCTGCGATCAAAACCCACCAAGTTCCAAGGGAACTTATCAGTCAAGAACATGGACTAACCACGGTGGGAACAGCACGGCTGACACCAGACCTATGAAGCCCGGTAAAGGAACATGAGTAAGGAAAGGCAAAGGCACCACATTCCGTCCAAGGACGTCACAGGACCTCCTCCGTCCAGACAGGGACGAAAGGAGACATAGAACCAGAAAGGGCAGTGCATAATGGATTCATCAGAGACAAAGTCCTAGCAAAAAAGGGACAAGATAGTATATCAACAAAAGAGCATAGCCACTGAACATACACCACAGTGGATGCCACAAAATGAAAAAGGAGACAGATGTCACCCTGCAGAGATTTACAGAGTCATGATTACCAGTAAATACAGCTATTTGGTTGATAGGATACACACAAGGAGACAGAGTGTACCGTAAGAACCACACCACAGCTAAGCAAAAGACCAAGGAATGGGAGCGCTAACAACATGTATGCGGCGGCAAAGAAAGGCAGGCGCATCACCAGATAGTCAACCAGCCAACGGTACCCAGAGGCACAAACGGCAAAGGGAAACCAGCAAAAGCCGGGGACACACATACTGCTCTTTCCCATACGAGAGAGAATCTGGGGCTAAACCCCCGAAACTAGGACAAGGAAAACCTACTAGGCATACTCTCTCACTGTGTGTATAGCTCATGATAGATTACATAGTTATATATATATATATAAAACAGACTGCAAATCCCAACATGCTACTCACCTGGGAGTGCATGTTAGAAAAACGGAAATAAAAGCACATCACTTCCGTGAAGATCAAAATTCCCCCTGAAGAAGGAGCAGGTGCTCGGAAACGCGTTGGGACTGGAAAATGTTTGGAGACATTGGTGGCAGTTTGGAAATAAAAATTCTGTGAATTAATTCCATGTGGAGTGGCGTCTTTGAAGATCGGGGCAAACCTGGAATAAATATATATATAAATATATATATATATATATATATATATATATATATATATATATATATATATATATATATATGTTCCCCAAATGCCCAAGCATAGGATGCACTCTCCAACAGCTCACATCAGGCTGCAACACAAACATGAAATTCAGGGTTCAATCAAATTGCCTGACGCGTTTCTGACTTTCATCGTCCTTGTTCACAGGCAGAGGCATCGCACAAAATGAAGCAAAGGCTGCTGATAGTTAACACCTGTTTTTATTGCCACAGTGGGCCTCCTGGTAAAGCGCAATGTATTCTGGAATCAGCAGTCCTGAACCGTCACACAGTTTGTAATAATTGCTGGTTTGCAGTTCAAAATACACCAGCGATGCCTCTCAATTATAAAACAATCCAGCCATAAGTGGGCTAACTCTGAAAAGTTGTTTGCGTGCATCACATCCTTACGCCAAACTGTTGATCCGCAAAGGGCCTCGTCAGTCACAAGGCACCCGGTCCGCTTGCAATTGAGCGAAGGTGCTCATAGGATGCACTCTCCAACAGCTCACATCAGCCATAAGTGGGCTTTTCAGAGTTAGCCCACTTATGGCTGGATTGTTTTATAATTGAGAGGCATCGCTGGTGTATTTTGGTGTACTGCAAACCAGCAATTATTACAAACTGTGTGACGGTTCAGGACTGCTGATTCCAGAATACATTGCGCTTTACCAGGAGGCCCACTGTGGCAATAAAAACAGGTGTTAACTATCAGCAGCCTTTGCTTCATTTTGTGCGATGCCTCTGCCTGTGAACAAGGACGATGAAAGTCAGAAACGCGTCAGGCAATTTGATTGAACCCTGAATTTCATGTTTGTGTTGCAGCCTGATGTGAGCTGTTGGAGAGTGCATCCTATGCTTGGGCATTTGGGGAACTTTGATTTATACACGGCAGTCCAGCCGTGAGGAAGCACCTTCGCTCAATTGCAAGCGGACCGGGTGCCTTGTGACTGACGAGGCCCTTTGCGGACCAACAGTTTGGCGTAAGGATGTGATGCACGCAAACAACTTTTCAGAGTTAGCCCACTTATGGCTGGATTGTTTTATAATTGAGAGGCATCGCTGGTGTATTTTGAACTGCAAACCAGCAATTATTACAAACTGTGTGACGGTTCAGGACTGCTGATTCCAGAATACATTGCGCTTTACCAGGAGGCCCACTGTGGCAATAAAAACAGGTGTTAACTATCAGCAGCCTTTGCTTCATTTTGTGCGATGCCTCTGCCTGTGAACAAGGACGATGAAAGTCAGAAACGCGTCAGGCAATTTGATTGAACCCTGAATTTCATGTTTGTGTTGCAGCCTGATGTGAGCTGTTGGAGAGTGCATCCTATGCTTGGGCATTTGGGGAACTTTGATATATATTTTTTTTTTTTGGGGGACATAATTCTGCCAATATGTAATAACATAACTTTAGTGAGATTTAGCACTATAGTACAATAGGCAGAATTTTGAATGTTTGCCGATAAATAAAACATGCATGCACTTTAGATAAATATATTCATTGATCACCTAATGTTTTTAAACTTGCACTGAGCACTTTATGTGATTTATACGCCATGAAATGTTTATTCTTGCGTTCTTTGCACATTACAAGATGGCTGCTACATACTGCATTTGAAAATAACATACCATCATTGATGTTTATGACGAGTGAGCTTTAAATGGCGTTTGGTACTGCTACACGGGTGAACACTGACGAAGCCTCCGGGCGAAACGCGTCTGTTGTGGGGGTAGGGGCTCATATTTAATAAACTATTTTGAAGCTGAAGGTATGGCGTGCTGGTCTTCTGTCTAGCCTCATTGGAGTGGACTGTTCGTGAATTTGTAAGCGGCTCACCACCGCTGATCGAGCACCCGGGACGAAGAGGAGCGACGGCGGTGAGGACTCTGTGATGCAAATTTTGATGGCCGTCTGCCCCGGAGCGAGGAATATTCAATCGGAACATTGAGCGGAACGAAGTGCTCAATTGTAAAAGAGAAAAACGGAAAGAAAATCGAACGTCGCGGAACCCTGGAAAAGCGGCGAAAGACTTGGACGCATCTGCTGGGACTACGGCAGACGGACCGAGACACCCGCCAGGATCTGGGTGAGTGAAGCGACGACGATAGTCACGTTTACAGATTAAATACGCTCCTGTCCCGACATCACATACCAGTATGAACTTTTGAATATTGAAAATAGCCCCGTAAGTGTGTAGAATATTGCAACACCGCCTCCAAGCATTAAACTGTGTGCATTGCATATTAAAAAACGGCAAACCCAGTAACAACAACACGATGTCAAATACTGGGGATTGGATGCGTGAAAGAGAGTCGGCAGCGGAAATAATGTTTAAAACTAATAAAGACAAACAGACAAAAGCTGGGAAAGAAACCACAACCCCGGTGCCAACGACCAATTTAAGCATTTTATTTCAGCAGCTTGAAAAACTAATGGAAAGAGAAGTAAGAAAGTGGTGGGAAGCCACGTCCCTACAACGTTATGTGGACTGCGACCGTGTTCCAAGGGGCCTCCGCATATACACAGTACCATCATACGAAAAACCCAATCCAGCCCTACTAAGAGAATGGGCAGAATATACAGCTGAAAGTGCTAAAGGAATGGTGAAAATGTTAATAAAGTATGCGTGGATAGACAGAGAAGATTGTCTAAAGGAGATAGCAGACCTGGAACAAACGATCACAAACGAAAAAGATACCAAAACCAGCGAAGAACTCAGAGCCAAAATGATGAAGAGAGTCAAGAAGTATGAACTTGGCATTAGAAAAAGGAAACAAAATAAGTTCTTAAGAGACGAACAAGACTATTTGTCTGGGAGAATTTTGACGTTTGCTTGCAAGTTTGATGCGACCAGAAAACGGTTGGCACAAGGGGCTCCTGCAGCAAACACCGCAGAGACTTCGGAATCTGAAGTTGAACTCTCGGATGAAGAACGTGCAGGGGCACATGGTGACAGCAACATAACGAGTGAAGATCAAGAAGACAATGCTTTTTTCGACGAGTTCCAAGTAATAAAAGAAACCAGACAGAGGCCACAACAACGCAACCACCCTCCAAATCTAAGAGGAAAACGAGGAGGGGCAAGAGGGGGAAATGTGGCTACCGCCTCGCCAAGAGTAACCAGGAGTGCTTCCAGACGCACGAAACGGTAGAAGATAAGACCATCATTAATCTCTCATCAAGAAAATTATAAAAAGATGAGGAAAGGATACTCAAAAAGGGTTTGAGCTTCTGCCCCACCAATGATCTTGACCTGGTAGATCCCAAAATTGACCTCTTCAAATTTATTAGGAAACTCAAATTCCAAAAGATCTTCGCCCTACATCCCACAAATGCAACCAATGGGAATGAACCAACACAGAATGAAGGCGATGAGACTGTCACACTAACCCAATTTGTGGAGACACTAAATGACACTGCCCAAAACATAATGAACGACCGAGATACTGAAGCACAAACTTCATACAGTGCAAGCAAACAGATAAGGGACCCTAGCAACATGAAAAAGAAATCGAGGAAACTTCCTAAAACACAATATGATGCGATTGATGTTTTTAATGATGCAATACTCATGGACTTAGAAAAACTGGCAAAAGAGAAACTAGATGTGAAAAAATCTAACATAACCAGAAAAGAATGGGAAGCGATCAAATCTCTGAGCAGCGATGAAACAATTGAAATCAAACCCTCCGATAAAGGTGGAAACATCGTAATCTTTTCTAAAGAGAAATATCAGGAGGAGGCCCTGAGACAACTAAGGGATAAAGACTGCTATGAAACAATCAGCAGACAGGAATATAATAAGAGCATCCTGGAATTCAACAAATTATTGGCATTTTGGAGGGAAAAAGGGATGCTGAGTATTGATGAACTGCTGTATTTACAATGCGATTCACCGATCCTTCCAACATTTTATCACTTGCCAAAAGTCCACTAAGACCCCATTAGACCACCAGGGAGGCCAATAGTTTCTGCTATTGGCAGTTTGCTGGAGAATGCCTCCAGATTCATTGATGGATACATCGCACCCATTGTTAAAGAACTCCCCTCCTATGTGAGGGATACACAGGACTTTCTTCGGTTGATAAATAACATTGCTTGGGAACCCGGTTTCCTACTAATAACCCTGGACGTTGTCAACCTCTATACCTGTATAGCACATGACAATGGCATTTCTGCAGCTAAATGGTTCCTTGATCAAAAACATGTCCAATATCGGGATCATAATGAAATGCTTGTACAATTAATAACTTTCTGTCTTAACAACAACATATTTTTGTTTGCAGGACAGCTGTACAGACAGGTTAGAGGAACATCTATGGGCTCGTGCTTCTCTCCCAGCTACGCGAATCTTTTCGTAGGCTGGTGGGAGAAGCACGAGGCCTGGGGGGAGGCAAACGACCGCTGGACAGACAATATTCTTCTATGGACAAGATACATAGATGATCTGTTTGTGGTGTGGCGCGGCAGTAGATCCTCGGCTGAGGAATACATCGCCGAATTGAATAATAACAACTGGAACCTCAAATTCACCCATGAAATAAGTGACACCAGGGTATACTACCTCGACCTGGAAGTCTATGTAGATAAAGGTAAAATACAGACTAGGCTGTATAGAAAACCGACGGCCGGTAATGCTGTCCTACATGCAGCTAGCCAACATCCGAAATGTCTTGTAGGCAGCATACCATATGGCGAATTCCTTCGCCTGAAGAGAAACTGCTCGGCTGAGGAGGAGTACGTTCGGGCCAAGGAAGATGCCATAAAAAGGTTCCAGATCAGAGGATACTCTCGGAACGCATTATTTAATGCGGAAGAGAAATCAAATAAAATCCAAAGGGACGACCTATTGATACCCAAACAGGTGTTGAAGAACGAGGATAATCCTAGAATGATCACCACATTCAATTCTAAGTCAGGTAGGATTATGCACATTTTTCAAAAAAATTGGCATATCCTTAAAACAGATCAGGTAATGAGTAAAATCCTTCCAGAAAGACCCATTTTAACATACAAAAGGAGCCAATCTCTGGGGGACCATCTTGTCCATAGCCATTATGTACCACAAAAGAAGAAACCTGTCCAAATCACAAAATCTACTGGATTCTTTCCATGTAGAGCATGCAAGGCATGTAAAAATAGTAAGATAACCAAAACTTACCCAGGTAAAACTGATGAAAATGAACCCGAGAGATGTATTAAGAAACTACTCAATTGCAATTCTGAGTACACTATTTATTGCCTCACCTGTCCCTGTAAAAAACGCTATATAGGCAGCACGATCAAGCCCACGAAAATGCGAATCTTAGAACATCTTCGCACAATAACTAACAGGGACAAGGCCTACCCCGTAGCGAGACACTTCGCTGAGTTCCACAAAAGCGACAGGGACCTGTTAAGCTTTTGTTGTATGGACCAAGTGGAACGCAACGAAAGGGGTGGGGACAGAGAAAAAAGACTCCGGACTTTAGAGTCAAAATACATAATCGGGCTAAAAACCACAGTCCCCTGGGGTTTGAACAATAATGAGGAGATGTGGATACATCTGGAATAAGACCTAATGCATTGTAAAACATCACACAATTCCCACACTCCTCAGGAACGGCCTTGCATCTCCACACATTTTTTACACTCTCTATGACACCTCTGCATCCGATAACATAAAAAACTCCCTCCCCTCCCCTCCCCTTCTGAACTTTAGCCCATCCAGGGCAATATGGACTGAACAAATTGAGAAGGGGCCCATAAGCCCATTCAGGGCTCAATTCTGGGGACATAATTCTGCCAATATGTAATAACAACATAACTTTAGTGAGATTTAGCACTATTGTACAATAGGCAGAATTTTGAATGTTTGCCGATAAATAAAACATGCATGCACTTTAGATAAATATATTCATTGATCACCTAATGTTTTTAAACTTGCACTGAGCACTTTATGTGATTTATACGCCATGAAATGTTTATTCTTGCGTTATTTGCACATTACAAGATGGCTGCTACATACTGCATTTGAAAATAACATACCGTCATTGATGTTTATGACGAGTGAGCTTTAAATGGCGTTTGGTACTGCTACACGGGTGAACACTGACGAAGCCTCCGGGCGAAACGCGTCTGTTGTGGGGGTAGGGGCTCATATTTAATAAACTTTTTTGAAACTGAAGGTATGGCGTGCTGGTCTTCTGTCTAGCCTCATTGGAGTGGACTGTTCGTGAATATATATATATATATATATATATATATATATATATATATATATATATATATATATATATATATATATATATATATATAACTAAGACATATATACAAATGAAGGAAAAATTAAAAACCAGGGGGAACTCTAAGAGCCCACCCTAGATAAAGGTAAGTTGCACCAGATAAGATACCAACGGCACTGGTGTGAAGCATAGCAGGACAACAGTGTAAAAAAAATAAACACCTCAAAGCGAACCCCCCTCCCCCCCCCCCGCCCCCGATGGGGACAGAACTCTGGCCCCCGCAAGACGGGGGGGGGACATTGACAACACTCACAAGGAAGGAGTGAGAAATACACAGAGGCCTGTCAGAAAAAAGTACATACAGTGAGTCCGAAAAAATCTGCAGAGGCCAGGACGGAAGGAACTGAATCCCTGTGTGTAATAAGCAAAAGGACCGAAGACCCTGCCAGGGTAGTGCATACGGAAATAGGGTACAGGCAACACGCAGCAGAAACGCCGCTGGCGGAGAGCCCACTGCCCACAGGCAAAAAACCCACAGGGCCCGAGCCATGAGAGAAGACGTAAACACTTCCCCACACCAAGAATTGAGAGTAGAACGCAGCCAAGACGGGGACGTAATGTACACTGCCGGCACCCTGTGACAGCGAACGTATCCTGTGTGTACACACATCTAATCCACACAGAGCAGAGAAGAAACTGTTCTGGGACAGTACAGAGCAACAAGCTCCCAAGGGACACGTGCCTACATCTAACGCAGGCAGAAAAAACTGCGAAAGCTGAAAGAACACGTCAGGAAGAGCCAGGCATGGCAAAAAAACAACCATGAGGGGTAGTGTGTCTCCACAGAGACAGGAAAGTGCTACAGACTAACCGTAGACTACAACACACAGAGTGGATGTTCTACAACAGCAGGAAGAGCATCGACAAATGAGAAGCATCCCAAGGTGACTCCGCAGGAGCAGTTGAAATGGCCAGTGCCAGGAATAGCAGCTATACAATATCCAACAAGTACCCCACATAGGGTATAGCACATCCCTATAAAAACAAAGGACACCTTGAGCCGAGCTCTTAGAGAGCTAAAAAAGAAAAGCAAAAACAGCTGGCCAGCTGTAACAAATGAAGGACAAGACGGCGAAAAGCTGCACAGTCCGTCTGGGTAATAACGTCTTGAACCCAGAGACTGAGCACCAGAAAAAGCTGTGACAATACTGCATTTAAAAGCCAAAGTCCACAACAAGGACTACAAACCATGGAACTCATGGAAACTCAGACATGAAACGTCGAACCCCCAAGTCAGCATGTCCGTCGCACAAGGTGACTCCATCAAAGGGTAAATCCTGAAGATGCTCCTGGACGTTGGCAGGGAAACAGCCATCGTGTAGCCAGGCATGGCGACTTAAAGCAACTGACCGGGCTATAGCACAGCCCACAGAATCGGTGGTGTCCACGGCCGACCAAATGGAAAATTAAGCTATTTCTCGGCCATCAGAATCACCCATTCCAGGTCAGTATGTGGACTCTTCAGAAGAGAAGAGGGAAGCAGGTGCTAAACAGAGTCCTAAAGGGCAGAAGTAGCCCGTGCAAACATGCAAGACGTGTTCAGAGATCTAAGGCCTGCCCTGGTGGACACAAATACATGACGGCACACGATTCTAACCATCGAGACTCCCAAGTTGGAGGTAGTAACGGAGGAGGGGCAGAAGGCAGCGAGACTGAAGCCACCTGAATCACCAGCCCTTGAGCCCTAAGGTGGAAGGACAAACTGACAGGGTCATCTGGAGCAGGGCGATGTTGACGTGCAAGAAACAAGTTACTTACCTGTAACTTTAGTTCTCCAGTATTGGTAACTTCCATAGATTCCCATTGCTTGTATCATTCCCCGTCGTCGGAATGGGAGCCTCGGTAATTATGTATATACATATATACCTAGGTAAATACACCCTAATAGGTGCAAAAAGTAAAAAATTAGGCCTAGGCCTCATATGTTGTAGCCTATAGGTGTCCTTATGTAAAAAGACCCAAACTTACATTAGTAACCAATCAGATCAGCCTCACCCTGTGGAGAACTGGAGAACTAAAGTTACAGGTAAGTAACTTGTTTCTTACTCCAGTATTGGAACTTTCATAGATTCCCATTGCTTGTATCAGAGTAGATAGCAGTTAGCATACCTCAAACATTTCGTGCATAGTTACAGAACCATTATAAACCAATGATATCACACATCATAACAACTATAAATCAGTAACCATAGCATAATAAACGAAATGTTTGAAAAAACAGGAGGAGGGAAGAGAGGAAAGCTCACCTCTTATTGGAAGAGATTTCTCAGGACTGCTTGTCCAACAGCCGAATCCTCCTTTGCAGCCGCCTCCAGGCAGTAGTGCCTCGTGAATGAGTGAGTACTGCTCCAGGTGGCCGCTCTGCAAATATCCTTTATCGATACTCCAGCAAACAGCGCTGTTGACGCTGAGAATGATCTTGTGGAATGTGCCTTCACCTGTCCTTGCAAAGGCTTGCCTGCCGCCTGGTGGCAGAAACGGATCGCACTTGATATCCATCTAGAAATCCCTTGCTTTGACAATGGAAATCCTTTCCTTGGGGCTCCGAAAGCCACAAACAGCTGGGGTGTCTTCCGAAATCCAGCTGTGCGTTGTAGATAGAATTTCAAACATCTCTGAACGTCCAGAGAATGAAGTGTCCTCTCAGCCTGGGTTGAAGGCCGAGGAAAAACGGAATTCAGAACCACCGGTTCATTAAGATGAAAGTCTGTCGGCACCTTCGGAATGAACTTGTGGTTCATTCGTAGGATCAATGTATCATTCTTGAACTGCAAGAAAGGTTCTTTGATAGTTAAAGCCTGAAGTTCTCCTACTCTCCTTGCAGAGGTGAGTGCCAGAAGAAGCGCCACTTTCCATGATAGGAACTTCAGGTCCGCCCTATGTATTGGCTCAAATGGCGATCTCATCAGTTGAGCCAGGACCACATTCAAGTGCCACACCGGAGGTGGGGGCCGAACTGGCGGAAAAACTCTAAACAGTCCTTTCAGGAATTGTTTTATTACTCTTGCTGATAATAGAGAAGGGCCCGATCTTGTTCTTCTATACCTGGAAAGAGCTGCCAAGTGGACCTTGATGGAAGCATGAGCCAGACCTGCCTGTGCCAAAGATAGAATGTATGGCAAGAGTTGATGCGGAGCTGATGAGAATGGATGCACTCCTCTCTGGCACCATAAATAGAACCTCTTCCATTTCGCTCTATATGTTCTATTAGTGCTAGGAGCTCGTGCCTGTGCCAAGATGTTCCTGCATTCCTCTGGAATGTCTAAATCTTTAAACTCTCTGTATTCAGGAGCCAAGCCGTCAATTGAAGTGAGCTCGGGTTCGGGTGGAGAACCTGGCCGTTGTACATTGATAGAAGAGTCTGGTTGGGGTGCAGATGAATGGGCTGCTTCTCCGATAGAAGAAGCAACTCCGTGTACCAGAACTGGCGAGCCCAGGCGGGCGCTATCAGTATCATCCTGCACTTGTCCATCTTGAGCTTCTTGAGGACTCGAGGTATCAGGGGAAATGGCGGAAAGGCGTAAACAAATGCGCCTGACCAAGACATCGAAAGGGCATTCCCCAGTGACCCTCGATGGTGTTCCCTGCTTGCATAACACCGGCATTTCTTGTTCCTCGGTGTCGCAAACAGGTCGATCGCTGGGGTCCCCCAACGGGAGAAGATGTTCTTGACCACTGTGTTGTCCAATTCCCACTCGTGTGAAACTGCCCTCAGGCGGCTTAGCGTATCCGCCTTCGTGTTGCATACTCCTGGAAGGTGTTCTGCCACGAGCGTGATGTTCTGTGAGATCGCCCATTCCCACAGCAGCTGGGCTTCCGAAGAAAGCAGTGGCGATCTTGTGCCTCCCTGCTTGTTGACCTAATGCATTGCGGTGGTGTTGTCCGTCCGCACTAGGATTGCCGAATTTGAAATCCTTGGAAGGAAAGCCAACATTGCCAACCGAATAGCCCTTAGCTCCAGAACGTTGATATGTAAGCGACGTTCTCCTGGAGTCCAGTGACCACTGACTTGGAGGTCTTGCATGACCGCTCCCCAACCCTGAAGGGAAGCGTCTGCGGTAATGACGCGAGGAGCCGGTGCCGCTCTGAAACTGAGACCCACTGCGAGGTGAGATCTTTTCATCCACCATGAAACCGTCCGTTTCATCTGCTGGGTGACCGTTACTCTGTCGTCGAACGACCCTTCCACCTGTCTCCACTGAAGGTCCAGTTCCTCCTGCAAGGGGCGCATTCGCAGCCTGCAGTGCGGAATCAATTGAATACAGGATGAAATCGACCCTAGAAGAGATTTGTACATCCTGACTGTCATCCAACTTTTCTTCTGCAATCGAGCGGCTGAAGACATGAGTTTCATCTGTCTCTCTTCCGATGGGAAGGCTTTGCACACCTGAGTATCGAGTATCGCTCCCAAGAACTTCACCGTACCTGCCGGTTGAAGAACCGATTTGTCTTTGTTGAGTTGCAAACCCAGATGAATAAAGAGGTTTAAGCATGTGTTCACTGCTTCTGTTGCCTCTTGGAAGCTTGGAGCCTTCAGCAGCCAGTCGTCTAAGTACGGGCTTACTTCCAGCGACTGTCTTCTCAGAAATGCTGCTACCGGGGCCAGCACCTTTGTGAATATCCGAGGAGCGGATTTTAATCCAAATGGAAGCACCATGAACTGGAAGTGACTCTTGCCTACTGTAAAGCGAAGGAAACGTCTGTGAGCTGGATGGATCGGGATATGAAAATAGGCATCTTCCAGGTCTAATGTAGCCATGAAGTCGCCTGGATTCAAGAGGCGCAATATGTCCTGGAGTGAAATCATCCGAAATGACAGCTTCACGAGATAGGTGTTGAGCTCCCTTAAGTCCAGGATCGGACGCCACTTTTGTTTCGTTTTGCGGATCAGAAAAAATATTGAATAGAAACCTTCTCCTCTTTGTGATAGGGGAACACGTTGGATCGCCCCCTTATGAAGCATTTGTTGAACTTCCAATTGCAGAAGGTTTAGATGTTTTGAAGTAGTGGCGTGGGGAGCTTTTGTAGGTGGAAATTCCTGGAATTCTAGCGTATGCCCATGTCGGATGATGTTCAATACCCACTGATCCGATGTTATTTCTTCCCAGCTGCTCAGATGTTGTGATATCCTGCCGCCCACTGGAGATCCCAGAAGTGGAGGAACAGTTGGCAGAGTCAGGAGGCCGCTATTGACGCTTGCCAGCGTCTTTGCCCTGACGCCCTTGTCGTCCACGAGCGTTCTGACGAGAGAACGATTGAGATTGTGACTGTCGCAGATAATATTGATTGCCGTACTGAGGTCTGTACGACTGCGACTGCTGCGAGTACCGTTGCTGCTGATAGCCTCCTCTTGGTGAAGTGAAGCCCCTTCCTCTTGCTCCACGGAACGGTGTCTTTCTATATTGTAGGTTCCCAAGAGCCCTTGCTGTCTCTGTGTCCTTCTTTATTCCCTGTAGGGTCTCATCGACATGTTTTCCAAATAACATGTCCCCATCAAAGGGCAAGTCCAGAATCCTATTCTGGACCTCTGGTCGGAAGTAAGTTGCTCGTAGCCACCCCTGCCGTCGAAGAACCGCCGCGCTGCCCAGAGCACGGAAAGAAATGGTGGCGATGTCCATCGCGCAGTCAATCATTTCCGAAGAAGAACGTTGTCCCTCTTCTAGAAGTTTCTGTGCTTCAGCTTTAGGGTCATCCGCTAGAAGGTCCACATAGTGTGCCACATCACTCCACATCTGGCGGTCGTATCTTGCTAGAATCGCCAAGGCATTGGCCGCTCTGACCAACAAGCTAGCCATAGACGAAAACCGCTTCCCAGCGTTGTCTAACCTTCTACCCTCCTTGTCTGGTCGAGTTGTGAGGGTGGCCGAAGGATTCCGTGATTTCTTCTGCGCCGCCTGCGATATGACCGAGTCTGGTCTAGGTTGTCCAATCAAGCAGGCGGGACTGTCATCAGGAGCTTTATATTTTTTCTCCAAGCGTGGAAGAGTTGGAATGACCGTCGCTGGGGACTGCATCACTTTCTTTCCTTCCTCCCATATGTGCTCTACAATGGGAATCGAACGCACTGTCTTATGGTATGCCTCTTTAAAATCATACAAAAAACAATCCGTAGAGGTTGCAGGCATGGTTAGCTTAAAGCGTGCCGTGGCTCTTTCCATCAAACTGAAGAAACCTCCCACATCAGCCGGAGGTGAGTCTACCGGGTCCGGCACCGGAGAAGCCGGATCCGGAGCTATATACTGGTTCCATTCGTTATCAGGATCCTGATCCTGGTTGTCACCTGCTTCATCCTCATCCGAGGTATCAACTTGGACTTGTGTCTGCCGAGGATATTCCCTCTCCTCTTCCCCCTGTGAAGGAGGTACAGACTGAGCTGCCACCACCAGTGGCTGAACCTGCGCTTGACCTTCCACTGGTCGCGACCCTCGTATGCTCCTATACTCCTCCAGCATTGCTCTTAAGTCTGTCAAAAGACTCATAGGCATTGTCACCGTGCCCTGCTGTGCCTGGGTTTCCTGGTATGCGACCTGTTTTTGTGGTCGCTGCTCCTGCCGATAATAATACTCCTCATCTTGGTCAGAATCATGGTATTTTAGATTCAACTGAGATGGACTGTATGCATCCCCATACATCTCATTCTCCCCCTCCGAGTAATCCTCTTCGTCCAACACCAGGGCTGTGGGTAATGATGGCACCTTTCTAGGTGATGTCATATCCGGAGTTATCCTCCTCTTCCTGGTGCCTTCTCTAGCACCTGCCGTCGACGGCGTCATAAACGAATCCACCATCTCCATATTTTGAACCGTCATCGACGGGACCGTCGACGAGATTACCTTCACCGTCGACGGGATCGTCATCGTCGACGGGCTCGTCATAGTCGACGGGCTCGTCATCGTCGACTGGTTCATCATCGTCGACGGGCTCGTCGTCGTCGACGACGAGATTGCCACCGTCGACAGGATAGTCATCGTCGACGGAATGGTCTTCGTCGACGAGGTGGTAACCGTCGACGTAGTCCTAGTCGTCGACCCTGTCGTCGACCCAGTCTTCGTCGACCCAGTCTTCGTCGACGGCATCGTCGTCGAAGTCCTCGTCGACGCTTTCGTCGTCGTCGTCGTCGCTGGATGGCTCGTCGACGACTGAGGAGACAAAGTCACCACAGAAGCTTTAGAGCCTTTTTTGACCACTGTTGAGGCCTCTACAGTTGGTTTTTTGAAGGACTTAGAAACTTTCTCCTGATGTGAAGGCCCAGCCGAGCTCTCATCCAGTTTTGCCTTCTGCACCTGAGGTGCTTGCCTTTCCCTCTCCTTTACACTCTCGTGAGGAGATTTGCTAGGCCCGGGCTTGCCAGACCTATCAGAGGTCCCACGCATAGCCTTTGAGGGGGGTTCAGATGAAACCTCCACAGATGATCCACCCCTCTTCAAAGATGTCTTAGAAGATGATGATCTGGCATCTTCCTCATCACTAGATACCACTACCTCCTTCCTTTCCAATCTCCTGAGCCAAATAAGTAACCTTCCTTCACGATCACGGAGGGTCTTCACAGACCTCATCCTGCATATCTTACAACCCTCTGCCTTGTGGTCGGGGTATAAACAGTATATACAGTCCTTGTGTTTATCCTCAGTATAATGTCGTTTTTTGCCACAAGTGGCACAAGGCCTGAAAAGGCTCTTCTTTTCCTTATCAGCCATAGTAAAGCTGAAAGAAATCCTGTCAAAAAACTGCTTAAATAGTACCTCAAGTAGAAGTTAGAGCAGAGCTCTAAGGAGACTCCCTGTCACCAACGATGCAGTAGAAAATCTGAGGCTCAGCTTTCTCAGGAAGGTTCCACAGGGTGAGGCTGATCTGATTGGTTACTAATGTAAGTTTGGGTCTTTTTACATAAGGACACCTATAGGCTACAAAATATAATGAGGCCTAGGCCTAATTTTTTACTTTTTGCACCTATTAAAGTGTATTTACCTAGGTATATATGTATATATATATATAATTACCGAGGCTCCCATTCCGACGACGGGGAATGATACAAGCAATGGGAATCTATGAAAGTTCCAATACTGGAGTAACAGCACGATCCACCGGGTCGCTTGAAGAGGCCCTCGCCTGGGTCCCCCCCAGAAGAGCGTTGTATGACGACTCGCTAAATCACAACAAGGGCTCCACTTCCACGGTGCCCTGGTGGAGTAATTCCAGCAAGGGATCCGAAGGCAGAGAGACTGAGGGTTGCTGCACTTGTAAAATGTCCGTAGTCCTGTGAACTGCCCTCACAAAAGCCGCACTAGCCACCGTGGCTATTCGATGAGGTGACAACAGGTCATCCGCAGGGGACGGCATAAGGATAATACTGCCACCAAAATGTGGGGGCTCTGTAGCCTGAGGACATCCAAAGCCCTGCCAGTGCATTGGGTCCCACCCGAAAGGATAGCGAAACAACCCTGGGAGTGGTGAATCCACAGGGGCCTCCTCAAATTTGGCCTCCACTAACCGATGAAAGACCGGGGATGGCACCGGCGTCGAGACGTCGTCTCGATGTCGATGAGCCCTGAAGGAGCCTCGTCTGTGCAGCATTGAACCGGCGTTGAAACGACCTCCACCGAGGTGGGAGCCTGCGGAGAGGAACCGAGTAGAATCGGAGTCCAGGACTGTGCCGCAGCCTCTGCCGGCATCAGGAGCCTCACAGGGCTGTGCGGAGAGGGCATGGAAGGCCCAAGAACAGGCCTCCATCTGGGTCTGAGTCACCCCAGCACTAGAAAATGGTGGTTAAGTGGGGTACGACTCCTGAGGGCCCGTATCCGGTGGAGAACGGGAGCAGCAGGCACCGCCGCCGAGCAAAGGTGGGTGACCTCTGACTTTTTTCTTGTGCCTACCTGCGGTAGGAGAGCGACATCCATGGAAATGACTCCGTGACAGGCCAGAACCGACCCCCCCCCCCCCCGCACGAGAAGGAGACCGGTGGTGTGAGGACTCCGAAAGGGACATCCGAGAGGACAGCAACTTCATGCAATGTTCTCGCAGGGACTTCGGCTTCAGCCATCAGCAGGCGTCGCACTGCTCGGAGTCTTAGTGCTCTCCCAAGCACCACATACATATCACGCGTGGATCCGTCGCCGACATCTGCCGCGTACAGGATTCACATGACTTGAAGCCCGAAAGCATCACACACTGTTCCTGGATGCCAAAAGGCGTAGAGAAAGCCTGAAAAACTAAAATAGGCCAGAGGCAACTGATTCTCCGGATCTGCGTTGGGTTGCAGAAAAGAAGAAAACTGACGTCGGCACAGCAAGGGGGGTGGGGGGGGGGAGTGGATGTCTTATATGGCTCCATTGACGTCACTTGTGTGGATGACGTCAGGATGGAGCTGGGCGATGCAGAGGTACTGCTGGGAAAAAGTTTTCCGGATCCAGTCTGACACCTGATGATATTCTACGTTAAGATGTCTCTATCAGATTCTAGGTCAGGAACGGAGGCGAGGATTATGCTCATTCTTTCTTCGCTTTATTAACATTTTTTCCAGCACCTTAACACCAATCTTGTAACAACTACATTTCCCATAACCATGGAAAAGAAAACAGTCCTTTAATAGTCCTTCCACTCTGTCAATGACTCTCAGCTCATAAAACCTGCTGTTCCTTCCTGCACTTCCTCTTTCTTCGCTGCTCAGCAGCTAGAGCTAAGTGCCTTTCTTTTTCTCCTTGTTAACGATTATAGGTGTGCTGCTTGCGCTTATCTTTGGGGGATCTGTGCAAATGTATTCCTTTTGTCCCTACAGATTCCCTCATCAGCCGCGGGAACGCTAGTGCGCTACTTACGCGGCTTACGCCACTTCCCGGGACCGCGGTGTGGTCCTCCGCCCGCTAGAGGGCGCTGTGGGGGGAGACGCGACTCGGTGCTCCCGGAGCGCGTTTTTCTTTCTGTCAGCATTGAACGCGCTCCGGTCACCGTTAGGTCCACGCCCATTTTGCTGCCTGCGAATCTTCCAGTGCTGCGGCCTGGGTCTGTACAAATTTGGTTTCCCTGCATTGAAAAACGCCAGCGACGCAGGTAGGTAGTGGTGCGCTGCACCGTGGGTAGTTTTCCCACACACACCCGGTGGCACGGGTCAGTATCTGTTACTGTGTGGAGCTTTGAGCAATTGACACACAGGCACCTGGGCAGGCGGTTGAAAGTCCATTGTATTTCTGGGCGTTTTAGGCGCCTCATGGGTTGATAGCCCCACTGAAAGCTGGGCCTGTGGCCATTGAAATATCCCTGAGAGACCCTCAGTTTAATTGTCCCTCACGTTCTCCGTGGGGTTGGTGTCTGGGGTTACCCGACTTTCTCTAAGTAGCGCTTGTGCGAGGTGGTGCATGATTGACACAATGGAGCAAGAGTACTATGAGGAAGAGGATTCCTTGTCTTACCTGCAGTGGGATGATTTTGATAACAAAGTGGATGATTTCATTTATAGGGCAGTCACGGAACTCATGACCACCATGGAGCAGCGCTTGGCAGACAAAATTGAGCAATTGTATGCTAAGATGGCACTCTCCAACGCTGCGGGAGTCCACCCTGCGGGAGCGGTGGAATTGATCCAGGTAGAGGGTGAGGGACCCCCACCTCCCAAAAAACAGTGTACGGAGGGAGTTCATAAAGACGCGTTTGAACGCCTTAAGCAGGCTTTCTTGGAGCATACTGCTCCCATTGTCTTACCCCAACACCCTCACCCCCTGCTGATGTACCCCAGCCAGCTTCCCCTCAAACTCAGCAAGGGGATACACTGGATGCTTCAGACGACTAAGCAGGCTCCTCGAGATCCTGGAGACCTTCTGGGTCTACTGACCCTCCGTAGGCGGGGATAGCGGCTATGCTGGACCCGGATGACATAGTACACCCTAGATCAGCGGAATGGGTCACCGCTGAGAAGGCGGCGTTGTATGTGGCGTCCAGTCTTAGAAAACCCTTGGAAAACGAGGCTAGGAGTAGGTTGAGAGCGGAGTGTCCCCGGCCCACTTTAGAGGGTAAGGTGTCTCTAGCACCGGAGATAGAGGGGAAGATGGCCACTTTCTTGGCAAAGTTTATAAAAGACCCAAGAAATGGATAGATCGGTTGTTGCATGCATGCCAGTACAAACTGCTGGATGCCATTGGTCCCATGTCTAAAATCCTGGACATGGCAGAAGAGGCTCGTATTTCAGGTGCTCTAATTGACCCGGAGGTTCTGTCAGCTTGGGCACAGCACGCCATATGTTTTATGGGAAACGCTGTGTGCTTTCATCAGAAAGGCGGATATCCCTCTTGATAAAGGTGGACCCCAAGTTGGGCAACTTGGCCTGTTCGAAGGCAGGTGCGTCAGCACAGGTAGGTTTGTTCGGAGAGCCCTTTATCAAGGTACTTGGGAAATTCGTCGCAACATTCACGTCCCCGGATAAAGGGCAGGCGAACATCAAAAGCCTCTTTAACCCTCGAGTTTTCTGCGGGGCAGGAGCCGCCCGCCCAGCCGAGGCCAATCCCATCAGCCCCAGGTGAGGGGGCAAGGCTCCGGACGTGGCCAGTATCAGACAGACCAGCGGTTTAATAATTTCTACCCAACCAAAGGTTAGCGGTTCCGCGGCGAGGAAGCTACAGAGGCCACAAGGGAAATACAGACAGTGAGAGTATTGCCTGCGGCGCAGCTGCGAGTGAGTGGCAGGCTGGTGCGGTGTTTTCCCGCTTGGGAAGCTCTTACCGGCGACGCTTGGGTGCTTCAGACAGTAAGGGGTTTCCAGATAAAGTTTTTCGGGTCCCTGCGGCAGAGCGTTCGGCCCCGGCCGATAGTGTTCTGTGCGGCGGATGCCGCCATGGTGGACGAAGAGGTAGCAGGTTTGCTCAGGAAGGGAGCAGTGTGTCGGACAGTGGTCCATCCTACAGGATTCCTCAGCAATATCTTTTTGGTGGACAAGCCGGGTGGGGTCGAAGACCTGTCATCAACCTGCGGAAATTCAACGAGTGGCTGGTGTACAGGCATTTCAAAATGGAAGGCATGCACCTGCTCAGGGATGTACTCCAGCCTCTCGATTGGATGGTGCGGTTGGACTTGAAGGACCCGTACCTAGTGGTACCGATCTTCCCTCCGCACAGGAGAGACCTGCAGTTTCTCTGGCAGGAACAAGCTTACAAGTTTTGCTGTCTGCCGTTCGGCCTCTCCTCGGCTCCGTGGTGTTTCACCAAGGTTCTCAAACCAGCAGTGGAATACCTGAGAACCCGGGGGTCTGCTTGATCGTCTATTTGGACGATATTTTCATCATGGCCCGTACAACTTCGAACCCATCTGCAAATGGCGGTGGACTTTCTCCAACTGTTAGGGTTCGTGATCAACGTACAGAAATCTCTTCTGTCTCCGACTCAGCAGGCTTCGTTTCTGGGGTTCGTGATAGACTCCGTTGCAGCCACGCTCAGTTTGCCCTCCAGGAAGGTGGCGAAGATCCGCCACGAGATCCGTCAAACCCTGGACAAGCAGGGGACTTCCTTGCAACAGATTGCCCGACTGGTAGGCTTGTTCTCGGCCTCCATTCAAGCAATCTTTCAGGGCCCGTTGTTTTACAGAGCCCTGCAGTGTTTACAAGCGCATCACTTGCGGAAGGGTCTGAGATATTCCCAGGTGGTTCCGTTGACAGACGAAGTTCAGGAGGAGTTAGAGTGGTGGCTATCCCACATGGAATCCTGGAACGGAAGAGCGATCTTCGGTTCTGCCCCCGATTTGGTGATCGTGTCGGACGCAAGCAGGTCCGGCTGGGGGGCATGGTGTGGAGAATTCTCCACAGGCGGAAGTTGGTCTCCTCAAGAGCAACAACTTCATATCAATTGCCTCAAGCTCCTTGCGGGCTCCTTTGCGGTTCGATGTTGGACCAAGGACAGGGTCCAAGCTTCCGTCATTCTAGAAATTGACAATGTGTCAGCAGTCAGTTATATCAATCACCATGGCGGCACGCGGTCCAAAACCTTGGCGACTTTAGCGAAACAATTTGTCACAGCGGAATGTCTTCCGGGGTCAGAGAACTCTGTAGCAGATTGGCACTCCCGATATCTCCAATACGCCAGCGTCTGGAAACTGGATCCTAAGATTTTCCAGTTCTTGCAGGAGCGTTGGGGTCCTTTCTCGATCGACCTGTTAGCTTGTCGGCTGGACCGTTAACTTCCCTGGTTCTTCAGTTGGAGACCGGATCCTATGACGGAGGCGTCAGACGCATTCACCCAGGAGTGGAGTCGGGAGAGAGGTTATGCGTTCCCACCCTTTTCCATGATAACTCGGGTGGCGGCCCAGGTCCGCATACAGAGGGCGTCTTTGGTCTTGATAACACCGTTTGAGGTCGCAAGTCTGGTTTCCAGTTCTACTGGAACTTTCTTGGGATTTTCCAATCCAACTCCTCCCAACTCCCCGTCTCCTGTTGAGTCCGGAGGGGACTCCTCACTGGCTGGTGGAGGAGGGCTCCCTCCAACTGATGGCGTGGTGGATTACAGGCAACGTTGGCGATTACCGGGCCTTTGGAGCCACGCTGAGCTCCTTTTGTCCAGAGCCTGGGCGGACAGCACGTCCAAACGTTACAGAACGGCCTGGACGCGATGGGTATGTTGGTGTATGCGACGGGAGATGGATCTCGTGGTCACAGATTTGACTCAGGTTCTGAATTATTTAGCAGAGCAAGCTCAGAAAGGTTTGGCCTACAGGTCGGTGAATACGATCCGTTTGGCTATTTCAGCCAGGCATGCCCCGGTAGAAGGTGCCTCTTTAGGGGAGCATCCCTTTGTTTGCAAACTCCTTCGAGGCAGTAGATTATCACTTCCACCGGAGCCCCGTTATTCAGTCCTTTGGGATGTGAATCAGGTCCTGAATCTGCTGTTGTCATGGCAACCGAACTGTTTCCTCTCCAGGAAGGAGTTATAGGCCAAGTTGGCGATGTTGCTTTGTTTGGTGTCATGTAGGAGAGTTTCAGACGTGTGTGCTGTTGATATTACAGAGAGGATTTTTTCCTCTGAAGGGGTTACTTTCACCGTGAGTAGGCGCACTAAGTCTAATATGCACACAATTTCTTATCCGCCTTTGCGGAAACACCTAAGCTCTGTGTGGTACAATGCTTAAAAGTTATGAAGAAGCCACGGAAGTTCGACCCCCGGGGGAACGACAACTCCTTATAGCCCTTAAAAAGCCTTTTAGAGCGGTGACCTCCCCCACTATAGCTTGGTGGGTGCGTTGGATCATGCAGGAAGCGGGCATTAACACGAGTGTTCGGTGCGCATTCTGCTAGGGGAGCGATGGCGTCAAAGGCTTTCAGCCTAGGAGTGCGTTTGGAAGACCTGATGAGGGCAGCGGATTGGTCGTCAGACTCCACCTTTAAGAGGTTTTATTTTAAGCCATTGCTGAATGTGGCTGAGGTGGTTATCGACAAGCTTTGTAGGAGCATAATCCTCGCCTCCGGTCCGGACATAGAATAGAAATTTGCCTGGCCTACGAGAAGGTAAGTTTCAATTCTATTAAGGACGCGGAGGTGAGGATTATCCCTCCCAGCAAGCGTGTGGGTTGCTGCTCCACCCCATATGAATGCAAGTAATCCTTTTTGCAAATTTTGGGAGTCAAGAAAATGCTTGTGCAATGCTTTGATGAAATGATGGTCTTGTTGGCACGATGATGTCATTTAAAGGTCTGGAGTCTGTTTTGTTTAGTTTATTTCTGTTCAGAGGACAGTGAGTGATCAAGGTGTTTTTTTTTCTTTCAGGAAACGAGTTTGCAAAGCAATCTGGTTAAACAAGGGAGAGAACCTCCAGCGAAGAAAGAAAAAGTGCAGGAAGGAACAGCAGGATGTATGAGCTGAGAGTCATTGTCAGAGTGGAAGGACTATGAAAGGACTTTTTTTTTCCATGGTTATGGGAAATGTAGTTGTTACAAGATTGGTGTTAAGCTACTGGAAAAAAATTTGGTTAATAAAGCAAAGAAAGAATGAGCATAATCCTTGCCTACGCGTCCTTAACAGAATTGAAACTTACCTTCTCGTAGGCTAGACAAATTTCTATTCTTGGGTACAGTGCTCCATTCTAAAGGCCACATCTTGAGAGTTGTGTCAATGGGAGCCATTCTGGAGCAATGAAATAGTCATGATTTCTACTCAACGATCTGTTCTGCTCTCAAGTCCATTACTGGTTTATGTCAAGTTGAGGGGGCACCTCTGGAGTATTGCGTCCTGTCCTGGGGAATAGATTTAATATTTTCTTACTGGGTCTGGAGGTCACATCTAGAGTAATGTGCCCAGTACTGGAGACCACACTTACTAAGCTATGTTAATATTTATGTCCCTTGTTACATTGTTTTATTGAAATCCAATTCGTAAAAAGGCATCCTAGCAATAAGACTAACAATCCAGAGATTTGTTGTTCAGCCACGTGTAATCATTTTCTCAACTGAGAGGCAGTGTACGTCACTGAGGTGATGAGAAAACAGAAAACCTCAGGGTTAGTTTAACATTACTGAGACTGGCATAATTAAGATTATCCGAATGTTTTTTATTGAGTTGTTTACAATTACAATATATGCTACTATACTCTAGGTGAGATCCGATAACTGTCTGAATCAGCATACAATTTTGGTCCTCTGGAAGAAGAGGCACCATCATTTTTATAACGCATAGATGTAAAAATACAAGACAAAGTGTTCTTTGCAATTTGAGTTGACAGTTCAATTTGCTGCCAACCATGAATCCTAAATGGCAAACTTAATCAACTAGAGTGGGGTGCTACAGTGGGATCATCCTGGAACAAGAACCTTTGTTTTTCCGAAGTTGAACTTAAAGTAGTTTTTTTTCATCCATAAGCTGCCTTTTTTCAAACAGTCAATAAAATTGGACTGTGTTAGAGTATAACTACAATTCAAGTTCAGTATTGTGTTTGCATAGGCTAAAAGATCCAGCTTAAATTATCCGATTAATCAGGTGCAAAAATAAAACAAAATGTTGAACAAATCAAACATTCATCCCCAGTCACAGATTTTGGTTAAATCCAGACTGATTTACATATGGCTGGGTGCAAACCGAGTGGCATGGTGAGCAAAAAAACAATGGGTTAACCCCAGATCTGTGACTTTGGGGTGAATGCTTGATTTGTTCAGCGTTCCGGTCATCTGTTCTTTCTGCTTTTGTAGCCCTGAGTGGGAAGAGTATGCCTAGACGTGTGGTCCATGCTCACTGTGCCACTGGATTCAAGATAGCCTGGTTGATGAGAAGTTACCCCGAACCCGGTCACAGGATGCTTTTTTACGGTCCAGGGAGGACCTGGCCTGGCTGTTCGGGCTTGACTATTCCCATGGAGAGCAGGGTTAAGATCGATTTGCATATGGCTGGGTCCATACTGGGGTGGAGTGGGGAGCAAAAAGTAATGGATTCAAACCAGATCTTGGAGTAGGGCTAAATGTTTGATTTGTTCTGCCTTCCGTCCATCATCTGTTCTTTTTGCCTCTGATTAACCAGGCTCATGGGCCGACAGCAGATATTGAATAGAGTTGGACTTCGTGTTAACCCTTGTGGGACACCACACACTATTCTGTAATAAAAAAATGTATGTGGAGGTAGAATGAATACCTGGTAAGAATTTTTCAAGGAAGATGAGAAACATCACAAAGCTGCATCTTTTAACCATCTCATTAAGCTGGGAAATTAGTATTTCATGCAATACAGCAGCAAAGGCAGCAGACAGATCTAGCAAGTTGAGCCCCCAATCCAACCTTGCTTTTGTATCATCCGAAGCCTATCCATCACAGCTAGCAATGCTAATCCTGTTCCATTATGTCTTTTAGAGATTTGTACTATTTTGGAGACACCAGCTGCAGAACTGTCTGAGGAACTAGTGTGTGGGGTTGAGGGGCACACAGCTTTGATTAACATTCACCACTCAATTTCATGGTGTAAATTTCATATTCATATTCATTTCATATTTACAACTGTTAGGATATGCCAGAATACATATATGGTGTCACTGTGCAATAAGTTATTTGTGTACAGATTAAAACATGCCTAACAATTTTCAATTCTACTAAAATGTTTTTTTAGACTCAGTGGTTAAAGCCATACATGTGGATATATGTTTCGTTCTAAATACTCCAGCTATTGTAGCTTAGTTTTCATTTAATAGGCTCAACTGAAATTAATAAAATGCCACAGACTAATAAATCATTTAAAATAACTTTAGGTCTCGTCACAGTGCTCCGCAGTATGAAGTTCTGAGCAATCCATATGTGGATGGTATTCCAATGAACACTAACTGTTAAGGAAATGCCTGACAGGAGTCAATTGGGAGAGTCACAGCAGAGCCCAGGGACAGTCTATGCCCAACCCAGCTGTAATATGTGAGCTTTCAGCAAAAGAAATCAGAAGCAAGAGAAGCCTTTGGCTCTGAGAGATTGGAAGTAGCAAGGGCATTCAAATAAAACTGTTGGCCGTAAAAAAAGTTTCAGTCCTACAGCTGAGAAAACACTATTCATTATAATAGCTCACACTGAAGCAGAAAGGTGTAGCATATATGAGTATGTCTGTGAAGCTCACCTTATTTAATCATTTACTTGCGTAGGTTGAAACATTCACTATTATAAGAACACCATTTACATTGTTGGTGTGCATATAATAAGTGAATGCTAGAACATTTACACCTCACCTCTCAACAAACCGATTTATTTACAAGAGCAGGAACCAGGTAAATGAAAATGTAAATTGATACTTGTATAGCGCACTACTCACCTGCAAGGGTCTCAAGGCGCTTGTACGAATACCGCTGTGGAACCCATCCTGGCTTTCCCTGTGAGGCGTCCACTCCTGGGCACCCCCAAGGTGGAGGCCAGGCATCCTTAGCGTTGTGGGGGCCGTTGTGGAGATTAAGCAAGCTATTGCCTAGAGTTGCAGAGTGGGACTCAATGATTGGAATAGGCACCGAGGCGAGAATTATCAGGTCCGTGGAATTTTGAGCCCAAGACCCGCTGAGGCGGGGAATTGACCCTGGTCCCGGGCTAGACCTCTGCATCAGGGTCTGCCGCTCTAATCATTGAGCCACACTTCTCCACGTCAATGTCAGGTCAATGTATCCAAGTTGAGTGACAGGCCTTGTTCTGTTTTATACCCACAGCACCATAAAAGGCGACATTATTAGGTGGAGTTGGGAAGTGAGTTGCATTAGTCAGCAAAGGTGTCCTCCGAAGCCAAATATTATTCACATGCCCAGAAACCTAGACATGATATAGATAAAGGTAAGAAATAACTGCTCTTAATACAAACATAAGACAGCCTTTAATTTATTGCATGGATACGGTTCATTGTAAGTTTGTGGACAGCACTATAGGTCCTGCAAAACATTATTTTACTACCTACTTACCCTTACTGCAAGCCAGGAAATAAAGTCCGCTCAATTGCCAAGTACAGGCAATGGAAAAAGTCTGTATGTACTGTTGTTGTTTACCAAAGTGAGGATTATAACATTAAAGTGAGGATTAGAACACCAAAGTGTACTAGCAAAGTGTGACATTCAAGGGGGCGTGGCTTCGGCGCGAAGCGGAATGGCTGCCTGCTGAGGGAGCTCCGCTCGCCAGTATTTCCATCCTACGAAAACATCCTTCTAAAGTGCCCCCACACGTCCGAAAACCACAGGAAAATGAAGCCTGAGGGGCAAGGATAGTAACGGAAGCGAAATTACAGGCGTGAAAAGCTGATCGCTAGAGAAATGAGCAGAGGTGTTTCACGCGGCACTGGGGTGAAGATGGCGGCGGCGGAGTGAATACGTCCTGGACTGTGGGCGAGGCATACTGCTGATCCACCTGGGACAGAGGACTGGTCACTTTTCGGGAGCGGCTGCCCGATCGTGGCGTCTGTAGCTGAGTAAGCCGCTGAGAGGAACTGTGTGACACTGGGACAAGCGGAGGGCCGACGACGTGCGAGCGTTGATGCGGCCAGCGGAGTCGCGGGGCTAGGAGTGGAGAGCGCGAAGATTACAGCTTCCACAGCACGGGAGTGTGAAGAGGTGCTGAGACACGACGAGGGGAAGCTGCAGCTGACACATGGGAGCAGAGCTGGGGGCGCCCGGACAGGTAAGGGACATCACTTGTTGGGCTGGGCCTGGGTTGCTGGGTGACGCGGACGACGACGGGCGCCATTTTCTGTGGTGCTTGGTGGGGATCGAGTTGCTGGGCGGCGAGGGTCACAGACCTGTGGTTGCGGGTGCGGGGACCCGGGGCTGGATCGGGGCCACTCCCTGGAAGCTGGGGGCTGTATACTATCTGTGTCATCTGGACCCCAGCAGAGCTGAACTGCTAGCTGGGAGGCGGAGGGTGGATGCAGGGGTTTGCCTGGCTGAGGGGAGGGGTGCTAGATCCGCCTGAGGGCACCATGCATTTGGCGATACTGGTCGAGCGTCTGGGCACTAAGGCTCGCCCCGGGGTACATATATCACTGGTAGCTCATTCGACCTGAAGATCAGAGACGATACATAGCACACCCTACGGCGGCGAGAGTGCAATCACTGGAGCTTGCTTCAAGCAGAGTGTCCAATACAATAGCACTGTCAGTGGCGGCTAGAGACAAATTGTCAAAACACGTGCTAGGAACCACGCAGAAGCTGCAGAGACAGTCATGGGGAAATCTGAGCCCAGGCAAGCCAAGCTGCAATTTGAAAACAGGCGCAACACCTGCGCTGTGGATGGCATGGGAGATCAGGGAGACCCAACAGGCGCTCAGGGCTCAGAAGAGACCAATGCAGATGACAATAGGTCCATACTTTTGGAACTCTGGGCTGGCTTAAAATCTATAGACAGTAGGATAGATGCACTGGCGTCTGGGCTGGATATAGTGAAGAGGAAGGTTGAAAAACACGAGCACAGATTAGATATTCTAGAAAACCGAGTCTAGGACTCGCATGATGTGCAGGCCGAATCCAGGACACAGATTCTGCAGCTGGAAAAAATTGTGGAGGTGATCAGTGCAAAAAATGAGGAGTTGGAAGCGCGCTCTAGGCGCAACAACCTGTGCATTTTAGGTTTATCGGAAACTACGCCCATTACCAAGATGGAGAAGTTTGTAGAGGACCTGCTACGTGAACTCTTTGGTCCGACGCTTTCTGCAATGTTCATAGTGGAACGGGCACATCGCTCGCTGGGGCCTAGGCCCAAACCGGGCACGCCTCCTCGTCCGATCATTGCGAGGCTGCTGAACTACGCTAACAGACGCGGTGCTCCGTGAAGCTAGAGCCAAAGACCCGGTAATGTATAAAGGCGATAAACTGTCATTCTTCCCAGACTACATGCCATGAGTTCAGGCGGCGATTAGGGAGTTTGTACCGGTTAAGAAATTGTTGAAGGAGGCCTCTGTTCCGTAAGCCATGTTCTACCCAGCTAAACTCAAAATCACACACGAGGAGCAAGCATATTTCTTTACAGATGCGAAATCGGCTTTAAAATTCACAAAGCACATTTGCAAGGGCAAGTCAACACAGCGCGCACGGACACCTGAATCTGCAGAGTCTGGTTTGAATGACACGGACTAGAAAGGCAGAACTATCCAGTCGACGAGGTCTTATAGCAAGAACACACCTAAGACAATCCAGACGTAATGCAGCTGTTAGCTGAGTTGCTGTGAAGGGGACTGAAAGTGGCGAGCTCCAATAGACACTACACACTGTTGGTTCTAAGAATGCTGTTTCAAATTACTTGATATGCCCTTCTAATACATGACGCGTGGGGAAGTACTACAGTAGACCGGTGACCACACCACGGTATGGATAGTCGCTGCTGAACCATTGCCCCTAGCGGGTGTTCCCAGACTGTTGGGATTGTATGGAACCTAATGCAATTTGTTGGGAGGGGGATGGGATTTATTCTCGGCCTGATTGGGAGGTTGGAGTGGGAGGAGGGGAGGGGGGTAGAAGGAGAAGGTTGTTACAAGGTTTGATTTGTTTGTTTCACACCATACCTTATCAATAGAATACAACCACACGCAAAGTGAGAGGATATATGGTAAATACACTGAACCGATGTACGAGAATCTCTTCTATGGCTAGACAAATTGAGTGGAGTACTAGATGCCCGGAATACTATGACTGATAAATGTAAATTGCTGACCTGGAATGTCAGGGGCCTAAACTCCTCTAAGAAAGTGAGATAGGTGGTGGCATATCTGAACCGCCACATGATACAAGTGGCACTATAACAGGAGACCCACTTAACCAAATATACGGATGGTGCTGTGGCCAACAGATGGGCGGGATTTCGACTGGCCGCGTCATACTCTTCCTATGCTAGAGGGGTCATGATACTGATCAAACGGGGAGTAGATTTCCAACCTCTACACACATACACAGACGACGAGGGGAGATGTGCTGCAGTGTGTGGTAGATTAAATAGACGACTGATCACTGTAGTGAATATGTATGGTCCCATTATGGATGATGCAGCTTGTGTACACCGTATGTGTAGGGTATTGAGAGAGTGGCCGGAGACTCATGTGTTTTTGGGGGGAGGTCTAAACACCTATTGGAATGCTGACCTAGACAAGTCGAATCCGTTAACTCACTGTACCCACCATGTGGCCAAGGCACTAACTAATGCAATGGAAGAATTTGATTTAATAGATGTATGGCACGTAAGGAATCCACAGGTGAGGGAGGGGACATACGCTACACCTGCACACGGCAGCTGGTCGAGACTAGACTATTGGTTAGTGGGAACAGTGGCAGCAGACTGGGTGCGAGGTGTTACGCCATTAGCTCGCACACTATCAGACCACAATCCAGTTCAGCTAGACGTGGTGTTCCCAACATCCGATGCCCCCCATTCACATGGCGCTTGGGATCCGAAGCCCTATTAGACCCTGTCTTTGAAAAGACAGTAAGAGAAGCTATTGTACAATATTTTGAACAGAACAAGGGCACGGTTGCGGCTGTTGCCACGCTATGGGAGGCCTTCAAGGTCACGATTAGGGGAGTTTGTATTAGTACAGCGGCGGTTGTCCTAAAAGATATACATACAAAGTTACGTAATACTGAAGCTGCACTGCGCGAGGCGGAACGCAAATATGAGGCGGACCCTAGAGCGGATACCCTGGCTGACTTGCAGAAACTGCTTAAGGATTTTGAGGAACTGGCTGACGCAGAACTAAAATATCTATCACGTAGACACACGGCCAGGCGTTATGGTGAGGGCGGGCGGCCGGGACGCGCCTTGGCGCTTAAGATTAAGACACGTCTTGAGCAACCACGGATTGACAGAATTATAGATGAGCAGGGGTCTGTGCCCCTTGATCCTACTGACACATTAGAACAATTTCGTAACTTCTATGCTGACCTGTATAAGTCCCGTGGATAGGTTCAAGAGGCAGAATTTGAGGATTATTTGAAGGATATTGCGTGAGCCTGGCTATCTGACACTCAAAGACAATACTTGCGTTTGCCTATAGACGAACAGGATTTGAGATATGCGATTGCGGCACTAGATAATGGAAAGGCACCGGGATCAGACGGTCTGACTGTCGAGTTTTATAAAAAGTATGCGGATATTCTGGCGCCGCAACTGCTTGAAATGTATGCGGAAGCTCATGAATCCGGGGAGCTCCCTCCATCTTTAAGAGAGGCGTTGATGATCACACTGCTTAAGAAGGATAAACCGCCGGACAAGTGCGACTCATATCGTCCATTGTCACTGCTTAATATTGACGCTAAGATTCTGGCCAAAATCTTAGCTACTAGATTGCAGCCCTTGATGCAGAAATTGGTATTGCCGGATCAATCTGGTTTTATACCAGAGCGATCCACGTCCTATAATCTGTGAACGATCTTCTCAATGTTTCATGTACTGGAGCCGAAATTGCAGGCGGCGGCGGTGCTTCTAGACGCGGCCATGACTTTCGATTCGGTCAAATGGCAATATATACAGTATATACTAAGGCGCATGGATTTCCACCGCTATTTTTGCAGTGGATAGCAGTGCTGTACACTAAGCCAAGCGCTCGGGTGCGCGTGGGAGGGCTCACGTCGAACTCCTTCCATATAGGGAGAGGCACGCGGCAGGGGTGTCCGCTATCACCGTTAATATTCGCACTGATACTAGAACCACTGGCTTGTGTGATCAGACAGCGACACAGGGAAGCAGCGCTTAATTTTAACTCCCGGCCAGTAGCTATATCACTCTATGCAGATGATGTGGTTCTCTTTGTCCGTGAATCAGCTCGGTATCTAGCACGATTGCTAAGAGAATATGTACGATTTGGTCATTTATCAGGGCTGTCTATAAATTGGGATAAATCTCTTGTAATACCACTGACTGAGTCCACCACTTGTCTGGATTTGGAGTTCCCGTTGGTGTGGACCGCGGATCCGGTAAAATACCTCGGAGTGTGGGTCCATAGAGACCCAAAGACAGTGGTTAGAGAGAATTATGGTAGAGCATATTCATCGTTAGAGAGCCAGGTGGATGGTTGGATAACTCTCCCGCTCTCTCTGGCGGACCGCATTGCCCTAATTAAGATGGTGGTTTTGCCAAATTTTCTATATCTCTTTCTTAACATTCAGATAGTGCTCACTTTACAATTTAGGAGTCAGCTGATTAGACTAGCATGGGCAGGCTGACATGCCAGAGTGCAATGGACTATGTTGGCCAAAAGTTATGAGAAGGGTGGATATGAGGCACCAGATTTTTTTATTTGTTACTTAAGTGCGCAAGCGCAATATCTATATTATTGGTACAGGCCACATGCATTCACACCACACGTCGTGGTGGAGGAGGGAGATGTGGCCCCAGTTCCGCTCTGTAGCGCGATCACTCAGCGCAGTCGTGGCACTCCAAAGACGGAAATTAATGCAGTTGACACTACTATTGCTGCATGGTGGAAGATCGGACACTTGGCACGCAAATTTCCGTTATATGCCCCGTCTCTCTGGTTGGCAAACCGCTCTGCCCTGTCGGTGACACAGGAGGCTCCATCGCTCCGTCTACTACAAGAGGCGGGTTTCAGATACAGGTCAGATGTTTATGTGAACGGGTCTCGGGTAGTGGAAGAGGACCAGGCCTATGTTAATAACCAAACGCTCTTGTTTCGTTTTGCGCTACATCGCCTGAGACATGCACTTAAAACAAATTACACTACATACCCACAAGAACCCCCTACTTTGGTCTCTTTGCAATATGCGATCACTGCCTCCAGCAATAAAAGTTTAATCTCGAAATTGTATAAGCTGATAAAGAACGAAAGCGCGGAGATTCTGGATCAGAGTTGGGAGCGCTGGTCTGCTGGTTTGCCTGAACCAATTTCAGAGGCGGATTGGAAATATATATGCGGTTTGACTGGGACGCTTAGTATGAATGGGAATTTGAGGATTATCCATTTTAAATATGTACACCAGGTGTATTATACTCCAATGCGACTACACAGGTAAGGGATAAGTGCAACTGCGGACTGCAAGCGTGCGGCCATGCAAATGCAGACTTTATGCATCTGGCTTGGGAATGTCAGAAAGTATGGGAATGAATTTTGGGAAGAAGTTGTGGGCTGCCTGCAAGATATGGTGAGTGTGGAGCTGGGATGTGATCCGCTTGCCTGTCTCTTATGCTGTGTACCACTCATCCGAGGAGTAACTGGCACGTTTGTGAGGCTGGCTCTGCTGATGGCAGCTCGTCGGGTCGCGATCACGAGGGGGAGTAAAAGCAGGCCTAAGATAGAAACATGGATCACGGATCTAGTCTATTGTAGAGACAACTTGGTGGCATATGCTGAGGAGCTGCCCGAGATTGAGACCAAGAGACATAAAAAAGCCACTGAGGGTGTATTTACTCAGTCGGGAGAATCTGCAACTGTTCAGTGAAGCACGCGGAGGAGTGCTCGAATCGGTTCCCACAGCTTGCCTGGTAACTGATGCATGCTTATATGACTAGGAATAATACATTGTACATGGTGTGAACGGTTAATTTCCTTTTCTTTTCATTTTTTTTCTTTTTGTTGTTGTTTCTCTTTGTTCGGGGGCCCTCTTTATTTTGTGGAGGCGGAATATGCACAGATGGAAAGTACTCTGCTTAGTTAAGCTTGCAGAAATTTATACTAGGTGAAACATGTATCTTAAAGATGCTAGATGTAATGAGCGAAGTCATTATGGAAATGTTATGCAATTACATTGACTTTGTATCTGCCTTCTGAACTGGTTTAATAAAATTTGTAAAAAAAAAAGTGTGACAGTCAAATAAGAGACGTAACACGTAGGTACAGTAGACATGTGGCTGAAATGAAGATAAGGTACTGAAGTGAGGAGGTAGTGAGGTTAAACTGAGTGTGAGTACATCATGAGGGTGTAGTAGGGGGTAATGCTAGGTTTGGTGAGGCGATTGTGAGGTTGAGGCAATGTTTGAAGGTTAGGAGGGATTGCGGTGAGAGATATTAGGTTTAGGCGAAAATTAGACTGTTGAGGTATGATAAAGCTGGGAGAAGAAGCACATCAGCAGGAAAGCACCCTGAGGCAGAACGACTCCCCTAAGAACTGAGGATCACAACACTTCAGATGTATGCACAACAAGCATGCAGAGGTTTCCGCATGGAAGTTTCGATCTAAAGAACAGTTGTAGGTCTGTTCACATCTTTATGCTTCTATAGTATATTAACTATTTTTCTCAATAGTAACAGTGTTGATAAAAGACTAAGAGGTCTAGGGGAGTAGAGTAAACACCATCTTGAATGCATTGAAACATGGGGCCATCTTAGATTAGTGTACATGTTAGCAAATCCCAGATTCTATAGATTTGGGTCTTTCTTTTGGTTTGGACTGTGATTGTGTAAGCAATACCCATAAAGGAGTGAGAAATGTAAATGATCATAACAGACATGGGAAAAGCTGCCCACATTAACTCAGTTTCCTCTGCTTTTCTCAGTACCCCGAGTATTACAGCTAGCTACACACTCTAAACAGTGCTTAAAGTAAGACTACAATATAAACTGCTTCACTTTACGGTTGAGAATGGAATGGTTCCTTCACCAAGATAAAGCATGGAGGTGCAAATAAGAATCACTGTACGGAGCTAATAAAATTGTACATAATGTGCTTTTGGATGTGCATGCAATGTAATGGAATAACTGACAGAGCAAGAATATGTGCTGCACCCTCCAACTATCTGTCTTAAATGCAGTTTATTAAAAAAAGAAATGCGTTACTTACCTGTAACTGCAGTTATCCAGTATTGGTGTCTTTCATAGTTTCACATGCCTGAATCATTCCCCATGGTCGAGACAGGAGTCTCCGGTACATAGAAAAGTAATGTCCTATAGACATACATAGAGAAAATTAGGCTTAAGGGCCTTGCCATAGTAGCCTATGTATTTTTGTAAAAAGGACCAAACTCCAGAAGGTAGCCAATCAGCTACCACCTCCCTCTAGAACCTTCCTGTCAGGAGCCTCAGTCTCTCAGATTTTCGTACGCACCAAGCTAGGTAGGCGTAATACTTGTTAGAGAAAGAAGTGAGTCCTTCCAGGGGAGGCGGGAGGGTTGCATGTGAATCTATGAAAGACACCAATACTGGAGAACTGCAGTTACAGGTAAGTAACGCATTTCTTATCCAGTATTATGGGTGTCTTTCATAGATTCACATGCCTGAATCAGAGTAGTAAGCAGTACATTATGCACATTTCTGATAGAACAGCATACAGTAGTCTGAGATAAAAGATATCGTACGACTAAAAGCCATCAACAAGTAACAAGAAATAAGTAAATAAATGTGCATACCAGCAAAGGATGGCGGGAAGGAGGAAGGCTCACCTCACTGGAATAGATGGCGAAGCACAGCCTGGCCTACTGCTGCATCCTGCATCAGTTCCGTATCCAGGCAGTAGTGCCTGGGGAAAGTATGCGGCGACTTCCAGGTCGCTGCCCTGCAAATGTCCAATATTGGCACCCCAGCGAAGAGCGCTGCCGATGTGGACACAGCTCTTGTAGAATGAGCTCTTACTTTGGAGTGTAACGGACGTCATGCTTTGTCGTGGCAAAAGGCAATTGCCGAAGATATCCATCGTGAAATACTTTGCTTGGAAAGCGGCATGTCTTTACTTGGTCTACTAAAAGCGATGAAAAGCTGGTTCGTTTTCCTAAAAATGTTTTGTCTTGTCAAGGTAAAATTTAAGACACCTCTTCAGGTCCAAAGAGTGCAGGGACCTTTCAGCTGCAGTGCTGGGATTTGGGAAGAAACATCGGAGGACTAGAGGTTAATTTAGATGAAAGTCCAACGGGACCTTAGGAATAAATCGAGGGTTAGTTCTTAAAACCACTCGGTCTTCCTTGAACTGCATGAAGGGATTTTGTATGGAAAGAGCCTGTAGTTCGCTGACCCTTCTTGCTGAGGTCAGGGCCAATAGAAGGGCCGTTTTCCAGGAGCTGTATTTGACATCTGCTCTGTGAATAGGCTCGAAAGGGTGCTTCATCAACTGGTTGAGGACCACATTAAGATGCCATGTTGGTGGAACTCTCCATGGGCGAGGAAAGGATCTGTAAAGCCCCTTAAGGAATTGTTTTATTAACCGGTGTGACCAGAGAGAGGGTCCTTTTAAAGTTCTTGTAAAGCGAGAAATTGCTGCCAAATGTACTCCGATAGAGGCATGCGCAAGTCCCGCCTGTGCCAGGTGTAGCAGATTTGGAAGTATCTGCTTCGGAGTACCCTTAAAGGGATGTAGATCTCTGTCCTTACACCAAATGCAAAAGCGTTTGCATTTTAACCAATAGGTCTAATTTGTGCTCTCTGCTCTTGCTTTCGCGAGGACATCTTTGCACTCCTGCGGAATGTCTAGTTGGTAGAACTCTCGGTACTCAGGAGCCAAGCCAATAATCGGAGAGATTTCAGATTCGGGTGCTGTACCTGGCCGTTGGACATCGTGAGCAGGGACGGATGTTGGCTCAGACGGATTGGCGGGTGGACTGAGAGGAGATGGAGGTCTGTGAACCAATGCTGCCTCGGCCAGAACGGGGCAATGAGAATCAGTGTGCAGTGCTCCGTTTTCATTTTCCGAATGACTCTTGTTATCAGGGGAAATGGCGGAAATGCGTACGCAAACACGTTGCGCCATGCGATGGAAATGCATTTTCCTAGTGACCGCGATTGGGGATGCCAGCTTGCGAAGTTGTGGCATTTGGCATTCTCCCTGGTGGTAAAGAGATCGATCTGCGGTCTTCCCCATTCCGAAAAGATGTGATCCAGCACTTCTTGTTCTAGCTCCCATTCGTGGGACAGCGATCTAAGTCTGCTTAGAGCATCTGCTATGATGTTGTCTTTGCCTGGGACATACTCCACTGACCGCGTGATACTGTGGAGCACAAACAAGTTCCAGATTTTCTGCGATTCACGAGATAGTGTGAGCGAACGCGTTCCTCCCTGTTTGTTCAAGTAGTGCATTGTCGTAGTGTTGTCGGTCCTGACAAGCACTGGGGAGTTCTGGATGCGCGGTAGGAAAGCCTGCAGGGATAGAAAAACTGCCCTCAGCTCTAGGAGATTGATATGGAGCTGCTTTTCCTGGTCCGTCCACTTGCCGCTGATCTGCAGCTCTTGAAGGACCGCTCTCCAACCCTCTAGGGAGGCATCCATAGTTATCACGTGTGGGGCTGCAGGCAGCAGGAATGTTAGTCCTTGCGAGAGGTTTTTGGACGACCTCCACCATAGCAAGGCCTTGGACATTTGCTGTGCTATCTCAATGCGATCCTCGAAAGAGCCTGTGCTCTGAGTCCATTGCCTGGTCAAGGCCTCCTGCAGAGGGCGCATTCTGAGCCGACAGTGTGGAATAAGCAGGGTACATGAGGACATCATCCCCAGGAGGGACTTGAAAGGACGGACCGGCAAAGTTTTTCTCGAGGCAACTGCGGTGGCCAGAGTGATAAGCTTGTACTTCCTTTTCTGAGATGGAAATGCTTTTGAACATTCCGTATCCAATGTCGCCCCGAGAAAGGTAAAAACTTGAGGGCTGTAAGGTTGACTTCTCGTGATTGAGCGTCAGACCCAGTAGCTGGAAAAAATTGAGACAGGCGAGGAGGACTTGACTGCGCCTTTCAAAGATGGTGCTTTTACCAGCCAGTCGTCCAGGTATGGGAAGACTTGGTATCCTTGTTGACGTAGGAAGGCTGCCACTGGGGAGAGGCACTTGGTGAAAATTCTGGGTGCCGACTTGAGGCCGAATGGGAGGATACAGAATTGATAGTGCTGACCTGCCACTGCGAATCTGAGGAATTTCCTGTGGCCTTTGTGAATAGGGATGTGGTAGTATGCATCTTGCAGGTCTAAAGACGTCATAAAGTCTCCTTCCTCTAGTGACCCCCAAGATCTCTTGGATAGTCACCATACGGAACGATTGACTCTTCAAGAATGTGTTGAGTGCCCTGAGGTCTAGGTTGGGCCTCCATTTCTTCCCTTTCTTTTGTATAGAAAGAAGCGGGAATAGAATCCCTTTCCTCTGTGAGCTGCTGGTACTCGCTCTATTGCTCCTTTCTTTAACATTGAAGAGACCTCTTGAAGGAGTAATCGTAGACTCCTGTGTTAAAGCTTGCGAGGAGGAGTTGTCGGGGGAATTGAATTGAATTGAATTCTAACGAATGTCCGAATTGGATCAATTGGAGCACCCACCGATCCGTTGTAATTGATCTCCAATTGTCGAGGAAGTGTGTTCGTTTTCCTCCAAGTTTGAAAAAATGAAATTGTGGACAGTGGCTGTTGGAAAAGGTCATTGGCGTCGGCCAGCGGTTTTCCTCTGATTTTTTCCCCTGTAGTTAGACCTTCCATACGAGGTCTGACGACCTTGTTGCTGTTGTCGCTGTTGATATTGCGATCTGCCTTGGTTATAGGAATATGAGGATTTGCTCTGGTAAGAACCTCTGTAAGAGGATTGACCTCTACCTCTGCTCCCTCGAAAAGACTGGTTCTTAAACTGCAATGTGCCCAGCGCTCGTGCCGTGTCCGTATCTTTTTTGATCGTTTGCAGGGCCTCATCGATTTTCTCCCCCAAAAAGGTGTTGGCCGTCGTAGGGCATGTCCAGTACCTTAGTTTGGACCTCTTGGCGAAAGGATGTAGCCTTAAGACACCCCTGCCTTCGCAAGACCGCGGCCCCTGCTAGCTGTCCGAAGCCGGTCATTGCCACATCTACGGCACGATCGATAATTTCTGACGCAGATGTTTGGCCTTCCTTAAGGAGCGATTGTACTTCCTCTTTCAAGTTATCTGGTAGTTCCGTCAGATACAGGGCAATATCCTCCCACAATTGCCTATTGTAGCGGCCTAGTAGCGCAATGGAATCAGCCACTTTCACAGTCATGGCCGACGTGGTGGAAAAGAGTTTGCCATTACTGTCAAGCTTCCTGCCCTCCTTGTCCGGTGGAGCTGACAATGGGGATGCCGGATTCCTCGAGTTCTTTTGTGCTGCCTGGGTAACAACAGAATCTAGCTTGGGATGCCCAGTAAGGCAGGCTGCTGCTGTTGTTGTTGGTGCCTTATACTTCTTGTCCAGCCGTGGAACTACTGCGGAGACTGAGGCTGGTGTCTGCATCAGCTGTTTTCCTTGTTCCCATATGTGCTCAATGATAGGAATTGATCTTGTTGTTTTCCTAACAGGGTCTTTAAAATCATATAGGAAGCAGTCTGTTTCATGGGATTCCATTTGCATATGGAATCTCGTGGCCGCTCTCTCCACCAAATTGTGAAATCCGCCAATGTCCACTGGCGGTGAGTCCGAGGTAGTGGGTTCAGGTGTGCCCGGAGATGGAGCGATGTAGTCCTCATCATCCCTATGGTCGGACTGGTCGCCCGAACCTCTCCCTCTTCTGGTTCTTAGACGTCTTCGTCAGAAGACGGGACATTGTGCACTGGTTCTCTTTCCTGACGGATCACCAAAGGTGATGGTCTAGGACGTGAGGATGGTGTCGGTCCAGATGTAACTGGATTTGCTTCCGTTGAAGGGGCTGTGGTTGGTTCAGGAAAGCGCTGCTTGTAGTCTTGGATCAAGAACCGGAAGTCTGAAACTATAGACAACTGAAGGCATAACATAGGTGTAACCTCCGTCTGGACATGCGAATGTTCAGCCTCTTCTGTATAAACCATCTCATCTCCCTCTTCATTGGTGCTTTGGCACTTTACTATGAGATCCGAAGGACTGTTGGCCTGTCCGTACTGGTCTTCGTCGGATTCCTCGTCGTGACAGGGGTAGCTTTTGCACCCTACTTGGAGATGTTAAGTCAGGGGTTATAGGTTGTTTCGTGCTCTTTTTTGTAGGCGGCTGACTGGCAGCTGACAGAAATCAAGTCCGATTGTTTCCATAGCGTCGACGATGACGTCGTCGACAACTGAGTTTCAATCGTCGACGATGATGGTTTCGTCGACAGTACCTTCGTCGACGGTTCCGTTGTCGATGGCGCGCTCGTCGACGAGGTCTTCACCGTCGTCGGTGTCTTAGACGACGGCACGCCAGACGACGAGGGTGTCTTCGTCAACGGTTTTGGCTTTGTCGTCGATGCTGATGACGTCGTCGACGGGATCTTCATCGAGGGCTTTGTAATGAGGATAATCGACGACACAGGTTTACCCGCCGTCGACGATGGTGTAGTTGTTGTCGTCGTTGAGAATGCGGACAACGCCATAGTCGTCGACACAGTCGTCGTCGATGTAGAAACAAACTGTAGACCCAGTCTTCTTCAGCGCTGAGGTAAGCGTTGACGAAATCGTCGTCGACGACGGCGCAGGCTTCCTGAAGGCAGGAAGCTCCTTGTCAGACGTTTTAGATTTTACCTCCGAAGATTTTTTGACAGTCTTTTTAGGAGGAACGTCTGTAGGGCTAGGGGAAGCAGCCCTTGGCCTCTTCAAGGATAATTTAGATGAAACTGAAGCCATCTCACTGTCTTCTGAAGACTCCAGGTTGTCTCTGGTTTTCAGCCTGTTCAACCAGAGGAGCAGCCGGCCTGCTCTATCTTTCAGTGTTTTTGTAGAGAATGCTCTACAAATTCTACACTCTTTAGGAGAATGGTCTGGATAAAGACAGTATACGCAAGTTTCATGCTTATCATCGACGTGGAGACTCTTCTTACCACAAGAAGAGCAAGCTCTGAAGAGACCCTTCTTCTGTTGATCAGCCATGGCGTATTTATGAAGGAAATATCCAATTTCTGAGAAGAAAAGAGAGTAAAGTAGGAAACCTGAGGAGAACTCCGGTGGAGACTCCCTAGCACAACATGCGGTAGAAAATCTGAGAGACTGAGGCTCCTGACAGGAAGGTTCTAGAGGGAGGTGGTAGCTGATTGGCTACCTTCAGGAGTTTGGTCCTTTTTACAAAAGGACATAGATAGGCTACTAAGGCAAGGTCCTTAGGCCTACTTTTCTCTATGTATGTCTATAGGACATTACTTTTCTATGTACCGGAGACTCCTGTCTCGATGATGGGGAATGATTCAGGCATGTGAATCTATGAAAGACACCCATAATACTGGATAACAATGCAATGGTCTTCTGCCAACAGTGCTAAAGCTCCATGTTTTTAGCACTAAGTTGCAGCTCTAATATGACAAAACAAACAAAAAAAATACTTCCAGGATCTCTATTTCAAATCGGACGCAGGATCTTTATAATTATACACCCCTATCATTTCTCACTGTAAACTAAAACACTTCTGAAGTAAAACAGATGTGTTGAAACTACTGAAAGCAAGATTACCTTTTATATTTTTCCAAAGAAGGCTTAGAAAAAAGTCAGATTTCATAAAGCTTAAAAACTTAGGAATGAGTACCAAAATTACACATGGTGAAGTGATTCATCAAATTATACAAAATAGTTATATATTGAATCTACCAGTTGGTTGCTCATGGTGAGGTTCTGACTCCAGGTGGGATGAGGTTTTGGTTTCAGATATCCCTCTGTCTACATGAAGATCATCTGTATCCAAAGGTAATACTCCAGGTATGGTTATCTTTTGCTCAACACCGGCTGCTGGGCCTGAAACAAAATCAAAAGAAAAGAAAATATAAAAAGCATCTGTGTAACCAAGATTTCTAATTAGATTGTACATAGCTAGAACCTATATCCGATGACCGTGATTTGTATTTCATCACAAACAAATATATTCTGTAGAAATTTTCAGAAATTTATTGTTGCATTAACCAGGACAGTGCATTAAACATAAAAAACCTGTAGCATACTTAACACTGAAAAGTGGCATCAAAGGAGTACTTCAATACTGTATAGTAATTATTTACTGTACAATGTTATAATACATATTTACAATCAAAAATTCCTAACAAAAGCAAAAGTGGGGAAAGGTCGGGCCTAAATTTACAGAAAATAACTATACCTACTCATGGCTACATCCCCACAAACATTTTCCTCATCAGATATTAAAATACACCAAATAAAAAAGAAAAAAAGAAAAGTTAATGAACTAGGAGACTGTAAAGAAAATAATTAAAACATTGGTCTAATAAAATACAATCTCTACGCTATATTATTTACCAAGACTTTGCCTACAGTACTGACCCCAGAAAGTTTTAGTGAAACTCAACATTATCAGAAATGCTGGCAACGCCAAACGATATGGCTTGTAACAGAAAGTGACACTTCAGGCACTGTTGAATTTAGGAACACAAAACCTCATACTACTCCCCCTTGCATTAATGATTCCATTCATCTCCTTGCTGACCAAAATCTTGCATTCACCCACCCGAAGAAAAAAAACACACAAATTCAACAAGAATATGCAAGATAAATTAATCAAGAAAAGTAGGGAAAAAGAAAAATGTTGCAGCTAAATGTGACAGGAATATGCTTGTAATAAAAAAGTACAACTTTAAACCAAGCAGAGCGATGTTTAATGCACAGCCATCTTTGAATGGTTTTGTGCAGAGTATCATTATTAAAAAAATTCAACATGTCTGCCATGTTTAGAAACAACTTATTGGCCATCCCGAAAAGGTAAAACAACGATATGCTATGTGCATACTATTTCTAACATGGCCACTCAGTAAACATTGCAGTTGTGGCCAAAATGGAACAATATTGTCTACAGTGCATTGTTGTGGTAAAAATCCAAAATGGGCAACAATGGTCTCCTACTTGTGCTGGCTATCCTAGAACGATAAAACGTTGAAACTTTGAACATTCTAAAATGCGTACCAAATAGGCCAACATTGGCCACAAGGATGCAGCGCACTGCAGATGAAATGAGTGACAAGTGATCAACCAGGAACTACAGTCTAGGGAGCTGTAGAGCACTGTAAAAAATATTTAACATAGCTCTCTAATGTCATAAGGTTAATAGGGCCTGTGCAAACACGCTCCAATTTTTACATGTTCACGTTTAAAGTTTACATCTCTTTAGACAATGAGTTTAAGCACATTTTGCGATAGCGTAGTCAGAATGTGTTTTGCTCACAAATACATTTCTTCGTAGGCACATCATCATACCACTGTACATTTTGTCCAACGACCAAGTACATTGTGCCTTGCATATTGTTGTCTGTTCGGAGACAGTCCTGAATTGATAAATCAGCAATGTCCGCCAGATCTGAACTCAGGCACAGTGCAAATCCATCTAGTTTTCGTTCTACAAACTGCACTAAGCCTTTGTTCGGCAGAGGATATTTGTATGGATTTTTGTGATCGCCATTCCTGATTTCCAGCCCAGCTAAATCTCATAACTATCCTCAGAGGGATGACGGCCTGTTCTACACCAGACTGGCTTCTGGATGAAACAGGTAAATGGGAGTTGGACCCCCTCCAAGGTATCTGGAAGAACCACATTTACTGTATGCTTTCTAGGATAGGTAGTGGTAAGTATTCATGTACTCAACGTAATAATTGTAATGGTTGAATTATTAATCTTATTCACAATTCTTCTAATGCCGATTACAAGGCTTTGTTTCCTTCTACTAATCATTGCAGCACAAGAACAATTGCTTCAATAAATGCTTCAATAAATGTTTGAAATGCCAATTCGTGTATTACTGGTGTCCCCCTTTGGGCATGCCTGAGATCATAACAAAAGGGTGGATCTGTTTCCGCAATCTCCTTGGGAGGAATTAGGGTTGTCATGTTCTGAGGTTGCAGATACCACAAAGTACCCTGTAAGGTTTAGTGGACCAGAAGGTGCACTGTGAGCTAGCCAGGAACCAGGTCAACATACTCTGATGGTATGAGTGGACGTTGTCCCCCATAGTTTTGATGCTTATGTTGCCCAAAAGCAGTCCTCCTGAATTAGTAGGAACCGTACGAGATTAGAGGCTTTAACAATGCATTGGGAATCCATCATTAAAGGTATATTGGCCTTAACATGATTTTTAGAACATGTCAAGCCTACTACCTTTTGTGATACATTTCATAATAAATGCATCAGACCTGTGGCATCTCACATAACTTTTTCCAAAGAAATAATCAGCCGTAAATCCAAGGATGTCATTTAGAGGTCACAGCAGTGACCAATATCTTGCCCCTTGAGACCCCTGTCCCCCACAGATGGCAAACGCAGTGGCAACAGAAAGGAAGGGGTGCCCAGAAGAGCACCATTTACTTTCTGCAGCACCCACTGGGACATTACACATTGTTTGGTAAAAATAAATGCATTCAGCAGTGATACACTGTTTGGAATATATCATGATCTTAAATTAAACAAATGAAAAAAATTTTTTAACTTGTTGCCATGCTCCATTATTGTGAATAAATGACAAACAAGCTTTTGCAAAGACAAACAGTCTGGCCTTGGCAAACTGGTGGGAATTAGATGTTTTTTATTATTGGAAGGATATGCCAAAAAAAGAAAAAAAACATGCCACCCAAACCTTGTGCCACGTGCTTGCAGTAACAACTTTAAATTTACAACAAAAAAAAGTCACGTACAATTTTACTAGAACAGTATGCATTCTTCCTAGTACGGAAGTGTACTCAGAACAGGTAAGGAACTCCTTTTTAGTGCAAGAAAGAGGTACTACTAGCTGTGAATTAATATAACACATCGTTTAAACACACACGTATGACAAAAAGGGTAAAGAATATAAAGAAAAAAAGCACTGGAAAAGTAAAGTATTGACCCACGATTCCTGAGATTGAACAGCACTTATATTTAGGTGTATTTGCACAAATGATCAATCAAACTGCTGCCACTCACAGCACATGGTAGTTAATGGATAAAATGGCAGACTCATTGCTCTGTGCTGTATGCTACGGTAGGCAGAAGCAAATGACTGTTGAAAAGACCAAGGATGAAGAAATCTGACCTAAAGACGATTGTGTTTTTTATTTGCATTTATGATTTTTTAATTCCATTACATGAGGGTGGTAAGACAACTAACGTTTTCTCTAAGCCACACTTAATGTTTTTAAACAAAGCAATCACATTTATGATTTGAAAGTGACATCTCATGCAAGTAATCACAAATCAAAACATGTTAACTAACTTTCACAGGTGTCTTGGTGTATTGTTCCATTAAATTAAATGTATGTTTCATTTGGCATTTTCTAGGTGGATGTCTGATGGTTTTACGTACCGCATACATAGGCCTCCTTTGTTACTAATAAAGTTAAATGTTTCCGATAATTTCTTTATTTTTATTGGCCAAATCAAAAATGACCCTACAGAATACCATATGTTATTTGTCAACTGAAATGGGATGGCGGTTTGAAATCACTACTATTGATATTTATATGTAACTCATCCCACTGTCGCGCTATAAGAAATTTCTTTAGGGCTCGTCTCCTCTCTATGCAGGGCATAGCTTTTTGACTCAGCCCAGCATTTGACTGCTGCTTCCTTTTTAAGTCTCGCTGAGCCAGCGCATGCGCTGCTCTGCGAGACATTTAGTAAGCGGCTTTTCAAAGTGCCACCACAGGCTTTTGGTGGCCTCAAGACTGCGTGCACGCGAGCAGCTGCCTCACGATCACTTACACTTTCGCGCGGCCAGCAAGATGAAGGCTGCTGGCCTGCACTCTACTTACCAGTCTCATCAGGATGAAGTTAATAGAATAAAGAGGGAGTCTGAGCGAGATATTCGCAGACTGGTAGGTTGAAACATATCTCTTGGGTTTTTTTGTTATACCTTTTCAGTTTTTGAGCTTGTTCTTGACATGTGGCAAAATGTAAATATTGCTCTCAAAGTTTTGCGGGCAGTAGTTCCATCGATCCCAGACCTGCAGCTCTGTCCGGGTGCTCCTTCACTCTGTCCTACAGTCCTGCCCGGATGCTCTGTCACTCTGTCCAGGGCTTCAAATTCTGCTCTGCGCTCCTGCCCGACGCCTGCCATAGCTATCCTTATGTCCCTTGACTTAGTCCGGGGCAGTAGTTCCTTCGATCCCAGACCTGCAGCTCTCTGTCCGGGTGCTCCTTCACTGTGTCCTACAGTCCTGCCCGGTCCTCGCTGCCTGGATGCCTTGGGTGTTCGCCTCTTGCATCCAGGCCTCAGTGTGTTTAATTGTTTTTACTCGGTTCATTTGGAAATCTTTTTTTCGCACATTATTTTGACGTCACACACCCGAGATGCACTAAATTATTGCAGGATTTATAGGCCTTTAAGTCTTTAAGCAAGTGTGTAGCTAGCTAGCAGACAGAGGGCGTTCTGCAATTGGACAATTCTGTTATGGTGCTTAAAGGGTATTGGTAACTGCAGCCAGATCTAACTAAAAGAGACTAAAACTGAAGGCTGGAAGGAACAGTTGACATTGACATGCTTCCTAATTAAGCTCAATTTTTAGATTATAAAGGCCTTTGAAAAAAATGGTATTTGAATTGTTGAACAGATCTGTTCATATAAGTGTTCTTTGTGTTGCAGTTTTCCATCGAGCTGACAAAACAAGAATAATGGCGATGCAGACTATAATTTCTCAAAACAACAGTCCTCACAAGTGGTTTGCTCACATTGTTTTTGCATTCATCGGTTTTGGGCATGTTTTACGTTTTAGCCAACGCTAACAGCAGCCAACTCCCTGGTAGAGCAAGGGCACCTGGTTGATGCGTGGTGTGGAAAACTTTTAATTTGATCCTTATTATTAGCCGTTTTCCTTATTCTGGTTTATAAAAATAAATGTTTACTGCGACTCAGTGTTCAGGGATATGGTCTTTTTAAAACCATAGTGCTTCCGTTTTGCAGTAGTAACACAAGTCATAATTTTTTGTAACTTTTAATCCTTTGGAGAAACAAATAATTGTTTTGTTTAAATCCTCAGATTATGCAGCGATAATGTATTATATGGCTAATATAGCAAAGCCATAATTATGTGGCAAACATTTGCAAACTAGGACATTTTACAATTGATGTTTGAACTGCTCGTGTGGAAAATGGGAGAACTGCTGATGACAAACTGCATGGCTCGGAGACAAATGGCTTGTAATTCCACTTTTAAGCATATTTGGGACATTCTATGATTAGAATCATATCCCACTTTGTGAATGTATATTAATATCAATAGCTTATATTAAACCTTAAGTAAACGTGTATCGATTGGTTTATTTAATAAATACCGTAATAAGCGGTAACTTGCTAGTGAAATGCCAAACAAATACTAAACAAGCATTGGCTTAGCTAATAGGTCTCGCCTTTGGGACTTTAAAAATATTTAATTATGCAGCATAATATGCTTGGTGCAACATCAACTGTTGTATGCCTAAACACTTATAATGTCCCAAAGGCGAGACCTATTGGCTATGCCAATGCTTGTTGATGAGGGAGCTACTTGGGATTCCCAAGCCATTGTTAATGTTCTTCAAACTATCAGTAGAGAGTGGTCCAAGAAACTCGTTTTGACTTTCCAACCATTTGGATGGAGATAAAAGTCCAAAAATGCAACACTCTTTCTCAAATAACCTTGCCCCACTAACTTCTCAAGTATGATGATCTCCCAGCAATAGTTAGTAATTTCCAGGCATTTTGCACTAATACAAGAATTCCCCCTCCTTTAGCCTACATCAAGAGGAATCCCACAGAGTTGAAATCTTGATTATCATCTTTGATGTCATAAGCTCGATAAAGGACATTAAATTGAATTAAATCTAACATTTCACAATACTTTGTGAGGATAAGCTATTGTGCATTCCCATTCTTTGTTCTTCAGGATTCTGTCTACATCAGTCTCTCATTTGTCCCTCTAGCAGTCGAGGGTAATCCTCAAGATCTCTTAAAATGCCCAACAGAGCAATGATATCAGTAATCTCCCATCTCATATGGAAGTGTATCACTTCATGACACTGAGATTCAGTGCCTCGAATGTACAATACTTAATAGGATTATCAGTGCTCTACACAGTTAGAATTGACCTCTATGCATCAATACTGTGTCATAAGGGAATTTAATGACAAGCTGTCCTCTAACAAATCGCCTACTGTGGTAATCCCAATCTCTTCCCATTTTACCAGGTCCTGTGGTGTGTAGTAGCCATACCGTTTAGAAAGCGCATTCCGGGGCATCAGCAGTGTAAGGAATCATCTGACATGTTTGTGCAACACTACCTGCAACCAGGTCAAATTTACCGACAACAGTTGGGGGAAACAACATGGGCTAGCAGCCCATAGACTACAATTATTAAGGGCAGTAAACTGCCCTTAATAATTGTAGTCTAGGGGCTGCTAGCCTTCTACAGCTGCAGATCACTCCACCAAAGCACTACCTCCCCCAGCTGCAGTTATTTAATATAGATGGACGTCCGGTGCTACCAGTCCACCACATGTCACTGGTTTTAGCTTGAGCAGCAGTCTACTCATCTACCCCCCCACCACTAAATATTCCAGTAGGATCTCCAGCTTGCAAAATATTGATTTAGTCAACAATACTGATAGGTTTGCAAAGGAGTACAAAAGGCGGGAAAACATCATCATTTTTGCCGAAGTAACTCTTCCAATCAATGATGGTGGCAGTATTCTACAGAAGAAAATCTGGGTACGTAGCGCCACTGTCGCAATTCCTATGTTGGCACCCAGTCAAACTCCATCAGTGTGGTACACCCAGAAGCCCAAGTAACAAAGAGTGTTTGATTTTCATCTTTATAGGAGAGTAGTCTGGTCTCAAGTTGACAGGATACATGATGTAGTCGATGCTTCACATGAAACCAGAAGAACTTTGACCAATTCACCTTTAAGCCTGTTATGAACTCAAATTTGAGAAAGGCGATTTTAATAGCCATCATCTTAGGCCATACAAATCTGACAGAAAGTAGTATATTAGTCGAGCCAAACAAATCAATACCTTCACTAAGCAGTATACCCCATTGACTTCCCTCATTTATTAGTCTTGTCTTCTGACAAACAGAAAGGGCAGTCACTGACAACTGAAAAGAGGAGTTGTACGTGATCTCACAAATAGTATCAGTCCTCATTCCTCTTAAGCCATTGATTGTATTGTTTTAGTGTGTGGTTGACATTCAAAAGCCCTCCTGCAGGCTTACAACTATGCTAGATCTTCTAGCCAAGTAAAGTCGGGTAATTGCAAGGCTGAAATGCCCTATTACCAATAAAGAATGGTTCAAAGAGTCAGCATTTAGTTTTTTTAAAGAAGTAAAGCCCTGGTTCTAGTCACACAGTATGCAATCCTTACCCACACTGACTGCACCTGAAAGTATCACATATAACAGAAAGATCCATTTAATCATTGCCCCTCTCAGACCAAACTTCCTCAGTACCTGAAACAAACATTACCAACTCAACACATCAACATGCTTTTCAACGTCAAGTGCCAGTAACACTGAGTGATGGCATCATGGCAATTCTTCCTTCAAGACCATAAACAAGCTCCTAATGTATAGTTACTATGACCTGGTGGAAAAAAAATTGGTCTGGATGGCCCAGCTGCTGAATAAGGTCTATTGAGAATTGGAAGTGGTATAGATACAGCCATCTCTAATGTATTTCTCCTAGGTTAAATCAAAACTTGTGCCCAATAGCCAACGTACCCAAAAAAAAAAGTGATGCTAGGCATAATGTAGGAACAGATCGGTAGGTTAAGCAGATGTCTGATGGCCAAATGTGAATTTTCCGTAGTTTCCTCAAGTATTAGGAGTAGAGTTCTATGTCAGTCTATTTGCATAGTATAGGAGGGAGAGTACACATGTGGTGGTGGCCTGTTTTACAGAAAACTCAGGTATGGAAAAACTCCTCTGGTACGGAAAAATTCATCTACAATTCCCATCATGTGAAAAATATGTTTGCCCATTTGGCTTATTTGTGGCATAAGGGATTGTTGGGTGTCCATGATCAATACAACTTCCTCAGTTTCGGCAGAATAGAGGGGCTGGGGTGTCCTACTCACTAAAGATAAATGATTGCATGCCAATGATCTCTCCTGTTTCCACACGCAAGAAACTCAGTTTTGGGGTGTTGAGCTTCAGGTTTTTCTCACATTCAGTGTTCAATGTATAGTTCTTTCATCAAAGTAAATGCTTAGAGGGCAGGTTGGCGTTCAAGCTTTAGAAGGATTTGGATGTCATAAGCATTGCTATAGCAGTTGAGGTTGAAGAGAGATAGGAGAGCTGGTAGTGTAGAAGTTATATATGTTGAATACAATGGGAACAATGGATTTTAAAGACCAGAATGATAAAGGGGTAAGAAGGGAAAACAGGATGGGAAAACAAGATGGGGAGAGGGAAATAGTAAGGGGCTTCCTAAAAGTTTTTTTAAGTTGCAGCAGGAGTAAGGGGTGTCGCAGGGATTCCGTGCTCAGACAGAACTGTGCATAGAGGCTTGGAACCTCAGTGAATTAGGATGTCCCAAAACTCACCTTAGTACCCAAAAATCCCCTACCAGACTAGCAATCAGTGTCTCATTGGTCATCATACACTCCCAGTGCTTAGACAAACCAGAACATGAACTTAGTACACCTCAGGTTACGTGGAACACATGAACACTCTTTCGCTATACAATCATTTCAGTCCAGAACCAAGAGTAAAAGAGGACACATGCATATTTGAAATGTTTATTCACTAATGCAGTGCTCTCAAGCGCAGTATCTTAGCTAATACAAGCAAACATATTATAAGAAATAAGGTAATCAGTATAGCCACTAGTCCATAGAACACAAACGGTGCAAGCATAGTATTATGCTAAATGAATAGGGTTTAACAAAACCTAATTCTCACCCTCCCTAGCTAGTATATTATATTATATCTAAGAAGGTCTCTTGTGGGTTTTAGCAGAGCGGCCCCATACCTCAAGATCCTAGTGGTTAGGGATCACATCATCAGCGACCAGCTCTCTGCATTTGAAGCACCATCAAGTGTGTTTGTATGCTCTTGTGCAAGGCAATATAAAACGCGCCTAAAGCCAGAACTTGGCTGCAGCTGCATGTAAGTTATGTCTAGGGACGTGCGAAGATCAGTGCTCATAACAACTACTGTGTTGAGATATCCTTGAAGGTTTCAGCACTCACTGTACAGACACAGCTCTCCAAGCAAGGCTGATATCAGTGGAACATATTAATCTCGTATGAACCGAAAACATTTTACTAGGCTCAAAGGTAAAGCAGCAGACGCGTGTCGTGTGCAAAAAGCAGCAGAAAGGAAAAATGGCGTTTAAACACATAAAAATCTCATGCTAACTTAACACAGTAATCAGGCCACATCTATCCATATATCACCTTCCCTTGATCGAGCACGTATCAGATAGGATAAGGGACTAAATTGTTGAAATCAGAGTTCAATAAAAGTCTCAGTTCGAAATAGAGTAGGAGAGGAAAAAAAAAATGTGTCCACATAAAAATCCAAAATCTCACCAGCATTACATTGTAATGTCCACTGTTAGTAAAGCCAATAGGTCTGTCATTTAAAAAAAATGTCAATAAAAGATCGGAAAAAGTTTGAGAGAAGAAAAAAATTATGACATCAATAGCTTCAATAAGAGTCAGCCTAAAACTGAGTAGGCGAAATAAGCAGCAACCGCTTCCAAAAGGAAGTCACTGTTATCATCCGAAAACAACTCAGCCATCCAATTTAATAGAGAAAAAAAGAACACACATGCTCTTCAAGTACCGGAGCCTCTAGTACCATCAGAGGACAACTCGGTTGGTTCTCAATGAAGCTGTGCGCCAAGAAATCTTGCGCAGCTGCAAAAATATTCCAACGACCCAGAATTCCATGTATCGCTGCAAAGGCCATAATCCCTCCATCAGAACAAAGCAATTCATGAGCAACTAAGGGACTCATGAGATTATCATAATCCACTTCAGGAGACACCAAATTGCAGAGACACAAATCCAGGGCCCACATGAAATCACAGCTCAGGCAATGAAATACAGGCTGGACACAGGTGAAATAGGAAAATTGAAACGATAATCCATATGATGCACTCAAAGTGGCAAGAGGCAGCACACCATAGAAGTCAAGCATCCTGTTGCGAAACAGTGTTAACTGCTCCAGCTCGTTTTTGAAGGCAGGATGGACATCCATTTTGCAATAAAAACAGTAACAAAAAACCAGCAGCCAGTGCCAGCAAAACAAGAAGTCCACTAAATAGATCAGAGAATATTGAGTGAAGGAAAGCAGGAATGACTCCAAATATTTTCTGGAAAGAAGTCCCTAAACCACCGCTTAGTACTTAAAAAAAAAATGAGCCAGCCCCGAAGTGGAGGATGCGTTAAAGATTGTGTGAATCAGTTCACCAAAATGTAAAGGAAGGTCAGTATTCAACAAGGCATGCACTTCTGTGCGGGTGTTAGCAACGTGAAGGACAAATGTTTCGCGAGCAGTTGTCAGGGCAACTTCTTTTTGTGACAATAAGGCTCTTATTCTGCTCATCTTATTGAACTCTGACTTCAAGGCCGGAATTCTCGGCCAGATGGAAATATCCAGGTTACCATATGGGGTGGATAAAGCACATTCTTACAGCAAACAACACGCTCACTGACTGTTACAACGTAAGCTATGCCTTTCAATAGCCCACAGCAATCCTCATTGTTTAAAAGTAAATACCTCCCGTTAACTAACAAGGTAAAAGTCAGGACTATAGCAGGTATCGGTGTACCTTTCAAAACCCATGCTAAATTAGGGCGGTCCTGGTTACATGAACCATGCAATTGTATGTGTCTACACATCAACAAGTGATCCGGTGTTTCTGTACACTCATCTCCATTCAGATATACCTCTTTTCCGTCCCTAAGGCATCTATAAGTGAAAGGGAGCGACCAGGCTTCATGCAAGTAGGAGGTACCGAGCCGCACGTATCTGCCAATGGCAAAACACTTCATGCAATTTGAAAACTGAAAAAAGCGCGAAAGGGAGAGTAATCAAACAGTGGATGAGCCACGTTGCCGCTGTGGCTTCTGCCACTGAGAAGGGCAAAGACTCTAGGCGTTGAATGTGCAACATTGAAAAAGAAGCATCTCTCATGGAAAGCAAATGCTGTTTCTCAGTCAAATTAAAGGGTGCAAACAGAGAGGAAACATTAACATAGGTCCAAGGCACTTTTCCATGTTTCAGTGTCTGCAAGGTCCACGCAAACTGCATAACAGAACACAATTGATTTTGACCATGGTATAAAACAGACACTTCATCATGTACAATTTATTTTTATTTTTTTTAAAACCTTTATTTTCGTACGCACAGTACACAGCGTCTGCCTACAACCCATTCGGGCCGGCCGCTATGACAATCGACAACATATCAGGCCACCTTGCGCTGCAGAAAAAGCCAAAAATAACATCACTACGGTGTATTGGCATAAAACATCAGAAAAAGGATATCGTAGGTTTCATTTTATAATTTTGATGTAATTTGAAACAAACAACACAAACACTAACATGGTAAGAACAATGTCTAGGGCACGGGAGGGGGGGGAGGGGGAAATCCATCTAAAAGAATAAAAGCAACCTTGTGGGGGGGCGGGGAGAGGGCGAAAAGGATTAATGAAGAGGTATAGTAGCCAGTCTTTAGGAACGTCAATTACAGGGACGAGGGGATGTTAACAGTAAAATCAAGTGGTGGGGTACAAATGTCTCCTCGGTATTCATTCCATTGTGACCAAATTCTACCCCATTTCCTGGGCCGGCCCGAGCCTCATATACCGTCTTCTCCCGAAACATGCACCAGTCCATGTTTTCTTTCCAAGCAATTAATCCAGGTGGTCTGTGTGAGCCCCAGAGCTGCGCTATATCTCTCTTGGCAACCATGTTGCCCAGAGTGATCCAAAAAGTCTGGGCAGCCATGCAATCCGTAGGCTCCCATACATTAAGCAGGCAGTGCCTCGCCTCAGGGAGGAGGGAAACCCCGGTGACTCGTCCCATTACATCATGCACTCTGGACCAGAAAGCGGCGATCATTGGACATTCCCATAGGATGTGAAGAAAGGTGCCATCCATACCACATCCACGCTTACACAGCCCATCATTCGAGAACCCCATCCGAACCAGACGTGTACCAGTCATGGAAACTCTGTGGAGGATCTTTAACTGCACAAAGCGAAGGCGGGCCGGAATGGCCACCTCCTTGGGGGAGGAAATCGCCATTTGCCAGTCCTCGTCATCCAGTTCGAGGCCATCTGCCGTCCAAGAAGTCCTAAGCCTCACCAGGAGATCAGCCCTGGTATTGATAAGTTTTTTTATAAATTAGAGAAATCGTGCTGTCCGGCACATGGCCGTCCAGAATCCGATCCTCAAGCGGGGATGATTGGGGGATATCCGTCCCAGGGGGGAAAACAGAGAGCAAGGCGTGGCGCACCTGAAGATAGCGAAAATATTCCCTGTCATCCATTTGATACTCCACCTTCAGGGCCTTGAAGGACTTAATTGTGCCACCGGCCCAAAGATCCTCCACCTTGCTAATACCGATCATTTCCCATCTATCAAACCCTTTTGTTCGCCACAGGCCACCCAACCGCTCTGAGTTATATAACGGAGTCATTCGCGTCAATCTATCACTCCAACCTGTGGCCACAGTCGCATCTTTCCATGCACGCACAGCACATTTCGTAGGTCCAGTCAGAAGGCGGAATAGTGCCTTCGAGTAGAAGGCCCTATTAAAGTTACCACCTGGCAACAGGAGTTTATCCATAGCAAAGGCGGGAGTGGGCCCCGGGGAGTACGTCGCGTGATTAATCGCGCTGAGCTGTGAGGCCCAATAGTAACGTCTGATGTCCGGGAGGGCTATGCCACCATCGTACCACGGGAGCGTGAGTTTAGATAAGGAGATACGGGCTCGCCCGTCCCAAATTAGCTGCCTCTAAAGACATTCAACCTCGCGAAAGTAACGGGAGGGAACAGGGTCAAATTTTTTTTTAAGGCATACAGAAATCTGGGAAGGGACATCATTTTAAAAAGTGCTGCACGTCCCAATGGGGACAGAGGCAAGCCACGCCACCTCCGCACATCCTGTTTGAGGCGACGAAGAGGAGCATAGAGGTTACGGTCATATCGCACAGATGAGTCCATGGAAATGAAAATCCCCAAATATTTGAACCCAGACTCTGCTACCAGGATCGGGAATCTACGAGGTAGCGGAGGCAGCTCCCCCTCTATAACATACACACACGATTTGGTCCAGTTAATAACGAGCCCCGAGTTCTTCCCAAAAGAGGTAAGAACATCAAAGAGCACGTTAAGGGACTTCTGAGGTGAGGTGAAATAAAGCAGAATATCGTCTGCGTACAGTGAGACGCGGTCCTCCAGGTCCGGTGCCCACCGGATCCCTTTAATCGAGGGCTCCCATCGAAGCCACGCCACCAGTGGTTCCAATGCCAAGGCAAAGAGAAGTGGAGAGAGCGGACATCCTTGTCGGGTGCCACGCCCCAATGAGAACGGTCCAGATGCACAAGTTACTACTTGTGTAACGATATATCTGTAAGAGACATTAGTTAGTGATAGATTCCTTACCTTAGAATATCCCCAGGCGTCAGACTGGATCCGGAAACTTTTGCGTAGCAATACCCCTGCGCGCTGGTAGGCGTCGTCTGCGGCTCCGCGTCCGTCGTCGGCGTCGTGAGCGCCGGGATGACGTCGGAGTACTTAGACGGCGCCCATGCGCGCTGACGTCAGTTCTGATAACACAGCTTTTCCGCGCCAGATACGCAGAGCCATGATAGAACTAACACTGGTGCCATGAAACTAGGGCCCTGAAAGGGGATGACCTTAACCCTAGATATCGGTTCGCAGAACGGGGAGGATGGGTGGGCGGTAAGGAATCTATCACTAACTAATGTCTCTTACAGATATATCGTTACACAAGTAGTAACTTGTGCATCTGAAAGAGACACGTTAGTGATAGATTCCTTACCTTAGAATAGATACCCCAGCAATACCAACCCCGGTGGTGGGTCTGCAAACCAATATCACACCAGAAAGTCCTGGAGGACGGAACGGCCAAAGAAGCCATCCCTCCGGACTTGACTGTCCAGGCAGTAGTGTCTTGCGAACGTGTGCAGCGAGGCCCACGTGGCTGCCTGACAGATGTGCTGCAGGGGAACACCGCGGCCCAGGGCAGTTGTCGTTGCCGTGGCACGAGTGGAGTGAGCCCGCAATCCAGCCGGGGGCTCCTTCCTCGCCATGGAGTAACATGCTTGAATACACAAGATGATCCACCTAGAGATGGTCCTCTTGTGCACAGCCTTTCCCTTCTTCGCGCCCACGTAACCAACGAAGAGTTGGTCATCCACCCGGAATTGGCGTGTGCGATCTAGGTAGTAGGAGAGCGCACGTTTTGGATCCAGACGGTGGAGCCTCTCCTCCTCTTTCGAGGGGTGCGGAGGCGGAAAGAAGGTGGGCAAAGTGATGGACTGCCCGATGTGGAAGGCCGTGACAACCTTGGGCAGAAAGGAAGGTCGTGTACGTAACACCACCTTATCAGGATGAACAGACAGGAAAGGTGGAGAAGAAGAAAGAGCCTGGAGCTCACTCACCCTCCTGGCAGAGGTGATGGCAACCAGGAAGGCCGTCTTTAGAGTAAGGAGACGAAGAGGGCAGTTATGAAGCGGCTCAAAGGGAGCACACATCAGGTAGGTGAGAACCAGATTCAAGTCCCACTGGGGCATCACGAAGGGAACAGGAGGGAACATGTGCGTGATGCCCTTCAGAAATCTACTCACAATAGGGGACTTGAATAAAGAAGGCTGATCTGGTAGCCTCAAGAAGGCTGATAGAGCAGAAAGGTACCCTTTAAGAGTGCCCAGAGCAGAGCCCTGCTGGGCAAGGGAAAGAAGAAAGAGCAGCACTTCCGAAATGGGGTGCAGAGAGAGGATCCACAGCCTTTGCTGTGCACCATGCCACAAATCTGTTCCACCGGCAGGCGTATACCGACTTTGTGGAGGGACGCCTGGCTGCCAGAATGATATCACACACTTCGGGAGGCAAGTCAAATGGCCTCAACTGCCGCCGCTCAATCTCCAAGCTTGTAGGTGGAGACTGGACAGGTTCGGGTGCAGGACCGTCCCCTGCTGCTGCGACAGAAGGTCCTCCCGAAGAGGCAGACGAATCGGGGGATCGACTGACATGCTGAGTAGCTCGGGATACCAGTATCTTCGTGCCCAGTCCGGAGCCACAAGGACGACCTGGGCCCGGTCGCGCCTGATCTTCTTCAGCACTCTGGGCAGAAGTGGTATAGGCGGAAAGGCGTACAACAGACCGCAGCTCCACTCGCGACGAAAAGCGTCTCCGAGCGAGTGCCGCCTTGGAAACTCCAACGCGCAGAACTGCTGACATTGCGCGTTCTCTTCTGTGGCGAATAGATCTAACCAAGGCTCTCCCCACTGTCGAAAGAGACCTTGCGCCACGTCCGAGTTCAGACGCCATTCGTGATCCATCATGCACCGGCGGCTGAGTTCGTCCGCCCTGGCATTCAGAGAGCCTGCCAGGTGTTGAGCCACCAGGGTCACGCCCTGATGTTCCAGCCACTGCCAGAGGCGCAGAGCCTCCTGGCAGAGGGTCCACGACCCCACACCGCCCTGTTTGTTGCAGTACCACATGGCGGTGGTGTTGTCGGTGAACACTTGCACTACGCTCCCCTTGACAGAGGGGAGGAATGCCTTCAGTGCAAGACGAATCGCCCGCAGCTCCAGAAGGTTGATGTGGAGCCGGGACTCCGCCGGAGACCAGAGGCCTCTGATCTCCGCCTCTCCCATGTGGCCTCCCCAGCCCTGGAGGGACGCGTCCGTCACAACTACGTGCTCCGGCTGGGGTAGGGAGAGGGGTCTGCCACTGACCCAGTCGCGGTCCGTGAGCCACCACTGCAGTTGCTTCGCAGTGCCCTCTGAGATCAGGACATGATCGGACAGGTTGCCCTGATGCTGGGCCCACTGAAACTTCAGGTCCCACTGCAGAGCCCGCATCCGCCACCTGGCGTGACGCACCAGAAGGATGCAGGAGGCCATCAGCCCCAGAAGCCGCAGCGTCAACCTGACCGAGACCCGGGATAAGGGCCTGAAGACGGGAATCAGAGCCTGAATATCCCGAACCCGCTGTTCGGGTGGGTAAACCCGAAACTGCGCCGAGTCGAGAACCGCTCCGATGAAGAGGAGCTGTTGAGAGGGACACAGGTGTGACTTCGGCACATTGATGGAGAACCCCAGCAAGTGCAGGAGGTCGGCCGTAGTCTGGAGGTGGCTGACGACTGACTGGGGCGAGCCCGCCTTCAACAACCAGTCGTCGAGGTAGGGGAAGACTGATATCCCCTGCCTGCGCAGATGGGCTGCGACCACCGCCATCACCTTCGTGAACACCCGTGGGGCGCTGGCAAGGCCGAAGGGGAGCACGGTAAACTGAAAGTGCTCTTGGCCTACCATGAACCGTAGGTAACGCCGGTGGGCCGGCAGGACGGGGATGTGGAAATAGGCGTCCTGCAAGTCCAACGCTACCATCCAGTCTCCCGGGTCCAGGGCAGCCAGGACCTGAGCCAAAGTGAGCATCTTGAACTTCTCCGTCCGGAGGAAGCCGTTGACGTTCCGCAGATCCAAGATAGGGCGTAGGCCCCCTTTGCCCTTCTTGGGTACCAGAAAGTAGTGGGAGTAACAACCACGTCCTACTTCTGGCCCAGGAACGCGCTCGATGGCCCTCTTGGCCAAGAGGGCCGAAACCTCCTCTTGCAGAATTTGAAAGTGATCCCCCGACACACGGTGGTATTGAGGTGGCATGGATGGAGGGGAAGACTCGAAGGGGAGGGAGAAACCCCTTCGGACAATTTGCAGCACCCACCTGTCCGAAGTGACTGTATGCCAGTGGGAGAGGTGATGGCGAACCCTGCCTCCCACAGGCGTCACATGGGCCTGAAAACTCGGACTAGGAAGGTTTTGAGGCGGGGGCTGCTGAGGGAGGTGTGGACTGGCCTCGCCGCTGGCCCCGACCACCGCCACGGCGGTTCCCACGTCCGCCACCGCGTTGCTGAACATTCTGCAGCGCGTGGCTGACGGTCCGTGGTGGGGCGCCCCTTCCGTGGCCACGAAAGGAGCGAAAGGCACCCGATTGCTGGCGTGGGGCCGTAAGGCCCAAGGACTTGGCCGTGGCCCTGGAGTCCTTGAAACGTTCCAGCGCATGGTCTGCCTTGTCGCCGAAGAGGCGACGGCCATCAAACGGCATGTCCAGGAGGGTGGCCTGGACATCGGCCGAGAAGTTGGCGGACCTCAACCAGGCGTGGCGTCGAACCGCCACCGTCGTTGCCATCGCCCTGCCCAGTGAGTCCGTGGTATCCAGCCCACACCGGATAGAAAAGCGTGCCGCATCTCGGCCGTCCGCAAGGGTTTGGCTGAGTTTAGTCCTGACCTCCTCAGGGCATTGTGGCAGCACCTCCGCAACCGTGTCCCACAGAGTGTGGGTGTAGCGGCCCAAGAGACAGTTGGTGTTCACAGACCGTAGCCCTAGGCTCACAGACGAGAAGACCTTCTTCCCGAACTGCTCATATCTCTTGGATTCCCTGTCGGGCGGGGCCGACGGAAATGCGGTTTGGGAGTTAGAGGCCTGGATGACCAGGCTCTCGGGGGTGGGATGGGTGGACAAAAAGCATGGGTCGCCCGGTGCCGGGCGGTAGCGTCTGGCCACGTTCCTGTCCACAGGGGGGCCTGTGGCGGGCTTGGACCAAGTGCCCAGCAGAACGTCACACAAGGCCTCATTGAACGGCAGGAGGGGCTCCGCGGAGCCGGACTGCTGTTTGAGGACCTCAGTGAGGAGATTAGTCCTCACGGCCGCGACGGGGAGCTGAAGGTTTAAGGCCTTAGCTGCCTTCGTCAACACTACGCTGTAAGCAGAACCCGCCTCCGAAGCCACAGTCGGGGGCGACGTAAATCCAGTGTCTGGCGAGGTGTCAATACCACTGGCCTCCCCAAGCTCATATGTCCAGTCCTGATGCGACTGGCAATCACGTGCCAGAGGGTCCTCGGACCCCTCCCATTGCTCCTCGTCACCTGGCTCCTGGAGACCAGGATTAACAGCCAGGGCCTCCTCGTGGAGATAGAAGTCTCCAAAGGCCGACGGAATCGGCGCTCAGCGGCGCCCCTCCGACTCCTGAGTAGGACCGTAGGAAACATTGGGGTCGGCAACCACATCGGCTGCCGGGGACGACACCTGAAGGGACGGCGCCGGCGAGGTCGTAAGGTCGACCGGCGAGGTCCCGGATCCGGAGCCGGATCCAGCGAGGTCGCGCGGCGCCGGGACCGAGGTCGCCAGCGGCGCCGGGCCCGAAGCACCCGACATCGTCGGGGCCGAAGCGCCCGACCCGGAAGGACCTCCAGACGGAGCCGATCGGCCCGAAGGCGCCACGGGAACCGACTGAGGAGGGAGGGCCCTCATGGCCATGAGGTACCTCTCGACCTCCTCCTGCGACGCGCCGTGCCCAGGGACCCGAAGGTGTGGGGCAGGCGGCGACGCTTGCGACTCCCGCGGAGCCGCGTGGGCGGTGTCGCCCGAGTCCCCGGCCGCATCGAGCGAGCGTCGGGGCGGGTCGGAGGACCGATGGTGTCGTTCCGACCTCTCATGCCTCTTACCTGAGGACTTGGAACCAGACGATCGGTGTCCACTTCCGGAACGTCGATGACTCCGACCTCGCGACCTGTCCCTCGACCTCCCGTGGGACCGGGACCGGGACCTGGAGCGGCGCGGGGCCGAGTGCCTCAGCTCGAGACGCTTGCGGGACCGCTCCCGCCTAGCCTTCGACGTCAGGGCCCGGCAGTCGACGCAGGTTCGATCGTCGTGGTCGAGGCCTAAGCACTTCAGGCACCGGCGATGGGGGTCCGTGACCGACATGAGTCGGCCGCACTTCGAACAAGGCTTGAACCCGGGCATCCCTGGCACCGATAGTCGAGACAGTCGACTAAGAGGAGATCAAAAAGGATCGAAAAACTTTTCAGTCAAAAAGTGACTGGGGGTAGAGCTTCTTCCGGATCTGCGCTAGCTGGCGCGGAAAAAAGAAGAACTGACGTCAGCGCGCATGGGCGCCGTCTAAGTACTCCGAAGACGTCATCCCGGCGCTCACGACGCCGACGACGGACGCGGAGCCGCAGACGACGCCTACCAGCGTGCAGGGGTATTGCTACGCAAAAGTTTCCGGATCCAGTCTGACGCCTGGGGATATTCTAAGGTAAGGAATCTATCACTAACGTGTCTCTTTCAGATACTCTGCCGTTAACAACGACTTGGGCCAGCGGCTGTTCATACAGGAGTCGCACCCACGCGATAAAGGTAGGGCCAAAAACAAATTTCGAAAGGGCCGCCCACAAATATGGCCACTCAATGGTATCAAAAGCCATCGTGGCATCCAGGGAGGCCACAACAGCGGGTTCAGTAAGGGTCCCAGCTCTCGCGAGAACGCTGTGAAGTCTGCGGAGATTAAGCGCTGTATTCCGATGAGAAATGAAACCGGACTGATCAGGATGGATCAGGTCACAAATAACTGTCAGCAAGCGATTAGCAAGGACCTTAGCCAGAATCTTAGGCTCGGCATTAAGCAACGAGATAGGGCGATATGAGGTGCACCGATCACGAGGCTTGCCGTCCTTGTAGATGACTACTATAGTGGCCAAACGCTGGTCGGGAGGAAGGCTGCCCGCCTCAAAAGCCTCAGCAAACATTGCGCGCAAATGGATCGCCATTTTGTCCGGACGCAGTTTGTATAGCTCGATAGGCAATCCATTGGGCCCCATTGCTTTACCTGATCGCAAGGACCGAATGGCAGTGGCAATCTCATCCACCGTAATAGGCGCATCTAGGGCGGAGCTATCTTCCTCCGACACACAGGGAAGCGCGATATCACGCAGAAGCAAACGGGAGTCGGCCTCGTCTCGATCACTCACCGACCGATATACTGTTTGAAAATGGTCCACAAAACAGTCGACAATCTCCCCCGGATCAGTCACACACACTCCAGTCTCACGAGTTATTACGGGCACAACACGATTCAGTCGCTCAGATTTATCCAGCCACGCCAACAACTTACTGGCCTTATCGCCCACATCATAAAGCCGGCCCAGTTGATTCATACGCATCACTTCAGCAGCGTCAGTCACCAGGGCTCTATAGTCTGCCTGTTTCAGCGCTAAGGAGTGTAACATAGCAGGGGTATCGTCACCACCCAGGCCACTTTCAAGCGAAGTAATTTCTGCCTCAAGAGCTAACACATTTTCTCTCCTGATCTTATCAGCCGCAATAAAGTACAACGCTGAACCCCTTAGGACGGACTTAAAAGCCTCCCAAAGGATAGTAGGGGAAGAAACTGATCCCTCATTCTCATCAAAATAACAGTCAATGGCCTTAACCAGGTCTGAGCGAAGCTGAGGATTCCTAAAATGCCAGGGATGAATAGGGGGAACCCTGCTTCCAGAATGGTCTCCCACTGATGCCTCAAGCAACAGGGGGGAATGGTCAGAGATACCCCTGGGAAGGTGTTGGATCCCACGCACCAAGGAGGTATTGGCAGTTAACATCAGAAAATAGTCAATCCTCGAAAGGCTGCCGTGGACACCTGAGTGGAAAGTGTACTGGGTTTGTGTAGGGTGCAACATCCGCCAGACATCCACTAACCCAAAGGTCTCAATCAACTCAGTCAGCCACAATTGAGACGAAGGCAAAACCCTGGGGGGTAGCCGGTCACATTCGCCCGAAACCACCAAATTAAAGTCCCCACCCATTATAAGGACACCGTCTGGAAGCCCAAGGAGGGTCCTACCAAGGTCAGCATATGTAGTAGCCTGGAGTCCCGGAGGAACATAAACAGCAACAATAACAATCAGCATTCCCTCCCACCTCCCCGAAACAGCAGCATATCGGCCCCGGTTGTCAAGTGTGACTTCATCCATCTCTAGGGGCATGGAGGATTTTACCATTATGCCAACCCCCCGGGAGCCGGAAGTGAAACTCGCATGTGCCACCAATCGGTAACCTCGGCGATCCGGGACCATACAAGCATTCCCTATCAAGTGTGTCTCCTGCAGCAGAACTACATCAGGAGAATGGCGTCTAATGAATTGAAGCACAATACCACGCTTAATCCTGTCACCCAGACCATTAACGTTCCAAGACAGCACTTTCATATCACCCACCCCCATCCCCGTAGAACCCCCGAACCACCCCCTCCCAGATCCCCAGTACTAAGGATACTAGCAAATGAAAATATACCATGTGAGAAACCATAGACATAACACAAAGAACAACCAGAACTCCTCCCCCCCAACCCCAACCAAAACCCGTTACAACACCCCCCACCCTGCACCCCTGCTGACTCAGAAGCCACCCCAAACTGCAGTGTGCCTGTCGCCCCTTCATCAAACTCTACACAAAGAACCCCTGAGGAGCAAGGGAGAGACAATCCGACCCCGCCCCACCCCCGGGCCTAACGTTAAAAGCATATAGACAATACTCTATAAATGTTACGACCCAGGATTGAACCTCAGGAACCAAAATGTCACTCCTGTGCCGATGCACCTCCGTTCGCGCCCCCGGGGCCTCCGCTCCCAGCGTCCTCCTTGGGCAAGGAGTCCAACCAGTCGCTGACACTGTCCGGTTGATCAAAAAAGAAAGTACGTTCTCTATACTCGATGCGTAGGCGAGCTGGGAACAGCATCGCGTATTTAAGTCCCAAATCTCGCAGTCGGCGTTTCACGCCAGGAATCCCGATCGTTGCCGCTGCACCTGAGGAGTGAAGTCAGGGTAGATGGAAATGGAGCTGTTCTCAAATTTCAGCGGACCATGTCTTCGAGAGGCCTGAAGGATGGCGTCTCGGTCCCGAAAGTGGAATAGCCTTGCAATGATAGGCCTCGGGGGAGCCCCCGACTTGGTCTGTCCACCTGGGAAGCAATACGCACGCTCGACCGCAAAGAACTTACTGAGGCCTGCGGGAGCAAGTTTAGTCACAATCAATTCCTCGACCAAGAGATCAATAGAAGCGACACCACTGTCCTCCGGCACCCCAACGAGGCGTATGTTGTTCCGTCGGGCCCTGTTATCATACTCCTCCATGCGTCTGGCCAGTAAATCGTGTGATGCCCGCAAGTTACCGATCTCCGATTGTGCTTCCGCCATGTCGGTAACCAGACTGGTGGCTTTGAGGTCCAAGGCTTTGACCCGCTCATTGGTCTTGGCTAGGTCAGCTCTAATGAGGGTAACATCCACCACCACTGTGTCAATCTTGGAGACGATGGCCTCATACTGTTGTCCCATGTCCGTCTTGATCCCAGCAATGGCGGCCATGAGTTCTTGAAGAGACACCTCCGATGTAGCTACCAGGTCCGTCCTCGGGTCCTCAAGACTACGGCCGGCAGCAGTGGGGGAGGCCTTTGGTTGAGTGTAGCGGTCCATTACGTTAGTTTGGACCGATCCCCCACGGACAGTCACCTTCGTTCTGCGCTTCTCCGTCTCGGGTTTAGCCGCCATATTGGAATCAGCACCCCGAAGGGTCTTCCTGGACCTGGTGGAAATGGCAGCGATCCGCTGGTCTCCAAAGGAGGACTTAGACAGATAATCGCATCCGCCGGTCCAGGATTATAGTCAGAGAGCACAGTTAGACTACCGGAGCCAGAAATGTGGAGTGCTTCCTAGGTAGTCAGCTCGGTGGCAGAGGGAAACCGAAAGTGAAAGTGACAACGTCACCGGTTGAACAGATGCCAGGTGACCGTTGTTGAATTACAGCTCGGACATCCAGGGCACCAGAGACCCGGTCCCGTCCGGGGCTAGGCCAGAAAACTTAGGACGACGTAGAAATGGTTCCCAGAGTCCGATCCTGGCCCTGGAAAGTGCAGCAGTATCAGCAAGAGTAGTACTTCAAAAGCCCATCAAAATAATCAGGATATCGAAAGGATAGATCGATGAGGGCGGCGCGGGTCTCGGGAGCTCTCTGCTCACACGACCATCTTGGATGCCCGCGTAGCTCCTTCTCATCATGTACAATTTCAACAACAGATGAAACAATCTTAACTAATGTGTAAATTCGGGAGGAAAGGGTATTAATGCTATCTACAACTGCAAGCACCTTTTCTAAATTAGCTTGGTCGATGGCCCTAAGGCGGGTAGCCGCCTCAATCTGTGATGCTTTCCACAGTTCATTATAAATGGCATAGACCCATCTTTTAGATCTACCGTTAGCCGGGCCCTTTATGAAATAATTCAAGTCAACCTTGTTGGTCAGTTTAGATAAATGCAATTTAACTGACTCCAATGTAGAGTGCTTGAGCCAATTCTGACATAGTTTGCCTACAGAATAAGTGGTAACAGAATGGTCACTCAAAACGGGGATCTACTTTGACTTGTGTAAAACCCTCAGCTAGGCCCAAAAAACGATGCTGGCACGAGTCTGCACTTCGGTGCCACATTAACCAACCCTTGGGATCCAAACTGGAAATGTTAAAAGATTAATTTAGCAAAAGGGTTTGCAATTCCCTAATCGAAAATTTAGTTGAGTTTTCACAACCCGAATATTCTTCCAAATCTGGGAAGGAAGGTGAATTTAACTTTTTAGAAGTAGCCAATCCAAAGCATGTTGTCTGGGAGATAGTGGAATTCAAAAACAACATATGATTTGGGATGAGACATGCACAGTGAAAAGCCTCATTGCCTTGTACCTGCCAACTTTTAGAACCCACAAACTGATTTAAGGTCAATAGTTTCCTTCCACAACTCATAGCCACCAACAGCAAGCTGGTCGAGAAAGGACTTCGAGTACAGTAACTTAGTATTGGTAAGTCTAACTTTGGAATTGGATTTGTCTGTCATTTAAAAAATTAAATGACGCGGGATTGGACTGATTAAAATCAGTAAAATATGTATACTTTTTCAAAAATGTGTCTGAGCGGCCTCTTACAGCAGCAGGACAATGTTCCCACTGGGTATAATTCACAGTACTCCTCCTAGAATTAGTTTTGTGTAAGTAGTGATTGCCAAAATGTTGGAAACAAAACAAATCACCATAATTAGCAGATTCTAAATATAAATCTTCAGCATCAAAGGCAGCATAATATTTCTAATTCAGCAAATAAAGCCTCTACGACCCGAACTTCCCAATCATCAGAACGTATAGTTTGTTGAACCTCATCCCCCATATTAACTCTAAGTACAATAGGAACATTAACAACTTCAGTCGGGCCATGGATTTGAAATTTAACTGCATCCCAGACTATTCCATCCAGGACAGGCCACGCAGTGATGTCAACAAAGGCCAAGTCTCTCTTCAATCTGTGTGCTGAATGTGGTGAGGAGCTAAAGTTCCATTCAGATGTCTAATGCATGTTCTCTCCTCTACATAATGTCCATTGACAAACCGGAAAAAATAAAACACAAAACCAATTGACATAAAAATATAGAGAGCAAAAAGCCCCAGCCAAATGTAAGTCCAAGGGGGTATTAAAAAATGTTTTTTAAACAAAGTCGCATAGGCACTCAGCCTTGTGGGTTTCTCTGATGCACGTGAAACGGTGTCAAATGAAAAATCGGGATTCTGTGGCTAAACGAGTTTGCAAATCAGGCATCGACAAGTCAGACGGATAGGTGTAATCTGCATCATCAAGGTGAGCACCAGGCAAAGCACTCAAAGGACTGGAAACTGCAGGCATCTCGAGGGCCACCTCCGGTACACAATCCGAAGCAGAGGCCAAAACAGAATTTCTCACCATCGAAGGACATGAGACTGCCGGTGTCATGCTAAGAAGAATCGGCCACTCTGTGTATTTTGACATTGTCAATGGAGATATACCTGTTTTCCTTACGACCTGGAAGAGGTGGTAAAATGACTGTTCTTGTGCCCTTCACTCCAAGCACGGGAACCGGAGCACGGTATGAGGGACCAAATTCCTTTTTGTTATCGAACTTCTCCCGAACTAGTTCTCTAACTTGGGGTAGCCAGCCAACTACCGGGATCTGCAACGCATCATCCGACGTGGAGGGCAAATGTTCCTTTGCAAGACGGTCTCTGGTCTCTTGTAGAGTCTGTAAAACATGGCAATGTTCATCTACGTCAAAGGAGGCACCCGAACCGACCGCGTCTAGACGGTCAAGGTCCGGGACATACATCTTGATACCGAAGAGCATTTCGTATGGGGTCCGCCCACCCAGAGACCTTCTAGGGAGATTATTAAGAGCACGCTGCACGCCATTCAGATGGGCCAGCCAGTTACTGCCAGTGCCTATAACTCGAGCTGTCAGTAATTGCTTTAAGTCACGGTTCATTAGTTCCACAACACTATTACCCTCAGGTCGGTATGGAGACGAAAACTTGACTTGGACCCCCATCGAACTCATGGCATCCCTATACGCCTTAGAGGCGAAAGCAGGACCCTGATCCGAATGGAATACCACAGGCAAAAATCCCTACAAAGACACGCAAATCCCTGATGACAGTCCGTGAATCAGCGCTGCGATGAGGCCAGACCCAAACAAAGCGTGTGCATGAATCAACTGCTACCAAGATGTACTTGTACGCAGTATCAGAAGAAAAAGGACCGCAGGGATCCAAATAAACACAACCAAACGGTTTATTAGAAATGAGCAACTGTTTGGGGTGGACGCGTAGCAGTTGAAGGCTTAATCTGCTGGCAAATGTCACATTGAAGGACATAGTCACGCGTCTGTTTGTACAGTCCCCGCCACCAAAAACGTTGTTGTAACAGACACAGTAGCTGAAACGCCCGCATGCGCAGACGCAACCCCTTCATGGGCCGCTGCGATCAGTGTACGTCTGCGATCAGAGTTGGGAATCAATCTCTCCCCAACTTCAGGTATTTTCACATAAGGAACCTTATCGGGACTTAAGTGGTATGTGTACTTCGAAGGGAACCCCGTAGGATATTTATCTCCCTTCTCAGTGGCAGCAACAGCCGCCAAGATGTCATCATCAATCTTACTTTTGGACCGTGTGACTGCTGCAACCAACTATGTCGATACCGATGATTTCGCTGCTTCATCAGCAAGCGAGTTGCCAACAGCGTGGACACCCACGCGCTGGTGACCAAGAGTATGAATTACAAACACGAGTGGTAACTGCTCTTTAAGCTCAGCCACTCGGACCCAGGTCATTTTATGTTTTATTGTGCTACCCTTGGAATCACGAAAATCATTCTGAATCCAAAAGAACAAGTTCTCATTGTATGACTGGACACCGTAGTAAGAATCACTTACGATAAGTGTTGTCACACTAGGATCAGCATACTCCAATGCAAGCATCAGAGCACGGAGCTCTGCCAATTGTGCGGTGCAGTCACCTAGAGTCTGCGTGTGCACGACTCTGGACTTGAACTCGTCATTCCCCATGGCACCTACCACAATGGCGCATGCGGAAACGTTGGCGTGTTTAAAACAATGCGCAACCTGCGCCGAACCATCAGTGTATATGATGCAATGGAAATCCTCCAAAGGCCACATAGCCAAAGGTGCAGGATGAACAAACTCATATTGCAAAAACTCCTGCGACCGTAAGGAGGCATAAAAAATGAACGGGACATCCGGAGACGTCAATGCAGCCGCCCATTGTATCCACCGAGGGTGCAAAGCTTTAGAATTCGGTACACTGGCTTTCGTAACTGCTTCCAAAGCAGGACACGGGGTAACAACCAACATGCGCTTTCCCTGTGACAGAGCACGTTCCTTAAGAATCGCCATCTGTACAGCTGTCAAAACCCTCTCCAAAGTGGAAAATCGCATTTCAGCCGAAGTGTACAAGTGTGACTTGTAAGCAATAGGTACTGTATCTCCCTCGTTAAAAGTAAGGTACGTGAAACCCACCGTCCCAGGGATGATTTTTATCACCAGGTTGGTGTGATTATCACGAGTCAATAAGTATTTAGAAGCGAGCAGATCAGCCTGCAATGATTGCAGAATAGCCGAGTGCTCAGGCAGCCAGTTCGATTTCATAAAATTTGGTTGTATCAAAGCATACAAAGGCTTGATACGCTGGGCATAATCGGGAATGTATGTCCTCCCGAAATTCAAAAATCACAGCAAAGACTGTAATTTTTCAGAGTTGTCGGAGCGCGCAATTGTGCGCATTTCTCCAAGAAGTGAGGAGCCAATCCTCAACCTTCATTGTTTTTTTTTTTTTTTTGGAAAACCTTTATTTAACAGTATGTGCATACAAATACGGGCCTACAACCCTCAGGCCGGCCTCGACAATAAAGGGCACATCAGCAATCAATTAAACAACTCAGCAGCATATCAGTGCAAGCACGAGTAGATCAGGTTACATTATACACAATTGTGCCGCCAAGAGGCAGGATGGTGAGGTTTAATTTTTAAAAGTTTTAAATAAGTCCATAGCAACAGGTCTAGAAGGATCCGAATCAAAGCAATGCAGTTGGGACTATAGTGGGCAACGATCATCAGGAAAAACAGCAAGCATTATCCGCAAGGCAATCAATCGCACTCAATGAAATCAGGATAGAAAATAAACGTACCACATGATGATCCCCAAGCACTACCCACAAGTTCCCGATCCTCCCACCGACCCAAGGAATAAGAGAGGAAAGAACAATAGATAAGGTAAAGAGAGGAAAGGGAGAAAAGAAAAAGAAAAAAGAAGGCCCATAGAAAGGAAACCAACAAGGAAATAAACCCCCCACCCTACACACATGCAGAGGCTACGGCCTACCCCCCCCTAGCGGTGTGTCTGTCGCCCCAAAAGAGTACCCGCAATATAGAAGAAGAAAAAGAGAAGAGAAAGAAAAAGAAAGTCACGGTTGATCGGAGGAGGGCCAAGGATATATTCAAAGCAAGCAAAATCGTTACCCGCGGCCACCCAACCCCGGGCCCCAACCTAGCACCCGTGCTACATGTACCTCCAACAGTTACAAGTCCCAGTCCCGGCCATATACGTATCAATTTGCAACAAGAAAAACCCCTTCCTCAGCCTTGGCCCCTTCGAATCCGCAGTCCAACAGAGTCCAATAGCAGTACAGCCAACCTGGACGGGACGGGCCACCATGGAGTCCATTGCAGAAGTCGAGGTGGAAGAGACAAGTCAAACCGGAGTGAAACTCAATAGCAAAGGATAAAAGAAAGCGTCACTGCCATTCCACGGAGAGCACAACAGGGAGCGGGACGATGCAAAAGTTCCAAAGTAGAAACCGGACGATGTGCAGACAGCGAGTCCAGGAGGACTCCCAAAAACATGGCACCAAAGGACAAAGGAGATGGGCAACACGGCGTCTGAGGCACAAGCTCCGGCCATAACAAAGGATCAGTATTGCCAGACTCCTCCAGGGCAGAGCCGAAGAGTACCGCAGTGGGCACTGGGACGCGTCCCCCCGTCGCTGTCCCATACCCCAGCTCGGGTGATCCACCGACAGTCGACTGGAGATGTGGCTTAATATGCCGCACTGGAGAATCATCATGGCCAGCTGAAAAAGTCCCATCAAGCCGGTCCACCAAACCAGTAGCAGAGTCGCGAAAGGCCAACCGCAGGTCTTCCAGTGCAGCCAGGATGTCTCGAAGCCCCAGCGGTGAATCTGGAATGGAGGGTGCAGCTGCGTCCTCCATCTTAGGCAAGCAACCATCGAGCGCCCCGGGAAGCAGGTCCCCATCACCAGCCATCGGTGTCCGGAAAATGATGAACTCTCTGCGGGGCCCAGGTGGTGCAGAAAACGTGGAAACAGACGGTCGTGGAGAGGTTCCAGGACAGGGGAATCTGCAGTGAAAGGAAACCCACCGGCAAGTCCAGGGTTACCGATGTGGAAAATGGCGTCCGCTGCGGAAGGCTGCCACAAAGAAGCGATCCCGGTCCTCTCCCAGCTGGGCCGGGATACAATGTGTGGGAGCCGGACACAATGTTGCGAGCGGGGCGCGCTGGGCAGCCGAGCGAGGAAAAGGATGTTGTGGAAATCCCAGCGCCACGCTCCAGGTCCGATGCTCCGGCTCCTCCCTCTCCGCAGTGGCCGCTGCCGTTGTTGTCGCCGCCGGCCGTCCCCACTAAACAATGGCCCGGCTGCGACCGCTCTGAAGGCCGGGAAGGAAGCGGGGACTCAACTCCGCCGGGGCAGCTCCGTTCTCGACCGAAGTCACAGCGGCGCGATCAGGAGCATGGCACAGGTAAGCGCGGAGCTCGGAGGTACAGGATTCATGTCAGGATATCGACGAAAGGTGCAAGGGTCGGCGGAGCCGAAGAGCTAGGCGGCCATCTCGGCTGCAGGCTAGGCTCCTCTCGACCTTCATTGTTGAGCTCGTAGCCCAGGAACAACACTGTGTACTCTGCAATGTGGGATTCAGCAAAGTTGAATTTGTAACTGAAGTTCGCAAAGCTACAAATCAAGTGGTCAACTCGACACAGATGCTCCCACATTTCATCATCCGTGAGATAAATGTCATCCACATATGAACAAGCATCCGGGTCAACTCTCTCTAAGAGAGAGACTATGCGGGCAGCAAACACCTCAGGACTATTCTTGTAGCCCATCGCTAAACGTTTGAAATGTTTTTGGACACCGCCACAAGTAAAGGAGGTGCATTGAGAACTAAGACCATCCAAATGGTGGGCATAAAAACCGTTGGAAATTTCAAGCGTGGTTGTTAACCGCCAACGCACAAGACTATCCAATAAAGCAGAGCCGTGAGTATTCTGTACTGCACAGGTACGGCAATGCGAGTTTAAATGCCGGTAATCCAATACCAAACGATATGAACGGTCAGGCTTGGTCACAGTAAAAAGAGGGTTATTCATTGGTGAAACGCAAGTTTCAATAACACCCTGATAATCCAACTGTTCAAGGATTTCCGCAACGGAAGCCTTTGCTTCAGGCTTTAAGGGATATTGAGGTTGAGGCTGAGGCATAGACCGTAAGGGAATCTCGTGGTGAGGGGAAAATGTATCCCATCCACAGTGAGTACGGTACAGAGCCGGTGCAAGGGCCTTTGCCCACTCTTCTGCAAAATTCAGCGCATACTCCTTCGAGACCGTGTGCGCGAAACTAGGGAGGATTACCTCCTCCCCTCTCGGAGCTGCGAGCACAAAAGGTGGGGGCCAGTCAGCCTCCACTAACAAAATGTCATAGGTAGTAGTAAGATTCTCCCAAAATATCCCTTCTATTGTGTGTTGAATGTCACCCTCAATGAATAAAACTATTTCATAGATCCTGTCAGGGGGAGCTACTCTAGTGTCAGCTGTCTCCACAACAACATAACGGTCAGTCGCTGTCACCTTCAGTAGTGGACGCAGGGCCTCCCGCATTATGTTAATCTCCGCTGCGCTGACCAGCAAGGTCAGAGTCCATGTCTGATTACGAAGCTGGGTTCTCACTATCTGTGGCATATCTGTGTGCTGTTAAAGCAGCGACTATTTCTGAAACTGGGGTCTCTTCGATGTAGAAACGTCCTGTTTGCCTTTGCCGTCTTTCGGGCGGGGCTGGTCACGTCCTTGCTGGCCACCCCGACCCCTGCCGCCCCCTCCACCGGTCAAAAGGGGCGATGTTTCCTGAAAAGAACGAGGAGATCGTTGATCAGAAGCCTGAAAACGATCAGGTGATTTTATCATCGCGCAAGTCATAAACACGTTCCGTGGGCGCAGGCGATGGAGACACAGGACGAGACTCCTGTTTCTGCTGTTGCTGTTTTCCCTGTTTCTGTTTTTTAGGCCAATTTTGTTTTTTGGACATGGGCTGGTCGACGTTTTCCGTAATCTGCCCTTGGGGTTGTTTTTTATCTTTAGTAGAAAAAGGCTTGAGTCCCACTGTTCTTTAAGCCGCCACAATAACTTTCACCAACTGTCGGGGTTTATAGACATCGGGAACCGCCTGCAAAGCATTGGCAACCTGAAAGTTTACCGCAACCCCCTTGACATTAGCAAGTATGAGATCGGAAACCACATCAAAGGAGCCACACAGGCACATGCCCAATTCGACCGCAGCCTCCGGTCCGTGGTCATCCTGAACACGTTAAAGGACCGTCGGCAGGACAGACAGACGGAGTGCCGTAACACCTCGCGTAGACCGCCGCAAACGTTTTACCCCAGGACTCACAGTCACCGATTTCGGGGGTCAAATCCTTAGGCAAGCTAATTGTCAGAATCCTATGTTTCTCACCAGGAGACGTGTTGGGAAATACTGCTTCCAGCTGGTCAAACTTCTCGGCAAGCCAGAAAGGAAAATCGTCCTGTACTTGGAGACGCTTGCCCATCACAGCGTTGACCATAACGGGACGGAGCTTCATTCCGCCCTGTCCGGCAGGAAGCGCCGCTCCACCCGGGGCCCCGCCCGAGATATTGCAGATGATGTATTGCACTAACGACCTAATCACGATAATTGAGACTACGTGTAGTTGTCTGATCTCAGCCACGGTACATGCCCCGTGCTGAGGATGAGGTGTAAATCCAGCCAAGACAGGCCAAGTTGCGCCTGGAATGGACAAAGGACCTAACCTCGGAGCGGATAATGAATGGGGTAAGGCGCCATTAAACCAAACGCGATGCTGCCTAGTATCAATAGGAATTTCTTGTGCCCTATACGGAGTATACTCATTGGGCACAGGAGTGGGAGTGTACGTGTGGAACACACTTGAAGTTCCGTCCACAGCCGGGAAGGTCACCCACGAATAAAATATTTCGTAAGGGTAAGCCACCTCAGCACTCACCACCATAATTACTGCCATGCCATCCACGAGAACATTATATTTTGCAAATGATTGCGCACCGCAATGCGACTATGTTTAGGAATGTCCACCGCGGCCATAGTGACACAGAAAGGAAAAGGTACAAAGATAACCCTGTAGCACAACTGGGTAGCAATTCAAGGAAACCGTTTAGAAAGATTCAAGCTTGAAAAGACCTGTACTAGTATAGGTAGGTTTGCCCGACACCACCGTTCACCGGAAACGATAGTGAAGGTGTTATGGACTGAATGATGAACACTCAAGTATCACGCTATAAGACCACCAACGGTTGGGCGCCATGTCGCAGGGATTCCGTGCTCAGACAGAACTGTGCATAGAGGCTTGGAACCTCAGTGAATTAGGATGTCCCAAAACTCACCTTAGTACCCAAAAATCCCCTACCAGACTAGCAATCAGTGTCTCATTGGTCATCAAACTCCCAATGCTTAGACAAACCAGAACATGAACTTAGTACACCTCAGGTTACGTGGAACACATGAACACTCTTTCGTTATACAATCGTTTCAGTCCAGAACCAGGAGTAAAAGCGGACACGTGCATATTTGAAATGTTTATTCACTAATGCAGTGCTCTCAAGCGCAGTATCTTAGCTAATACAAGCAAACATATTATAAGAAACAAGGTAATCAGTATAGTCTTTAGTCCATAGAACACAAACGGTGCAAGCATAGTATTATTCTAAATGAATAGGGTTTAACAAAACCTCATTCTCACCCTCCCTAGCTAGTATATTAGATTATATCTAAGAAGATCTCTTGTGGGTTTTAGCTGAGCAGCTCCAAGTCAAAGTCAAAAATTTATTTGTGTTGGTACTCAACAGAGGACCACAATAAAATTTTACATTTCATATATAAAAAAAAAAAAAAATGCTGCACAATTAGTACAAAGATAAAAATTCTTTTAAAAATTTATACAAGTTGTAACAAACAAATTCATTCAAAGGTTGTCCACATAAGTCCAAAAGTTCTCTCCCCCTAGTAATTCTGCAAGAGCGAAATATTGGATTAAGATATCTGGTACGAGCTAGGGTTACTTTATGGTTGGAACACACAAGCAGCAAATGTTCTATACTTTGATCACCACCAGTGCACAAGGTACACACAGGAGATCCTCCTGGAAGCCATCTGGAAGTAAATACAAGGACAGGTAGAATGCCCAACCGATACATTGTGATTGCTCTTCTTACTCCATGTGGCAGAGTAAACCCAATATAAGTTTGGGTCTGCTTATATTCGAGCTTTTCCACAAATGGCTTATAAATAGACAATTTGTTGCAGTGTGAGCAGTCCAGTTCGTAGCTCAGTTTAGGGGTGAAAGTTTTTAAGAACAATTTTAGTTGCGCCGGAGTCCAAAAGCTCAACATTTCAATATCAATGTGTGCCAGCCGAAATGCCACAGCCAAATTTTCCAAAAACACTTGTTTTTTCGGCTCTACACAAAAAGTCTCTTTTTTTAAGGCGGACCTTAAAGTATTCTCTTTTGCATGTATCAAATTGTAGGCCCATCTTATTACGTTGGCGATAGCTATTGCGTGAGAGCTTACGACTGATAATTCTAGTCTCAGTGCCTGCACAGGAACAGCATCGGAAACTTTCATGATCCTTCGAAGAATTTTCCCCTCTTTTAGATCCATGAAAGCCCATTGCTTCATGGGAATGTATTCTGTCGCATAGGTTAACACAGGAGGTATTTTTACTCTATATGTCCCCAACAGTGCAGAAAGATGTCTATTCCCTGTTGCACTGTATAGTTTCAAAAGAGCAGAGACATGAATATCAGCTTTCCTTTGCAGGTTAGTAACCTGGGTTGTATTCGTTAGATTTTTGGAAAGAATCCTCCCGAGATAGGGATAATTAACTACTTCTTCTAACTTTTCTTCCCCGATCTTCCAGGTGTACTTGGCGCTACGTTTTCTTCCTGAGAAAGCTATCACTTTGGTTTTTTTTATATTAGGTATGAGATAGTTTTCTTTTGAATATTGAAACAAAATGTCCAATGATGTCTGCAGTCCGAAAGGAGTTAGATCTAATAATACTATATCGTCAGCGTATAGTAATGAGATTACACTTTGTTGGGCGATCTTTGGCGGTAAATTAGAACCAGTTTGCAATCGGTTAGGCAGATCACTTAAGTAGAGGGAAAAAAGGAGCGGGGCTAGAAGGCACCCTTGTTTTAAACCGTTCTCCGTTGGAATTCTTTTTGTAAGTCCTTTTTCTCCCCCCATCTGGACTTGGCACCAGGTAGTAGTATGAAGGTTTATTATTGCTTGCAACAGTTGTTCTTGTATTCCAAGCCCCCTAAGTTTTTTCCATAGGGTAGGTCGATCGACCCGATCGAATGCCGTTGAGTAATCTATAAATGCGGCATAGACTACCTGGGATTTCAGGGTAATATATTTATCAAAGATTACCTGAATTACTGCTATATTATCCGTAACCGAATGCTTAGGCCTAAAGCCCGCTTGACACATAGGTATCAATCCTGACGTAAAGGCCCATTCTTTCAAGCGATCTAACACCTCTGCCGCGAACACTTTGCCGACTGCGTCCATGAGCGCGATCTGTCTATAGTTTCCAGCTTGGGTTCTGCTTCCCTTTTTATGAATTGGGATAATTATGCTCCCCTGCCAGGATTTTGGAATTTGTCCAGTCTCAAAGATGTAATTAAAGAGAGGGCATAATAGTTTGCTCCATTCTTTCGGTGCAACTTGTAGCGCCTTTATCGGGATCTCATCTGGACCAGATGCGCCTGTAGATCTTGCTTTACGTATATTGTATTCCACCGAAATGATTGTAGTTTGTATTAAAAAACTCTCGGCATTTTCATATTTCAAATCTTTGCTGCTTACTTCGAGTTTTGTTGGGTTAGCTTTATATAGATCTGAGAGATATAGTTCCCAATCATTCGGGGGAACCGGGATCGATTGTAGATTTTTCTTTGTGCCTGTTATTTTCGCGATTAAGGACCAGTATTTACGTTGATTATATGTTTTTGCAGCGGTCTGAATTTCCACCCAATTATGATCCTCAATAGCCCTTCTTTCCTTTTGGTTCTCCCGCCTCAGTTGGTTCTTTAATCTGTTTATTTCTTTCTTCACGTTTACTGAAGATTTCACATATTGGGCACGGATGAGTTTGTTTAACTGTTTTTTGATCTCGGAGTTGTTGTGGGAATATCCATTTTTTCCCTCCTTTTTAATTTTGCTTTTAGCGCCTGGTGAAATCATACTTTGGATAAGTTTCTTAAAATCATTAATTATTGTTTCAAAATTTTCTATAGGATTTTTGGAGAATCTTTGTTCCAAAAGTTTAGAGTGATCAATTTTTATCATGATTTTTTCCATGGTCGAAGAATTCCAATAGATACGTCTCCGTACACTTTCCATTAATACAGAACTTTTGATATAAATCATATGGCTAGGTTCGGAGTTTTTAGGTATCCAATTAGTTGTCAATTGCATAATTGCGTGATCACTCTCCATACAAAATTGGTTGGATAATAACAAAACAGTATCGAACAAGTCCTTGCTACTTATGATGTAGTCTATAATGGATGAAGACCCATTGCCTTGCCTGGTAAACTTTGCAGGAGTATCTCCCTCTATTGCTCCATTCAGTAGTGATCCATTAAGATTTATTATTGCCGATAATAACAATCTACCTCTTTTGTTGGTTACTAGACCTTCAGGGAATAGTGGGATTATGATATCTTGACCTACTTCTGCATACAAACTTGCCCACCTATTAATTTCAGAATCGGAGATTTTACTGTTAAAATCCCCCGCTATTAAAAAGGATGCATCGGTATGGTTCTCCATGATGTGCGAGATCGTTTCTATAATATCCAAAAAGATGATGTCATTTTCATTCCCGGGAGGAGCATAGACATTAAATATTAAGATTGCCTGTAATAGAGCAGTGTTGTGTTTTTTTACAGATATCTGAATGCACTGCAAGTTGTTAGATTTTGTGTCTATTATTTTTTGATCCCACAAATAATCTTCTCTTAGCAGTATAGCTAAACCTCCTTTTGCATGACCTCGGTTGATTGACAGTGCTAAATTTTCATATAAAAAGTACCCTTTAGGCGTGAAAGATACAGTGTCCCATGTTTCTTGTAGAAGCAATATATCTGGGAGGTTTCTCATAACCAAGGACAATTTGTTTGCGGTTCTGCCAGCGATATTCCACGATATTATCCTTAGTCCCGTGCTAAACAGAATGTTGACCAAGGTTAGAAATTTTATTGCTATTTAGAATCTCGGAAACCCAAGCCCAGGACTCAGTAGTTGTATGCTCTTCAGACTTCTTATCAGTTTTGCACCATACTGCCCTATGGCCTTTATTCACCAGAATTTTGAGATTTGAAATATCTCGATCTTCAGTCGTGTTATTTGTTCGCTGGTAATTATTAACTACAGAGCTGGTGATAGCCTGTATTTGAGCATTATACCCGTTTAGGGTATTAAAGTCCGTTGGTTCTTTTGCTTCCACTACATCGTAACCATGTTTGTGTAATATTTCTTTTTCCTTTAATATTATGCCTGGGAGAACTGTTGACCAAAAGGTAACCAGTGTCAATTTGTTGTTTTGTTTTTTTGGAAAGGACACAAGATGGATTTCATTGCTAGTCATTGAGTCTAGCGCCCTTATATGTCGTAGTAGGTTTAAAATCCTTCCTCTGTTAAGTGGTGCCGCGTCAATGGGGAAGAGTTCCTCAATTTGTAGAGTTTTAGTAGATGGTCCTTCCCCCTTTCTAAAGTAGCTGTTGTTTTCTTCTGTGTAAATATTTTTGCTTCGATCTAATTGCTTGAAACATTTGGTAGGGATGTATTCCTTTGCTGTCGGGTCTAGTTGAAGCATCTCCTTTTCACAGTTGTTACTGGTTGCAACTGGTTTTTTATCGTCTTGCGACTCTCTGTTATTATCGCATTGATTTTCTTTGGATTCATTTGAGATTACATGTTTTTGAAATTTTAGTTTACGATTATTCCGTTTTTGGATCCTTCTCAGAGGCTTTCTTGTATTTTTTGTCCCTGATGCCATATTCTTTTCTTGGTTCTTGTTGTTTTGTTTTTCTTCATTTCTTTCACTCATTTCATTAGTGATACTTGTTCTGGATTCCTGAATATCAGGGGCAATAGTGTTTGTTGATTTATTCTCTGCCACAGTCTTGGAAAATATAGGAAAGTGTTTTGATTTCTGCTGGTGTTTTTCTTTGAATAATTTTTTTAAAGAGTATATCACTGAATCATTTGAGCTGTCAATTTTTCGTGTTTCTTGCTTTTGGATGCCTACAGTTTGAGTATTTTGGTCACACGTTTTTTTCTTTTGAGGTTTTTCGCAGTCTTTCTGGATTCTCTGCGGTTCAAGGTGAGTTTTGTGTGGCGTATTGATTTTCTGTGCTACGTGGGAATCTTTGTTCTTTTTTTCTTCTACCAAGTGCTTTAAAATACCTATTTGGACATCCAATGTTTGATCGGAGTTTGCAAGAATGTTACTGAGAAATGAAAGAACAGATTCCAGTATCTCTTGTAGAGAGAATAAAGCTCTAGATATTGGAGGGACGTTATCAGTAGTATTATTCTTATTTCTGAGATCGAAGGGACCAAGAGAGGGAGCAAGCAAAACATTAGGTGAAGAGGTATTATTAGTTGTTCCTAGATCCTTTTTCTCTATTGTAAAAGATTGTTTGCTAAGGTTTAGATCGTTAAATAAATTTGCACCCCCACTGTTTTTTATAGGGGTTACAGTTTTCAGGTCGCTCGTTTCAAGAAATGACTGTAGAAAGTCTTTCGGAGTGCTTGAGAGTTTGTTACTTAGGTCTAAGTCCAAACATCCCTCCTTTGTTTGTGAGCTATTTTTCATTGGGGTAGATTTAGATATGAGTTGTTTTGACTCCCCAACGGAGACTTTTACTTCGGGGTTAGTGTCGTTGCTTAATAATTGAGTATCATGGATCTCTTTAGGTATGAGTGTGGAAAAATAAGCTGTAATAGCTGGTGTATGGGTTAAGCGACCTTGTTTAACAGCCTTATCCGTGGAGATTCGTACTGCATTTTCAGTACCCATTCTTTTCATGTAAACTGTCCGAGATCTTAACTTCTTGAAGCCCATTTAAGCACCGATAGTTGACAGGGGTAATGGATCCCTTTTATCGGCTCTAGTACTGTGGGGTTTGTTATATTTGAGAAGAGTTTTCGGGGGGCTTAGTTCCCAGATGAACTCACAATTAACAAATGTGACTATTTATGAGTGGGCAAACCTAAGTACATACCAGACACTTATATTGATGGTACTTAGTAGGGTGGCCCGTCCCGTCCTCGATCGTCCACGGACGGCCACAGACGGCCCGCCCTTTGTCCGGGCTTAGTCCCGCGCTTGGTCCCGCGCGCGTCCCGCGTCGCGTGAGTCCACTCTATACTTTATGCGTGGAGCCGGTGGGCGTGTCCGTGGGCGTGTCGCCTGGGGGAAGAGGCAGCAGCTGATCCAGGCAGGGGCAGCTGGTCCTCGCAGTCCCCCGGGCTAGCTGTAGTTTTTGTTTGCGCCCTTGCCTCAACCCTGGAGACTCAAGCTGGGAGCGACGGTCAGAGCAGCAGACGGCAGCTCTCGCTCACACCAGCGAGTCCCTGGGGAGGCAGCTAAGCGGAACACGGAGCTCTTGACGAACCTTCTCCTTCAGTATCACAGGCAACAGTACAGCGGTCCCAATCTCCTCTCAGCAAAAGCAGCAGGCAAGTGAGTGGCGCCCGCGAAGCGGGGGTCACGAATTAAAATAGTGATTTTCGGTGGTGGGCGTGTCCGTGGGCGTGTCGCCTGGGGGAAGAGGCAGCAGCTGATCCAGGCAGGGGCAGCTGGTCCTCGCAGTCCCCCGGGCTAGCTGTAGTTTTTGTTTGCGCCCTTGCCTCAACCCTGGAGACTCAAGCTGGGAGCGACGGTCAGAGCAGCAGACGGCAGCTCTCGCTCACACCAGCGAGTCCCTGGGGAGGCAGCTAAGCGGAACACGGAGCTCTTGACGAACCTTCTCCTTCAGTATCACAGGCAACAGTACAGCGGTCCCAATCTCCTCTCAGCAAAAGCAGCAGGCAAGTGAGTGGCGCCCGCGAAGCGGGGGTCACGAATTAAAATAGTGATTTTCGGTGGTGGGCGTGTCCGTGGGCGTGTCGCCTGGGGGAAGAGGCAGCAGCTGATCCAGGCAGGGGCAGCTGGTCCTCGCAGTCCCCCGGGCTAGCTGTAGTTTTTGTTTGCGCCCTTGCCTCAACCCTGGAGACTCAAGCTGGGAGCGACGGTCAGAGCAGCAGACGGCAGCTCTCGCTCACACCAGCGAGTCCCTGGGGAGGCAGCTAAGCGGAACACGGAGCTCTTGACGAACCTTCTCCTTCAGTATCACAGGCAACAGTACAGCGGTCCCAATCTCCTCTCAGCAAAAGCAGCAGGCAAGTGAGTGGCGCCCGCGAAGCGGGGGTCACGAATTAAAATAGTGATTTTCGGTGGTGGGCGTGTCCGTGGGCGTGTCGCCTGGGGGAAGAGGCAGCAGCTGATCCAGGCAGGGGCAGCTGGTCCTCGCAGTCCCCCGGGCTAGCTGTAGTTTTTGTTTGCGCCCTTGCCTCAACCCTGGAGACTCAAGCTGGGAGCGACGGTCAGAGCAGCAGACGGCAGCTCTCGCTCACACCAGCGAGTCCCTGGGGAGGCAGCTAAGCGGAACACGGAGCTCTTGACGAACCTTCTCCTTCAGTATCACAGGCAACAGTACAGCGGTCCCAATCTCCTCTCAGCAAAAGCAGCAGGCAAGTGAGTGGCGCCCGCGAAGCGGGGGTCACGAATTAAAATAGTGATTTTCGGTGGTGGGCGTGTCCGTGGGCGTGTCGCCTGGGGGAAGAGGCAGCAGCTGATCCAGGCAGGGGCAGCTGGTCCTCGCAGTCCCCCGGGCTAGCTGTAGTTTTTGTTTGCGCCCTTGCCTCAACCCTGGAGACTCAAGCTGGGAGCGACGGTCAGAGCAGCAGACGGCAGCTCTCGCTCACACCAGCGAGTCCCTGGGGAGGCAGCTAAGCGGAACACGGAGCTCTTGACGAACCTTCTCCTTCAGTATCACAGGCAACAGTACAGCGGTCCCAATCTCCTCTCAGCAAAAGCAGCAGGCAAGTGAGTGGCGCCCGCGAAGCGGGGGTCACGAATTAAAATAGTGATTTTCGGTGGTGGGCGTGTCCGTGGGCGTGTCGCCTGGGGGAAGAGGCAGCAGCTGATCCAGGCAGGGGCAGCTGGTCCTCGCAGTCCCCCGGGCTAGCTGTAGTTTTTGTTTGCGCCCTTGCCTCAACCCTGGAGACTCAAGCTGGGAGCGACGGTCAGAGCAGCAGACGGCAGCTCTCGCTCACACCAGCGAGTCCCTGGGGAGGCAGCTAAGCGGAACACGGAGCTCTTGACGAACCTTCTCCTTCAGTATCACAGGCAACAGTACAGCGGTCCCAATCTCCTCTCAGCAAAAGCAGCAGGCAAGCTGAGCAGCTCCATACCTCAAGATCCTAGTGGTTAGGGATCACATCATCAGCGACCAGCTCTCTGCATTTGAAGCACCATCAAGTGTGTTTGTATGCTCTTGTGCAAGGCAATATAAAACGCGCCTAAAGCCAGAACTTGGCTGCAGCTGCATGTATGTTATGTCTAGGGACGTGCGAAGATCAGTGCTCATAACTACTGTGTTGAGATATCCTTGAAGGTTTCACCACTCACTGTACAGACACAGCTCTCCAAGCAAGGCTGATATCAGTGTAACAACATATTATTCTCGTATGAACCAAAAACATTTTACTAGGCTCAAAGGTAAAGCAGCAGATGTGTGTCGTGTGCAAAAAGCAGCAGAAAGGAAAAATGGCGTTTAAACACACAAAAAGCTCATGCTAACTTAACACAGTAATCAGGCCACATCTATCCATATATCACCCTCCCTTGATCCGAGCACGTATCAGTAGGAGAGGAAAAAAAAATTTTGGCCACATAAAAATCCATAAAAATGTCTTGTCATTGTCAATGTGGTAGTCTCAAGGCAACAGAAGAAATAACAGTAATAACACGTCTCCATAGAACATAAATCTTACATAAGTAACTTTGCAGCCTCATTTTAGAACATCCAAATTTCAGCCAATCACAGCAGAGACCTCAGAGTTTACTTCCCCACAGAGCCACTATACCTCAGATTTGAAGCACAAGTTTATACGTATACAAAACTCTGAGGTAATTGGTGAGCCTAATCAGGGAGGAGGGGGGGGCGCATGTGAATCTATAAAAGATATCAATTCTGGAGAGTCACAATGTACTGGTAACTAACTTGTTTTTTCTCCTGTATTGTATCTTTTATTGATTCACATCGTTGACTCAGACTAGAAAGTAGTATAAACAAAATAAGAGAAAAAGAAAGGTGGTAGGCAGGTGAACTATCCCAACATGACGTAAACTTGTAGCATCAGAAACCAAGAAGATGAGAATAATAAACATACACATTTACAATCATTATGTAAAGAACATAGAAGGCTAAAAGCCACCTACCTTAAGCAGAGACGTTAAAGTATAGCTTGTCCAACAGCAATATCTGCCTTCTTCCAACCATCAAGGTAGTAATGCTTTGTTAATGTGTGAGCGTTCGCCCACGTTGCCGCCCTGCATATGCCAGGAAGGGATGCTCCTACAAACAGGGCCTAGGAAGTCACCATTTTCCTAGTTGAGTGAGCTTGTGTTTTCGCAGGAAGTGGGCGGCTAGTCTTTTCATGACAGAAGGTAATCGTTGAGGTTACCCAACAAGCAATGCTGTCCCGTGTAGAGGCTTGTCCTTTCCTAGGTGCTGAGAAAAAGATCAGTAGCTGAAAGTATTTACGGAGGATCTTCGTTTTTTGTAGATAACATTTTAAACAACATTTAAAATCCAGTGAATGCAACGCCCTTTCCGCTGCTGAGGATGGTTTAAGAAAGAACGTTGGTAAGATAATCGGCTCATTGAGGTGGTAAGCTGAAGGCACCCAAGGTATAAAAGAAGGGTTAGTGCATAGGATAACTGTCTGGCAAAAATTGAAGATAAGGTTCTTTTACAGTGAAAGCTTGGATTTCACTGATAAATCTGGCTGACGTAATGGCCAAGAGAAAAGCCACTTTCCAAGAAAGGAACTTCCATTCACATTTGTGTACTGGCTCAAAGGGAGGACGCATTAGTTGTGACAGGATGTGTTTATTTGCCACAGAACTGGGGGAGGTTTAACAGGCAGAAAAGCTATAAAAAGTCCCTTCATAAATTCTTTGACAAGTCGATTAGACCACAGAGAAGTTTGAATTGAGAGTCTTCTATACCAAGAAATTGAAGCAAGGTGAACTCTTATGGAAGAGTGAGAAAGTCCTGATTTTGCTAAGTGCAAGAGATAAGGCAGCACTTGCTCTGTAGATAATAAAGAACGTAATGCTTGCAAGATACACCAAGCACAGAACCTCTTCTATTTAGCTGTGTAACATTTCAACGTGAAAGGAGCTTGAGACATCTGTAGTATTGTAGAACACTCCTCAAAGCCCCAAATTCAGCGTGGTGAGGAGCCAAGCCGACAAATGGAGAGGGAATTTGTAGATGAACCACTTGGCCCTGGTTTATTAAGAAAAGATCAGTGTACCAGAATTGTCTTGCCCAACCTGAGTAATGAGAATGAGCCGACAGGGATCTTGCTTCATTTTCTGAAGTACTCCAGGAATGAGTGGAAATGGGGGGAATGCGTAGACGAACATCCCCGTCCAAGGAAACGGGAAGGCATCTCCCAGCGAATTTGGATGAGGATGCCTGCTTGCAAAAAGAGAACACGTTGCTGAGGAACATAGTGAACAGATCGAATGTTGGGTAACCACAGGAATGAAAAAACACATACAAACGTTGGTCGTTAAACTCCCATTTATGACACGGTTTGGAGGCCCTGCTGAGAGAGTCTGCCTTCTCGTTGGGAACACCCGGCACGTGCTCCACTCGTGAGGAGATGTGGTTGAGAAGGAGCCAACCACATATATGTTAGGCAAGAAGGGAAAGCGCTTGAGATTTCGTGCCGCCTTGCTTTCGGAAGTAAAACATTGCTGTAGTATTGTTCGTCCGGACGAGCACTGACGCGTCCTTGATCCGAGGCAGGAATGCTTTCAGATCCAGAAACACTGCCTAAAGCTCCAAAATGTTTGTCACACCATTGGCGTGGGACTCCCTTTCAATTTTGCTGTTGCCTCATGTGTTTTCTGGTGTTAGATGCTTTGGGCACTGTGCCACTGCTGTCCAGTGCCACAGTGAGAGTGCTCCCTACTGTAAATTGATGTATTGATAAGTGGTTCCATGATTGGATATTTGGTTTACTTGTCAGACCCTAGTACAGTGCACTGAGTGTGCCCAGGGCGTGTAAATCCAAATGCTGCTGGTGGGCTTGCAGCACTGGTTGTGCTACACACAGAAGCAGCCTTGTAAAACGTGTCTAAGGTCTGCCATTGCAGGGCCTGCGTGCAGTCTGGTACTGTCATGCTGACTGGGCAAGTGCACCCACTTGCCAGTCCCTAAACCTTCCCTTATCTTCATATTAGTCACCCCTATGGTAGGCCCAAGGGCAGGGTGCATTGTAAGTATAAGGTAGGGCAAGCTCTGATGTGTGTGGAATGTCCTAGTAGGGAATTACAGCCATTTTCGTTTTTCACTATTGCAAGGCTACCTGTTCTCCATAGGCTAGAATGGGCTGCTGGATTGTTACATGTTTATAATCCTAGCAGACTCAGAGAACATGGTAGAAATTCGAGTTTTGTATGCCTGGACTCAGAATAATAAAATACATCTTTTAGTAAAGTTTATTTTAATGTTCTGTGCTTGCAAATACCACTTTTAGAAAGTAGGTATTTGCTTGTCTAACCATTTGAGCCCGCCTCTGCTAGGTTGTGTATTCCTTGACTGGGTTTGTGTGCGACAGGACTGGTGAATTCCAGGAGACAGGCTGGGGCAGCCCGGTGGTGAATAGGGAGATCTGCAACCAGATGGGAGGGAGAAGTTGCACCTGGGACCTGAATAGGACTGTGCCTGCCCCCCACAGTGCTGGCTCCACCACCTGTGGTGCGTCTGATGTCTATGCCCTGCACACTGAAATAAGAGAAGGAAGACTGTCAACAAAGTGCTCCTGGACTGTACTTGCCTTACACTATGCTGGCTCCACCTCCTGTGGGGCATCTGATGTGCCTGCCCTGTGCTGTGAAAGGGAAGGAGAAGTCTGGTAAACAGAGTGCTTCAGAACTGGCTTGAACTAGGCACAGGCCCCTCTCCCCTCAGAGAACAAAGGATTTTGGGGTATAAGTATTGGGACCCTGATCCCATGAAATTAGATCACTCCTGGAACTGACAAGAAGAAACCTCTGCTGAGGAGAAGGAACCTGAAGAAACTGAGGAGAGACTATTCCCAAGCTGAAGTGCTGCTTGGGAGATTGGCATGCAGTGGTTGCCTGGCAGCCTAGAGAGGAGAAAGGACTCTGTGGATTTTACATTTGCTTTTAAACCTGTGCTAAAAAGATCTCTAAGTGCTTGCAAGAGAGCTTGCCCCCTGACCAAAGTCCCAGTGGACTACACCAGCCTTTGTGAATTGCTACTATTCCAGTGGCTACAGAGGCAGGGAGTTGTGACCGACTCTCACGACCGGCCCGGTGTCCTGTTGGCACCGCACTGAGCAACGTCTGCCTCGAACAATGCAAGCTCTGCGCTCACCGAATCCGTCTCTACGCCGTCAATGAGCCGTAGCCTGCACCGCGACTGGAAGGACACCGCAACGTGCAACGCCGTGCTACACCGAATCGAACTGGTCTGACCGACGCGGTCACTGCTGCTGACTTAGAGTCCTGTGACCGCACTGGAGTTAGGCATCGCCTAGCACCCTTCGCGACGCACCGCCCAACTCGCACCGCTGTCCAGACTGACCGACGCAGCTGCCGAATTTCGGCTCGAACGCCGCACCGTAAAGCTGGAAGCACCTCAACGAGCAACGTCCACCCCGAACAACGCAAGCTCTGAGCACACCGACGCCGTCAACGAGCCGTAGCCTGCACCGCGATGGAAGGGACACTGACCTGCAAAGCTTTCTTTTCCTGCACCGCGACGATCAGCGGAACCGGCTCGCACATCTGTGCCGGCCACCCCAAGGAAAAGGTACTGTGTTTGAGTCTATCGACATCGCTGGATTTGTTAGACTGTGTTGTTTCAGCACGCTGTAGCTGGACAAGGCTACCGACTCGCACAGAACTTAGATTTACATCGTTTTAACCAGAACTCTTGAAATGTGATAGTACTGTGGATTCTTTTTGTCGTTTATAGGTCTTGTGGTAACTCTATATAAAGTATAACTTATTTTTTATACAAAACCTTGTGTGGTGTTCATTTGTAGTGTTGTCACTGGGTTACTATATGTAGTCACAAATGCTTAACTTACATCGCCTCTGAACTAGCCTTGACTGCTCGCCCCACGCCGCCTAGAGGGTGAGCAGGGGTTATTTTAAGAGGGTAAGTCCCTTGCCCTGACCAGACGAGAGGGTTCATGCTTGGCACAAGTACCTACCTGCGCCAACCAGAGACCCCCAATTCTAACACACACTCTGACTCCGGTTTGGACCACGTACTGTGAACCTGTAATTTAGGATGGTGAACCGCGCCCCATCCATTCATTGACGCATCCGAGGTCAACACTAGCTGTGGCACAGAGTGAATGAAAAAGAGTCCTTGCGGAAGGTTTTCCTTGACCATGCACAAGGCCATTGTGGCTCTCATTGCTGCTGAAATGTGAACCTTGTTGTTGAATGAACCTTGAGATTGAATACACTGCAGCGGACGCATGTAGAGTCGGCAATTGGGGATGAGTGGGATGCAAGAGGACATTATCCCCAGCATGGACTTGTACTACCTCATAGAAACAAACTTTTTTGTTGAGAAGCTTTGTTGTACCCAGAATCCACATTGTTCTCTATTGAGTGGCAAAGGCCTTGCCCAGATCTGTGTCGAGACGTGCATTTAGAAAGACCAACGATTTGGCTGGGAAAATGGACGATTTTTCTAGATTGATGCGAATGCCTAAAGACTGGAAGAGCACCCGACAGGTTCTGGTTGAAATCTCTGCCGCTTGAAAAGAAAGAGCCTTTATGAGCCAAGTCCAGTCAAGTCAAGTCAAAAAGGCTTTATTTCGATAAAAATGATCATAAAAGCTTCACAGTAAAAATACATAAGTTCATTTAATTTAAAAGAGAAAAAGGAAGATACAACAATTTAATTACAATCGACTTTAACACCTTAGCTGCTTTGGAACATCCAGCTCCAGTGCTGAACGTTCCATTGCGCAGGTGCAGCTGGAACGTCCAACGGCCGACGGCAGCACTCCCGAGGTAGTGGTGCCGTCGGCCGTTGGTATAGGCGCAGCACCTAAGAGGTTAAAAGATCTTAATTTTCAGATAAAAGAAGCATTTCATAGGTGATTGATTAAAAAGGAATTAAACAATTACTTTAAGCCTTTTACTTCTAATACACCAGGCCCATGATAAAAATTTGGAGAGAGTACAAACATACAGCGGGCGAGAGTCTGACATTAAAATGCGTAGTGCCTCAACATGGTGCCTGGTCCCCAACAGGCGGCACAAATGCTTAAGCCATTTTCTTCTTGGTAGAGCATACTCCTGGCACTCAAACAAAGTGCGCCACTGACTCTTGTCTAAATATACACCTTGGGCAGAACTCTGTGGTCTGTGCTGGCGGTTTCCACCGAGATCTGAAGGCATGCAGGGGAAGAGTTCCAGTTCTAAATTTAAAATAAAGGGCCCTATCAAATGGTTTCTCAATAATGTCTAAATAGAGTTCCCGAATTGGTAGGTCCTTGAATTTCCAAAAATCCTCTGTGAGTCTACCCAATGTGCAGTTGGTACTCCGTTGAGTCAGAATCCAGTTCCAGTACAGACTCTTGAGCGTTGCCTTTGGAGGAGAGGACCTATTTACCCAGGCTTCACTTAGGCCCAAATTGCACAAGAGGGATTTAATCTCTCTTAGCCATTTGATTCTGTGCCACCCTGGTAATGACATAATTTCAGAGAGCCCGTGCGCATATTTAGCAAGCTCCGGGACTCGCCACAGCCGGGCCCATAACAGTAGGGGCCGGAACTTAGCTAGATCTCCAATAGGTCGACATCCTAAATCAAGCATTAATGGGGCCATAGGAGTGCCTTGGGGAAGTGACATGATGGCCCTACAGGACTTCCTCTCAGATCTTGACAGTTCATTCGTGTTACATGAGCCCCATAGCTCTGCCCCATAGAGAGCAGAGCTAACTCCCCTTGCTGTGTAGATTTCAATAACAGGGGCTATAGGTCTAATAGCACAAGAGCGCTGTTCCTTCAGGAGAGCCCCTGTTACCCTCTTGTGGGCTAGCAGCATTTTATCTAAGTGAGGGGACCACTGCATATTGTGCGACAAACGAATGCCTAGGTAATCAAATACTTCTACTCTCCCCAAAGATACAGCATTCAACTTCGGGGGACTTACAGGTTCTTGGGGGGGATTCATCACAAGATATTTCATTTTGTCGGTATTGATTACCATGCCCTGTTCTGTGCAAAAGGTCTGAAAGTTCTTAAGGAGTTTTTGAAGACCCATTGGGGATTTAGATAGCAAGAGCGTATCGTCCGCAAAGAGAAGGGTAGGTATGCGCTCCCCTGCCAGGGATGGTTCTTCTGAAGGATCTTTCAGCAGATGCTCAACCACTCCGTTGATATACAGGGAAAAAAGGGTGGAAGCTAAAACACATCCCTGGCGGACCCCTCTCTCCACTGGAATGCTACTAGTTTTTTCTCCCTCTATACCCCATCTTATCTGGGCAAAACTATTTTCGTGAAGCCTTACGAGTAACAATAGAATATAGTGTGGTACCCCCATATCAGCAAGGACTTTCCAAAGGGTCTCCCTGGGTACTAGGTCAAAGGCAGTCTTTAAATCGATAAATGCGAGATAAAGACTGCCTTTGCCTATGACCACCACCTGCCAGTACACTAGCATCAGTCTAAAGGCTTGTTCTATTGTGCCAGTGCCTACTCTAAATCCTGCCTGGTAATCAGAGAGGGTATTATTGTCGTTAATCCATTCCAATACCAACAGAACCTTGCCGACTACCTTTTGGCTTATGTCCAACAAGCTTATAGGTCTATAGTTGGACGGGTCGTCCCTAGCACCTTTTTTAAAAATAGGGACGACCTCCGCCCCTTTCCAAGATGTGGGAATCGGTGCACCCCTACAGATGGCAGTAAGCAGGCAATGGATGAATTTCCCCCATTTCGGACTGTCTGAACGCAGCAGGTCCCCGGGAATGCCATCCGGACCGGCCGCCTTTTGGGGCATGATGGTGCTAATGGCATACTCTACTTTTATTGAGAAGCACAAGTTACTACTTGTGTAACGATATATCTGTAAGAGACATTAGTTAGTGATAGATTCCTTACCTTAGAATATCCCCAGGCGTCAGACTGGATCCGGAAAGTTTTGCGTAGCAGTACCCTTGCGCGTCGGTAGGCGTCGTCTGCGGCTCCGCGTCAGTCGTCGGCGTCGTGGGCGCCGTGATGACGTCGTCGGAGTACTTAGACGCCGCCTCCGCGTGCTGACGTCAGTTCTTAGCCACAGCTTTTCCGCGCCAGAAGCGCAGAGCCATGACAAAAACCGACACTGGTGCCAAGAAACTAGGGCCCTGAAAGGGGATGACCTTAACCCTAGATATCAGTTCGCAGAACAGGGAGGATGGGTGGGTCGGTAAGGAATCTATCACTAACTAATGTCTCTTACAGATATATCGTTACACAAGTAGTAACTTGTGCATCTGAAAGAGACACGTTAGTGATAGATTCCTTACCTTAGAATAGATACCCCAGCAATACCATCCCCGTGGTGGTGGGTCTGCGAACCAATATTCACACCAGAAAGTCCTGGAGAACGGAACGGCCGAAGTAGCCATCCCTCCGGACTTGACTGTCCAGGCAGTAGTGCCTCGTGCCTCGCAAACGTGTGCAACGAAGCCCACGTAGCAGCCTGGCAAATGTCCTGCAAGGGCACACCTCGGCCCAAGGCAGTTGTAGTGGCCGTGGCTCGAGTGGAATGAGCCCGCAGCCCAACAGGTGGTTCCTTCTTTGCCAAGAAGTAACACGCCTGGATGCACATGATAATCCATCGAGAAATGGTCCTCTTGTGCACCGCTTTCCCCTTCTGAGCGCCCGCGTACCCAACAAAGAGTTGATCATCCACCCGGAATTGGCGTGTGCGATCCAGATAGAACGAGGGCGCATGTTTTGGGTCCAGACGGTGGAGCCTCTCCTCCTCTCTCGAGGGGTGCGGAGGCGGAAAGAAGGTGGGCAATGTGATGGACTGCCCAATGTGGAAGGCCGTGACCACCTTAGGCAAGAAGGAGGGCCTAGTCCTCAAAACAACCTTGTCCGGATGGACGGAAAGGAAAGGAGGCTTACAAGAGAGCCTGGAGCTCACTCACTCTCCTGGCAGAGGTGATGGCTACCAGGAAGGCAGTCTTCAAAGAAAGAAGGCGAAGTGGACAGTTGTGAAGAGGCTCAAAAGGAACGCACATCAGAAATGTCAGAACCAGGTTCAAGTCCCACTGAGGCATCACGAATGGAACAGGAGGAAAAGTATGAGTGATGCCCTTCAGGAATCGATTTACGATAGGGGACTTGAACAAAGAGGGTTGGTCAGGCAGCCTTAGAAAGGCTGAAAGAGCCGAAAGATAGCCCTTGATAGTGCCCAGAGCAGAGCCCTGCTGGGCAAGAGAAAGAAGGAAGAGAAGAATCTCAGAGAGAGGGGCATTGAGAGGATCCACAGCCTTTGCTGTGCACCATGCCACAAATCTGTTCCACCTGCAGGCGTATACCGTCTTTGTGGAGGGACGCCTGGCTGCCAGAATGATGTTGCAAACTTCAGGAGGCAAGTCAAATGGCCTCAACTGTCGCCGCTCAATCTCCATGCATGGAGGTGGAGACTGGACAGGTTCGGGTGGAGGACCGTTCCCTGCTGCTGCGACAGAAGGTCCTCCTGAAGAGGCAGACGAACCGGGGGATCGACTGACATACTGAGTAGCTCGGGATACCAGTACCTTCGTGCCCAGTCCGGAGCCACAAGGATGACTTGTGCCCGGTCGCGCTTGATCTTCTTCAGCACTCTGGGCAGAAGAGGTATAGGCGGAAAGGCGTACAACAGACCGCAGCTCCACTCGCGACGAAAAGCGTCTCCGAGCGAGCGCCGCCTTGGAAATTCCAACGCGCAGAACTGATGACATTGCGCGTTCTCTTCGGTGGCGAATAGATCTAACCAAGGCTCTCCCCATCGCAGAAAGAGGCCTTGCGCCACGTCCGAGTTCAGACACCATTCGTGATCCATCGAGCACCGACGGCTGAGTTCGTCCGCCCTGGCGTTCAGAGAACCTGCCAGGTGTTGAACCACCAGAGTCACGCCCTGATGTTCCAGCCATTGCCAGAGGCGCAGAGCCTCCTGGCATAGGGTCCACGACCCCACCCCGCCCTGTTTGTTGCAGTACCACATGGCGGTGGTGTTGTCCGTGAACACCTGCACTGCACTCCCTCGGACAGACGGGAGGAATGCTTTCAGTGCCAGACGAATCGCCCGCAGCTCCAACAGATTGATATGGAGCCGGGACTCCGCCGGAGACCAGAGTCCTCTGATCTCCGCCTCTCCCAAGTGACCACCCCAACCCTGGAGGGACGCGTCCGTCACAACTACGTGCTCCGGTTGGGGGAGGGAGAGGGATCTGCCGCTGACCCAATCGCGGTCCGTGAGCCACCACTGCAGCTGTCTCGCAGTGCCCTCCGAGATCAGGACATGGTCGGACAGGTTGCCCCGGTGCTGGGCCCACTGAAACTTCAGGTCCCACTGCAGAGCCCGCATCCGCCACCGTGCGTGATGCACCAGAAGGATGTAGGAGGCCATCAGCCCCAGAAGCCGCAGCGTCAACCTGACCGAAACCCGGGATAACGTCCCGAAGATCGGAATCAGGGCCTGTATATCCCGAACCCGCTGTTCGGGCGGATAAACCCGAAACTGCGCCGAGTCGAGAACTGCTCCGATGAAAAGGAGCTTCTGAGAGGGGCACAGGTGTGACTTCTGCACATTGATGGAAAATCCCAGCCGGTGCAGGAGATCCGCCGTAGTCTGGAGGTGGTTGACGACTGCCTGGGGCGAGCCCGCCTTCAACAACCAGTCGTCTAGGTAGGGGAAGACTGAAACCCCTAACCTGCGCAGGTGAGCTGCGACCACCGCCATCACCTTCGTGAACACCCGTGGGGCGCTGGTAAGGCCGAAGGGGAGCACGGTAAACAAAGTGCTCGAGGCCTACCGTGAACCGCAGGTAACGCCGGTGGGCCGGCAGGACGGGGATGTGGAAATACGCATCCTGCAAGTCCGCTACCATCCAGTCTCCTGGGTCTAGGGCAGCCAAGACCTGAGCCAGTGTCAGCATTTTGAACTTCTCCTTCCGGAGGAAGCCGTTGACGTTCCTCAGATCCAAGATAGGGCGTAGGCCCCCTTTTCCCTTCTTGGGTACCAGGAAGTAGTGGGAGTAGCAACCACGACCTACTTCTGGCCCAGGAACGCGCTCGATGGCCCCCTTGGCCAAGAGGGCCGAAACTTCCTCCTGCAGGAGCCGCAAATGATCCCCCGATACGCGGTGGTGTTGCGGTGGCATGGCTTGAGGGGTCGTCTCGAAGGGGAGGGAGTAGCCCCTTCGGACGATCTGCAGCACCCACCTGTCCGAAGTGACTGTGCGCCAGTGAGAGTGGTGATGGCGAACCCTGCCCCCCACTGGCGTCACATGGGCCGAAAAGCACGGACTAGGAGGGTTTAGAGGCGGATGCTGCGGGGGCAGGTGTGGACTGGAACCGCTTGCCTCCCCGACCGCCTCCACGGCGGTTTCCACGGCCGCCGCCGCGCTGGACGACAGTTTGCGGCGAGTGGCTGGCGGCACGCGTGGGGACGCCCCTTCCTTGGCCACGAAAGGAGCGAAAGGCACCCACTTGCTGGCGCGGGGCCGAGAGGCCCAAGGACTTGGCCGTAGCCCTGGAGTCCTTAAAGCGCTCAAGCGCGTGGTCTGCCTTGTCGCCAAAGAGGCGACGGCCATCGAACGGCATGTCCATGAGTGTATTCTGGACATCAGCCGAGAAGTTGGCGGATCTGAGCCAGGCGTGGCGTCGAATCGCCACCGTCGTAGCCATCGCTCGGCCCAGCGAGTCAGTTGTATCCAGTCCGCACCTGATCGAATACTTCGCTGCGTCCCGGCCCTCCACTAGGGCTTGGCTGAGTTTGGCCCGTACCTCCAACGGACACTCTGGCAGCAATTCCGCCACCGTTTCCCATATAGAATGGGTGTAACGACCCAAGAGGCATGCGGTGTTGGAAGACCGCAGTCCCAAGCTGAGGGACGAGAACACCTTTTTGCCATAGGCCTCGTACCTCTTGGATTCCCGATTGGGGGGAGCAGTCGGGAAGGCGGTCTGGGAGTTAGAGGCCTGGATAACCAGACTCTCGGGGGTGGGGTGGGTGGACAGGAAACATGGGTCGCCCGGGGCCGGGCGGTGGCGTCTGGCCACGTTCCTATCTACAGGCGAACCTGTAGCGGGCCTGGACCAAGTGCCCAAAAGAACGTCCGACAAGGCCTCATTAAACGGCAGCATAGGCTCCATGGAGCATGACTGCGGCTTAAGGACCTCAGTGAGGAGGTTAGTCCTCACGGCCGCGACGGGGAGCTCAAGGCCCAACGCCTGAGCAGCCCTCATCAACACCACACTATATGTCGCGCCCTCCTCCGATCAGAGGGTCCTCAGACCCCTCCCAATCCTCCTCTTCCCCCATCTCCTGAGACTCAGGGTCGTAAGTGAATGAGGATGGGTCATAGGGATGGAATTCCCCGACCGGCGTCGAGATCGGCGCCGACAGGCTCCATCCCGACGCAGGAACACATAAAGAGGAGGCATTGGGGACGGCGTCGGCCGAGGCCGACGCCAGAGGGGACACCACACGGACCGACCCCGGGGGGGTCGTAAGGTCCACCGGGGACGATCCAACGCCCGACGAGGGCCGAACGGCACCCTGCGGCGTCGGGCCCGAAGGTACCGACGACGCCAAGACCGCTGAACCCTGCGGCGCCGAGCCAGAGGGCAGCGGCGGCGTCGAGATCGTGGAGCCCTGCAGCGCCGGCGCCGAAGACGCCGGCGGCGTCGAGGCCGAAGCACCCGACGGTGTCGGGGTCGCAGCCCCGACCCACTAGGGCCCCCAGATGGGTTCTCTGGGCCCGAAGGCGCCGCGGAACCCGTCGGAGAAGAAAGGGACCTCATGGCCATGAGGAAGCGCTCTATCTCCTCCGGCGTCGCGTTCAGCCCAGGGACCGGGGGGTATGGAGCCGAACGTGGCGCCCGCGACTCCTGAGGAGCCGCGTGGGCGGTGTCACCTGAACCCCCGGCCGCATCGCGCGAGCGTCGGGGGGAGTCGGAAGAGCGATGATGTCTCTTCGACTTCTTATGCTTCTTACCTGACGACTTGGACCCGGAGGAGTCGTGCCGACTCCCGGAGCTGTGACGGCTCCGCCCCCGCGACCTGTCCCTCGACGTCCCGTGGGACCGGGACCGGGACCTCACACGGCGCGGGGCCGACTGGCGGATCTCGAGTCGCCTGCGGGACCGCTCCCGCCTTGCCTTCCTCGAGAGGGCCAGACAGTCGGAGCAGGCCTCGTCGTCATGGTCGACACCCAAACACGTCAGGCACAGGCGGTGCGGATCCGTAATCGACATGAGGCGTTCGCACTCGTCGCAGTGCTTGAAGCCGGGCATCCCTAACGGCACCGTCGGAGTCGTGAAGACTTCGAAACAGATTAAAAGATCCAAAAAGTTAGTCAAAAAATGACTAGGGAACTGCTTTTTCCAGATCTGCGCTGGCTGGCGCGGAAAAAAGAAGAACTGACGTCAGCACGCGGAGGCGGCGTCTAAGTACTCTGACGACGTCATCACGGCGCCCACGACGCCGACGACGGACGCGGAGCCGCAGACGACGCCTACCGACGTGCAAGGGTACTGCTACTCAAAACTTTCCGGATCCAGTCTGACGCCTGGGGATATTCTAAGGTAAGGAATCTATCACTAACGTGTCTCTTTCAGATGTCTGAATCTACTAAGTCTGCCTCCTGATCCTTTTGGGTCATAATTGGGGCCATCTCCCATCCTTGATCATCCTTAGGTGTATCTATGGTATGTCCTGATTGGCGAGTGTATAGTTTAGGGAAATGGTTAACCCACGCTTGGCTAGTGATGTTGCATGTTATGAGGTCACTATCTGGTCTGTTTCTGGCTCTGATTGTGTCCCAGAAACGCCTTGAGGTTTTTTTTGTGCTTGCCTCTTTTAAAATACGCCAGTACTCTTCTTCCCACTCTTTTTTTGCACATGCCAATATTCGCTTGTGCTCTTTCCTAGCTTCCTGTATCAAGGCTTGAGATTTGCCTTTAACAGCCTTAATCAGAAGAGACTTTGCATGCCTGCATGTAGATGTATACCAGTCATGCTTGCCCCTAGGGTTCCGGGGTACCATATTCCTCCCCCCATGAGCCAATTGTCCAGGTAAGGGAACACTTGGTGGCCTGAATGTTTTAAAAAGGCTGCTATTGGTGCTATGCACTTGGTGAACACTCTGGAAGTAGATTTCAAATAAAATGGAAGCACTTTGAATTGGTAATGGCGACCTGCCACTTTGAAACTTAGAAATATTCGATACTGAGGGTGAATGGGAATATGAAAATAGGCGTTGAGGAGATCAAGCAAAGCCAGGTAATCCCCTTTTTCAATCAGAATGTAGAATCTCCTGAAGAGAGCATCCTGAAAGATTGCTTTTTGATGAATTTGTTCAGCATTCTAAGGTCCATGACCTGCCTCCATTTTCCATTTTTCTTTTTGAGGAGGAAGAAGTGAGAAACCAACCTGCCGATTTTGCTAGTTAAGGGGTACTTCCTCTATAGCCAGCTCGAGAAAAAGTGACTACATCTCCTTTTTGAGATCCGGAAGGTGACGCAACAGAACTTTCCGTGGTGAAACATTTTGAGGATGCTGAATGAATTCCAGTGTGCGGCCGTGCTGGAAGATATCTAGAACCCATTTGTCTGAAGAAATGGAGTTCCATTTTCGAAAGGATGCGGAGAAGACGTGATCGTGGTGTGGAACTATGGTAGAAGTGGCCTGATTAACTTCCTTGCCTCCTATTGGAGTCTTGGGACTTTCCAGCAGATAGCTGCCTCTTGCGTCATGCCGGACTTGAATAAGGCTTAGCGGTGCTGGATGAAAAGGCCGGTTGTATGGCTGGTAGGTACTCTAGTGATATGGCCGGTACCGCTGTGGAAATTGTGGAGGGGATACGAATTGCCCCCGCACGCTACCCCAAAAGGACTGATTTGGTATTGCTGGAGATTGCCTATGGCTTTGGACGGGTCTCTGTCTGCCTTAATAGATTGTAGCACCTCATCTATATGCTTATCAAACAAGCACTTCCCATCAAAAGGCATGTCTAAGACCTTGGCTTGGACCTCTGGATAAAAGGTGGTTGTCCTTCGCCATCCCTGGCAACACAGAACTGCCGCTCCTGCCATCTGGTGAAACGCCTTGGATGAAATATCCATGGCTATTTCAATGAGCTCCTCAGAAGCTCTTTCTAACTCCAAAAGACTATCTTTAGCCTCTTTATATTTATATTCCGGGAGATACTCAACAGAGTAGAGATGTCTGACCACATCTGCTGGTCATATCTCCCAAGAATGGCCATAGCATTAGAGGCTCCAATGGAGGTGGCCGCCAATGCAGAGAACTTCTTACCAATACCGTTGAGGCGGCCCTAATTCTCAGGTGAGGCTGTGCACGGGGACGCTGGGCTCTTGGCTCTTCTCTGTGCTGCTTGCATGATGACAGAGTCGAGCCTCGGGTGACCAATGAGGCATGCAGGAGAATAGCCAGGAGCCTTGTATTTTTAGTCCAGTTTTGGAATGCCATCTGGAATGGAGGCAGGCGTTTTCATTAGATTTAGCCCTTCTTGGCACAGAAAGTCAACCAAAGGGATTGCCCTCACTGAACGGTGAGTGCCTGGTTTAAAATCATATATAAAACATTGTTTGCTTAGCTGGCATTGGAAAATCAAAACATTTGTAGGCACGCTATAGAAGATCATGAAATCCCTCAATATCTACAGGAGGGAAATCCGCAGAAGGAGGGATAGGAGATAGTGGCATAGGGGCTATGTAGTCATCTCATTCATCATGGGCGTCTATGTCCGTTTGTATTTCCCCATCCTCTGTCTGAGCATCCTGAGTATCCTCTGTGATGACTATAGGAGGAGGGAGGGTCTTCTCTATGGTGGATTTGGGAGCACTTGGGCCGGAAGCATAGTGGGTACCTCTTGGGGAGGCAAAGGCCTCTGAGAAGCATTTGCGTCCGTAAAACACATGTAATAGTCATCAATCATATGACGGAGATCAGATACCATAGACACTGGAAAGTTTATTGATGGTTCCCAAACTGATGACGATCCTCCTCCCTATCATCATAAGAGTAACGATCCTGGAAGGAATCCATCCTCTGCATGACTGAAGTGTCTCTTTCTGCAAAAGAGAATTCCCATGCCAGGTAAGAACATGGATCATTGTCCTCAATGTCATCATCAGAATCTTGGCACTTGACCAGTATCTGCAATGGACTGTATGCATGGTCAAATATACTTTCCAGGGCTCGAAAAATAAATAAAAAATGGTACTAGTCCTGCAGGACTAGTACCTTAAAAAAAATTCCTCGACATAACTGCAACCTACTTGACCTCCGTCTGTGAAAGCGGAGCAAATGTGACAAGATAAGATTTAAAGGCATCTTTATTGCTCATTAACTTTGTGAGCAATAAAAATGCCTTAAATCTTGTTAACTTGTCCCATTTGCTCAGTTTTTACAGAAAGAGGACAAAAGTTGGTTTGTTTTCCTACTCGCCAGAAAGGGCGAGTAGAACCTAAAAACAGCTCGAACTTGTTAAATTTAGCTCGACTATGCGAGCGGTCGAGTGGAATTTTCAAGCCCTGCTTTCATCCTCTGACTCTTGGAAGTCCAAAAGGTGACCTGGAGGTAAAGGGGATATCTTGGAGACATTGTGAATCTGCCTGGGCTGAAGGACACTGGTTTTTCCGTCAATCGACTGTGCAAACGCCAATGCAATAGTCTGTGGCACCATCAAGGGTGCATGAACGGCCTTCGTCTGCGGGGCCGTCGTCGTTGGAGTCATCGACACTGGTGATAGACAGTGGAATTCTCATTGCCAGTGAAGGCCTCGTCACCGATGACTTAGTCGATGTCAAGGCTCCCACTGCCATTGCTGCAGTTGACGTCTTGACTGTCGAAGATTCCGTCGACAGTGCAGGAACCTCAGGTTTTCTTGAGGAGAGTGGAATTTTTGACAATGACGACAGTTGAGAAGATTGGTCTCAGAGGAGTCAAAGACGACAACACAGGAGCTGAAGAGGGATTTGAAGCCTCGGTCTGAGGTTTCTTGTGGTCTTTAGGTTCAGATATGTCCTGTGACTTCGATATCTCAAGAGTACCCATGATGTGAGGAAGGACAGCTCTCCTTTCTTTTCTTTGAGGAAGAACTGGCCTTTTCCTCTGGTTCAGACTCAGAGTCTGAAGCAGCCTTCATCTTCTGTAGCCAGAGTAGCAGCCTACCCTCCCTGTCTGAAAGTGCAGCAATACTTGCATTAACTGGGTTAGTGGTCAGGGTAGAGGCAACATAGGCACTGTTTGTGGGGGTCTTCAGAAAATAGCCTTCACTTCCCACAGGTCTTACAGGGCCTAAACAGCCTTTTTTTAGGATCTGGCATCTCAACAGTAAGGAAGGGCAAAAATATAAAGTCCAACAAATACCTTAAGAGAGCAAAAGCTGAGACTGGAGGTGAAAAGTTGAAGAAATACTGTAACTGAGCAGAACTCAGGGAGACTCCCTATTACATGACGTGGGGAAAGACATCTGAGGTATGGTGGCTCTGTGGGGAAGGAAACTCTGAGGTCTCTGCTGTGATTGGCTGAAATTTGGAGGTTATAAAAATGAGGCTGAAAAGTTACTTACTGTTCTATGGAGTTCTATGGTGATGTTTGATTACTGCTATTTAATTTGCTATTGTGGGAACCCCACCATGACAGGGAAGATTCAAGCATGCAAATCTATCAAAGATACAATACTAGAGAAAGTGGTAGGAAGATATTTGAAAAAATTAAGTAAAGAGGGTTTATATAAAAGTAAACTTGGTGATGGTGTACAAAGTTTTAAAAAAAGGAGTAAAGCAGGGGAAGGAATAGGGGATTTGTTAAAAAAAAAAGCAGTAAGTGGATGCCCGCACGGAGGATCAGGAGCAATTGTGGCAAAGTCTGGCAACTCTAGAGGAACAACACATAGAGCTTCAAGTAAAGCAGGAGGATTTCGAAAACCGGAGTCGCCGGAACAACCTTCGTATCCAGAGGGTTCCTCTTGGTGCGGAGGGGAAAGACATGATCTACGTGGCTTGACTCCTTCATGAGGTATGGGGGGATGAAGATGCCTCTCCGCCGGCTTTGGATCGAGCCCACAGGGTATCCAGGCCCGCGGGGAGGCCAGGTCTTCTCCCGGACATCTTGACAATAGTCCATTTCTTAACTAAAAAGGAGGCTATCCTCAAGGCGGTCCGCTCTAAGCCGGATCTCTGTCACGATGGATACAAGATTCAAATCTTCCAGGACTTGGCGCCTAACACCCTGAAGCGACGCCGTGCCTTCAAGCCTGTGACGGAGAAACTGCGGAACATGGGCATCTCGTATCAGTGGGGGCACCCATTTGCCCTCATCTTTCAATGGGAATCTAAACGCCGGGTGGTGCGAACCTACACGGAGGTGGCCCAATTGCTTCATATCCCCACATCTCCACCTACCAGCCCTTCTCGCCCTCGCCATCAGGAGCGCGTGCCTGCCAAACCATCTTGGACTACTGTGCCTGGCCATCGACACGCATAGATGAGCAATCTGCCTCCCAGGCCAAACAGGATATCATCGCGCACATACGATCCCTCGAGGGGGTCTAGGAAGACCTCAGCTCACATCCCTCATCCCCATGACAGACTGAGTACAAGCCTGCACTGGACTAATAAGGATACCCCCATTGAAATGCATCCTTACTCTCAGGATTGATGATCGATATACCACTCGATCTAAACCCTGGCTCCCTTCTTTTAGGGTGGGGGGCGTCGAGGTTCCCCTGCCCGACGGACTTGAGGTCGACTGCAACCCTACCCCCACCAGTTCCTGAGGGAGTGACATCCCTGGGCCTATCCGAACCCTAGGGCGTAGGATGCTCGGTGACGGGATCAGATCGATTTGGCCCGGTTGGCCATTATTAGTTTACTGCCTCTCTCTCCTGTGCCTTTCTTCTTTTCTTTCCCTCTCTTTCCTCTTTATCTACTCTCTTGCGTGTGGCAGGCGGGTAACAGTGGCGCTGGCGTTATCCTCAGGCAAGTCGGAAGCGCTCCTGCGCATCCCTTCCCTAGGCATGCGCGGCTCCCTGAAGTGCCTCAAAAGACTAGCTAGGGACAGGACCGGACAATGAACCCCCCTTGCCCTCTAAAGGTGCTTTCCCTGAACGTCAAAGGGCTTAACTCTCCGTACAAGCGGCAACAGGTATGGCGATATCTCTGACAACACGACCCGGATATCATACTCCTCCAAGAAACTCATCTTTTGAAAGGAGATGTCCAGCGCATGGCGCATCCCAAATACCTGCTCCAAATCTGGGCTGTGGCGGCCACCAAAATGGCTGGGGTGGCCATCTTATGCAGGAGTGGCATCAGGCAGGGGGAGAGCAAGGCTCTACGTAGTCCGGACGGGCACTTTATTAAGGTGGGTGTTGACGTTGGGAGGCGCAAACTTACGCTGTGTAACGTATATGCGCCGAATCAGATGCAAGACTCCTATCTCCGTATGCTGCTGAGGGATCACATTCCTCAGGGAGACCCCTCCTTGATTCTGGGCGGGGATTTTAATCTGGTATGGGACTCTGGGGCATATCATAGTGGAACGGGGAAGGGGGGCATGTCCTCTGCCCTCCGTACGCAAATATCGGATTTGATAGATGCCTAGTGGTATGGCTCGCCCGAGGCACAGGATTTTTCCTTCTATTCACACATGCATCGCTCGTACTCGCGCATTGATTACCTCTTTGTCTCTCACGATATGGTGCGAGACGTACTAGCGGTGACTATGTCGGATATATCTCTCCGACCATGCACATGTCGCGCTACTCCTACAGGACCCGGCCGCTGGCCCCCCCATGCTTCTAGATGGAACCTACAGCCGAGTATCCTGCGGGACCCGGCTGATGTCGAAAGCATACGCGCTGCCATTGACTCTTATTTTGTAAGCAATGATATCCCCGAGACGCCCTTCCCAGTGGTGTGGGACGCCTTCAAGGCCAATAATTAGAGGTCACATCACCTCACTCTCAATTGCGCGAGCGCGTGAGGTACGGTGTTTGGAAGATAGACTGTCTGCTGATATCAAGGTGGCAGAAAAGCAGGATCAAACCCGTACTTTGATCGCATCTCGGCGGCAGCTAGCCGCCGAGATGCAACTGCGCGCTTTGCGCACTGATAAGGCGGAGAGGTCGCTTATCACCTTGAAACAGCGTTATTACGAAGGAGGGGACAAAGTAGGCACGCTATTGGCAAGGCGCTTGCGAGCACAGGCAGCGAAGGCTCACATAGCCAATCTTAAACTCTCGGACGGCTCGCGAGTCACTTCGGAATGGGCCCAATATGAAGCTTTCAGGGCCTACTACGCCACACTCTATGCGGCGGAACCACCGCTCACAGCTCTTATCGACGATGCATTGAGCCAGTGCACTTGGACCCACTACATCCCCACCACGCGCAGACTCTTGAGGGGCTTATAACTGCGGAGGAGCTGTCGGCGACCCTAAAAGACCTCCCCCTCGGAAGACTCCATGTCCGGATGGCTTGCCATTGTCTTTCTACCGCATGTTTCAGGTGCAGATTGTACCCCACCTTCTGCGGTTGTATAATTCCTTCTCGGACTCGGACGGCCTGTCATCATCTATGGGCATGGCGGAAACAGCGCTCATACCAAAACTTGGGAAGGACCCCTCCTTATGCGCCTTGTACCGCCCTATAACGCTCTTGAATACGATCTCAAAATATACACCAAGACCCTCGCTAAGCAGCTGGACCCGTTTATGCCTGGTTTGGTGGAACCGGACCAGGCTGGTTTCATCCGCAATCGCCAAGGAGCAGACAATGTGCGCAGGATTGCCCACTTGGTGGGGAAGGCACACGCCTGAGACGTGCCGGCTTGCCTTTCATCGCTGGACGCGGAAAAGGCGTTCGACCGGATGGATTGGGCCTTCCTGCGGGCCGTACTGCAGAAGATCGGTTTAGGCCAGAATATGATTTCCCGGATCATGGCGCCATATAGGTCTGCACAGGCCAGAGTCAGAGTTAATGGAGAACTCACCCACCGGCAGGGATGCCCTCTGTCCCCTCTGCTTTTTGCACTCATGGTGGAACCCCTGGCAGAGATGATTAGGCAGCGGACGGACATACATGGCGACACCATGGGGGGGTCGGCAGAACAAGGTGGGGCTATTGGCGGACAACCTCATCCTCACGCTTTCACGTCCGCACGTATCTCTCCCGGCCCTACACTCCCTCTTGCAAATCTTTGAAAGGGTTTCAGGGCTCAAGATTAACCATGCCAAATCTTGGGCACTCAACCTTACCATTCCTAAAGAGGAGATCCCCGCCTTGGAGAGATTCGCGCCATACCGATGGGCCCCTGACCACATCCAATATTTAGGTCTTAAGTTGACTCCTTCCCTAGACACATGGACCCAAATCAACTGGCGTGACTGTAGGAGGGCACTGTTGGAGGACTTACATAGATGGAAACCTCTGATGATGTCCCGGCTAGGTAGGCTCAACGCCATCAAAATGTCATTCCTCTCCAAAACATTATACTTATTCCAGTGCCTGCCACCCCGATCCCGCACCATCAGATCCGGGGCTTACAGCGTGATCTTACCGCCTTCATATGGGGAGGCCACAAGCAGAGATTCTCTCATAAGATCTTTATGATGCCGCGGGATAGAGGGGGACTGGCCTGTCCTAACCTCTTCGATTACTACTGGGCCTCTCACCTCCGCTTTGCGTCAAAGTGGACGACTACGGAAAGCGAAAAAATCTGGCTCCACATGGACAGGATGGTCGCTGGGCGTACCATCTGGGACCTCACATGGCTTCACCGGGCATCGCGCTCCAGGAGTGCCTATCTGGCGGTACCCACCAAAACGGTGTTAGACATCTGGGATAAAATAGCAGTGCGCAAGGGCCTCCCGACTTTCCACTCTCCCCACACGCCCATAGCGAGTAATCCCCTAATCCCCCCGGCATACTGCTCAAACTTTTGATAGATGGACTCAGGGGGGATGTAGAGTGGTCTGTGACCTTTGTGAGGGGGGAGGGAGGGGTACTCAAACCCTTTGAGCAGTGTAGAAAGGAATTCAGTCTTCCACAGGGAAAGGAGTTGCAGTATGCGCAATTACAGCATTGGGTCACCTCGGTGGAGATGCAGGAGGCAGCAACCCGCCCATTTACCCCCTTCAAGCGACTGGTCCGCTCATTTGATGACTCCAAGGGCCTCATCTCTCGTACCTATCAGATCCTTCAGCAAGTGGCAACAGGAGTCTGACGAGGGAATTTTGCCCGCACATTGGGGCCGCTTATGGCGCGACATACCTAGGGTTTTTCGTAGTATCCCGCAAAGGGAAAATGCATATAAAATCATGACACAATGGTACTATACACTGGATCCCTTGCATAAGATGTTCCATACTACCTCCGCCAAGTGCTGGAGGTGTTTGTCTGCGACTGGCGATTTCATACACATTTGGTGGTCCTGCCCGATCCTGACTATATTCTGGAAAGAGATCCTAAGTCACATCAGACGAGTTCTTGGATTTCCCCTGCCTGAATCTATAAACACGATCCTGCTGGGCATCAAACTGGTCAATTTAAAGGCTGTCATGTGGAAGGATTAGACTCTTGCAATGCACATGCTTGGGGAAGCCAAGCAACTCATTGCGCAGTTTTGGAAGAAATCGGAGACGCCCCCTATCGCCACTTGGTATGTGCGCCTATGGCATGTCATCACCATGGAGCTTTTTACAGCATGAATGCAAGCCCGTGACACTCGCTTCACCGCAGTTTGGCAACCCTTAGCCAAGTATCTCTGTAAGGTGGAACATGCTCGCTATCTGCCGACCAAGCTTAGAGCGCGGCACCTCTTCAAGGATGCCGTCCTTTCGCCTGACCCGGACAGGTTGCTCACACAACTGACTTAGCACAGTGCGTAGCCCCCCTCTATATGACTCTTGATGCCTGCAGCGGCTTGGCTAGCTGGCCATGCATCCCTCTTTTCGCTCCCCCCCCCCCCCGCTCGCCCACGGAATGTCTTCCTCTGCCACTGTCTCCTACTTACCTCCTTTCTTCTTCTTTTCTTTTTTTGTTTTCTTCACTCTTGGGCCTTGTGCCCCTGTCACAGTCTTAATAGTTATTGAAGGGCCTTCTGAAGCATCACAACAAGTCAGTATTTCTCTTCAAGATTTGCCACGCGCCGGCCCGTTACGGGTTGTAGGTGACATGCTGTGTTTAACATCCTGCACCATTGCCATTCTTTTATCATATAATGTGGGGGCGGCCCTGAATAGGGTTGTGGGCATCACGCTGTGTATTTAAGGCCCGGTGTTTTATTTTTGTATTAGAAATTAAAAAGATTTTAAGTAAAAACTAAAAAAAAGGCAGTAAGGCAGGAAAGGTTATACGCAGTTCGCAATTAACCTGTGCTCCACATTCTGGTAGTTTTGTAAAAATAAAAAAAACAGGAGAAAAACTGGAGGAGAACAGGGATTTGACTAAGGGAGCAGAGCAGGGGTGGGGGTAAGGGTTATACAGAAATGAAGGCAAAGTGGGAGGGGGAAGTAAAGCATTTGGAAAAGAGTAAAGAATGAGTGCCAGTAAGGGGTTCATAAAACAAAAAGGGAGCAAAGCTGTATGGGAGGAAGGGATTTGACAAACGATTAACGTGGGAATAAATTGTCAAACAAACAGAGTAAAGCAAGAGGGGGGAGTAAGGAGTTTGAAAAAGGGAGTAAAGCAGGGGTGGGAGTAAGGAGTTTATAAAAAGTAAAGCAAAGGGGGAGGGGATGTAAGTGGTTAAAAAATGAATAGGCCTCTATTTACCTTGATTGAACTTTGGGAAATATTGACCCACGCACACACCTTAATTGGATCGTAATTGAGTTATTGGAGGTGAGACCCATAGATGGGTTAGTGCTTTCATTTCTCCTTTTTCCCTTTTCTTGCTGCCTCCTCGACAATGTATTTCTATTGCGTTTTCTTGTATTTTTCTAATATTTTTCTTTTATTCCCTTGCTATTTTGACTTCTACTCAATTGATTTTCATCGCTTTTTCTTCTGTCTTTTCATTCTTTTTCTGTGTGATCTAAACCTCATGCTCTTGGACCAGAATTGTATTTTACTTTTTTAATAAATCTTTCAACATGATGATTCTATATTTTGCCCGTACCATATGAGAAATCTATTTGCCTATCCTGTACATATTTTAATGGGTATAACCTTGTCTTATAATTTGGGATGTTTAATTGTGTATAGTGCTAGGTCACTATGACAGACTTGTGTGTGGCTTTTTTATGGTGGCTTTTATATATACGTGTTCTTATAATTAATGGTCTTATATTTTTTTTCCCGTCCATGATACATGTGTGTGGACATATATAACAATGTTATGTATTGTAGTTTTTGTGCCGTTCTATGAATGTTTATGTAATTATGTACTTGGTCTATATATATAAATCTCTATATCTCTATATCTCTGTATCTATTTTTTTTCTTTTCATTTTTATAAGTTGGTTTATGTAATAAATGTGATTTAGTGTGGCTTTATTTGTGTGTCTTATCAGCACTGACGAAGTTCCATTCGGAACGAAACGCGTTCGCTGATGTCCAATTTTAAACTACTGCTACAATAAAGGATATTATTTGGATATATTTGGAGCTTACTGACTTCATTCTGATGCACCTTCCTTCTCTTTATGAATTTACTGATCTGGTTACCAGCAGAGTAAAAGTGTGGCGAACTCTGGAAGCTGTTGCACAGACTTTCTACATTCATTTTTCATATCTCGGAACTGAGGTGCTGAACTGTGGTCAGCCGCTTTCGGTTTGTTTATCCTACCCTAAGGGTGACTTAAATGTATTAAAAAGGAAGGATTGAGCCGAGCAAAAGGTTTATTTTGGCAGATCCAAATTGCAGTTCAAAACTCCACACACAGGCTGCAATGCCAAGTCTGAGACATGTTTAAAAGGGCGATTTAAGTGGGTGGCAAACGTAGTACAACAGGCCCACTAGTAGCATTTAACTTACAGGCCCTAGGTAAATGTAGTACCACTTTAGTAGTAACTAATTAGTAAATTAAACATGTCGATTGGGTGTAAGCCTATTCCGCCATGTTTTAAGGTGAACGCATAAGCACTTTTGCACTGGTTAGCAGTGGTAAAGTGTGCAGAGTCCTGAAACGAGCAAACACTAAGTCAGACAAACCAGAGGATAGAAGGCAAATAGTGTGGGGGAAAACCATGCCAAGGGTACCAGGTCAAACCATATCCCCCAGCTGAAAATGGGAAGAACTACTCAACCACCTGGGAGTTACTTTCAGAAAGTCAGAAAAACCTGGAGAGTCCAGTCATCTGAGGGTTCTGTGGTCCATCTGAACCTGGAAGTGAGCACCAAACAGGTATGGTCTAACTTCTTCAGTTGCCAGACTACTGCAAAGGCTTCCCTTACTACTGTACTCCACCCCTGTTCCCTGAGAAGTAAACTCCTGCTAATGAAGGCTACAGATTGATCCAGGCCCTCCTTGATCAGCTGAAAGCACAACTGGTATTGCCTTGTTCCAAGGCATCTGTTTCCACAATTACGTATCTGAGAAGTCAGGGGCCTTGAGCACAGGTGCTGTGCACATGGCCTTCTTCGGGCGTAAAAAGCGTTCTGGCATGCCTCAAGTTCAGATTACCGTTCTAAATTGCTTCTTAGAAGTTATCTCTGTCAAGAGAGCAACAATTGTGCCATACCACTTGACAAATCTCCTGTAGTATCCAGTCAGGTCTAGGAAGGCTCTCACCTCTGTCTGGCTCCTGGGCGGTTCCCAAACCAGAATGGTTTGGATTTTGGCCTGGAGGGGCTGCACCTTGCCTCCTGTCACTTGGAGTCCCAAGTAGACCACTGAACCCTGCCCTACCTGGCATTTACTGGCCCTGATAGTCAGGTCTGCACTCTGCAGAGCCTGAAGCACTTCCCTGAGGTGGCAAAGGGGGTTTTCCCAGCTAGAATCGAAGACTGCAATGTCGTCTAGATAGGCGGTACTGAAGTTCTCCAATCAATCCAAGAACTGGTTGACCAATCTCTGGAAGGTGGCAGGGGTGTTCAACTTCAACTAAAAGTGTACTTCTGGGGTACAGAACGCAGACCTCTCTTTGGCTCCCACAATCAGGACAATCTGCCAGTATCCAGACGTTAAATCACATGTGCTGAGGACCTTGGCAGATACCAACCGATCGGAGCTCAACAACTTGGGTGGGGGGGGGGGGGGTATGAGTCAGTCTTCATGAAGGCAATGAGCCTTTGGTAATTTACACAGAATCCAAGTTCTGGGGTGGTACCTGGAGGAGCAGCCTCTGGGACCAACACTACTTGGCTGCACCAAGGACTGTTTGACTGCTCAATGACCACCAGCTCCAGCATTTTAGAGACTTTCTCCTTTATACTGGCTCTCAATGAACCAGATAGCCTGCAGGTTTTACTCTTAACAGGCATACTGACCCCAGTATCAATATCATGGGTGTAACATGTTGTGAATCAGGGGTGAGGGAGAAAAGAGAGACAAACAGTCCCAGCAACTGCAGCAATCTCTCTGTTGCTCTAGGGTCATAGAAGGGGAGGGACTGACACTCCACTGACCTATTCTGCTCCTTTGAAGAAAGGTCAACGGGGAGAGGTTCACTGACCTCCACTCCATCATCCGTGACCTGGAGCATGGTCAGCCTTCTGGTCATACCACTGTTTTATGACCTCCTGGCTGGCTTCTAGATTCTACTTGGCCTACTTCTAAAAGCACTTCAACTGGATATGGATTGCTAGCATGTAGCTGACCATATATGGTGGGAGCTTGCTCCCAACCCTCCTTTACCAGACTGAGAGGCCCTTGCTCAGGGTGTCCGTAAAAAACCTCAGAGGGGCTAAATCCAACCTCTCGGGTACCTCCCTGTACGCAAAAAGAGGACGTCCCACTTCCATCTCAACAGCTCCGTTAGGCCCATGATCATGCCCTTTAGGGTGTTGTTGAATCTCTCAACAAGCCCATTCGTTTGGGGATGGTAGAGTGTAGAGAACTTATAGGTTACCCAACATTCCGTACACCGGAATTTCATGTATGCAGTCGGTACCTGTAGGAAAGTGCCCCTTTTTGCATGGTTACCGCCCCACTTCATGCCTGACACATGATGCACTTTAACTTGGTGTGCCTTGGGTCCCTGCCAATTAGGTTTCCAGGGCCTGTGTTCTTTCCCAAAGCTGTACCTTTGTACCCACAATTTGCACATCTCTGGCCACAAGTAAGCCCCTTGTAAAAGGAACCATGGGTACCAAGGGCACTGTGACCAGGGAAGGCCTCTAAAGGTAGCAGCACCTTCTGTGCCACACTTAGAAGCCCTGTACCTCAACACCCACACACTGCCATTGCAGGCTGCATGTTTTGTGGAGAGCAAAGGGAAGAGTCTACAAGGCATACATCCTTGGGTAACACAAGGAGATGACGGATGGAGTGCGGAAACTTTTCAGACACTCACCCACGGGCTCTCCATGCCACGGGAGTCAAGCTATCCTGGCTGATGATGGGTGAAACCCTGAAACCGGTACTAGGATGCTGGTTTCCATTCCAGGGAAAACCTGGCTTGGCAGTTCGGGTTGGACTGTTCCCACTTGGCGCAGGGATAAGACTGATTTGCATATTGCTGCTCCAAACTGGGATGGCATGTAGAGCAAATAAGCAATGGATTTAGGCCCAGATCTCTGTACTGGGGTGAATGTATGAAGTTGTTTAGCATTTCGTCCATCAATTGTTTTTTTACGGATCCCTATGTGCCAAACCTGCAACCCACTGTCTGGGGCATAGGTAAGTCACCTCTCTAGCGGGCTGCACTAGCCCCCAGGTGAGGGTACTGTGGCATGAGCCTTGTACCCCACAGTTGCTAGGTCCATGTATAAACATTGTATGTTTAGTAAAGCCATAAAGAGTATATAGTCTGGAAGTTGGTCACTACAAACTCCACAGCTCCATAATGGCTTTACTAAAATCTGGGAAATGTTGGCAGCAAATTTTAGGTTAATTATGTTCATTACATTTAATATAGTGCATGACTCACCTGCATCTTGGCGCTGTAGCAGTTCTAACAAGCGTCAGCAAAATGTGGAATAAAGGAATTTAAAATAAATGGGCTTTCAACAATTTCCTAAATTTGCAGTAGTTTGCACAAGTATGAACATGCAGCGGAAGGTTTATTCCAATAGGAGGGCGCAAGGTAAGAGAAAGCTCTTACCCCTCATCTCGTTAAATAAATGCGGGGGATACTCAGTAGGGGTTTATCACAAGATCTTAAGCTTCTTAGCAGATTAAACCCACACTGATGCCAGTGTGGGATTTAAAGTACAATGCACACATAGGGCGTCTTAGAGATGCCCTCTGAAAAAGAACCAACCATGGTGTGGTTCCTGAATGGGCTCCCACCACTTGCCACCACCAGACAGGTTTCTTGACCCCTGGGTAGACAGCATCTACTCTCTGGGTCCAGAAACAAAGTCCATCCTGGGCAGAGGGGTCATCCCTCCGCTCCGAGAATGGGTTTGATTCATGAGAGGGGAAGCTTCAAAGGCCTCATCAACGACCCCCACACCGCCAAAACCAACCTCCACGAAGGAATGAAGGCTGTCGCCGACTGGATGAGAACAGCCGACTGAAGCTAAACTCGGACAAGACGGAGGTCCTCATCCTCGGTCCCACCCCCCTTAGCCTGGGACGACTCCTGGTGGCCGACTGCACTAGGAGCACCTCCTACACCCACCGACCACGCACACAACCTAGGAGTAACCTCTCCATGACTAAACAGGTCAATGCCATCTCCTCCTCCTTCAACACCCTCCACATGCTTCGCAGGATCTTCAAGTGGATCCCCACCGAAACTAGAAGGACAGTCACCCAGGCCCTCGTCAGCAGCAGACTTGACTACGGCAACGCACTCTACGCAGGAGCCCCGGCCAAACTCCTGAAACGGCTCCAACGCATCCAGAATACCTCTACACGCCTAATCCTTGACATCCACCACCTGAGAGACCTGCACTGGCTCCCTATCCACAAGAGGATGACCTTCAAACTCCTCACCCACACACACAAGGCACACCTCAACAGCGAACTCAGCCTCTACACCCCCACCCGCCAGCTCCGCAGACCGCGCCCTTGCCAACGTCCCCCGCATCTGAAGAGCGACCGCCAGCGGTAGATCTTTCTCCCACCTCGCCGCAAAGACGTGGAACACCTTCCCCATCCACCTACGGCAGACCGAAAACTTCCTAACCTTCAAGAAACTGGTCAAGACCTGGCTCTTCGATCAGTAGCAGTGCTCCTCCCCCCCTAGCACCTTGAGACCCTCACAGGTATGTAGTGTGCTTTACAAATACTATGATTGATTGATTGAGGCCTGCCGCCTTTGTAAGCTGCCCTTGCTTTCTGCTACCTCCAGCAATCGGCTCACACCGATTCTGACCCCCACTTTGGGTGGGAGAATCAGCAGGGAAACCGAGCTAAGAGGAGAGGTGTGCCCACCTTTGCCAACCCCACCGCTCAGATGGGAGGCGAGGTGAAACACACATCTTAGTGCCATCCATCTTGAAGATGAGGGGACCCAACCAATTAGGAAATGGTTTCTGCCCCCTTCCCACTGGAGGGCGGCATAATAGGGGCTGTACCCACTCCAAGAAAGGGACTTATTGGTCCCAACCTGCACAGCCTTGTAAACCCCCTCAATTTAGTATTGAGGGAAACCCTGAACCTTGCCCCCTCAGATTCGAGGAAAACAGAAGGAGGACTGAAGAGCTGTGCTGACCCTGGGGCCTAGTACTGATGCCGTGGTAATACCCATGTACTGCTAGACCCGAGCCGTCCACCACCAAGCTGATCACCTGGCTTGCTAAGAGACCAACTTCGTGTAAGAACTCCTGGAAGTCTTGTTAGACTTCCTCTGGCAGCCTATCCGAGAGTCCCAAAGCGGCCTATCGTATCTCCCTAGGAGCAAAGAGGCACTAGCAACCTTCATAAAAGGAGCAGAAGCGAAGGGGGCGTGGCTTGCAGCCGACAAACATGGCCACAGCCTAGAGAGGCTTTGTACTCCCAAACCAAAGCCCAGACTATCCTGTCATTAATCCGACAATTTTCCAGCCCCAGGGCCCCTCAAACACTAGTGGAGGCTGAGCAGAACCATCGGCAGCCGATTGAGGCCCGAATTTCATTCTGGAAGCGACGGCAGACAGCGGAGTTTTGCAGCCTAAGGAGGTGCGCAAGCCGGGACCCACAGTGAAGAGGGCGGCCGCCCCAGGGAGCCGGGAGGTCGGGCCGAAGGCGGGCGGAAGTGCCGATAACGCACGAGCCCCTCCCTCAACTTACGTTGGCTGCGACCAGCGACTCCAGTGGAATTAATCAGCATCTGTGGGGCTCTCGAAACGATCCATGGAAAGGGTGGATAACAAAAGACCCTTGGCTGCCACTTCAGGATGACGAGACGGGGTGGAAGCATGACACAAGTCAATTTTGGCGCAATGCTGATGGTGCCTTGATAACTGGGTCTGAGCAGCAGCGACGTGTGTGTCCCCCCCCCCCCACGCCCCTTCTCTCACTGGCAGACGGGACTTGGTTTTTCTGCTGAGTGACCATGCTGTGTGACTAGTTTGCCCCGTTCGGAATAGTGAACCAACTCAAGCCCTCTCATCGCGCACTGGTGTGACTGGAAGATACAGGCTGTGCTGAGTGTGGGGAGCACACAGGAACACTTTGCCCTTGGAAGCGCACCCTCTGATATCCAGTAAGGGAAACTGGGCTGCTCTGACCCCCCCCCCCCCCCGAAGCGGGGATCCCAAACTACAGGGACTTGCCTGGTGCACACCCTGTGTTTGTATACCACGCGGCAGGGAGCGGACCGTACACTGCCGCCATGTCGGGTAGGAACGCAAAAGGGGCACATCAGATCAAACTGGACAACTTTGCCTTCACCAAATCACAAGGTGAGGCACAAGATAAGGAGGGCCCTGTGGTGGCTGGTAAGTCAGGGGGAGCCGCGCAGGAGGTCACGCTGCAGGACATTATAGCTACATTAAACAAGGTTGACTCCAGAATTGGAACCCTCGTGGTCGACATGGCACTAATACGCGCAGACTTCAATAAGATGTCTGCCAAAATATCGGACATGAAGGCTACCATGATTGCCCTTTCCTCAGACACTTCAGTCCTTAAGAAGCAGGTGACCCAACTGGAAGAAGACAACAAATTCTTAAAGGCAGGCCTGGAGGATCAGGAAGGTCTGTCTAGACGGAACAACATACTCCTCGTTGGCGTGCCGGAGAGAATGGGGAACCCTGCCCCGGACCTCTTCGTGGAGGAATTAGTGACGGCCATCTCCAACCGAGAGAACTATCGAACTTCTTCTCTGTGGAAAGAGCACATCGGGTCCCCGGAGGCCGGCCGAAGCCGGGGGCCCCACCACGCCCTGTTTTGGCGCGAATATTTAATTTTCGGGACCGGGACGCTATCTTACAGGCGGCTCGCAATGCTCCACCAATCCGCATTGACAATGCTAACATCAACATATTCCCGGACTATACAGCGGCAGTCGCGAAGCAGCGCAGAGGGTTCACAGAAGTGAAGAAAGCCCTACGAGAGCGGGAGATAAAATATTCTATGCTATTTCCGACCAAGTTGAGAGTAGAAGATGGCAGCAATGTATGGTTCTTACTCACGCCTGAGGAGGTAAAGGACTGGCTGGAAGGATGGCAGAAAGTGTTGAGACATGGCCGCAATGGTCACTGTGAGCCGCCTGGGAGGGAGCAACAAGACGACGTCGAGCAGGACTAAGGACACACCTAGGGGCTCAGATACGTCGTGGATGTCTGTTTGACTTTGTTCTGACAGGCCCATACTGAACAATGTACAGTCTTTTTCAATGAACTTTGGTATTGTGGGATAGTGCGCGGCTAAAAGAGGTGATATGGTGGCACTATTGGCACACGCAAGTAATTTTCCTCTGCAGTCTGAAGTTATGGAATAATCTTGCCGGTATGCTGATGGTGAACACATCTGAGATGATCATTTCCACTAGAATTTACTGAACTCAGATTGAGAGCCTGGGTACCGGTCAATGTTGGGGTAACGGGCTGGATGGAGGCTGGAATGCCGTTCTCTTCCCCCCCTTCTCGTTACAGAATGGGGACGGGTACTAAGCACTCTGCTTTGTTGGGATGGTGGTTGTTTGTCTACCGTCAAGCAGGGGAGCAGGGTGGGGGATGGTTGGGATGGGTAAGTTTCCAGGGGTTTTCCCAAAGTTTAAATGTTTTTTATATGGGGCAAAGACGGCTGGACATTGCATGCAGTGGTGTTGTGAGGGTGCGTTGCACGGAGAACGGTGTACTCAGAGACTCTGCTTATGGCACAGAATGCAGTGTCGACATGCCCTAGCGCCGGTACAGATGTCCCATTGGTGGCCCCGGTGTCCCTCTTAACGCTACTTACTTGGAACGTCCATGGTCTGGGGGATAAAATCAAAAGGGGGCTTGTACTGCAACACCTAAGGCGCAAGGCACCCGCAATAGCGTTGCTATAGGAAACACACCTAATGGGCTCGGCATGCAAGGCCATGGAAAGTTGGGGGTATAAAATGGTTGCTCACTCTGAATTTTCATCGGGCTCTAGAGAGGTGGGCGTCCTGATCTGTAAAGAATTCCCCTTGATAGTGCACAACACCTGGACAGATACACAGGGGAGGTTTTCGGTTAACTCTTGTCAATGAGAGGGGAGAAAGTTTAATATTGTGTCTGTGTATATCCCTCCTGCCCTGCACTATGTGGCCCTTCCAGCACTCATCACATTTTTACTGGGCATCCCAGAGGGAGAATTGATTATAGGAGGTGACTTTAATCCCGTTGTAGATGGCGCCAGGGATCGTTACCCAAGTAGACTGGTGGCGGCAGGCAGCTCCCGCCTGTCAGGATTCATAGACGCACTGGGTCTCACTGACGCCTGGAGACACAAGCACCCCACAGAGCAACACTACATGTTCCAGTCAGGGGTACACAATAGCCTCCCACGTATAGATTATTTCTTCCTCTCGGTTGACGGGCTCTCGCATTTGACAGAGGTTGACATACGTCCCTGTGGCATATCAGACCACTCGCCTGTTATTTTGACCTACACTGTGCACACGAAGGCTAGAAAAAGGATTTTTTCCATCGCGCCAGGTTACCTACAGGTCCCCAAGATCCGTAAAGAAATCATTAAAGCCACCACACACTACTTTCGAGACAATGAGCACTCTGTGCAATCCCCTGGTATTCTGTGAGAGGCGTATAAGACTGTGAACAGGGGGCAAGCAATCGCCTCCATAACTGGCCATAGGCGGATGGCACGAGGCGGCCTAGAGAGGCTCGAGGCTGAGCTGACTGTGCTCCAAAAGCTGCATGAGCAAAGCCCATCTCCGGAGATGGCACATTCCCTGCATCCAAAACAGCCCGCAATTAGGGAAAGCCAGAATCAACAGGTTAAACTCCACATTCAGGCTACATGACACAAGGTCTACGAAGTGGGAGACAAGACGGGCAAACTCTTAGCATTGCTGGACAGGAAGGATAAAGCGCAAAGGACTATAGCTCAGATCCGCACCCCAGCTGGCGCAATTGTTAATACTCCTGAAGGGATAGTAGATTTTTAGCTGACTACTTCACCCAAGTCTAGACTTCCTACTCCGACATGACAACAGAAGAGGTGCAAACATATATTAAAGATATCCAAATGTCCACTCTGTCCGAGGAAGCGACACAGTCTTTGGAAGCGGACTTCACGATTGACTAGGTTCAGTCAGCCATCCACTCCTTACAATCGGGAAAGGCAGGGGGACCCAATGGGATACCCATTGAGATATACAAACGTGCTTCTGACAAGTTAGCCCCTCACCTACTGGCGATGTATCTTAATAGCCTGGAGTCGGGGAACTGCCGCGAGACCAACATTTGGCCATCATAGTCTTGATACCTAAACCAGATAAGCCCCTAGACGAATGTTCCTCGTACCATCCCATATCCCTACTCAATGCTGAAGCCAAAATCCTGGCCAAATTGATTGCTTCCTGGCTGACACCTCATTTTAGTACTCTAATCCACCTGGACCAATCTGGGTTTATGCCCAACAGAAGCACCGCACTTAACTTGCGGAGGGTACATGCAGTGACAGCCCGCAAGCAGTGTATACAAGAGCCTGCAGTACTCCTAGCTCTGGATGCTCGCATGGCGTTCGATATGGTGGAATGGCCATATTTGTTCGCGGTTCTTAGGCATTTGGGGTTTGGTCCCAAATTCTGTGCCTGGGTGAAGTTGCTTATTCACACCCCCTGGCACATGTGGTGGCTAACAGCCACATTTCCAGGGATTTCGCACTGAGCCGGGGAATGCGTCAAGGCTGTCCGTTGTCACCCCTACTTTTTGCATTGGCATTGAAACCGCTGGCAGCCTGTATCCGATGGGATCCCATGATTAAGGGGTTGAACTGGACGGCGTCTTCGGAAGACCGCATCTCATTGTATGCAGATGACGTACTTCTATATTTGACTTCCCCCAGGCGGTCTCATATAGTGCTGATGGATATCTTTAAAATCTTTGGGCGCGCATCTGGCTATACCATCAACTGGTCTAAATCAGTCTTGTTTGTTCTCAAGGGACCTGCCCCGCTGCTTCCGGAGGACTTCCCCTTACGGGTAACGGAAGATTCCTTTAAGTACCTGGGTGTGTGGGTGACGTCAAAACAGGAAGCCTCCATTAGTAAAATAATTAATAACTTGCCGGACCCAACAATTAAATTGTGACACAGTTGGTCCACTGACGTAGGAGACTTCGATGAGGTGGACTGGCAGACGGCACTGTCCTCTCCGCCGGAGGTAGCCATACCCGCCAGATTGCGCCTGGTGCAGCTAAAAATACTCCACAGGGTATACTACAATAGGGTCACTCGGCACAACATGGGGAGGACTGAACACAGTCTCTGCCTGCGGGGTTGTGGAGAGGAAGGAACTTTTTTTCACACTATATGGCAGTGTCCTGAGATAGCGGCGTACTGGGCCAGGGTCATGAGAACTGTGTCACAGGTAGTGAAGGACTCAGTAACACCGAAACCGAGATGTTGCTTGCTGAACGTATGGGACCCAAACAACCTTTCCCACCCTGCTCAGGACTGGGCGGAGCTGGGGATAATGTATGCAAAAAGGAACATAGCCGAATATTGGGGATCTGTGGAGGTACCAGTGTTTATTGACTGGTGCAAGGATCTTGATGCAGGGATGCTGGCCGAGAAAGTCGTGCACTTGAACCGAGGGTGTTGTCGTAAGTGGGGCAAAATCTGGGGGTCCTGGAATGAATATAGGGTTTTTTTTAATGTGATCCACCGTCGTCTGAAGGTGAAAATGACTCGGATTAGAGGGGGAGGGGCTGGGGACACCGAGCTGGGTGATAAGACACACGTATTTCTGAAGTTTTTTTACCACTGTAATGTCTGCTGTAATGCTGTTGATTAAGAGGTACAATCGTCATAACTATATGCAATGTAAGTCTGAATTATGCCCTGCATTTGTTCTTAATAAATACTGTTTAAAAAAAAAATAAAAAAAGGAGCAGAAGCATTGCACATCTTCTTTCCTAGGAAGTTCATGTATTTACTTTCCTTCTCAGGTGGGACTGAAGAGGAGGCAGATCCCAGATGGGCCTTGTTAGCTGCTGCCACTATTACAGATTCCAACGTCAGTCACCCTGGCCGCGGCACCACACCTCTGCCATGGTGGCGCTGCCTCTACCACAGCTGGAGTTAAGAAGGTTTGCAGAGCTGGTTCAAGCCGCCCAGGAACCAGAGGGAGCAGAGGCCTTGCTGAAGATCTTTAATGCCACGTCTTAAATATTACTAATAAATAGGTAGTCGGGGTAGGCATCTCAATGTTCAACTTATTGGCACCTCTGCTCAGCACTTCATTGAAGATGATCATGCAATCCACTGGATACACTCTAACCAGAGGAGTAGCAGACAGAGTCAGTGAATAGTCCTGAACAGAAGACCATGATGATCATGTAGACCACGAGGGTGATCTCCGTCTGCTTCTTCGTGATTTGGAAGAACGAGAAGGGTGAGACCTTGACCATCTGAGAGTTGTTCTCGATCGAGATCTTCATGTGGAAGGAGACCTCGTTCTCCTTGGAGATCTGTGTGGAGATCTTCCAGCAGTTGTTGTAGGTGGAGGACCAGCAGAGACTCTGGAAGGGGAGTAGGTTTGTGAGAAGTCGGACCCGGGACTTGTTCGTGGAACTCTCCAATGTCTGACACACTGCAACCACAGTGGAGACAGATTAATAGGAGTGGTTTGCTTTTCTGGAACAAGAGCCCTCTGGTGCGATTTGCACGATCTTGATGCCTGGGAGGAGGAGGTTTCTGTCAACGTCGACCATCTGGATTTTGACAGCGATCTCAGTCTTCCCTGTGCCTCCGTCAATGGCGAAGGGAGCCTCAGTGTAGTGATGGCTGTCGCCACCGTAGGATTTTTCAGCAGCTAAGTTGCTATCCACCGTTTCTTCACCAACGGTGAATGGTGCAGAGGGTAACCTCTACGTCGGGCCTCTCGACGCCGAATGTCGTCCTTGAGTCGGCGACACTGACTGTGATGCTCTCAACGCCGATCGCCTATGTGCCGTCAGCAGAGTCCTCTACGCCAACTTGCGGCTGTATGTTTGCGATGCTCTCAACACCGACCGTCTATGCTTTGACGGCGGCGGAGTTCTGTACACTGACCGCTGGCAGGTAGTCTCAATGGCGATGTGGGGACATTCTCAACGTCGACCCAAGTCTGCTTGTCGGCGTCGACTTCCACTTTTCCGGTCTCACCTCCTCCGAGCCTGCAGCGAGGGGTCTCGACGTTGACTTGTCTTAGTCGACGGAGGTGCTGATTGCCTCGATTGCGCTTTGCCCTTTGATGGTGCTGCATGCGGTCTATGCTTTTCCGACATCAATCATAGGAGATCAGGTACTTGCCTTGAGGGAGATCTTTCGTCGACGGCGAGGCAGAGCAGTATAGTTTCTTCTCTGTTCTGCCCATGTTCTGATTAGTCATGAGAGGAGCACTCTTTGAAAGCATGGCTGCCTCCAAGGCCAATTGTTGATCCCGTTCCTCTCTCCTGCAAAGCATGTAGCCTGATACGATCTCTGTCCCGAAGTGCCCTCTTGGAAAAGTTTTGCCAGTAGTAACACGTATCTGGATTGTGCGAGGATGGCAAACACACAATAGTGTGGATTAGATTTAGTCATCTTCCCACAGGAAGGGCATTTGTTGAATAATGCTGGCATTTCTGACAGGAACTGTTTTTCAAAATTGTCAGGAAACAGCTAGAAAAAGATAGCCTGCAGTCAAAGACGTCAGGTGAAAGTAGAGAAACATATCTAGATAAACAATTTTTGAGGAAAGGCCAAAAACTGACTAGCTCAATGCTCCAGGATCCTTACAGAAGGGGCCGGAAAGAAGAACTGACCTAACTGTCACCTGTGGGGCATGATGGGAGCAGGGAGGTCTTAAAAGTCTTAAAAGCACGGCACCAGTTTAGTTATTACTAAGAAGTGAACGTTCTATTTATAGAAAATGCTATATAGACTTACTTAAAATCAAATGCAATTTTGGCAGCTTAGCCTGTTGAATGGTTTTAGGGTGCTATATATATATATATATATATATATATATATATATATATGATCAAGGCCGCAGAGATGACCGAAACGCGTCGTGGCAAAGCTGTTTTGGGGAAATAAATAATTTGAATGCTGCAACAGGTTGATCCATTCCTCGTGTTTCCATTCGATTGGTGGAGCGCTGCTGCTGCGAGGTATTGCAGATATATACACACACACACACACATATGTACGTTTGAAGGTACTATGTACGTGTTTTTTGCTAAACATACATATATAGATATAAATATATTTTGTGTATGCTCCAGGGTCCCCACACGTGGACAAGCCTATTCACGGCTTATGACTATTGATGACTATCCTGTGGAAGAGAACACAATTTGGAAAGGAAGTCATATTTTGTTCCATAAAAATAACTCAGTCAATCAGGCATGTTTCAAAACCGGCTACTCCTACTAAATAGGCAAGTAATATGATAAAAGGACTACTTCGAATACCCCATGTCAGGATTCATGCCACAATATACCAGCATGACTCATTCCTCCTAGCACTTAAATAGAACAAACATGTTGTACTCTGACTTTTGACTATATTACAAGCTGTTGGTAATACCTAGCTGCATTTGTTGTTTACCGGTTTGTTTGAAAAGGCTTAATAGCTTTACAAATGTTTTACCATGCATATGCAATGTCAGGTTTCAGGCGACAAGGAAACATCCAGAAAATCAACCAGAATAAGCATCAAGCAAGCGGCATATATTACCTCAATGTGAACCTTCCCGAAGACAGCTTAATTAAATTAATTCACTGCAAATGTTCCTTGTTATAAGTAATTAGAATGCGACCTTTGTGTACATTCTAAAGCACCTTCTAGGAGGCAGCTTCATCAAGTTAATTATCTGCAATGGCAAACTGCCATTGCAGGCTGCATGCCCTGGTGCAGAGAAAATCGAAGAGTTGACAAGGCACACAGCCCTGTGTGCCATGTCCACGTACACTGCATGAGGTATAAGTAAATCACCACTACTTCAGGCCATACAGCCCTAGAGCAAGGGTACACTATATCCCACGTGGGGATATATCTGCATGAGCAGATATGACCCTACAATATCCAAGTCCATTCTTGAAGATTGTAAGTGTCCAGGGATGCCATAGAGAGTAGATGAGCTGGATACAGTCATTCCGAGTTTTCTAGCTTCATGATGGCTTTCCTGTACCCAAAGATGTTTGTTACCAAACATCTTATCTTAATAAATCCTCGCTGATGCCAGTGTTGGATTTAATAATAAATGAACACAGGGGACAACTTAGAGGGTCCCCATCAAACCTAACAAACACCGGTGTGGTCTTCGACTAATCTTAGGCAGCCTGCCACAACCAGAAATGTTTCTGACCTCATGGAGTGAGAGCCAACGCTCTCAGAGGCCAGGAACAAAGCCTGCTCTGGACAGAAGCGCTTTATACCTCCTCCGGGATGGGATGGCCTTCCAGGGTAGGAAGCTTCAAATGCGATGGTGCATTTGAAATACAACTCCGGCAACTCCAGATAGTGGAGGATGCCAACCCCCCTGTGATGCACCACATTTGGAGAGGAGGCAAAATTAGTTCGATTCAGAGGTGTGCCCAGATTCAGCCAGAGCCGCCCCTAAAGTGGGGCAGGTGATGTGGACACTACTTTTCCAATTGCTCCATCTTGAGATGGCAGGAATTAACCTATCAGGGCTAGTGTAGTGCCGCCAGAGGGTGAAGACACCCTAAGGGTAGGTAGCCCTTTGGCTACCACTGGTCACTCTATTGAACATCCCTAAAATTTGTATTTAGGTGGCATCCATGGACCCTGAACTTTAGATTTGACGGAAACCAAGATGACACAGACAAAGAAGAACTGCCTACCTGAGAACAGAAGACCTGCTGCAGAATTTAGGGGCAAAGCCCTACCTGCTGCTTCCAGAACTTGACAATGTACTGTTTTGTCTTGCTCTGCTGCTGTGAGGACTCCAAGAGCCCCGGAGCATACATAGCTCTCTGCCAATCGCAAGAGAGCTCCCCTGCGGTAGAGGAACTACTCCTCTGCATTCCACAGGCACCGAACCCTCCAAGTCCGGTTTACCAACTTGTTGCTCCCTGGGGACTCAGATGCAGCATCCAAGCAAGAAGAGGTACATCAACTCTGGAGGGTGAGATCTGCCTTCCACCGAGTGTGGAGACTCAAGCACATACCAGAGCTGTGCTGTACCAATACCCTGGATGCCGAAACCCCTGAAACCTACACTGAGACAAAGAGTCCAGTCTGGACTCCAACTGCCAAGGAACCAATCACCCGGCGATGGACGTTGAGACCCCCAAGACCCAATTTGTGGGTGCCCCAGCTGTCCCAGATATATCACAGCAACCTGCCTCGTCCTTGTGACCTGCTTCCTCAAGTGGGACCCCTCAGACCTACCTTTAAGTCACCTTGTGCAGAGTGTTTAAAGGTGGCCCCTTTCTTCGCAGCACGCCTGCTACCAACGACCTCAGCACCCTGCTATGGGCAAAATCTGGGACGCTCCCGACAGGACCTGGCCTTACTACTTACCTACAGTCCAGACGTTGGACCTTGAGAGCCAACTGTATGATTTTACAAGCATTTTCATATTTTTCCCCACAGGCTCCTCAGGTGCTTAATTGCGCACAAATATGTGTTATTTTGCGATCTTTTAAAATTCATATCTTGAAAAGTACTTACCTTAGAACAGAGTTCTTGGTCTGAAAAATTATATAAAAATCAATATGTTTGAAAATTGTCCTGGATTTATTCTTGAGTTTCTGTATCACTTATTGCCTCCGAGTACAACAAATGCTTAGCAATACCCTCTGATAAGCCTAACAGCCACCCACACTACCAATATTTAAGAGCGTTAGTATTATCTACTTTTGCCTCTGTATACCAATCTGGGTTTCACTGGACTCTCTACACAGTGTACTTCATTCAGTGCACTATATAGAGAGCCAGCTTCCTAAATACAGGTATGGACCAGTACAGCACACACTCAAACAACTAACCAACCTATGACATTTGGTGCCTGAACAATCCCCACAAAGCTCGATAACTGGTGCACATCTAGAATGGCACAAGATGGATATAGCTTTGAAACCCATTTCTCCTGTGGGCTGCCCAAACTTGACTTCAACCTGGGGCACGCATCAATAATTTTCCTCTTATTCAACCTATTAAAATCAAGAGAGATTTGCATGTAGCTCGGTCCAAACTGAGGTGGCATCGTTTTTAAAATAACGATTGATTGAGATGCTGCTCAAATGAGTGGCTGAGATTAATTCAAGCACTCCATCCATCAATGTTTTGTACTCCTATTTTTTCGCCATAAGTGGGACGGGTGTGCCAGACATGCGAGTCTCATGCACACTGCCACTGGAACCAATCGGTACCCGACTGATGAGCCTCATAACTCGGGCGAAACCGGTCCTGGGTTGCTTGTGTTCAGGGAGGGCCTGGCTTGGCAGTTCAGGCTGGACTGTTCCTATTGGAGCAGTGCAAAGATTAATTTGCATATAGCTGGGGTCAAACTGAGGTGTCAAGGTGTGCAAAATACTGATGGACTGGGATGCGACCCGAGTGATTACCAGTGGCTGAGATTATTCATCACTGTTTGGTATACTTCTTTTACTCGATGGACAAGGCATTCTGTTAGTAAACTTATATAGCCCAAATACAGACAACCTGGAGTATTCAATGACACTACAATTATGTACTAAATATAGGGAATTGTTAATGATTTCATTTGGAGATTTTAACCTTACATTCTCAACACAGGACACAACAGAGGTGTCCTGAACTATCTTGTAAAGCCCCTCAGGCTCTTCTGCATATTATGTAATAATGCAACCTATGCAATGCATGAGGGGTGACCCACCCCAGGCAAGTTGAAGATACATTCTATTCCCCAACACATGATATGTCATTGATACTCAACATGTGCCTAATCTCATGCAGGCTTATGGTGAAGGAGGTGGAAATAATACATTGTTTGATTCCTCTCCTGTGAAGAAGATGCCACATAATTCCAATTCTCCTCAAGCGTTCCACAGTTGGCGACTCTACAACAGTGATTTGTGGGATTAAGTATTCTGTTGTGAAGTTAGAGTAGGGGCATAACACAGGCCCCCGCAGACCCCGCGGTGCGGGGGGGGCGCACTCCACCAGGGGCTGCTGTACGCGCAGCCAGGAACCAGTTAGCACTGCACACATCCGTCTGGGTGGTGAGTTACGTAGCCAAAGTTACACTCGCAGTAGTTCCACGTCACCTCGGCCTCATTATAAATTAAATGGTGCAAGGCAGCTTCTGCGCGGTCTTCACCGTTAGGGTGGGGCTGCTCATTCTCATGCGCATGCCACTTTGTGTAATAAAAAGTATGCGTGAGGCGGCTCAGTGGCACCGTGCGGCCTTAATTTAATTATTTCCAGCCCATGGCTAGGCTTGCTCGGTCTTCTGCCGCCCGATAGAGCTTGCCAATGAAGCTGCAGGCCAGGCCTTGCCGACCCCACCTTTAGCCAGGAAGACGCTGCCTCCATTGGTGCTGATGCCTCCATGGCAGATAGTTCAAAGCTTTTCTTCAAGTAGGCTTTTCTCCAACTTTGTGATAAACTTTGCACACTCTCCTACTCTCCTGTATTCAATCTACCTCATTAAACATACCCTTTCTCCAACATTCCATTCGCTATTCTTTTCTATTTACTTTATTTTATCTCATGCCCCCCCCCCCTCCCCCCCCCCCCCTCCCGTCATGTTTCTTTTCCCTTTTCTTTATATCTCCCTCTCCTGGGCTTTTCTGCAACTATCGCTTGACTACTTCCAACTTTCTGCTGAAGTTCTCGCCTGATTCCCCCAGTTTTTTTTATGCATTTCTGCTTCACTTTAACATTCGGACTTCTCTCATCCATTCCATGCCCCCCTCCTGCAATCCGGACCTTTCTTCTATTCCTCCTTTTTTCGCACATTCCCATATAATTTCCACATTTTCCCTCATCCCTGTGTCCCCAGTGTCTTGCCCTCACCCATCTTTCTTGCATTCCTCCCTGCCTCGTGCAGTCATTTCTTTCACTCCCCGGCAGACCCCTTTTCTCCTGCCTTTCTGTCTCATTTCTGCCCCAGCTTCCCCCAGATGCAAGTGTCAGGACTCACGTGGGTCAAAGCTACACAGCTCTAGTTTGGCTTTAGCATCTCTGATTGGAAGTTGCTAATCCTGCTGCTTTATTCACACCTCTCAAAGTTCACAGCCTTAAATGTGTATTTTCTTCATATATAGCTGCACAGACCTGATCTCACACAAGCTGATGCCCAGGGACAGCTTTAGCGCTGGTGGCACCCAGTGGGCCAATCTTTTTTTGGTGCCCCCCCAATGACCTCCTACTCCGTGGATTCCTCATTCACACCCCCCAACAGTGCCCCTAATCTCTCCATAGCCCCTCTCCCACATGCATTTCATTTGTTTTAAAGCGCTGGTTGGGGTTGGCTTTAGTAATAAGAATGTATATCAACCCAAACAAACCCTTTTTAGCAATATTAGGAATAGATCAGGAAAGGAGGGGGATAAAAAGAACATAGCATCCTAAACTATACCATGCAGTTTACTTGCAGCTCTTTGATGACAGTTCATAAGTCGCTGTTCTATATTAGGATTGTATCTCATTAACGTCTAGGACATTAAGTTCTCTGTGACAAAAACAGTAACCCACCAAGCTATCTACAGAAAATGCAGTTATGTGATCTGCTTTGTACCAGTGGCCAAAAATTAGCCCCAGAGTGTGGTGGCCCTGTACTCCAGGGACACTGTGCATGCGTGGCAGGCCTGAGAGCTCTTGACTGGTTTCGGGGCCAATGGGGCCCATCTGTGTACTTTGCAGGGTGGCCTCCTCAAGCGGTACGCCACTGAGTTAGGGAAGCTACTTTAGAACATCACTTGAATGAAAGTAAGGTAGGTGAGGTTGCAACCCTCTGGAATGCGTTCAAAGTGTACATTCATGGCTTGTGTATTTTCAAGAGCTCAGGCCTGCTTAAATCGATTTGCAACAAACTTAAACAACAGCTCTAGCATCAGGAAAAAGGATACGTTGCTTCTAAAGAAGGAGAGCTCCTAGCAGAGATGACGTCACGGAGACTACTTAGGCGCCAACCATGCGCGCGGACGTCAGTTCTGTACACTACTTACTGCGCCAGTAACACAGAGCCATGCAAGAAAATGACCACTGGTGACATGAAACTAGGGCCCTTAAAGGGATCACTTTAACCCTAGAAATCAGGGAGGATGGGTGGGGCGGTAAGGAATCTATCACTAACTAATGTCTCTTACAGATATATTGTTACACAAGTGATAAATTCTGCATCTGAAACAGATAAGTTAGTGATAGATTCCTTACCTTAGAAAAGATACCCCAGCAATACCAACCCCGGTGGTGGGTCTGCGAATAAGATTACACCAGAAAGTCACGGAGAACAGAAAAGCCAAAGAAGACGTCTCTCCGGACTGGACTGTCAAGGCAGTAATGCTTGGTAAACCGGTGCAGCGAGGCCCACGTTGCTGCTTGACAAATGTCCTGCAAGGGAACGCCACTTCCCAAGGCAGTAGTGACTGCTGTTGCCCTGGTAGAATGGGCACGCAGCTCCACAGGAGGCTCATTCTTAGCCAACGGGTAACATGCTTTGATGCACAGAACGACCCACCGAGAGATGGTCCGTTTGCGCACGGCCCGACCTTTTTTCAGGCGCCCACATAGCCAACAAAGAGCTGGTCATCCACCCGGAACTATAGTGTGTGTTTGAGACAGAACAAGAGCACACGTTTTGGGTCCGACGGTGGAGCCTCTCTTCCTCTTTTGAAGGATTCGGAGGCAGAAAGAAGGTGAGCAAAGTGATGGTCTGCCGATGTGAAAGGGTGTGACAACCTTTGGCAAGAAAGAAGGACAGGTCCTTAAAACCACCTTGTCCAGATGAACAGAACGGAAAGGAGGTTTAGAAGAAAGAGCCTGGAGCTCACTCACTCCTCTGGCAGAGTTGATAGCTATCAGGAAAGACGTCTCGAGAGGGAGAAGACGCAAAGGACAGTTATGAAGGGGCTCAAAGGGAGCGCACATCAGATATGTCAAGACAAGGTTTAAGTCCCATTGAGGCATGATGAACCGCACTGGAGGAAACGTGTGCGTAATGCCTTTCAGAAAACAGTTAATAACAGGGGACTTAAAAAGAGACGGCTGATCTGGAAGCCGCAGAAAGGCAGAGATGGCCAAAAGATAACCTTTGATAGTGCCTAGAGCAGAGCCCTGCTGGGCCACAGAAAGAAGAAACAGAAGGACCTCAGAAAGAGGGACAGAAAGGGGGTCCACAGTCTTAGCTGTGCACCATGCCACAAACTTGTTCCACCTGCAGGCGTATACCGTTTTAGTGGAGGGACGCCTGGCTGCCAGAATGACATCACTGACTTCAGGAGGAAGATCGAAAGTTGTCAACTGTCGCCGCTCAATCTCCCTGCATGGAGGTGAAGGCTGGACAGGTTCGGGTGGAGGACCGTCCCCTGCTGCTGCGACAGAAGATCCTCCCGAAGAGGCAGTCGGATCGGGGGATCGATCGCCATGTTGAGTAGCTCGGGATACCAGTATCTTCGTGCCCAATCTGGAGCCACAAGGATGACTTGGGCCCGGTCGCGCTAATCTTCTTCAGCACTTTGGGCAGAAGTGGTATAGGTGGAAAAGCATACAATAGACCGCAACTCCACTCGCGATGAAAAGCGCTGCAGAGCGAGTACCTCCTTGAAAATTCCAACGCGTAAAATGACATTGCGCGTCCTCTTCGGTGGCGAATAGATCTAACCAAGGTTCTCCCGACAGCAGAAAGAGACCTTGCACCCCGTCCGAGTTCAGATGCCCTTCGTGATCCATCATGGATCCGCGGCTGAGTTAGTCTGCCCTGGCGTTCAGAGAACCTGCCAGGTGTTGCACCACCAAGGTAATGCCTTGATGTTCCAGCCATGTCCAGAGGTGCAGAGCCTCCTGACATAAGGTCCATGACCCCATCCGCCCTGTTTGTTGCAATACCACATGGCGGTGGTGTTGTCCGTGAACACCTGCACCACACTTCCCCAGACAGAGGGAAGGAATGACTTCAGTCTGATTGCCCGAAGCTCCAAAAGATTGATATGGAGCCGGGACTCCGCCGGAGACCAGAGGCCTCTCATCTCCGCCTCTCCCAAGTGGCCCCCACCCATCCCAGGAGGGACGCATCCATCACCACTGTGTGCTCCGGTTGGAGAAGGGAGAGGGATCTGCTATTGCCCCAATCTCGATTTGTGAGCCACCACTGCAATTGACGTGCAGTGCCCTCCGAGATCTGGACGTGATCGGACAGGTTGCCCTGATGCTGGGCCCACTGAAACTTCAGGTCCCACTGCAGAGCCTGCATATGCCATCTGGCATGTTGCACTAGCAGGATGCAGGAGGGCATCAGGCCCAGGAGCTGGAGGGTCATCCTGACTGGAAACCAGGATAGAGGCTGAAAGATCGGAATCATGGCCTGAATATCCCGGACTCGCAGCTCGGTAAGATAAACACGAAACCGCGTTGAATCGAGAACTGCTCCGATGAAGGGGAGCTTTTGAGAGGAACTCAAGTGCGACTTCGGCACTTTGATGGAGAACACCAGCAAACGCAGGAGGTCGGCCGTAGTCTGAAGGTGGGTGACGACTGTCTGGGGCGAGTCCGCTTTCAACAGCCAGTTGTCGATCTAGGGGAAGACTGACACCCCTTACCTGTGCAGATGAGCTGCAATCAACGCCATCACCTTCATGAACACCCACGTCCTACAAGTCCAACGCTAACATCTTGAACTTCTCCTTCCGGAGGAAGGGAATGACGTTCCTGAGGTCCACGATGGGGCGCAAGCCCCCCTTTGTACTTCTTTGGGACCAGAAAGTAGTGGGAATAACAACCGCACCCTACTTCTGGCCCAGGAACGTGCTCAATGGTCCCCTTGGCCAGGAGGGCCGTAACTTCCTGTTGTAGAAGCGCAAAGTGATCCCCCGACATGCGGTGGAACTGAGGTGGCATGCATGGCTGGGGGGCAGACTCTAAGGGGAGGGAGTAACCCCTCCGGAAAATTTGCAGCATCCACCTGTCCGAAGTGACAGACCGTCAGTGGGGAAGGTGATGTTGAATCCTGCTGCCCACTGGCATGGGGCGCACCCCACAGTTCGGTCTAGGAAGGCTTCGAGGCAGATGCCGCGGGAGCAGAGGTGGACTGACCTGTAAGTTGGCCCACTGCGCCGCCATGGCGGCCTTCACGCCCGCAGCCATGCTGATTTTGGTTCGGCGCAGGCTTCTGGCTGAACGAACGTGCCGGGGCTTCCCTTCTGTGGCCACAAAAGAAACAAAAGGCAGACGTGGCTGGGAGTGTGGTGGAGAGACCCAAGGGCGTGGCCATAGCCAGAGAGTCTGTGAAGCGCTCCAGCGCACTGTCTGCCTGATCGCCAAACTGGCCAGTACCATCAAAAGGCATGTCCATGAGGAAACTCTGGACATCCCCCGAAAACTCAGTGGACCAAAGCCAGGCATGGCGACGCAGGCTCACTGTTGTGGAGATTGCTCTCCTTAAACAGTCTGCGGTGTCCAGCCCACACTGAATGGCGAACTTCGCGGCATCCTTCCCCTCGGCAACAGCTTGGGAAAGGACATCCCAAACCTCTTCTGGGCACTGGGGCAGTGTCCTTGCCACTGTGTCCCACACCGCGTGAGAGTAGCGGCCCAAAAGGCATGCTGTATTGACTGACCGCAGCCCCAGGCTGGCAGAGGAAAATAACCTTTTGCCATATTGCGCCAGCTTTTTCGATTCCTTATCCGGCAGGGCGATAGGTAACGCACTTTAGGAAGTGGAGGCCTGAATGACCAAGCTCTGCGGAGTCGGATGATTAGTTAAAAAGGCAGGTTCATCCGGTGCCGGGCGATGACGCTTAGCCACGTTCTTATCCACAGGAACCCCTGTGGCTGGTCTAGACCAGGTGCCCATCAAAACGTCGGCCAAGGCCTCATTGAACGGAAGCAGAGGTTCTGTAGAACTTACAGCCGGCTAAAGCACTTCAGTAAGGAGGTTTGTCTTATGAGAGACAGTAGGCAGATCGAGGTCAAGGGCCTCAGCAGCTCTATGGAGAACCACAGAATAAGTGGCGCCTTCCCCCATGACAGGGGGAGAAGACATAAAACCCGGCTCAGAGGAGAGGTCAAGGCCACCTGCATCCTCCGATTACTCTGCCCACTCATGTTCCGCCTTCCTCCGACCCCTCCCAGTCATCCCCCTCCTCCACTGCCTGAGGCACAGGAGGCAGCGGCAGGGGAGGCAAAGGGGTAAACAAATGCTCCAACTGCGCCATTCCCAGCGCCGTCAACGCTGATCCTGATCCATGTCCCAATTAGGGTCCCAAGCCGGGGCAAAATTGCCTGGGAATTCGGGCAAGGGCAGAGGCAGAACAAACTGAGTCCACGCCGGGAACGGAGCCGCAGGGGGGGAGGGGGCGGAGCCAAAGGCGGAGGACCCTGGAGCCCCGGCGCCAGAGCCCCAAGGAGGACCCTGCAGGCGCTGACGGCGAGGAAGGGCCCTCCATAGGGACGCGGGGGCCATTAGGTGCACAGCCAGGAGCCCTAGGCCAGAAGAGGCGGTCCATGGCGGCAAGAAACTCCTGCACCTGGGCCGGAGCTGCTGACAGACCCGGATAAGGTGGGTAGGCCGCGGGACTCCTAGGCTCCAACGGAACCGCAGGGGAAGTACCCCTGGCCCCCTCGTGCAAAGATCAACGGGGGAACGTCGGCGAGCGAACACGCTTCTTCGACATTTTCTTGTGATGTCTCTTACCCGATTCCGAGGGCAAAGACTTCAACCTCGAGGAGTGATGATGATGGCTCCGCGGACAGTCCCTTGAGTGACCACTGGACCTCGAATGGCGCAGAAACCACTGCCGGGCCTCCAGCAGCTTTCGGGACCGCTTCAGCAAAGCCTTCGGAGCCATGGCCAGACAGTCGGGACATGACCGAGAGTCATGGTTGCGCTCCAGTCAGTAGAGACAAACGGCATGGGGGTCGCCCAACAACATCGTACTGCGACAGGCCCCACAGGATTTAAATCCAGGCATCCCTACGTGGCACCAGGAGTCAAACCTCAAAAGAGGTAGAGATAAAAGTCTAAAAAATGAGTCAAGAAGAGACTAGGGTACGTGCTCTAACCGGATCTGCGCTTGCTGACACAGAAAAAGAAAGGACTGACATCAGCACATGGGTGGCACCTAAGTAGTCGCCATGACGTCATCTCGGCGCTTACGATGCCAGCGACGGACGCGAAGCCGCACGACGGCAACTTCCGACACGCAGAGGTACTGCAGACAAAAAACTTTCCGGATCGAGTTTGACGCCTGTGGATATTCTAAGGTAAGGAATCTATCACTAACATGTCTCAGATCATTACAGTAGGGGTCCTGGCCTTCCAAATTTCTATACACACACTATCTGGCTGCATAAGCGCATCCCAGACCGTGCTGATCAGCATGTTAGATCGGAACGTGTCAGACATGCGTTCTATTGGGACATGTCAGCATGCCCCCACAAAGGACTAGACAGGACGCCAATGTTCTAGCAACGTGTCCAGCATGGTCTGGGCTAGCTAAGGGGATCCAACTTGTACGGCAATATCTCCGCTGCAACCTCTGGCGGATAATCCTCTGCTTCTGCCCACGAAGGAATAAGAAGTCAAGGTTCTGCTAAAGCATAAGAGGCTGAAATCGCTAGTGTGGTGGTGCTATTAAGAAATGGGCATTTCCTCTCAAGCAGTACTTTTTGTACTTGCCCTGGCTCAACACCGCTAACAGCGTTCCGCTACCTCAGGCAAAAATCGGTGGCTAGAGCGGGTCTCCCTATACGCCAGTTCTTACGGCCTACATAGGGCGGGCTGACGTGGGACACGGACATTTACTTGTACACCAATTAAACTGCCAGTACATCTGATAGTACTAGAGGTTCGAAAAAAATGTGATAGACTGTTTAGTACGCAGACTTAATGATAAGGCATTGGCAGACTCCTGTTCACAGATAAACACTACCACTCAACACTATAAACCCAAACTGATAAAATTTAAATGCCTGCACCAGTACTACTATACCCCAGATCGTTTTGCCAAATTTATTAAGGCCAGTGTGGCAAAAGTGGAACTAGGTCAGCTGACTTTTTACACATGGTATGGACATGTGTTGCATTTACATTATACTGGCGAGATGTTTTATACTATCATGACCGAGAATCTGGGGATTCTCCTTGACCCCCCCCCCCATCCCCAAAAGGGCCTATTAGGAGACACATCAGGCATACCTTCTGAACAGCAACAATTTGTGTTGATCCTATTATTGATGGTTAAATGAGAGGTCGCCATGGTCCAGCTGAGAGGGCAAGAGGACACTGGAGTAAGGGTGGGAAAAGAAGGACAAGGGAAAGGCAGGGAGAGGAAATAGTCCTTTTCAGTCACTGAAATAAATGGGGTCTGACGTCAGCAATCTAAGAATACATAATCCAATCCTAATATTGTCAGGACCTTACAGGTTGCGCCTGCATTGCTGTACTCTCGTGGCGCCAGTAATTGCTTTGCGATCTCTGTAGTCGGAAACGGGAGTCCGAACTACATTACCCAGAACTCCCGGCAAGCGGGGAGTACTTGTTGGACACACACACGCTTCCTGTTGCATGTAATTCCAGGTGTTTCCGGTTCTGGAGATGCCGCCCAGAGACGCTGTCCAGAGACGCGGAGCCTGCAGGTTGCAGGTTGGCGTTCTTCCCTGCCGCTTCGGATTTACCCAAGGACCGGCGGTCCAAGTAGGATCGGGACTGGTATTGTTTTGGTGTTTTCAGCAGTGGCGAGCGAGCCTTCGCCTTGCCGTATTCTGCTCGCCTTTCCAGAGAAAGCGGAGCGCGGTGGTCGACTACCACGCGTTGCCGTTTATCTCCTTAACGTAGTGCTGTAAACTACGAGGAGTTCTGTTCTCGACTTCTTCGGAGCAGGGTTCCCGGAGCGCAGTGGTGAAGGTTAACCACACGCTTCCGTGCACCTGAAAAAGGAACCTGTTTGTTTTCTTGGCATCGGACTGATTTCACAAGGAGAAATACTTGTTTCCTTTGCAGCAGTGCTGCTAACTATCGGATCATGTTTCTGGAATCTTTGTTGTTTGGAAACCATCCTTATGCCCAGTATAGCGGAGTGATGTGGTTCTTGCTTCCCACGCACTGCCGATTCTACAAATAAGGAGTTAAGAGGATTTCCTGCATTTTCCATAGATCATTTTGTTCTGGTTCTCATATGAATTGCCTTATCCATTAGATTCCAGCCTACCGCCCTCTGGCATTCATTTCAGGGTATGTTAGGTGCAAGGGGGTTGAGTCAAATGGTATAGGTACTTCATGAGTGTATCAGCTCTTTGACCTATGTTTGTGTTCCTGTAGGTACATAGAGTGTCAAGAGAGGTTTGCGGTGTTGTACCAAGGCTGGTTTCTTCTACATCATAAGGTACCTATGGTTCATGCTAGTGAGACTTAATGAGAGTAGACAGTGGCTGATTAAGTATTAATTTATGTATATATGTTCTTGTCGTTACAGGTATATCCCTTTCCCCGCTGTCCCTTCCCTTTCCCTTCCTGGTTCTTTTTATTCCTCGCCTAATGGCTCAAGGCCTCTGTGTGCTTAAACTAGAGGCCTTGTGACGTTTGGAGGTGGACCCTTGTGAGCAGCGACCAAGTTCCGTGGAGCAGATCTGGACAAATATTGTGAGAAAGTAATGTTCCTGTGCATAACAAACACAAGAATAGGGAGCCGTCATTTAATCAGAAGTAGGGAAGAGAGACAGAAAATCAATCCTATCACGAGCAAGGGGCTGATCAAAAGCTACTCTAGTAATGATATGTACTGGAAACAATAGGTCTTTCTAACAACCAGCCAACACCGTCTGTAGAGGAGAGTAAAAATAGTACATAATAAACTCGCTACAATCATACCTCCAAATGAACGAAAACGTTGGCATATTCAGAGCCCTATTGTGTTAAAAAAGTAGACATCAACACAGTACTCGGGCACAGAGCTTGTGAACATTCAAAGATTTGACATCAATAAAACCCTGGTATATTCAGAACCCTATTTAATCAGAAATATGGCACTATCAGAGCCTCGCTATTCCACCTACCCGGAGGTAAATTGAGTTTGGCATAATTATAGAGGTAACTATAAAGGCTCAAATATAAAGAGAATGTTTCCATAAACTAAACAAATATATTTTTGTACAGGACAAGACAGGTAGACTCGTGATGCATCCGGTCCCTTCGGCAAGTAGATATTTTGAGAAATTATTTTTTCTTTAGGTTCAAATTATTAATTTCAAGAAATTTGATATAAAAGCCTTAATTTCCTACTTTTTGTTTACGGTTGAGACCCCAACTATAACCCCGCTCTATGTAAACCTTTTTCAAACAATTATTCCTTTACAATTATTGAACACATACTTTTTAATTATGGCGGAGGACACTTAAGATCTTTCCCTTCACCTGGGCCTTTTCCATTTAACTATACCCACAGCCTTTATCTATTGTTGTACTCAATCCTCAACCTACCTCTTGCCATTAACCTGTTACACTTACCTGCCCCTTCACTGTTTTTTGTGTCCAGTTTATTATTTTCTGGCTTTATTACGCGGAGTTCTATGTATCCTAATTACCAATACCAAAACAGACATGTCATTGTCTTATATGGACCACACCATGCACAAGATTGCCTCGGTATAGTAATGCATAACCTGGAATGATATCCCATTGAGCAGCCCACACTCACTCGTAAAAAAGTTGTCTTTAATTGATGCTTAGAAAAGGTAGGATATTATTCGCATCCCTGAGGCCTGTTCACAACACGCCCAGTGTGCATCTCTTACTGGAATACAGCAGTATTTATTTTGGACAAAGTACTTTCTTTTGATGAGGAAGGCTCCGTCCCTCGTCTTAGCCTGCTCTATTTGTTAACAGCTTTGGCCACTAGAGCCTAGCAACAGGATAGTTGTATTTTCAGTAAAAAATAGATTCTCCAGTCTCTCACATGGCTTGTACAGCTCATTTCTTTCTAAAAGAAAATAAGTACATGTTCGAGGTCAATATGACTAGGTACCCCAAGAAAGTCGCTCTGGGTGAGACTCTGAATGCATATTGACCTAGCTAGTATTGAGCCCTTAGTTTTTTCTTTTTTTTAGAGTTACCTGTGGGCGAAGAAAAGACTGGAAAATTTTAGAGACTTCCGTACATCTCCTCCTGCCAATGCTAGGAATTGGTCTGTGCTCAGTGTTATGTTTTATTAAACCTACAGGTAGACCAGAGTCCCCAACAGTTTAGCTCCACTACAAAAGGTGTTCCACAAACTACAAAGAACAAAAAGAACTTGAAGGTCTGAAGAAAGAAGCTAAGTCCTCAAGGTCTTCAATGAAAACAAACTACGCACTGAACCAGTCCTAAGTGGTCAATAGAAACTAAAAGTACGGTAGAAATCATATCAGCCCACCCTCTTGGCGGAGCCTCGTCATGTAGGACATCTAGAACAAAACAGGTGTATCCATGCCCAGATGAATTGGCTAGATATCACACTGTTATGGTTCACAAGATGGAAGTGTCCACGCCACTGGCGGTGCTGGTACAGTGCAGTGCAGTGAAAAATGAGTGAGTGACATTAAAATGACGGTCAAGGCAAAAGAAAGATCCCTTTATTGTTATTCACCTGGACGTCATATTAAAAAAGGGTGCAAAACAGTGTGACAAAATCACTGTCTACTTTGCTGTGTGGTTGATAAGGCCAACATGTTTCTGCCATCAGGTGAAACTACACCGGCATTCTTCAGGGCCACTAGTATAAAAATGCTACTGCAAAGGTACACTCTATTGATAGTGCAAAGAAAAAGTGAAGTGTCAGACCAGAATAAGTCTGTCAACAGTAAATGTGGTCAATTGGACCATCCTACTGTATCCTCTTGAACCATGTGCTGATAGAGGATGCAGTCCCCAGCAATGTGTGGGAGTCAAGCCTCACCTCACCCGGCAACGGCTCGGAGAATGAGGCCCCGCTCTCTCCGTCGGTACCTCTCGGCAAAAACCAAACCTATAAGGAGAGAGAGAGAAATTTCTGCAACACAGTCTTTTTTTGATATTTTGGGCTCCAATTCGTGATTTCTTACGGATCTACAGAATTGTTGCCTGGTAAGGAATGACCAATGTAGATATGCTAGGATTGTGTATGCATGCCCATAGAATTAATATGATACATTTAACCTGAAAACTTATGGTGGTTGTTCTCATTTCAGGTGCAGACTCAGTCATATATCATATCCATCAGAATAGCCCTGGTGAAGACCAGACGGGTGTCCTTTGTTTTTCGATTTTCTCTCTCGTTTTCCCCAACCTCTCCCAGTGCTCTGGCGTCAGGGACACTGTGTATCCTATATTCATTGTTTCGTTGCTAGGGCGGTGGAGGAGGAATGGGAATATCCTAGTTTCCGCAGTGTTGGGCTTAAACCAAGTTGAGATCTGACATCTGTAAGGGTGTCCCTATCCATAGAAATCAGTGCGGGGAGAATGGGTGGGGCGGGAAGGAATTTATAACTAACATATGTCTCCTACAGATACATGGTTTCCAAAGGTAAGTAACTTGTTCATCTGAAAGAGACCGTTCGTTATAGATTCTTTACCTTAGAATAGATACCCCAGCAATACCATCCCCGGAGGAGGGTCTGCGAACCAAGTTCACACCAGAAAGTCCTGGAGGACAGAACGGGCAAAGTAGCCGTCCCTCCAGAATGGACTATCCAGGCAGTAATGTCTGGTGAAGGTGTGCACAGATGTCAATTAGTGGAACTCCACGTGACAAAACAGTAGGTGCTGCCGTAGCTCTAGTGGAATGGACCCACAGCCCCACTGGAGGTTCCTTTTTCGATAAAGTGTAACAAATCTTTACACAAATAACAATCCATCTTGAGATGGTATGCTTTTGGACAGCCCGACCTTTCTTGGCACCCACATAGCCAACAAAGAGATGATCGTCCACCCGGAAATCTTTAGTGCAGTGACGGTAGAAAGACAGCGCACGTTTTGGGTCCAGACAGTGGAGTCTCTCCTCCTCCTCCTTGGAAGGGTGCGGAGGTGGGAAAAAGGTGGGCAGAGTGGTAGTTTGTCCTATGTGAAAAGGAGTAACCACTTTAGGAAGGAATAGGGGTCTTGTCCTAAGCACCACTTTGTCCGTATGCACAGAGAAGAAAGGCGGCTTAGAAGAAAGAGCCTGAAGCTCACTCACTTTGCGAGCAGAGGGGATGGCAACAAGAAAGGCAGTCTTCAGAGTAAGGAGACTGAGAGGACAGTTGTGAAGATGCTCGAAGGGAGCACACAAGGTAAATCAAGAAAAGATTCAAGTCCCACTTAGGCATTATGAAAGAAGATGGAGGAGAGGTGAATAATGCCCTTAAAGAACCTATTAACAATAGAGGACTTAAACAAAGAGGGCTGATCTGGTACCCGAAGAAAGGGAGAAATGGCTCCAGATAGCCTTTAAGAGTGCCCAGAGCAGAACCCTACTGGGCAAAATAAAGAAGAAACAAAAGAACCTCACAAAGAGGGGCGGAGAGGGGGATCAACAGCCTTTGCTGTGCACCAAGCCACAAACTTCTTTAATCAACAGCCGTACACCATCTAAGTGGAGGAACACTTGGCTGCCAAGATGACATTACAGACTTCGGGTGGAATGTCAAAAGCTGTAAACTGTCACATCAAAATCTCCACGCAAGGAGGTGGAAGCCGGACATGTTCGGGTGGAGGACCGTCCCCTGCTGCTGTGGTCGAAGATTCTCCCGAAGGGGCAGTCTGATCGGAGTATTGATGGCCTGCTCAGGAGCTCTGGGTACCAGACTCGACGTGCCCAGTCCAGTCCACAAGAATGCCTTGGGCCTGGTTGCGCTTGATCTTCTTCAGCACTCGGGGCAGAAGTGGCACAGGTAGAAAGGCGTACAGGAGGCCGCAGTTCCACTTGCAATGAAAAGCGCCGCCGAGCGAGTGCCGCCTTGGAAACTCCAACAAGCAAAACTGCCGACATTGCTACAGCAATGCCTTCTACATAGGAATAGCTGCACACTAAATTTTAAAACCTCCCCTAAAAAGCCAACAATTTCCAATTGAAGTGATTTTAAACTGGGGCAGGAGTAAAATATGTGAGCCAGATCCGCCTCCAGCGCCTGGCATCTAGGTCATCGGGTCCCAGTCACACCACTTCGCAATCTTTGCTGGAGTTACATACAGGTTAAACAACGTCTTATAGTGTTGTGACTGTAGATTGGAGGCGCACATGATTGCCCTACCCATCGCAAGCGATCTCAAAAAACCAGGGGTCAGCCATATCAAGCCTACCCACCATTTCCCATACTGTTTCTCAAAATAATCCGGAACTCTTTCCAGCAAAAAGCCAAATAGCTGCGAGATGGTAAGGGGTAGTGTTCTTCACTAATATTTCCAGCAATGGTATTCAGTCAAAGCCGGCTATGCCCCCAGTCTTTCTCATGAAAAAATCCAGTATCTATAAATATTTAAATAAATCTTGTGGCCCAGCATTAAACCTGCTGCACACCGCCTCAAAGGGAGCAAACAGATTCCCAACAAGAAGATCTCCTACCCTGCCCAGTCCACCACTTCCTCACCTTGCAAAACAACTGTCATGAAATATGCTGGGCAGTTGTTCGTTCCGAAATAGAGGCGTACATCTGCTATGCTTGCCCACCTCAAATTTCATTCGGGCCATCACGCAATTTCGAAATGCGGCATACAAAGTCTTGAAGCGAGTCAGCTTGAAAAAGCTTGGTTCGAAAAACTTCAGTAGGCACCCATGGGATGAGTTGCCAAAATCTCAAAAATGGAGGGTACATAACAATTGCTCAACCTTCTATAGCCCGACAATTAAAAAATATATTATAGCACTGCAAAGTAGCAGCTAAATAATATAATCTGAAATTGGGGAGCGACTAACTCCTCTCTCAGGGCAAACACATAAAAATGTTGGTTCTTCTAGTTTCCCAGACGCCCAAATAAAACTTGCCATTAATCTATAATTTCTTTTTTTAAACCATTTGTTATTTAACTCCACTGGGACAGTGCGAAAAACATAACAGTTGAGGAAGGAAAATCAATTTGACTAAGTTACGTCTCCCCATTATAGAAAGTTGCAAATTATCCCACTGCGTATAATCCTTCTTGGTTTTCTCAAGAATGGGCAGTAGGTTTAGATCTTTTATACGCTCCACCTTAGTAGTAATACATATTCTTAAGTATATGGCCTCATTTGTAATCCTACTATCTGTGGCAAGTGTATGGCTATTAATCAATACTTGGGTTTTAGCCAGGTTAAGCAAAAACCCAGATCTGGTCCCGAAGTCTTCTGCTATCTCAACAGCCTGCAAAGCTCTATCCGTATCTCTGGTAATTATCACCCCGTCATCAGGGTAGGCCAGGGTTTTCGTATACCAGCCCTGTAAACTAACAGGCACAATACCCGGTGAAGATTCCAACCTCCTTAAAAAGGGGTCAATGAATAACGCAAATAACAAAGGGGAGATAGGAAAGCCCTGTTTCGATGCCCCTCTCTATTGTGAAGAGGTCGGAATCGCGTCCCATTATTTGTAAGCGGGCTATCACCTTATTATACATTGAGCAAAGTGCCACAATGAAATCTCCCCCAATCTGTTTGCTTACAAAACTTTCCACAGAAAGGCCCACGATACCCGGTGAAGGCCTTTTCAGCATCCAGTAAGGCCACCTCCATAGGTTTGGTCAGGACTTCAGTGGCATCAAATAAAGAATGACCCTCTGAACATGATCCGTAATCTCTCTGCCGGAAATGAACCTGTGCTGTCGTTCTGACACCAATCGGTGTATAACGCCCGCTAAGAAATGCATTACTTACCTGTAACTGCAGTTATCCACTATTGGTGTCTTTCATAGATTCACATGCCTGAATCATTCCCCGTCGTCGAGACGGGAGTCTCCGGTACATAGAAAAGTAATGTCCTATAGACATACATAGAGAATAGTAGGCCTAAAGGCCTCACCTTAGTAACATATCCATGTCCTTTTGTAAAAAGGACCAAACTCTAGAGAAGAGCCAATCAGCTATCACCTCCCTCTAGAACCTTCGTGGCAGGAGCCTCAGTCCCTCAGATTTTCGTACGCACTAAGCTAAGTTGGCGTGACACAGAGTAGGTGAGTCCTTCCAGGGGAGGCGGGAGGGTTGCATGTGAATCTATGAAAGACACCAATACTGGATAACTGCAGTTACAGGTAAGTAACGCATTTCTTAGCCAGTATTATGGGTGTCTTTCATAGATTCACATGCCTGAATCAGAGTAACAAGCAATGCAGAGTGCACATTTCTGATGGAACAGCATACACAAGTCATTAGATAAGACACACCATGCGAGTATGAACCATCATTAGACGTCCACAGTACGTATTACTATAGAAATGTGCATACCAGAGTAGGATGGAGGGACGGAGGAAGGCTCACCTTACTGAAATAGATGGCGTAACACTGTTTGTCCCACTGCTGCATCATTCATCAGCTCCGTATCCAGGCAGTAGTGCCTAGTGAAGGTATGCGGCGACTTCCATGTTGCCCCCTGCAAATGTCAATGACTGGCACCCCTGCAAAGAGAGCCATAGAAGTGGATTAGCTCTCGTGGAGTGCGCTCTCACTTTGAAATGCAATGGCTGTCCAGCTTGGTCATGACAGAAAGCAATGGCTGTAGAAATCCATCTGGAGATGTTCTGCTTGGCAAGCGGTAGATCTTTCCTAGGTCTGCTGTAAGCTACGAATAGCTGGTTAGGTTTCCTGAATGTTTTTGTTTTGTCAATGTAAAACTTCAAGCATCGGTTGAGATCCAAAGAAAAACAGCGAGCTTTCAGCTGTCGTGCATGGGATTGGAAAGAAGGAACGCAGAACCACAGGTTCATTTAGGTGGAAGTCCGACGGGACTTTTGAGATAAACCTAGGATTGTTTTTCAGGATTACTCTGTCGTTTTTAAACTGTAGAAAAGGATCCTGGATTGAAAACGCCTGTAGCTCACTGACCCTCCTTGCAGATATGAGCGCCAGGAGGAGTGCTGTTTTCCACGAGACATACTTTAGGTCAGCTCTGTGTACTGGTTCGAACTGATGTTTCATGAGCTGGATAAGAACCACATTGAGATGCCAGGTAGGTGGCAACATTCTTACTGGTAGGAAAGATCTGTAAAATCGTTTTAGAAATTGATTAATTAACCCGCTTGACCAAAGCGATGGACTCGTTGAATTTCGTTTATAACGAGATAATGCTGCTAAGTGTACTTTAATGGAGGAGTGGGCTAGGCCCGACTGTGCCAGATATAATAGATAAGGTCAAAGTTGCTCCAGTGATGTGGAGAAAGGCCGAATTCCGTGATCTGCACACCAAACACAAAAGCGCTCCCATTTCAGGGAATACGTTTTGGTTGTGCTATCCGCCCTTGCTCTGGCAAGAATGTCTACAGTCTTGTGGAATATTCAGATTGTGGAACTCTCTGAACTCAGGAGCCAGGTGGCTAACCTGAGAGACTTCAGATCCAGATGTTGAACTTGATTGTTGTTCATTGTAAGCAGAGATAGATAATGCCGCAGGTGGACCGGCGGCTCCAGGGATAGACGGTGGAGCTCTGTGAACCAATGTTGCCTCGGCCAAGTTTGGGCTATTAAAATTAGAGTACAAGGCTCCACCTAAATTTTCCTGAGGACTCTGGGAAGCATCGGGAATGGCGGAAAGGCATGCGCAAAGACGTTGCACCATGCGATGGAAGATGCATTCCCTAGAGTCCCTGACTAGGGATGCCAACTTGCGAAGTGTGGGCATTTGGCATTCATTCTCGTCGCAAATAGATCGATTTGCGGCGTGCCCCCATCTGGAGAAGATCTGGTCGATAATTTGTTGATCTAGCTCCCACTCGTGTGACAATGTTTTCTGCCTGCTCAACGCATCGGTGAGCACATTGTCCGTGCCTGGGACATATTCCGCCCTTAGTGTTATATTGTGGAGTATGAGCCAATTCCCGATTTTTTTGCAACTCGCGAGAGTGTCAGCGAGCGTGGCCTTCCCTCTTTGTTGAGGTAGTGCTTAGTCGTGGGGTTGTCTGTCCGGATGAGCACCAGGGAATGTTTTATTCCTGGCAGGAAAGCTTGAAAACCAGGAAGACCGCCCGCAGTCCGAGCAGATTGATATGTAGTTTCTTCTCCATAGGAGACCACCTTCCGCTTATCTGTAGCTCTTGCAGAAAAGCTCCACAGCCTTCCAAGGAGGCACCTGTTGTGACAACATGAGAAGCAGCCGGAAGCAGGAATGACTAGCCTTGAGACAGGTTTTGAGATGACATCCATCATTGCAGGGCTCCGATCATCTGAGGATTCACTTTTATGTGGTCGTCGAATGACCCTGTGCTTTGGACCCACTGCTTCGAGAGCACCTCCTGTAGAGGTCTCATTCGTAATAGACAGTGAGGAATCAGGAGGATACACGATGACATCATCCCCAGGAGGGATTTTAAGAGGCGGACTGTCAAGACTTTCTACGAGGCTACTATTGCAGCTAGTGCAAGGAGCTTGTTCATCCTCTCTCTGGATGGGAAAGCTTTTGCTGACCGTGTGTCCAGGGTTGCACCCAGGAAACTGATGCACTGACAAGGTTGTAGGACCGACTTTTCCTGATTGAGGGTGAGACCCAAGCAATCGAAAAGCTTTAAACAGGCGTTGGAAGACCTGGACGCGTCTTCTAAGGATGGAGCCTTGACCAGTCCTCTATTCAGATACGGAAAGACTTGGTGATGGCACCGTCTGAGATATGTCGCCACCGGGGAACGACAGTTCATGAATATGCGCGGTGCAGACTTGAGCCCGAAAGGCAGAACACGAAACTGCAAGTGTCTGCCCACTACTACAAATTGCAAGTCCCTTTTATGATTCCTGTGAATTGGTATATGGAAGTAAGCGTCTTGTAGGTCTAGGGACGCCATAAAAATCCTGCTCTTCCAGTAGTTGCAAGACCTCCTGGATTACCATCTGAAACTACTGCTTCTTTTAGGAATTCGTTGAGGGCCCTGAAGACCAAGATTGGACTCCACTTCTTGCCTTTTTCTGGATCAAAATGAAGCAGGATTAAGACCCTTTTCCCTTCTGAGGTGGAGGTACTCTCTCTATTGCTTCTTTCTACAGCAAAATAGGGATCTCTTGAAGAAGCAGCTGTATATTTCCGCTGTCCTTTACCTTGATAGGACGACTTTTCAAAGGAGGATTGCTTGTTTCGCTGCTGTTGGCGCTGTTGGTATTGCGGTCTACTCTGGCCTGAAGAGCAGGAAGACTTGCATTGATAATTTCCTCTGTAGGAAGACCTTGCTCTTCCTCCATTTCTACTAAAGGACTGGTTCTTATACTGAAGAGTGCCCAAAGCTCTCGCAGGGTCTGCTTCGTTAATTTTTTCGCGCCAAATAGTAACTGGCTATCATATGGCATGTACAAAATCTAAGTTTGCACCTCAGGACGGAAAAAGCCATCCTTGTAGCCGCAAGACTGCTGCTCCAGCCAACTGGCGAAACCCTGTCATAGCGATATCCATCGCGCAGTCTATAGTCTCCGACGCCGATGCTTCACCATCTAGCAGAATCCTCTTTACATCCTCTTTGAATGAATCTGGCAATTTCGACAGGTATGGGGCTATGTGTTCCCACAATTGTCTATGATAGCGTCCCAAGAGCGCTAGGGATTTCGCGGCCTTTACCGTCATTGCAGACATTGAGGAAAACCTGTTCCCAATGTTGTCCACTCTTTTTCCCTCCCTATCAGGAGGAAGCGACAAAGGAGCCAAAGGATTCCTGGAGTCCTTCTGGGCCGCCTGTGTCACTACAGAGTCCGGCTTAGGATGTCCTGTTAAACACGCCGGTGCTGTATCTGGCGCCCTATACTTCTCATCCAACTGAGGGATCACTGGTGATACAGAAGAGGGGTTCTGCATGACCCTTACTCCTGACTATAGGTAATGGATAATCGGTATTGACCTTACTGCCTTCTTGAGAGGTTCTTTGAAGTCATACAAGAAGCAGTCCTGTTCTTGAGAGGCCATTGAGATCTTAAAACGTTAAGCAGCCCTCTCTACCACATTATAAGAGATTCCAGATTGGTGGAATTTCCCTCGTGGACAAGACCGCCGACGAGTCATAGACGAGGCCGTCAGACTAGGCCATCGTAGACTAGGCCATCGTAGACTAGGCCATTCTAGACTAGGCCCTTGTCGACGCCGTAGACAGGCAGTCGTAGACGAGCAGTCATAGACGAGGCCATCATAGACGAGCAGTCATAGACGAGGCCATCATAGACGAGCAGTCCTAGACGAGGCCATCATAGACGAGGCCATCATAGACGAGGCCATCGTCGACGCCGTACACAGGCCGTCGTAGAGGAGCAGTCATAGATGAGGCCGTCGTAGAGGAGCAGTCATAGATGAGGCCGTCGTAGAGGAGCAGTCAGAGTAGGCCGTCGTCGACGCTCTTGTAGTCGTCGACGCTCGCCGTCGACGGGGTCATCGTCGACGCTCTTGTCGTTGTCGACGCTCGCCGTCTTCGACGGTGTCGTCGTCGACACGCTCATAGTCGTCGACGGTGTCGTAGTCGACGCGCTCCTCGTCGACGCTCTCCTCGTAGACGCTCTCCTCGTAGACGCTCTCCTCGTAGACGCTCTCCTCGTAGACGCTCTCCTCGTAGACGCTCTCCTCGTAGACGCTCTCCTCGTAGACGCTCTCCTCGTAGACGCTCTCCTCGTAGACGCTCTCCTCGTAGACGCTCTCCTTGTAGACGCTCTCCTCGTAGACACTAGCTGTCGTAGACGCTCTCCTCGTAGATGCTCTCCTCGTAGATGCTCTCCTCGTAGACATGAGCCGTCGTAGACTAGGCCATCGTAGACGAGGCCATCGTAGACTAGGCCATCGTAGACAAGGCCATCGTAGACAAGGCCATCGTAGACAAGGCCATCGTAGATGAAGAAGCTGTAATAGGCAATGATGATGGGTTTTTCGTCGACGATCCTGCTGACGATGTTGGCTTCTTAGTCTTTACCTCAGGAGGTATAGAAGACGCCTTTCTGAAGGGTCCCACGGCCAGAGGAGGTGATTTTGACTGCTCAGAAGTCGTCTTTTTTACATGATTTTTCTCCAAAAGCAAGTCCTTTACTCTCCTTTTCCACAGAGTGAGGAGATTTTGTAGGACTGCGCCCAGAAGACCCATGAGTGGTCTTTTTGAGGGCCTTCTCAGGACGTTCCCCTGAGGAATGAGTCTGAGGAGATTCTCTTCTCTTTTGAGGTCTCCTAGACGTTGAGGGCAACACTTCATCACAGTAACTGGAGAAAATAAAAAACCTCCTTTCTGGTCTTAACCATATTAAAAGTCGCCCTTCACGACCTCTCAAAATCTCACTTGAGAAAGTGCGACATACCTTGCAGTCTTTGGCCTGCGGTATAGACAGTAAATGCTGTCAGTGTGAGAAACCGAGCAGAGCAACCTCTTGAAACAAGATGCACAGGCTCTAAAATAAAATCCTTTCTTCTCCTTACCAGACCTTCTTTAAAGAATGCATTTGAAGATAATCCATATAGAAAAGAATCCTTGACAACAAAGTTATTTAATGAAGTGAAAAAACACAGAATCTGAGCTGAGCTCAGAGGAGACTCCCTTAGCACAACGTGCGGTATAAAATCTGAGGGACTGAGGCTCCTGCCAGGAAGGTTCTAGAGGGAGGTGATAGCTGATTGGCTCTTCTCTAGAGTTTGGTCCTATTTACAAAAGGACATGGATATGTTACTAAGGTGAGGCCTTTAGGCCTACTATTCTCTATGTATGTCTATAGGACATTACTTTTCTATGTTTCGGAGACTCCCGTCTCAACGACGGGAAATGATTCAGGCATGTGAATCTATGAAAGACACCCATAATACTGGATAATTGGGTGACACAGATTTTTTTAATAGACCTTCTCATCACTGTTAAGTAATATGATTGGTCTATATGAGCCCATGATTGTTGGGTCCTTTAAATAAAAATAAAAAATTATATTAGCAATGCCCCAAGACCCGAGGGGAAGAATCCCAGTTTTAACCCCACGTCATAAACCAGGCTCAGAAGTTTCTGATGTATTTCTGTATAAAATACCATATACAATTCAAGAAGGATGTGGTCTGCCCCAACTGCTGTTCCAGATGGTAAGGCGATCAAAGCCGCCTGTACTTCCTCAGATAGTATAACACTTCCTAACCGCAATCTCTCTCAATTACTCAATTGGTCTGCCATACAAATGTCTAATAACATAGGGCCATAGTTGGGGGTGCCCCTATAAAGATCAGCCTAAGAGCCCCTGAATGCCTCTCTAATTTCGCAAGGCACCGTAACTATATTTCCCTGTATGTTCTTTACTTTACAAATTCTGCCGCCCACCCTATGTTGCGGTGCCCTTACTGCAAAAATCCACCCAATGCGCTGGCTATACTCATAGCAGTCCTGTTCTTTTAGCCACATACTTTCCCGCTGTTTTCTCAGCAAAATGTTTGTTTATGTGAGCCTTAGTAATAGCTATCAGGTTCAAAACGGGGGCAGAGTCTTTCCCAGTTTTTACAAAACAGATTAATTCTGCTTCCAAATTACTTAGTTTCTGATAAAGCTCCTTACTACTTCCCAGCTCCAGCTTCTGTTTGGAAATGCTGAAGCTCAAGGTTTCACCCCTCACACTGGCTTTAAATGCGTCCCAAACTATCCTTGCAGAGGAACTTCCTTTATTCAGTCAAAGAACCCCACGATCCAAAGCGTCATGTTTGACATAATCGGGACACAGCAGCAAACCCCTCTCAAATGTTCATTTTCTAGGTACACAACACAGCCCTGTCATAGAAAGCTAAAAAATAATTGGGTTATGGTCGGACACTGCTCTGGGAAATAGTTCAACTTAAACCCCTCTGGCCAATGCAGGGAATACAAAAAATAGTCCAGCCTGGCAAAACTGCCAAGGGGAGCCATATAATAAGTGTATCCTGGAGCCTTTATAGTAGCCCACACATCAATAAGCCCTAGGTCCTTCTACAAATGGCTCAGGGATTTAAAAGATTGCGATTTGCGCCCAACATATATTTCTTCGCTGCTGCATAGCCCCCCCCCTCTTTAGCCATTTAGATTAAAATCCCCAAAACAACAAATGGCCCAGCCCAAGAAGGGAGTTCGGCTGCAAAAAAATTAAAGAAACTGGGATTGTCTAATACTGGAGCATAAATTGTACATAGAGTAAAAGACCAAATACCCAGGTTGCATTCCATTATTGCCCATCTTCCAAACTTATCTGCAGTGTTATGGCCGGGGGTAATAACATTTCTGTTCACTAAGATGGCAACCCCCCCCATGTCTTAGTTTCTTGTGTCGTATGGCAAACTGCCTGTAAACCAAAAGTGTTAAGGAGAAAACTGTCCTTACAAGCAATGTGGGTTTCTGGTAGACAATACACATCTGATCTTTAAAGGCTTAATCCCTCCTTACCCGCCTTCTTTTTACTTTATCATTAAGCCCACAGATGTTAATGGAAGCAATTCGTAATCTAGTCATTGCTCATAGAAGTGGTCAAAGCCACCCGAAGGTACCTTCCTGGTAAAGCAAATACCAGGCTACTGCCCAATGCAATATTTGGTACTGGATCTGCTTTACAATCCCCATCTGACTATATCCATATTCATAGTGCAACTGTTGCCTTGAAAAAGAAAAATACATAATTACACTTCTAAGCACTTTCTGTGTATAATCATCACACTGTCACTCAACCAGCCACCGCCACCGCCACCGCCCCCTTCCCAACCCCCACTCCCACCTCGTCCCTGACAAACCCCCAGGCCCCCTACAGCCCCCACACTAGTGAGAGCAGCTAGACCAAACAGGTCTTTGTGTTGGAGACCTGAGTTTGACACCACGCGGCTTACCCCCATCCCCTCTCAGATGTGCCCGCCCACGCTCCTGCTTCAGGCAGTTCCCAGTGAGAGAGAAAAAAAGGGAGAAAACACAACAGAAAAAGGATATCCCTGATATTATGGTAATCAGGCCAACTCATAAAGAGGACCCCAGCATTTATACATTGCTACTGCCCACCAAGATCTGGAGCCTCTGACAACAGTTTTCAGTCTGGCGGGAGCCAATAGGTATGCTTCGAAGCCTGAATCTTGAAACAGTTTGATCACCTGCTGCAAACGCCACTGTGCTCGACCGTTGTATGAGAAATGTCAGGGTGCATGAAGAGTGATGTTAAGTTAGGTCAGTCTCGCATCCGGGTGGGCTTTCTCAAAAATAGCTTGGCGCTGCAAAAAATAACCAAAAAAATCTAAGATAGCCCATGGTTGTCTTGCGTCCCTGCGAGCCAGGAGTGATTTATTAGAGGTCATCGGTAACCAATGTACTCTTTGGACTTCGGAGCCCAGTCCCAGCCTGAGAGTTCGGCAGTCTTTAAGAGTTCCAGCATTTAAGAGCATATATTATCCCCCTCAAGACTTTTATCAATACCAAGAGACTGAAGGTTATTCCTACGTTGTCGGTTTTCCATATCCTCCAGCTTCAACTGCAAATCAGTTTTAATATCTTCCCATCGCCACAACTTCTGCTATTGGGGGTGGACAAGAAAGCTGTGGCTCCAGCAGTGGAAATTATTTTTATTACAATGACAGTTTTAAGGCTGTGTATCTCTTCATCGTGGTTAGACCCTTTACCTCCAACTTTTCAGCAATGGGAATGCCGCTCTCTGCATGTATACCACTTTGAAAAGGCACTGTATGCACGTAAAGGCATGCAGGCTAAAAGTAATGGGAAGAGGATCTGGGGGTTTTAACGACATGGCTAGAACAGTTTTTTTGGGCAATATAGTTTAGATCATTTTATACGCTGACTGTTCACAATTTGGAATGTATTATGAACTAGTGCTGCTACTTAATTTATTGAATGTTATTATGGCTAACTTAATGGAATTTTATGTAAGTACACTTGCTGATATTGTATATGTGTGGAAAAAATAAATAAAAAAATAAAAAAGGATTCACCGCACACCTCCTACAGAGACTTCAGGCCATACAGAACCCCACAGTCACTCATTCTCAGCCTTTCCCGATGAACCCACATACCACCCCACCGGAGGAAACTCCACTGGCTCCCCGTACAGAAGAGATACCAATTCAAGCTGCTGACCCATGCACACATTGCTCTACACAACCAATACCTGCCTACATTAACCACCGCTTGAACTTCCACCAACTGTCGAGAAGACTACACTCTGCCTCTCTTTCACTTGCCCATACTCCTCGCATCTACCGAAGCAGAAATGGAGAATGCGCCTTATCCCACATCCTAGCAAAGACCTGGAACAGCCTCCCTAGGCACCTTTCGAGCATCACCTCACTTCTGGGATTAATAATGGCCCTCAAAACCTGGCTGTTCGATTAAGCCTCAGGGCCCTGTAAGAGCCAGGATACCCTATCAGGTGATAAGCCACGCTTTATAAATCTGGATTGATTGATGAGGTCAATCGCCAAACATTGAGATGCAGACTGAAGGCCTGGATGCATCACCTTGCCATGCTGCTGTCACAGAAGATGCTCCCACAGCAGCAGCTTGGTTGGAGGACAGATGCTCATGCTTTCTTGGTAAAACTCTCCAAGCACAGTCCTGTACCAGTAGGATGATTTGGGCCCAGCTGTTTCTGGTTTTCTTCAGAACTTGGGCAGGAGAGGCAGCAGTAAGAAGGCATACAAAAGTCCCAAACTCCACTCTAGTAGGAATGAGTTTTTGAGAGAGAGATTACTTTGGAACTCAAACACGCACAATGTAATATTGCGTGTTCTCAGCAGTGCGGCACGATCGAGCAAGTGGACGCCCCACTGATGGAAGACACATTGCGCCATGTTCAGGTATAAGAAAACAAGTTACTTACCCATAACTTCAGTTATCCAGTATTGGTATCTTTCATTGATTAACATGCCTGAATCATTCCCCGTCGCCGAGGCGGGAGTCCCACGGTAAATAAAAAAGCAGTACCAAAGGTACATAACAGTAGTAGGCCCAAAAGAAAGGCCTGAGGCCTATATCTTAGTAGCCTATCTACATCATTATGCTAAAAGAACCAAGAATTTGGTCACAACCAATCAGCTATCAGCACCTTCTAGAACCCTCTCTGCAGAGCCAGTTCTCCTCAGATTTTCGTAGCACAAGTGGGAACAAGTATCCCGAACTTAGAGAACGGACTCTCTGGGGAGGAGGGTGGGTGCATGTGAATCTATGAAAGATACCAATACTGGATAACTGAAGTTACAGGTAAGTAACTTGTTTTCTTATCCAGTATTGGGGTATCTTTCATAGATTCACATGCCTGAATCAGAATAGCAAGCAGTATACCAAGTATACAGTCGTTTGCGGATGGTGGGAGACTTGTGCTGATAAACTCCCAGTTGCTTCCATTATTTGTTACCAGAGGCTTGATAATGCAAACCTTCAAAGTTAAAAAAGGAGTTATAAGAACTAAAGAGACATGCACAGTAAAGTCCAAACATGGATATGTAAATCTCATACACATCCAATATATCTACTAAAGTACATATAAATATAACATGTTAAAATCGCATAACCTTATGCATATCATGAATAAAGGCAAGCATAGATAATATTTAAAAAGCCAAAGGGTAACAAAAAATGGTATTAACGAAAAAAGGTAGCGTAGGACCACCTGTCCAAGTGCCGAACCCTCTTGACATGTAGACTGAAGGCAGTAATGTCTCGTGAACGTGTGGACATTTTTCCATGTCACAGCTCCACATATCTTCTGGAATTACTCCAGCCTACAAAGCTGTGAATGTTGATACTGTTCTAGCCGGAAGGAGCTTTGACTTCCCTCTGCAAAGGTTTGTTAGCCTTGTCATGGCAGAAAAGATGCTAATCATCTGGCTATTCTTGCCTTGGTCACAACCGTTCTAAGAGTTGCTTGACCATAAGCCACGAACAGCTGGTTGGATCATCCAATATCCTTAGTTTTCTGTAGTTAGAATCTTAAACAGCGTTAAACATCCAGCGAGTGTATTGCTCTTTCAGCTGGAGCAGATGGATCCGGAAAGAATGTGTTTAATCTTACCGGTTCGTTAGAGTAAAATTGTGTTGGTACCCTAGGAACGGACCTGGGATTTGTCCAAAGGGTTACATAGTTCCGAGGAAAATGTAAAAATGAGGGGTTCCTTTATAGTGAAAGCTTGGATCTCACGAACCCTTTTTTCCGAGGTAAGAGCCAGTAAATGGGTAACCTTCCAGGTGAGGAATTTGAGATCTGGTTTATGGATCAGCTCAAATGTACACTGCATTAACTGCGCTAGCAAAGCTGAGTTCTCACTCTGGGAGGTTGCTCACACTGGAGAGAAGGCTGGAAAAGCCCTTGCATAAACTGTTTGGCAAGTGCTGAAGAGAAGAAAAAAGAACATTTTTAACATTTCCTAAATCTGGAAAGAGCAGCAAGACTCATTTTGTTCGATGAAAAACTAAGCCCAGACTTGGCTAGGAGAGCAGATAATGGAGAACTTGTTCTTCAGTAACTAATTGAGTGAATGGCATTCACCTCACACCAACCGCAAAATCGCTTCCATTTGAGGCGATAAGCCTGGATTGTGCATTGGGCACGAGATTTGGCAAAAATGTCACAACAGTTCTTTGAAACGTTGATGCCCTTGAACTCTAACAAATGATAAGCTGTGCGTGCATGTGTAGTGACTGTGGGTCCGGACGAACCACTTGGCCTCCGTCCCCTGACAACATCGTAGGCTCAGGCCCTAGCCGAATGGGCTTGCCTGTAAACAATAGCAGAAGTTCAGAGAATCAATATTGGCCAACGGGGTGCAATCAGAATCAGATGGTAACCTTCCAGCTTCATCTTGCAGAACATCTTCGGTACCAATGGTATTGGGGGAAAAGCGTACGCACAAACCCCTGACCATTGCATGGACCGGGCTTTCCCTCTTGATCCCTGTTAAGGGAACCTGCTGGTATAATATCGGCCTTCCTTGTTCTCTCTGCATGCAAATAGATCCCGTGCCCGCTTAACCCAAACTTGGAACACTGGGTTCACCTGTCCCTTTTCCAGCTTCCACCCGTGACAGTCCGACTGAGACATGCTCAGAGCATTGTGGAGAGCCCTGACGTGTTCAGCTCTCAAGACATCTTGTGAAATGCGACACCTTCTCACAATTCCTGAACCTCTTGCAAGAGTGTAGCTGATTTAGTTCCTCCTTGTTTATTGATATAATACATGCTGATGGTATTGTCGGTCTGGACTAGCACAGAGGAAACCTCAATCCTCAGGAGGAATGCTTGGGAGGACAGAACAGCGTTGTGGAGCTCAACCCTGTTGATCTGCTGTTGTCTTGGTCTTTGAGACCATTTTCCTTGAATTCTGCAAATCCTGCCGATGACCTCCTTTATGGAGGCATCAGTCGTAAAAACTAACCCTGGAATGGTTTGCACCCATTGTTTATTGTTCTTGAAACTGTAGTTCTTCCTGAAAAGGTCTCATTTTGAGCCATGCTAAGGGTATGAGATGTATCGCTGAAGAGCACATCTTCAGGAACGAAGCAAACATTTGAACTTAAACTGACGTTTTGAAGTTAACCTTGCCATTTTTTGAAAACGCAACTGGCGGTCGTGTGACAAGAATGCTTTGTTCTGGATTGTGTCTAATCCTGCTCAGAGAAAATACATTTACTTGGAGAGGACCTAACTGCAATTTGTAGTCATTGAGAATCTGTCCCACCAGAGAAAAGACGAGATGGGTACATCTACTGTGGCAATCTTGGTTTCGTGTTCTGAAGGACCTTTGAGCAGCCAATCGTCTAGACAGGGGAATACTTGCCTTCCTCAAGATCTCAATGCTGCTGTCACTGGTACCAAGTACTTCGTGAAAGGCTCTTGGTGACGATCTCAGCCCAAACGGGAGCACTTCACCCCAAACAGCACAAATGTTTGCATTCGCGTGGCTGACACCCATTATAGGTGTGAACAGGTATGTGGAAATTTGCATCCTCTCCATCCAGAGAAGCCATTTCCTTGTTTAAATAACTTAATTGTTGTGAAAACGAGGGGGAGAGAAAGGGGGACCCCTGGGCGGAGTAATATATGGCTGTTTGTAGAATTCCAGAAAGTGGCCATTGGTTACTAGGTTTAGAACCCATTGGTCAGACATAGTTCCTTGTCACTTGTAAACAAAAACGTGAAATCTTCGGGCCCACGCGAGAAAAGGGTAAAATGATTGGAGCCCTGTGTGGATCATTGCTTCCTGTTAGTGTCTCAGCCTTGATACTTAAATCTCTTTCGACCACCCTGACGGGAGAAACTAGACAGACTATCTACGGCAAGATGCCTGGCTGCAAGGCTGTACTGAGATTGATACTGCTTATTCGGTTGCTTTTGATATCCTCCTATTGATGAAAACCCCTTCATCTCGCTCCTCTGAAAGATCCGCGCCCATATTGGAGGGTGCTTAATGATCGTGCAGTATCAGTGCCAGGTTTTATAACTAAGAGGGCTTGATTAAAATGTTTACCAAACCAAAAACTCTTCAACATAGGCCATGCCTAGAATCTTTGCTAAGGGCTGAAGGTAGCGGCTTTAAGCCATCCCTGGCGTCTAAGCCCTGCCTCCCCTGCTAAGTGACGGAGGTTGGTGTTCCCGATGTTCAAGGCGCAATCTTATGTTTTTGATGCGGCATGTTCACCTTCCAACAGAATCTTTCCTGCATCCCGCCTTCGGTCCTCAGTAATGAGGTCATTGAAATTCGCTATGTCCAACCACATTTGACGGTCATAACAACCGATCATGGACAAAGGATTGCCAGCTCTACTAAAGGCCGCTGCCAAAGTAGAGAATTTTTTCCCCATAAGGTCCAGACAACATCCTTCTTTGTCAGGCGGTGTGGTGATAGGCATTGCAGGATTTTAGATTGCTGTTGAGTGGTCTGTGAAATTACTGAATCTGGTCCAACGGTGGCCTATCAGACCGGATGGGCTGCTAGTTGGTACACATCATTTCTGTTCTATGCGCAGAAACACTACTGGAGTAGACTTAGTCTATTATAGGTACCACTCTCATGATTTTCCTGCATACCTCCTCGAAACCATGAAGGAGATATTCTGCTTGCTCGCCTGTAGCTGGCAGTCAAAATCTAGCTGTTGCCCACTACATTAAATATATATATATGATGTTGTTACCGCTGAAGCCATCGCAGCCAATCTCATGATTGACTTTGTCGTAGACATGGTTATGTAGGCGAGGTTATTGCAGACTAGAACGACGTCATAGATAACCGTCATGAGCAACCATCCTAGACGAGGCTGTCATAGACGACAGCCATATACAATGCCAATGAAGATGAAGCAATCATAAGTGAGGGCATCCGTAGATGAGGGTAACATAAATGAGGCCATCGGTAGATGAGGCCATCGGTAGACGAGGCCATCGGCAGACGAGGCCATCGGCAGACGAGGCCATCGGCAGACGAGGCCATCGGCAGACGAGGCCATCGGCAGACGAGGCCATCGGCAGACGAGGCCATCGGCAGACGAGGCCATCGGCAGACGAGGCCATTGGTAGAGTAGGCCATTGGTAGAGTAGGCCATTGATAGACTAAGCCATTGGTAGACTAGGCCATTGGTAGACTAGGCCATTGGTAGACTAGGCCATTGGTAGACTAGGCCATTGGTAGACGAGGCCATTGGTAGACGAGGCCATTGGTAGACGAGGCCATTGGTAGACGAGGCCATTGGCAGACGAGGCCATTGTTTGAGAATGATGCTGTCATAGAAGACAGTCATAGCAATACCATCATAGATGAGGTTAAAATAGGTGATATCTTCCGTAGATGAGGCAATCGAATGATGGCCAGCCGTAGATGATACCATTCATAGATGGTGCCATGTGTAGTGTAGGCCATTCAAAAATGAGGCCATATGTATATGAGGTTACCTTGATAAGGCTGTCATAGACTACCGTCGTAGCTAGGCATTGCCATTGTAGATGACACTATCAAAGATCAGGCACTCATAGACTATCCCCTTAGATGAGGCCGTCGTCAACTACCGTCCTTAGTCGACGACAGTCGTAGACGAATGAGGTCGTCGTCGACGACGGTCGTAGACGAGGCCCGTCGACGATGGTCGTAGACGAGGCCCGTCGTCGACGACGGTCGTAGACGAGGCCCGCCGTCGACGACCGTCGTAGACGAAGCCATCGTCTACGACTGTCGTCGTCGACAACCTCATTCGTCTACGACGGTCATCGTAGACTAATATCAATTTTGGAACCATTAAAACTCAAAGGACAAACATCAGATGGTAAAATATCACTGAAATTCAAAACCGAACCAAGACGCTCATCAAAATACTCCTTGGTAATTATTGTCCAAGGCGATCCTGAATCTGCCATTAAGTTAATCCGAAGACCCAACACAAACATCTCACATATTGGTTTCTTAATTGAACCATTTTCATTGGAATCATTAAGATTAGAAATACCTTCACTAATGAAAACAACAAATCCTTTCTTTTCTTCACTACATGAGGAACCAGAACCACAAGAACATTTACATACCTTGGGTGTTTCATCAGTAACATAAGCTATTTTGTTTCTCGGATTAGGTACAAATTTCCTAACATCTCTACACACAGTAGAAAAATGACCCAATCTCCCACATTTTCTGCACTCCTTGTACATTGCAGGACACCCTGTGTATGAAACCACATATCCTTTACTACCACATTTATAACATGTAATGTTTTTGTCAAACTTCTTAAATTGCCCCAAATTATTTGTCCTAGAGTAAGGCTGTTGAACATGTGAATTATCAGGAACTTGACCATCCGTATGTTTAATAACACAAACTTCATCCCCAGAATCAGATTTATGTTCAGTATGTTTTTTGACTGTCAACAACCACTTTTCAGATTGTTCCATGGATTTAGCTATGGCAATTGCTTCCGACAACTTAGGATCTCCCAATTCCCATAAGCGTTCCTGCGTTTTTTTATTTTTAACATGTACAATAATTTGGTCTCTCAACATTTCATCACACATATTACCAAAATTGCAATGTAAAGATAAAGACCTTAAAGCAGTGATGAAATCATCAAATGACTCCATTTCATGCTCAGCACGTGTATAAAATTTATACCTGTTCAAAGCAATGTTAGAGACAGGTTTGAATCTTTTCTCTATCCTAAGTAACGCTTCCTTATAAACAGAGCCTTCACCCTCACCTTCCGCAGGTGGAATGGGAGGTAAAGCTCTGAAAACCATCTGACCTTCTGACCCTAGACAATGTAATAAAATACTTTTTTTCCTCTCAGAACCCATACGTTCTCCATCAATTGCCTTCATGTAGTTGAAAAATTCCGCTTTCCATCGTGTCCACGGAATTGGTGGATCGCCTTTATTTTGTAGAAATTTCTATGGTGGATCAAACTGCATTTTTCAGAGATGTTGACAACTGTCAATTTTGTAGAAATAGTAGCAATGTCTAAAATGTTACCTTTTAGTAAATCACTGTTTATAAAATGCTTCTTTGTAGTTAACAATTGTTCCTTGTTTTTTTTTTTATAAATACTGTATGTTGCTGTTTAAAACGATGTTTTAAAATGCGATTTCCACAAAGAATAAAAGTACCTCTAAATGTCATTTAGTTCAAAAGCGCTTTAAAATGACTTCAAAAAGTTTCTTTTATCGTATAATTCTCTTCTGTAAATAAATATTCACGATCGGTAAAGCGTTTCCATGAAGAGTGACAAATACAACAAAATGGCCGTCAAGTTAAGTATCAACGTGATGATGCTGGAAGACCTCACGTAGCTGGAAACACACGCTCACGGCTACAACGTCAGCTTGTCAGTAAGCTCGCTCTGTCGCCACGCTCAGTAAGCTCGCTCCGGTCTCCACACTCCACGCTCCAGAGATGCGGTCACCGTTCCAACAGCTGGTGATACGAAAGTATACAGCTTATGCACGCGCCGCCCCAGCTGCCGGTGAGATGAATTTAAAAGTACATGAAATTTATTTCGATGAAAACTATCAAAAATGCCTCACTCACTGTTGGTAGGAGTTAAATCATCGGGCTTTTCGGCAGACAGTGTAAATGTTGCTCCTGCAAAGTATGTGGACATCTGTCTTGCTCGAAATAAAACGAAGAATCTCAAATATCACAAAATTCTTCCAAATGATTTTTAAAACTCCACACCTGTGCCGCTGAGTTAGTTATTTTCCCTCGTCGCCAAATTTTGTTAGAGATCAGACAGGAACACTTGTAGAAATAAGAAGTTATCTTTATTGCGGCACAGCAACAGGATCAGCAACCACCATGCAAACAGGATCATCAAACTGACCCTGAAACCTAGCAGCTGCATAGAGTTCTAAATGGAACTCTTACATACAAAAACATACAAGGGCATTTAAAGATACAGAGCAAATATATACATGTGATAAGAATGTAACAGAAGTCACAGTCACCTGGGGTTGGTTGATGGCACCCAGCAACCTGCCTATTGACTGGTGGTCCCGAACATGGTTTCGACAAAGTGCCCAAGAGAGTATCCAGAGAAGCTTTGTTAAATGGCCATAGAGATTTTGTAGGTACTTGATCAGGCTGGAGTACCTCTGCAAGAACCTCTATATTATGTAGTTGTGGGTCCAGTACTTCTGCCACCCTCACGTAACAACGAAGTAAGCACTTTCTTCGGTGGCAAGGTCGGGAGAAGAAACACGGTCAGTATCTGTTGAAGTATCCAGGCCACTGGCATCTCGTAATTCTTCATACAAATCATTATCATATTGGGGGACATCATCATCTTCATCAAAATGGTCATAGTCTGAATCAGTCCTGAAAAGATTGTACAAAGTCTGAGCTCTAGTGCATGGTAAGCGCAAAGTGTCAGAATCAAAGGGGTTGCGACTGGCTACGCTACAGCGGATCAGGAAATGGCCTTGGTTGGAGCAAATCTGCTCCAAGTCAGAGGGCATACTGGGTTGCAAATCCTCCAGCGTCTGCAGCATCAATCAGCATTGATGTCAAGGTAATGGGTGCAGTGGATGGCACAGAAACCGAAGTCAGGACTGGAGCCAGTACTGAACCTGAAGTGGGTTTAAGCAGCACAGATGGCGCCAAGGGCCAACCCACTGGAAGAAGTCTGGCTGGAGGCCGCTGTGGATCATGGGGGCCCAAATGCACCCCAAAGGTAACTGGTAAAGGGCCGAAAGTACGAGTTACTTACCTTCGGTAACGATGTATCTGGTAGAGATGATTCTAGCCACAGATTCCTTAACGTAGAATTATACCCAGGAGTGAGACTGGATCCGGAATTTTTTTTTGCCACATCATCCCTGCGGGCCGGTGGGGGCGGCATCACGCGACTCCGCCCAGGCATCGTCCACATACGTGACATCAGCGAGGTCACATAAGTACCACCCCGGAGCGCCTACTTCAGTTTTCTTCTGAGAACTTTTCCATGCCAAAACGCAGAGCCAGCAGGCAAAACTGTGAGAGTACAGGAACAGTGTGCGAAAGAGCAGAAAAAGAAAAGGAATGGTGAGGAACAACACCATAAAGAGCAGTGCCAGGAACTGCAGTACCCAAAGGCAGGGAAGAGAATAAAGTACAGAGCCCATATGTAAAAATATCATGATAACATATAGCAGGACTACAACCCGAATCAAAAACAATAAAGGGGAACCAGTCCGGGACAAACCAGGAACAGCCAACTCCAAGACAGCCCCATCACAGAGTGTGACAAACCTCATAAGGAACAAAGGGCAGAGGCACAGCCAAAGACCCAAACCTAGAGGATAGAGGGCCCAGAACTGTAGTAATAAAGGGAGAGGAGGGGGATTGGGGGGGGGGGGTGGAAGGCAGGCCCCAACCTGGAGCAACCAGAACATAAGGGCACAGAAGTACCTATACCTGATCTGTTTACTTCTTTATGAAAAATTAGATGTATAGTATAGTTCACTTACCTTTATCTTTCCTGCAGTAGCAACTAATACCATTAAGGTCCTGAAGAAAGTCGGGCAAGTTGGCAGCACGGCTGAAACATGTCGACCTCACTTTGCCAGGAGATAGTGAATTCTTTTCAATACTATCAGGCGGTTTTTACTCATGGCATTAGGACAATACTTAATAAAAAAATGTTGTCCTCTTAGTCATTTTTATTTCACACACACCTATCACTTGCACTGCACTCCATCAGTGACTTCATACTTTGAACAAACTGTGGCTGAGAATTTCTGAGAGCATTAGGTCAAGTTTCCATTCATGTTAGCCTTAGAGCAACACTGGCTAAATCTGACCCCTCTTTGAGTCTTCCAAATGACTATGCTCGGCCGAATGGGTGGGCTGATGGAGACACTTTCTCTAAAGCCAGTGTTAGGGCAAGCTATGTCAACCTGGTGAGAAGTTTATTTTGAGCATTCGAGGTTTTTTATCAATTTTCAGACTGACTTTCTCCCCGTAGTTATATATGTTTGTGATTAGGGGTGTGGAGTCTAGTTAGTCTATAAATACTACCCCCTAGACCCTCCTACACATATTTCTTATTTCCATAGTCGTACGGAACCAGGGGAGATGCCAGAACGACCTCCGCCACAGCGCTCGGCGCAGGAGACCGGGGCTGAGCCGGAGCCAGGGCAGTAAGGCTACGGCGCCGGAAAGGCATCGACCCGACCTGCGATGAGGCTGCCGCCTGCGTGGAGGGGCGAGAGGGACCCGGGGAAGGACGAGGGGACTCCGCCAACCTCTGCCTGTGACCGGACGAGGAGGGCCCTTCGCCAGCCCCTGTGGCGCCACCAGGGCCAGCAGTCACTGGTGCCGAAGCGGTGTGGCCTCAGACGAGGCCACCGCCTGCTAAGAGGACCAAGTGGGACTCTGGATGCGACCCAAGTCCGGGCGACCTCCCGCTACACCACAGGGACTCCCGCAGGAGTTTGCGGTGAAGCAGAGGCGCAATGGTCCAAAGGAGGGACCCCCAAATGGCTGCACCCAAACGGCATCACATCCTCCAAACCTGGATCCAAACCAGTCGGGGCTTGAGCCGCCGGTGATGCCACGGAGGGCCCGCACACTGCAAGGGATCCGCTGATGTCCCAGGAGGGGAAGAAGGAGGAGGAGAAACCATTAAGGCCTGCAAAGCCGCTGCATATGTCTTCATCTGGGCTCTAGTTGCCCACACACCGGGAAACGGTGGATAGGGGGACGACACACGGGCCGCACCACCCGCGGACAGCCCGCGCCCCCAGCAGACCGGGAACCGGCCCTCGGGGACAAACCGCGACACTTACCAATAGGTGAGCGACGCTCTTGCGGCCAGGGAGAAGGACTATGTCGAAGACAGCGGTAGCGGTTTCGAGAACCATCCGCAAGGGCCGGGCGAGTTGACGATGCCAAACTGGACATGCGGGCTGAGAGAAGTTTCATCCGGTGCTCCTGCCGGGACTTTGGTTTCATCTGCTGGCACGCCTCGCAATCAGTGGAGTCGTTGTGTTCCCCTAAACACCACATGCAGATGGGTTGAGGATCCGTCGCTGACGTCAGGCGGCCACAAGACGAGCACGTCTTAAAGCCCAAAGGCATCCACTGTTCCCATACACACGCAATAGGGAAAGGCCTGGAGAGGCCCGGAGCACGATCCGGATCCGCGTTGCACGCGGAAAAGGAAAAAACTGACGTAAGAGCGCCGGGTGGGACTTATATGACCTCGCTGACGTCATGTACGCGGTCGAAGCTTGGGCAGAGTCGCGTGATGCCAAAATCCCCTCCCCCCCCGCCCCCCCCCCCCACCCCACCCCCCACCCCCCCCCCCCGCCCCCCTGAGAACAGGCTTGGAAGCTGCACCGATGCAGACTGCAAGTGAGATCAAGTGGCACATTGACACCTTCACGGTCTCTCGAGTTCAAGAATGTCTTGGAGAGCCTGATTCCCACTAAGATTTCTTGTACTTTTTTTTGGATTAACCTGAAGACTTAGACTGTGATGAAGATCTGCCATGGGAACTACAGAGCGGGAACAGGAAATACATTTCGACCTTGACATATTGCTGCATCGAGTCTTCTGATCTTTGGCATCAAAGACTTTCCACTGTGGTCCCTTACGGCCTTCGGGTTCATCTTGACCCAGCAGTCACAGGTCCCTAGGTCGTGTTCCCACCCGAGGCACCACATGGTAGCCATAGTAGGCTCCAGAAAGGGACAACAGAAAAATTGAGGAATGTTGAGATCTGAATGCACATATCAAGGTGCAGGATTGGAAACTTAGAAAAAAGGAGACACACTGAAAAACGAGTTAAAGAAACAAAGATTGGGAAATGTAGCGAGGAAGCAAAAGCCAGGAGAGTATGTTTTTGGAAAATTAGCGATGAGTGTAAGGTCTACAGGGTCTCCATTGCCTCAGCAAATGAGAGCACCATATAAAAAAAAAGATAAGAAGAAAAGGAAGAACAGGGTATGTGAGGAGGCCCAAGTTAAATTATGCAAGCAAACAGAAATGGGTTTGTCAAAGTCTGGGTGTGGCAATTGACTGACAAGTATGATAGCAAAGGGTAGAAGAGAAGAACAGGAAAAGGCAGAAGCGTACATTCTGGAAAAGCCAGCCACACTGGAAGTGAGAAAGAGGCAGTCGGAAATGGTATACGTTAACACAATGCTCTTCAAGGACCAGGCAGAGACAGTGCATACTAAAGTATTTGCCATGCAAAGGGCTAACTGAATGCCCTTGGAAAGCTCATCAGTTTGCTGCCAGTTAAATGTAAAATACATTTAAAACTGAACTCTCCCTTGAAAGATAGAAATTCATAATGCTTTCTTCAAGATGAAAGTTGTAGTGGGCGATAACTGAATCTTTACCTTCATGATATTGTTGCTGGAGCTCCAGATCCTGGCATGACATAGGTTCATGTACTGCAAGGACTTCAGAGACTCTATCACTGATGTTGTTCGGGTGCTGTGAAGACTCCTCCTCCAACCCTAAGGAAGGAGTGGCTGTATCTAATACTAATTCTTCCAGGATACTTGAACTCTGCTGTGGTGAATACTCATCCTCCATTCCTAATGAAACTGTGCCTGCGCCCAATTTTAAGACATCAGGGACACTCTTATGTGAACTCTGTTGCAGTAAAGTCTCTTCATCAGCTATGTCATTTACTGCTGCTTCCCCAAATGTTAATGCCTCAGGCTCGCTCTCCTTATATTTCTCTAGTTCCATGGCTTCTGAAAATAATACAGGGAAAGAGACAGTGGATAGCAGCTCAAATTAGCAAAACTACTGAATAAAGATACCAGTGTTTCACATCTACTAAAACATATTAATAAAATGTTAACAATACTATTCTGAAGTAGAAGAAAAAAGGAGCACAACTTTGCTTGTCAAATATACCTTCAATACTGCTTTACAAACAAAAGAGTTAGGAAGTCCATGTCATCTACCTGCAGGACTTCTCTTCGAGAGTAGCACAATATGGCATAGACTGGTCCCTTGAATCTGGCCTCCATAAGGTCTGGAGTTCTCTCGTTCAAAAGTAAGGAGGATACTTAACATTCCTATCAGCAACTGAACAGAAAACGTCTTGCTCAATGACAACAAAAAACGAGAGGGATTGGTAGACTGCATGAACAAAAGGTTCACTGTTCTGGCTCTGTTTATTTACCTCAAGACTCATCATGAATGTAGACCATTGGTCCAATGTAACTGCCACTAATGTAATGTTATATGGAATTCGTTTTTATATGTGATAATCTGAGGTGACGGGGGGGTAGAAGACAGGGGGAGGGGGGGCTGGGGTAGGAGGAGCAGGGGTGGTGCAGGGTAGAGGATATATATGTATTGCGTACTAATATGTTGTGACAGTAAATTAGCACAAGGTTACTGTATGTTTTTGAAAAGTTAATAAAAAGTTATATATTTTTTTTAAAAGGTTCACCGTTTAGTAAACCAAGCTTTGCATTATTAGAATGCCAGATAACCATTGGCAAAAGGAGAATGCTTGTGACAAAACCCCCTTAGACAACCTGTAGAACAAGATACTAACCTTCTGTAATGCTTAATCTGGTAGAGACTATTTAGCTGCACATTCCTTACCTTAGAATATTCCCCAGGTGGCAGGCTATATCCAGAATTTCTTTTTAGCGACCCCCCTGCGTGCCGCTTGGAGGCGTCGTTTGGCTCTGCATAGCTTTGCCTGTGCCAAAGTGACTTATGTGGTGCCTATATAGGACCCACTCCAGTGCACCCACTTAAGTCCTTGACAGTTTTTCTGCACAAGAAGCACAGAGCCAAACTAAGCAGGAATGACCAGTGTGCCAAGGTGAGGACCTGAAGGATTGCTTCAATGAGAGTTACATAGGCCACAGAATGGGAGGGTCGGAAAGGAATCTGCGGCTAGATGGAGTCTCTACAAGATAAGGCCTTACTGAAAGAAAGTAGCTTGTTCCCCTGCTAGAGCCTTGTGGCTGCAGACTCCTTCCCTCAGAATAGATACCAAAGCAACCTCTCTCCGGAGGTGGATCTGAAGCCTGTTACACTAAAAAGTCATGGAGGACTGAAAGGGAGAAACAACCATCACGCCGGACCTGATGATTTAGGCAGCAGTGTTTGCCAAGCACGAGCGGTCATGCCCATGTAGCTGCATTACAAATGTCAAGAACTAAAAGTCCTCTAGGGAGAGCACTGGTTACAGCATTAACTTTGGTGGAATGAGCTCTCAAGCCCTTACGGAGTTGCTTCTTAGCCAGTGCATAGAGGATTTTAAGGGTCAATCATCTGTAGATTATTCTGGTGTGAATTGCCTTGCCTTTCCCTGCAAAGCAAAGAGAGTATCATCCAACCAGAAGTCTGTAAAATGACAGTGCTCTTTTTGGGTCAAGACAGTGGAACCTCTCATCTTCCTTGGTAGGATAATAGGGCCGGGGGACAAAGAAAGTAGGCAGTGTGACATTCTGCACGACTTGAAAAGGTGTAACCACATTTGGTAAGGAGAAAACATAGGTCCTAAGGACCAGCTTATCTGGGATAAAGGTTGTGTAAGGGGGTGAACTCAGAGCGGCTGAAATTCGCTATCCCTCCTGGCAGATTTTTTGCCACAACGAAGACTAGCCTTTAGCAGCCAATCATTGAGGTATGGGAAGACTGAAATCACTGACCTCTGCAGAAGTGCTGCAACCATTGCCATCACCTTGGGGAACACCCAAGGGGCACTGGTAAGACCAACGGGGAGCAAAGCGAATTGATAATGCTCTTGGCATACCATTAACCGCAGGTAATGCTTGTGGGCAGGCAGGATAGGGAATATAGAGGTCTGCGTCCTGAAAGTCCAGTGCTACCATCCAGCCACCAGGGCTTACAGTACCAGAGCTTAAGTGACCGTTTTGAATTATCAATTTTTCAGGAATTAGTTGAGAGAGAGTTGGTCTAGGATAGGACAGAGGCCTCCATTTTTCGTCACCAGAAAGCAGCGAGAATAGCAATCACAACTTAATTCTGATGATGGCACCCTTCTCTATAGTTTCTTTGGCCAGAAGGGCTAGTACTTCTTGTTGCAGTAGAAATAGGTGGCCCTCTGTCAGCCAATCAGTGGCAAAGGTTGTGGGTATTTTGGAGAGGTAAGGAATAGCCCCGGGAGGCAATCTGAAGCACCCATTTGTCTGAAGTGATTTCTTTCCATAAGGGCAGGTGGTGCGGATTCCTGTCACCAACAGGGAGGCCAGGATGCTAGGAGGGCAAACTAAAGAGGCTTTTAGGTTGCAGCTGCCTAGGATGACGGAATTTGATCAACCCCTGGCTCTGGTTCCCACGAGGCTTGTGGTAGCTGCATCTCCAGCTACAAAAGTACGGATGACTGCTGTCCATAGTGGCTAGGGGGAAACAGGATGCGGCATAGCCATGGAAGGGGTGGAAAGCAGAATGCTGATTTTGCAGCCCATGGAAAGTCCTAATGTCCCAGAGTTAGCCCTACTGTCTTTAAAATGCTCAAGCGCCAAATTTTCCTGGTAACCAGAAAGGCAAAACCCAATGAAGGGCATGTCCATAAGGGATGCCTAGACATCCCCCAGAAAGCCAGCTGTCCCTCAGCCAGACATGACATCTGAGCGCCACCGTGGAAGCAATGGCTATGCCAAGTGAGTGTTATATTCCGAATCTGATCATGAATTTTGCAGCATCTCTCCCAACAGCAATAGCTTACGAGAATGTCGCTCAGGCCACCTGTGAGAGCAAAGGTAGCACTCACGCAACTGTATCCCACACAGTATGAGAATAATGGCCCAATAAGCATGCAATGGGCATGGGCTGCAGTGCTAGGCTGGTGTAAGAGAAAATACTCTTTCGGAAGGTATTCAGCCTCTTGGATTTCTTAGCCGGTGTTGTGATAGGGAACATGATGGAATTTATCTTGGAGGTTGAGGCCTAGACCATAAGTCTTTCAAAGGTTGCTTGCTTAAAGAGGGAGGCTGGGTCCCGAGGCACAGGCACTGGCAGCGCAATAATCCTGTGCACAGGAGTGCCTGTAGATGGCTTGGCCCAGGCCCAGAGCCAGACCTCAGTCAGGACTTCATTAAAGTGGAGTAGAAGTTCAGAAGGATATAACCCAGGCTAAAGCATCTCTGTCAAGACATTGGTCTTGACCTCAACCATAGGCTGCTGAAGGTAAAGGACTGCAGCTGCCCCAAGAATCACCATTGAATAGGAAGCCCCTTCCTTGTAAGCCACTGTGGGAGGACAGAGGAAGACAGTGTCAGGCGAGGTGTCCAGACCACTGCCATCAGACAGGTCCTCCTATCATGTGCCATCAGTCATGGACTCCGCTGAGGGGTTCGAATTGCCATTGGGATCATTATATCCCCTCCATTCATGTTGCTCAGAGGGCTCTTCAGGGACGTAGCGATCCATTCCCAATTCAGGCCATGTAGGCCTGGTTGGAGTCAGAACAAATGTCTGGCAACACCAGTCCGGCTCCGTATTGGATTTGTGAATCATGATGGGTTTGGCATCGCTGATGGGTGTCAGTGGCGCCGGGAGTGGCACCACTGAAACTGTCCCTGCAGAAGGTTGTGAAGTCACAGCCAGGGCTGTCCCACAGGTGGCGCCCTAATCAGAGTCCTTCCGATCCCATGATCAAGTATTGCTCTAGACTTGTTAGACCAACCAAAAATGAGGCTCATGGCCTCATAATACTCGCAAAGTTGAGAGGGGTTGCTCTTGTTCTGGAATACTCGGAGAAATGCAGAACGGACCAAGTGTCAGACTTTGGCTCCACAGGAACAACCTGGATTTGTGGCATAATTTCCCTGTGTCATCCGATGAAAGTCTGACATGGAGGATGTCGAAAAACAATTCAATTTCTTGGAATTCTTATGCGATGTACATGAAGTCCAGTATTGCAATGATGATTTGCTCAAGCGACTCTGGGAGGGGTCGCAAGACCTCCCTCGGAAACAGATCCTAGAGCAGTGTTAAGTCGCAAACGAAGCAGCCAGAAGCTTCAGGACCCGCTCGCAGATAGTCTTCGGATGTCTGGTCTTGCAATCCTTACAGGTCGTGGAGTCCTGGTCCCGTTTCAGGGGCACACAAACACACCAAACGGGGGTTTGTTATAAACCTTTGTTTGTGAAATGCACCACAAGGCTTAAATCCCGTTGTTTGTTCATGGGCAGTCATAAAAACGGGAAAAAGTAACAAAAATGGACAAAATAATTAATTCAAAAATTTACTAAGATGAGTTCGTCCGGATCCTCGCTAATGGGGTTGAAAAAATAAAACCGAGGTTAGCGTGCTGGGGTGGTGCCTATATAAGCATTGCAAATGTTACTTCTGGCGTGGAGGAGGCCATTCAGAGCCAGACACCACCACCTACTTGTGCACGAGTAGATTGTTCAAAGATTTCTGGATCCAATCTGACACCTTGGGAATATGCTTGTGTAAGGAATTGCGGATGGAAGTCTCTATTAGATAGGAAGAATTTTAGATAGGTATAACATTATCATCTCTATACAAGGCAAACTTTTTCAATTGTCTAATGGAAGAATGTACAAATGGGGATCAGACCAAAGATCCGAAGAAAGTAACGTTCCCGTCAGATAAGCAGGTCTGACTTCCAATGTCTTGCAATACCAATGCTGGTTTTGGTAGATGCGAAATGTAAACTAAACAAGAACAGCCCAATATTTGTACAGCTTGGTTACAATACGGTCACAACATGCAGCAGTAGATTAAAACAATCAACATCATAGACAAGTAACATCAGAGAATATAGTTAGCAGTATATTCCACTTTGGGGGGTAAAAAGAGCTTAGGGCAAGAGTGGTTTATTACAAAGAAACCAATATCACTGTTTTTGTACTGATGAGAAAAAAGAAGAGACACTGATTGGTGAGAAAAGAGGTTAGTGAAGTGTGATATGAGCCAGAGGCTGCTCTAACTTTGATGGTGAAGAACCTCAAGAAGGACTTAGTCTATAGAAGGCAAGAAGGAGATCTGAAGCTCTGAGACAATGAAGGATGGCATGAAATTGGCTCAGTGGTGCAACAAAAAAAAATAATATGAGGTAATAGTCTGTATAGGTTTATACATGCAAAACGTTCAATGGAAAGGGTAAACCTTTATGCACTCACTGTGATGAGCGGCAATTCAACATCATGGGATAATGCAGTTAAAGCAATAAGTAAGGAAGTAGAAGACATGCAATTAAAAGTAAATGTTAGTTAAAAAAGTGTTCAAGCAAACTTTATTTTAAAATGTTAAAATTACTTGATACCAATCAACTCTTTCATGCAAGGAGATGCTGCACCCAGATGTCCAGAACAGACCCTTACAGTGTCCGTCCGGCAATTTAAAGACAGCTTAAACAAAAACGTTTGGGCACAAATGCTAAGATGTCATTTGGTACAATCTTACAGCATTAAATGGCAGGTTGGATTGCACCCAGTGCATGGATGGAGAATGAAATTCAGATAGAACACAAAAAACCAATAAGCGTGTCAACCCGTTTCAAACGGCAATCTTCATCACAAGGATAGTGATGATGAAGATGGACTGATGTAAAGAGGAACATGAAAGAACCTAAATGTGTGTTAAAACTTGTAGGAAAAAGTAGAGCTATCAGAGTGCAACAAGAAAAGCTTGAAACATTAAAGTTTGAGAGAAGAACTTGAGGGTGACAATAAGTAAACTAACATCTCCTCCACAATACCTTCATGATGTTCCTGATGAAACTTTGAAAGTTGTTCAGTTACCAAAACCGCATCTGCATTAATTCCACATACTTCATGGATACTCTGCTTGCCTGAATTCTGTTGTGACAGAGACTCTTCCACTCCTAATGAAATAGCTTCTACATCAACTCCAAGAATATCAGAGACGCCCTCCTTATTTGAATTCTGCTGCAATAAGGACTTGTCATCAGGAATCTTGATTTCTAGAGAAACATTACTGGCCTCAAGCCCTAACACTTCGGGGGGACACACTTCATTTATATTTTCATGTAGCAATGGCTCATCCTGGGGAACAGAGGTCTCTTCAGATACTAATAACTCCAAGACATCCTCCATTCTTCTTGGACTAGCAACTCCCTCAAATCCTATGTCCACTGGGATATGCTCTTCAATTACATTCTTCTGTTGTAAAGACTCATCCTTGGGAATCACAGTTTCCAATGGTAAGGTGGCCTCCTCAAATTCTAAGACATTCGGGACACTCTCTATGTTTGGATTCTGTTGAGGTAAATAATCACCCTCAGAGAAGTCAGTTGCTCCTTGAATAGCAACTGGATGAACATTTAATGATTCAGACTCAATTTCCTTATCTTCCACTATTTCCGTAGGCTCAGAAGTTTCTAAAGAAAATAAAGGAAAACCACAGGTTAACAATATTGTAGGGTTTGAATGCGTGTGTTTCAAAGTGTTATCATGTAAGTGTTGTACACTTATAAAAAAAATGTTTTAAAAAACAATGCAACATAGTACGTTTTAAAAATAGGTTTTAGAGGTAGAAGGAACAGGGTAAGGAGCAACCTTAAAATTATAAGCATTAGAGCAGTTTTGTTACTTTAAAAAAGTAGAGCAGAGTATGGTAATGTATAGCTCCAGGTATTTCAGGATTTAAGAGGACTAAGACCAAAAGTCAATTTTAGATTCTATGAGTGATGTAAGCCATTGTATTCAGAGCCCGTGGAAACTAAGAGCTAAGTGGATGTTGTGATGATGATACTTTTATGGCAAGACTGAAGTGCTAATTACCTTGCAATTCCAAGTAACATAATGAGGTTATCCTTGCATGACTATGTGGACGATATGAGAAGGAGTAAAGCACTTTTATACAATGAGTGGAACAGATTCATCACAAGTCTTGTGGTCTCTTTACAAGGAAAGTTTGTTTAATCCTCAATCTGGGGGAAGCAGTAAAGAAAAAAAGATCACTAGAAAACCGCATCCCTAGTTCAATTAATGTGATGCACGTTAATGGCAATCTACTCATTACAACATTAGCTTTGTCAATGGCACATTTATGCTCCAAAGCATAAGTGGTTGCTCTATTTTGAAACAGAATACAACTCTTGAGAAGTGAAATGTTTTTTTCTGCATAGATGTTGAACTATACAAAATGGGAGAACAGACTGAAAAAGTAATCTCCACTTACATATTGATCTTAGAAGGTAATATCCAAGAGTAATAGTTTTGTAGGAGAAGGTGTTGCATTCCTGAAATTTCTCTATAAAAAAGCATGGGATGGCCAGACAATGCAATTTATGTAAAAAAAAAACGGCTGATGGAGAAATATGGAGAACAGTAAGGGGGAGAGAAGGAAAGAAAGTGTCAATATAAGGCAGGTCGTTTTGGTTCCAAAGGACCCTCAAGAGGAATGAGCTTGAAAAAAATAAAGAACATTAGGTAGGCAGAAGGTGGCAAACAAGACAATTAGAGATATTGGTGTAATAGAAAGATTCAGTACTACTATGTGATAATGGACTGTGTTTGCCAATACAAAGGTAGTAGAGCTAGACAATAGCGGAATGGTTTTGTGCATGCGAAAATACAAGAGAAAAAGTAAACAAAGTTGCCAACAATGCCTGGATCTGCAGCCTTTCTCGATGAATCTGTGCCATTCAAGGTGAAGAGGCAAGAGTAAGTGAAGCTCATGGCATGAGCAGGAAGACTGTAATGGCATACCAGAATAGATTAAAAAGCCCAACGGTTGTAAAACTAGGTTTAAAGTCAACGTTCACTGAACCAGATCGTAACATAGATCTTAGATCAACATGACACGGATTAGACTATGTGTTTTATGGTTAGTCCCATTAGCTGTTCGATTAAACATTCTGAAGCAGATTATCACTCAGACATCTGGATGATAAAAGTGACAGCATTTAAAAGGAGAACAGAGATGCATACTGAGCAGGGATGGGCAAAGTTGTTCAGACGTCGCTCAAAGACAACAAAGCTGCGCCATTTTGTTCCTAAAAAGAAGCAGAAGTTATTCAGGGAACTAAATAGTTAAGAACTAGGAGTAAGCAAGACAAACACTATTATTCAGGACTGGTAGGTTTGTGTTAGAAATATGCGGCTGTCAACTTATTAAAACGTTTTTTAAAATAGCTACCAAAGTGGACAAGAAGTTCAGAGGCAGCAAGTAAAAGTAGAAATAATCAAACAGGACTTTACAAACAAGGAAAAAGACAGGCTGAGAGTGTCCGTTATTTGAAGGTAATAGATAGACTTTGAAACAAGGGAGACACAAAACAGGTGCCCAGGAAAAGAATACATGACGTTCACTTCCAAAGCAGTGTGAGTGAAGACAGAATTAATAGCAACTTGAGTGGGTACATTACAAGGTATGATTCAAACTTTTAACAAGTTGTGAAAAAAGTGTTTTCAAGAAGATCAAATGCTGTATGACAAAGTGTAACTATTAAGAGATAAAAAAAGAAGTTGCAGAGACAAGCTTCAGAGGCATTAAGAGAAGATGACAGCATAGATGCAGTATAATGAACTCAAGATTTCACCAGGATAAAATCTTCCAGAAACGAATTAAAGAGAAACAGTGACAGTAAGGAGCAGTAATCAACCAAAAGCAAAGAGTAGGCTCAAGAGCTCAAAAAGAGAACAGAGTTCAACATCCCAGCGCAGTAGACTTTCTAGTGAGGGATTCAGGCTTAAAACACATCCAACATACCTCCCTGAAGTTCTTGCTGAGGTTTGGAGATGTGTTGTTGTAAACTCTCATCCTCAACCATTTCCACTGCTACCAGAGCAGCGACTGGGTCATTTTCCATCCTCTCATGTCTACTTTTCTTCAGTAAATCATGTTTTGAGAAAAACTCTTCTTCGCCAGCCACGTTTGTTTCTGGAACACCAGCTTCATCAAAAGTTGGGGCATTGGGGATGTTTCCATTGTTGTCCAGTGTTTCTGATGAATCTAAAGGTACTACATGAAAATACAGGGAAACCAACTCAGTGATCAAATATAAAGCTTGAAGCAATACTTCTTGATGGACTGTGTAGGTCATACAAAAGGTTGGTTTGAATTTATTTCTTCCACAGACACTGGGACTTCATCTTGAAGCCATTTATTGAGGTGGGAGATACGAAGAGACATGCAAGTGAACCAATACCTCATATACATAGGATTTTAGAGATGGCTAGGATACGGTGAAAAGTTTAACTGCAGTGGCGCTATGAAGCACCTTGTAGTTAGCAGAGTGCACATCACCAATAAGGAAAGAAAATTGAAAAGGGAAAATCTACAATTAGCAGAATATTTAAGTTACTGAGTTTTTGATAAAGGCGATTTTAGCCTTTAGAGCACTGATGAGAGAAATCATCATCTATTGATATATCCAAGCAATCTGTCTTATCACAGGCTATTCTCTACTCCTAAACAAATATGAAAAGTGGAAAGGGGTTTTAAAATCTAAAACTATTAGTGTGATCCACATGTGCATATCTCTCAAATGAACCCTTCTGTTCATCAGGTCCTATATATTATGAAGACTGTTGATACAACTCCCCACCACCAGTCCTTTCTAACACCTCCCCCATCCTGTCAAAAAAGGGCAGCCTAGCTGGATTCCATTGTCCAGTGGAGGAACATTTTCAGGGTAACACGAGCAGAATAGATTCCAAATAATAACATTTGTCAACTAGGAAGCATGCACATAAACAGTGCATTCTAATTTAACACCATGAAACACATGCCACAGACCATTTCCTCCATGAAAGCAACAGAAGGAGGTGGTCCATTAATATGCTACTCCAACAGGTTTCCTTCCTTCGATTAGTGCATTAAAGATAAGAGGTATGTTTTACATAAGGCAACGTAATGAAGTTTCTTCATTCTCTACAACCAACCGTGTCCATGTTCACAGTAGCTTCCTCTTGCCAGCTGTTCTTCTAACCTTCTAGTGACGTATATCTATTTTTAATATTTATTTGCTGAGACAATTTCCAGTCTTTTTGCCCTGACAAAGATGTGGTGGACAGCATCCTTTCCCCCTTATTAGTGAGGATAATCGTCATAACAACAATAATTCCAATCATTTAGCAGCACAACAATGAACGCTCTAGGATCTTAAAGATATATTAAACTCAATGGCACACAATGTCTTGCACAACCACTGAACTACCCGTGATCTTGCTGCACGCCTTTTGACTCACTTAACTTTTATTGGCCAACCACCCCTGAGGGTGCTCACCCTTTTTAGTCATAGCAAGTAGAGGGTGGACAGCACTACGTGCACAACATCAATCCAAGAACATGTACGGATTACAGTGGTCCAAAACCAACATATATCACCCACTGTCAATCATACAAATGATTCTGATGAAACAAAATTAAAAATATTCAGATTTTTGTAGAAAACAGCAAACAGCACACTGAATGAATACAATCCCATTGTTGAGCACTTACAACAGTGAGCATTTACATAAAATTACACAACACATGCAGCTTTACAGCACATTATACTGCTGTATGGGCCTTCGCTCTATGGAACCGCAATCCAAACACAGAAACTAGCATATATTTTTCATTCTAATGAGTTTCAGATTCAAAGACTCCACGGTAGAGCAATATGTTGTAATTACCTAAAATGTAAGTTGGTTCATTCCGTTTCCCCCCCTATGTTTCCTGCTCTGTTTGGCTGACCAATGTGCTGTCAACATTCCAAGACACACTCCCTGTCAGTACCTGACTGGCAGGCTATGGATGTCATCCTGTATTTGTATACTTGAATAAAGTGTTACTTATAACAGTGCGTGTTGGTCACTTACTACACTGGCGACTGTTGGGAGGAGGCCAACGACGACATCCCCTCCTTGTGTTGCCCAGGACCAGTGAAGTGCCAGAGTTGAGAATAGTAAAGGAGAGTAAAAGGAATCCAGCGCTGAATGAGTAACTGGAACGTTGCGTGCAAGGAGTGAAGATAAAGGCGAGAAGTAAAGTAAAAGTGCAGTGCCTAGAAGGAAAATAACTAAGCTGGTTGAAGAAGAGTGAAGGTGCGTGAAGACCTGAGGAACGTGTCGCAACAGTGAAAGGAGGATGAGGATAATAAAGGCAGATCGGCGAGCTGGTGATTGAGAACAGCTGAGAGGAGACGGTCTGCCGAGATTGACGAGCAGTGACAGAGGGAAATAAGAATAATTTCAGTACGCCCGGTGCACAGAGAAGTACGACTGTGAAGCAGCTCTGCTGAGGAGAATGGAGCCATGGTAGAGACAGGAGCTAGCAGCGGGAAGCCAAGGGTGCGATGTTTGTGAGGGGCATCGTTCAGTGAGCGGAGCTTTGCTGTGACAGGAGCGAGCAGTGGCGCAATCTTTTGAGAAGTAGAAATACTGTCGTGGATAAAACTTCGCGGTAATTGGAGCAAGCTGTGACGGACGGGTGAAGCGGCACATCGTCTGGTGTGAGGAGTTCCCAGTAGAAGCACTCGGAAAGGGAAATCTGTGGCAGTACGCTGGAGCTCCAGAGGAGTGAGCCGAGTGGAAGCGCTGAGGGGATATAAAGGAAACCGCAATTTTGAGCAGCAGTGTCAATGAAGGGACGGAGAGAGGTGAGGCGCTGCGTAGTCTAGCGGTGAATGAAGGAAGGAGGCAGTTGATGTGAAGGGGGACATAGAGGCCCGCTGTGACGAAGTAAAGTTAATCAGCGCATTTTACGGATGGTGAAAGAAGGATAACGTACCTTAAAGGTGACAGCATGAAGGGAGCAAGTCAACGATCGTGCAGGAGACACCTGCGTAGCTGTGGACTGAGGGTAAAGGAACAAGCTGGGGGTGCGAATAGGAGTGGAACACGACGAGTTTGTGAGGAGCAGCGACGGAGCGGCACTGAGGGAAGGAGTGAATCACATGTGAGGAAGTAGGTCCAAAGCAACGGCAGCATCGACGAAGGAAAGCTGACTTTGCACGGAAACGGCAGATTCCACAGAAACTGCTAGTAGGGAGCAAGCTTGAAGAACAAAGCAGACTTTAGAAAAGGAATCACCGATTCAACACAAAGGACTGTGGGAAAATAGAGTGTACTCTCATGTGGTGTGAGGTAATTAGTGCTACAGAAGGGAATTGTGAGGAAATTGTCTAGTCAAATAAATAAATAGTTAAAGGAATTGAAGTACAACGTTATGTAAATGCAGGAAAAAGGATATGGGGTACAAGAAACACACAGAGAGCGTATATAAGTAGGGAATGTGTAGTGAATAAAAAGTATCCCATAGGAGGGTCTCCGCGTGACCGAAGTGGTAGGTGAGAAGATGTTAAGTGGAGTAAATCCAACAGTGTGTGTAGAGGCAACTGTGCAGTGGTGAAAGGTGATAAAATATAGTGCACAAGTGAAATATAGCCAGTAAAAAGGGAGTTAAGGAAGGCAAGGGACAGTGCAGAGTGAATTAGCACTCCTTGGGACAGAGGAATTAGTGGTGCACCTTTGCAGTAGCAGTACGTCTAGAAGAGAGAGAGAGTCCCACCCCTGTAAATCTTCAGGAGCACGGCAGCAATTAGCATGAGTCAACCGCCACCCTTCCTGACAGAGGAGGGGGAACCAGTGCTACCATGGAAGGATTGGAGGAAGGGTTTTGAATCCTATGTGGTTGCTATAGGTGCAAGTGGGTTTGCAGCTATAAGAAAGAAGAATATACTCCTAATAAATCTGGGAACTGAGGGAAGGAACGTTTTTGACAGCTTACCGGATTTGGAAGGAGGGGAAGGAGAAGACGTGGATATCTATGAGCAAAGTTTAAGGAAACTAGAATTGCAATATGCTGACAAGATAAATGTAGTGTTCGAGAGACACAAGTTTTACGGAAGAGTACAAGGGAAAAATGAGAAGGTAGGGAACTATATAGCATGCTTGAGAGGGTTGGCAAACACATGTGAATTTAATGATTTAACGGAGTCACTCGTAAGAGACCAGTTGGTGAGGTGCACCAACAATAAGAAAATCCAGGAGAAGCTGTTGGTAGGTAATCCAGATTTGAGGAATGCCATAGATATAGCCAAGAGCGTGGAACATACAGCGGAATGTGTGAAAGAAATGAATATAAATGAGGGGAGCAAAGTAAATGAAATTGGTGATAACAAGGAGAATTACAGAGTAGTGTATGCGGTAAAGGGTGTAAAAGGAAGAGATTTGGATAAGGAACAAATTGAAGAGAGATACAGGGAGGAAAACAGACTTAAATGTTTCAGATGCAGCAGTACAAGACATTTAGCGAACAGTACCAGATGCTTAGCAAGAACAGCTACCTGCAGAAATTGTAATAGGAAAGGGCATTTTGAAAGAGCTTGCAAAGATAGTCTAAAAAAATCTATGAATCTAGTAGGCAATAGTGGTGTATGTGAAGAAGGGTATCTGTTATGTGTAACCAGCAAAGATGTAGACTCTGGCAAGAAGATAGATTTACCAAAATGCATGATTGATCTAAATGGTGATGCGATAGAAGTGTATACAGATTCTTGTTCACAATTCACTTTCAATGTTACGACATATGAGGAGAAGTCGAAGACAAGAGGTATAAAGTTGGAAAAACCAGATGTATGCCCGATGGGTTACAATAATGAGAAAATACCGTTAGAAGGTATGTTTACAGGGAGAATATCCTTTAAGGAAAGAAGTACATTGGGAAAGGTTTATGTGGCAACGGACGGTTTAAACTTACTTGGATGGGCACAACAAAAAGACTTATGGATGAGAATAGACCCTACAGTGGAAGAGCCAGTTATAACAGTAGGTAGAAGGGTGAGTGAGGAAGAGGTGGAGGAAGAGCAAAGAAGTATGGGCAAGGAGAAATCATTTCGGGGAAGGAAGACCAGAAAGGTAGTTCAAAAAAAGTATGTAAGGCAGGAGGGGATAGAACCTGCAGAGATTTCTAAAGGAGTTGCGCCAATAGGAACTAAAACGGAAGGGAGCACTAGCAAAAAGGGACTAGGCTGTGAGGAAAGTAAGTGTAAGTTAATGAATGTTCCTTCTCTGGGCCAGCTAGATACAGGAAGGAACTCAATAATTAAGGATATAAACACTAAGGGAATAGGAGTCACCCTTAGCCAAGGTGTAGATGAGAAAGAAGAGAAAATTCTTGATCCAAGAGAGCAGGAGAAGGAATTTAAGGAGAACAGAAACAAACTAATCTTCAAAAGAAAGAATGTGTACAGCGAGAGGAAAATAGTACCACAGGCGTTCATGAGAGGAGGTATTGTGACGGTGACCTATGGTGGATTTCCAAGTTGTAACTTAATGGTAAACAAAGTCAGAGTACATTACGGGTGGCCTGCAGAGAGAGCCATGGTAGGGAGTTATTCAGGACAGTACTGGAGTTGTTCCAGTAATAATAAGACTACAGTGAGCAGGGAAGACTGCATATTTGCACTTGAGGTACCTACTACCCCAGGGGAGAAATCAGCAGTGGGACCCTGGGAAGCAATGGAAGGGGAGGCTAGAAGCACAAAATCCCTGTTTGACTACCACTCTAAAAGAGTGGAAATAAAGGTTGTAGGGAGGGTGACTGTTAGTTCAATAACTATGAGTTGTCCAGAAATGTTAAGGATGGAAGGAGCCTCTCAAGTATTGGTGTTGGGAAATGAGGCCCTGATTGGTCTACTTCAGATGAGAGAGGAACTAATTAGTTTGACTACTTCTCATCTAAATACAACTCTGCACGGTCCTAGAGGGATTGCAATGTTCAAGAGAGGAAATCCAACGATCCAAGAGATTATACTATTGCATAGCAAGAGTAGGGCTAATGAGAGAAAAGCTTTTGAGGAAATGATTTGGTTGTACCTAGTCATGCCATCCGGCATGACGAGGTCATATCTATGTGAATCAGAAAAAGGATGTGAACCAGGCACCAGTATGGGTCCACTAAGGCTTAAGGGGAAGGAGGAGAAGATGGAGGACAATGGACAGAAGCAGGAGGGTCAGGAAATTTCTGGATTGGTATTCTAGATGTACTTACAGACCTAAGTGTATTGGGAAGGGACGTGTACGGGTGCAGATGAGATAAAGCCTTGGTTCTTCATATTGGTCCACCCAGAATGTTTTAAGTTTTCTGATAGACTAAATTTTACATCTCGTGCAGATACCCTGTTTGCTGTTCTGTTCTGGGGTAGGAGATGTGTTGTAATTACCTAAAATGTAAGTTGGTACATTCCGTTTCCCCCCCCTATGTTTCCTGCTCCGTTTGGGCTGACCCATGTGCTGTCAACATTCCAAGACACAGTACCTGACTGGCAGGCTATGGATGTCGTCCTGTATTTCTATACTTGAATAAAGTGTTACTTATAACAGTGCGTGTTGGTCACTTACTACACAATACTAAATAAATGTAGCTCATTTAGATAAGTTAAATTGCGATGCTAGGATCAGCATGAAAGAGGCCAGGGGTCGTTAATACCTAGTGAAGGGCATGCAAACACTTGAACTTGATTGAACCTTGAACTTTGTTGGATAACAGGAGCAACACACAAACGATTACTAAGGAATTCATTATTTTACCACCCATATTTTTGGGCTTGGATTTATGATAGTTTCTGCGACATGGAAACGTAGATAAGGGTGAGGATAAAATGAGGAAACTCACAAAATGAGTCACAAGTACTCTGTGCTGCATATCTGGAAAATACACATAGATTAAGGCATAACATCTGATAGTGTTTGTCAGAATCCGCTTTCAGTCCGTTGCTGTTGAATGCTACATATCAAGCATATGTGGGAAGAAGGCGACCCACTTGCAACTGATTTTTCTAGAAAAAGCTAACATTTATAGATGTTGCCATTTATATCTGTTTCATGAGACTGACCCTGGTAGAAAAGGTTCTGCAGAAAAATGAAATTGATACCAATATGCACATTCTTTTTCTAGTAAACAGTCAATACACAAAAATGGTCTGAAAGATTAACAAGCATTTACAATGCAACGATTTCGCCTTTGCAAAACTTAGAGCTATTGGCATTGTAAATGACATTTTTTTTTTTTTTTAAATTTTTGAAAACCTTTATTGTGCATCAAATCAGAACAAATACGGGCCTACAACCTACCGGCCGGCCACGGAAACAGTTAAGCACCAATGCAGCGTTACGGCGACATAGTATTACTCCCCATTTTAAGCAACCATTAAATTACACTTTGATTACCATAGTACCATGTCCCAGAATCAATGAAGGTTAATTTTAAAAGTTTTTTTTTAAGCAAACATTGTAACAAGTCGTACTGTTTCAAGTCTTATAAAAAGAAACAAAGAAGGATCCATGCGGGAGGAGCAGAACCATAGTTTCAAGCATATATGCAGGATATCAACACCAACCAGTGAGTTCCCCCCGGGCAGTAAGGCAGCTATCCTCAGAGTCAAGTAGAAGACCCCCCTCGCGCGCCACCCGGTCCCTGCCGTCACCTAACCCCTAGTAAACTAGACATGGACCCAGACCGAAAGTGAAAATAAAAAATAGGAATAAAAGAAGGCACCATAAAAGGAAAAAATATAAAAGAAGCAAAAACAGGTCCCATAGAAACTAACCAAAAATAAAATATAACCCCCCCACCCTACACACATGCAGAGGCTATGGCCTACCCCCCCCCCTAGCAGAGTGTCTGTCGCCCCATAAACCCGAAATACAGCGAGAGAAGAAAAGAAGTAGAAGAAAAAGGCAAGATAAAGCAAGAAAAATGTAGAAAAGGAAGAAAGAAAGGAATAAGAAACGAAGAATTTCAACACTTGAATATAGGGAGGAAGAAAAGAACAAGCTGATCTACCACTCCCAAAAAGAAGGAAGCGGGGAGGAGCCCTCACAATATCAGAACTCCCGGACTCCCAGCTATCCGCAACCCCTACGTCATTTTAGTGTTCCGGTCCGGATCTCCCCCGGCTAGTCAAATACAAGGTCCGCAGCCATCAACCGCAACATCTGTCCCTGAGCCACCCGCCCGCGAAACAACAGTCGCCCCGTAAAGAGGAACCAAAAATGATAAAACACAATACTTGCGACTTGAAATGAAGGGAGAGGCCAGCGCGCAGAACAGGAAATACAATATGAATAGGTGGAAGTCTCACTGAATGCGCAATCAATACATCAACAAGTATTTCAGTCCGGGGTCACAACCAGGCAGACAGTCAGTGCCAGTAAGGGAAGAGTCCTCAGCCCTGTCCCGAACGTCGGAATCCCACCAGGCATAGCCACAGCGAAGCAGTGAGACAATATGGCCACAGAGAGAGTGAGAGTGTCGCAGGAACACAAAATGGCCGTCGAGAGCCATCAGTAACTCCATCGACTGTAGTAGTGAATTCCCCAGGAACCTGCAGAGCGTACGAGTTCTTCGAATACAAAGTCGGAGGGCACAATCCAGGGGCCGGTGATAAGGTCGACAATGTCTTAGATATGTCCCAAGGCACTCGCGGTGAGAATTCCAACAATGTTGCACTCTCCGGTGAAAGGAGAAACAAAGTATCCCAAATAGAGGCAGCAGGCAGACGGTCTCGGGCATCAGTAGATTCGGGAGCGGGCACCTCTGTCCAGCTGGCAGAAGGAAGCACTGTACCTCCATGGAGCGCAGGTGGAGATGAGTGTAGACTTTGCGGGGTCAGTACGTTGCAGTCCCGCCGCAGCGACGACGCCATGTCGTCCAGCTTCCTTCGCAGCACTTGGCAGCCTTGGCGCATATCAGCGCGGAGGTCGTGCAGGGCAGTCAGGATGATTTTGAGAGAAAGTGTAGGCTGACGCCCCCGGCTCTCACTTCCCAAGGAAGGTATTCGAGAATCGGACCCCATCACAGGCGGGGCAACACAGGCCACTGGCAGGGACGGGCGCTCTCCCCCACACCTCGGAGCCTCAAACAAAGCCATCATGGCGAAATTCCGGGGAAATCGCAGGATAAGTGCGGCACAGGCGAGCGTCCCTGCAGGGTTACAGCATCACAAAGTACAGCGCCAGTGAGGCATACATCGCGGAGAGGCGCCCCGTACCAGAGGGGGGTAGTGAGGCGTGGGGTCAGGCAAGCATAGGCTATCAAACATGGCCGTGCGACACTCTCCGTTCGTATCTGCCCCAAACAAAGGATCCGTTGCAATAGGGTGCCTCAGCTCAACAAGCGCTCGCTCCTGGCCGCCTTCTGCAAATCGCCGTAAGCGTCGCAGCACAGACAGTGCATCGTGAGGTCCCCACCGGTGCTCAGGTCGTCAGCGCCGATCAGGCATCCTGGCCGCCATCAGGTCTCCGGGGAACGGCAGAGAGCTTTTGTGCAGGCGGGCTCCCGGGCTGCAAGCAGTACCGCGGCTATCTCCGGCCGCCGGGCAGGTCGAGAGACCAGAAACACACCGCTGGAATCAGCGCCGCGCCGCACTTCCGTAAATGACATTTTTATTCATGTTATGTTATGTTTATTTTAATTTCTATAGCGCACGGCTACTCCATTGGAGTGTCCCGGCGCTTTTATTGGCAGCTCATAAGAAGAAAAACATAACACAGAGAAAACAAAAACATCCATTAACAGCAAAGGAGACATACTAGAGGGTAAAAAGCCAGGTTTTAAGGCCCTTCCTGAAAGACAGCAGATTAGAGGTACAGCGTAAGGCCAATGGCAGAGTGTTCCAGAGCTGTGGTGCCCTCAGTCTAAAGGAGCACCCCCCGGTGCGGGCCCTCTTTACTCGGGGGACCACCGCAAGAAACAGGGATTCAGATCGCATAGATCGGGCCGGGCAGTAAAAGACAAGCCTACGTTGAAGATATTTTGCTCCCGAACCAAAGAGCGCCTTATGAGCCAGAGTCAAAGCCTTAAAAACTATCCGCTTCCGGATAGGCAGCCAATGAAGCGACTGCAAAAGGCCGGACACTCTGGCTCGCCTATGAAGGCCAAAAATGTCACGTGCAGCGGAATTCTGCACCACCTGCAGCCGCTGTACAAGATATTCCGGAAGACCCAGATAAAGGACGTTGGAATAGTCCAATCTGGAGCCAATTAAGGCTTGCACCGTAATCTTCCTGTGCTCTTCTGTGAGCAGAGGAAGAAACTTCTGGAGCATCTTGAGAATGCCGAAACATGTGCCCGTAAGACCGAGGATCTGAGATCTCAAAGTCAGACCATTATCGATCTTAATTCCCAGATTTTTTGCCAGCTGGGACGCATGTGCTGGGGTGAACATATTAGTCGGCCACCATGTCTGCCAGTCAGAGTCTGAGGTACAGCCAAAAAACAGTACCTCCGACTTGTCTGAGTTACATTTGAGGCTGTTCAGCTGGAACCAATTAAAAACAGCCCCAAGACACTCTAGAATACTCTCTCCGTCGAAATCCTCTCCTTTCCCGCTCATAAAGAGGAGCTGGGTATCGTCGGCATAGGAGACGATCTGGGCCCCAAAAGACTCCACCAGTGCCGCCAAGGGGGTCATAAAGATGTAAAAGAGTCGGGCTCAGCACAGAACCCTGCGGGACTCCGACTCCCAACGGCGGCATCTCAGCAGAGCTAGGAGAGGCCCAGACTGTTTGTCGACGGCCAGCTAAGAAAGATGTAAACCAGCTGAACACCGTCCCCCTCAGACTGATGTCAAAGTCTGGCGAGGAGCCCCTCGTGGGGGACGGTGTTGAAGGCCGCTGACAGATCAAGCATGACAAGCATGGCTTTGCCTCCTGAATCCAGAGCCTCCTTAATGGCCTCGGACACCTCCAAAAGCGCCGTCTCGGTGCTTAGATTGGGGCGGAAGCCAGATTGAGTGGAGTGCAACAGGTCATTGGTTTCTAGAAAAGCAGAGAGCACGCTGTGCACGTGCTTCTCCGCGATTTTGGCCAGCGCCGGAAGGAGAGAGATAGGCCTATAGTAGGCCAACACCTCGGGATCTAGGCCAGGCTTTTTAAGGAGGGGGATCACCATCGCCCACTTCCAAGTCTGCGGGACCACCCCCTCCCTCAAAGAGAGGTTCAAAAGTGGGTTAGCCAACGGGTTTACAACAACCGCCATCTTCGCCAGGAATTTGGCCGGGCATAGGTCTAAAGGTGACCCAGATTTAAGGTTGGCCAAAAGTGCCAATGACGCAGAGGTAGAGATACGCGGAAAAACAGCCAAGACAGAATCCAGGGTGGGCCGATGGAATTGACCCGTCCCCACAACTGGGACGAACTTCAACCAACCTCTCAGGAAAGGAGTCCTGAATCAATTTAATCTTAGCCGTAAAAAACTTGGCAAGATCACAAACCCACGACTCAGAGGGAGCGGCTTCAGATAAATTAGACCGAGGGGCCGTTAACTCCCTCACAATAGTAAAGATCTCCTTACATGAATTGGAGGCTGCCTCTATCCGCCTAGAAAAGTAACCCTTTTTCTCATGGAGGATATCGGGATGATATACTTTGATTGCAGTCCTGTATGCAAGCTAAATCATTCAGCCTGTCCGTCAGCCACACCTGCAAAGACTCTAAATCCCGCTTTAAGTCGCCCGAGAGGGGGCACGGATGGTCAAGAGATGCCTGGGCTAGCATCTCTGGAGTCACCCGATGAAGTGCCCTAGAGACTGGCCCATGCTGTCTAGGCGCATTGCTAGGCAGTTTCTCCATGCCCGGCACATAAAACCTAGCCAACCTGTGATCGGACCAGAGCACCGGAAGAAGTTCTATGCCTTCTAAGGGGGCCGTAGAAAAAACCTGATCCAGGGTGTGACCCTTGTGTGTGGGGCCTAAAAGAAACGGGGCAAAGCCAAGGGGAGCCGTGATATCGAATAGTCTGTTTGCATCCGGGTCCTCACCCTCGTCCATGTGGAAGTTGAAATCTCCCGCCAACACACAGTGCTCAGTTCTCAAGGCTAACCCCGAACTAGCTGCCTGCAGTTCTTCAAAAAAGGATCCCGCCGGTCCGGGGGGGTCTATAGACCAGCAGCCCTTTAAGAGCTTGATGAGGGGCCAGTGTAATAGAGAAGGCCAGGGATTTAGAACCTGTAATAATATCCATAGGGATGATAGAACAAGCGGCAAGCTTATTCACCACAAGAGCCACCCCTACTCCCCTCCCCTTCAATCTATCTTGCCTAAAAATATTATATTCCGGCGGGATTGCCGCGACGATATCAGGATTGGACAGATCCCCCAGCCATGTCTCTGTCAACATCAGACAAAAGGGTTTTTCCATAACAAGGAGATCAAAGATCTCCAGGGCATGTCTGCGCACTGATCTGGTGTTTAAAAGCAGGCAGAGATGTTTCACATTGGCCCCTCCCCTCTTCAATGAAGCAGCAGGGGCATACCCTGGTGACCAACCACATCCAGGGCAGTGCCTTTTACCCCTATAGCGACCAGGAAAAACTGCATGACAGGCACAGGATACCTTTTGCAAAGAACGAAGTTCCAGCGCCGAATAGTATACCATCCTCCCGACAGTAGCAGAGAAGCCTATGAAGCCTGCCCCCCCCCCGCCGCTCCACCACCTCCGGGACGCTGATGGGCGCAGACGGGCAGGACTCTGGCAAGACTCAGGCATAGCGATGGCAAACCCGCTGCGCGATCCCGCTGCGCTAAGAGGACTGGTTTACATAGGGCCTCCAGGTGAGGTGCGAACCACCCCACCAGGACGCTCAATATGGCGCTGCAAAAGCGTCAATGCCCCTCCCAAAATGGCGCCCAAAGTACAAACGAAGCAGAACCCCAACAGCCCCAGACCCGGACCCGCTATTTATGTGTTGGTTTTTAAAACAGATACATAATGGCATTGTCATTTACATTGACAATAACTTAATCTCTCGCAAATGTGAGACCTATTGTACCCTACTGGACGAGCTCAGCAGACAGCAATTACTACCACACACCCAGACACAAAGCCACACACACACACAAACACACACACCCACCCACCCCCAGACCCAAAACCACACACACACACCCAGCCACCCAGAGCCCCACACACCCAGAGCCACACACACACACCCAGCCACACACACACCGAGCCACACACACACACAGAGCCACACACACCCAGCCACACACACACACACACACACACACCGAGCCACACACACCCACCCACCCACCCAGAGCCACACACACACACCCACCCAGAGCCACACACACACACCCACCCAGAGCCACACACACACACACACACACACACACACACACACACCCAGAGCCACACACACACCCACCCAGAGCCACACACACACCCAGAGCCACACACACACATACACAGAGCCACACACAGAGCCACAGAGCCACACACAGAGCCACACACACACACACCGAGCTACACACACACAGAGCCACACACACACACACACCGAGCCACACACACACAGAGCCACACACACACGAACACCCAGAGCCACACACACACACAAACACCCAGAGCCACACACACACAAACACCCAGAGCCACACACACACAAACACCCAGAGCCACACACACACAAACACCCAGAGCCACACACACACACAAACACCCAGAGCCACACACACACAAACACCCAGAGCCACACACACACAAACACCCAGAGCCACACACACACAAACACCCAGAGCCACACACACACAAACACCCAGAGCCACACACACACAAACACCCAGAGCCACACACACACAAACACCCAGAGCCACACACACACAAACACCCAGAGCCACACACACACAAACACCCAGAGCCACACACACACAAACACCCAGAGCCACACACACACAAACACCCAGAGCCACACACACACAAACACCCAGAGCCACACACACACAAACACCCAGAGCCACACACACACACACCCCCAGAGCCACACACACACAAACACCCAGAGCCACACACACACACACACCCACCCACGCACACAAGGGAGCAACACACACACACACCCCCACCCACCCAGAGCCACACACACACAAACACCCAGAGCCACACACACCCACCCACCCACCCAGAGCCACACACACCCACCCACCCACCCAGAGCCACACACACACACACACCCACCCCCAGAGCCACACACACACACACACCCAGAGCCACACACACACACACACCCAGAGCCACACACACACACACCCACCCACGCACACAAGGGAGCAACACACACACACACACACACACACCCCCACCCACCCAGAGCCACACACACACACCCCCACCCAGAGCCACAGCCAGGGGGCAGGGAAGCAACACCGCCAGGGGGCAGGGAAGCAAGCACAGCCAGGGGGCAGGGAAGCAAGCACAGCCAGGGGGCAGGGAAGCAAGCACAGCCAGGGGGCAGGGAAGCAAGCACAGCCAGGGGGCAGGGAAGCAAGCACAGCCAGGGGGCAGGGAAGCAAGCACAGCCAGGGGGCAGGGAAGCAAGCACAGCCATGGGGCAGGGAAGCAAGCACAGCCATGGGGCAGGGAAGCAAGCACAGCCAGGGGGCAGGGAAGCAAGCACAGCCAGGGGGCAGGGAAGCAAGCACAGCCAGGGGGCAGGGAAGCAAGCACAGCCAGGGGGCAGGGAAGCAAGCACAGCCAGGGGGCAGGGAAGCAAGCACAGCCAGGGGGAAGGGAAGCAAGCACAGCCAGGGGGAAGGGAAGCAAGCCCAGCCAGGGGGCAGGGAAGCAAGCCCAGCCAGGGGGCAGGGAAGCAAGCCCAGCCAGGGGGCAGGGAAGCAAGCACAGCCAGGGGGCAGGGAAGCAAGCACAGCCAGGGGGCAGGGAAGCAAGCACAGCCAGGGGCAGGGAAGCAAGCACAGCCAGGGGGCAGGGAAGCAAGCACAGCCAGGGGGCAGGGAAGCAAGCACAGCCAGGGGGCAGGGAAGCAGCAAGCACAGCCAGGTTGCAGGGAAGCAAGCACAGCCAGGTTGCAGGGAAGCAAGCACAGCCAGGGGCAGGGGAACCAGGGGGCGGGGGAGCAAGCATAGCCAGGGGGCGGGGAAGCAAGCACAGCCAGGGGGCGGGGAAGCAAGCACAGCCAGGGGGCGGGGAAGCAAGCACAGCCAGGGGGCGGGGAAGCAAGCACAGCCAGGGGGCGGGGAAGCAAGCACAGCCAGGGGGCGGGGAAGCAAGCACAGCCAGGGGGCGGGGAAGCAAGCACAGCCAGGGGGCGGGGAAGCAAGCACAGGCAGGGAAGCAAGCACAGGCAGGGAAGCAAGCACAGCAGGGAAGCAAGCACAGGCAGGGAAGCAAGCACAGGCAGGGAAGCAAGCACAGGCAGGGAAGCAAGCACAGCCAGGGAAGCAAGCACAGCCAGGGAAGCAAGCACAGCCAGGGAAGCAAGCACAGCCAGGGAAGCAAGCACAGCCAGGGAAGCAAGCACAGCCAGGGAAGCAAGCACAGCCAGGTGGCAGGGAAGCAAGCACAGCCAGGTGGCAGGGAAGCAAGCACAGCCAGGGGGCAGGGAAGCAAGCACAGCCAGGGGGCAGGGAAGCAAGCGGGGGCAGGGAAGCAAGCACAGCCAGGGGGCAGGGAAGTAAGAACAGCCAGGGGGCAGGGAAGCAAGCACACTAGTAGGTTTCTAAAGAGATCCTGGGCTGCACAATTTTGAGATCAAGTATTTGTACAACAGCTGGCCGGAGATCCCTACTGGAATACTGGGAGAGGTCATGAACCCTCTGCCTACTCAGAAACGCAGATAAGGAGCAAGATTAAACTTTCAAGCAGGATGAAACGGAAAGCATGATGATCAACGCATAACCAGTGCTGCTGCCACAGCCAGAGTTAAAAAAACAAAGAATGTCGCTACAACGCTTGGACAGAAAACTCCCACCTACTGCAAGTCTGCAACTTTGGATCAACTGGCCTGCAGTGCCAGGGTCTCGTGAGCAAAAAGCATACCGGGCTCCTGTTATTTAATAAGTAAATCGCGCACCGGGCGGAGAAGAGCTGCGGCAGAGGAAAGTGGGGGGGGGGAGGGAGAGGGAGGCGAAGCGAGCGCGGGACGGAGAAGAGACGGAGAAGAGCTGCGGGGAGAGGGAAGGGGGGCCACGCACAACAACAAACCGAGACCACAGGACACCATTTGGAGCGCTTGCTGGTGGGGCTTGTAAAAACGCATCTGAGATGTCTGCGTGGTTTGCGCCGAGGCGGCATTATTCGCCTTCCCTTTTTCTCTGCCTTTGCAGGTGCAGGTTTAGAGAGCATGTGCGCTCACTATATTATTGATGCACTTAAGTAGAGTGTTGCAAAGCATGTAATTACCTGAAGTAGGCGCGGAGAGAGGGGCCGCATATCCGTGATGTGAAGGACGTACGGGGATGATTACAGAGCCGGCGGTCTCCTTCCATTCCCGGCCCTTTTTGTTTAGCTGGTTGTCATGGCAAGTAATTGGATAGAATTTAAGCCACTTTCTCCCAGGTAGGGAATTCATAATTTTACCCTTCACCTAGTTTTGAGCATACTTTGAAAGAATCCTAAAGTTCCCGAAGGAACGGCGCGGCTTTAATAATTAGGTGACCGGGCTTCCTCCCCTTGAAGCTCAGCTCTGCCCTGCGTTGGCCCACAGTCCATAATGGTCGTCCCTCCCAGGCCGCCAGCGTGTCATCACTTGCAGGCCTGGGCCTTGCAATCCGTGTCTGCTGGAAAGGTTCCATTTATCGTAACGTGTTGTTCGTAAAGCCCACTCAAATAGTCCTATTGTGAAAGTAGCGCATTCTTCCGTTTTTTAAATGTAATCCCTGTCACCCTCCTTAAGTGAGGCACGCTTAGACGTGAGTCACAGGACCTCTCTTAAATAAATAACCTGGTGCCACCCGGAACAGCTGGCTATGGCTGGTCACAGGCGTCGTGCCACGAGCCCCTGCTGCCAGCACTACATGTGCCTGCAGGGCAGAAACCTGGCCGGGCTTAGATCGTCTTTCGCTCGTGCAGACAGCTGCCCTGGGAAGCAATCCTGTGCCTAGGGCCGCAAGGTCTGAAAACGCGCTGCTATTGTGGATGAACATGTGGGTTCAGCTGGTGGCCTTTCCGCAGCGCTGGGACAAACCCCTCCCCCTCCCAGTACTCAATTCAGGTACAGAACTCCTCCCTCCACCACTGTCTGCCCACACGCCACTGCAGCACCGAAATCACCACAAGCACTGCTGTTCACAATTTTGTAATTTTTTACTTAAGATAATTTGGCGCCCATCCAGCCTACACAAAATTCAGCATATTTAGTCATTCAGAGTGATGTACCACGCCAATAGTACAGTGGGAGAGGGGGCGGGAACGGGCACACGGACAGCGGGAGAGGGGGCGGGAACGGGCACACGGACAGCGGGAGAGGGGCGGAAGCGGCACACGGACAGCGGGAGAGGGGCGGGAACGGACAGCGGGAGGGGGTCGGGATAGACATACTAAGTGCAAATGCCGCTTACCTGCTAGCAAAGCCAGGAAACTGAAATCGCGCAACCCACCCCTGCAAACTACACTTTCAAAATGGGCAAAACAAACCTTTAAAAAAAAACGCCGCAATGACGGTCGCATAGGGGCGGAGAGCGAAAAAAACAGTGGAACGCCCACGAATATGCTCCCGCGAAGATTGACACATCTCTCCTCCAATGGCTAGCCTCCATTTATGGAGCTAGCCAATGGAAGAGAGAGGCGGGACAAAGCCCCGTACTGTCTAACATAAGATTTCGCCTGCGCGAACACTGCTGCGCAGTGGACGCCAGGCAAAACCTAAAAAAGTGCGGGTTAGCAAGAATGATCTATAGAGTATAACGCTTTTTCTGTAATAATTGTACTTCTTCTTACACTTTAAACTATAAATACACTTGTTTTCAATGTACCTGCTACAAGGTTGATTCATTAGTTTAATAAGTAATCGATGGCATGTAAACCCTGAATACTATTAAAGAAGTGGGGCCTTTTTCATCCCGCATGTTAAGTCGCGCAGGAGAGGTCCAAGCTCGGCACTGGCATCATGAAACCCATCCTACTGCAAGGCCATGAGAGGTGGATCACCCAGATCAAATACAACCGAGAAGGCGACCTCCTCTTCACTGTTGCAAAAGATCCGATAGCGAATGTATGGTATTCTGTGAATGGAGAGCGACTTGGCACCTACAATGGGCATACTGGAGCAGTCTGGTGTGTGAACTGTGACTGGGACACCAGGCATGTCCTTACTGGCTCCATTGATAACCCCTGCAGACTCTTCGACTGTGAAACAGGGAAGCAGCTGGCACTGGTAAATACCATTTCTGCAGTTCGAACCTGTGGGTTCGACTTTGAGGGAAACATCATAATGTTCTCCACAGATAGGCAGATGGGCTACCAGTGCTTTATCAACTTCTTTGACCTGCGGGATCCCAGTCAAATAGAGGCCAACGAGCCATACATGAAGATCCCCTGCAATGATTCCAAGATCACCAGCGTTGTGTGGGGCCCTCTTGGGGATGAGAATGGGGAACTGAACCAGTGCAGTGCTAAGTCTGGCGAGATTGTTGGCACCATTAAGGAGCATCACAAACAGATCAATGACATCCAGACTTCCCGCGACCAGACCATGTTTGTCACAGCCTCCAAGGACAACACAGCAAAGCTTTTTGATGCCACATCTTTAGAACACTTAAAGACCTTCCGCACAGAGCGTCCAGTCAACTCGGCTGCCCTGTCACTAATCTATGACCATGTGATTTTAGGGGGTGGTCAAGAAGCCATGGATGTAACCACAACTTCCACCAGGATTGGGAAGTTTGAGGCAAGATTTTTCCATTTGGTATTTGAAGAGGAGTTTGGTAGAGTCAAGGGACATTTCGGGCCAATTAACAGTGCTGAATTTCACCTGGATGGAAAGAGTTACAGCAGTGGCGGTGAAAACGGCTATGTTCGTATCCATAATTTTGACTCTCAGTAGGGAACTACGTCTTTCTCAAGAAATAAGCAAACCTTCAAACGTACAGATCCTATCAGTCCAGACTGCTCCGGGTATTCAACCATACCTAACATTCTATCTAAGTACTTATGAAAAATACATATTGACTAGGTTTCGATTCAATTCTTTCTTTCGCCTAGTTTCATTTCCAAAAAAGCAGGACTGGTCACCTAATCCAACGAAGTGCCCTTGTGATGGCATATCGCCCCAGTCTACGATGCATGTAATACTGTTTTGTAGATACTATGAGCTCTCTCGCAAGCGCTGGATTATTCCCCTACTGCGAAAAAATGGGCCTGAGATCTTGTCGGCCCGCTTATCTGGCTCTGCAGTTTTTGGACTCTCAATACACTGCAAAGTCTGCAGCTTGTTTTCTAAAATCATGTTTAAAAATTCGCTGTAATTCTTAAGTGATCCAGTTTTTTTTCTGTTCAGTCTGCCAATGAATTATTGTTAGTAATGGACTTAAGTGACAATTGTTTTTAAATGTACTTCGACACTGATTTTTATATGCACTGTAGTGTTTTATTTTTGTACTTTTTATGGTTTCGCAAAGATGTAACCGAATAAAAGATTTATGATGATGACGATGACTCAGCATGATGGCTCGATTTATGCATTTCTTTTTTTTATTTTTTTTATTTTTGAAAACCTTTATTGTGCATAAAGAAGAATAACAAATACGGGCCTACAACCATCCGGCCGGCCACGAACGATCAGTTAGCACAACAGCTTGCATTATGACGACACAGTGCCGTAGCAGAACCTCAAACATTTAAAGGAAGAAAGACTGAAGGATATCGCAGCACCGTGTCACAGGATGAATGTAGGTTTAATTTTAAAGTTTTTTGTTATGCAACTATTGAAGTCAGGCCGTAGTGTTCCGTACCGATAAAATAAGTGAAGAGCAAGGTCCATGCAGGTGGGACATGACGTTAGCAACTGTATCAAGCAAGTCGTAGATCGATAATCAAGTCCCCGCCAGGGAGGATGGTTACACAATAGCAATGCTACAGAGTAGCACCTATGACCCGGTCACATTACCACTGCCACCCTGCACCCAGCACTCCCAAACATGGGCAAGAAAGTTGAAATCATAAAGGAGAACAAAACAGGTCCCATAGAAACTAATAAAAATGAAATATAACCCCCCACCCTACACACATGCAGAGGCTATGGCCTACCCCCCCCCCCCTAGCAGCGTGCCTGTCGCCCTATAAACCCGAAATTTAGGAAGAAGAAAAGTCGGAAGAAAGGAGAAGGAACAGCAAGAAAGTGCAGAAAGAAGGAAAAAAGGGAAGAAAAGAAGAAAAAGAAAAAATGTCACTCTTGAATATAGGGAGGGAGAAAAGAACAAGCTAGTCTACCACCCCCAAAAAGAAAAAGTGGGGGGGGGGGAGCCCACCTAGCATCCGAACTCCCGGAACCCCAGCCATCCACTGCGTCCCACACTGAAAACCTCCTACTCCAAATGCGACAGCGCTGTATTAAAGAGCAACAATAGGAGAGATGGAGAAATCATTTCACGATGCGTGCGCCCAACATTTACAAAAGTAGTCCCAGTGTTCGTGCAGCCCACCCGAGAAGCCATAGTGTCATTAATCACCCCAAACACGACATGATAGCGGGCACATGACAAATCCAGTCACTAATAATAAAGCATTCTCATTTAGAACCACCGGACCCCTACAGAACCGCCCTCCCACCATCAAGGAACACAACAGTACAGGATAGTCACGAGCTCAAATGGGCAAGGGGCTGCAATGGCAAAACAGTCAGCAGAGCAAAACGATGAAAAGTCCGGGTCTCCGCCAGCCGATCAAACCAGCTGAGGTGAGGAGCCCCTTCAACCCTGGCCCGATCGACGAAACATCTCCAGGCAGGACCATCGCAACGGATACATGTCCGGCGGAACAAAGGAGCAAAATGGCCGCTCTCGACATGAAGGGAGCAGCAGAGAGGAAGATGAGCGTCCACGATCTCCAACCAACGCAACGGCCAGGATGACAAGTCCCCCCTGCCATGCAAGATGTCGCTCACTCCGGCAATGTTGAAAGAGGGCTCCGGGGGCTACACCCTCAAAGGGGGCAAACAGCTGGGAGAGCGATAAGCAAAGCCCTGAGTGCAGTTGTTCAGGCAGAGTCAAAGTTCCCGGAGTGAGGGGAAACTTCGTATCAGTAGCAGCATCGGCAGGGAGGCACGCAACACTGTAGCTAGGAACATTTCGATCTTCCGCTCGCACTTGTGGTAACACTGTATCCATTTGAAAGGCACACGCAGGCAGTAAAGAAACAGGCAGCCTCGGCCGCTTGAAGGAGAACACAGCTTCATCGATCTTATCTCCCAGTTCTTGAGCAATGTGCCGCCATGTTGCTCGTAGGTCTATGAGGGCATCAAGAATATCGCCACAGGTCAGGTCACTCCGTAATACCAGCCGATCCTCATTGCACAGCGTCGCATCTGGATCTTCGCCCGGGTCAAGTGCGGGCAGGTCCGCACAAGCTGGGGACAAGGGAACAGCCCACTAGTCTTGCTGGAGGACAAGCGCCATTGCCGTCTCTCCCACGGATCCACACTGGAGGGAGGGGGGGTGACTCCGTTATGGAAAGGCAATCGTCGCACCACGGAGGGGCATGCAGCTACCAGTGCGGAGGGCTCTGCACAATGAGATCCCCCTCGGCTCCCGGGGGTACTAATAATGCGCGACCAGAAGGACGCTGCAAGATGGAGTCCGCCCAGGACAAAGGCAGCGTAGGAGTGGAGAGCGAGGAACAAAGGGATCCCGTTTCCCAGGCACACACTCCACAGCAAACTGGAGTCGCGCCTCGCAGGACAGGATGAACACCTTCCGTCTCCCGCAATCAGATCAGTCCCAAACGACGGCACCTCCACTGCCCGTCCGCCCAATTGAGAGCACCAGTGACCTGCGGCGGCAATCGGCACCAGGATCGCGGGCAGCCCCGGTAATCGGTTATTTACCAAGTCCTCGTCCAAAACGGCCGGCGGAGGTCGCAAATGAAAGCGACTGTCATCAGCGCGTTCGTGTCATCGTCTCAGCGCGGTTTAAGCAAGGATTAATGCCAGGATTTCAAAGCAGAGCTGACGGCTTTGGGAGCCGGGCGCTCACACGTCCGTCCCGTCCGCCATCTTGGCTCCTCCTCGATTTATGCATTTCTTATTTCTCTTTTCCAAACCTGACTTCTCACTGTGATATTATTACCCGATTTACCCACCAAGGTGTGAAATGATAATTCTCTGTAATATACTTGGGAGCAGGCGACTGCCAGTGAAGCATGCAAAGAACTTTTATGAACCTAAAATGTAATGTTTTTTTCAGCTGCCTTAATTGTCTTGTGGGGCGTCAGGCAACGGTTTTATCCACTAAGCAAGGGAGGTAATGTGGAATTACCTAATCCAACTTAAATAAATAAAGTACGAATTGGTTATCTAACAGTGACCACATGTTGGTGTAAAGGAACACAGAGTTGTAATTCAGATATCTGCCAACAGGTTAATTGAATTGAAAGCTGATTGGATCATTCACAATTGATGTGTTTTTTGATTGTACTTTACTGTGCTCACTGACTGTAGCTGCCCCAAACTGACTATTGGTGTTGGCAAAGTCCACATTCTTCACCTTAAACACTGAGCCCTGGTCGGAGAGTGGAATTACATTTTAACATTGGATAAATGTGGCTAAAATGAAGACCAAGAATATTTGTAATTCATAAAGATCTAAAATATATATTTTTTTTAAATAAAAGTGGGCCATTTGTATGAGCATAGCATTGCAGCTACACTATTAAAGGTTTGGTGCCATGTTCCTCCTGAATAGCACCCCATTATACTGTATATGACCATAATTGACTAAAGTTGTACAGTAGCCTTGATTTATGGTCGTTTAAGATGAAGCACTAAAATAATTTTTCGATTAAAAAAGAAAAACATTATTTAACCAACACCACAGCTCTAGTAGAGATACTTTCTCTCACTGATTGGTGCTATATTCCGGACAACCTGGCAAGCGTTCTAATACTGGGCAGGAGAGGAATTCCTGAAGAACATAACTGCAGTAAAACCGCAGACAGTTTGGCATGAAGTGGGTCACCGTGCATGTCTGAACACAAAGCTAGAAACGTGTCCCAAAAGCAGGTGGATGTAGATTTCAAAGGACACCCGGGTGCTAGAACAACAACCACCACCACCTTGTGAGGAGGACCAAAAACACTCATCTGTCGCCACTCAATCACCAATCATGAAGATGGAGTGTGAGCTAGTTTGGGTGCAGTACCTAGTCCTGCTAATACAAAAAAGGAGATTCTCCCAAAGAGGCAGACGCACAACAGATTATCATGCACAAGAGTTTGGGATATCACAGTATCCGAATCCAGACCAGACCCACAAGGATGGCTTGGGTCCAGTCAGTCCTGTTCTTTCTAAGGACTCAAGGTAAGGGTGGGATCAGTGGAAAGGCATTAGGAATCTCAACATCCACTCAAGTGCGCTCAAGAGCAGACACTGCGTGTTCTTGGCAGTGATTAACAGATCGAGCAAAGATTCTCCCCATTTATGGAAGAGACCTTGCACTACCTCTGGCAGCAGATGCCATTCATAGTCTGCAAGGTGTAGATGGCTAAATTCATCTGCTCTTGTGTTTAGAGATCCTGCTAGGTGTGGTACGGCCAGGAAGATGTCCTGAAATCCCAGCCATGTCCAGTGGCACAGAGCCTCTAGGCACAGGGTCCAAGACCCCACCATGCCGTGATTTGTGCTTTACCACATGGCAGTAGTGTTGTACGTGAACACCTGCACCAGCCTCCATTTGATAAATGGTAGGTAGGTTTTCAATGCCAAACAGATGGCCACAACTTAAATAGGTTGATGTGGAGTCAGTTCTCGTCCGGAGGCCAGAGTCCTCTGATCTCCACCTCTCTCAGGTGGCTATCCCATCCAAGAAGTGATGCTACTGTCACTACTGTCAGCTCTGAGAAGGGAGGCGGTCTGTCACTGACCATATCACGATTCAATAACAAGTCTCCTCTGAAATCTGGATGCTATCAGAGATTCACATGATGATGCACCCACTGGGACTTCAGATAACATTTCAGAGTCCGCATGTACCATATGGCAATCTTCAGCTGCATGCAGGAGGTCAGCAGACCCACCAGCCTCAGTCAGTCTCACCAGATTACAGGACTGAGTCTGAAACAGCATGATCATGGCTTAAATGTCCTGGACTTTCTGCATAAGAGAATAGGCAAAACACATAACTGTGTCCAGAATGACCCAGATGAAAGGGAGCATTTGCGAAAGTCAGGTGTGACTTTGGCATGTTAATAGGGAATCCCAATGAACGAAGAAGGTACATGTAGTCTGAAGATAGGTGATGACTGCCAAGGAAGAGCCCATCTTTAACAGTCAGTCGAGGTAGGAAAAGACTTGGGCCCCCAAGCTCCTAAGAGGAGCAGAAACCACCACCATCACTTTTTTGAACACCAAAGGCACACTGGTGAGGCCAAAGGAGAGCACAGCAAACTGTAAATTCTCCAAGCTCACCATGACAGCAGATGTCTTTGAGCCTGTAAGACGAAGACCTGAAAATGAGCATCTTACAGTTCCAATGCTACTATCCAATCTTCAGGATCAAGGGCAGACAGGACCTGGGAAAGGATGAGCATTTTGAACCAGTCTTTTCTCAGGAAGGAGTTGAGAGGGCGAAGGTCTAGAACAGGGCAGGGACCTCCATCGTTTAGCACCAGAAAGTAGCAGAAGCAGACAACCATGACCCACTTGTGGTGTTGGAACCCTATTGATGGATCCTTTGGCTACAGGAGCCGTAACTGCTGGCATAACAAGCACAGGTGTACCTCAGACAGCCAAAGTATGACCACTGGCATGTGGGGGCAGAGTTTCAAGGAATCAAAGGCAAAAACTACACCAAACAATCTGCAACACACACACTTTTCTGAGGTGACAGTCGGCCACTCTGGTAAAAAGTATAGGCTTCTACCAGATGTTGATGGGCCGAGGAGGGTATACTAAAGCGGGTGGGTAGGGGTTACGGTAGGATGGGTGGACTTTTGGGCAGTCTGCCGTCCTTGGTGTCTGAGGTTGTGTGATTGATCGGCAGAACAGTTTTGAGTGAGGACGCACTCATTATCGGCTTATCAACATGATGCCGTTTAATCACCAGTAATAAGGGAATAATTACAAGAGGGTACCGCGTCAGCTGCACTGCTTATTTGGCAGGACAACCGTAAGTGAAGAGTCGCTTATGATCGAAAGCAGTTCCTAATTGAAGAATAGATCCAGCATCCACTCCACATGTGCAGATACAGACAAAATGAAATTGGATCTTTGGTAGCCACATTAGCAGTACATGTTTGCTGATATTAATCACACAACTGAGAAGACCATATTAAACCACCAAGCGACAATACAGATCACATAGTGGTAAAGAAGAGTCATTGATAATATGTTGAAAAGGTGCCTGTAGACCAACATTGGTCTAAGATTTTTCAAGGGGCAAATGAAAATTAAAAGAAAGCCACCATATTACTTTGTGAAAGTTACCATAGACCTTCATTGTCTGTGACAGCATATTCTACATGAGTAACCACTGTGACGGAGTCCTGAGGAAGGCCTAGCCAAAACGCTTCGTTTCTCAACAACCCACCAGTTTCTGTATATCATGTTATTGTGACAAATGGTTGCTAATATGATTTTTTTTTTGATTGTGTTTAAAATGAGATAGCCAATCATGCTCAACTGAAGTGAATACATCAAAATCATGTTCCTTATCATACAGAACATGGAATTCTTGCAATATATCAATCGTCACATTAAGAAAACAGATGTGGTTGATAAATGTACACTAATGTGGTAAATATACTCGTATATATACTTTTTGTTTACAAAATAATTAACTAAAAAAAATTAACAAAAAAAAAGAAGAAGAAGAATATCAATAAGGAAAAAAATAAACGTGTTAATCCATCTTTGGAACAATCAGTGTTCTTTTTTGATCTGGAGTTCTCAACTAGTAGTTAAATACACTGTGCCCGGTGTTTTGCTTTTTCAAGTAGTCTTTTTCCCTGCCAGGGTATTGTTATCCTTAATCCAGGGGCCCCATTCGCTTACCCCCCAAAAAAGTTGTGGGAACCACTGCCATGCCCACAAAAAGGACGGGAAGCCTTCTGGCCTTGCAGGTATGGCTGATATTGGAGGAGCTGAAGCGCCCTATCATAGCCAGGGGGGATGGAAGGATGAATTTAGTTGGCAAGGGCAGCAGACGATCTAAAGGAGCGAGCTGTGACACTGCTATCCTTAAAGAGCTCCAGCGCTGCATCCGCTTTGTCACCAAACAGGCAAGGTCCATTGAAGGACATAGCCATGAGGCTCACCTGGCTAGCCACAGTAGAGCCTAATGCTTTGCCAATTGAGTCAATAGTGCCCAAGCCGCACCTTGTGGTTAATTTCGCTGCATTCCAGCCATCAAGCATGGCTTGTGTGAGAATTACATGGGATACCTCTGGGACTATAGGTGACACCTCTGACTCCCTATACAGGGGTACAATGGGAAAAGCCCTGGGATGACCGACTGTCGAAGCCTGCCTCACCAAACTCTTGGGGGTCGGGTGTTGGATGAGGACTGTCTGGTCCCTGAGTGCCGGGCAATGACATCTGGAAACCTTGCAATTGACTGGGACGCATGATCAGGGTTTGGACCAGGCCCCCAGGAGGGTGTATGTGAGTGCTTCACTAAATGGAAGCAGGAGTCCTGCATTGGTATGCCCCAGATGTAGCTTCGCAGTTAAAACCTTACTTTTTACTTCCACTGATGGGAGCTGGAGATCAAAGGCATCAGTGGCCCTCTTTAGGACCATGGTGAATGACGCATTCTTCTCAATGGCCGCACCAGGTGAAATGACCCACCAGAGTCTGGAGAAGTGTCTAGGCGGCTCGTGTCACCCAACTCTTGTACCAGTTCTTCTCCAGGAAGAACTGAGCAATGTCACATCAATGGGGTCAAAGGCACTGTACTCTGCTTCATCCTCAAGCTCAGGCCCGCCAAAGGACAGGGGGAGAGTATTTGAGCCTGAAGGCTACCGTGGGCTGGGCGGTGCCAGTCTCAACTTCAGATGGGGTAGTTGTGGAGTGGAATTGGACAGAACAATAGGGTCACCCTTGTCATTCAGTGTTGGTGATCCGCAAATGGAGTCGAGGGACCGAACTCCGGCAAGGGTCCTGGACCCAGAATTGGGCTCAGGACGGGTGTTGGTCCAGATCCAGAAGGCCAACCTGCATCGAGGGAGCACTCACTGACAGTAATCTGTTAAAACATCGCTCATCTCCTTGGGGCCAGAAGACACACATGTGGGAGTTGGTTGCTCAAAGATGTGAGACAGCTCCTCATAAACCTCCTAAAGTTGGGAAGCAGTCGCTCCAGCATTAGGAAACTCGGGGAGGCGACTTGTAGAGGTTAGCTTTTGCTCTGTGGGTGACATGCGGGAGCGGGGTCTAGAGGCACAAGAATGCCCTGTGCTCCATTCAAGGACTTGGAAGGGTGCAGTGAAGTAGAGTGTAACTTTGACTTAACCACTTGGATGCTAGGCGTTTTCCCCCTCCTGTGCTGGAAAATGCCATTTTAGTGGCACCATGACGAGCTCAGCTCGTCATCAGCACATGACACCCGTGGGTGATGACGAGCTGAGCTCGTCATCAGCATCGAAGGGGTTAAGCAACAATGACTTTCACTTCATTGATCCCTACGTCATGGAAAGGGCTCAAAGAGTAGTCTCGAGATAGTTTGCAGGAACAAGAATGGATCCCAGGAGCAACACAGGGACCTTTGTTGCCACACCTCTCAGAGTTTCATCGTCCTCTCCCGAATCACCTTCGGGTGCATTGAGAGAGAGTTGTAGCAAGATGTGGTCGGACGCCTAGCATCACAGACCGGCCAAATGTGGTTCAGGCACAGGTATCTAGGTTTTAGAAGAGACATGTCCATAGCACACTGAAAATAATCAGGGAAAACTCTTGACAAAAGTTGAGAAAAGTTGAGCAAAAAGGGACCCATGTAGCTCTCCGGATCCACGACTCTGCCAAAAGAAAGGATGTCAGTGAGCTGGGGCAGGGCCTATGTATTGACACCACGCTTGCCACTTCCGGCACAGACAACGACGACATGGAGCTGTTGGTCAGGCAAGCAGATGTACTGCCTAATATTTTCTCGAACCAGCCTGAAACCTGTGGACTATTTTAATATGGAATCGACAGTTAGAAGTCTTTCCCAGAAAGCACGACTGGAATCAGCTATTAAATACCTTAAAAAATATATATTTATTCTCCTTAAAATATTTTTCTGCAAAGAAAATCATTACTTTCATGTATAATAGCAACACTCTGTACAGTGCATAGGTTTGATAACTAAGAGCAAGAGGTTGAATATGCACTTCAGAAGCAACTTGCTATTTTCTAAACCTTTGCTACCAAACATCTCCCTTAAATAGCAGTACTTCTAATTCAAAACTAGCTAAAATGATAATCAGCCTCTCCTAACAATAAGAACAATCATCACCCCTCAGTAATTGCGGGCTGTTGGTAATGCACTCCAACAAAGGATTCTTTTGCCCTACTAGCGTCAAGATACAAACATCTAAACATTAATACAAGTGTGTTTGAGCAACATATTCGGTGCACATTCATCAACCAGCCACAAGCGACAGTTTTGAGATCTGATAAAGTGTAACCTGAATGCAGGATTCATTATACGCCCCTTACAATCAAGATGATGACAATATATTTAGAAATACAAAATTGATCATGTGTTCAGTTCAGAATAAATTTAATGGCTATTCCCTTCTAAGAACAGCTCTGATACATAGAATGCCAAGTGATGATATAGTACATGAAGAAGAGAAGACCTTTAGTGGGCACCAAATGAATAGTTCAATAGCAGGTGCTGCAGCTTTTGGACAAGGCTTTGCTACATCAAGACTGTTTCCCAGCAGACCTTTGTCTTACCTCTTGTTTCGGTGTGCTGCCAGCCACTGAATTCAACCTCCTTGGCCAACGCTGCTAATGTATCAGCGGAATCTTCCTTTAAGGCAAATTCTGCAGTATGACTGGGCTCTGAAAACAGGGAAAATATGGGGTTCATGAGGTGAATAACGCCTGGACGAACAGCTGCATAAGATGAGGTATAAAGGCTCAAATGGGAGGCACATGCCATTCTTAAATGCCTGTCATACAATACAGTCTTGCCTTGACCAAAATTGCTAACTCCTCACACTAGACACAGTTCTTTACTTTCCTGAATGCCCAGCCAAACGTGGCTCACGTTATCTGCACATATCATGCTTGATGCCAGCCATAAGATATAACTGACTTGTTTGACCAATCTTATTAGCTCACAAGAGAAATACAAAAAACTAGAAATAGAAAAACAAATGAGTACACAAGAAAAAAAGTAAGCATGTAATGCTATTGAGGCTTTGAATTCTTTTTCCTGTTTTAATATTTCTGCACTTCTGGAATCTGCAAGTTTGCCACCTTGGGGAATTTTGTCTAGGTCAAAAATGTAGAACAAAAGATCTTTTGATGTTTTCGTTTCATTAGTTTGAGTTTCCAGCCTTTTCTGGAAAACTACATTGCACTACACAATGTGTAGGGGAGATAGAGGCTTTTAAAAGGCACTCAGGAGCTCATGGGTAGCTAGCGACAGGTCCAAAAGACAGGTCACACAGAGCAGAGGTGTTTCCAGACACTAGTCTGGCTGTGATAATCTAGATCATTTGGAGAGAGTAGATCTGGAATTTGTAGTTAAGACTTTGATTTGGAATAAGGGATTCCCAAAAATAAACTAACACTTTAAGAATATTGGCACAGAGGGGAGAGGGTTAATGCTTAACATTTCATACAATTCACAAACATTTTTATAAATAAGTAGCATTTCCTTCTTTGTGAGATATTCAACATAGTCAAGAGAATGAAAAGCCCATCCCCTAAAGTACTTTATATCCATAAATTGTTTACAAAAAGAAAAAAGTACAATAATCAGTACCAATCGTCTAACCAGGTTTCTCAAAGCAGTCTGACCAACATGGAATTTGGCTCTGAAGACTGAATCTAAGACATAGTGCTTATATCCCAAAATATTACTGTGGCTGTTTTGTATCTTCTGGAATGAGCGCTCATCTTCCCTGAAAAAGACTTGTTTGTCAACTGAACTGACAGCACAGCAACAAACATGGAAATAACCACCTGGAGACGAATCGTTTTTAATTAGGTATCCTAGTTCAAATAGGAGCATAATTAACAAAAAGTTGTCGTACCTTTTTTTCATATATATATATATATATATATATATATATATATATATATATATATACTTGGTTCTGTTTATATAGAATGAGGACTTTACTTACTTGTATAGTATATGTATAGATATTTCTAGTGTGAAATATATGATCTATAAAAACGTTTAGAAGGAATAACCTTGGGAAATGTATATAGTTCTTTGGAACTTAGAGCTTGAACTTAACTGACTACAGGAAGAATCGGTAGGTACTAAATAGGTTTTCTTTCATAAATGATGCTTCAATGTGGCCTTGTTCACGGGCTCAATGAAGGTGATGTTGATTTTGCTAAAACCAGTCTTCAAGGAAATGGGGAGGTGGAGGCTGCAATGGGAGAGTTTTCAACAGATGCAATATTTTGAGCAGGAGAGCCATTTAAATAGCTGCTCAACGAGCCATGATCAGTAGATTTGGATAGTTGAGGGCTGCCATTTTTATTTTTTTTAAATCTTTATTGAAAAAGTAGCACAACATGTTAGAATATATGCAGGCGGAAGGTCTGCAATCAATATAGAAGGATGCATCGGTTACATACATTGTGGGGACAACCATGCATAAGCAGCCCGGTATATTACGTGGAGAAAAGTTGTGTGGAACGAAGCAGGAAGGACAGGGGAACGCCTGGGTGAGACCAAGTGCTGATGAAAATGATAGCAAGGAATTGGTAGGGCGTGTGTATGGAGGGTCCTCACATAATAGGCCAACCCCAGCGGCCGCCACCAGCGTAGTGCGCAGGAGAGGCGCAGAGGGAAAGGCACTCTGGCGTTGGAGATGAGAAACAAGGGGACCCCAAATGTCAATCGGACGCCTAGTTGTCGGCACCAGCTCCTAGAATTTGGACAAAAGTGTCTGATAACGCGCAGCGTTTTAAGCCAAGTGCTGACTTTTGGGCGCATACCTTCGTCCCCAGTGCATTGAGACCCTACGCCGTGCAATAACAAGCAACATGGCGGTCTGCTTGCGGAAGGCATTTGGGCAATATTTCACAAAGCCTAAGGCAGATCAGTGGGTCTGGCGTGACAGGCGTGGAGGTACTCTCAGGGATAGCCACGCACACATCGCACCACTTGGCAGTGACCGTTGGCCAGAGCCAGGCTAGGTGGGAAAAGTCGGAGGTCTGCCATTTTGTTGGGGTAGAGATCTTGATACCCGATAATTTTATAAGATTTTTCACCCAAAAGTCTTAATACCATATCCTGTGTATTTCGGAGGTAGATATGTTTAGTATCAGATTTCTGGGGGTTTGTTTTGAAAAGTGCTCATTGCCTTTAAAGGTCAATCTCTGTCAGCGAGGCCTAGATTAAAAGCAGCAGGTCTGATAATGTAATTAAGATATTACTGGCTAATGGGAGTAGTTTATGTTCACGCCTCCCTATTGTTCTCCCCGATATGTCCGGGTTAGCCCTGATTTTTCAACCAAGGGCTCCATGAAAAGCTCAAACAAATGGGAGACAGGGGAGACCTGCCTTGTGCCCCTGCGTACATCAAGTGGATCAGAGATTACACATTGGACCCAAGTTTTAAACTTGGGGTTTAGTCCTAATTTACGATATTTTGCCGAAAGGGCTAAGAATACTTTTTCAGCGTGTAGTCATAACAGAACAGCTGTTTTGTTGGTGCAAGTGATGTTATCCAAGATGTGGAGAATTTGGTTTGGGTTGTTGCTGCACTCTTTCTCCTGTGGAAATCCAGCTTGATCAGTCTCATGGATCCCTATAAATATCTGGGCTAAAGCATCTTACCAGAAGGTCTGTAAATATTTTGGTGTTGAAATCCAGCCTGATCAGGGTCAAGGAGTCCCTATATATATCTGGGCTACAGCATCTTACAAGAATGTCCGTAAATATTTTGGTGTTGAGGAGAGAAATCGGTCAGTAGGAGGCACAGGAGGCTATTTACTAGCCTTCGAGGCCACCATTATAACAGCCTTCATCTTGGAAATAGGAAAAGTGTCTGATGTTGAGAAATGAGCTGTAGAGGCGCATTGGACTTGGGACTAGTAAAGAGCAAAATGTTTAAATACAGGTGAGTAGCCGTCCGGCCTTGGGCATTAGAAGGCTGGAGCCTAGTGATCCCAGAGAGCACTTCAAGGTAAATACCTTTTTTGAGAAACTATGCTGGATTCTTGGTCAGTGATGGTGTTAAAGAGGCAACTAACCAGGGCTCTATGGCTGACCTGGCAAGGTCTTCAGCTTTGTAAACATTTATAAATGACTGGGAAAGCTTGGGCAATCTCGCAGTCAGAACTAACAGTCTTGTCCTGAGGGATGGCGATTTCAAAGACTACAGCGCTGTGTATTTTGGTGATTATTTTGCATGACAGCAGCTTATCCGCCTGGTAGCAAGGATGGCAAGTGTGGAGCTTGGCATATTCTACTTTATCCATAGCTTAAGTTTTAAGCTGTTTGAGTAGGAACAGATATTGCCAGGTCTTGTGGGTACTTGTGCATTCAGGGCCTTCTTCAAGGGTTCTGACTTTCTCCTCCAACTCTACCCTTTTGTCTTCCCGATCTTTAATGAGTTTTGCAGATGTGGTGATATATGATGCCCCTTGCAACAGCCTTGAGCGTGTCTCAATGTGGTAATGTGGGTTTCAGGTGTATGTTTATGTTTATGGCATTTTTAGAGCGCGCAAATACCCGGGGGTGTCTCGGTGCTAGTGCAGAACTGTCACTGAGGAGGTGGAATTATACTGGGAAGAGCCATGTTTTTAATTTTTTCCTGAAACTGAGGAGAGTCGGAGCGGTTTTGATGTGGAGGGGCAGTGTGTTCCAAAGTTTAGAAGATGAAATGGTGAAACATCTGTCATCCCAGTTGACCTTTTTTGTTCGAGGGACTTTCAGCAAATGAGCAGAAGAAGAGCGGAGTGTTCTTGGGTGCTCAAGCGGGCGGAAAGCTGTTCTGAGGAACTGAGGACCCACATTGTTGACAGCCTTGTAGGTGATACACAGGGCCTTAAATATTGTCCGGCTCCAGACAGGGAGCCAATGTAGTTGGCGGATGTAGGAGGAAATGGAAGTGAATTTGGGGATGTTTAAGAGTACTCTAGCCGAGGCGTTCTGGACTAGTTGAAGTTTGTTAAGGACTTTTTTCTGGGCGTTGAGGAAAAGGGCATTACAGTAATCAGTTTTTGAAAAAACCAATGTACTAATCAAAGTTCTACCGGCTGAAGCTGGAAGGTAAGGGAGTAGTTTTTTAATTCTTTTTAGCATATAAAAAGATGAAGAAACCACTGAATTGACATGATGCTGAAATGTCAATTTGTCATCAAAGATGACTCCAAGGTTGCGGAACTTGGTGACAGGTTGGGGGGGTTCTCCCAACTCCGCTGGCCACCAGCAAGGGGACCAGATGGGGTCCAGCCTCCCGAATGTCATCACCTCTGTTTTGTCAGAGTTAAGTTTAAGACAATTAGATGACATCCAGGAGCTGATAGCCCTCATTCCCATTTGGAAGTTTGCTGCCACTGATGTACCGTTATTATGTACAGAGAGCACAAGTTGGGTATCATCAGCGTAAGTAGTAAGGGCGATTCCGTAAGATTTTATTACTCTCGCTAAGTCCGAAACATAAATGTTGAATAGTGCCGGACTTAGCGAGGAGCCCTGAGGGACGCCAAAAGGGAGGGTGAAAGTCTGGGAAGTGAAGTGGGCCATTTTGACTGTTTGGGGACGATCAGCCAGGAAGGATGCAAGGAGGTCTTTCGCTTTGTTTTTAACTCCTATAGCTGAAACACGGTCGATCAGGGTAGCATGATCGACCGTGTCGAAAGCCGCAGAAAGATCCAAAAGTATCAATACCGCAGTTCCCCCATTGTCGAGGATCATTCTGATTTCGTCTGCTGCTTTTAGTAACGCGGTCTCAGTTCCGTGACCCCGTCTGAAGCCAAATTGGGTCTCGTCTAGTATGTTGTTCTTGTCTATAAAGTTGAATAGTTGCAAGTTCATCGCTTTTTCGAAAATCTTAGCAGGAAAGGGGAGACAGGCGATGGGTCGGTAACTGGCAGGAAGGAGGGGATCGGGAGTGTTTTTTTTTAAGGAGTGGCCTAATAATGGCCTCCTTCCAAACTGAGGGGTAAATGCCCGTGTCAAACATGGCATTGCAGATGGACATCAAGGCAGGGGAAATGGCTTCCGGGATTCTGTTCAGAATAGAAGGAGGACAAGGATCAAGAGGTGATCCTGATTTGGTACCCAGGATGAGTCGATAGATTTGTTCTTTCGTAACAGCTTCGAATGATGAAAAACAGGGTGTGTCGTTGTTGAAAGGAGGATTGGAAGAAGTGGCTGAGGGGACCAGAGTGAAGGCTGAGAAAATATCAGTGACTTTCTCTTTAAAGAAGTTTGCGAGGGAGTCGCAGAGGAATTGGGAGCCACTGTGGCAGGGGGGGGGGGGGTGGAATGGAGAGGTGAGTAACCACCTGAAACAGTTCTTTTGCTGAGTTTTTTGCCTGGGTGATTTGAGAGGTGTAGTAGGCTGATTTTTCTGTGATAATAAGGTCTTTGTATATCGAGAGGGCACTTTTGTAGATAGTTTTATCAGATTCGTTGTAGTGGCGGCGCCAACGTCTTTCAAGATTTCTACACTGTTGACGCTGCAGTCGAAGGGATTCTGTAAACCAAGGAGCTGACGGGGAAAGTCTGGTGCGAAAACAGGTTTTAGAAGGAGCTAGTGTGTGACAGGCCTTATTTAGGCTATGAAGGTAATTAGCAGAAGCTAGAGAAGGATCATGTTCGGTGGTAATAATACTCTCAGACAGCAGGGCAGAAAGATGCTGAAGGTCAATATTTTTCCAGTTTCTGATGGTGATGGGGGAGTGGGATGGTGGGTGGGAAGGCAAGGTTGACAGTTTTAGGGCAAAACAGACTGCCGAATGGTCCGTCCAGATGAGGGAGGTTACATTTGACACCATGATGTTTGGGTTGCTGGTAAAAAGTCAGTCAAGAGTGTGACCTGCTTTGTGGGTGGGCTGAGTGACAATGTGCTGCAAGCCAGCAGCTGCTAAATCATTAGTTAGCGCCATGGTGTCAGGGTCAGATAAGGCCTCGAGATGAAAGTTAAAATCGCCCAGTATGGTGAAATGAGGTGACCCTGCGGAGAGCTCAATTATATTATTGAGATTATTGAGAAAGTTCGATCTGGTCCCTGGAGGGCGGTAGAGTAGAATACCTGTGAATGTTTGGGAATCGGAGATGCTGATTGAAAAAGAAGAAGCCTCGCACTCGCTGTGGGTAAAGTCAGTAAACTTGACTTTGAAGCGGTTTTTGTGTATAATGGCTATTCCTCCCCCCTTACGTTTTTTTCTATCAAGTCTACAGACACTGTAGTTCTCGGGAGTGGCTGCTCTAAAATCTGGCCCTGAAGAGTCGTCGCCCCATGTTTCGGTGGTGAATAAGAGGTCTATATTATAGGACTCGATGAATTTAAAGATTTCAGCTTTATGTTTGGGACTGAATGAACATTGAGGAGTGCTGCTACGACCTTAGGGGGTGAGGTGGGGGATTGAGTGGGGGAAGTGCATAACGGACATTTATATGGACCGATATTGAGATCGGTGTACCGTAGGTGTGATAAGGGGTGCATCACATCTGTTAAGAGGTTCAAATTACGAAGTTGTTCGGACGTATAAGTAAGGATAGAAGATATGGGAAGCGAGTGCAGCTCACCAGAGTCTGGGGGGCTGGCCTCTGGCACTGTCTCGGCGCGGACGAGCGCAGACGAGCTTGCCTTAAGCGTGCCTTCGGCGCGCAATCGTCGCGCCCGCTGCGCTCGTCCGCTGCGCTTCCTCCACAAGCACATGTTTTATTAAAGGGAGTGGAGTAAGGGGGGAGTGGCCTCGATGGGGGCGTGGCCTGTGTGCACGCCTGAGATGGCGTCAGCTAAGAGATTTGCCGGGGGGCCGCCTCTGTGATAGGTTCCACAGCGCGGCGTGACCAGCGATCAGTAGATGCTAGGTGAGTGCTATTAATCAACAACACACAGCAATAGTGACTTTAAAATGCAACGATTTTAAAATAAAGTACAACTTTAGCAAGGCTCCCGGCTTTCCGCCTCAGGAGTGAAGGATCAACTGGCTGTATCTAATTAACACGAAGCTCTGGTTCGTACACTAAACTTCTGATTGGACCTTTTTCCTCTCAAGGAGATCGTCATTCAGTGTACAGCAACAAGTGTGGTCGTTTGGTGGTCCCTTACAGTTATAGATATTTAGCAATAGTGTGAGGGTGGAGAACCAATTTCAACTTGTTCAGCCATGGGCAGGATGTGAGATGTGCCTAGGAAATAATTTTGCCTGGTTTAGGTCAAACTAAATGCCAAACGGAAAGTGTAATCTTTAAAGGTGGAGTTTTGGATGCACCATTGTAGTGTAGTTCCTATATCCCTTATAGGCTCTGCACATTGGAATAATATACACTTTAGTTTTGACATAGGACTCAGGTCAGTATGCCTTATGCCTCTATCGAGTACATTAAACTTAATTACTTGTGTGTGGCAGCTAACTCAGAGGTCACTAGAAACTTCTTGAATAAACAAGAAGGGATTAATTTCTGACAACCGCATAAACATGACAACTTTGTTTCCCTTAGAGTCAGTCAAACACTCACTAGGAGCTAAGAGGGAATAAGGAAAGGGTCGCCCTTCACTCAAAACTTGTAATACAACAATAGACCCAATCCCAAGGCGTCAAGGCATATCAGTGACTCTAACCATGGGGCAGTCAAAATATCCAGCTCCCAATCCCTCTCTTATACAATTTATAAGGAGATGATGCACTTTACTCCGCCTACGTTAAAAGACAAACCTGTTCTCCCAGACAGTACCACAGAACAACAAATACTGTGACCCAAAAGAGTAGGTCGCAAACATCCACACACTCGTGTTGGACAGAATTCTTACTAGAAAAAATGTGCGAGAAACAAGTGACTCCTCACGGAAACACCACCAACGGGGTAACTGGTATGTCATTTCCAGACAAGCCCCTGTCTCATCATCGGTAGTCACTTGCTTCTCAAAGGAAATAAGAAGAAAGGAAAGGTGTGTCCAAAACAAACAACAAAAATTGTGACAAACAGTGGAAAGCAGAAATCTCTGCTAGTGACAAACACAAACATAAATAAGTGCCTAAAAACACAGCACACAGTTCCCTTAACCAACTTTATTCATAGGGAGGTGATTATATGCTGTTTGTATTAAAAAGGCTGGTAGCTAGTCATGCATACCATTACCTAATGCCAGTGCCGACATGTTTCACTGCTATACCAACTTAAGCAGTTTCATCAGGGCTGCACTCATATGCTGCCACTCCACTTTTGGACACTAGTTCTGTGGACACTGCCTAGGGAGAACAAGTAAACGAACATGGTTAAAAACATGTAAACCCATAGTTAGCAATTTATATGAACAGAGGGTGGTGTATAAGCAATATTACCCAGAGTCCACCAAGTTAGTCATACCAGCCGCTCCAGTATCAAAAGGGTACCAGGGTACTCAAATAGTGAGTTTTTCCCTTTCACTTAATCTCAAGTGTTCTGTTGGAAAAAGAGTACACAAAGCTGTAAAATACATCGTCATCAAAATTACCAAACCAGTATGTTACTGTATAACGCATGGCCCCTGATCGAATAGTGCCCTTCTGTAATACCATTTACAGCCCCCCTGCTTGTGTAGTGCTGAATATTCAACACACGGGGACTGTATATCCACCGTAAAAGCACTCGGCAGCTAAAACTCAATGACCACCACCAAAGTGATATGGGAAAGCCATCTGTAGTGCGAGTCCGGCTGCTTTTGTAGACAGAAAGGTCCCCGCTTGTTCGCTCAGCAGGGGAACGCTACAAGACCACTGTCAAGCTAGTTACAGGGAACCTCAAGCAGCACGAGCCAGGATACCTTCGTAAACATACGGAGCCCCGTATGCTGCTCTGCTCGCCTGGTCAAAAACCTGCTATTGCCCCGCTGTTAAAAGAGTTACAAACAGCCGGACCAGTAAAAGCCTAATGTTCAGTACCTGCCATTGCCCGGGTAACGCAAACTAGCCTCACCGTAAACCCGTCGGGAAGTCGCTTCTTCTCCACCGTGCGTGTACGTCGCAAGCGCGCGTAGAAATACAAATGTTAAACAGGTCACCGCCCCTAAGTTCAAGTCATGTGACCGCGGTGCCGGTCGCGGCGGCCATTTTAAGCTAGTCAAATGGGGCGCGAGCGCCCGTAGCAAACCATGCAAAGTGCGTGCCTAATGTATATAACACCACTCCCATATACACGTTGTAAACACTCTAAAAACGGTCAAAGTGAGAGTACAAGAACATCTGAGCACTATAAAAGCTGGCAAATTAACAACTAGGCTTGTTCAACACTGTTTCACAGAGAAACACACCTTCAATTGGAAAGTGTTGGAAAGGATCAAGTGAACTCCACACAACACCGAAGGCATTTTATTGGCTAAGGAAGCCCGATGGATTTACAATGAAAAAACTAACCAAATTGGGCTGAATGAGATTATAGAATGGAACAAGGTCAAACTATAATTGGTTCACCCTCCCTGGCCTGATCCCCTAGGATTGTAACAGCTGCACCTTGGTCTTTTCATGCTTGGTCCTTGTGGGAGGGTTAGGCACACACCTGTCCATTAGGTATCTATCATGGTGGATCGACTGGTCCCTGGCAGCATGAGGTCCTTTATTGGTATGGGTCACAAACATCTTCATGTAAGCTTTGTGGGTTGATGAGGTGTCGACCATACAGGATTGGTGGTTGATCCATACAGACAGGAGGTATGGTGTTTACATTCTCACTCATGCCTTTTGCATGTAGCTTTAAGTATACAACTATTATTTGTGTTTTCTTTAAAGTAAATACAATAGCAGTTCCTCCCCTATGTCCTTGGCCGCCTGTGTAGAATGACGCTGCCTGGACATCCGGGGTTACATGATAGAGGCACCTACATCCAGCGCGTACAGACCCTCGCCTGCTTTCAGGAGATGCTTCACAGATAAGATGGAAAATCCCGTTTTTAGAGTGTTTACAACGTGTATATGGGAGTGGTGTTCTATACATTAGGCACACACTTTGCATGGTTTGCTACGGGCGCTCGCGCCCCATTTGACTAGCTTAAAATGGCCGCCGCGGCCGGCACCGCGGTCACATGACCTGAACTTAGGGGCAGTGACCTGTTTAACATTTTTATTTCTACGCGCGCTTGCGACGTAGACGCACGGTGGAGAAGAAGCGACTTCCCGACGGGTTTACGGTGAGGCTAGTTTGCGGTACCCGGGCAATGGCAGGTACTGAACATTAGGCTTTTACTGGTCCGGCTGTTTGCAACTCTTAACAGCGGGGCAATAGCAGGTTTTTGACAAGGCGAGCAGAGCAGCATACGGGGCTCCGTATGTTTACGGAGGTATCCTGGCTCGTGCTGCTTGAGGTTCCCTGTAACTAGCTTGACAGTGGTCTTGTAGCGTTCCCCTGCTGAGCGAACAAGCGGGACCTTTCTGCCTACAAAAGCAGCCGGACTCGCACTACAGATGGCTTTCCCATATCACTTTGGTGGTGGTCATTGAGTTTTAGCTGCCGAGTGCTTTTACAGTGGATATACAGTCCCCGTGTGTTGAATATTCAGCACTACACAAGCAGGGGGGCTGTAAATGGTATTACAGAAGGGCACTATTCGATCAGGGGCCATGCGTTACACAGTAACATACTGGTTTGGTAATTTTGATGACGATGTATTTTACAGCTTTGTGTACTCTTTTTCCAACAGAACACTTAAGATTAAGTGAAAGGGAAAAACTCACTATTGGAGTACCCTGGTACCCTTTTGATACTGGAGCGGCTGGTATGACTAACTTGGCTGACTCTGGGTAATATTGCTTACACACCACCCTCTGTTCATATAAATTGCTAACTATGGGTTTACATGTTTTTAACCATGTTCGTTTACTTGTTCTCCCTTGGCAGTGTACACAGAACTAGTGTCCAAAAGTGGAGTGGCAGCATATGAGTGCAACCCTGATGAAACTGCTTAAGTTCGTATAGCAGTGAAACATGTGGGCCCTGGCATTAGGTAATGGTATGCATGACTAGCTACCAGCCTTTTTAATACAAACAGCATATAATCACCTCCCTATGAATAAAGTTGGTTAAGGGAACTGTGTGCTGTGTTTTAGGCACTTATTTAGGTTTGTGTTTGTCACTAGCAGAGATTTCTGCTTTCCACTGTTTGTCACAATTTTTGTTGTTTGTTTTGGACACACCTTTTTCTTCTTATTTCCTTTGAGAAGCAAGTGACTACAGATGATGAGACAGGGGCTTGTCTGGAAATTACATACCAGTTACCCCGTTGGTGGTGTTTCCGTGAGGAGTCACTTGTTTCTCGCACATTTGTTCTAGTAAGAATTCTGTCCAACACGAGTGTGTGGATGTTTGCGACCTACTCTTTTGGGTCACAATATTTGTTGTTCTGTGGTACTGTCTGGGAGAACAGGTTTGTCTTTTAACGTAGGCGGAGTACAGTGCATCATCTCCTTATAAATTGTATAAGAGAGAGATTGGGAGCTGGATATTTTGACTGCCCCATGGTTAGAGTCACTGATATGCCTTGACGCCTTGGGATTGGGTCTATTATCCCTTAGAGTCAGAACAATCTCAGAATTGTGGAAAAAATAGAAAGCAGTTTCACTCAGTCAATAATGCATGCTTAGTTTCTACAGAGTTGCACAGAAATAGAGAGACATGCGTTTGAATAAAAGTTTTTTTTTTTAACAGTCTTATTTCTCATGCAAGAGATATGAACTGCTACAATAGTAAGACAGAATGCGAAGTATAATACTTACAGCGTTAGCAGTAAGATAAAATAATACTGCAATAGCATGGTCTGTAGCTATGACATATATACAAATATAAACATAAATAACAGGCTAAGATACTCAACTGGTGCTTCTAAAATAATCCTACCCCAGTGTACCTAAGAAATGCGTTAATTACCTGTAACTGCAGTTATCCAGTATTGGTATCTTTCATAGATTCACATGCCTGAATCATTCCCTGTCGTCGGGGTGGGAGTCCCCGGTATATAAAAAGAGTAATGTCATAAAGACATATACATAGCAATAGGCCAGAGGCCTCTCATTAGTAACATATCCATGTCCTTTTGTAAAAAGGACCAAACTTTGGCCAAGAGCCAATCAGATATCACCACCCTCTAGAACCTTCCTGGAAGGAGCCCTAGTCCCTCAGATTTTCGTAAGCACAGTGCTAAGTAGTACCTACTGAGAGAACCAAGGTGAGCCCTTCCAGGGGAGGTGGGTGGGTTGCATGTGAATCTATGAAAGATACCAATACTAGATAACTGCAGTTACAGGTAAGTAACGCATTTCTTATCCAGTATTATGGGTATCTTTCATAGCTTCACATGCCTGAATCAGAGTAGCAAGCAATAACCAGCTCATTTCGTATGGTACAACATGAAAAAAACACACGATATAAGAATACCATTTGTGAAATATAACAAGTACCAAAAACAATATAATAGAGAACCGTGTAGTAGACAGTAGGAAGGTGGGATGAAGAAAGAAGGCTCACCTCTAGTGAAATAGATGACGGAGCACAGCTTGACCCACTGCTGCATCTTTCATAAGTTCAGAATCCAAGCAGTAGTGCCTGGTGAACGTATGTGGTGTCTTCCACGTCGCGCTCTTTATTTGTCGATAATGGGCACTCCTGCAAAGAGCGCCATTGAAGTGGAGACAGCTCTGGTTGAATGAGCTCGAACTTTAGAATGCAGAGGATGACCTGCTTGTTGATGGCAGAAAGTAATGGCTGCAGAGATCCAACGAGAAATGCTCTGCTTAGTAAAAGGAAGACCCTTTCTGGGCCTGCTGAAGGCGACAAAAAGTTGGTTGGATTTCCGAAACTGTTCTGTTCAGTGAATGTAGAACTTCAGACAACGCTTGAGGTCTAAAGAGTGGAGAGATCTCTCTGCAGCGGAAAGTGGATTTGGGAAGAAAGTCCTCAAGACTATAGTTTCATACAGGTGAAAATTAGATGGAACCTTTGGGATGAATTTAGGGCTGGTCCGTAGGATAACTCTGTCCTGTTTGAATTGCAAGAAAGGATCCTGAATAGAGAAGGCTTGCAGCTCACTTACACGCCTGGCTGATGTGAGCGCTAGCAAGAGAGCGGTTTTCCAAGACAGGTATTTGATGTTGGCTCTGTGTATTGGCTCAAAGGGATGTTTCATCAGTTGAGCAAGAACAATGTTTAATTACCAGGTGGGTGGTAAAGCTCGCACCGGAGGGAATGTCCTAAACAGGCCTTTTAAAAATTGCTTAACCAGTCTATTGGACCACAGGGAAGTACAAGATGACGAACGCCTGAAGCGAGATATTGCCGCCAGGTGGACCTTAATAGAAGCATGGGCCAATCCGGAGTGCGCCAAATGGAGCAGGTAAGGTAGAATTTGTGCAGGTGTTGATGAAAAAGGGTGTATCTTATTTGCTTTACACCATACACAAAACCTTTTCCACTTTAGAGAATACGTCTTGTTGGTACTGTCCGCCCGAGCCTGGGCTAAGACTGCCCTGCATTCTTGAGGAATGTCTAGGTGTTGAAACTCTCTGAACTCAGGAGCCAAGCCGACAATCAGAGATGCTGGATCCGGATGCTGGACTTGCCCTTGGTTCATTGTAAGGAGAGTCTGGCAAGGCTTGAGTAGAATTGGCGGTTCCAGCGACAGGAGATGAAGCTCCGTAAACCAGTGTTGGCGTGGCCACGCTGGTGCTATTAAAATCAGGGTGCAATGCTCTGCCTTCAGTTTCCGGAGGACCCTGGGAATCAGGGGAAATGGAGGAAATGCGTACACAAAGATGTTGCACCATCCGATCGAAAATGCATTCCCCAGTGATCCTTTCTGGGGATGCCAGCTTGCGTAATGTTTGCATTTTGCTTTGTGTTGTGTCGCAAAGAGATCCAGATGAGGCCTGCCCCATCGGGCGAATACAGAGCTGAGAAGTTGATGATCCAGCTCCCACTCGTGGCACACGGAACGTTACCTTCTCAGAGAGTCCGCCAGGACGTTGTCAGTCCCTGGGACGTAGTCCGGCCGGAGGGAAATGTTGTGCTGAAGAAGCCATTTCCAAATTTTTTTAGATTCTTGAGACAACGACAGACCATGTTCCCCCTTGTTTGTTCAGAAAGTGCATTGTGGTGGTGTTGTCTGTTCTCACAAGCACTGGGGAATCTCTGATCCTGGGCAGGAACGCTTTTAATGCCAGGTAAACTGCCCTTAACTCGAGGAGGTTTATGTGCAGTTGCTTCTCTGCCACGGACCACTGCCCGTTGATTTGAAGGTCCAGAAGGAACGCCCCCCAACCTTCCAAGGACGCATCTGTAGTGATCACATGTGGCGAGATTGGAAGTATGAACGAAAGGCCTCTCCGTAAATTTTGTGGATAAAGCCACCAGCTCAGAGCCTGGACCATGGTAGGAGTTATCCGGATGACGTCGAAGGATCCCCTGCATTGAATCCACTGAGCTGATAGCGCCTCGTGAAGTGGACGCATACGAAGGCAGCAGTGTGGGACCAACAGGATGTTCGAGGACATCATCCCTAACAAGGACTTGTACAGGCGCACGGTGATGGACTTTTTAGATTGAATCCGGGCGGCCAAGGTCTGTAGTTTCACTTGACGTTCCTGTGAAGGGAAAGCCTTTCTCTGAGCAGTATCTAGGACAGCTCAGAGGAAAGTGAGACACTGGGACGGCTGAAGGACGGATTTTTCCTCGTTGAGAGTAAGGCCCAGACCATTGAAGAGCTGAAGACAGGCATTGGAGGACTTGGTCACGCCTGCGCGAGTAGGTGCCTTGACGAGCCAGTCGTCTAAGTACGGGAAGACCTGGTGTTGTTGGCGGAGGTATGCTGCTACTGGAGATAGACATTTGGTAAAAATGTGTGGTGCTGACTTTAGGCCGAAAGGCAATACTCGAAACTGGTAGTGCTTGCCCGCCACCTCGAACCTGAGAAATTGTTTGTGGTTCCTGTGGATTGGTATATGAAAATATGCGTCTTGAAGATCTAAAGACACCATAAAGTCGTTCGCATTGAGGAGTTTCAGCACCTCCTGCATGGACACCATACGGAATGACTGTTTTTTGAGGTATTGGTTGAGGTTTCTCAAGTCCAATATAGGTCTCCATTTTTACTCCTTTCGAATTAAGAAGAATCGGGAGTAGAATCCCTTGCCTTTCTGATTCCGGGGGACTCTTTATATTGCTCCTATTTTTTAGCATTAGGGCGAGTTCCAATTGCAGCAGTTGCAGATTTTTGTGCCGCATTGGGATTGGCGGCTTTTGAGGAGGAATTTCCACAAACTCTAAAGAGTGTCCCAATTGAACAAGTTGGAGGACCCACCGATCCGTTGAAATATGTTGCCAACTTTGCAAGGTGGAGAGAAACTGGAGACCTGTGGCAGAGAGACGTCATTGCCTTCTGTCTGCGTCCTTCTTTCCTCCTCGTTCTCGAAAGGAAGACTTGTTGTAGGAAGACTAGTTTTGCTGCTGCTTTTGCTGGTACTGGGGTTTGTATTGTTGGCTTGAACCGTACGTGGATTTGTACCCCTGATAGGTGCCTCTAGAGGACTGACCTCTTCCTCTGGAGCCCCAAAAGGAAGGATTCTTGTATTGGAGAGTACCTAGAGCTCTTGCGGTATCAGTATCTTTCTTGATATCCTGTAGCATCTCATCGATGTGTTGTCCAAAAAGAAGCTGACCATCATACGGCATGTCAATACTTTGGTCTGAATTTCAGGCCGGAAAGATGTTGCCTTAAGCCAACCTTGAAGCCTCAGGACTGCAGCTCCTGCCAGCTGCCGGAACCCTGTGGATGCGATATCCATCGCCACATCAATCATCTCCGAAGCAGAACGCTCGCCTTCAAGGAGAATCTTCTTCGCCTCTTCTTTCTGCTCCTATTGAAGCGAATCCAAGTATGGAGCGATATCCGCCCACATTTGATGGTTGTACCGTCCCAACAGTGCTAAAAAGTTTGCTGCACGCACCGTTAAAGCAGACATGGACGAAAACCTCTTCCCTGTGTTGTCTAGCTTTCGGCCTTCCTCATCTGGCGGTGCAGCCAATGCAGCCGAAGGATTTTTTGACTTGCGTTGCGCTGCCTGGGTGATCACAGAGTCCGGCTTTGGATGGCCAATAAGGCAAGCTGGGGCTGTGTCAGGAGCTTTATATTTTTTATCCAGTCTGGGCAGTATTGGAGCCAGAGATGAAGGGTTTTGCATTATTTTCTCCCCTTGTTCCCAGATGTAATCAATGATGGGAATGGACCGTACCGCCTTTTGGAATGGCTCTTTAAAATCATAAAGGAAGCAATCCTGTGGTGTTGCTGTTACTTTAAGTTTGAAGCGCAACGCCGCTCTCTCTAGGATGTTGTGGAATACCCAATGTCTACCGGGGGTGAATCCGCTTGTGCCTGAACAGGGGATGCTGGACCAGGAATCACATACTCATCCCATTCGTCTTGTGTGTCCTGGAGCTCCCCTTCCTCACGTTGTTGCTCCTCTTCTTCGTCTTCCTCATCAGAGGATGGGAGAGGACGCGATGGAGCCGGATCTGGTCGAAGGACTAAAGGAGTAGGCCGAGGCCTAGGTGGCGGTGTCACAACTGGCGGTGTCACCACTGGCGGAGGCGAAGCAGGGGACGGGAACCTCTGTTTATAGTCCGCAATGAGAAACTGCAGGTCTGTCACTATAGGAGCTGGGAGGCACACCATAGGCTATTGAGGAGGTGGTGGAGGTTGGAATTCCTCTTGATACTCCAAATTATCCTGTCCTTGTTCCTCATAATCTGAGCTTTCGTGGAGTTTTATGTGTAGTTCAGATGGGCTTGTCGCTTGTTGGAACATAGAACCCTCATCCGAGTCCTCATTATACAGAAGATGAGCAGGGGGCCATGGTTGGACCCTGCTCGGAGAGGTCAACTCCGGTGTAAGAGTATGCGTAGGCACCCTGTAGTGCGTATAGGTACACTTCAATGGAGGCGATCCTACAGTCGTCGAACCCGTCGATGGAGTGGTCGTCGACGGTGGAACGTTGACAAGTAACTGAGACTCCGTCGTCTACGGTGTTTTCTTCGATGACGATGTAGACGGCAGCGTCGTCGACTATGGTTGCTTCGTGGACAGCTTCGACGCTGGTGTCGTCGTCGATGGCTTAGTCGAGGCTGGTGTTGTCGACGGCTTAGTCGACGTTGGGGGTCGCCGTCGACTGTCTCGTCAATTCGGGTGTCGACGACGATGACATCGACTATGAACTTGTCGTCGACGATGGGCACCTCATCGCTGATGACTATTTCGTCGAGGTTGAGGCTTTCGTCGACGTCGATGATTTTGCCGATGACGACGGTTTAGACTTAGTCGACGATGAGGCACTCGTCGACAGTGGCGCCGTCAATGACTTTTTAATAATAACCAGAGATGGAACAGACCTACCCGTCGACGACGAGAATGTAGTAATCGTTGATGTTATAGAGGACGCCACCGACGTGTAGATAGTGGTTGTCGACATTGTCACAGGCAGAGCTGATGATGTCACCAAAGGTTTCTTGGAAGCAGGATCTTGTGGAGAAACCTTCACAGCAATAGCCTTAGAACAAACCTCTGAAGACTTGGGCGTCTTCTTTTGAGGTGGCTGTACAGATGGTCCTGGGGATGACGTTCTAGGCCTTTTGGGAGAAGAGTGTATACTCCTAATGGAACACTCACTCTCACCTGAAGAGACTGGTTGATCCTTGTCCTTGAATCTCTGAAGCCATATCAGCAGTCGGCCATCTCTATCCTTGAGAGTTTTGGCTGAAAAAGTACGGCAAACTTTACAATCCTTTGCTGAATGGTCAGGGTATAGACAGTAAAGGCAGTCCTCATGCCGGTCATCCACACGAAGCTTCGTTTTGTGACAAGAGGCACAAGGTCTGAAAAGTCCCTTTTTTGGAGCATCAGCCATGACCAAACGGAAGATCCCTCACAGAATGATACAAATATGTGGAAATAAATCCAGAATACAAAGAAAACTGAGCAGAGCTCAGAGGAGACTCCCTTAGCATGATGTGCAGTAGAAAATCTGAGGGACTAGGGCTCCTTCCAGGAAGGTTCTAGAGGGTGGTGATATCTGATTGGCTCTTGGCCAAAGTTTGGTCCTTTTTACAAAAGGACATGGACATGTTACTAATGAGAGGCCTCTGGCCTATTGCTATGTATATGTCTTTATGACATTACTCTTTTTATATACCAGGGACTCCCACCCCGACGACGGGGAATGATTCAGGCATGTGAATCTATGAAAGATACCCATAATACTAGATAACCTAAGTATAGTACAAGGGAAGTAGTAGGTGCTGTTTAGCTATAGTTTAGTTGTGGCAGGAGTTGCCAAAAGTTTCTCTAGGTTCTAGGTTGCTCCATACCTTAGAATGAGAGAGGTGGGTATCTCTTCCCGGGACTCGATCTCTAACACCCCACAAGGGGAGTCAGAAACACTGGAGCTGGATTGTCGGCGAGGAGGATGACAGCGTCTGGTCAGTGTGTCAGCTGGGGACTTGACTTCCTTCCGAACTTGCAGTGGCAAGCCACGATGTGCAAGTAGGTAGCCGAATTGCGCCATGCACCGTGATTTGCCATGGTAAGTGAAGGTATATTTATATACCATGGCAACTCCGGCTTGTTCAGTTTAAGTACCTACACCAGGCATATTTCTCACCTTATCGCCTCCGTAGGGCCTGGGTAGGCCCATCACCTGTGTGCTAACGCTGTCCGAAGCCCAGAGGGGACTTCTATCATATGGTATTGGCTTGCCCAATTATACAGCCATTTTAGTCATGTATACTCTCCATACTATCTAGGATACTAGGACAGCAAATCGAAGACACCCTAGGCTTGCATTAATGGGTATCCTGGACAACATGGGAGGACCTGGGGGGCAGGATGTTGGTAGGGAGGAGACACTACCGCACCCAGTCTGGCGACCTGGAGGAAGGGCATGGACTGGTGTGCAAAGCTGGAAGAGAACTTATACTGCACGTGGATGCCCCTGCAAGTATGAAAGAGTCTGGGCAAATGGTGAGACTACTATTGTCGGGATGGGCAGAGTTGAGTGGGTGAATAGTACTTAATTCATGTATGGATCTAAGGGAACTATTTGGGAAAGTGGGCGTAGGGGTAACGTTTTGTAACGCATCGGTCTTGGAGAGCGACGCGCTCACCAGGTTGTTGACTCCGCCGTGAGGGGAATGGCTTCTCCACACCTCCAGCACGCTCCTTCCGGGACAGCAGCTTTTTACCAGCCGTTAGGGGGAACGGCTTGCTGGGCAGTTAGCTGCAAATCCTGCCGGGAGGGGAACGGCTCCAGGCAAAGGACTACAACTCCCGGCAGGCACTGCTAGATGCCAGTCGATTACGTCATCGCGGCGCCAGGAGGCGCGATAACTGGCGAGCAGCCCCCCGCGGCGCAGGACGCACATGGGCCAAAGGTGGGCCAGTCTGGGCCCGTCAGAGGCCGGAGGAGGCTGGGCCACCCCCGTGAGGTGGTTCACAACAAGCTGTGTTGCTGTGCTGTGTTGTGGTGAGTGCCAAAAATCATAACGACATGGGGAAGCCCACTATCGTACCAACCCCCTGCTCTACCACTACTATAGATAGTATGTTAGAGAGAGTTGTCAATATTGTCACTACGGAAATTGAGCTAACAGAGGTGATTATCCTTGGTACTTGTAGCCCCACGAACCAGTCTCACAGCAGGGGAAAACCAGGGGGAATATATCGGACCTCCCTTATCACCAAATGTAATATTCACTAGCACAAGACACTCATCAATCCAGAGAAGTGGCTGTGACATGGAAAGTAATCGGGGTAATAGTGGTAATTAAATTCCTGTGGACCATCGAGCTATGGGTCATGCAAAGGATATTGTTTCAAACAAAGATGTTTCCCCAAACCCGATAACTACCGTAGAAAAAAGAAAAAGATCTATAGCTAAACCAACCAGCTCTAAGAGAAAATAACCCCCACGCTCAAAGCAACAACAATGCACAGCCTTGAGCTCATGGATCCAAAACACGGTGGATCCTGCAACTTTAGCAAATGTGGAACCTTCGGATGCAACAATGGTTGCCACTGTCGATCTAACCCGGTCAGAAACATTAATTCAATCCATTCTTACGCAAACTGAGAATACTGTAGACCCTACAACTCTTATCCGACCTGGTGACTTTTCAATTGATATCATAGCAGACGTGGTATATGAGTGCATGAGAGACCTGGTGGATAAGACCTTTAACGTGCTCTGGAAACGCCTAGATCGCTTGGAGACATTGATAAACAAATCAAATGCACATATTAGTATATCTAAATCTACAACCAAGTTCAGGAGGGGTCAGAACCCCAAGTCTTTTGGTGGGGAGAACTCAAATGCCGAACAGCAAACTTCGAATTTCACATTCCTCCCCTTTAGAGACTCCAATGTAATATGCAGTAAAACCAACAATAGCTTACACTCTTAAACTATACCTATGCCCAGTGGAAATATTCCATTATGCACAGGGTATACTGACTACACTAGCAGCCCAACCCTAATACCCACACATCCAATTGTGCTGCTACCACTAATCCCTTAACACCTTCAATGCTACAGCAATTCATCCCGGATGCTGCACTCCCTTGAATCCCATTGTTCATGACAAGCTCAGCTCGTCATGAGCACACGAGAAGTGTACTGCATGACAAGCTGAGCTCTTTATGTGCATGGAAGGGGTTAAACTTCGCCCGCCTGAGGCGTGACAATCAGAATGCTATCCCCACCTCAGAAAACAATGATACCGGGTCATCTTGTAGCCTAGGGGCGATGTTCTTAACTTACCACCCGCAGCATGTCCCTACGTCCTAGTTTTGGCAGGCGGCCCCCTCACCCAAGAAAAAAACAAAACGAGACCGGAGACCAGCTGGGGAATAAAAGCCCGGACTGGTTGGTTAAACAAAGGTTTTAGGGTGGTAAATATAGGTGAGATCATAATGGTACGTGGGGTTGGTTGGGTAGGATCATCACAAAAGAACATTAACGGAGACAGTGTTGTCATTAATTTTAGACTGTCACTGGTAAAATCCATATTGATGACACAGGAATCCAATAATAACTTCCGAACCCTCGTATGGTCACTGCCCCTGGGTTTTTTTCTACAAGCCAACTCTGAGCTCAAATACCTTTACCATTTCTCCACACACCATGCAGATTCTCTCTGCCCTGTCGGGGTTAGATAGCATGGATTGACTACCCCCTACTTCGACGACAGCTGCACCTGCCATTTCTGATTCGTTGTTCGATTCCTTAAAGATCATTACCCCAAAATCACACGATCAGAATGATCCAAACTTGCAGGTGCTTAGCTGGAATGTTGCAGGTTTGGCCTCCGAGTTAAGCTCCACAGACTGGGGCAGTTAAGTCCAAAAATATGATATATTAATGTTCCAAGAAACATGGAGTACGAGGGATTAATTCTTAAAAGGCTTTGCTTGTTTTAGTAATACTGTACCTGTCCCCAAAGTAGGTCGCCCATCTGGTGGCCTTTCAATTTGGATTAAAATTTCATTAGGTGGTAGCTTAAAGTCCCTCCCTACAAATAATGACAATTTTCAAGCTTTGATTTATACACGGGGAGCCTCAATCTGTTTTATTAATTTTTATAACAATTTTGTAAGTCATCCTAACATGAATTTTATTAACTTGTTTGATTCTATTGCTAAATTGCAAAATCAGAACCCGTGCCATAATTTGGCTGGAATCTGTCTTGGTGGTGACGAACGCTAGACTATCCAGAGAAAATGGAATAGCTACCACATTTAGGGCCTGTGAGCTTGTATGTAAAAGAGGGATGGAATTGTTAGACCTTTTGTCTGCCTGTAATTTACTCAATGTGATGGAAATCGCAGATTCGTGCCAAGATAATAATCGCTTAATACCTACCTTCAGAGGTCGTGGTTGCGCCTCAATTATTGATTATCTGGCAGATGCATCAAGCAAAATACCTCCCGGTAAAATAGCGAATCGGTAAAACAGGCCGATGCCGAACGCAAAACCAGAAAATGCAATGCATCAACCCCAAATCGGTAAAAAATAAAGAATCGCTAAAAAATCCCTTCGGAAAATTACTGAATCGCAATTCAGACAATCGGAAATAACTAACACCAAAGCTGACCTCGGAAATACCGAATCGCTCATAAAGAATCGCAATAGAATGCATGAAAAATCGCAAATACCGAAAATGCCCAAAATCGCAATTTAGCATGAACAATTAAGGGGAATCTCAAACTGGAGGTAAAGTTATTTGAAGGAATGAAGAAAAAAAAATCTTTTTCAGGTGCTGACAATCAGTAACCCTTTAAAAATGCCCCTGGAAACCCTGTAAGCCTACAAAAATGGCCGCCCCCTACGTGCTTGCTAGGAGGAGGAGGATCAACGCCCAGGCTCAGCGCAGGAGGATGATCCAGGACAGGGTCTTCAGGGTGCGCATCACATTGCTGGGGCAGACAGAGGAACAGGTGTACGATAAGTACAGACTCAACCGTGCCTTGATCATGCGCCTAATAGCAGATCTGGAACCAATACTGCAGCACCAGACCCGTAGGACCAACGCCATACCAGCCCATGTCCTGCACCTGCTGGCGTCTGGAAGCTTCCAGGAGGTAATAGCAGAGGCCGGAGGCGTGTCGCAAAGCGCACTATCGTGCTTCTTCCACCGGTTCCTAGAGGCCATGCTGACATTCATACATCGCCACATCACCTTCCCCACAACCTCCCAGCAGCTGACACGCACCAAACGGGAGTTCTACCAGGTGGCACAATTCCCCCATGTGATCGGGTGTGTTGACTGAACGCATGTCTCCATCTGTCCTCCCTCAGCCATGGAATACATCTTCCTCAACCGGAAGTCATATTATTCCATCAATGTGCAGGTCGTGTGCAATGCAAAGCACATCGTAACGGACCTCGTAGCCCAATTCCCAGGGAGCACACACGACGCATACATCTTCCGTCACAGTGGCATCCACAGGCGCCTGATCAACGGTGATTTTGGAGAGGGACACCTACTAGGTACATATTGATGCATCATCGTTTACTCCATCGACACATGTATCATTGCATTCATGCTGCTGACCATTCTCTCCCCATCCTGCAGGTGACAGCGCTTACGCCTTGCGTGAGTATTTACTCACTCCCTACCTCAACCCAGCAACACCTCAAGAGCAGCGCTACAACAGAGCACACATCAGCACAAGGAATGTGGTGGAGTGTACATTCGGCATCCTAAAGAGTCGCTTCCGAATACTGCACAAGACAGGAGGTGCCTTGCAGTACGACCCAGTGACCTGCTGCCAGAACCCCCCCAACACCAACAGGCATATGTACCCAACACAGCAGAAGGGCAACGGAGGCGGACATATCACATGGCATAATTTCTGATACAGGTAAGAAAGAGCATTGACAACATGATCTGGTTTGCAAGGGTTTAATGGACATGAACACCGGACTGGTGCAGAGAAATGTAACTCAAACATGATGCAGCTGAAATAAATGCAAAACTTAAATTGTCCGTTAACATGGGTGCTGCATGTGGCACTATAGTTGGCCCATGGTTCTGTCATCATGGATAGGGAGCCATTGCCACATGGCTACTTGCGTTTGCCACTTACCCCCAGTCTCCTGTCCCGTGACTCCTCCGCATCTCCACAATGAGTGTCTGTGGCTGTTGCGCTGCGCCCACGGCGCCTCCTCCCGCTGGTCTCTGGCAAGGAGACGCTGCTGACACTTGAGGCAGCCTCACTCCCCTCATCCACTCCCACACTGCTGACACTGACAGTTCCAGACTGCAGATGTTCCACTGCAGTGGTCACTCTCTCGAGGGCCCTTGCCACATCCTCACAATAATGCCGTAAGTCAACCTTACTTTTTTGGCCTTCAACAACAGCACGTGTCAGTTCCTGCAGGCATAGCTTAATGTCATTGTTGCCCTCAGCTACGGCTGTGGTGAGGTCACGCACAGCGTCAGTCATGGTGACAATTCTGTTGGACAGTTTTGTCATGGTAAGATTAATTGCACCCATGTGTCTCCCCTGCAGGTGCTGGACTCGCAGCATCCGGGTCTCAACGACTCCGTACACATCTGCCGGATCCACTGGTCTCGCTGCAGCCCTACCCAGGGGCCCGGCCCTCTGACATGCTGACGTGCTGCTATTCGAGTGGTTGGAGTGATGACAGCCTGCCGTGGGACATTTGGGTCTGCTGGACTCTGCTCCGTCTCCATCTCGTGCAGGGATGGGACATCTGCCCTGCGGCTCGGCGGAGTTGTCCGCACTGGTGGTGATGGAGGTGGTGTTCTTGTCCGCACTGATGGCGGTGGTGGAGGTGTTGTTCGCGGTGGTGGTGAAGGGGAGGACATGGCTTCATGCCCCTGTGGGTACTCGGCATCGGTCACCACTGGGGTCTCAGAGATGACTAGGCGGCCGCTGTCATCATATTCCATGGGGGATGCATCTGTGTGTGAAACAGTGCAGTGTTATTAATTTGTCATTATATGTGGGCATTGCAATATTTTGTCTATATAAAGTACATATTCGGACTGACATTTGGCCCTTTGCTGCTGTTTTCATATCATTCACCTATGGGGTCAGACATGCACTCATTCATGTTATGACTACAGCTCCCATGATGCAACACTCTGGTGAAGGTATGTGCTTTAGGCACGGTTACATGTGCACTGTGTCTGGCATGGGGGAGTGGGCAGGGATTGACAACACGCTGCATATCTACGCTGGCATGCATCTTACCTTGTCCTCCTTCCGCAGCACCAGAGGTGTCCAGTTGGGTGACCCCCACAACAGCTTCGGGTTCAATTGTTTACTCCACAAGGTCCTCCAGGGCTGTGTTTGGTGTCACATTGGATGACCCCCCACCTGTGCCTGCTGCATCCTTGACCCTTTCAGCAATCTTCTCCTTTGCCTTTTTACGGAGGTCATACCACCGTTTCTTTAAATCGTCAATGCTGCGGTGGGTGACTCCTACAGCATTGACCCGGTCCTTGATGCGCAGCCACATCTTTCTTTTTTCTGCCTCAGGCACCTTCAGGGACAGCTTCCCAAACAGCCTCTCATGTTTGCTGCCGACACCCTCAATGAGTATTTCAAGTTCCTTATCAGAGAACTTGCGCTTTCTCTTCCTGGGTGTGTCCTTTCCCTGCTGGGGTGCTTCCTTCTCCATGATCAAATGCTTGGCAGGTCCCGATTGCTGCTGGTTCTGTATAGCTCCTCAGCTCCTGTGCTCTGCCTCCTCCTCTGAGCTCCTCAGGGCACTGAATGGAGCATGGGCTGTCCCAACTTCCTGGTTGTGATGTCATCAGCCTGCTTCCGATGCGTCGCATCTTTTTGCGAGTTCGAAAATACCGAAATTGCAATTACCGATTCGGTATTTGCTAATTCGGTATTTGCCAATCTTTAATTTGTTGTCTCGCAATCCTAGTTTCGCTGTTGAATAACGCTTTTTAGCGATTCGGTAATTATTACAGATTCTCTTGATGCATCGCGGTTTGCATGTCCTTATTAGCGATTCCTTATTTTTCGCTAATAAGGACTAGGAATACCAAATTTTGATGCATATGCCCATATGTCTTTATATCTGCCGCTCTTAAAAGCAGGTCTTATGTACCTCGTAGGGCGATCATAACCCAATTTTAACGACAATTAGATTCGCCCCAGACCAAGTCTCTGCAAAGAGCCTGGAGCAAGTAACCTAGCGGTTTCGACTGACAAATTAAGAATAATTTGGAAAGGTATTGCTAATAATATCCTATTTTATAATATGATAAAATCACACCCATTACTCATGGAAACCCGTTTGCCATCTAGCGACCCCAATCCAGAGGTTATTAGGGCATTTAGTGATCTGCGTGTTGGCATTAAACAATTAATCTCTAGGCCTGCGTTAAACATTAACCGGGATCCTATATAGTTTAACAGTACTTGCTCGCGAGAAATAGAGAACTTTGTGTAGCACCAACAGTAAGACCAAGGGACACAACTCTTATTAAATGGCACCGGTGCCATTATAAAAAAGCAGTCAGGCACCGTAAAGATGTGCTAAAAGAACGTTGGGTCAACCTTGCTTGTGCGGCCATACTCCATGATGGAAATGGATTCTGGGCAGCAATTAAAGACCTGATCTATGGGCCAAACTCTCACCCCAAAAAGCTGCAACATAGCTAGCGAAGTCTGGGAAGCCCATTTTTCTAAAATTTACACAGCCTCGCCCCTGAATGAGGCACCGTTAAACAATCCTCCTGTTACATGGATTTCAATATCAGTGTCAGAAGTAGAGGATGCCATTAATCAAAGCTTAGGGAATAAGGCCCCAGGGCCCGATGGGCTTCCCATTGATCTTATTGAATATAAACCGGATTTCTGGGCGCCACTTTTACCTAATGTTTTTAAGAATTTAACAAGCACCTTTATTCCAAGCACTTGGTCTACTAGCACAATTGTGCCTATTTTTAAAAAGGAGATCAATCCAACCCTAGCTGCTACAGACCGATCTCTCTGATTGACAATACCTTGAAGATCCTCGGGAGGATTTTGTTTAACAAGATAAGGTCTTGGGCTGAAAGGGAATCCCTTTTAAATAGATGTCAACTGGGTTTTAGAAGCAAATTAGGAACAGTGGAACAGTGCCTTAACTTAAACTTAATTATTGACAAGTACACGATAGTCCGGAAGTCACCTATCTACCTGGCCTTTATGGACCTTACCTCAGCCTTCGACTTTGTCAATAGGTCGAGTCTGTGGTCGGTCCTATTAAACTACGGGTTGGATGAGACATGGGTTCATTTTTTTTTAGCATACGGTCAGAGACTTGAAGGCACAGGTGAGGATTAGCAACGACGGGGAGGTTTGTTGGCCCCTCTTCTATTCATTCTATACATAAATTAATTACATAATGTACTGTCAGAACTTACCAAGGACGTACCCATCATTAATGGTAATGCACTCCCCGCCTTACTATATGTGGAAGATGTGGTCCCGAATGCACTACGCACTTTAGTAAGGGTTTTTTTTTTATGGCAGATCTAGACCTTTGCACTAATTTTAAGAAATCTTTTATAATGACTAGTGGACCAAAAAAACATTGCATTAATTCAATAACCTCAGGTTTTGAACACAAAGTATGCATACGCACTTCCCCATATTTGGGATTAGTATTTTCCAAAACTGGATCCTGGGCGGCCCATGCTGCCCATAGTAGAGGTAAATTTATTGAAGTGAAACTCGATCTTGAGTCTCCTTCAACCTAAACATGCAGAGGTGGTTTTATCTATAACTAAAATTTATAAAACACAAGACGAGCCAGCATGGCGGACGTGTTTTAGCTGTGCTCTGTCCAGCCCGATCATCATCCTGCAATTATCCTGACTCCCTCTGAGCATCGGAAGCCCTGGGGGTGACATCATAGTGCCCATGACCTGGTGCGGCGATCTGCCGGTGTTTTGGGTGCCTAGGAGGACCGGGAGACGGAGCTGGGGTCCCCGGGTGGTGCGGCCTGGTATCGAGCAGTGGAGCCGGGGCGTGGATTGTGCTGCCTCCTGTGAATGCGCTGCACCAGCAGATTGGAGACCGGTGCTCCGCCCCGCGAGCTCCCGTGGCAGTGGACCTAGCAGACAGCAGTCGGGGGCATACCGGCCCCGGGGGGCTCTTCGGATCCCACCAGCGTGGGGCAACCCAAGGCAGATAAGGTGACGGGTCCCATTGCATGGGGGACCCTAGATGGTGAGGGCAGAGACTGGGGCCTGTAGCGGCGGGCTCCGCCGGCTGGCGTGTGAGACTTCTGAGACCTTGCAGGTTTCCCAGGGGGAGATTACAGCACACCTGCGGCCGGCCGATACAATACACCGGACGTTTGGTGGCCTGGTGGGCCCGGGAGCTGTGGCCGTGATCCCTGCTTGGTGCGGCCTAGTTCGGAGCCGGGGAGTATATTTTGGCGCAGCTGGTGCGAATGGACGGCCGCCGCATCGGAGCCTGGTGCCCCGCCCTGTGAGTGTCTGAGGCGGTGACTACTACAATAGCTGGAGATCTGGGTACATCGGACCCTCCAGGTGGTCCTGTGGTGTACTTGGTGAGGTGTGGCCCGAGGCGGGCACGGAGAGACATTACACTGCCCGCGGGCGATAGATGGGCTGAGACAGAGCAGGGCTCAGGGCTCGTGCGGCCGGAGCACCCTCTCGAAACATAGCTGCGGGGGCCTTGGACGATCAGGGGCCTACCCCTGGATTTGAGACCTCCCTGCGAATCGGCGGCAGGATCGCGCCGCGCGGGGGGGCCTGCGTGGCTCCTAGTTGATGGGCCTGGCGCCACCTGCGGCGGCGGACATTAGAGGCTGAGGCAACGGAACCTGGAGGCCTCAGCGGTATTGGTGTACGAGGCCTCTCTTGCTGGCAGGACTCGTGGGGGGCCCGCCGGGTCCGGTGGCTTCCTGACTGTGATCGCGGGGCCTGGTGGGGCCAGGAGGCAGCCTTGCAGGTGGTCTTGGCCTGGGCGGTGTTCTAGGCCAGCTGGACTGGGCCGCACAGGTGAGCGGTGTGGCGAAGTGGCAGGCGCAATGTCCTGTGGCCCCGTAGGGGCATTGGTGAAATCCTAATGGAGTGACAGCGGCACGGAGTGGGGTGTGCATGGCAAGACGGTCGGGGGTCCTGGTATACGTCAGGCGGATTGCGGGCCCTGGTTCGAGGGTACCTTCCAGTGGAGTGCGGCCAGAGTTGGACTTGAGGGTGTTTACTCTGTGTGAGATCCGGCGGGTCAGTGTTCTGGACTTGCACCGCGTGGGTGGGTGGCCTGCTACCGTTGGATATGACTAGGGGCAAGGGCGATAGTGGAGCTACAAAGCATGGGCCCATCGATAAATGTACGGGTCCTGGCTGTGGGGCAGGGGCAGTTGGGGGGAAGCAGGAGCCCGCCCGGACAATGCAGCATTGATGGTAGCGATCACTCAGTCCCGGGACATGTTGGACGCCAAAATTGGGGCTCGGACATCATGCTACTGCGTCAGGACCTACGGAATGCTGTGTCCCGCATTACGGAGGTTGAGACCGGGATCTCGGGGTGGAGGACAACGTCGCTGCCCTGAAGCGCCAGGTGGCCAGTATGGAAAGTACACAGATAGGCCTGGTGCTGTGGGCCGAGGATGCAGAGCGGGTCCACAGAGCTCTATTCCAGAAACGTCCGGTAGGGGATTGAAAAGCTCTTAAACTACCACAACCGCGATGCCATACTGAAACAGGCTAGAGACAAGGAATCCCTGCTCTGTGAGAACTGACACATTATGATTTTCCCGGATTACACACGCCTAGTGCAGCAACAGCGTCAGTCATTGTTCGCCAAGGCCCGTCTCAGGGACCTCAAGCTCCCATATGCCTTGCTGTTTCCGGCCCGCCTGCGGGTGGTGTTCCAGTCACGCACCCATTTCTTCGATACTCCGAAGGTCTTCAGGTGGACTGATGAGACAATCAAGGTGCGAGTGCACACGCCGCCGGGGTTGGACTCAGATTCCTCCATGAGCGAGGCTCAATCGAAATCCTCTCAAGGATCGCATTCTGGGGGGAACTGGCGATCCTGATCCCGGCGACGCTCTGCATCCGGCGGGGCCTCGGCCTGGGGGTCCTCGGCTCTTGAGCAACAAACAGTAGACCCTTGACATTTGTTTTCTGCTATTCGAATGATGTCCGGTGGTTCCTCCCGGGGGCTCACATTCATGTTTGCTGTGCTTGGATGGAGGGAGTTGCATTATGGGCTGATTCCCCCTCAGTCTGGTACTAGTGGGGGGTGGGCCAGGGAGTTATGGGCTGTAGGGAGGGGATCCATTGGCATGGGAGACCTTGGGCCCGTGTTGGGGGTCCGGGGCCAACCATGCCGCGACAGGTACTTTAACGGTTATGAGGTATGGGGGGGGGTCAGTTGTTGGGGGGTCAGTTGTTTTGGGGGTGGGGGTTGTTTTTGTTGGGCAGGAGTCGCACAATCACATGAGGTTCCCTACACTTGTTCTGTGCACACCCGCACGGCATAGGGCTTGTGTGGTGACCTAGGCAGTTTCCTGATGGCAAACCATATGGATAATATCTCAGGGTCCCATGGTAACCTCCGTATTCTCAGCTGGAATGTACGTGGGGTTTTAGATAAAATTAGGAGGGGAGCGGTGTTACGCCAAGCGAAGAAGGCTGGGGCCGACATACTTTTGCTACAAGAAACCCACCTACTAGGTACTAAGGCCCTGTGCTTGCAACGTTATGGCTTTCAACAAGTTTTTCACACAGGCTTTGTGAGGGGTTCCAGGGGGGTGGCCATCCTAGTGCATCATAGAATTCCCTACATTCACTCCAAGCAGTGGGCCGACACACAGGGGCATTAGCTGTTCATTAGGGGTATTGTCGGGGAGGACCCTCTGGTGTTGGGCTGCTTCTACGCTCCGCCCCCCTTGCAGTGGGCGCTATTCGAGAAACTGTTTGCGACCTGGGCAGAAATCCCTGATGCACTATCGGCAGAGGAAGGTGACTGGAATGATGTTCTGGATATTACTAAGGACAGGTACAGGCCAGGGGGAGTCCCGGGGGTCGGTCACTCTACAAGGCTACGGGAGATGGTGGTGGAGTTGGACTGGGTGGACACATGGCGGCACTTACATGGGGATAGACGGGAGTACACATGTCTCTCTGCAGTTCACAAACCCTTCTCTAGGTTAGATTATATTTTTGTCCCTAGGGAAATGGCGGGATGGGTAGACTCGGTGGTGATCCTCCCGCGCGAACTTTCGGATCACTCGCCTATCTCCGTTGATCTCCGGATAGGCAAGGAGAGACAGCCATTTCGGTGCCGCCTCTCAGTGTGGCACTTGCAACAGGAAGATTACAGGAGACACATGAGTGAGAAAATAGCTGATTACTTGGTCAGGAATGTGGGTTCCGTATCTAGTGCCGGGACGCTATAGGAAGCACTGAAACCCACGTTACGGGGGGTAGATATTGCTTGGTGTGCAGCGGCCCGAAGGAAACGTCGGGCGGAACTAATACGTGCCGAGGCGGAGCTTGAGGAGCTAGAGCGACAGGGATGCATGGCGGGTGAGGGTCAGGGTGTGGGGCAGATACTCCTGGCGCAACAGTCCTACACTACCCTCCTACTGGATGAGGCACGTCAGGTCTGGCCGGCAACGCGCAGTAGAGTATGTCAGTTGGGGGACAAGTCTGGCAAAATGTTACATCGGCTCTGTCAGGGGGCCTTCCATGCGCAGCCTTTATCGGGGATACTTGACGTTGCTGGTGCCCCACTTACAGTCCAGGGGGAGTTGGCGGAGAACTTTGCGGCGTATTATGCTGCCTTATATGCATCGGAGTGGCTACCGGAATATATGGTGGATATGTTTATAGCAGACTTGCCCCCTAAAGCGGTGTCAGATGAGGAGCTTAACTCTGGGAAAGCCCCCGGTCCGAATGGTTTCCCCCTCCCCGAGTTCTTCAAGAAATACCATCTACAGTTAGCCTCTCACTATCGGGCGGCTCTGGAGGAGGCCAGGGAACGGGGCAGACTCCCCCGGGACTAGAGACATGCGGAGGTCGTGGTCTTTCACAAGCCGGGCCGACCCCGGAACACCATGCCTCCTATCGCCCGATATCACTCTTGAATGTTGAGGCTAAGGTCTTGGCAAAGGCGTTGGCCAATCGGCTTCTTCCTCATATCTAAGCGCCGGTCCACCCGGATCAGGCTGGCTTTATTTCTTAAAGGGCGACAAGGCACAATATTCGGCGAACGCATGTGGCGGCAGTCCAGCGCACTGGGAAACAGGCAGCGCTCCTTCTTGCCGATATAGATCGGGCGTTCGACTCGCTAAGCTGGGTCTATCTGTTTGCCTTACTGCCGCGACTTAACCTTGGGCCTCGATACCGGTCCTATCTGCGTCTTCTCTACACTGACTTGACTGCATCGGTTCAAGTGGCAGGAGCGATTTCATCCAGTTTCCCATACGGCGCGGCACCCGGCAGGGATGTCCCCTTTCGCCCTATATATTTGCCCAGGCTATGGAGCCGTTGGCAGCATGGGTGCGCATAGATGCGCGTGTTCGAGTGGGCGCAGGGACCGTCTGACAGGATCGCATTATATGCAGATGTCCTCTTCTTCCTTACGGACCTCAACAGATCGGGGCCGCGTCTCCTGCAGATAATGCAGATCTTCGGGGGATCATCGGGACTCTACATGAACCCTCGCAAGTCCACGTTATCGGTGCTGGGGGAGCAGACACGAGTAGGTAATTGGGCATCTGCACTTCGAGCAGCGGTGGGGAGCCTCAAGTATCGGGGGTTTTCCTGTCGGAGGTCCCGGCCGTCTCCTGGGAGCAGAACCTGGTGCCGGTGTGGGAGCGAGTTCGGGCGGATCTCAGGACCTGGTCACGTATGCCGCTCACTATCTATGGCAGGTCAGCAATTTTTTTAATGGTGGCACTCCCCCGTCTGTTTTATCAGCTGCAAAATCACCTGTATCCCATAGAGCCCGGTTGGTTCCGGCTGGCGAACTCAGTCCTTGGGCAGTTTCAGGGGGGAGGGGAAGGGGGGGGGGAAGCGTTCCTTGTGGCACTACGCACATGCTTTCTCTCCACTTACTGTGGAAGGTTGGCGACTTTGGACATCCTTACCTACTATCGAGCCTCCCACCTTCTGGTTCTGAATGAGTGGTGGTATGGTGACAGGGGGGATCCGGCATATGCCATGGAACGCTAATTCATGGGGTCCCATACGTTACACACCATCCTATACACGGCATCGATACAGAGTGCATTGCCGGCGGCCACTCAGGTGGTGTTCCGGATATGGCGGCAGGCTCTGCGCCGGATGGGGTGGTGGAATACCTTGACCGAAGAAACCCCCCTGTGGAACAATGGGCGACTCCCCGGACTTGCGACATTACAGGGCTTTACGGGATGGGACAACATAGGCATTGCAACCCTTGGAGATGTACTGAGGGGTACGTCACTTAAGTCCTTTCAGGATCTCTGTGTGGAATTTCGTATGCATCGTTCCCAGTTCTTCAGATACCTCCGATTCCGGCATGCACTGTCCCCCAGCCTGGAAGGTTTGGGGTCCCTCCCTGAGTTTAGCCCAATAGAAGCTAAAGTGTTCATGGGAGACTTGGAGACAAAGAAAATATCCCACATTTACCAGTCACTGGTCACGCATTGCTCCCCCACACTGCAGAGATTCCGGGAGAAATGGGAGGAGTATGAGGGTGGATTGGAGGAGGACTTGAGGGAAGCTCTGGCCACCCCCAGGGGTGCGGCCATAGCAATGCGTCTCCGCCTCATCCAATTTAAATACTTACACAGAGTATACTTTACCAGGGTTCGGCTTTGGCGGGCGGGACTCATCACCTCACTGGAGTGTCTCCGCTGCAACAGGAAGGAAGGGACGTTTTTACATACAGTTTGGAGTTGTGGATCCCTGGATCGGTTCTGGAGGGGGGGTACTGGCCTGCTTAGCCGAGGTATTAAGGTGGGAGCTCCCACGTACGCCCCAGTTTGTCCTGCTACATGTAACAGAAGGGGTGGGAGGCAATCTGTATAAAAGGCACTTGATGCTGCTCAGCCTCACAATAGCCAAGAGAGACATTGCTAAAGGGTGGAAGGATACACAGGCCCAGTCAGTCGCCGTCTGGAAACAGGGGTTGGATTTTTGTATGGGGTTGGAGCAGCCAATCTTTGTTGCTAGGGGGTGCCAGCGGAAACATTATAAAATCTGGAAGCGCTGGGCAGACTTTAGGGGCCTATGGTTTGAACCCCCTGTGGAGCAGGAGGATCTTCGTGGGGTGGAATGATAGGAGCGGGTGGTGCTGGAGAGAGGAGCCGAGGGGCCTGGGAGGCGGGTGTGCTCATACAGCTATTTTACTTTTCCTGTGTTCCCACGGTATTGTGTGGGTAGAACTTGGTGGATCTTGTGTGACTCTGGGGGGAGGGAGTTGGGGTCGGGGAGGGGTTGTGGGGCTTGGGAAGGTGAGAGGGGGTAGGAATAGGATTGTTCCGTATTGCTCGATTATACATAAGCCTGTGGGTGATTGCAACCAAAATGGCGATTGCCTTTTGGATACTGTAATGTTTTAAAAGTGCAGATGCCCCTGGATTACAAGGGACCTGCATCGTATGTGCAGTCGGACAATAAAATGTTTTTTTTTTAAAAAACAATTTATAAAACACAGTGTATCCCCACTGCTACATATGGTGCAGAATTTTAGGTTTTATAAATTGTAGTGGAATCCAGAGAGAGAAAAATAGATTTTGTCAAACTCCTGGGGGCTCCAATTTCCTCACCAAACTTTGGGGCTTAAGGAATTAAACTGGTTTTATATAGAAGATTTTATAACGTCTCGCCCAGCTATATTTTGGCTAAAAGTATGGCAAAATCCAGCAGCTACCTTGGCAAGGGAAATTATAGTTGACTGCCTTAATTGTGACAAGGGAGGGAGCGTACCCTGGAATTCCACTGTTAGACAAATAATAACAAACATTAATTGACGATAAATATATATTCATTAACCATAAAATGAGCATTAAACAGTTTAAAGACAATCCTAAAACAAGTTCTCCTTATAGGGAGAAGGGTTTACAAATAAATATCAAACAGTAATTTGTAGGAAAAAGAAAAAGGGACAATATAGATCAAATAGGAAGAGATCATTAACAGGAGCAAATAAGCAAACTTTACAAAAAGAATGCTCTGACCATCAGTACGTTAATAACAATCCGAGGTTGATCTATTGTTTTGCCCTGAGTATCCAGGCCCAGCCCAGGTATTTGGCCGTACACACTGTTATAATTTCTAATGTATTAGTTTTTAATACATGAATGGCCTCTTCAGATTTCCTAATGGGCAGGCGCTGAAACAGTGGTTTTAACCATTTGGCCCTTGGTGCCTGATATCTGGGGCAGGCAAACAGAAAATGGCCCACAGTTTCCTTATGGCCTGGGCACCATTTACAATGGTCCGTGGTGCTTGATGGCCAGTTTTTCGTAAAGGTGTTCAGTGGTAATGTTCCCACCCGGAACTGGTGATAAGGTTTCCTATCTAAGGATTTAGAAACCATGTCCCAATATTTTTCGCGAGATGGGTCCAGTTTGAAGGTAAGGAACCTACCCGTGAGATTAGTGGAGCTTGAGGCATTGATTCTATTCAGACGGAGCGTAGCCCAATACAATTCTTTGAATGCCAGTTTAGATGGAAAGGTACTGGTGGCAGGGGATAACCAGAGCTGCTCTAAACCCATGTCCATCAGGATGGATTTTACCATTTGGAACCAGGGGATTTTCCCCGATCCCATGATTGACCTAACTTCTGCTACCCCATTTGCAAATAAAGTAAGGTCAGGGGAGGTCCATAGGCGCCTCCAGAAGGCAACCAGTCTAAATCTGGCCATCTCATTAATCGGAGGACAACCCAAATCCAGGCAGAGGGGAATAGAGGGGGACGACTGAGGCAAACCCACCAAATTTTGGAGAAATTTACATTGTATTTTGAACAGACCCGTAAGATCCATATGGCCCCACAAATCTGCACCATATAAAATCGAGGGATTGATTTTTGCATCATAGATTTTGAGTGCTGGGGTGACCCGCTTAGTGATAGATTTCCTTTGCTCACTAAGGAGGCAGCCGGTCAGTCGGGCAAGCTTGAGATGTTGAGCACCAACTTGGGCTTTCCATTTCAGACAACTATCTAATGTGACCCCCAGATATATCATATTCTCTACTTGGTCCAAGTGGACACCACCCATACTAACTGAACTCTGGACAGGGCAGTTCTTTGTTAACACCATAAATTTGGTTTTTCCCACGTTCACCTTGAGGTCGCTGATGGCACAGAACTCCTCAAAGCGGTCCAAAGCCTGCTGTAGTCCGCCACGAGTTCTGGAGAGGAGTAAAGTGTCATCAGCAAAGATGAGCATTGGGAAACGCTGTCCTGCCAGCATTGGGGCATCAGTCGGGGTCGATTCGAAGAATTTGACCACTTGGTCGATAAACTATAAGAAAAGGGTGGGTGCCAGTACGCACCCCTGGCGAACACCTCGGGTGACTGGAAAAGGTTCTGTCACTTGACCCTGTCCTCCCCACCTTACCCTCGCAAAGTTCTCCTCGTGCAATTTGATTATCAAATCAAGCAGTTCTACGGGCATTCCCAAACTCCTCAAAACTGCCCACAGTTTGTCCCTCGGGACTAGATCGAAGGCGGACTTCAGATCAATGAACGCTGCGAAGATGGTACCGCCGCCAAGCTGTACCACCTTCCAGTAGATCAGGCAAAATCTGAACACCTGATCGATGGTACTGGTTCCCGATCAGAAGCCCGCCTGCATTGGAGATAGAATGTCCTCCATTTCGATCCAGCCTTGGACCCTACCCAGAACCATGCGAGCGATGAGTTTTTGCATGGAGTCTATAAGACTAATCGGGCGGTAATTACCTGGGTTTGACCTACTGCCCTTTTTATAAATCGGTAAAATCTCCGCCCCCTTCCAAGATTTGGGTATTCTTGCCCCTGCAGCTATGGAATTTGCCACCTTGGTGATATATGGTGTCCACAAAGTAGGGTTGGCTTTGAACAAGTCGGCGGGTATGAGGTCCATGCCAGGTGCTTTCCCTCGCATAGTGAGATTTAATGCCAGCTCGACCTCACCTTCTGTGAAGATGATGGTCTCGCTTTGGATAGAGAGATGGGATGCCATTCCCAGAGTACTGGGTGGCATGGGATTCACAGCACAGAACTGGGATGAGTACAAGGTCACCCACTCGGTGGGGGACACATGGTTTACGGGAATGCGTGCATCCGGATCCTTCCCCCACTTAACTAGTTCCCATAATTTAATGGGGTTATTGGATGTGGAAGCTTCAAGTAGGTCTAACCAGTACTTGTCCTCCCACTCCAATTTGGCTTCCCCCTGTATTTTCCTGTAGGTTAGTCTAGCCGCTTTCACTATACCCATATTCCGGGACTTAACAGCTTTGATCAGGTCAGTGTGGGCTTCCCTACACTTTTTATTATACCATTTCTGGGGGCGAATAGGTGCTTTGGTATTTCCTTGCCGACGTGGTTGGGAAAGCAGGGATTTTAAATCGTCGAAACAACGATTATGAAGGTTTATAATAAGGTTAGATGTTTCGGGGTTATCCCCCGACTGGGCATGGATCAGCATTTCGTTATATATATTATTAACCACGCTAGTAACCTTATCCCTCAATATTTCGTCCTCCTTGATTTTTGACCATTTTAACCTCTTCCTATCGTTTGTAAGATAAGTGTCCCCTGTCTGTGAACTACCGGGTTCCACTAGTCTCACAAGTCCTGGCAACCTTAGTTGCAAGGTCAAAGGGTTATGGTCACTTTCTGGACGGGAAAATACCTCCATATCCACCAACAGGGGCCAATCGCCTACTTTCAACAATATATAATCAATGCGGCTTCTTCTTAACCCGTTATCAAATGTGCAGTTGGCTTCCTGGTCTGATTTTGTTCGGCCATTACAGGCCCGAAAGCCGCTATTTAAACAGAAGGCCGTCCAGTTCACCGCTGCCTCTGTTGCGGGTACCGGTTTAGCGGGCAACAGATCAGGTATGCCCCATACTGCATCCTCCGCGGAACCCCAACTGTCCCCTGGGTCAAGCAAGGGTTCAAAGCAACAATTAAGTCCCCAGCAAGAAGAATAACGTTATTGCTATCTAAGGTTGCCAGGTTAGCATCCAATACCTCCAACAAGGGTGGGGAACGGCCACCCGGCAAACCTCGTGCATATATGTTAAACAGGATCAGGTCCCGGTGGCCAGTCCTGCTCAACTTAACGATAAGGAGGTCCGGGTTTTGCACTCTTATTTCTGTAGTGTGATATCCCAAAGATTGTTTTACCCAGATCAATAGCCCCCCTGAGGCTCGCCCTTTGGCATTTCTACTGGCACTACGAGTGGCAGCTTTGTAAAAATTTACATACCCCTGCCTAAATATTGGATCAACGGCCCAGGTTTCCTGGAGTAAGAGGATATCAAATTTATCCATAAACTCCAGCCAATCTTCTGAATGGATTCGACCTTTTACCCCGGCAATATTCCAGGACACAAGGGCAAGTGTTTCTGATGAGGGTACCACAGTGGGGGCCACCACAACTGAAGACTTATCCTGTCCAGCCCTAACATCCCACCCATTTTCAGTTCTCCCAACGATGTTCTGACTAATCCCAGTCATCATGGGGGTTCCCCCTGCCCTCAAAGGTGTTATATCCATCCCTGTTGGTACTGGGACCCCCTTACACTCTTCTGCCATAATTGTGATCTGTGGGGACTCCTGACCCTTCCTCTGCCTCTCTACCCCAAGGTCAGGATTTACCACAGGTTCAGGTGAACAAAAGGGTTTTTGAAGTCAGTCAATGGCCTCTAGATCAGACAAGGGGCCAAAATGGTTGAATAGGGGTGGGAATTGCGGTAGTTGCGGTGTCCTTATCATAGGGTAACTCCTAATGGTGGGTCGTCCCTGTTTAGGGGCCTTCAGAGTATAAGCCTGTCTGTGTGGGTAAAAGTATGATAAGTCCAGGGTCTGGACGTCCCCCTGCCTAGCAAACCTAGCTTCTCTACAAATTGTTTCCACCACCCAGGGGTCCCTGAACGATATTAAGATGCAGTCGCCCTCCAGATCTTTGGTGCCCTGGCCCACCCAATCAACCCTTCTTACAAATAGAATTTCTGTTGGCGAAGAAGGGGGTAGGGGTCTATTTTTATTCAGCCAGAAAATCACCTTGTTACGGAGGTCCCCATGAGTCTCCCTTTTGCCTGGTTGAAGGGGCGCCACACCAGTCAGTACCATAGTATAAGGTGTAGCCTCTATAGGGATGTCAACCCGGGGTATTGGGTGCCTGGGGTGTTTTCCTAACATAGGTTTTAAAATACTATGATGATTGTCTGGGGGCCCGTGGGAAGGAAGGTTATGGGTGACTGTGCTTGGTTTTGCCAAAGAAGGTGGTTTGGTAGTATGGCGTCTAGCCGGGGATGGTCTATCCGGTTTAATCATGGGCTTTGTCATATGAGAGCGTTGGGACGGGGCCTCAGGTACCTTGCTTGGAATGTTTTTTGAATCACCACCCCTCTTTGGTCTATCGGTTACTGGCCCTGGGGGTTTGTGAGTATTTGGAATATTTGATGTTTTTGGGGCCAGAGTTGAGGATTTGACCCCCCCAGGGTTTATGCCGGGTATAGATGATAACAGGGCAGAGTTCGTATTTACTACAGCCTCCAGTGAATCTATTTTTAAGGTCATTAATCTAGTCCGCTCCAAGACTGGTAATAAGAGATTTTTCATCAGAGCCTCGATTTTTGCCGACAAGGAATCATCGCTGCTTAGGCACGTTGGGCATGGGTTCGAGGAACCTAGGGAGACAAGGGAGGGGCATAAAACATTGGGATGTGTGCTAAGACATTGTTTTCCGCTGGAATGGCCAGATGCCAATGCCGATGTAGGGCTACCAGTAGTGTCTTTTAGTTTAGGCATCTTGCGTTCTCTCTCTCCCTTCTGGCTCATATCTTGCTTTCTCTTCCTCGAAACCTTGTCTATACCTGAGGGATCTATATGGATTAGCTCATTGACTATATTGGGTGAGTCAGGGGATGTGTCAGCAGATTCCGAACTATATTCGGAGTTTTGACTATCCTGAGTTTGTTTCCCTAGTTACTTCATGGTCATCCAAAAGATGTTCAAGATGGGGTGAAGTATGTACAGGAAGATCAACCCCCTCACTATCTATGTGGACTATGGCATCCGTAGTGTCTAGGTGTATACAATTAAAGCTGCATGCGCTTGTACATGAGGCACGGGGCTAGGAATCTTGGCCAGCCTACCCAGCGAAGAGCGTTTCCCGCTGACTAGGTCAAAGGAAAGGCGTTTTTCCACCATTGCTATTTCCTTTTCCAGGATGCCAGTGGCACGTGTAATAAAAGCGTCCAATGGACCCGATACCACTCCTGTTGGTGTTTGAATTTGGACATTTCGTGTTTTACCCGATCTTAAAACCATGGTTTATAATTAGCACCAACTACAATAATCAGAACTATGCACGCTATTTACACAGAATAGGGTAATAACTTAGAGGCCCGCACAGTCCGTACAAAGTTTCTTATGTCCAATGTAACTCTGGGTCACAGAATCGCCTACCTTACTTAAATCACAACTGATCGGGAATATGGGCAAGGGCCGTCCTCTGCCGTCCTCGAACGGCCTCAAACGGCCCGCTCTTAGCCCGGTCTTTGCTCCGGGCTGCGTCCGCGCTGCGGGAGGAGTAACCCCAGATATAGCAATGTCTGAGGGCAGTGGGCGGGCCGGCAGGGAGAGCGGACCGGAAGTTGTCACCGGTCTATCAGGGACTCCTGGGAATTGGAGTCCCTGGCACGCTCGCAGCCCTGCAGCCCTCTGCCAAAGTTGGATCCTGGTCCCTGGGAGGTCTCTTGTTAAACACCTCCTCTCTGTGGCCGACGAAGCGGCACCCGCGGAGCGGGTGCGGCGAGGTTTGGCAGCGGTCCTCCTCACGGTGTCCAGCAAAAGGTAAGCGCGACCCAGCAACGCGCTTCAGCAACTGTGGAAATGGTGTCCCAATGAGGGTATTGCTGCAGGGGCTTTAAGAAAGCCTCCGGTGGGCAGTGGGCGGGCCGGCAGGGAGAACTTTAAAATACTCACTTTGCTTTCCTTTGGGATTTAACAGTAATCTTGAGCAAATCCCCTGTCCCTGTGGCACCCATAGAAATCAAGCAATGGTAAAAAAAAAAAATTGTTGTAATTTTTATCAAAAATATACCAAACAATACTTGATACCCTATTTTAAGGCAATTGCAATTATTAACTATAGATCAGCTTACTTGGAAATTCTCAGACTTGCGGGGGATGATTTGATTTTCCGCATCAGTTCCTTTCTGAGAGTGGCTGTCCGTTCACGTGCTTCTATGAGCACTTTGTAAATGCTTCTTAGCGTTTGGAAACACACAACATTGTCTTTTTGTATGAACCTACTTAAATTTTTAGTAGGTAACACTAAATGAAAGTGTTACTTGTAGATTGGACTACCCTACCCTGGAGAAGTGTGGCTCACTGGTTAGAGCAGGCAGACCCTGAAGCAGAGGTCAGACCCGGGACCAGGGTTCGATTCCCGACGCGGCAGGGTGTTGAGCTCAAATGTCCACGGACTCGATAATTCTCGCTTAGGTGCCTGACCTAATCATGGGTTCACACTCTGCAACTCTGGGGATTAATCTTGCTTAATCTCCACAACGGCCCCCGCGGCGGGATGCCTGGCTTTCACCTTGGGGATGCCCTGTAGGGGCTATCTCACAGGGAAAAAACCAGGACGGGTTCCCAAGGCAAGCACGGAGATACCCCTTCGGGGGTCGATTCTGGCGCTATATAAGAAAATATAATAATAAAATATCAAATTTAATTGCACTTTATATTATGCTGCTAAAATTGTTTACAACTAACTGCACCTTATCATGATCTGCTGTTACCTGTTTCTCAGTGGATTACCACAGAAGATCAAATGTAACTGCACTTTATATTATGCTGCTAAATTGTATATAACCGATTGCACTTTATCGTAATTTGCTGCTATTTGTTTCTCGAACCCCTGAAAGTACTCAACATGATCATTTTGCCATTTGCCCATTTTTTTAGAACTTTTTCTATGATATTGTTGTTTTGCACAAAAACGTTCTTTTTAACATATAATCAAAATTGAATTCTTTGTAATCTGATAATCTCCTTTTAACTATTTATAGTGTTTAACAAAAATTGTATTTTGCTGGTATTTTTGAACTGTGCTTTCATGGATATTTATATCCGAATAAAGATTATTGAATTGAAAATACATTTTAAAAAGTGGCACATATTTGCTTATTTTGTGAATGTGTGGTGTTCTCCTAAGCATATTTAAAAGTAGATTATCGGGTCAGGGTTTGGGCCTGCCTGACACACATGAGTGTTTAGAAGTTTTTAAAAAGAATATATTTACGATTTGGTACATTTTGATCTTTATGTGCTCAGCATATTAGCCTTCTCGAGTACGGGGGGATTTTACAAGAATTACTGTGAACAGTTTAAGAGGTAACAAATATTTTGAATAGTTCAAATGGCATGGATACGCATTTACATAATGGGGAATAAAGATCAAGTGGTATGACAAAAGTAATCTGGAAATGAAAGAAATGAGTTGCAGGCCTGAATCGATTTCCAGGAGATAAGAGGAAACAGGGATTAAAGCAGAATTCTTTCACATAAAATGCACGCTTTATTATGCACTGTAGTTTGAATATTTGGTAATGTTATTATGCTATAAATAGCCGGGCATTAGTACCAATACATCTCAAGTGCTGCAAACGGCCCTGCACCCTTCAAATACTTAACACGATGTTTTTGTGGAAATTGTAACACTATTCATATCATTACAAAGTTACAATCGTTTTCCCAAGAAGTTCAGAAGAAGACTCCTCATTTTAAAAAGTTGTTCTTTTATTCAAATTCCTTTACACAACGGATAGCCAGCGCGTTTCGTCCGTTACCTGACTTCTTCAGGGCTTTTGACTACCTTATAGTGGTTGAATTTCAGATCCTTACATACTGCAAAAAAGTCTGTCAATTTTAAAGAGAGTGACATACATGCTTCAGTGGCGTTAAGGTTCAAGAGTATTTTCACAACAAAAGATGTAGATCCACAAATGTAAGCGTCCCGGTTTGCATGTGGTCATCTGGTTTCAAAGAAACTGACTGTACGGTGCAGGCATCTTAGCCTTGATCCCCAATTGTTTTTATTACATCTTAAGTGCTGGCCAACAAAGCATTACATACAATGATACATATATATTTGATGCATGTCTTGTTTAAGAACTGTAAAAATATAAAAATGTGGTTTGGGTGGGATCTGGCATAGGATTTGGTAAATACACGATGGGGATATGAAGTGCTTTTTGTGATCCCGGAAATACCAGTCACAAATTATATCCTTTACATTAGGTATCTGATTGGGGTCCTGTGATGCTCCTTGGAAATTCATAGTTGCCGGCGAATCTAAGCTGGAGCTGTAATGTCGCACATATTTTAGAAATTCATGACTGTAACAAGAGATTAAGGTGAGACAGAATATCAAAACTACATTACCGGTCAGACTATGTGAACTGGTGATATCTTAGTTTAACTAGGCATACAATCTGCTCCCCTCCTCAGTAATAGACGATAAAAAAAAATTGTTCAGTTGCTTGTTTATTCTTATTACGTAATTATATGTATGTTTTCTTTGGTCTTTATCATTGTTTTTTCAAAACAAAGGGCCCCCATGATTTCCTTTGTGGTCGACCTCAATGACTGAACTTAAGTGAAGACTGATATATTGTGTAGGCTGTTTCGAAGGAAATGCAGAGAATGATTAGTGGTCTTCCCAAATTCATACTAAAGTTTCCCACGTGTGTTAGCTCACTGGGTGTTGTGTTTTTAAAATATTTTTAATATTTAAAAATGTATGTACTGTATCTTTTCATGTTCATATTTTGGTCTTGTTCTTTTCACTGTTGTCTGTAAATTCTATTTGGATTGTTGTTGTTTAGGGTCTCCATTTTCTGTACTGTTTTATGAACATATACATGTTTTTACTTGAATAGATTGTCAATGGGATTGATTTGGGAAGTTGTTTAACTTTTCTTTTGACATGTTCGACTAAAGTGCGAAAAAAAACATTTGAATGTATTTCTGTTTAATATTTGTTTTTGTCCTGCAGTGTCTTGTGTCGTTTGTTGATGTGTTTTATATGATTGTTTTTTAGCCCTGATGAAGTTCCAACTGGTTATGGAACAAAACACGTTGGCTTGATTGTTTGTATAAAAGGAAAGGACGATTGAAAAATAAGGAATTTATTCAAATATATCTGATTGGACTTATTTACCTAGTGAACCTCCATATGCTTCATTAATCCAGGATCTGTTTAACAGTGGCACTGAACAATGGCAGGTGCCGGAGGATTTGTGCATGGGACATTTTAATTCTCAAAACTAAAGCATGACGTGCAGACCACCATATAGCACCATATACTAAGCCAGCCTTTCACAACATCCCATTCTACCTGGGGGCCCGATCCTGTGCCCTCGTTCTCCTCAAAACAGTGGTTAATGGAGGTCAGTTTCGCGGTCTGATATAGAGGGTCTTTGAGGGTTTCCGTCGTGAGGTAGGGATGCAAGGGTGAGATCTTGCCCATCACAATCCCACCAGGAGGGGGTTGTGGTTGGAAATCTTCCTCACCAAGTACAACTACATCATGTGTATGCGGGAAAAATAGTATGGCGTCTAACTGGATGCGTAAGTCATGCAAGTGTGAGAAGAAGGAGTATCCTCCTTACCCTGAGTGAAGTGCCCGCCATGAGTCAAGTAGGGTCCATTGGAATTGCCATTCTTTCAGGGCTTTAGCCGATCTACAGGCAGGGGATTCTCTCAGAGGTGGATAAGATCGATCTAGTGCTACATCTGCTATACAATTCTAGTCAATGCCCAAAATTATCAATTCAACTAAGAATGGTGCCAATGCCCTAGAGAGGGTCGTCAGCAATGAAACCTGGTCTACATTTGGCCAGTAATGGCTTCTTATGGTGTCATCACGGCCGTCCAGCCTGCCAGATACCACCACATAGCATACCTCAGGGTCCACCAGACGCACAGTATATTGGAATGGGACAACAGGTTTAATCTATTTCACCCCCCCCTAGCAAAGGCGTACTCGTCCGTGTAAAAGGTTTGCCCACTCTGCGGTGCACCCCCCTCTTTGGCTTTAAGGTGAGTCTCTATCAATAGGGCAAATTGTGCTCCCCTTCGTGCCAGATAGGCATTCACTTTTGTCGTTTGGAACATGGTATTCATCCCCCTAACATTCTAAGAGAATTTTATATTCTACAGTGGGCGCCATGTGCTGAGCCGTAGCATTCGTCACCCCTCATTAGAGGTTTTTGTAACTCTGTCTCTCCTTCTATTCCATGGTACATCGGAGTCCCACCGACCAGCCAGGCACGCCACCGCCCAACCAAAGCACAAACAAAAACTGAACCCCAACTCCCACTCCGCAGGAGATGCATAAAAACAAATCCCATCCAAACACAATACCAACTGGTATCCACTCACAAGGGTACCAGCGAAACAGCAACCAGGGCTAGCTAGAGAATTGAATGTCCATGCAGAACCTTCCCCCTCCTCCTCCACCCCAATTCTAAGCAGATTCAATTCCTAGCCCCCATTAGAGATAAGAGAGTAACGGCAATAGGGGGTGGCGGCCGCACCTAAGTGTAGCAAGTGGTCTGCTCAAATCTGCTCGGATTACACTATTACTCCTAGCCCCTTGATTAGATAAGGTCATCTGCCAAGCCAGGAGTGACCTTATGCAGCTCAAGGTCGATGTCTTCTGTGGAGCGACTGTCCTTGTCCTCAGAGTTCTGGGCCCCCTGCTCGAAGAGCGCGGGCTTGTGCCTGTGTTGCTAATCTCCGTTACAGACCTCAATACAATGCAGCGTTCACGTTGGTCTTCTGTATTGCTTGCTCTCTTTTCTTGGTGGTTCTTGATTCGGGGTGGGGTGGGGAGGAAAGGAGCTGAAGGAGGCCCTACCAGATTCTGATTCTGGTCTTGATTCGATACAATTCCATGCATCCAGTGGAGACAAATAGAATTGAATTCCAGAGGGCATAACCACCCGTAGACGGGCTGGAAGTAGCATTGCATAAGGAACATTCAACTGGCGGAGGTGTTTCTTGACCACTAGGAAGGTTGACAGCTGTTTAGGATCCTTCCTCCTCAGCTCCCTCAGTCCAGTCGCCAGGTCCAATCCAGGCAAGAAGCTCACTATTTCAACTGAAGTCCAGTAGGTCGGAGTGCAGCCTGCTCCTTGCCACCTGAGATCTTGTCCACCGAGTCGCCTCTCTCCTGTAGCACAGGGGATTCTGTGGGCAGTTTGTTTTAGGGTGTACCAGCCCGCCTCTCTCTACCAGTTCTCTCAGATCATCAGGCAGGGTCTCCGTCGTTGTCCAATTCTCAGGATCACTTGGCGAGCCATCTCTCCGAATGCACGCTGCAGATTCACTTGTCGATCAGGAGACCACACTCCAGACTCGGCTGAGCTTGCGGCAATGCGACTCCAGATGACCTCTGATATCGTGGGACTTCGCCCAGCATCCACATCAGATCCGTCGTTCGTGACATTATGCCTCAGCTCTTTTACGAGGGAGTTGTCTTTAGGCTTTGTCTTCTCTCCAGTTTCCGAGTTCCGTCCTCTTCGGGTCCCTTGTTCACTTCTCGTGGCCTTCTCCAGGAGCTCCGTCAGAATCGCCCCAGAACTGAGGGACACCGATCCAGCTGCTTTAAGCCCTGTTTCTCATGCAGGCATCTGACATTACAGGTGCTCCAGCTCTAGGTCGTGCCTGCCTCTCTCTCTCCCACACTGGATGCCCCTGTGTCACTCTTTTCCAGCTGTAGAGGGTTTTAGTGGGTTGTGCTATCCCAGTCAGGACTCATTTCTGGGTTGTGATCGCTATGCCTCAAACCACTCCATCTTCCAGGCCTCTAGGCAGGCGCCTCTTCTTAAGCCTACGGAGGGGTTGGTACCCCCATATTGCTGCCTATGCCTCTCTGCTAAGCTTGTCAGCCACTCTGCAACCTCTGGCAAGCTCAGCAGGGGTTCCTATTTTGGGACGGAAATCTGCTCCAGACAAGTAGCACCACGGTCCTCTGCTGCCCATCCACAATATTCTGCAGCCAGTCGGTGACGCCTGCTGCCAGCCCAGGGGGTGTCGGGTAGCTCTCCCTCCCTGCTCCTCAATAGAGTGTCTGCCATTTTGGGAGTCGCTCTTTTTTCTTCGCTGTAACCTGCTTCAGGTCCAGTCTCCAGTCCTCTCTGTCCACCAACAGGGAAAATTGTGTCCCCAAGCCCCACCGTAGGTTTCGTGGGGCATTAGGTTGCAAGAATGTTAGACAATGGGGAATCGCCAGGCGAGAGCTCCGCACTTTGCTCCATACACCATTGGCGTCTAGCCGCAACCCCTCTGAGAAAGGTATTTCTCAGTATTAATTTTTTGGAATCCTGTCACGAATGTCAAAAGCAATTAGCTGTAAAGTTTCCATGATGACATATAATATTGTCCATGCTATCACCGAAGAAATATTACGTTTCGTACCATTACTAGCCAAATCCTCCTGGAATATAACAATACAAATGACATGAGAAACTCGTTTTGATAACCATCATAAGTTTCTGGAGTAAAGGAGGTTGTGTCTCTTGGGTCAATGTCTGTGCCAGTATATTGAATGGGTGGACAAAAAGTTGGTGTATGCTTTCTTCTACACCTGTACGGGGTCTTATTCTCTTAGTCTAGGTCCATCTGGGAACCACAATGTCTTAGATCTCTGAACCACTTCCACTGAAATATATTTCAATGTTTGTGAAACAACTGAATAAGGAAGACCTGGAAGATGGACTTTTTTTAAGTAAATGCCAAAGGAATTGGCTTAGTAGTTATGGGATGTGACTGCCTCTGTCTTGGAGACTAGGTTTCTGCTTAGGCACAATCATAAAAGGTGTGTGTGACCGCTGTCAATAGAGGCTGCAATAGTTCTTGCTAAAAGATCATTAAATGGGATAACTGTCAAAGAAGGTTTTTCCATAGGTGTAATCATTTTACGTAGTTTCAGAAAGCAACAGATAAAGAAAGCAATGGTCATGGCAGCCCAATATACAAGCTATTGCAAACATCAGGCAATGTCTCAGCACCATTACCTCTATGCACATTTTTTGAAGTAGCAATGTTCTATCAGCTAGCACTTGGAGTGGCACAGTTTCACACATTTGCACTAATCCTACCTGATTGATGATGCATGCCCAGCACCTGCTGCTCCTGAATGGTTGGTTGCCAGTGACTTCCTGTGTGGTCATCCTTTGGGGTCTCCACTGGAAACGAGGCCGCTTCCCAAGGAGAATGCTCGTGCAACATTTCTCCTGGAGTACCTTAAAATCGAGCAAAATATTGCATGCTTATTTTAGTCTTCAAAATATAGTTAAATGAAGTAAAATCTGGAGTACAATGTGCTCAAGAAAAAACAACCAATTGCGGGCTTCAGTTAAACACGTTGGGGCAGGCATTCCATAATGGGGTGTTTGCTACCATCGACGAGGCATTAGGCAAAGAGCACACAGGGATGTTGGGCAGGTTCACTTGCTACCAATTAAGAGCAGCGTTGCGCGCCTTATATGAATCCTTCCCTGGAGCACCACCAACATTATAGGTGCTGGAGGACTTTCTGGCGAACCCTTCGCCGCGAAAGCTCATCACCCAGCTATATGCGGGCATGCAGCGCACCTCCCCGATACGTGTTACCCCTGCGCAGCGTGAATGGGAGAAGATTCTGGGGGGCCTGCTTGAGGATGGCACATGGGCTTACTGTTGCGAACAGCTGAAAGAAATGTCACCTAATTACAGATTGCGGCTGAATCATTTTAAATGTATTCTTAGGTTGTACAGGACCCCCATCTGGCTGCACAGAGCTGGTCTGAGTGAGGATGTGAGGTGTGTGCGTTGCCAAGCCCCGGAGGCCTCCTTTATTCACCTAGCCTGGGAGTGCCCGGCGATGGCAAGGTACTGGGAACGTATTTTTGAGGTGCTGGCCCAGTTGACAAACGTTATAATTAAATGCTCCCCCTTGGTGGCCCTGCTTGGGTATGCGCGTAGTGTACCTGCTGAACAAAGGAAACTAGTTCCCATGCTGGTGTTCTTAGCAAAAGAAGGGTGGCTATTTGTTGGGGCCGCAGGCACAGCCCGAAGGCAGCGGAGTGGCTCATGGATGCAGCGTTTTGCCACAATCAGTTGTCTGACTATTGGGAAGTGATGCCTGCAGTGTCTCAACCCAAAGACATATGGGCGCCACTGCTTAATTACCTAGACTCCCTATCCCCGGGGAGCGGAGATGATGCAGTGGCAGTGGCCTAGACACTGTGCGCTAGCTAGACGTCACAGCCATGACTAGTTGGCAGTCTGGTTGCACTAGAAAACGTAATCTTCAATTGGGCCAGAGAGGAACTCCCCCCCCCCCCCCCCCCCCCTCCCCCCCCCCCCCCCCCCCCCCCCCCCCCACCTGATTCACCCCTAACAGTTCTGTCTTTCTAACTTTTGCTACATCTTTTTGCTTGTTTCGGTTGGATTGGAACCCTGAATTATCTCTTGGGGAACTGTTGCTATAGAACACTGAAGGAACTATAAGGAGATGGACATTTTGTTCCGACATAATACCCTGAACTGTGTAGCATCACTTCCTGAGATTACTCTGTTATTGTTAAGATCGCAAGAAAACTTGTCAGGAGCAATAATTTGGCTCAGTTTCTGCATTTCTGTAAGTGATCACTCTCTTAAAATACAATTTTAAAAAACAACTGAGTCAAAATGCACAATAAAAATTCATTTGTGACCCTCCCAGCAGTTAAGACGTGGCTTACTCTATGGCAGCATGGCAGCTTCCAGACCACCTCAGGAGGTTAGGCACATAGAGGATTAAGTGTTTTCAATGAAATCTCAACACGGCAATGTTCTCATATGATAAGCAGCACAGAAGCCTATGCTTTGGTACTCATAGATGCCACAGACTTTCACAGACGTCAAACTCTTAGTTGGCATACACCACCACTTAAAAAGGAGGTCTTTAGAGAAAAGGCAAAGAAACGAATGGATACTTCAGATTAATGAGGTCTCTGACCATAAAGCTGTGCTAAGCACCATCATGTTAGAGGTACGACTCGTGAAAGCATATCCTTGCCACAGATAGCCCACCACAAACTAAGGAGAAAGTGCCCAACACCATCTAAGGTAATTGACTGATCAAGTGGCTAAAACAGTGATAATTCTTCAAAGGCCAATAACATTTCTACAGCGACATTAAGCCTAGTCTAGGTTCTGCGGATGGTCAGACAGCAGCCACAGGATTAATTTTTAATTCACAAACATTGCATAGCTGAATAAAGTGAACCGGACACATGCAGTTCACAAGAATTGATGTTCTGTTTCTTCGACTGGGAATGCTATCTCAGTACAGTTTGACTCCAGGATGAGCGTCATTCTCATGATTAAATATGTGCAAAAATAAGATAGCGGTTGTGACAGACGCAATATAACTAGCTCTGTGGCGGGCCCGCCTAATATTTTTTCATCCTGCCATCTGGACCCGGGGTGCCGGTAGACCACACCAGCGGACAGTCGGTGGACAGTTTGGCTTTAGCAGACCCCCAGGGGGCACCCCACTGGGTTTGCGGTGGAGGGCAGTGGAGGCGAGGCCTACGTAGTCCGGCTCTCACGGCAAGAGCCTGCGGCCGATTGGAACAGTGGGACGCCCTAGCAGACACTGCTGCAGTCCTTAACTGGGCAGGAGCAGCATTGAGGGACCAGCAGCGACAGGGCACCCAGTAAAGGGAGCGGGCCCAATTGGAAACAAACAACCACACGGAGGTGGGCGGACTTGCTGGGGTCTGGGCAGCTTGTGTGCTGCCGGCTGTGTGGCCGACCGGCTCCCTCAGCGTCTCAGTTCAGAGCTGACGAAACAGACCTGGTCCTGGTCTCCCAGTAAAGCAAGGAGAGGAGGGAGCCTGGAGCAGTAATGGGCAGAGTGAGGCCCGGGATAAAGTGAGGGCACTGGCTGGAGGCCCGAGAATTGACGCGAAAGCAAGGAGGTCCCTGCCTGCCGCCTTGAAGACTGCAGCCCGCAGAAGGATGAACCTACACTGACGGAGCTTCGGGAATGCGGTGTGGGGGCTGCAGCGAGCTGCACTAAAGTGGAGACCGGTCTGAGGACAGGACGGCCTGGGGGCAGCTACCTGCAGGCGGTAGGGCCCCTTGCCGTCTGAGGACAGAGCGACGCGCCTGATCCAGGGCCCTTGGCGGGATATGACAAGAGTGCTTGGAGCCGCAGACATCAGAGAACCAGCTCCATGAGGACAGTGGCATCTTCGAGGTAACGAGGGGCCTCCTGGTGTGACCATGATAGCTGAGCAGGTATAGACAGCGGGAGAAAGGAGCTCTGCAACCAGCAGGGACACTGTGGGTGGCCAGTTTGGCTGTCGAGGTTTGCTGGGGTGACACTCCACCAGGCAGCACACTTGAACTATGGGGGCAGACTGTTAGGAGGGCAGAACGGCGGCCGCTCCCCCAACTCTTATCACACCAGAAGTTAATAGTGAAGTAACACTCCGCGGGCCCTCCCGGAGCACCATACGGCCCAAACCTTCAGAATTAAGAAAAAAAAAAATATTGCAGCAAACTTATGGGAGGGACGGCGGTAGTGGTGAGGGAGGGACGGCAGTAGTGGTGAGGGAGGTCTCCCCCCCCCCCCCCAACCGAATCACTAAACCCCTCTTGCCACAGGGGGACACTTGAGAAGTAACCCCCTCTCAGGGGACACCCTAGGGAATACTGCGGCAGTAGCAGGGGGCATGGTGCATCAGGTTGACTGTGCATGCAATAACCCCCGCCCAGATACTAGCACGAGGGGACCACGGACTGTACTCTGCCCTCTTGCATTAATCCTCGGCTAAAGAGGGGACAAAAAAAAAAATCAGCAGGGCCAACGCCAACGCCTTGGGAATTGGAAGCCACAAGTGTAAATTATCCAGGGGACCGGAGACCTCGCCCCTGTGGCAGGGAGATGCAAGCATGAGGAAAGACAGACCCCAGAGAAGGGTCCAACAAACTCAAATAGATCAGTATATGGTGAAGAACCCAGTCACATGCCCAGAGCCCACGGGGGGGGGGGGGGGGGGGGGGTCTGCATCGCCGGCGCTGGGCCCCGCAAGTGAGCCCTCAGGCACCCAGATCCTTGCCATTATAGAGGCCTCCAGCTTATTAGTTCAGGGTAAGATAGAGGTGGCTTCGCTAGATGTGGGCCTACTCTGGGTCGATCTGCGAACAGTGGCGGAGAGGTCTCTAGCCACCAAACAAAAGGTATCAATGTTGGAGACAGGGGTCTCCTCTCTAAAAGCGATGCTAATGGAATTAACCATGAAAACAGCTACGCTGGAGCGCTGAGCAGAGAACGCAGAGGGCAGTTCCCGTAGATGTAACCTACTTTTTGTGGGCTTCCCGGAGGGAGCAGAGGGCTCCAATCCGGATCTTTTTCTGGAAAACTGGATTAAGACAACGCTGCCCAAGACGCCCCTCTCCTCCTGCTTTGTGATAGAGCGGGAGCAATGGGCGTGGCCACCCCCCCTCCTCGCATCCTCATTGCCATGATTCTCAATTACAGAGACCGCGACCACATCCCTTGAGAAGCCAGGCGTAGGGATGACCCGTCCTTAGAGAACCACACCATCCGTATTTTCCCCAACTATACGCGCATGGTACAGCAACAAAGGATGTTCTTTTGGGGGGGTGAAGCAGAAACTTAGGGCAATGAATCTGCATTATATGCTGCTATACCCCGCCAAACTTAAAATTATACACAATGAAAAAGCCCACTACTTCACCACTCCTAAAGCTACCTGGGACTGGTTGGAGGTGAGGGGAGAAGACCTGAAACTAGCCCCTAGGGGTCCAGTGGACGACCCTGGACCCCTTGATTTTGCACAAATCCAATGGTCCATTCAGAGAGTGGTGGTGTGGAGGGACCGCTCCCTGGACTTGGAGCACACTGGCTCTGACAGCGAGGGTGGGCAGACTTCCAGAGTGAGCCAAGCACTGTTGCAGGCGTAGCGCGAGGAAGCCAGAGCTTTGGTGGAGGTGGTGAAGGCAGCCAGTTCTAAAGCGAGGACTGGATACATAGTGGAAGACACCCTCCAAATCACCAACTCTTGATCGTACCACATGGATCTGAGGCATCATGTTTCCCAGCTCGAGCTTCACAGGAGCCCTGGGGCTGTCCGGTGAATGGGAGGAAAATGAACTCCTCAGACACTGTCCTCACGTTCACCAATGACCCACGGAGCGGATCTGTGTTGTCTCATCGCACCTCGGAGGACAGGTCAGAACGTCATGGGTGGCAGGTGCCCCACCCCTCTCTCATCTGTTCCCCCACTGATTTCCCCTCTCGGCCCTGTACTTTCTGCACCCAGCTTGGTCACCTCATCCCCCTATTCATCTCCCCATTCTCTTGTCTTCCCCTTTCCCCTCTTTCAGTCCATCTTTTTTTAGTCCTTTTTCTAGCTCCTAGGCCGCAATTGGCCTCTGATTCACCACGTTAGACGGGATCTGGAGTGTGTGTGTGTGTAGTATTGTGATGAGAATGATTGAGTGACAAAGCAGGAGGGGTATGGGATCGCCGGCAGCCCTCAATCAAGGAGTGGTCTTGGCACCCCTGCTCTCTAGCGCAGGAATAGTTGTAGAATGAGTGTGACGCGACCAATTGTGCAAGCGTGTGATTGATAAAAATGGTGCTGAATGAGTATAGTATAAATATTCTTGTGTTAAACTTTCATATTTATATATTAGTAGGCTGTACGCCTAATAAGTTAGTTTTGAATTTCTAAATGGGTGTTAAATGTCAGGTCAAGATTGGGAAAGCACGATTGGTTCATCATGTGTTTACCCCGCGGGGGGGGGGGGGGCAGGGGGGGAGCAGTTCAGTTCTGTGAAGTTGAGAGATGGCTGGATTTAATATTAGCACGTGGAAGGTAAGGGGGCTTACCACATTTGTAAAGAGATACAGAGCACAAACTTATCTCCGTAGGTAGCGGTCCCACATAGCCATGCTGTAGGAAACCCATCTGACTGATGAGGCCTAAAAACGGGATAGAAAATGTAGAAGCCAGATGTTTTCTGCAACATACTCCACCTACGCTCTAGGGATAGCTATCTGGATAGCCCCACAGATTCCCTTTCAGGTCCTGGGCTACACAGCAGTGATAAAGGGGCGTCATACTGGTACACAGAGTGTTAGATGGCAGGGAAATCTGCCTGCTGAAGGTATACGCTCCGAACATGGATGACAGCGCTTCTTACTAAAGTCTAGAAGAATTACTGGTATCATATGTAGGCATACCTCTCTTGTGGGCAGATGACTAACTGCATGCTAGATGGCTCACTCGATAGACACCCCCAAAATACACACAAAACTCAACATGACATAAGCCCTCCATGGGGGTAATGCAAAGACAGGGGTGCATGGACTGGTGGAGGACAGTACATCTGACAAAACGTGAATACAGGTTCAACACCCCAACTCATTCGGTCTATAGCCGTCTAGAACGCTTTCTGCTTACTAGCAACGCTGCTGAAGACAACCTGGGTAAAACAATACTAGGCGGATTCCGGTCGGATCATGCCCCAGTGATCCTACAATGGGGCACTAGTTGTGGCAGACCTGAGATCCCATTCTATCGACTACAGCCCAAAGCGCTGAAGGACGATATTTTCCGATCAGAGCTAGGCGAATCCAACAGTAACTGGTTGTCTAAAAACACCAGGGGGATGGAATGGGATGTGCTAAAAGTAGCGCTACGTGCAGAATGTTTGTCAAAAGTAGATGGTATGAGAACACTTGGAGAAAGACCTTATGGAAGCTGAGACCACAATGGCTGCACTACAAAGTACAGGCCAAGACTTAGCACCGGAGTATGAGGGGATGCTGAATGCCCTCTGTCTGGTAAGAGAAACATGGGATAGGCTGGACTGCCTGGTGAAACAAATACCGGCAGCTCCTACATCCAAGTCTGGGAAGTTGTTAGCGTGGCTCTTTAGGAGAGAACGCTCACCCCCTATCATATTAGCACTAAGCCAGGCAGATGGAACCCATATGCACACACAGGCCACCATAAACTCACAGCTATGGACACATCTGGCAGGGGTCTACAAAAAAGGCCGAACAGCTGAAAGAGTGGGCATAGTTTCTGGATGGGATACCCCTGCCTCCTCTCTTCGATGAGCAAAGCGAGATACTGGGGGACATTAGCCAGGAAGACCTCCAAGGAGTGGTGCAGGACATGGCAATCGTCAAAGGCCCCCGGGCTGGACGGGTTCCCAGTAGAATATTATCAGACATTTGCGGACGCACTACTCGAGAGACTGCTAGAGACCTAGTGTGAGGCAAAGCAAGCAGTCCATGCGAGAAGCCCAAATAGTTATGCTACTTAATCCGGACAAAGACCCCACATCGCCGAGCTCCTACCACCCACTCTCTATGCTGGGAGTGGATACTAAATTAGTGATCAAAGTTTTGTTATCAAGATTGAGCAGGATAGGTACCCAACTGGTGTATGAGAATCAGTGCGGGTTCATGCCAGGACAGGGAGCAAATATGAACCCGCACACACTCGCACATGTATTACACTCCATTGAGAGCTTGGATATCCCGTCAGCGGTAGTATCCCTGGATATAGAAAAAGCTTTTGATACCTTGCAACGGGAGTACCTATAGGAAGTACTACACAGAATGGAACTCGGCTCGGACTTCATTGTACCCACACCCTACTGCTAGAGTACGCAGTGGTGGACTAGTATCCACACAAATATCTATAGAGTGCGGTACAAGACAGAGGTACCAGCTGTCCCCATTCCTATTTGCGCTTGCAAATTAACCCCTCGCAATCTGCCTGAGGAGAGACATGGAACACTGGGGCCTGGTAGTGGGAGGACGTACAAATGTACTTAATCTCTATGCAGATGTCGCACTGGCCCTCCTGACAGTGCTGCCCAACTTTGGGACAGTGTCTGGACTGACGATTAAACAACAAAAGTCAGTTGCATTTCCACTGGCAGGATTAGCGGGAAAAGACATGGTGGAATTCCCTGCCCTGGCATTCACTTGGGAAGCCCACCGTTTCCGCTACTCCCCCGCTGCCTATATACATTACAAAACTAACTGTCGTATTCTTAACAACACCTTAACCACCCTGAATAGCCTCCTGGTTTCGCTCGTTTTGGCTGGTAAACGCAGCAGAGTAAAACTTGATCTCCTAAAACTAGACATGGATCAGGGCGGCTTAGGGGTTCCCGGATCTACGCCTCTACTATATTGCATGACTTCTCCAGTATGCGGCGCAGTGGTGTGCGGACAGCCCGAATACTGAAAAAAGACTGATTGCAGGTTGGTGCCCAGAGGCAAACCTGCCTAAGTACCTTTTGATGGGCTCAATGAACCACTCAAGACTGCCCGTTCGTAATCAAACAGGCTGCATGGGCCTCGGCATGAGCAGTCACCCTGGTATTACGGAAACCCTAATATGCCTATTCATTATCCCTAAAGTGGCTCCCAGGATTTCACAATATACAATCCATAATTGGTCTTGCCGGTTGGAATGAAGGTGGCTGCACCTCTAAAAGGGATCTCCATTTAAAGGATACCTTTCTCTCCTCCAAGGCCATGAAAGAAAATTACCGGGTTCCAGAGGGCCACTTCCTGCAATGTGCTAAGATATAACACGTACGGTCCCCGAAATCTGGGTTACACTTCCGAACGAGCCGGGAGAATCCAGCACGCTTTGCATGATCTTGAACCCAGGCTCCTTTAAAGGACTAATATCCTGACTGTACAAAGCCCTGAAAACTGATCACAGAACCAACCTGACAAAGACTCAGGATAGATGGGCGGAGGACCTGCCTATGTCACTAATAGAGGGGAAATGGAAACTAGCATTTGCACAGGTCCAAGAAGTATCTAGCAAAGCAAATTTAAACTCATTCAATTACCTCCACCGCGCATACCTGATCCCTCTACGCTAGGCAAGAATTGACTTGTCACATGCACTGAACTGCCCCAGATCCGGCATCTCCACAGCCCACTTTGTACACAAGACCTGGGATTGCCCCTTGCTTCGCACATATTGGAGCTCAGTCCTAGATATTGTCTAAAAGGCGATAAAGCTCCCAGTTAAGGCCACAATAAAGCGCGGTTTGCTGCCGACTACCAAGGCTGCAACCCGTATGCAGCATAAACTTGTCGCGCTAGGGCTGGTGCTGGCGAAAAGCCTCATAGCTATTCACTGGAAGCAGACCACAGCCACTATAGAAGTTGAGGCCGAATCTGCGCGAGTGGGGAACTCTGGAGGAAAGCAGACTCTGTTCAGTCAGTACAGATGAAAATGCACACAGAGACCTAGAGACTTGGGGAATCATGCTGGGGAGGACACAAGTGACAGGTCACCCTGGAGGGAGGGACCCTGAACTAACTCATATTGGGACATCTAGACACATAGTGAGACACACCGGAGTACACCACCACCCCGCAGCCGCACAGAGACCACAGTACCTAGCCCCATAACCCAGTAAATGATTCTCTATCAGTTCACAACACAGACCTAAATATCGATAACCAACCAGGCCACATGCTTTAGCATTGGATATCTGACTAAATACGATCTCTCCCCCTAGTGATACACTATCCAAGCCAACCGCTATACCAACCCTCACCCTCCCAGACGCACGTTTGGAGGAGACAGGGATAGGGGGACAAAATGACACATGAAAGCCTCTCTCTAAGCTCGACAAAGGCTACTGGACTCAACCGCTAGGATGCAACATAACCGCCAGATTTTGTCAGTTGTAATATATAGTTTAGTTTAGCATGAAGGGAAAAAGTAATATGACAAAAAAGTAAACCGAATACTCTACATAACCAAAAAGATAAAATAGCGCGAGCAGTCATGGAATTGCGCACAGGCTCTACACTGCATGGATACCGGTGAGGTCCATCCCCATATAATGTGTAGGCAAGACGGATGATGCAGGGTCGAGAGGACTCCCGCGAGCATGTCAGATATGCTGTATCAATGAGGGGGCGAGATACAATAATGTTAAGGGTACATGATATACTCAACCTTGTTGAAGTGTATTTGTATAAGCTGTGAATACGTTGCCCATGTCGGGCGAACATATAGTAATATATGCTTTCAAAGAGTATGTATAATGATCCTGTTTTCTAATTGTCAATAAAAATATATATATATACATGTGCAAACAAATTTCAGTTCAGGAGAATAACACAGGGAGTATCTAAAATAAGTTACTATACTGGGTTAAATGAGTGCCTATACAAAGACATTCAACATTCATCGGATTAGATATCTATGAGCTTTTATCCAAGCTGGTCGGTTGCTCACAGTTTGTAGAGTCACTGTGGAGTTCTAATATTGAGACAGGCAGTTGTCCCAGGCCAAGCAATTAATAGGTCAAAGTTGTGAAGGCTGGGATGCAATCTATTGGCGAAAATGGAAAACACCTATGCTGTGTGGTCTCCACTCACATAAGCCATGCACTGCCATGTCAAGCTCATTATGTACAACACTTTTTGTAACGCAAATCATGGTGAAGCAGGCTCTCTAATCTTATTGATCAAATACCAGATTGCCTTGTTTACTGTAGACATGGTTCAAGATGGTTCTCTTAAACTACCACGAATTACCACAAAAGCTACCTTCTTTCTTTGCAAAGTATTCAAGGTCTTTTGCTTCTTCGGACTCTTCTTCTCCAAGCCAGTCATCTTTAAAAGCATCATTGTCCATAGGTTCTGCTGAGGAACAAGAAGCGAATGTTGAAAATAAAGACAATGATTGTAGCAAATTACGTACAGAATTTAAATGAGTACCCCCAAGATACTTTTGATAAGAAAACAATTCAGTATTGTGGCTCACATGTAGGTATGACCGTGGGTGGGCATGGCCTGACAAGATGGCCACCTAGTCACGTTTCCCAGAGCTCCCACCAGCGAACTAAAAATAGTTCCTTAATACGGAGATAACTTGACACAAAATTGCTTACCATGAGCCGTGGCAGACCTCCCCAGTCCATTATCCATGATTTTTGTCATCTGAATCCCGAAAAAGCAGAGACTCGGACCGGGAGACAGAGCCAGGTCTAGAGACATCTGCAGAGCTGAGAGAGGGGAGCGCCAGGGGCTAGCTACTCCCCTTACGCTTGGCTGACAACTATCAATGCCCCCAGTTCCCCAGCAGCTGTCAGGAGACCCACTGTAAAGCAGGGAAGGCCCTGCTGCTAGGCTGGAGAGCGAGAGGTTCTATCCCTGCCGGCGAAGTATTGGTGCCTGGCTTTGTCGGCTGGCCCCATGAACCCAATAGCAGGAGTTTACTCTTTAAACTAACTGTCTCAACAAGGACAGTAACTCTAAGGAGTTCAAGAAGATCATGGAGAAACTTTGTTTTGTTTCATTTCATTATAATTGTGATCAGATCTATGCAATAAGATTGGGATTCTAATCCTTATGTGTGTGTTAAGTATGTTGTACATTCATTTTTATGAATTACTGACACGGTTTTTATAATTATTTACAGCTTTGAGAAAGCAGATTCTCCGCGAAACTAGTCAGCTGTGGCTTTTCTTTGGCATTCATTTTTTATCGCAATGGATATGTGAACAATAATATAATCATCTAAAGACTGGTGAATTCATGTGAGCATTGATTTGGAATAGAGACTTAATTGAACATAGATGGACACTGGATTTGCCGTTTTGTTTGATCAGCAATACATTTACTTATGAAACTGATTGATTGGACTCCATTTGCATTATACATTTTTTGAGTACCTATAACATACACCAAGAGGGTGACTGGTGTGAGAGGTTAGCGCTGGCCTTTTAAACTCCAACACTCATATTATCTGCTTATCCACACCGTATTATGCCTTCTGAGAGCTTCTTTAAATCTGCCTGTGGTAGCGAGTGTCTTATACTAAACACATTTTTATAAATACATTGTGTGGTTCTTTTTCCCTTAATACCAATAAGAATATGTTCTGGTAAAACCAGCTGCTTTACACTCAATTCTGGACTAAGCCTGAAGCTACCACTTAGCGAGCTTTCTACGGTTGTCAAAGACCACTAAAATCAAGGTCAAGGTCAAACAAGCTTTATTCGACGATTGTTATAAAAGCAAACTGTACATATAAATACAAGTTTAGGTAAAATTATACATATTTACATTTAAAAAATCATATATCCATTACACATTTAAAATCAAATTATTGTACATTGGATAAGGGATTTTAATTTGGCACCATGAATACATATTAATCTGTTAGCCTTCTACTTCTGATAGTCAACGCCCAACCCAAGAATTTTGCCACAGCTATATAAACTGTCATATCTGTGCAGGAGCGAATTATTCTAACTGCCACCGACCCCCTATCGGTGCCCATTATTCTGCACATTGGGCGTAGCCATATTCTCCGGGGCGCCACGTACTCTGGGCATTCAAATAGTAGGTGGCCAATGGTTTCAGAGAGCGCTGAGCATGATGGACAAGCGGCCTTAGCTCCCGCGGACCACCTACTGGTGAATGCGCGACCAGTAAGCTCCCAATTCTCAATTGAAGGTAAAGTTTCGATCTAGGGGTTTTAGGATAACGTCCCAGAAGGCTTCCAGTTTTGGCGCTTCTTTAATGTCCATAAACAATCCGGTCAAGGACCCAGGATCAATAGACCTAAAGGTCCTGGAGACCACAAGCTGCCAATACAGTTCTTTAAGAACCTTCTTAGGAGGGAACCTAGCACTTGTTGGATCTTCCCACAGATCCCCAAGATCCAAATCGATCAAGAGGCCCCGGATATGCCCTAGCCACTTGATTTCATGGGAGATGTCACTTCTAATTATATCCAGCAAGCCCCTTGAAAAGGTTTCTTATTCCGGGGTGGTCCAAATCCTCCTCCAGTATAAAACTGGTCGCAGAGATGCAATAAGCGCTATTGGGGACATCCCTAGATCATCAGAGGGGTTTTCTGTGGTAGTTTTATTAAATTCCTAAGAAAGGAATTTTCAGAGACTGACATCCCCCTAAGGTTTTCAGTTCCCCACATTTTAACCGCGTATAAAGTGGAACTGACCACTTTACCCTTGTAGACCGCCAATACCGGTGAAATTGGTTTAGTGAGGGACTTCGAGTGTTCCTGGCTCAGGGCCCCAGAAAGCGGCCTATGTTTTAGAGTGGCCAGCTCAATCTGATGTTTCCAGCACAAATTGTGCTGAATACAAACACCCAAATAGGTAAAAGCTTGGACCCTTTCCAGAGGACGCTTGTTCATGATCACAGCACCCTTAAAAGATTTAGAAGCATCAAAAGTCATAAACTTTGATTTCTGCACGTATACTTCTAAACCCCGTGCGGTACAGAATTCTTCAAAGAGCCGCAAACCCTTTTGAAGCCCGCTTGGAGTTTTTGCTACTAAGAGACAATCGTTAGCGAACATTAAAATAGGAACTTTTGCTCCAGCAAGGATCGGTGCATCAATATATATGAAAACAAGTTACTTACCTGTAACTTTGGTTCCCCAGTATTGGTAACTTTCATAGATTCCCATGCTTTGTATCATTCCCCGTCGTCGGAATGGGAGCCTCGGTAAATAGTAAAAAACTAAAGTAGTAAGCACAAAGTGAAAAAATAGGCCTAGGCCTCATCTCATTTTGTAGCTTATCCACCTCTTTGTGTAAAAGAGACCAAATTCCTGCAGCAGCCAATCAGAGCAGCCTCACCCCATAGAACCTTCCTGAGAGAAGCTCAGAGCCTCAGATTTTCGTAGCCGTTGTATATAGCTATCCATCAAGATCAGAAGAGTGAGCTTTCCCAGGGGAGGCGGGTGGGCGCATGGGAATCTATGAAAGTTACCAATACTGGGGAACCAAAGTTACAGGTAAGTAACTTGTTTTCTTGCCCCAGTATTGGAACTTTCATAGATTCCCATGCTTTGTATCAGAGTAACTAGCAGTAAAGAAAAACATATTTTGTCATACCTAAACCTGAAAATGTGACACATCTCTGTAAAACAGTATAACACATAGGATCATGAAATATGACAATAATGCAGTATACAAAATATGCCAAGGAAGGCGGGATAGAAAGGAAAGCTCACCGACTTATTGGAAAAGGTTCCTCAGGACTGCTTGGCCCACTGCTGCATCCTCCCTCACAGAAGAATCCAGACAATAGTGGCGGGTGAAGGTGTGGACACTGCTCCACGTAGCCGCCCTGCAAATGTCCTTGATAGGGACTCCTGCGAATAACGCCGCAGATGAAGCCATGGATCTGGTAGAGTGAGCACGGACTGCTCGCTGCAGAGGTTTCCCAGCCGCCTGGTGACAAAATTGTATAGCACTGGAAATCCAACGGGAAATACAAGCCTTCGAAACAGCACAACCCTTGCGTGGAGCACTGAAGGAGACAAAGAGCTGTGAAGATTTCCTGAACTGCTTCGTTCGCTCCAGATAGAATTTCAGGCATCTGTGAATGTCCAGAGAGTGCAGAGTTCTTTCCGCAGGTGAAGAAGGTTTTGGAAAAAATGGTTTCAAGACCACGGGTTCATTTAGGTGGAATTCCGAAGGAACTTTCGGGATAAATTTAGGATTTGTCCGTAGAATCAGCACATTATTCTTAAACTGGAGAAAAGGTTCCTCAATCGTGAAAGCCTGTATCTCGCTTACTCTACGAGCCGATGTCAGGGCCAAGAGAAGAGCCACTTTCCAGGAAAGAAACTTAAGGTCAGACTTATGCACAGGTTCAAAAGGGGCTTTCATGAGGGATGACAGAACCAGATTCAAGTGCCAGGTTGGAGGAGGTGGCCGAACTGGAGGAAAAACCCTGAACAAACCTTTCAGGAACTGTTTGACAATCCTAGCCGACCATAGGGAAGGCCCTGAAGATGAACGTCTGAATCTAGAGATGGCTGCCAGATGGACTTTTATCGACGATGGAGCCAATCCCGATTTTGCCAGAGAAAGGAGGTAAGGCAAGAGCTTGTGTGGAGAAGAAGTATACGGGTGTAAACCTTCCTTCTGGCACCAAACACAGAATCTCTTCCATTTGGCCCGATAGGTCTTGTTGGTACTAGGGGCCCGAGCCTGAGCCAGAATGTCTCTACATTCACTTGGGAGATCTAATCCCTGGAACTCTCTGAACTCAGGAGCCACGCTGTCAATCGCAGGGACTTCAAGTCCGGATGTAGAACCTGACCGTGAGACATTGTTAGCAAAGTTGGAATAGGCTGAAGGAGAACTGGCTGGTCCTGGGAGAGGAGAAGTAGCTCCGAGTACCAAACTTGTCTGGGCCATGCTGGAGCGATCAAAATCATTCTGCACGGTTCCACCTTGAGTTTGCTGACCAACTTCGGAATCAGTGGAATGGGAGGAAAAGCGTAAACAAAGGCGCCTGACCAGGCAATCAAAAGCGCATTCCCCAAGGATTCCCGATGGTGAACCCTGCTTGCGAAGGACAGGCATTTGGCGTTCTGGGGAGTCGCAAACAGGTCGATTGATGGTGTCCCCCATCGAGCAAAGAGATCCTCCAGAACGGTCTGATCCAGCTCCCACTCGTGAGAGACTGTCCTCTGACGGCTCAAAGCGTCCGCCCTGACATTGAGCGTCCCCGCTAGATGTTCCGCCGAAAGGGCGACGTTGTTCTGTATCAACCAGTTCCATATCGTTTGGGCTTCCTTGGAGAGGGTGGAGGATCTTGTGCCACCCTGTTTGTTTATGTAGTGCATGGCTGTAGTGTTGTCCGTACGAACCAGCACTGTCCTGTTTTGAATCCTCGGAAGAAAAGCTTGAAGCGCCAAGCGGATCGCAAGAAGTTCCAGGAGGTTGATGTGGAACTTGCGTTGCACTGGACTCCAGTGACCGCTGACCTTCAGCTCCTGGAGGACCGCTCCCCATCCTTCCATGGAAGCATCCGTTGTTACAATCAGGGGAGATGGAGGAATGAGGAACGATAAACCCTTGGAAAGATTGTCTTTTTCCAGCCACCAGCCGCCTGCTTTTCTCATTTCTTTGGTAACGACAACTTTGTCGTCGAAGGATCCTGTGACTTGCCGCCACTGCCTGTCCAGTTGCTCTTGTAGTGGACGCATCCTGAGCCTGCAGTGCGGAACTAAAGGAATGCAAGATGAAATCGATCCGAGAAGCGACTTGTACTTGCGAACTGTCAGTGTCTTTCGAGATTGGAGAAGACGAGCTGAACACATTAGTTTGGTCTGGCGCTCCTCCGATGGAAGGGCTAAGCAACTGTCCGTGTTCAGGATGGCACCCAGGAACCTTGTTGACCTGGCTGGGTATAAAACCGATTTCTCCTTGTTGAGGCGAAGACCTAGCCTCTCGAACAGATCCTTGCACGTCCGGACTGCACTGGACGCTTCTTGAACAGATGGAGCTTTCAGCAGCCAATCGTCCAGGTATGGAAACACCTGAATAGCTTGTTTTCTGAGAAAAGCTGCCACCGGAGCCAGAACCTTTGTGAAGATCCGTGGGGCGGACCGGAGACCAAATGGCAGTACCTTGAATTGAAAGTGACTCTTGCCCACTGTAAAGCGCAGATATTGCCTGTGAGCTGGATGGATAGGAACGTGGAAGTAGGCGTCCTCCAAATCGAGGGTCGCCATGTAATCCCCCGGATTGAGCAGACGAAGGATGTCCTGAAGAGTGACCATCCTGAAGGACAACTTCACGAGATAAGTGTTGAGCTGCCGTAGATCTAAAATTGGACGCCACTTGTTCTTTGTCTTCCGAACCAGGAAGAACCTGGAATAGAACCCCTTTCCCTTTTGCGAAAGAGGTACAGGCTCTACTGCCCCCTTGATGAAAAGTTGGTGGGCTTCGAGATGAAGGAGCCTGAGATGTTTCGGAAGGAAGGCATCCGGCGCTCTTGTTGGAGGAAGGTCTTGAAACTCCAATGTGTGTCCTTCTCTGACAATCTGGAGGACCCACTGATCCGATGTAATAATTATCCAGTTGTGTAGGCAATGGGAAATCCTGCCCCCCACAGATGTGAATGAGGGAACAGGAACAGTGGAAAGAGCCACCTGGCCGCTATTGTTTCCTGGTGTTGTCTCTCCTTTGCTGCCCCTGGCGTCCTCTAGGCTGCTGGCGAGAGAAAGAGCCCCTTTGAGTGTATTGTGGTTTATACGACTGGCTGGACTGAGATCCAGAGGAGTAGCGATTTTGATTACCTCCACGGTAAGACGAAAAGCCTCTTCCTCTAGCTCCTCTGAAGGGCACCTTACGATACTGTAATGTACCCAAGGACTTAGCTGTATCCGTGTCCTTTTTGATTCCCTGCAGGGCCTCATCAACGTGCTTGCCAAATAGCATCTCACCGTCATATGGCAGATCCAAGATCTTATTCTGTACCTCCTGCCTGAACCATGTGGCCTTTAACCACCCCTGGCGTCGCAGAACCGCCGAGCCAGCTAGTGCACGGAATGCGGTGGTTGCAATATCCATTGCCACATCAATGACTTCCGAAGAGGCCCGCTCCCCTTCGAGCAAAATTTTCTTGACATCTTCCTTAGACGAATCCTGCAGTTCGTCAACAAATGGGGCCAGATCGCACCACATTTGTCGATCATAGCGTCCCAGAATCGCTAACGCATTGGCCGCCCGAACCAGGAGACTGGCCATAGCTGAAAACCTCTTGCCCACATTGTCTAGGCGCCTGCCCTCCTTATCCGGCGGCGTAGTCATCGGCGCAGAAGGATTTTTGGACTTGCTCTGGGCAGCCTGCGAAATGACCGAATCCGGTTTCGGTTGGCCAAGTAAACATGCTGGACTGCCATCCGGTGCCTTATACTTCTTTTCTAGTCTCGGAAGTACCGGGAGGACTGTAGCCGGATTATGCATAGCCTTCAAGCCCTCAGACCAGACATGCTCGATGATTGGAATGGACCTCACTGACTTCCTGAATGGTTCTTTAAAGTCATATAAAAAGCAATCCGATTGCACTGTGGTCACTGGGAGACCAAATCTTTTGGATGCCCTGTCCATTAAGTTGTGAAACCCTCCAACATCCGCTGGAGGCGAAGTAATATTATCCGGGTCGGTGTTGTCCGGATCCATAGGGTCAGTAGTATTCCATGGCGTCTGTTGATCCTGATCAGGATACGCTTGCTGGTCTGCATCTGAAGACGCAGCATCATCATCATCATCAGTGTCCTGCACCTGCACTACCTCTTGAGGGCGCCCTTCCAGCGCAGCGGCACGCTCTCTTGAGGGTAAAGAATGGTCTGCCACAGGACGCAATGTCTGAGGCGGAGGTGTCGTGGAGCGCACTTGCTGGCCTTCCGGAGGCGTCGGGAAACGTTGCTTGTAATCCCGCAACATAAGTTGTAAATCCGTCACTAAAGCGGATGGTATTGCCACCATACCCTCGGGTAACTGACGCATCAGTTGTTGTGGAGGCACCTGCCTGGAAGCAGTACATTCCTCCTCATAATAATGTTCTGGAGCATAGTGCTGTCGTTCCATCTGCTCCTCCTCAGAGCTAAACTCCTGCACCTTAACCTGGAGGTCAGAAGGGCTATAGGCCTGCCCAAATTCACTGAAAGTCTCTTCCTCAGAGTCATCCTCCAATAGTAGTGTTGGTGGTAGCTTCTGAACCTGGCGAGGAGACGTCATCTCTGGCGTGATATGCTTCCTTTTCAGCGAAAAAACATGTTTTCCCGCCAATTCCATCGTCGACGAGGTCGTCGTCGACGAGGCCCTCGTCGACGAGGCCGTCGTCGACGGGGAGGTCTTCTGTATCAGTGTCGACAGTGGAAGCGTAGACATAGAAACTGTCTTCGTCGACGAGGATAGTGTCGTCGACGAGGTGAAGCTCATCGTCGACGATGGTGGAATCGTCGACGGGACCGTCGACGAGCTCGTCGTCATCAGCATGGCAACCGGCGTCGTCGATATCGTCGTCGTCGAAGTCGTCCTCGTCGACGACACCGCCGTCGACGGCAGCTTTGCAGACATTGTCGTCGACGTGGAGGTGGTCACCCTCGTCGACGACGAGCAGGATTCCGGAGCCTTGAAAGCAGTCGACGGAGACGGCGTCGACGCAGCCATCGTCGACGGGGCAGCCTTGGTAGAGTTGTCCTTTTTAACACTCGTAGACGACGTACCTGGGAGTTTAGTCGTCGACGGTTTATGCTTCTTGTCTGAAGCCACCTCCTGAATCGGGGTTGAAGGTTTTTTGACCCCACGATCCTTCTCTGAGGAAGGCGAAGAGACTGTAGAAGCCTTTCTCACCTTTTTTGATGTCAGAAGTTCCTCAGGCTTACCCTGCCTCTCCTTTTCACCTCGGTGAGGAGATTTTTGGGCAGCCGGCCTGTCAGACCTATCAGAGGTCCCTGGTAAGGCCATGTGACGGGACTCGTCTGAGGCAGAAAGGGGGGACCTACCCCTCTTTTGAGACCTCCTGGATGACACCATAGACGAGGAGCCCTCACTGTCCGAAGAGATAATGTCCTTTCGGTCCTTCACCTTCTGAAGCCATGTGAGGAGACGTCCTTCTCTGTCCCTCTGGGTCTTGGCTGAGAAGGATCTGCAAATCGGACAGTCTAACGGTTTGTGGTCCGGATACAAACAGTAGATACAATCCTCATGTTTGTCCTCGACAAACAACCTCTTCTTAGAGCAGGTGGCACAGGCTCTAAAAAGGGCTTTCCTCTCCGACATGTTGAGAAAAAATCCAAGTTGTTGAAGAAAAAACTGAAGAAAACTGAGCAGAGCTCAATGGAGACTCCCTTGCACAACGTGCGGTAGAAAATCTGAGGCTCTGAGCTTCTCTCAGGAAGGTTCTATGGGGTGAGGCTGCTCTGATTGGCTGCTGCAGGAATTTGGTCTCTTTTACACAAAGAGGTGGATAAGCTACAAAATGAGATGAGGCCTAGGCCTATTTTTTCACTTTGTGCTTACTACTTTAGTTTTTTACTATTTACCGAGGCTCCCATTCCGACGACGGGGAATGATACAAAGCATGGGAATCTATGAAAGTTCCAATACTGGGGCAAATATTTTTTTTTTAAAACCTCTATTGTAGCATTCAATAAAAATACAAGCATGGGCCTACAACCGCAGGGGCTGGCCGGTAAACAAAATTAAGACCGCCTATATCACAGTACGACACAGCTCATCAGCCGACAACCCTGAGGTCTGGCGGCGATTCAGGATAAAACTTTTATTAGAATGCACAACTGAGTCCCAGGATGAGACCGAGGATCCATTTTATATTATTTAAGAAAGGATCAGGTGCCATACAATCATACAGAAGAATACGGGGGACAGGGTAGGAGAGAGGATATGCACGTAATAACCGCTATAATGGAACATTGGCGCCAAACCATATGGATCGGTGCAAACAACAATACAATATACATTTAATGTTGAGCGCCAGTTCTCAGGGCCTGCCCACCCGGGAATCAGGATATCATAGAAAGCATAAGCACCAAATATAAGTACACAATAAGAATCCGAATGATTCGTCAGCTATACTGATCCTTTAAGGAAGAGAAAGGGAAGGAAGAAAAAGGCCTTAGAAATAAAAAAAGGCAAAATAAAAAACCCCTTTCCAGCCCCCCACCCTGCACCCCTGCAAATGGCTACAGCCTAACCCCACTAGCAGCGTGCCTGTCACCCCTAATAACTAAAACCCTAAAAGTAGGAAAAAGAATGGAGGAGGACTTATCCGTTTGGGCTCCCAGCCCCTTTAGTCCCCCCGCCAGAATCAGACACCCCCTATCACTAAAAGACCAACGTATGACAACACTTATAGAAGAAATTAGGGGGCACCGAGACACATTGCCCAGCCTCTTAGATCAAACAGTTGCAGGTCGAACACCCGTAAAAACCGCTCCAACTCGTCCCGACCTAGTTGATCTTAACCTTGGCCCTTCCGAACCAGCACACGAACCCACCCCCAGTGAGACCCAAAGGCACACAAAGGAGTAGTGGAGGAGAAGGGAGTCATTGAGAATCAATCTATGGGGACACGTAGGCAGTGAGTCCACAAGAACTTCAGACGCAGGAGAACTCTCCCTCCTAGATGGACAGTCCCAATGTATCTTGCCCAGGAGTCGTAAAGTCACCAAGAAAGGAGAAGACTACCACAAAATGAATGGAAAGTCACGAACAAAAGTCTCCGGGAGGGGAACGCCTTTCGATACCTCCAAAGTCGATAGTGGTGGAAGGTTCGGCAATACACTGACAACCTCGGGAACACCGTCCTCAAGGGCACCATCCGATGGTTTCAATACTTGCTTCCTCACGGGGTTCTCGCACGGAGTCAAAATGGCCGCGGTTTGAATGGCTGCCGGTGCATCAATATTAGAGTCAATTAATATTTTAGCCACATCATTGATGTATAAAGAAAATAGAGTTGGCGCCAGGACACAGCCCTGGCGTACTCCAGTTTCCACTGGGAACTGAGTGGTGACACTCTCAGGACTCCCCCACCTGATCTGCGCATAGTTTTGTTCATGAAGTCTTTTTACCAGTGATAGGAGAGGCCCAGGCAAACCCATGTCATTGAGGACATTCCATAACGTAGAACGTGGAACCAGGTCAAATGCCGCTCTTAAATCTATAAATGGGGCATATAGACTACCGTGTCCAATTATCATGGTCTTCGAGTACAGCATAGCAAAATGCAGCACCTGGTCGACCGTGCTAATTGAGGTTCTGAACCCAGCCTGCAAATGGGATAAGATCTTGTTGTCCAGTTCCCAGTCAAGTATTTTGTTTAAGATCAGCCTGCCAAATATTTTTTGAGAGGTGTCAATCAGGCTGATTGGACGGTAGTTTCCTGGCTGGGACTTGTCCCCTTTTTTAAACACAGGTATGATTTCAGCCCCATTCCAAGAACGAGGAATGGGGGCTCCCCTGGCAACCATATTTGACAAAAGGAATATATAGCAACCCCAGGAATTTTTATCCTGCAGAAATAGATCCGCAGGTATACCATCGATACCTGGCGCTCTACCAGGGATCACTAGATCTAAAGCACACTGAACGTCTTTCTGGGTAAAGAGATCTTCTGGGGAAGGTTCTAAGGGGACTTCCCCGGTTGGTTGCGTATCCTCCCCCATAGCATATTGTGGCTGGAAGTGTGCTACCCACTTTTCTTGAGGGACCCAATTCTGCGGCTTATCCGGGTTGCCATCTACGCCCCACTTATAGACATTACAGAATCTTCGTATGTCTTTGTGGGATCCTGCCTCCTTAAGGTCATTCCACCTTTTCTCATCCCAATCACGTTTAGCTCTTGAGACAGCATTTTTATAAATCAACCTGGCCGCCCTAATATTCTCAGTTGACTCAGTTTTGATAGCTCTTCCCAGGTCAAGGCAGGCCTTCCTGCATTCGCCTGAGTACCAACGTGGTGCCTCAGGTGTGCGGGAACCATTCCGCCCGCAAGGCTTAATAAAGAGACTTTTTAGTTCACCAAAGAAAACCTTGTGAATCCTAGTTCCTTCTTTTAATTTTAAAAGATTATTATCCACTTCAGATAGCAACCCTAAATCTAGTGTTGCCTGGGCAAGCTTGCCGATTATAAAATCCACATTCTCTTTATATAATGAAACTTTGGACCATTGGACTTGTCGCATATCGTTAGATATCACAATATCTGGGGAGGGAGTAGGAACCATCTCAACCCCAGGATGGTCGGGATATTCCCAATAGGTGAGATTCATACACAGAGGATTGTGATCACTCTCAACCCTATCTGTAATTAACATGTCCTGGAGGTATCTCCACAGGCCCAGGTTAAGCAAGATGTAATCTATTCTACTCTTGCGAGTACCACTCTTAAATGTGAATGCCCCGGCCTTGTCGCCTGTGGTCCTTCCATTAGTTGCTCTTAAACCTTTATTTAAACAGAAAGAATTCATTTGGACCACTATATCGGACCATTTGCTTATCGGTTCAAGATGCTATTTTGGAATCCCCCACTCCCTATCCTCCTCGTCTGATACATTCCAATTTCCATTCAAAAGAGGTTCAAAATTTACATTAAAATCCCCCCTAACAATTGTATTAGAGGGCAATTAGCGACTTTCAAGTAATTCTTCCAGGAGCAATAGAACCTCAGATTTTCTACCCCCAGTACTTCTCGCATATACGTTATAAACGTAGACTGGTACATGATTTGGAAACTTGAGTCTTAGTACCTGCAAATCCCTATGGTTGGTGAGTATGGTTTTCATTTCCACCCCAAAGTCCTGTCTTATCCATATCGTTAAACCTTCAACTGGTCGCCCCCTCCCTCCCTTCTCTGCAGGGATACTATAATTTAGATAACCAGGGAAATGTAGTTGGTCCATCGACCAAGTTTCTTGGAATAAGCATATTTCATATTCCCTAATAAATAGTGCCCACTCAGGTGACTCTAGTTTAGACTTCAAGCCAGCTATATTCCAAGAAAGGACAGATCCAGGTTTACCAATAATAGGCGTAGGGCAGTCTTGCCCTGCAAACTATAGGTTGGTATCTGGGGGGATGGACTCAACAGGGAAGCAAGCTGGTAAGGATTGCTTTTTAAGAGGGTTTACTGCAATACTACTTAAATCCTGACCAGTTATTTCACTATTAGCTACTTTGCCAGATATTTCTATTGGGACTCGTAGTTGGAGTCAATCGTTGCAGTCTAGTCTCGAGCTTTCCACATATAAGCCCTCATGCTGCTTCCTTCTTATAGGCTTACGGGAATGCGGGGGGTTGCTCTCATCTGGATCCTAGAATAATCCGGAGAGCAAGATCTGAATTCTAGATTTAATAGTTCTCCGGCTACCATTGGATTTTTCAAAATGAGTTCTATGCAATCATAGGCGTCACCCTGGAAAGTAAGCCTACTTGCAGGTAGAATGTCCTCCCTAATCACTGACCTGCATCCCCTTACATGCCTAATCCAATGAATTGCTTTGTTGGTCAGGGTATCAGGCGATTCGCGATCCCTACCAACAGGGAGCTTGGGTATATTAATCAGGTATACTGGTGGAGACTTGCTGAGATTTGAATTAAATTTCGTGGCACCAATGTTTAATGGAGCAGAGCCCACTTGCTGCCGGCTAGGTGGAAACTTCTGCTCAGCCTGGTTTACTCTAGGAGTTAGGTTACCCCTCGAATGCCCCGATTCGCCACTTGTTGGAATTTTACCGTGACCCTGGGGGGAGTGTTTGTCTACAGACACTAAATTCCCTGCTCTAGCAACCTCACTAGTCCTGGAACTTTTGGATGCAACGGCATCTGGTCTAGGCTTTTGGCTTAGCAAGGAGGGAACATTTCCCACACGACCTGCTACACCTACCGAGTTGGTGCTAGGGACATTAGTTGGTATAGGACCTTTAGATTGCTAACAACAGTAGTTAAGTGGTCAATCTTAACTTGCATACCCTTTATTAGATCGCATAGATGGGTTACCAATTTGAACAGAGGGTTATCAGATTGGTCAGCTGCCTCAAGAAACCACCTCAGAGATACCTTCTACTGGGCGTAAACCAGGTTCTGTCATTTCCAGCCCATTATCTAAATGGGAGTTTTCAATTTAGGCTAGAACAGTGAATCTATTATTGTAGGGTAGGTTTAAAAAATCGTCAGAGCTCTGGTTGGAGATTACAATAGATCCGCTCTGGTCTGGGTTATCCTCACCATTTTTATTTGATGACGTTTTAACCCCGGAGTTTGATTTACCCATGAACATTTCAGGTATAACTGCTGGCCCCCCTTTTTTACTCTTTCCACCCTTTGCACCCCCAGAGCTGCCAACCTCACAATTCCCCCCCCCTGGGTTGGGGGTGGCTGCTAGCAAGTCTGTGAAATCTTGCACAAGTTTATCAATCCTGTCCATTACGCAATTTCCTCCCGCGTGTGGCTGGCGCTTTCTAGTAAGCTTGCACTTTTGTCTCTTAGCATGCTTTCCTCCCTTGGACCCCCCTCCAACAGAGTCATTAATGTCCTCTGGATTTTTCCTTTTCCCCATTGTTCCAGACCTAATGGCCCTTAGACAGTAGGCAAACAAATAATGAACAGTACCTTTTGCTAATAGGTGAAAGGGGGGTGGCCCAGCCCTGCCTCCTCCTGCCCCGGACGGCCACAGACGGTCCGCCCTTTGTCCGGGCTTCGTCCCGCGCTGCGGAATCAGGATTTGGCAATATGCCCCGGTGAGCTGGGGGCGGGCCTCCTCACAGGTGTTAGCACGCACGGGCTCCTGATCCCTGGAGTCCCGTGCGGCGTGAGCTTGGCGGTTCTGACCCTCTCAGCAATGATTCGGCAAGAAGTAGAACCCCTCCAGGGGTGACAGCAGCACTGAGGGAGAGAGTGCAGTGCACTAAAATCACCATAAGGGTTGACTGGATTAGTTCAGGGTGCTACACTTACATAAGTGAGCACCATATACTAAGCTAGCTTCCTACATTGGTGGTAGCGTTGGGAATCCAGCCTGCATTGTTTTACCAGCTAATCTTGGTGTGGATGAATTGAAAAATCATCACTAACATTAGGCACATATAATACAGTTTAGAATAACTAAGTTCTACTGAACTTGGGGTAGGGTAGTTAAGGGTCTAGCTCAACCCAGTCTCCAACTTTAGAGAGTTTAGATTTCACTAGGTTAGGTTAGGTGAAACACCACACTACACCTAGAGCCATGTCTAATTGGAGATACCAGTGTACCCCAGTCTTCAGTACAGTGGCCTGAAGTTCCAGGAATTAAGGACCCTGTGTAGCCTTAGGAAGATAAAGACAGGTGGCAACCACGCCATTATGCTGATCTTATAGCTGCTTCATCAGGAGGACAAGAATCCTGGAGGGGCAGAAGAACAGGAAAATGTGGGCGGGGATACTCCTTAAGAGGGGGCACCAGGGGTTCCCCCTAGTGACCTCAATTCAGCTTACGAGCAGGAGGAATCAACTGGGTCCACCATGCAAACCTCTGATCCCTCTGGGAATAGTACAGATGGCGCAGAGAACATTCCCTTTGTTCCCCCTGGGAGGGTCCAGAGCAGGCCAAGGAGGTCTAGGTCCACCTCTATAGAATTCAATGCTTCAGACACTTCCATAGGGACCTCCATATCTAGTAAGCGGGACAACTCCCTGGAAAGGGAATACCAAATGATCAAACTTGAGAAATTAAGACTTAAGCTCAAGAGAGATCAGTTGGCCCTTGACAAAGAGTCCCTGGAAGTACAGAGAGCTGGGGAAAAAATTAGGACTAGAGGCCCATGGTGGCAGCAACAGTGTCCCTAGACTCAAGGAAACATCCTTTGACAATTGGAACCCGAGTAATGTAGTACCTCCTTACCAGGAGGGGGATGACCTTCATAAATGGATCACTGCTTTGGAAAGGGCCTGCTAAGTTCAGAGGGTCCCTCAAGAGCAGCGGGCAGCTATCCTGTGCTTTCTTCTTTGCTAACAAAGGTAGAAATTAAGCTCAATGTTGTTAGAGAAGAGGTTGCTGACAACTATACAGTCCTTTAGAGTGCACTCATAGATGGGTTTGGCTTAACCACTGAACAGTATAGGATTAAGTTCAGAGACGCCCAGAAGGCACACACCCAGGACTGGGTAGACTTTGTGGACAGTACTATTAAGGATCTGGAAGGCTGGCTTTATGCAAGCAAGCTACAGGACTATGTAGGATTGTACAATTTGATAATGAGGGAGCACATCCTTAATAATGGTCAGAACCAACTTTTGCACCGGTATCTGATGGACTCTGATCTGACCCTCACCAAGAATTAGGAAATTAGGCAGACAAATTGTTCCTCACCAGGGTCAAGCAGAAAAACCATGGTGGTGACCAGAAGAAGCAAGATTCTTCTAAACCCCAGAAGAGGGGTAGGGAGAAGGTCAAAGATGAAAAAAAGAGTCTTCAAGGGCACCAAAAATCTGCATCTGGGAGTCAATCCCAAAACTCCAAGAAAGGCAAAAAGAACCCTTGGTGTTATTTATGTAAGGTAAAGACCCATTGGACAAGGGATGCTGATTGTCCAAAGGCCAAGGAAACTACTACCACTGCCCCTAAGGCACCTGCTCCCCTAGCACAAGAACAAGTGGTAGTACAGCAACCAAGGGATTAGTATGGTTAACCTTGGGTTCTGAGTTGGGTTCTGGCCTAGAAGATCTCCAGTTTAGGTTGTTGAATTTTAAAGCACTCTGCATGGCCCACAAAATACTGCAGGGGAAAGGGCCACCTATCCTACGGGAGATGGTTCAACCCTATAAGGCCCCTCCTACCTTGCGCTCGTATCACCAACATCTGCTGCAAGTTGCGAGAGAAAGGAAGGCCAGGACTGGCGGCAGAAGATTTTCCATAAACGTTGCAACTTTGTGGAACTCCCTTCCGTTATTCCTACGCTCTGAAACGAGTACTTTACGTTTTCGTAAACTTTTAAAGACCCACCTGTTCCCTGCCTAATGTCTCTGTCTTTTGTTATGGTGCCTCCTTCTGGAAGAGCGCGGGGATGCCCAAGGGTAACCAGGCGCGATATAAAACTCAGTAATAATAATAATAATAATAATTCTAGTTTGTGATGGTGGCATTGATCCTGCCACCTTACTGGTAAGTCCCACTAACTTGTACAAGGACAGACAACAGCCTTTAATAAATGGAAAGGAAGCAATAGCTTTCAGGGACACAGGGATCAGTGCCGCCATGGTGACGGAGAAATTTGTGTCCCCTAAACAAATCATACTTGGACAAATGTACAAAGTAACCAACGCTAGTAATGTCAGAACTGATTATTCCATGGCAGTTGTGCATCTCAGATGGGGAGGGCTAACTGGACCTAAGAGAATTGTGGTCTCTCCAGACCCACCTGTGGAATGTCTGATGGGCAGTGATTTTGAAACTTCAGCCTGGTCTGAAGTGGAGTTCAGGACTGTCAGTGTCTTTGTTATCAGGGATCAGGTCAAACAGCTCAGCACTGAAGGAGCACTGGATCCTGGAAAAATGAACCAGGTGCCTCCTAGGAGAAGGAGCTGGAAGGGAAAGGAATTCTCCTCCTCTCAAACTTCCAGTGAGGATCACTCTCCTGAGGGAGATGATCTCAGTCTCTGTGAAGAAACTGTCCCATGGAACTTGGGCCTGACCAGGTAGAGTTATTGGGGGCAGCGGGCCCTTCCAGGGCAGACTTGAGTTTGGAGCAGCAGATCCGCCCCTCTCATGAACCCCTCAGACAGCAAGCTGCTGATGAGGAAGCAGGAAATATTAGTGGGTCCTATAGGATCAATTGGGAAGATGGGCTTCGGTATTTTGAAGGTAGAGACCCCACACCTGGTGCCACTAGGAGGTTGGTAATAACCCATAAGTTCAGAGGCTGCCTCCTCTTCATAGCACATGATATTCCTCTTGCAGGAAGCCTTTGGAAAAGTAAGACTTGGGACAGACGTGTCCCTCATTTTCACTGGCCCCATATGTCTGAAGAAACGAAGGAGTTGTGTCGCTCCAATGTCACTTGCCATGCCAGTTGTAAGTCAGGTGGTACTACAAAGGAACCCTTAATCCTAATTCCAGTGGTTTTAGTTCCCTTCGAGAGGGTAGGGATTGATATAGTTAAACCCTTGAACCCTCTGCTACATCTGGACACAGTTACATCCTAGTGGTGTTGGACCATGCCACTAGGTAGCCAGAGGCAGTTCTTCTTAGGAACACTACAGATCCTGTGCGTGGCCTGGGAGCTCCTGGGGATCTTTTCCAGGGTGGGCTTTCCTAAGGATATCTTAACACACAGAGGTACAAACTTCATGTCCAGTTACATCACTGCCATGTGGAGAGAGTGTGGAGTCCACTATAAGTTTACCACACCCTACCATCCACAGTGGAATGGGCTTGTTGAAAGATTCAACAAGACCCTAAAGGGTATGATTATGGGGCTCCCAGAAAAGTTTAGGCGAAAACTGGATGTCTTACTTACCGCCTTCTCTTTGCCTACAGAGAGGTTCCTCAGAAGGGGGTTGGCCACAGCCCATTTGAGCTTCTGTTTGGACATCCAGTTAGGGGTCCATTGTGTCTAGTTAAGGAGGGCTAGCAACAACCTCTAAGACCTCCTAAACAGGACACTGTGGACTATGTCCTTGGCCTGCTTTCATGCATGGCTGAGTACATGAAGAAGGTCAGCAAAAACATTGAGGCCATCCAAGAACTACAAAAAGCTTGGCATGACCAAAAGACTGCCCTAACTGTTTACCAGCCAGGATAGAAGGTGTGGCTGCTGGAGCCTGTAGCATCAGCACCTCTCTAGGACAAATCGAGTGGCCGCCACACTATCCTTGAACAGAAAGGTGAGGTCACTGTAGAAGAGTAGGATCTGCTTCTTATGTTTCTTCCTACTTTTTGCTGGTGTTTCACTGTTTGTCGACTTTAGACTGGCTGGGGCTCTGCCATCCAGGACCCCAGCCTAGCTGCTTCCTCTCTAAATTGATTGCAAGTACTTTAGGTACACTCCAGTTTGGTTACTGGGGTACCCTTATGAGTCCCTAGTATATGTTACCTTAGGTACCAAGGGCATAGGTACACCAAATGCCTACCAGAGGCTGCAGCATGCATTATGCCACTCCTGGGAAGCCTTCCAAAATGACGCCACAGGTCTGCTACAGCAGCTTGTGTAAGGTGGTGTATGCACCCCTTACTTAGATATAGGTTCCCTATCTACCTTAACTCACTACACATATGAACCTATCAGTCACCCCTATGGCATGCCTTATCAATCGAGAAGGCAGGGTGCTGGGTTTTGTGTGAGAGGGTGCCCAGACATGAGCAGGGCCCCTCTGCAGCCTTCGGAATCTATTCTCTGGGGCTGGTCTGTGATACAGCCAGACCATATACTCAAGTGCATTATAACCTTGAGGTAAATGCTAACTTTGGAATGGCTGCAAGGAAACATGTTGTGTTTGGTGTCAAACACTTTGGAATCCTACCACCCCCAGTTCTAGCGGCGGAGGTAGAATTCCACGCCAGTATATCCGGTACCAGTTTAAAAGAGCCCTGGCATCAAACATTGGATGCTGCAGCCACAGACACGAGTCTGGTGTCCCGCTGCTGGACGATACTCAAGCAGGGGAGGCCTGGACAATAGGTTTCGTGTCACAGGGAGGTGTCACCACCTCCCAAACAGGCTTTAGTGTATTGGGGCTAGGTGGGTGCACTCCAACAGTGCTTTGAAGTCTGCATTGGGGGCACATTTGGTGTCCCTGTGCATAGACCAGTTCAAACCAGTTGCAGGGGCTACTAGCCCCTGCTCTGGCGCGAAACTGGACAAAGGAAATGGATGTAGCCACCACTCTTTCCAAACCCTCCCATAGGTGGGTCCCCAGAGCATGTCCAGCCCCTTCCTTTGGTATAAGAAAGGAACCCCTGACTACATGTCTTTAGATTGCACCTGGAAGAAACTCTGATACTGAATCCTGGAACTTCGACGATTTACACGGCGCTGGATGACTAAAGAATCTACCTTAGAGTAAATTAGTTACTCCCCTGCTAGGCAGGCACCAACGATGCATCTGACCGGTCTGCATCTCCGAAGCTCCTGACGGATTCCGAAGTAATTGCAGCCCAGGAGGTGGATTTCCAGACTTCTACGAGGCCGATTTGAGTCCCCAGCAAAGCTGAGACCCGCAGACCTTGTGAGTACTGTTGAACCGTAACCTCTGGACACCGTGCACATTTGCAAATGCATATGCTTCTTGGCGATCCTTGAGGCTGTGCTTTGGGTTACTTGTAGCCCAGACCCCGAGCAGTATTTCCACTGAAGATTGTTGGCCTACACTCCACGAGTGTTCCGTGAACAGACTTCTTGTGATTTCTCTCTAGGTACCTTTGCGATCCCTGGTCGCTCCAGACGTGCCCAGACTCTCCACCACTTGGTGATTGCCCCGGAACTTGCTGGTCCGCACCAAAGCCTTTCTTCACTTCCTGCGTGGGTTTCTGTTGCCAAGGCTTGTTGGGTCCAATCTGGTCACCGATGCCGCAGCACTCGACAACCTTCGTGGGACTGCTCGAATCCAGCTCCTGGTCATTGTCAACGCCTCCTGGTCCTCGTGGCTCCAGAGTCAAGCTTCACCTCTTCACACCTGAATCACCCATCGGTGGTCCTTCATCTATCGTGACCCTGGTCACTGGCAAGTGACCCAACTCTGTCCCCTCTGCTTTCAGGTTCTTCTCATCTTCGATCCAGGCTTGGACCACACCGGACACTTTCCACTTCGACGGCAGCAGCACTTTGCAGCGGATCGCCATTGAAATCAACGACTATTCCAGACACCAAAAGACATCTATGCACCCTGCTTCCTTGTGTGAGGTAACTCGAGTACTCCACTACTCCTGTGGGTGTTGGCCCTAGAACCCCTTAAGTCTAAAGGGGTTTGCTCAAAGTCCTCTCCTAAGTGTCCTTAATCTTTGAATTTCCAACTGCGACTTTCCCCATTGAAGTTAACAGCGATTCGCAGCTGTGTTCTCACACTGCACGCATCCCCGTGGGTCCCCTGTGTCACTACCTTGGGTGGTTCCTTGTGGTCCCAGCAGTTCTACAGGCCTTGTATATAGTCAAGTCGTGGTTCTTATACCACTTTCTTAATATACGGTTTGGTACGCCCCTAGGGCTCAACGTATATTGTGCTATTTACTGAAGTTCTATTGCATTGAAATTGTGTACCTTGCTCTGTAATCTCTCATGGTTGTGTACTTGGGCACCTGGTAGGTGCAGGCCAGGTTCAACCGTTAGAGAGCAAAATCCAAACAATCATGGACTGGGTTGCTCCCACTACCCACACTCGGGTCAGAGCTTTCTTCGGTCTGACTGGGTACTACAGAAGATTTGTAAAGGGATATGGGTCCATTGTGGCTCTACTTAATGATCTCACATCCAAGAAAATGCTAAATAAATTTCAGTGGACAGTTAGCTGTCAGAAGGCATTTGATGACCTCAAGCAGGCCATGTGCACTGCTCCGATTTTGCAGAGTCCTAACTACTCTAAAACTTTCATTGTACAGATGCATCTGAACTATGTTCTCACAAATGAATGCAGAGGGCCAGGATAAGCCAGTAGCTTTCATCAGCAGAAGGTTGACCCCCAGGGAGAAACGCTGGTCAGCCATTGAGAAGGAGGCCACTGTTGTGGTCTGGGCCTTGAAGAAGCTGAGGTCATACTTGTTTAGCACTCACTTCATTGTTCAGACCTACACCAAGCCCCTCTTACGGCTCAAACAGATGAAGGGTGAAAACCCCAAACTTTTGAGGTGGCCATTTCCCTACAGGTGATAGACTTTTCAGTGGAATATAGACCTGGGCGTAACCATGCCAACGCAGATGGACTCTCCAGATATTTCCACTTAGAAAATGAAGACTCATCTGTGTAAGGTTAGTCTCACCATCTTTCATTTGGGGTACTCAAGGGCTTACCTGTAGGTGGGTCCCTAGATTCGTCTTAGGACCAGATCAGACACTACTTCATCTTCGACCTTCTGTGCACTCTGAACTCAGCTGGACTTTGCTCTGGACACAGACATTGCAACTGATAAGACTCCTGCCGCTCCTGGTCTTGTTGTCCTGCAAGTCTGCTGCAACGTCTGTGCCTGTGCATCATACAGGACCCGCACAAGGCTTGTGGACATCCAAGACATCTGAAGGAATCTTCCTTGAAGTGAAGGAGTCACTTCCCTGCATCGAAAGGCACCGCAGCTGACCGGTACGCTGATCCAGGGCTCCCACGGACTCTGAAAGGCTCAACAACACAGGTGGTTGTACAGCAACTTCTTCGAGGCCTGCACTGTGTTCTTGAGTTTGAAGCCAGTATCCCTCGTCTGAAGCGCTGGAACAGAACCCCCGTGCACCGGGTCCTCTTGCCAATGCAAAGGCTTGTTGGATCACTTCCTCAGATCCTCGGGCTCCCAGAAGCTCCAACCTCAAGCATCTCCTGCAGCCAAGATCATTGTCCTCAACGCATCCCTTGCACCATGGGCCTGCGTCTTTGGTGAGCTGCTCGAGGTCCTCTTGAGACTCCAGTTCCTCCGGCTTGTGAGTCCTCTCGGGGGGCTTCTTTGATTCCAGTGGGCTCCCCTGATTATTCAGGGGCTACTCTGACTCCCCTGCTTGTGGTGAGTCCCTTGGACCTTGCTGGTCCAGACACTGCACCTTTTTCGCTGCCACATTGTTAGCAGTTGCCATGGCTTGTTGGTGCTCCCAACGGACACCAACCCCTCAACTCCTGACTTCTGACTTGGGACAGCTCGTGAACGTCTCCTGGTCTTCCACAGCGTCGCCTGGTCCACGCAGCTACAGCTCCAAGGTCATCGTCAACTCTCCTGCATCACCTTGCGTCAGTGGGCATTAGTCTTCCCGGGTGTAGGTATCCTGGTCCCAATGGTAACCACGGGTGGAGAGGCTCTCCAATCTGTCATCCACAGGGTTTCTTCAGGGTCCACTGAGAAGGGTCCTTCTTTAAAATTGCAATCATGACTTACCTATTGACTTGAATTGAGCATGCAGTCGTTATGTCACTCTGCACATGTCCTCCATGGGGTTCCTGGTACATACTGCGGGTGGTCCCTTGGGTCCCCAGCATGTCTACATCTTGGGGATACAGTCTTGAATTGAATCTTGGTTCGCATACCACTATTTTAGTATATGGCTTGGTCTACCCCTGGTGACCACTGTGTATTTGGGCTACTTACCTGTTCTATTTGCAAAGTATTCTGTGCATTTTGTTTATATCGCGGGGTAAGATATCTTTATGTTAGTGAGTTTCTTATATTAAATACATAATTTTATAAATACATTGTGTGTATATAGAAAAGCTGGTTTACCTGTACACGATTTGGTATTGTATTGCTTTGTTTTCAATATCTATGAATTGTATGAATATTTAACAATTTATTTGCTTTTTCTGATTGAAAGTCAATGATTATGACTTCCTGATGTGCAACTAATCAGACTACTCTAGGTCTATGATTTTGTAATGTCACATGGTATTGCACTTGCACTTTAAATGTTGAAACACTCATGTGCGTCATGGATTAAGGCCTCTTGAAGACCGAAACGCGTAATGGTGGTGGTGCAGGGCGTTCAATAAAATACCATGCACTGATAATGGGTCCGCATTCGTCTATTCCTGCTATGATGATGTACGGCGAAGTGTGCAGTATTAATCTTACCGAGTTTGCTTCCTCGGTAACTGCGGACCCCTCCTTCGATTCTGGGCAGAGAGGCAGGAAGCCGTTTTTCATAAACCGGAAAAGACTAGTGCTCCTGCAAGGATCAGCCGACAGCGTTAACTTTCCTGCCTGCGACGATGCCAGTTTTGGAAGGACACGAGCGACGCCAGGGACTCGCAGAGGTAGGGAACTGCTGATAAGTCTGGTGAAGGAGTGTGCATGAGACAAGCCTCGACGTTCATTGGCTGTCTGTTTTACATCTTACAACTGCCCCATAGAACACACCATGTCCGCCGACGCGCTGGGGAGGCATCGACTACTGTGCATATTAATGCTACGCAAGCAGGTAATGCTAATGCAAGGGACTTGTTTAAAGATTTGGAGAAGTTAATGAAAGACGAACAATCTAAGTGGTGGGAGCACCGATTCCCATCAAGGTATCTGGAGGTCTGTAGAATACTCAGGGGGCTGCGCATCATGCTAGTGCCTAGTTATGAGAACCCGGACCCTAATATGCTTGCTGAATGGGCTGACTGCAACCTAGAATCATCGTGCAAGTTGGTCAAAATACTTGCTAAATATGCTGAAAGTGATCGTGCAGCATTACAAGTTTAAATTGATAAATTAAAGATTGAAATCAGCAAAATGGGAGTTTCCGATTTAACCACCAATTATCTTGAGGAAATGTTAACCTGTCTACAAAGAGAGGAGGACATGATCAAGAAACGCAAAGCGTTCAAGTTCCAACGGGATAAACTTGACTATCAAAATGGTCAAGTGTTTACATTCTCTAAAAGATTTGATTCAGTGAAAGCCTCACAAAAACACGTGCATTCCGCCATTCCTCGAACTAGTACCAGCACTGCTTCGCAATCATCCACGCCAGTATCAGATTTGAGTTCTGTGCCTGAAAGTGAATTAGCAATATAAAAAACAAGGGGACCCTTCTAGGTAGTTGAGGACCTCGGGTAGTTATTGATTTTTGAAAAGACAAAGGTCCTAAACTTTTTGATGCAGTGCAAAACAATGAGCACAGACTTAGAATAAGGACTGTGTATCTTTTTTCTCCAATGTCCAGAAGGACAGAGGAATGTTTATTTCATAAGATTAAGTAAAAGAATTCAGGATGCAAGTGAAACAAAACACAAAATGATAACTGGGCACAAGCCTGTACCAAGTAAGAAAGGAGAAAACAATACATGGGGGAAAAAATAATAAATAACAGGCAAACTGATTGGACCGAGAGGTGGCTTACAATACAATGTAATCTTGTGTAAGCTCAAACCAACAGTAACTGGAACACATATTACACAATTGAAAGAAGCAGTACTGTTAAAACAGTCGACGTGACGTTTCGATCCCTATCTCCAAAAACTAATTGGGATCATCTTCAGGACTATCAAATTTACTTTTTGCCTGATTGTTTGTATAAAAGCCTGTGGGAATGAACAGGAGGAAGGAAGAGGGAAAGGAGACAAATTATCTCAGGAGGAAAATTTCTGTTTATATACAGCATGTCAGTCGCACTTTAGTGAGCCAGACGTTCTGTGCCATAAAGTGCAAACATTCAGGAAACAAACGTGCGGTGTGCACTCATGGTGCTTGACTGTTTTAGAGGGCATAGGCGGAATAATGCTCATTTTTTAAGCAGCTGGTGGAGTGGATCCCAACGTGTGCTTGCTATTCACGCGATACGAGCAAGTCAGTGCCGAAGTGGGACAAGGTTCGACAGTCCAACGCGTAGAAGATGATTCAGCAGGACACAGGTTGTGGATTGTGAAGGTTTAAAAGATGGCGTATTTACAGTGACTAGCGTGGCCGTTCAAAAAGGTCGGTTTGTGGTATTTTCACATAATGGCGGTTTAGCACAGCGGCGTATTTACAGTGACTGGTGTGGCCGTTCAAAAGGGCGGTTGGTGAATTTTCACATAGTGGCGGTTCAAGAAGTGGCAGGAGAACTAACCTGTGCACTGATTTGTAGTGCAGCCACGGCGTGGGCAAGATAATGATTGCGGGAGGTTTGATCTATTGAGGGCAAAAACAACGGAAGTTAGGTGCAGCGCGGAAAGACAGCGAGTGTTTTGCCCTACGTGTAAGTGAATTACCTGAGACGCCGGGCCGGTAAGCCAGAGGTGGCTTCCTGGGAGAGGGTTGTGATTTAATAAAACATGCCTAATGCGGGTGAGGGTCGTGGTTGGCGCTCAAAGTGAAGCGTTACCTTTGTAAGTTTTTGTTTGCTGCAAGCCACGAGCGTGGGAGGCTTAGAAGAGGCCGCTGTGCGATGGAGCAGTCCAATTCATACTGATCCTGTAGGAATTAACAGGGGGATCAGTAGGTCGGCAAAATTAGAGGTGAGGGGTAAGCTCGTGCCAGTGATAGCTCTTACCTCAATGGGATCACGGAAAGCGGGCGTTTAGGTCCCGTCCGGTCAGCGTGGTAGCTGGAACATGCAGGTTAGGGAGAGAGGAGCCTGATAAGCATGCATCTCTGGATACGTAGAGACAAACAATGGACTACCCTAGAGGGTCGAAAAACGGCTGAACCGTGGGTGCCATTTTAGAGTGGTGAATCAGTGAAGGACCGAGGCGGGCCGGGGTGGGAAGTGTGTGAAAGTGTTCCAGGTGACAATAAAATAACGCTCACAATATATATCAAAGCACCAGAAACTGTCAGTGTGTGAAATTGTCCATGTGGATAAAAAACAATTTCCTAACGTACATAAGCTGAGGCAAAGTACATATGGGTTAGTGAACTACATTTCTGTTAAAGCATTTGCAAGGTACACTAGAAAGCCAGAACAGCAAAAGGTGAGTTCAAAACAGATTCGTAAAGTCCTCTTATGCATTGTGGTGGATTTATACCAGATTAGTCCAGTCTTCTGATCTGTTGAGTCCATCCTGTATGGAATTAAATTGAATGATTGATTTGAGCTCTTCCTTGTTGAGCAATTGTGCCATGTTGCCACCTCTGGGTGGTAGTTTCAGAACTTTAAGTACTGTCCACTGTAGGTCATCTTCAGTGTGTTTGAGTGCTGTATAGTGGTCAACAAGTGGGACATTCGGGGTCCCGCATCGAATAAGACTTCTGTGTTGTCCAATTCGGGTCTTGACCTTTTGGGTTGTTTGTCCTATGTATACCCTCAGACAAGGGCATTGGATCAAATATATAACATTGGGTGTATTGCAATTTGAAAAAGAGTGACTGTACACAGTAATCTTGTTAAATGTGAAACTCTTTCCTTCAATTGTCAGGTTACAGTTGTTACAACCCCCACATTTTGAATGGTCAACAATGGGGGACAGACCCCATACAGTCTGAAGAGTGGAAGCAGATGGTGCGCAAGGGAGAGCTGCCCTGACAAGGTGGTCTTTGAGATTCTTGCTCTTTTTGAAGGCGAATAAGGGTTTATCAATGTCAAGAACGCCAGAGTTGATAATAGGCCATTGTTTAAGTATAGTTTTCCTCAGCTTGTGTGAAACAGGAGAAAAGGTAGTCACGCATGCAATGCGTTTTAAATCTTTTTTCGGTTTGGGAGTGAGTAAGGCCTCTCTGGGACAATACCAGGCACGTTTGGAGGCATTTTTTACTATTTTCTTTGGATAGCCACGTTCTTTGACTTTGGAAGCTAGGATCGCAGCTTCCTGAAAATAATCATTCTTACATGAACAGTTGCGCCTTATCCGCAAACATTGGGAATAGGGGAGTGAATCTCTTAATGCTCTGGGGTGATTGCTATTGTAAGCCAAGAGGGTATTCTTCTCAGTGGGCTTACGGTAAAGCCGCGTGAGTAGAAAGCCATCATTGTGGAAAATTGTAAATACGCCGTCAACCTGTGTCCTGCCGAATCATCTTCTACGTGTTGGACTGTCGAACCTTCACCCACTTCGGCACCGACTTGCTCGTATCGCGTGAATAGCAAGCACACGTTGGGATCCACTCCACCATCTACTTAAAAAATTAGCATTATTCTGCCTATGCCCTCTAAGACAGTCACGCACCATGAGTGCACACCGCACGTTTGTTTCCTGAATGTTTGCACTTTATGGCACAGAACGTCTGGCTCACAAAGTGCGACTGACATGCTGTATATAAACAGAAATTTTCCTCCTGAGATAATTTATCTCCTTTCCCTCTTCCTTCCTCCTGTTCATTCCCATAGGCTTTTATACAAACAATCAGGCAAAAAGTAAATTTGATAGTCCTGAAGATGATCCCAATTAATTTTTGGAGATAGGGATCGAAACGTCACGTCGACTGTTTTAACAGTACTGCTTCTTTCAACTGTGTAATATGTGTTGCAGTTACTGTTGGCTTGAGCTTATACAAGATTACATTGTATTGTAAGCCACCTCTCGCTCCAATCTGTTTGCCTGTTATTTATTATTCCCCCCCCCCCATGTATTGTTTTCTCCTTTCTTACTTGGTACAGGCTTGTGCCCAGTTATCATTTTGTGTTTTGTTTCACTTGCATCCTGAATTATTTTACTTAATCTTATGAAATCAACATTCCTCTGTCCGGCTGGACATTGGAGAAAAAAGATACACAGTCCTTATTTTAAGTCTGTGCTCATTGTTTTGTACTGCATCAAAAAGTTTAGGACCTTTGTCTTTTCAAAAATGAAAGTGAATTAGATCACGAACAAGCTCATTCTGACGTGAGGTTGGGGTTTACCAAGCTCTCCCTAGCCCAGGAAGTGGATTACCTCTGCCAGGATAGGTGGCAAAGCAGACGTCCACGTGTAAAAAAAATAAGCAACACCAAAGACACAATTAAAAGCGCAGGGAAAGACGTAAACTAAACCGCCAACGGCAAGCAGAGAAACAAAAAACCTTTCAACAAAAAATGGGATCACAAATGAGTTTACAAACAAACAGTGGTGATTCACAGCCAAATTCACAGACAGTAATCAACCTATCCAACGTTACTTTGAGTGAAGAGGAAAGGCAGATTTTAACATTAGGACTATTGTATAGCCCTGAGAGCAATTTCAATTATGCGCAAACACGCACTGACGTGTATAAATTTATACATAAATTAAAGCTGCGAAAATATCACTTGTTACAGGGTACAGAGAGCAAGACACAGCCTGCTGGATCTTCAGATATAGCTCAGAGTCCTTCTCTGTTGACTGCTAATGATTTTGAACTTTTACAAGATTTACAACAACTTCAAAATGAGAATACCAGTGTCGAGTTAGGCTCTAGCTATAATCTGCCTTATACTAGTGTGACTGTCCGCACACATTTCAAACCGAAGACCACCTTTTACCCAATAATGTTGCATGATAATTTGGATCTGTTTAATGAACTTGTGACAGTTGAACTCAAAATATTATATGTGTCAACAAAGTGTTCACCACAAATATACTCAACAAAACAACCGCAATTTCAATTGATGAAGGAATTGCAATCTAATGAAAACATCACTGTACGTCAATCAGACAAAGTCGGTAATGTGGTGTTATGGCCAAGTGAGGAGGAGTGACATTAAAACTGTTAAAAGCGCATGGAATGACTTCTATGCAAAACTCCTAGCTTGGAAAAGCGCCGGGTTATTGAGCATTAATGAGTTCAAGTTCCTCAAAAATGATTACCCCGTCATATTTCATCCCTAAAATTCATAAGGACACTAGTTAACCTCCAGGAAGGCCACATACAGCCGGCAACAGTCTAATGGAGAACACGTCACGCTATGTTGACTATTTCCTTCAGGAGCACGTCAAAAAATTACCATCCTTCATTCAGGATACGAGTGACTTTTTGAGGAAAATTAGTTATGTGGGATACAGAATGTGTGTTAATCACCTTAGACATCACGTCCCTCTATGTTATGTTAGGGGGGTTCTTTTAGAGCGCACTGACACCGTGAGTTTCCTGGCGCTGATTGGGATTTCAGTGAGATAGCAGATAGAGATTAGCCAGATTGGGGGAAAAGCCAAGTTTTGAGAGATTTACGCAAAAAAGAATAAGAGAGTTAGCAGATTTAAGAGAAAGGGGAAAAGAATTCCAGAGTGTGGGAGCAAGATGTGAGAAACTCCGACCTCCAACCCTCGCGAGTTTGAAAGAAGGAGTGGCAAGGAGATGAAGATGGGAAGATCTGAGATTGCGAGAGGGGCGATATGGAGTGATGAGGGATTTCAGGAACCTAGGAGAGGGGCCGGTCAGGGATTTAAATACTATGCAGCCGATCTTGAAGGCTGCCCTGAGATTGACCGGGAGCCAGTGCAGTTTGGCAAGAAGAGGCTTGGCCGACTGCCATTTAGGAGTCCTGAAGACCAGCCGTGCCGCTTGGTTCTGAGTGATCTGCAGCCTGTAGAGCAGGGTTTTGGACAGACCGTGATATAAAGAGTTGGAAAAGTCCAAGCGGGAGAGGACCAAGGCCATGGTGACTTGAAGCAGAACTTCGGGGGACAGGAGATAAGCGACCTTCCTGATCCTATACTAGTGTCCATCACGATGGAATCAAGGCAGTAGACTATTATTAAAGTACTAAATCTATTTATATGTATCGTCACAACAAAATCCTATTGATAATGATTATGACATGCTTGGATACCAACTATTTTCTTTTTCAGAACCAGATATTTCATCAAGTTAGAGGTGTAGCTATGGGTGGTCTGTTTCTCCCCCAGTTATGCCTGTGTCCATATGGGACTGTGGGAGAACAGGTCCTCAGAGTGGAGTTTACCGATATTCTGACTAATCAGGTGTCATGTTGGTACAGATATATTGATGATCTGTGTTTTTTATCTGGAGAGGCACGGAAACGCAGGCGCTCCATTTTATTGAACAGATCAACAGTAATAGTCTAAACCTACACTTCACAGCCCATCTGAGTAAGGTAGCGGTGTGTTTTTTGGACGTAGAGGTTTTTGTCAACAATGGGAGACTGGAAATTAGGTTGCAGCGGGCAAGTCAGTGATTCATGCGACCAGTCACCACCCAGGACACCCCATTCGCAGCATTCCCTTTGGGGAAATGCTGTGAGTTAGGCGTATGTGTAGCATGGATGAAGACTGCATTAAGGCTCAGAAAGATGTGGAGAGAGATTCCTGGCTAGGGGTTATTCTACTGTCACAGTTAATAATGCAATCAAGAAGGCTGACCTTATTTTGAGATCTGATGCACTGGTTAGCAAAGCGAAGTCCGCAATCCCACTCTTGCTCAAGCTGATCAACCAACCAACCAGACTGATAATGACCTATAACCGACAGCATCAGTCTTTGCGTAGGATTATCAACAAAAATTGAGTTTTGGTCCATAATGATCCAACAATCCGGGATCTACTGTCTAAAACTCCAAACATTACTTTCAGAAAAGCACGTTCTATGTGCGATTCCTATGTCAATCAAAGCCCCGAACTAACCTCGAATAAAACCTTGTTAAATTCCAGAAAGGGGTTTGTCAGGTGTACCTTTTGCAAAGCATGCAAATATGGTAAAAGTAGAACTACTTACAAATCGCCCTTTAAAAACGATCCAGTGCCTATCACTAATATGCTATACAACTGAGTATGCTGTGTATGTGCTGGAGTGTTCGTGTGGCCTGCAGTATGTAGGAATACAGGTTCACAAGAGGATACTCCAGCACTTCGGGGCAAACAACAGTGATGCATCTAACCGGTTGCCAGGCAATTTAAGGACTTCCACTGCAATAGTCTGGAACACCCGAGATACATTGCTGTGGATACTGTCCCACCCCTCAGACGGGGTGGTAACCAGGAAGCTCTCCTTCGCAAACTGGAAACCAGGTACATCCTGGAGTTGGATACCAAGACTCCACAGGGTCTCAACTCTAGTGAAGACGTTTTTACCTGTCTAACTTCTTTATCCTTTTTTATCTACTCCAAACTTTTATACTTCTAACACTTTGCACTTTTAAACCATTATTGTTTTTTAGGGTGGCACTTTAAGCACTTGCACTTTGTCATTATAGCATAGGGGGATGTTCTATGGCCCACTGTGGCTGAACAGCTGTGCACTAGCACTATATGCAAAAGCGAACACTTGTCTCGATGCATTGCCTTGATCTAATAGGGATATACATGTTGGTAGTGACCGATATATGATATGGCAAACTTACAATGAGTACTTGCTTAAATAATGTTTAACATTCTTTTATCGTTGTCAAATACCACCCCTATGTTGCACTACAATTCGGAATGGAAACTCTTCATATAAGATTTTTATTTCGTGATTTGGTATTGTATTGCTTTGTTTTCATTATCTATGAATTTTATGAATATTTAACAATTGATTTGCTTTTCCTGATTGAAAGTCAATGATTATGACTTCCTGATGTGCGACTATTTAGACTCCTCTATGTGTATGATTTTGTAATGTTACGTGTTATTGCACTTGTACTTTAAATGTTGAAACATTCCTCATGCGCGTCATGTGATCAAGGCCTCCCGAAGGCCGAAACGAGTCATGGCGGTGGTGCAGGGCGTTCAATAAAATACCATGCACTGATATCTGGGTCCGCATTTGTCTATTCCTGCTATATGGATGATGTACGGCTAAGCGTGATATATATCCCTACGTCAAAAAGCTGGTTTACCTGTACAAAACTAATATAAGCAAATTTATTTCTCTAAATATAGCCTCCGCTTCAAACAGGAAAGATTCTAATTTCACAAGCATGACAAACTAGTTTAATAAAGTCATTTGAAGAGAAGAAACCTGAGTCCTCATTACAAGTTTAGAGATTAACACAAAACAGGAGAAAGTGTGATGGGGATTACACGTTTAGCGTCAAAAATAGCAGTTTTGTTTTTTCTCAGGACACATTTCACTTGCGAAAAGCAAACTGAACATTTCTGGGAATAAAACAATTGTGAAAATTGACACTCAAATAGACCTATCATGGAGGGTTACAGGCATTTATATTTAAGTATGTGGAACTTTTTAGGGAGTCGAGGGTAATCCGGGGTTACTAGGCTGGTTACTGGGCTCAAATTATGTCAAACGGAGCAGCTTATCACTGGTGTCCCTGAGCTTAATCCTATTATTAGTTTCAACGTTGATCACCAAGAACATACCTTTTGCATTTGACTCTCAAGACAACAAAGTCTAGCAGTCAAAAGCTTTTCTCTGGTAGGAGATGTGGTGTTAGCAACTCAACACTCACTCAAATTACATCACAAGACAATCAATACCATTTGCTCCTGTCAGTACTAGAGCTTAATTTAAAAAAAAAAAAGGACTTTAATACTATGATTAATATAGTAAAATACTGAATGTAAAATGCAGAAGACTTCTGTTAGAAGTAATAACAGAAAACTTTACTTTCTATGATCTGGGAACAATCTCATAAAATACGTACTGGTTTTCAGCCCTATGGGGAAAATGTTAGTGGGGCCTATTTGGCGTGAATCATGCAGGTTGCTCACAGTCTCGTTCCCCCTTCCAAATAGGTGCACTCTTCCCATACGTCTAAGGAGCATACATTTTGGCCTTGGCGGGGAGTTTAATTAGACTGTCTGCGCAGACAATGCCAAAATGCATCGCTTTCATAGGGAGCTGGCCTGCTGCTTAAGGTTTGCTGAACTAGACCAGCACATGCTGTGTCTCAGCAAAATGGATACCTTCAAGTAAGGAATGCTGGCACCCACAACCTCAGGGAAATCATAGTGCAAACTCAAACAAATGTAGGGGCACTGGGGGTCGCAGAGCTTGAGGTCATGGGGATCTACCCACTTGGGTCTTCCTCAGGTTCAATCTCAAACTCACCCTTAACCACAAGTGTCAATGCATCTTACTGGGGGATACATCTGCGCCTCTGGACCTTTGGTGGCTACCCATGTTGAGGTAGTGGTGTTGCTTAACCTGAGCTCCTAACGGCCTAGACGTCTGAGCAGCATCCTATTCATGTATATGCACTTCCAATGATTCCCCTGCACAGTCAGTTAGTTCCCTCCCTCAAATTAGGTTGCAGGCAGCCATTCCTGCTATGCAGTCAACTCTTCCTCAGCCTACTGGTTCCAAGCCTGGCAAGGAGTTGGTGTTCATTACCCTAAACCTGGAGCTCAAAGGAATCTCCTAGTCACCACAGATGTGAATCCTCAGGCTTCTGGTCAGAAAATGTTGACAGCTTGACTGGAAGTTTCAGTCCCCTCTGTACACTCGAGTTACAGACAGTTCTTGTGCAATTCAGAAGTTCAGGTCCTTGACCGGGTCTGGTCAGTTCTGCACTTTTGTAATTTCCTCAGACTGGTTCAGCCATGGCTTTTGTGGGGTAGCCTCTTGGGGGACTTTTAATACATCAGAATGTAGTGTTCTTTAAAGAGGTACGTCAAACTCTTTCCTGAATTGGAGCAGAATTGGGACGGTCCAGAGGGATAGGGGGATGTTTCAGGTCTATGGGTGAATAAATGGGATATGTCTGTTACCCTGTTTTTTCTTTTGTCTTTTCTTCGTCGCCAATCTGATGATGCCATGGCTGCTGATGTGCAGAGAGCGTCAAGAGATGGCAAGCTCCTCAGAAAGATAGGCACTGTGCCCGTCATGATAGCTTTGTAAATTATGCATATGGTTTTGCGGCTGGTGCGGGCAAGGGAATCCAGTAGCGTTCCAGCTGGATATGAGTGATGGGATCATATTTCTTGAAGCCCTGAATTACATGCTAAGGCCTTAAGATGCCCTTAAAGAGCACCATTGTTGATTCTGGAAGGCCATGGTGGAAGGCATTTCCTTCTTCCAGATGTTACCATAAGATTGCTTGAAGAGCAGTTCTAAAGTCGCTTTCTGGGAAGAATTGTTTAACTTTCTACACATGGGGCGGGGGTATGGGGGAGGACTACCACCACAGTAAGTCTTCATGCTACCCACAACCAAATCACATTAAAAAAAAACAACAGCATACTATGCCACACAACATACAATACCTCCATGACCACACCACAACACTAAACCACAGCAAACAAAGCACCACCAAACCACTTGTACCATATCACTAGAGCACAACCCACCATCCACCCAATGTGATCTCTCATCACAAATCAATCAACTAAGACTACCTGCACAACATGCTACTACACCATGCAACCGTTAATTCTCAATATGGGTGGTCAGATATCCCAAGTGATGCCTAGGAAGAAAACAAGTTACTTACCTGTAACGTTGGTTCCCCAGTATTGGTAACTTAAATAGATTCCCATGCTTTGTATCATTCCCCGTCGTCGGACTGGGAGTCTCGGTAATAAAAAATATCATAGTAGTAGGTACAAAAGAGAAAGGAAAGGCCTAGGCCTCATTCCCTTTTGTAACATATCAGCCTCTTTTTGTAAAAGAGACCAAACTCTAGGCGTCGGCCAATCAGAAGAGCCTCACCCTTAGAACCTTCCTGAAGGAACCTCAGAGCCTCAGATTTTCGTAGCTGTAGTGTGCTAGACACCATACTTGCTGAAGGCTGAGCTTTCTCCGGGGAGGTGGGTGGGCGCATGGGAATCTATGAAAGTTACCAATACTGGGGAACCAAAGTTACAGGTAAGTAACTTGTTTTCTTGCCCCAGTATTGGAACTTTCATAGATTCCCATGCTTTGTATCAGAATAGCAAGCAGTAAACACCATAAACACATTTTGTAAAGAAGTACATCATAACATTAGCAAGAAAATTACAAAATGTGTTACCCATGGAAGGTGGGATAGAAAGGAAAGCTCACCAATCACTTGAAGAGGTTTCTCAGGACAGCCTGGCCCACAGCCGCGTCATCCTGCTGCAATGACTCTAAGCAATAATGCTTAGTGAACGTGTGCACGCTGCTCCAGGTAGCAGCCCTGCAGATGTCTTTGATATGTACCCCCGCAAAGAGGGCCGTAGAAGAAGCCACTGATCTCGTCGAGTGAGCACGGATCCTGCCCACTAGAGGTTTCCCTACTATCTAGTGGCAATGCAGAATGGCACTCGAAATCCATCTCGAGATCCCCTGTTTGGACAGAGGGAGACCTTTGTTTGGACCGCCGAAAGCAATGAACAATTGCGAAGATTTTCTAAAGTCTTTGGTTCGGTCTATGTAGAATTTTAGACAGCGTTGCAAATCCAGAGTGTGCAAAGTCTTTTCTGCTGGAGTGACTGGGTTCGGAAAAAATGTCTTTAGGATGACAGGCTCATTTAGGTGAAAGTCAGTGGGGACCTTGGGAATGAACCTTGGGTTCGTCCTTAAGATGGTAGTGTTCTTTTTGAACTGCAAAAATGGTTCTTGGATAGTTATGGCCTGCATTTCCCCCACTCGCCTCGCTGATGTGAGGGCCAAGAGTAAAGCTAACTTCCATGATAAGTATTTTAGGTCTGAGCGGTGAATCGGCTCAAAAGGTCCCTTCATAAGTTGAGCCAGGACTAAGTTTAGATGCCATGTTGGTGGAGGAGATCGCACTGGCGGATAGACCCTGAACAGGCCTTTGAGGAATTGTTTGACAATTCTCGCAGACCATAACGAAGGACCAGAATCAGATCTTCTGAATCTCGAAATCGCTGCTAAATGAACCTTGATAGTAGAATGGGACAGATTAGACTTAGCTAGTGAGAGCAGGTAAGGGAGGAGCTGATGAGGTTTTGACGTGAAAGGATCAATCTTTTCTTTTTTACACCAAATACAGAATCTTTTCCATTTCAGTCTGTGTTTTGTTTGTGGACGGCGCCCTTGCCTGAGAGAGGATGTCTTTGACCTCTTTGGAAAGAGGAACATTCATGTATTCTCGCTGGTCAGGAGCCATGCAGTCAGGTGGCATGATCTTGTGGTCTGGATGCCAAACTTGTCCTTCGGACATTGTCAGGAGATCCGGAACATCCTCCAGCGTTATCGGAGGTACTAGCGATAGCAGATGGAGGTCGGTGTACCAGAATTGTCTTGGCCATGCCGGGGCTATAAGGATTAGCTTGCATGGTTCCGTCCTCATTTTCCTGATGAGACGAGGAAGCAGGGGAATCGGAGGGAATGCATAGAGAAACCTCCCCGTCCAGGCTATTGATAGGGCATTGCCCAATGAGCCTTGATGGTGGAACCTGCTGGCGTAGGCTCTGCATTTTCTGTTGGTTGGCGTCGCAAACCGGTCCACCTCCGGTGTGCCCCATGTCTGAAAGAGCAGATCCAGAACCTGTTGTTTCAGCTCCCACTCGTGACTGACTGAGGTGAGTCTGCTCAGTCTGTCGGCGCCCTCATTTAGCACTCCTGGTAAGTGCTCCACTTTTAGAGAAATTCCGTGAAGAATTGTCCATTCCAGAATCTGTTGAGCCTCTCGCGACAAAAGGAGTGACCTCGTCCCTCCTTCCTTGTTCACATAATGCATAGCCGTGGTGTTGTCCGTCCTGACTAGCACTTGTGAACCCTGGAGACGCGGAAGAAAGGCTTGAAGGGCCAGCCTGATCGCTCTCAGCTCCAACAGGTTGATGTGTAGCTTTTGGTCGCTTGGAGACCAATGGCCGCCGACCTGCAGGTCCTGCATCACTGCTCCCCATCCCTCCAAAGACGCATCCGTCGTCAGTATGTGAGGCGATGGAACGCTTGCGAAGGATAGACCTTGGCATAAGTTTTGTTGGTTCGACCACCAAAGCACTGCCTCCATCTCTCGAGTGACCATCACTTTGTCGTCGAACGATCCGTGCACTTGCTGCCACTGGAGGTGCATCCGGAGCCTGCAGTGCGGGATCAGGGGAATACATGATGACATCACCCCCAGCAGCTACTTGTAGCTGCGTACAGAAAGACACTTTTTTCTTTGAAGGCTTCCCGCTAATCTTTGCAGTTTCTGTACCCTCTCTCGAGAAGGAAATGCCTTTGAGAGCTGCGAATCCAACACCGCTCCAGGAACCGCGCTGTCCGTGATGGCAGCAGCGTGGATTTCTCCATGTTCAAGGTGAGACCCAGATTTTGGAACAGAGTGGTGCAAGCCTGCACCGCGTCCTGCGCTAATGCTCTATTTGGGGCCTTTAGTAACCAATCGTCCAGGTAAGGGAAGACCTGGAAGTGGTTTTTCCGCAGAAATGCTGCTACAGGTGCCAGCACCTTCGTAAAATTCCTTGGAGCAGAGCGAAGGCCGAACGGCAAAACTCTGAACTGAAAATGGCTCTTGGCTACTGTGAAGCGTAGGAACCTTCTGTGTGCTGGGTGAATCGGGACATGGAAGTACGCATCCTCCAGATCGAGTGTGGCCATATAATCCCCCGGGTTGACCATCTTCAAAACGTCCCGTAGGGATACCATCCTGAAGGATAAGGAGATGAGATAGGCATTTAGCTCCCTGAGGTCCAGGATGGGACGCCATTTCTCCTGCGTTTTTCTCACCAGGAAGAAACTGGAATAGAAACCGTGGCCCTGTTGATTGGAGGGGACCGGCTCTATCGCTCCTTTGAGGAGCATTTGTTGTACTTCTAACCGTAGGAGATGCAGATGTTTTGATGGGATGGCTGAAGGGGGTCTGGGTGGAGGGACTTCCGTAAACTCCAAAGTATGTCCTCGTCTGATTATGTTGAGCACCCAACGGTCCGATGTAATTTGGGACCAGTTCAGAAGGAATTTTGACACCCTGCCTCCAACTGATTATCTCTTGGAGGAGGGAGCAGTAGGCAGAGCCAGAAGGCCGCTATTGGCGCTTGGCCGAGTCCCGTCCACGGGCAGCTTGCTTGCCTTTGTTGTAAGGCCGTGAGTAACCAGAGGACTGGCCCTGTCTCTGCTGGTATGATTGGTGATTCGGCTGGTATCCAGAGCTGTTCGAAGAATAGCGCTGTTGTTGGTATGCGCCTCTGTAGGCCCCTCCTCTGCCTCTTGCGCCTCTAAAAGGAGTTTTGCGGTACTGGAGTGTTCCCAGCGATCTAGCTGTCTCCATGTCTTTTTTGATCTCCTGAAGTGCGTCGTCGATCAATTTACCGAAGAGGGCTTCGCCGTCAAAAGGTAGATCAAGCACCTTGTTTTGGATTTCTGGCCTAAACCAAGTTGCCTTTAGCCACCCTTGGCGTCTTAACACTGCCGCTCCTGCCAAAGCCCTAAAGGACGTAGTGGCAATGTCCATGGCACAGTCTATTATCTCCATGGAGACCGCTTCACCTTCTTGCAAGGTCTTCTTGGCTTCCAGCCCTGATTCTGGTGGAAGTTGATCCAAATAGGGAGCTATATCGCACCATAACTGGCGATCATATCGTCCCAATATTGTCAAAGCATTGGCGGCGCGAACCAGAAGGCTAGCAATGGATGAAAATCTTTTGCCTGTGTTATCCAGCCTTCGTCCATCCTTGTCAGGAGGGGCCGTCAAGGGAGCAGAAGGGTTCCGTGACTTCCTTTGCGCTGCCTGTGAGATTACAGAGTCCGGCTTGGGATAACCTGTCAGGACTGCCGGTCCATCCTCCGGCACTTTATACTTTTTGTCAAGGCGCGGTAGCACAGGGACCACCGTCGCTGGGTTTTTCATGGTCTTCAAACCTTCCTCCCATAGGTGTTCCACAATCGGAATGGACCTTGTAGTTTTGCGGTGAGTGTCTTTAAAATCGTACAAGAAATAGTCTGTGGTTTGCGCAGGCAACACCAATTTAAATCGGCCGGCTGCACATTCCATCAGTTGGTGAAAGCTGCCGATGTCAGCAGGAGGAGAATCACCTAGGTCTTGGTGAGGTGAAGCTTGATCCGGGATGATGTAGTCATTGTATTCATCCCCTTCCTGATCAGAGTCTTGATTATCACCGGATGACACATCCGTATCATTATCATGATCCCCATCCGGATCATCGGCTGTTTCTGACGCAGCCTGGGGCACTGGCCGTTGTGGTTGAGGAGGAGTCTGTACCGGATGTACAGGAGGGACAACTGAAGAGTGGTCCTTCACTGGTGTTGACGGAGTAGACCTCCTCGGTGCTGGTCGCTCGGCTTTCGACTTGTAGTCTTGCAGCATTTTGTGCAGGTCATGCAGGAAGGACGTCGGGACTGAAACCATGTCTTGTGGTTCATAGTCTCTTGAGTGGTCTGCTAAACAATAATCCCTACCATTCTTCCATAACTTTATGGAAAAGGTATATTGACGATATCCTTCTGATCTGGAAAGACGATGAGACTAACCTTGAACAATTCTTAACCTGGATCAGCACTCGAGACCCTTACTTGAAATTTACTAACCACTCCAGTAAAGAGTCAGTGGTATTTCTAGATGTTATCATCACAGTAAGTGGAACTGGTTTAATAACAAAAACACACTACAAACCCACAGCCAAGAACAACCTGTTGGAATTCGAGCTTTCACCCCAGACCTTTGAGGGAGAACCTACCCTACGGCCAATACCTCAGGATACGGAAGAACTGTAGTGACATCAAGGACTACAAAACCCAAGCTGCAGACCTCACTGAAAGATTAAAATCACGAGGTTACCCGACAAAGTTCCTGGACAAAGGAAATAAACGCGCAAGAAACCAACCCCGGGAGGCACTCCTGGAAGACACTGTAAAAGAATCCTCTGACATACCGCTAACGTGTGTGACCACATATAGCTCCATCTCAGATGCCATGAAAAAATCCGTGAATAAACACTGGAAAATCATAACAAGCAACAAAAAAACCTGGGAGAAACCCCTCTTTTCTTTAAAAAAAGGTACAAGCTTAAGAGACTCCCTGGTGTACACCCCCCCAAAAATGGACGTGGCCAACGCCCTTAATGTGAGGTCCATCACTGATGCATGGAGCCTCCCCCCCCCCGTGACTGGACATTTCCCCTGCTCAAACTGCAGTGTCTGTCATTTGACAAAACATACAAAACAACTCTCACTGGAACCAGGAAAAATATGGATAGAGGACACACACCAACTGCAACTCAACTAATGTAGTCTACCTGATAACATGTCCTTGTCTGAAGAGATACATAGGAATGACAACACGTAAGGTGAAACAGCGTATCTGCGAGCACCGTAGTAACATCAAGTGCCGCAAGTCAACAACTAAGATGAGCCAACATTTCCTTCAACATAATCATACACCAAATGATCTCCGCTGAACAATAATTGAACAGATCACCACGGAAAGAAATACTGCGAGTATTCTTTCCGAGAAAGAACAAAGCTGGGTCTACAGACTGTGAACCCACAACAATGGCCTGAACGACCAAATACCTTGGTCTTCAGTGCTCAAACGTTAATGAGTTCCATTACCATATCCTTTTCCATGCTCCTAGATGGACCTTGTTCCACCGCATTTTTGCTCCTTACTGCTCGAATGTTATCGAGTTCTCCCATGTCATGAGACCTGCATTTCACTCTAACCATGAGAGGGCCTCATCTAATCACCGCAATTATCGGTCTCCAATCTTTCCCAATTCTGATATGTCGTTTTTTGTTCCTCCACGATCTATTTTCATTGCCATATGAAAACATGATCCGATCCGCGCTAGCATACAGCGGTCACAGGGACTAAACACAACATCTGGCTGTCTGTTCCCTCCTCGGTCTATGTTGTGCTCACATGACCGCATCCACCCCCTATCCGTGCAAGCTATACAGCGGTAACGTAGATAACCACGCGAGCGCTTGCATTCCAAGCCTCGCTTTGACTCAATTCAATTTCAATTTTCAAGCTTTATTCGACATCAGTCATAAAAGCATTTCTACCCTAAAACTATACAATAAATACTATATCTACAATACTCAAAGTTTAAGACACGTATTAAACACATATCCGTCGAATACAATAAGCTGTTAAAACATTGTTAAGAACAACCTTGGCCTTACTCACAAGTAAAAACTTTTAAAAGAATATGATAGTCAAAATACATCACGGCATCTTTCCTAATAAAGTACGCGTTCGAATCACCCAGACCCAGTACAAGAACTTTGCAACAGCAATCACGAACAATGGAGAACAATCAGTCTCTAAAATTCTAAGTGCTGTAGCTTGGTTACGCGTCCCCATACTGAGGCAAACGGGTCTTATCCATTTATGCCGTGGGTTTGCATATAAGGGGCAACAAAATACATGGGAGACATGCTCAGCTTGATCTTTACAGTGGTAACAATGCTCATCCCAAGATGTAGACCATTTGTTTTTAAACAAATTTAGTGGGAGAGATCCAACTCTAAATTGAAAATACAATTTCCTGTCGTGCGGTTTCTCAATCAAATCCCAATATGCTTCACACAAAGGAGACATTTTAAGTCAAGGAAGCGTCTTGACAGAGAAGAGTTAGACCCATTTGCAAAAGTTCTAAAATACACCATCTCCCAGTACATTTGTTTTAACTTGGTCTTTGAAGGGAAGCAAGACACATCAGTATTACCCCAAAGGTGATCTAGTTTTAGCTGTGACAGTACCCCTCATAATTCTTTCAACCAGGCAATTTTATGGAAGCGGTCAAGTGAAACAATGTCTGCCAATGCTGAAGCATAATGAGCTAGATCCGGGGTCACCATTAACCGTCTCCAATATAACAATGGGCGCAACCTTGCTAGGTCCACTATGTTTTTCCTGCCGAGGTCTAGTTTTAAAGGAACGGTAGGCGTACTTTGCGGCACCCCCACCAGTCCCCGAAGAAACTTGTTTTCTTCTGTAGTCAGGTTTACTAGGTTACCGAATCCCCATAGCTCTGAACCGTATAAGCTAGCACTAATAACTTTCATTTGATAGATCTCAAGAACACAGTTTACTGGTTTAGTTAGAGAAGCTCTGTGTTTTAATAATAATGCTCCTGCAACTTGACTAAACTTTAATACTGCAGTATCTATGTGTGTGTTCCATTTCAAGTTCCCCTGAAGTGTTATTCCAAGGTAGGTAAAAGCTTCTACCTGCTCAAGGGGAGTGCCTTTAAAGGTGATTACACCTTTAAACATCGACCGGCGGTTCATGCACATAAACTTGGTCTTGCTGGTATTCAGTTCTAAACCTCGTGAGTCACAAAACTCGCCAAATGCGTTGACCGCCTTTTGGAGACTGCTTGGTGTACGTGATAATAATAGCGTGTCGTCCGCAAACATTAGGACGGAAACACGCGAGCCAGCTATTATAAGGGCATCAGAAGGCGACCTCTTCAGAAAATCTACTATACCATTTATGTATATTGAGAACAATGTTGGCGCTAGAACGAAACCTTGCCTCACCCCGCGCTCTACCGGGAATGACTCGGTTACTTCTCCCTGAAACCCCCATCTGATTTTGGCATAGTTATTATCATGCAATCGTACAATGAGGGTAAGAAGTTCTTGGCTTATCCCTGCGTCAGCTAAGACTTTCCAGAGCTTGTCCCTGGGGACCAAGTCAAAAGCTGACTTTAGGTCCACAAAGACAGCAAACAGGGGGTTGTTGTTTAAGGTAACATTCCTCCAGTACAGGGCAATGAAGTAAAAGACCTGATCGATGGAACTTGTCAAGGGACGGAACCCTGCTTGATATGGTGACAGGATGTTGTTTTCCTCTATCCATACTTGGAGCTTGTTCTGCACCATACGACCCATCAGCTTCTGGGCAGAATCTATGAGACTGATGGGTCTGTAGTTGCAGGGGAGGGATTTGTCACCTTTTTTTAAACACAGGGATGATTTCCGCTCCTTTCCAGGACAAAGGAACTTCACCACCCATTGCCACTGCATTGGCAAGCCAAGCAAAGTATATACACACTTAAATAAACATCAGCTGGTATACCATCCATACCTGGCGCTCTTCCCCCGAGACACAGTCGAGGGCAAGACTTACATCCTTTTCATTAAATACATTGTTCTTATAATAAACAGTTGGTGGCAGAGTAACACAGGCTTGCGATTGATTGCAAGCGTATTGCGGTTTGAAGAATTCTATCCAATCATTGACGGCAACATGGTTTTGAGGGGGGGGCAGCCAGCCCTCCCCTATCCCATTTTACCTTGGACCAGAATAACTTCGAATCTTTGGCTGCGCATGCAGTTTTAAGCTCGCCCCATAGTTCCTCGTCCCACATCCTCTTCGCCTGCTTTTGTGTGCGTCTGTAAATGTCCCTGGCTTCCCTGACTGCATCAGCATTCCCTGATTGAAGCGCTCTGCTAAGATTTTGGCGTGCCTGTCTACAACTTTTGCCATACCACCCCTGACTACATTAGTGTTTTTTGCCCTTGTTATTGCCTGCTGGTTTAAGAAAGAATGTTTGTAGTCTACAAAAGAGTTTCTTGTGGGCCTCCATCACAATATCACAAACGTTAGTATTATTTGTGAGTAATTTTATGTAGTTAACTTCCTTTCTTACTACTCTCTTAAGATCATCTAGTTTCCCCTCCTCCTCTACTAGCTTCCCCCATTTTAAACTCCGCTGATTGTTTGAACATACTAGATCCAGGGTCACCCTCTCCTCCTCTGGGCTGTTCCCCCTTTCCTCTAAATAGGGCTTGAAGTCCATACACAGTGGGTTATGATAGTTTTCCAATCTTTTTACTATGGACATATCAACCAGTTTACTCCAGACCCTGGTATCTACCAAAAAATAATAAATTCTACTGGATGCCCGACCATTGTCAAACGTGTTGTTTCCAACACGGTCAGAAGTTGTGCGACCATTTGCGGCTCTAAGACCTCTAGCTAAACAGAGGCTCTTCACCTGTATGGCAACTGTACTCCACCTTTTAACTGCAGCTATCTCAAGCTGGGGGATTCCCCACTTACTGTCTTCTTCCTCGGCTAGGAATTTATCCTCTTGTCTCAGAGGTTCAAAAGTAGTATTAATATCCCCCCCCTACGATAATAAATTGTTCTAGGGGCAATGCTTCTAGCTCATGTTTGAGGACCGTTATTACGTCTGAGGTCTTACCCCCTCCCACCCCCCTGGCATATATGTTAAAAAGGGCTAAAACTTCACCATTGTTCCATCTAATATTAACTGATAGAATATCCCCGGTAGGAAGGGATCTTTGCGTGATTGTACAGTTCAGTGATTGGCGAATCCAAATCAGCATACCTCCTGAGGGACAGCCTTTACCATTTGTCACTGCGGAGATAAAGAAGTTGAGGTACCCCATTCGATATACAGGGCCTAGTGACCATGTTTCTTGGAATAATATAATATCGTGCATATCGATAAAAGCACACCATTCCGGAGATATTACTTTGTTCGCTATCCCAGCGAGGTTCCAAGAGATAAAGGACAACGATGGTTAAACTGTAGTTAGCCCTGGTTGGCGAGGATTTAAGAGATTACTTATGTTTGTATTCTGCTGTGTAGTTTTTATTACTGAAGTTTTTGGAGGGCTAACAAGGGCATCATCTAGGCGGAGTTCGAGAGAATGATCACTGCCATTACACCGAGCTGAACTACTATGACCTTCCAAGATAACTGGCATCCCCTCTCTTTTATTGTTATTGGGAGCTAACATACGATTGTCTACCTTGGGCAGGGCTAATGAGTCCTCCTTAATAATGCTACCACTATCTATTTCCACAAGATGGGAATGTCCTATCCTATTATTACATTGATATGCGAGTCAATCGCACTTGTTTAAGTTTGATAATGCTGTGAATCTGTTTTCTAAGCTTCTACCCCAGTCACAACTTTGGGCACCCCCCGCCCCCTCCCCCACCCTTTCTTTTAGCCACTGTAGTCCATTTGGTCCTCAAAACACTGGGATTAGCAATGAACCCTCTTCTACTGTACAAGAAGTCACGTGTGAGGGGAATAATTTCTGCTGTTCTGCGTTGGGGGGGCAAAAGATTCGGTAAAATCTCAGGCAATACTTCCGGTCCTTTGAAGTTAAGTATCACGCAGTCGCCCTCAAATCTTTTGGGGCTATTGCCTATCCATTTCACTCTTCTGGCAGTTACTAATTCCTCTGAGAGTTTTTGTTTGCCCCAATGGGAGATGTGCATGTTATTAGTCAGCCAGTATAGGGCTTTGCTTAAGAGTGATTGGGGAGAGTCTGTCTGGCCAAACTTCAAGGTTGGTACATTAGCTAGGACCAGGATTAGTGGGGATGCTTCCACAATTAATTCCATTGGGCCTGTTTTCAGTAGAAGAGGATCTTCCCTGGCACCGTTATTTATCAATGGATCAGCTGTGTGGTGGGTATTAGCTGTTAAACTTGGGGTGGGGATAAGTGGCTGAGTCATGACCAAAGGATCCTTACTTTCTCCAGTTCCTTCCCTATATTTTGTTTGCTCAATTTTGTCCACCACCTTGTTTGGTAAATCCCCCATATTTTCATTTGTATTTAACAGGAGGCCCTCAAGCTTATTAACTTTATCAGTAAGATGATCAATCTTAGATAACAGTGGCTTGATTATGCCCCTCATTTTTTGCTCAAACATTCCCATATGTTTTTTAATATTGGCCTCATCCCATAACATACTACCCTCATACTCTACTGCTACATCCTCTTTACTATTTTTCCTAGGTGGAGTTGCTGGTCTGTTCTTGCTGGAGCGTAGCCCGCCACGTCTAGGTTGACCCTTTTTGGGCCCTCTGGTCACCCTAGGCGCGCAGGGACGGGCACGGAATTAGAGGGGCTATCCTCCACTATTTCTAGGTCCAGGTCTGCGGCATCATGAACAACCTCATCTACTTTGCTCAATATAGCAGGTAAGGATGCATTATCAGTGGGGCTCTCAATACTAATTTGAGAAGACGCAACTGCATCAATGGTATTTTCTAGTTCTTGTAAATTATCTCGGTGTTGTTCGGTTGAGATGTTGCTAGGTGTTGGGCTCAACCCCAGGGAAGATCTTCTATCATTGTTTATCTTAGCGACCACTTGGAATAAATAGTTATCCATAGTGTTTGCAGAAGCTGTACCTTGCTTTTGCTTAGACATACCAATGACAACAACACTAAACAATCACAGTGATCCAGAATCTATAACCACCTGTTACTCAGCAGCCACTTCTGTCAAAATCTTTCAGAAAACCCCTTGTGTTTTTCAGTAAACGCTAGCATGCATCGTGGTTATCACAATGAATTGTAAACGCTCACGGAAATTTATGGACAGCGTTCCTGGCCCAGTCCAGTCTCTGCCAGTCGCTGACTGTCCCGCCCTTGTCCCGGGCTTCTCCTGGTCGCTTCCGCGCAGCGGGACCAGGCTGTTGTGTTAGAGTGAGAGGGGAGGAGCCTGCAGGGAGAGCGTCCCAGGTGGTGTCAATGGAGGCGGGCGGGCGCTCCTGGGACTTGTAGTCCTGCGCCCACCCTCACTCGCAGCCCTGCTCCAGCAAACGCCCCAAGAAGACAGAACAGGCAAACAGGAAGAGTGCAGCAGCCAAACGTCGCAGATGATGTGGTTACAGGAGCCCCACACGAAGCGGGACTCGCGCAGCGGGTTCCGCGAGAGGTGATGGGGAGAGTGCAGCAACTCGCAGTCCCAAACGTAGGAGCAAAGGAATAAGTGTTCCAAGATATGCACATCAGCAGGGCGTCCAAATGAGTGTCTGTATGGATTTCTGTTGCTTTGTTCACAGTATCGAAAAAGAACGCTGTTCTGCCTAAATCCTCGAAATTTTCTTTCGCTCCAATCGCTGTATATTCAAATATCAGACACGATGGAGGAGGAAACGGGGATCAAGTCTCGCTACGAGGTTGGCAAAGACAGCACAAATCTTAAAGGGGCTGCGGCGGCCTCCTATCGAGCTGGTGATGCCGGTCGCTTTGACTATCTGGTGATTGGAGGCTTAGACGCTAGCATCATCCCACGCCTGCCCCGCCTCGCTCTCACCGGTGCTGGCAACACCCACGGCCCCGCGTACACTCCATATTAACTTCACTCCGCTTCCGGGATCCCATCCACGGGGTCCGGTAGAAGGTATCGCTAGGTGCCGAGCGGGTGTTTGGCGTTGCGGGCGTAAGACCATCTTCCAGATCAGCTCTTAGCACGACCATCTCTCAGATCAGCGCTCAGCTAAGTAATCTGTAACCTGTGTTCCTTTTCTAATTGTGCCTCCATTCTCTACATCCTTTCCCAGGGTGTGCCATTGTCGCCACCACCCCCCTCCCGAGACCCATGGGGTGTGGATCTTTCAAATAACAAGTGAGAACCTCACTATATATTTTTTAAATAAACGTGTGATTAGAGCCATCTTTGTTTTATATCACCACCAGCCCTGCATTCGGGCACATTGATCGCTGAACCACGAGTGATGTTATAGTAACTATCCTGACAGCCGGCGATCGTGTCTCTTTCCTCAATGCATGCCCCGAGACTGCCTCGATCCCAGGACAGCGTTTCAGGCACTAATGTAGCATTATTTTGCACCATGGGCACGCATATTGACTAGCCCAAGCACAGTGTACTGAGATCAGTTTCTGCAAAATACGTTCCTGTCCCATAATGTTAACGTCATCTTTGTTGTCTTCTGTGTGTGTTTGTCATTTCCTTTCAGACTACAGGTTCCTCATATTTCGAAGGGACACTCACTTTTTCTGGTTTGTTCTTTTTGCACCTATTTTTACACTAATTTTTAACTTTCACGTCCTCTGGTTAGGGTGGGCCTTAGCACGCCCACACCACCGAGGTACACAGTTACATGGTCCTGATGAAATCCCAGTAAAATTTATACACATAAGGGCAGAAACATGTCGACCCCACTCTAAGTGGAAAATAGCCAACACATTAGTTGGTAAATTTCCCGACACATATTTTAATTAATGCCTGGCTAACCACAGAACAAAGTTTTTTCTTTGGTACAGCTTGCTGGCATTTTTTAACTCACTTATTTTTCACACTATTGTCACGAAAAACCAGCTCTGCAGTAATCTGGAGTTGCAGCACACCAGGGAGGCATTCGGCTTCTCCTGGTGGGCCCGATGATGAAGCATGTCACCAACCAGGGTGGTTGGTGAGGGCTTCTAAAGAAATCCCTAAGTGGCTTTCTTACAGGTTGATTTCATATACTTTTTTCTCATTAACTGTGCTTAATGAAACTCTCCTCCGACGACCCTCTTTTGCTGTTTGACACAATTACCCGGGGGACTGAGAGTGTCTTGTCTCTTCCCTCTCTCTCTAGTTGTTGTATTTGTTACACACAATCTGCCAGCCCATGTGTGAAAGCTCTGCCCTATGAAAGCCTAATTTCCATTCACTTGCCTTGAAGAATGGCTACAAGATACAGGCTCTAAGGCGGTTGGCAACTACGGAACCCTACCAACCTGGGTTTTGAAAACTGGAGACCAAGGAGAATAGAGAGTAGTGCAGCCTACGTGGATCCCTGCATGTTTTCATACCAAGAATGGGCTCAGACTATCGAAACGATGCCTATTACCTCTCTGTCTTTCCATCGGGATGGCTAAAGTATTAGGATCCTCAGGTTGACTGTCACCCAGTGAACCAACCCTGGACATTTCAGAAAAACAGACACAAACAAAAATATAAAGTGGTGTGGGTGGAGTAAATTCAAGCACATTTCCTTACCCAGAATGCCGTACAAATGTAAAAGTATGGGTCAAAAACACACAATTTCCCCCATAAATGACAGAAATCCAGTAAATGTCAAATGTTTACCACCCCGTATTCCCAGATATCACCCAAAACATCAGTGACCCATGTTTGGGAAGGCATAACACCTGATAGGAATGGACCACCTATGTAACCATGTGAAGACCCGATTGACACTACATTGACTTCACATGGTCTAAATTTTGACAGGTTCCTGTCCAGTGCGATAAGGCCAACCACAAATTAGCATTATTTTTCTCTCTGAGGAAAGCATGGGAAAGCTAGGTGGTAGGACTTTTGCTGATCCACGCAGAATCTGGAACATTTCCCCTATTTCATGTTTGCAGGGCATTCTATTAAAGAGAATGTAGTGGGATCCATGCACATGACACCACTCTGGACTCTTTCAGGTCTCTTATTTTCAGAAACATCTGGGGTTGGCAGTGTTCCCTGGGGGCTGGTCAACCCTGAATTCCAAATACCACAACCACCTAAATCCCAGAAAGACTGAAACATGAAGAAAAACTTGATGTCTCCATTTTGCACGCTAGAGCCTTTCAAGGTGATTAGAACACCCATACAAGTGTGGTGCAGTTGTTACGGGTAAAAATATGAGAATTTAGAAACTGCTATTGGGTCATATCTTATCTAATGAATTTCGTAACTTTTTTTGCCTGCCAAAACCAAGTCAGTTTTGAAGAAAGAACACATTTTGAAAAATGCTCTAAATGTTTTCCTTCAACAAATGTTACCTTGTGTACTGAAGGTATGGTCGGTATACAATGAAAAAGTATGATAAAGCACAGTTTGGATGTTGGCTATGAAAAGAATGTGTTTATGGACAACCAATAAACACTATATATCCCAGCTACCAGGAGAATCGGAGAGGCAATATTTTATATAACTTCGGTAGATCAGTCATTGATAAAAATGATAGATGAAAACATTGTCACTCATTTCTAGTTCTCACTTGAGTTTTTTATTTCAGCAATTAGGTTCTTTGGGAAATCCGCGAGTGATCTCTACAAATGCCCACTTGCCGCATTTAGAATTTTGTATCCTTTTCAAAATTGTTCAGCTTTTCGAGTTCATTTGGGGGTTTTACAACTTTCTGTCACAAACTGCAAGTAGATAGGAACCGCAAAAATAGGAAATGACTACCATTAAGACAGTTACAATAATTGTAGTGGAAGTTGGTTTTCCACAATGTTGTCTGTTCCTGGAAGCTGGTAAGAGGGTGATCTTAGCACAGCAAAGATGCTCAACAAGTTTCTCACCTTCGGTAACGCTCTTACTGGCAGAGACGGGCTAGTCGGAGACTCATCACCTTTTGAATATTACCCACAAGCATGAGACTGGATCCGGAAACTTTTCCATATCACCTTATTTCCTCTGCACACTAGAAAGTGGCACCATGCAGCTCCACACTTACGCCATACTCCTCTGGAAGTGACATGTGGGGCCTATTTAGGTGCCACTCTCGCACACCAATATCAGTTGTTTTCAAGACCATACATGTCCCCAGAAGCGGAGCCCCAGAAGCAAACTGATAGACTAGTGTGACAATTCCTAGACTTCTGATATTTTTAATGGGTAGAGTAATCACAGAACGTGAAAGATGGGAGGGGCAATGAATAACCTATGGATAAATAGGGTCTACCAGAAAGAGCGTTACCGAAGGTAATTAACTTGTTCTTCTGATAGAGATTTCTAGCAGCAGATTTCTCACCTTTTAGATGGATTTCAAAGCAGTACCTACAGGAAGTGTACTGTAAATAGAAACAAACCAGAAATTCCTGCACAACTGAGCGTGCACAGCGAACTTCAGTGGACTAGGCTGTCCAGACAATAAAGCTTCCGAACATATATAGCTTCCTAGCAGATGTCTAAGATAGGAACTCTGCATGCTAACACTCTGGAAGCAACTTTGGCCCTAAAGAGAAGGTTCGCAAGTCTAATTGAGGCTGCTTCTTTGCCAATGCGTAGCAGTTTTTAATAGAGGATTTTCCATTCCAGCGGGAGATGATACACTTCTACACAGAAGAAGGCCAGGACCGCCCTAAAGGGAGAGGAGGAGGCTTGGCTATAATTCATAAAGAACAGCTTCACTGCAGAGTGGTCTCTGAAACAATCCCGGACTGTGAAAGCCTAACTTTTAATATTGAATTTTCACCTAATAAATGCCTCTCTGGCACTCTGATTTACCGACCTCCTGGTCCCCCAAGGCAGTTCCACGTCAGCCTACCCTCAAATGTGGCTGAACGTCTCAATTCCACATCCAATTTCATCCTGCTAGGCGATTTTAATTTTCACTTTGTCTCATCTTCAGACCACATTGCCACGACCTTAGCAGACGACCTAGCAGCTCTGCTACTTTCTCAAATTGTCACCTCTTCTACCCACGTGAAGGGCCATTTGCTGGACCCAGTTTTCAGCAACTGCCCTGGCCTCCTAACCAGTCCACCCATCCCCCTGCCCTGGACGGACCATTTCTTGATCCCCATTAACTGGACTGTGTCTAAACCCCCTGAACCAACACTTATTACAAGACTCACGAGAGCCTGGTCCCATCTAGCAGTTGACAACTGGATTAACAAACTTGCGGAGAACCCACCTCTGATTAAAGACAATCCCGGTCTAGCAAATCAGGCATACGTCAAATGGATATCCCAATCTCTTGACGTTGTTCTTCCCAAAAAGGAAATCCCGCTCAAACGCCCCCACAAAACTGCCCCGTGGTACACGGAGACTCAGAGACAAGAAACGTCTCTGTAGGAAATCAGAAAGACGCTGGCGAACCGATTATTCAATAGAAAATAAAACTCTATCGAGAAGCTATCAGCGAATACAAAACTCTGATAAGAGGCCCAGGCCTCATACTTCTCTGAGAAAATTGTGCTTGCAAAATCTAAACCCAAGGAAATTTTCAAAATCATTAAAAAATTAACAAAACAACCCCCTAGCTTGCTGGTGGACAAGTCCACTACCCACTGTAACAATGCCGCCAAATTTTTTCATCAGAAAATAAGCCCGATCTACTCTGCCTTTCCCCCGAATAACCTCACCCCCCTAACCCCTCCCCTCTACCCTACAGACCCCCCCATCCAGTCAACAGCTACCCACGCTGTCTCACTTTCCTCCTTTGGATCTTGCCACGCTTGAACCCTTACACGGAAAGTCAAATCCGGAACCCCCAATGATCCAGCCCCACCAGATATAATAATGGCAGCCTCGCAGACCACCATGCCTATCTTAAGGGAGGTTTTAAATACCTCCATCTCTTCGGGCACGGTTCCCACCGTATGGAAACAGGCTATGGTTAGAGCCCTACTGAAAAAGCCTAACCTGGACTCTACGGATTTAAGTAACTACCGCCCCATATCCCTGCTCCCCTGGGCAAGCAAGATCCTGGAGAAATATATAAACCATCAGTTAATAAACTTCCTGGAAGATTACCATCTACTGGACCCCACTCAGACTGGCTTTAGACCTAAACATGGGACCGAGACCGCCCTCCTCATGGTCACCGAGGAGGCCAGAAAAATCCTAGATCAAGGAGGATCAGTGGCAGTGATCCTCCTTGATCTTAGCGCGCCCTTTGATACGGTCAGCCATGACACCCTGCTGTACCGTATGTCCCAGGTCGGGATTAAGGGCAAAGCGTGGTCCTGGTTTCAGTCCTTTTTAGAGGACAGATCCTTCCGTGTGTTCGAAGGCGAGTCTGTGTCCACCAGCAGACCTTTGAAATGCGGTGTCCCCCAAGGCTCCTATCTAAGCCCTGCACTTTTTAACCTGTACATGAGGCCACTGGCCGATGTCATCCGCCCATTCGGGATTAAGATCATCTCCTATGCGGACTACACGCAGCTGGTGGTCTCCCTGACGCAGGAAGCCAATCTACCTGTGCGGGGCGGGCTTAGAGAGTGTCTGGAGGAAGTTAAGACTTGGATGTCCCTATCGTCCTTAAAACTAAATGGGGACAAAACCGAGCTCATGGTCCTAGGCCCTCCGGACCTCAGCTTCCCCGTCTCCCTGTGGCCGCCCAGTCTGGGCCCTCCACCAACCCCCAAAAACAGCATTAAAAGCCTTGGAATTTGGATGGACAGATCCCTGTCCTTCAATGTACAAGCCACGAAACTTTCAGCTACTTGCTTCGGCATCATGACGATGCTCAAGAAAATGTTCTCTCTCCTCCCCATGGAAGCCAAACAAACAGCTGTACACGGTCTGATTCAATCCCGCCTTGATTTTAATAATGTACTTTACCTCGGTGCTCCGGAATCTACTCTGAGAAGGCTCCAAATAGTTCAGAACTGCGCAGCACGCATGTTACTCGACCTTCCCCGCAGACAGTCAGTAAGGACCGGACTAGCAACCCTTCACTGGCTACCGGTGCGCCAGAGAGTTATGTTTAAAGCCATGTGCATAGCTCACCAGTCATTCTGGAACACTGGTCCCAGGATTACGCGGGATCTAATTACCCACTACATGCCCAACAGAAACCTACGCTCTAATCAGACCTTTCTCACAGTGACCCCCAGAATTAAAAGATCTAGATCTGGAGGTAGGACGTTTTCCTACAATGCTGCCAGGGCCTGGAACGCCCTTCCACTGCATCTAAGAGCTAACTCCAACCTCACGGTCTTCCGTAAACAGCTGAAAACCTCCCGATTTCACCTAGTCTAACTAACTCCCATTCTCTCCCCTCTGGGTCCTCCGGGTCGGATTTACGGTATTCCTAGCGCTTGGACGCCTCCGGGCAGCAATTCACGCTCTACAAATTCACATCCTATCCTATCCATCCTATCCTTGCCTTTTTACACTTCAATGAACCCCACAAAGATCTCATCGTCTACCCCATGTTTTTTTGTATGATTGATGAAGAAACTGAGCACTATGTGGAGTCAAAGTTATGGAGTCGCTCCTTCTTAGAGGGGTGAGGCGGAGCATAGAATGGTGGCAGGATGCTGGCTTGACCAACGTGGAAGTGTGTCACAACATTCGGTAGAAAGGAGGACATAATTTGCAGAACCAGCTGATCAGGGAAGAAGATGGTGTATGGTGGATGAACACAGAGCCTGAAGCTCACTCACACGCCGTGCAGAATTGATGGCAATCAAGAACAGTTTTAAAGGTGAGATGCTGCCAAGGACAGCTGTGCAGTGGTTCCAATAGGGTACACATTAAATAAGGACAAGATTGAAGTTCCATTGGGGCAGCATAAATAAAGAAGGGGAAACACAGTGTAACCCTTTAGAAAAGAGCATCACAAATGCGGATTTAAACAAAAGTCAAGCCAAGTTAAAATTTGTATAGAGCACTACTCACCCAGAGGGTCTCAAGGTGCTTGAGGGAGGGGGGGTACGTTATTTATCAAATAACCAAGTTTTGAGTTGTTTTCTGAAGGAGAGGTGGTTCTGTGTAAGGCGGAGGTGGGTGGGTAGAGAATTCCATGTTTTGGCCGCTAGGTAGGAGAAAGATCTTCCTCCCATGGTGGATCTTCGGATGCGTGGAATTGCGGGCGAGGGCTTGATTGGACGATCGTAGTTGGCGGGTGGGGGTGTAGAAGGTCAGGCGCGTGTTGAGGTATTTGGGTCCTAGGTCGTAGAGGGCTTTGTGTGTGTGGGTGAGGAGACGGAATGTAATTCTCTTGTTGACAGGGAGCCAGTGGAGGTTTCTTAGGTGACCGGATATGTGATTGTGGCGGGGGATGTCAAGGATGAGTCTGGCGGAGGCGTTCTGAATGCGTTGGAGTTTTTTCTGTAATTTGGCTGTGGTTCCGGCGTAGAGGGTGTTTCCGTAGTCCAGTCGGCTTTTGACAAGTGCTTGGGTGACCGTCTTTCTTGTTTCGGTGGGGATCCAACGGAAGATCTTTTTGAGCATACGTAGGATGTTAAAGCATGATGATGAGATGGCGTTGACTTGTCTGGCCATCAAGAGGGAGGAGTCTAGGATGAAGCCCAGGTTGCGTGCGTGGTCCGTAGGTTTGGGTGCGCTGCCTAGGGCCGGGGGCCACCAGGAGTCGTCCCAGGCAGAGGGGGATGATCCCAGGATGAGGACTTCCGTCTTGTCAGAATTTAGTTTTAAACAGCTGTTCTTCATCCACTCTGCTACGTCTTTCATCCCTTCGTGTAGGTTGGTTTTAGCGGTGTTTGGGTCTTTGGTGAGGGAGAGGATCAGCTGTGTGTCGTCAGCATAGGAGATGATGTTGAGGTTGTGTTGGCGCGCGATGGATGCGAGGGGGCTCATGTAGACGTTGAAGAGAGTGGGGCTGAGTGATGATCCTTGTGGTACGCCGCAGATGACTTCAGTGGCCCCTGATCTGAAAGGGGGGAGGCGGACTCTCTGGGTTCTTCCGGTGAGGAACGAGATGATCCAGTCCAATGCTTTTCCTTGTATTCCGATGTTGCTGAGGCGTTTTATGAGGGTGCTATGGCAGAACGTGTCGAATGCTGCGGAGAGGTCCAGTAGGATGAGGGCAGCTGTTTCTCCGTTGTCAAGTAGTGTTTGAATGTCGTCTGTGGCTGCGATGAGGGCGGTCTCGGTGCTGTGTTTGGCTCGGAAGCCGGACTGTGAGGGGTCAAGGGAGCTGTTACACTCGAGGAAGGCAGCGAGATGATTGTTGGCGGTTTTCTCAATGACTTTGGCGGGGAATGGGAGGAGCGAAATGGGGCGGTAGTTCTTAAGTTCGGTGGGGTCTGCTGTGGGTTTCTTCAGGAGGGCGCTGAGTTCGGCATGTTTCCAGCTTTCTGGGAAGGTGGCGGTGTTGAGGGAGCAGTTGATGTCTCGGAGATGGGGTGCGATGATGGAGTCGGCTTTGTTGAAGATGTGGTGGGGGCATGGGTCGGTTGGCGATCCGGAGTGGATGGAGTTCATCAAGCGGATGGTGTCTTCAGTGCTGATTGGGTTCCAGGCGCAAAGTGTGGTGGTAGGGGGCTTCGGTTCGGAGGTAGGGGTGGTGGACTGGTCGCCGAAGCGGTTATGTATGTCAGTGATTTTGTTGTGGAAGAATGAGGCTAGAGAGTCGCAGAGGTCTTGAGAGGGAGTGATGTTGTTTGCCGGCGCTGGGATTGGTAAACTCTGACGATGTTGAAGAGTTCCTTGCTGTTGTGGGCGTTGTTGTCGAGTCGATCCTTAAATGCTGATTTCTTGGTGGATCGGATCAGCTGATGGTGTTTGCGGGTGGCGTCCTTGAGGGCGGTCATGTTGTCTGTGGTTGTTTTTTTTCGCCAGGCTTTCTCGAGGGTGCGGCAGGTCCTTTTGGATTTCTTAAGGTCGTCATTGAACCAGGGGGCTTTTTTGCTACCTGACTTGTTTTGATGGTTTTTCAATGGTGCTAATTCGTCAGCGATGTGGGTGATCCATTGTGTGAGGTTGATGGCTGCTTGATTTGGGTCCAATGATTTGGCGGGAGGGTTTTGGTATAGCGATGTGGTGAGCTGGTAGGTGGTAATTTTGTTCCAGTTTCTACGGGGGATTTGTTGTGGGTGGTGGTGGTGGGTCGTGGTCTTTCTGATGATGAAGTGGACGCAGCTGTGGTCCGTCCAATGGAGTCCTGTGGCGTGATTGAAGGAAATGTGCTTGCTGGAGGAGAAGATTGGGTCGAGCGTGTGTCCGGCGTAGTGGGTGGGGGTGTTTACCAGTTGTTTGAGTCGGAGATTGGCGAGGTTGTCCAGAAGGGTGGTGGTGTTGCTGTTGTTCTTTTCCAGGTGGAAGTTGAGGTCCCCTAGTAGAATGTAGTCCTCGGAGGGGAGGGAGTGTGGGCTGATGAAGTCTGTGATGTCTTCGCTGAATTGTGTGCGGGTCCTGGTGGTCTGTAGATGAGGGTGCCTCTGAGTGTGGTCTTAGGGTCCGTGTGAATCTGGAAGTGAAGGTGTTCGGCGGCTGCGAGGTTGTTGTCGGAACTGGTTGCGATGCAGATGGTGTTCATATGGACGATGGCTATGCCTCCTCCTGTTTGGTTGATGCGGTCCTTTCGGATGATTTTGTAACCGTCCGGGATAGCTATGGCGATGTCGGGCGCTGATGAGGTGTTCATCCAGGTTTCTGTAAGAAAGGCGACGTCCGGCGTTGTGGTGTCTAGAAGGTTCCATAGTTCAGTGGCGTGTTTGTGGACCGAGCGGGTGTTAAGCAGGATGCACTTCAGGTGGTTAGTGACGGAGCTCTGTTTGGCGTTTGCGGATTTAGTCTGGGTCGTGATGCAGTCGAACTTGCAGGAGTGGCAGGTGAAGGGTCCATGGGTGTGTCCCTGGGCGGCTTGGTGGCAGATTAGGAGACGGCCGGAGTTGAGTGAAGAGAGGGTTGCGGCGTCGTACGTTATGCGGGTGGGGTGGACTTTGCAGGGACCAGGGGGCCTGGCGCTGGGCACGGTCCAGGCGCGGACGGGCGTAGACGGGCTTACCTTTGGTGCGCCTTTGGCGCGCATAGGGCACGGCCGCTGCGCGTGAACGCTGCGTGCAGGTACATCTGTCATAAGTGGATGGTGGAGGGGGGGGCGGAGCGAGGGAGGAGCAGCTGGGAGGCGGGAGCGGGGTGGAGAGACAGGCTAGGAGGCACAACAACAAGATGGCAGCAAAAACAAAAGCGAAACAGGACGAGATTGGGGCACAATGTGGAATATCGCTATGATATGGGCAGTGGCACCGGCACAATCAGGCACAAATAAATTCAACAAGCAATGCGAGCGATGCACAATTAATTAATTAGTTGCAGTGAGCAGTATAGCGCTACGATAATGCGAGCAATGCACATTAATTAGCAGCAGTGACTAGTAAAGCGCTATGATACGGGCAATGCGAGCAATGTATAATTAATTATGAGCAGTGACCAGTATAGCGCTACGATACCAGGATTGACCAGGGAGCGTGAGGAGCTGATCAGGCAACAGTTATAAGACAGGGGGCCGAAAGATAATCCTGAACTGTGCTCAGAGCAAAGTCCAATGTGATCGCTTGCCAACCCAGATAGAATCTTCCCCACAGTGTGGTAGTGATCCTGTGAGGTTACACTACAAAGGCTTGGCAAGTGGCAATCTGGGGGTAGGCAGTGGATTGAAAAGCATGCTGACCCCCCTGGCAACATGGTGGTGGATAACATGGCCCCCTCTCACGAAACTAGCTGGAGTCCCTGCGGGGTAGGGCGGGATGGGATGGGGAAAAAGAATGCTTGTCCGATGTCACAAACGGAACACTGAAATTGTTGCTGTTGAGGCTGGGTAGAAAGGCCCACAGAGCGAGTGGTAGCCCTACTCTCCTTGAAACATTCAAAGACAGAATCAGCCTTGTCCCCAAACAAACAAGCCTCATCGAATGGCATGTCCATGAAGAAGGCAGGACGTTGCCAGAGAACCCAGTCTTAAGTAGCCATACATGGCCACAAATGGTAACCCTGGTGCCTAAAGAACGTTCAACTGAGTCAGTGGTGTCCAAGTCATAACAAATGGTGAACTTGGCTGCATCACGACCACCCTGAATCGTTTGTAACCAAACAGGGCAAAGATCTTCTGGAACACCTGGGAGGACTTGTGCCATCTATTCCCTGAAAGCATAAGTATAGCACCCCGCAAACAGGAGGCATTGATCGACCGCAGAGCAAAACTGGCTGAGGAGTATAGGCGTTTTCTGAACATCTCCACCCTCTGAATCTCTATCAGGGGCAGTGGTAGGGAAATTGTGGAGGATGGTCCGGAAAGTGGAAGCTTTCAGACTCTCCAGAGAGGTGTGCCTCAACAAAATAGTGTCAGATCGCCTAGAGCAACAAAAACATCCTGGATATCTTTTGTGAAAAAAGTTATGCAGGCCTAACCACGAACTGTTCCAAACACCAAAAAAAGTCCGCAACACCGGTGGTTAAAGCTTTAGCACTTATGGGGTTAAAGGGGCTTTCATGTTGCACTAGAACACTGACCAGCAGCCTATATTACTCCAGAAGATTAATCAACTTCACCTCCTACCATATCACATTACGACCAATTTACTGGTTCACACAAATTATAACAGATGATGCTACACCAAAGAATCCCATACAACACTGACTCCACACACAATACTCAACCTCACACACCATAACATATCAGAATATACTATAAAACAACACAGTGCTGCACAAGTCACCAACCAGAACTTCCTATCACAGAGTAAGCACACCAGGTCAACCATATATTAATGACAATGGCAGGCCGAAGAGTCTATCTACTGAAGGTATAATAAACAGTACAGATATTAAGGCCAGTATCACCATGGAAAGAAAAGCCATAAACATTAGGAATTTACCAATTGAAGCCTTCCATCCTATTAATGTATAGTAACCTAAGGAAACACCACATTTAGTAAGGCATATCCTAAGACAGCAGCATGATAAACATATACATGATCTAAGGTTGATGGCTAGGCAAGGACTTTCCTCTGAAGTACAGGAGTTGTGAAGGAGGGGGTGGGTAAGCTAACAGAACGGCCCATACACTCAAAGGCTGCATCTGGACTAGTGCAGGTCCTCAAATATTAATACTCCATGAAAAACACAGACACTCATCTCACCATAAGCGACATGACTATAAAAGGCTATATAATTACACATGCACCTCATTCTAGTGCCGGAGCCTCACAGACTGCCCATAAGCCTCAAAAACCATGAACCACATGGAGATTGCTGTGGGGATAACCTATATACAGATGTTAACAGTCCAGGAGGAGGGTGCAAATAGAATATCACAATACACAACTCAATGAAACAATGGATTAAATATTTACACTAAACCAAAAGGGGCAATGAAATGTCCAGTTTTTAATACTTCGAAATCTATTTTCTTTTAATCGGATTTAAATGAAACGGTTAGAAAACACCTCAAAAGTTTAAAAAACAAACGGTCTCTGGCTTAGATTCTGAACGTTAGACAGCAAAAAGGCTTTTGAAATTAGATTAAACTTACAAACAAACTAGCATGGAATTAAAAGTAGAAACTTTGCACTGGATAGAAGGCTTAACAAAACAGAATACCAAAAGAAGCAAATAATGTTCACAAATACAGAACAATTGAGTCATAAAACAATGTATAGCCCTGAATCTTTGCCTCTCCAAAGCTACGATTTTAGAGTTACATTGCCTTAAAGGGGATCCCCGGCTGTGTTTATAGCCTTACCTTTCTCAACTGTATGAAAGGCTGTCTAGGTCTTTAACACAGCAATGTTATCTATTTACAACAAAAGTCTGAAGGTTGTTTTGATCCAGTCATTGACGTTTCTCACCCACCTGGATGGTTCCCTTCTACACACTCAACAGTATCATACATGATATTCTAGGAAGCATCAAGCACATTTTTGTGAAATTCCTACAAAGGAGTTGTGTCTTCGATCAACTATGCAAATTATCATTACGAACTGCAGTACAATTATCGTCATCAGTTTGACCCAGTTCTTTGTTAGAGTTCTGACTATGATTAGGCCAACTGGAGTAGATACGTTATCGCCCCTTTAAAATTAATTTTAATGGGAAAATATCCTAAATTGTTTCCTTCCTTCAATTCCCTTTTCATTTGGTCACAACCACCTCTTTCACCAGAGCATAAGCGAGCACCCACACCTCATTAAACCAGGCACCCTCGATGTTCTTTAACCTCTTTTAGGAATCTGGTCTTATTCTTTTGTGTAAGAATTTTAATGACGGTCTCCTATCAGAGTGGGATTTTCAGGGTTCAAGTTGGTTTCACACCTGCACAATGGAAGCTAAGGTGGCTTTAGACTATGCTTTGCACAGGGCTCTCTCAAATGAGAAATGCTGAGAGAACCTTAGCACAGAGGGTGCAAGCTGCAACCGGACTTGCACGAGATACCCTACTGTGCAGTTATGCCTTTCCTCATCTGTTCACCAGCATCTCATCAAGTGTTGAGAGGAATGGAAAAACCAGGGATACCTTTATCTGGTTTTCGCAGGGGCTGATGGAGGACAGGTGCTCTGCATTAGTTGCTCCCCAGATGATGGAGCTTTTAGCCAAGACCATTGTGAGGTGTACTGTGCAAACATTGTTGTCAGGAGAGGCAGCTTCTCCAAAATGGTGGATGAGCGTCGCCCCACTGAGTCAGTCAGTGGAAAATAAAATGATAATCCAACAGGAAGAGGAAGTCCATAAGTCGATCTTTGTTTCCTTCTGTATATCCTTTATTTCATATAAAAAAAATCCATTACATAAGAAACAGGCAGCCAACATGTGTTTCGTCCGAAAGGACTTTCTCAAGGATCACAACAGAGATCACAACCGCATTGGCAGTTTAAATCCTGAAGCGCTGGGAACCGGTACGTATCCGCTTCCACTACCTCAGTTCCACATAACCAAGCCTTGCTAAGCCTGTAGTGGTGACAGCTTGAATTAAGTTTTCTTCTGATGTACCGAATTATCAAGGCTTGGTTATGTGGAACTGAGGAAGGGGGAACGGATATGTACCTGTTCCCAGCGCTACATGTTTTAAACTGCCAATGAAGTTGTGATCTTTCGAAAATACTAATTTTGGAATTACGACGTGCTCTACTCTTTCTAGCCTTGAGAAAGTCCTTTCGGACGAAACATGTGTTGGCTGCCTGTTTCTTATGGAATGGGATTTTTTATAGGAAATAAAGGATATACAGAAGGAAACAAAGATCTTTCCTACTATGGTGGTCAATGCCTATTTCACAGATTTGGACTAATTTTAGATATCCCTCTGCATTTGTGCAATATGTTTGTAAACCTCAAAGGGTACTTCTTTTTCCCTAGAGTTGGTTTGGTCTCCTAAAGGCGGAGGTAGGCTCTATGCTTGGAGAGAACCACAGTATATTAAGAAACTGAAAATTACTTCCCGACGAACAAAGTGTGTAGATGTGAATTTGCAACTCGGCAGTTCTGCCTTGGTTCTTTGTGCAATACACTTATATATGCTGTTACAAAGGGATACTAGCACCACTGTTTTCCTATTTACCATCCGTGTAATATTGCAAACTTCAACCTGGTATTATACTGCTTTGGTGGAGAACACAGAATATCTTTTTAGGTTGAGCCTAGAGTCAGCGTACTTGCGCTGCTCTGCGAGACTTGTCTTGGAGTATGGCATAGAAGCCCCGTCCAACTCTCCGCCCATATTTGTCATTGTCCTTCGTAAATGGAGGCTTCTGATTCGTAAATAGGCTTGTTAGTCCCTCCTTAGTAACGCATTGTCTTCATCTGTAACCTCCCATGGTGACTGGTACTTTTACGTCAGAATTTACACGGTACGCGAGTTTCTCCACCTGCATGACGTGCTTTGCTTACATTTACCCTACTTCAAGCGGTTATGAAGTAAACAACTATGTTATAGTCCGGTGGGGCAGGAGAAGAGACTTTAACGCGACAATTTCCAAAACCCGAACTCCAAGTATTTATTTTACAACTATAAACGTACTAGGTAAAAGTCTTCATATTTACATAATATACAACCTCTGCGCCAAGTGGAATTATGCCTAAAATTGGTAACCATTCTGAGCACTGTGTCTTGGCAAAGCCCAAACTCGCTGCGTGAAACTCAACGGGTTTTATGCGGTGCCCCCCTTCCAACTCCACTACTGTCTGTGCTCCTCTAAACTCGGACTCCCCTTTCTCCTGGCTGTTCAACTCTCCTCTCGGGCTCCCCTCTCTCCGTTCCCTTCCTCTTTCTTTGAAGGAATTCTCTACCTTTTTCCTCGCCTGGGTGATCTTTGTCCACTTGTGCTTCTGCAGAAGCGATTGGTTTGTTTGGAACCCAACACATTGCTGTTGCGATGTGCTCGGGAGGCTGGGGAGGGGACCTTATGGTTTAAATTGGACAGAGCCTGCGATCCTAGATCGTTTCACTGGGTTGTTTAAGGGGAAAACCAGGGGGTGAAAGACAGACAGCACTGTTGGGAACCGTGTAGGAGCAATGCAATAGATCTCGAATTTGCAAGAGTTTAAGCTATAGGCATTGTAAATGACAAGGCCTTATTGATCTTATTGATCTGTTTTAAAAGCCCGCACATAAAAAAGGCATTATCATTTACAATGGCAACAGCTGAAACCGTCGCAAATGCAAATGCTTTTCTGGAGGGACGGTTCTCCTTTACATGTGTGGCAAGATGTAAAGAGCACAGTCTTGACTATCACTAAGCACATGTCTGTGCTCGAAAGTAGTTTTTTAAACTATTGTGGAGGATAACCTCCGACTAGACAAAAGCTTACTGCCATAACAATTATTTTCAAAAAGATTAGAGAGATGCCCATCATTAAGAATATTTAACATTACCTTTAACAGTCACAACTGCTGGAATTATATGAATCAATCCTAAAGAGGATATACACAAAACAAATCAGCAGTTATGTGTTCTGTATTACAGCAAGTCTCTCCTAAGAACCATCTTTATAGACATAAAATAGGCATGGGTACATTATTCCTTTGATTTAGAGGAACAAATTCAGAGCAACTAGTTAACCTTTAGAAAACAAATGTAGAAAACTCACACAAACCTATTTCCTTCGATATAAACGAAGTCCCAATGTACATTAAAAAATGCTGCCACACCTATCATTAACACAATGTTTAAACAAACATCTGTATTTCATTGGAAACGGAAAGATAGCCAGAGTGCGACACCACTGACTTCTGCTAGACAAGGATTAGTAGGGTTACCTTTTATGGTGGATGAAGTGAGGGTCTTGCAAGAATTAAAAAAATGACTTTGTATAGAATACATGTTCAATGTAAATGGAATTAAAACGGGTAAGAGTTGAATGGGACCTATCAGTTTGACAAAATAACACTATACTAAGGTATGAAAAAGCATAAACCAAAACAAGACTTCTAACCTCGGAGTGGAAGGGATATTGGCAAAGAGCAAACTTAATGTGCAGCATAGCTAGCAAACTCAAGACCTGCACACAGATAATTCCATCAGACTGCTGCAAGTGATAAGAAAGAGCAAAATCTTCCATCGCCTTAATACTTCCATTTGTTTAAGAGGCCCTCCATTGCCAGACACATTCAAAGCTGTTCAAAAAGTCATACCGGACTGTTGAACCGGTTGGAAAACTGGCTGTGGTTCGAAGCAAAGCTCTGGTTCCAATTGCCACGGTTCCTTCTGTGTCCGAAATTCAGAGTACATCTTTTCCTCATTCATAGATACCCTTGAAGATTCTGAAGTAATAAAAAAAGAACAAAAGTAAGTATTGACCTTATTTCTTTACAAACACTGAGCACTGTATAGTACAATAAACCACCAATTTAACACTTATACCCTTAAGGATTTGGTAGTTCAAAGTCGGATAATAAAGATGCCCACAGAACCTTATAATTCCATTACTTCGTATAAATAATCTGTAGCCACTAGTCCATGTGCATATGTGGGCATCACTAAATTGTGGGAAACTCCAAAGAGCCCATCTAATTGCTTCTCTGCATACATCGACTGTTCCTCCTCCGACTTTCTTAATCCCAGATCATCAACAGAAGAATTAATGTCTCATGCTCTTCTATGAAGTGAACTTAAATATTGCATTTCGAAAAATATAATGCCGCAATATCTTTCCAGCCTTAGTGTAAAGGCATTTTACTGTCGGTAGCAACTATGTCCTGGTTCTGAATTCCGAATGTGAAGGTAACTTTTGCGGATGCCAGTCATCCAAACTGCTACTATCCTTTCAACCCAGTAGTTAGAATGGTTCCCTAAGTATTTAGAGATCCAGAGTCTTTTGTTGCTATTAATTTTCATTCCCAGTGTAATCTATGTGTCTGTCAGGCATATATCAGATACATTTATTAAACAGTTTACAGCTTCATCTCAGCATATGGATCATGTTTGTCCCTCACACGAAGTTGTGGTCAGGACCTAGTCTCTCTGACAACCACATAAGAACCAACAGGAAAATGCCTTTACATTAAAACTGTCGCTTTTTGAACTGTGCCCGTTTGCTAAAATGTTCTACCTTTTTGTAATATTTCAGCATTTTATATCGTTATTTGATTTCTAGATCAAAAGTAACAATAAAGGCAGAACTTTCCTGATGAAGAAATACTAAAATACTCGGAGTTTAAACTGTGCTGAAACAAATAATTATTCTGAAAAACATGTTCATTAAAATTAAGAGTATTAATTTAATCCACCTGAGCACAATTTTCCTGAAGTACCACATAACCAGACACGTGTTTGTCAACCAACCAGTCACATTTAAAAGTGATCCTTTCATTAACACAACTAAGTCCTCTGCAACTTCCACCACTACTGCTTCCCCTAATAACTCTTCCTTCACCTTACATGTGTTACATAAACAAGACCTTTCTGAATTTTGAGGGAGTTATGAAAACCTATCTGTTCTTCTGCCTTCATCCCGAGATGCCTTGAAATGTCTGGGTGGGACACATGTCGAGATAATCATCTAGGAGTGAGACCTGAATTCAGACTTGCTGACTTGGGCTCCTAGCTACTATATTAATTCTTAGTGTTTTAAAACTATGTTAAATAGCACAAGTGCGATTCCAAAGAATCGAATAAAGTGTGCGTCAGGAGTTTTCACATTGTTTAATTTCAGCAAGTTTTCATTAGTTCAAGATACTGGCACATAGCTGATACCAATACTGTTTTTAACTTTCACTCTCTTACGTGTGGTTTTGATATTTGTATCATAAGGTCAAGTATAGCAGAACGAATTACATGGAGCATCTTGAGTGCTCTTTAAGATAAAAAAAGAAAATTCCATTGATGTTAATTTACAAGACAAGAAAAAGTTCATACTTGATGGTACTTTATGGTACAGAATGGTTGATTCTTGGCTCGCCAAATCGATGGTCGAGTAATCCAAATTCACCTAATCTAAAATAAACTAAGTGACCAGCTAAAAAAAACGTAATCTTGCAGAGCATGCGGAGGGTGTTGAAGCAGGAGGAAGAGATGGTGTTGACCTGCTTAGTCATGGAGAGGGTGGAGTCTAGGATGAGCCCTAGGTTGCGTGTGCGGTAGGTGGGTGTTGGAGCTGTTCCCAGTGCAGTCGGCCACCAGGAGTCGTCCCAGGCCGAGGAGGTGGATCCGAGGATGAGGATCTCAGTCTTGTCGGAGTTCAGTTTCAGCCGCCTGTTCCTCATCCATTCGGCGACAGCCTTCATTCCTTCGTGGAGGTTAGTTTTGGCAATGTGGGGGCCCTTGGTGAGGGAGAGGATCAGCTGAGTGTCATTGGTGTAGGAGATAATGTTGAGGTTGTGCAGTTGGGCGACGTGGGCGAGCAGTGCCATGTAGATGTTGAACAGCGTTGGCTGAGGGATGAGCCCTGAGGTACGCCGTAGATCTCGGTGGCTTCGGAACGGAAGGGGGGGGGGGGGGGTGAAGGTGGACGCTCTGTGTTCTGCCGGAGAGGAAGGAGGTGGTCCAGTCCAGGGCCTCCTCTTGGAGCCTGGCGTCGTGGAGGCCGGTGCGTAAGATGCGGTGGCAGACCAGGTCGAAGGCGGCTGACAGGTCCAGGAGGATGAGGGCCGGGGTTTCTCCGTTGTCTAGCAGGGTCCTGATGTCATCGGTGATGGCGGTTTCGGTGCTGTGGTTGCTGCGGAACCCGGACTGAGACTGGTCCAGGATGCTGTTTTCCTCGAGGTAGCGGGTCAGTTGTTAGTTGGCGGTCTTCTCGATGACCTTCGCCGGGAACGGGAGCAGGGAGATGGGCCGGAAGTTCTCGAGATTTTTGGGGTCTGCCTTGGGCTTCTTGAGTATGGCGTTTATCTCGGCGTGCTTCCAGCTCTCCAGGAAGGAAGCTGTCTCAAAGGAAATGTTAATGGCCTTCCGGAGATGGGGTGCTATGGCGGTGCTGGCTTTGTTGAAGATGTGTTGCGGGCAAGGGTGTGACGGGGAACCAGAGTGAATGGTGTTCAAGATCTTGATGGTGTTGTCATCTATGTTGGTCCAGGAGAGCAGGCGGTTGGTGCGAATGGTGGCCGTGGGGGCGGAGGTCTCAGTGGTTGTCGGGCGGTCGTGGCGGTGAAGCGGTCATGGATGTCTGAGATCTTGCGATGGAAGAAGGTGCCCAGTGAGTCACACAGTTCTTGCGAAGGTGGGATGTTGTTGGTGCTGGAGCTGGGGTTGGAGAGTTCATTCACGATGTTGAAGAGCTCTTTGCTGTTGAGTGCGTTGTTGCTAGGCGGTCTTTGGAGGAGGCCCTTTTGGCAGATCTGATGAGGTGGTGGTGTCTGCGGGTGGTGTTCTTGAGGGCTGCGTAGCTGTCCGGTGTTTGTTCGCGGTGCCAATTCTTCACATCAGTTGGCTCTCTTGCCGTTAGAGGGTTTCTTTAGCAGGGCGAGGGTGTTGGCGCAGTCGTTGATCCACTGTTTGAGGTTGCGGTGGCAGAGTCGGGTCGGTGGGGTTGGCTCTGGGCTAGGGTGGTGGTTAGCTGGTCTTCGGTGACTTTGCTCCAGCAGCGGCGAGGCATCTGTTGGGTGTGGTGGTGTGTTCCCGAAAGGTGAAGTGGATGCATCAATTGTCGGTCCAGTGGAGTTCAGTGGTGTGGCTGTAGGAAACGTGGGAGTTTGCGGAGAAGATGGGGTCGAGCGGGTGGCCGGCAGATTGGGTGGCTGTTGTGACGAGCTGTCTGAGTCAGAGTTTGTCGATCAGGGTGGTGGAGTTGGTCTCATTGTTATTCTCAAGGTGGAAGATGAGGTCCGCGAGGAGGATGTAGTCTGTGGAGGCGAGGCGTGTGTGCTGAAGGTGGATTCGCTGAACTGTGGTCGGGGTCCGGGGGGGCAGGGGCGGGGGGGGGGATCTGTAGACTAGGGTTCCTCCGAGGGTGGTATTGGGGTCAGTGTGGATCTGGAAGTGCAGTTTTTGGCGGGGCTGAGGGTGTCGTCAGTGTTGGTCGAGACAGAGTGTTCCTGTGGACAATGGCGATTCCTCCCCCTACTTAGTTGGTGCAGTCCCTGCAGGTGATCTTGTAGCTGTCCGAGATGGCTATGGCGATATCGGGTGCCGAAGAAGGGTACAGCCAGGTCTCAGTCAGGAAGGCGACGTCTGGGGGGGTTGTGTCTAGTAGGTCCCAGAGTTCCACGGCATGTTTGTGGGCGGAGCGGGTGTTGAGAAGAAGGCATCTGTGGTAGTAGGATTCTTTCCTGGTTGGTGGGTTGGGACGTCGGATGCTGGTGAAGCTGCAGGTCTGGCAGTAGAAAGGTCCTTGGGTGTGATTTGGGGTGGCCAGGCAGCAGGTGCGTGATCGTCCGGCGTTGAGTGCGTGGAGGGTGCTGGGGTCGTAGCGAAGATGGGTGTTGTGGCGTTCGTGGGGGCCAGGGGTTCTGGCGCTGGGCGCGTTCCAGGCGGATGGGTGCAAACGGACTTGCCTTAGGCGCGCAGCGGCACGCCCGCTGCGCGGCCACCCAGCGGCCGCCATATATGGGTAGTTCCGAGGGAGGAGCAGGTGGGAGGCGGGAGCAGGTGGCGAATGGGTGCACAGGGGGGGCAGGGGCCAGGGGGGGCAGGGCCGCAGGGGAGGCAGCGGCGGAAAAAAAGAACAGGAGCTTAGCGGGTGAAAACGGAGGCAAGGGGACATTCAAATGAAGAAACAAAAAACACAGAATAATACAACTGGAACAATTAAATCAGAGCAAGAGCCAAATTCCAGTACAGGGGGCACAGATTAAAAAACGGTGGAAAGGGGGGCAGCTTACAGACAGCGGCGGCAAACTCAGGCAGCAGGGGGTTGAAGGCAGGAACACACAGGTGGTGCTGTGCGGAGGGGGGAGCGGCCTAATCTAAAAGCAGGGTCAAGGGTCGCTCTCCTCACCACGCAGCGGCCGCCATATATGGGTAGGTGGGAGTGAGGAGGGAGCGGGGTGGCGAATGGGTGCACAGGTGGGGGGGTCCACAGTGGGGGCAGCGGCGGAAAAAAAGAGCGGGCGCTTAGCGGGCAAAAACGGAGGCACAGGGACAGTCAAATGAAGAAACAAAAAACACAGAATAATACAACTGGAACAATAAAATCAGAGCAAGAGCCAAATACAAGTACAAGGAGCAAAGAATGAAAAAAGCTGGAAAGGGGGGCATCTGACAAACAGCGGCAGCGAATTTAGGCAGCAGGGGGTTCAAGGCAGGAACACACAGGTGGTGCTGTGCGGAGGGGGGAGCGGCCTAACCTGCAGGTTTAAATAAACTAAACTGTTATGAAGAATAGAAAGATGAGCGAAAGAAAAGAACAGAAGTTACTTGCCTGTAAACTGTGGTTCTCCACTATTGGTGTCTTTCATAGATTCACATGCTTGTATAATTCACCGTCGTCGAAGTGGGAGTCCCACGGTACATAACATAGTAGTAAGCATATATACATAAATATATGCATAATATCTACATATATACACATAAAATAATATTCCATAATCTGTATATTCTTTAAAAAAAATAAAGTCTTGAAGTACCATAAAACAAAATAGGCCCATAGAAAGCATTGAGGGAGAGCTCACTTTAGTAACATATCAATGTCATTATAATAGTCCACTTTCCAGCCAATCAGGCTGTAGCACCCTCTAGAACCTTCTCCTCAGAAGCTCAAGCCCTCAGATTTTTGTAGCACAGGAGTCACCAAGAGTGCATGAGGAGAAGAGAGCCTCTGAGGGGAGGAAGGATGGGTCGCATGTGAATCTATGAAAGACAGCAATACTGGAGAACCACAGTTTACAGGTAAGGAACTTCTGTTCTTCTCCAGTATTAGGGATGTCTTTCATAGATTCACATGCTTGAATAAGAGTAGAAAGCAGTACGCCACAATAAGAACCATAAAAGGCAATAAAGAAAGTTGCATCGCATAGATATATACAGGCAACATTGCATATCCATAAGAAAAAACCTTTTATGATAGGAGGCAGGAAGCAACAGAGGCTCACCTTATTTGAAGAGGTTTCGAAGCACTGCTTGACCCACAGCAGTGTCCGCAACGTTGACTGTCTCCAGACAGTAGTGCCTCGTAAACGTGTGCCTACTGAACCACGTTGCCGCCCTGCAGATCTGATGCTCTCCTGTAACCAGGGCAGTAGAGGAAGCAACTGCTCTCTAGTGTGGTCGCACAGGAGCTGAAAGAGGCTTGCCAGCTCGTTGATGGCAGAAGGAGATGGCAGAAGAAATTCAACGAGTGATTGTTTGCTGAGTGACCGGATGACCCTTACGCATCCTTCCATAGGCCATGAAGAGTTGGTCAGACTTTCGAAATGCAGCAGTGCGTTGGATGTAGAATTTGAGGCACCAGTTCAGGTCAAGGTAATGAAGAGTAAGCTCAGCTGGAGACTGAGGATTAGGGAAGAAAGTCTGGAGAACGATCGGTTCATTAAGGTGGAAGTCCGATGGAACCTTCGAAATAAACTTAGGGTTTGTACGAAGAGCAACAGCGTCCTTTGAGAATTGGAGAAAAGGCGGCTGTATGGTAAAAGCGTGGAGGTCACTCACTCTCCTAGATGACGTAAGTGCAAGGAAGAGGGAAACCTTCGAAGTAAGGAATTTCAATTCCGCTGAGTGAATAGGTTCAAAAGGGGGTTTGAGAAGTTGGGCTAGGACCAGATTCAGACGCCAAGCCGGTGGAGGATGCCGGATAGGTGGAAACATCCAGAACGGACCTTTAAAGAACTGGCGAATGATCCGAGAGGAGTACAGAGACGTAGATCCATCATGTCCAAAACAGGAAAGTGCCGCCAGGAAAACCTTGAGGGAGGAATGTGAAAGTCCTGATTTTGCCAAAAGGAGGAAGAAAGGCAAGATCTGCTCAGGAGTAGCGAGCATAGGATCAATGTTTTCCGAATGGCACCAGACACAAAACCGTTTCCACTTTAATTTATAGGTCTTAATGGTTGAAGGAGCACATGCTTGAGCAAGTACCTCTCTGCAGTCCGGATCAAGATTCAGATGGGCGAACTCATGGTGTTCAGGTTCCAAGCGTGAAGCTGGATGGTAAATCTGACCGGAGTCATGGTGAGAAGGTGAGGCAACGGAAGAAGAGGGATCGGATCGCACTGAGAAAGAAGAAGTAGCTCCGTGAACCACGGTCGACGTGGCCACCTGGGTGCAATCAGCAGGATGTGACACGGTTGAAACCTCATTCTGCGCAGAAGGCGAGGTACCAGAGGGATCGGCGGAAAAGCGTACATGAATTTGTTCAACCAGTTGATCGAAAATGCATTCCCGCTCGATCCTTTGTGGGGATGCCCACTTGCGTAGCATGGGCATTTGCGGTTGATTGGAGTGGCACATAGAATTATGCATCCTGGAGGTCGATTGTAGAGAGGAATTCTTCTGGATTCAGGAACTGTAAGATTTCCAGCAAGGTCAGCATGCGTAATGTCTTGGACTTGACAAATTTGTTGAGGGCTCTGAGGTCTAAAATCGGGCGCCACTCTCCGGACTTTTTCCTGATAAGAAAAAAGCGGGAATAAAAACCCAATCCCCTGTTTGAGGAACCACTTCCGCTGCACCTTTCTGTATCATAACTGCAACTTGTGCAAACAGTTCCTTAAGATGTTTTGGAGGAGGACCAGATGGTGGGCGGTTGGGTGAGAATTCAAGAGCGTGGCCTCTTTGGATGACTTCCAAAACCCAACGGTCGGAAGTTATTGCTGACTAATCTAAAAATCTTTGGGAAATTCGACCTCCAATTTGCAGAGTGGGAAAAGACTTGAAGTTGCGAAAGTCATTTTTTATTGGAGGAGTTACCACCTCTAAGTGTTTTTCCGCCTGTATGGTCTGGAGTCGGTCTGTCGAGACTGCGATTGGTTTGAATAACGCTGCCTGTTGTCACTGTAGGTGCGGTATTGGGAGGAGCCACGAAAATCAGAGGATGTACCTCTACCACGTGCTCCACCAAATGGCCTCTTCCGGTATTGCAAAGAACCGAGGGCGCGAGCAGTGTCCGTGTCCTTTTTAATAGATTCCAAGGCGTCGTCCACATGTTTACCGAAGGGGGACTCACCATCGAAGAGCAAATCAAGTATCTTCGCTTGCACCTCCGGCCGAAAAAAGACGTAGACTTGAGCCAGCCGTGTCACCGTAAAACTGCAGCGCCAGCTAACTTCCGGAAGCCAGTCGAGGAAATATCAACCGAACAGTCGATATTTTAGAGGAAATCTTCTCACCCTCTTGCACGATCTTTTGCGCTTCAGCTCTGGATGCTTCAGGGATGAGGTCAACCAATGCAGCAATTTCCGACCACATTTGTCGGTCGTAACGTCCGAGGATGGCCAAGAAATTTGCAGCCCGTACAGTGGTTGCAACTATTGTTAAAAACAAAATTTCCAATGGTGTCCAGACGGCGACCCTCCTGGCCCGGTGGTGATGTTAAGGAAGATGAAGGATTTCTTGACCTCTTGAGCAGCCTGAGTAATGACCGAATCAGGTTTTGGCTGGGAAACTAAACAGGCAGGCGAATCCACAGGAGCCCTATACTTTTTGTCGATACGTGGAAGTACAGCCGGCACAGAATTGAGCCGTTCCATCAATTTAAGTCCTTCTTTCCATATGAAGTCTATGATAGGGATGGAATGCACCTACTTCAATGGCTGGTCTTTAAAGTCATAGAGGAAGCAGTCCTCTTGCCTGACTTCAATCCGCAAGTGGAAGCGTTTGGCAGCCCTTGACATCAAAAGATGGAAACCCCCAATGTCAACTGGAGGCGACGCCAGAGGAGAAGTAGGTGGAGGCGAAGGAGTCTGCGCCAGGTATTTGCCTCAATCTGCCATTGCAGCGGCATCATCTGGGTCTGTATCCGTATTATTGCCAGTATCCACCTGAATTGTATGCTGTGGAATAGGTGATTGTACTGGTGCAAGAGAATCAGAAGGCTGTGTGGATGCGGGCGGCGGAGAAGCCAGCGTGGAAGGTGGGAAACGACGATTGTAGTCATCGAGCATGTGTTGCAGATTGGAGATCAAGGACAGAGGCAACTGTGCCATAGGAACATCCTGTTCAACATTATGCGAATCTTCTGGAGCCGAGATATGAAAGTCTTGCTCCTCATCGTCATCATAGTCCTGATATTTAATCTGTAACTCCGACGGGCTATTGGCAGCCCTAAAGTTATCGTCCACATATGAGCCATCTGAATCACCCTAATCGTCAGATGCAAATAGATGAGGCTGTGGACCTGTGCGATGTTGCAACGGGCTCAAATCCAAAGGAACAAAACGCTTGACAGTAGTAGCCGTGACAACTGTGAAGCTGGCTGCAGTTGCCAATGAAAATTTCGCCGTGGACGCTGTCGTCGTCGAGTGCTTTGCAGTAGACTTTCCTGGCGTCGACGATAATGGCAATGTCTTCGACGAGATCACTGTTTTGGTCATCATCGATGCTGCCGTCGAGGTTGATGTTGCTGCCGTCGGCGAAATTTGTGACGTCGACGAGGAGCTCGCCGTCGACGGGATGGAGGCAGTCGACGAGGCCCTCGTCGATTAAGTTGAAGGCGTCGACGATGAGTGACGCGTCGACGAAGCCTTCGTCGACGAGACCGGTTTCTTCGCAGTCGACGAGATCTTGATAATGGAAGCAATAGGCCGGGCCTCCTGGACCAGCGTCGACTAAGCAGTCGTCGTCAACCTGGAGCAAGATGTCGTCTTTGGCATGACGTCGACGGATCTCGTCGTAGTCGACGTGTGCGTCGACGAGCTTGTCGACGAGTTGGTGCTCGTTTTTGAGGACGAGGGCACAGAGTGGATCTGCGACGCCAGAGAACTAAGTTCCGCAGGCGTAGAGGCCGGCAGATCCCGTGGGGAGACTGATTTTGAAGTGTCCACAAGCTTCTTTTTCAAAAGGAAAGGAGAAGGAACATCAGACTCAGCCCCACACTTGAGAGAGGTCATACTGGCGAGAAGACACACACTCAAAATCAGGCACAGTATTGTCTGAGGTCTTAAACTTCTGTAGCCACAGAAGGAGACAGGCCTCTCTATCTTTCAAGGTCTTATTAGAAAATGTCCTACAAAATTTACAACTCCTCACCTCATGGTCCGGGTATAAGCAATAAATGCATTTCTTATGAGGGTCCTCAGAGAAAAGACTACGTTTTCCACAGGCTAAGCAGGGCCTGAATAAAGATTTCTTTGTAGTAGACATACTTGAAGGTTTGAAGCTTGAAGTTGAGGAAAAACTGAGCAGAGCTCAGGGAGACTTCACACGACGTGCAGTAGAAAATCTGAGGGCTTGAGCTTCTGAGGAGAAGGTTCTAGAGGGTGCTACAGCCTGATTGGCTGGAAAGTGGACTATTATAATCACATTGATATGTTACTAAAGTGAGCTCTCCCTCAATGCTTTCTATGGGCCTATTTTGTTCGATGGTACTTCAAGACTATTTTTTGAAAAGAATATACATATGGAATATTAATTTATGTGTATATATGTATATATTATGTATATATTTATGTATATATGCTTCTTACTACTATGTTATGTACCGTGGGACTCCCACTTCGACGACGGGGAATTATTCAAGCATGCAAATCTATGAAAGACACCCCTAATACTGGGGAACTGCTGCAAACAAATGTTTGATTAGCGTAAAGCTTCTCGCTCGGACCTTGCAGCTGCAGGCCTCTTACTAAAGGAGGGGCAGGACCATCTTTAATCATGGGGGATACTCAGCAGCAGGTGCTGGCAGTCGCTGTAACTGCAGTCAGACGGAGACTTGGAATCAGTGTGTGCCCCAGATCAGCTGCACTCACTCAGTTTTCAAAACTAATTTTCTTACAAGTGTTGGGACAGAGATCCAAACCAGAGGATGTGCAGCACATCCGGAACGACCGCTCACTCTTAAGATAAGTGCACTATATAAAAAAAAACATTTATAGTGCCTTCTATGCGTCTTGTAAGGCCTTAAGCACTTTCTTGATAGTGAAGTCAGTAGCTACTGCAAATGTATAATTAACATAGCGCTTAGTAGCACTGCTAAAGTCTTGAACCGCTCAGATGTTTCACTGGGTATCCTCAAATGTCCTTCGGGTATATAGGATTGAAAGCATGTGGTTATAGCTTATTCTATCCATGTGAAGAAAGAGTGAGTATGTGTGTGTATATATATATATATATTATATATACTTTTACCCAAAGCGCAAGTCCAGTGGCAGCCGATAGCGTCCATCCTGCAGGGTCAGTGCAAGTACACGGGCAAAAGGTCTATTGCGGCAATGTGTTTAACACCCTCTGGGGATTCGTCACGCCCACGTTCCTGGCCCTGAGGGGGTGTAACGCGTTCCCCAATAAAAGTTTTGTGGAAATGGAACCGGAGGTGTGCTAGTCTTTCCGGTGCTCTTATCTCTTGACCCGGCTGGGTATGAGTATATATAAGCAGCACCACGATCCAGAAGGTTTTCATTCATTTTTTATTTTCATACATCCAAAAGTGCAAACAAGGGGTAGGAACCGACTGCTGACGCATATCGGCATTTCTCGACTTCTACTGGCTTAGAGTCCAATCGTGATATACACATGTTAACTAGGGGGAAAAAGTTCAAGTAACATTATAGTTAGGTGAAAATGTCAATGACAATGTAATGTTTTAAACGCATGCCCTAAAGGAACTATAACTGGCGCCTCAGCCATGCACAGTTGTCTAATCAATATTTTAATTGCAAATTTTGCAGTAATATTATCGATGTCAAAGATGAGGTCATGAATGATTTAATATGTAGAGTAATTAACTGAGAATGGCGAGGGAAAGTTACAGTCACCCTGGGGCACAAGTTGTAGTTACTTGAGATAACTAGGTCTAGTGAATTTTAGTGGCTTTGTAAGTTTAAAACGTTACATTGTTGTGAGAAGTTGGCTTGGTATATGCTGTCCACTAATTAAAGTGGGCACCTTGCACCAGTCCAAACAACCCTTATTGATGCTTAAGTTAAAGACAACCTTTATTGAAAGCTATCCTAGTGGTAGCTATGGAGAGCAGCCTTCAGGCTAAGTCTCGAAGGAATGTAAAGCAGCTTGTTTTACCAGATTGTAATCTACTGAATGACCAAATGAAAGGAGAACCACACAGGTTATTATAAAACTAAGTATTTATTACTAAAAACTCTCTACTAATCTCTTTATGAGATTAGAGCACAAGATACACTATTAAATCACTAGAACGATAGTAAATAGCACAATACACAACGGGCTCCAGGGGGAGACCGAACCATATACTAAGAAAGTGGTATAACAACCTCGACTTGTCTAGACCGTGCCTAGAGCACGTAGAATCGCTGGGACCCCAAGGAACCACCCAAGGTAGTGACACAGGGGACCCACAGAGGACGTGTGCAGTGTGAGAACACAGCCGCAAGCTCTGTACAACTCTATGGGAAAGTCGCGGTTGGAATTTTAAAGATTAAGGACACTTAGGAGAGGACTTTGAGCAAACCCTTTCAAACATAGAAGGTTCTAAGACCAGCACCAATGTCAAGTCAAGTCAAGTCAGAGAATTTATATAGCGCACTACATACCCAGAGGGTCTCAAGGCGCTTAGGGAGGGGAGGAGGATTACTTGTCAAATATCCACGTTTTAAGTTGCTTTCTGAATGCTAGGTGGTTCTGGGTGAGGCGAAGGTAAGTGGGGAGTGAGTTCCATGTTTTAGCAGCCAGGTATGAGAAGGATCTGCCTCCCATGGTGGTCTTGATGATGCGAGGTACAGTGGCGAGGGCTTGGCTGGAGGAGCGTAGTTGGCGGGAGGGGGTGTAGAAGGACAGACGTGAGTTGAGGCATTCTGGTCCGATGCCGTAGAGTGATTTGTGTGCGTGGGTCAGCAGTCGGAAGGTGATCCTCTTATTGACGGGTAGCCAGTGGAGGTCTTTCAGGTGGCCAGAGATGTGTTCGTTGCGCGGGATGTCTAATATGATCCTGGCTGAGGCGTTTTGGATTCGTTGGAGTTTCCTCTGGAGTTTAGCGGTAGTACCTGCGTAGAGGGTGTTTCCGTAGTCCAGTCGGCTCGTGACCAGAGCATGGGTGACTGTTTTTCTGGTTTCGGTGGGGATCCAGCGAAATGTTTTTTTGAGCATGCGGAGAATGTTGAAGCAGGATGAGGATACGGCGCTGACTTGTCTGTTCATTGAGAGTGAGGAGTCTAAGATAACGCCTAGGTTCCGTGCGTGGTCTGTCGGGATGGGTGCTTTTCCAAGGGCTTCCGGCCACCAAGAGTCGTCCCATGCAGAGGGGGATGTACCTAAGATGAGGACTTCTGTTTTATCTGAGTTCAGTTTCAGACGGCTGTGTTTCATCCATTCGGCAACTTCTTTCATTCCTTCGTGTAGGTTAGTTTTGGCGGTGCTGGGGTCATTGGTGAGAGAAAGGATCAGTTGAGTGTCATCCGCGTAAGAGATGATGTTGAGGTTGTGTTGGCGGGCGATGGCCGCGAGGGGGCTCATGTATACGTTGAAGAGGGTGGGGCTGAGTGAAGATCCTTGTGGTACGCCGCAGATGACTTCAGTGGCCTCTGATTTGAATGGAGGGAGGCGGACTTTCTGGGTTCTTCCGGATAGGAACGAGGTGATCCATTCCAGTGCTTTTCCATGTATTCCGATGTTTCTGAGGCGTTGTAAGAGGGTGATGTGGCAGACTGTGTCGAAGGCTGCAGAGAGATCGAGGAGGATGAGGGCGACTGTGTCTCCATTGTCCATTAGAGTTCGAATGTCGTCTGTTGCTGCGATGAGGGCGGTTTCAGTGCTGTGTTTTGCTCGGAAGCCAGACTGTGAGGAGTCGAGGGATTTGTTGGCTTCGAGGAAGGTGGCGAGCTGGTTGTTGACAGCTTTCTCGATTACTTTGGCCGGGAATGGAAGGAGCGAGATGGGGCGGTAATTTTTGAGTTCGGTGGGGTCCGCTGTGGGTTTTTTCAGAAGGGCGGTGAGTTCAGCGTGTTTCCAGCTTTCCGGGAAGGTGGCGGAGTTGAAGGAGCAGTTGATGACATCTCGGAGGTGCGGTGCTATGACGGAGTCTGCTTTGTTGAGGATGTGGTGAGGACATGGGTCTGAGGGGGATCCTGAGTGGATGGAGTTCATCAGGCGGATGGTGTCTTCAGTGGAGATTGGGTTCCATTCGTTGATGGTGTTCAAGGAGGTAGAATGTTCAGCATATGGTTGGGCGGGTTGGTCTCCGGGTTGGTTGTCGAAGCTGTTGTGGATGTCAGCAATTTTGTTGTGGAAGAATGAGGCTAGGGAGTCACATAGGGCTTGAGAGGGGGTGATGTCGTTGGAGTTGGCTGAGGGGTTGGTGAATTCCTTGACGATGTTGAAAAGTTCCTTGCTGTTGTGGGCGTTGTCGTCAAGTCGATCCTTGAATGCTGTTTTCTTGGCCTTTCGGATTAGTTGGTGGTGTGTGCGGGTGGCGTTTTTGAAGGCGTCCTTGGTGCTGGTGGTTGGGTCTTTTTTCCAGGCCTTCTCAAGGGAGCGGCAGAGTTTCTTGGACTTTTTGAGATCATCGTTGAACCATGAGGCCTTCTTGCTGCCAGGTTTGTTTTGACGTTTTTTCAGTGGTGCTAAGGTGTCGGCGGTGTTGGATAACCATAGGGTGAAGTTGGCGGAGGCTTGGTCTGGGTCGGAGGAGTGGGCTGGGGGGTTTAGAAGAAGCGATGAGGAGATCTGGTCGATGGTGATTTTGTTCCAGTTTCTTTGCAGAGTTGGTTGGAGGTGGTTGATGGGTTTTGGCTTGTTATAGGTGAAGTGAACGCAGCTGTGGTCAGTCCAGAGGAGATCCGTAGTGTGGCTGAAGGAGACATGATTGCTGGAGGTGAAGATAGGGTCGAGTGTATGACCTGTGATGTGGGTTGGGGAAGTGACCAGTTGTTTAAGTCCGAGGAAGCCAGGTTCATAGGTGTCAAATGGTGTTGGGAATCTTCGTCGTTTTCAATGGCGTGATGCTGCAAAGGGGTGCTGCCGTGAAGAGAGAAAGTGTCCAGCGTGTTCCATGCCTGGATCGGAGCGGAGAAGAACCTGAAAGCAGAGGGAACAGAGTCTGGGTCACGATAGACTAATGCCCACCGATGTGGGGAGTTTCAGGTGAGAAGAGGTAAAGCTCGACTCTGCAGCCACGGGGACCAGGAGACGTCGAGGATGACCAAAGTCCGCAGGCGAGCTGTCCCACGAAGGATGTCGAGTGCTGGGGGGGTCATTGTCCGGGTGGAACACCAACAAGCCTTTGCAACTGCAAACCACACGGTTAGAGGAAAGATGCTTAAATGAGGACTAGCAAGGTCTTGGGGACTCTCCAAGCAATGGAGAGTCAGGGCGTGTCTGGAGCAACCAGGAAAGCCCACTGAAAGTCAAATTTACCTTCACAGGGACCAACGGACCAGGTAATCTTCGGTGAAAACACTGCTTGGGTCAGGACTGCAAGCAGCCCAAAGCACAGCTTCAGGGGTCTCCGGAAAGCTGATGCTTCTGTAAATGGACACGGTGCCCAGGGGTTCGGGTTGCACAGTCCCCACGAGAGATACAGTCTTAGGTTTGCTGACAGCACTAGTCAACCTCGGGACACTTGGAGACCCACCTCCTGTGTTGCAAAATTCTTCGGAGTACTCAGGAGCTCGGGAGCTCCCACACCAGTTACTGGTGTGGCGGTATGATTCCAAGGTGTTTAAAGTTAGCATTTACCGCAAGATTATAACTTGAGTATATGGTACGGCTGCATCACTATCAACCCAGGATGATAGATTCTGAAGGCTGCAGAGGGCCTCTGCTCCAGTATGGGCACCCTCTCACACAAAACCCAGCACCCTGCCTTTTGGATTGATAAGGCCTGCCATAGGAGTGACGGATAGGTTTATACGTGTAGTGATATAAGGGAGATATACTGTACCTATATCTCATTAAGGGGTGCATGCACCACCTTACACAGGTTGTAGTAACAGACCTGTGGTGTCCGTTTGAGTGGTCTCTCAGGGGTGGCACAATACATGCTGCAGCCCCTGGGAGGCCTCTGGGGTACCTATGCCCTGGGTATATAGTATACCATATACTAGGGACTTATAAGGGTACCCCAGAATCCAATCTGGAGTGTACCTAAAGTACATGCAATCAAATTAGAGGAGAAAGCAGCTAGGCTGTGGTCCTGAATAGCAGGATCCCAGCCAGTCTAAGTCGAAAAAAGTGAAACTTCAGCAAAAAAGTGGGGGTAACTATAAGAAGCAGCTCCTACTCTCCTACAATTGTCACTGACAATTTTAGGGATTTTTTTTTTTAATCATAAAGCCTGCAGCTAGGCCTTGTGCCCAATCACCTGTAAGCAGCCAATTCCACGCTGTGCACGGCGGCGTTGGCCACAGACCCTGACCTGTGGCTACACCCTGCATCCAACCCCGCTTAGGCAGCTGGCCATGGGCACAGCCCTCACCCCAAGCCACTTTGGGCTACAGGGCACCCCAAGGACGTTTTTTATTTTAATGAAGGCAAAGGGGCACTCACTGGAATAACAAAACTTAAGGGGTCCCCATGCAAAGCACGTGGAGGGTCCCCCTCCAGAGTCAACAGGAGCTCTCCTGCAAGAGTATTATACTGAGGGGACCCCTGGAACTTAGGCCCCCTGCACTGCAGGGGCTGTGGGGGCCTGTGTTACGGCAGTGACCCCCCTTCCCCTCCCTGAGCCACTAAGTGCCCTGGGGACCCCATCCTCAGGGGCCTGACTTCGTGTTGGCTGACCCTGTCCCCACCAGGGGCACCCACCAAACAGCAAGCTGGTGGTTGCAGGGGGAGCCCAGAGACCCTAGATGCCTCCCTGCATATTTATTTCCCCTGCCAGCAGGAGCGCGGACAGGGAACAAAAGTCTGCTCCCACCTGGCATGATCATTTTGAAAGCTTCTACCAGGTGAGAGCAGACATGCCGTCTCTGCCACGTTCCTACAAGCGGGGAGGCATGCCTGCTCCTACCCAGAGGAAGCTTTAAAAATGCTCACACCCTGCGGGAGCAAAAATAGTTTTCCCTGCTCGCACTAACGTGGGCAGGAAAACTACTGTCTCTTGGGACACAGTAATTGAGCTTGCCAGAGCGCCCTTATAGCTCAAACTCCCTTTAAAAAAATGTACAGCCCCCTCCCACGGGGCCTATTAAGGCATTTGGAGGGGGACCGTGCACCTTCCACCCCTTAATTTTAGCACAGCCCCAGGGGATGGGGTACCTGGGGCCTCCTCAAGGCTTGGGGAGAGGGCTTCAAAGCAGCATCTCGCAGCACCCCAAGTCATAAAATGGCTGCCACAACATTGTTGTTGATCAGATGGTAGCCAATCAGATTGCAGCATGAGATCTGCCTGGTCTGCAGAGCCTCGCAGAGTTATTTATTCAATGTTTTTTCAAAAACTACTGAATATATTTACACCAAATCACAAAAAGCTATTTTTCTAAACAAAAGATCTAGCTTTCTGCCAAATGTGCTGTAAGTCTGTTCAGGTGTTTGGGCTGTAGCTGTGTCTAAAATTCTTATGAAAAAATTAATGGCTAAAACGTGTTATGGGACACCCGCCTTCCTTTTTCTCAGCCCCCGACTTGATGGATCACCCCAAAACTTTCTGTGCACAATCTAGACCAAAAGTAGCACTTTTTGAGAAAGTTTCATGAAGATTCGTCAAACTGCGCCAAAGTTTGACACAAACAACCATTTCCTATTTAAACTGGGTCCTAACTAGAACTACCCAGTGGCCACTGGGTAATATATAGGATTTGATTTTGATATATTGATATATAGATAGATATAGATATATATATATATATATATATATATATATATATATATATTTATATATATATATTTGTTGCCTTTGGTTTTGCCTGTAGTGTCCAGTTAAGGTTCCATGCTGCCCAAATTTGAGACCGAATCAATAGCCATCAGACCATCCAATAGTCTTCTAGTCGATCAGGCTGTGATGTGGATTAAATTTCAGAAACATTCCGTAAATGAGCCAACCTGCAGCGTTTGACAATTTGACATATATATGGTATTCTAACCTGGAGTCATGTTTTGAGAAACATACACGTTTTTAATGCTTTCTAATAGTCCTTATTTTCTTGTGTAGCATATTCATAAAATACTGCTTCTTGTGAAAATTTTCTTTAAGAGAAGACACATTCCCATTCGATGCAAGATCAAAGCAAGGTTGGTGCAAAATACAATGGATGACAAACACTTTTATATACTTGTATCAAACAAGGGTTCCCTGTATAAGCAAATAGAAACATGCACCCCTAGGTCAGGGAAAAATACACAATGGAAAAAACAACCTAGGCGGAAGTCTTAGATTGCCTATACAATGGTCACAAGACAAAAACTAGAAAAGGACAGTTTCCAAATAATTACGTTTTTATACTGAACAAATTTATTATTAAATAAGACAATTTAAAATTACATGTATCAGAAGACAAAATAAAATTGTATTTCAAAAGTATAAATCACAGTAAAAAACATTAATAATTCCTTTCACAATGAGGAAAAGGTGGTGTGTCAGCTTTTTTATTTCTTCTTCTAGTTTGGTTACTCTCAAGTTCGATTTTTTGTTTATCCTAGCCTTGATATCTATCAGTTTACCCCTTATCGTAGCTTTCAGGGCCTCCCACAGAATGCCTGCGTTAGTTTCTCGGGTGTCGTTGTGGTCTAGATAGTCTGCTATGGCCATCTCGACTGCTTTCCTATTTCCGGGGTCCGAGACGATTTCGCGATTGAAGCGCCATCCTCTAGGGGTCGTTTCCCTGTGGTGGCCGCTTAGTTTTGGACTGATGACTGAGTGGTCTGAGAGTCAAGTCAAGTCAAGTCAAGTCAAAAAATGTATATAGCGCGCTACATACCCAGAGGGTCTCAAGGCGCTTGAAGAGGGTGGGGACTTACTTGTCAAATATCCACGTTTTAAGTTGCTTTCTGAATGCTAGGTGGTTCTGAGTAAGGCGAAGGTGAGTGGGAAGTGAGTTCCAGGTTTTAGCTGCCAGGTAGGAGAAGGATCTATCTCCCATGGTGGTTTTGTTGATGCGAGGTACAGTGGCCAGGGCCTGGTTGGAGGATCGTAGCTGGCGGGGGGTCTTGGTCCAATATCCGTTCGGTCTATCAGGTGCGTGTGTGCCCCTGATATCAAAATGTAATCTATCCTGGAGTATGAGTTGTGTGGGTTAGAGTAGAATGTGTAGTCTCTAGTTTCTGGGTGTTGTAGCCTCCATGAGTCTTTGAGATTGAATTTAGTGCAGATGTTCTGTAGAGCTGTGTGCGATTACGTGGGGTGGTACTGGCAGGAGGATTGTCTGTCTATAGTGTGGACGAGTGGTATGTTAAAATCCCCAGCTGCAATAGAGAGTTCTACTTGGGGGAGTTTGTCTAGTGTTTCTGCTACGCTTTCCCAGAATTTGGGGTCATCAGTGTTGGGGCCACATATGTTCGCTAAGTGGAATCTTGTTAACCACCAAAGGATCATAGGAAAACAAACTTTCTGAAGTATTTCCCTACTTTCGCTGGCAGCGACCACAGCCCATTGGGAGATGACTGGGTAAATGAAACAGGAGGCAATTTTCTTTGCAGCCCGGCACCAGCAGTTTATCAATCCAAAATTGGCGTCTTCATGTGAATGTTTATACATTCATTGCAGGATTGCATTCACATTGCCACACACTGTGGTCCTGCCATAGATATCCAAGCGAGCATTGATGCAGACCTGGCCTTTTGGGCCATCTATGTGCACAGGGGTCAACATGTGGAAAACAGATACAACATGCCTCAAGAGAGCATACAGCCCAACAGTAGCGAAGTGTGCTGCAACAAAAGGATGGTAGCAAGTGGTACCAATGGACTCGAATTGTATCATCAATGTTTCACGTCAGAGATATTTTCGGGAGTCACTCTTAAATCTAGGAATAGGGCCTCGCTAAGACCAACAGGGGCAGGAGGTTATACCAGGCTGCTTAGCAAAGTAATGTTTTCAGCAAGGGTATAACTGCTTTGACTAAATGACCATCTAATGCATGACTGCACCCCTCACTGTGATATAAACAGGACTACGCTAATAATTATTGTAACAGTTTAACGTTATTACAATGATACAGTGTGAAAAATTGATGAACAGCTTTCAGATCAAAATTACTGTAAAAACATATTTAAAACACAAACGTAATGAAGTATAAGAACTTGAAATAACACAAGACAGTCCCTTGGAATGACAGTAGTTAGATGGAATAATAAGGTTAACAAGTCATTATCTAGGAAGAGAAAAAAATAAACACAGCAGGTGTTAAATTGCCAAACTATGTATACCCAGTTTGCGTTGTTTGTAGCGAGTTTTAGGCAGATTAATTAAGAGCGTTACAAAAAAATGAGGGAGTACCAAATATGAGATTTCCCATTTTAACTTCCACAGGACGCTTTGCTTCCTTATATTTAAACAGGCGAACAGAACTATACCAAACTTGCTATAAAAGTAGACCTTTACTCAAGAAAGTAACTTTGTTTGGTTTAGTGTAAATCCATTCCTGATGGGTAGGAACCAGTTTAATTTTACAGATGTGTGGACTGTTAACCTGTGGAATTCCATGATGATGGTTATGCTGAGTTCCACAAAAACAGAGAATTAAAAATAGTCAAGTCTTATTGGATGAGGGAGCCTGGTCTCATTTCTTCCATATTAGGTTTGCTGATCCACACTGATCTACAACACCAAAACAATCTGATTGGATAGGACATTGGGGATGTAGTCCTCTGATCCTGAAGGCATGTTTTAAAAGAGCACTTAAGCTGCACTACGAGTACACCACCCTCTGTGTGTGATTATATATATATATATATATATATATATATATATATATATATATATATATATATAAAATTGCTGTAGAGTTCGTGCTCTCAGGGCTACAATCATAGTTCCCAGTATTCCCCCCATACACCCCAAGATCTGTGATTTCCGGTGGTGGACAGCAAGCCTGGCACAAATTTTACAGACCTAAGACAGGAAACCCATTTAATGCATCAAGGACCCATGTCAGCAAAACAGGATCCACAGAAGGCGCAACATGGGTCCATACAGCTGCAAATACAGTGATAAAATCAGCAAACCCTGGGGAAAAAAACATGTATAGCGGGGTTTGGCCACGAGCTGATGAATTAGTTGGGTCCTTAAAGGAGGCCAGGCCCTGCTGCACATGGGAGGGTTGGCTGCCCACGGACAGTGGGAGCAAGACTTACTTTGAGGCCATCTTTCACTGTACAGCTGAAGGCTATGCACATCAGGAGTAGGTCACTCAAAGCAACTTGGGTAAATTGCTTAACTATAGGTAAGGGCCTGGAGCCAATTGATGCTGCAGACGATCGAAGAGCAAGTCCCATTAGGTTAGGCCTTCCAGGGTGAGTTTAGCGCAGGAATTGCCCTTAGTTCAAGCCATGCAGCCTATCCCATTGTGCGTGACTCAAGACCATGCGGTAAGCCACCTGCAGCAGTTTGGGAGCAGACCCTATGGACAACCTTCTCTGCACACAGCTAAAGGACGTGCTCAGTAGGGATTGGCTGTAAATAGTAGGTAAGATGCAAGGAGCAGTCCCTGTTGTGCACTGCTTATGGCCTCATGTATGACATAACTCATGACATATTAAATGGCATTACAAATGATATAACTGATTACATCATCTCCTGCTTTACTTAAAAATATATGAATTATTCCTTATGTCACCTAAAAACGGTTACAGTTAATGATACTCATTCTGGACGTAAGATAAATAATACATTTAGTCAATTAGTCATGGTGCGGCACAGAGATGCATTTACATGGATGTCACAACGCACCTCAACAGTGGCAGTCTGGCATAGAGATGTGGCCAAGTGGGCCCTAGCTGAGGAGACACATGTGACACAGTAGAAGGGATGATAATCTTGAAGACGCATTACACACATGGGGGGCCCTTACTGACAAGTTTTTAGATCCAGACTCCGGGCATCAACAGACTGGCACAAGCTCTGACTCTGGGGATTTAGACCACCGGAATATCGAGGGAGGGGAGGACGGTAATATCACATAGCTGATGTATGTTATCATCCCTAACGGGTGGAGACCTCTTGTCCGTCTTCTGGAATGCAGGGATGCAGATTTATATGCATCAGGTTCTCAAATGCGGTTTGATTGAACATCTCATGTATAGACTATCGTTCAACTATACTTCAACATGTAAAGACGGAATTGTTACAGGTTAATAAAATGAAAAATAAGGTTTAAAAAAAGATACCCATTCTACAAACATTCATCCACATAAGTTGCATATGAATACACCATATGATACCATAACCAGTACTGCAGAAACATTTAGTCTGCTTCAAACATTAACCATGTACAAAATAAGAAATAAGCTTAATTTAAGAACAGATAAAAATACTGAGGCAGATTGTTGTTGCAAACCACTGCAAGACATACACCCACTATCTCATAATAACATGCAATATCACACGGACAAAACTACCCTAAGATACCACACAACTAACCGAAAAACAAAACACCCAATATCAATGTAAATGTATTGCATGCTTTAGTAACGCTCATGTAATTTAAAAATTCCAGCAGGGTCATGTGACCTTAAATCCATCGATAGCAACACGAAGAGAAAAAAAGGCAGTCATTCCAGCTATATCAAACATTATGATGTATACCATTAAACACACCACTGTAATATATACATACATATGACCATATAAACACAGAAGTGTCACACACCAATACTCCCTCCTTAGTATCTGATCACTAAGTCCAAAATATACGTATAAAACCATTTAAAAGCATTCTATAATTAATATAGAACAACAGACATTATTTAGCAATGCATAATCAATAAAACAATTCCTTACTTTATAGTCAAACCTGTAGATCCAAACAACAACAAATCACTCAAATGTATTTAGAGGTAAAAAAATGAAAATTAATCAGTCACATCATTATACAAATTAAACCGAATGTCAACAGCAGTATCACATACAAGGTCATCAATATTGTCATGTGAAATGTCATCAGATATCAAAGTGTTAATTTGACATGCTGTGAGTGATGTCGTACGTGGAGTCATAAGCACTGCTTTTAATGATTTTAAATTCTGTTAACACCCCCTTCCCCTGAATTATCTCACTTTATACTGGGCCACAATGTAGTTTGTATGACATATACAGACTCACTGATCTACGATGCTATGCAATCATTGTAGGAGGAGGACAGACAAGCCAAAAGAGAAAAAAATAAAATAACAATTACCTGGGAACACAGTAAATAATGTAAAACTAAAACAGCACGTAAATTATCACTTCAGAGCCTTAATCCCACCTCACCCTCTTTAAGATACCACAATTGTTATTTCTTTGCATTTTATCGCCTTCGTCCTTAATTTCAGAGCTACTCCGCATATCAACGGTCCCATTAAAAAAATTGTTGCCTGAGAGTGCAAAGGCAAGAGAACCCGTGGTTAGCACCCAACTGTTACACATATAGAGGAAAATAAACAGTTGAGTGGTATTCAATGCAAGCACCACTCCAGTCGGGAGACAAACTACATAAAGTAATATCAGAGGAGACCCACTATAAAACCGATTTTTTTATGTATACAGTATTGAACTCCTCTGATCATCTGACCCCACTAATCTCTGGTTATTGTTTGGTTCACTCGAACTAATCCTGCCAAGTAAGTCAAATGTAGCCCCTTCCTCTCCACACCAAACATTGCCAATGCCTAAAAACTGTACGAATCAGCCTTTTACTGAATCTCACAAATATATAGCCTCTGCTTATCAGCAATCAGCATCTACCATTACACGTACTCTGATCTAATTCAATCTGGCAAAGGGATCAGGGTTATGTCAGCTAGTTATCACTAGCCTGAAATATGTCATTGGCGTAATGCAGATGAAAGAGCGCCCTCATCTGCCAGAAACCTAGTATCCTCTCTTTTTTTTTTTTGTAAGACGTTTATTAGTAGCATAGAGCAGTACACAATGCGGAGCCTACAACCCTGGGGGCCGGCTGCAACACTTCAATGCATAGAAGAAACTTAAAGTGAGGTATTGAGAAAGGGATAAAAGGAACAAAGTAGTAAGTGCACATATCACATCCGAACATAGCACCTGATTGATCATCATTTTCTGCATTGTGTGTTTTTTGCATGCTCACTGTCCAATTTTACATTCAAGTGACGTCTCATGTTATCTTTTTATAACTAAAGAAGTTAATTCTGTATACTCAACAGTTCTTATCCGTGTATCCCTGGAAGTTCGCTATATCGTCAGGGTAACGTACTGGTATCTGCTGTACGGATATCCGTAGTTGTCGTGGACAGACCCTGTGAGTGTGTCATGTGGGTAGAGTTCGGTAATGTATGAGTTCTCTCTATTCGTACTGTGATGCATATCGCCTACATGGAACGGTGTGCCTCTACTGATTATCAACACAGTGGTTGAATTGTAACGTTTTATAAATAGTATAGCCTAAGAGCACACTGCGGAGATTTGACTTACATCAGGATTTATAGCATTTAGGCTTGAGCATTTGTGTTCTGCGGTGGTGCAGTATTGTGTTGGTCTTTGGAATCCCTGTTTGTAGGTTTACATGTTCTCAGGAGATTGTGTATTGGCGTCCTTTGGGAGGTGGCATGTAAGTGTGTCCCTTACGTGTGTCCACCTTGTGTCTATCTGACATATAGTGGTATCGTTCAGCATGTCGCATAGTCCGGGGTGTCGGGCAGGGTATACGTCTAGGCCCCTAGATTAGTACACTCAGCGTCATATCTTGTGTGGCAGGTCTGACCTGTCATGGCCATGACCCAACCCAGCTCCAATCGGGGAACAAACAATCCAAGGGGTAATCAACCATGAAGTAATAGTACGGATGCGTCAGGCGTCTTCATGTGCGTCCCGAGTGAAACGTTTATGGAAGAAACATCTATATAAACTAGAGTGAAAAACATGGAAATAAACGAGGGGGGATATTATGCGGAAGAGCCGGGGGGGGGGGGGGGGGGAAGAGTGTATTTGCGGGAGTGTGGTCGTGTGAGTAACCAGGAGATTGTCGTGGCGTGTCATGTACTGTTGGATCGTCGCGTGGGAGGGTGCCCGGACCCGTGGCTAGTGTGTAGGAGGATTATTAGTGCATTGCGGTGGGGGCCAAGCTCCTACTGTCTTGTGGGCACCGTACTGTCAGTGCCTCAGTCCGTCGGGCGGCATGGGGGGGCTCGGTCGTCCGAGGCTGCAGTGTCTCCACACCTACTCTGCAAGTGTCTAAGCGAACCCCCTGATCGTGCCTTCCCGTTGGAGGGAGCCCAGCGTGTCATCCCAGAGTTGTGCTATTGGGAATTTTCTTAAGCCTGCTATTTTTTCTCGGTGTAGTGCAACGCTTTCCGTCCTAGCCCAGTTGGTAAAGGAAATATACCAATACTTCGTATGTGGTGGTTCCTGCTTTTTCCAGTGTTTAGTGAGCAATCGCTTGGCAGTGATAAGGCCTAAGTCCCAGAACCTGGCTTGTAGTTTATTCAGTTTGTTTCTTTTGTATAATCCTAGAATGCAACCTAGTATCCTCTCTAATTCGCTTGACCAGCTCAAAGTTACATTCATATCAATGAGAAAGAAAGTCAGCAATCTGGGTGTGCAGTTTAATATCGACCACTCAGGTAACAATTTCAAAAATTATATCCTACCGCTTCTGCTAACTCGGAGGAGCCCTTACTTTTCTCCAGTCTAACCATTAAATATGTGTCTTAATTAATATGAGAACAAAAAGTCCTTGAAGTGTCTTATTTAGCAGCTACATTTTCCAGTAGACTGATGGTGACTGGAGTTGTATCACAGTGACTTTTTCAACGAAGGAGGGATAATGTCCTATTAACAATACCTCAATAGCGAAAAATAACTGGAAAAATATATCAGCAAATTTGTAAAGGACCCACCATGGAGTAGCATCATTGGTCCAATAAGTAGATTAAAAAAACAAAACAGCAGTGCCGGTTTACTGTCTTTTCTGTCAAAATGGGGGTCATATTCAATACTTCTTTTGGTTGTACTATGTTCAGGGGCTAAAAGTAAACGTTGGTGATGCCAACATTTGTTGTGCAGAGGTTTCAAAGTCATGTTGGGCAGTGGTGGTGAATTGGGCAAGGGCTTTAAATCGTGTTGATGTCTGTTTGATAAAAGTGATCTTCTGTTGTAAGATTTAGGCCTTATGGTGGAGGTGCATATAGCAACAGTTCACTTTAGACTGCAATATCCTTGGCCAGTAGTGCTAATTATCACCAGATATATCAAATCAACCTGACCATATAAACTATAGCAACCTTGAGGTACCAGCATAAAAAAGAACATAAATGTGTGGACATCAAAAGTTACCTCTTGGGGATCAAGTCATTGCACAGGTTTGCTGTCCAACCCTGAGCCTCATATAGCATACAGTCAACTCCATGTGATAATTTCTCAGCAATCACCGCTCCCAGTGAACACCTTTAAAGAGACAACTGGTGCATGGGGAGTGGTCATTAAGCAACAGGAGGAAAGGTAGTAGTCTCTTGGCTCTTAGAGGCTCTTTTAAGCAAATACAATGCAATGGCCATTATCTCATCATTGGAAGTCCATCATCACAAGGGTACAGCATGGTCACTAAAAATTACTCTTTGCATGCCAAGGTTCCATGAGGGGACAAAAAAACAGTTGAAAAGCTCTAGTATGAGGCTAAAATGTCACGAAGGATAACCTTTAGCAAAATTCTATAAGAAAACCTGTGGTAGCTAGGAAAAACAAGCAAAAGCAATAAAAAGGAGACTAAAGAAGGTATTTGCATTTGTCCTAAGTGCTGTGCACAAGCCAGCTATATTAGCTGGCCTACAACTGAATTGAAAAAGCTCATACACCAATTTCTTATGCACTGACAACCTAGAAGACATGAACTTTGTTCAGCTAGTCAAAGGTGCACTTTGAGTGGCATACCATATTTGCAATGCACAATAGAGAATATCTCATGTAATGCCAAAAAAAGAAACCTGCATCTCTATGGCTAGACCTAAATAGCATTATGACCTCAAAGAAATCCAAAATTGTGTGTGGGCCACTAACCGCAGGGAATTTTTATCTATGAACTCACCTCACAGATCTAATGAAAAATTAAGGGAAGACATCACCTATAGTTAATAGTGGCATGCTTTAACATAGGTGCCTTACTCTCCAACCGAATGGGCTCAACAGTTGTTTTCGGAGCTCGCAGGTTTCAAAAAGATTTAAAGAGGTTCTCATTAGAACGTACCGTCCCATATTTTAACACCTTGGCTGCTAAGGGTTTTCCCGCTGGGCGCTAGCACTCATTTTTTCCCATTGTTCATGACAAGGTCAGCTCGTCATGAGCGCAGCGCAGGTAACACCCATGACGAGCTGGCCTTGTCATTAGCATGGAAGGGGTTAATAAAGAATTTCAACAATTTCAAGAAGAGAAAGACCACACTGGATACCAACTGACTTCTTAATAGACCTCCTGGAAATAGCTATGAAGAAGAATTTCTTTCTGTTTGAGAATCAATTTTACTACCAATGTACAGGTGTCGCCATGGGGGCTACATATGCCCCCAGCTTAGCTAATATCTTCATGGACCACTATGAGGAAGAGCACTTGTATGACTCAGCCAATCCTTACCTGCATAACATTGATGTATGGAAAAGGTACATTGATAATGTGCTTATGATCTGGTCAGGGACAGAAATGGAATTACATGACTTCCATGCTTGGCTGAACACTAGAAACAAAGATATCCAATTCACAAAGACCTATAATTCAGAATCTATCGATTTTTTGGATCTTACGTTTAAGGCTGAAAATGGTCAATTATACACTGACCTATTTCGCAAACCAATGGGACGTAACACGCTTTTGATGTATGGATCTCATCATCCCCGGAACCTGAGGGACAATCTGCCCTATTGGCAGTATTTGAGAGGAAGAAGGAATTGCTGTAGACGACAGGATTTCTTCAAGGCAGCTGAAGATCTGACAACACGACTGAGGAAACGGGGATATCCATCCAGTTTGCTTAAGAAAGCAAAAAAACGAGCGTGGTATCAACCACGTGAACAACTGCTGGAAACAAATGAGAAGACTGATGACATAAAGAACCTTGTGTGTGTAACCACGTACAACACCAGAAGTGCGGATATCAAGAAAATTATAAAAAAGTACTGGAACCTTGTGGCAAGTGATCTACAGATGGAGGAGAAACCGTTGTTTGCATTTAAACGAGGAAGAAATATTAAGGATGTAGTTGTTAGGGCCTTCCTAGATCCGCCGAAACAACAAGACCTGAGAAGTATGTTGAATCTGCCACCTCTGATAGGCAACCGCAAATGTGGTAGTTGCAAGGTTTGTGATCTTTGCCAGGAAGGATCAACTTTCACACATAACTCCAGAACATACAAATTGGCACACTTTACTAACTGTAACAGTACACATGTGATATATACCATCAGCTGTCCATGTAGATTGATATACGTAGGGCAAACCACGCAAAAAATCAAAACAAGAATTTTGCAACATATGAGTCGACTCAGATGCAACACTATTGGGGCCCCACTAGTTGAGCATTATAACAGTCACAAGCACAGGCCAGAAGAGATCGAGTGGAGAATTGTGGAAAAGGTAACTGTGGGCCCAAGGGGTGGTTCTCTAGCGAGGGCTATGAACTATAAGGAATGCAGATGGATACATTCTCTGAATAGTGTTACACATGGTCTTAATGAGAGAGAAGAAACAGCGAGACAGATGGGGCAGCTTTAAATGAGGAGTCATGTCTTGCACTTGCTAGTTTACTAGTCTTGTGACATTTCCTAAGAACTGCTACTGATGTTGACTTTAAATGTTAATGTATTTGAAAACATAATGACAGATGGGGCAGCTCTAAATGAGGAGTCATGTTTTGCACTTACTGGTTTACTAAGTCTTGTAACATCTCCTGAGAACTGCTACTCATGTTGATTTTAAATGTTAATGTATTTGAAAACATAATGACTATTGTTTATGCAATATCCTGATGGAAAACATAATGACAGTTGGGGCAGCTTTAAATGAGGAGTCATGTTTTGCACTTACTCGTTTACTAAGTCTTGTAACATTTCTTGAGAACTGCTACTCATGTTGATTTTAAATGTCAATGTATTTGAAAACATAATGACTATTGTTTATGCAATATCCTGATGGAATCGTTATCTCATATATTGTGTTTACAAAATGATGTTTAAATGTTTAAAGAGACCGAGGTTTAAAGACAAGCTTAACTAAGTGTTATTTCATCACTCAACATTACTCGGCCGAACGTTTTTAACATCCCCAGAAATATTAATTCTCCAAATGGCCAGAACGTATAGGTTGCTCTCTCATAAAACAAGTAAGGAAGTTTTCTCGTACTTGTCTCCCGATTACCTAGCAACCAGAGACGCTTAGAAAACTTCTCTCATTCAGGCTGAGTCACTCCGTAATGTGAAAGTAGGCGTGACCACGACGTCTAGCGTTAGGTTGCTAGGCAACGTGAACGTCCTCGAGGCAGAACGCGGAAGTTCACTTATATCGCGTTCTCGCACTCGCGTTCAGTAACCTGATACCGCATTGCCGAGCGGATACCAGTTCAAGAAACCCAGATCGAGTAATGACATCGTACCCTTCTTGGTGAGTGCAGAGATCCACACACTTTTTTCTGAGTGTAGTGATCCACACATTGTTCAGTATGCAAGCCACTGTATTGGGTCCCTGAGCATTCACGGCTATTTTCATTTTTTAACTTTCAGAATATTCATTTTTAGGTGGCTCAGCCAACATGACATTCCAAAGAAAGTATGGAAATACGTTTATGCCCACTGGTGAGTGTCATTAATGGAGTTTATATTTAGAATACTCACCTCCTATTCAGCCCAATACCTGATTAATTATCTGCGTACATTAATTTGCAGATTGTTGAAAGAAAAGATAAACGACGTTGGTAATTAGAGAGGAAAGCCACCCTTGAACCTGATTAAGGAAACAAGATATCTAAAATAGGTGAGTGTACAACACTCGTGTGGTCCAATTAGGAATCCCCACTTGATCACCCTAGAATAATCAGCACAATCCTTTAAATTGTGTTTAATTATGCAGATTCAAGACTGCAGAGGACACCCCTTCAAAGTAGAATATCGGGCTGTTCCACGAAGAACTAGTAAAATGTTTGAACAATTGCCATAATAGCTTTTGTTATACCTATGTGCAAAACCCAAACCTGATGGTTATGTCCTTTTTAACTCAACAGGCGCAATAAACCTGTTCCTAACCCCCGTCCTGAAGAAGACCCGCTAGTGACCCATAAATTAGGTGTCCGCAGCGTCGAAACGTCGACAGAACCACTGGAAGGATCAGTTCACCATACCCAGTTATAAGTAGTCTACATAGCACCCTGGGTTTGAGTATTAATGAAATAGGAGTCGGCCTTTTTTAAATTCCCTTTCCCCTCTATTACTTCACATGTAAATAGACTATCACTTGTTTATCACATTGTCACAAAATTTTCACACTTTGTCACTTTTTATATTAATTTGAACTGTTGCGCCGTATCTTGCATTTTGTAAAAAGTTTTTCATATACTTGAGGTGTCAGTTGGAAACAAAATGATGAAAAATGAGAAATAACTGATTAATTAAAATCATCCTGACCCTTTCTTCTGTCTGGTTTTGCACTTTAATGCTAATCAAAATAGCATAATAAGCAAGGAAGTTAAGCTTTCCTCGAACACTTACAGGTATCTCCTAGCCGGAGAGATAGACAATGCACACAATACTTTTCAATAGAAACAGTTAAGTAGCACAATATACACAGTCGTCACCAGGGGGAGACCAAACCATATACTAAAATCATAGTATGCGAACCCCAACTGGAGTCATGACTATACCCAGTAATGTAGAAGTGCTGGGGACCCAAGGAACCACCCATGGTAAGGAACCAGAAGCCCCACAGAGGCTGTGAGCAGAGTGGAAACAGAACCGTGAGATCAATGCAATTCAATGGGTAAGATGCAGTTTTAAAGAAGAAAGACCCTTCCCCGTGGACCCTGAAGAAACCCAGTGGAAGACAGGAGGTTGGAGAACCAATCCATCCGGGTGCATAAGTGTGAAGTGGTGTCGAAAACCGAAGTTGAACCTAATGGAGGCCTTCAGGAAGATGCCGCTGCTGGGGAAGCTGACAGTGTCCAGTGGAACACAAAGGTGAAGTCACAAGTTGAGTAGTACCTGCAAGCAGAGGGGACAGTCTATGCCACTGAGGAGTAACCAGGAGGCACGGAAGACTAATGTCCACCGATGATAGCGACCTTGGAGCTGCAGCTGTGAGGACCAGGTGACGCTGTGGAAGACCAGGAGCTGTTCACAAGCTGTCCTACGTCTGATGTAGAGAACTGAGGGGTTGCTGTCCGTCGAGAGCACCAACAAGACTTGGCAACTGCAAACAACGTGGAAAGGGAGGAAGGTGCAGTGTCGGGACCAGCAAGGTCAAGGTGACTCACCACAAGCAGGTAAGTCAGGGTAGGACCCGAGCAATCAGGGGAGCCCACATAATTCAAAGATGACCCTCAAGAGGACCCACAGGCCGGAGGCACTGGAGTCGCAGGAGGACCTCGAGCAGCTCACCAAAGAGGCAGGTTCACGGTGCAAGTGATGCAATGCAGTGAGGACGAAGATCTTGGTCACTGGAGATGCTAGAGGATGGGCTACTTGGAGCCCGAAGATCTTGGTGGAAGGAACCCAACAAGCCTTTGCAACTGCAAGCCAACGTGGTGCACAGGGGTCCCGTTCATGTGGCTCCAACGAGGGATACTGGCCTCAAACTTGGTGAGAGGACAGGGCATGCCTCAAAGGGTGTGAAGAACCAACACCTGTGTAGCTGAGCCTTTCAGAGTCTGTGGGAGAACAGGATCAGTAGAGCGGGCAGCTTAGTTTTAGGGGCCTGCAGATGCAGGGAAGGGACTCCTTCACTTCAAGGGATATTCCTTCAGGTGTCTTGGATGCCCACAGATGTGGAAGGGTACTCCATGGTGCACAGGCATGGACGTTATAGCAGACGAGCAGGGCGACCAGATCAGGAGCAGCAGGAGTCTTCCCAGTTGATGCCTTGATGCCCAGAGCGAAGTCCTGAGTGCCCAGACGGTTGAAGAAGTGGCGTCTTGAAATTAATCTTGTCCCACAACAAATCTAGGGACCCCCTCAGGTAAGCCCTTAAGTACCCTAAGGAAAGGGTTGGGAAGATTCAGGTTTCCCTCCCAGGGGAGGGTGTCGGACAGGGGAGGATACTCCCATGTCCTTTGTACAGTTTCGCGCCAGAGCGGGAGCCAACGGCTCCCTGAGCTGGTTTGAACTGGACTATGCAGGGAGGGCACCAAGTGTGCCCTTCAAGCAGACTGAGTGGCGCTAGCAAGCACTCCCACCCGGCCCCAATACACTAAACCCTGTATTGGAGGTGGTCACACCTCCCCGTTTCAGGATACCTATTGTTCTGCCTTCCCCTGATTGAGCTTGGCTCAGCAGCAGGAGGGCAGAATCGTGTCTTTGGTCAGCAGCATCCATGTTATGCTGTCCAGGTCTGGAAGACTGGTACTGGGTGTACTGAGGGCCTCCCGAAGGAGCTTTACAGTGCATGGAATCATACCTCCCACACCGGTAACAGTGTGGGAGTATGATTCCAACATGTTTGATATCAAACATGATAGGGTTTATTGCAGCCAGTTTAGAGATGGCCATCACGTAATGACGCATGGCCACTCTATGCATCTTAATGGCTGATGCACTTACAGCCCAGGAGAATGGACTCCGAAGGCTGTAGGGGTGTCCTGCTCATGCAGGTGCACCCTCACACTTAGAACCATGCACCTTGCCTTCAGGATTGAAAGGCCTGCTTTACGGGTGACTCATAGGTTTTAAGTGCAGTGACCCTAGAACCTATATCTTTCGTAAGTGGTGCTAACACCAGCTTACACAGGCCTGTAGTTACAGTTTGCGTTCTCTCATGGGTGGCATAATACATGCTTCAGCCCATGGGGGACCCATGGTGTACCTAAGCCCTGGGTACCTCAGTACCATATACTAGTGACTGATAAGGGTACACCAGTGTCCAATCTGGGATGTACCCAAGTACTTACCATACCAATTTAGGAAAGAAAGCACAGAGACTGGGGTCATGATTAGGAGGATCACAGTCAGACTAGTCAAACAGCATCACACCAGGCAAAAAAAGAGGGGGTAACCATGAAAGCAGATCCTACTTTCCTACAGACACCTTAAATCTACAAGTCTAAACTGCCTCTAGTAACAGAAACACACATTATTAACTTTTTGGACCAGGATAAAAATGAATGTGGCTATTTAAATAATGTCTGTATTTGCTTGCCAATTGAGAAGTACACTTGTCTTGTTAGTTGCTCCACTCTCCAGACAGGTCACGGCACTGGGGCAGTCTGTTCAAGAAACTACAAAATTATTTAAAAAACAAAAATTGTGGCTTAGATCAACGATATCCAAATTAATACCAATTTATAAAATGCTTTAACAATTCAGATTGCATAATTTGCAAACAGGATTAACCCTCCTTGTACTACTCCATAACGTAAATAGGGGTCGTAACTTGTAATGAAGAAATATGAAATGAAGAAAATCATCCGAGAAGAGAGGCCAATGAAACAATGAGAAACAACTATTTAAATTGGCTCTAGCCCCTCAGTGAATTAATAAAAACAATGTCCGAAAATGACTATTTGCTTACTGATCTTGCACTGCTTACTTTTCTGTAGAAAAGCTAGTGTAGCACATTCACCTTTTCTGCATGGTCACCCCAGATGTTTTGCTTTTTTGTTTTCCAGGGACCTATTTTTACTGGCTATAGGACTCTGTGTGCTTTACCAGTGCTAAACTGTAGTAAAGTACTGTTGCCTACATTGAAACTCCCAGTTTGGTCTATTTAACGTCCCTATAATTCCACTGTAAATGGGGCCTTAAGAGCGCCAGTGGCATGGAAAGTTTAATGTCATATGGGCTGCAGTTATTTACACCACCCATATATCTGCCAAAAATATATTTCTGCCATGGGCATCACTGTGCTCTGCCTAAGTTGAAGTTTAAATGCACAGCAGTGATACATGGGAGGGAAACAGCATTTGCTATGTAGCAAACGCCTGCTGGTATATAGCCATAAATTACCCCTTAAAATGGGCATTGTAAGCCTAAAGGCTAGTTAATATATAACAATAGGGCACAGTACATAATGGGATTAAGTGTGCGCTCACAGTGAAGTAAAAGTCAAAATATATTTTATTTAGTAGGGCTGAGAAGACATTTTTCTAACAGGCTTAAGTGGGATTTAACTCTATTCTGCATCTGCTTATGAAATGGCTATACAAATGCTTAAGTCATTACCTTAGTTTTAAAAATCGAATTTAATTGTGAAATCAGATTTTTGATAATTTAAGCAGAAAAGTAACTTTGTAAAAATGTACTTTAGGCTGACTGAGCAAGAACTGGCAAAAAACAAGTTCTGCCACTCATCACACTTTCAGAGCTGAATTCAACTATTTGTCTGTAAGAGTTGACTACTCGCATTCAGAGGACACTAGCTTGCCTTTGGGTCAGGACAGGCCAATAGGTATAAACTGTGTAACACTTAACAGGGACTGGATCTCTGGTATTTGATAGGAACAGCTAATACACAAAGAGCCCATCTAGACTACAAAGCTCCAACCACAGCAGGAGTGAAAACCAGATTTGAAATAGTCAGGTAGGAGAGTGACCAAGGAGCTACAGACATGCATGACTGGATTGGGCGGTAGAATTCCTCCAAACACTGACTAGTCCACAGAATAAATCCGACAACTCCACCACCTCACAATATTTCTTGACCTGGGAAGACTCCGTCTGCAGAAAAAGACCCTGCTGGAAGAAGAATCCTAACTTCTAATTCCTGCAGGAATACGATGATTCACACATGGACTACTGTTTACCTGCTTCAAGCACACAAAAAGCATATGGACTACTGAGTCAGTAAGGGCCCAGCAGACTAAAGAGAACTAGACCATGCAAGAGGTTTCGTACAATTCTGCTGTGAGGAGCATGGGCTGCAGGACCTACCAGAAGACTTTCCCAGCAGTTGGAGATTAAGTCCAAAAGCGAAACCTTTGCCCTACTTCCTTTATCTGCCATCCACTTCATTAAGGTCAGTCTGAAATTTTGCCTAGGTCCCAGTCCACTCCAGACGTCGCCTTCCTTACGGAAACATGGATGAACGCTTCCTCCGCACCAGACATCACCATTGCCATCCCTGAAGACTATAAGATCACTCGCAAGGACCGTACCGGCACAGGAGGAGGAATCGCTATCGTCCATAAGAAATCAATCCGCATATCAACCAGCTCGGACGCCAACCTCGCCAACTCCGAACACCTTCACTTCCAGATCCACATCGACCCCAAGACTACACTCAGAGGCACCCTCCTCTACAGACCACCAGGACCCCGCGCAAAATTCAGTGAAGACATCACGGACTTCATCACTCCACACGCGCTCCCCTCCAAAGACTACATCCTTCTGGGAGACCTCAACTTTCACCTTGAAAAGAACAACGACCGCAACACCGCCACCCTTTTGGACAACCTCGCCAATCTCGGACTTAAACAACTTGTCACCACCTCCACCCACATCGCAGGTCACACACTCGACCCCATCTTCACATCCAGCAACCATGTCTCCTTCAGCCACACCACAGACCTCCTCTGGACTGACCACAGCTGCGTCCACTTCACCTACAACAAACCAAAACCCAGCTTCCACCTCCAACCTACCCTGCAAAGAAACTGGAACAAAATCACCACGGACCAAATCTCCGCTTCGCTCCTTCAAAACACCCCAGCCCTCTCATCCAACACTAACGAAGCCGCCGCCAACCTCACCATCTGGCTATCCAAAACCGCTGACACCCTAGCGCCACTGAAAAAACGTCAAAACAAACCTGGCAGCAAGAAGGCCTCTTGGTTCAACGATGATCTCAAGAAGTCCAAGAAACTCTGCCGCACCCTTGAAAAGACCTGGAAAAAAGACCCAACCACCAGCACCAAGGACGCCTTCAAAAACGCCACCCGCATTCACCTCCAACTAATCCGGAAGGCCAAAAAAACAGCATTCAAGGATCGACTTGACAACAACGCTCACAACAGCAAGGAACTTTTCAACATCGTCAAGGAATTTTCCAATCCCTCGGCCAACTCCAACGACATCACCCCCTCTCAAACCCTCTGCGACTCCCTAGCCTCATTTTTCCACAACAAGATTGCAGACATCCACAACAGCTTTGACAACCAACCCGGAAACCAACACACCCTACCAGTTGCTGATCATCCTCCCCCGGCGAACACCCTTAACGATTGGAACCCAATCTCCACTGAAGACACCATCCGCCTAATGAACTCCATCCACTCAGGATCCCCCACAGACCCATGTCCTCACCACATCTTCAACAAAGCAGACTCCATCATAGCACCGCACCTCCGAGACGTCATCAACTGCTCCTTCAACTCCGCCACCTTTCCGGTAGACTGGAAACACGCTGAACTCACCGCCCTTCTGAAAAAACCCACAGCGGACCCCACCGAACTCAAAAACTACCGCCCCATCTCGCTCCTACCATTCCCGGCCAAAGTCATCGAGAAAGCTGTCAACAACCAGCTCGCCGCCTTCCTCGAAGCCAACAAATCCCTCGACCCCTCACAATCCGGATTCAGAGCAAAACACAGCACTGAGACCGCCCTCATCGCAGCCACAGACGACATTCGAACTCTACTGGACAATGGTGACACCGTCGCCCTCATCCTCCTTGACCTCTCTGCAGCATTCGACACAGTCTGCCACAAAACACTGTTACAACGCCTCAATAACATCGGAATCCAAGGAAAAGCACTTGAATGGATCACCTCATTCCTCACCGGAAGAACCCAGAGAGTCCGTCTTCCACCATTCACGTCAGAGGCCTCTGAAGTCATCTGCGGCGTACCACAAGGATCCTCTCTCAGTCCCACCCTCTTCAACGTATACATGAGCCCCCTCGCGGCCATCGCACGCCAACACAACCTCAACATCATCTCCTACGCGGATGACACACAACTGATCCTTTCTCTCACCAATGACCCCAGCACCGCCAAAACTAACCTACACGAAGGAATGAAAGAAGTTGCCGAATGGATGAAACTAAGCCGTCTGAAACTGAACTCAGACAAAACAGAAGTCCTCATCCTAGGTACATCCCCATCTGCATGGGACGACTCCTGGTGGCCGGAAGCCCTCGGAAAAGCACCCATCCCGACAGACCACGCTCGGAACCTAGGCGTCATCCTGGATTCTTCACTTTCAATGAACAGACAAGTCAGCGCCGTATCCTCTTCCTGCTTCAACATTCTTCGCATGCTCAAAAAAACATTTCGCTGGATCCCCTCCGACACAAGGAAAACAGTCACCCACGCTCTGGTCACGAGCCGACTGGACTATGGAAACACCCTCTACGCAGGTACTACCGCAAAACTCCAGAAGAAACTCCAACGAATCCAAAACGCCTCAGCCAGACTCATATTAGACATCCCACGCAACTAACACATCTCTGGCCACCTTAAAGACCTCCACTGGCTTCCTGTCAATAAGAGAATCACTTTCAGACTGCTTACCCACGCACACAAATCACTCTACGACATCGGTCCAGAATGCCTCAACTCACGACTGTCCTTCTACACCCCCTCCCGCCAACTACGTTCTTCCAACCAAGCCCGCGCCACTGTACCTCGCATCAACAAGACCACCATGGGAGGCAGATCCTTTTCATACCTGGCTGCTAGAACATGGAACTCACTCCCCGCCTACCTTCGCCTTACCCAGAACCACCTAGCATTCAGAAAGCAACTTAAAACTTGGATATTTGACAAGTAATCCCCCCCTTCCTAAGCGCCTTGAAACCCTCTGGGTATGTAGTGCGCTATACAAATTCTTTACTTTGACTTTGACTTTGCTTGACTTTTTCTAGGTGTGTTCGGCCTTAGAACTAATCCCCTTAACATACTTTGCTGATCTAGGTGTCTTTTTGCTCATCAAATTGTTAGATATTTTTCTAAACTGGTTTGGGAAGTTTACTGTATTATCTTTACTTTGAAGTTGTTCGTACTACTTGAAGTTAGCAAACACTTCTCTGGAGAATGCTGCTGCTTGTGCGTTGGATACCAGGGACTGAACAAAGATTCTCTCAGAACTGTGTTTTGACCTAACCAGACTGGGTATATTGAGTAGGGTGGGGCCCCCCGACCCCAATTAATAATGCTATTTCTGACAGGTAGGTTTTAACAACCCACTGGAAATGAATAAGGATTTTTTTTAATACTTCAGACCGCAGGGCATTCCGTTCTAGTGCCCATAACAGAGTTGTTGATCAGTTCCCAGTGAAGGTAAATCTTTGGGAGAGTGGAAAGTCCAAGACTGGATAAACTCAAATATCTACCAGGCAATATGAGCCATCTATTTTCGCGAACGTAAATGGGGTCATGATTGTTGAAGTATTTATAAATAAAACCCAAGATTTTCAAAGAGAATTGTTTCTGAACAAGCAGCCAGTATAGACACCCGAATTCCCCCAAAACACTCCCTATCTGATGTTTAAATTCAGGGGTCATCTGTGTTTTATACACGTTGACCTCTGGCAATCTGACATAGGGGAAGACCGCCCCAAAAAGTATGTCTATAGTTACATTTCGAGTTACGAGTGTCCCAACTATCCTTCAATTATGTTTTTTGAAAATGTAGGAGTCTGATTGCTTAAGATAACCGAGGCAGAAAAACCTTGGTTTGATTATGGAGCGGATTAGGATTTTACAATTCATGTCAGCATCCTAGTAATCCCCTATGTTGTTTTCCAAAGGATGCTGGGAGACCTAGCAGACTGGTGGGCTACGGAAGGGTGTTCAACTTCCTTCATTTAGTAGTATTGCCTGTCAAGATCACATCCGGCTTCGCTCCACTGACTGTAAGGTTGCTAGGACAAACACAGGAAGCCTCTTCGGCGAAGAATTGAGGGCCCAAAAGTCATCCTGCGTGCAATATCACAAAAGGGGCAGCTTCAGAATGATGTTGCAGAATGTTTGTCTATAGGATCCTGAAGCATATGTCATAAAGATGTTAAAATGTATGAGTGAAATCAAGTACCACTGAGGGTCAACATAGTCCACCCTTACTCTAACAACTGAAACGAAACTACTTTTACACATTGGCTTCCCCTGGCCTGCCCCAAGTCACAAACACTCCAAATGTCCTCCTGTACAAAGTAAGTAACAGAGACGTTAATTGACAATAGTATTAAATTAGGCTGGCAGATGAACATGACAAGACAGGGAATTTCCCACTAATTAGTGGCTACCATGTTTCATGCTTTAGTGCAGCTAAAAAACAGGATGTAGTTGGTCTCACAGGGGTCTTCCCCTGTAAACCCAGTCAGTCTCTTCAGCACACTCCCTAGTGGTTTCTTACTAAGCAGATGGAAAACTCCGTGGTGGACAGCACTGATTCGTCCAGTTCAGTGGACCAAATGCAACTACCCCAAAATTGAGGCATCTTTCAACCCCCTGTAGATCTGACTGCAAGCTGTTCTTAATACTCTTTCAGACTCCTTCCTTAAGTATGACATGAAGAGTCAGGTAGGCCCCTTCCCTTCCCCCACCCACCCATGCCTCAGGTTCAGATGAAGTGCTCCTTCATCCATTACAGATCCTGGTTTCACCAGCACAACATCCACAGTCTCTGGTCCATCTCCCAATGCCTAAGGGCCAGCTGATGGAACCAGTGCCCTGACCCAACTGGCCTCAGTCCAGGTACTGACAGACTGCAGTTTAAGGTTGCATATTCGGACTCATGTTTCTAAAGTCCAGGGCAACGTCAGACTTTAGTCAAGTGGAATAGCTGTAATTACAACCACGCTGTCCTTGCTCCCATGAACATAGTTCATAAACTAAGCAACATAATGATGACAAGACGAGATTTTTGCTGTTTGTTGCATCTGGTAAAACGATCCACTGTTAGGATTTCAAAGGGACTAAAGAACGTCCGATATAAATGCATATGTAAAAACAAAGAAACTTAACAGGGTCTACTTTCTTTTTCAAATCACAGTAAAACGTCCTACGTTTATGGGATTTATAGCATAGAGACTACTTTTCAGACTACCTATGATCCGAAAGCACCCTCCTTTCGACCCCTATCAACTTTGTTCTTCTTACCGAACCTTCCTGGAAAGTTTCACATTGAGAGTGGAGAGTGAAATTGCATGCTCAATGGAATCTGGCAAGACAAAGATGATGGCAGAAACAGTCACTGAAGCAGATGGAACAATAAGTAATAAGGAAGAAGCCACAACACTGCAGTTCCAGATAAAAGCTCTTCAACAATTAACTAAATACCTAGACACAAGGGTACTAAATTCCCAAGAACAATGAGCGAGTAGGATGTCAGTCTGGAGAATACTCAAGGGCATCTAGAAACTAGGACTGCAGCCCTAAACTGGAAAATCACTATAAACTAAACGCGAAAATGTCAGCTGTAACCAGCAGAAAATGTCAGTCATTAAAACTTTATTTGGTTTGTTACAACCATAAAAGTATACACTTTACATTTTGTAAAACTTTTTTAAAACCCATACCATGATACAATCATAGAAATGCGACACATGATCATTACATGAAAGATAACACGGCTCCTTTAGGTACTAATCAAATATCTTCCTAAAATTATTAGACTCACAATAATTTATACATATATATCCAGACCTTCCGAACAGAGAATACATACGTTACTGTTAAAAAACTGCAGTCTCATTTTATATTAAGGGAACTGCTTGCGCCTATTACTCTGTACACTGGAGAGACACCCTAACTTTGCTCATGAATTTCCCCAAAGCACAGGCTATATCTAAGTTTGCCATTTCCACTAAAAGGTTAGCAGCTTGAATCCTATTCATAATCCTGTATTTTTTAAATATCGGGCATAAAATCTCCTTTCGTACATCTAAAACCATCCTACAGTCTAATAAAATATATACCATATCACAGGAGGAACCTAACATACAAGTACAGTTACCATCACTATTTACAATCACATTTTTGACCCTATTGTTCACGTAACAGGGGTTTATTCCCATTCTCACTTTTAATACCTCACGTCTTAGACGGTAATTGGGTAACCTGTCTAAATAGGGATACGGTTGATCTTCTGAATACCAAGCCTGGGTCATATGGGACACTGATGTTTTCCGCAAGAGATACTCTTGATCACATATACGGGACAAATCGGCTCCCAGAATCCTTAGTTCTTTTTTGCCTATTATGGCGTGTCCTAGCTGCGGGCATAGTTCTAATCCTAGCACTCCATACGCTTCTCTTAATGAGGCTCTTGTTTCTTTCACCCAGGATAACTCACCAAAGGCAATTTCACCTCTACACCACTGAAATCTTTTGGGGGGGCTCCCCTGACCCTAGACGCTACCAAAAACGTATTAGGGCCATACTGGCGGTTACTGCCCAAGAGGTAAATCCCAACTCTAATCTTGCTGCTTGTACCATTGATGATTTAGGCAGAGAGAACAAGCTTTTAAGGAAAATTCCTTCCTCTTTATCCCAACATTTTTTCCCACTTAGAAAGAGTACCTCTGCCCCGTATAGAAATTGTGCGGGGACCATTGCTAGGTAGGCCTTTATAACCGGCCCATCTGACATTTCACCATATACACTATTGAATCTTTTTAGACCCTTCATAGAAGCCGTTGCCCTCATTTTTAATGCTTCCAGATGGGTAATCCAATTCAGGTTACTCTTAAACCATATTCCCAGGTATCTATATTCTGTTACCCTCTCGAGTAATTCTGTACCAAGACACCAAGGGAACCGGGTCTTTCTTCTACCGAAACATAATATTTTGGTCTTCTCCATGTTCACTACAAATTTGTTGTTTAAGCAGTATTTATTAAACACATTTAATTTTCTCCGGAGACCTATCTCGGTCTGGTCCATAATCACCAGGTCGTCTGCATATAGCAGACAAGATATGCGATTACCTCAGAAAATGTCCCTTTTAAGGATGCTGCAAACAGAAAACGTACACCAGAAAGGGTGAGTGCTATCAGCAGTTATTTGGGGAGTTTTATATAGAGCAAACTCGACCTGAAGTTATCAGAGCGCTCTAGAGGAGCACCAGTTGTGTTACAGACTGTGATTAGAGAATCACAGCCTGCAAAACAAGAAGGCACTGCCACTGAGCTGCAACAGTTTAAAGAGGGATTTGAAAATAAAGAGCACCCAGAGTGGTACAAACGTACAGGGGCATACTGGACACTACCTCAGAAAACACTCCATGGTCCAGTCAGGTAAAAGCCTATGTGCACAAAAAAGGGTGCCTTAGATTTAATGCACACCACCTCAAGGAGCCAGAACAGATTGTTTTGAAGATATGGTCAAATTTACTCAGTCTGGCCACCATATTCTAAGTGATCTGCAGCTGCTGCATACGACTGGCATAGAGTCCCAAGAAGTTGGTGTTGGCCTAGTAAATTACATGCCCTGTCACAAAGGGGATACTTTTCCCAACAGTTTTAACTGAAAACAGCAGTGTGTCATGACATAATTAACATGATCTCTCAAATCAGATTTCTTGTTATAAAGGAAACGAAGGCTTTTGACCTTGGGAGGCTGGATATGGCACAGGCCTCAGATTAACAGGACAGAAGGCAGGGCTCCACAATTGCTCTGCAGTTTAGCCAGGTACAGGTCAACGTTAAGGATTTGCTGCCAGTTGGTGGTTTCTGCACCAAGAGATCTTGTAAACTTGGCCGAATGTTGCACCTATCCATTAAAAAGAACAGGGAATAATAAGGGACCGTGAGGTTTTACACAAGACAACCAGCTGCTTGAAACAAAGTATGAGTACCAAGAACAGTCTTCATTTAGACAAAATCCCTGGTGATTGTACATTCCGCCTTATCAAGTAATGGCCATCCTATTTGAGTTCATGATTCAGCTTCTAAACACCGTCAAGGCAATTGTGATCCTCAAACAAGCTAAAGGCTTGCACTCCTAGGGTCCTCAAGGACAGGGCTGGTGGCAGATCATTGACCCGGTTGGAGGCAGTGACCTGGAATCAACTCCCGCCTGAGTTACGAACTGTGAGGGATGCTGGGTTATTTAGAAAGAAACTGAAAACCTTGCTCTTTAAATAAACTGTCCTGTCCCTCCTAACAGCCTAGTAGGGTACGCGCAGGGACACTCCTTGGAGTAGCTGTGCCTGTTTTAAGTGCTGTTAATAATGGATCTAGGGCCAAACCTTAACCCACCTTCACCAAATGATAGTTTAAGGTGCAATTGGCCACCCTGTCAAAAGCAGTGAAAGAAGAGAAAAATGAGGCCCACAGTGTTGTCCCTCATGTAAAACACTTGTGAGATATTTAACCACAGTAACAAAAACAGTCAGTCAATGTTTCCACCTTTCAGCAAAATCCCTTATCGTCATGTCTCAAGGTGATCAGAGAGAAATCGTACCAGGATTTTCTCTGTGATCGTGGCGAGGACTGGCAGTAGAGAAAAGGACCTTTCATTTGAGCCCATATTAACAGAGGACCGAGCTTCACAAACAAATCGTTATTACCTCATTCTTCCTGTCCTGCCGGGCACCTTTGCAGAAAAATGTTTTTATGAGCAAGCAGATAAATACGATCTTAAAAGTGGTGGGCTTTAGGACAGCAACAAGGCAAGCTTAATCAAGGGACTCTGACTTGAAAGCCAACAAGGAACTCGTCCGACTTTCAGGAGCAAAAGAATATCCCCACCTTTCCCAATTGCAGCTTCGGAAAATATATAATAAGAGAAAGACTCCATTTGAAAGTTGTCACCGATTAGTTTGATCTTCTCTGAAAAGTAAAGTGTGAGCACAATAATATTGCGAAGAAGGGATACAGCATCACTGGTTACTAAAGTCTAGAACCACACTGTACAATGTACTGGTGGGGTTAGATGCCTGAATAATTTCAGAGTTCAGGAAAGACACTTAGATTTAGCCTACATTAACTATGTTTATAACATTTCAACTAGGTGAAGTAGTCAGTAGCGGCTTTCTCAGTGTATGGTCAACTATCCTACAGGAACATTAGGGTCATGGACATGTCAGAAGGAAGGGAGAGAAAGATTGTGAAACACTTCCGGGAATGCATAGACACCGATCTGGCTAGAGCCAGAAAAGTTATTCTTAGTTATGTTTAACAAGCCCAAATAAACCACCCACTGAGTGGCACTGCTAAGAGCAATCACTGCTGAAACGTAAATAAAGAAGAAATCAATGTAATATTTCAAGAGGCTATGAGAGTGCACAAATGTACAGTGAGTAACAATCCTATTTGTTTGTTGTCAGGTTAAATAAGGACACAGATGAATCAGAGGCACTCATATGAAAGGATCAAAACAATTCAGAGACCTGAAGATCAAGGTTGTGCTTATAATTCTTTCAATACAGTAACTGAGGAGGGCAACCAAACTTCTCCAGTCCCATGGAAAAGACTTGGAACAGTTTGGAATTGATGGCCAAAGAAGGACACACTAAAATAGCAGCAATAACAGCCTGAAGTACAAAACAATAAAGATGGGAAGTACATTAAAAAATAAAACACGAAGGGAGGTCCAGCAACAGAGGCTTAAGAGTACAGTAAACACAGAAAGTAGAGATGGGAGGGCATAATAATTTTTAGGTATCCTGCATAGCAGTGATGCTGCTAAACAGCATGGCTACAAATCATTGCCAAAGTTGCAATGCCCATGCTGTACAGCATGAACGAAGGGTAATGGTAGAGCCAATAGTCTCAAAGGTGAGACCTTTTGGTTTTCCCAATGCTTGCTTGTTCTCTGCACAATACCCCTGTGATTCAGAGTAAATTCATCTCCTCATTCGTGGAAAAAAAAATAAGTCATTTGACAAAAAATCCTTTCACATAAAGCAAATGTGCCCATGTGCATATGAAAATAAATTTGAAAGCAGATAACATCAGCTGTCACAATAAAAGCAGTCATCTGTTGTCACACTAAACATCCAGGTCAAAGGAGAAAAGGACTTCTTTTTAGTGTGTGTGGCATAGTAAAACATAGCTACTAATGGCAAGAGGTTCAACAAGGATGACAAAGAAACAGTAATAAATAAAAGTAGTGCCTCAATCACAGCGCGATCAGAGGAAGGACAGCAATCAAGCTGAAGTAATCAGTAATTGGTCCTTGCTCAAGCTGAAAGAAGAGGAAGTAAAGCTGGCACACGTTGGCTAATTAGCAGGCAGCAAATAAGAGTGACAATGAAGCCAGCAAACTTTAATGGGCAGGCAACAAGCACCATATTGTATACAACATCACTCGCAAGCGAGAGCGCATGCACGGTCACAGGCAAGACCTAAAAACGAAAAGGAGATATAGAAGTACAGAGACTAAAGGAAATAAAATGAACAGTTCTTCTAAGGCCCACATACACGGCGATGTTTATTGAGCCGAATTCACTGCAGGCTCGCTACTATTTAGCCCCTTATTAATCTCCTGTGAAATTGATTTTAGCTGCAATATTAGTAAACTAGAAACACACTCTCGCCAATTAACCGCATGGATGCTGATGATATCCTCCTATGCTGATAATGGTGATATCCCATTGTTCATGACGAGCTCAGCTCGTCATGAGCACACGAGAGGTGTACCTCATGACGAGCTGAGCTCGTCATGAGCATTGAAGGGGTTAAAGTACAACACTATGCATTACAGTCTTTTTGTACATTGCAGGTTATATGTTTAAATGGTCAGCAGGTCATCACCGGAGTACTCAATAGAACAGGAAGTAGGGCAAGGACGTTCTTTTAGGCTTCTGAATCCTCCAGGCGCACCAGAGAAGAAAGATGGCTCTCACGCACAGTATTAACATTTCATAAGGCTGAGTCAACTTGTAAAAAATAGAAAAGTAAAGCAACCAAAACCCCATGATACTTAAGTTATGAATACAAAAAAGCAGTCTACAATGGATTAATATTTGTGTACTGCAGTTCTAGATGGCCACAGTGCTGCTGACATCATTTTATATGGCTTCATACAAGTAACTGCATGATGCACACAGATTCAGTATATGGCTGCTACGGTCCTTTTGCTCCCTCAAATTCACTACCTAAGGGGTGCCGAGGCTTGGTACCCAGCTAACTAATCGAATGGACGAGTCTGGTGGCAAGGAGAGCACAACAGTGAGCATAGGGCCAAAGGAGGAAATTTGGGGCAAGTGAGAATAGGCATGTCTGGCAGTAAAAAAAGAATTATATATACGGTTGGGAAAGTAAATGTGAGCATGGGAGAACTTATGGGGCGGGTCAGCTGTGCAAAATGGGGCAAGCTAAATAAAGGAGGCAAATGAGGGAGCAAGCTCAGGTGGGGGAGTGAGTGAGCATATTAAATGCTTCATGATGGAAGATGGGGGAGCCAAAGTGAGGGTGAAGGAAAAACGAAGCTTGGGAACCCGACTTAAGACATGAAGACTGGATGGTGAATCAGGAACGGTGTGCTTGCTTTTTCTGTAATACACAAGGAAGAAATGTGCACTGAAAAATGCAAAGTGAACTTTTGAGGGGTTCAGATAGCACAAACTAACTTACTGATTTTTGGTTTATTCGATTCTAGCATTTTTGTCCTACACTTATGGCTGCTGCACCCAGGCCAGAGAGAAGGGATCTCCACACGTGATACCCCCAGATGAAAGGAGACTACCCACCAAAATTGTACTTAAAAGGCGCTGGCTGGTGTGCTTACTCACTTTTGTTTCCTTAAAAAGGTGGAAAACTGGATTAAGCAGAGGCAAAAGCTGAGACAGAAACGTAGAAAGGAGGACTCGAGCTACTGGATAGAAAAAAAACTGCTTCTTGCAGATAGGAGCCAAGAAAAACACACACACTTCATCACCCCACACAACCACGCCCCCACAACCCAGAGATACGCACACGACTGTACACACAATACCAGTCTCCCACACACCCTAATCACCGGAGGTCCTACCGCACACATTACAAACGCAACATACTAAACCCATTGCCCACCATTACAGACATTGCAATTATCCCTCCACAAACAGGTACCCCAGACCATACAAACACATTAACCACAGGCTAATACATTTACACGATAGAAACATGCTTTAATGTCAGGCATTTTATGTAACTTCTTTGGTAAAATTTCAAGAAATGTACACTTGAGTGTAGTAGAACTGCCCTTGACATCCTGGAGGCCTTTTTTATCTACGCTTTCCAACGCTCTGACTCACACTAATTATTCCCCACCCTCCCTCCCCCAAATAAAAATAGGTGAAAGAACTGAACATATATCAAGTGGGTGAATACCAGGAAGAAAGGCTGTCCCAACGCACCACAGTTACTTCATTTTACACCTAACTGCGTTACCCAGACAGCAAGCTCAGACAAACATGACCAGACTGGTCCCACTACTAAAACAGCCCGCAGCAGAGTATCTCACAACGTGGGCAGATTTCTCATGCAGTCCCCAGCAAAAAAAATCAAATGTCATGCACATCACTTGAGCGTCTCCCTCCAGGAAATGCAGTCTCTGACGAGATAGGATGTCCAGAGACAGGAATCCAAGCGCATTTCTGCAGACTCGCTTAACCCATGACTTGCCGGCACGGACTGGTAACGATAGGACGAGAACTTTTCCATTCCAATTGTCTGACTAAAGAAGTGCCAATTAAATATTATAGGATTCAAGCAGGTGAGGTATGGTAACTTTATGAACTCCGGGGTCAGGCACTACCCCAGTATAGTGATGCAAGCGCCTTTCAACCTAGTAGAGTGAAAATCAGGAAGCAATTTAAAAAGAGAAAACAATATAGGGCAACGAACGATCTTCCCTGGAGAGAAAAACAGGACTGGAAGGAGACAAAGTAGCTTCGGTATTGCTGCACTAGGTATGGAAACGGGTAGAATAGAGAGGCTGAGTATTCGTTCCCTGCTGTCAATATGTATAGATTGTCTTAGCTGCGAGTCAAGCGGGACAATTCAATTTATTTATAAAACATGCGCTACACATGCCAATAATCTATTTACCACTTCTAAACTGGCAACAATAATTCTAAAGAGGTCATGTTAAACCCCGTTCTGCACACTATTTTTTCATTACAGGATGGGTTTTTCTTCCCGCAGGAAGAGCTGCTCAATGACAGAGGCCTAGAGAACAGCTAGTTTTAGGTGGCACACTTCACTGCAGCTCCAGATGAAACACACCCTGGCTATTAAAGTCTTTACCTCACACCCACAGCATATATGTTAAGCGCAATTGTATAGAGCGTTCGAGAACTGGGCACCATTTACTGTTCTGGAAATCTAGGTGACTGGGGTCAAAATGGTCTGTTGAAATTGGGTTTTGTTATGCATGGTATCCCAAAATCAATTTTCCGAGAGAACTCTCTATTCAACACGATCGTCAAGCGCCATTGATCGAAACACACCTTTATATGGTTAGCCAGAATACGTACACCTCTAGATACACAACTTGGCACCCAAACAACAGAGTTGGTAAAAGCATTACCAAGCAAACAGAACTGTTGCGCACCTCCCCAACATACACACTAGAAATGATGATAAGGGGAAAACTGACCTTGCGCGCACATCGCAAAACTTTTTTCTGTTCAATTAATTGTATTGGTTTTATAATGAAAAGCAGTACAAAGTGAGGAGGGAGAAGAAAAAAGATTTAATCTCCAACATCTGACTGTTGCCCAGGGTATACAATAACGTGGCCTCTACAGATGGATGATAAAGGCATAAAATAATAGACGTGAATCCAGTACATAGGAAGGAACAGAAGCAGTTGGTACCTAGTTATGTAGATCAAATAGATCTGGGTGAAATGAACCAGGTGAACTGGCAGACGTTTCCCTTCCACGAATGCACCAATGATGCAGTAAATGAAAAAGAGAGAAAGAAGGAAAGAGAAGGGAGTGGGGGGGGGGGAGAAATAGGGTAGGAAAGAGAGGGGAAGTCTTGTGATACTATGTGGATGTAGGCTCAAAGTCGGATATGATCAAAAAAGCTAGAGTTAATGGTTAGTAGGTAATTGTGAGGTTTCCCTTTGGGCGGAAAAGTCAGAAATATATAGGTCAAGAGTATTCTAAAAAGCCTGAGAGGTGGCCGGGCAACCTTTTGTATGAGATTGGTTGAGATGTGTACTGTGTAGATAGGTTCCCCAAGAACACCAGGTATGACAGGATACATTATTGGAGGATTTCCAGTCAAGTAGTATACCTTTAATAGCGATGGTGAGAAGATCAAGGAGTGATAGGTCCTTGGCAAAAAGATCAAATGGAGGGTCTGCCATCTGAGGTCCTAGGAGGATGATTGGGAGTGACAGTGGGATAGGCAATCTAAACATTTTCTGAAGCTTATGTGAGGACACCTCCCGCCAGTAGGATTGTAGATGAATGCAGGAGGAGAACAGGTGTTCCTTGTCACCAGGAGCGGTGTTGCAGGCCCAGCATGTATTAGTGTCCTTACATCGCCAATAATTAACTGTAGGGACTATGTTACACAGACAAAGATTACTTTACAACCAGCAACCGCTCCAACAATATCACCCTATAAATATCTCCAGACTGAAAGCAACTACCTTCACAATAATCTTCATAAACCCCCCATTTAAGCTAATCATATCCTCTGCTAACCTTCCACAAATACCAACAAAGAGCTACAACGGAATGATGGCCTTCCTAGTTTCGCACGAAGGTACATCCAAACTAAGCATGCGCTATGAGGTCATGCCAATAGTGGTTAGGCTATACAAATGCGAATAACATAATAGTCATAAACTGGCATCCTGTAGGGAGGTCACAGTTGATTGAATATGCAGAGTGGGAAATAGTCCAACCCTCTCCTCCAGTCCCCTCAAGTGCCGTCGCAACTGGACATAAGTGAGCTCTTTCGATGATCATTGAGACACCAAGTATGAATGTTGCTAACTTTTAATATGGTATTATTCACCAACATTACTCACGTAATTATTCTAGAGACACACTGAGAAGATAAATGTCAACACTTGTGTTCCATACAGTTGATCTCCGTTTCTAAAACAATATGCTGTATTTGGAAACTACGTTGCAGACGTCTGTGGATTAGAAGGTGTCATGCTAAGTTGATTTGTAGAGTACAACTTATCATCAGTGAGAGTGTCCAAGTGCTGGAGCAGGAGTGTAGGCTGAGCTAAACTCCTAATTGAACAGCCAGGTTTTCAGTTTCTTGCGGAAGTTGAATAGCGTGGGGTAGGTTCTGATGTGTGGAGGAAGGTCAGTCCAGGTCTTGGCAGCTATGTACGAGAAGGGCCAACCTCCTGTTTTGCTTCTGCAAATGAGAGGGATATGTGTATGGGATAGAGAGGCTGTGTGTAGCTTTCTGATAAGATGAAAGATGTGAACCTAGTGGTGAAGTAGGCAGGTCCGGTATTGTGGAGAACCTAGTAGTTGTGGATGAGTAACTTGAATTGGCATGTTTCTGGAGGGGTAGCCAGTGTAGTTCACAGAGGTGGGGAGTGATGTGTGCGCTGCGAGGGATGTCTTGGATGAGTCTGGCAGCGGTGTTCTGGATGGTCTGGAGTCTTTGGGTGAGTTGGTTGGAGAGGTCGGCGTAGACTATGCTGCCGTAGTTCAGTCTACTAGTTATGAGGGACAGGTGACCGGGCGCCTTATATTGGTCAGAAGCAGCTTGAAGATGTTACAGAGCATTCTTAGTATGAGGAAGCAGGAAGTGGTTAAGGCGTTCACCTGTTTAATCATCATGAGTTTGTCTCCCAGGATGATTCAGAGGTTTTTGGCATGGTTTATGGGAGTGGGCCCCAATTCGCCTTCCCACCAGGAGACTCTCCATGGAACGCTCTTGTTCCTGAAGATCAAGATTTACTTTTTGTCCGTGTCTAGTGTTAGGTAGTTCTTTCATCCAGTTTGTCACATTAGTCATGCAGGTTGGGAATTTGGTTCTAGTGGTGGTCTGTGAGGGAGAGGATCAGCTGAGTCGTCAGCGTGGGAGATAATGTTGAATAATTTAGCGCTAATAATGCAGGTGAAGGGGTATCATGTGTACATTGAAAAGGGTCGGGCAGAGGGGGGGGGTTGAAGATCCTTAAGGGACTCCGAAGAAGAGGTTCTTGGGTTTGAGGTGTATGGTGGGAGTCTCACTTGCTGGGTTGTATCGGACAAGAAGGAAGGTGCTAATCAAAAGAACTAAGTTTCCGAAAGAAATCATGAACATTTTTTGTTGGACTCCTAATACATTGGTGTATAAAAAAAGAGACTGCCAGTAATTCTGCTCCTGTGAGAATGAAATAATGAAATTAGACACTCTTAGATACAGCAATGTTTACTGATCCACAAAATATTGAAACGCTTCTAGTCCTATGCATTTCATTTACATATTGAAACTGCCTGTTCTAGCCTTCTAGAATGTCACCTGGACGGATTCAGTGGCCCTTGGGGAGACAGAGCTACCTTTCAGTAAAAGCCCCTAGATGCAAGCTGCTCAGTGACTACACTCTGGTCTATCATACATACATAAAGTAACCTGAGGTTGCGTGTTAGTACTTTACTTTTTTTTTAAAACTAAAACTGACAAACCTATATGTACAGAAACAGGATATAGCCGTAATAAGGAAGAGATGACAGCGGAGTATGAGTAGGATCCGGTACCTCTGCGTCCTTTTAACCCATTCACCAGAATTATTGCATAGGGCTTTAAAACGCAGATGAATAAAGCCTCGAATATGCCTTATCAAATAAAGACGGTTTCTCCATTAATTAACAAAGCATTTATCATTTAAAACTTTATTTGCAGGGCAACAAGTATAGAAATTCGGAGTGTAAGGTACAAACGGCAACTATAATGATCCAAATTAGATTTTTTTGGTCCCCAACTGTGAAACACTATGTCAACAGTGTGTGTTCATTAATTAAGGTAGCCCAGAAAACAAAGCACACACACTACAAAATGAACAGAAGGCTAAGCATGGTTCGGGGCGCAGTACAAGAAGCTGTCAAACACCGAAGGGACAATTCGAGGAAGACAACACTGATGAAAAAGTGCACTATAAGTAGTGGTTAATAAAATGTTAATGGGGAGATAAAATAACTGTACTGCCCATGATGAATGACTTAGCCTAACTCTCAAAAATATCCTTTTCAGTTATCTTAGTTGATCAGACTTGAAGGAAGTGCCCACAAATCAATATCTCATGGTTTAAAACCTGCATCTGCTGAGAATCTCAAGGAACAATGCCAGGAAGAATTTTAACAGGAAAACTAAGAAGCTAGAAAAGTCAAATTTCAAGGTCCTTTCGGAATCTAGGGAGATTTGGAGTAGCTTGGATGGTTACAGGGAGTTGGTTTCATAACTTGGATTCCACTACTGAGGCGGAAGAGTCACCTCACCAAGTGAGTCGAAATTTGGGAGGGAGCGGGCAATTAGCACTGGCTGATCTCAATGATCTAGGAGCATAGACCATTAACATCTTCTTTAGACTACAAGGACTCATTTTATAAACGGGTAACAAATGCTAGTTAGAATTTGAAATTGTACCTTTTTTAAACTCATGTACAAGATCTTAAGGAACAAGTAATTGATCCCAAGTTCATGAAAACTGTACGCAGTTAACAATCTATTAAATTGGAGAGATAAGGTTGCTTCTGGTATAAGATGGCAGACTCCTCTATGTATTGTAAGGATCGAATTATATCATTATGCTTTTTTTTAATATAAATATATACTTTGCCAGTGCATTCTTAATAAGTTTACTAACATGATTTATATGTGAGAAACAGAATCTTGGCTATCTAGGCATATTAGTGCATGTCTCAAGTTCCTTTGATGGGTGCAAAATCAAGCTGATATAGAGGCACTTTCTTTGCAGATTAATTAATTTAGTGAACCACACAGTGTATGGTGCGGTTGACAGGCCCACCTCAAAGTCGCACAGAGGCCTTTGGCATGCACACTTATCTATCCTGCCGCAAGTCAGTTTGCTTATATTGATACCGATTGGAAAATTTCAAAAATAGACCATAAGATCTTCCCTTAAAATATCTGCTCTCTGCTGATTGTTTGCCTTTCCACTATTGCAGCTTAAATCTTAGACCTCTGGTTCATGTTATCTCCCAACAGATCAAATCTTTCCAAATGTAACCAGAGACTATTCAACAACATAGCTTAGTTGGAAACGACTAAAATCATAGGAACAAATGCCAAGGTGTTCAAGCCTCAATCGCAATGGACCAAAGTGTGAAATACTCAAACAGAGAATCGCCAACAGGAAAGACACCATTCAAATGACACGAGAAAATGGGTCCTGCTTCACTACTAGAGTTGCAAACAATTTTGGACTCTTGATCCTCAGCAGTAAAGAATCTCCAATGCTTGATTTTGATTACAATGTCATCTCTGCTTCAAAGTGGCCATGGTCCTGCTATTGTAACTGAGTCTGAGCCAGAACACCCAAGGATTATTCAAAAGTTTAAAAAACTACAAAACCAAACAGCCAGACTATATCTGAACTGTAAAAAAACAAATGCACATTACCATGGGCCTCAAATAGTTTCACTTGTTACCCATAGCGCAAACAAAAAGGTTAAATCTTTAGTGTTCAGCCTTTATATCCCTCAAAGGCATAACTTGAACCTACGGGCAGACTGACTCAGTTACATGTCAATTGGCCTAAGATTGCAAAGAAATTTAAGCAGATCAAACAAATTCGGTTCAAGTGGAAAAAATCAAGGAAGGAAAACAATTTTAGTTATTGTGCATATCTCTGGAATTCTCTATACCCACACGAAAAGAACCAACTAAATCTGACGGCCTTCAAAGCAAATAAGGAAATCTCAAGACAAGGCTCTTTGAAGAGGCCTTCTTTTTCCTCTCAGACACCACTGGGACCAGCCTCCATAGTATAAGAAACAGGCTCATCTAAAAAAAAGTGCAGCATTCTCTGAAGGTCAGAAGCTAGATAAGATGACTCCTTCTCGTGTGTCCTTTAACAGTTTATAAAGTAATAGAGAAGGGACTTATAGGGCGGACAGATATCAGTAAAAGCACTAGTGCTGCAAAGAGGATTCTGGGAGCAAGCCAATATTATGCAAAACTAAGCTAGAAAATGTATTTAAATGACTCCAGTAATAGTACAATATGATTGTAATAAATAAATGTAATTCAGCGACAGAGGGAAAAACAAATGTGTGCAATAATAAATTGTTCAAGCAACATTGCCATTACCTGCTTCGATCATTTTAACAAAAGTTTAGTAATTAAATACAATTATGTTTTGTAAATGAAATATATTTACTTTTTTATTTAACCTCATGTCTCCTTCGGAAACTGGTGTTAAAATCCATAATACAGTCCTCCCAAAAGTAACTATTCGAAATACCAGCTGGAGGAATACAGAGGGAATTACAGAGATATGAATTAAGAAAAACAGATCTGGAGAAATCCTCAAGCTCTACACAATAAAGATTACTACAAACTCATGTCGAGTCTGCTCAGTTGTCAACCATACCATCGACAGCCCGCAATGGATGCCATGCGAAAGTAGATTTAATATGACAGACTGTGCACTGCCTACAGTGATGCTCTGCACCTGAGTGTTGTGACGTCAACAGCAAGCCATCATATCTGCCAGCACCATTTTCAAAGGGGTTATTGCAAACAACTGGAGCGCAGTAAGCTCAAAGGGTCCTCAAAGGAAAGCCTTCCATCCCGCGGCCCCAGGACCGCGTATCTTAATGTCTCGCATAATCAGTTCTACAGGTAAGCAGCAGACTTAGCTAGAGAGAAAAGCAGCCTGCGACAATCTATCTGCCAACCTAGCAAACAGCAAAAAGAAGAAATAGTAGTTACAAGAAAAAGATCTCAACTGTTTGTACGATGGAAATGTACATAGATTGAACATTAGTGTGTAGCATGAGAAACTACACAACGAAGGAGCAGAAACACAACGGCTTAGTAAGGATAACAAATGTATTGATGGTATTCAAAATCAACTACTGTCATTTTACAGAGAAAATGTGAAGAGTCTGGGATCATTTTGAGAATTATTTCGTAATTTAACACAAATGCGTCCCAGATACTGCTTTCTAAAGACTGGTCCCAATAAATTAGAGTCTGTATCACACAGTTTATCGGGCATGGATAATACACTGATGGTGGAATACAAAAAGGCCTGCATGCAGTAAATGTAATCACGAAGAGGCAAAGGGTTGGAACTGTGCCCGAAACGAGGCAGAGAGTAAATGTGTGCACTCCTCTAAAACAAAACAAAAAAAATGAAATAGATAATAACTTTGAATTACATTTTTAAGTAATTTGTTTAATTACAATTCAATAGTACACAATTCAGACAATCAAAGCTTGCTTCATGTAGACAAAGAAGAACGTCAAGGGCCAAATCAGCTATGGTCGTGCACCAGTGTTTATTGTATGCCAGGAAGAGGCATTTGTTGATGGAGAACCGACATCATTCGTGCACCCGCACACACGGTCTTACATTTTATACAACCGCAATTACTGCTCTCAATCAACAATTTCATTCACTCTTTCAACTTTGAAATCTCTTTGAATGCAGATGACATCCAACTAAAGGGTTCATTACAATGTCGGTCGGAAAGGCTCAAAACGGCATTCAGATTTTCCTAGCCTGTGTCGGAACCCATGTTTCCGATCGACTCGGAAATATTTCCGACCGACCAATTACAATAGAATGTAACCATTCGGTCTTTCCAACTTGGTTACGACCGGCATTCATAGACTCAGACGGTCTGAGACGAATCGTACAGCTCTACGGACCACGTTTCCGACCGGCGTATTAAGATGTCGGCTTCGGACAGCCTTTACGACTCGGTCTGTCTGACACGGAACGGTTGTTGGAAACTGACTTAGGGCCCCGTAGCAGGTCCACTTCACCCAGAGGCCTCTGGTTTGGGCCTGAAGGGGTACCCATGGGAGCCCTCTTTGCCACCATGCATAGTTTGGTAGGCACCAGGGGGTGCCAGACACAGGGTGCAGGGTTTCCCGCAACCATCCCTTTTTTCAATGGCAGCCTGTGTTGTTGGTCAGAACACATCTTCAATTGAAGTCAATAGGAGTCTGACCGAACGGTGTTTGGAACCATCGTAATTTGTCGGAAAGCTTTCCGACTGACATTGTAATGAGGCCCTTAGTGTCGATTTTTAACAATGACTCAGGCATCATAAATTCTGCAAATGTGTGTCTTCAGTCAAAAACTGCATGACCACCAACTGTCTTAAAAGGAACGGGGAAAAGAAAGAGATCCTGTTATTCGCCAATAAAATTATCACTTAGTCGCATACTTGGTGGCCAGCCGAGCTCTGACAACTTCCTTTGCCTACTTCCTCCACCACAAATCTGGGGTTCTGGTTTGACAGTAAACTTTCCTTCACCAATTTGATCTTCAGAGTCTCCATTGTGTGTTTTGGCCTGTGAAGAATCCTCAGGAAAATACTGCAACCAGTAGACCAGACAGTCATTACATCCCACCTATTCTACAGCAATCCATTGTAACATGGACTACCAAATTTTCTCCTTGTGCATCTTTAGTTTCATAAAAAATGCAGCAGTCATGCTTCATCTTAACATCCTCTACCATCGTCTGATTTCTAGTCATCTGGTTAATATCCACTGGCTGCACATTGCTAAGGGATCTAGCTTCAAGGCTCTTTGCCCAATGTAAAGAGCGTTTCGCAACACAAGCCTCTGATATTTGTGTAACCTAGGTAGTCACTATAAGCCCAATCGGGATCAACGTTCCCCTCACTGCAGAGTGGTAAAGAAACTGTGCATCGACAAGGAGGGGTATTCTGTTAGCTTTTTCGCTTCTAGACTGTGGAGCTGCCTTCCTTTAAACATTTGTCTCTCCTCTTCTAAATCCATAAACAGAAAAACACAAACCTGGTAATTCACTCAGTAAAATGCCTTCCTCCAGTACTGTAGTGTAGTTATTAGGGCCAGGATGCTCCATTAGTACTGTTGTGTTGATTTCATTGCCCGCCATGCATAAACAGACAAGAGGGTCCCTACCAACTTGACTGTTATTAGCAGATAATGACTTGGAATGTTAGGGGATTGGGATCAATCAATAAACGACATAGGGTCCTGGCGCAGATCCATTACCTGAAAGCAACTATAGTTTATTTGCAGGAGACTGACCTCACCGCCCGAGAGGCAACTAAACTACGCTCCAAACGGAGGGGTCAATTGTTTGCTACTGCATATTCTGGATTCGCCAATGGGCAGTTGTCTGGTTAAGGGAGGGGGTTAATTTTGAGGCACAGGAAGCTAAAACCGACGTGAATGGGTTCTATGTCTCCAACGTGGGTCCTTAGATAGGGAAATGTTGGTCCTGGGCAGCGTATATATGCGCACAAAACCGATCAAGACCATTCCCGCCAGCATGTCTTCTATCCTAGCAGACTGGTCTTCTGTTCCTTGGTTTGTGGGAGGGCACTTCAATACAGTATTAGATGTCGACCTTGACCATTCTCACCATCTACTGCCACACACTGGAGCTACCAAATAAGATTAAGCCCTAGGGAATTGGGTATCTAGTTGGTCCTTGCTTAATATATGGAGGGAACACAAGAGAGGCATACCTAAATACTCTCTTTACCCCACTACACGGCCTCCAACGCGGTTAGACCTTATCTTCTGTTCAGCACACTTGATTGGGAAATATACAGAGCAACTTATCTGAGGAAGATCTTCTCCGGCTATAAACCAGTAGAGGTTGCCCTGACGTGGAGTAGGGTTCCAACGCCATTCTTACCTGGCAAATGAAGCTCACACTGCTTGAGGACACAGTCTTTTGTGACAACCTCAGCACTGCTATAGACTCCTATTTCACAGATAACAAAGGAACAGCTTCTACACCGCTTATTGAGGGGAAGCATTTAAAGTTGTGATAACAGGAGTGTCCATAGCTACAACAACAGGCCCGAGGTCTACTGTTCTCCAAGAATTAAGCGTGTGGAAACATGGTTGGGACGCCTTGAACATGCAGAAGTACATGACCCCACACAATGAGGAGAACTTCAAAACACTAGAAAACAACATGCAGAGCTCTTAAGAGTGGCTGAGGCTCCTTGACCATGAATCATATATACAGAGGATGCACTCTGGGGGAGCTTGAGCAGAAACATTACTGTCTCGCATGATACACCCGCCAATATTTCCTACCCTGATCCTGAAAGTTGCATCTCCTTCTAAGGTATCCTTTACCACACAGTCTGACATAAATTAGGCTTTCCGTTCCTACTATACTTGGCTCTACAGAGCCCGGCCCACACCACCTGTCTCAATTAGGGATGCTTTCAAAGCAATCTGGGACTCCCCTGGATCATGCCAATGGCGCATGAAACATTAGAAGCTCCTCTGACCTCTAGAGAATTACATGATGCCATAAAAGTGATGGCATGAAATAAAAAACCTGGCAAAGACTGCTTATCCATCGAATTTTACTCCACCTTTGCCCCCAAAAGTGTTTCAAAAACATGAAAAATTATATACTGCTTCCCTGGAGGCGGGAACATTGCCTCCAACCCCCACACAAGCCCTAGTCACCTCCCTCTTTCAGCTTGCCAGAGCCTCTGAAGATCTGTCCTCTTGTATATCTCTCTCCCAACTACTAAATATACAATTCTAAGCAAAGTATTGGCACACAGACTACTCCCTTTGCTTTCAGGCTGGATCCATGTAGAATAATTATGGCTTTGTCCCACCCCGGAGCATATCACTTAACATTAGGCACCTATATCAGGAAATGGAAACAGCACAATATCTTCCCCAATGCTTTCTGTCTATCTTGGTCTATCCAACAGGCTTTCGATTCTTTATATTGGGATTATATGTATATAGTTCTGAAGATCTTTAATATACCTCCTATCTGCTTTAACTGGGTTAAACTATTATATGCAGTTCCCACGGCAAGGGTCAAAACAGGTGCATACCTCTCCCTGGAGTATACTATAGGTAGAGGTACACACCAGAGTTGCCCATTGTCACAGTTGTAGTTCATGCTAGCTATGTAGTATCTGGCACAAAACTTTGGTAGGAGGCAGCAGATTGGTGCATTGCTAGAGGCCGTCAGGCACATGCGATCTCCTTCTACGCCAATGACATGCTGGTCTATACACTTAACCTGAATATGGGTCTTATGCCAATCGCTGCCCTCCTGCGGTCATGCAGGGCCTTGTTCGGCCTCTAAATCAATCATTCAAAATCTCATGCATTTCCCTTCTAGGACACTGTCCAGCACGACACCATTGACATGGGTGTGCGGACCGTACCGGTTGCACAACATACATTCTGCTATTTGGGCATCTAGGTCTACAGATCTCCCGCTGACTTATTGGAAGTGAACCTACTTAATGCTATTCTTGCGCTCAAATTTTGTGTCACACTACCCCTGTTGGTGAAAGGCTATCTGTCCTTTCAAAAATTATTATGGTGCTTAAATGGCTTTATTTTATTAAACTACCAGTAATTATTTGACATGGGGTTTTTAAAACCCTTGATTCCCTCTTACATGACCTAATTTGGGGCCCAGGTAGATGGTGCATTAGCCTTAAAAAATTTCAACTTCCGACTGATGGTGGTGGACTGGGAGCCCCTAATTTCAGCCCTAATGTTTTGCAGCACAATTGCAGTGTCTCTCCCCCTAGACTTCATGGGATACATGTACAGGAAATTGGCTATACACAGTCTATATTGCACACTGGTCGGTTACATAGCCTGCTGCTGCCGCCATGACTTGAACGTTCCCCCGCTGTATTGTGATGCCCTACTGTATTGGAAGACGGAGCTCTGTACCACACACAACACTATGCCTTAAACCACGAATGTCCTTTGTGCGACTACCTACCCCACAAGACAGACTCACGTCAGCGAGATGGGCACCTTGGAAGGCAGTGGGGGGTACCACAGGTGGTTATCTCTTTGAAGACGGACTGTTATTGTCCCATCAGGACTTTATAGATCCCTGTTGGCTGCCCAGGACTCTCTTCATTACATACACAAACTTTATACGCAATCCTCGTAAACACTGGTCACCAGTGGGTTCAGAGCCCGCCACACATACATTTGTTCAAGCAAGCCACGATATGGGAATTGGTAGACACGTAGTTAAATGGCTCTAAGGGCTTGGGCTCCCACTTCAACATTTCACTTATTTCACGGAGGACTCTGTAGGAGGCAGACCTTGGCCATGTACTCCATGACAAGGAATAGAGTTTTTTGCTACAATATCCCAGCTTAATACCACGCAACACACGGTCCAAGTTCAACCAGTTTTCACTGTTGGCTAAGGTATAGCTGACACCCGCCAAATTTCCCAAGATCTTCCCGATGCTTCCTTAATCGTGTCGGTGCAGTCAAAGTGGACCCATTTCATATGTTGTGGTCATGCCCTCAATTGTTAGAGAACCCCTTGAGTCTCTGAAAGGACGAACACACTGGGACACCGGGGAGCACTGTATATTAGGACTTTACCCTTTGACCAGCCATGTAATATCTCATTTTGCATGGTCATAATGCATACTTCATAAAACTATCTGCTCTGTTGCATAGCAGACACGCTATGTATATGTTAATTATACATAAGGCGAATGCCTGATGTTACTTTGAGTGTAATTGTAGAACAATCCAATACATGACTTGTTCTTGGTTTGATAAATCAATAAAATATGTTTTAAAAAATTGTGCCGGATGCTCGTTTGTAGGTAGCAATGTGCTTCATAAAAAGCAAATAATTCACTCAATTAACTGGATTTGTCGCCACTGTAATCGGGTGCGGCGGTAAGCAACTGCTCTCTACCCAAAGGGGAAGGACCAATTATCAGGTTGCCCCAACCTTTATAAATACAAACAAAGCAGAACACAAATTGAACCCTGGAGAAACATACAAGCATCCCCTGCAAAAATTATCACAATTGAGTTCACTGTGGTTAAAAATAGTAAATACGCTTTCAATTTTATCAGAATGTGCCCAATGTGTGGATTATAGCATTTTCCCGACAGTCTCACAGCAGGCTGCCAGCTGACCTACATTCAATCCTAGAAAAAAAAGGAAATCAAATTAACCAGTCAGAAAATTCACATAACCCTGAAAAGATGCAGTGAAGACTAAGCGACTGCATGCTTGTAGTGGAGGTCTGAAGTCCATTAAATTGAAAAGGGGTCTGTGCTGATAAAAATGTGAAAACAATTATTTACGTAATCAGAGAACACCCCGTCAACCCATATGTACTGCAGCAGCCACCCAATTGTTGAAGATTGTCTCGCAACAAGCTATTTATTTAGTTTTTTACCTAAAATGTTAATACTCACTATATCATTTTATATATTACCCAGTGGCGTTTGCCCCTGGGTAGTTATAGCGAGGATCTTGTCTCCATAGGAAAAGCATTTTTTGCTTTGCTTTTATCTTTGACGTTGTGTGATGATTCTTCACGAAACTTTCCAAAAACAAAATTCTTCCACCTTCTCGAATTTCTGGAAAGCTTCAGGGTGATCAATCAAGCGGAGTCCGAAAAAAAGTGGGGGCCCGAAAATGGGTTTTCCCATTACTTTCTTCAAAGTAACTTTAGACAGAGCTACAGCTCAAACGGCTGAGCGGATTTACACCAAATTTGGCAGAAAGCTAGATCTTGGCCCAGAAAGTGTGAAGTTTGTGATTTGGTGTAAATCTGTGGAGTAGTTTTTGAGCAATTAAGGCTCAAAAACATTGTATATTTCACATTGCAGAGCAGACAGATCTAATTTTTTTTTTAAACCGACTTTATTAATTTTTCATAAGGTGCTCATACGCCTCGTACACAATCATATAGAATACAGTGAACCTGCAACACTCATCTGATAGTTGTGCCCACAGCATGACGTTGCCTCGACTCTCCGTAGCTTGTTCAGCCCGTCAGCCTTTTCAACACGAGGAGTGTGGCCTTTCCTATAGCAAGAGTCATAACCCAGCTAACATGTGGTATATGCCTGCGTAGCTGAATCGAGTTGCTCCTCCCTTATGCAAGCACTGTCGGCAACTATTCTTCAGAGCAGATAAAGAACACAGTCCCCCTCCCCCTCAACTCAATCCTCCTCCCTCTCTTGACCCCACCTCCCTCCGTCCCTCAGACATGCTGCTTCCCTAACAGCTCACTTTTTGCTCATTATGTGTTCCGCACACTCCATTCGATTCCTATGGCAGTAGCCCATGTCTCATCTGGGAGGATGCACCCACTTCAGCGATCTCCCCACCAAACGGAGCAGACAGATCTCATGGTGAGACCTGTTGGCTGCCACCACATCAACAAGGATGTGGCAGCAGCTACCTTTGGACTCCTGAGAAAAAGGTTTTTTTTTTAAAGTACAAATAAAAAAAAGGCAGAAGGGGACAGGGTAAGGATACCCTGATCTCTAATGCCTGGTGGTAGGGTCCCAGAGGACCCTACCATCATCTTTAATTTATATACATTTATAATTTACCCCTTGGAACGCCACACAACACATTTTTGTTATGTGCACCCAACCCCCCAAAAAGAAACCTACTAAAAGGATCTAGAGCAAGAAATGCAAATGCACTGATCTTCTGAGTATAGTTCTATTTTTATGTCAAGCCTGAATTACGTTAGGCATTGTTTTTTGGCAGAGAAGGGAAAACGTTCTAACAGTAATTAAAATGGGGAACATTTTTAGACCTTCCCGTTACTCCCACTTGCCCAACCTGGACAGATCTGCACAAAACATGACATGAAAAAAAATACAAAAAAAAACAATTTAAGGAAAAAAGTTTCCACATATTAAGAGTGTAACAATGTCAAAGTAACAGGCAAATTTAAAATTGCCTTTTTAATGGAAACTCATACCTAACCATAACAGATATGCAACTGATAAATGCTGCTTTTAAACCTGTGAGTGCTCCGTTTTTTCCTGGAGGAAGGAACCGTTGTTTGGCAATTAATATGTGCAGGCCACATGCACGCTGGAGGCACCCGTCAAAGAGTTCGGCAGGTATCGTGGCATTTTTTGACTATTGTAATAGAATCTGCCAGAACCACCGCAGAAGGAATGGGCTTGCTGATAAAAAAATCAGGACATGACTACATGTAAAGGGATCCGTCACTTAGACAAGTACCTTCAGGTACAGGACTATGAAGGGGCAGATAAGCGACCAACGAGGGGCATATCATGTCATGTAGACTGCTCCCAACGTATAACACAGTGCCATTAAAACGTCTTAAGCGTGTCATGGAAATATGTAACATCTTTTTCCCATTATGTAAATGAGGGTTACTAAAATGTGTGGTCATCATGCAGGTGGCGCAAGACTATGTGAACAAAGCTCACCAAACAAACACTAAGATGGCAGCATTGCAAGCTGAGGAATCTGCATTCAACTGATGGTCCTTCCTCGATGGCCACTGTGTTAGGGCTGGACAATCAAATACAGGCATCATAGTGATTGGCGTCACTAAGGGCATTTGAAAAAACCAGGTGAGCCGAAACGAGTCATGCTGAGTGAACAAAATGGCATGTTTTAATATACAGGATGAAATAAATGCTGTTTTTAATCCTGTGAGTGCTCTATTTGTTCCTGGAGGAAGGGACCGATGTTTGTATATATACACACACAATAATTTGAAACAGACTTGTATTGTATTGTATTGTATGTTGGATTTATATAGCGCATATAACCCAGGGGTCTCTAAGCGCTTGCCTTGGGAACCCGTCCTGGCTTTTCCCTGTGAGATAGCTCCTACAGGGCATTCCCAAGGTGAAAGCCAGGCATCCCGCCGCGGGGGGCCGTTGTGGAGATTAAGCAAGCTTAATGCCCAGAGTTGCAGAGTGTGAACCCATGATTAGGTCAGGCACCGAAGCGAGAATTATCGAGTCCGTGGACATTTGAGCTCAAGACCCTGCCGCGTCGGGAATTGAACCCTGGGTCCCGGGTCTGACCTCTGCTTCAGGGTCAGCCTGCTCTAACCAGTGAGCCACACTTCTCCACACTTTGCACCATGGTTTCATATATTAAGACGTATCTGACCTTCATCTAGTCTTCACCAAGTCCAAACAATTTATTAAACTAACCTTGTGTGACAAGGAAAGCATACATTTCACTTTATCATTTACCAAACAAAAATATCAACCAACATTCAGAAGCTTCACATAAAACAGTAACAGCACTGTTACTTCTTCCATATCAGTTAAAGTAACTCAAAACAAGTGCTCTTGATTACTTGATCATCAGAAAATGCTACCACATGGATACAAAATCAAAATAAGAAATTACTTCAGTTAGGTCTGGAGAATTCAGGTCTGAGTTAACACATCATGCCAAGGTCAAATGGGGTATATTCAATGGTCTACGGGTCAGAAATCCTACTCTCCATTATTCTGGGAAAGATTACTACGTTTTTTCAAAATATAAACTTCTCAATCCACAATGAGATAGATATATATATATATATATATATATATAAAAAAGAAGAATGTCCACTACTGGGGCCAATCTACTGCAATAGGGCGCCCCAACAAATTGACCAAAAGATCAAACCATATCATGTGCATAGAGATTGCAAAGAATCTCAAAGCTACATACAGGAATATATAGCCTCTGTTAATAGGGCAAACAGAGTTGTTGATTTAGTCATTAATAAAAGACTAATGCAAAACTTATTTTAAAGGATAACCACGAAAAAAAACTTTTCCTCCCAAAAAGAACATAGCAGCAAGTATTGTATTTGCACAGCAACATCTGAATGAACCAAAAGACACATGGAACAATGTCCTTTGGACAGATGGGACCAAAGTATACTTGTACGGCTATAATGCATACCATCATATTTGGCAAAAAACTCACCACAGAAACCTCATACTAACTCTCACAAATGGCTGTAGAGGGGGTACGGATGTGGACCTATTTTGACCACCATATATTCGTCTATATACCAGAGAATTCTAAAGGAAAATTTAAGCCCTTCTGTTCAACAGCTAAATAGGTGCCAAAAGTGTATAGTGCAAGAGAATGATCACCCAAACACTTCCAAATCTATGATTGAATGACAGAAAAGGAACAGAAACAGGATTTGAGTAGTCAAGCCAAAATCCAGACATCTCTTTAGATGCCTTAGTGAGACTTATAGAGAGTGTTACATAAAGGAAGAAATGCATTACTTAACTGTAACTGCAGTTATCCAGTATTGGTTTCTTTCATAGATTCACGTGCCTGAATCATTCCCAGTCATACAGACGACGGGGAATGATTCAGGCATGTCAATCTACGAAAAGATACCCTAATACTGGATAAGAAATGTGTTACTTACCTGTAACTGCAGTTATCCAGTATTGGTATCTTACATAGATTCACATGCCTGAATCATTCCCCGTCGTCCCGGGCATGTGAATCTATGAAAGATACCCCAATACTGGATAATACCCTCAAACACCACCACGCTGAAGGTTTGGAAAGAGTGAGAAGAACTGGTGATGTGAGATTAGCTCTTACAAGAAATGTTAGGTTCAAGTTTTTGCTGCTCACAAATATGTATTCAGTTGCAGGGAAGTTATAGGTAAGTGATAAGCCATAAATATGAATGAGATTAATCCGTTCTGGTCAGATGCATACATCCATTCTCCTTCCTCCCTGGCCCCTCGCTTATGAAATTCAGGAGACATTGCTGACCTGTCATTAGAGTACTACAGCAGAGAGAGAAGAAAAATTGAAATATTACTAACACGCAAACATCACAGCCATTCCACAGAAAACTGAGTGCAGTTAGACAGTCACCAGAATTCATAAACATTCCATACACAAGAAAGACTTCTGCCACAGCAAATAAACAGATTTCCTCAGAGCAGCCTTCATGAAAACACAATACAACACGACCTCAAAGAGAGGGTGTAGACTTAAAGATGCAGTCCCACAATTAGAAACCAGATGTCCTCCTGGAAGTGAGAGCGAGTAAAAACAGGAATTCCACTATAGAAAGTGCAAGGAGATTAAAGGTTGCAGTACCACTATGGGACTTCTGACTGTGAGAAGTTGGCCCGATATGCAACGTTCGCTATTCTAGCGACCGCTATGTATCGTTCCAACGACCCTTATGGTGTTTGGTTGTAAGTCAACCTATAGACCAGCTATCCTAGTAGCGTGGATACGAGCAGTCTAAGGCTAAAGACTCGAGAGGGCGCGTTAAGCCAGCGGTTTACCACACATGTACCCCTTGAACACCCAGTGAAAGGACACCACACAAGTGTTATGAAAATAAACAGTATATTTATTAAGAATCACAACAGCCCTGTACTCTTTATGAGGACAGGGTACTAAGCACACACCAAATCTCTTTAGCAAATACTTCAAGTGCACAGTTTAAAACAAGTGTCCGGGGACACGGAAAGGTTAAGGCAAGTCGGAAGCGAGGGACTCGGGACCCTAGAGTAAGGAGGCTATGCAGGCACCGAAATGCCGAGTTACCTAGCCACGAGGGCTGCGGCTGCAAGTCTTACAGGCGTCGGGGTCTTCGCTGACGAGCCAGGAGCCGGAAGAAAAGGAGTTGCTGGCCGGCGACCAGTGATGAATAGTTCGTAGAGATCCAAGCCTGGATCGGAGATTGATGAAACCTGAAAGCAGAGGGGACCAAGTTCGTACTACTAGCCAGTAGTCAGAGGGTACCAGGAAGGCACCGGTTGGCCGTCACCTCGACCAGGTGAGTGGGCGACGCTAGGCTCTGCAGTCTCACGGACCAGGAGGCGTTGTCGGCGACCACGGTGGAGGTGCGAGCTGTCCCACGACGGATGTCGCTGTCGGCGTCTTGAGTGGACCAGGAGGGTCCGGGGTGCTTCTCGAAAAGATGGAAGCAAGGGCCAGTCTGGAGCAACCAGATCGGCAGTGTTGATTTTCGGATGTCGTCACAGAAGGACACAAGCCAGCGGCTAGTGACCAGACAACGTGCTGAGCAGCGAGCAGAAGGGCCCCACGCAGATCGTGGAGATGCTGGGAGACTGCACTTCGGTGCTGGAGCGGCTCAGGGTCGGGGCTTCTCGGACCCCAGAGCACTCACCAGAGAGTTACCTCGATGGTCGTGCTGGTTTTTAAGAGCGTGCAGGTTCTGATGATGGCCGGTCCCTCGAGGTCTCGTCGCACCCACAGATCCCAGCTGAGCTGATGACGTGGGTAGAGGTCAGAGGTGCCAGGGAAGCCGGTTCTCGTCGAGCTGGGCCGTCGGATTCCTTGAGGAAGGACTTACAGCAAACCGCAGAGTTCTTAGATGGTGCCCGCTGATGCAGGGTGACTACTCCTTAGCCACAAGGGAGAAATCTTGAGAAGAGTCTCGAATGTCCTTTCGTAAAAAGTAGTTCTTGATTCAAAGATGATCTAATTTGGAAGGGTCCCCGCTCCGGCCTTTATCCTAAAGAAAGGGGTGGGTACATGACTAGGTCCTGCCCTAAGGGTGGGACCAGGAAGGGGGGTAGTTACACCCCTCTCCCCTGCCGGACTTTCCCCAGGCCAGGGCTGTCGCCCCTGGAACTGGTTCTAACCGGCAGATGCGTAGTGAGCACCGGGGTGCCACTCCGCAGTCACCTTCTCGCAAAAGCCCTACCTACCCAGAATACACAAACCCTGTCTGGGACGGTGCGAACACCGCCCTTGACAGGAAACCCTTTGTCCAAGTGCTCCTCGCTGGAAGGACTCCCAGCAGCAGGAGGTCAGACTCGTGTCTGTGGTGGCAGCATCCATTTTGTGGAGCTGAGGCTTTAGTTAACTTTAACCGGGGTTCACAGTTACGTACATGTCGTGTCCCTCTAGAAGGGCGGAATGCTAACCTCGTCGCCAGAGTTGGTGAGAGGGCAGCATCCCGATTCGTATGACACCTTACTCGACATGTCTTGATAACGCGACACCGAAGTTACCGATATGGTACGCGTTATCATGGAACAGCCATTGGGTCTTGATTCCGCAAGCTGCAACCGGGCTCGGCTCGGGCCAGAGCTTAGTTCACACGAGCCCATGCACTCTGCCTTCAGGATTGTCAAGGCCTGCCATAGGAGTGACTGATAGGAACTCGGGTGTCCATTGGAGGGTTAGATATAGGGCTACTATATCTAAAGCAAAGGGTGATTACACGACTTCGCCCCAGCTGTCATGCAGCCAGTTGTGTCAAATTTAGGAGGCCAGCCAGGGGTGGCATAATACATGCTGCAGCCCCTGGCGGCCCTGGGTACACCTATGCCCTGAGTTACAGGGTCTGATAAGGTGGCCCAGTACCAATTGGTAAATGCACCTAGGGTACATCTCGTAATTTAGAAAGAGAACAGCCAGGCTGTGGGTCTGATTGGCAGGCCCACAGCCAGAGAAAGTCGTAAACCAGTGAAACAAAAGCAAAAAATCTGGGTGATCATAGGATTGCAGACCCTACTCTCCTACACTGACCACATAACAGATTAAAGAAAGGCAGCAATTCCTCTGAACAAATATCTTCAGGTATTTAATGAACATTACAAGTTGCAGTATCAATTTCATCAACTCACTGTTTACAAAGAGAACAGAGATAAGAAATTGCCAGCTAGGTCAGACATAATTGATGTCCTCACAAATCTAGCACAATCTGTCAAAGCTAAAATGTTATTGCTAAAAAATATGCAAAAGAGTAAAATGCTAGGTTCAGCAATTAGATAATCTGTGATGTTATGTGCAAGATCATGACCCGCGCACTGGGGGAAGAACGAAAGATTATGTAGCAAACTAAAAATGGGGAATTTAAGTAGGTCTAAAGTTTTGGATCTTATTGTCCATGTTTTTTATAAGCGGCAATTTGTAATCTTAGTGGCCAACCACAAGTTCCTACTAACAAAGTTTCAGAAGTCAACTGTTTGGACTTCTTCAGGATATACTTTGGGTCCTGCTCACAGTAGCTGTTAAGCCAAGGGACTTGCCTTTAGGATGGACTAATCAGCCATTTAGAAATGTATTTGAGCAGGTTTAATCTCTTTGTGTTTGTGCCAATCAAGCTTAACAGATCATTTTCTATGCATACTCTTATGTGCTTTAGTTCTGTCTCTTTCAACGATGGGTTCCCTTTGCACAGGAACCTTCAGTCATTCATGTGTATTTTAGTCACACATTCTTCTTATTGGCTGATAGGGTGTATACTTCTGCCTCTATTGGAATTAACACCATCGATGCTAGTGTTATTTTCCTCCTGTGCTGACCTTTTGGTTTTTCCATTGTTCATGACGAGCTCAGCTCGTCATGAGTGTATGGAGGTGTACATCATGACGAGCTGAGCTCGTCATGAGCGTCGAAGGAGTATTAGTGAAGTATTATTTCACAACTGAAAAGTACGGTCAGACATTTTTTTCTTTCATTCTTACATTGTATACATAAAGAAATCCTTTATTGTCTTGCACATCAACAGGCATTTTTTATTTTTTGTCAGTGCTCGTGAACGCGCATCAAAGCTATTGACTTTGCAAACGCTTGTGAGACTTCGGGTGAATATACAATAACCAGCATTTGCAACGCCAATGACTTAAGCATTGACAAATCCAATGATGCTATGGCAGCTCCAGCGTGATGAAATAAGTGTGCATGAGTCATCACACATACGCGTCAGAATGCTGCAGCAGTCGTTTTAGTTTCTATTTCATTTTGATATGAAACCGTAAATAAAAAAAATATATATATATGAAAAAGTGTGTGAATGTGCATTATTTAGACAGATGCAGACTAGCAGCAAAGTGCAGTGGTTAGGCCCTCCTAAAAAATAAAAAAAAGACCGGCAGGAGTCGAAAAATAATGGAGGAGGGAGCAATAGAACACAGCCAAACACCATAGAGTGGAGAAATGAACAACAGGGAGTGGTCCAGGTGTGACTGGCGAGCTGGGGAGCAGCGTTGGGAAACAAACTAAATGGGGGGAAAAATAAGACGGCTGGAAGACGCAAGGGAAGATATGAACAAGTTGGGGATGGGAGCAACATAGGCAGCATGAGGGAGGACAGTGTTGTGAGGGTAAAATAGTTCACGGGAAGAGAAAAAGAAAATACTTGCACTTCCAAGGAGTGCTAAAAGCTAAAGACAAAAGTAGTTCCCTTAATGCAAACAGTAGAAGAATACCAGTCAATACAGTCATCCAATCAAAAGGATGGTAAAAAAGCTATGCTCCTGGGTAGGGGACCAACTCTAGATGAATAGGACAAGCCATTAAAGCAACCAACCAAATTAGATTGACAAGAAACCAACCAAAGAAAAGCAACGAACAAACCAATGGCCAACTGAGTACTGGTATTGTATACATAATAAGTCTTAACTACAGAGGGCAGCCTTTGTACGCAATGGAGTATGACATGCTCCTCTCATCCAGACAGCCCGGTATCTACACATTGCGAAAGCCCAACGATGGATGCGCTCCTCCATTCGGCAGCAGTGTGGTACTGTTGGTAGGGGATGAACGGTCCCTGAGCCAAGGAACACCAAGGTTTGTGAAACAGGCGCTAGCTAAGATGCCGCCTGTGACTGAGGAGGTGCATTTGCTGGGTCCTCGAGCGGCAGGAGCAGTTAGTTTGGGGCGGCCATGAGGAGAAGGGATGCTCCCCTGCACCACAGTCACTACAGCCTGTGAAAAGTATCAGATTTGAAAAAGCGGTAGTTGATTGTTGGCCACCCTGTGACTGAGGATGCAGTAAGGGGATTGTAGGACCCAGACTAGAAGGCCTTTCCCCGAGCTGCTGAGAGCGGCAGGGTGGAGGATCATGTGTGGTGGCTAGGGGTGAGTGGACAGTTTCATTCCACCGACTGAATTGGCAAAATTTGGCAACTCAGTACTGCCCTTGCAACGCAGAGTTCTGAACAAATTCTGCCAATTGTCGCGTGGCGGAATTTCTTCCAGAAATGTAAGCAAGATTTGGCATCCCCCTAGTGCCATTTTATAACACAGGACTGCTTCTCTAGTGCATCAATCAAGTAGATTTTCTACTTGAGCAGAAGCAAAAGCAACTTGAATGGCTGCATGTTCTTGTGCACCGCACAGTGCTGTTCATGCTGATTTTTCTGCGCTGCTTGCGCTACAGGCACTAAATTGCAGCACAAACATGCATATTTACGCCCGTTGGCAGAACTCTGCAGAATCGCACAGTGCTTTTATGTAACTAAGCAGAATTACGCAGAGCCCATCCCTAGTTGTAATCTGTATGGCCACCTAGTTTGCCCCCACCCTATTTGGTGATGGAGAAATGCCTATGAGCCTGATAGGTGAATAAATATGCTGCGTCACTGGGGAAAAAGTTGTATTAACTGACGCAAATTCCAGGGAGAGCGCTACTTGGGTGTGGTTAATGAATTCATGATAACCTGAATCTGTGGTTGCTGTGTTACAGAACTGGATAGTGCATTTATTGGACTGGCTCATGTGCAAGTTCCCTTTCGGGGTGGGACGGGCGAAGCACAGATCACCAAGGGTGGACCGACTCAGGGCCACATATGGTCTGTATGTGCACTGATCAATGCACTACTGAAAGAAACGCCAGAGGGGCAAGTGCAAGAGTAGCTTGAACTATGGGCAATAATGGTTAAACGAAAGGACATCTGCCCAAACCCCATGAGGAAGATCGCTGAAGCACAAGCAAGGAGGGACCCTATAATCTGTGGAGACATTATTAGAAGAGCACATGGAGAGGTTTGAAGCAATCTTGCAGGCGATAGACATAAAATCTTCCCTGGAACACAAAATAGGCTCCGTCAAATTGGATGTCACCCTCCTGAGAAGATTTGAGAAGAAATCATCCTGCTAGGTAACAGAACAAATCCATGTTGGCCTCAACGTGCCTTACTGTGAAATAACTGCAGGAACAAATGAAGGATCTAAAAGGGGTGTGGTGGTGTTTCTAAAACATAGGGCCGAAGATGCTGATGGACACTCTAAATGCAATAACATTTACCAGGTAGGCATTCCCGAGAAGCAAGGAAGGAAGGACAGGAGACTTAATATTGGAGATCTGGCTTACAGATCATGTTTAGTAGGGTTTGCTGCTGCCACGGTTGGTAAGCGAGAGGGCACATAGGGTACTGAGGTGCCCACTGGCCCCTGGTGCATTTCAAAGGCCCATGGTGGCCAGGCGCCTGAAGTTTAGGGATAGAGAACATCCAGAAGCAAACCTGTGAGCATTGCGCCCCTGGGTAATCAATCATGCTAAGGTCCACGTTTTACCAGACTACACATTGCAGGTATAAAGCCAAAGATGGTCCTTTGTAGACAATAAAAGTTCACCACAACTAAAACTAGGTCATATGTCCTGCTGTTCCCTGCAAGGATGATGGTCGCAGCGGAACAGATCAGAAGTGTCAATCAGGGGACAGGGGTGCCCTCTCTTGCCAATGTTTTTTGCTCTCGCGATGGAGCCTCTGGTGTGCATATACAGAGGAAAGGTTTGAGAGTGTGGAGTAAGCCTGAATTGTGATACACATGCAATCTCTATATGCAGAGGACGTATTTTTAGGTCTCGGCGTCAACGCGCGGAAGCGCGTCTCCGCCGAGATCTTTTGTCAGCGACTATCATTCCCAGGAGACAGTCCTGGCCACGCGCATCCTTCCAGGCGATTTGTAACTGGAACGCGCGCTGTGGCCAGGCGCTGTCTCCTGGGAAGCGCAAGCACCACACACGCATGCGCATACACACACACACAAGCGCCCATGCACGCACGCACATACATACATACAGAGACACCACCCCTGACTCATACACACACGCGCGCACACACACAAGTGCACCGAGGCCCCCCCTCCCCCTCCCCCGCCGTCACCGTCGCACACATACATACACACACGCACACACGAGCATACACACACACAAGTGCACCAATCGCGCTCCAGAACTTACCTTACCTCAGCACGCGGCGCCCAACCTCCTGCTGGCGCGGCCCCGGGGCTCTACACCGCTCACAGGAGCCCCGGGCCGCGAGACGCTACGACTCCGCCTGCCTCCTCTTCCGGTGTGAGCGTGGCCCCGCCCCCGTCACAGGCGACCGTGCCTGACTTCCGGGGCGGCCGCGAAATGAGTAGGCTTGTTTTTTTTTTAGCAGTCGCATAATATGTTTCACATTCTGTTCACATACTTTTTACAGAAAATGTTAACGACATTGCTATTTAACTAATGCATGTTACATTGCCAGTATTTACAAGGCAGCTTGCCTAATTTATTTTTAATACAGCTGTCTATTAATTGTAATGCACCAAATTGTAATAGTAATTATTTTTTCTACCTTATTTTATTTTGTGACACACCTATTGACATTGTACAATGTACATTAAAGCCTTTTGATTGTGTTTTACTGAAATGCAAGTTTAATAACTGAAACACTTTGCTCTGATCCGTGGGTGTTAGCTGTGTGGGAATGCTTGCTTCGACCACAATGCTGCCTGTTTCAAGCACATAGGTGAGGTAGCTGCTTCTTTACCTCTTCAAATGCTCCCCTTTATTACCAGTATTTATGAACCGCTACACGCACGCCGGAGTCGATGCAGCAGCACTCCTGCTCTCCTGGCCACATACGCTCGCTAAAGCCCTGCAAGGAAGGGACTGAGGGCTTCATGGCTGCTAGCAGCACCCACTGCTATCTACCAGCAAATGTCGTGTGTGGAGTCACAAGTGACAACTTTCACATCCTATCTTCAAGACTTTTGGCCCTTAAAGACTCGCTCAAGCCCTTCTATAGATAAAATCGAACCGCCTTTAGCCTCACGGCTACATGTTGTAATAGCGAACACTATAAAATAAATTAAATTTTTTTAGGAGCATAGTCAAGGACAATTGTGGCACTATTTGTCGGCTGTTTGACATTACCTCGTGTATGGAACCAGGCACGCTCTTACTTTTGTGAAAGAAAGTGTCAGTGAGCAGACAGAGGGCCATAAACAAAAGGAAACAAAGAAATAAACAAGCATTGACAAAACGGGAACAGTTTTTCGTGCAAGCGAAAACTTTTGCTATTATTGGGGTCTTACAGTGTTGCACAGAAGCGCAGAGTAGTGAGTGGAGAGTAGTGAGTAGTGAGTGCAGAGTAGTGAGTAGTGAGTGCAGAGTAGTGAGTGCAGAGTAGTGAGTGCAGAGTAGTGAGTAGTGAGTGCAGAGTAGTGAGTAGTGAGTGCAGAGCAGTGAGTAGTGAGTGCAGAGCAGTGAGTAGTGAGTGCAGAGCAGTGAGTAGTGAGTGCAGAGTAGTGAGTAGTGAGTGCAGAGTAGTGAGTGCAGAGTAGTGAGTGCAGAGTGCAGAGTAGTGAGTGCAGAGTAGTGAGTGCAGAGTAGTGAGTGCAGAGTAGTGAGTGCAGAGTAGTGAGTGCAGAGTAGTGAGTGCAGAGTAGTGAGTGCAGAGTAGTGAGTGCAGAGTAGTGAGTGCAGAGTAGTGAGTGCAGAGTAGTGAGTAGTGAGTGCAGAGTAGTGAGTAGTGAGTGCAGAGCAGTGAGTAGTGAGTGCAGAGCAGTGAGTAGTGAGTGCAGAGCAGTGAGTAGTGAGTGCAGAGCAGTGAGTAGTGAGTGCAGAGCAGTGAGTAGTGAGTGCAGAGTAGTGAGTGCAGAGTAGTGAGTGCAGAGTAGTGAGTGCAGAGTAGTGAGTGCAGAGTAGTGAGTGCAGAGTAGTGAGTGCAGAGTAGTGAGTGCAGAGTAGTGAGTGCAGAGTAGTGAGTGCAGAGTAGTGAGTGCAGAGTAGTGAGTGCAGAGTAGTGAGTGCGCAGAGTAGTGAGTGCGCAGAGTAGTGAGTGCGCAGAGTAGTGAGTGCGCAGAGTAGTGAGTGCGCAGAGTAGTGAGTGCGCAGAGTAGTGAGTGCGCAGAGTAGTGAGTGCGCAGAGTAGTGAGTGCGCAGAGTAGTGAGTGCGCAGAGTACTGAGTGCGCAGAGTAGTGAGTGCGCAGAGTAGTGAGTGCGCAGAGTAGTGAGTGCGCAGAGTAGTGAGTGCGCAGAGTAGTGAGTGCGCAGAGTAGTGAGTGCGCAGAGTAGTGAGTGCGCAGAGTAGTGAGTGCGCAGAGTAGTGAGTGCGCAGAGTAGTGAGTGCGCAGAGTAGTGAGTGCGCAGAGTAGTGAGTGCGCAGAGTAGTGAGTGCGCAGAGTAGTGAGTGCGCAGAGTGAGTGTGCAGAGCATTGTGTGCTGTTGAGTGCAGAGTGCTGTGTATTGGCAATGTTAATGACAATGCCGATTATTTGTGATTTAAAGAAAAAAAAATGTCATGAGCAATGCCAATAGCTCTACCTTTAATGATGCCGAGACCATTGCATTGCAAATGCGTGTTTCTTTTTAGGAGACAGAGGTGCTAGCTTTTATCAGGCAATGAACATATTTAAGACATTTGGGGGCCTGCCTTGACTGAAAAACTGGGTTAACTTGTGCATGTTCCCTCTGACCGCCACACCACTTAGAGCTGGATAGGCTTGATAGTGTTATGTTCTGCTGGGCTTCAGGCTCAGCATTACAAGACAATCTTTTCACTCTACTATACCCCGGCAAAGTTAGCGCAGTGGGGAGGACAGGTGGGAATTAGGTGTTCACGGTGCAACCTATTAAACGCTGATTTAGTCCATATGTTTTCCACCTGCCCGCGGCTTGATCCAATAAAATTTTCAATTACAGCTTTCTGTGAACACACATTGGCTTTTAAAATTAAGTTAACTCCAACCCTAATGCTCCTTGGGGTTGACAACACCCAGAGCCAAGCCTTGCATTTTCGCTTTTTTTTTTCTTGCTATGGCAGTTCTACGAATATGTGTTGTTGCAGCCTGGCTTGATCAAGCCGCCCCAACTTTTCAACTTTGGCTAGCTAGGTTACTAGCTATGTTTAACCTGGAGAGGGGGATTTACGAGAGGAGGGGTAGAAGAGGAAAAATTTGGGGTAAGCGTAACTGGGAACCTATCTATAATTGGAAGGAATCGCAAATCCAAACTGGGTCTTGATTTTTGAAAAATAACTGACACCTTATTTTGTTGTGGTGTTTTCCCTCTGTTAATATATTTGTTTGCCAGAATTTTATCGTAAAGGATATTTGTCAGAATTCTTTCTCAACTGTGGATAACTCTTAGCGTTTTGACTGGATTTGATTTTTTGTTTTTCTTTCCCTTCCCTCAGAGTTTACTCAAATTGTATGTCTGGAAAAAATTTAATTTCATTTTGAAAACCCTGGATGTAAAAAATTGAATTATTAATCCTCATACGTGAATGAATTGCATATGTATGATTGGTGCTGTTTATAATTTAACAATGTGCAATAAAAATATTTTTAAAAATAAAATGAAAAAAAGCACTGAAATGAATACCTTTAACAAGAATGGTTGTGAAAGTAAGACCTGCAACCATTACATTTATACATTAAAAAAAGAAGAGTGAATAAGCCATTTTTGAATAAAATAGGAATTCTATGAATTGGTTTCTATGAAATGGTAAATGCTATTCAAACTGCAAATTTTCATTAAACAGTTTAGGTGAAATGGTTTCTCAGTAATAGTATTCACTGAAATCCTAGGTCTATAACATCACATACAACTGTACATTACCTATAAAGCACTGCTTGGAAATAGCTAGATGTCTGTTTAAGGGAAATTATGTGAGGCATCAGTTTAATTGTCTTGAAATGATCGTCTGAGGAGGGAACAAGTAGGCGTTTGCAACTTTTTGCGATGAGAATGCATGAAATAAATTGTGTTTTTTTTTTTAAGTATTATGATTGCAACTTTTCTCCTGAACACGGGCATGGGCTCTGTAAGTACTACTTTTGTTAAGCTATCTGCATTCACTAACAGAGCTATCAGGCTATATGCTGCCACACTACATATGAGACGTTGTATATCCTTGCAAGTGTTAAATGCAGTAATACAACTATGGCATCACAACTGTGCTGCCATCATGAGTATAGCGTCTTCTGAACGTTTACTTATTATAAACACTTTACTACTCAAACCAAAATGTTATTAATATGCATGATCTTTTGTTATTATAAAGCCCCTTTCTGTTTTTCATGAAATGCATTAATGTACCATGTAAATGAAGCAAGATCAGACTTAGGTTAACTGTGACACTGTCCTCAGTGATATCAACTCCTTGGTGCTTGATAAAATCTGGTATATACTTTTACAGGTGGTAGAAGATGGAGGAAGGAAGCCAAGGAGCAAGATGAACCCAGGCAAGAAGACTTAAAAGAACGACAGGAGAAAGGTAGCATGGATGTCAGTCTACAAAGGCTTTCCAGAGCAGAGGCGATTGATAAATTAGGCCTCAAGGGGATCATGCTCAAGAGAACCAGAGAAGTGACACGCACCTCAAGATGTACGAACAGTAGGAGAGAAGCTGTGGTGTTTCGACCAGAGCTGTGACTTTGAAACTGAGATGGCACATTTGAGTCTCTGCGTTGGCTCAACAGCCTGTGATTTTGTGGCAAATCACGAAGTATACCTTTGCCAAAAAACAATTGCAAAGCCAAAAGGTCTCGCCTATGGCCGATCTAATAGACATGTCAATTTTTTTCTCCAATGTTGCACATAAGTAGAGATTCTGAGCAACAAGGTTGAAAGTACATTTTTTTTTAAAGAAAAGTGCTATGACTCCGCAAGCATAGACCGTGTCATAGCACTTTACATTTTTTTACAGTGCTTGTTTACACTGCAGCAGGTGCTTTTACGTGCTTTAGTCAACACTCTCGAAAATAGTAAAACCTATTGGCTTTGGAGGTGGATTATTTTTAGATTTGTATGACACTTCAGTTAGCTAGCTAAGATTCCGTATTTTGTTCGTGAACGTGTGAAGCTGTGGATTTAACGCCTCCTTTAACCCACACTCTGTGGTTTAAGATTTTGATTCCATTGTTATTGCAAATAGGTGCCTCCTGCGATGCTACAGAACCGCTGAGTGTTGAAAAAGCAGCAGCACATCGGGGAGTCAGTAAGACACAATTTCATGAAAAGTCTTCAAGATTCAAACTCACAGCCGTCAGGTCATGTTGCAGGTAGTGGGCATTGGCAGTGAGCTCGCCTGTCCGGCAGTTTCCGAGCAGTGAGCCTCCGTGTCTCGCACTGTCAGGAAATCGGTCTGAGCATCGGACTCACTTTCTAAACGGACTTGCAGCCTACCATGGACAGTGATCGCAGAGCACCAGCAACTGGCACGCGCCGGTTCACGTTGCATCACTGTCATCAGATGGGACATTACACCTGTTCCTTTTGTGCCTTGAAGCATTTGTAATGTTACGTAGAGCTCCTTATAAACCCCCTAACTTAATAATAATCGGTCAGTGTCAAGGCAGTGAGCTTGTGCGTCTGCCATCAACGGGCAGTGAGGGGCAGTATCAAGGTAGTGTGTTGTGGGTCTGTCTGTATAAGGGCCTGAATCCAGTGACGGGCAGTATTCATCCGTCAGACTGTGCGCGGTTTGTATCGGCAGTAAGCCACTGTGCCCGTCAGCATTATAGCAGTCTGTGTCTGTCATTATCAAGGTAGGCGTATGCATGTGTATGACAGTATCAGGGCAGTGACTGTGCGAGTCAGTCAAACATGGAGTGAGTGTGTGTGCCTCAAGATAACATGAATATGTGTCTATCCGAGTGAGTGTGCGTCTCGGTACAAGGACAGCGGCTCCGTGCACCTAGTCTGCATGCCTGTCAGTACATGGCTGGGCAATGTGCGTTTGTGTTAACTCGAAGACAGAGTGGTCAATTCTGTCAAGTGAAGGGCAGTGTGTCAGTTTAATAAGGCGTTGTGCTGGTTAATGAAATGGCAGCCAGGCTGTATCCGCTCGGAAAAGGAAGTCGGTGTGTGGCATTATCAGGGCACTGAGTGACAAGTCAGTGCAGTCTTTTAATCTGCCATACTTTTAGTAACATGTGACCTGGGTCACAGCTGGCTTCACAAGTCCTTATCTGCAAGCTGAACCCCCGTCTCGGACACCCTCATCCCAAGTTTCATATCAAAGGAGGAGCACAAAGGAACAAGTATTGGCAAAGCCAGTAGCTCTCGTCTACCAGAGCTATTAGCTTTGCCCGTGTTAATTTGCCAGCACGGCTGCAACATGACAGTCAGGGGCGAAAAGCGCTATGACGTGGCAAACGTGCTTTAATGTTGCTGGGACTGGGCAAGCAACAACGGGAATGCGAGGACCGGGCAAGTAAGGACGTCAGGGGGAGGATGGAGGAAGGGACAGTCACACTGGGCAAGGAATGACGAGAGTGGAGGACAGGCCAGGGGAGTGTGAAGTATCAACCACAGAGGGAAGAAGGAAGGAACAATGAGCCACAGAAAAGATAAGGGAGAAGAAAAGGAGGCGAAGAAGCGGTGAGGACTGAGAAGCAACAAATAAAGTATCACCGCAATCAGAGTGCGAGGAGCGGAAGAACATAATCAGTACTTGGTTCATGCTTCATTGATATGACGAGCACAGGAGGAAGAAAGGGAAACCGTGAAGTGTGAACCAAGGAGAAGCAAATAAATGACAGTAACTAGAAGTCAACCAATTTAAAGAAATGAGCGGCCTCTAAACTCTTTCAAGTTCTTTATAAAAAATAAAAATAAAAAAGGACCTTTGCACTGTGTCAGGTGAGACCTAATGAATATCACCGATGCAATACAACTGGTGCGCCTGTAAATCACTCCAATACCTTCGGGTCGAGTGCGCACTATGTAAAACTACAAAAAAATTGTAATTACACAGCATTTACATGGGATCACGGTCTGCAAGGATACGCCATATATAACATTGCTTGAATCGGGTGGAAGGGACATGAAAAAATACTAAAAAGGATCAATATTTTGACTAATACATGGCAGCTGAGACTGACGTGCCTGTATACAGGCACATATTTGTGTCTGTCATGAACAAAATATAGGAAGTCAACTCAACTAGATCGTTATTCTTGCTTCTTTTAAGATACTGTGTCCAAATGTTTTTAATTCAACATGAATATACTCTGGCACTGCCGAGAAATCTGTATCGGAAGCTAAAATAACACCGGAGAGGAGATGCTCTTAGCAGCTTCGAACGAGAACTCATTTCTCCAGCTCAAGTCCCTTATCTTAAGAGGCAGGCCGGGCAGACTGCCAAAAGAGACGTTCTGTCTGCCTCACCAGGGCGAGCACTGGTCAGACAGTAATGAGAACCGACATTTGCAGACACAGCGGAAGGCAACATCCTCCAGTGTTAAACTCCATCTGCGTGGATTAACCTCTTAGCTCCCAGAAAGAGCCAGCTCTGCCACAACAATGGTGTGTCTTCAGAGATGCCGGCTCCAAGAGGATCACCACGCGATGAGCAGAATGACAGGCAGGTTATCGCTGCAATTTAAAATGAATACAGCTGACAAACTCTCAAGCTAGGTAGAAGAATTCCCAATGGGCTTCTATAAGCCCAAAGTGGACGCCCTTATTCACCAACATTATTAACTATGCTTGCAAAACAGAACTGCCTTTGTCTTGGAGATCTGCAATCAAAGCCCCCATTTTCGAAAAGGGAAGCCGTGACGACCCTCGTTTTCACCCAATTTTGCTGCTGGATTCAAGGGTTAAAGTTATATAGAGAATCATCCTAAACCGGTTAATGGCCTTAACCTAGCGGCATAACACACAACGATTGTCCCTACAGAATGTGATGAGGAGCCCAAGTCTCCTGTATCTGAGAGCTCATCATTGGTATTTCATTGAGTAAGGGGCCCCCTTTGAAGAGTTCGGGTCCACTTGAGGTTTGGAAGCCTCTTCCGACGCAGAAGCCTGTTTTACGCCTCAATATTGAGCTCAGACTATAACATCCTATTGGAGGCACAGAATGGATTTTGGACAGGTGTGGCGATCTTACAGCAATGTTCATATTTACATCTGCTAATTAGCAAATACACCGTAGCTAAATCCTGCCATATTTACTAGTTATTTATGGACCTCTCATGAGCTTTCAACAGTGTAAAAAGATCGAAGCTGTGGTCAAGCTTGCTTGCCAGAGGACTCGTCGTCTTCTACAAGCCACACACCATGGACTAACAGACCTCTTAAGTTTGAGGAAAATACAAAGCGCTTCAAATCCTTTGGCCTAGCCCAGGACATGCAACAAGGGTGTGGTGTCACTAATCTGGTTTTTATAATACATTATGGAGGCATAGCTTATTGAGAAGGGACATGATCTGCTTATGGTTACAAATAGGTCTATACCTGTACTGCTCAACACTGAAGACACAATACTAGTGGCTAGAACTCCTAGTGGTCTAAAAACATTAACTGATGCATTTGCAAATTTTTGGGACGAGTTAAATCTTGAAACTAACCCTTCTAAAACGTTATGGCCTGTGGATATAGAAACCTCAAGAAACTGGTATTTGAACAAGGGCAATCCATTAGAAAAGGTTATCATTTTTCCTTATTGGTAAGTGAAGTTTGATTGAGCTGCTATGGAAGTCCTTCTCTACTAAATAGGAAGCAACATTTTGCACAATCCATAGGCTTTTTCTTCAACCTTTGCCACATTAATTGGTTATGAACAGAGCTCCATTTATGGAAATCTTTAACTGGAAATGTGGTTGTGCTTTATGGGTCTAGCAGATAGAGGTATAAAGATGTGAGGAGTCTTCAGGTGAAGAAAATCATGTTTTGCACTGTGAGAAGTTGCCCTGATATGCAGTGCTCACTATTCTAGTGATCACTATGTATCAGTCTAAACAACCCTTATTGATGATTGGTTGTAAGTCAACCGTATAGACCAGCTATCCTAGTAGCATGGACAAGAGCAGTCTTTAGGCTAAACTCTAGAGGGCGTGTTAAGCCAGCTGTTATACCATCACATATACCCCTTGAACACCAAGTGAAAGGACACCACACAAGTTGTTATGAAAATAAAAGGATATTTATTTATAACACAACAACCCTGGACTCTTTTTGAGGACAGGGTGCTAAGCACAATACAAAACTCTTAAAGAAATACTGAAAGTCGCACAATTTACACAAATGCCCGAGGGGCACGAAAAACCATATACTCTACAAGTGGAATGCGAAATTATTAGCAGGTAAGTACTACTCTCATAGACTTTAGAAACACTGGACCTACAATGCTGAACCCTTAGATTAGAAGCAGGAGGCCTAGGGACGTCGTGTGCAGAGTGGAAACTCTCACGCGTAATGCGGGACAAAGTCTATGGTTGCTAGAAATTACAAAGTTAGTGTTCTCGGGCGAACCCGACTAGGTAGGTCAAAAACGAAAGTGGATCTAGACACTTAGAGGGTTGGTCTACGCTGAAGCACCGTGGTACTCGGTTTACCTAGCCCAGGGGCTGCGGCTGCATAGGGTACAAGTGTCGTCGGGTTTCTTCGTTGACGAACCAGGAGCCTGAAGTGGAAGTTGCTGGCAGGCGACCAGTGAAGATGTTCCGGGCCGATCCAAGGACTGGATCAGCTGAAGAGGGTACCTGTAAGCAGAGGGGACCAAGTTCTGATTCACTAGCCAGTGATTAGATGGGCACCAGGATGGCACCGGATGGAGTCACCTCGACCAGGTGAGTGGGCGACGCTGGGCTCTGCAGTCTCTCGGACCAGGAGGTGTTGTCGGCGACCAGGATGGAGGTGCGAGCTGTCCCACGAAGGTATCTGCTGTCGGCGATGCTGGACCCAGGATTGGGGCAACAACTCTTGGCAAATGCAAGCCCACGCGGTGGACTCAAAATGGCGTCTGGAGTGGACCAGGAGGGTCCGGGGTGCTCCTCTGTTTGAGGGGAGCAAGGGCCAGTCTGGAGCAACCAGACCAGAGATGGAGATGTCGTCGTTCGTCGTCAAGAGGGCTACAAGCCAGCAGGCAAGTGGCCTGACAACGCGGTGAGCAGCAAAGAGCAGAAGGGCCCCACGCAGATCTCGTGGATTCTGGCGGGCTGGACTTCGGTGCTGGAGCTGCTCAGGGTTAGGGCTTCTCAAAACCCAAAGCACTCACTCGAGGATCCCTCAGCGGTCGTGCTGGATAAGCGTAGTGCAGTTCTGAAGATGGCCGGTCCCTCGAGGTCTCGTCACACCCACGAATCTCAGCTGAGCTGACGATGTAGGTAGAGGTCAGAGGTGCCAGGGAAGCCGGGTCTCGTCGTGCTGGTCGGTCTGGTTCCGGAGGAAGGACGTGCAGCAAACCGCAGTGTTCTTAGTTGGTGCCCGCAGATGCAGGGTGACTACTCCTTAGTCACAAGGGAGAAATCTTAGGAAGAAGTCTTGAGTTCCTTTCGTAGAAAGTAGTTTCAGGATTCAAAGATGATCTAATTTGGAAGGGTCCCCACTCCCACCTTTATACTAAAGAAAGGGGCTGGTACGGGACTAGGTCCTGCCCATGGGTGGGACGAGGAAGGGGGGCGGGTGGTTAGACCTCTCTCCCATGCCGGACTTTCCCCAGATCAGGGGCTGGTGTGCCCCTGGAACTGGTTCAAACTGGCAGATGCACAGTGAGCACCGGGGTGCCACTTGCAGTCACCTTCCTATTCAGCCCTGCCTACCTAGGATACACAAAACCCTGTCTGGAATGGTGCTAGCACAGCCCATGACAGGAAACCCTTTGTCCAAGCTCCCCTCGCTGGAAGGACTCCCAGCTGCAGGGGGTCAGACTTGTGTCTGTGGTGGCATCATCCATTTTGTGATGCTGAGGCTAGAGTTAACTTTAACCGGGGTTCACAGTTGCATACATGTTGTGTCCCTCTAGAAGGGTGGAATGCTAACCCCGTCGCCAGAATTGGCGAGGGGTTAGTATTCCAATTCGTATGACACCTTACTCGACATGTTTTGATAAAGCGATACCAAAGATAGCAAATAACCGCGAGGATTATAATGCACTTAAGAGTATATGGTACGCGTTATCATAGAACAGCTATTAGGACTTGGTTCCGCAAGCTGCAGACGGGCTCAGCTCATGCCAGAGCACCATCTCACATAATTCCAAGCACTCTGCCTTCAGGATTGTTAAGGCCTGCCATAGGAGAGATTGATAGGAAAACATGTGTCCATTTTAGGGTTAGATATAGGTATACTATATCTACAGCAAAGGGTGATTACACCACTTTGCCCCAGCTGTCGTGCAGCCAGTTGTGTCAGATTTAGATGGCCAGCCAGGGGTGGCATAATACATGCTGCAGCCCCTGGTAGGCCCTGGGTACACCTATGCCCTGAGTTACAAGGTCTGATAAGGTGGCCCAGTACCAATTGGTTAATGCACCTAAGGTACATGTGTCAATTTAGTGAGAGAACAGCAAGGCTGTGGTCTGATTGGTAGGCCCACAGCCAGAGAAGTCGTAAACCAGTGAAGCAAAAAGCAAAAATCTGGGGTGATCATAGGATTGCAGACCCTACTCTCCTACATGCACTACCTTTTAAGAGTACCCCCAAGCACCTAAAATTGTGCTAGTCATGAGGAGATAGGTGTAGGCTATGTAAAGGATGACATTAGGTTAGCCCTCTATTATTTATGGTGTTCTATGTGGTGCAATCAATACGCTTCATTGAACAAGCACAACATACAGGATTGCCTAACTTGTGATCAAAGATTGAGGATCCCTTGGCTTTCCTATATTAGGAATATCTAGCTTCAATTCGTTGGGGAGAGGGGGGGGCGGGTTCTTTGTTCAGCAATTAACAAGGAATCATGAGCCCGATAAATCATGGGTAAAATAGACATTCACTGTCACAAAGATCAGAGAGAGAAGCACGCTGGATCTTGAAAAGCATTCCAATAAAGAATATGCTGTGATTAGGTCTACCATTGGAATGGAACCGTATCTCGATCTAGTAACCAATTCATGGTGTAGGAAGGTGGATATCTGACTATATGGTTACCCCAACTTTTTGCCTAGTGTTTAGCTGGTTTTCGACTTAGTTGGCCTGGGATCCTGCTATTCAGGACCCCAGGCTATCTGCTCTCTCTGGAAAATGGACTTCATGTACTTTAGGTACATATCCAATTGGGATTGAGTCACCTTTGTGAGCCCCTATATAGTGTACCATAGGTACCCAGGGCATAGGTGCACCAAGGCCTACCAGGGGCGTCAGCATGAATTATGCCACTCATGGCTGGCCATCCAAACTGACACCACAGGCTGATCACTCAGCTTGGGCAAGGTGGTGTAATCACCCCTTGCTTAGATATAGTATTCCTCTATCTACCCTTATATGTAGTCACATATATACCTATAAGTCCCTCCTATGGCAGGCCTTGACAATCCTGAAGGCAGATTACTTGGTTTTATGTGAGATGGTGCTCTAGAATGAGCTGAGCCCATCTGCAGCTTTTGGAACCATGTCCTTATAGCTGTTCTATGATACAGCCAGAACATATACTCTTAAGTGCATTATAATCCTCGCAGTTAATGCTAACTTTGGTTTGGCTTTATCAAAACATGTCGTGTAAGGTGTCAAACACTTTGCAATACTACCCCCGCCAGTTCTGGTGGCAGAGGTATCATTCCACCCTTCTAGAAGGAGAAGACATGTAGTTACTGCTTTACCCGGTTAAAGTTAAACAGAGCCTCAGCATCACAAAATGGATGCTGCTGCCACACTTAGGGCGAACAAAGCGATACAAAAGGGGATGATGGACAGAGCGTTTGAACAAATCAAACACTCACCCCAGTCAACTGATCTGGGTTTAATCCATCACCATTCATTAGTTCACTTAGCCACCCCAGTTCAGACATGGCTATATGAAAATCAGTCTGACCCTGTGCCTCATGGGAACAGTGCAGCCCGAACTGCCAAGCCAGGTCTTCCCTGGACCGGAAACAAGCATCCTGGGACCGGTTTCAGATTCATAATCCTCATCAGCCAGGCTATCTTGAATCCAGTGGCCAAGTGAACAAGGGACTCACGTCTGAGCATACCCTGCCACACTTAGGGCGAACAAAGCGATACAAAAGGGGATGATGGTCGGAGCGTTTGAACAAATCAAACACTCACCCCAGTCAACTGATCTGGGTTTTAATCCATCACCTTCTTTAGTTCACTCAGCCACCCCAGTTCAGACATGGCTATATGCAACTCAGTCTGACCGTGCCTCATGAGAACAGTGCAGCACGAACTGCCAAGCCATGTCTTCCCTGGACCGGAAACAAGCATCCTGGGACCGGTTTCGGATTCATAATCCTCATCAGCCAGGCTATCTTGAATCCAGTGGCCAAGTGAACAAGGGACTCACGTCTGAGCATACCCTGCCACACTTAGGGCAAACAAAGCAATACAAAAGGGGATGATGGACACTCACCCCAGTGACCCCCTTTTGTACCGCTTTTGGCCGCCATAAGTGTGGCAGGGTATGCTCAGACGTGAGTCCCTTGCTCACTTTGCCATTGGATTCAAGCAAGCCGGGCTGAAGACGGCTGGAATGCCAGAAACCGGTCCTCGGAAGCTTGTTTCCGGTCCAGGGAAGACATGATTTGGCAGTTCGGGCAGGACTGTTCCCATGAGGCACAGGGTCAGACTGATTTGCATATAGCCATGTCTGAACTGGGGTGGCAGAGTGGGCTAAAGAACGGTGATGGATTAAACCCAGATCTTTTAGGTTTAAAGCATTTTTATTAAGACAAAAGAACACGGGGAAAGGGGGTAGGGGGTTAGGGTCACATACAGTACAAAAAAGAAAGAATCATCATATCAGGAGTGCGATCGTGGAACAGTTCTCTAAACAAGAGGAGAAGCAGCAGCAAGCGAAAAATTAAATACAAGCCATATCTCCACTCTGCGTATATCCAACACCCCAAGTCTGATCAGAGAAGACAATGAAATCAACACAAAAGAGCCCAGCCCACCCCCCCTAGAACCCCCACCCCCCCCCCAAAAAAAAACCACACCAACTCCCCCCAACACCCCCGTCCAATGGGCCACTATCAATATTACCTGCCCCCAGCCGCATCCCCCCCCTCCAGAAACCAGCCCCCCACTCTACCTAGTCTGCCGGAATCGCCGGCGGTGTCAACCTCAGAAGCCTGAGGTATCTCGGGCAGGTGAGCTCCCTAAATTCGGTAGTTAACAGCGCCCGGAAGGGTTGCCACAGCTCATCAAATTGATCTATCTCCCCCGCCACCGTAAGCGACAGTTTTTCCATTCCCAACACGTGCCAGAGTCTGTGTAGCCAACCCGTGATGGAGGGGATTGTGGTAGTGCGCCAGTGGATGAGGATATTCTGAACCGCAGACCCCAGCGCGATCGCAATTTGCCTGCCCCTGCGGGACTTCAGTGTGTACATGAGGCCATTAGGGAGGCCCAGCAATACATACGCCGGAAAGTGCGGCAGCTCAATTTCAAAGTGCTCATCCACCTCATCGAGAACTTCCTTCCAATAGGCGGCCATCAAGGGACAATCCCAAAGAATATGTGAGAGGGTCCCCACCTGCCCGCAACCTCTCCAGCACCCCTTATCAATGTGCCTATTCATCTCATTCAGTCTCTCTGGAGTGTAGTACCAGTACGTGGACACCTTGGTAAATGTCTCGGTGAGACCAGTATGGTACGCAGAGTGTCGTGCCCGGTGTGCAATCTGGTCCCACTCTTTGTGGCTAAGTGTCCTGCCCAGTTCCCTGTGCCATCGTTCCCTCCCCGGGTTATAATAGTGAAACGGAGGAGGCTGTAAGTGCTTATAAAGGTCAGTAATCAATTTAGCATCAGACGTACGGGTCACCAGCCACCGCTCATACGGTGTTATTTGACGGTCAGCGGCGTCTCGCACCTGAGGCTGGAGGGCCCAGTGTCGGACCTGCATGTAACGTAGTCTGTCCAACTCAGACAGGCCGAACTCCTGCTGAAGCTGCCGAAAGGGAACCACTCCCTCCGGCCCATAGATCCTAAAGAGCGCTCGGCAGCCCGAAGTCCTCCAATGGGAGAAAGCGCCTGGCTCCATTCCCGGGGAGAAGTCAGGATTATCCACAATGGGCGTAAATGGTGAAGGGAACGAGGTGAGGTCCCGGACCTCGCAGACCGCGTCCCACACCCTCAAGGGAACCCTCGTAACGAAGGAAGCGTAAAGGTTGGGGGGGCGGTGAGCACGGCGTAAGAACGGAACCTCCTGGAGAGTGCGGCCCGCAACCGCTTGATCCTGAAAGAGCCAGTGCTTATCGGACTCCCACCTGCTCCACTCCACAAGGTATCGTAGCTGTGCCGCTTGAAAGTATTTACGGAGGTCCGGAATGCCCAGGCCCCCCGCTTCCGGGGCAAGTGTAGAGAGAACCCTCTTCATTCGGGGCTTGCGACCCTGCCAGACAAAGCGAGAGATGTCAGCCTGCGTTTGTCTGATCCAGCCCACTGGAGGCTGGAGAGGTAAAGCTCGGAAAAGATATAGTATCTGGGGCAGTACCGTCATTTTGACCGCCGCGATCCTGCCTAGCCAGGAGAGCAGGCCCTTACTCCAGCGGCCGAGTTCCTCCTTGATCTTTTTACTGAGAGAAGCGTAATTGGCCGTCACCATCGCTGGCAACGTGGGCGCCAGCAGAATCCCTAAGTATGGTACTAGGGACGATGACCACTGCATGGGGAAGAGTCGCTGAAGGTCCCGCCTAGTGTCCGTAGCCAAGGACACATCTAAAGCCACCGACTTGCTCATGTTCATTTTGAAGCCGGCCACGCGTGAAAAGGCATCCAACTCGTGGATGCAGGCGGGTAGGGACCTCCTTGTGTCATCCAGGGTCAACAGGACATCGTCCGCATAGAGACTGACCGTATGGACATACTGTCCCATCTTGATCCCGATAGCATCCGGGTTGTGGCGGATCCTTTGGGTGAACGGCTCCATGTAGAGAGCAAAGAGGAGTGGAGAGAGGGGGCACCCCTGCCTCGTGCCGCGCTCGATTGCAAAACTGCGGGAGCTGCACCCGTTGACTCGTACCGACGCTGAAGGATACTTATAGCAGTTGAAAACCATCGAGCGAAATTTATCACCGATTCCCAGTTTCCTGAGAACCAGCTCGAGGTACGGCCAATGAACCCTATCGAAGGCCTTCTCAGGGTCCACCGCAAGCAACATCCGCTCACCCGGGATCCGCGAGGCCGTCTCCAAAATGTGTGTCACCCGCTTGGTGTTGTCGACAGTTTGCCTGCCGGGTACAAAACCAGCCTGGTCCGCCTCAACCAGACCGGGGAGGTGCAGGGCCAGCCTGGACACTAAAATCCCCGTGTACAGCTTGAGGTCGACATTCAGGAGCGAAATGGCCTATACGAGCCACATAAGGCCCGGTCCTTCCCGGGTTTCGGAATCACCGAAACAGTCGCCCTTAGGAGGTCCGGCGGGATGGCTCCCGGGTCGGAGAAGGAGTTAAACAGCCGAGCGAGGATAGGGGCCACAACCGGGCAAAAGGTTTTATAAAACAGGGACGTGTAACCGTCCGGACCCGGGCCCTTCCCGTGCTTAAGTCTAGCTATAGCGGAAATCACCTCCTCAACTTGAATATCACGCTCAAGATATTCCGCCTGAGCGGGGTCCAGCGCCGGAAGGGCCACCGACTCTAGATATTCCGCCGTTACCCGCGGTGAGGAGGGCTCCCCAGCGTACAGCGCCTCGTAGAAACTGCAGAAGGTTTCCGCCACCTCCGCATCCCCGGAAACGGCCACCCCGTCCGTGCCCAAAAGTTCCTTCACGACGTTACGCTGCTGCGCAACTCGGAGCCTATGCGCCAGGAGCTTGCCGCATCTGTCCCCCCCTGTATAAAAGGCATGCTTCAAACGTAACGCAGCGTATTCCGCCCTGTCCAGGTCCAGCGCCGACAGGAGCTTCCTTGCCGCCTTCAGCTGCCTCCAAACCCTCGGGGCGCCCGTACGGCGGTGGACCTGCTCGAGCTCCCGAACCTGAGTAGTCCGCTCATCCCTCTTCCGTTGCCGCTCCCTATTTTCCGCCGAGGAGATGGAGATGAACTCCCCCCTAAGAACCGCCTTCAATGCAGCCCACTGTGTCGCTAGTGAAGTGTCCGAATTACTATTATGTGTCTGGTAGTCCTGTATGACCTCCTCGATATGTTTCACCACGGTTTTCTTGTGCAGAAGGGTGTCCCTAAGGCGCCACACCCCCCGAGAGGGGGAGGCCGCCGGCCACGCAAACGCACCAACAACCGGCGCATGATCAGACAGAGTCAGGACCCCAACGTCCGCCGCCGTAGCAGCGGCGCGCATCGGCCCACTAACCAAAAGATAGTCCAACCGCGCGTACGTTCGGTGCGCATGCGAGAAATAGGAGTAGTCCCTATCTGTAGGGTGCATTGAGCGCCAAAGGTCGTGTAAATCCATGTCCGCGATCCGGGCCTTCGCAGCCTGGGAAAGTTCTCCAGTCTGCGGAAACCGCTGTGCCGACCTATCCAATGTTGAGTCAAAGACGATATTAAGGTCACCCCCTAGAATAACATGTCGATCTGGAGAGGCAGTGACATCCACCAGTACTGAGTCCAAGAAGCGTTCCTGGTGGTCATTCGGGCTATAGACAGAACCAACTGTAAACGATATGCCCCCCAGGCGGAGGCGGTATGCCAGAAACCTCCCCTTCTGTTCAGCATATTTGTACAGCACCTCCCCCCTGAAGGAGCTCGCTATGAGAATGACCACTCCCGCGGTTTTGGTCGCCGCAGAGGAGAAAAGCTGAGTGGGGAACTTAGCAGAGCGCAATCTATGGCAGTCACGGGACAATAAGTGGGTCTCCTGCAGGAGGCAGATGTCAGCCTGCGCCCCCTCAAGCAGAGACAAAATCGCCCTGCGCTTGACAGGATTATTCAGGCCCTTAACATTAAGGGTCGCCACCTTCAGGGACGACATGTCTCCCAGGGACCAGGAACGCTATGCCGCAGGTAGGGGACCAGGGAGGGGGGGGGGGGCGCGGGGCAGCAGCGCGGGACAGGCCAAAATAGGCCAAGCGTGGGCACGGACAACATCGGACGGGACTTTCCCAACTCTAGAACAACACCCAACCCCACCCCGAACAAACCAGTGGTAACCAGGCAAATGCCAACTCGAACAACCCATTGTCTCAGTCAAGCCCCAAAACGGACAAGTCTGTAGTAAGTAGTGAAAGTGGACGTCCGGCCGGCCACTCACTCCCTCCCGCTCCCCCCGACCCCCCCCCAGCCCCAAACCTGGCATCGAAGAAGAAGCTATGTCCATCTCCCCCCGGAGTGAATCTAGGCCGTCAAGGCCACGCCGTTGGAGTCGGCCGAGTCCCTGGCCGCTTCTCTCAGGGCACTAGCCATGTCCGCCCTGATGGTAGGTGAATCAGGACGCCCAGCGCTCGCCGCCGATCGTCTTCTCGCCGATCTCCGTCGGCCCCCTCTCTCCGAGCGCCTCCAGGTCGGCGTCGCTCCATCCTCCTCTGTAGCCGTGAGCCCCAGGACACCGCAGATGTCTTGCAAGGAGCGTAGCTGATGAAGCACTCCGTTCCAGCGAAAAATCAAGCGGAAGGGGTGCCCCCAGGAGTACGGTGTCTCATGTTCGCGCAAGAAGTCGGTAGCAATCCTGAAGGACCTGCGCTTCTGCAGCGTGATGGCGGACAAATCCTGGTAGAGTGCCACAGGCCTCTCTCGGAAAGTCAGTGGTTGTTTCCTACGGGCCTCAGACATGATGCGCTACTTCAGTGGGAAGTCAGGCAGGAAAGCTAAAATGTCCGGCGGGGGTGCCGATGACTGACGCTGTCGGCCAACCCTGTGGGCTCGATCAATGCGGATAGGAAAGTCCGCGGCCTCTCCCAGGATCTCCCGGAACAAGTCCTGCAAATAGCCCACCAGGTCAGCCCCTTCGTCCGCAGACGGTACACCCCGTACTCGAATGTTATTCCTCCTTGACCTGTTCTCCAGGTCCTCCGAGTGGGCCTGGAGTTCAACGCATTTCTCCCGGAGACGGAGAACGTCCTGTTGTAAATGGACGATCTCGTTGGGCCGCCGTCTCCACCGTCTCAACCCGTTCACCGAGGCCCTCCACCTCTCTGCGGACCTCACGGACTTCGCTGGCCACCTCCCGCTTCAGCGTCTGGAAGTCCTCCTTAAGTGAGCTGAACAGTTCTTCCATGAAAGATTTCGTGACAGGGGGTTCTCCCCAGGGCGCGTCCGCCGAGGCCCGAGAGGACCCCGGCGACGGCTGCGCTCTGTCCCGCTGCTGCTGGGCCCTGCCAAGCATATCCGGCAGGGTGCGGTCCCCCTTCCTCGAACCACCTCTTCCAGACATTCTGGGCGCTCTCAACCGAAGAATGGGCACGGGCCCGACCCCTCCGGGGGACGTCCAACAACTAGCAAGGACCCGCTATGAGGAGCTCCCGTCGAAACCGGGGACCTGCGTCACAGACGACAAAATGGCGGGTCAGTCCAGTCCCAACAAGCCGTGGGCACCCAATCGAGATATCAGCCGGGACCCGTACTGGGGGGACCCCGGCCAGTGCACTCCGCCGAAGGGGGGTAGCTGTACAGAGGTGGAGGGTGCAGGAAACTGCCTCCAAAAGACTCCGGAGGAGGCCCTCGACATCGTCCCCTCGGAGACAAAATGGCGGTCGGGTGGGGCCAAGCAGATCACCCGAGCCCGGCGATGCCACCGGGGCCACTCCAGAAGCCAGGCAATCGGGAAAGTTCTACCACCGGGGCCACCCGGTTATTTAGAAGAGTTGGTAAATCTGGCCCCGATCTCAAGTCGATCGTCCTCCAACCCCGGGACCGGGGTCCCCGCCATGGGGGGAGGCCACCGCTTCAAGTCCAAGCACCACGGCACGCTCTCGGGGGCACTCGGGGGCCCCCGTGCAGTGGGCCACCCAGCCGATAGCTTCCTTTCGACCTCCGTCGAGCGCCGGGACAGTCTCCACACCAGGTTGCCTACTTTCAGCACTAGGCCCAGCCGAGGCGTATGGACAGCACTCCGATCTGCTCCGCCTCCCAGGCGCTCCGTCGTCTCGAGATCCACAATCGGTCTTTTGAGGTTCTCCCACCGGAGCGATCAGGGCCAAAGTAGCATCAATGCGTGCACCAGGTTCTCCGCCACACTCCTCTCAGCCGCTGAGCATCAGCGGGGGGAGAGAAGCTGAAGAAAAAGGGCTCGAGCCTAGCCGGGCCGGAGGAGCTGCGGGAAGAAGCGTCCGCTCACCCCGCCATCTTGGCCACGCCCCCCAAACCCAGATCTTTTGACTGGGTGTGAGTGTTTGATTGATTCAGATGCTCCGTCCATCACCACCCCCTTTTGTACCGCTGCCACAGACACAAGTCTGACCTCCTGCAGCTGGACGAAACTCCGGCAAGGGAGGCCTGGACAATAGGTTTCCTGTCGAGGGAGGTGCTAGCACCTCCCCAGACAGCCTGTAGTGTATTGGGGCAGGGTGGGTTCAATGGCAAGTTGCTTTTCCAGACACTGCCTGGGGCACACAAGGTGCTCCATGCATAGCCCGGTTCAAACCAGTTGCTGGGGCACTCCAGCCCCAGCTCTGGCGTGAAACTGGACAGAGAGAAAGGGGTGTAACCACCCCCTTCTCAGGTTCCACCAATAGGAGGGACCTAGCAGGTAATCCAGCCCCTTAGTTTAGTATAAAGATAGGAGCTGTGTCTAGAGACATTAGATTATCCTGGAAAGAAACTCTGAAACGAACTCTTGGACCTTCGACGTTCCATATCGACTGGAAGACTGAAGACATCTCCTGTGTGGTCAAGGAGTGACCACCCTGTGCAAACAGGCACCACCAGTAACTTGCCGGTTTGCTTTGTCGACGCTCCTGCCGGAACGCGAAGACTCAGCGACTCAGGAACTGGACTTCCAAACTTCTCCGACTCCGATCCCGATCCACATCAAAGCTGGGACCTGTGGCGGACACGAGAGACGTGGGACCGGACATCCTGGACTACTTGCTTTTTGCTAACCGTGCAGCTTCAGAGGTACCCTCGAAGTTGTGCATTGGGGTTCGAGAAGCCCCAGACCCGAGCAGCATTTGTACCGAAGCTCAGCCCTCCACGAGTGCCGCGTGGGGCCCGCTCCTGCATTTCAGCACGACGCGTCTTCCCAGTTGCTAGCCAGTTGGCTAGTGAGCCCTAACAAGACGAACCTTTGAATCAACAACGCTTGCCTGGTTGCTCCAGTCTTGCTCCAGCTTCCCTGTGGAGGAGAAGTGCCCCAGAACTTGCTGGTCTGTACAGAAACCCCATGTTCACTTCCTGCGTGGGTTGCGGTTACCAAGGCTTGTTGGGTCCAATCCGAATACAGACATCGCAGTTACCTAGATCCTTCGTGGGGCAGCTCGTATCCAGCGCCTGGTCGTCGGACTGATACAGGGTTCCCACTAGAATAGTGGACATCATATACCAGGCCAACTTCTCACACATGGAAAGGGCTCTAACCAATTTTAATCAAGATCTATTTCCTTGTGTCCATGTGATAAAACCTCTTGCCACAAAGTCTGCTTCACTTTGTTTTTCTTCGCAAATTTTACGTAGTGGCTAGGGAAACCTCTTTAAAACTCAATTTTAAAAGAGACTGGCTGTAGAAGATGTAAACATACCCTAATCTTTCTTCAAATGCTTTTAACACACCAGCTGTGTTTGAAGAGTTTCTACTTTTTTTTATAAAGTCAGCCATCCGTAATCAAAACTCAATGTTTTAAACGACTGTTTGCTTGGTTGTTTCAATGTTTGTATAATGTCAACAGTTTTTACTTGAGAGCTTTATTACTTTTATACAATGTAGAATTACTGTTCAGATTTTTTTTAACATGTTACGGATTTTAATGTACTTTGATGTGTTTTTATGATTAACTAAATCTAATTAAGTCTATAATGAATGAATATCTAAGTGCTACAGCAGAAGGCTAAGATCCACCAATTACATGATACAGCAGTACTGCAGACTGAATATTTAGTGAACCTTACTACTTAACAAAATTACCAGGTCCAACCTCCCTAGTAGAAAAAGGTGAAATCTGATTAGCAAAAATATTCAGATAGTTGGGATGGCCACAAAAGAAAAAGTATCAAACTGTGGTGGGCCAATCACAACACATTACATAAGCGGCATGCAATCTATATAGCGGAGTGATTTAATTTTGAATCCTTCAACATTTGAATTGAAACAAAAGTAGATTATACAATACAACTACTAAAATTAATAGACAAAATACAAGAAAGGAGAGTGGTCAATACTTCGAACATACTGCATGATTATGAATAGATTAACAGTTTGTAGGTCAACCACTGTATTGGGCAAGTTGCTTTAGCCATATTCTGACGCAATGTCCTAGGTTGAAAGTAGTGTAAATAATGTATATTCATATTTTAGTTAATGCATGTGTTGAAGAAGCAGCAGCATGGACAATTCTTCATATCCTCCAATGTGTTTGTAACCTTATTTAATATTATTTTCTTTGTTTTTATTGTAGCACGTAGTTTTTTAGTCATTATTGTTGGTTCAGTGTGTTTAAATGTTTACGGTTTTTGGGATGTGACATCATAAAGTTAGGTTCTATATTTAACATACTTGTTCTGGAATAGTAAATGCGGTGAAGGCAGTCAGAGATATCTTTGGAGGTTGGATGCATTCACCTGGGATGTTAATCAAGAGTATTCTGTAACTGCTGTGTAGGAGACACTGAACCCAGTGGCACAGTAAGCACATGACCAAAGTCTAGGATCTGGGCATTCCGTCCATCAATTGTTCTTTTTGCATTGGTCACCCTAAGTGGGACGAGTACGCCCAGACGTGGGTCCTGTGCTTGCAATGCCACTGAAATCAAGCTAGCCTGACTCATGAAGGGCGATACCCCAAAACTGGTCCCAGGATGCTTGTTTTCAGTCCTGCAAGGACCTAGCCTGGCAGCTCGGGCTGGACTGTTCCCATGTGAAGCAGGTTCAAGCCTGATTTGCATATGGCAGGTTTCAAACTGGGGAGGCATGGTGAGCACAAAAAAAACGATTGATTTAACATAGATCTGTGTGACTGGGGGTGAATGTTTGACAATCTTAAGCATTCCGTTCATAGTCTTTCGTTGCTAAGAAAACCTAGATGGTTATAACTTTCCAGACTGCAAGTCGATTTTTCCGCTACATTGGTGGGTAGTGTCAGTGAGCTCATTAAGCAAAAGGCGCTTCCTGTTAAAGGACCTTTCTCCAGAGCGACTGCTTATTTCTAGCGATCAACATAAGCTACTAAAAACCTTTTCTTGAGGGTTGGTTGCACTCTGTGTAATCACATTGATAGCCAGGTTTGGTCAATGGTTTATGTAGTAATGTTTGAGGACAATTGAGACATATTACGATAGATTACCCTTCTGGGAACAAGGACAATTGGAAAATGTTGTGGCACCTTGATAACATCATCATACACCAACAGTGCGTTTTCCAGTCATGTGCACGACTTGAGCTTCAAAGCTGAAGATAACAACAGCAGTCAAAGGTAGACAAGGACGTGCAATAAAATGACCATTTCCAAAATAAATAAATTGTTTGATTTTAATCTGATGCCTTTTATTTTTCTTACGGACCAAGAATTTGAAAATATATTTTTCTGAAAATAACCTTTATGAACCTCGATGTGACCACACTAAGGAAGAAGCAGGTCTTATCAGTCCCCATCACCAAACTCTAATCCAAGGGGACACAGCAATCCAAGGGGACACAGCAATATAAACTGGTCAGCAATTCCGGTCATGCACATCCCTATGGCAGCAGAAACAACAACTAAGCACCCCCAAGAGCTGAAAATCGTGCTTCACCGCCAATTACTAAATGCAGAAAATCAAGGAACACAGAGTGTTGTTACATATTAGATGTTAAGAAACTGAAAATGTGTTTGTGGCCCCTATTCCTTCTGATCATGACCCGTCCTACCTTTCTAAACAAAAAGGCTGAGGCACGGCTTAGGCATGCAGTAAATCACCAATAAAGTTAAGAGAAATAACCCACAAACGAGACATTCAAAGTGATTAAAACGTTTCAACTTTTTTCAAGTATTTTCTTGTAAAACCCAACATTTGAGCAAAGTAGTTTCCATTAAAACAAGCGTTTGCAATGCAATAAGTCTCGCATTTGAGAGAGTTTGAGCTCTTGGTATTATAAATGACAATGCCTTTTATTTATGTGTTGGTTTTTAAGCTATTGGCATTGTAAATGACAATGCCTTTTATTTATGTTTTAAACTCTCGCAAATGCGAGACCTATTGCATTGCAAATGCTAGTTACCCTTTGTGATAGGTCGCTAACTCACGTGACCCCGTCTTTGTTGCAGTCTGTTTTTTTCTGCTTTTGTACGCACGGAAGCCAAGTCTGGAGTTTTTTCTTTTTCGTACGATGTTCCAAAATATTGCCATAAGGGATAACCCTCCTTAATTACTGATAACACACAAACGGTACATTCTGTCCATTTCGTGTGTTTGCATAAAACCGCAATTAGTGGTTGCATGTGTTAGCCGCTCCTATGCTCAACATGTGCTGACTCAACCTCAATTGTCCTCAGATGTAAAAGTAGCTGTTTGTATACAAGTCTGACGATCCTGTGCGACTACTTCTGAAAACAATAATAACACAGGATATTAATAATGTCAACATTAATACATAAGAGGATAACTATAGAATACATAAGTAGTCAGTTCAAATAAAACTTGCATACCCTCAGTCAATACTGAAGTACCATTTGGCTAAGTTTAGCTCTGAGGGGTATTGAGGTAGAGCCAGCACATGTCGAGCACAGCATAGATTGCTAACAAGCCTTTGACAGACCTGATGTAACAAGCAGATCAGCTTTCCTTTTTTTTGGGAAGTACTGGCTCCTTCAATACAAGACTGTCACAGTATCTGATAGGCTTGTGAGCGAAGAGATGAATGAAAAGTAATGAGGATTGGCTCTGGAATGCAGTGCTTCGAACCCTAAGCTATGAGCTCATGTAGAGGAGCGCGAGTTAGCTATACTCATCTGCTGATCTAAATCAATGACGTCAAGAAACAGGAGAATTCGAATATGCACTTCGGGCCATGAGCAAATTGCACGCCGCAAGATAAAAGACATCCGCTTCCAAGCTAACCATTCTCAAGGCCATACCAGATGACAAATCCCTTCTGAGCTAATGCAATGTATGTACAGCAATCTTCCTTTACAAAGCTGTAACCAGCACAAAAGTAAGGGTGCATGATGGAACTTCAAGTTCAAGAAGCGAGAGCTTACAAAATTAATTTTATTTGATTCCAATGGGTCCTGGTGGAGTCTGGACTCCCAAGGCCATCTATGTACAAGGCCATTTGCATAAAGTGCTTTTGTTATCTTCAAAAGCTGCAGCCTCCATCACCTCACTAGATACCAACTAACAACCTCAAAAGTAGCAACTTAAAACCCACCATCGAAGCTTAGGCTAAAAGCACACAAACTGAGGTTATGGGTATGCTCTTGAAATAACCTCAAGAAGAGCAAAACAAAAGCACACCCTGCTAAGACTATTAAAAACCTGATCATTAATCAAACCGATGAATGAGGAGAAATACACCTAGATATAGAAACAATAGGGAGGAAGAACCAATGACCTCGCCCACTGGTAACTACCTAGCAGTTTGGGCATTTTATCATTCAAACAACTGGGGACCCAAAGGGAAAAAATTCCATTTTGGTTGCAAAGCTTATATACACTTTCGTGACATCATCAAGTCTTTCTCTAGAGCGGATTGAGGTGCTAAGATGCCCTGGAAAAGTATTGCCTGCCTCCAGTCGGATGGCAGCATTAATGGAGCGAGTCTCAAGGCATCAACTAGGCATGGGTTTACACTGCTACACCTGAAAAGAGCAAACATGCTCGAACCTCCAGGGAAACTATAACTTTGATAATAGAGTTGCGAATCTATTTACAAAGGCACAGTTTGCCCTTTCTTTTAATGTTGTGGTCACTGAGGCCCTACCATACATTATGGGGTTCTGAATATACTGCTACAACATGCCGTAAAGTTATTGCCCACATTGATTCAAATTTAACATAATACATGCCTTCGAAACAACAACAAACTCAATTGTCACTTGGTGAGAACGCCCAACTCAACAGTAGTCGGTTTACCGGCCCCCGAGAAAAGGTAAATCAGGTCTTACTGGGATATGAAACTTGGTCTCCCGGGAGAGACAGATTTCAGTAGATGTTCATCATCATTACATTTCCCTCAGGTGAGAGCTACATTTACTATTTCTATCGCCTGCTATGAAAATATTAAATATGCTGCTGCTAAGTATTCCTGGCGTTCTCCTTTTGGTTCAAATTAATGCCCACAAGGCCCCGGCGTGCGTAATACCTGACGCAATGGCCCGATGTGAGGCCGCGCCGCATCAATAAAGCTCCAGGAGATCTGAACGTGATATATTTAGGCCATTATCCCAGCGTACAGCAGCTGCAGCGCGGCATTCTATATCCGGCCATCGAAAGTGGGGCACGGATTAGATCCACGAAGCAGAGCAGCCTTGCAAAGCTGCACGGGAGATTTCAATGGCGTGACCCCTCTCTCTGCAGCGCCCTGGACCGACAGCAAGATGGAAAGTCATTACCGACAGAGAAGTCGGTCGGAAAGATACCGCACGATCGCAAATGGACCGGGTTTTCGGAATTCGAAGCATGGCATGAATACTAGGGCAGGGCCGGAAAGGGACCAAAAACAGTCTGGGCAGTTTACGTCCGGACA